>NW_023425537.1:537500-3140000 GCF_014108245.1 Pipistrellus kuhlii | reverse complement strand
GGGGACAGGCTGGCCCAGGGGCCTCGGGACTTGGGGGGCAGCAGGGGTGCTGGGGAGCGTGACCCCCTGCTGCACGGCGGGTCTGCTCGCAGCGGGTCTCCCCGAATGTCAGGAGAGCTGGGTGCTCTGAGCACGGCCCCGGCCCGCAGCACCTGCGCCCGCCAGCACCAGCCTCCTCTCTCTGGCCTGCGTGCCCTCTCTGTCAAAGGGGCCGCTGGCGTCCATCTCCCAGGGCAGGCTGAGTGGGGGCGGTGACTGCCTCACTGGGAAGCACTGGGCAGGCAGTGGCCAGGCCTGGGAACGTGGGAGAGGGTCTGCATGCTCCAGGAGGCCGCCCCATGGCAGGGAGGAGAGGCGGAAAGACCCAGGGTCCCACCTCTCCCAGGGCCCAGAAGCACTGTCCCCCTGTGCTCCCCACAGAGCATAGTGCTCCCCACAGAGCTGAGTGCTCCCCACAGAGCATAGTGCTCCCCACAGAGCTGAGTGCTTCCCACAGAGCAGAGGGCTCCCCACAGAGCAGAGGGCTCCCCACTGAGTCAAGTGTTCCCCACAAAGCTGAGTGCTTCCCACAAAGAGGAGGGCTCCCCACTGAGCTGAGGGCTCCCCACAGAGCAGAGGGCTCCCCACAGAGCGGAGTGCTCCCCACTGAGCTGAGTGCTCCCCACAGAGTAGAGGGCTCCCCACTGAGCCGAGTGTTCCCCACAGAGCTGAGTGCTCCCCTGGGCTCTCTCTCCTAGCCCAGATGAATGTCCCCAAGCCCCAGGACAGGGGCTGTGTCTTGCCACTCGGATGAGGAGCTCTGAGAGCCGGGGCTGCCACCCTCCCTCAGCCTGGTGGCTCCCCAGGGACCGAGCCCCCACCTGCCTCTCTCTATTTCCCACAATCCTGAGCCCAGGGTCAAGGACACCAAAGGCCGGTGAAGACCAGGAAAACCGTCCTCCTCCTTCTCCCAGGGCCACCTCGCTCCCTCCCCAGGCCCGGCCAGCCCCCTGCTGGCCCCCCCAGCCACCCCTCACACCCCACCCCGATGCTGGAGCCGCCCCGCGGTGCCCCCACCCGACCCTGGGAGCGAGGAGTCCTGCTGCCCCAGCCAGGACCGGGGTGCCCCCCGCACCCACCCTCCTGGGCCCGGGCCTGGGGGTGGGGGTCACTCAGGCCACGGTGGGGGGACAGCAGCCTGGCTGGCCTGAGCTTGGGAAGGGGGGCCCTGCTGGCCCCCGCCCGCCTCCCCCCACTGCGGCCGGCTCCCCACGGCTGGCAGCAGGCAGGCAGGCGCCGGGGGCCCAGGCTGGGGTGCGGTGCTGGCAGGACACACCGTCTCTGTGTTGGGTGTTGTGCTCGGTCACCAAGGAGGAGGCCGGCTGGCTCCCCGCCCTGTTTGGGCCCCGGGCGGGTGTGTGGGCGCAGGGATCTGGGGCGCGGGCACCTACTTCCCGCTCCCAGGCCCTGCGGGCAGGGCGGCCGCCGGGGCTTGCTGCTCCCAGGCCCATCCAGACTTGCCCTGTTCCCCGCCCCACCCCGCCCGCCCGCCCGCCTGCTGCTGGCTCCGGGCACGCCAGGTGCCGGGAGTGAGCCTGAGGCAGGGCGGACCCCCCGGCCGCTCAGATGGGGGGCCGGGGAGCTGGAGTCCCAACCGGATAGACATCCACTGCCATGTCCCAGCCCCCGGGGCCGGCTCTGTACCACAGCCTGGCTCAGACCATGCAGGCCAGGTTCCCGGGAGACGGGCCTCAGTTTCCCCAGCTGGGCAGAGCCAGGAGCTGGCCTGGGAGGTCCCAGAGGGGCAGCCCCCCGTTCTCTGTCCCCCGCCTGATGACCTCTCCCAGCTCCCTTCCCCCATCCCTACCTCTCCGCTCAGAGCCAGCCTCCATTCATGAGATCCCCTGTGCAGCACCCCCTGTGCAGCACCTACTGTGCGCGCCTGGCTCCGTGCTGGAGGCAGAACCAAGGCCCTTGCAGGTGTCAGGGACACACAGTGGGTATAGGAGGCCACAGGCAGCACGGAGAGGGCCCCATGCTTGGGGAGGAGATGGTGGAGAAACTGAGTCTTGGGGGGGAGGGTGGCAGGGGAAGACAGGGAGGGGACAGGCCGTGTCACAAAGGTCACAGGAGCATGGGCATTTGTGGGGGAGAGGCAAGGAGCTGGTCGCTCAGGGCCTTGAGGCAGGACAGACGTGGGGATGGGGTCACCGCAGCGGGAGGGGGAGGGAGGTCTCGGCAGGGAGGGACCCCTCTCCCCACCAGCAAACACGGTCTCTCGTTCCCAACAGAAGCTCCAGACCCTCGGGAACCAGGACCCAGGCCACTGCTCCGGAAAAACACATGAGCTCATGCGGTCCGGCCCAGACCTGCCCTCCGGAGCCTGACGCTAGCAGAACAAGAAGCAAGATTTCTCCTGCCCGCGCAAAGCTGCCGCCTGCAGACCGCGGGGCCCGCAGTCCCCGGGGTGGGGGTCAGGCTGGGGCTGGCCTGGCCGGGAGGCCCGTCCCCAGCCGCTGCCCCCGTTTCAGCTGGAAGCTGGGGTCCCGCACGGCCGGTTGCTGTCCCCGGGACACCGGCCGCTGCCTTCAGCTGGGGAGACACCATCGCTGAGATGTGGTCCCTGATTCCAAAGCAGTTCCCCTGCCCCCCCTCTGCAGGCCCAACAGCGTGAGGCAGGGAGAGGCTGTGGAGCTTGGGGCCCAAGGGGCAACGGAACCCCATGGCCCTGGACAGAAGGGGAAACTGAGCCCTGGCCGGGAGCTCAGCTGGTTAGAGCATCGTCCGATACACCAAGGGGGTGGGCTCCTCCCCTAGCCAGGGCACATGCAAGAAGCAACCAGTGAATTCATAGGTCAGTGGAGCAACAAGTCAATGTTCCTCTCCCTCTCTCTCTCCCTCTCTGTCTCTCTCTCCCTTCTTCTCACCCTTCTTTCCCCCTTCTCTCTCTCTCTCTCTCTCTCTCTCTCTCTCTCTCTATCAATACATTTTTTTTTAATGGGGGAAAAGATAAATTGTCGGGTGAGGGTAGTAACGGGTAAAGGGGTCACATATGTGGTAGTTGAAGATGGGGCGGTGGACACACCATGCAATTCACAGCTCCTGTCACCCAGAAACGGACACCTGAAACCTGTATTGTCTTATTAACCAGTTCCCGAAAATAAATTTAATTTCTGAAAACCAGTAACGGAGGCCCAGAGGGGAGCAGCCTGCAGACAGCATCCGGGCGAGCCCAAGCCCAAACCCTGGCTCTGCGGTGCTCCCAGCACCCCCACCTCCCTCCCAGGGAAGCACGCCCCTCACCTGCCCCCCCCCCGGCCCCCCGCGCCCAGTGCAGGCTCCCGCCCCTCTCTAGCTGTCCCCCCACCTCCAAGCAGGCCTTTGTCCCCCACACTCCTGGGTCCCAAGATCTCCCACACCCTCCCGCTGTGTGACCTCTCAGCAGCCAAGATTACCCTCCCTCTCCACAGAGCACGGAAATGAGGCCAGAGCGATCAATCTAGGCCCCGTCGGCGGGAGGGGGCTCTGGGCCTGAGGCCCCGTCACCCGGACGGAGTCAGGGGCCCTGGGTGAGGGAGGCTGGGAGCAGGGAGGTCCGGAGCAGCTGGGCACAGGGCCGAGTCCCCGAGAGCCAGGCGCGGCCGCCGCCCCTGTGTCTGCGGGAACCCAGGCGACCTCGGGGTCTGGGTGGATGCAAAGCCAAGAGGAGGTGCCCTCCCAGGGAGGAGGCCAGGGTGCTGGGCCCCAGGCACCCCTGTCCGCACCACCCCACACCCACCCCGGCACCCCTGAGTCCCACCCCCCTCTCTCTCTCTGGCACCTTCTGCCGCCCCACCCCTTAGCCCGCTTCTAGCCGTGGGCACGATGCCAGGTCCGGGGGGTGGGGGCACAGGTGACAAGCAGACACCCCCCCATCGAGGCTGCTCCGTGCCCTGGGCCTCCGTGTTCTCAGCGCTGGGCCCGGTCACACGCCAGGGCCCGGGATGGCCAGGACGTGGGCTGCCCGCAGTGGTAGCTCAGGGCCCCGTGGGAGAAGGCACTGGGAGCAGCCAGGGCCTGTCCGGCCTCGAGGGCAGGAGAGAAGCCTCCGGGGAGGGTGTCCAGGCCCTGGGGCACGGCCCCGGCTCTCTCGGCTCTCTCCGAATTCAGGTCTGGTCTTTTTCAGCTTTTTATTTGTAAACAGAGAAATGCACAGGTCACCCCCATCCACTGGGCGGATCTCATGGCGAAGTCACCTGTGCCACCAGCACCCAGGTCACAAAACGCTTTGGGCACCTCCCAGGACCCCCCTCCCCCTGCCAGGCACCTCTCTCAGAGACTGAACCCTCACCCCCCACCCGTCTCCATTACTCCTGGCAGCATGGACCCCTTGGGCACACTTTTGTGCTTTACAAAACTAGACTCATAACATGGCTTCTTTTTTCTCCTTCTTAGCTGGAAGAAGCAGGTGTGCGTGTGTATGTGTGTGTGTGTGTGTGTGTGTGTGTGTGTGTTTTAATGTCACGCACTGGGCCTCTGGGAAATTAATAAATAAATGCAAGTGGGCCCAGACTCCCTGAGTCAGCTTGGACATGGCTACAGTGAATGGATAGACCCCCTCTGCCCGCTGGCCTCTGCCCTCTCCCCTTCCCATCCCTCCCCCTGACACTGCAGCCTCCTCTTCCCTTCACCTGCTCTTCCGCTCTGATCCACTGGGGCTGCCGGTGGAGGCCTTGAGGTGGGCGCACGGAAGGACAGACAAACATGCCGGGCTTGGGGAGTCCTTGTCCTGGGTGTGGCCTGAGACTCTGCATTTCGGGCTGCCGTCCCGGGTCTGCCCTGTGAGCAGCCAGGAGATGTGTGTGCACAGCGCCTCCCGGAGCACAGAGGGTGCTGGGGAAAGGCAGGCAGGAGGGCAGTTAGGGGTGCGCCTGGGAGCCAGCAGGCCAGGAGGTCAAGGGTGATGACTTCTGACCAGTAAAGCCCTTACTGAAGCAAAAACAACATGGATCCCCCAGTGGACGACGCAGTAACACAAAGCAGGGAACTCTGACCTCACAGGGAGCCTCTGCCCCCAACGCAGCCAGAATAGCTCGCATTGGTTTGCCACTAGGGGATTCATTCAGGGAGCACGAATTTCCTACCAGGAGTGATAATCCTCACTTTTAAGCCTTAAATATGTTTGAAAACAAGTTAAAAAAGTGTGTTAACCCTACATTTTTTGTTTCTTAAAAAAATATATAGATAGATAGATAGATAGATAGGTAGATATATATATATATATATGAAAGACCTTGCTGCCCTAGCTGGTTTGGCTCAGTGGATAGAGCATCAGCCTGAGGACTGAAGGGTCCTGGGTTCAATTCCGGGCACATGCCAGGGTTGTGGGCTGGATCCCCAGTAAGGGGCATGCTGGAGACAGCTCATCGGTGATTCTCTCATCATTAATGTTTCTCTCATCATTGATGTGTCTCTCTCCCCTCTTCCTTCCTTCCTTATTGAAATTAATTTAAAAAAAATTTTTTTAAAGGCCGCACTGCCCTAACCGGTTTGGCTCAGTGGGTAGAGCGTTGGTCTGCGGACTGGAAAGTCCCAGGCTCGATTCCGGTCAAGGGCATGTACCTTGGTTGTGGGCACATCCCCAGTAGGGAGTGTGCAAGAGGCAGCTGATTGATGATTCTCTCTCATTGATGTTTCTAACTCTCTATCCCTCTCTTCCTCTCTGTAAAAAAATCAATTAAAAATATTATTTTTTTTAAAAGACCGCACTGTATAAATGAGAAAGAATGAGGGTGTCTCACAACCTTCCATCTCCAAAGTGGTTGGGACTCACCCTCACTCCTAGCCTGGCTGACCCGCCTCCTCAGTCCAGCTGGTAAACCTCACCCACCTCAAGGAGCATCTGCAGAGCAGCAGCGACCCCTGCCGGCGGCCCGTGACTGGCAGGCTCGTGCAAATCCCTAATTCTTAGCTCCTGCCGCCACCTGGTGGCCTTCTGCAGAAGCGCAACCGGAGTCCCAGTGAGAGAGAGAGAGAGAGAGAGAGAGAGAGAGAGAGAGAGAGAGCGAGGGCGAGTGCGAGCGCGAGAGCGCGCACAGGGCCCTATCGCCAGGTTTCAAAGGTCAGCAAACTGTGGCTCGAAAGCCACTACAGCTCTTTGGCCCCTTGAGTGTGGCTCTTCCACCACGGCCTGGGCAAGTCTATTTTGAAGAACTGGCTTTAGAAGAAGTTTAAGTTTAAAAAATGTGGCCCCAGTCAGGGTGCATGTGGGAGGCAACCAATCGATGTGTCTCACATCGATGTTTCTCTCTGTGTGTCTCTCCCCCTTTCTACTCTCTCTAAAAATAAATGGAAAATGGGAGACATCTGTAATACTGTCAGCAATAATATATGCATTTCTTTTTTTAAAAAAAGAAAGGGTGAGTTAGCCAGACCAAGAGGGGCATGCAGATGCCAAGGCCTGGAGGTGGGGCGTGTGCCCAGCAAGTTGCCAAACGAAGGACTGGGGGCCAGGAGCCCCCAGGGTACCAGGGAGGGGGCAGGATGAGGCTGGAGGGAGGGGTGCAGTGCTGGGAGGGGCCCCCAGCGCCGGTGAGTGCGCCAGGTTCACCCTGGAGCCATCGAGGGGCTGGGAGGAGGCTCTCCCACCGAGGCCTGGATCTGGCATGAACTCAGCCCCCGTCACCTCCCCGACCCACAGACTCCTGTCCCCTGAGGATCACGGGTGGGGTCAGCTCGCTGTCCCCATGGCAGCCTCTCACCCACCCCGTCTTCACTGGCTGCTTCCTGGCAGAGGCCTCGGGGCAGATGGAGGTGGTCTGGACCCGGCTCCGGGTGCGAATCCCGGCGCATCCCCTTAAGGGCCATGTGGCCTTGGGCCCCTCTCAGCCTCTCGGAGTCACTTCTCTCCGCTGTCACAGGCTGACGCTGCTTGCCTCGGATGCGGGGCTTGGGGAGGAGTAAGGGGGGACTGCTGAGAAGAACAGCTCTACCCTCTTCCTCGGTGCCCCCCAGGCCCTGGCTGGCCCTGGCATGTGGATCATGGGTGTTGGCAGCAGTGGGGGCTCCTCCCAGCACAGTGCTCAGGCTCGATGGGTGTTCATGGCATTAGTTGAATGAATGAATTAATTAATGAATGAATGATTACTGTGAGGGTTACAGGCAAATCCGCACTGGCCACTAGGGACACAGGCCAACAATTGCAAGCGGTGGCAACACCCTCAGACCCTCAACGCAGCCAGCAGTACCCAATCCCCAACCCATCTGTTTCCTGGGAAACGTGCAGACACCCTCAGCTCAGTGAGAGAGGAAACCCTAGAGGAGGCCCTGCGTGCTGCGGGCGCCCTCTGCTGGCCAGGCCCGGCACGGCCGCCACACGCCCCAGCCTCCCTGAAGCCAGAGGAGCCAGGCCAGGGAGAAAGGCTCAGTCTGGCAGGCTGGGGGAGCAATTCCACGCCTCCCCTACACAACCCCTCTGCCACGGGGACCCCAGGCGCCCCTGACCCTCCACAGATATCTTCCTCTATCCTCTCCCCTCTCACCTGCCCCCCTGGCAAACTCATTCAGGCCCTGCTCTGTCTCACGTTAGCATCGTCCAATGCAGGAGCAGGGAGGGAGGTGGCAGAGGGGCAGCTGGCTGGGCACCTGTCTGCCAGGTCCTGTCACCCTCAGCCCTTTACCCCCTCCCGGAAGTGCAGCCCTCCCCGAGGGGCAGCCAGATTGTGGAGGGGACTCAAGGTCACGGGGCAGGGATTTCAGGAAACCTAGTGTGGGTGTTTTTTTAAAATGTATTTTTATTTTATTATTATTATTTTAAAATATATTTTATTGATTCTTTATAGAAAGGAAGGGAGAGGGATAGAGAGACAGAAACATCGATGAGAGAGAAACATGGATCAGCTGCCTCCTGCACACCCCCTGCCGGGAATGTGCCCGCAACCAAGGTACATGCCCTTGACCGGAATCAAACCTGGGACCCTTCAGTCCGCAGGCCGACGCTCTATTCACTAAGCTAAACCGGTTTCAGCTTAATGTATTTTTATTGATTTCAAAAAGGAAGGGAGCCGAAACCGGTTTGGCTCAGTGGACAGAGCGTCGGTCTGTGGACTGAAAGGTCCCGGGTTCGATTCTGGTCAAGGGCATGTACATTGCAGGCACATCCCCGGTAGGGGGTGTGCAAGAGGCAGCTGGTTGATGTTTCTCTCTCATCGACATTTCTAGCTCTCTATCCCTCTCCCTTTCTCTCTGTGGAAAATCAATAAAATATATATATTTTAAAAATCAATAATATATATATATAATACATATATATATTTTTATTTATTTATTTTTTTTTTTTTTAAGGGGAGAGGGAGAGATAGAAACACCAATGATGAGAGAGAATCATGGACCAGCTGCCTCATGCACGCCCCCTACTGGGGATTGAGCCCGCAACCCGGGCATGTGCTCTTGACCGGAATCAAACCCGGGACCCTTCAGTCCCCAGGCAGATCGATGCTCTATCCACTGAGCCACACCGGGCAGGGCCCTCCCTAGTGTTTTCCATCTGCCCGGATGGGGCTCCTCCCGCCTCCGTTAGGGCAGTGAGTGGGCCCTGAGATGAGGGCAGAGCCCTCTGCGGCCCGGAAACCTCACCTCGACCCTCTTGGGGGCCACACGGGACCCCAGGAAGGTGGAGACGGGGTGCCTGGCAGGTCCTTGGGAAAACTGCACGGGGACCCAGAGAGAGCGGGAAGACGAAGATTCGCGGGCCTTTGTCACGAGCTGGACTCTGTGACGGTCCCTTCCGGGCTCCCTGAGACGCCAGCCCCGGCCCGCGGTGCAGAACCTGCAGAACCGGGACCCGAACCCGCCCACGCCCCTGCCCAGCGCTCCTCCCACCCACCGGGGTCTCCTGAAAAGGGGACCACAGAGGAGACCTCGCGAGGGGGCAGCTCGGCAGGCACACGCACACCCTCAGGACAGGACGCCCGCTGACTCCAGAGAGAGGACCCTCCTCCGTCCTCCCCTTTGGTGCCGGATTTGGTGCCCGGGAGGGTGAGCGGAACAGGCATCACCTGGCAGGAAGCTCAGTCTGTGCTGCCATCTCGTGGTCATCGCAGGAAGTGCGTCTGTTCTGCATCTGCGTTGTAACGTGTCAGAATTGCATTCCTTTTTTAAAAAAAATTTTATATTTTGATTGATGTTAGAGAGGAAGGGACAGGGAGAGAGAGAGAGAGATAGAAACATCAATGTTAAGAGAGAATCATGGATCAGCGGCCTTCTGCATCCCCCTCCTGGAGATCGAGCCTGTAACCAGGGCATGTGTCCTTGACCAGAATTGAACCTGGGACCCTTGGGTCCACAAGCCCACGCTCAATCCACTGAGCCAAACTAGCTAGGACAGAATTTGATTCCTTTTGAAGGCTGAATAATATTCCATTTCATGTGTATGGATCACATGGAAACTTTAGGATTAGTGGAGAGAGAGAGAGAGAGAGAGAGAGAGAGAGGGAGAGGGATGGCTGTAGTGTTTCCCAACCCTATACGTTGTTTCCTAACTTTTACCTGGGGCGGGGGGTGTGGGGGGCTGAGAATCAGGCAGGTGAAGGTTCGTACAGGAGGCAGCAGAGCCCGGAGCCAAGCACCTGTGCCCCAGATATGTTCCTGGCTCCCCGGTGACTGGGATTCTGACACCCACCCCAGAAGCACACCTGGAATCGGAAACCCGTGAGACAGAACTGAGCTGCAGGAGTCGTCCTCACGGATGGGGCATGAGTTTGCCACAGAAGAAGGAATACGAGACCCAGGGAGCAGGAGTCAGAAGTTTGGGACCTTGTCATGGTACCGGCGCTGGGGTTCTTGGTTTCTCCAAGATAAAAATAGAGAGGGAACCCCAGAGGAATGTCCAGACAGATTTCATGAAGCTTGTGCTCAAGCACAAGGGAGACAGCACAGAGGAAAGGAAGGTCCTCAGAACGGCCGGGGCCTGGCTCTGCGTGGCTGCTTTTGTAAGTGGGCACAGCCCGGCCGGCGTGGCTCCGTGCGTGAGCATTGACCTATGAACCAGGAGGTCTCCGTTTAAGTCCCAGTCGGGGCACAGGCCTGGATTGCACGCTCCATCCCCAGTGGGGGCATGCAGGAGGCAGCCGATCGATGATTCTCTCTCCCCCTCTCCCTTCCTCTCTGAAATCAATAAAACTATTTCCTTAAATGATGATATTCTAACTGTATCTTTCCTTCCTCATTTACAACGTGAAATCTATACTAATAAAAGGGTGATATGCCAATTAGGCTGGGAGACCTTCCGGACGTCCTTCTGGACAAAGCGTGGTGGCGGAGCCAAGGTGATTAAGGGCAATCAGGCCAGGAGGGGAGAGCAGTTAGAGGTGATCAGGCTGGCAGGAGGGGAGGGGGGGCAGTTGGGGGCGAGCAGGTCAGTAGGCAGAGTGGTTAGGGGCAATCAGAAAGGCAGGCAGGTGAGCGGTTAGGAGCCAGCAGTCCCAGATTCTATGAAGGGTCCCAGATTTGAGAGGGTGCAGGCTGGGCTGAGGAACACACACCGCCATGCACAAATTTTGTGCACCATGCCACTAATACTTCAATAAAGAGAATCATCCCCCCCCCCCAAAATATGTCTATAATTTGGTCCCACTAAGGCAAGATTTTATAGGAAAGGCAAGGGCTATTACTTCCTTTTATTTACCAGCTGGCCAAGGAATGAGGTTAATCCCCACAGTAAGGAGATAAAGGTGGCTAATAAGGATATTCTTTGTTTGTTTGTTCATCCTCCCCTGAGGATATTTTCCATGGATTTTTTTTTTTTTAGAGAAAGTGGAAGGGAGTGGGGAGGGAGAAAGAAAGAGAAACATCGATGTGAGAGAGGCACATGGATTGGTTGCCTCCCACAGGCCCCTGACCTGGGCCAAGGATCAAGCCTGCAAGGGAGGTACCTGCCCTTGACCGGAATCTAACTGAGACCCTTCAGGCCGCGGGCAGATGCTCTAGTCACTGAGTCCAATCAGCTAGGGCAGCAGTTAAGTTTATGGAGAGTCACAGTTTATAAGTGGATTTTCAGCTGCATGAGGGTCGGGCTCCTAACTCAGCAAAGTTCAAGGGTCTCCCGGACTATATTATTTTACAGCTGGGGACACACGGTTCATTTAGAATTCTAAAAGAGCCAAAGAAAGTAGGTTCTCCCGAGAAAAGTGTTATCCACAGGTAGAGGGCACAGCTGCTAAGCTGTGTAAGGCAAAGGATGACCAGCAAATAAGACTGGTGTTGGTGACCCCTCGCTGGTTTGGCTCCGTGGATAGAGCCTCAGCCTGCGAACTGAAGGTTCCCGAGTTTGATTCTGGCCAAGGGCATGTGCCCAGGTTGCGGGCTCGGTCCCCAGTGTGGAACGTGCAGGAGGCAGCCGATCAATGATTCTCTCTCATCATTGACGCTTCTAGCTCTTTCTCCCTCCCCCTTCCTCTCTGAAATCAATACAAAATATATGTATTTTTAAAAATGGAACCTCAAAGTGAAATTGGAAGTCATTGCAATTGTTCAGGCAAGAATGATAAAGAGCAGTTCTAAGCCTCTTTAAAAAATACAGAATCAAAACCAGACCGATGTGGGTGCGAAGGCTGGGGAGAGAGCCACCGGAGCCAGCGTGCACTTGGCTCTGGCAGTGCCTATAGCAGCGCCGTCCAATAGCAATCTAGTGCGCGCCGCCCAGGTAACCTTCACTTCCCCGCAGCCATGTAAAGAGAAGCAGGTAAGATTCATTTTAACGGAACAGTTTACCTTACCCACGGCATCCCAAACAGCAGTACGTCCTGTCTGCAGCCTTGCTGGGCTGTGTGCCTGAGGACAGGTGCCGGCCTGGCCCTCCCTCCCTGCCTCCTCCGAGAGCTCGGGCTCACTGTACCCTCCAGACAGTGGCACAGCCAGGCAGGGCAGGCAGGGCACGTGGCCTGTACCCGCCCACCTGAGCAAGGCGGCTCCCCCCCTGCCCAGCTACAGTAAGGTGACTGCTTTTGGCAGGACAGTCCTGATTTTTAACAATATTTCCCGCGTCCCGCAGCGTTTTAAAAAAGTCCCCATTTTTAAAATATATATTGTATTGATTTTTAACAGAGAGAAAGGGAGAGAGATAGAGAGCTAGAAACGTAGATGAGAGAGAAACATCGACCAGCTGCCTCTTGCACACCCCCTACTGGAGATGTGCCCGCAACCAAGGTGCATGCCCTTGACCGGAATCGAACCTGGGACCTTTCAGTCCGCAGACAGACGCTCTATCCACTGAGCCACACCGGCTTCGGTAAAAGTCCCCATTTTTAGAAATAACGCACAAGCTAGGGAACAGCGGGAGAGCGGGAAGGGAGTATTCGGTTTTCGGCGGCCATGTGGCTATTTAGCCGGGAGATGAGTTTTATATTATTTTTGTTAATTTTATAAGGTTAAACTTTAATAATAACAAATACTTGTCGAGAACTGATTATCAAGAACTGCTTATCAAAGTTTGCAATGACGAAAACATTTTGTGACTGTCTCTCAGACGATACACATCGTACTGCGTGCTAGTAAGCTAAACAAGTGCTGTCATTACAAACCAGCTATTCAGATAATTTATGTAAGTAATTTATTTATTTAAGAAATACATAAATTTTCTTGAATTTGGCAGACAGTACTTGTATCATAGTGGCGGCGAAAAGTCTAGCGCCGGCCTTGAAAGTGACACTTATGACTTACAATTAAGTGTTGAGGCTTTGAAAGCCATTTTATGTGTGAAATATAATTTAACAAATTCTTGTGAAAAATTTCATGACCTTTTAAACAACAGCAATCTACTAAAAATATTCACTCAAATGAGAAATATGCCCAAGAATAAAATAATACTATACATATTTTTTATTTATTATATTTTTAAATTGTACTTATGTTGAAATTTTAAAAAATATATTACAATACTATTTTTGCATTCTATGAAAATCTTTGTTGCTCCATATAGACCAAATTTTTAATCAAGAACCACCACCACCACACCATCACTCCCCACCCCGTCAATTGTGTCCTGCTTTACCAATGTTAAAATCTGGTCACCTTAAGCTGCAGGGCTCCTGGTAGGACTTCCAGGAGGAGGAGGGAGAGGAGGGGAAGGAGGGATGGAGGAGGCAGACGCAGGGCCAGCCGAGAGGCAGAGGCACAGAGCTCCCGCCTTGGGCTGGCCGGGTGGGACCCTGGCCCTGGGAAGAAAGGCGAGAAGAAGAAGAAAGCCTGGCGGGCGGCGAGGGAGGGTGAGGCGGGCGTGTGACTGACACGCGCAGGAGAGCATGCCAGTCAACAGGCTCAGCTCCATGAATGTTCACCCCCTGGATCAGGACCCAGATCATTCCCAGCGCCCACCCCCCCAGGTCCCCTCCTGATGCAGGGGTAACCAGCTGACAGCTAACAGGCACATCTCCTGTTGAGGTGAGCTGAGCAAACTGGGTAATGTGTGTGTGTGTGTGTGTGTGGAGGGGGGGGGGGGGTTGCAGGCGGGGGAGGAGCATGAACTATTCCAGTCATTTACATCACTCACACACGGGGGTGATAGCTCCCAAATAAAGAATGCAAGAAATATTCCGGTTATTTGACTTTTTAAAAAATCAAGTTAAATCCTGAGCCAGTTACCATCCCACGGGCTGCCCAGAGGTTGACCTTGGCTGTGACAGGGGCTCCGGGGCTCCCTCTAGGTCATGGGGGGAGGGAGGTTTCTGCAGCACCAGAGCTTAGGGGAGGCCCCTTGGACCAGATCTTCCGGCTGCCCTGGTGACCATGGAGACACCCATTTCCACAGAGGATGCAACCCCTTCCTGGTGGGAGATTCTGCTGCTTCGGGGCCAGTTTGGGGCCCTGGGAAGTTTATTGAGGCTGAGGGTCCTCAGGGGTCCCACACAGCCGTGTACAAAGGACTGAGAGCTCCCACCTCTGTCCCACCCCATTCTGAGGGGCTCAACCCTGTCCCTGCTCTCAGATTCTCTCTCTCTCTCCAGCCCTCCTTCCTCCCTCCCTCCCCTCTGGGAATTTAGTAGAATTCATTTAGTGATTTGATCAAGTTTCATTTTTATCCTGTCACATATAATCTCCTCTTCAAATCCTCTTTTTTTTTTTTTTTTAAGTTTATGCTTTTTTTTTTTTTTAGATATAGTTTATTGATTTTTTTACAGAGAGGAGAGAGGGATAGAGAGCTAGAAACATCGATGAGAGAGAAACATCGACCAGCTGCCTCCTGCACAACCCCCCACCGGGGATGTGCCCGCAACCAATGTACATGCCCCTGACTGGAATCGAACCTGGGACCTTTCAGTCCACAGACCGACGCTCTACCACTGAGTCAAACCGGTTTTGGCTCAAATCCTCTTAAGAAGCCTAAGGGGGCCCTGGCTGGTTTGGCTCAGTGGATAGAGCCTCCGCCTGTGGACTCAAGGGTTCCAGGTTCGATTCTGGTCAAGGATTTGGTCCCCAGTAGGGGGCATGCAGGAGGCAGCCCTTCAATGATTTTCTCTCATCATTGATGTTTCTATCTCTCTCTCCCTCTCCCTTCATCTCTGAAATATATATATATATAAATTTCTGCAGCATCAGAGCTTAGGGGAGGCCCCTTGGACCAGATCAAAATTTATATATATATATAAATTTAAATATATATTTATATATATAAATTTTGTTGTTGTTGTTGTTTTAAAGAGTTTACTTGAGCCAAAGCCAATGCATTGCCAAGAAGCAAGACCTCAAATGCTCCGAAAAAGACAGTCTGCCATTCTTTTATATATCTGGAATGAAGGAGAGAACCTGAGTTGGGCCCAGCAAATCAAGGCGAGAACATAAGGGCTGGCCCAGCCAGGCCAAGGAACAGGCAGGCAAACGCAGCGTGAAAAATGCCAACACAGTGAGGGCCCAGAGAAGGACCCCACATGTTCTTCTGAGAGCAGATCGCCCAGCTGGGAGGGTGAGTGGGAAGACACCAAATGAAGATGTTAGCAAAGGCGTCACAGGAAATTCAGAGGGGGTTGTAATCATACCTCACTTGCCAGCCAGTGACCTGCCCTCCGTATGAACCAGGGACGTGTTCCCAAGTGCAGGGGGCAGGGCCAGGATTTTAGATGCAATAATGCAAGGAGCTGATGATCAGAGAGCTGGGTTGCTAAGGGAAACAAGACCACAACCTCAACATCATTTGTTTTCTGACCACTCGGCTGACCCAGTGGTCAGCAAGAGGGGCCGAGAGACAGGGACATCGGGCAGCGTATGATGAGACAGGTGTCACAGCCCCAGTTCTGTTTCCGGCTGGTAGAACACAAGCTGGTGGGTGACATATCAATGGGGGTCAAACAGCTCCGAGGGCCTGCTGGCTCTGTGGGCAGTTTCCAGAGACTTCTTCCGTTAGCAGTCTCAGAGCTCAAACTGCAGAGATCCGAATGCTGGGCCACAAGTCATAATATGGAAAGTTCTTATGTATCCTCAAAGAGGAGGAGAGCATGTGCGGGGAAACGGAGAGCATGCACCAACACTCTGAGGTGAGAAAATCTGGAACCACTGTGATGTAGAATGTGAGTGGGTGGGGGATGGTGGGGTGTGGGGTGATAGGCCATAAGCCTGACCGGAGAGCTAGGGCCAGCAAGAGCCAAGATAATTCTGAAGAACAAGGAGAGGCTCGTCCTATTAACATGAAGACATTGTGTAGACTCCTCTTAGTAAGAGTGTGTGGCTTAGAGATAAACAAACCAGTGGAACAGAGCCAAAACTCTAAAAATTAACCCACACACATGTAGAAACACGATGATGATAAAGAAGGCATGATGAGTCAGTGGGGCCAAGGTGTATTATTAAATAAACTAGAGGCCCGGTGCATGAAAATTCATGCATTGGAGGGGGAGTCCCTCAGCCCAGCCTGCCCCCTCTCACAGTCTGGGAGCCCTCAGGGGTGGAGGCAACTCAGCAATCAGGGGAGGGTGATGCTCCTATCACACCTCTGCTGCTGCTACTGCCAGCAGCGCAAGCCTTTGCCATCCCTGGTTCCCTGAGCCTCGGGCAGCCCTGGGCAGCTGGGAGGCTGAGAGGTCTGGGTGCTGCCATCTTGTGGCTGTGGGTACCGCCATCTTTGAGGGTGAGACAGTCAATTAGCATATTCCCTCCCTATTGGCTGTGGGCACTGCCATCTTTGAGGGTGTGGTGGTCAATTAGCATATTCCCTCACTTATTGGCTGTGGGCATTGCCATCTTTTCGATGGTGTGAGGGTCAATTAGCAAATTCCCTATTAAATAGGATGGTGTCAGAGCCATTGGCTACGCATATAGGGAAAAAAAACTTAGAATCTTTCTCAGACCATACGTGAGAGAAACATATTGATTGGTTGCCTCCTGCATGTGCCCCGACCAGCACCCATGCCAGGGAGGAGCCTGAAACCACTGGTCCCAACCAACCGGCTAGGGCTGAGAGCATTTTAATTAATACGTTGAAAGAACAAGAAAAGTCAACCACATTGAAGGAATTAACTCACCCACTCTCTGGGAGGCTCTACCCCACACAATTTGTTCAACACAAAGCAACCCTTTCAGACGCCCGAGTTCTCCTCCAGCCCCCAGCCAGGTCCTCTCCCGTGGACCCGAGCTGGGCATGCCTTTCTCAGATGAGCTAACTCATGAATTTAGAGATTAGCCCACGTGTAGGTTGAGTTCATCTAATGAGATCTTGGATATCATCCTACGTTAACCTAAATCATGAAGTTAAGGTTGTCAAAATATGTTTGATAAACATAGACATTTTAAAATGCAGCCGTTTTAAAACCTGGACGGTTTTCCTCTGCGGTTAGAGCGTTGGCCCGCCTACCCGCCAAGGGCAGGCACCTCCCAGGTCCTGATGTGGGCACGTGTGGATGGGGGTTGGGGGATCAGATGTGTCTCTCTCACACTGATCTCTCTCTTTCTCTCTCTCTCTCCCTCCTCTTCTCCTCCTGCTCCTTCTCCTTCTCCTCCCTCTTTCTCTAAAGATCAATGGGAAAAATATCCTCGGGAGAGGATTAAGTAAGCAATACAATACAATACAATACAATATAAATAAAATAAAATAAAATAAAATATAAAATAAAATAAAATAAAATAGAGCCAGAGCTGCCATGCCAGAGGCACTGCCTTGCACTCTCCCTACCTCAAACCTTGGTCTGCTAAAACGGAACAAAATAATCTTTGGACCGGGCCTGGGACAATACTGGGTCCCAAAGAGCTGTTTACAGAGATGACAAGGAAGCTGCTATCAGAAATTATAAACCCATCGTATAAACCGACCACCGCCGGTCCCGCCATCTGCACCACGGACATGCCTCCCTCACAAATACCCTGCCTTCGTCTGCTGATGGGGACGGACATCCCTTGGGCTTCTGCCCGAACCCGTGGTTCCCAAACAGCTATTCTTGTGGAGCTCAAATAAACCCTGTTGTCTCTCCCTTTGAAAGCCCTTTTTATTTTTTAAGTTCGTCAAGTCTGGGTTCTGTTTTGGATGTTGATTTAAGGCCCTTAAATCAACATCGGGCCACCTTAAATCTGAAAGAAGGAGCAAGTGGGTAACGAGGCGAGTATGAGACCCTGGTAACCTGTCCGGTTTCCGAGGCCCAGCATCCGGGTCCCCAATGGCCCATGTGCCCCCTAGAAGCCCCTTCTGCCGCAGGGCGGGCGACCGCGGGGTCAAAAACACGGACCAGGCAGAGGGAGCGCAGTGCGCAGGCGCGCCCGAAACCTCCGCCAGTTTTCCGCGCCGCCGCCGCCGCCGCCTTCCGGCCGCACTGCGCAGGCGCACAGGCCTCCCCAGCCTCCCCTCCCCCCGCTCTTACCTCTTTCCGAAGCCGAGGACGCCCTTCCGCAGCCCCTGAGCGTCTGCGCACGCGCCGCCGCGCGTCCCGCCCCCGCCCCCGGACCAATTGGAAGCGGCAGCGCCTGGGCGCCGGGGGCACGACGCCGTGGGCGGGGCCGGGACGTGAGGGCAAGCGTGCTGGCGACACAGGGCGACTATATAAGTGAATACAGGCACCGCCCCTCGCCCCAGTGACTGAGCCGCCGCCGAGGACTCAGCAACCTCCCCCTCGAGCCCCCCTCGCTTCCCGACGCTCCGTCCCCCCTGCCCGCCTTCTCCCGCCGCAGCCTTCCGCAGGCCGTTTCCACCGAGGAAAAGGAATCGTATCGTATGTCCGCTATCCAGAACCTCCACTCTTTCGGTGAGCGGCGGGCCGGGCCCGCGGGAAAGGCCCGGGCGGGGCGGCGGGGCTGCCGAGGCCCAGCGGCGGCCCCGGAGAGGCCCCCTAGCGCTCGGGCCTTTGTCACTGTGTGCGGAGGGGACGTGTCTGGGCTCGTGGGCGGTGGGGACCCGGCCTGGGCCTTGGGGTCGGCCCCCGAGCGGGACCGGAAGACTTAGGACGAGAGGTCAGCCCTTGGGCGGGCCCAGCGTCTCGGGTGGCGCATTTACTAATGGCTCCGGCCCCCCCGCCGGCCACACCCGCCTCCTCCCGCCACCGCTGCGTCACATCCTGTACGTCCTGCCGTTGTCCCGGGCCCCGGGGAGGGGGGCGGCCCCAGCTCTAGAGTGACAGGCGCGCGCGCCAATGGGGCGGGGAGGCGGCCCCTCCTCGGGGCTCAGGTTCCGGCCGGTTGCATCAGCCGACTGGGGCGGTGCCCGCCCGCCCAGGCTCCCCCGACACGTGATCGGCTGCCGAGGGCGGGCCCGGACGGAGGCCCAGGCCTTTGGCGGGGCTCGGGGAGGAAGTCACCCGTCCCCGACCGACATGTTCCGGGGAAGAGCCTACAAAGGACATCATCTGATCTGACCTGACCCAGTTCTTGGGCGATGGCGGGATTCGTTTTCTGCACTCAACAAAAGACCCGGTGGGAGGGTGACGGCGGCAGCTGAGCCTCCAGGGCTCTAAACTTGCACCTTTTCTTCCCAGACCCCTTTGCTGATGCAAGTAAGGGTGATGATCTGCTTCCCGCTGGCACTGAGGATTATATCCATATAAGAATTCAACAGAGAAACGGCAGGAAGACCCTTACCACCGTCCAAGGGATCGCCGATGATTACGATAAAAAGAAACTAGTGAAGGCCTTTAAGAAGGTAGGTCTTGCCGAAACCGATTTGGCTCAGTGGATAGAGCATCGGTCTTAGGACTGAAGGGTCCCAGGTTCGATTCCAGTCAAGGGCATGTACCTTGGTTGCGGGCACATCCCCAGTAGGGGGTGTGCAGGAGGCAGCTGGTCCATGTTTCTAACTATCCCTCTCCCTCCCTCCTCTCTGTAGAAAAGCAATAAAATATTTTTTAAAAAAGAAGGTAGGTCTTCGTGGGAGGAAATAGACCTTTAGCTTTGCTCACATGCAGGCGCTGTGGTATCCCCCTCCCCCCCAAAGAGATGATGATGGCCTGGCCTAATCTGTAATCTGTCTTGCTTCCCTTGCAGAAATTTGCCTGCAATGGTACTGTAATTGAGCATCCAGAATATGGAGAAGTAATTCAGCTGCAGGGTGACCAGCGCAAGAACATATGCCAGTTCCTTGTCGAGGTGAGTTCTGTCACTTGCGTTGGTGCCTCTGGCCCGGCTAATCTCAGACCCTGCCTAATGGGTTCATTTCTGCTGGGAAGATTAGACCTTTCCTTTTGTAAGGCTGAACGAAATGGTTGAGTTTCAAAGTGCATAGATGCATGTATTATCAAAAACAGGAGGAATTTGTCTGCTTTAAGTTTACTTTTTTTTATGGACCTACTTTTCCTTTTAAAAAAACGTTTGATTAAAAAAAAAAATCTTTATTGTTGAAAGCACTATATATGTCTACCCCCCTCCCCCTTTTTTATGGTTCTGCTTTTAAAAGTTGCAGATTTAAAGTGTGCAGACAGGTGCTAAGCTAAGCAGGAAGTCTGGTTGGCTGTTCCTCCTAGCTGCTGAAATCGGTTACATGGTTGATATTTAGCTAAATGCCCTGAGTAGAGAACCACTGCTCCTAGTGGTTGGGGTATGCATCTTGGCCCTTGGACCTCCCTTGCTCAGTGTAGAAGGAAGGTAGGACCCTTGAACTCTTTCATTTGACTCTTTAAAACTGTGCCCTTTTATGTTTTTGCAGATTGGACTGGCTAAGGACGACCAGCTGAAGGTTCATGGGTTTTAAGTGCTTTTGGCTCAGAAGCTTAAGTGAGGATTTCTTTGCAATGAGTAGAATTTCCCTCCTGTCCCTTGTCACAAGTTTAAAAACCTCACAGCTTGTATGATGTAACCATTTGGGGTCTGCTTTTAACTTGGACTAGTGTAACTCCTTCATGCAATAAACTGAAAAGAGCCATGCTGTCTAGTCTTGAAGTCCCTCATTTAAACAGAGGTCAAGCAGTGGGCGCCTGGCAGTGTCCAGCCTGAACCAGCAGTTCCGTGAGGTTTCAGCCAAGCCCATGTCTGGCCAAAGCTCCTCACCAGAGTTCCCTGCCCTCAGAGAATGTCACCGCCTGAGCAGCCTTCCCTGAAGCGGAGAGGAGAGGGGGCAGGCAGCAGCGGCATGTGTACCACTAGAGGGAGCCCTCCGTAGTCAAAGATCTACACCTGATGGAGCTCAGAGCAGCCTGCCACCTTCCCTCCAGGGAGGTGTAAGGACTCCAGGCTTGCCACCACGGTCTTTCTGACCCGACATAACCCTAGCTCATTGTCCAAACCATAATTTGAGGCCAATCTTCTATCCGAGTTAAACTTTTGACAAGGGAACAAATTTCAAACTGAAGTGTCAGTCGTGTAGCTAGCTGTAGAGCTTGCAACTTAATAGCAGCAGCTGCCCAATGCCATGTGAAGTAAAAGAAAAAAGATTTTTGGGGTGTTTTTTTTCCCCTCCTTCAGTTTTAATGTTGTGTTATGTATTTAAACCCTTATTTAAATAAAACTTGTTTTCAGAAACATCTAACCTGCAGATTCTATTGTATGTTTGTCTGTGTGTGAAAGAAGCACAGAAGTGGGCCGGGGGTTCGGTCTACCCCAGAGTTTCTCAACTGGGGCCTGAACAAATGGGTCAAGAAAACTTCACTCCTTTAAGTTTCCCAAGAGGACATAGTGTGGGGATTCACCTAATCTCCAAACCCCTAGAAAAGGTATGCAGAAGTGGGCTAGAAGATTAGGCTTGTAGTATTAAAAAGCATAGTGACTGATGTGTTTGTGAAGTTGAAATTAGTATCCGGAGCCAACCCTTGACAACAATGAATAGTAAAGTATGTGCACTCCAGGGTCCATTCTGTTAAACATATTGTATAATCCAGCATAAACTGGATCATAAACCACTCCTAACTTCAGATACTGAAATAACAGGCTTCCAACTGCTAAGAAAGGTTATCAGGAATCAACACTCCCCAGCCCCCATTTTGTAGATCAAGGTCAAATGAATGTGTGGAGGTCATCTGGTGAAAAGGCTGAACCAATTGCAAATGCCTTGAAAATAAGATTCTAATCTCAGGGACAGTTTATAACACAGTCCTACGAAATTGACTTGTTTAACAACTTTCCACTTTGCTCCAAATGATGGCATTGTTCAAAACATTTGGGTGATGTTTTTAAAAGACAACAAAAGGGCTTTTCCTAGAGAAATTAATAGAAGTAACACGGGGCCCAACCCACAGAATCACAGAAGATGGGATGAAAGGGAATCCTGCCATAGTGGCTATGAAGGTCTGAGTGAGGCTGTTCACATCAGTGCCTTTGAAGGACCTGCAGTTTCCCCCAAGGAGATTGTTCTGACATCAGCTAGCAACACCAGTATTAAGTAAGCTGTCTGCAACCATTCAAAATGATCTGTTGACGGGAGTTTTATAAATGCCCTAATGCGATGTGACGTGGGTGTATCTTACGCTTGAAGTAATAAAGCATGATTGTCTCCATTTGATGGTTGAGAGAACTGAAATGTGGAAGTGACAGAGCCTCATCTACCCCGGGTTCTAGAGCTTCTCAAGAACTCAGGTAATCTAGAACCCAGTCTGTTCTTCCCATCCGGAAACCTGTACCTTCACAAGTTAAATAGCTCCGTTTACGTTACAGACCTTGAGTCTTGGTTCTTGCCGTGTACGGGGGTTGTTACAGGGCAAGCAAAGGTGCGTCAGCAGACAGCCTGATGGGATGTTAGACCAGCATAGCCTTGCTTTGAGGCAGAAGGGCCAGTGCCATCCCTTGGCGTAGCTAAAAGCACAGGATCTCAGGATTGGGAAGGCTTCCCCTTCCATCCACGCGCAGGGGGCCATCTGAAGGTAACGTTGGCAATAACTGCAAAAGATCCTTACATAACTCGATATGTTAACAAAGTTCTAGAGAAAGAACATTGTTATTTTCGAATCCTCACCTGAGGATATGCTCTTACTGATTTAGAGAGAGAGAGAGAGAGAGAGAGAGAAACACCCATGTGAGAGGGAAACAGGAGTTTAGAGAGAGAGAGAGAAAGAGAGAGAAACACCCATGTGAGAGGGAAACAGGAGTTTAAATCCCCAACCCAGATGTATACCCTGTCCAGGAATTGAACCCACAACCCTTTGGCATTCAGGACATTGCTTCAACTAACTGAGCCATCAGCCCAGGCAAGATAGATTTGTAAAACTGATAAACAACTTTTCAAAAATGTTACCAAAATGATGTCTGTTTGGCCTGTGGGTGCCTGTGACTCGTTTGGTATGAGGTGTGACAGCCTCAGGCTAGAAGCCCCCGCCTGTGAACTCCAAAACATGGCCCACTTAGGGCCAGAATGTCTGGTCCAGCAGCCCTGACGGGGCCCCCAGGAACTGGCCTTTTTAACCAGCATCAGCCAATTCCTACCGGAGGGCCCCAAACCACGTGTGGGGAGTTAGTGAGGAAACAAGCAGGGAAGAAGCACTCAGAGCTAACCTTCAGGGAAAGGAATCAGAAGTATCGCATTGAAGAGGGTTAGAAAGGGGGGGTAGAGGGTCAGAACTTGGTTACCAGCATGTGTGACTTGTGAGACTGTCCATGGCTTTGATCAGATTCCTTTATTTTAAAAAATATACTTTATTGATTTTTTTTTCAGAGAGGGACAGAGAGAAACATCGATGAGAGAATCACCGATCAGCTGCCTCCTGCACACCCCCACCGGGGATGTGCCCGCAACCAAGGCTCATGCCCTTGACCGGAATCGAACCTGGGACCTTTCAGTCCGCAGGCCAACGCTCTATCCACTGAGCCAAACCGGTTTTGGCTGATCAGATTCTTAAAAGAGCCTGATACCCAAAACGGTTCATCAGTGGTCCCTGGTTATCTCCCAAGGCTAACAAAAGCCCCAGCGGTTACCAGGTTTCCCAGGCCTATCCCAACATACAGCAACAGTGCGTATTCCCATGTCAACTTGTAAAGTTAATAACTATTTAAAAATATCGGTAAATATCTCTAAAACCAACCGTGTATCGGGTGGAAGGCGCACACACAGCCCGGCTCCACAGAGCTCAGAAGCGGGGTGTGACTCACTCGGTCCCCGGCCACTATCGCCAGCCCCAGCAGTCTGAGCGCTGCACAGGTTAAATCATCTTTAATCATAGTCCTTGATGGTTAATTTACACCCAGAATGGATGATTGCTTAAAAACAGGAAACACAGGGAACACAAGCTATATTAATGCGGAGCACAAACACGTCAGTATTCGGCGTGTGTGTGGCAAGCAAGTCATCGATTCTCACTCTATTTCTGTGAAACAACAGGAAATGAGCAGAAGGACGACGTCAGATGCAGAGAGATGTGACCTGCCTGGTTCCGGGTCCACCGTGGAGACGGAACTAAAGACCGCCGCTCAACATCATCTGGGAGCTCGTTAGATGTGTAGGATATCAACCCCCTCCACACACCTGCCGAACCAATCTTCCTTTTACCAAGTTTGAGAAGCACCCGTTTGAACCATAAAAGCAGCAGACCTCAAACTGTGTTCTGTGAGCTGGTTTCAAAAACCAAAAACACACAACAGCATTATTGTGACTTTTCACTTTTTATAAGTGCATTTTTATGACAGTGTTAGATCTGTATTGAAATGCACAAAATCAGTTGAATACAGAAAGCAATAATGCTGGGACCATTGGATAGCCAAATGCCAAAGAATGAAGTTGGGCCCGTACTTAACCACCATATACAAAAATGAACTCAAAATGGATCACAGTCCTAACATAAGAGCTAACGAGGTAGAACTCTTAGAAGAAACCATGAGTTTTGTTTTGTTTTTTTAATCTATTGTTTTTCTAGTCAAGCAATAGCAAGCTTGCTCTTTGACCCATAGGGAGACATTACCTCATGCCTTGAGGTTACCTCAAACACAGCCCTGAGACTCGGTGCAGGTAGAGACAGGCCCGGCATCTTGGCGTACAAGAGCGCTTCAGGCCGCCAACAATCACCAATCTCTGTGTCTCTGTGTCTCTGGCTATAAACGAGGGGTCATTGTATCGCCCTCCTCGTGAGGCTGTGATGAGGATCATAAGACATAACGCCTGCAAAGTGCTGACTGTAGGAGCTTGGCCTTACAAGTGCTCCCCAAATGTCCATCGCCATCATTAGGGGAAGAGGGAGGTGAAAACGAGTTGTAGATGCCAGCAGGCTTGCCTGGAAAAGAACATCAAGGTCCCGGGGTAAGGAGGGGCCTCTGCTCACTTCCCCACCACAATGTTCAGGACGCTGCTTCCCCTCCAAGAGACAAGGAACAAAGACCTGCTTGGTCACCACTGTGTCCCCAGAGTCAGCACCGAGCCTGGCACAAAAAAAGCACTTAAGAAATATTTTTAATCCTCAACTGAGGATATTGTTTTAAAAAAATATATTTTTATTGATCTCAGAGAGGAAGGAGTGGGAGAGAGAGAGATAGACACATGGATGAGAGAGAATCATTGATCGGCTGCCTCCTGGGATGGAGCCCCCCAACCTGGATATGTGCCCTGACTGGGAATTGAACTGTGATCTCCTGGTTCATAGGTGGACACTCAGCCTCTGAGCCACACCAGCCAGGCCTCACCCAAGGATATTTTTCCATTGATGCTTAAGAGAGAGGGAAAGACAGAGAGAAACACTAATGTGAGAGAAACACTTCGGTTGGTTGCTTCTTGTATTGGTTGCTTCTATATGTCCTGACCAGGGCCCGGATGGGAGGGAGGGGGTGGAGGGGCCTGCAACCAAGGTACATGCCCTGGACTTTAATTGAACCCAAGACCTTTCAGTCTACAGGCTGACACTATAGCCACTGAGCCAAACTGGCTAAAAATATTTAAAAATAAATAGATGAATGAATGAATGAATGAATGAATGAATGAATGAATGAAAAGGTGAAGGCACAGGTCTCTGAGCAAGCAGGAGGGTTTGGGATGAAGGAGGGTTTGGCATTCACTGGGTAGAGAGCCTGCACACAGCGTTCTGGCCTTGAGTCTGAGTGTTCAGTGAGGTCATAGGCCTGTGAGCGCTCGTTCAACAGCAAAAGCTGTTACTGTTAAGATATGGGAGCCCTCCGGCAGGCGTGGCTCAGTGGTTGAACTTTGACCTATGGACCATGAGGTCACGGTTCGATTCCCGGTTGGGACAAAGAAAAAAAAATATATAAAGGAGACAAGACAGCCCCCAGGGTGGAGGCCAGGGTGACCCAGTGCTGTGGGAGGCAGGAGGTGGGAGACCTGAGGAGCTCCTGTGAGGCCTACATGGAGGTTGGCCTTCATCTGCCCAGGAGGGGGCTGCCCGGGACTGCTGCAGGAAGAGTGGGGAGGAGAGTAACGGAGGGAAGGGGGAGATGGTCCTGTTAGCCAGGATGGTGTGGCAGCCGAAGCGCTGGTGAGGCTGAGGTGAGGAGAACCCCGGAATGACAGCAGAGCTTCCTTAGGACTTACTGTGAGCGAGACCAGCTCCCCCCACGGCCTGGAGCACCTGGGTCCCTCCGCTCTGTGACTCGCCTGCCACTGGAGGGTTAGAAGGTGCTACCGAGGTGGGGTTCCCGCCCCGACTGCAAAAGCCGGTCCTGCAGGGGCCAGCCAGGCGTCCAGGCCTCACCCTCAGCTCTGCCCGGGGAGGACTGGGCGCTGGACCTGAGTGGCCTGGGCCTGAGGGTGGGGCTTAGGGCCCCCAGGTGATCGTAATGTGAAATGTGGATTGAGAGGCAGGCTCACAGGCCCAGGTGGGCATCAGGTGGGCGTCAGGGGAGAACGTGCGAGGGGAGGCCAGAGAGGGAAGGCAGGGGCTAAATTGGGGGCACCCTCTGCTCTCTCTCCTGGCCAGCCAGGCCTGTCCCCGACCCCTGAGCTTGGGGGGGGGGGGGCTCCCAAATATTCTGAGCATGGTTGTCTCCTTCTCCCATGGTTCTAGGGTCAAGCTGAAGAGCAGCTGCATTTGTTCATGCAAAAGACACAGGGGCGCCTGGCCCACAGCACCGACATCATTGTGAACATGGAAGCTGGGTTCATAGGGAAGGGGAGGAGGCTGGGCCCCAAGGTCTGGGATCTGGTCATCAACTTGATAGACCCAGAAACTGGGTGTTCTGGTCACCAGCCTGTCAAAGTGCAGTCCCTGGGTTCCACCCTGACCTCCCCAGCCTCATAACCCCCCTCACTCTGTAGGTGCTGGACTCCAGGAGACCCAGCCTCCACAGGCGCCATCCCTGCTGCCTCTCTCAGTGGCAGCTCCATGCGGTGGTCCCTCCGAGTCACCCCGCCAGCGGGAGGGCAAACCTTGGATTCACAGACGGTGCTTTTTTAGGGAATTGCCCTCCTCAAGCCTCCAAGGAGGTGAAGCGCCCTGCTGTGTGCAAAGTGAGCGCACAGACCTTGTCACATGGCAGCCCCGTGAGGCGGGCATGAAGGAGACCCATTTCCCAGATGAGGCTAACTGACGCCCAGCGCGGGTAAAGGAGGGAGGTGCAACGAAAGCGGATGCCCGTGCCATTCCGGGCACTGGGCGTGGTGCTTGATGCACATCAGCTCTCAGGACACTCTCTCCCAAGTTACTGTGCTCACTTCCGGGAGGGAAAGACAGCTCAGGAAGGGAAGGAGCTCCCAAAGCTCAGCAGGCTCCCTTGTGAGGGGACCAGGCCGTCTCCATGATGGCCAGCTCCTTGGGGGACACCCTCTCTGGGGACGTGAGCCCCGGCTGCACGCCCACCAGCGCCCTAACAGGGGCCTCCACCCCTGACCAATGGGGGGAGGGACACAGCTCGACTCGGTGACGTTGCCACCCCCATGCACCCTGCCTGCTCAAGACAAGCCAAGGGACACAACTCCCATAATCCCCCTCCTCCCACCCCCCAGGAGAAATCAAGACGTGGGTCGTGGTACAACCAGGACTCTGCTGAAAGCCTGTCATCCCCCGTTGCCACAGCAACAGGAGCCTCTTTTTCCCCCAGGATGCGAGCAGAGCGGCTCCCCCAAAGTATCTTCTGCCTCTGAGAGTCTGTCACTCAATGATGATGGTGAAAGCTCGCAAGGTTGTTTTTTGCCATTTTCATTTATTCCATCTGCCGAGTCTCGGAGACCTGCTCTGGATTAGGATGGTTAGTTGGCCACTGGTTGCCATGGACACCGTGCTTCCTTCATCACCTGTTCATTCTGGGCCACGCTGGCTGGGGGTGTGGGGACCCCGGCCTCTTACCCAGGTTGGGAGGGGCCTGATGATGCACTAACAAAAGCAAAACCCCCAGTCCCAGCTGCGGAAAATAAAAACATAAACAGCCTGGAGCTAGTTACATCCATCCAAACGAGGTCAAGACAGCAGTTTATCAAGCAGGCTAACGAGCCCAACTGGGGTGGCCCAGTGATTGAGCATCAACCCAGGAACCAAGAGGTCATGGGTTTGATTCCCAGACAGTGCACCTGTGGGTTGCAGGCTCGATCCCCATGAGAAGACATGTAGGAGGCAGCCTATAAATGATGCTTTTTCCCCATTGGTGTTTCTTTTTTTTTTAAAAAAAAAATATATTTTATTGAGTTTTGTACAGAGAGAAAGGGAAAGGGAAAGAGAGTTAGAAACATTGATGAGAGAGAAACATTGATCAGCTGCCTCCTGCACAAACACCCCCCCCCCCCCCCACTGGGGATATGCCTGCAACCAAGGTACATGCCCTTGACCAGAATCGAACCTGGGACCCTTCAGTCCCCAGGCTGATGCTCTCAAACCAGTCAGGGCACCCCCCCCCCCATTGGTGTTTCTATCTCTCTCTTCCTATCGCTCTAAAAATCAATTTATACATATATATATATATATATATATATATATATATATATATATATATAAATATTTAAAATATGTATATTTTAAACCCAGGTCAACAAGCGTTCCATTTGGTTTTCTGGAACATCTTGGGCAGACCCTTTACTCTCTTTGCTAGCCATGTGAAGATGTATTTTTATTTATTTATTTATTTATTTAATATATTTTATTGCTTTTCCACAGAGAGGAAGGAAGAGGGATAGAGAGCTAGAAACGTCGATGAGAGAGAAACATCAACCAGCTGCCTCCTGCACACCCCCTACTGGGGATGTGCCTGTAACCAATGTACATGCCCTTTACCGGAATCGAACCTGGGACCTTTCAGTCCGCAGACCGACGCTCTATCCACTGAGCCACACCGGTTTTGGCTGAAGATGTATTTTTATGAGGCAAAGCGGTGGATGTGTTATGCGGGTTCCTGCCTTCCCTTGAGGCACAGGGGCCTCCAGGAATTGGCTCTGGATAGGGGGTTTGCAGGAGGGGAGATGGGGGGCAGCCCTGGGAAGATGTGGGGTAGCTGTGAGCTACATGCAGCCCAGCACAGAGGGCTCGGGGCGGGGGAGGGGGGAGGGAAGGGGGCCCGATACTCTGGGGTTTCCAGGTGAGGGAAGGTGAAGGGGTTCACAGCCACCAGGATGTGGCCATGGGGCAGGGAGAGAGCGGCCATCAGCCACGGCCCATTGTGCCCGATAACGGGGACACGTCCTGTTTGCAGAGGCCGGCGGACGGACAGGAGATCAATACGTCACTCTGGTCATGCCCTCCTGGTCTCAAACACGCTCTCTCTGACTCTAAGGTCATTGGGTCCACCCGCCTCACCTGCCCCCTAACAGGAAGTAGTCTAAAGGATGCCCCCCCAGACCCCTGGCCCCGAGGACACGGCGGGGGCATTGCTCCTGGCCCCAGGAAGCCCGTCTCCTGCCTGCCTCCATGCCCAGCAGAACAGCCCCTACCCTGCTTCTGTCCTCGCCATGAAGTTCAGCATCCCTTCCTTCCCCCACATCCGGGGGACTGACTGGATGGCAGGGTGGGGCAGGTTTCTTCGCGCTGGGGGGAGCCTGGCCTCCTGGGAACGGAGGGCTGGGAGGGGCCTTGAGGGGCTTTATAAGGCTGGGCTGGAGCCACCGGCCCAGCAGAGAACCGAACCAGCCGAGAGGCACCAGGCGGACCTCAGCATCACCAACTCCCGCTCTGCAGGTGAGAGCACTTGGAGGGGAGGGAGGGGGAGGCTGGGAAGAGTGTTGATGGGGCCCCACGCCCTGTCAGGCTCCCGTATCACTGTCACTCGCCTTTACCTGTGGTGGGACTAGGCCTCAGCAGGAGGACCCACCCTGGCTTCCCGACCCTTGCCTTTGAGCTGACCTGCGGCAGCTTCCCCCAGGGCCCAGCCCTGACCCTCTGACGCCATACCTCCCACCTCCCCGCCAGTCCTGGAGGTCAGAGAGACAAAGGCTGTTCTCCCATCTCTCAGATGAGAAAGCTGAGGCCCAGAGAGAGGTATGACCCAAATGACTGGGTAAGGCCGGGCCTGGAACCCGTGTTCCTGGATCCCAGCTGGAGCTCTTTCCTAGACCAGCCCTGTCTGAAAGAACCTTCCATGACTGTGGTAGTGTTCTTGTCTGCTCTGTCCTGTACGGTACCCACGAGCCACACAGCACTGGAAACAGGGCGAGTGCATGGGAGGACCTTCCTATCATTTTTTTTAAATATATATTTTATTGATTTTTTTACAGAGAAGAGGAGAGAGGAGGGATAGAGAGCTAGAAACGTCAATGAGAGAGAAACATCAACCAGCTGCCTCTTGCACACCTTCTACCGGGGATGTGCCCACAACCAATGTACAATACGTGCCCTTGACCGGAATCAAACCTGGGACCTTTCAGTCCACAGACCGACACTCTACCGCTGAGCCAAACCGGTTTCGGCTGGACCTTTCTATCTTGATTAATTAAATGTTACGAGCCACATGGGGCCAGTGGCTACCCACATGGTTAGTGTTGGACACGGTGAGTGTGCTGGGAGTCTCCAAAGAGATCCCTTGTGGTCCTTCAACACTGTTGAGTGAAAAAACAAACAAACAAACAAACAAAACACATTTTTTATTGATTTCAGAGAGGAAAGGAAAGGGAGAGAGAGATAGGAACATCAAGGATGAGAGAGATCATGCTTTCTTTTTTGCCTTCTAAATGTATTTTTTTTTTTTAATTGATTTCAGAGAGGAAGGGAGAGGGATGAGAGAGAATCATGGATCGGTTGCCTCCTCCACGCTCCACACTGGGGAGCTAGCTGGCCTCCTGGGCATGCGCCCTGACCACGTATGGAACCGTGACCTCCTGGTTCATGGGTCGATGCTCAACCCCTGAGCCACGCCGGCCGGACCCCTGGTTATTCCTTTTAAAGTTTGCCTTCCATGGCAAGAACAAAGCACCCACTGAGCTGCTCTTTGGATTGTGCAGAACAGCTGAGAAATCGTTGCTCTAGGTTTTCCATCCCCCCCTAAGAAAAGCAGCCGCTGGAATCAGGGTAGGGAAGGAGGAGAGGGGCAAGGCGTGGAGGTGTGTGTGTTGGGGGTGGGGGGGTGGGGGATAGTAGGGGGGGATGGGGTGGACAGCAGGAACAGTCCAACAGCCCTCGCAGCATTGCACACCTGCCAGCAGGGGGCACCTGGAGCCCACCTGGCCCAGGCCCCTGCCCCTGGTGCCCGGACTGCCTCTCCACGCTCGGTCCTGCTCTCTCTGCAGACAAGATGCAGCGCCTGTGCGTGTATGGGCTGCTCCTGGCTCTGGCTCTGGCCGCCTTCTCCGAAGCCTCCTGGAAGCCCCGCTCCCAGCTGCAGGATGCACCCTCGGGCCCAGGTGCCGGGGGGGCCCTGGAGGCACGTTGGCTGGACCAGCTGGGCTCAGCCCCTCGCCACCAAAGGCAGCTGAAATTCCCGGGTCCCCCACACCCCGTGGCAGGTAGGAGCCGCGGACAGCCCTCCCTGCTGGCCTCGCCCAGCCAGTGTGGGCCTCAGTCCCCGGGGCCAGGTGTCCTGGTCCATCCTCACCTCCTCTCCCCCTCCGGCTGCAGACCTGTCCAAGAAGCAGGGGCCGTGGCTGGAGGAGGAAGAGGAAGCGTACGGATGGATGGACTTCGGCCGCCGCAGTGCTGAGGAAGGAGACCAACAGCCCTAGCAGCGCCCGGTCACCGCCCAGCCCAGCCCAGCCCAGCCCAGCCCAGCCCCATGGAAAACCAATCCCAATAAAGCGGCTTCCAATGGACCACATTGCGTCAAGTGTCCTGGGGCAAGGGAGGGGCATTGGGGCAGGGTTGGGGCAGGGAGGGGCGTTGGGGCAGGGTGGAGGCAGGGAGGGGAGTTGAGCACTGTTCTAGGGGCAAGAGGCCATGGCTCATCCTTCTTGGTGTCCCCAGAGCCCAACACTCATGTGAGTGGGAGAATAGGGGGTGAGGGCTGAAATCAGAGAAAGCTTTTTATTTTATTAAAAAATATTTTTATTGATGACAGAGAGGGAGAGGGAGAGAGAGATAGAAGCATCAATGATGACAGCGAATCATTGATTGGTAGCCTCCGCTTCCAGAGCAAGTCATGCCATCTGCAGGAGAGAATTACTTACGATTTAAAAAGCCACCCCTGGCCCCACCAGTGTGGCTCAGTGGTTGAGTGTGGGCCTAGGAACCAGACAGGAGGTCGCTGGTTGGATTTCCGGTCAGGGCACCTGCCCTGGCTGCAGGCTCGATCCCCAATATGGGGTGTGCAGGAGGCAGCTGATCCACAATTCTCTCTCATCTTTGATGTTTCTATCTCTCCCTCTCCCTTCCTCTCTGAAATCAATAAAAGTATATTCAAAAGATAAAAATTAAAAGCCACTCCTCCAGCCTTTGAAAGTCTGGGGTCCACCATCCTGGGCTGCTGATCCATGATCCCGCCTCCCCCTCCCCGCCATGACTCCCCATCCTCCACAAGGAAATCACTGCCAGCCTCTCCTCTCCCATTGCTCATCGTTTTCCTGTCATCATGCCAGTAAGGGTCCAACAGGCATGCTCTTCCTGTTTGGAGGTCCCTTCTCATCCCCCTGCCCCTCTGCCATCCCCTCCAATCCAGCCACACAGGTCTCCCCACTATTGGGAAGCGTCATGCTTTCATTCATTCATGAAACAGAAGCTCTGACGGGACCGGTTTGGCTCAGTGGATAGAGCGTCGGCCTGCGGCCGGGTTCGATTCCGGGCAAGGGCATGCACCTTGGTTGCAGGCACATCCCCAGTGGGGGGTGTGCAGGAGGCAGCTGATTGATGATTCTCTCTCATTGATGTTTCTAACTCCCTATCCCTCTCTCTTCCTTTCTGTGAAAAATCAATAAAATATATTAAAAAAACAAAACAAAACAAAACAAAACAAAACAAAACAGAAGCTCTGCCCAGTGGCTCCCCACTAGCCTCCAGCCTCCGGCTTCCTGGACCATCTCGCTGTGTTGTAAACAGCTCTGTGTCTCCAGCTCCCAGCATGCAACGGGTCATACAGCAGAGGGTCATTCACCTCCTGCGGAGTCGATGTTTGTTGAACTGGGTTTGACCTGCTCATGAAAAAGCAGCCCTGAGGTCCCTGGGGAGCTTGGGGTGAAGGAGGAGGACAGGAAATGGAGAAGACAAAGAGAGACGAAAGGGACCCCCAGGTGGGGGCACCATCTAGTCAAGCACATCAGACTCCCAGCCTGGGGGGTCATAGGCGGCCCACCATGAATATATATATATTTTAAAAATATATTTTTATTGATTTTTCACAGAGAAGAAGAGAGAGGGATAGAGAGTCAGAAACATTGATGAGAGAGAAACATCAATCATCTGCCTCCTGTACACCTCCTTCTGGGGATGTGCCCGCAACCAAGGTACATGCCTCCGACCGGAATCGAACCCAGGACCCTTCAGTCTGCAGGCCGATGCTCTATCCACTGATCCAAACCGGTTTCGGTGCACCATGAGTACTTCTGAGGTCCAGTCAATATAATGGAATGTAAGAAACTTTTTGCACATATATTATACATATCTGCTGATTGCAATGTCTATGCTCTTTATGTAAGGTAAAATAAAGATTATTCCCTTGCCATTGTTGCAAGTTCACACGCTTTATGAAAAGGCTTCGCTATTTCTCCCAGCTTAATTAACTTGCACTTCCGTTAATTAATGAATGGTGTTATTGGTGAGATGTGGTAAAATAAATGGTCATGACTACTCAGCGGATCATGTAAACCTAAAATACCCCCCAGACCTTCCAGTCTCAGCCTGTAAGACCTCATTATTAAATAATTTAGAAAGAACTGTTAGAGATGACTTCATGAGCAGGCTGAACTTTCCTATTTTGCCATTTTGCCAAACGCATATATTTTTACCTTTAAAAAGAAACAATACTATTCATTTCCAATGAGACAAGGTGTAAGGGAAAGACAAAAATAAAGCCATGGATTTTTGTTGTTAATCCTCACGCAAGGATATTCTTCCATTGATTTATTTTAGAGAGTGGAAGGGAGTAGACGAAATATTAATAAAAACTTTGTAACTTAATTTTTACAATATCCTGTTATACATAATTATCAATAACGAACTACAACGTTCGCTAATGACTGATGACTATCACCATGTTGCATTCATTTCCCTTACTCGCCTTAACACGCAGGCGCACCATTTCTCTCCCCTAATACTGGCAGCGAATATTTTAGTAGCTGATTGCCAGGGCATTAGTCTTGTACTGACTTGTTTGGTGTGCGCAACAAGAAATATTTTGCTTTCGGAGAACAAGAAAAACAGGTTGATTTGCGTTATGCTTATTAATTTGTGCAGTTGTTCAGTGTCTGCTGAGTGAATGTTCAAGAAAAACACTAATTTTTATTAAAATTAATTATTTTAAGTCAGTGATTACTCATTTATTTCAGCTCTTTGTATTCAGCATGTCTCTACTAAAATAAACCTACGTTTCCATGAAAATGGAAGCTTCTGTGTTTTTGCGGCCCACATAAACTTAAACCTTGCTTACTTGGTCTGTGTTAGCCTTTGAGGGTGACAAGCTTGATCTAGGTTCAGTCACGGGAGCCCAGCAACTCCAGAGGAAGCCACCAGAGGGCAGTGTCAGCCCGCATCTCACGGCTCTCCAACGCCCTCCTGGGCAGGACCAGTCACCCGGCAAAAGAGGCCCAGTCTGCAAAGGGAACGTTTTGCAGACAGAGCAACCAAGGCTCAGCCCGGGCTCACTCTGCAGGGAAACCTTCGGGCCCAGCAGGTAGGCGTCAGCCACAGCCCGGGAGACCGGACAGGCGCCTTGTTCCCCTCCCCACCCTGTGCTGCTGCCTGACCCCAGAGGGCCTCCTGCTCCCCCTCCCTCCCAATGGGTGCCCTCAGACTCCTGCTGGGCCAGAGAGAGGGTAGAAGGAGGCCCCCCCACCCCCCGCCCCTCCACCAGAGCCATGAACTTGGGGCACCATCGCCCTGATGCCCAGCCTTGGGAAAAGTCACCTGGGACAGGGTATCCCATGGCAAGATCCCTGAGGGCCAGTGCCCGGGGTCAGGGCAGGGCCGGGCATGAGAACTACCTTCTGCACCGAACTGGGGAGCAGGACAGAGAGGGTGACCTGGACAGGTGTCCCCCTTCCCTTTCCCTCCTTCCCCCTTGCCTCCTGCAGGCCTCAGGGGAGCCCTCCTCCCTCTCCTGGCTCCTCTTCCCCCTCCTCCCCCAGCACCTGGGCTCCTCCACCCCTCAAGGCCCCCTCTTCCTTTTAACACCCCCTCCTCCCCCCCCCGGACCTCTGCCAGACTCCTGGGGCGCTGCCCTGGCTGGGGACAAGGGGACAGAATGGGCTGGGGGCCTGAGCCTCTCCGCCTGCTGTCCTCTGTTGTCCAGGACCCAGCTCAGAGCTTCCAGAAAAGGTCTTAAAAGGGGGGGAGAACCTGGGAGAGATCTGTCATCCTACCAACAATAAAAAACAGAGTGAAAAAGAAAAAGAAAAGGTCCTAATTCGAGTCCTGTCTCCAGAGGGTGACCTTCACCCGTGATTGATGAGTGACTGCTCTTTGGCAGAAACACGTGCTTCCAGCAGTACATAAACACGGGGTCTGGAAGCTGCGCCACAGCTGAAGGTGAAGGCGTGCCAAGCTGCAGCTCCGGGGAGGGAGGGAGGGAGGGAGGGAGGGAGGCCCGGGTTCAGCTCTGGGGAGCAGGGCGCTTCCTGTCCGGCTGCCCCGGGGGCGGGAGGGGACTGGGGGTGGGGCTTGCGCTGCAGAAAAAACAAACAAGGAATCCGGACCCGCCGTGTCGTTCCCGCCTGTGACCAGCAGGGGGTGCCACCTGAAAACGTATGTCCGCATCCCCGACACACAGGGCCTGTCTGTTGTGCACACGGAGGTCAAAGGTCCCAAGCCGGGCTGGAAGGAGACCAGACGTTGTCAAAGACCGTAATTCAAAACCTGAACATTCGTACAATTCTGGGGTGGGTTTCTTTGGGAGGACACGGGGTGGGGGGAGAAATCTCCTGTGTCCGCTCTGGGGCTCCGGGGGCAGCTCCCGTGCGGCCTCAGGAGGGCAGGCACAGCCCCGCTGTGTGGTGTGAATACCAAGCGGGCAGGCCTGGGGGAAGGATGCGCCCCCCTCTCCGGAGGGGCCGGCCTCATGCTGCCCGCTCCCTGACCTGCCCCGCTGGCCTGCAGGGGAGGCGCTTTCTGCTGGTACAGTGGGACCTCTGAGCATTCTTCTCTCTCTGGGAATGTAAGATCGGAAGGGACATTACGTCCAGGCTCTCCCCAGCGGAAACGGACCTCATTGGCAGGGACGCCATCTAGTTTGCAAACCTCACCAGGGGTCAATGGTGCGTTCCCCCATGCAGCTGTCAGGACCTCCTCAGACCTACAGGCCAGGGGGCCGCTCCGGGTGGGCTGCTGCCTGGACTGCTTCCCCCACACTGCACCCCTCACCCTGCGCCCCTCACACTGCACCCCTCACACTGCACCCCTCACCCTGCGCCCCTCAGGCTGCACCCCTCACACTGCACCCCTCACCCTGCGCCCCTCAGGCTGCACCCCTCACACTGCACCCCTCACACTGCACCCCTCACCCTGCGCCCCTCAGGCTGCACCCCTCACACTGCACCCCTCACACTGCACCCCTCACCCTGCGCCCCTCAGGCTGCACCCCTCACACTGCACCCCTCACACTGCACCCCTCACCCTGCGCCCCTCAGGCTGCACCCCTCACACTGCACCCCTCACCCTGCGCCCCTCAGGCTGCACCCCTCACACTGCACCCCTCACCCTGCGCCCCTCAGGCTGCACCCCTCACGCTGCACCCCTCACCCTGCGCCCCTCAGGCTGCACCCCTCACGCTGCACCCCTCACCCTGCGCCCCTCAGGCTGCACCTCTCACACTGCACCCCTCACACTGCACCCCTCACACTGCACCCCTCACACTGCACCCCCACACTGCACCCCCACACTGCACCCTTCACACTGCACCCCTCCCTCACACTGCACCCCCACACTGCACCCCTCAGGCTGCACCCCTCACTCTGCACCCCTCACCCTGCGCCCCTCAGGCTGCACCCCTCACTGCACCCCCTCACTGCACCCCCACTCTGCACCCCCACACTGCACCCCTCACACTGCACCCCTCACCCTGCGCCCCTCAGGCTGCACCCCTCACTGCACCCTTCACACTGCACCCCTCCCTCACACTGCACCCCCATACTGCACCCCCACTCTGCACATGGAGCCCCAGATGCATCCCCAGTGCACGCACTCAGTGGCTACTTGGTTATGCACTTGGTTGGCTTCCCCGCACTAAACCCTGTAACCGGTCCCCAGCCGGGCACTGCCATCCTCTGCCACGGCGGTGAGGAGCGGACCCTCAGGGGGAGTAGCCACGTTCCAGGGAAACAGGTGGTGGCCACGCGGGGCCTGACCCGGAGTCCACGCCCCGAACCAGCACCTGCTCGGTGTGCAGGGCCCTTTGGGGACCCCGCCGTCTCACGCTGCCACCTGAGTGTTCTCCCGTGAACCCCGATAAACACGCCCGCCTCACAGGGCACCTGGATGGGTCCTGCGCTCTTCATGTCTCTGTCTCGAAGCTGCTCCCGCCCTGGCCTGGTGTGCTCAGTGGTTAGGGCGTTGGTCTGCACACGGAAAGGGCTTGGGTTCGATTCCTGGTCAAGGGCATGGTACCTGGGCGGCAGGTTTGCTCCCCACCCCCTGTCGGGGCATGTGGGGGAGGCAACCAGTCCATGTGTCTCTCTCATATCAATGTTTCTCTCTCTCTCTCTCTCTCTTTCTCTCTCTCTCTCTCTGTCTCTGTCTCTGTCTCTGTCTCTGTCTCTGTCTCTCTCTCCTCCTCACCCCCCTTTCTCCCTCTCCCTCTTTCTGGAAAGCAATGGGAAAAATATCTTCAGGCGAGGATTAACAAAAAAAGAAAAAAAGACCTAACAAAAAAATGTAAAGCTGCTTCTTCCACATGACAACCCTTCAGATAGTTGAATGCCATGAGCATGTCCGGACACGCACTCTGCTTTATTGTCTTGGGCTAAAGAGACCCAGTTTCCCACCGTCCCTCAAGGACATGGCTCCCATCGGGCAAGGTCCCTCTGTAACCATCGAGCCCAGAATGGTGGGACCGGCTGGAGGACGGGTTGTGACCACTGCTTGCCTTGCTCTGCATGTGTTCTGGATAGAGAGAGAGAGAGAGAGAGTGAGAGTGAGTGAGTTCGGCTCTATTTCTGCAGCCAACCAGCTTCCATCTGCCCCTGTGCAAACCACTTCATCCCCTGGGACTCTGCTTCCTTCTGGGCCGGCCTCTGTCCTCGGGGTGACCTCCTGAGACCGCTGTGGGCCGCCCCCCTGCCTGTTGCTCTGCCATCCCTGGTGCCAGGACGCTGGCAGATGGGGCAGAGAGGGAATCTCCCCCATGGAGATAACGACACCCCGTTTTCCCCCTTCATGGGGTGGCTGTGCAAAGCCAATGAGGAACGACGCGTAAGAAAACTATTCTCTCCCGCTAAAAGGAATGCTGCTGCCGTTACCAACAGCCACCACCGCGTCTTCTTTTAAAAAAGCCAGACAGTTGCTTTGCCTGAAAGACAGGACTCCCAGGACGTTCAGCCACGAATGCGCTCAGTTGTTCATTCGTTGTGTGTGAAGCATCTGTTCTGGGCTCCGCGGATGCACCTGCTGGAGCAGACCTCGGCCGGACAGCGCCCAGGGCTGGGATTAGGGCTCGTCCTGTGAGCACAGCAGCTGCACACAGCTGGCTGGAAGGGGACACGGGAAGAGGAGCCAGGATTTTTAATTAATTTATTTATTTATTCCCACATGAAGCAAAGCCAGCCCAGGCCCCTCTGCGAATGTGTCCCTTTGTCCCGGCACCTCCCTTCCCCTCTATTCACCCTGCTCACTCCTCTGTGCCTTGCAAGCTGCTTTCAGGACAATGGACCTCTGAGTGGAATTGACTGTGCTGATGGCTGTGACTTCCTGGTAGGAAACACGGGATTCCAGCTCCCGGAGCCCCCAGCTGGGGAAGGTCTGGTCTGGCCTGGGAACCTGAGTGCAGGGGGTCCCCTTGCCATTTGGGGTTTAAAGCAGCAGGGAAAACCGTTCTGCTCTTCTCCCGCAGAGTACAAACACAGCAACAGCGTGGCTAGGATGAACCTTCCCGCCCTCAGCCCCCACAAGTGAGGTTCCTAAGGAGACGAGCTCCAACTGGGAGCACATTATTTCAGACAGGGCACTCCTAGGTGGCCGAGCGGACACAGACCCAGATGACAGCTGAGCAAAGCGAATCTTCGCTGTTCCCGTCGGCAGCTTTCCCCAGGGAGGACGGTAGAGGGTCACCCCGAGAATCTTTAGTAACAAGGAGGGGGTGGCCCGGCCGCCGTGGCTCAGTGGTTGAGCATGGACCTATGCACCAGGAGGTCAGGGTTCGATTTTGGTCAGGGCACATGCCCGGGTTGCATGCTCCAGGAGGGGGCATGCCAGAGGCAGCATGTGCCCTGATTGGGAATCAAACCGTGACCTCCTGGTTCATAGGTCGACACAATTCCACTGAGCCGCACCAATCAGGCTGGGTCTAAGGGTTTCAAAGCTTAGGGAAGGAAAGGGTAAGTGGTGAGTGGAGTTTGTATTCAAAGACCGGAGTAAGCTTGGTGAGAATGACATGTCAGGCCCCGTGAACCGCCTTATATGCGGACCGAGCCGCTCACGGAGGGAGTCAGGACAGATTCGTCCTAGTGTGTGCCTGGCCCTTTCTGCTTTTTAAAACTTAAAGTCCTGGGTCCCTGGGAACCCTTCCCTTCCTCCAGTCTTGGTCTCCCAATCTGTCAGCCATCCTAGAGTGACCCCCGCCACAGACAGCATCACCCCGAGTCTCACATCTTCTAGGGCTCAAAATGGACCAGCGGCATCAACTTCTGGAACCCGGGCCCCAGCTCTCCACACTGCAACATGGACACTGAAGAGACCAGAGGAAGTACTTTTTGGTTATTTATCTCTAAAGTCTAAACACGTATCAACACCTGCAGGAAATCAGCAACTCATACCACACGTCACTTCCATCTGAAGCGTCCAGGCTAGAGGAGATATCCAAGATACCACATCCTAAGCTCAACACGGAGATCCCGGGGACCGACATGAAGACAGTGACCTCACCTGCAGCGGTGGGTCAGTTTCTGGAACCAGCCCTCCGGTGATAGGACGGCATTTTGCTTGTTATTTGTGAGTAGTATTTTTGAGATTCAAACAAGACCTTGTGCAATACTCAAATGTTCTGTGAAGCAAGAGGGAAGTCAATGGCTTCCAATTTTTTTTTTTCTCTCCTGTCTTTCTCCCTCATTTCAAAACAAATACGTTCCTATCACTCCGAGATCCATAGCAGATGACTGAGTAATGTGAGACGGGGGAAGATAATAACTCCAGGGGAAAAGGGCTGGGTGTCGGTCATGCATAGAGACAAAGGGAGCGAGGGGACAGAAAACAAAGCCCAACTATGCGATGTTTAGGGTGTTCACGCATTGCTCACATTTTTATCACGCAGAGTTAGGAGGACAAAGGGCAGAAACGTGGGTGAAGAAGAGAAAAGAAGTGGGTACGGGGAGAAACTGCCTCAATAAAACATCCAGTGCCCCATCTCTCTGGGATTTAAATATATTGTATTTACATATGCTGTAGGCGGTTAGACATGTGAGCAGAGCAAGGACGAGGGGTCAAGTACAGAAGGTCACCAAGGTGAGGCTTGGTTGAAGGGTGGGTGGGACCTCACCCCCAGGGTGACCTTTCCTCCCTACAGATGACAGACATCTAGGCTCAGTTGTATTTCAGCCCAGGCCCAGAGAAGCCACAGAACCAGCCATGGCTGACCCCAGGACCCCCTGCCCTGGTGCTGGCCAATCAATCAGTGGAGAACACAGCCCTGAGTGGACACATATGAAAAACTGCTGGTCATTCTATTCAGACCTTTTCCTGGGACCGCCCCCAAATCTCTGCCCTGAAAACCCTAGGATGGAGGACCCAGTGCGCTCTCCCTCCAGGGAGCACCCCGTGCCTTTCCCTCTCCTCTCCGTTTTTCTCCCCCTTCCCCTCACCATTCCTGGGCACCTTGCCATTAGTTTCCTCCCTCCTAAGCTCCCAGGGCCCTTCCTTTACCTCTAGAACGTGCTTGCTAAGCCCCCTTCTTCTAGGAGTTATGTTTTCCACCTCTGAGATTTACCCAATAAATGTTCTCTTACAGTTTGGTCTGGACTTCGAATTCTTTCCTCGCCAGGACCCAAGTGCCAAGGTTTCTGACCCCTGCTTTGGTCTGACCCCCTCCAGCCAGACACCAGGTGCCGTTCCCGCCGCCCTCAACATATTCAAGGCAGTTGGAACCATCAGAATCCAAATGAGACTAAGAAGCAAGCAAAAACGCTTTCCCCAAACACTAAGCAGTAGCAAGAGGTTGATGCTGTATTGCTGTTCCTATATGTATCGTAAACAGAATGCTTCCTTTGTGGATAGGAAGTTTCAAGCATTGTTATTTCCCTCGTTTGTTCAGTGGTTCGTAGACTGCTGGGCAAATTTATTCCCGTGATAAATCTTGAAGGAAATCCAAACTTTTAGCCATACTCTTTGCCATCTTCTCTCCTCTTATGAACCAGAGTTGATAAAAAAAAAAAAAAATTCTTTTGGCAATATCCATGTTGTTATTTTTTCCACATACTGATTTTTGGGCCTGGGGCACATTCTGCGGTAAAACTTTGAACTCTTCCTCCCCACACTTTACTTAGACCAGTCACACCAAGAAAAACATCACGAATCACAGCTACTCCATGCATCTAGGCCCGTGCTTGGTCAGATCATGCTTGCTGGGAAAACTTCGTTTCTATATCTACACTACTATTGGCTAAAACGAAAAAAAATCAGGACTGTGACCTTTGTACGGGTTCTATTGCTGTTATGTCAGCCACGTTCTGCCTTCCTACAACTGAGTATTCTATTGTCCTCTGAGGCAGTAACTGACTGAAATTAGATGCCAAGATGGATAAAACTCAATTCAAATTCTGTGCCAAAGGAAGATACATTTTATTCTGGGGCTATTTCTGGAAATAAAACTTCCTTTTGGTAATTTGGTTTAGCTGAGGGTTTCTCACAGTGACCACTGGAGTGAAAAGGACATCAAAATAGCCTCACTAAATTGAAGACTGAGTAATTGGATTCAAAGTTTATTTTTACATCTACAATATTTTCGAAAAGGAAAGGGAACGAGTAACTTCTGCGATCGCCTTTCCACAGTAAGACTAGTAAAATACTGAGTGTTTTTTAAAGATTAAAACTTTCCCCTCCTTGGAGCATGAAGCTTAAGCACATGCATGATTGATTGCTGTTTAGAAGACAGAGCATGTCCATGTCCCAGAGCTATTTCTCCCTCAAATGGAAATTCTTCCTCTAAGTCTGTGGTCAGCAAACTGTGGCTCTTTTGCCCCTTAGTGTGGCTCTTCAAACAAAATACCACAGCCTGGGCGAGTCTATGTTGAAGAATGGTATTAGAAGTGGTTTAAGTTTTAAAAATTTGGCTCTCAAAAGAAATTTCAATCGTTGCACTGTTGGTGTTTGGCTCTGTTGACTAATGAGTTTGCTGACCACTGGCCTAAGTAGTTCTTGAGTGCAGGGTGATGGCATTCTGGCTACAAAAGGGTACAGAAGACTCCCACAAGGTCATGTTTAAACCTGGACCAACCAATGTAATAGTTGCCTGTTCCTAGGGACTCAGGGTTGACCAGAAGGCTGGAGCCTGACCCTCCCCCTCCCCCTCCTCCTCCTCCTCCTCCTCCTCCTCCTCCTCCTCCTCCTCCTCTTCCTCCTCCTCCTGGCAAATGACCTGATTCCCAGATAAGATCCTGATGTTCAAAGTATGCAGTGCTTAGTTCAAAAATGAAGACCCCCAACGAAGTCTTGGAAGTAAACATGCTCTTTGGTATGGAAAAAAAAAATCAAGTGAAAATGTAACAAAATACCGAAACATGAATGCTCCCATTCTGAGCCACTTGTCTCTGGGTGGCTTTGGGTCAGGGTCACGGAGCCTGTGGGCTGGCACTGGGTTGTTGGAATGTCAAGTTTCAGGGCTTTGCAAACAAGTCAGCATGAAGCTGTGTCTCAATACACAGTCGATGCCTTTAGGATTGGAGACTAACCACCAGGAAACGGGGCCATGTTTGCAAGAAGGTGGCCTGGCCTTCCAAACAGCCCAGAACCCCAGTGTTCCCCACTGCCTCAGGGTGCTCCGTTTAAAACAGCGGCGTCGCTTCCCTGATTGGCCCCAATTTCTTCCTGAGAACTGTAATTCAAGCTTCTGAGGCTGGAGAACTTCATTCTACACCATTATTTTATTTAAATTGAGGACTTTTTCTTGGATGTGCTGGGTGGACCCAAAGACAGCACAAATACTCAAAGTTGATGGAAGCGGGAGTACTTGGGACTTCGAAATAAAACAAAAACAAAAACATGGTCTTCCCCTTTATATAACAAAGGCCTGGTCTGTTTTTCTAAACCGGAGCTCTCTCCAGCTGTGCGCAGCCCCAGATGTTCTCCCTGTGAGGCTGGGTACAGAAAGCCCCCTGAGGCCCAGAGCTCACGTCAGAACGCCCACCTCCTTGCTCCGTTTCCACGTTGTTTACAAGAACAAGCCATTCTTCTCACCACCCTGCAGCTTGGAAGTCTGTGTGGCCCTGTAAGGGTAGAACAACAAACAGGAGAGGGCTAGAAAGATGCTGGTGGAAATAAGGTAAAGAGTGGACAAATCCTAAAGCAGGAGAAGAAACAGCTGGAAACCAAGGGCGGGGGTGTGCTTATGCTTTGTGAACGGAGTTGGCTGAAAAGACAAAACCAAACCAAATCCCAGGAACAAAAACAGCCCCACAGACCTTTCCAAACCTCAACTATTCATGTGTTGTGTTTCCATTTGCAAAACATTAGGTTTCACGGGCTTTGCTTTCCCATCAGGACTTATTTTTATCTTACAGATGCAAACCTCCCTCCCTTCCCCCGGGAAACGGCAATTTCATAGGGTACAGCCTAAAATACTTGGGGATAGAGTGCAAAAAAATCTTCCAGCACCGTTTATTGACCCTCCTCCCAAATGAAACATTCATGGCTGTGTAGAAATATGTGTGGAAGAGAATGTTTGTAATAGTGGCATTTGTAAGAATAAGATAAAAAAACGAAACTTAAAAGCCTACGAATTCTTAGATGTGTTTTCATTGTCTTTAGGCTGCTTTGGCTTCGTTGAGGGCCTTGAATCTGTAGCATGATATTTCAGTCAGCTTGGAGAATTCTCTGCTTATCGCTGCTGAAGTCTCTGCCGAAATTAGCCCCTCTCTGCTGCTTTTGACCAGATTTCTTGGAGTCAGTCTACACACTGGCACTTTACATAGACACCAACTCTGTCAGGGGTCCTTGCGTGCAGAATTTGAGGCTCACGCTCTGTGGGTCTCTCCTCTCCAGGGTTACTTTCCAGTCACAACTGAAACCCTGAACTAAGCCGAGCTCTGTCTCCTAACTTCAGTATGACTGCTACTTTCTGCTGAGGCTCAGTCTCATAATTAAGTATGGGTAAATTCAAGGGTCATGTCCTTTCCAAGTACTACATTCTTTGGTTATTCTCTACTGCCTTAGTATATGCTCCCCCAAATTTTACAATTGATATTATCAGGAGGGTTACTCTAACAGAAACATGCTTGCAAAGCTACGCAGTCATGTTGGGACGTGGCACACGTTTAAATGGATTTAAGCTGTGCATTGCACTCAGAAGAGTATGACGAGACTTTAAAATTTGACATGATGAATTATTGAGTGGCTCAAATAAATAAGGGAAATTGCAACATTTCGTGTTGGAATAAGCTTCAGATTCCAGGGCTGGTGCCAATCTGAATATGTAGGAGGGACAGGAAAGCCCATGGCTGGTGGACTTTGTGTTCCTTTGGCAAGAAAGAGCACCGAGGGGCAGCTTTTAGTCTCCAGGGCACAGACTAAGTGTATTTGTAAGACACAACGTTGACACTTAAAAGCTGCCTTCGAATTGGCACGTGCTATGCTTCTGCAATCCTCATTCTGCTGGAATGCATTTCCAGCCAGCGCTTGCCAAGGCTCTTGGGTCGGATATTCAGAAGACAGAAACATTTGCTGCCACCCAGGTGGCTGGAAGGAGGGAGCCAACATCCCTCTGTCTGTGCAGGGCCACTGTGGAGTGAGCTTCTAGAAGCATTGAACGTCCATGGATATTTTAAAAACCAGACCAGAAGATGGCACCCTTTGAAAATTAGCTTGGCAAATTAAAAGGAACAATACAGAAAGTGTTCTGTTTAATCTCAAGTGCAGCAATGTGATGCGTAGCTGGGAAAAGAACAGCATTTGGTAATGACATTGAATGACATCTTTATGATGGTTTTGAGGGATATTTGTTGTTCGATTGTTTTCAGTTTTGAAAAATGGGCAGAGGAATCTCATGGAGTTTCTGGAGACATTTTATGATGTTCTAAAGAAAGTTGCAAACAACGATTTTGTTGTTGTTAATGTTAATAACAGGATTGAGCCAGAGATATGTTTTTCCTTTCCATTCTTTCTTTACTAGGTAAGAATAGCAATGGCTAAAAAGGGAGGAAGTAAAACAGGCTTTAAGCCCTGAGACTTCCTGCACTCAGGTTTTATATATGTGTAACTGACTTTCTAACACCTAACAGTAAGGTCAACTAGTTCTTCCCATCATAAACCAAAGTGCTCAGGATAAGAATGTAATTAAGATCCTGCTGTGTTTAGAAGCTATAACATGTAGGACTATCTTTTACTCTAATGCAGATGATATTCATAGTCTGCATCTGTATCTGAGGGTATGGGACTCAAGATGAATTTAAAATTTTAATCCTAGTATGCTACTTCCAAATTTTGGGAATCCATCATCTTAGCTAAAAGTCTTCAGAACTCTTTCTCTGGTCTAGGAATCTCCTTGGCTTTGCTTAGGGTATTAGCATATTGGGAAAGAGAATCTTAATATATATATTGATTTTTACAGAGAGGAAGAGAGAGGGATAGAGTTAGAAACATCAATGAGGAACATCCATCAGCTGCCTCCTGCACACCCCCTCATTGGGGATAGAGCCTGCAACCGAGGTACATGCCCTTGATCAGAATCGGACCCAGAACATTTCTTCAGTCCTCAGGCTGACAACACTGTACCCACTGAGCCAAACCAGTTAGAGTGGGAAAGAGAATCTTAATTTTCCTATTATTTCTTCTCTAAATAATTCCTATCCCTTCACCCAAATACCTCCATTTGTTTGTCCCAGGGATCAAACAGCTATTTGCATGGCCTACAGGATGTGTTGTTGAGACAGATGGGATCAAGATCTTATGTGAATCCTACGTGGGAAGCTAGGCAGGTAATCCAATTCGGTCATTGATCCCAAAGGACAAGGATGAGAAGAAGATGTAGTTTTGAGATAAAAGGCAGAGTTCAAAGTCGAGAGTAGAAGGCAGAGCTTAGAGGAATTCTCTGGGCTCTAAGGACACTTTTCTAGATTTTAGAAACCGACGGGCAGGAAGTTGTTAAGGGCTCTTGCCTGGCTCAAGGTGGGAAGGTTAAAGTGTGATGACAAGGTCAGTTCATGTCCGTGGTTTACCTTCTCTGAGCTAAATGCACTCATCTCCAGCTACTCTGAGTTCTGGGCGCTCCTGGCTCACAGCCACTCTCATCTCCCAAGGATTGCTTTTGGCCTCATGGGAGCCATCTCACCGCCCCTGGGACAGCCCGTGCTCACGGACAATACACAGGGAGTGCGGAAGACCAGCACACTTGCCTCCAATGGCACCAACTCTGGAGCATTTCATTGTCCAGAGCTCCTTGTGGAAGAGGCTACCTCTATTTTCTAGCCTAGAGCACTCCTGGATGACTGGATAAAAGTTCCGGGCAGCTCTGAGGAGGAGAGGGAGTCTCCTCTACCCTGGCCGCTGTGGCCCTAGGATTCAAGCTCTAATCAGTGAGCAGGGGCACCCTTGCTGGGAAAGTCATGGTTCTTCACACAGGCCAGTGCAACTCAACCCAGCCCTGCCCGCCCCCTGCTGCTGCAGACCTTGATGCTGTCACACCTGCTTCCCTATCTCTCCTGGGATGGCCAGCAGTCCTATCTGATTAGGACCTCACCCTTATGACGTCATTTAACTTTAATTGCCTATTAACAACCCTATCTCCAAAGACAGTCTCCATAGGGGTTAGAGTTCCCACACAGGAATTTGAAGGACACCCACAGCACTGCAACTGTAGATATTATCAGTAAATATCTTTTAAAATCACACTATATTAATTCCATTAACTGCTTTGAAACAGTGGTATGGATCTGCCAAGTGTTATTATTTTGAAATCTGGCATATTTTGTATTGAGCTGTTTAAAAAAAAAAAAAAAAAAAAAAAAAAATATATATATATATATATATATATATATATATATATATATATATATATATCGACTTTTGAAATGAAAAAATGCCTGCTCAGATTGGCCAGAGTCAGAGAGGCAGTCTATTAAAAAAGAACAGGTGTTGCCTCAGAAGTGGGGGGTAGTCTTATACAGCGAACATAGGCCTAAACCTATGTTTTAACTGTAAAATTAGGGGGGTCGTCTTATACACCGGAAAATACGGTATATATATATTTATTGATTTCAGAGAGGAAGGGAAAGATAGAGAGAAATAGAAACATCAATGATGAGAGAGAACCATTGATTGGCTGCTTCTTGCACAACCCCTAGTGGGGAATGCATACCCCCTACCCAGGCATGTGCCCTGGACCAGAATCAAACCCTGGTACCTTTAGTCTGCAGGTTGATGCTCTACCCACTGAGTCAAACCAGCTAAACTGAGCTGTATTTTTTCCTTAAAGATGACAAATTCAGTTATTCTTGAGGTTAGTTTGGATTTATAACAGTAAAACGAGGTCGTTCTCAGAGAGAAGAATGCTTATCTCTGGTTTTGCCGGGGCAGAGTTCATGCTTTACAAACTGTAACATTTGTTCAACATCTGTGAGTCCCAGGAAGGTGAAGGGATTTGAAATGAAACGATACACAAGCGTGGCTCTGTCACTTAGCTTTTGAATGTAGGGGAAACTTTAGTAAAAACTTGTTGAGCTGCATCTCAGTTGACTCATCTTTAAAAGAGAAATAATCACTCTCGCTTATTGTGTGATGTTGGTAACAAAATTATATATGGACTAGAGGCCCGATGCATGAAGATTTGTGCAAGAATAGGCCTTCCTTTCCCTGGCTACCAGCACCAGCTTCTCTCTGGCATCTAGGACCCGGGCCTTTGCTCTGGCCACTGCCTTCCACCTTCGCTCTGGCCCTGTTGCCCTCCTGTAGCTCCCTCACCCTCTGCTCCCCACTCATAGCAGGTGTCCCACCCCACCCCAGCTGCTCCATGTCTGTGCACACATGCTGCCCAGAGGCCCAGAGTGCTGGGGCAGGGTGGAATGCCATCTTTGCTGCATCAATTTGCATATTCCCTCCTTATTGGCTGTGGGTACTTCCAGCTTTTGTCATGGAGTGGTGGTCAATTTGCATATTATATCTTTATTAGATAGGATGCTCTTAAGGAAAAGTAAAATATTTTACATATCAGTTGATAGGGATAAGGATCCTGTTTCCTGTATCAAGAGAGTCGAAAGAAAGGATTCTAGTTGTGTTTAATTACTTTATCTTTTATACGATTTTTGTCCCTCTCCAAATTCAAACACAGAGCCTACAACACCCTTTGTTGAAGTCTTGGTTTAATGATGTCAGTTCTGGGAACCCAGCCAAGAGCCCATTACAGCCTATTGCATCATTTTAGCTTTCTCAGTACTCTCACAAAGTTTGACAAGGGAAGACAAATGCCTTTTAGGTAGAGCATTTAAATCAAATGTTTTTATAGAACAAAATGATTCTTCACTAATGTTATATCTCACAGACTCTTAGCTCTGCAGTAACTTCAGGAGAATGAGTATCAAATTGTGGGAAAAGAGAGCTGTTATCGATTGAGCACATACCATGTGTTCCAGATATTTTACACACTCGTTAAATTTTTTTTTTATTTAAATTTGTGGTAAAATGTACATAACATAAAATTTGCCATCTTAACCATTTTAAAGCACACAACTCAGTAACATTAAGCTCATCCCTTTATGGTGCAATCATCACCACTATCCAACCCCAGAACGCTCTTCAAATTGCAAAACTGAAACTTAGCACCTACGACACACTAACTCCCCATGCCCCTTCCTCCATTTCAAAGTCAAGGGCATTTGGGATCCCATGCAACTTGAGACTGGCTTCTTTCTAGCTTTGTGATTGTGAGCAAATCCCACAACCTTGCCAAGCCTTGATTTCCTCTTACATCTTACTCACCTATAGGTTTGCAATGGAACTCAAATAAAGAGGTGTGGCAGGAACGCTCGTAATATTCTTAAGAATCCCAACATTCTTCAACATAGTGTCTATAGAAGCAGGAATGTAACCATACAGAAACTCCATTTCTTTTTTAGGAGAGAGAGCGCAGGAGAGAGAGAGAGAGAGAGGGGAACATCAATGATGAGAGAATCATTTATCTGCTGCCTTCTGCGTGCTGCCTACTGGGGATTGAGCCCAAAATCAGGTCAACGCTCAACCACTGAACCATGCCAGCTGGGCTCTTTTTTCTTTATTTTTGAGTCAGACTGCCTTCATCCAGCACCCTGACTCTCCCACTTCCTTCTCCCCTGCATGTCCACTCCCTTAATCACTAAGGCCCCAGGACAGCGAGGCCCTGGTCAGCATTAACCAACGTCAGCAACAGAGCCTCAGGTCTGCTGACCACAGAGACAGAGTTTCATTCAAGCCAGAGATAACATCTAGGCCTCAGTTGTGTTTCCACATCCTTGGGAAATCAGGTGAAGTGACGCCATGACTGACGACAGGACAGGAGGGAGGGACCAACCACCCCCTAACTTGGCACCAACCAATCAGTAAGCCAACAACTCCAAACACAACCATAACTCTCTTAGTTTCTCATATAACCCATCCCACAGAAGCCATTGGGAGCTGGGTTTTGAGCATGAGGTGTCTGAACTAATAATAAACCCTTACTTTCTTGGCTGCAAACTCCTGTTCATATCTTAGCGGGCTCAGGCAGATGGACCTCTGTAGTCCAGCAGCAGGAAGCCATATGTAGCTGTGTGCCATGTTTGAAATGGACTAAAGGGCCTTTCTAATAGAACCTAAACGTCAATGCCAAATAGGTCACAGCTCCACAGACAACAGTACGGTGATTGCTGTGCAGAGGAGGAGGGTGTCGGGGGAAGTGGGGAGATGGAGGAGGGTATAGGGGGATAAATGGTGATGGATGGAGACTTTCTTTTAAAAAAAATTAAATTTTTACTTAGTTACTTAAAGGACACTTGCATATATTCACATCTTGCTTATTTATGTTATATTTTCAAAAGAAGACAGTATTTACCTATGTATTTTTCATAGATGAATTATATTAGATATAGGGGTTTTATGTCATGTTAAACTCAATTAAGCAGCTTTTCTTTCTTTCTTTCTTTCTTTCTTTCTTTCTTTCTTTCTTTCTTTCTTTCTTTCTTTTTAAATCCTCAGCTGAGGATATATTTTTATTGATTTTAGAGAGAGAGGGAGAGAGAGAGAGAGAAACATCAATCACATTTAATGAGTTGCTCCCTGTACTCATCCCGACCATGGGTAGAACCTGCAATGTAGGGATGTGCCCGACCAGGAACCGAACACTGCAAGCTTTTCGTGTATGAAACAACACTCCAACCAACTGAGCCACACTGGCCAGGGCAGCACTTTTAAATTTTATTCTCACATTCCCTAACTGTACAACAGAATAGGCCATATTTTCTCATTTCAAAGCAAAACCTTCTTGAAGTTAATTTTTTTAATTTTTTTATTTTAAAAAAATATATTTTATTGATTTTTTACAGAAGGGAAGAGAGAGGAATAGAGAGTTAGAAACATCGATGAGAGAGAATCATTGTTCAGCTGCCTCTCAACCCCCCCACCCCCCTCCATTAGGGATGTGCATGTAACCAAGGTACATGCCCTTGACAGGAATCAAACCTGGGACCTTTCAGTCCGCAGGCTGACACTCTATCCACTGAGCCGGTTTCGGCTTGAAGTTAATTTTGAAGCAACAGGGGAGGGTCATTGTGTTCAGTTGCCCTGTTTAATCAAAATGACATAAATTTGGATTTACAACCTTTCCACTTCTATGCAACACCGAGAAGCCAAAGACCTCTGATGGGTTTAGACTCAGGCGTCTTCAAACTACGGCCCACGGGCCACATGCGGCCCGCAGAGGAGTCTGATCCGGCCCACCAGGTTTTTTGGGCAGTGAGCGCAGCCGAGGTGTTACAGTAGGAATTAGTAGTTCATATAGTCCGGCCCTCCAGCTCTCTGAGGGACCGTGATCTGGCCCCCACTTTAAAAAGTTTGAGGACGCCTGAGAGTGTGAATTTGAGATTTTTCAACAGCTTCAGGAAGTCAACAGCTTAATAAGAAACATCACAAATACTTCATCCATCCAGGGGGACCACAACACTACATTCCCACATCAATAGAGAGACGAACACAATGTGTTCTGACCAGGCGACGTGAATCAAAGCAGATGCTAGCCTCTTCCTTTCAAAGCAGCCGTTCAGGGCACAGGGCCAAGATGAGGCTACTCTTAGTGGTGTATCAGTTTGGTCAGGTGCCGAGGCCTAAGTGGTTCATTTATTTCTTATGAAGATGGAGACACTATTTAATCACAACTCATTTCTGAATCCGATAGGACAGCCACAGAATTTGGTGCTCTCCATATTTCCTTCCTCCTTAATCATACTCCAGATTGCAATGGAACAGGATTCAAATTTTAACAGTGACTATGTATTGTGGATCAGGTGACTGGTAGGTGTTTTCTGTGCCAACAAAGCATCAGGTGTGATTAGCTTAGAGATGCGAAAGGGGAAGAATAAGTGAATAAGAAATAATAAGTTAGTAAGAATGAGTTAAAACTTGGGATTTTCCTACCCTATGATTATTGGAGTAACTATTTTATGGGAGCTGGTAGGCAGCTCATTAAGCAAAAATTAGGGATAACACTTAAGAAGGATCATATCTGGTAGTATAATTATTTTTACCTATCTGCTCCAAATGCTTTGGTGATTTGTAAAAGTATAAAAGCAACTTTAAAATTCACTTTTTTAAAATTTAGGTTGAGAAATATAAAATTGTATTCAAATGAGTTCGCATGTAACAACATCTACAAATGGAGACCTAACACAGTGGTAAAATGAAGGAACTCTTACCATTGGCAACAGCATGAATGAACCTGGAGCTTATTATGCTAAGAGAGATAAGCCCATCAGAAAAAGATAAGTATTGCATGATCTCACTCATATGTGGAATGTAATGAACATAATAAACTGATGAACAAAAATAGATCCAGAGACACAGAAGCATGGAACAAACTGACGAATTTCAGAGGGAAGGTGAGGGTGGGTGTGGGTAGGGGGAGTAACAGGGGAACTTATATGCATATATGGATAGCTCATGGGTGTGGGGTGATGGGGGTCAATGGGGAAAAAAACACAAAGGGGACATATGTAATATAATACTTTCAGCAATAAAGTGAAATTAAAAAATAAAAACAAACATACCAATAAAAAACACAAAAGCCCCCACCAGAGTTGACAATTAAAAAAATACTCACAATTTACCTCTTGCAGCTCTAATCTCAGAAATTAATTCTTCTTTGACCAGGATCCATGGTCATGTCATCAGAAAAACTTGTTAAAATTATTAGGAAAAGCTATTAAAATTATTCTTTGTCTAATTACGTGGTGGTATAAATTACGTTTATTATGAACTCCAGGCTGCTTTCATTCTAATATATTTTTTCAATGTCATAATTGAATACAACCAAAGTAACTGTACTGAATCAAAATACTATGTCACATATAAGGGAATTTTTTTAGTGCAAACAGCTTTCAAGTCATACTCATTGCCAGAGTTGGTAGGAAATGCCACACTACTGGGTCTTCCTAGCTCATGTCTTACCTATCTGTATAATCCCAATAGGTACGGACTATGCTGAAATCTGTGCCCTCATACTTCTTGAGTTCTTTATGCATGAAGAATTCCAGGAATGGGAACTTACTCCAGTGATTGGACTTTGGAGTAGAAGGCATTGGGGTATCAGAGACAGATCCTGACAGGCATAATCGGTAACATGCCAAGTTGACTTGCCCAGGTCAGGAAGTGATATGTCATAAGCTGCTTTTCAGAGACATCAAGGCTGTAACATCCCTGATGATTGCAATAGCCCTCAATAAATCAGACCCAACTTAGTAAAGGAAAGAGAATCATGGGAGAGAAGAAGGAATGACAAAGCTTAATGACTTCAGCAGGGGGGAATTTATACTCATGTAGCACAAACAACCTCCTACTACAGAGAACAGATGTCGCTTCATTTAATGAAATAACACAGGTGGTGAAAAGCTTGCAGGGAAACATATTCAGGGCTCTCAGAAATAGCTGTTTTAGTCCTGATACATGCCTCCACCTCAGTCCTGGTGAATCACCATTGCCCTCTTTTCTCTAATATCCCCCAGCCATGTAGCATGGACGTCGCTGGCCCAAATGGAGGGTGTTGTACAGAGTCAACCTTCCCAAAATGCCCCCTGTAATTTGGTCTTTGGTCTCATTGGTCCCAGTATCCACCCTGCCCAGTGTGGAGTTCTGTGTCACTCCCCCCTTTTCTTACAGCCCTCTCTGATCCCCATTTTGGATAATGTTTCCTTTTTCCCAGCAATGTGTTCTTGGTAGCTTTCATTTCTTCAGGAATTCTTCACAGTCTATGGTCAACCAATTCTCTTTCTATTCTCTCCCTCCCGTCCCCGCCCTCCTCTCCTCCATTCATTCTACTTTTGTTTTTTCATCTTTTCAAACCTCTGAGGATTTGGAGTGATGGGGAAGAATGTATTTATCTTGAACGAGAAGTCTTCCATTAAAGATCGAGATGGCAAATAACAAGGAAACTGAACATCAGACCCTTTCCATTCTCCACTACCTATTTGCCTAAGACACACCAAAGAAAGAACGGCATGGTGTTTGATACAAGGACTTTACTGAACAATTGGGGTAACCACGTAGGCAGCATGGGGCTCTGTTGTCCTTCAGGGTAAGCACAACCTTGAGTGAGCGTGGGAAGAGCTCTTCAAGTCATCTCAGGACTGGGTGGTGAAAACTCGATTCACTTTGCACCAAAGTCTCGAGAACAAGCCAAAGAATAAGAGGCACTTTTTAATTAAAAAAAAAAAAAGGCTAATTTATGTAAGAGCCCAGGTGGTGTGTTTTCCTTCCAGCATTCAGCAAAGATAAATGGGTTCAGATTGGAGTCTATTTTTCTGACTTTGTAGAAGGCACAATGAAGTTATACTCCATTCTTAATGACGTGACTATTGAGTTTCCCAGTTCATAAGTTTAAAGCAAACAGTATAGTAAAGACATTCTTTTATTGGTTTCTATGACTTAATCCCAAATCTGAGAAATTTTGGATTCGCCTCTTGATCTTGAATAGGTTCGTTTGTGTGCAAACTATCCAAGTTGTAGCACATCCCTCATTGAAACAAGGGCTCAGTGTTTGGCTCAGTAATAAACAGACACTGGAAGTTTGAGAGAAGAGGGAAAAGCCCCAGAGGAAAGCTTACATAGGAAGTGGGAATGCAATACAATTTTTGGTAATTCCAGAGAGTGATCATTCTGTTTTTACTGTGTCACTAAAGAGGGGCTCAGGACTGAAACCAAACGGCGGTCAATCTTGTCAGCATACAGGAAATTATTTGAAATCTTTGGGATGTTTCTATAGCAACTAATAAAGTTGTTGACAACCAAAACAAAGTAGATGTAACCAACTCTTCACCGAGTCCTTTGGCCATCATGTTGGAAACTATCAATTAACCTAAGGAATCAAACCCGGATATGATTTCATTCTTCTTTTTCTCCTCACAATAGATGTAGGTAGATGTAGGCATAGACATAGACATAAATATTCAACTAGAAAGTTTTTTTCAGGTTTAGAGTCTATGATTAGTAATTTTTTTGGGGGGTGTTCCAGAATATCCTTATTTGGGTATGGAAGTAAATCTCCTATGAAGTCCAAATATTTAAAATATTTAAATTTAAAATAGATAATTGACAACTATCAAGAAGAGTATGGAGATCTTGGAGTAGTGACAAAAATAATGATAATAAACACACACAACAAAGAATAGAACAAAAAAATCCCGTGATAAATCTGATTTTTTTAGAATGTCCCTGAGTGATCTTTCTTCTCTCATACTTCTACAGCTGCTGACTTTCCCAATGTTCCCTCCTGTCACTCTTTGTCTTTTAAGGGATTCCTTCTGTGATGAGTCAGTCTTTTCTATTCCCTGAAGCTTTACTTGCTTACAGCAAGCCATTGTTTTAAAACCCTCATGCAATCTTTCTTAGATATAGTACAATTCTTTCAAACACTAAGCCGAGCAGTCCATAACGTTTAAGCCTTGGTGGAGGGCAGAATTTGGCTGTCCATGGTGGAAGCCAAATAAACCAAACTTCCCTCTCAGCCCATCCAGTAGGAGTCTTTGAACCCAGGGGAAGTGAGGTAAAGGGGAAGGGGTGGTATAGACAGTCTTCATGATGGAAGTGCTGGAAGTCCAGCAGCAGTGACAGATAAGCTGGCTTATCTCTGCAGAAAGAGGACTGAGAGAAAAGGTCAACAGTATGTCCTTTGCTATCTTGATCCAGGTTCTTTTCCTCTGAACTACATCATTTTGGTTCAAGGTCATTCAGGAAAGCAGAGGGGTATGTGTCCGCTGACTCTTGCTGCTGCCTGGCTCCCACCGGGAGTCTTCAGATTAAAAAACACCTGTGCAGGCTGATGCTCTATCCACTGAGCCAAACAGGCTAGAGCAGTATTCAAACATTTCAAACATTTATCCTTCTAGAGTTCTGGCAAGATTTTATTACCTCCCCAAATGGCAGCAGATCAGCTCCCTACCTCTATAGCTCAGAGTCCCTTGGTACCAACCCTCTCTTCCCAGAGCGCATTGCTTCTGCTCTGTGTTCTTTGCCAGCATCTTGCTGCCCTGCTGGGATTTCTTAAAGCTCTCCAACTTTCTGAGCTGTAGGGTATAGTTTCTTCATAATTTCCTTTTTCTTTTCTTTTTCTTTTCTGGAGTAGAAATGCAGCATAGAGTCTATTTCTAATGTGTCCACATAGAAATAGCAGTCTCCCTATATTTGTTCTGAAGGTACTCACAATCCCTCTTCAGGGACAACACAGGAAGTGGCTATTTGGAAAGGAACCCACAGGGTTCATGACAAGCCCAAACTGGATGTGTCATTTCTTAGACAGCTGTAACTAAATGCCTGGCAGTTGTGGTTTGCATTTACAACGAGTCCATTAAAGTATATTGAGTGGCCAAAACCATGGACATGGCCATTACATAAAAAATGGCCCAAGGGCACAGGTCTGAAAAAAGTGGCTCTGAGAATGTTTTTGGTTTCCTTCTTCAATTTCCTCCTTCAACTTCCCAGGCAGGTCAAATCATTATCTTGTAGTTTATTGGTCTTGGTATTCTCCACATTGAAATGTGAACTGAAAAAGCCAGTTCAAGACTCCCTACCATTTCACCTGCTTTTCATTCTTCCCCTTGATGACTTGCTCATCCTTTAGGCCAGGGAGAGGAAGCGAGAGATAGAAACATCAAAGAGAGAATCATTGATCGGCTGTCTCCTGCACATCCCACACTGGAGATCAAGCCCACAACCTTGGTATGTGCCCCAACCAGAAATCGAACTGTGACCTCCTCATTCATAAGTCAATGCTCAAATACTGAGCTATGCTGGCTAGGCTAGAGATTGTTTTTAAAGTGATGGCTTGAGCCATTTGGGGAGTTTCTCAGTTTTCCTGGGTATCTCCCTTGTATACATGTTATCAAACTTCTGTTTGTATTTCTTCTATTAATATTTTTATTATGGGATGGGGGATCTTAGCCAAGAACTTAGAAGGGTGGAGGTAAAATTATTTTTTTCCTCCTCAACATGTTGAAAAGTTCAATGAAGAAAAAACTTTAGTGACATGATGGCTATATTTGATAGTAATAAATGCTAGAACAGAGAGAAGTAGAGGTTCTATTTAGGTAGTTGATTAATTAAATAATTATTTAACGGTTGCTTCTTATAGGACAAGTACTGTTCCAGTCCATGGGAAAACAATGAGAAAGATAAGATCCCTACACTCATGAAGGTTATCTTTAACTGGAGTGGGGTATACAGTTTGTCTACAAGTAAATAAGTAAATAAGCCAGATAATTTAAGAAGAATAAGGCAAAGCAAATAGTGAGAGTGACTGGGAGTAGCTTTAGGTTTGGTGGTCAGGGTTATATTTTTGAAGAGGAGACAACTGAACTGACTAAGACTTGAAAGGTAATCAAGAGCCAACTATGCAGATGTCCGGGGAAGAAGGTTTTTGGCAGAAGGAAAAGCAGATGAAAGGTCCTGTGAGTGGAACAATCTCGGTGTTTTTAAGGAACTGATAAAAGGCCCATGTGGCTGGAGTCTCAGAGAAGTGGACATCACAGAAGGATGTGTACACTTGAACAGGGAGTTTATTTTAGTGCAATGGTGGATTTTAAAAGGGATGTGGTGATGTAACCACATAACCAGCTGAAAATAGTCTTATCCTATTTAGTAAGATGCTGAGTTGCTTTTTAGAGACAACAGACCAAAATGGTGATTTAATGCAGCTGAAGCATGTGCAAAATAGAGAACTTTGATCTCTAGCTGCACCAGGAACCAAAGTCCCATATCACGCACACATAAACACAGAGAACCACAGATTGAGACATAAGTGGATCTTGAACACTGACACCTTTTCAGAAGCAAAGAGTCTATTGTCCAGGACTAGTACTGATGCCTTTTACCATAAATGGCCAAGTTCTAAGGTCTTCCAGTTAAAACTTGTCCCACCAGTACTTCCGTGTACTCCTAGTTCCTCAAAATCCATTAACCTACCCCAGAGAACAATATGGATTTGAGTCACCATTAGGTCTTTCATCTTCTCAGTTGGCACCTTCTTGACCAATAAACCTTCCTTTACTCCAAACTTTGATGTTTTTTTTTGTTTTGTTTTGTTTTTGTTTTTTTTAAAAAAATATATTTTATTGATTTTACACAGAGAGGAATTAAGAGGGACAGAGAATTAGAAACGTCAATGAAAGAGAAACATCGACCAGCTGCCTCCTGCACACCCCCCTCTGGGGATGTGCCCGCAACCAAGGTACATGCCCTTGACAGGAATCGAACCCGGGACCTTTCAGTCTGCAGGCCGATGCTCTATCCACTGAGCCAAACCAGTCCCGGCAAACTTTGATGTTTTGAGTTTTGGTCTTTCGAAGTGTTGGGCACACAAAGTTGGTACACTGTTCAGTAACAGTGACATGATATGATTTGTGGCCACTGCATGGAAAATAAAGTACAGAGTTCAAGATTGGATGCAGGAAAAATAGTGTGGAGGCCAATGCAGAAATCTGGGTGAGAACATTCAAACTATGGTGGTAACAGGAGATGTTAAGAGGTGGATGGATTTGGGGTACAGTTTGGAGGTAGGGTCAACAGTACCTCTGGATCAGATGAAGAGAAGAAGGGAAGAGAGAAACCAAGGGTGGCTCCTAGGTTGGCAACTGGATGTTGCTATTTACTAAGGAGGAAAAGGCTAAGGGAAATCTATTAAGTGTTTTATTTTGCACACCTTTTGTTTGAGATTCAAGTTAGACATTCAAATGGGGAAATTAAGCAAGTGGTTGGATATATCAGGAGAGCTCAAGGGAAAAGTCAGGGTTGGAGATATTTGAAAGTTTTGTTGCATTTGAAAGATTAGATTCCAACGTTTGTTCCACCCTCCTTCCATGAGCTTTCCAGTATTGCACAGGCTAGAAGTTTAAAATGGTGCCCCATCAGTGTTCCTCAGTGGTTGAGTGTTGACTTAGGAACTGGGAGGTCATGATTCAATTTCCAGTCAGGGTACATGACTGGTTGTGGGCTTGATCCCAGTGGGAGGTGTGCAGGAGGCAGCTAGTCAATGACTCTCTCTCATTACTGATGTTTTTTTCTCTCTCTCTCCTCCCTTCCTGAAATAAATAATATATTTTAAAAATAAATAAAATGGCACAGACTCCTCTCTTTCCTTTCATAATACCCCAAAAAATCCAGGGTGTCAAGACTTCAAATAACCAAGTAATAAGAATCACTCGCATGCTTTATGCTTAGTTCTCATGAGTCTCTGATGGCAGCAGAGCAGCTTTAGCCTACTTAGAACCTGGGTACAAGAGACCTTTCAATCCCCAAACCAAGACTTAAATCATCCAGGCTCCCAAAGGTTACGATCTCAACTTCAAAATCACTATTTAGTTTAAGTCTTATGTATTATATTTCATCCCCTCACTCTCTCCTGAAGGTGAAGAGAAAGGTGAAAACACATATTTTAAGTTACCAGAAATTCTGGAATTTGTAAAAAGAATATTAACTCTTCCCACTTCCAAATGTTGCGATTTCCTCTGTATTATGTGATGATAGTGATTTCGTCTTGCCCCTCAATCCTTTCACAGCTGTGGAAGGTCTCTTCCTCTGAAGAAGACAAAGGATGTCTCTTGAAGACATTTGGCTCCCACCATTGTAAAGGCATTCTCATATCTTCCCTGTTGCCTTTAGCAACTCTCATTCAACATAATATATTACTTGGCCTATCTGGGGGCTTGGAAGACTGTACTTTTTTTTTTTTATTGTTGTTGCTAAGTTGTGGGAAAAATCCTCCCCCATAGTTTTACTTCAACAAAATCTTGGAAAAGATTTTGGAAGTGTTATAGAACTAGAAAGAAACAAACATGTGAGCAGAAAAGGAATCAAAAGCATAGACACTAGAAACAGAGGAAGCCTGGGAGAGGGAGACAGAAGCCAGGTTTCCTTAGAATTGTATATCTGATTGAAAAATAACGATGTTGATCATTTAACTAGCATTGTTTCTACCATGTCAACTAATTTACTTTATTATTTATTTATTTAAAAATATTTTTATTGATTTCAGAGAAGAAGGGAGAGGGGGAGAGAGCTAGCAATATCAATGATGAGGGAGAATCACTGATCAGTTGCCTCCTGCATGGCCCCCACTGGGGATCGAGCCCACAACCCAGGCACATGCTCTGACGGGGAATCAAAACATGACCTCCTAGCTCACTGGTTGATAATCAACCCCTGAGACACCATTGCTGGGCCAACCAATTTACTTTAATTGAATATTTCCCTTGAATATAATTTGATATGGCCTCCAGAGAAAAGGCAAAACAAAGGAGGATAAAAGAATATTATGGAATAGAAGTGAGATGATGATTTAAAAATGGATGGATAGAGTATGACTGGCCATAAGGAGCAGAAAGAATAATCTTTTGCACAATGTTTCCTGTCTTCTGTGATCTATAAATATAAGTGGCTGTGATATGTTGAAGGGTAAACGCTTCAGTTCATCTGTTCTTTTACTAGCAGTTCAAGATTTTCTCATTGGCCTCAGGAATGTCAACAACTGCCATCTGGCCATGAAATATTTCCAAGTTCATCATCTTCTGTGTGGTACCAAATTCATGATAATGGATTTCCTTTGTAGATGTAGGGGACAAAATGTTTTGAGATGTTGTTGTTGTTTTTAATACCGGTTTTAAGCTGTTGATTAAGAAACAAAAGACTCAGAGAAAAATGTTGACCCTTCCTCCTTTGCTCCCCAAGAAATTCAGATGGAAAAACCTGCATCAGAAAGGAAGTCTGAGTATGTCCATGTTAGCCTAATTTGAATTAAGGGTGCATTTGGCAGGGTCTATTAGCTAGATACCTACATCCCATCGTTTCTGAGTTGCCTGGCAAGAATTTGCTGCCAAGTGTGTTCCACTCTTCCTCAACTATCTGTAAACCGCTCACTCTCTCTTCTGAAACCGAATATCTCATTCTCCCCCTCTTCTCCTTTGTCCAAAAATGACATATATACCCAATGTTGCCTTGTGTCTTTGTAGTTTTCATGCATATGTGAATTCCCCATGCCCATGTATTAAAATTTGACTTTCCCCTGTTAATCTGACACTGCTAATTTGATTACTAGTCCAGCTAGAAGAACCTAGAATGTGGGAGAAATAGTATTCATTTTTTTAGCTCCCTTTGCCCCAGATATATCGTTTGAAACCAACAGCAGACTTTGGCTGCAATGAAGCTGCATGAAGAATTGGGCAAGCTTTTCTTTGCCCAAGAGCAAGTGAAAACTTAAGCTCAGGTATGACACAGTTGTCTTTTTAATTTCTCCAAAGACCTGGTTGTGATACCAAGACTGGTTTGAATCCATGGATTAAACAAAAGGGTACTTCAGTACTAAAACTCTCCTTGACCCAGGATATCTCTCCCACTGACCTAGTTTGTGTGATTTCTTTGAGTTACAATGTGAAATCCCACATTAAAAGAAGTCTGTTAAGTGTACCATTTCCAGATACCTCCTCTGGCCTTTGGGGAATCAGGTAAAAACAGGTTCATTTTTGATGTGTCCTTGAGAAGTGCTTCTTTGAGTCCCTGGGCACTGGAATCAGCCAGGCAGCAGTTTGGTGTTGTTGTTGTTGCCTTTGTCTCTTTTGGCTGTCATGGCAACCCTCTACTGTGGGTAAGGAGATCAAGATCTCCATTTACCGATGAGTAAACAAGGTCTACAGAGATAGTAGATGGCAGATTAAATTTAGGCTACATGGCAGCATTCACTGAAGATAGGAACTGAGTTCCATTCATTACCCTTCCCCCCCCCCCCCCCCCCCCAGCACAAGATGAATAAACAGACTTCACATAAGTGCCTGGGAAGGCAGTTGGGCAGAGCAGAATTTTCTGGGATGCTAAGAATTTTCTGAAAGGGAAGAAAAGACATAAAAGCACTGGTATAAATCTCAGAAAATCATACATTTTATGCATGGTCATCACACCTGGTACGTAGTTTGAGAAGATTTTTCTAGAAAATGGCTCTGTTTGCCACCACTTTTTACTTCCTTAATCATGGTGTGGTGTCTTCTTTATTTAGATTTTGGTAGTGCATTGATTAAAGCAGCAAACTTGCTCTTGTATTAGAAATCATTTTCCATTGGATTCCAATGAACTCATAAATTGGAGGGCCAAGAGTAGAGATAAGACACAGGAAATAGAAGGCATTTCAAAAAAATATATATATATATATATGAGATTTATTTTATATTTTCCACCAACTTGGTCATTGGACTTATTATATTTATCAACTTTCTGAGATGAAGTGGCAGATGTCCAAAAAAGATCAGTTATAGTACAAGCATCTTTAGCAATGATTTAAAAAATACAATAAAATAGAACTCTGTTGGTTTATAAAAATATAAAAGTATAATACATTTCTAATAGCAAGTTTTTAGTTTTCTAGACTATGTCTGTATGACTATGTCTGTTACCAGTGGAAATGTTATCAAATGTATTGATATCAGATTTTATGACCAATGAATGATGTTTTCATATTTTAAGCCATAACATATGTATTAAAATATTTTTCAATAAGTATAATACTTTTTGACATGCTCACTTAAATTATTGTTAAAAAATCAGCTTTATAAAGGATCACACTTGCTGAAGAGTAAATATATGGATTTCTCAGTTTAGGTTAGCAAAAAAAAAAGGATTTTAAGTTTTTGATAAAAATATTAAGTAAAATTTGTATATCATATTCAGAAATGTAAATTTATTTGTTCAGCATTGGGCAGAAAAATGGGATCAGGGTGACCTGGCGACACATGCAGGCAGGGCCTGGGAGTTGGCTCAGTCGGGTGTCTCTGTCCCTGTTGTCACTGCATTTGCCCAGAACTCACTCCTCCTCGCCATCACACCAAAACCCATGTCAGTGTTCATAATACAGGTTCTAAATACAAACACGGATGCTATAAAAATAAATGTCTTAAAAAACAACCACTGGCTTCAATGGAAACAGGGAGTACTTGGGGTTTCAAGGCTCTTCCTGTGAGAGGAGCTTCCTCTTCATGGAGGATTGAAGTTCATCATCAAAATTCTCCAGCTCTTGCTCCTTGGAGAGCTCCAGGAAGACCTAAAAAGGATAAGAAGTAGAGAGACAGGAATGTCATCCTGTTTCCTTTAGCTCTAAGTGAGTGAAAAGGGTATGTACTTATTGTACAGTTAAATTCCATGGATAAGGTAAGATCACTAAAACGGACCCACCTGCTCCAGGGTGGACTGTGACAGGCTGTAGTCCTCCAGGTCAAAGCTCTGTTTAACTGTACAAGGATGGATGGATGTTAGGGATTTATGTTTTTATTTCCAGATGGCCTTAGAAATCAGCACAGAATACAAATAACAATTTTTTAAAAATAGTAAATGAAAAGTTGAAGACAAGAACCATTAGGATGGTTTAAGTACAGCCTTCAGCTAAAAGAACAGCAATGCATTGACACAGGTTTGGAGAAAAGGTGCTTGCTGTACAGATTCTGAGATGTCTGCTTAAGGGAGGAAGCGGTGCCGAGAAGGCCTCCTCTCCTGCAGGCGAGCTGAGAGTTTGCACATCCAGCGCAGGAAGAGGTGGAAGGCAGACACATTTTGAAAAGAGTTGCATCAGAAGATTAAGAGAAAGATGCCTGTGGTTTTCACAGAAGCAGGTAATCCTCACGGACCTCTTTCTGTCCATGTAGCTTGCTTGACCCAAACCAAGTAGAAAACCTTCTCCTTGACCAAAATGGACTGGGAAGGGTAGTTAGAGCTCCAATAAGAGCCCAGCAGGTTGGAAATATGCCACCAATAGTAGCAGATTGGAAAAACACCACCAGAGGTACCAGGCTAGTACTGGCCACAGTGTCAGTTTGGGGATGCTCAGAACGCTGGGGCGCTCAGCTCAGAGAATGGAAAGGAGAGGCATCACTGTGAACATGGATGCCATTAACAGGAGCAAGAAGAGGCTTCTAGAACCAGAAGACTCGAATCTCTTCCTCAGGGAATGTGACAAGCAAGGGCAGTGCCGATGACAGAATATGGATGGAGAGGTATTCCAGCTAGCACAGAGCAGAGTTGGCAAGGACCACATGAGGCTGGCGATGAAAAGACACAGTGTGGTCAGTTTGTAGCACAACAGACACAAGATCATCTTAGTGACCAGACAAGAGGTGAGTTTCTTAATAGAGAACCCAAGGCAAACATTAATATGCAAGTCCACATAAAATTTAGTTTTAAACATGTAAGCACCAATAGACAATATTCTTCTTCTTTTTTTTGACAGTATTATTATTAAATGCATGTATGATTGAGTTTTGACTTAATTTATATATATATATATATATATATATATATATATATATATATATATATACACACACACACACACACACATAAACACACACACACAAAAGATATGGGGGAAAAAAACACAGAAGAGTAAAAATCATTCCCATTTCCCCACTCCCACAAACACACACAGAATGCCTGTACTTCCTTGATATTGTGCTCCTAAAATTCAATTTGAAATTTTAACTATTGAATTTAACACATTATATCACATTTAACACATTTTATCATGGAGATGGATTGTTTTGTGATTTGAAATTATCTGCTTTCAGGCTCTTATTTCAAAGTCGATTTCTTACCCTTCTCTAATTTGAAGAAAGCTTGTGCTAAAGGTCGCACATCTTCCACCGGCAATTTGTAGACCATGAGAGACGAGTACCTGGGAGGCAAGGAGGGGAGAGAGACGCTGATACCACCCGTGATGGACATGAACTGACTCAGATATCGCTCTGGCCTTTATTTCTGTAAGTGTGGTTTGGGGTAGGTGAAATGCAGAGGGTGAATCACACTAATAGAAAGAGGCAGTTCATAGGACAACTGGGGATCGGAGTCAGAAGATAGTGCCTTTGGCCCCTCAGATGGAGATGAGTAGCTACAAATGCAAATTAAATTTCCAGATTTAACAAAGTCACCATCTACCTCACTTTTTTTTTTTTTTTAATCCTCACCAGAGGATATTTTTCCATTGGCTTTTAGAGAGAGTGGATGGGAAGGAGAGAGACACACAGAGAGAAACATCGATGTGTGAGAGACACAACTATTGGTGGCCTCCTGCATAGGCCTCACCAGTGCTGGAGAATGAACCTGCACCTGCACCTGAAATATGTGCTCTTGACGAATCGAACCCGGGCTGGTGCTCTGTACACTGAGTCAAACTGGCTAGGGCCCACCTCACTTTCTAGGCTCAACACTTACTCCTCAGCTTCATCCTCCATCTGGGCCCTGACACCATGCAGTTTCTTCAAGCTTCTTCAGAGCATTTCCACCTAGCATACCTCCCCCTTCCTATTCAAACTGCTTTCCTAACACAGGAGACCATAACTGAGCCTCTGATTAGGAAATCAGAAATCTCCAAGAATTCAAGCTCAAAATAATGGTCCAGCCACCATTTTTAAAATAATTTGTTTCTCAGATAAATTTCCTTCCATCATTTGAAAACCAAGAGGAGTCAGATTTCATTTCCTAAATAGATGCTATTTCCCATATTTATGGAGCAGCCTTTCTCATCCATTTTGCTCATTCCCTGCACCCCTATGACATATTTCCATTTAGTACTGGGCTGGTGAGTTATAACATTGACTTTATATTTACAGTATATTCCACTATAGAAATATATTTTCTAGCTTTATCATTATGACTTATTTATCTTTACTACTTTCCCCAAGTCCTCAATTATCAGTCTTTTGCAGTTAAATTGCAGTTGTTAAAAAAAAATGACCCTAATGTTAATTTTTGTATTTTTTTAGTGTATTACTTTTATGAGGATTGTTCCATGACCAGACTCTGTATAAAATTGGAAATATTAAAAGATTTGAAATGAAAGTTTCACATCCCAGTTTTGCCATTTATTAGCTGTCATGTGACATAACCAATCTATCAGTTTTCATGGATTAAGGTCCTTTTGAAGGTCAGACCCTTAAAATGCATTTTTGCAATCATCTCCTTTTTCACTGGAACAGCAGAGTCTACCTTAGAAAGTCTCTGTGAGGATTTAGTAAGATAACCCAAGAACAGGATAATTCCTGGTACATAGTAGGACTATAACACGTAACATCAGCTCTTCTCTAGTTGACTTTCTGAAGTGTCCAACAAATCTTTTCTCTTAGGGTTTCCTTTGGGCTAAATGTAGACTTGAATGACCACAGCTCTATGAGCCTGACAGGGAACAACTGACATCTGACAGTAGGTCAAAGCCAGCCACCACCTGTACCTTTCCTGCCGAGCAGCCTGGGGGAAAAGCCTCAGGATTTCGCTGTGGAGGGGCTCCATGTGGGCCAAAGTCTTCACCTTCATCTCCAGCAGGTAATCCTTGCCAAATTTGCTCTTTAGGTGCTGGATGGAACCGATACATCTGGAGGGAGGAGGAGGAGGCAATGCTTGAGACTTAGGATTTGCTGCAAGCACTTAGGACTGGGCCATCAGACCCTGGCCAGGTGGTCCCATTTTTTCACAGGAACCTCTCTGCCCACCGACAAACTGCCAGCCATGCACCTGGTGGTCAAGTGTGGGCTTGGGCGGACACCCACCTCAGCCTCCCGGCCACCATGATGGCCACACGGTCACACAGGGCCTCTGCCTCAGCCATGTAATGGGTGGTCAGGAGGGCACCCCTCTCAGTGTGGTTAAAGCTGGCCCGGATTGCCTGCCTAAATGGGAAGAAAAGATGCATGGGAAACATACACAACAACATCCAGAACCCCATCCTCTGCCCCACCTGTGAATCCTAATGAAAATTACCATTCTCATGAGAAGTGTGGGACACGGGGTGATTGTGTCTTATTGTGTCACACAGATACATCAGAGCTTTTTAAAAGATCGATTGAGCAATTACAATGCAGTAGGTTCTTGGGTTACATCAGAGATTCACCCCGTAAGTCAGAACCCACCTACATAAGCACCTCATTTTTGTGTGTATGTGCTCATCATTTTTGTTTATTTATCTCTCTACCTCTCCCTTTCTCTCTGAAATTAATATAAATATATTTTAAAAAAATAAAAGTAAGTAGCCACAACTTTGACCTACAGAACTGATATAAGTTTGTATAGGTCTCTGAAGGAATTCAGACTTCACATGTTAAAAACGTGATGAAAAGGAAAAAACAAAACAAAACAGCTTAAGGGACAATGTTCACAGGAGTTAAACATGTCTGGTTCCCTGCCAGGCGTCCAGGCTGGCCCTGACGGGGCGGCCCCTCACCACATCTGCTGCTGCCCCTTGGGGTCCATGCCTGTGGACGGCTCGTCCAGCAGCACCACGGGCGGGTTTCCCAGGATGCTCAGCATGAAGCACAGCTGGAAGGAGAGGAACAGTGTATCTGGCAGGGATCTAGGATCTGTGGGCCTCCTGAGGTAACCCCAGCTCCGCCCCTACCTTTCTCTTGATTCCCTCTGGTAAGGCCTTCACTGGGCACTTCAGCTCCTCCTGCAGCTTGAGTGCCTCCACCAACCTGAAGCAAACACAATGGGCCTACAGGCTTCTGACAAGGGGACCGAGCCCCGCAGGAGCAGGGTGGGAACAGAGCTCGGAATTGGGGTTCTGAAATAGATGCTGGGCCACGTTACAATGGCCTGGTTTGACACCCCCTACCCCCTTAATTAATTTTTCCTTTTAAAAGATTTGAAGTGCATTTTATGACATGCACAGTTCTGTCCTATGATAGTTTACACTTAAATTTTAGTGTTTTTTTTTTAAATATATTTTATTGATTTTGTACAGAGAGGAAGGGAGAGAGATAGAGAGTTAGAAACATTGATGAGAGAGAGTCATCGATCAGCTGCCTCTTGCACACCCCCTACTGGGGATATGCCCGCAACCAAGGTACATGCCCTTGACCGGAATCGAACCCGGGACCTTTCAGTCCCCAAGCCGACGCTCTATCCATTGAGCCAAACCGGTTTCGGCAAATTTTAGTATTTTTGATAAGTTTACCAATGCATACTTTTTTCTTTCCATATTTTAGATGGGAAAATAAAATAACATGTTGAAATCGGGGAAACCAGTTATCTCCCCATTGCGGTCTGGGTCAGTGTTGAGGTCCTGGGAAGTCCTGAGTTTCCTGTGAAGGCTGGCACTCCACCTGACTTCCTGGACCTCTCAGGTAGCAATAGGTGTGTTTCCCCCCACTTCTCCTACCCCTCACCTTGTGATGGTGACTTTGGCGTCTGCTTTCCTCAGCCCTTTCACCGCAGCGAACACTTCCAGGTGCTCCCTCACAGTCAGGTTGGGCCACAGCGCGTTCTCCTGAGGGCAGTACCCCAGGTACTCCAGAGGGTCCCCTTCGCTGCTGCCTCTCAGTAGCACCTGCAGAGAAAATGTCACTCTCAGACCCTGTGGCCTGCATTGCTCCTCTGTGTTCCCATGACGCCTTTCTCCTTCCAAAGCTAGAAAACCTAGAGAAAGTCTCCGACCTCATTGACTCTGATCACCTGCAACCATTTTGGTTGGAGGAAGGCTGTCAGAGTGTACATACATGGCAGCAAACAGATATTCAGGGCGAGTGACCTCAGGTGGAGCGATCTGAGAAAGCCTGCCTGCTGAGGGGCCATTGCAGCAGGAGGGTGACAGGGCGCCTGCCCTGGAAGAGGCCAGGAGTTGGGGTAGTGCAAAGGCCTGTGGAGGGATGATGCTCTGTGTGCTCTCAGACCCCCGGCAAAGGCAGGGCACCTGGAGCCGAGTGGTCCAGGCGAGAAGAGAGAGATGTGACAGGAAGGGCGTGGGAATCAGAGGTTTCCTCCCAGGCACAGAGCAGGGGGAGGTCACTGAAAGTGCTTAAGCAGGACAATGGCATTAATAAGGTCACTGGCTAATGTGATTCAAGCTGATTTCACGTCACCCAAATGGTTGTTGGCTTTATCATTCAGATCTCATGTAACCTTCAGAAATGCTTCATTCCAAGATCTCAATGAATAGTTACCCCTTTTTGTCCCATGCTTAAGGAGAAATATTGATTTTATTTCAAGGTGGTGCTCTCAACTGAACTAAGCACTCCCGTTAGGCTTGGCTGAGCCACCAACATCACCCAGAGGCCCTTCACCAACACTTGCTCTCACCTCAGTATCAGAGCCACTATGAATATATTTCCTTTTTCCTCTTTCCTGGGACACCTGCCAATCAGATATTTGGGGGTCTTTTCCTTGGTGGGCATGACCACCAGCCCCTTTCCCATGGTGGAGGTACACAGACCTCTGCCTTAGGATTCTGTTCTGTATTCTCTCACCCTGACATACTTTTCAAAGGGGTTCTGAAGGTTACCTTTCTCCTGCCATAGAATTTTACTTTTCTCTGTAACTCATATTGTTTCTTTGATAAATTCAGCTCTTTTTCTGTTTGCCTGGCCTTTTATACAGTTGAATTGCATGGATAATTCTGTCAACTTCTTATCCCTGTTGCTCAACTTGAGCCATTCCTTGAAAACACTCCCCCAAGTTAGTGTACTCTTCTTTCTACCAAAGTAAGAGTTACAGTAATTGAGCACTTTTAAAGGATAATGATCGCTAAATAAAGTTATTTAAAAACACACACACATTTTAATTCATATTGTGAGGACAGTGCTCATTGAATGTGCAAATCCAAGTGTCGTATGGTAGTATAAACAGAATTTGTATGCATTCTGAGATTGGACATTCCCACTAATTGCCTTTATTGGCACAAATAATTATTATCTTTCAATGATTAGTTTTGTTGTGTATTAATGTGATAATTTGTAATGTGTTTTCAGCCACATTAATCACTTCATTCATCTAATGAATGAGATTTGGCTGTGAATAATATTTTGACATCTTATAAAATTTAATTTGAGCACCACAAGGTAACGTATTTTCCACGTGGTTCACCTACCTGTCCAGCAGTTAGCTTGGTGTCTCCAGTTATCACTTTAATGGATGTACTTTTACCAGCTCCATTGTGTCCTAGTAATCCTAAAACCTCACCTGAAAAAAAAAAAGTCATATTTAATACAAATTGATTTTGATAATAAAATTAAGAATAAAACATAGTCTGAAGTCTCACTGTGTGACAAGTCTATGTGACTTGTAGGTAGTGTCCCATAAAATTGTTGTAACCCCTCCACCCCCTGAGAGGTTATAATAAGCCTTTCTTACATATTTGGGAACATAAGCTCTTAGGGATGAGGTTGGCTGCCCAAAGCCACACTGATGGGAAGTGACAAAGTCACTCTTGGAAGCTAGGTGTATCAGACCACGCATCTCCTGTGATCCTAAGACCTGTGCAATAATGTCACAAAATAAAGTCATGTACCATCTGCTGGTCATGGTACATGACTTCAGAACATGCTGGTATATTCTTTTTGTGTTCTTGTGAAAAATAATGAAAGTTAGGAAATTAATCATGTTCATTACAGAGAAATGCACATGTTGGGGGTTTCAATGGTTTATTTCAATAGAGTGCTATGGTTTCCATGTGGATGTGAGTAAGCTTGTATCCATGGGCATGACTTAATTTCCCTAGGAATGAGCCATGTATAAGGACTGTCAAGGTCATCTGCTGATGGGTCTGTGTGTGAACAAAGAGGTGGTCACAGATGGTTCTCATCAAGAACCACAAAGCTCGAAGGAGGGCTCCGAGCCAGTGGTGGGAGAGCCTCCATGCCCAACCTTTTCTGACACAGAAAGAGACATTTCTTGTGGCGATTTTCTTCTTCTTCTTGGAAAAGCAGAGTTTCCTCTTCACTGTGTATTCCTTGCGTAGGCAGCTGGCAATAATGGCTGGTTTCTGTAAATGACAAGTACATCATGTCAGACCTTAATACTCTCCATTGACCTTGAACAAGCTCTATTCTCCCACTGGGCTAGCCCTGACTGCACAAGCCATTTCTCCAAGAAGACTTTCTCCTAGATGACACATTTATGGGCCATTCTCCTATCTTAGCGCATATGTTTCCCTCTCCTACAAGGGCACTCAAGCAGGAACACACTATTTAATTTAACCAGCCCCTCTCTCAGAACAGAAGCAGAGACTTAGAGAAGCAATCATCAAATCTCCCTCAAAGGACAAACAACACACTGTGGACTTGACTTGGTCCTGCATTTTGTACAGTGTACTTTCTCCAAGAAGCAGTAATTGGGGTCACTTTGCTCAGTTTCTAAAATTCACAAATTCTTTCTTGGCTTCAGAAATTTCATTTTCACTCCATTTAAAAATTTTATTTTCTACGGAAGACAAAGTGAATTAAAATGACTTTTTCATCTGCTCATTTAGATGTAAAAATGATAACTACCTGCTAAAATAAAGTTATGATTCTCATTTGTATGAATTAGAAAAATGCAAGATCATTTGAGAATTAGATGCTTTCTGATTGTATTCATTTGTGTTATTTGATAAAATAACTACTCTGTATGTTTTTACCTCGTCAAAGTTTGTGGAATTCAAGGCATTAGCAGTTCTCACTCTTTCCATATGAACATCTTCATCCTCCCCATCGGGCTCCTCTGGATTTTGGTGTACATCACTGCTTCTTGGAGAAATTCTGCAGTCAAAACCATCCATTAATAATTGATTTTGGGTTTTTATCCTCGTATCAAAAACACTGAATTCTTTAAATTTTGTACTTGAGTAGACTGGGTGATTAAAAACCTATCATAATCTCCCCTCAATACAGTGAAATCTCAACCCGCCTCCAAATGCAAATAAGATGCTTGATCTCCTATTAAGGTTAGCCATTTCTTTGGAATATGTGTCAGATTCACTAATTTTCCTCCATTCTAACTCTGTCCCTCATACTCTCTTCCTTCTCTTCTATTTTCCTTTAAACTAAATCTCTCATACTGATCTTAGAAGACTTTTTATAAGTCTTGTATTTTGGAAGTCTCCCATGCAACTGTTTGTAAGAGTTATTAATGAAACCGATGGGCAGTAAGATGCTTATGGTGGCATTATTGAATGATGGGAACAGTCTCAGCTTTTAAGTGCCATGAATAACTGAACCAGTCTATGGTCCACCAGTTGGACTTCTCACTACCACAGGAAAAGAGCACAGTTATTGCTGTCTTTGACCTATTGATCGTTCTATTCTTCCATTCTGGACAGAAAGCAGTCCATAGTTACTGTCAATCTATTCAAATTAACTGCTATTTAAACTGAATGAGCTGAATGTAACTTTACCTAGTGTTCCACTGCACAGTGTTAGAGAGAGTTCTTTAATATTCAATGTTTTAGGTCTGTTTGTTCCACTATTTATGATATTTGATTTAGGTACCTATATCTCTATTATTTGTATTGACATGTGGTCCCTTCCTCAGCCCCTTCTAGTTCTTAGCACTTCTTTGTTAATGGATTAATTTATGCATAAAATATTTAAAAACACTGATCACTGAAATAAAAAAATCAAATTTCATTTCTCCAGACCGAAAGAGGGGATCCTTTCTCATGGATATCTTTTCAAACTTCCATTCCAGACATCGAAGAATAAAAATCAAGAAGATAAGTTGAAGGAGAGGCTAGGAATAAAGAGATGCATAATTAGAAACACTAAAAGAAAATCGTTTCACATTAAAAGTGAGTTAGGAATAATTGGACTTCTACAAAGATGCATTTGGCAAAATCATTGCCAATTTCCAATAATCTATTCGTGAACTGTGAAACTAATAAATTCACTCTCAGTCTTGTTTACAAAAACATAGGAAACAAGTATAAAAATTGTGTGATACCATTACTTTAAATAATTTCCTCTAATAATTATACAGTGTCCTTAAAAATTGGGAAGCATATTATCTGGTTAGTTGATTTTTATAAAAAAAAAATTCTATTTTTACAAATAGGATATCTCTATGGGCTACAATTCTCCCCCCCCCCCCCATCAACTAGGGCTGCAAATACCTATATATCCACATTAAAAAAATTCTGCCATGTTTAAAGGAATTAAAATAGTTTAGTTAGTAAAATACATGATAAATTTTAAAGAAAAATGTGTTCTTACAATTAGGTATATCAAAAAGGGCTCTCCCTCAAATGAAGAAAACATGAAAAGCTGCAAAAAGAAGAACAATGGTTAAACACAAAAATTTTCGTTTTGTGAGTTTTTGCCATATAAAGTGAATTGGCCCATTTGAACAACCCTACTGGCACTCCCCCTGATGAGTACTGGCTAAGTGTCCATTCTACAGTGTGTAGTGAGGAGCTGTCTCCCTTCTTCCCAAGGTTTATGATCTATTGTGCTTTTATTTGAAGCAATAGGATTTAGCAATTATTCATCACCTGGTGAGAGAACCTTGGGGTCTGTTATGCTAGCCTCCCCAAACATTGAGAGAGAGGCAAGATTTAACTTTTATCACACAGTCCTTCATATACCTTCTAGTGCTCATTGCCCCTTTCATAAGTCTCTTTCCTTTCCTTTCTCTTCCCTATGGATATCTCTTAGCTCATATATTGCACCTTCCTTCCATAGGTAGAAAGAAGTATAGATATCAGTCAGCTAAAAAAAAAAAAAAAAAAAAAAAAAAAAAAAGGGGGGACTGAGAGCTTCTTTAGAATACTGAAATCCCTAAGATTAGGGACATTTCACTTGCCTTCTTGTAGAGCTAAGCATGCCCAAGAGTGTATAGAGCTCAAAATGAGTATGAAGGCTGTTTTATTTCTCCCCACCCATTATTCTTCCTCCCGCACATCAACTAGGGTCAACAATTCTATCACAGTTCAGCTGGAGCATATTGTTCTATCTGGAGAGAGAATCAGTTGGAAGCATGAAGTAGAAATCTTCAAATGTCACACATACTGAACATGTTGCAGTCCCAGCCCTAAGCAAAGTTTTCATGATTGGTTGTGAGTTTGAGGACACTGGAGCAGATGGTAGCATTACTTACATAAAAAGATAAGAACATACAGCTAATTAATATGGTTTGTGGTACTAAAAAGTTTATCAAAAACACCAAGTGATATTGAGGCAATTCCACCAAAGATATGGCCACCGAGAGAAAGGTGATCTAAAAAGGAAAAAAAAGAAAAAGAAAAGCATTTTAACCACTCTGAACATCAATAGATGCTCCAAATTAAGATGGCTCATCATGGAGATAGTCTTAACTTCCACTCCAACCCAGAAAACCAAGCTGAAATTAGCAGATCTTCATTGACATTGTCTCTTGATGATTTAGCCACATTCCTTCAGCCCGGAGGATCATGAATGAGACCTCACTGGGTAAATTTAGGATCTACTATGGAGACCATTTTAAATATAGAAAAGGAAAAGGTAGTGTATATTACTGTATTTTGGGAGGTAAAATTCAGAATGGTATATGAGCAACAATCATAGGTAAAAATGAAATTGAATTATAATAGGATTGCCCAGCGCCATGGCTCAGTGGTTGAGCATCTGACCTATGAACCAGGAGGTCACAGTTCAATTCCTAGTCTGGGCATGTGCCCAGAGGCTGGCTTAATTCCAGTATGGGATGTGTAGGCGGTAGAAAATCAATGGTTCTCTCTCATCATTGATGTTTCTATATCTCTTTATCCTCTCCCTTCCTTTTGAAATCAATAAAATAATATATATTTAAAAAATATCTAATAGGAATAAAGCAACAATAAAAGGATATCCGTTAACTATGCCAATGGAGAAATATAAGCATTTAAAAACCTGCAGTGGCTTAGTAGAAGTACTAAAACACAACATTCAGGGAGAAGAGAAAGTTATGAGTATGTCTGACCCTCTTAGACTTTTTCTTCTCTCTATGATGAAACATTTCTGTACTTCTAATTTCTCTCTGTTACAAACCGTCACTTTTATGACTTCCAGAATATTATTCCTAAAAGTGTGCATGTGATCATATTTCTATTCTGTATTATTAGCTTCCATGGTGTATCATGAGAATGAACAAGAGAGAGAAACATCAATTTGTTGTTCTACCCATTCATTGGTTGATTCTTCTATGTGCCCTGACTGGGTATCAAACCCACAACCTGGGCATATTGAATGATGCTCAAACTAACAGAGCTTCTGGCTAGGGCTGTAGAATAAAGTCTTGAGCCCATCATTTAAGGCCAGTCATGGTTCCTAAAATTATGTTCACTACAACTAGGACCAGGCTCAGGCTGCAGCCTGTTTTCTACCCATATTCATGTCAGATTATTACCAGTAGTTAGGGCTTTTCCCTATTCTGGACACTCTCCCTTTGGGTTTCTGTTCCTCTACTCTTTTCAATTTCTCCAAATGTGAAATCTTATTCTTCCTCAGGTTTCACTTCCCGAAGGAAACCTCTGTTCTTATTTTTATGAGTAACTGTCTCCCTTTTCTGGTTTTCAAGACCTATTTATTACTCAGTTGTGCTAGATTTTTTTTTAGCTATTTACTTTTAAAATATATATTTATTGATTTCAGAGAGAAAGGGGTAGGGAGAAAGAGATAGAAACATCAACGATGAGAGAGATTCATTGACTGGCTGCCTCCTGCATATCCCCTACTGAGGATCAAGCCTGCAACCTGGGCATATGCCCAGAATCAAACCCATTACCCTTCAGTCTACAGGCCAGCACTCTGTTCACTGAGCCAAACCAGATAGGGTGGTTGTGTTAGACTTTTAAGGATAGATGGTATCTGGGTAACTTTTGTCTTATCACTGTTTTAGGAATTGGCTGTTTACTCATCTGCTTACCATTTGAGCACTCTTTCAGTGTTAAAACTGTCAATGACAGGGAATTAGAATAGAGGCTTATAGATTACATATATTTTTCCTCCTAATTTAGATAAATTAAGCATCACTTTATGGAATTCTAAGTAAAGATTTGGAGAAGTTGCTTCTGGTTTTAACTAGGCTGGTTACAGTATTTGCATAACACCATGGAGATCTTTGGGGTTATTTTTCTTTCAGTAAAAAGAAAATACAGATGGTTCCCAGGTTTCCTTCTGTTAAATATATTATAGTGAGAAAAAATGTGGCCACTTTTAAAGAAAGACAGGGTAGAAATAGGGAGAGGAAAAGAGGCAGATTTTGAAAAGAATCCATATCTAAGGCAGGGAAACTTTAAATATGTTAAACTCTCATATTAATGTATTTTACCAACGGAAAATTTAAAGTACTTTATCAGAATCATACATTACATATTTAAAATACATGTTCAAAAGAAACATACTTACAACAAAGTAGATAAAAGACCAAATGTCACTATTTTTTCTCCCCTTGCGAAAAATGAATGAAATTACATATGTAAAGAAAATAAGGGATGTGGCAGAACCAATAGCACATGGGATCTGAAATAAACAGGATGTTATGTTTTAGTTAAAGACAAATGCAATCTAGGAAAACATTTTAGAATCAAAACATTGGCACAGCCCTAGGTCTTATAGTTATTAATAACTTGTGACCATGAGAATATCAATGAAAACAATTTGCATCCTCAAAGTTTCTACCTATGTCGTACAATGATATTTGCTCGATGAATATTGTAACTTACATGTACAATCTCACTTGCAAATTGAAATATAGGATCTCTGGGGCTTAACATCATATCCAGGGAATACATTAGTAGGAACAACAGCCAGTACAGTGGGACGTCCACCAATGCCTGTCCAAGCCAGTAAGCAGAGGGGAAGAGCCCGGAAATTCGAAGCTGGGACCACACTTTGTTCTGAGCAGAAGACAGCAAAAATACAGATGCTGTGTCAATGAGAGGTTTCAGAAAACGTGGGCTATACATGAGAACCCCAGTTTCTCCACCCCATCACAAACTCTGTATTGTCAGTCATTTTAACATGTACTCATTTTCCTTGGTGTGAAAAGGAATCTCATTGGGGTTATTTTCTGGATTACACATGATGTTAACCATCTTTTTTATGGAAGTATTTTCCATCTACATATCTTCTTTGGTAGGTCTCTGTTTTAATATTTTGCCCATCTTTGAAATCAGGTTATCTTCTATTACTGGGGTGTAAGAACTCTTTATATTGTTGACATAAATCTTTTGTTATGATGTGCATTGTGAATATTTCTCTCCCAGCCTACAGCTTTTTATTTGCTGATTGGTGTTTTACAAAGAACAAAAGGTTTGAACTTTGATGAAGGTCAGATATCATTTTTTTTTTGGTATGGTTTATGCTTCCTCTGTCCCAACTAAGAAATATTTGCCTACCAGAAGACCTATGATTCATTTCAAAATAATTTTGTTTATGGTGAGAACCGAGTGTCAAGAACATGTTTTTCACAACAGTATCAAGTTCTTCCCATACAATTTTTTTTCCTGAAAAGACCAACCTTACCCCATTTGAATTCCCTGGCAGTCTTATTGAAAATCAACTGATGATATATGTATGGGTTTATATATGAAATGTATATTCCATTTCATATATTTATATGATTATTCTTACTTAGTACAACACATTCTTACTCTAACTGTAGTAAGCCTTGAAGTCAGAAGCATAAATCTTCCAATTTTGTTTTTCTTTTTCAAAGTTATTTTATTTTCAGTTACTTGCATACTCATATACATTTTAGAATTATTCTGTAGACTCTATCTATACATTGATATTTCCACTTATAACACTTCCTTTCATTTTTACAACTTAGGATTTTTGTCTCAATTGGCTATCAAACTTGTATTGTTTACTTGTGTATAAATCGCCTCTTGAAAAATCCTGTAATTATTTTACATTCATTATATGATCATACAAAGTAAGGGAAGTTTCAGTTACTCATCATTACCGTATAATCATTGATGCTGCTCATGGCAATATAAGGAGCACAGCCGGATGACATTAACAGCCAGAATATGGAAGGCATCATGAATAAAACTGGACGATCCATTTCCTTTTGAAAAGGCAAAGAATATGATGAGTTGCATGAACAAATTTGAAATTAATTAAAAAAATTAAACAGCCTTTGTATAACCCTGCCTTACATCCATTTTGTTACCAAACTCTTTACTATTCATCCAGGCTTGAAGCTTGATTTTTGACTTGATACCCACATGTATGGATAAGGAAAGAGCTAGTCACAGAGCTGCATGATTTCACTTTAATTTCTTCATGTTCTCTTTGAAAATATAGTTTTTTAGTTCTATTTACATTTAAAAAAAATCAAAGCTCTAAAAAATTACATTGATTTCCCAAAGCCACAGAACTTGCATGAATCCAAATGCTAGTTTACCTTGCAGATGTTTACTCAATAAGAATAAAATCCACCGAAACCGGTTTGGCTCAGTGGATAGAGCATCAGCCTGCGGACTGAAAAGTCCCAGGTTCGATTCCAGTCAAGGGCATGTACCTTGGTTTCGGGCATATCCCCAGTGGGGGCTGTGCAGGAGGCAGTTGGTTGATGTTTCTCTCTCATCGATGTTTCTAGCTCTCTATCCCTCTCCCTTCCTCTCTTTAAAAAATAAAAAAAAAAAAAAAAAAAACCAGAAAAAAAAAAAGAATAAAATCCCAGCCATCCAGAAGATACCTGATGGAGGAGAGTCAAAAAGTACATACTTACCTTGAAAGATGTTCTTCTTCCAGTTTGGATATGTGCTGATGATTTAGCCATTCTAAGTAGCCCATTACTAACAATATCTATAAGAACTGGGAAGCAATTCAGTCTCTTGGTATTGCACGCTAATGAAAAATTATAATTCTAAAATAGAAAAAGCAAGGTTATAAATTTTCAGAGATCTTCATTTTTTTTTGTAAAAAAGTAAACATTCAATATTTTAATTAAAAATCATGTTTTAAAAATAGTGCTAAATAATCTGAACAAAAACAAAATTGTGTTAAATAAACCTAAACATGTATAATAGGCGGTATCTGGCTTTCAGGACACCAGGTGTCTGGCTTATGGCTAGAATCAAATATTACCATTGTTTAAAAATAAAACAGAAGCCAAAACCGGTTTGGCTCAGTGGATAGAGCGTCGGTCTGCGGACTGAAAGGTCCCAGGTTCGATTCCGGTCAAGGGCATGTACATTGGTTGTAGGCACATCCCCAGTAGGGGGTGTGCAAGAGGCAGCTGGTCGATGTTTCTGTCTCATCGACGTTTCTAGCTCTCTATCTCTCTCCCTTCCTCCTCTCTGTAAAATATCAATAAAATATATTAAAAAAATAAATAAAAATAAAACAGAAGTTTCAGCACATATGAATTAGAAAATCCTTGAGAGGAAATACTTATTTTTTGGACTTAAATATGTTCTTGATGGTGGGTATTGTATAGTATTTATTTTGCTAATGCACACAGTCTGTGTTGGTAGACAATGATTAATATATGAAGTATTTATCACTCTAATGAGTACAATTACCTAAGTAATGAAAGCAGTACTCCTGTATTTGTTTCTAGTTTGGTTTCCTAAATTGAAGGCCAGAGTATATAGATAATTTATTAGCTTTGCACACCTTTAGGATAATTTCTTAAATGGAGACCAGCATACCTTGTTGTGACCAGACACTATGATGGCTCCATTATAAGATGGATCATCTAGGCCACTTCTATTTCCAGAAGCATCCACTTCCAAAGCTATGTTCTGACGCTCCACGGAATGTATAAAGTCATCAATGCTTGCCCCTAAATTGTAGTTTAATGTATTAGGAATCTCAAAACTAAGAAAATCAACGTCAACCTGTACAGTGAAATGAAAATTAATGGCCTCATGTAATATTAACTGTGAGGATATTTTCCTACATAGTAACATGCTTGCTACTGTGAATTTAAAAATCAACTCACTTCTATGGATTTTACTTAATAATATATTTATTAACTTATGATCACTGTCATATGGTGCATATGGAATAGACTTTTTTTCCAAGAAGATTTCAATGAGTAGCTATGCCAAGATAGTTTTAATGACATAGGTAATCTCTACTAATTAATCACCAAATTGGCTAAATTTCACTTCACTATCACTAGATTGTTAATTGATTTTCAAAATGTTTCTTGATAAAAGAAGACACTTGTTGAATGGCTATGTAAAGAGCTCTATGGACTTTCTCCCCAGAAAAACAACCATTACTTGTAAAAATTACTAAAAAAAACCCAACAAGTTGAATTTTTAAAAAATTATTTTAAAGACATACAGAAAACGAAAAAAAAATTATGCTAAATTTGTGTAAGAGCACTAAGAAATTGTAATGAAGACCTATACCTTTACAATTCTTCCTGATTGGCATAATAAAAGCTCCCCTCTGAATGGATTAGAGAAGGATTCAGGAATTCTACCTCTTCAAGCCCAGTCTTCCAGGGAGCAATTGTGATGAGGATGATTGAGAAACACTTGTCCATAAATTAGAACTTCCACCTTATGGGTAAGAAGAGAACTCCAGATCTCTTTGCCTCCCCCCCCCCCCCCCCCAATTCTGGTGGTCTCAAGCTTCTGCAACATAAAGCTGAAGGGAATGGGAAAGTTTGGTGGCCTGACCCTCCCAGGAAGATATCTATTGAAGTTGCATCCCTTCCTCACACCACACACAAAAATGAACTAAAAATGTACCACAGACCCAAATGTAAGAACTGAAAGTATAAAAGCCTTAAAAGAAAATATACTGTAGGAATAAATTTTTGTGATCTTACATTAGGCAAAGCCTACAAAAATATATCATCAAAAGCACAGGCAAGGGAAAAAATAAGTTTGACTTCATAAAAATTAAAGCATTATGCCTCAAAGGATACCAATAACAAAGTGAAAAGATGATCTATGGGTGAATTAAATATTTACAATATAGTTACAGTTGATTCTTATTATTCTCAGTAGTTATGTACTTTACTTCTATAGTCACTAGAAGGTTATCATAAACACTGAATTAGTGAATACTGGATCAGTGCTTATAGGGGAAACACAGGTTTAGGTTTCTGTAAGTTCTGGTCTTTAACCAAATCAGTACATTGGTTTATTTTATATATATATATATGTTTCTGTATATTCACTGTTGATTCATTAACCTTGATCTCACAGCCAACAGCTTTATAATGCATGCTTTAACAAAGCTAATCTAACACACATATTTTCTTTGTAAGGTACATCACAGCCTTCTTTACTTAGGAACATTAGATAGCACTTCAGCACTACAATTGGGAGGCATTTTACTTTATTTTTTAATAATTTTTTTTTGTGTGTGTAGAAATTGGAATCCTCACAAAATGCTAGTGCAAATGTAAATTGATGAAGTCACTATAAAAATACTTTTACAGTTCCTCAAAAGATTAACAATAGTCACTATGTAACACAATTCCACTCCTAGGTTTATATCCCAAAGCAATGAATAAAAATACCTTCACTTAAAATCTAGTACATGGATTTTTATAACAGCATTATTCATAATTGCCAATTATTGAAAAAAAACCCCAAAATATAAGCCCTCTGATGAATAATAAAATGTGGTATATCCATTTAATAGAACATTATTCAACAATTTAAAAAATGAAGTATTGACACACAACATAGCTGAACCTTGAAAACATCATGCTAACTGAAAAAGTCTGTCACAAAAGATCATATATATATATATATATATATATATATATATATATATATAAAGAGAGAGAGAGAGAGAGTATGAACCTACTCATATTAAATGTCTAGAGTAGCATATTCATAGAAATAGAAAATAAATTTATGATTGATCAGAGCTAGGGGCAGAGTGAATGGAAATGATTACTAATGATATGGGATTTCTTTTTGAGATGACAATATTCTGAAATGAATTATATTAAAGATTATACAATTCTGTGAATACATTAACAACCATTAAACTGCACATTTTAAATGAATCAATATGGCATTTGAATTATATTTCAAGCTATTAAAATGTGTTTTGGGGTATAAACTTTTTTATTTTGCAAAATGTCATCAGATAATTTATTGTTCCTTGACAAATGCTTTCTTAATTCCTGCTCTATTTTGGTCTTGCATATTCATCATCCCAAGCCTCATAAATTTTTCTGAACACCTGCTGAAGAAGTAAAAAGCTCATTTTTTCCTTTCATGTTTATGTTGTCCAAGTAATACTCTGAACAGTGAATGTATTGGAGATGAAGTATTCAGCATGTTATTACCTGTATTGTTGATGATTAATAACTGAGTAAAAGGATCATGCGGTGGTTGTCCAGGAGCAAGGAAGTATAAATGGGGAGAAATTTCCCACGTGTAAGTGCCACCATATGTTTTCACGTTGATGTACTCCCACAGCATAGGAAAAATTCCAATTCCCAGAATCAATAGCCTACACAGAAGAAAATTGCCAGTGTGAATGCACAGTCATGCCCTAACCTTTTAAAAATGGTCTAGGCAGATTCTAATTAAATGAGATCAAGAAATTATGAAAACTAAACATATAGCCCTCTGACTCAGATACTGAGTACCTTATCCTTTTCCTACCTCTCAGTTAGAGAAGATAAATTGTATTTATCCTTTTGTTCATTTCTCTTGTTCCTCTCTGGCCATGAGCTACCCTGTACGCTATCATGTGACATGTGTCCTTAAACTCTGTGTCCAGATTCTGCCTCTTCCTGGAATTCCAGTGAGAGGTTCATTCACCAACACATTATACTCAAATTTCTTCATGGCCAATCCTTTTCACTTAGTCCTGTGATGACTGCATGATTTCTTGGATTTCCAGGCTCAAGTTTTCAATTATTTTTTACTCTTTATTTCCCCATGCTCTCCATTTCAAGTAAGTTGAAAATTTTTATTATATTTTCATGATATCTTAGTTTGAAACATTTATCCATTCCTAATTTCTAATTTTGTGATACATCTTGTTGCAATTCTTGCTAAAGGACTGGCATCTCTCGAGACATTGTTATATGCTGTTGCCAGACTAAGCTTAAAGATTTTGTTAAATCATGCTCATCTCCTAGTCAAATATTCTCAGTGAATTCTCATTACTTATTGATTTAACAAGTACTTGTTGAGATTCTATTAAGTGCCAACCCTCCAATTTTTTGATGCTTAATCAATGTATTCACAGACAAGGCACTGACTGATAGCCAAAATCCCTTGGACACTTAATCATGTTACTGAGAGGTGACATGATTCTTAGGAGCAGGGAGGCACCCATTATGCACGCAGTATGTATGGAGAGTGAGCTACCATCACTTAAGAGCGCTGGAGGGAAGTTAGGCCCTCTATGTTAGAGCCAGTAGGACATAATGGGAGAGTTAGGATTTCTAGGGCTGAGTCAGTAGCATGACTAGGTAACAACTAAAATGAGACATTGGCATATAGACACTGGGAAATATCTACATCCCAATGTTTTTGTCACCTGCCATAGAAAATTTAAAGGAGAGCAAATAGCTCTAACTGGTTTGGCTCAGTAGATAGAGCACCAGCCCTCAGACTGAAGGGCCCCAGGTTCCATTCCAATCAAGGGCATGCACCTCAGTTGCAAGCTTGATCACTGATTGGGGTGAGTGCGGGAGGCAACCAATTGATGTGTTTCTCTTACATTGATGTTTCTCTCTCTCTGTCTTCCTCCCTTCTACTCTAAGTCAATGGAAAAAATATCCTCAGGTGAGGATTAACACACACACACACACACACACACACACACACACACAAATATATATATATATATATATATATATATATATATATATATATATATATATATATATATATATATATATATATATATAAAATAAATAAATATATATATAAACGAATGAGAGCAAATATTATAGGAAAACTTTTCTCCTAAAATTAGCTCTGAGACTTTATAAATTCCACTTGCTAGTCTGCTAGTAGATAAAAACTAGGCCCATGAACTAGATTGAGGGTTAAAGTTTATCCAGTTTGCAGATGCAGACATGTATTTTTATTTTTTGTTTGTTTTCTCTAGTCTTTAGGCCTTAATATTTTTTAATGCATCGACTGCACAAAAGCTACGGCATTCTTATACTCACAGTGATAAAAGAGATTTTCTTTCATGCTTTAGCTTTAAGAAGCGGACCCTTGCAATTGCACGGATTTGCTGTCCCCACAGAGCCATGCCACCTACTGTTTCTTTCATCTCACTAAGTGAAGAGAGAACTTGTTCCATCTCAACAAATCTTTCTGTGTCTCCAGCTCCTTCTGCTTGTACTTCTCCAGATGTCGCAAAACCTGCAAAACACAAAATAAGTAATGCATGAAAAGCCCACTTCAGATGGACTTTACTGAGCTTACTATAGGCATTTGTTATACCAAAGACATCACAGATAACATCCACTCATAGTGTAGGCACTTGAATAAAAGGACTAGGAAGAAAATCTTAGATGGACACAGACAATGTATTAAAGAGGTTAAGATAAGTATGCAAGATCATCATAGTACCTAAAATCTTCCCAAATGTGATGAAAAACTCTAATCTTCACATATATACCACATAGAATAAACAGAAGGAGGTCCACACCTGAAGACGTAGTTGAATTGTCAAAGCCAAAGACAGAAAGCAGCAGGAGAAAAACAACTCATCATACAAAGAAATCCTCAATAAGATCAGGAGCTGACTTCTCATCAGAAACCACGGAGACCAACAGGCAGCATGATGACTCATTCAAAGTGCTTAGAGAGAGATTTAGAATAAGTGTTTCATCTGAAATTGCTCTTGGAAAATGGGATTCAATGAGGGCTATGAGCCTTGGATAGGAGAAAATGGGCCATTTTTAATATCAAGGCAATATTGGTAGTGGAGGTAACCTTAATGTATTCTTGTCCAAAATGGCCTTAATCATGGAATCCCACATGTTGTAATCATGTTTTTGAATCATGTTATTGGAATAGTATTTTATTTATTTATTTATTTATTTATTTATTTATTTATTTGAGAGAAGAGGAAAGACACACACACACACACACACACACACACACACAGAGAGAGAGAGAGAGAGAGAGAGAGAGAGAGAGAGAGAGAGAGAGAGAGAGAGATGTTGTTCCAGTTATCTTTGCATTCATTGATTGATTTTTGTATGTGTCCTGACTAGGGGGATCCATCCTGCAATCTTGTGTATCAAGATGATGTTCTGGAGGAGAATCCAAGATGGCTGCTCAGGTAGGCACCTAGCTGCAGCAGCACGCAACAATTTCAATAAAATACAACTAAAATATAAAATGGGCATTACCCAGAACTACAGGAAAGTCGACTGACTGGAAATTCTACAACAAGAAGCAAGGAGAAAACCAGAAGGAAGCGCGGAGGAGCTGTAAAAGCCTAAGGTACAGAGACACGCGGCGTGCATGGAGAGGACAGAGCTGGAGAGGAGGGCGGCTGAGCGCCTGGCTGGCGTTCCCTAGCGGGAAGGAGACAAACGCTCCGACTGTGCTGGGCCCCAGACCCAACTGCTCTGAACCCCATTTCTAGGCCAGACTCCGGGACCCAGGCTCATCCAGAGGGAGCTGGGCTGTAAGGCAGAACCCAGGGGAGCAGCGAAAGGATGTCCCGGTGGTGCGCACATTGTGTGCAGAGAAGGGACGGTCGGCTGTGCCGTGGGATTGACCTGGCGGGAAGGAGACAGGGGCTCCAGACTGCTCTGAACGCCACCTCCAACTCCACTTCAAACTGAACTGAACCCCAATACCGGGCTCATTGGGGGAGAGCATAGACTGTTTGGTAGCAGGCGAAAATCGAGGGCACCTTCCTCTCAGAGGCACTAGCAACGAATACTGAATGACCCTGAGACCCAGGAGTCGCATAGGGCGGGGTGGATGGAAGCCAAAGCTGTAGGCTCCACCCTGAAACCCCACCCCATCAGAAAAGCTGCCTGCAAAAATGCCTAAACCAAATCACAAACGAAAGAAATGGAGGACAAAAAGCGACTGGATATAGAGTTCAAAACCACACTTATAAGGTTTTTCAAGAGTTTCCTAGAAAAGGCTGATAAAATAAATGAGACTTATGAGGATATGAAAAGGGATCAACAAGAAATAAAGAATACATTGTCTGAAATAAAAAATATTATACAGAGTCCTAAAAACAGAATAGAAGATCGCAAGAATCAAGTCAAAGATTTGGAACATAAAGAGCCAGAAGACACTCCTCTGCAGAAGCTAGAAGGCAAGAGAATCCAGAAAATTGAAGATAATGTAAGAAACCTCTGGGACAACTTCAAACGATCCAACATCAGAATTATGGGGGTCCCAGAAGATGAGAGAGAGCAAGATATTGAAAACATACTGAAAGAAATAGTGACAGAAAACTTCCCCCACCTGGTGAAAGAATTGGACTTACAAGTCCAGGAAGCACACACAGAACTCCAAATAAAAGGAATCCAAATAGGACCACACCAAGACAAATCATAATTAAGATTCCAAGAGCAAAAGACAAAGAGAGAATATTAAAAGCAGCAAGAGCTAAGCAGGTAGTTACTTATTATATAAAGGAGCACCTATACGATTGTCAGCTGATTTCTCAACAGAAACCATGCAGGCCAGACGGGAATGGCAAGAAATATTCAAGGTGATGAATAGTAAGAACCTACAGCCAAAGATAATCTATCCAGCAAAGCTATCACTCAGATTCGAAGGTCAGATAAACAGCTTCACTAATAAAAAAAAGCTAAAGGAGTTCATCACCACCAAACCAGAATTATATGAATTGCTGAAGGGGGTTCTTTCAGAAGAGAAAGTAAATAAAGACAAAAATTATGAACAACAAATACGTAATTATCAACAAGTGAATCTAAAAACCAAGGAAATTAAAAAAAAAATCTGATGAACAATGTTAACTGTTGAATATAATAGAATCAGAGGTATGGAAGGGGAGTGAACTAATGATTCTTGGGGAAAAGGGGAGAGGGAGATGTGGGAAGAGACTGAACATAAACTGTGCACTTATGGATGAGGACAATGTGGGGTGGGGAAAGGCCAGAGGGTGGGGTGGGAAGGGGGGGGAAGGAACATTTGTAATAATATGAACAATAAAACTTTATTTAAAAAAAAAAGATGATGTTCTAAGCAACTGAGCTACTCGGCAAGGGCCTGGAATGGTGTCTTCTTGAAGAATATACTGGATTAGGTGTTATGAATACACTTATATGATCATTTTCAATCATTTTACTTACCTGGTTCATCAATGGTTGATTTTCCTTCTAGTTTCAGGAACACCTCATTCAAGGTTGTCATGGAAACACCATAATTCTCAATTCCCAAGTCAGGATAGCGATCAAGATTCTCATAAAGTTCTAAAAAACAAACAAACACATACACAATAGCAAATTAAAACAAGCATACTACATCAATTAGAATATATTTCCCATTGTAGATAAAAGTCTAGTTATTCTTACCTCATTTTTTAAATACCTGAACACATTGTATGCTCTTAATAAATGTTAGTTACAGTATTTATCATTGATATTATTTTTATAAATAACATTTATGTATTCCATTTTATGATATTCTTGTACATTACCTGGAAATTTATTTGTTCTTTCCAAGGGCAATGTATAGACAAGTTTTCCTTCACTTTTTGCTGATAATTTGGCTTCAGGGATGTGCTTTTTAACAATGGAAGTTATTTTTTCTTGAACACACATTCCATTCAATTGCAAACTGGTGATAAAATATAGATCTGTGTTATTTGACATTATTCTCCAATTGCATGAAGAAAATTACTTGTCTCTAGGAGACAAAGAAAAATTAAATAAGAACTAATGAAAAAAATAGGTCATCCAAACATGAAATAAGAGGTAAAAAAATCAGGTTATATGCAATCCCTACCCCCTAAAATAAAAGATTGAAATACAATAATGTTAAGCATCTTATCTCTGAATCAATCAACAAATAACAGAATATGCCACTATATAAAAATAATAATAAAATAAAATGGAGAGGATGGACAAGAGAGAAAGAATAAGAGAGAAGAGGAGGAGCTGGGCAAAGAGAAGAAACAAGGAGTCTGCTTCAGAGACTGTTAAAACCCTGGGCGAGAGATGATGAGGTTGTGAAATACTATGTCAGTTGAGAAAGTTCCCTTAATACATACCTTTCTTACTAAATAATGTGTTATGGATATATTTTCTATCACATTTATCTAAGCTTTTTTTGTTATCTTATATTCTCAATCTCTAAAATCTGCCAATCAATAGCTCATATACTATATACTCCATATATCACTATGTTTATTTTTAATCTCTGATCTCTCTATATCTGGCTATACATCTCCTTATTTTATTTGTGTATATGTGTATGTATGTATATATTAACATTTGTTCTGTGCTGCAATGTGTTGCTTCAAGCATCATGCCTTGCTTTAGCCCATTTCTCATTCTCGGCCTCCTCAAGTGGCCGTACCTTAAGTGATACCCAATCCCCCATTTCTTCTTTAGAAACAGACTTGAGCCTGCACACTTCAGCTTCCCTTTGGAGAGAAACACTTTCCTGTCTGAAAGGGAAGAAGCAAAGAAGAAAGTTTGTTAGGAATTTGACCGTTCTTTCCCAAATAGATAATTGTCTGCATGATACAACTCTTATTCAGGAGCTTCTATTATTTTCAAATACAGGGCTACATCAAGATTCTTTGAAATAGACACATTTTAATATTACTTATGTACTTTAGAATGTTTTTCCTTCCAGCCAGTCAGAGAGGTTATGCGGATAAATCTTTGAATATAGAGGATCATCGCATTATACATTTTAATAGGACACTCTATCCACTGAGCTAAACCAGTTTCGGCAGGACCATTGCCTTTGAATATAGACTCTTCCTTCAAAATAAGTGGGTTTCCTGGAAGATCATACCTGCATGAAATCAAAGGATACAAAATCCTAGGAGATACACAGAAGTGGTTGGGAATAAGACTCTTGGGCCAGTTCATACCATTGCCAGGTGTTCCAATGGCTGGATATAGCTGGATGACCAGGTTACAAAATAGAACTGCTGAGCATGTAATCCATATTTCTCAAATTTCATAAAGAATTCATCGTGATACTTAAAGCAAACCAGCACTTACCAGCCAGGATGTCAGCCTCATCCATGAACTGGGTACTGAACACGATCACACGGCCCATTTTCCGCTCCTTCAACAAGCTCCACACTTGATGCCTTGAAAAGGGATCCAACCCAGCAGTCGGTTCATCCAATAGGAAAATCTACAGTGGAGCGGGGGGTGGGGGGGGTGTATATATAAAAGGGTCTTTTCAATAAAGTGTGTAGTTCTTCCAGAAAACACAATAAAACAATATTATTTAGGTTTCAAAGGGCATTGTGGTTAGGATTTTGTTCTTATATATAACTAGAGGTCCGGTGCAGGAAATTCATGCACAGAGGTTTGTATCTCTCAGCCCAGCCTGCACTATCTCTAATCTGGGATCCCTCAAGGGATGTCCAACTGCCCATATAGGCCTGATCCAGGTAGAATTGGGCCTTAACGGGAAGTCAGACTTCCCTCTCACAATCTAGGACTGCTGGCTCCCAACTGCTCGCCTGCCTGCCTTCCTGATTGCCCCTAACAGCTTCTGCCTGCCAGCTGATCACCCCCTAACCACTACCCTACCAGCCTGATTGATACCTAACTGCTCCTCTGCCAGCCTGTTTGCCCCTAACTGCCCTCTCCCGCAGGCCTTGTCACCCTTAACTGTCCTCCCTTGCAGGCCTGGTCTCTCCCAACTGTTCTCCGCTGCTGGCCATCTTGTGGCGGCCAGATTGTGTCCACATTGGGCAGCTAACTTGTGTGCTGGAGTGATGGTCAATTTGCATATTACTATTTTATTAGATAGAATAGAGGCCTGTTCCACATGTGGGGGCCAGCTGTTTTGCCCTGAAGGGTGTCCCAGATCAGGGTGGGGATTCAATTGGGGCATGGGGCAACCTGGGTGAGGGGCCTGTGGTGGTTTGTAGACCAGCCATGCCCCCCCAGCGACCAAAGCGGAGGCCCTGCTATCTGGGATTTATTTATCTTTTATAATTGAAACTTTATAGCCTTGAGTGGAGCCCTGGACTGGCCAGGGTGTGCAGAAAGCTTGGCTTCCTCCATTGCCCAGGAAACCCAAGCCCCCTGCTCGCTCTGTGGCCACAGCCATCGTGGGTGGGTTAATTGGCATACTTGCTCCTGATTGGCTGGTGGGCATGGCTTGTGGATGTGGCAGATTGAAGGTTAATTTGAATATTACTCTTTTATTAGATAGGATGTCCCATCATAAATATTTTATCACAGATGTCCTTTGCAAATAAAAGTTTGGAACTACTACCAAAAGTTTTAATTTTAAAAATTTTAATCCATCTCTAAATCTCATTTTATTTACCTGAGGATCTCCTAAAATGGCAATCCCAAAAGTGAGTTTTCTTTTCTGTCCACCACTTAAGTTTTGAGCAATGATGTCTTCAATATTGTCCATTTGCAATTCCAGCACAACTCTTTGTATCTAACAAAATGACAACATTTGTGTCATGATACAAGATTCCTTTCTTTTTTATTTTTACATTGACAAATACAAGTCAGAAAAGTATAATGGTTAAAAGCATACATTCTGAGCCAGACTGACTCGATTTGAATGCCACTTCACATTAACTAGCTGCGTAGTCTTGGTCAAGTTACTTGCTCTCTTGAACATCAGTTTCCACATATGTAAAAATGGAAATAATAATAGCACCTATCTTATAGAGTTGTTATGGGAAATAAATGAATTAGTATATTTAAAGTTAGGGATAATGTTTCACATATAAATTATACATAAATGTTATTTAACCACTTAACAGATAAATTAGATTTTTTTGGCCCAACTTTCATAGAATGATTTTGCTCAAAGATAATTTAATGAAATGCATTCGAACTCAGAGCAAATAGACTTCACGTTCTCATTTTGACTAATACATTAGTTCTGATATATTTATGTACCTCTTGTTCCACTTCCTGTGGTGGAATCCCTTTTATCTTAGCAAAGAGTCTGAGATTTTCTCTCACGGTGAGGTAGTCAAATTGCACGTTGAATTGTGGGCAAACTCCAGTGAGCTTGCTGATATTTTCTAAATCAGCCATTTCTGAAAGTTTATTACTATATATAGTGACTGAACCTATAACAAAGATATTAAAAGTTAACATCAGACTATACTTAAATTAAGGTATCTTTCTGAATGAAAAGTCACTATTGAGTTATTTACAATATATGGTTTTATCTTCAAGATTTATACAACTCAGGCATTGTGAACTTAAATTTAAGTAGTGTGGTGTATGGGTAGGAACAAGGTTCCTTCTGCAGATTTTTCCATTAAGTTGTAGTCTATTTATTCTCTCCTCATAGTTAGGTACAGTTCTATGATAAGTGGTATATAAGCAGGGATTGCAAAGTGCCTCCACCCTAGGGTTGCCCTCTCTTTGCTCCTGGAGTCATGGGCATCACGGGATGAAGAATCCCTAACTAGCTTCCTAGGGGATGTAGAAAGAGAAGTGCTGTGGTCCTAACTAGAGCCCCACATGTGTGAGTAAGGCTATGCTAAAGCGTCTGCCCCCAGCTATTTTAATCCAGATAGAAAAACCACCAACCAACCCACAGAATCTTGAGACATAAGAAAACATTTTTATTTTAAGCTATTAGTTTTGGGAATGCTTGTTGTGCAGCAAAAGCTAACAGATACAAGTTGGAATGTCAAAGGGACATGTAAATAATGATCACGAAATAATAAAATTTCATATATACCAATTAAGTATTGCATACCTCTTTAGAATACTATAAATTAACTTCCGTTTTTCCCTGGTAATCTGTGTTTGTGATTAATGATCACAAGAACTTATTATTGTCAGCCTGCCTTTGGGGGAAAAAGAACAATCTTACCTTGGGTGGGAATAGATAACCCACTAAGAATGTTTAATAGTGTTGTTTTTCCAGCTCCACTGTGACCAAGTACTGCAGTGATTTGGCCTTCATATATGTCAAATGCCAGATCTAGGAAGAAAAAAGAAAAGGAAAGAAGGCTGGGGGAAAGGAAAGCAGAAAAAGAGATTGGGAGGTAGAAAAAAAAAACTACAAATTTATTGTGGAGCTAAAATTTGTCTTTTAATTTCCTTGAATGGCCATGTTTTCAATATATGAATATGTGAAGTTGTTAAACTCTAAGTAAAAATATATGCTTTGATAAATTTGTATGTGCATCCTGTTTTGAAAATTTGAAATTATTTGTTTGAAAAGCCAAGAAACATCTTATACTCTTAACTTCATTGATATTGCCTGGTATATAGCAAGTGAATATTATTATTTATTGACTAAATGCTAATTTAGGCAATAAATAAATTAATAGTTATATAAATTGTTATGTGGATAAAAATCCTTTGATGTATAGAATGTTTTTGCACAAAATAAAAATAGCAACATACACAAAAGCTTTAGAATTATAGAAGAAAAATTTGAGTTTGTGGAAAACAAGCCAGAATAGCTTTAGGCTACCTCAGTATGATATAGTATATCTTTCAAAGACATATATAATTTGAAAACACAATTTTTTCCTTTTATATATAACTAATTGTTAGAAAGGAAATTTTATCATATAGCGAAATAACTAATTTCAAATCTGAAATACCACCAGTAATTGTTCACCAAGGACAAAAACAAGAGTGAAAATCAGAAAATTAATTCTATATAATAAAAGGCTAATATGCAAATAGACTGAACAGCACAGAATACTGGTTATTTTGATGTGCAATGACCACCAGTGGGCAGATGCTCATTGCGGGAGCTTCCCCCTGGTGGTCAAATGCATTCCCATAGGGGTAGCACCACTCAGCCACAAGCCAGGCTCAAGGCTGGCCAGTGCAGGGCAGTGGTGGGAGCCTCTTCCGCCTCCACAGCAGCATAAAAATGTCTGACTGAGGGCACAGGATGGGCTGAGGGACCCCGGAGTGCACCAGTTTTGTGCACCAAGCCTCCAGTATCAATATAATAACTAAACAGTACCTTTCAAAGCTTCTATTTTATCAGGCTTTCCTTTATATTCTTTTGTAACATTTCTGATTCTAAAAAAAAGAAAGAAAGAAAAAGCGGTTTGAAGTTATGACAATTTTCTTTAGTTGGTAATTCTAGGTTTGGCTGACATGATTTATAAATCTGCCCCCTTCAGTGCATAGGAAAGCTGGGACTTTACTCTCTGGCAATCATGCTTGTGTGTGAGAATCAGCTAGAGTATTTTCCCCACGCCTTGGCTGCACACTAGCTTAACCTGCAAAGTTTTTAAAAAATATTTTTTATTGATTTCAGAGGAGGGAAAGGGAGTGAGAGATAGAAATATCAATGATGAGACAGAATAATTGATTATCTGCCTCTTATACCTCCCACATTGGAGATTGAGCCCACAACTCGGGCATATACCCTGGCCGGGAACAGAGCCATGACCTCCTGGTTCATAGATCAACATTCAACCACACAGAGCCACACCAGCTGGGCTACCTGTCAAGTTTTAAAATCTCCCTATGCTTGGAACATATCAGCAGGTAATATTGTTCCAATGACTGAGGTGGAATCTGATCTTACTATTGAAAACCAGGATCATCTCTAAACTGCAAAGCCAAAGAAGTTCGACCAAGAGGTAACACAGGCATCCATTCCTGAAGGGCTCATTGTGAACTACTGACTCAGCCTGGAGTTATCTTTGGTTATCTTGAGTCAAGGTCAGGGTGGAGTAAGGGAGAGAGGCAAAGATCATTACTGTGAGAGCAATGGGTTATACAGTCCTACCCAACTGAACTCACCCCAGCTAGAACACTCAGTAGCCCTGTTACCTTAGCCAGTGTACATATTCTGGGTAAATTTTGGCTTTTGTAACCCAATAATTTAGGGCTGTGTTGAAGGATGAGTAAAATATTTCATCTTGCATGCATAGTGCTTTGTTCTTGGTAAGTATTCAGTAAACATCAGATGATATTGGTTTATGATGATGATTATGGTAATAGAAAGAAATAGAATTAGCATGCTAGGTGCTATTATAGATCTGGAATGCTAGGCATTTTACATGTTTTATTTTTATCAAGTACATATCCATAAACTGAATCAAATTTACATTTCTTATTTTGTCATGAATTCATCGCATAATTCAGGTTCTATTCATATTGAACTGTTTAGATTTTCTCCTTTCTGTTTTAATCCCATTTTAGCATCATTCTACATAGTTCTTATAGTTGAGTGAGCTGCTAAAGAGATAGAAAAATTAAAATAAACATATAAACACATCAACTAAAGTCACTGCTTTGCTTCCAGTTGATCTGCTAGAGGTTAAACCTAGTTTAGGTCACAGGACTAATATAAGTATGGAAGATACATATGGAACATATTAAAATAAAAAATGAAATTGTAGTAGAAATTTAGTAGTCTGGCATAATCTGAGACAGTTCAGGAAAGACTAACATATATGCTGGGTACAGATGGATGAATAAAATATAGTTAGGGATGTTGAGAAATTTCTTCTTAATTTTTAATTTAAAAATAAAAGTTATTAGCACTGAACAAAGCACATTCTAAAAGGCACTTTTCCCTTAATTCCCAATGTGACTATCTTTAGATCTTCTCTTCCTTTTTCTTCCCTACTCTTTCATTTTCTTTGGAAGGGTAATAAATAGAAAAGAGAAGTTTAAAAAATTGAGAGAGAAAAAATAGGGAATATAATAGAGGTAGGAGTTATGTGTGAATAAATGAGCCCAGACAAAGAAAAGAGTAAGGTTGAGGCTAAAATTTAAGAAGACAACAGATAGAAGATTAAGAATCCAGATGAAGGTTTTGTCAAGTTATCTTTGTGGATGAAATCTCAGTTTATATTTAATGTAAATGTCACTAATATAAGACAAAAAAGGTAAAGGAACTTTTCTTCCAGCTTGAAGTGGGAAGTGATGAATGTAGCATGGATGAGGTTTGATGGGAACTATCAATAGGGCACTAGAGAGAACTTGGCCTATTTCAAGTGCGAACTACTAGCCTCTTCATTCTTTGGCCTATTCTCCATCTGTATCCTTGTTACCTGATGGCTTCTTTCCCATGGAATTCTGGAGACACTGGTTCAAAAGAGTCATTAGATGAAGGATCAGAATATATTTCATCTTCAAGGGCCACATGATCAGCATTATGTTGTCGTGACCAAAATGAGGACTTCAGGAAAAACAAGGGTGAGTATTGATGTCCATATTCATCTATGTGGCCAGGAGAAAAATTCTGGATCAATTACCACATTAAAGGAGAGAGTTACCCCAATGCAGCATAGCAACACAAACTTTCTGCAAATAAACTTGAGACATGGTCAACATGAAAAAATACATGTTTGGATATATGTAGCTTCTTAAGGAGAAAAAAGATCACTAAGATGTCTTTCTATTATAATTATTGTTCCTCTGAGAAGAACTGAAGCTGTGAGTTTAAAAAATTCTGGAGGAACTTAAATGTTAAGTCTCTTCTTAACCCCAAAACATCAAGACAAATGGAAGATAGGTCAGGCATGCTGAACTCTATCCATGCTGGCAAAGGAAGAAGAACTTGAGGACTATTTCTACACTAATAAAATTGTAACATGCTAATTGACCGTTCCTTTGTGACACCCACCAGCCAATCAGGAGTGAGTATGTAAATTAACCCAAAGATGGCAGGTTAATTTGCATACATAGGCTCCAAGTGGCTTTGGGTGGGGGCAGGGGTTGTTCCACACCACCTCAGCCGCTCAGAGCCTCTGGGCAGCGTGGGAAGGCAGAAAGGTGGCTCTGGGCAGGAGCAAATGGCAGCTCCGGCCAGAGCGAAGGCGGTGCCAGCAGCCAGGGGAAGGAAGGTCTATTCTTGCATGAATCTTCATGCATCAGGCCTCTAGCTGCATATAAAACAACAAATGCTCCAAGACAAGATTGATTAGAATTTAACAAAAATAAGTGACAAGAATGGGAGAGAATGGGGCAAGAGAACTTATTAAAATTGAACACTGAGTGGAATTTCAAAAGCTAATTTGTATTTACGCCTTATGTCAACTCCAAATTATAACATTCCTCTGAAGCAAATTTATGATCTGCGTTAAGAATGCATTATCCATGAACCTCTTTCTGGAAATGAATCCACAGTATATTTGCACTTAATTATCTCTTCTATTTTCCAACATGTAAGGGACATTATGAAATGGAAGAATTATTTTTATCTAATATTCTGCAACTTGCTTCCAATGTAAGATTGATGGGTTTTCAAACTTTTGTATAGCTTTCACATGTTCAGGCATGCATCCATGCAATAAATATATACCGAACACTCCCTACATACTTGTCGTAGGTATATTATTAGTTAGTACTTATCTTTTCCCCTGAATTAGGAAGCCTATCAAATAAAGCATGTAGCTTAACTGGATACATTCTGCCATAAGATTTATTAATACATGATTCTGTCATTTTATCTAGTTAATTTTCCTTTCTAACATTCATACTTCTTATCTTTAAAAGAATGTCTAACAAAGTCATCTTGTTTAAATTTAGGCTTAAACTCAGTCTTTCTTTCTCTTTTTTTTTCCTTTTCTTTTTCTTTTTTTTCTTTTCTTTTCTTTTTTTTGAGAGAGAGCGAGTGGGAGGGGGGAGAGGGAGAAATAGAAACATTGATGGGAGAGAATCATCAATCAGCTGCCTCTTATAGGCCTGCTACTGGGGATTAAACCTACAACCCAGCCAAATTTCGTGACAGGGAATCAAACTGGTGACTTCTTAGTTCATGGGTTGACACTCAACCACTGATCCATACAGGCCAGGCTAAATTCAGTCTTAATGAATGGATGATACAAATAATTCCAACTGTATAATAAAATATATAAGCCAAAAAGTATAGATCATGACATCTATTTTTCTGGGCTTTTCTAGAAGGCAGAGGTAGTTATTGTTTTTGAGGGATTACCTAAAAAGAGCATGATCAAGTCACTGCTTCAAGACCACACTGTGTGTCTTCAGTCTCACTCCCTTCTCTTCTTCTCTTTCTACTGTGTGTAGTCACTGGTAATATTTTTACCCACTCAATGTGTTTATTCATTAGTGACTTCCATAATTTTTCCAGCTATATGGAAGTATGATTAACAAATAAAAATTATATACATCCATACATACATGTATGGATTAAATGTATAATAAAGGCCCTTGGTGTTCTGTTCTGAATGGGAAATGCAGAGGTGACACAGCCCCTGCCTTTCATTATAAAAGGAGGGAGGAAAAACTGCAGCAATATTTCAGCTGCAAGTACTTACTAAGTCCCTGGCATGTACCAGGCACTGAGGTGGGTGCTTGGGGTTTATCTGTGAACAAAACATAGCCCTGCTTTTGTGGAATGCATATTCTTTCGTGTTGCAGGCTGATAAAAATGAAGATTTATCACCTATTGACTTTCCCATTGTGAAACTATGAGGAGATCTTTTTGAAGTAGAGGTACCCTGGTTCCACCACTGGTTAAATGAATTATAATCTCTTTGAGTTGAGCTGGGCTCAGAAGGTTTTTCAAATTCCTCGTGTGGTTCTAAAGTACAGCCAGGGCTCATAACAGGTGAGCTAAATAGTTAGACAAAGCAGCTATAAATTTCCATGACTAAGTACCAAGCCAGAGCCACTTAGGAACTAGCTTTCTAAGCATCTCTTTAAAAAGAAACAAGCCACACCCAGAGTAGAGTGAAGTACAAAAAAAGGCTAGTCATTCTATAAGCAAAATTCAGGCTTCTGCTCTGACCAGTCAAAACAGCCAGAGAGAAATAAACAACCGAATTGGTCACTGGCAATAACTTTGTTGATTTCAATGACCTTGATGCACAGGATAGTTCTTTAAATATAAATAACACTCATTAGGAGATTAATTTTAGCAAAAAAAAAAAAGGATTTAAATGGCGTTTGATTTTAATCATATCACTACTCACTTGGCAAAATTTTTTCAAAATAAATCGTCAATGCCAGATAGATGAAAATATCAAAAACCAACATAAAATGCACTGCTATTATTTGACTCGAGTAGTTTGAAAAAGCAGGAAGTGCATTGGAATTCACATCATAGTCCACACGTAAAAGCTGAAAATGAAAAGGTAATTAGTGAAGGGAAATTAGGCTTATGATAAATGATAAACAGGTATAGCATATAAAAATAAAATAAGCTATTCTTTGCCCCATACCAGAAATACAAAGTTGAATAAAACTGACTACTTTAGTCTTAAATTTGTTAAAAAGCATGCATATGAGAACAACTACAATGTAGTTTAGTAACTGCAATATGTTCCCAATGAAATGGGAGTGTCAGGAGGAGGTAGAGGAGTTTGGAAAAAGATGACATGTGAGCTTTGCCTTCAATAAATCTTTACCAAATAGAATATGGAGGAAAGGTATGGTGTTCTTTAAAAATGTCTCCTGAGAGAGAATTCATGCTCCTGGAAAGATCACTGCTGTGTTGAAGAATGAGTGGGCTGGTCTATAATGTTCAAGCTAATGAGTACTTTGTAACAAACAGCCCTTTTGTTAAGCACTAAATAACGGATCTGTAGTGAGTGACATGACCATTAATTGGAAGAATGGCAAAGTAAATTTAATGTGAGAATCAGATCAAGAGAAATGATATTTTATGAACAGAAATGTAATTCACTGAATGCATTTTCAAGTGTTTTTAACTTTAACTTTTATTATTTTTTTGGTTTCTATGATCATGCATGCTGTATAATTACTAAGTCAAAATATGAACTGGAAGAGTTATTTAGTATTATATTTGTGACATCATGTCCATATTTAATTAGCTGCCAAAATAACAATCCAAAAATTATATATTGGCCTTCTATTTTTTTTTTTACTCACCCATGGTTTATTTTACTGGGCTAAGTGCTGCCAAAGCTTTTAAAACCTCACTATAGTCTTTATTAGGACTTTCTACCTTATAATACTAAGCATAGAAATGAGAGGAGACAAAAATAGGGTTAATACATAGCAAAATAATAGTTTATTTTTTATTTAAATGTAATTTATTTTATCTTATACTCTCGTGTTCTGAGATTTGAGTTGCTCCTATAACTCAGTGCATAGAGCATTCTAATTGTTGTATTTAAGGTAATTATTATGCCTAATCTCACCAGGATGCAATTTGTAGATACTTATATATGTTTGCGTAGAAGAAAGAAAATGTAACAAAAATTTAACATGCCAGTGTTTGATTTTTAATGAAGTAAATAATGTGATACCAGAAACAAAATCCCAGAGAAGGAAGATGGCTCACAAATGCCATTAGTAAGTGATCAGATGGTTTCTCACCTTGGTCATTCCAAGCATGAAGGCAAAGGGGCTGAGAAAACCCAACATCCACTCTAAGGACGCAGGAAGATGCCTGTACAAGACCGTGAATCCTAGACTCCCCCAGAAGACAGTGAGAAGGAACATGACCAGGCCAGTGAGGAATGTCTTCTTTATCAAGACGCTCATTAGAAAAGCCAAAGCTATCTATGGGGAGAGAAGACACAGTTGGTTTATGTTTCTCTAGAAATTATTCCTAACAAAATAACATTAGAAATCAAATATATAAAATTAGCATTATGTTATTAGTCTATGTATTAAATACAAAAGATGATCTGAAATTTCCCCTACAAACTGGCATTACAAGTCAAATACCAGTCTACAGACTTTCCCTGCAAAGAGAACAGGCACAGAAGAAAAGGATTATTTAGAACAATAACCTATTTGAAAACCAACATTTAATCTTATCAGATGGGAAAAAGGATAATTCCCCAACTCACCAAAGACAATCCATAGAGGAAAAAGAGAGTGAAGAGCACCATGAAGCCAGTCCAAATTATAAATTGGGTAGATTTTATAATAAGCACTAATAAAAGAGTATCAATGAAGATGAAACCAGCATAGAGCAAACCCCAGGAGAGCCTAAGGGGGAAATAATGTTATTTTAGTATTTCATGTTCCATTGGAAAGGAATTGCCGTGGATTCTAACACACTGGGAATAGCTCAACTTGTGACATTTTAAATTCCAATTACCCAGCCCTGATATACCAGCCTGTTCTGCCAGTCTGCTCCCTCAAGTATATCCATCATACCTGATCCCCAAAAGGGCTTCTGATCCTGGACCTCTTTTTCCCCTTTCAGCCTCACTCTGGCTGGAATTTTACTTTTGGCTTAGGCACCGATGTCTATCACTTTGACCACACTTATCTGTAGACTCAGTGGTCATCCCCCAGGAACCCTGCTTTGCAATCACCCCAAAAAACAAAACCTGATGTCCTCTCTTTGAGATGCATAGTAACCCCTAGCCTCAGCCTGACAAGCATTCCACTAAGGACAATGGATCCCATTTGTAGAAAAAAGGGAGAAAATCATTGCATTTGCCAAATGATGCTTTGAAGAAGTCCACTTTCCCTAAACTCCCACCTTCATTTATTGGTACACTTGACTCACCAGAATGCTGAATGTCGAAGACCCATCATTGTCATCAAACCCTTCATCCTTTTCCTCTCTCTTGTGACATTAATAGAGGCATAATAAATGAATGGGGAAAAGGTAACGATGAGGAAGAAAAGGGTGATAGCCATGGTTAACCCTTCGTGACTCACGAAGGGATGTATCTTCATAGTTTTTCCAGTAACTGACTTCAATTCCTCCATCACCGAGTGATTTGTTGTGATCTGAAGAAAGACATGGATTTGTATATTTATGGATGACAGGCTCCGTATTCTTTCAATCATCTCTTTTACTATGGACAAGTAATGGGTCTGTGTGAAGCTGATGCTAGCCCAACTTCTCACTTCCCTGTTCTGCCACTTGTTCGCGTGGAGCCTCCACTCCAGGCATCCAGAGTTGCACAGAGTTCCCCAAATTAGCCATGTGCTTTATCGCCTCTCTGCCTAACCTTGCCTGATGATTTGCTTGAAATGTCTTGATGACATTATCTATTCAGCAAACTTCTTTCCTCAAGCTTCAGTGTGGAATGTTATTTCAATGAGGCATTCTTCCGTGGTCTCCTAGACCGAGAAGCTAGTGCTCATTTACCTGGAAGGACTTTATGAACACCTCCATGACTGCCTACTTCTCCTCTTCCAAGAATTTAATTCTATGCCTGGCTTCTCCGAGGAGAAAAATTCTCTTCTATTTATACTTATCCTCCTTGGCACGTGGCAACTTAGGTAAATTTATTGTAAGCAAACCGGTGAGGAAATGAAAAAACAAGGCTATTGATTTATATTTTCTTTGATGAAACTTGAAAAAACTTGATTTGAGAGAGAGGAAGGCCAAAAGAGAAAGAGAGAGAAACATTGATTGGTTGTCTCCCATACATACCCCAACCAGGGATGGGACCTGCAACCTAGGTATGTGCCCTGACCAGAATTGAACCGGTGACCTTTGGTGTACAGGATGACACTCATGGACCAGAGCTGATGAAACTTTTGATGCTTCTAATACCATTAATCTGCATTGAACACTAGTTTGCATTGGACATTTTTGTACTCACTTCTATAATAGCAGCATTAATGACAGCTTGAAGATGCACAAAGCCTGTCTTCCAGGATATTGTGACTCCACAGTCCATATTTCCTTGATATGTTTCATAACAATGAGCTTTAAGGGAAAGATGTGTAACTGTTTTAAGAAATTATTTTCCATCCCACAGTTATAAAAGACATTGTCCTATACTGCCTTTGAAAGGTTTAGAGGCATGTATTTTTCTCATTTAACTTTTCATCTGAAATTGTCATTTCATGTGAAATAATTTCATTTTGTTCGTTATGGAAAGACAATTTTCCTTGCACTGACTGATCCACAATGTCTTCCAGAGTTCTCTCTTCTGGTTCTCTCATCTACCTGTCTATTACTATTGTTGCAGCACAGTTTTAATTACTTGTAACTTCATTCTTTTCTATAGAGCATCTTGGCTATTCTGTGCTCCTTTTAGAGGTATATTTTAGAATAAATATATAAATTTATATTTAAATATCCGCTATGATTTTGATTGAAATATAATATGTTCCTGAAGAAATCTGGGCAGAATTCATATCTGCAATAAATAAATTATGGACATGTAATATATATATATATACAATATATATATATATATACATACACACACACACACACACACACACACACATACATATATATACATATATATTTTAACATATATAAATATAAGTATATATATAAAACTACAACTTAATACAGTATGTTAATGTACTTCAAAATCACTGCACATTTTCTAAATGTGTCCATTGGCCTGTTGACATCACCATCGCAGATACAGATTTTAAAATTCAATGCATTACCACCTATTCCCACATATGCCTATGATATAAATTAAATAGAAAGTAGTGGAATTGTATAGCTAGAAAGTTACCTGTATGGTCTTTGTGTTCCTTCCTTTTTGAAATTGTTTCTTCATGTGAGAATTTCAAATTATATGAGAATGTATCAGTAAAGATGACTCCTACTATATGCCTAGGAAGATTTTCCATTAATTCTTCCATCCTCTCTTCATTGGACAGTCCTAAGACATCTGTTTCTGCCATTATAAGAAAGTAATTTTATAATTAACTAGAGGCCCAATGAACGAAACTCATGCAAGGGTAGGCCTTCCTTCACCTGGCTGCCAGCACGGGCTTCCCTCTTGCACCTGGGACCCAGGCTTCCCTCACAGCCTCAGCTTTGTCCAGAAGGTCGTCCAGAAGGACATCTGGTCTAATTAGCATATTGCACTTTTATTTATTATAAAATGTTACAAGTTGAGCTATTCCCAGTGTGTTAGAATCCGCGACAGTTCCTTTCCAATAGAACATGAAATAATAGCGGGAGTATTAGGAGACTAACTACAGGTTTCACATTCAATTGCTTTTATTAAAGTTCTTTATGGAAATAAAATTAAATCATATATCCACTTGGAGTAAGTCAGGCAGTCAAAGTTGAATACAGACATTTCTAATTAAAAAAAATGTTTTTATTGATTTCAGAAAGGAAGAGGGAGAGAGAGAGAGAGAAACATCAATGATGAGAGAGAATCATTAATCGGCTGCTGCTTTATGCCTCACAGTGGGGATCAAACTTAAAACCCAGTTGGTCATATGCCCTGACTGGGGCCTCCTGTGACCTCCTGATTCATAGGTTGATGCTTAACCACTGAATAACACTGGCTGGTGGGACAGACTTTTCTATAATTTTATCCAGATAGTGTATAATCAGAAGACATACATAAAAAATAATTTTATATGTTGGAATTATTGAACCAATTTTAATTACATATAATATACCATATCAATTAAATACTCAAAGAAGAATTAGCATTATAAAAAAATCTAGAATTAGCATTACAACAAATCTAAAATTAGGTATTAGTAATAGTTTATATCAGTTGGAATTAACTATGTAACTTCATTTTTCTTTAACAATCCTTACAGTATAGTTAATATGCTTATATTGATATCACTAAAATAATCCCTTTTTTTTGTTGCTAATAATGTATTTAGTACCATATAGATGCTTTAGTAAGACTGAAAAAAATGAGGAGAAATGAAAGAAAAGTTCTTTCATTGGGGTGGGAATGTCAAATATCAAAGTGGAGGGAGAAAGCAGCATATATTTTGACAGAATTAACATTTTTTCCCCTGGGATAATATTTTTCATTAAATATGCTATAATCATGAGTAAGTCCCTTAACCTTTTTGACTCAATTTCCATATTTATAAAATAAATTTAGTACAAATTATTAGTAATACAGAATATTATACATAGTACAGGTAAATATAATACAGAATAATACTATTAATATTTATTATCATAATCACAAGTGACCTTACTATAAACTAAAGATAATAACACATTCATTGTGAAGACAAACTCCAGGTAAAGATCTTGCACACAGTAGTCATTTAATGAATATTTATTATTGCAATTGCATGTGCCTATTACCAAAGGTGTTGTTGAGAAGCACATGCTTATGTCATCGGGGCCCCTAGGAGAACACTGTGAGATAGGAACAAACCCATCTCAGGGTACACAGGAAGACTAGGCCTCAGGTTAAGATTTTGAATCAACAGCAGATTCAGTGTTTGCAGGCAAGATGCACAGTGTAGACATTCAGATTCAAGTGGAACCAGTGGTGTGATGTGTGCTGTAGTATCATGGGAAAGCTAGGGAGGTCTACCCCTACCCTCCTGGCCTGTGTGCAGGGAAGCAAGGACAGGAAAGAAAGGTCCACATAATCTGGGATGTGCAGTCATGAACATAAACTGCAGAGCGGGTGGACTTCTGGGTGCTGAGTTCAGATACGGAGTGAGAATCCAAACACAACTGAGGCCAGAGTGGAATGATGGACAGAGGTTGACAAAAAGAAGAGACATGAATTCTATAACTTCCAGTGACTGGGTGGAACAAGAGTCACAGGTTGCCTTTATAATAATACCACCCTTGGTAGGGAATTATGGTGCCTAAAATTAATACTGAGTCCCTTTCAAGTCATGTTTTTGTGTTCTTAAAAAAATTGAGATTTAGATCTATAAAAGTCATCCTTTCAAAGTGTGCAATTTCAAGATTTTCAAGATATTCACAAAGTTGTGCAAGCAATAAACCACTGTCAAATTATAACTCAATTCACATTTATGGGGCAATCACCATAGATTCCCCTTTGAAGTGTGTGTTTATTTTGCAAAACAAAACAAAACAAAAAAACAAAACAAAAACAAAGCTCCTGTTTTAATTGACTGACATTCAGTCCTCCTTCTAGCAAACACCCTAACATTTATCTATGATACTGCCCCTCTTCCATTCACACATCCTGTGGTTTGGATGTGGTTTACAGGGGGATCTGAAAACTCAACCAGTGGATAATGACAATACTTTTACCTCCCTATGCAATGAGATTAGTTCCTGATGGACCAAGATCCAGACTAACCTAAAGACCACCATTTGTTTCATGGGTATGATTTCCGAAATTACTTTGAAATGTTGGGAAAGATCTGTTGTATTCCTTTCACTTTCACTGGAGTTGTTTATGTGGTAGGGCTACAACTGGAGATTCTGAAGACCAACTCTGCATCTTTTGGGCAGAGCCGACCTAGGAATGAAGGCAGCACACATTGCTATAGACCTCAGAAGTAGACACACATTTCTTCCTCTGCTGTTGACACTCATCTATCCAGCTGTGCTTTGGTACTCTTTTTCCTTAAGCTACACAAAAGGTGCCCCTTTTCCTTACCACAAGATGAATTGGAATTCCCTCATTCTCAACTGGGATATTCATGACAAATATAGTACTATTAACTTTATTTTAAATATGGTGGCGAGACTCAGAGAAGCTAATGACTTGTAAAACGTACTGCAGATATAACACAGAACTACTTTAGTCAAATGCTCTCGGACACTATGTTCAGTCTGCAAATGCTCTCTGACACTATGTTCAGTCCTCTCTTCTACGCTGCTTCTTCTCAAATTTCAGGAAATTTTTACAGACACAATGTTGACAATAAGAATGATCATCTTATTTTTCATTGATAAGTACCTTTCCACTACAGTGAACAATTAAAACACAGAATACTCTTCAAGAGGATCTTCAAATATGGTTAGGTAATCTTTTTAATAATGAAAGGTGAGAATAAAATTCCTATAATCAAATTTAAGAGGAGAAAAGACTGGCTGTTTTTTGGATATAATAATAAGCAAATACTAGAGCACTAGTCTCATTCCAGTAACAAAGCTTCCACAGCTACAAGACAACAAATCGCTAAACACTCCTCCTTTTCAACATCTACCCATTTGTATGTTCCATGCCTCCCCAAACCCTACACAACATCAGCCAATTTTTTTTTGGAAAGACTGCACACTGCAAGTGATAACCCTTTAATTGGCAAGAAATACATTCACAGTTTTTTACTTAGATATGGCCTCTTATGCTCTGGAAAGAAAAAAAAAATTCACATTTTACACTATCTAGAAATGGTGACAACTGACATAGTTACCAACATACGTACAAATTAAATGCATGCATCTGCAGTCAAATAAATTATTGACATTAGAAATTCCTCTTAGACTGCTATAATACTCACTATTTATATGGGTGGCCAAGGCAACTTTTTTCATTATCTGTTGGGTTGTATGGGTGAGAGGTGCGTAAGCAATCACAAATGTAGATAGGTTAAATGAATCTACCCGTCCCAGGTCTATAGTAGGTAGTGAAGAAAAATCCATGACTTCATGAGTAGAAGGATATAGGTACAAAAAAAGTAGTATGAGCAATGAGATCAACCATTCCTACACAATGCAAGAAAAAAAATAAAGAAAATTATGATTTCAAATAAGTGACCCACAATCATTTGGTCATGCAGTTTGTCTCATTTACTTTTCTCATTTTAATATAGACCCCATTCTGAAACATTTTCAATATCGACAGTACAAATTTCAGCAGTCTGGGTCATATCAATGAACTATTACTAGGAGTTTATTTGTTTTGTGTTAATCCTCACCCAAGGACATTTTCTCATTGATTTTTAGGAGAGTGGGAGAGAGAGGGAAAGACAGAGAGACACATTGATGAGAGAGAAACACATCAATTGGTTGCCTTTTGCCCAAGCCCTAACCATTAAAATACCAATGGAATATTTCACAAACATGAATTTAACTCCAAAAATTCATCTGGAGTTAAAAAAAGACCCAAATAGCCATAGCAATCCTGAGAAAGAAGAACAAAGTAGGTGGGATCTCAATACCAGATTTCAAGCTGTATTACAAGGTCACTGTTCTCAAAACAGCCTGGTACTGACAAGAACAGACATATAGACCAATGGAATAGAATAGAGAATCCATTCTATCGACCCCAAACACTATGCTCAATTAATATTTGACAAATAAAGCATGAATATACAATGGAGTCAAGACAGTCTCTTCAATGAATGGTGTTGGGAAAATTGGACATACACATGCAAAAAAAAAAAAAAAATGACCACCAACTTAACACCATACACAAAAATAATCTCAAAATGAATACAGGACTTAATAAAAATATTTTGAGAAAGATTTCTTCTATTGTATTAAGGTGGTTTTTTTTTTTTTTCTAGAGGGAAAATAAACAGATACCTCTGAAGGAATGAACACTATTCAATCATAAATAAAGAAGAGAAACAGATATTGAATCATACCATTAAGGACTCCCTTTTCATTCTCCATTTTTTAAGCAAATTCTTGCATAATAAGGCCCAAGTTTGTTGACACACACTTCTCTCTCTCTTACTCATGTTGCCCTGTTTCATGAGGAAACAAAAAGGAGAAGGTAAGCATATATGATGGTCTTAATGGGGAAAAAAAAATCCTGCCAACACCCAAACAAGCAGCCTGAGAACGCCAGTGTTCTGAATCTGAGTGCCTAGTATCTGAGGGTTCCCAAGTTAGCATTTAATACTGGCTCCCTTCTGCCCCCAGATTTCTCACAAATAAGTTCTTGTTTTGGAGGATCTTTCTTTTATTGTGTTTTATACTCATGTCAAACCTGGTTTTCCTTTGCTTCTAGTTTTGCCCACATTCTTACCTTCTGTTAAATGTTATCAAGCTTTTTTTCTCCCCTCCACGTTTTCCCTCTTATCCTAAAGATATAATGGTTACTTTAAAAAAAAAATCTTTTGAAACCAAAAATAATAATTTATTTATTTTTGTTATTTATTCAGGAGTGTTATTTTGTATTTTAGTAGTAATTCCAGATCTGCCAATAGAGTGTACAGGTTCCTATGGGGAGGCTGCCATGCATTTGCGCATGAGCTCCAGATGGAGGTAGAAATTCCATCCGACTGGGCTTGGACAGCGTTAGTTGGGTGAGAAACCCGGAACCCTCTGGCTTGTGTGTAGACCAGCTTATTGTGAAAACATTCCAGGGGCTCTGCCCAAAAGCGATTGCAGAGAGCAGCATTTTTCTGCAGATATTGCACCAGAAATACATAGTAAACCATATCCCTCCTCCAGGTAAAAGTAGCAAGTCACAGTCTTAGCATAGGCCACCTTGAGCAAGGAGAGAGAGGAGGAAGAGAGTGAGCTGGAGGTGTGGTGAGGATTAGGTAGGGGAATTTATACATGCTTCCCTCCCACCCCCACCCCAAGGACCAAGAATACCTCCCAGAAGGAGATGCCTCTATGCATAACAATAGCTCCATCCTCTCCATTGCCTTAACAAACAATATCACAAAATATGACCTGCTGAGCCTGCCCTGTACACCGTGGGACTGGAATGCTCCCAAAGTTCACTGCAGGCGAAAACTGTGCACCTGAGCTGATCAATAAGAAGTAAGGGATTCTGGGACAATCACTAGTTTTCTGGGAAGCATGCCAGGTGATTCGGAAGACTAGGCCAGGGCTTTTGAGCTGAGAGCAGCATCTCCACCCTGAAATTGGCTTTTAAGTCCTGAACCTGGAGCAAGCAGTCTCCTTCCTCTATGCACACAACATGAGTCGGGACAGAGAGCAGGCCGTTGTCATGGCCTCCTCCTTTGTGATAACGAGTGGGACAAGGGCCCCTGCCTGAAGCTCCCACTCCATTCTTGGAAGAAGATGCCGGCAGGGCTGTCTATTTCCTAGGGACAAGGCTTGAGAAATGAGTCTGGATGCCGGTTTCAATGCCAGGCTTACCAGCCAAGGCAGCCTCAGAGGGCGTTGCCAGAGGAAGAACCTACACGTGGATGCTCCTGAGGCAGAGAGGCAAATCTAGGGAGGCGTGGACTGAGTGAAGAGGCTGGAGAGCCCATGCAGAGGCAGTCGGAGGGAGGAAAAGATTCTTGGAAAAAGCATTAGGTGAGGGTATCCAGTGAGAGGGGCTCAGGATCCCCATAGAAGGTTCTAGTGCAGAGAATTCAGAGTAACCAATTAAAAAAATCTCACCCCCACTGATGTGAGAGAGACACATCACATGGCTTCGGTGGAAAGGTCATGGGAAGACTATTTCCATACTCTCCCCCATCCCAACCCACCCCCTGATTAAGGCTGAGGATTGAACTTGCAACTCAGGTATGTGCCCTTGACTGGGAATCGAACCGGTGACCCTTTGGTCTGCAGGTTGATGCTCTAATCCCTGAGCAAAACCGTCCAGGGCCAGAACAACTGCTTTTAAAGAAACTGTGCAGGGCTGAGCAGGTGGGTAAACTGGGCAAGAGGGCGATCTCCTCACTGTGGAATCAGCCACAGCCCACTGTAGCATGAACATGTCAGCGTGGCTCCAACCCTTTAGCCTTTCCATTGTAAGTTAGCACCACGTACTGTATTTCCCCTGAGCTTAAGTATGTTCTGTAGTTTATCCAGACTCACAGACACGTGCATTCCTTTTCATACAAGTAGCAGGCAGTTTCAAAGGGCACTTTGCATTCAGAACAAAAGGTTTACACTGTAGGTGTGTGAAAGCCCTGAGTCCTGCAGAGTAACTGAGTGTTTGGATGAGGAAAAGCTGCACATTTCACATTGGGACCTGATACGTGGTGTGCACAAGGCAGAAAGCCCTGGAAGGCAGTTTTCATTTCTAAAATTCTTAGAGCCCAAGCCCGAGAGACAGCAACAAAGACATGCAAGGGGGGGAAAGGCAGGTTCCCAGTGTTTCATATGGAAAATGAGACAATAATTAGCAAATAATTATAACTCAAGAACAAACGCGGTACTTCATGTACTCACCACTGACAACCTGCCTTTGCCCGCCCCTGTGTTTCTGTGGTTTTTTTTGAATAAACAGTCTCAAAATCAGAAAAAGTTTATCGCAATGCCCCCAAGTTATTGTGCAATAAAAGTGAAGATCTTCAAAGACGATCCAGGTTTACAAATAAAGTGTCAATCATCTCAGTTCTTCACAATCTCTGAACAAATTTCAGCTTATTTCTACCTTCAGTTTCTGGCGTAAAACCACGTAACAATTGCAAAACATTTAAATAAACGTATGCTGTAACACGATGCTTTCATTTTTACAATTGTAAATATCAGATGTCCAAACACATCCAAATAGTCCATTCATTTTCAAAATAGTTTCTCTATCGCTGGTTGGCTTTCAGTTACTAAAGATTTATTTATAATTTTGTGATAGAAAAAAACACACATGCACTCTCAAACAAAACAAAGACAACGAGCTTACCTTTGAGAAGCGTGAAGCACATAACATTTTATCCACCGGACTTCTTATATAGAAGGAAGCGAGTCACATTCCTTCCTGATCTCGGCCGCATTTACAGATTTTGCATTAACTGTTTGGCTTCAGTGGAAAGGTCACGGGAAGACTATTTCCAGAAGAGACTATGATCTCAGTTTTGCTGGCCCTGCCAAAAAGTACACTCACGTGACTGCCCTTGGGGGGTCTCTCTCTCTCTCTCTCTCTCTCTCTCTCTCTCTCTCTCTCTCTCTCTCTCTCTCTCTCTCTCTCTGTAAAATTGAACAGTTATACGTTATCTTCATTCTCAGTGTTTCAGTTGAATTAACAGAAGCATCAGAGTTTCAGAATAAACTTATTATTATTATTTTTTTACCAAGAAGCAGACTCTAGAAAAATTTAAAAATGTTTTAAAAGTCTATTTCCCAACTGATTATCTACTTATAATCAATACTATCTCACGGGTAACATTCTTTTCACAAGCTCAAAAAGCAACCACATTCTGTAACTACGTTAGGACCTGCCTCAGTCTTGGATAGCAATCTCCTGAGACAATCCTAATTGCACAGATACACGCCTTTTTGTCCTCTCCATTAGCTACTGACTCGAAGAACACTCGAGATCCTGATCTCTAATCAGGATCTCCTGAAGGCTTCTGAATAAAAACAAAAATGCAGCAAATACTTAACTAAACCTGCAGCCACTTTGAGATGGAGATGGCACCATGGAAACAACTAAAAACCAGATAAACTCTTTCAGACTTCCACAGAGATTGCAGGGAGTAATCTTTTCTATAGTTAAGACTTTACATTTGTTTCTGGACAGAAGGGTTCAATTGGTTGAGCATCATCTTGTGCACCAAACTGTTACTGGTTCCATTCCTGGTCAGGCACATACCTAGGTTTGAGGTTTGATCCCTGGTTGGGGTCTGTATGGGAGGCAACTTATTGGTGATTCTCTCTTACAATGATATCCTCTCTCTCTCTCTCTCTCTCTCTCTCTCTCTCTCTCTCTCTCTCTCTCTCATCAATACATGTATCCTTGAGTGAAGATAAAAAAAAAAAAAAGGGCAATTGGGTCTTATAGTTGAATTAGAGGACCAAAATCCAATAGTCTCCCCTTTTCTTTTTCTTTTTAGTGTATTCAGGCACTACTCTTTGTAGTCCCCAGTGATTGTCTAACTCCCAAGTATTTCCTTGTGTTTTGTTTATTAAAAATATATATTTGTATTGATTTCAGAGAGGAAGGCAGAAAGAGAGAGGGTTAGAAACATGAATTATGGGAGAGAATTATTGATTAGCTGCATTTTACATGTCCCACACTGGGCACCAAGCCCGCAACCCAGGCATGTGCCCTGTCTGGGAATGGAATCATGGCCTACTGGTTCATAGGTTGACACTAAACCACTGAGCAACACCAGCCTGGCCATTTCCTTGGGTTTTAAAGGCAGCTCATTAGGTGGTATTGCACAGCAACTGCCCAACCACTGCGAGGCAGAAGACTAGCAGTTTGGGAAGAAAGTGAGAGTGCACCATAGTCAATGGGAAGTTGAGCCTTTGCCTAACTTGCCAATTAGAAAATACATGGAACTCAATGAAGATAAACTTAATCTGGCACAGTGAGGGTTGGCTCTTGGAGTTGGTGTTTTGAGTGAAAGTGTGGGTGGATGAAGCCCTTTAATTTAGTTGCAGAGGATTTCTTCCAACCTAAGCAGATTGTGAAAATAGGAAGGTCTCCACCCATGTTACAAATTACCTGTCTATCCATTCATTTCCTCCAGAATATCTGGTTTTAAAAGTGAGGCATTTGGCCACTGGCTTACAGAGTAGGATCTATCTAGATGCCCAGCTATTGTGGTTAAGTGTCAACTCATCAATTAGGACAGAATACATGCTTGGGTTGCAGGCTTGACCCCTGTAGGGGTGTGCAGGTGGCAGCCAATTAATGATGTTTCTAACCCTCTCTCCCTCCCCCTTCTTCACTCTGAAATCAATATACTTGGTATCATATTATACTGGTATGTATACTCAGTATCATATCATAAAGAGCAATCAAATAGAGGAAATCCAGTATGTGTAAGCTTTCCTCTATTATGTCCAAGATGATTGTGGCTCACACCAAAAATTTTAAGCACTGTCTTCAAACTATGAGAAAAGAAACAGCTTCATCAGAGGGAAGCTCCTCTCTACAACTGCCCAATTGATTATCTCATCCGGGAAATCAGGATTTTTACTCCTGTATTTCTCATTTTTATTCAGTTCCAAGTTTCTTCTAATCTCCCTTGAGACTTATTCTTTGAGCCATGGATTATTTAGCAACGTGTTGTTTCCTTTCCAAATCTCTACATATTTTCCTGTTATCTTTGGGTTATTGATCTCCAATTCAAATCTATAACTGTTTAGTCAAATCGATTAGGACTTGTCTTATAACCCAAGGTAGTGTCTGGCTGGGTGAATATTCCAAATGCAAGGAAATATATTCTGCTAGTGATTGAGTGGAGTGTTATATAAATGTCAGATCTAGTTGGTTGCTGTTAAGTTTTTCTGTTTTTATTTTTTTATTTTACTATTTATTTATTTATTTTTTTGTCTACTGGTTCTATTGGTTAATGGGAGAAGAGTAGTGAAGATTTTAACAAAAATTACAGGCTTTGTCTTTCCTTTCAGATCTGACAGTTTTTGCCTAAGGTAATTGAAAGTTGTGGTATATATTTAGAATGGTTTGGCCTTTTTATCATTATATAATGTCCATCTTTATCCCTGGCAACTTTCTATGCCCCAAAGTCTACTTCATCTGGTCTGAATATGTCATTCCCCCTATCTTTGACCAGCTGACCAGATGACTTCTCTTTCATTTCAATATTCTTTACTCGAATAAAATTTTGGTGGGCACATTAACCAAAACATGCTGTAATTCATGTGCATTGAGCTTTTGTTTTCTCATGCATCAATGATCCCATGTAATAAAACGCTAATATGCAAATTGACTTCAGGGTGGAAATGTCTATCAGGTGCACTGACCATCAGGGGCAGACGCTCAATGCAGGAGCTGCCCCCTGGTGGTCAGTGTGCTCTCACAAGGGAAGCACTGCACAGCCAAAAGCTGGGCTTGCGGCTGGTGAGTACAGTGGCAATGACAGGAGCCTCTCCTGCCTCTGCAGCAGTGCGAAGGATGTCCGACTGATAGCTTAGGCTTGATCCTCATGGGAAGCAGGCCTAAACTTTCAGTTAGACATCCCCCAAGGACTCCTGGACTGCAAAAGGGTGCAGTCCAGGCTGAGAATCCCCCACACGTGCACGAATTTCATCACCTGGCCTCTAGTTTACACATAATCAAGCCACTCAGTTCTTATTACTGTGTCCTTTTGCAAATATTCATAGACCTGTGAACTTCAAACAAAAGTTGGCTGAGTGCTTCTGATTTGGGGTAGATGTAGCAGACTGTGTCAGATCAATGTTTCTACTCCAACAATTATAAGAAAGCCAGGTATATATCTGGTCAGGGCACATGCCTAGGTCACAATCTGGAGGTAGGGGGCATACAGAAGGCAGCCAATTGATATTTCTCTCTTCATCAAGAAAGTCTTTCTCTCCCTTTCCCTTCTTCTCTCTCTAAAATAAATAAAAACATGTATTTTTAAAAATGTGTTGTAACAGGTGTCTGATAGAGGAGAATAATTTGTGAAAAACTGCTTTGTAATCTGTTCACTCCAGCCCAATTTCCCATAAGTAAATTGCCCTGTAATATATCCTGTTGTAGTGTATGGAGTTGCCTACTGATCTTGAGTCTGAACTTACTTTCTCATTACGGTGGCTATTACACCTTTGCCACACCCTCACACAGGTCTGCATTATGGTTGAACTGTTTCCCTGCTTTGAAAATTCTCATTCAGACAACTTTCTAGGAGGTTGTGGCTGCAATTCTCTTGGCTGGAAAACACTGAATCCAAAATTAGTTCCAAATACTGATTAGATTGCCTAAGTCAAGATGTCATTTCCAAGGTCAGAACACCTGAATGGAGAAAATGCTTTTCACTGACTAACCTCTTTATTATTATTATTTTTTCTTCACTATTTGAAAATAGTGATGTTTCCTCCATTTCTTCTTGTTTGCAAAGGTAGTGATTTATATTTGGAAACCAGCCCCTTTTGTCTGAAACACACAAGAACATTTACAAATATCAGAGTCCCTCTGGAAGACACTTCTTTAGGATACGATACAGCCAGCCAACCAAGTACAGCTGGAGGTCAATAAAAAACAATTTGTCCAAGTGTGACCTACACTGACCTGCTGACTCAGGCAATCTAGTCAGGAGTTTGACTTCTTAAAAAGCAAATTCTGGATTCTTCTCTGCTTCCCATATCACAGCTTTTCTATTAATTTTTTTTTTAATCCCAGGAAACAGTACCACATTTTACTTGCTCAACAAAAAATATAGGAAGTCTTCTTGACCAGACTCCCCTCCTTCCCCCAACATCCTCCTGACACATCATTGTACTGCAAGAGGGATGTTTTGGATATTTTTGGTTGTCACACTCGGGGCTAGGTTGCACCTGGCATCTAGTGGGCAGAGAGGGGGAATGCCACTTAAAATTCTACAGTACACAGGACAGCTTCTCTTTTTTCCTCCCGCCTCCAAAGAGAAATTACCCAGTGCAATTTCAACAGTGCCACTGTTGATTAATTCTCATCTAGTCTCATCTAATAAAGAGTGAATATGCTAATTGACTGTCACACCCTCAAAGATGGCGGTTCTCACAGCCACAAGATGGCAGCATCCAGTCCCTTCAGCCCCACCTGGCTATGGGCCCAAGGTGCAGGCAAGCCTGGGACTGCGGCTGCCCAGCTGCCCAGGGCCGGTTGAGGCACAGGTAAGCCTTGGATGTAGGCTGCCCAAAACAAGCATTAAAACAGGAAACATTTATATGAACAGTCACAGCAGGAAGTTACTTTTGTCTATCTAAATACCTTGAGGGCAGTCTGGTGGTGATAAACTGAGATTGACGGAAATATCAACTGGTTACAGAGTCAACACAGAAAAGATCGCCCTTGCAGAGTCCTGATCTAGGAAAGGATCAGGGACAGGCAACTTGGGATAGTTCAAAGGTCCTTGGCAATTGCATCAATGCCCTGTTCAGGTTTTTGTCCCATCCCTTTCTTGGTATGATATACTCTATCAGCCAGAGTAATGTTAGCTGCCTGGTATAACAACCCCACAGTCTCAATAATGTCAGTAGTTGAGTGTCTTGCAGTAGTTCAGTTGTTGGTTTTGTTTTTGAGTGTGTGTGTGTGTGTGTGTGTGTGTGTGTGGATTTCATGACTCTGTCCTATGCAGACCAGCTAGCTCTTCTAGGCTGCTTGCCTCTACATGGTGACTCAGGGACTTGAGTACTTTCCACTGTGCTCTCTGCATCTCAGTGTACCTTCTTTCCTAACCCATATATGAGAAAGAGAAACCTCACAAACAATCTAGCAGGAAAGTTAGATAATGGCCCAAGAGTGGCATACATCGTTTCTATATTCTCTAGTCCAGAGCTAGATGGATGGTCCCAGAGTAGGATGGTCCCAGAGTAACTGTAAAGGAACCTAGACAATGAAGTCTTCCCGTCTGTTCAGAGGGAGAATGGGATTGGAGAGCATCAACTGATCTCTACCTAAACGACATAGAAAATTAAGTGGGGCTGTTGTTACCCCCAGATTCTCAGTAAAGAAGCCGCAACAAAGGAGAAACAGTGCCCCAGCTGACTTCAGTAAGATTCCACAAAATAGGCGACTTTATTTTATCTCCAAGTGATCTTGGTATCATTCAAACAATATAATCAATCACTGTGACTCTCCTGAAAATGAAGGGCAATTAACTTTCTCAATGGGCACAAAAATTTCTCAGCATCAAGGTTTTACATTTCTGTGGTTCATAATTGGGTCATTTGAATTTACCACCATAATTGGCTATGTTTGGGCTGCAAAAATAGTGTTTAGCTTCAAATCCTTGTGTCATTCTAGTTGATACCATAACAATTAGAAGCTGATTATATAGTGTCTATTGTGTTCTTCAGATTCTCTTCCTGAAAGGCAATCAAAACTTCAAGTTGAAGAAATGTTCTTTATACTCTCACTGCAATCTCAATCTGGTGCTTAATAACTGCTTGGTGATATCTTAAAGTAGGTGCCACCAGACAGACTCCTGGGTTTGAATTCTGGGTCCTGGGACTATGATTTTGGGAAAGTCAACTTCTCTAAATATGACTTTATTTATATACTTGCATTAGACTTTAATTGCTGCATAACAAATTACCATAAACTCAGTGACTTATGCAACAATGAATGTAGCAACAACAACAATAAAAACTCATCTAAGTATGAGTATAGAAATATGCTGTATTGATTTTAAGGTGTTTATAGAATTACCAGTTGAATAAATCACAACATGAACAGACATGGGAAATTAAGATCTATGAAGTTCTAGTGCTTTGCATCAGGGTAGATCCTGGCATCATAACACAACATAAAATCAGAAATATGTTTCAAAACTGTATGTAAATGTATGTATTTTTTCATCAACTTGATTACTCAATGTCTTATTGCAATTATTTATATTAATGGGTTTCAAATTTCCTTAATAGTTACAGTAGGCAAAATACAGACTCTAAAATGTAAAATCCTAAAAATTCCAGGAAAGAAAAATCAGTGAATTAAGTAAAAAAATGAAATAAAAAAAGAATTACAAAAAGGAAAGACTGTGCTGCCATGTAATCAACTATGTCTCCACTTTCCCCATAATCAACATCGTCTTACTTTGTATTATAATAAAAAAGATAAGAAAGTATCCCATATTTTAAAGTTCAGAGAAAAAAATTAAGCAATCCCTGCACCATCCTCATAAACATAAACAATTCTATAGTAAGTGTATTCTTTGTGTTTGCTACTGTATGAAATATGGATTTTGTCTGCTGGTCCAGAGGCTGTATGGCCTGGCTTTTTTAGTCCCACTGTAAGTGATATTATTGAGAAAAAATCATGACATTCGTTTCAAAAGTACCCTGTCTGTGTCTGCATTATTATAATGGTATAAAATATTAACTGAAAAAGAGACACAGGCTCAAAGGGAAATACAGGGTATTTGGGGCTTTAGGGCTCTTCCCGCTGGAGGAGCTTCCACCTCACAGAGAGATCAACTTCCTCATCAAAGTCCTCCAGCTCCTGCTCCTTGGAGAGCTCCAGGAACACCTGCCGTGGAGGAAAAGACAGAGAGAGGGTGTCACACCGCCTCCTGGAACTCCGAGTGTGTGCAAAGGGTATGCATATATTGCACCTTTATATTCCATGGATGATACAGAAATCTCTAAAACAGACCTACCTGCTCCAGGGTGGACTGTGACAGGCTGTACTCCTCCAGGTCGAAGCTCTGTTTAACTGCACAAGGATGGATGGATGGGCATTAGGAAGTCATATATTTTGGATCCTGAAGGTTGTACCAAAGTCATGTATAAAAAGTATCAAGAGGCCAAGAGGAGGAGGCATCACTCACCCGGGAAGCTGTGGTCAGAGGCTAAAGATGGGAGGGGAGAGGCTCTCATCAAAGAACCCTCAAAAGCACCCCAAGAGAAAGGGAGTCAGGCCCTAATGTCAAAGGACATCTCTAAAGATCAAATCAAACTTTGCTTCCACATTATCTCTTCTCTCTTCCCCTTATACTTGACCTAGAGAGGCCTAAACCATCAACCTGTGAGTAGAAGTGAGTAGGTTGTTGTAGAAATATATAGAAATGTTTAAAAATGCCTAAAAATGTTAAGAAGGTTTTAAAACGTTTAAATTAACTTTCCTTAAAACTTAAAGTGTGATATTAAGGACACATTCCCCCACTGTCCTGAAGCGTGTGTAATCCATAGATAAAAATTTGAACTTGAGTAAATAACTCAGAGTGACTTGTCAAGATAACCATCTGAATGAGTGATGGTACTCTCCCTAGATAACCACATGTAGCCCCTCGCCCTGTTTGAGATTAACATGACTGCATTGATGTAATTCATTGATAGCCACCTAGACTACTGTGGGTGCAGTACAGCCTTTAAAAATGGAGTCCAGACCAGTCAACGTGCTCACCCATCAAGACGGCCACAAAGGCACATCCTTTTGTCAGTCCAGCAAGCAACACCGCTCTACGCTCCTCTGCCAGATGACACAAAGAAAGGCTAGTAATCCCCGAACAAGATGCAACTGAGCTCTCAGATAAGGAACACCGGCCCTCTGCATCTGGACCAGACCAGACCAGTCCAGCTGCCGGACCCCAGAGGACAGCACCGCTGGAATCCCCAATAAGTCTGTACCTGCAACACCAGGAATTGTGTGAGTAATAAAGTGCTGTGTGATTTGCAACTGCATATGTTTCATGTGATATAATTCCCCTGGCAATTATTTGAATTATTTTGTGTTCACTTAGTACTGAAATGAAAGCTTCTGGTCTTTTTGGTTCTAAGCCTGCCCTTGGTCCTGCTTGTGTAGAATAGCTTCTTCGCTAGCAACTACTTGAATGTCCCACACCTGCACGGTTAAAGTTTATTTCAAGGGATGCCGTAAACACCCCAGTTCCTTTCCCGGGATCTACTTGGGACATAGAGTGAGAAAAGAGACAAAACTAACCACCCCAGCTTTGAGTTTTCAAATCTGAAGGAAGAAGGGGGCCTGGGAGGCTCCAGTTTCACTGGAACTTGCATTAGCTCAAAGGGATATAATTGTATGCAAGAATGAGTCCATGGCCAAAACCGGTTTGGCTCAGTGGATAGAGCGGTGGCCTGTGGACTGAAAGGTCCCAGGTTCGATTCCGGTCAAGGGCATGTACCTTGGTTTCGGGCACATCCCCAGTAGGGGGTGTGCAGGAGGCAGCTGGTTGATGTTTCTCTCACATCGATGTTTCTAGCTCTCTATCCCTCTCTCTTTCTCTCTGTAAAAAATCAATAAAATATATTAAAAAAAAAGAATGAGTCTATGTAGTAAGGCAAAGAAATAATCTCGGGCATGCCTTTTACTCCCATGCTACTTGGAGTTTCAGTACATGCATTGCTGCTGAGAATGTAACTATGGCTAAACATTTGGAGAGAAAAAGACTAGCTTAGGACATTTCAATATCTTGTACTTTGTGTAATCTTCACATAACAGGATAGGAAAGTGATAAAAAATTGATTTACCCCCTATATCAGTACTTCCATTTCAGCAAACTAAGCACATCAGAAGGCATTTGAGGAGGGAGGGGACATTTTTGAAAGCAGAAACACAGGAAGGCTCTTCAGAAAAAAGCTCCATTATATTCCAGGGAGGCAGACTTCCTGGAACATCTCTCTCCCCGCTTCTAATTAATTATAAAATCCTTCCTGTTGATCAGACCCCATTGTGGGAATCCTTCCACCAGAATGCTGCAACATTGTTCATAAGGCCAAAAAGGAGCCACAGACCACAGAGTAAAGGGCTGGGCAGAACCAGAGGGTGAAAAGAAACCCTGTCTGGGGCCATCCTAAGCTTAACTGAAGGGGAAGGATCTTTTAAAGAACTAGGATGCCCAACGACTCTAATGACTGATGACAGGCAAAACAAACAAACAGACAAACAAACAAAGAAGAATAAAAAGACAATTCAGGAAAGGAAGGTATTCAGCTTTGAATGTGTCTGTTTCCCAGTCTTTTTATACAAATATATTTTTTAATGATTTCAGATAGAAAGGGAGAAGGAGAGAGAGAAACAGAAACATCAATGAGAGAAAATCATTGATTGGCTCCTGCACACCCCCTACTGGGGATCGAGCCCACAACCTGGGCATGTGCTCTTGACTGGAATCAAACCTGGGACCCTTCAGTCCTATGCTCCGTCCACTGAGCCAAACAGGTTAGGGCTGTTTCCCAGAGTCTTACCTCTAAACAGTTGCTCTTACCGATCTCTAATTTGAAGAAAGCCTGTGATAAAGGCCTCACATCCTCAACAGGCAACTTGTAGACCATCAGGGAGGAGAACCTGGAAGGAAAAGAGCGAGGCTGAACTCTAGGCTTTAGGTGTACAACCCCTGATGAATGAACATCCAAAAAGGAGCAACAGTCTGACAGGTGAGAAGTGATATCTCACTGTGGCTTTGATGTGCATTTCTCTAGAGAACCAACCAACCAAAGAAAGAACACTGAAACAGACTCATAGATACAGAGCACATTTTGCCAGTTGCCAGGTTTTTTTTTTGGGGGGGGGAGGTGTGCACAGAGGAGGATTCGGAGTTGGGTGGAAAAGGTAAAAAGATTAAGAACTACAAATGGGCAGTTAGAAAATAGTTCTGGGGATGTAAAGTATAGCATAGGAAAGATAATCAATATATTGTAATAACTATGTAGGGTGCCAGGTGGATACTGGAAATATCAGGGGATCACTTAGTAAAGTATATGACTGTCTAACCACTATGCTGTATACATGAAACGACTACAAAATAATACTGAATATAAGCAGTAATTGGAAAAAAAAATAAGACCATGATCTAGGTAAAAAGTAAATGAAAAGGAGCAACAATGGCACCAATGATTTGATTGCAGGTACACATCTGTATAGCGTTGGAAATGGCCACGGTGTGAATGCCCTTCGAACAAGAAGACAATGTACAAAGCAGGACCATTTCAAGGTTCTTAAGAAGAGGCTCTTTTTCTCGAGGCAGGAATGGGAGACAAAGGGCAGAAATCTGACCGTGCATACCCCTCTGGAAGGGCAGAAACAGATTCCTTATTATCCTTCTCTCCTAGAGAGAATCCTATTTAACTAAAGAAGACCAGGCTCACCCCCTGGCCCCATCACAAGTTATTTGGCATGGTCTAACCTACCTGAGCCTCCAGGGCCATTTATGACTTGATAATGTTCCTGATAATAAAAACACTAAGAGACACCATCAGGGAGGCTGACTGCTGCCTGGCACTGGGTGTTACACAGCTGGTCTCCTTGAATGGGCGTGGGTCACCCTCTAAAAGGACAATGCAATGAATTCGGTATGGGTACCGGTTAGTACCTGGCCCCTTCCCTTACAGAATCAGTTTGCAAATGAGCACTTTGTTCTCTTGTTCCCCTCCTGTAGTAGCCCTTGGGTTTGGGACTTCCTCTAGGAATTTTTCACAATGACCAGAAGGTTTAAAAAAAAAGCAAAAAAAAAGCATGAGAAGATAGAAAATAAAACGGAGACCTAGGTGAAACAGAGCACCGCCTGGGTTTACCGTTCCTGTCGAGCAGCCTGGGGGAAAAGCCTCAGGATTTCGCTGTGGAGGGGTTCCACGTGGGCCAGGGTCTTCACCTTCATTTCCAGCAGGTAATCCTTGCCAAATTTGCTCTTCAGGTGCTGGATGGAACCGATACATCTGGAGGGAGGAGAGAGTCAATCAAGAAAAGGGAGAGAGAAATCTACTGCTGGTGATTTTGGGCTTCTGGAGGCCAGGGCAGGGCCAGGGAGAGCCGGAGCAGCCGGCCCCTCCTGCCCCTCACAGGGGAATGTCCTTTATGCAGGGCATGCCTGGGGACCTCAGGTGGGTACTCACCTCAGCCTCCCGGACACCATGATGGCCACACGGTCACACACGGCCTCCGCCTCTGCCATGTAATGGGTGGTCAGGAGGGCGCCCCGCTCCGTGTTTCGAAAGGTGGCCCGGATGGCCTGCCTAATGTTAGAGCAAGGGAAATGTTCACTAGGGGGAATGCCAAGGTAATATGAAAAGATAAATTAAATACATTTCCATGGGCACATACGAAATAATCAGTGAATTCAGATCACACAAAGAAAGGATTTTTTATTTTATTTTTTGCAGGGGTAACAGGCATGGGAATAACCAAACTACTGGTTAGAGTGAATAATTCAGTGCATGGCTTGGGCTAAATAATGTAGAGAATGACATTGTGTAAAAAGTTTAGAAAAATGCTAAACTTCAAGAGTTTATATGAGAAGGCAGTAGGAAAAAAGATAGAAAAAGAGGAAACATATTTAAAAACATGATAATAATGACGTATACACCAAAGTGCAAAATGACAGGTTTCAAAATATATCCTAAAACAGTTAAAGAATTATTTTGTTCTAATAGAATTATGTATCTGGAAATGTCACAGAAAAACTTAATGCAGATTGATCTGGTTGAGTATAAAATTGGGCCATGCATACCCAATCTAAGATGACAATGAAATTCTTAGGTATTAATATGTGGGCTATCAGGTTCCCTCTCCCCCATATTATTGCTTTTCCTGATAATATTGAGGCCTTTCATTTGCTAAGAAAAACACTTTCACTTTGGGTTGCTCATAACATCCTCTCACCACATCTGCTGCTGCCCCTCGGGCTCCATGCCTGTGGACGGCTCGTCCAGCAGCACCACGGACGGGTTTCCCAGGATGCTCAGCATGAAGCACAGCTGGAAGGAAAGGAACAGTGCATCCAGCAGGAATCTGGGATCTGTGGGTCTCCTGAGGTAACCCCAGCTCCGCCCCTACCTTTCTCTTGATTCCCTCTGGTAAGGCCTTCACCTGGCTCTTCAGCTCCCCCTGCAGCTTGAACGCCTCCACCAACCTGAAGCAAACAGGAGTCAACCCACATGACCAGCGCACAACTGGAAGGCACATGGGAGATGTGGTGAATAAGAAGACTTATTTCACTCAGCATGATGTTCTCCAATTCTATCCAGGTTGCTGCAAATGATGAGAATTCCTTCTTTTTTATGGCAGCATAGTATTCCATTGTGTAGATGTAAGAGAAATACCACATGACCTCACTCATTTATGGATAATAAAGAACATTATAAACTGATGAACCAAAAGATAGATATAGAGACAACAAGCAGACTGTCAAATTACAGCGGAGAGAGTAGGGAGATCTGGGGGAGATAAGAGATCAACTGAAGGACTTGTATACATGCATATAAGTACAACCAATGGACACAAACTCTGGGGAGGGAGGGTATGTATGGGAGGAGGAGGCAATGTTAAAATATGTACACAGATAATAATTTAATATAAATAAATAAATAAATAAATAAATAAATAAATAAAAAGACTACAATGCAAGATGTTTAACAGGACTATTCAGAGTGATCATAAAACTGAAACTATATTTGACTGTCTAACCATGAGTCTATGTACTGAAACAAATTCAAAATAATATTGAAGGTCAACTGTAATGGAAAAGTAAAATTTTTAAAAATTCAAATTATCTTGGATACTTATGAACCTTCCATTTTTTATTTTATTTTACTTTATATATTGAGAAGAAGATGAAGGAGGGAAAGGAAGGAGGAAGGAAGAGATGGAGGGAGGGAGGAAGAAACATATATCAGTTGCCTCCTACATGCAGAGGATTGAACCCCCAACCTGGATATGTGCCCTGACGGGAATGGGGCCACAACCCTTCAGTGAATGAGACGAAGTTTCAACCAATCAAACCACACTAGCCAGGGCCCTTTCATGGTTTTTAAATTCACATTTTTAATGACTTATTTTTGTATTAAGAATAATCACTAGACTTTTTCTTCTCCAGGCTGAAAGTGAGAGACCATAATGCTGAATTGGGGTCTAGGTGAACAAGTCTTCTCCCAAACCAGTAAGTATGGAGTCATCAGTTAGCATGGTCCTTCCTTAGCTTTTTGTGACTCCATGACATCGCTCTAATAGAGGAATAGGTGTGTTTTCCCCCAGGTACCGTGTGATGGCGATGGCGGCGTCCGCTTTCCTCAGCCCTTTCACCGCTGCAAACACGTCCAGGTGCTCCCGCACCGTCAGGTTGGGCCACAGCGCGTTCTCCTGAGGGCAGTACCCCAGGAACTTGGGGGTGTCCCCTCCGCTGTTCCTTTTCAAAATTACCTACACAAAAAGTTCATTCTCACCTTCTGGCCAAAATTGTGGTGTGGTGTGGTGTATGTGGGGTGTGTGTGTGTGTGTGCGCGTGCGCGCATGTGAGCGTACTGCAATGGTGTCCTCCTCTTACACACATGGCTGCCAAGAGTACACAAGTAGCTCTGGGGAAAAGATGACAGAAACTCAATACATCAAAAGGCAGATATTTCATATCTTTCTAGCCTTCCATTCTAGTTTAGGCTTTATTACTAAGCCCATCACCGTGATTGAATTCAAGTTTGCTTATTCGTTTGTCCATTGTTTGATTTTGGACCTCTGTCCGTCATTTCACCTGACTTAGGATGGACAAACAGCCAAGTGCCTTTCATACACTATTCTAGTGTTTGCTATGGAATTTAGACAATTAATCAATTTCCCTCCAACGTATGATCTCTGTTTTCTGAATGAATACTGGATCTTGGCAATTCAATTTAACAAGTTCTCAGGACACATCAATCCACAAAACAAAGATCTCTGACCTCCAGTAAAGTGAGTGTTTGGCTTTCCTTTCCAAAATCTCACCTTTTAATGTCTCTATTTGTTCATCAATAAGAGGCATAGTATAGATAACATGCAGCTTTATTCAACACCTAACTACTCTTAAAAATTAAGGAGAGGAACTTGTATTAATTTATCCTCTTCACTCAATGCATAAATCACATTGACTAGTAGGAAAAGATCGCCTGTGCTTTTAAAGACTGTCATCAGCATGTATCGTAAAACGTCCATCAAGGCAGCACTCATGAGCACCCTTCTGCATGTGTCACTGACCTCTCCTGCGGTTGGTTTTGAGTCTCCGGTTATCATCTTAATGGTTGTGCTTTTACCAGCTCCATTGTGGCCTAACAGACCTATAACTTCACCTGAAAAAAAAAAAAAAAAAAAAAAAGGTATGCTCAATATTATAACCGCAAAGATTTACAAAAATAAAAGCACATAAGATATGAGGACTCTCACTATGTGTCAAGCTTTATGTCAAATGTGCTATGTACATTATTTCACGTATCCCACACCCACACACAAAATTGAGTGTTCTTATGTCCCTTCATTTTATGGGCGAGGAAACTAAGGTGTAAAGAGGATCAATATCTTGCCCAAGGTCATGCAGCCAGTAAGAGGCTGAGAAGGAATTGAAACAAATTTTGATTCCAGTGCCTGTTGCATTTCATTGAGTCTTTTGAGAAACGTGCTCTTTGTTATGAAGAATGAGCTACTGCAGCCTGGTGAGTTCCCTTCAGTGCGTATTTCCTGCTGTGAAATTAATGTGACTACTTAGAAAGCTGTTGTATCCTTCTTAACATAAACACGGTGTCCTTTTTGAATGTTGTTCCTTTTTGTTTGTTTTAGCAGACAAAGCACATCAGCCTATGGTGCTTTAATGTCTTCTAATGACTGTAACAGGCCATGAAACTGGCTGTGAAACAGGCTGGGTCAGAATTCTACTGCTGATGAGCTGGCTGCCTTTCTTGTTTAGCAGTGGATGTTCCCATATTTGGATGGCATTATTCCCTTCGAAAGACCTCATCTTCAGAGGTCAAGATCACCCTGCTTCCAACCTTTTCTAACACAGAAAGAGACATTTCTTGTGGCAACTTTCTTCTTCTTCTTCTTGGCAAAGCAGTTTTTCTTTTTGCCTACATATTCCTTCCGGAGGCAATTGGCGATGATGACTGGTTTCTGGAAAGACAAAGGAATAACAACATTATCACCTTGAGATGAGTGAGTGTCCCATACTCCCTCCCTCCGGCCAGATCTTTCCCAATACAAAATAGTGAATCCAACCAGTTCTCAAAACTGCCATTTTAAAGCAAACTCCCCCAATCTGCAAAAGGATATTTGCATTGTATCATCTGATTCATGCTCGTTGTTCCTCAAAAAATAGCAACAGAGACTTTCGTCTAACCAATAAGTCTGTTGAGACACACACTCATAGACACACACGCACATGCGCACACATACACTTCAGGTGAACTCTCTCCTCTGGATTGCTTTGCTCCCAAAATCTCTTTTAGGTTTTGCAATTGTTAGCCTTGCCTACCAAATCTATGACTGAAAAGTAACTTGTGTGTGTTCTTAGATCTCTGCTGGCTTTGCATATTTACTGAAATCAAGTAATGAGCTCTATGGGCAAGGATGAAAGAACTTCAAAGTGTGTGTGTGTATCCCCTTGCCCCCAAATTCAGAATAGATAGTTGCCCACTTTATCTGACAGACAGTAGTATATGATGAAGGGTATTGCTAGTAGTTCTACCTCATCAGAGTCCGGGATGGTCACAGCATTCGCTGTTCTCATTCTTTCCATCTGAACATCTTCATCTTCCCCTTCCGGTTCCTCTGGATTTGGAAGAAATTTACTGCTTCTTGGTGAAATTCTAAAATCAGAGCAGGTTTCCAGTTGAACAACTTGTAACAGAAATAATGAACTTTGTGTAAACTGCTATCAATTATTTGCATAGACTGAGTAACTTTGAGACCACATGATCTCCATGCTTCTGTGCTGTTCCCTGTGCCTTGCAGACAGCCTACTTTCCAGCAGTGATTCAAATGATAGTGCTTTCACACCATGCTTGCTTTTGGTCTAAGTTTCATTCTCCATGTTGGCTGTGACTTCTTTTATAAATAATAAAAGTACTCACAGTCTGATAGGGTTGATAAAGGAATCTAGGGACTGTAATTTTGACACAGATATTTTGGAATTCTGAAGGCTTTGTGAGAAGAACGGATCAAAACATTTGGAATCAGGGATGTGTCCCAGAGATCCTAAGATATGGAATCACCAGTTTCTGAGCACTTTCACATCTTGGGAATGTGTATCAGAATCACTCTTTCCTAACTATTACCAATCTAACCCTTTCCTTCATCATCCCCACTGCTGATTACTGCTGATTCCTGTCTCTTTCCCTCATGCCATCCCAAATGGCTGCAGTCAGTAGATTTCCTAAACCATGATTGTCATCCTGTCACTCTCCTGCTCTACTGCCTACATTAGACTTGAGCTTCAGTCATATTTTTTGAGTTAGGCAAAGTTTTCAAAACATACCTGTCTCTTTCTGATTGCATAATCTATAAAACCTTCCCAATGGTTCCCTATTCCAAGACACTCCACTATCTAGCTTAATTTTAATTTCCTATTAACCTCCAACACAAAGCTTCAAGTTTATTCCAATAGCCTTCATGAACTTATAGGGTGGTGGCATTTATTCCAATTTTTGTCCTTTTGTTCAGACTCCTCTTCCTTCCTGGATTGGCTACACTTATCCAATTACTTATCTACATTTAGCCATTATTTTTAAATGCTATCTCTTTCTTCTAGAACATTAGTGAAATTATGGTTTGCCTTATTTTTTTCAGTGTCTTATGTGTGCTAGGGTAGCTTCTCTTGCTATATTATAAGCTCATTAACATGAAATTATAATTTGTATACAACACAGTCCCTTAAAAATAATCCTGTACAGTACTTTTTACTCAACCAATTGAAGCCTATTAAAATGTATTTAACAAGGAATATTAAAATAAAACACGAATATTTCAACCTGAATATAGGATCCTTTCTCATCAGTTTCTTCCTAAAGTTTGTTTCCAGACACCGTAGAATGAAAAGGAAAATGAAAGATTGAAGGTAAGGCTAGAGGAAGGGAAAAAAAAAATCAAAATTAGCATCACCATGAAAAACAACAATTTCAATATGAGACATGACTTAAAGAGTTTGATCATGTATAGGTAGATATGATAACATTTTCACAAGATTGAGAAATTGTGTTTAATATTCTATGAGAGAGCATGGCACAAGTAGGAGTACACTGATACTCACTCTGTTCATGCCAGTGAGAGTTTGGGTTTCATACTCAGCCTCAGACGAATATTATAAAATTAGTGGTCCAGAATTTGTAGCCTCTGTTGGTGTGTGTGTGTGTGTGTGTGTGTGTGTGTGTGTGTGTTCAAATGTGTAAAGTGCCAAATTTTCAAGCACTAAAATTAAAATTTTAATTTAGTGCAAAGCATACAAATGCATCCCCCTCATGCAAGAACATTTAAATGGAAATGTCTTCTTACTATCAGCAATGCCAGATAAATTAGATACTGTTCTGCTTCTCCTAAATATTCCATCGAGTCAGGAGAAATCTGTAAAGCAAGAAAAAGGTGTATTTAGATCAACATCTATCTGTGGATGACTCTCATCTCACTTAAGACAATTTAAAGCCCATTACATGACCTTGCCAGCCTTCTATGTGATTCTTGCTCATGCACCAGATAAAAGTCAATTTCTGACTGTGCAGCATGTCCTCCTTGCTTCTAAAGTCACTTGGTGACCTGTTACCCTGTGCCTGTGCTGTAGGCTACAATGCTTTTATACTTTATATTTTAACACTGCGAGTTAGCAGGATTTGCCCTGCTAGGAGGAACTCAGTGGTGCTGATGTACATCCTTATATATGGGTGTTCTATCTCATTAAGGAGAGTGTCTGAGAATAGATCCTGGCACACAACAGTCCCTTTTTGATCTTTAAATTTTGGAGTTCAAGACCAAGTCCATGGACTGTCTTTTCATTCTACTTAAACTTAATCTGTAGGTAATATCACCTAGTTCCATGGCCTTAAATATAACTTACATGCTGAGGAATCTCAAATGTTTAGCTTTACGTCCCCCAAAATCCTCAAAACATTGCACACTGAATATCAGACTCATAATTTAATTGGATACTTGATATTTCCCATTGCATGTCTATGAGGAGCCTTAGACTTGATATGTCCAAAATACCATAAGAAAGGCATCTTATTGGCCTCTCAGTTAGGTCATTTGTTCCTAGGAGTGAGGGTTATGAGAACTATGAAGTTCTACTACTGTGGAGTTGCCTTTGACCTTCATAAATCAAGGCAGGCTTTCCTATTGAATGAGAACATGATTCTTGCCTGTGGTAAGTGAATTGACTTTCGGAAGACAGAGACCTAAAACCTTATACAATTGAAAACTCTAACTACATTTTTACAATATTCAAGGCTGCCTTCAGTGGCCACACATTTCATGATCAAGGGACAAGAGTGAAATTCTTACCTGTGAGACAATTAATAGAGAGCCAATCAGTGTGAAAGGTGGTATCAATAGGGTGCAGGTTAACAGCCCTAGAAATCTATAATGATTTATTTCAGTAGAAACTATCGAGAAGATGGTGACCTAAAATAGAAACACAGTGTAGTTTCACTAAAGTGCAACAATCTGAACTTTTTGATGCTTTGCAAGAGAGTAGAGCTTCATCTTGTAAATGTTCTTATTTTCTATTTCCATCTCAACTTCCCAAGCCAGTACTGCCATTTTATTTTTTCTTCTTCTGCAACACAGAGAATTCTGCCTTGCATTGTCACAATTCTGATCTGGATGGAGTATGAACTTTTTAAGACACAGCAGGGTTTCTCAAATTCAATGTACATACAAACCAGCAGGAGTTTTTACTAAATTTAGATTCTGAGAAAGGATCCATTTATTACAGAACACTCCACATTCTGCATTTTTTTCCATCGCCCAGTGGGTCAGAGACACCCCTTTTCGTTTTTGGCATACCAGCTATTCATTTCATAGCTGCTTAGCATTTCTTTGAATGGATGTGCAAGAATGTAATAATTTTAGAATGATGCTCCAATTTCTCTGCTCCTATAAATGCTGGGCAACATAAACTTTTGTATATTTACATTTATAATCTTTAAGGAAGATTTCTGAGAAGTATGTGCACTTAAATTTTCCATAGTTACTAACAGATTATTTTTCCAAAAGATGGTGACAGTCTATTCTCCTATAGACCATGAGTTTCAGTACACATCATGCCATATTACTGAGACAGCACATTATATTAATGATTATAGGTGTCTTCATTTTACTGCTGATATTAGGTGAATAACTACATAATTTACCATTTAATATGATATTGGTTTTTGGTAATTTGTGTTTCTTATATTTATATTTTCATCTTGCTCAGCTTTTAAAAAAATGTATTGTATGGGCCCTAGCTGGCTTGGCTCAGGGGATAGAGCATTGGCCTGCAGACTAAAGGGTCCCTGGTTCAATTCTAGTCAAGGGCACATGCCCAGGTTTCAAGATCGATGCCTAGTAGGGGACATGCAGGAGGCAGCCAATCAATGGTTTTCTCTCATCATTGATGTTTCTCTCTCTCTGAGTGTCTCTCTCCCTTCCTCTCGGAAACCAATACAAATATATATATTTTAAAAAAGGAGTTGTACAGTATTTTCTTAACAAAGGCAGTTTTCTTCTTTTAGTTTTACAGCTGCTAATACTGAGCCATCAGTTTATTCCGAAATAAATCACACCTGAGTATTTATTATTATTTTTTAAAAATTTACTTCTGGGTTGCTTGGGCATCTTTTTATTTAGAGAGCTATCCTTAATTTTTCTGATTAAATTTCTCAGGGATTTTCTTTTTAACTATATCTTCTACAGGATTGTTATTAAAGTTATGCTAGCTTTACAAAAGGAACCATTAAATTTGAGAATTTTTCTATATAAATATGACCAAACCATGATTCGCAAAGTTATCTAATATTCACACGTTTCACAGAGTTCAGTGACCCTTACTCATGCTTTTATAGTAATTTTTATTTTGTTGAATTCTTTATTTTGATTTATTTCTTGGTTGGATGAATTTCATCTTTAAGTGGCACATCTTTTTTTCTAGCATTATGGAGATATAATTGACAAATAAGAGTTTGTAAGTTTAGGATGTACAATATGATCAATTGTCACATTTATATATTGGGAACAGATTACCAAAATCATGTTCACTAACACATCCTTCACTACACATAATTACCATTTTGTCATCGTTGTTATAGTGGGAACATTTGAAGTCTACTTTCATAACCCCTTTCAAATATATAATATTGTGAACAATAATCATTATACCGTACATCAGATCCCCAGAACTTGTTCATCTTATCACCCTCAGCCCCTGGTAACTAGCATTTGACTCTGTTTCTATGAATATCTACGTGATTCCACTTTTATTAAGTTCAGAAACCGGATACATGAATCTATGGTGCACTTTCCATATGTAGGTCACACTGTTCAATAATGTTTTATTTTAAAAGGATCATGTTGGTATTATATGGAGAATAATTTACAGGAGGCAAAAGTAGAAAGCGGGAGACCAGTTACACGTCTGTTGCAATACTGCAGTAGAGAGAGATGCTGAAAGCTTAGACAATGAGAGTGACAGTGACATGGAGACACACCACACAGACTTGAGAAATGTTGAGTCTTAGGGTCATATGAATGGATTGAATCTGAGGAGAAACAGAGAGGAATCGAAGATAAGTCTACATTTCTGGTATGAGCAATTATCTGGGGAGAGTGCACTGTAGTAAAGTCAGATATGAAAAGACAAAAAAAGAACAGGATTGAGGAAAGGATTATATTTTAGAAATGTGATCCTTGAGGTGTCTTTTAAATATTCAAGTAAAATTGTAAGTGAACTATTGAAGGGAGAAGTCTATAGCTCCAGGGACAGGCTACACTTGGAGACATGTTTGAGGTCCTACTTTATAAATGGTGCACACTCTCACATACAGTATCTTATATATGCCTATGACTATCTTATTTAGAATTTTCTAGAGAGCAACATTAATTTACCAATCTGGTTAGTATAAAGATTAAAATATACAATCTTAAAATTATATAAACTGGCTTAAAAACAAAACAAAACAATGTGCACTGTATGCTTACTTACAATTAAGAAGAAAAATGACCAAAGGCCACTATTTTTTCTCCCATTGCAAAAAATGAATGAAATCACATATGTCAAGATAATAAGAGATGTGGCATATCCAATACTACACAGGATCTGAAAAGAGAAGATTAAGTTGAATAAGGTAAACACGATCTAGGAAAGTATTCATATTTAAACCCCAACTTTCCAAGCTATGCACTAGCAGAAGTAAGGTGAAGTCCTTTGGTTTAAGATAAATAATGTTACCACATCCATTAAAAATAATCTAGCCCTCTGCTTCATCTAGTCTACCCTTGATGCTTTCGATTGAGGGAGGGTATGTATGGGAGGAAGGGGGGCAAAAAAAATCAATAAAATATATTTTAAAAAAATAATCTCGCCCTAACCAGTTAGGCTCAGTGGATAGAGTGTGGGCCTGTGGACTGAAGGCTCCCAGTTTCGATTCTGGTCAAGGGCATGTACCTTGGTTGCAGGCACATCCCCAGTACGAGGTGTACAGGAGGCAGTTGATTGTTGTTTCTCTCTCATTGATGTTTCTAACTCTCTATCCCTCTCCCTTCCTCTCTGTAAAAATCAATAAAATATATTTTCTTAAAAATCTAATAAACCATTTCCTAATGTTTGCCACTTACCTGAATTAACAAGTTTTGGATTATAACTATCATTTCTTCTGGGTGAAATATGTAATCCGTTATTTGCATCACAAGGAGGATCAAGAAGTACAGTGGGACATCCACCAATGCCTGCCCGAACCAGTAAGCGGAAGGGTGGAGACCTGAGATCTGGAGCTGAGAGTGAGCTTTTTTCTGGTTAAAAAAAATGAAGTCATCAAAGGTACTGATTGTTCAGGCCGAGAAATTACAACTATGTAGTCACAAACGTCCTATGTTCCTTCTATATGTTATGCTGACTTAGTAAATGGGTTTCACGTGCCACACTCCTGCTTCTGGGCTATTAATAATGCTGTAAATCACATGACCACTTCATTATATAAAGGGAAAATGCACTTATGTATCTAGCTTACATTCCAACACAGAATGACTAGCCATTGTCTGAATGAGAAAATACCTGTTCCTTTCCTTCCAAAGCTACTCCTCCCTTTGACATCTTGAAGACTTGCTAATTGTACAAATAAACAAAAGATGTAGGGTTACAATTCCCTATAAGATAGATAAATTGTATACTGGATGTCAATAGTGCATTTATAATTGGCTTTTTATTTGTGGCCTAAGAAATGATCATCTCACTGGTTGATTTCATTAAAAATGGCTTCTTTAGGTTGGCCTAAGAAGTCTCCCATTAAAATGTTACACTCCCTGTCTTGAAGCAAACCATACTTTTCATTCATGTAAGTGAAAAGTAGTAGTGGCTTTTGATATTGTGGACCACACTATAAGCTGTATTTTGTTGCGGTGATGGTTTTAACATAAGGTCCTAACATATAACTTGGCCCGTTCTAACAGTAAAGCACAAAAGCAATTAAAATTTTAAATCTAAAATTGAGTCTATAAAAAACGATGAACTAAGGGGAAAGTTGGAAAGCAGATAAGTATTCTGGAAAGGAGAGTACAGCTGGAAGGAAGCAGGAAAGAGAATGACAGCGAGGACACATTGGAGGGCTGACACGTCCTGTTTATTCATTTGTTCATGTGCCTGACTTTGCGTTGGTCTTGTAGAATTTAGGTTTTGGAGGGGAGGGAGGGGTGGGTAAAAAGGCAATAAGCAAATACGTACAACAATAGCTACATAATTTAAAAATGTTATTAAAGTAAAAAACGGAAAACAAGTAAAATTAAAAGTGTTAAGGAGGTTCAGGGTCATAGGAGAGGCTTTACAAAGCAGATGCATTGTAATACGGGATTCGGGTCGGGAGGGAGGGGTCCTTTGTGAAGGGCTAGGGTCTAAGCACGAGTGGGAGTATCCATGTGCCAGGTCAGGAGCATTGCAGGCAGGCAGACTAGGAGGAGAGAAGGCTGGGCAGTGGGAAGAGCTGAAGTGTAGGGGACCCTGGAAAGAAGCCAGTAGAACTGGACATGGTTATCAAGATGAGAGTGGCATCAGATCCAAGTGGAAACACCTGGGTCTACCCAGGTTTTTGAGGCTATTCAGGTATTTCATTCTCACTTCTTGGTTTCATAAAGAACCACTGACAAGATTTAGGCAGGTAATTAACAAGATCAGGGTTGTGCTTTTAAGATAGTGCTCTATTACAGTGTTTTTCAACCTTTTTTGGGCAAAGGCACACTTGTTTCATGAAAAAAATCACGAGGCACACCACCATTAGAAAATGTTAAAAAATTTAACTCTGTGCCTATATTGACTATATATAAAGTAATTTCTTGAATAGGAATCAAATAAACACAAAGAAAGTATTTTATAATTACTTTATTATGAAATATTAAGTAAACAAAATAGTGAAAAATTATAAAATTCTTGTCTTGTCTGCACCTACGGCACACCAGGCAACACTAGTGTGCCGCGGAACAGCGGTTGAAAAACGCTGCTCTATTACAGGGTGTGGAAAATGGAATAGGAGATGACAAATGAGGGCCCATCGCCTTAGGGAGGCTGTTATGCTATCAGGGAAGAGGGGATGTTTGTGGGTAAGCATTTAGAAATAAAACTAAGTGGTAGAGCAGATAAAACTCCCACTTCCTGTTAGATGATGATATCTCGGAATCTGCCCTTCCTGAGATCTCTTATTGGTTTAAGAAAAATAGCATTTTCTTTATAGTTGTCAACCTTTAATGAAAATGCTTGGGTGTTCATTGTTTCAGGTATATACACTGGGTGACCACCTACATATGAATTTATGGTCAGAAGATGGGGAAGTGCTCCCTGGGAGTTAAGAACATGTAAATACTTTGTCAACCCTTCTTACCTTATAGTCACCGATGCTGCTCATGGCAATGAAAGGAGTAAAACAGGCCATCCCAACTACCCAGAAGAAGGTGTTGCTCATGGACTCAATCTCCTCAGACATGGCCTCCTGAAATAGTGCAGAACACAAGAGTTGATGGCAATTGGATATAAGGTTCATTTCTACTTTCTTAACTAAATCACTCAAATAAATCAACCAATCTGACCACCAGAGATACTTCCCAAGGTTCTCTTTGCAACTTCTTTCCACATTAATTTTCAATCACGAGTTGGCAACAACATGGGAACTTCAACGTGCCTCTTGCTTTTCTTAGGAGGAAGCAAGTGCCACCAGATTGCAAAAACTGGCCAAGGTCCCACAGTTAATAACATGCAAGGTAAGCACAAAACGTCTGCGCTCTGACTTTATGAGGATAACATTTAGACTGATGTCTCTATGGGCAATAGAGCTTGTGGACTGCCAAAGCTACTCTCAAAAATTGGTGCCAAATCAGCTCAGTCCAACACTTATGAAGAATCGTTCCTCTGGCTCAACCTAGTGCATAAGTAGCAAATTCAAACGCCTTTGGGGACCTGGTAGATATAAATGAATGAGTAGGAGGATGTTAGGAAATAAGAGTGATGGGTTTAGAGAAAAATGATCAGCACACATTCCACATAAGGGCATTAAGTCTTAAAAACGTCAAAATCCTATACAGATCAAAGAGGGCCTTGGGTTTTGCTAGAAGCTTTGATCTGATCTATGATCAGCTGGTTTACTACACTGCGAGCCATCTGTATCATGAGGTCTGAAATCATGAGTTTTGAGATTATCTTCCTTCTCTCTTCTCTTAGCCCCTTCTAAAATTCAGTGACAAATTATATTTTAAACAAGAACTGCTTCTAGTTCTAACTCAGCCAGTTTTCCAATCTAATAAAAACTGAATGCTCTTTAATAGAAACAGTGCATCCCAAGAAAAGCAATATTAACAGCAGTAATGATAACAAATGCATTTTATTGAGCACCTATGGCTTCTTGCATTTATGGATTTTATAACTCATATTTATACTAGTTTGTCCAACTGCACTGGGTGTTCACATTGCCTCATTTACTTCTAAAGAAAACCCAGTGACGAACTTCTCATCTTCATTGTTTTGTGTGGAATGGTGAACCAAGGCCTGCTGAAGTCAAGTTGTTAAGGAGGCCCCAGCATCTGGCCTTGATGACCCTGGCTGTTTCAACCAGGTCCTACTACTTAGGACCAGAGATGGTGACAGATCTAAGACCAAAAGTCATTCCTTTTTCTGAACTAATTGTATTTTCTGCTGTTCCACTGACCCTAAGTCATCCAATTAAGTTTACAATGTTATACAATTATTGCTAAATATGATATATATATATATATATATATATATATATATATATATATATATATATATATTGAATGTAAGTAACTTGTAAGTATATAGAACATGACCCTGGCCAGTGTTGCTCAGTGGTTGAGTGTAAACCTATGAGCCAGGAGGTCACAGTTCGATCCCTGGTCAGAGCATATGCCTGGGCTTGATCCCCAGAGGGGGTGTGCAGGAGGCAACTGATCAGTGGTTCTCTCTCATCATTGATGTTTCTATCTCTCTCTCCCTTCCTCTTGGAGATCAATAAAAAATATATTAAAAAAACAAACAAACATGAACTCATTCAATAAGTTCATAAAAATTAACATGATGGTATTTCAGCATTTCAGGTATTTTTTTTTTAAACTTCTTATAGTTCAGGATAAGGGAGATAATATTATACTCACTGTAAAATATGTGCTTCTATCTGTTTGGATGCGTTCTGAAGAATTAAAAACTCCAAGTAGTCCATTGCTAATGATGTCCATGAGGACAGGAAAGCAATTCAGCCTTTTGGTATTGCATGCTATTGAAAATTTCTGGTGCTGAAAGAAAATAAATGTGCATTCTGAGTCCTCAGAAAGCCAATGCGAAAGGTAATGAGAGAATCTGATAGAAAACAAAGTATTGACCACACAATAAGGCTAAAGCACTGAATACAATGAATACCATCACCACTAATATTTGATGAAGTCCCCAAATACTGCCAAGAAATACAGTATTGTGGTCTTTACTAGCCACCACATCAGCCACAATATGTAATATGGAGGCTGTGGGTAACTAACTGTAGTCCACTTTCTCCTCTACAAATAAGAACTACCCCATCTTCTCACGGCCAATTGGTCTTTTACGTAGCCCAATAAGTATTTCTCAGATTGCACATTCATAAACCATCTTTGGTGAAATGCAGCAATCAGAGCCCAACATACCTTGTCATCACCTAACACTGTGATAGCCCCGTTGTAGGATGGCTCGTTGGCGCCATGTCGAGTTCCAAAGGCATCCACCTCCAAAGCTATGTTCTGTTGCCTCAGTGAATGTATAAAGTTTTCAATGCTTGATCCTACCAAGAAGGTAAAGTTCAAAAGAAGCAAAAATGTAGTAAAACAAAAGTCAAATAACATATTTAAAAACAAAACAAAACTAAACTAAATAATGTAACTCAAAGCATACCATCATGAGGATTTGCTTAAAAAGGCAGAATTGATGGTGTGGTACTAAAACCCATTCTGATATTGGGATATGACAAGGTAACGTTACCTAGAGGCTAGGTATTTTACTTATAATGTTGTTCATGTACAAATATGCATAAGCCATAGACACAGACAACAGTGGGGAAAAGAGGGCTCGGGGTGAGGCAAAGGAGGGGGAGATGGAGACATCTGTAATAGTGTTAACAATAAAAATCAATTGAAAAAATACTATTTAAAATTATCATTATCATCCAAGATATTAATATTTTATTTCCTTAGAAATTTGGAATACATTTTCTTTCCAGAGCCTAAAAATGCATAGTACTTCAAAAGTGTTATGGAAAGATCTAGAAGAACAGTCCATGGTCAAGAAAGCTTGCAAGATGTGTTTCTAAAACCAACTCTTCCACCCTCTATTTGACATTTTAAAATTAATTTTCTGTTTAGCATCATGTGTGCTTTCTAAATAGCCCAGCTGATGTTTCTCAGTATTTGGAGCATCAGCCCATGCACCAAAGGGCCTTGGGTTCAATTCCCAGTCAGGTGCATGTACCTCGGCTGCATGCCCAGCCCCAGTCAGGGCGTGTGCAGGAGAAAAGCAATTGATGAGTCTCTATCACATCAATATTTCTCTCTCATTCCTTCACCACCTTTTTCTTCCACTCTTTCTAAAAAAGTAATGGAAAAAATATCCTTGGGTGAGGCTTAAAAAATAAAATAAAATAAAACATTCAGAATATGTTTTTCCTTCATGGTTTATGCTGTCTTCGAAATCTCTGAACAAGCAAAACATTGAAAGTTTGTATTTGAGCTCCATGTTCACCTGTTTTATTGATGACCAGTAAGTGTGTCAGAGGAGCTTGAGGCGGTTGTCCCGGTGAGAGGAAGTACATACTGGGAGACAGTCCCCAAGAGTAACTCTTTCGATATATCTCATAGAACAGATATCCCAGAAGCAGAGGGAAAAGGCTAATGCCCAAAATCAGTAATCTGCATAAAGGAAAAGGTAAGAGAAAATCATGTACGTAGGTATTTACATGTGGACAGAAAATGGATGTTATAATAGAAATTACAAATACTAACCACATATGTGAATCATACTTTTCCTCCCCATTTCTTTTTCTTTTTTTTTTTTCTAAGATGAGATGGTTCCTATGAACCTCTCGTTGACATTTCTCTCTCTCCTAAAGCTGCCCTCTACCCTCTTTAGACATGTCATTCAAGCCTAGGAAATATGCTGATTATCACTCTTAATATCCCTCTCCAATATCCTTGACTCAGTCTTGCATTTCTTTTTTGGGGGGAACCACTGAAAGCTATACCCTGACTTGCTCTACTCTGTAACTTTCCCTTTCCTCTCCCAGATTTCTGCAAGTTCCAACATTTTCTCATCCACTCAGCTTCCGAAGTTCAATTATGTTAAATTCATTTCTCTCCCATTCTTTGCTTTTCCAAATGGTTGGAAATGTCTATCATATCATCATTAGTACTTGCCCTGCACCTTCTTCTCTCTTCTACTTTTCAAGTTTGGACTTTAATTCTCTCTCTCCTGACCTCTTTCAACATTGCCCTAAATGGCTCTTTTCCTTGTACCCACTATCTGCTATTTCCAAGCCATTTGCACTGTTTCCTGGCTAAGTTTCTTGGCATTATGTTCTAATGATATCAGTTGCTTATTCAAACTAAAAACTAAAACTTCAAAAACTCCTTACTAGTCACAAAGTCCAAACTCTCTAACTTTATGTAATATATTATCAAAATTGTTTATTTTTGCACACTCTGTTAATAATTAATAACAGTTCTGCGGACTTCCCATGCACCTCCACACTCTGAACTGTTCTCTCTGTCTGAATTTCCATCCTACTTGCCCTCTTTAGCGAAATGTTCAATTTTCCTACAACAAATTCAAATTCTCCCTCATGTAAAATTCTTTTTCCAATGCCCTAATTGGACTCTATGGTTGACTATATTGTCCGGTTTTGGACTATGCCTTTTTGCTGGGCTTCTAATCACCCTCAGGAGCCAATGGAATGAGTGAGTTCCCGGGTGGAAAGCAGGGCTCATGCCAGGAGGTACCACTCAGTGAGAAACAGGAATCTGGAGAGGACGGTAGAGGCTCCAGAGAGTGACATGAAGCCTCCAGTAAGATGCAGCCCACACAGAGGCAAGTCTTTGGGATGGGACCTAAGTGCTGACATTCATGCTTCTGGTAAACTACTTCAAGCTTTTGATAAGAGCAGATACTGTGTGAAATGAAGAGAAAACCTCCATACTTTCTCTGTTTTAATTACATATCCCCTTAAGCAACTAAAAATTGGCTTCTATATTTAAAAGACCATATACAATTGCTGAAATTTATTTTATTTGTGATTGTTTCCCCCCCCCCCCCCCCACCTCTTGAATTGATTTTGGATGTGCAGACCATGCATACCCGAAACCCTCGGGGACTCACATGGCCACCAGAGTTTTTTTTTCATTCTTTAGCTTCAGGAAGCGAACTTTTGCTATCGCACAGGTCTGCTGCCTCCAGAGAGCCATGCCGCTGGCTGCTCTCTTTGTCTCATTAAAGGAAGACAAAACTTGTTCCAGCTCAACAAGGCCTCCTGTATCCTTTGTCCTGTCACTTTGTAATTGCGCCCAAACTCCAAAATCTAGAAAATGTAAAATTAGTAATTTATAAAGTGCCATTTTAGATGTGCCCTATTTTGATTTCCCTAAGGTTATCTACTCAGCACATGGTGTCAGAGTAGAGTCTTGGACAAAGATACAAGTAATCTAACTCATAGTTTTACCTGAGCAAGTACTACAGACATGGGAATGAAGCAAAAAAAAAAAAAAAAAAAAAAAAAAAAAAAAGATACACTACAAGAAGAAAAAATATGACATAATAAAAGAAAATTTGTATTTTCTGAAGAAAAAAAGTTCTGTGTCTACAGCTTTAAAGGACTTAGTTTAGTCTAGAGAAATCAATGAAAAAAAAAAAACTTATATTTAGCTTTAGCCAAGAAGAAGAATCTCTGCGTGTCAACAGATTTTTAGTATTTCTGATGCAGCTGGCAAAGTTAATGTAGATAAAATCCTCCCCTTTACCCTCTGGGAATAAGAAATTGGTAGAGACAAGATTTTTTTTTTAATATAGCAATGGTTGAAAATAAGAGAAAAAGAGCCTAGACAAATTGATCTACTTTAGACTTTCACAAAGCTAGATGAACAAAGGTAAGTGCAACAACCACTAAGAAAAGATACCAAGTGTATAACTTCAAAAAGAATAAAACATAAAACTCCACTTGATCAATCAGGAAAAAAACCCCAGAAAATAAGAATGAAAAAGTGCAATAAAGAGTAGACACAGATAGTAAACCAGAAACAAAGGACTACCTTAGAATCATTAGAGAGAACAGGCAGAACACTCTCGCAGGATGACAATTAGACTGACAGAAAAAATTTCAACAGTGACAATGAAACCCTGAAGACACTGGAATGATGTCATCAAAATACCTCAAAAAAACCAACTGTCAATCTACAACTCTAATTTCTTATCTCAATAGCGCTTATAGAATATTATGTACATAATAATAAATGTAATAATAATAATAAATATTTTCAGCTCCATGAGGATTTAGTCTTATGCCCTGCAGTATTCCACAGGCTTTAAAAAAAATGCATGGTACAAAAATAGGATATTCAAGGTGGGAGGCCAGCACTGAGAGAAGAGGGTAGGTAACAGAAATACATTTCTATCTGTTCTACATTTCCCCAAGACAAGACTAAATCATTACACTCCAAAAGCATATCATTTCATCATTCAAAGTATATTTTCAAGATAAAATACTGCACAAAAATATAAAATTCAAAAAAATTTTTTTTTTTTACCTGATTCATCAATAGCTGATTTTCCTTCTAGTTTCAAGAACACTTCATTCAAAGTTGTCATGGAAACACCGTAATTCTCAATACCTTGGTAAGAACATCTATCAAGATCCCTATAGAGGTCTAAAGGTAGACACAAAAATGCATGAAAAGAATATGATTTGTAATGAGATTGATAATAACGTTTTAAGAAAAATAGAAAACTCATTAATCAGAAGCAAATGCATTAATCAGAAGCAAAGTTATGATATAGACTTTCCCTTATTCATAAAATGATCTATACAGTATGTACATTTCCATGTCTTCTTGAGTATACAATTTTAAACAGTTATTTTTTTTATTCTTAGAAAACTACCTATGTGAGGGTTTTTGAAGTAAGTTATATTTTACTTAATCTGTTTTAACATATTTAACTGTTAGATTATGTAGAGTATTATGGATGGAATGACTGTGTCAACCCAAAATTTATATGTTGAAATCCCCATTATTTAAGAAATATTTTCTAGAAAATTGAGATTTATGCTTTCATGTTAGGCTTTTTAGGCATTATAATAACAAATGAAAAAGAACTAAGTTTATTGTAACATCAATATAAACCACTCTGGGTCTCTGCATTCTGTTACCTGGGAATTTGCTTGTCCTTTCCAAAGGCAAAATATATACAAGCTTTTCTTCACTTCGTGCCATTAATTTGGCATCAGGAATATGCTGTTTAACAATCGATGTTATATTGTCTGGATCACACATTTCATTCAAATGCAAACTAATGTTTAAAAAGAGTAAATTTAAATTATTTTTCTTGAACACTATCTCTACAAGCAATTGTAATATGCACTCATCCTTTCATTAATGAGATAAAACATGTATAACCTAATGTAAGAAGTGAAACATAAAAATACCAATATAGTCCAAACTGTATCATCTGTACCACATGGCAGGGGAACTAGTGTAAGGGATGTTAGAAATAGAAAAGGTGACTCAAGGATTATTATTTGGAGAAAAGAGATATTTGGCTAGACCTTGGCTGGGTTGAGGTGGAAGGGAATGCCTAATTTTGTTTCCACCTGTTCAATAACTCAATTTTGAATTCTCCCTTTGCAGTAAAGTATGAGTTCTGCAAAAACTAGCACTTGAACATGGGAAAAACAAAACAGAGGTACTGTGTATAGTCCTTAAGAACATGGTTTTATTGTTCTACTGATCCTTGTTCCAGAATGCAGGTCTAGTGTCCCTGAGCATCAGTTGTCTCATCTGTGAGACTGAACAATACTAACCTCTCAAAGGATCTCAAAATACAGAACAAAACAAAATAGGTATTAGATAGCACAGGGCCTTGCACTAAGGAAACCCTCAATATGGTAGCTGATGTGATCTTTTTTCTTTATGGTCCAAAATGTATTCAAGTCAAAGCTGGTCTGTCTTATTATGAGAACAGACAAAGTTCTTCATGAAATCATTGGATTGGAGGAAGCCTATTATTAGTCACATGCATTGAAGTACACTAAGGCTATCGGATGACGAGGGTATCACAATTGACTTTGATGACATGAACCTAAAAAAAAAAAAATCCATTTTAGAAGAAGATATTTTGTGCTTACAAGGCCCTGTGCTAAGCACTCTCTAAGATACCAAGTAAGAATACAGCCCTAGCTGATTTTGCTCAGTGGATAAAGCATTGGCCTGCAGCATGAAGGGTCTCGGGTTCGATTTTGGTCAAGAGCACATGCCCGGATTATGGGCTTGATCTCCATCCAGTAGGGGGCATGCCGGAGGCAGCAGATCAATGATTCTCTCTCATCATTGATGTTTCTATCTTTCTCTCCCTCTCCCTTCTTTTCTGAAATCAATAAAAATATATTTAAAAAAGGATACAGAACCTTCTCTAAAGGAACCTGTAACAAAATATACTATACTATACTAAACTATACTATAATATAATAATATAAATATAATGTAAAGCATATTATAAAATAAGTGAGGGAGAAGTTCAATAATTCAATTAAGTGCTTTGCACATTGTCAATTACTCATTCGTTCAATATCTTTAGTCTTAAATACACAGCAGGTATTATTGCAGCTACTCCATAGATGAAGTTACTGAGAATCAAGTAAATTAAGTTGCATAAGGCAGCAATTAAAAGTAATGCTTTCAGGGTTCCTGAACAATGTGTGCTTTTCAAGAAGAAAACACTCAGAAAAGACCTTCAAAAATGAATATGATTGGAATGTGGGTTGAAGGAGTTGGAGGATGACATGTTAAACAGATGTCCTATTTCAAACTCAGATAAAACACAACGCTATGGAACACTCCCAGAGAACAGTGGGTGGTTCCTTTTAGTTGGAAGGTACAGATTCAATCAGGTAGTACCAAGAAATCATGATGGAATGGTAGGCTAGATCAGATCAAACACCTGGAGTAAATAATGGGGGTACTCATTTAACCACTGGAGATTAAGTGACTTTAATTATTTTTGAGAAATATTAATATTTTGGTGTGAGTACAAGGGGTGATTCATATCACACCTATAATCTTGGTCTAAGATTCTACCACTAATAAGTGAGTTGGGCGGATTATTAAAACTCTCTGACATGCCAAAGGAGAATAATAAAACCATCTTAAAGTTATCTGGAAGTTTAAATATGATTATATGAGCATTCCAAATGTCAACATCTTAGCTAGTACCTAAACCATAGCCAATGCTTATTAAGTGACCGACATTACTTAATAGTGATAATAACTATGATCTGGAAGAGAAGGAGACAGAAAAGAATGAAGTAAAAAAATGAATTCATGGGGAATTGAGAAGAGGCTACTGAAACTGTCGCAATAAACCCAAATAAGCAACGAATTATGTTAAGAGAAGGGACAGGAGTATCAATACATTTCTTCTGGCAAACTAAGTGTTGTAAAAATATTTTCCAAAAATTTTATTTAAACATTGCTTCATCATCCTTATAGCCTTCATGTCTTCCACCCCTCATATCCTTTACTCTAGCTAAGAAAAAGAACCCCATGGCATAGTTCTAACTATGGATCTCTTGAAATGAACACACCAGCTGTGCAGTCTACTTGAACCTGCTCAATAGTGGTATCACCTGCTCTCAGCTTTTCCAACATGTGCTAACCTGTCTCCAACAGTGAGGTCGTACCTTAGATGGTAGCCGATGCCCCATTTCTTCTTCAGGAAGAGAGAAGAGCCTGCGCACCTCAGCTTCCCATTAGATATAAACACCTTTCGGTCTAAGTATTAAAAGCAAAAAAATTTAATAATAATAACTTGCATTAAGGTGTTGTATTTTCACTATTAATATAAAAGAAACAAATTTATTACTAAGCAACGTATTTTAGAAGCATGACCCACTAAAACAGATGCATTCGAATCCTGATCATAAATAAGCCACTTTCTTTGTCATACAATAACTGGAATGACATGTTAGTTTATTCTCTAGTTTAGAAAAAAATATACATTGAAAGGGTTTGTTTTGAGCGAACTGACATTCAAATTGAATAAAGCATAATATATATTTTTTGTTGTTGTTAATCCTCACCTGAGAATATTTTTTCCATTGCTTTTCAGACAGTGGAAGGAAGGGAGGGAGGGGGTGTGGAGAGAGAGAGAATCATTGCTGTGAGAGACACATAGACTAATTGTCTCCTGCATGCACCCCAACCAGGAGATGAAGAGAGACCCACACCCTGGTGTGTTCACTTAACCAGGAATCGAACCTGCGATTGTGGTGCACAGGCCGGCACCCTAACCACTGAACACACTAGCCAGGGCAAAGCATAGTATATCTTTAAGAACAGCTATATATTTTACAACCACTGCAATAGGTTCAGAGCACTTCCATGGCACAATGTACTCAGAGATGCAGGTGCTCAAATGGCAGTCACACTCATGGTAACTAACTGTGTTGGAATGAATCTATATATATTCCACACGTGACTCTGATTTCTAACGAAGGTACATGAAAGAAACCCAAGAGTCACCGGCCAGGATGTCAGCCTCATCCATGAACTGGGTGCTGAAGAGGATGACTCTGTCTGATTTCCTCTCTTTAAGAAGGTTCCACACACGGTGCCTTGAGAGAGGATCTGATCCAGCGGTTGGTTCGTCCAGTAGCAAAATCTGCACAGCACAAAAGCACATAAAGTCATCTCCCCTTCCAGGAAAAATTTCATTAAAAAGCAACACACTAGTAGATGTATTTGGAGACATAGCGCAGTACTTAATTTTCCATTGTAACTGCTCTCTTGCTTTTAGCATTTACAAATTAAGTCTGACCAAATACAATAGTTTCTCAGCCCTCAATCTGATTTTACCAGTAATTTTAGTTCGATTTACCTGAGGATCTCCTAAAATGGCAATTCCAAAAGTTAGTCTCCTTTTTTGTCCACCGCTTAAATTTTGAGCAAGAATGTCTTGAATATTTTCCATTTCCAAATCCCCTAAAACTCGTTGTACCTAAACCAAAGAAAGGCTAGTTGGTCCAAAGCCCAGAATGGTTATTTAAAACAAAACAAAACAGTATTATTTTTCTGTTCATTATAAGGGGCCTTTTTGCCCTGTAGAGGGTGAACTAGCACAAGTGCACTTAGAATTTCCTAGGTAAATAATTTCATCCTCATGGCTGCATGCCATTTAACAAGGAATCTACCTCTCCTTCCACTTCCTGTGGCTGGATCCCTTTTATTTTGGCAAAGAGCCTGAGATTCTCCCTCACTGTCAGGAAACTGAATTGCACGTTGGATTGGGGGCAGACTCCGGTGAGCTTGCTGACAGTCTCCAAGTCAGCAGTTTCCGAAAGTGAGTGATTGTAGATGGTGACTGAACCTAAAAGTTAAAGGTAGACAGTTAATATCAGGGTAATGTCGCATGCTTGCTTTATGTAAGATATTTTAAAATGAAAAAACAATGTGTGTCAATCACTAGAGTCCTTTAAAGACATTGGGCCTACCTATAGGAAATACACTATTGACTAATTAAAAATGTTATGTTCAAAATACATCTGATCCAGTTGGGTGCCAATTCATAAGCATAAAGCTACTTACCAGGAAATATTTAAACCAAGGAGATTTTCCTAAATAAAGAGAACATGAATCTATGCAAGAATAACTTGAGGAAACTTCTAAAACTTTTAAATACCTGAGTGTGACTAGTAGTTATGAAACTACTATTGAAACTAACTAATAAAAATGCACAGTTAATTCATTTGCCCATGTTCTGTCATTATATAATAGTCTTCTCACCTGATGTTGGGTCCGACAATCCACTGAGTATGTTTAACAGGGTCGTTTTCCCAGCTCCACTGTGACCAAGGAGTGCAGTGATCTGGCCTTCATATATGTCAAATACCAGACCTGAAATTATTTTTAAAAAATTACACTCAGAGCCTACGTAATAACTTTACATTCTCTGAAATTTGTGTAAGTTCTTATAATATGGGTATATTTGGCCAGCAATAGTCAAAATTCATCCCTAAATTCCTTTCTTTAAAATGGTATCTGCTATGATATACATTTTATAGGTGTAATATTGCCATAATATATTATTCTATGATTAACAATCTTGGGGATCAAAGCAGTTTTGTCTTTAAAGATGGGCTGACTACAATTAAGATAGCTTTTGGATTGGAGAATGTGGTGAGCTGAAAATAAACTAGCATGAGCCTATCATGCATCTCTCAAACCTATAGGATATCAGGGATGCTTCTGACTTTCTGAAATTGTTATGTGGCTTTCATTTACTTGGAAGGAAACACACTGGGTTCAAACAAAGGAGCATCATGAGAGCTGGACTATCTACTCTTCATCTGCCAAGACAGTATCACAGTTAAGATACAGTCTTGAAACCAACCCGCCTGTTATGTATGATATTTATTACCTTTCAAAGCTTCTACTTTTTCATGATTTCCTTTTTTATATTCCTTTTTAAGATTTTTTATTCTGGAAAAAAAAAAGATGAAAATTAGTGAAGAAATGGTGGAGGTGGACAGATGATTGAGACATCCACTCACTGGAAGGTCTCTTTCCCCTTTCTGCCTCACCTGCCACTTCCTTCTCATCGTATTAACCAGGAAGCAAAGAGGAAAGGGACAGAGTGAATGACGGAGAACAGGGGGTGAAAACAATCAGAGAGATGGTGACAGTGTCTGTCACAAAGACAGCCAGCAGAGAGAGAGAGAGAAAGCATGAACAATGGAAAAGAGATAATGAAGAGAGTGGAAATATGAATACCATTTATTCATGGATGGTAGTTGCTAAATCTTAGATATTAGTAAATGTAAATGCTGATAATGTAAGAAAATAAAATGTTATCAAGAAAAAGGGTAGCGCTTCCTGAGGATAGCAGGCTGGACATTGGTGAGTACGAGAAGGACACCAAAGGAAATCTTTGTCATATCTGGGTTTTGCCTGATAGCTCTCTTTCCTCTGCACAGGTGTTTCATTTGCATCTCCAGGTAGTTTTTTCTGTACCTGATGGCTTCTTTCCCATGGAATTCTGGAGACACTGGTTCAAAAGAGTCATTAGGTGAAGAATCTGAATCTACTTCATTCTCAAGGGTCATGTGGTCAGGACTTTGGTGTTCAAACCAAAAAGAGCGTTTCAGGAAAAACCAGGGAGAATGTCGACGTCCATGTTCAGCTACATGAAAGGGGGGCAATTAAATATTGGTTCAGGCACCACTTTAAGGACTGCAGTCACCATAGCAGTAGCATTTCTCATCTAGTTCTGATACGTGCACTAATAATATAATTATCCTTCATCGCTTACAAGTGTCTGTGTTTTTAAAAAAATGTTTTTATTGATTTCAAAGAGGAAAGGAGAGGGAGAGATGAAAACATCAATGATGAGAGAGAATCACTGATCGGCTGCCTCCTGTACACCCCCTACTAGGGACTGAGCCTGCAACCCTGGTGTGTGCTTTGACCGGGAATCGAACCCATGACCTCCTCGTTCATAGGTTGACACTCAACCACTGAACCACATTGGCTGAGCACAAGTGTCTCTTTCTTAAAAGAAATAATCTAAAGTGTTATGGTAGGACAAGATCTTAGGAAGTTATTCTATAAACAGTGCAGAATATCATTAGACTTATTTTTAAAGTCTTGAAAAAAATGTTTGCTAATTTATAGCCAATACACCATAGATATTATTTAGCCCACTGTATCCTAAATATTATTGTTTCAATATGTAACCAATATTAATATTATTAATGATGTACATTTTATTCTTGACAAAGTATAGACCATTGAAGAAATACAATGAATGAAATTGTGTTGAGGCACAATCATGAATCTACTTACTGGGCAAAACTTTGTCAAAATACAACGTCAATGCCAAATAGAGAAAAGTATCAAAAACCAACATGAAACAAGTAGCTATTATCAGGTTTGGGTTGCTTGAAGAGTCCAAATGGGTGTTAGCATTCACATCATAGTCCAAATGTATAAGCTAAAAAAAAAAAAATCCATAGACTATTAAAAGGATAAAAGACGCATCAAGAATTATTATTTTCTTACTAGAGGCCCAGTGCATGGATTCCTACACCAGTGGGGTCCCTAGGCCCAGCTTGTGACCTCTTGCAATCCAGAACTCGTCGGGGGATGTCAGAGAGCTGGTTTTGGCCCAATACCTGCAGGCCAGGCATAAATATAGATGCCAAATTAACTAGAATTAATTTTCTGAGAGGAGGCTCAGTTTCATTTAAATTGGCCTATCAAAAAGTAAAAACGTATTTCCATGGAATTTCTGGTTTTCAAGTTCTGGTCATAATATTAAGGGTCATGTTTCTTGAGCATTAAATTAGGTATATCTTCAATGGGACAGCCCATTAAAAGTAAAAGCAGAACCGCATCAGTAATGGAGTATTAGACTGCAGTTAGGGACTTAAAAGAAAATGAACTGTGCTGAGAGAGAAAAATGGAAACATACATCTCCTATCTATACCTTCGGCATGTGTCTTTACCAAGGTAGATGGGAATTTTAATGTTTAGCACCTGGGAGCATGAATTATTCAGAGGCACTCTGTTTTAAATATCTTGTAGAAAATGAAGTAGTTACATCAGCTCTTACCTGGGACATCCCAACAGTGAAAGCGAAGGGGCTAAGAAGACATAAGGTCCATTCCAAAAAGGCAGGGAGATGCCTGTACATTGCAGTGAAACCCAGGCTCCCCCAAACGACCGTGAGCAAAAAGACGACAAGACCGGTAAGGAATGGCTTCTTTACCAGGACGCTCATCATGAAAGCTAAAGTTATCTGAGAGAAGAGAAACACTTCAGGAAATATATACTTCTCTGAGAATCATCAGAGGCATACTAACAGGCATAATTTCATAGCATGATATTTTGTCTATTCCCTCCCCACTCCTAGATACTATCTCATGTAAATAGTCAAATACTGCAAACAGAAAAGAATAGGTGTGATCAGAATTAGTGATAAATAATGGGTAGGTTTCCTTGAGAAAAAAGAGAGGGAGGGAGGGAAGGAAAGGAGGAGGGAGAGAAAGAGAAGGAAAGGATCTATATCTATATCTATCTATCTATCTATCTATCTATCTATCTATCTATCTATATATGGAGAGAGAGAGAGAGAGAGAGAGAGAGAGAGAGAGAGAGAGAGAGAGAGAGAGAGAGAGACAAGCTGATTAAATTCATTGACTCACCAAAGACAAGCCATAGAAGAGAATGAGCATGAAGACCACCACAAAGCCAGTGAGGACAATAGCATGGGTCAATTTTACAACAAGTGCCACCAGAATCGCCATAATAAAGATGAAGCCAGCGTACATCACACTCCAGGAGAGCCTTGCAGAGAAAAGAAATGTCAGTTCAGAGTGCTGCTACTCCATCACTGGACTCATTCATGGGTTCAGCAAATGATTTGAGCAGCTCATCACATAGCAAGAGTACAGGGAATACAACAGCTAATACGTCAGAAAATTTCTTTGCTCATGAAGTACATATTCTACAGAGCCATCAAGTTTAAATATGGTACTTTATAGGTCTAGGGTAGGGGTGTCGAACTCAATCAGAGAAGGGGCCAAAATCTAAAATCCAGCCTAAATCGCGGGCCGAATGGTTTACTGAACAGTCATAAACTGTCATTGTGATGGAAACGCAGCGGAGTGCAGTGATGACAGCGCAGTGCAGGCCACATTGCAAGGCCTGGCGTGACGGATTTGGCCCGCGGGCCTTGTGTTTGACACATGTGGTCTAGGGAGTCCAAACAACTAGCTCTGCTTATGAATGCTATGTGACAGACTGTAGCCATGTAATTACCAGAATGCTGACTCTCGAAGCCCCATCATGGTCATCAATGACTTAATGTACTGTCTTTCTTTGGCAACATTGACTGATAAATAGTAGATGAATGTAGAAAAAGAAATAATGCAGAAGAAAATGAAAATATCAGTCTCCACCCCTGCTTGCGCAATGAAAGATAATATTTTCATATTTAAACCGGTGACTGACATGAGCTCTTCCATCACCGAGTGATTTGTTGTGATCTAAAGAAATATATCAATGAACAAATTGTTATTATCAAGCTAACTGTAACCTCATGCATTTCCTCTCAATGATAAGAAACCATGTGCATTCCACATTTAAAAGCATATGCCTATCACGATCTGTCCCCAGGTAGTTCCTGTCACTCTCCAGTTTTTGTCTTGGTTCCTTAGAACATCTTTCCACCATCTTCACTAGATAAAATTCCACTCAATCTCAAAGTCTCGGCTAAAATGTCATTTCTATTAGTAGGTCCTCTCTGATATTTCAGAGTAATCTTGTTTCATTATTTGCCTAGTATACCATTTATAATCTTATGACAGAATGTGAACTCTTACTATGAACCATAGGTCCATTTCTCTCCCCCTACTATTCAGTATCCCTGGAGAAAAGTAACTGTGTTCTACTTATTTCCTGATCCTCAGTGCTTAGTGTAATGGTTTATATACAGTCATGCACTGCAACAATACATCTTGGTCAATGACAGACTGTATATACAACAGTGGTCCCATAATCTAGTGACAAAATTATCCAAACATCATAGTGCACAGTGGCTCATGACTGCACAGTATTTGTCTTACTTGTCTAGTACATTGTACCCAATAAATGAAGTGAATAAATCAATTACATGATAAGATAGGACAATCCATAAGATAACCATCCAACAAAATTGAACTCACAATGCCATTTGTCTCGTTAACTTAATACTCACTTCTATGATAGCAGCATTAATGGCAGCTTGAAAAGCTATAAAGCCTTTCTTCCAGAAGAGTGAACCTTCACAGGTGACTTGTTCATATGATGGTTGACAATGGGCTTTAGGAAAAGGAGAACACGACATAAACAGTTAGGATGGGATGGGACAATCTTGGTGATAGGAAAAACGAAGACTTCAAATGCTCCAAAATGCACTCCAAGTTCACAATGACATAGTGTGAGATAGGGCTTTTTGCAAGGAAGGTTTGCATGTACATCCAGAGAATATGCTTTGTTCATGTGAACATCAGTTTTCAACAATTTTTCACTCAATCTTATAATTCTCGCCATTACCCAAGAATATTTTGTTGAGCCAAGACTATTCTGTGGCTTGTGCCAAAGAAGCACTAAATTTTTTAAACTGTTTGGTAATCATTGAGCAAGAGCCTTTTCTTGAAATTTTATTTAGGACTAACACAGGAATGCAGTCATGTGCCATGTTACTATACTGGGTAAATGATGGGACACATAGAATGAAGTTGAAAAATTCTTATAATCTAGGGCCTGATTACTTAGTCAGGGCACTGATCTCTTTTCCTTTAGATTGTCAAATGAAAAAATGACAATGCCAACACAAAAAATGACAGCTGCCCAGTGTGAGTGAATCAAAATGACACCTATTTTTTTTAATCAGTTCTTCAAAAAATATACTTCTTGGTGTGCTGCAGAATTTCAGTAGTTTATATATACTATATGTCTTATCATTATTTTAGAGTATACTCTTTCTACTTACATAAAAAAGCTGGCTGTAAAGCAGTATGCCAGGCTATGCTAACAGCAGCCCAAAGACTATCTCATGTTTAGTGCATCTCTGGATTGCACCATTTTCTCTTGTGCTTAATTTAATCCCATGTTGTTTTGCACAGACACATGCTGTCCAGGTTACAAGTTGTAGTCTATACTGTATACATACAGCCTAGGCGTGTAGTAGGTTGTACCATTTAGGTTTGTGTGAGTGCACTCTGTGATGTTTGTACAACAATGAGATCATCTTATGATGCAATTCTCAGAAAGCATCCCTCTCGTTAAGCAGCGCATAATTGCAACAGTAAATATAATTTCTTAATAAGACAATATACTTAAGAACACAGGCTTTTAAAAAAAACAAAACAGGAATGAATCTCATAATGTTCAGAAATTAAAAGTCTGGATATGTTGTGTGTATATTGAATCTCATTATGTTCAGAAATTAAAAGTCTGGATATATTACTATCACATATGCTTCCTTTTGACTAATGACAACAGCAAAAATAAAATAAAATAAATAAATAAAAATAAAAATAAGTATTTTTCTAATAGGAAAGTTACCTAAATGGTCTCTGTGCTCCTTCACCCTGGGAATTCTACCTCCCCAGAAAAACTTTAAATGATATGAGAAGTTATTGTTAAAGATGACTCTCACTACATCTATAGAATCACTTAAATTCAGTGCATTCATGCTTTTCTCATCAGGCCACCCCATGATTGTCCTTCCTGTGGGTGAAAGAGAGAAAAAGGTAAGGAATTTCTCTACTTGGTCCAAAGACAACACACCACACACAATCATGGTGAAGGTCTTACTTACATTCACATCCTCTCCTCACTAACTGAGAGATTCACATGTGGTGTGTGTAGGGGGAATTCTAACGCTCTTGGTAAACTCAGAAGTGCCGTGTGGCAATCGCTTCTATCACAGGTTGTGCCTTTCCAAATGAAAGATAGGGTGTCCCCCCAAAATGTATACATACTTTATAGCTGATAGCTCAAATGATGTGTTTTCTTTTTCTTCTCAGATTTAACTCATTAGAATTAATAATTATTCAAAGTGTGTATACATTTTTGGGGACACCCTGTATATAACCAATATTTTAAAGCATGATGAATTTGGAATAGCAATACCAATGCATACATTTAAACTGATGTGCATACAGACCTATCTAAAGTAGAAGTATATATTACAATTATAAATATGTTCTATAATTATAATATATGGGGCCAGGCAAAAGTGGGTTTCCATTTGTGAGTACACAAAACACAGTTTATTCTTGTATTATTGATTGTATTATTTTCTGTATAAACAACTGTAAACCTATTTTCATCCTACCCTGTATGTTTCCATTTGACAATGGTGTCAATATGGTTGAACTTCAAAGGCAGCATAAAATTGTTCAATTTGGGTAGTGTTTTCCCAAGAGACTTTGTTTATTCTAAAATATGTCATGTAAATGAGTGCCTTTTATGGACCAAACTCAGGCCCTTTAACCCACTGTCTAGAATCGGTTGAATGCAAACGCCCGTTATAATGCAACATGTTCCACTGTCCTCTGTACTTCCTTGCCATCTGGCAGCTGGACCAAAGGTTTAATTGGACCCAGGTCCAATCCTTACGGCCAGGCTACAGGTGATGGAGTATTCTTTCATTAGTGTCATAACTGCTGAGTGTCTTGCTTTTTTGTGTTATGAGCAGCCATTGACAATCAGCACCCAGATCCACTAGAAATTTCAAAATGATGATGTTCTATTTCCATCATTTGTTTTTCACCTACTTGTAGAACATGTTTATAAAATAGTACTTTCCAGCATCTGTTTGGTTATCCAATAGTACAGTTCACATAGGATAAATGCTGGTATTTCCCCTTTATTTACAAATGTTCCTAACAACTGTTTTCTTATCATCTTCCAAGGGCAAACATTTTTTTCTTTTAACATCATGATGAAAGCAGGCATTTAAATATACACTGGATGAGTTTCAAATCATTGCGCTTATTCTTGTTGAAGCTTAACATATACCAGCTTTGACCCAGGACGAGGTCTCTGGTAGTTGACTGCTGAGTTTTTCTGACACAATCTACTTGCTCTCAAAGGTTTCCTAACTTTGTGGAAGGTCAAGATTCCTCCCCCTGTAAATTTCCTGTCCCAGATCTCTGCATCTCCTTTCTTCCCATACCAAGACTCCTATGTTTCAAGGACTCAGGAATAATTAGACTATTCCATAATTACTTATTTGGCATATTTCACATGACATACATAACAGCCTCAGAATAACATTCTAAAACTACAGCACCAATCCAATTACTAATGGTTTTGATCTTTCTCAAATTGGCTCTCTTTTCTTAAGGGATTCTTATTCTCTTCATGGGCCCATTAGATACCCTACAGCAAGCATTGTGGCTGTTAGGGCTTCTTCCCTGTTCACTTACATCTAGAGGCTCAAGGAAACACCTTGGCACCTATTTCATTGTGAATATTGTCCATGGTTTCTTGTTTTTTGTTTTTTTGTTTTTTTAAATATATATTTTATTGATTTTTTAGAGAGAGGAAGAGAGAGGGATAGAGAGTTAGAAACATCGATGAGAGAGAATCATTGATCAGCTGCCTCTTGCACACCCCCCACTGGGGATATGCCCACAACCAAGGCACATGCCCTTGACCGGAATTGAACCCGGGACCTTTCAGTCAGCAGGCTGACGCTCTATCCATTGAGCCAAACCGGTTTTGGAGGTTTCTTGGTTTTGCTGTCTAATGTTTCTCTCAATTTTTATGCATTTCAAGAGATTAAAAAACCATGCTATCACCATTGGTCAATCTTTACAGAATCTTCTTGGAAACAAACATTTGAATAATTCTGGACTACCACATTTTAATATGGACTATAAAAGGAAAACCCTCTTAACATAAAATTTCCTAGTATAGGAGGCTAGCAAATACAGTAAGAAAATCTCCTTGATATCAAAAAGGACTATGCATTAATGTTGTGAATTAAATCTAGAAACTTAAACATTTAACACAGTTTATCAAAGGAATCTCAAAATGAATTTGTGTATTTTGCCAACAAGAAATGTACCCTGAATTTCTAGAGCACATACCTTTCATAAATGGGGCTGAAGCTACTCTGTTCATGATCTCCTGGGTAGTTTTGGATTCGGGTGCAAATGCAATAACGAAATCAGAATCATTAAAATGATCTACACGTCCCAGATATATTGCAGGTATCTGAGGAAAGTTATCAGCGTAATGTATAGAGGAAGAAATCAGGTAAGCAAATAACACCAGGAGCAATGAAAAAAACCATTCCTGCACATCAACGAGAGAAGATGGAGCAAATCAGTAACTATTCAACTACAGATAGATAATTCCCAAACAAATTTAAACACTTAATTTTTTTATGTAGCTTAGATTCCATTTTTCCTTTCTTCCAGTCTTGAACTCTCCCAAATTTCTTGTCCTCTAATCTGCCCATTTTGAAATGTGCACATCTATCAAAATGGAGTTATAGCATCCATCCTATAAAATAAAAGCCTAATATGCTAAGTGTCTGGTTGTCCCTTCAACCGATCAAAGCATAATATGCTAATGATATGCTAAGGCCACTCAACTGCTCCCTATGTTATGCACTGACCACCAGGGGGTAGAGAGTCTACTGGTAGACCAGTAGCTATGACATACACTGATCACAAGGGGAAGACTCTCCAACTGGTAGGTTAGCTTACTGCTGGGATCTGAGTGAGACAGGCAGAATATGCCCTGAAGCCCTCCCTCAGCCTCTCCCCAGGTGGCCAACTTCCCACATCCTTCCCTATCCCCTATGATGCATTGGTGGAGTCCCTCAGCCTGGCCTGCACCTTCTCGCAATCTGGGACTTCTCAGGGGATTTTGAAGAGCTGGTTTTGGCCTGATCCCACAGGCCAGGCTGAGGGACCCCACTGATGCATGAATTTGTACACCAGGTCCCTGGTTCCAATTATAATTGAGAATCTAAGTTTATCACACTTCATTGCAAGTTTTAAAGGCTAGATTGCTTCATGAATGGCTTAATGATTTATAATCATGTGGAAACCTGAGTGACAATGATAAAGAAATGTTAGGTGGCATGAAATAGAGAACTAGCCATCCACAGGAGCAAGGTCATATTTTTATCTTCTGCTACCTGAACGTGGAAAAATATAGTTCCAAAATATTGCTCATAAAGACATATTTTAAAAGTCTTCATCATTGTGACAATATTCTGGAACTGGAGATGCAACAGAATGTATGTGAAGTCCTGTGTTAAGAACACACTTTAATATTTAGTTTTAATTCTAAACACATGTCCCTTAGAAGACAATATTCATCAGATGTTCTTCTTTCAGCTATGTGTGTTGGCCTATACATATCCTATCTAGTCAGGAAGATAAATTAACAGTACAATGCTCATATGAATAATTAAAATGATGATAACAAAATATTTATCTAGAGTAGCATCTAACTTTTATATTCATATGATCTCTACTCAATGCAGGTTTTTATAGACCTTATTCTTGCCAATTGAAGTTTTCAATACATATTGATTGAAAGAGCCTATACACACAATGTCTATAAGATTAACTATTAATATATCATCCCTTAACCTATGGATATTTTATGAGTGATTTTTAATGTATTTAATATTTTTTCCTAAATTTACTGAATTTTCTACATAAAGAACATCTAATCATTCTTTTTTTATAATATATTTTTTATTAAATTATTATTTTTGTACATATACCAATGCTCCCCCCCAATACATACCCTCCCTCCCCAGAGTTTTGTGTCCATTGGTTGTACTTATATGCATGTATACAAGTCCTTCGGTTGATCTCTTATCTCCCCCAGATCTCCCCAACCTCCCTGCTGTAATTTGACAGTCTGCTTGTTGCTTTACTGTCTCAATATCTATCTTTTGGTTCTTCAGTTTATAATGTTCTTTATCATCCATAAATAAGTGAGGTCATGTGGTGTCTCTCTTTCATTGACTGGCTTGTTTCACTCAGAATGATGTTTTAGAACATCTAATCATTTTTATGATTAGAAGAAAAATACTATCCTAATAGAAGCAAAAGTTCAAAATGCACTTTCCTTCCCCTCTTAGTTGTATATATACCCATTATTTCTTTCCAATTGACATCATCTGTATCCATAATACAACTGTTTGGAAGTGCTACATTTTGTCTTTTGAATGCTTTTTAAAAACTTCATCTATTTCTGGATTAATTCTGGTTTAAATGTTGCCTGTTTCTTTGACTTTAACCCTGAACTTGTGTACCTATACCTTCATAAGTTTCAAATGAGTTCAGATGCTAAGAATTGTTAACTCCACAGTGTAAAGATGTGGCATTATTTTTCATTGAGTTTCTAAATATGAATTATTTTTCAAATGCCTTAAGACATATAATAATAATATTTTTAAAGAAATATTATCCTATGTAATAAAAGCCCAGCAACTAAACAGCAGAACGACCAGAAAAAATGGGTCAACTTGTTGCTACAATGCACACTGACCACCAGGAAGCAGGCACTCAATGCAGGATTTTGTGTACAAATTCCATGCACTGGGCCCCTAGTTTGAAATAATAGCAAAGTCCAGAATTTAAAAAAAGTCAGTCTGTTAGAAATAGAATCTATCTGAAACATTAAATAATGAAGACACAGTATTTATGCTGTCTGATCAAATACTTTTTCCTCTCCTACAAATGAGAACACATAGACTCTGAACCATACCAAGAAGGTTTCTCTCTTCATCCTCCATTTTTTAAGAAAATTCTTGCAGAGAAGGGCCCATGTTTGCTGACCCACGCTGAAGTGCCTCTTGCTCATTCTGACCTGTTTATTTAAAAATTAGGAAGTAAATGTAAAGGTGTGACATAGGGAACACTGGGCAATCAAGCTGAAAAGAAATATCATAACAGATTTTCCCAAGTGCTTATGTAGCAAAGAAAGGAGGTGAAAAGCCCAAAGACAAGACAAAGGGATGTTCATGTGCAGTGTTGAAAGAAACCACAATCTTAAAAATGATTAGACATAATTTGTATTGACTCCTTATGAAAATTAAAATTAGACAAAAAATTAGAGAGTTTCACAGAGTCAAGTTTTCTCTCCACAACCTTCCACTGTTCAGCTTTCTAATGGGGACACAGGAACTTTATGGACTGCTGGGGGGAGGTGAAAAGTGATTCATTCCCTATTCGTTACTACTGCCATCAGTCAATTCAGCTGCAGGGTACAAATGCCCAGGAAATTTTATAGGAGCCCTGAAGGGGTCCTTTATGAAGATGCTCTTCCTAATGTGCACTATGGTGGCATAGTGTTGTGTTCCTAAGTTTCAGTTTTATATCCCACATATAAGTGAAATCATATGGTTCTTAGCATTTTCTGTCTGACTTATTTCACTTAGCATAATGTTCTCAAGGAAGCCCAGGCCACTGGCCGGTGGGCTGGGGCCTCCCTCTGCAGGAGTGATCCATCACGGAGCCCTGACTGGGTGTGTGGGGCTACATGTTTGAGGGTGATCCATTACAGGGCTTCTGGACTGTGAGAGGGCACAGACTGGGCTGAGGGATGGCTCCCACTGTCAGTGCATGAATTTCATGCACGGGGCCTCTAGTTTAATAATAATAATAATAACAATAATAATAACAATAATAATAAAGAGCATGAGGACAGAAATAGTTGCTGGAGGTTCCTTCTACAATGTGCTGTTTGTGGAACACAGGAGGGCATGCGTTTATGTTTAACAATTGTCCAGGAATGAACAGAAGGATTCAGAAGCCACACGGATGAGCTCCTGATATTACTACACTGGAGCAGGCAATGACAGCTGAGAGGACCCACCTGACACCAACAGCAGCAGTTCAGATCAGGACATCACTGTCCTGGTAAACCACAGTATCAAAGGGTTAAATATATTGCCAATTCTTTCTTTCTGTGATTAGTGCATGTGCTGATAATTATGCATGAATAAAAGAATGGACATGATCTAAGTGTCATCATTTGGCTCTCTGTCTCTCACTGTTAACACTATCCTCCCTCGCTCTTTCCCTGCCCCCCTCTTCGTTTGCCCCCCCCCCCAGCACAGCACCTCCTGATGTAAATGCCAGAAAAAAATGCAACTCACCATATAGTAGCACAAAACATCTAACTATTGTAGCTTAAATTGCTCCAAAAATTGTGTGATCTAGAAAGAATAACTTGGCTATAAAAACCCAGTCATTTCCTGCCAGAATTCTTCATATTTAGAGCATCAGTGAATTGCACAACACATCAGATGGAAATTCTTATGTATTTGGCATGATCCACAAAGGTTCATAAAAACATTGCCCTGAATTTTCTTGAAAATATCTTCAAGCCAGTTAACACAATTCAAAACTCTGAAAATCATGTAACTCCCTCCTGCTCCTCAGCCCCGCCCACCCTCTTCCACCCTCCAACCTCACCCCCCTCCACCCTTCACCCTCACCCCCACACCCCATGCTTACAAATTCTCTGGCAGAAACACTGAAAACAAACAAAAAAAAAATTAAGTCCAATAACGTGGGGAGTAACTCCTATTTGCAAAGGGGGAGCAGAAAGTTCGATTTCTTTCCATTTCTCCAACAGCCTATTAGCTAATACAAGCCACTTGGTCCAAATATGCTTTAGTCATGGGGTAAAAATGAGAAGGGGGAAAAAAAAGTCTTAGTTCTCCAACCGATTACTTAGCCTTACAATAGAAACTACTCAGATGATTTGACAAATCAAAACGAGTCATCAATAACTTACTGCCCTTCATAGTTTCCACCCAAATGTTTGGCATTTCCTGTTGGAAGTCATAGGTGGTATTTCCACAGGCAACACCACCACAGGGTTCGAGGTCCACTTACTCACAGGAAATCTGGAATGATCGTCCAGACACGGTGCGTCCTTGGGGCTCGGCAGTTCCTGGAGAAGCGCTCACGTTCCTTCTGGGTCACTAGTACATCATGCTTTTAACTTCATGTTTGTTGTGAAGAGTTCCGTTGTAGACTGATTTCTGAAAAAGATTGTGGTCTTAATTCAGCCAGGCTACTGCTCAAAGCTCTCTGCTCACATCACCGGGGTGACTCCTTCACTGTTTGTTTCCCACTGCTTTGTCTCCAGGCCAGTTCCTCAGCAGGGATTGTGGAGCTGCAGATGGCTGTCTGGACAGAACAAAACACTAGGCACTATCAGACCCAAAAGGTTTTAGTCTTTCTCCGTTAGCTTTTTTCACACAAGGCCCTACTGGGATTTCCACCTCCCTTCTCCCCCAGCCTCCAATCTTTTAAAGAAACATGAGAGACAGTGCAGAGCAGAAAGAAGCAGGGGGCAGGAGGTAGGGGAGATTTTGAATAAACAGCTAGAAATATACCAATCAAGTCAGAAAGTAGCCCCAAACCTTCCTCTAAAATTTGGTTCTTCAAACCTGGACCTAGAAATACGGCAGTGAAGCAAATTGATTGCTTTTTTCAGGGTTAGAAAATGAACATATTCATGCATGAGTTGGTCAAACATTAAAACACATTTCTGATTGTTGCTGTATGTCCACCGTCTTCTGTAGAAAGTACATGATCACATTTAATAACATCACCTGCATTTTGTACACAGAGAATACAGTTTAGTAGCATTGCATGCCCGCTAACCGCAGCATCTTTCTCCGAGTGCAAAATAGGAGGGACTTAGAGCGATGTCATAAAAATAAGAACGGCACTCCATACGCCACTTCTGCAACAAGTCCCAGAAAACAAACTACTTCCTCTATAAGCAACTATAGACTTTCAGTATGTCCCAGTTTCCATATTGTTTACCAAACATTTTTAACAGGTAGGAGCTGCCATTCTGCCTATTTTTTTGAGCATCTCATGTAACTTGAAGAGAAGGCTGTTCCAAAGCTTCTTGGAATTCATGAAGTTAGTCTTTAGCTGAAGAAGAAAGGAGAAAAAACAAGGACCGCTACCTTTCTGCTTGCAGGCAGCAAGTCTAAGTTCTTCTGGGCTGCAATTACTTCCTAAATACACAGCTGAAGGCGTAGCAAAATGCTGGACATGCAATTCTCAGGGCAACAGACTCTGGGTCCCCTCGTCCATGCAAATCACATGAAGTCTTCCTTACCTATTGTCCCTCAATATATAATCTATTATGTTTACCCTTTGGTTAATTCCACGAGTTCAGAAATTGCTCAGCAAACAGAGTAGAAGCAGGCTGAACTCATTAATGCATGTGATTGTCAGACATTAAAAAAAAAAACAAAAAAAACACACAACACTCACCATTTCTGATGGTTTCTGTATGCCGAGCAAGACTTATGAACCAGGAGGTCACAGTTCAATCCCTGGTTAGGGGTCAGAGCACATGCTGGGTTGTGGGATCGATCCCCAATGGGGGGCATGTAGGAGGCAGCCCATCAATGAGTCTCATCATTGATGTTTCTGTCTCCCCCTATACCAAAATCAATTAAAAATAAAAGAAAAAAGAAGAGATTTAATAGGATTTCAAAAGTGGAATGGCAATTTATACCCTAATGTATTACTTAGCAATGACACATGGCATTTTCTATGTACAAAACCCACTTAAGATAATAACCTCATATGGTAGGAACTATTATAATCACCCCCACTTCACAGATAAGAAAAGTAAGGCACAGAGAGTTGAAATAATTTGCCTGATTTCACAAAACTGGTAACAGAATCTGGGTTAGAACCCAGATCATCTCCAGTCTGTGAGCTCAAGTAAATGCTATGTTGTTTCACTTTTTATAATTCCCCTTGCCTTTTGCTTATGTTTTGTAGAAATATCTCCAGTGCCAAAAGCCATATAGATTTCATGTGATGGGCTTTGCATCAGACTAAAACATTCAGCTAGGATTGAAAATAACTACCGTTTCCCTGAAAATAAGACAGTGTCTTATATTAATTTTTTTCTCCCAAAGCTGCACTACGTCTTATTTTCAGGGGATGTCTTATCTTTCCATGTGCTAAGTCTTATTTTCAGAGGATGTCTTATTTTCGGGGAAACACGGCATTACCTTGGGATCTGGTGAAGCCTCAACACTGTGTGCAAATGAAGAAATAATCTGAAGAATGAATTGGCCCAGCAGCCTGATAAAGAGATTGGTTAAATATATTCCTATGTGGTTTTTAAAATATTTATTATTATTATTATTATTATTATTATTATTATTATTTCAGAGATGAGAGCAGAGGGAAAGAGAAACATCAATGATGAGAGAGAATCATTGATTGACTGCCTCCTGTGCACCCCGCTCTGGGGATCAAGCCTGCAACCTGGGCATATGCTCTGAATGCGAATTGAATGATGACTTTCTGTTCATTGGCTGAAGCTCAATCACTGACCCACACCAGCCAGGCTCTAGGTTTTTTGTTGTTGTTTTTTAAGCAATTGTGAATGGGACTGTTTTCTTAGTTTCCCTTTATAATAAAGTTCTTTGGTGTATAAAAAATGCTACTGATTTCTGGATTTTTATTTTGTATCCGGATACTTTACTGAATCCATTGATCAGTTCTAGTAGTTTTTTTTTTTTAGTGGAATCTAGGGTTCTCTATATACAGTGTCATGTCATCTGCAAATAATGGCAGTTTTACTTCTTCCTTTCCAGTTTGGATGCCTTTTATTTCTTCTTCTTGTCAGATTGCTGTATCTAAATTCCCTGAACTATGTTGAATAAGAGTCTTGCTCCTGATCTTAAGGGGAAAGCTTATAGCTTTTTCCCACTGACTATGATGCTGGCTGTGGGTTGGTCATATGTGGCCTTTATTGTGTTGAAGTATGCTCCTTCTATTGGAAGCAGCCCGTTTATACAATGGAATACTACTGGGCCATAAAAAATTAGGAAATTGTACCTTTTGGGACAGCATGGATAGACCTGGAGAGCACTGTGCTAAGTGAAATAAGCTAGTTAGAGAAAAAAACAAGACCATATGATTTCACTAATATGTGGAATCTAATGAGTAAAACTAACAAGTAAAAGAGAAACAGACTTATAGATGTAGAGAACAGATTGTCAGCTGTCAGAGGAGAAGGGAGTTGGGAGAGTGGGTACAAAAGGTAAGAGATTAAGCAACCCTTGCCCCAAACTCATAGTTACAGACAACAGTGATTACCAGAGGGAGTGGGGGGTTGGGGAGGGAGAAGAGGGTATGGGGAGATAAATGGTGATGGAAGGAGACGACTTGGGGTGGTGAACGCATAATACAATATACAGATGATGTATTATAGAATTGTATGCTTGAAACTATAAACATTCATTAACCAATGTCACTCCAATAAGTTAAAAAAAAGTAAAATAAAAAGAGTTCAGTGTCCCTGACTAAATAGTCAGGCATTGCATGCTTTAAAAATCATTGCTTTAAAGGATACCTCCATGAATAGGAAACCCAAAACAAACCAAAAACCAAAAACCAAAAACCAAAAACCAAAACAAAAACAAAAAAACCCCCAAGTCATCTGAAGGAATATTTGCTGATACGTATCTTCTTTTTATATGCCTATATGAGCTGTTGACTCCAATTAATTTCTCTTAATATAAGCATACACCCAATCATTCATTATTATAAATGGTTAGTTAAAGCTTAAAAGTTTAATGTGGCTAATGTATTTTTTATAATACCCATGACAATATACACAAAACGTAGAAAATAAAATAAATGTCTCCAAATAAATTCTGTAAGTAAAATGCAGCCCCTCCACCCCTTCCAATAAGGCATGATCACTGTGAACAGTGCCCGCAGAAGACAAGAAAAAAGGTTTATTCAACAACAATGTAAATTACTTTAATTTTTCATCTTAAAATACACCCAGTAAAGTAAAATTATATTCTCAATTTTGCAGTAAACTAAGCGATGGGTCACATCTGTTACTTAAGTTAAAATAAACAAGCAATGAGAGAAAGAGAGAGAGAGAGAGATGGAAAGAGAGAGAACTTCATTTCCCAGAGAGACTTTTCTGTTCTTGCTTTTCATCCTTCCTCAGATCCATCTGCATCTCCTGGGTTTTGGCAGATAGTTTCCAAAAATTTGTTTCTTAAAAATATAGTAAACAGATTCTACTCGATCCTATCTGTGCCTTCTTTTAGAAGGGGGAGACTGGAAAGACCCTTTGCATGATCTTCATTTTTATGTGCAGTGGCACTTCTCAGATATATTTCTGGCCTGCTTCCATGATCTGTTAAGAAGACGACAATGGATACAAGATACTTTTTTTTTTCTTTTCACCTCGCCTGCAAATATTTTACTTCCATGAGGGAAGAAGGTAGGTCCCTAGGATAACCCATCCATTTCATCCAGTCATCTGATTTCATAGTTTCTAAGTTAAGCTTTCCTGTGGTTTTCCATTTCCCCATTTCTACTTGGACCATGTTTTTTCTGTTCCTTTTTTAAGGTTCCCCTAGCTCTGTTCTTCTCCTCCCATCTGGAAAGTCAGAGTGAGGGCTTGCTGTTATTTCATTCTACCAGTGATCATCCTTAAATGCTGATAAACATATTTGGACAAACATTACCCTGACAATGTAAAAAACAATTAGCCTATTTTTCTGTCTATCTCTTTCCAGGACCTACTACAATACATATGTGCCCCCATCATTCCCCTTACAGGTTAAGCCCTTTAACATATTTGACCTTGAAACCTTAGGTCTGCTTTCTGCTAGCTCTGCAATGCCAGGCAAGTGACCCATCTCGAAAGCCTGTTTCCTCACCTGTAAGATACCGTCTCCAACAGGGTCATTTAGGATTTTAAATGTACCATTTGGGGATAAGGTAAGGATTAAAGAAGAAACACATGCTAAGTATTTATTACAGTACCTAATGTTGAGTGAGATTCAATAAATCCTAGTGATCAGATCCTCCAGAGCCTTGTTGAGACTGAAATTATAGGTATTTTAATTACTAATCTGATTTTAAATCATATCTCCTTGATTACCTAACATGCATTTTTTAAATTACTTGTGATGTAAATATATTTTAATATAATTTTTGGCCATTTGTAAATAATCTGAGAAAAAAACTTCGATTTTTCCAGTTCTGTTACTTTGTCTTTCTGGATTTTTGGTTTTCGTTTTTGATTTTGACCTTTGCTGAAATGTCTTAAATCATTCACTTTAAAAATAATGTTGCCACCCGGCCAGTGTTGCTCAGTGGTTGAGTATTGACCTATGAACTAGGAGGTCATGATTCAATTCCTGGTCAGGGCACATACCTAGGTTTGCAGGCTCAATCCCCAGTAGGGGATGTACAGAAGGCAGCTGATCAATGATTCTTTCTCATTGATGTTTCTCTCTCTCTCTCCCTCTCCCTTCCTTTCTGAAATCAATAAAAAATATTTAAAAAATAATGTTACCATATGATTTCACTTACATGTGGAATCTAATGAACAAAATAGACTGCTGAACAAGATAGATCCAAACCCATAGATAGATGGAACAGACTGATCTCAGAGGGAAGGGGGCTGTCAGGGACTGGAAAAGATTAGTCAAAGAACATACATGCATATATGTATAGCCCATGGTTAAAGACAATGATGTGGTGAAAACTGGGGGAATAGAGGGCTGGTAGAGGGGTTAATGGGGATGATGGGGGACATCTGTAACAGTGTCAACAATAAAAGAAATAATTACATGTTAATGCTTCCTCACATCTCGTTTTGCTGAGAATGCTTACATATCATTGAACCCCATTCATTTCATCTACTGTCTTTCTCCCATTAGGCTATTTTAGGATGTTCTCTTCAACCCCAAGTGTATGAAATATGACAATGTGCTCAGGTGTAGCTTTTGTTTTTGTCTTTTCCCCTTTGTCCTGCATGGCACTTTGTGGGCACTTGTAATCCAAGAACCTGTGTCTTAATTTTTTTCCCTAAGTTCTGAGAAATTTTCAGCTAATACTTTGGTTGAGTATTACCCTCACTATTTTTTTTTTTCTTTTTAGTTTTTCTATTCTTTTTCCCTGGAAGTTAATTAGGTATTTACCATCTATAGTCCTTGTGTTATCTTTTCCCTATGCACCATCCTATTAATGGAAAGCCATCCATATTCACATCACATAGAAACAATCCTTCCAACATATAATGTTGATTATGTCTCTCATAGCTACCTCCAGTTTTCTGGTTTGTTTGCCAAAAAAATAAGACTTCTGACTATCTGATCACTGCTTCTCTCTCCAAACTTCTCTTGTCTGAGCCTTTCTTCCAATTCCAGCTGTACTTAGACATCTCTTTGTATCTATATAATTATTTTAAATATATTTTTATTGATTTCAGAGAGGAGAGATAGAAACATCAATGATGAGAGAGACTCATTGACTGGCTGCCTCCTGCACACCCCACATTAAGGGTTGTGCCCTGACTGGGAATTGAACCAAGACTTCCTGAGCCACATCAGCTGGGCATGATCACTCATTTTAAATGAATGCATCACTCTCTCATTTACCTCTATTTGTGCTCCTAGAATAAACCCCTCCTCTCACTGGCCTCTCATGACTCCATCTATCTGCCTAATTTTCACTTGTCCTGCAGGTCTTGGCTATGACTTCTTCTCCCCAATGAGCCTTCCTCATGGGTTGGATGCCTTCCAGGGTCTCCTGTAGCACATCAAGGTCACTGCTACTGTAGTATGTACCTCACCCCATTTTAAACTAATGACCATCTTTCTCTAGCTATGGACTGGAAACTGCTGAGGGGCCGCTATAGAATCTTCATTGCTATAGCATCACAGAGTATGGGGCCTAAAAGTTGTTCAATACCTATATTTTGATTTTTAAATGTTGAATGTGAGGCAGGGAAGCAAAATAAACCAAACCAAACTATCATTTACTGTTTTTGGAAGCCTGGTTTTGAAAGAAATCTTGGTAGGATAGTAGCCAAAATGAGTTGTTCTGATCGAGTACATTTTTTAAAAGTGTGTTTTTTAGAAGAGGAAGGAAAAGGGAAATAACAAAAACAGGAGAAATTAAGTAACAGATGGAACATTACTTTTAGGGGCAGGAGAGGTGGTAAGCAGGGAGTGGATCAGATCCAATACGAGAGGTCAGCCTGAAAAAGGAGAAGGAGAAGTTCTTCGTCACAAGAAAAAAGGGAGGTGAAAGTGAGAACTGAGAGAATTTTTAAATATGACAAAGTGAAGTGAAGACTTCACCCCTGAGTAGTATGCTCAGTGAAATGTTAGAGAAAGACAAATACCATATGATTTCACTTTTATGTGGAATCTAAAGAACAAAATAAGTGAACAAAAACTGAAACAGATTTATAGACACAGAGAGCAGGCTGATGGTTGCCAGAGAGGAGGGAGCTTGGGGCACTGGTGAGGGAGGTAAAGGGATTGAGAAGTACAGACTGGTAGTTACAAAAAACACAGGGATGTCAAATACAGCACAGGGAATATAGTTAATAATATTGTAATTAACTGTATGGTGTCAGATGGGTACTGGAAACATCAAGGGGAACACTTTGTAAAGTATATGAGTATCTAATCACCGTGCTGCATACTTAAAACTAATACAAAATAATTTGAATGTAAACCATAATTGAAAAGAAAGAAAAAAGAGCAACAGAGCTTTTTGAAATTATTATAAAGATTTATGGTAATTTAGCATCAATGCTACAACAAGAGTTCCCCACTATCATAAAATAAACCAATTAATAATTATACTTTAAAAAAATGTACTTCACCCCTGAGACATTTTTCTGTGAAGTAGGAAGCAAATTCTAAAAACAGACCAACAGATGTGCCTGGCAACTGAGGACAGTGTTTGCAGAGTCTTGAAATAGCCACCAGGGGAAAGTCTGCCTTACACACATGAGGACTCTCAAATCCTGCTGGCAGCCCTACCTAGATAGATAGTTCTTAAAACAAAAGGAAAATTTGTGACATTCTCCTTTGAACAAATGGCTCACAATAACATCTGATCAACTTTATGGCAAAAATGACATTGAACAAAACAATGTTAATGGAGAACCATGAAAAGCAGGCAAAAATAAAATATTATGTACAATCAACACAAATTTCTTTTAAAATTGGGAGTAGTACAACAGATGTGTGTGTGTGTGTGTGCGCGCGCGCGCACGATGTACACACTTGTGCATACCCTTATATAGAAGAAAAATCATTTTAAAATAATAGTAAGTACACAAAAAACTGCTGATGAGGTGAAGAGGGAAATCAGCACTCACACAATCATAATACACTCAACAATTTCAAAATCGCAACCAATGCTGAGGTGATTCCCATTGTTTTCAACAGGTATGTTTGAACTGCTTTTCCAATGCAGGTGCTTGCTCCTTTGTGAGCTGAGGGGCTCCTAACTGGATTTCAAAACAATTCTTGAAAAGGTTTCTGAGGAAGGCTCCTTGGGTATTACAGCAAACTTGGAACCAGGATGTATCAGAACCTGGCATGCAGCAATCATGGCGCCTCTGACTGTGGATTATATCCCTCACATAGTTCAGTAAGATATCTTTTCAGTGAATGTCATATTTCAAAAAAGTCATGCTTCAAAAAAATCCCAAGTTTGTAGTTTTATTTATTCAAAACCCAGTGCCTGGTTCTTCAGATAACTTCATTAACACTTTGTGTTGCTTTTATCACAAATTTTCTATTGGCCCTAAATTTGAGGGGAAGGGTAATTTTATAATGTATTCATTTATTAACTAAATATAGAAAGAGTACCTAATATTGATGTTGATGATTTTTAAAAATTATATAAAATGCAAATTATTGCATGTAACAGAAGCTTAGAGGACATCAGCAAGGCATGACCGGGCTTCATGGGTCGTCTGAATGAGAGATGAGTTTCCATCTCATGGTTGTATCCACCTCTTCATCAAAATTCCCCACCTTCTGCTCCTTAGAAAGCTCTACCAATACCTAAATAAGAAACAAGAAGAAAACAGAATTACCAAGTTGTTGACTATCTTATAGACAGGAACAATGTGTGTTACTGTCACGTGCAATTTACAAAGACTACACAAAATTGTCCAAGTTGGCTCACCTTTTCCAGCGTGCACTGAGAGAGGCTGTATTCCTCCAGGTTAAAATTATGTTTCACTGGGGGAAAGAAAAGACTAGCAGTAGATGCTTATAACTTATTACCAATATTTTTTTTGTAAATCACATGAAATAAAAATGCAAACCATTCATATAAATGGACTATAGAACTGAACAAACAAATCCTTGGTGAGAGAAAAAAAAAAGTCAGAATACAAATACACATTAAATAAATCTTGATATTAGAATTTTCTCATATTACACATTTGTGACATGTGTTTTATTACTTAGTTGATATATCCTGGGAGATATATAGGTTCCTGGAGGAACTGCATAATTGACTGATAGACTCTTACATGGGGAAAATTTCAATCCCATTCCATTCCTTTTAGTATATGTGCTGCCGAAGCGAGCACTCATTCCATTCCCTTTAAGAGGACCCACTACTTTGGTGGAACTGTGTGTTTCAGCTCTCTGCTGGGCATTCTCAAGAGGAAATCTGCATGAGAGTGGTCATCAGATTTACATATTCATGAGTTCACAGATCGCCATTTATACATTGGGAACCTTCAATGAATGGGAGCCACCCTTAGGTGCCAGGGATAGAGCTGTAAATGAAACAGGTAAAACAAGAACCCCTGCCTTTGTGTAGTACGCATTCTAGTGGGAGGAATATGGACATTAGGTAAACAAGCAATATATAATAAACATATTAATGTACGTAAGTATAACAAAGTAAATGATAGCTACTACTGAGAAAAAATAAATCAAGTGAAATAAATAGGAAATGGAGGGCACTCTTTACAGATAGCTAAGAAGGGCCACAATAACAAGATCATAACTGAGCTGGAACCTGAAAGAGGTGAGGAAGCAGCTTGGAAATTTAGGAAGCAGAATTCCAAAAAGAAGGATTAGCAAGTGCAGGAAGTCAGGGTGTCTAGAGTAGAAGGAGCAAACCAGAGGTCTATATTATGTCAAGCACTGTTGGTGAGCCACGCACTGTTCTAGGCTCTTCACCAATGAGTTCATTTAATCCTCCCAACAACCCTGCCAAGCAGCACTGATGCTATCCCCCATTTTAGAGATGAACCATCCAGATGCGGGGATTAAGCAACTTTGTCCAGTGTCTCCTAGCTTGTAAGCAAACACAGGGAAGTTTCCTGTTGTCTTTATTTTATGAGTGAAATATAAAGCAAGGACATCAACTGTGCGAGAAGAGCAGGAAGGAGACACATATGCAAGGAGAGGGGGAATGAAGTGAGAATTGAGGACACTTGGTATGAATGGATTACATACATGTAAACAAAGCAGACAGGACTAAAGGGCTTTCTGAATTTAATGTTATGAACTCACATTAAACCAACCAAGCACAACTGTGTGTTTTCTGCAGCTTCCATCTGCACTGGAAATTAACCTCTTTCAGAGGTTTGGGTTAACCAAAACTGGCATTAAATCCCGACCACTTTGTACTATTAGGATTCTTAAGATCATATATATCCTACAGGACCTGTTTTTTAAATTGTATTACACAATTATCTCCTATTAAATTACTAACCAAGCCTGAATTAATTCTACAAAAGTTTTCTTGTAAAAATGGTCACTCTTACCTGCTTCTAATTTGTAAAAGGCCTGAGATAGAGGGTAAATATCCGCCACGGGCAGTTTATAGGCCAAGAAGGTGGAATATCTGGAAAAAGGAAAATGTCATACTTGACCTTGAGTTTCAAGGAGAAAAAAAATGACCATCAAAATAATTACTGATATTACCAGCAATTTCCTTTTTGTAATAAAAACAATGCAAATTAGACCTGGCCAGCTGGCTCAGTAAGTTATAGTGTCATCCTGTGCACCAAAGGTTTTGGGTTCAATTCCCAGTAAGGGCACATTACCTAGTATGGGGGTTCAATCCCTGGTTGGGGATTCAATACCTGGTTAGGGCACTTACAGAAGTTAACCAATGGATGTTTCTCTCTCACACTGATGTTTCTCTCTCTCCTCCCTTTTTCTCTCTAAAACTCAATAAACATATCCTTGGGTAAAGATTAAAAAAGTAATAATGCAAATCAATGTAGTTCACATATGAAATAATCTAATTTATCAATGGACATTTCTTAAAATGACTTTGGTAGTTGGCTGTTGGAGATAATTATCCAAGAAATAATCCAGCATAATTATACTATTCTCAGTTTACACAAACATTTCTCTTGTTGAACATAGATAGCTATTCTGAACTAATCCCTTTGGTAAATTCAGACAAGGCTGGAATTAATCTCAATTCAATGTTTCATCCTTGTCACCAGAAAGCTAAGAGAGATATGAGGTTGGGAAAGAGGGGCATAATAGTGAATGGGTTCAAAAGGTTTTAAATAAAATGTCCCTGACCTCTGAGGAGAGAAGACCTGGGACTGCTGTTTGGCATCTTGCTTCCACATGCTACTTCTGGCTGTGTGACCTCAGGCCCCATTCTCAGCTCCTTCCTACACAGAAGCCTGGTGATCCCAGGTAGGTCCAAAGCTGCCCCAACTTCCAGGACTGGCCCTCTTCATCCCAGATGCTGCCCTTCTAGCCTTGCCCTTCGTGACCTTCCCACCTATATCAAAACTTCTTCTCAGGTTTGTGACACCAAAGGTCTAGAAATAGGGCTGTTACATGCCCAGCCATAGACCTCAGGTAGTGCCATTATATTCATACTGTGCTAAAATGGAAACAGCAGTTATGTTCTGCTTCTCTGGGGTGATTATCTCTCCAAAAAATTTCCAATTCAGTTCATAAATGGAAAACTCTTTGATTATATCAGTTACTATTTGTTCCCTATGAAGGGAACTTACCCTAAACAGTTATATCTTTTAAATTATGAATATTAACATCTTTTGAATATTTATTTACAAAGAGGCCAATGGAGGATGCCATGGGCCTGACTATGGCCCTGTGTGGGTTTTAATAATCAGAAACCCCTCTTATATTTCCCCCCAAGTCTTCCGCCAGAGCTGGGAATCAGCCCTGGATGGCAGAGGAGACCCATGAAAGCTGTCCCTAGGCCTCCCTGGGAGATACAGCTACCTGGGTAGCTCCCAAATCTCATAATCTGTAAGACTCAGCAAGTCCATTTTTGAGGCCCCAACTTTCATCATAAAGTCACCCTGAAGTTCTCTCAGAGCAGAAAAAGAACCAATGAATGGGTAAAAACAACAGGTTTCTCCATAATCAGAAGCTCCATTCACCTTTCCTGCAAGGCAGCCTGTGGGAAAAGCTTCAGAATCTCAGTGTGGACCAAAGTCACTTGAGAAGCTTCCTGCACTTTTAGTTCTAGAATGTAATCCTTGCCAAATTTGCTTTTCAGGTGTTGGATGGAGCCAATGCATCTATGGACAAGAAGGAAAACATGTTGGAATGAATATTGGCTCTGAAATTTTTTACATTATTCCTAAATTTCGAAGAAAAGGGAAAGGAAGTCACTGAGGGAGCTGAAAAGAAAAACTCCATCTGGTGATTGTCCCTTTTAATAGGAAATCTCATTTTGGGGGTCAAGTGAAGGCTATGGAAAGACACCCACCTCAACCTTCCAGACACCATGATGGCGATGCGGTCACAAAGAGTCTCTGCCTCCACCAGGTTTTGGGTGGTCAAGAGAACCCCCTTCTCTGTGTTTTTAATGGTTAATTGAATCATTTTCCTGAAGTAAACCAATAAAATCAACACCATTAAAAAAAAAAAAAGCATGAGATGGATGTGGGGGAATGAGAGAAAGGGGAAATTTTATAGGCAAAATACAGTTTATAAATCATATTTAGATCCTAATTAAAAACAAAACAAAACAGAGAAATGTGACTACTGATTAGGTTTTTGTAGCATAAAGAAAAATTTTTAAATATTTTTATTATATATTGATAAAACCACACCATTTAGGAGTGATTCTGGTTAAGTTAAAGAAAAAATCCAAACCAGCTGGCGTGGCTCAGTGATTGAATATTGACTTATGAACCAGGGATCACAGTTCAATTTCCAGTCAGGGAACATGTCTGGGTTACAGGGCTCGATCCCCAGTAGGGGGCATGCAGAAAGCAGCTGATCAATGATTCTCTCTCATCAATGATGTTTCTATCTCTCTCTCCCTCTCCCTTCCTCTCTATAACCAATAAAAATATATTTAAAAAAAAAGAAAAACTGCATATCTTTTGTAGAAACTAACTGAGATATTTATCAATAAAGGACCTGTTGCCTAGTATTTGCTTCAAAATAATTGGGGAGTGGGGAAATAAAGTGAGTGGAGGTATAAATGAAGAAATATTGACTTTGTATGGATAATTGTTGAAACTGGGTGATGAGTAAATGTGTTCATAAATGATTCTCTTTATATTTGTATAACAATGTCCATAATAAAATTCTTTTTAGAGGTCAGACAGTCACAAATATAAAAATGAATTGGAAAAGTTTATTAGTCCAAATGGAAAGTCTCAGATAGAAAACTAAAAAGAATTTATAACTAAGAAGTTATATAAACAAACTTGACAGATTAGGTAGCGGGGGTTGGGGGGCAGCAATGGGGAAATTATGTCACTAAATTAATAGTTCCTAAGGAAACAGTTATAGACATCTCAATGAGTAAAAGATAAAATCAAAATACAGCCCAAATTGCAATACCTAAAACTCCAACAAAGTCCTTGAGTGTGTTTGTTTTGCTGTTCTTAAAAAAAAAAAGGTGAATACCACATGAATACACTACATTAGTGAATCTAGAAGGGTTGAGCAGATGTGGGGGCAGGGTAAGAGATCAACCAAATGACTTGTATGGATGCATATAAGTATAATCAATGGACACAGACACTAGGAGGGTGGGGACATATGCTGGGAGAAGGGATAGAGGAGGCTGGGGGGAGGTCAATAGGGGAAAAAGGAGACATGTTCTACTGTGTGTAATGCTTTAAACAATAAAAATTTTTTAAAAAATGTGAATACCACATGAATATGCTACATTAGCAAATCTATTTGTTCAATATTTGTTTTCCTAATAATATGGAGTATCTCCACTGCACTGGAAACCTGTGGATTTGCTTTGCTACGGCCAGTTTAAGGATGAAACATGACATGAGGTTTCTACTGCTGGCTCATAGGGGACAGTTCTCACCACATCTGCTGCTGTCCTGTAGGATCCATGCCTGTAGATGGTTCATCCAGGATCAGGATGGGTGAATTTCCCAGGATGCTCAGCAGGAAACACAACTGAAATGCAGAGAAATACCTCTATCTGCTGCCAGCCCACGTCCGCCCTCGAGATAGCAGCACACACCACACATACCTTTCTGGTGGCTCCTGGTGTTAATTTCTGCACCGGGACATTCAGCTCTTGGTGCAGTTTGAAGGCATCCACCAATCTGATGGGAAATACGAAGAGAATGGGGAAAAGGTCATCATAGGGAAGAGGAACAGCCTTCGGGGGAAGCTGGGTGCTATTGTTCTCATTAACTCCAATGACCAAGGGAAAGGACAGTTTATTGCAGAATGGGAAAGATTTTCATTTCGTAAACAGTTTTTAAGAGTAGTAGAATTCTGTGAGGAATAGAAATGGATGATCCTTCATTCACTGTCAAAATCAGCCCTTGTTGCCTGGCTGGTATGGCTCAGTGGTTGAGTGTCGGCCTATGAACCAGGAGGTCATGATTCCATTCCAGGTCAGGGCACACCCCTGGGGTTGCGGGTTTGATCCCCAGTGTAGGGCGTGCAGGAGGCAGCTGATCGATGGTTCTCTCTCATCATTAATGTTTCTATCTCTCCCATTCTCTCCCCTCCTCTCTCTCTAAATAAATAAAAACGTATCTTGGGAAAAAAGAAAAGAAAAAGAAAGTACTGGTGCTGCCAATTCAACATCAGAGTACAGAGGAAAATAGTACTTAGAAAAAAAACAACAACTAAAAAAACAAAAAACAAAACAAAACACCATGCAGCCTTTGTCTGACATCCCTGCTCTGAGAGGGGGAAGATGTCCTTTCTACTCTCCACTCTTTATTAGAGGATTCATCATCAGTGGACAGCCTCCCTGCCTCTTGACACAAGGGGATCTCATGACTGTACCGTGTGATGGCAACTGCGGCGTCTGCTTTCCTCAGCCCTTTCACTGCAGCGAACAGGTCCAGGTGCACCCTCACCGTCAGGTTGGGCCACAGCGCGTTCACCTGAGGGCAGTACCCCAGGAACTTGACCGAGCCATCTCCCCAAACTGAACTCCATCCTTTCAGTTCCACCTATGAAAGTAAACTGGTTTTAGAAATACATGCAGCCTTTTCTCCAATCACATAATCACTCAAGACACTGACGTGTAGCTAATAAATGTCTACATTTTTTTGAGCATCAAAAAATATTTCTAGAAATCACCTCCTAGATTTGTGATTAAAAACTTTTTTAATGATTCAAAGCATAGCCATACAAAACTATGGTCTATGTTTATTGAGATTTCTATTTTTGGAATGGATACCGTTTCTTCATTTTTTACTACCTCTCCAGCCGTTGGCTTTGTGACCCCAGATATCAATCTCAGAGATGAACTTTTACCAGCACCGTTGGGCCCCAGCAATCCCAGTATTTCACCTGAAAGAGAACCATTGATTATTGGAAGTAAAATAATCAGAACATAAACAGGACATAGATCAGAAAATAAACAGGACATAAAACTGTTTCTCCAATAACCTTCTTAAATAACCCCTCAGTGCCATTTTGAAATTTATAACATATATGTAATCCATGTTACCAAACATGTACTTCAACTCCTATAATTATTTAAGGTATTTGTGAAAAACTTATGAATTTGATGTCAATACCAGTGTTCTTTTTCAAAAACATTTTTTTAGTGAAAAAATGTGCCCAGATTGTTTCCTAGAACAGGTGGTTGATGTGCTGAGTAGAGATGGGTTAGTGGTTCCTAAACTTGGGAATTCAGGGACATTTTCTCCACCCCAGATTCTATTGCCTGTGGTCAAGCCATCTTTCATTGGAACTGATGCAAAGGCTCTTAATCTGTCCACAACCCAAATTTATGAGCAAACAATAGCGTGTTGTTTTGTTTTTTAAGACACAAATAATTGTGACAAACGCTGGCTGAGAACCCTCTGTAGCATTCTAATAACTTGTTGTAAAACCTGAATTCTGTGCTAGATCTCACAAAGCTTCACCTCATTGGTCTTGCCCACCTCTTTGATTTCACTCTTTCCATCCACCAATGCAGCCACTGGCTTCTTTGTATGTGTCTTGACCACATCAAAGGCACCCCCATGCCTGAGTTCCTGCCCTTGTTGCTTCCTCTGTCTGGGTACCCTTCTCTCTTCGTGCTTAACACAGCTGGCACCTTCTCATAACCCAGGATGTGGCTTAAATGTGGCTTTTCAAGGAAGGTCCTTCCAAACCCTAAGTGAAAGCCACACCTATCATTCCACATTTTTACATGATGCACACAGGACTTGCCTATGTGACTTTAGACATTTTTCTTAGTAGGTTATTTTTGTTTCTTAATAGGTTATTTCTTCAAAATATGTTCAGAACAGGCCCAGGAGCACCCTCATCGTTGAGAACATATTTTGAAAAACAAAGAAAAGTACTGGTGCTGCCAATTCAGCAGCACAGTATAGAGAAAAAGAGGGCTTTAAAAAAACAAAATGTGTGTGTGGGGGGGAGAAACAGCCCTTAGGATATATAATCCGTGAGGATAGGAACTTGCCTATTTCCTTCATAATTATATTTTCAGAGCCTAAAACCAATCCTTGGAACACGAAAAAAAAAAAAAAAATAGAAGGTGTCCCCAAAAAGATATACACACACTTTAAATAATTATAAAGGCAGTGATTATTAAAATCCATTTCACTTAAAAAAAAATTGGGCCATCCGCTGATACGGTGTTTATGCATTTTTGGGGGACACCCTATTTATGTTAAATGAATGACTGCTTTAGCAGGTACAGCAGTATCTAAAACACAGATATTCACTGGGTATTTCTAAAAATGATGATGAATAAAAAAGGGTTCTTCCAAACCTTTTTTAACACAGAAGGAGATATTTCTTATGGCTACCTTCTTCTTCTTCTTTGAAAAGCAATTTTTCTTCGGGCCGGCGTATTCTTTGTGTAGACAGCTAGCAATGATGACGGGTTGCTGGAATAGATGAGCATGTGATTTTCCTCTGAACCTTCAGAGACTCTATGCTCCCATGTTCTCCCTAATGGAGCCCTTCGCACCTTATTCCATGAACCAAATCAGATGCTAAGTTGAGCCTGATTCAAATGCAACATGCGGCCTGATGGCGTGGCTAAGTGGTTAAGCATTGATTTATGAACCAGGAGGTCACGGTTTGATTCCCAGTCAGGGCACTTACCCAGGTTGTGGGCTCCATGCCCAATGGGGGTTGCGCAGGAGGCAACCAGTCAATGGTTCTCTCTCATCACTGATGTTTCTATCTCTCCCTCTCCCTTCCTCTCTGAAATCAATACAAATATTTAAACACACACACACACACACACACACACACACCCTAAATAACATGTATTCATTAACATTTCATGCTTCTGAATAGGCTGAGAAAAGCAGCATTATTTCACGGAAGCCGGCTCCCTGCCTTCCCAGAACAGAAGTGTCTAACCTCATGGGAATATCATGGCATCTAAGTCAAAGAAATGAATGACACTTAGCATTTCAATCTCTACATAGGATTCTAAAACAAATGTCACTCAAGTAAATTCCTCAACTCATAAAATTTTTGGTTTTGAAAATGATCGAAGTCCATTTTTATCAAAAGAAGAATAGAGCCCCTTGCTTTGTACACTTCTTGGAGCTTCTAGGACACTCCCAAGAAGTGGGAGTGTTAAGAATGGTTAAGAATCATGAAAATGTACCAAACACTCAACTTTCAAAGTGAAAGCCAGCACATCAACCTCTGCTATGGGTAGTTTTTGGATAGTGCCATTAGCATGCCCTCTGTCTCATGGTTTCCTACCTCCTCTGTGCTGGAAGTGGTCATCAGGGCTGTTGCTGTTCTCATTCTTTCTGCTTGAACATCTTCATCTTCATCGATAGGTTCCTCTGGATTTGGCCCAGCCTCTCTTCTTTGGGGGGAAATTCTGTGGACAAAAGGAAACATATAAGCCACGTGATTTTTTCCAGTTGTCCAAGATGGATCACGAATCAGCCCCCGGTGATATGACCACTGCCCCTTTCTTTCAATAAACTGGTGATGACCATGGCCCTGTGTATACTACCTCTGCTTTTGCCAAAAATTCCCATCCTGGTAACCAGAATTCCTTTGTCCATGTTGTTTCCATTCTTTCAGTTAGCATTGTTGACCCTTTCCAATGTGTTGGTAAGGACCAGTGCCTCTTTAAAAATCATGTCACCTACATTTCCTCTGTTTACTTTGAGTCCATCTAATCAGCCCAACATTTGCCTTAGCATCTCTTATTGTTCACCCTTTCTGGAGCATACACACACACACACACACACACACACTTGTAAAGCACTTGGAACTATATTGCTCAACCAGTTCCATCCCTTTTCCTCCGTTCAAGGATATGTACCCATCCTGGACAGGAGAATGGCATACTTGAGGACTCATTAAATTTTGGAGAGACTGGAAACACCATCAGCTGGTTAGTGCCGGAACTCTGCCTGGGAGCCCTGTTTCCTGGCAGTAAGCCAGCAATCTGCTGATCCCAGTGAAAATCAGCACGCTGTTTACATTGCAAAGACAAACCTATCTAGGAATATTAAAATAGGACATCAAGCATGAAAGGAAGCTTTCCTCTACCTGAAAACAGGATCCTTTCGCCTTACTGTCTGTCCACACTTCATTTCCAGACATCTTAGAACAAAAGCGAACAGCAAAGCCTGAAAGTAAGGCTAGGAGCAAAAACAAACAAACAAACAACTGTTATATTTAGGTATTTTGTTCACAAATATGATTTAAACATTTGAATTAGGTTGGTGACCTTTGGCTTTCAGGCAAAAGATGAGGATCATCTTACACACACTGGGGAGAAATCCAGCTGCACAGTGACAATCCAGCTTAGGGGAACCTGACTCTTCTTCTCATAACCCACACCCAGTCTGCCAGCAAATGCTGCTGTTTTACCTTCAAAATTACCCAGCATCCAACTAACTACTTCTCACCCAGGTCTGTGCTACCCCCACCCAGGGCCAGGTCCTTATCATTTCTCTTTACTATCATTATTTTTTTAAAAAGAACCCTGGAGGTATGGCTCAGTTGGAAGGAATATCATCCCATACATCAGAAGGTGATGGGTTTGATTCCAGGTCAGGGCATACCTGATCGGCTGTCAACCCTGATCAGGGCACATGCCAGAGGCATCTACTACTGTGTTTCTCGCATATGGATTTTTTTTCTCTCTCTCCAATCCAAAAAAAAAAAATTTACAATATCTTTCTACATGGTCTCCCTCTTCTCCCCTTGCTCCAAACATCTATTCTCAACACAGCCACTAGAGCTACTCTTTTGAAACATGTCCTTTGCTTAAAACCTTCTAGTGACTCCTCAGTTACTCAAACAAAGTCAAAGTCCTTATGGTGACTGAGAACACTGTGTAACCTCTTCAATCCACCCGCACGTGTCCCTGTGGCCTCTGTTGCCTTCTCTCGTACCACTCCCCTCTTAGGTCACTCTGCCACAAGCACACTGGCTGCCTGCCTGACCCTGAGCAAGCCAGATGACTTTTTTTTTTTTTTTTTTTTTTTTTTTTTTTTTTTACAGAGAGGAAGAGAGAGGGGTAGAAAGCTAGAAACATCGATGAGAGAAAAACATCGATCAGCTGCCTCCTGCACACCCCCCACTGGGGATGTGCCTGCAACCAAGGTATATGCCCTTGACCTGATTCGAACCTGGGACCTTTCAGTCTGCAGGTCGACGCTCTATCCATTGAGCCAAACAGGTTTCGGCAAGCCAGATAACTCTTGCCCCTCTACTGGAATGCTCTTCTCCAAGCTCTCTCTACAGCTTGCTTCCTGCCTCCCTCAGATCATTATTTCTCAGCCAGGCCTTTCCTGACCACCTATCTGACACAGTACATATTATCTATTTCATTTACTATTTGTCTCCTTTCACCAAAAAATAAACTCCATGAGGGCAGGGACTTATATTTATATGTGCTTCTATGCCTAGAAAAGTACTGATACATTATATTCAAAGGCAATGCCTTTCTTCAATTTAAATACATTAACATAATCATTATTTCCCTTTTATTTTTATTAAACTTTTGCTTTTTTACCTCTCATTCAAAGGATTTAAATTATATTCCATCTGTATTTATATATATATATATATATATATATATATATATATATAAATACAGATATATATATAAAATACAGATATATATATAAATACATATATATATATATATATTATTGATTCTTTACAGAAAGGGAGAGGGATAGAGAGCTAGAAACATTGATGAGAGAGAAACATTGACCAGCTGCCTCCTGCACATCCCCTATGGGGATGTGCCCTCAACCAATGTACATGCCCTTGACCGGAATTGAACCTGGGACCTTACAGTCCATAGACTGACGCTCTATCCACTGAGCCAAACAGGTTTCGGCTTTCATCTGTATTTTTAACACACTCTCTCAAATTTGGAGGGGGCAGTATACATGATAAACAAGAAAAATTAATTTTATATTGAATTCTGGATGTATACCATCCATTCATGCGTATAAAATATAACTCTAGAGTTTAGAATCATGTTGGAATGTAATTGCTTATTTTGAGATTATAATTAAAAACATCTTTGAAGTTGGTACATTTTAGGCAAGATTAAGTAGTTGTTATAGTAAACTAAACAATAACTACAAAAGATAAATAAATGGTGAGTTGAAAAAAAACCTTCTTACTATTAGGCATACTAGAAAATCAGTTCCACTCAGGTCATAATGTAGGCCTTCATTTTGTCTTTCGTATAGATAGATTCTCTGTAAAAGCAAAAACAAAACAAACACACAAAAATGCTAAATAAAAATTCATCAGCTTTACAATTTTCTTTTAAGTAATAAGGAATTGCACATCTTGAATGTTTTTCTTAAGCCTGAGTCCCCTATATGCATAGGAGATAAGCAATTCCCTGTAGAGATGTGAGGGGACCCCTACTCAACTCTGAATGTCTCTCAATGAGCAGGTATAACCTATGTTGTCTTCTCCAATTCTTCTTTTTTCTTTAATATTTTGGTTTAATGTTTGCTGAAAGCATAACAGAGAGATGCCTTCATCCCGATACATTCGAGAGGTCCACAATATTTGTCCATCACGAATCTTTTCAGGGTCCCCTCCTAATCCCACAATGGTGACTATTTCCACCTCCATAATTAGTCCTATTGTATTATTCTTTCTTTATCAGTTAATGCACTCAAAAAATGACTCATGATGCCTAAATAATGTGTGACAGGTGTAGATCAATGTATTTCATTTTGCAGGTCTACTTCTATTTCAGGAGAAAAATGTTTCACAGAGGAATTCCATTGAAATCCCAGGCATTGCTCAGCCAATGGAAGTGTTCTTGCAGGCTCCCAAGAACAAAAGCTTGGAGAAGTCTTCTTTACCTTGCTTCATTCAGGATGAGGCAGGGCCCCCGAAATTATGTTCCTGACTGAGCTCTTCTGCCCCCCTCATTGTACATTTCTTTCCATTTGAATCTCATTCAGTTTATTTGATGACTTCTGGTCTCTTCTGCTTTGATGCTTTTGCTTCCCTCTACAGAACATGCTTATTACCTCCCACCCCACACTCTCTCTCATTAATTCTTCTTCTTTAGGGCTGTGTTTAAACATTGTTTCCCCTCAGGAGAATTCTCTGACTCTCCAGAGCACTTCAGCTGTGCTTACAGCTCTGCCCTTCTCCTTTGCAACTTTTAAGTCCCTTGCATTGACTACCTTGAAATTGGCCTTTGTCTCCACTAAGCTCTGTCAAAGGTAGGACTGTGCTATCTTGTCCATCAGATGTCACCAATGACTAGCACAGTACCTGCCACAGAATAGTGTTTGATATACATTTTGAATGAATGAGTGATATCGCCCATGAGCATATTCCTCACAATGGATAATGAACACCCATTTAATGAGGCAACATTTTTCAATCTGGAGTTTGTTTAGAATAAGTGTATGTTTTGCAAAGTGCGTATGGCAAAGCTTTTTTTTTTTTTAACAGCTTTACTGAGGTTACATTTTTATGCCCTAAAATCCGCCCATTTTAAGTGTATAATTCAAGGATTTTTAGTAAATGTACTGAGTTGTGAGAGCAACACCACAATTGAAGAACATTTCCATCATATACATTTGCTGTCACTCCCTATTGCCATCCCCTATCCTCTAGCCCCAGAAAACCTGTAGCCTACTTTCATCTTTATAGATTTGGACAAAGCATTTTAACAGGTTGCAAAATTAGTGACACAGTTGATAATATAACTTACCTCTACCATAAAAGCAAGAAACCCATTCAAGGTGAATGAGGGAACAAACACCATGGTCCAAAGTGAGGCAGATGTCAGGGACTGATTTAGTACAACTACTTCTAACAAGCTGGATGAGGTCTACAAGGAAAATTGAAATATATGTCAGACATACTCAATCCGTTGGTATCTGAGAAAACATTTAACATGCAGATATTCTTATCCACATCTCAGAATTTTCCTATATGCAGACACACCCCTTTTAGAAGGAAGAGGGAAAGGATATGCTTTTATTAATGAGAACATATATGACCTTATGAAAAGTCCATATTGCCTATTACTTAGACTGAAATTTTCAAGTTGTCATATACCTTCTCCATTAATTCACCATTTCAAGTAAATGATTCTTTTGGAGATTGTGCATTTTGATTGTAATATACTCAATTTCTTTTAGATTACTGGTAAATGTTAGGGTGGAGATTAAAACTAATATTTTGTTTTTGTTTTAAGCATTAGTTTATCAGTCAAAAAGTATGCTTTGAACACTTTATTGGACCTTTGCTGGGTCTTATTAACGTATTAATTATAATAAAACTGGAAAGAATAATAACTACTCAATTCATTGTATATTACACAAATGACTAGGCATTAAGAAGTGAGCATGCACTATTTGCTTTAATCTGCACAATGACTTTACCATGTATTTTTCTTATCCCTCCACTTTTATATATGGGGAACCTACAGTCCAGAGATATTAAATAACATCCTCAAGATGACACAGTTAGTGAGGGACAAAGCTGGAGTTCAAAACTCTAGGTGGGTGTAATGATTGCTAAGTCTTTATGTCAGAAAATGATACTGTTTTGAGGCATTGTTACGTATATAAAAGGGAATGTTGTCTTTGAAACTAAGTGAATTTAAAATTTTGGGGAAATGTGTAATCTACCTTATCAAAAACAATTGGGAAAAAAAAAATCCAAAAACTCATAATCAAGTATTCAGTAAGAAGGGCACAATAAGCATTTTGGATAGCCAACCCGAAAGACTTCTCTCGTTTTACAACCGCCACGATCTCCTTGCAAAGGTATTGCACAACTGTCCATGTTTACACATTTCTTTTAGTTTCCATGACATCACACTTCTCTATTTTTCCTCCTAGCTCCTTATTTTTGATAACTATGAGTCCTTTAGTCCACTTAGCTGACTCCGTTTATTCTATGAGGACTCCAAATTTCTGCTTTTGTGACCATTTATTTTCTTCCTTTCTTACCCACTGGAACAAGAGAAGATGCCAAAATGCGTCAAAGGAAATGGCCCAGTGTACAGGATGTGCAACTCCACCTCCACATTGGGTTGAAATGTGGGCTGACAGGGTGCTTCTTCCTTGGACAAGGGCCCAAGGTACCCATGAAGTGCCACATCCTTGGAGGTACAGGAGTGCATTGGACTCTAGAAACTGCTGATCTGGCTTCACTCAGTGATGGGGAGACATTGCCTATACTGTCCTTCTAAGTAAACCCAAGGTCACCAAAGGACAACTATACTGCCTCTCAGCATACGACACATTTCTGTATATGATTGTGGGAGTAACAAAAAATTACCTTAATCCTAAGACTGGCATGGTTTAAAGTTATACCATGTGATAAAAGATCAATTATCACAGTAATTAGCCTCAATATCTATTTTGAATGAAATTCTAAGTTCTTTGTAGCAGACAAAAATTATTGTAAACTGCATGAGGTTTCTGGGAAGATGTATTTTGGCTTACTAAAATCAAGATGTTGATCAATACAAACTTTACATCAGTATTATCCACCATGCTACTAGTTCATATTTTTTTTTTACTTGAAGAATGTCATAAGGTCTGAGATCTCAGATTTCTTCATGAGTCTATCACTGTTTTTTTGTGTGACCTTAAATAAGTGGCTTAATTATTTTCATTCTAAAAATATGAGGGGAATTAAATTAGATAATCTTGAATTTTTTTCAAACCTGACATCTCAATATTCCATTAACATGTAGTTTCTTTTAAATGGTATAAAAATAAAATAAATAGACAAGTGCACTAAAATAGATAAACATGAGAAAAAGTGACTATATGTTTCCTGTTCCATTGAAAGGTGAAAAAAGAACTCTATCTTTCTATTTATATGTTTGTATGTATACTTACAATAAAGAAGCAAAAGGACCAAATGCCACTAGTTTTTCTTCTCTTGCGAAAGATAAATGATATCACATATGTGAAAAAGATGATAGAAGCTGCATAACCAAATATAATCACAACCTAAAAGGTAATATATAATATCAAAGTCAAAAAATAAAATATGAATTGAGGGAACATTTAAATTATGAGCATTTTAAAATATTTTATTGAACATACACTTGGAATGCTTTTTGTTTCCATTTGGGGCAAAATAGAAATGAAAATGTCTTGATTACATAAAACAGCAAATGTTAAACTATATCATGAACTTACCTTATAAGACAATCTCTATGTAATGCATCACTCACCGAAGCAAACACAAGTCGAGCTGTGAAATAATAGTCTGCTATGTTTGCCAGGCAGAAGATTAAAAATGATGAAAAGACAAAGAAAGCAAAGAGGCTAATATCCACCAGGGCCTGCCCAAACCAGTAGGCCGAAGGGTAGAGGCCTGAAGTCCATAGCTGGGACTTAGTTCTCTTCTGATGGAAAAACACAGGACATACATAGATCCAATTAAAGTCCAAATTCGGAACAAGTACATTGGAAGATATGTCAAATACAATCTAACCAAATACTGTCAAATCTTCTGATAATTTTAATTATGCATATACTGTTCAATGGAATTTAGTGAATTCCATTAAGGTGACCATTTTTGACAATGAATGCTAGTATTATTTCATTATGTAGGTTTGATTCACAACACCACCTTAACTTATGCACAATCAATAGAAATATAGACTTCACCACGACCCAGGAATGAATCTTCTTCAAAAGAAATACCATTTTTTTATGACCTGCAGGCCAGTAAATTCTCCATTATTCAAATAGACTGACTCAGAAGGATGAAGAATGACTCACCTAAATCTTATTGAACTGTTGGACTTGAATAATGGATATAATCAAAGACAAACATAACAAAAAAAAAATTGTATTCCCCACATTAGAAAGGGGACTCAAGTCTTAAATCTGGTCTTTAATGTCAATATCAATGACTTCTTCTTTGTAGTTAAGATGTTAATATAGTCAAAAGTTTTATAATATTCCCCTTTAAAGGATTAGATGAACTTGAATCACTGTAAAATGACTGTACTTTTCCTTTAATTTTGAAATAAAAAGTATTTTGTGATTTTAGAAGTTAAATTTTTGACTTGATAGAAATAATGCTTAACTACTTTATCTAAAGTTAAACATATGCTTAAATGTTTTCCTCACAGGACTACATTTTGAACACACAGCATTTAAAACACAATTATTGAAGTTTCTGAAGTCATTTTCCTCACCCCCCTGCTCCCCTCCAACCCCACTGCCTTTCCTTACTTTGTAATCACTGACACTGCTCATGGCGATGTAAGGAGAAATGCTGCTAACAATGGAAAGTAGGAAAAAGGAGCCTTCTGGCAGCCCACTCCAGGCTAAGAACAAATTCTGTAAACATAAGAGGCACTGTAAGCTAGTAAACATTTAAGAACATGAAACAAATATGAATAACTATAAAGAACATGCTGTTCAAAATATTTTGAAAAAACAAAGTGTACATCTAGATCGTCAACTTCTATGCATGGAGACAGAGAGATGATTTCTGATCATTTAACATGAGGTTTAATATAAGATTCTCTCTCTTCCTAGAAAATAAAAGGGGTGGGGGAATAAAAAAATAACTCAGGGCCCACTCACATCAAGGTATATATGAAAATGAATCAAAAGTAGGATCTTGCCGGGACCGGTTTGGCTCAGTGGATAGAGCGTCGGCCTGCGGACTGAAAGGTCCCGGGTTCGATTCTGGGCAAGGGCATGTACCTTGGTTGCGGGCACATCCCCAGTAGGGGGTGTGCAAGAGGCAGCTGATCGATGATTCTCTCTCATCGATGTTTCTAACTCTCTCTCTCTTCCTCTCTGTGAAAAATCAATAAAATATATATTAAAAAAAAAAGTAGGATCTTAAAGATATATCTTCTCACACACTTCATAGCAGCACTATACAAAATATCCAAGAAGCAACCAAATGTCCATGGACAGACAAATGGATAAACCAAATGCAGTACATCCACACAATGCAATATTACTCAGTTTTAAAAAGGAAGAAATGCTGGCACATGCTAGGATGAATTTTGGAAATTATCCTGCCACATGGATAAACTTTGAGGAAATTATCCTGTGGGAAAGCCAGTTACAAAAAGACAAATATACAACTGTCCTTGCATGATGTATCACAAGTAGTCCAATGTTATAAAAACAGAAAGTAAAATGGTCATTGCTGGGGTCCAGGGAAGGGAGGAATGAAGAGTTCTTATTTAATGGGCATAGCATTTTAACTCTACAAGATGACAAAGTTCTGGAGACCTGTTTTTCACAATGTGAATATACTAAACACTACTGAACTGTACACTTAAAAAATAGTTAAGGTGGTAAATTTCATGTTATGTGGATTTTTTTAAATCAAAATAAAAAAAATGATTCACGAATTAGGGTCCTAGAGAAACAGGTAGTTCAGGCTTGAGCAGCAGCAGGTCTTCCTCAGTAAACCCAGCAATGAATCCATGCAAAGTACCGCAGCTGGTGCTATGTTATGAAGCACAGACCCTAAAGGACAACTCGATCCCACCGAGCTCATCCTCAAGGAGATACACTTTAAATAACCACCCCAAGGCCCAGCCATTGTGGCTCAGTGGTTGAGCGTCAACCTATGAACCAGGAGGTCATAGTTCAATTCCCAGTCAGAGCACATGCCCAGATTGCAGGCTCAATCCCTAGTGTGGGTGTGCAGGAGATAGCCGATGCATGATTCTCTCTCATCATTAATGTTTCTATCTCTCTCTCTCCCTCTCCCTTCCTCTCTGAAATCAATTAAAAAAATGTATATTTGAAAAAAAATAGAGCAAAATTAATCATGCCATGGTTACTTGAGTGGGAAGAGCAGAGAAGCAAGGATGATACTGTGAGAAGCAACTGTCACCTCTGGGGTAGAAAGATAAGGGGAGGGAGGGATGTGACTGAAGGCCAGGGGGAAGGATCCTTCTGCTGACCTAGTCGAAAGCACTGCTTCCAGTGGCAAGCCAAGTATAGGCAGAGGACAAAGAGTCATGAGAACACAGCTTGTGTATACCAGACCCAGAGCCATTGTGGGTGGGTGAAGGAATTCCTCAGAATGCATTTAGCCACAGAGCTGGCAAATTTTCCTTTAAATCAGTCAATCGACTACCCATCTAGTCAATGAAGGGTTCACTAACAAATTACATTAGAAATATAAGATTCTAAAACAACTGTTCCTGATTTCCAAGTCAGTGTGTGTATGTGAACACACACACACACACACACACACACACACACACACACATCTCATTCTCTCTTCAGTATACTCGTGCAATCAACCACAAATCTTTTTAGAAGACTACTTTTTGGGAGACTGTGGCATACTATGAAACAGTATTTCCCCTAGAGAATTCTCTGAGCATAATGAAGGGGGAAAATCAACAACATGTTACATACAATTTGTTTAGAATATAAGGCCAAAGTTAATTTTTTAGGGTTAACAACCCTATCTAATAAAAGAGTAATATGCAAATTAAACATCACCCTGCTACACCCACAAACCATGCCTACCAGCCAATCAGGAGCAAGTGTGCAAATTAACCAACCAAGATGGCTATGGCCATGGAGATAGCAGGAGAGAGGCTTGGGTTTCCCCAGCAATGCAGAAAGTTTTCTGCACACCCTGGCAGGCCCAGGCCTCCACTCAAGGCTACAAAGTTTCATTTATAGAAGATAAATAAATCCAAGATACCAGGGCCTCAGCTTGGGTCACTGGGGGGCATGGCTGGCCTGCAAACCACCACAGGACCCTCACCCAGGCCACCCCATGTCCCAAAAGAACCCTCACCCTGATCCAGGACACTCTTCAGGGCAAACCAGCTGTCCCCCATTCATGCACCAGGCCTCTATCCTATCTAATAAAATAATAATATGCAGATTGACCCTCACTCCTACACACAAGATGGCTGCCCCCATGTGGTCAAAGATCCTGCCCCCATGTGGATGCAAGATGGCGGCCACAAGATGGCTAGGAGGAGAGGGCAGTTGGGAGGGACCAGGCGTGCAAGGGAGGGCAGTTGGGGGCCACCAGGCCTGTAGGGGAGGGTGGTTTGAGGTGATCAGGCCGGCAGAGGAGGGAAGTTGGGGGTGACTGGGCCTGCAGGGAAGGGAAGTTGGGGGGGACGGACCCAGGCCTGTAGGGGAGAGCAGTTGGGGGGACCAGGCCTGCAGGGAAGGGCAATTAGGGTGACCAGGCTTGCAGGAGAGGGCAGTTAGGGGCAAACAGGCTGGCAGGGGAGCAGTTAGGCATCAACCAGGCTGGCAGGGGAGTGATTAGGGGGTGATCAGGCTGGTTGGCAGAAGCAGTTAGAGGCAATCAGAAAGACAGGCAGGGAGTGGTTGGGATCCAGCAGTCCTGGATTATGAGAGGGATCGGGCCTAAAAGGGCAGTTGTACATCTGCCAAATATTGGACATCAATCCAGGGATCAAAGATTGGAGAGGGTGCAGGCTGGGCTGAGGGAAACTTTCCCTCTCCCCTGTTCCCCCCAGTGCACAAATTTTGTGTACCGGGCCTCTAGTCAAATAAAAATATGTAAAAGCTAAAGAAGGAACACACAAAGGGGACTTGTCAAACTGCTAATTGTTCAGAATGAGTAAACCCAGTACTTACTAAAGGGAAGGAGCTTCTTATAGTTCGAATCTTTTGTGTATGGTTAAACATTCCAAGCAGCCCATTGCTGATAATATTCATAAGAATAGGAAAACACTGCAGCCTCTTGGTATTGCATACTACTGAGAATCTATAATCCTTCAAATAAAATAAAACAATGTTAATTCTAAACAACTAATGAACAAAGAGAAAGGTTTGTATATAAAATCTTAATAGTGCCATTTTCTAGCTGTGTGACCATCCTCAAATTAACCGACTTCTCCGAGAGACAGCATCCTCGCCTGTGAAAGGGTAAATACAACAAATGGGTTGTTGTACAGTTTAAAGGGCACAATGTATATTAGACCCTAGCACAGTCAGCAATATGAATTTTTATCAGTATTACTAATTTTAGAACATTTTGTCCTCATTTTGTTGATAAGGACATTTCAGCCGATGGGATTTAAACATGGCCCCATGAGGAAACACGGCAGGTTCACAGTGAGCAAATAAAGGAACCCTGTTTTTGTGGATAGGAAATAAGCATGAAGGTCATTAAGAATTCATGGCTACACGGCCAATGGCGCATTTCCACACTTTCTAGGACAACGTTTATGTTCTTCAGGTTGATGAAAATGTTCACACATTCATCCATGTTCTTTAAATACCACCAAGGGTTCATGTAATAAATATGTCGAAGAGTAACAAATAAAACAACTGCCAGGCAATGCAGCGTCCCACACTGAGATTACATTTTGCCTGGTGGACTTAGATAGAACCGAACTTAATGCTATCTCTTCAAAGGTCTTTGTTTTCTCTCTTTCTGGCAAGAAATAAAGAGGGGGCTTCCCATAATTCGGCTCTGTTTTTCAATGGAGTGCAAGGAAGACTGAGTTTCTTTATGATAGAATGCAAGTTCAGTAGTCTTGCTCCTGGAAGGATTTCTATGATAGAATTTAATATATTTTCTAGTCAGAACTTTTGAGTTTGATAATGCAATTATATTCAGCTACTTTGAAATGTAAAAAAAAAAAAAATCGTCTAATTCAAAAGTTAAGATAGAAATTGTTTTATGAACACTTCTTTAAAGTTCACAGATTATTTAATAATGACCCAAATGTGTATGAGTGCAGTTGCTGGGTTGACGTTCCAAAGTGTTAAGACAGTTAAAACGAAGCAGTTTATTGTTTTTCATGAAAGCAGAACCAAGAAGCAAGAGGCAAACACACCTTTTGTTTCCCAGCAACTATGATGGCTCCGTTGTAGGACAGTTCATTAGATCCATTTCTATTTACAAAGTCATCGATTTCCAGCAGTATATTCTGATGCTTCAGTGACTGTATAAAATCTTCAATGTTGGATTCTAGTATTACATCAACAATAGAGGGCCACAGAAAGCAAAAACATATATGTTAATTTTAAAAGATAAGTCACATACACAATTTATATTATGTATAAAGGCATCACAATAATACTGGCCTATAAAAGAGAACCCATTCTACCATCTTCTATTCATTGAATCTTACTCTGTGATGAGATAGCTTTATGATTCTATTTCATTTAAGTTAACATGTGACCATTAAGACAATGTAATTCTATTTTATGACTCTTGGTTAAAAAAAATACAATTTAACTCAACATATTGTAGAACTACAATAAATGTATGAGGAGTACTTCAAATTGGCTAGCCTAAAATACTTAATAATAGCACTCCCCTTGCTCCCTTATTCTCCAGATAACAGAAAAAGGCATTTAGCTGAATGTATTTTAAAACATGAATATATTTTGTGTTATTTACATATGTATTACATACATATATATTACATAGGTATATTTTTTGTTAGGAAGTGGGAAAGGAAAAGAGTGCCACTATCAGGACACAGTTGTCGATATGCCCCTAATGAAGAAAACAGATAAGTAGGAGCTGAGAAAAACCATAGCCTAGCACACACAGGAGCCATCAACTGTGAAGGATGGTGTAACAAAGAGTTCTCAAAACGGAAGGTTCAATCAATACAGAAGTTTGTCCTTCACCTAATAGCTCAGGGTTATCAGGCAGATAAGTGGCTATTCTCTACCAGGTTACATAGTGATCCAGGATGCTTCTACCTTGCCCCCTCATCCCAGCACATCTAAACTCAAGAGCAAGTGTGCACAGTTCCTCAAATTTTTTTCTTTTCTTTTCTTTTAAATATTATTTTTATTGATTTCATAGAGGAAGGGAGAGGGAGAGATAGAAACATCAATGATGAGAGAGAATCATTGATTGGCTGCCGCCTGCACTCCTCCTACTGGGGATTGATCCGGCAACCAAGGCAGGTACCCTGATTGGGAATCAAACGGGTGACTTCCTGGTTCATGGGCTAACACTCAACCACTGAGGCACTCAGCTGGGCTAGAAATTGTTTTCTATTCATAAAGACTAAATACACATATTCTTCCCTTATGATTTGCTTTCCTCCCTCTACATAAAAATAATTTATTTCTAGATTTAAATTGTGTTTTTCTGTTCACCTGTGTTATTGATGATCAATAAGCTGGTAAGAGGATCTTGGGGAAGTTGCCCAGAAGAGAGGAAATACAATTCAGGTTTAAATTCCCAGTCACTCTTTTGGCTTAATACAGCATCAAATATCAGTTCCACAATCAACGGGATCAGTGCAAATCCAAATACCAACAGTCTACCAATAAAGAAAAGTTACCATATTAATCTGTAGCCATTTCATTTATTCCATCAGACATTTCACAAATATTTGTAGAATATCAACCTTTATGCTAGCCATAAGGATGAATGATAAAATGTTGAAAGTCATACCTTACATTGCCCCACCGTACAAAAGGTTTTTCTATATAAACACCAGGTGATCAAACTATGAAGACTAAACAGACCTGTGTATAAGGCTAATCAAATGCTCACATACAGCTATTCCCACTGGCAGTAAACCCAAAGGCTGCATTCATCTAGTGTCTGGCAGGAATGTTGGGTATTTTATTCTAGCTTTACATTTTATTCTGGCTTAACCCTTTCTTGAAACTCACTATCCAAGAAAACCGCAGCACTCTGATACTCACAGGGTCAAAAGCGTTTTCTTTCCACATTTTAACTTTAAGAAACGGAGCCGTGCCACTGCACAGATCTGCATTCTCCAGCGTTCCAAGTCACTCACAGGGAAAGGCGGCTGAGACGGCTGCATCTCTGGCAGGCCTTCTGCGTCTCTCGTCTCTGCTTTTCAAAATAAACACACAGGCATGCATGCTCGTGCACGCACAAGCACATGCACACATATACACAAGTACTATAATAATTATTAATGATATGCTTGGGTCATCAAAGTTTTCTCTTTTTAGAGAAAAAATGTTTTTGAATATTTCTGGTTATAAAACAAACAATATAAGCACAAGGTTATGTTCATCATGTTGACATTTAATAAACTCACTGATAAAATACTCTGAATGCTTATCAAAAGAAGACTTCCGTCAACGGTAATCTCATCTGCCAGTCTTTAAAAGGGCACAGAAAATCGTATATGTAACACTATTCTGAGAAATTTCAAGAAATCTTCTCCAGAGAAGTAGTCAAGGTACATTCAAGGTACATTGATGCCAAAATGTCTACTATTAAGCCATCAATCATTTAGAAGTCCAGGTAAAAAATCGCCAGCTCTGAAACCACAAGACCGGCACCTGATTTCCAAATATATGACTTACAAGTGGCATAACTTGGGGCAAATCACTGAACTGGTCTTAGGTCTGATTTTCTCAGGTTTAAAGGGTGCCAACGCCACTTGTTTGAATGATTATTGTAAGGACAGCAATGCCATTCAGCCACACATTGATAAAAGTGTCTGGCATAAACCCTCTATAAATGACAGCCCTTACTATGATCACCCATTAAAATACACAAGAGCCTAGGCCATTCCGCCATTGAGACCTTACTGGAATTTTGTCTATGAACAAGCTAAGAGCAATTTTTATAAAATATATCTGCTTAGAGTTCATGACCTCAATTGAGGGCCTTTCACATCCTCAAAGTATCTAAGAAGTGAGTAACAGAGGATAGAAGAAAACTGCCACGAAAGGAAACAAATATTTGTAGTTTCTAAAGATAAATTTGGTATATTCCAAGAGGAGTCTGTGTTCAGTCCTAGTAATGAGGAATTAAGGGCTGTTCTTCCCAAACAGCAGAGACAGATTTGGAATTAGTTCCTTTCTTTAGTGTGAATAAGGTATAAGCATTATAAATACTAATTGCTATATAATCACTGGGAAATTGATTTTATATGAATTATACAAATAAATGTACCTTGCTCAACCGTTGATATTCCTTCCACTTTCATGAAGACTTCACTCAGGGTTGATACAGAAATGTCATAACTCACCACACCCTGGACAGAACCCTTATCAAGATCACTGAAAAGGTCTAAGGCAACAGACAGGAGTAGATAAATTTAAAATACCATATGGATAACTAAACTTAGTGAATTAACATATTTAAAAGATGATGCAGAATATGGCTCATAAAGTTTACTTCTTTGCAATATCCCAATAAGGGAAACCAAAATTACACTGGAATGCTCTTCCCCTCTGAAATGAATGTCAGACTTCTCCTTTTATCCTCACACTGTCTGCATTTTATATTCTATTCTCAGCCCATGAACTTTCTGCAGATATATTTTTAGGAAATATCTCCTCTATACCACAAATCAACATGTAGTTCCACTCATATTCTGGGTCTTTCTTCTGTACTGGTAGAAGACTTGTAGCTGCTCCCACCAAAAGCTACCTCTTGACTTGTGCTCTTTGGACATCTCATGGACTTCCCAAAATAATGTAGGCACTTATTCCCAAATTTCATTCTATTGAAATAATATTTAAGTTACCTGGAAATTTATCTGTACTTTCTGCAGGCAAAGTATACACAAGCTTTTCTTTGCTTTCTATGTTTAATTTAGCATCCGAGACGTGATGATTAATAAAAGATGTTATTCTTTCTGGATCACATATTTCATTTCTGTACAAACTAATGTTTGAAAGAAAAGACAATTCATTCATGTTTCCTCCAGTGCTATCACAAAAGAAGAGCTTTCTATTTAATAGCTAACCTTTGAGTACTTTACTTGGCTTTTAGGGAATAAACAAATGAGTAGATAATAATAAATAATAATAATAATAATAATAATAATAATAATGCCACTGATTAGAAAAATCTTCTGATTTATACAGAGAAGGTATATAAACTCAAAATAACTAAATTTTATAAACAAATGCATGATGGATTTGAAAGCTGATATATATCAAGTAGGAAGACAAACAGAGGGAGGTGAGGACAACAGACAGAAGAAACTTCTTAGGAAATATCATTAATACACCAGACCATGCAGATACCAGAAATTAGTGCCTAACAGAAAAACCTGGCCAATGAGCCAGAGAGTTTGTCTTTTAAATCCTTTCTGCCTGCAAACATTTTCTCGGTAGACATAGTCCTCTTTACTCATTGCCACCAGATTGACACCCATTTTTGATACTAGCTTCTGATATTTGACTTTGTACCCTATGAAATAAGGCAACAATGTCACAGGATTGCATGGATCACCTGAGGAAACTGGAGGGTGGAAAGTGGTCCATGAAGCAGCCCTGCTATGATCTATCAGCCTGGACTGATAATTTTGTAATTTTGATTATCACAATGGTTACAGGGAAAACATTTGGGAAACATTGATCAATACAGGTTGGCAGAGCTAAGCACAAGGCCAAATCTCCCTCATAATTGTCTACCTTTCTGATTACCAATATTAAAATCTCTCTCTCTCTCTCTCTCTCTCTCTCTCTCTCTCTCTCTCTCTCTCTCTCTCTCTCTCTCTCTCTGTGTGTGTGTGTGTGTGTGTGTGTGTGTGTGTACACATGAAATTTATTTGCAAATTCTTTACCTTAAGTGATATCCAAGACCCCATTTTCTCTTCAGAAAGCCAGAAGAGCCAGCACACTTCAATCTCCCATTAGACATGATCACTTTTCTATCTGAGTAAAAAAAGCAAGAGAAAAAGGATGATAGAAGTCATTTCTTCCCTCCCTAGAAAACAGATGACCAAAGCTCAGATTTCCAAAAGAAAAGTGTTCTATGAGGCATTGCTATATCAATGATCCATTTAAAATGTTGAAATACCTCTTAAAATTGATGCATTTTAAATGAGCTTATGAGTTCCATTTCATTTTAGTATTCTCCAAAATGTAAAAAAGTAAAAACAGAAATTACATGGGTGCATTTTCTTTTGTTTTTAATCCTCACTGGAGGATATTTTCCCCTTGATTTTAAGAAAGAATATGAGAGAGAGGGAAAGACAGTGAGAAATACTGATCTGAGAGAAATACATTGATTGGATGCTTCCTGCAGGGGCCCCAATCAGGCCTAGACTGGGGAGAAGTCTGCAACTAAGATACATGCCCTTGACCAGAACTGAACTGGGACCCTTCAGTCTACAGGCCAACACTCTATCCACTGAGCCAAACAGGCTAGCACTACATGGGTATATTTTCTATGGGACGGTAAAGAACCAGTAGATATTTTCAACCAAATATACATATTAAAGAATAGTTGGATGTTTAAATTAATTGAAAGCCCATCTGGGGGAAAAAATCACAACTTTTTTTTATTAGAGGTCAAACTCTAGCAATCATATAGTTGGCGAGGAATTCTATAGTGAGAGTAGGCTCCTGTCATCCCCCAGATTGGTAAGCAACAGAGGCACACCAAGGTAATGAGAGCAGGGCTCTGGGAATAAATATTGCCCAGATTCTTTATTGTGATACCAACATCAAATCAACCCTCACCAGCCAGGATGTCAGCCTCATCCATGGAATTGGTGCTCAAGAGGATCACACGGTCTGCTTTGCGCTCCTTGAGGAAGCTCCACACTTGCTGCCTTGAAAAGGGATCCAATCCAGCAGTTGGTTCATCCAACAGCAAAACCTACCGAGGATGATGATATATAAAGTATGTCTTTCTCTCATGTTACCTATTTCCTGATGATAGCAAGAGTAACCAAAACAAAGACCTATCCAACTGTGTATGTCCAATATACTCATATTCACAGTTACAGCAGATTCTCTCTTGTACATTACAAGGAAAGCACTGCTCCTTTCAGAGGTAAAAGAAGAGCTTGGCTTTTCATTGACAGTCCATCTGCATTCCTCCCCATGCACAGTGGTGCTTACTTTTGGATCTCCTAAAATGGCTATTCCAAAGGTCAGCTTTCTTTTCTGTTCTTCAGTTAAATGTTGAGCAGGGTTATCCTGAATGTTTTGTATGTCCATCTCCAATAGAATTCTTTGTACCTGTAGGAGAAAATATACGAAGCTCAAAAGGCAAGATGACTCACATGGTGCAATTTTAACTGTTCATTATAGCATTTTTTTTTTAATAGAACCTCAATGCCTAAACACTATTCCTAATAGGACAAGAAGGTAAGTCACTGAGGGAACTTCTGTGGTCATGATTTAACTTGATACATGGTAGACAGTTTAATTAGTCCCAAGCATGCCCATCTACCTCTTGATCCACTTCCAGTGGCGGAATCCCTTTAATTTTAGCAAACAGCCTGAGATTCTCCTTCACAGTAAGTATGTCAAAGTGAACATTGAATTGAGGACAAACACCAGTTATCTTTCTGATTTCCTCCAAGTCTTGCATTTCAGAGAGATTTTTATTGTAGATTGTAACTGATCCTAAAAATAGAAGTGAGAAATAATTTGACTTCACAATTTCTTAACAACTATTGTAGTAATTATTCTTAACCTAAATGTGAGCTCAGAGTAGTGTCTATTTCCCCTGGGATATGATGTATCAATGGAATAAAGATAATAATTTTCATAAAAATTGGGAAATATATTTTAAATCATGTATTTCTGGTCAATAACTTTAGATAAAACAAACATTATTTTCTCTTAAAGAGAGAAATATAAAGCCTGAAATGAGAAGGCTACATATGACCTCACTCTATTATCAGATATCTTGCCTTTGAGGAACTTCTTTTTGCTCACCTTCTGTTGGGACAGACAACCCATTAAGGATGTTTAGCAATGAAGATTTGCCAGCTCCACTGTGGCCCAGAATTGCTGTGATTTGACCTTCATATATGTCAAAAAGCAAACCTGTTTTTAAAATAAAATATTAACATCCAAAAGAGCATTAGACAAGGCTGGATCTATAGACAAAAGTAAGAGACATATACATTTACATATTCATATATACACATGCATGTAAACTGTAAGTAAGTAGAGTGTTAATATTTGGAATTAGAGTTAATTTTATCTTCAAACAAGAGGAAATCCTTGCAGAAGTAGGAGATGTTTGGACTTAAAAAGTCCACAGTTGTTGATGAGTGCAAAAGTATTATAAAATGTGCTCTGGAAAATGACATAATAAATTTAAAAATACCTCAGTATAGCCTTAGCCAAAATTAAGAAAGAAACCACAGATCTATAGTGTTTGATGAGAAAAACCTGGAGTAAGAATATACTTGCTGATACAAGTACATTAAATTATCAAATAAAGCTCTAATTTCAAAGAAATAAGTAAGTCTGAGTGAAGGGGTGCTGCATTTGCTAAAAAATAAACACAAAGGTCAGAGAACTCTCCACTTTTGGGAAGATCTATGGCTTACTTAAATATTTGTTACAAAAATTGTATTTGTTAGGATATTTAGTATAAGATGTGTTGGCTCATTCAAAACTATAAACTATGCCACTGGCTTGTGAAATTTCATTCCTGGTCAATGGTGTTACTCATCTTGTTTTAGTTAATCTCACCAGCACAGGTAAACTATGTGATTTTCTGGCTAGTATAAAAAATTGATCAATTTTAAGTCTAAATATTCCTTCCAAAGAAAATAAAATATTAAAATTCATCTTTAAAAAAAAGTGAACTTGCATTTTTATTATATGATCCTGTTTTTGTAGATCAATATATCCATAAACCATCCAAAAGGATTTTACATCCAGTTCTTAATCATAACTAATTTCCACGTGGTGGAGTTACATTGTACTTTTTTTTTCTTTCTCTTTCTGTTTTATTAACCTTTTCTAATGTTCACATTGATTTTTCCCAATTAAGTCCATTTCTTTACCTTTCAATGCTTCTACTTTTCCAGACTTTTCTTTATATTCTTTTTTAACATTTCTGATTCTGAAATGACAAAAGAGGTGCTTACTTAGACAACACAGAAATAAAAATGATACAGATCATGAGCAACCCTAGACAGGTGCAGTCATCCACTTGGTGTGAAAGAAGGGATGGCATCCCCAGTCTACTTAGGAAGGCAAAGACTTATTTTTGATAAATCATTTCCCCATGAAATAGAACAAGTTTCTTTAGAAAGCTGTGATGAAATTACTAGTGTTTTGCTTAGAAAAGTAGAATGCTCTGTAAATCATCCTCACTTTCTTTAGTCTTAGAACATTGGGTGATTTCCCCTGGCTAGATTAGCATATGTATCTGCATTCAGTAACCATTTTTTCCCAAATCCTGTCACTTGAATTTTCCTGAGAGTTCCTATTTGGCCAGGAAATCTGCTTTAGATATGACTGAATTTTTCCCTAATCATAAAACAATTCTCAAAATGAAAATGCAAACTTGACACGTCCACTTCCTCCCTTCTCACTTCCTCCTCAATCAATTGCACTCTGGATTCTGAACCCATTACTCTCGTGAACCACTTCACATGGAAGTTATTGGTGGCCTCGTAATCACCAAATGCAACCAGTACTTTTCCATCCTTACTTACTTATGGGTCACCATTCATGACCTTCTCTGGGTTAAAAGTGCTTACTTTCAAGGTCACATTCCATTTTATTGGTTTTCTCTATGTATATTATTGTTCATCTCATTCTAGACTCTGTTGATGTGTTCATCATCGCATTGGTTTTCATGGTTTCAACACCAACCTAATGTTGACTCCGTCATTGGTCCTGAGATTTAGGCTCACATATTCAAAGGTTTGCTGGATTTCTTCATACAAATATTATACACACACACATACACACACACACACACACACACACACACACACACACGTGCGCACGTATGCACACCCCTCTAAATCAGTGGTTGTCAAACTTAATGCATCTTGGTATTCTAAAGGGAACAGCCTGTACCCATCCTTTAATTAGTATAAGTGTAATTACCTGATGGCCTCCTTTCCTTGAAATTCTGGAGCTATTGGTTCAAAATCATCAGACGTATGCTCCAGATCTGTTTCTTTATCAATGATCTTATCAGTCCTTTGGTGTTGGAAACAAGATGATGAGTTCAGGAAAAATAATGGAGAATAACGGCGCTCATTTCCATCTAATTAATTGAGAAGCAATAAAAACATCGGATCAGTAACATTAAAACAAGTGAGAGAAGAATCCTTGTTCATAACAGTGCAGAATGTCTTAGACTTTTAAGTGTCAGAGAAATTGTTCTAGCTTCCTATTACTGAGCATATTATTAAGAAAACTTGATAATTAAGAAATGAAAATCCAAAGGAAGTAACATTATCACAAAAGTTAAAAGACAGAATATTCAACAAAGCATGAATCAAAGGCTTGAATGAAGTTTGGTCTCAAAGGTATTAAGAACAATGAATAAAACCAAATATTTGGGGGGAAGCCTTAATATGACATAATATTAATTGCAAACGTATTTGTGAACTTAATGAAGCATCTGACTACAGCAATATCATGGAACATAATACTAAAATCTGTATGGTACATGAATTAAAAGTACATAGAGTATATTTGTTTAGGATGAATATATGGTCATTTTCTAGATTAAAAGAAAAAAAAAACCCACAAAGTAGAATTTGTTACTAAGGGCCTTCAAGATATAAAGCAGAAGTGATAAAAAGACAGGTGTACATCAAAACAATCTCAACTACAGTCCAAGTGGAAGGAGTATAAAAAATAAGATAAATAAGTAAGAAGACTGTGCAAGGATAAAAGCATTCTGATTCTAGTGTATGTGAAGGAATTCTGGGTGTATGTGAAATTTTTGGTTGTTTGCAAGATAAAGGAAATCTAACTGGGCAGTATGCTTCTGTAAGAATGAACAATATAGGAAAACTTTTCACAAAGACTCTGAAAATGTCCTAATATTTCTGTAAGGGGCAGATATCTCCCTTCTGAAATGTGAGGTACACACTGAATAGTTCACAACTGAGGTCTAGTTTTATTTAGTTAACAATATGTTCCACATTCTTATAAGAAAAACACATTTTTATTAGAAAGTACTTCCATGTATTATGGCCCTATACTGTGTAAGTCCAAACCATTTGAAGAACTAAGTTATTTCAGCTAGTTCTAAATAGATCCTAAATATCATTATTTGAAAATACTTTCAGGGATCCTTGAAAAAATTAAAATTATTTAATATAATATAGTTATAATATGTATTAAAATGATCATCACTGTCTATTTAAAATGTGTATTATATTAAAGTCAGAATTATGATTGTTTTTACATAAATATTTTTTCAGACCATTAAAATCATGAAGTAGAAATAAAGAACATAGACTGTGATGGGAAATAATTATTACTCATCATTTCTTAAAACATATTTATATGCCCTTAAGAAAAAAATCTTTTAATGTGATCAGAGAAAAATACTCTATTACTTACAGGGTAAGATTTTGTCCAAGTATAATGCCAATACATAGTACCAAAAAGCATCAAAAGCCAACATGAAAAAAGTTGCTATCATTTTATATGAGTCTCCCGATGGGTCAGGAAAAGTTACACCAGTCATATTAAAATCCATGTGGATAATCTAAGATTCAAACAAAAATAATAAATACTTAAATTAAATAAACAAAAATAATTCAGTGAAGTAGCAAGAATTATCACTTTATTGGGTCGCTCTTTGAAGAAGTCCTTTAATGAAGTTATTAGGAAACTATTCCTATTTTATAGCAAAGGGATATTAGGAAATACTGATTTAAAAAATACCATGGATATTCATGCAGAAAAATTAATATTATCTCTACCTAGAAATACACAAAAGTTATTTTGAAAAGAATTTTAAATCTAAATATAAAAGTGGAATCATTCAAGCTTCCAGAATAAAAAGGTAGAAGAATATCTTTATAATATTGGGGTAGGCAATGATTTTTTAAAACAAATTAATCTATATAAAAGAAAAACTTAACTGGACTTTACCAGAATTAAGAACTTCTGTTCATCAAACAAAAGCACTACTATGAGAGTAAAAATGCCAGCAACAAATAATTGCAAAATGTCATATAGTCAGCATGACTAAGGAATTCCTACAGAGCATCAGGAAAAGATAGAAAAGGTAGCAAAAAAATGATGCAAAGGCTTGAATCAATTTATAAAAATGAAAATGCAAAAATACATCCATCCTCAGGGAAATGCAAATCAACTCAGTGATGATTTATCATAACCTATCCACTAGAATGGCTAAAATTGAAAGACTGAAAATGTGTCTAAAGATGGAGGACGTTTAAAGACTGGATGATGTCTAAAAACAACGTTCAATAAACAAGCCAAACTTTCAAAAATACACTTGTAACAATATCATTTAAAGGTGAATATAGGAAAAACTGAAAAATTACATTTAGGTTCACATACTTAAGTGATGATAAAAAAGAAATTAATTTTCACACAACTAAACTCTAGGAGAAAGGAGTGTTTAAAGGAGCTTCTTGATTTGGGGCAATTTTCTATTTCTTTATCTAGTTCATGAACCCTTGGATTTACCCTTTAATTATTGGTTCAACTCTGTATGTATGCCTCGAAAGTTTTCCATATTTGAGCTTTCAAAAAGAGGTATACCTAGAAATTTAAAAAAAACTAGCAGAATACCTTATGTGAAGCAAAAATACATTTTTTATCTATAATGACTTATAATAATAAAAGCATAATATGCTAATTAGACCGGACATCCTTCCAGAAGACCTTCTGGATGAAGCCTGGGCTGCAAGGGAAGCCCAGGGTCGGGGTGCCTGCTGGTGGCCACAGGGAAGCCTGGGTCCCGAGTGCCAGAGGGGAAGTTGATGCCAGCAGCTGGGGAAGGAAGGCCTACTCTTGCACGGATTTTGTGCATCAGGCCTCTGTATAGAAATAAGACAAGACAAGACTTCAAATGAAGACATATGTGAGATGTGAGCTGACCATTTTTTCCTACAATGTAATAACATTTTCAAATTTAGCTTTGGAGTAGAACTGTTTAGATCAAAAGTTCTTCATCTCAAAGTGTTGACTATACAGAGTCATGAAGTATCAAATTCTTCTGAAACACTAATAAACAACCAATTAACTATCCTCTCACCTGGGCCATTCCAGCAGTGAAGGCAAAAGGGCTAAAGATACTCAAAATCCACTCCAAAGATGAAGGAAGTTGTCTATGCAACACAGAGAGTCCCACACCACCCCAGAAGAGAGTGAAGAGAAGCACAACGAAACTGGTGAGGGCAGTTTTCTTGATCACCACGCTCATCAGGAATGTTAAAGCTATCTGAAAGAGAGAGAAGACAGGTAGCTGTTATATATAATTGATTCACTGAGAAACACTAGTAGCACAATTAACTAAGGGTCATAACATCTTTATGAGTGAGACAGTGATGAAAATATTAAAATATAATTATACTCAGTCATTCTTTCTCAATCCTTTTATATATAGGATCCCTTTTTGTCCTATTCAAATGTTGGGCTTTTGTTGCTGAGGATAGGGTGAGGGGGGATTGGGAAGAATTGCTCAGTGAAAGGGTGGAAATGCAGACTTGCAAAAATGGGAAGAAACTAAAGTATTAAAGAGTGTTGAGATGCCTTCTGCAGGAAACACCCCGAAAGGTGGGAGAAAATAGAGGCTGTTGTTCAGAGAAGGGAAAGGAGATTGACAGATATCATGGCAAGGTGGGGTGTTGGAGGGAGAAGACTTGTGTAAAGCTATCACGTGACTGGGAAGTTTGGAGAAAAAAGATGGGTTCCCTCCTTAAGTGCATCCTTATTAATCATCTACACAAATCTTAGATAATTTAGTCAAATATTTTTTTTTCTTTCTTTTCTTTTTTTGTTAATCCTCACCAGAGGATTTTTTTTTTTTTTTAAGAGAGAGTGGAAGGAAGGGGAGAAGACACACAGAGAGAAACATCAGTGTGAGAAAGACACACCGATTGGTTGTCTCCCACATGCAGCCTGACTGGGGTCAGGGATTGAGCCCTTGATCAGAATCCAATTGGGACCCTTAAGTCTGTAAGCCTATGCTATACTCGCTGAACCAAACCAGCTAGGACTATTTTTTTTGATGCATTTCATTAATTCAGATCTTTATGAAAAGTGAGGTCCAACTTTATTTAGATTACATCATTTTCTCACAGTCAGAGGGACTTTCTCAAACACAAAATGCACATAAAAGAAACGACTGCTGAGACAATTCTTGCTACATATAGCTAAGACCTAAAGCAGAGAAAGTGGTCATCATGGCATGAACTTACCAAGGATAAGCCATATAAGAAAAAAAGTATAAATATGACCATGAAGCCCGTCATGACTATCATTTTGGTGGATGTTATGATCATTGCAATGAATATGGAAATAATGAAGATGAAGCCAGCATAGATTAAACCCCAGGAAAACCTAAAGACAAAACATTTTTGCAATTATTTTAACTTTAGAATGAAATACTGGAAACATAAAGTATCTAAAGAATAATGGCCTGATTGCCTCTGTGCCTGCCACCTAGATTATTAACTAAAATATCACTAATAATACACTGGCATGGCTGTATCTCCTGGGTAGGTGTTAGCTCTATATTCACATACTGTATAAACAGTATGAACATTGCAAAAATATTATCATCTTATATGGATTCCATATGGATTCCTCTCCAACTTGCCTTTACCAATCAACATATTCAATAGTATACACTGCTATATAATATTTCATTAATGAGTATATCTCAAAGTTTTCCTGCCAATAAATATTTTGGGTGTTTCTTTTCTTTTAATGCAATGTTTCTGAGAGCTTTCTTCTATTTGTCTTTTTTGGGGGGGAAATGCAAAAACATTTCTCTTAGGTAAAATCGCTGAATTAAAGGGGATAAGCACTTTGTATCTTCAGTTTAATTATATATTACCAACATGTTATAACTGTAAAATTGGAAGAAACTTGACAGCTGCCGATCAATTGAGTAACCATGGAAGCACTGGGGGCGAATGATAATTTGACCATTCTTGAGATCTTGGCCAGTAGCAAATTCCATAACCCCACTAAGCCTATTCCATTCTTGCCATCCCAAGAGAGGCAAACCAAACTGACAATGAGGTATCATCTCACACCTGTCAGAATGGCTATCATCAACAAATCAATGAACGACAAGTGCTGGTGAGGATGCAGACTGCTGGTGGAAATGCAGACTGGTGCAACCACTGCGGAAAACAGAATAGAGTTTCCTCAAAAAATTAAAAATGGAACTCCCATTTGACTCAGTAATCTCACTTCTAGGAATATATCCCAAGAAATCAGAAACACCAATCAGAAAGGATATATGCACCCCCCATGTTCATAGGAACACAATTTACAATAGCTAAGATTTGGAAACAGGCTAAGTGCCCATCAGCAGATGAGTGAATTAAAAACAGTGGTACATCTAAACAATGGAATACTACATTGTGGTTAAAAAGAAGAAACTCTTACCATTTGCAACAGCAAAGATGGACCTGGAGAGTATTATACTAAGCAAAATAAGCCAGTTAGAGAAAGATATCACATGACCTCACTCATTTGTGGAATATAATGAACATAAACTGATGAACAAAATAAAGCCAGAGAAAAAATATTTTAGAATATAATAGAAGTAATCCTATTACTTGCAGATTTTTAATATTTCATAAAAATTTTGTGATATTATACTATTTTAATATAGTTTTGGTAATATTTGAAATATTTTTTCCTTGAAATATTAATGTTTATTGCATGTAATATTTTATTTAAAATCATTTTTCTTGAAATATTCATGTTTATTGCAAGTAAATGGCTAATTACCTTGTATCTACAATCTGGAAATAGATTTGTATATTGTATAAAAGTAAATAAAAATAAAAATAATAAAATCTCTAAAAAAACAACAACAGTGCATGAGGGCTCCCGTTTCTCTACATTCTTATCAACACATGTTTATTGATTTATTGATGATAGCCATTCTGACAGGTGTGAGAAGATATCTAATTGTGGTTTTAATCTGCATTTTTCTGATGATCAAGTGATGTTGAGCATATTTTCATATGTCTATTGGCCTTCTGTATATCCTTATTTGGATTCTTTTTCCATTTATTAATTGGACTATTTGTGTGTTTTTTTAGTTGGTTTTTTTGTTTGTTTGTTTTTGTTTGTTTTTTTTTTGGTGTTGAGTTGCATAAGTTCTTTATTTCTTTATAAACTTTGGATTTTAACCCTTTACCAGATGTATCTTTGGTGAGTATGTTCTCCTATTCAGTGTGTTGTTTTTTCATTTAGTTGATGGTTTCTTTTGATGTGTAAAAACTTCAAAGTTCCATGTAGTTGCATTTATTTTTTATTTTGTTTCCCTTGGCCAATGAGGTATGTCAGAAAAAAATATTGCTATGAGACTTCTTTTTAAAATTCATGTCTTTACAATGATTCAGACTGACTGGAAACATAAGCATTTTTTAAAAAGCATAATATGTTCTGCAGAATCCACTTCCTGAGAACAGAAGGAACTACAATAGGTAGGAATTGAAAAACCACAGGGTAAGGGAATTACAAGTACAGGAAACTCAAACATTATCTAGAACAAGGAACTCATTGCAGAGTTGGGGGTAGGGGGTGAGAGAGATGTCATTAAACTCAAGAAAAACTTCAGCATGAAAACAAAACAATTCAGACAACACATTTAACTCATATGTGGAATCTAAAAAACAAAATAAACTGATGGACAAAATAGATCCAGAGACACAGAAACATGAAACAGATTACCCATCTCAGAGGGAAGGGCAGGGTTGTGTGAATGGGTGGAAAGAGATTAACCAAAGAATTAATATAGATATATGCATAACCCATGGACATAGACAATAGTATGGTGAAGGCCTGGGGTGGGGGTGGGTGTGGGCTAGAAAGGGTCAGTGGGGAGAAAAAGGGAGCATCTGTAATATTTTCAACGATAAAGATTAAAAAAAAAAAGAATATTGATTACATTTCACATACATTATGTAAGTTTTTAAAAGCTGTCATAAAATTTATTTGCAATAGACATCCTATACTTAATGAAAAGTTTCAGAATCTATTGCCTTCTTAGTTTCCAGTTACATGCATCCTGGGGATGCTTTTAAGAAGCATTTATCCTGAGATTGAATCCCCATGTGAATATCCAATGCCTTTCCGATTCTGATCTAGAGTTGACTTGGTCCTACCTACTTCAGGTGACCGCACAGGTGTGTTCCACAAGACATGCCCTGGACTGAAAGAGTGTCTTCACACAGAACTCCCGTCTTTTCCCTCCTCACAGATCCATCTATTTTTTTATATTTCCCAAAGTCTCACTACAAAATACTCTTTCCTTTTTATTGAAAGACCCAGTTTTCTCTTTTTCTATTTCACATGTCATATTACATATCAGAATCAAAACTCTCTGCTAATAAAACACAATTCATAGGAAATTGTAATTAAAAAAAAAAAAAGTACTTGTAATTCCCTTACCCTGTGGTTAAGTCAAATTTCCTAGACCATACTTTCCTTTTATTGATTAAGGTATTACATATGTGTCCTATCCTTCCATTGCTCCCATACCCCCCCCTCTCACGCTCTAACCCCCCAGTTGTCTGTGTCCATTGGCCAGACCTATATCACACTTTTATTTCAGAGGACATGTGGCTTGTAAAAGATTGGTCAATAAATAGTTTCTCATCTATCACAGATAGTTCCACATTTCTAAACTATTTTCTGGACACGAGGACTATGGAGACATGTCTCCCAGGTTTCAATTCTGAAAAACATCAGGTGTCTTTGGGGGTAAAATTAATTGATCTTTTTTTATTTTCCTAGAGACTATGGACTTTATAACTGATTGTATTGCAGAATTCTCTGTTTGGACTCAGCACTTAGAGTTTCTATAGTTTGCATTTTCATCTATCAAGTCTTACCTATTAATTATTTTGCTAGGTCTTTGCTTCTATTCCTCAATTATTTGTTTTTATTTTATTATTATTATTTTTAATCATCACCTGAGGAAATGTTTATTGATTTCAGAGAGAGAGGAACATCAATCAGTTGCCTCCCATGTGCACCCTGACATGGGATTGAACTGCAACCTAGGCATGTGTCCTGACCAGGAAACGAACCTGCCACCTTTTGGTATAGAGGATGATGCTCCAACCAACCCAGCCACCCAGCCAGGGCTGTTCTTATTTTAATTCAAACACACATAGAGCTACTTGTATTTCAAAATTTCATAATCACTTCAAACTATTCATGGCATAGGGAACGATATAAATATATCAATATATAAAGAAAATGCTCTTATTAAGCCCTGCTATGTGCCAGCTTCTGTGTTGTGCGTGTTGGGAACATTCCATAGACAATCTCTTTTAACCCCAACATAAAAACTCTCTCTGTTAATAAAACACAATTCATAGGAAATTCGAGGAGAAGTAAAGTGATATTTAGTTGCTAAAAATATATATATATTCCTGATGGCCCAACCTCTGAACGCAAGCTAGCCTTTATTAGGTCATACTTTCATCAACACAAGGAACTGTAAAGAAATCAAATGACAATGGTGGGCAGACCTAGCCAGAGAGTTGCCATAAGGGCACCTGGGTTGTAGTCCCAGCTCTGGCAATCATGGGCCAGGGGATACTGGGCTACTCTTACCCTCTTTGATGAGTATAACAGTGTTAGCTTAACATACTCTGGCACAGAAAAAGTGCTCAGCAAATTAGGGTAACTGTTTTGCATGGCAAAATTTAACAAAGACGAAATAAAAACGTCAGAACAGAAGGAAAATGGCCAATGTATGGAGTTCAGATCATAATGTCCTGAAATGGTAATACTTTCTCACTGCTTCTTTATGTCTGTCACTCACCAAAATGCTGAATCTTGCAGACCCATCATTTTCATCAAATCCTTACTCTTTTTTCTCTCTTTGGTAACACCGAATGATGCAAAATATATAAACGAGGAGAAGTAAAGCAAGCAGTAGAAAATAAACATCTCATTTTGAAGGAAGCCTTTAGCAATAAAAGGTAATGTCTTCATATTTATAGCAGTGACTGACATCAGCTCTTCCATCACAGAGTGATCTGTCAGGATCTTAAAAAAGAGTTTAAAGACACAAAATCACTTTTTAAAGTCAAGAATCGAGAAATCAATAAGCTATGGGGATTGTACCAATGTCAATTTCCTGGTTTTAATACTGTCCAATACTGTCCCATGGTAATGTCAGACATTACCAATTGGAGAAACTGGGGGAAGGACACACAGACCTATCTGGGCATTGTTTTTGCAACTTCCACTCATTCCATTACTACTGGAAATTTTAAAGCAAAAAAAACAAAAGCAATGTGTTCCTTTACCTAAAGCCCATTACACCCTATGCACACCTGCTTCCTTATATAACCATGTGGAAACCTGATTATGTATCACCTTTCATCAACATTTTGATGCTTCTGGCATTAATTTGCATTGTTTATTAGGAGTTTTCTTACTTCTATAATAGCAGCATTAATGGCAGTTTGTAAAGTCACAAATCCTGAACGCCAGTATTTGGCCAGTGAACATGGTTCATTTCCTCCATACCAGCAATGAGCTGTAAAGCACAAAAAAGGGCAGATTTAATATTACAGGATGAATGCACTTTGAGAACAAGAAACAAGAATCCAAGAGAAAACAATGTAGAAGGGGACCCACCAGTCAGGACTTTCAACCACATAGAAAAAAAAAAGAAAGCAGCAAATGAAAGTTCTCGATGAGGCAAGTTTATTCCTGGAGACCATAGCATGCATAGGAAGCTTAGAAAAGGAAATCTTCACCCATACTGGACCCCTTGCTGTGCCTAAAAACACCAAATGCACTCCAGGGCTAGAACTTCTTTTGAGCTCACTCTCACTCTAGAGTAGGGGTGTTGAACTCAATCAGAGAAGGGGCCAAAATCTAAAATCCAGCCTAAATCGCGGGCCGAATGGTTTACTGAACAGTCATAAACTGTCATTGTGATGGAAACGCAGCGGAGTGCAGTGATGACAGCGCGGTGCGGGCCACATTGCAAGGCCAGGTGGGACGGATTTGGCCCGCGGGCCTTGTGTTTGACACATGTGCTCTAGAGGAATTAATGGTGAACTCCTTCCCTCCAGCCTGCCCTCTTCTCAAAAGTGAACTCATTATAGTGGTCTTTTCTGGCCACCATAAATAATCGAAAATAGCTCTTTCAAGCTCTATCTTCTATTCCTGCTTTATCTTACTCTGTTGCTTTACTGCCACTGGACTGTAATGATCCGTGCTAGCAGGCTTATCTAAGTATGTTTTCTTTACTTTAATCTTCAAGGCCAAGAAAAATGCGGAACACACAATAGACCATTATTGAAGAGATAGAAAAAAAAAACAGATATATTAGTCACTTCGATTCTGCTTCTTAAGGGGTCCTCAAATATCTTCACCTCTTTCTAAGGTGCCTCCACTCTGGTCTAAGCCACCATCAGCTCATTGGTATGTTTTATAGCATTCTCCCTGACTCCTCTGCAATCCATCCTCAAGGCTATGTCCACACTGTTACCTTAGACTCAGAAATCTAATCACGCCTCTGAGCCGATTACTGTACCTGGATGGCTCTCCATTGCCCTAGGACAGTGGCTGGCAAACTAATCAGTCAACAGAGTGGCAAACTGCAGCTTGTGAGCCAGTTTGCTGACCATTGCCCTAGGATTAAAGGGCCCTGCAGGCCGAAACCAGTTTGGCTCAGTAGTAGAGCGTCGGTCTGCAGACTGAAAGGTCCCAGATTCGATTCTGGTCAAGGGCATGCACATTGGTTGGGGGCACATCCCCGATAGGGGGTGTGCAAGAGGCAGCTGGTCGATGTTTCTCTCTCATCGATGTTTCTAGCTCTCTATCTCTCTCCCTTCCTCTCTGTAAAAAATCAATAAAATATATTAAAAAGACAAAATAAAAAAATAAATAAATATAGGACCCTGCAGGATCTAGGCCTTTAGAAATTTCAGCCTCATTCTCCCATCACATTCCTTCTAGTGTTCTCTATTCAGTTATACTGCTCTTCTACTGTATATATTAGCTGATGTCCTTCACCTTGCCCTTTTCCTCTCTAAAAAAACAATGCCCTTAGCACTGTACATGTGCTATACCTTCGGATGTTTGTTAAAACATCATCTCCCCACACGACTTCTCTAATCCCAAGCGTATTATAAACTCTGGTCCAAGTTGCTTCAAGGACTTTCCCTTGCACTTACCATTAGCATATCTCAATATTTGTCTATTCTGCTAGATTGGGACCTATCACTCTTGGTCACCCTCTGCATCCTTGCAGTATCCACGTGAGAGCTCACTACATACAGACGTTGGGTGACTCCATAATCTTTTTTTTTTTTTTTAATATATTTTATTGATTTTGTACAGAGAGGAAGGGAGAGAGATAGAGAGTTAGAAACATCGATGAGAGAGAGTCATCGATCAGCTGCCTCTTGCACACCCCCTACTGGGGATATGCCCACAACCAAGGTACATGCCCTTGACCTGAATAAAACCCGGGATCCTTCAGTCCCCGAGCCGACGCTCTATCCATTGAGCCAAACTGGTTTTGGCTCCATAATCTTTTGTGCATCATCCTATAGTGGGATAATATGCTTAACCTTGTGAGAAGGTTGCAATAACACATGCTTTTGAGTGTTCTCATATGCCATTGAAAGCATCTCTGGTGACCATGCCAAAATGTTCATGTGAAAAACATGAAAAACATCATAATGATATTTTATAGGAAAAATCACCTGAGAAATATTCTTCCTTCAAAAATGGAATGCCAGATCTATGAAAAAATTTTAACTTGTAAGAGAAAGTGTCACTAAAGATGATTCCCACTGCATTTGGGAAATTGTTCACAAGTAGTTCGTCCAAAGATTTTTGATTTGGTGCCCCAATGACTTTTGTTTCTGTGAATTACAAAGCATAAACAGATAAGATTGTTAGAATTTTACTAAAACAGAATGTGATATCTAATTGTATCCTATATTTTCCACTAGAATTAAAATCTTTTTCCATTTACATAAAACTTATGTCAAAAGGCAAAGGGGAATTTTTTATTTTAATGTTTTAGGTTATATAATCAGGAGACATGCATTAGAAATAATGTTAAGTCTTAGGGCAAGTTTTAGGTACATAAAAGATTATACCAGGATAAGTATGCATAAGAAAGGATAATTGGTATGCATAAGAAATTAGAGTTACTGAAGCAAATACATCTCTCCTATGATCTTTGCTTTACTCAGAAACCAAGAGCACAAAGTGACTCTATATCTAACAACCAGGAGTTTTACCTGTTAAAAATTAAGAGTTAAAAATCAGGTACCTAGCTCACCCATGAGTGAAACACATGGTGCTTATATCAGTTATATGACAATCTCATTTAGAATGAAGGCCTTGAAAGATGCTTACAAAACAAAACAAAACAAAACAAAACAAAACAAAACAAAACACACCTGATACAGATTATCTTTAGACTACTCATCCTAACTTATTATAGTTTTGAAATTATTATGTAATAACTATGGCCCAATTTGTTTTATTTAGATGATTATTTCCCCTAAGTTACATAAATCTTAATCATTGTATTCCTGTGTAACACCCACATATTCTTCCTATTCACTATTCTATAAGTCTGGGATGACAAATGTATTGCTTTAGTTAAATTTCAATAGAAATGTAGGCCTCCCTAACTTGGACCCCCATCAAGCTGAAAAAGAGTTCAATAGGTTAATTGTTGTTAAAGAAGAAACTAACCAAGTTTATATGCTATTTTAATACCTAAATAATTAGCTTAAGTTCAAATTAAACATATACACATCTTCCCCAAAATTTAAAACAGTATCAGTAATTCCTTTGTCTTTCGTATACTTACTTACCTCTCAAAAAGGGAGCAGATCCTGTTTTATTCATTATCTGCTTAGTTATATTAGAGATTGGTGTATACCCAGCAATCATTAAAGAGCTATTATATTTATCTACCCTTCCCAGGTTCTGAGAAGGCTTTCCAGGAAGCTGGATATTTTCTTTTGTATATGAAAATAAGCCCATATATAGTACTAGAAGTACTGGAAAGCCCCATTCCTATAACACAGAAGGGGGAAAAAAGAAGAAATTTATATCATATTCCATTAAAGAGCTCAATTAACACCAAACAACTAAAGACAAATTCCAGTGTTGCCACAGCATTGCTCTCCATCAGAACAAAAGGAACTCAAGAAAAGACACATAGTGAGAAAGTTGCCAAAGATATCATTCTCCATAACAGAACTACACCTTTTCACTAAATCATGAACCAATGGACAGACCGTCCTATAAGATAAAAGAATGACAATCTCTGTATGTATGGGCATCAGGTTCTAAATTCTACAAGACACAATGATCCCAGATAAGTTTTATGGTGGCAAAGAGCAATACCCTTGTCAGTTGTCAAGGAAAATCAAAGAAAATGAAAAGGAACTGAGTGTTAGAGACTGTCTAGTGTTTCACCATTATCGGTCATCTCTTCCTGCTTGGCACATGCTAGACTATATTTCCAGGCTCTCGAAATCAAGTGGGACCAAGTGAGTCAGTTACAGCCGATGGAAGGTAGGCAGCAGTGATACAGGCCACTTCCAGGCCTGGGTCATGGAACAACCTAGGCCCTTCTATACCTGATCTTCTGACTGGATGCATTGGATCCAGTGAGTTTCCAAGGCCCAAGGAGAGGGCAGAGTCCCTAGAGGAAAGCCTGGGTTCCTAAATGACTGTGTGGAGAAGATCCCTTCACCTACCCAACCCACTTCACTTTCCTGCCAACCTTACTTAGGCTGTAAAAAGAATGGAGCCACTGTGATTTGGGGCTGTTACCTGTAGATAGCCCACCTACCTAATTCAAACTGACAATCAATGATGTTCCTTGGTCTTAATTCTTAGAAACAGACTCTATGTAGATGATTCATGGCCTTGAAAATAAATCCCTAAAATTAAAATTCTTTAATTTCTGCCAGGCACTACTTTTATTCTTTCTTGACTCTAAGTGTATTACATGCAAATTATAGTAGCTTTAATAGTTGTTGCACTTTATCACATAATTAAATTTTCACTTAACCTCATTTTAAAAAAAATGAGTCAATATTTTGTCTTTACAATTTTACATTATTTTTCTGGAGTGCTGTGAGTCTCACAATTCAACAAATACAACGAGACAACTTGAAAATCAATACATCTAGTCTGTTACTTAAAATATAAAATGAGAATCGTTAGGTAATAAAATACAATAATGCTGACTATAGAAAGAAGAAAACTTTCAAACATACCAGTAAGCTCTCTCTTTTCATCCTCCATTTCTTAAGCAAATTTTTGCACAGAAGTGCTTGAGTTTGTTCATACACATTTTTCTTTTTCCTGTGCATTTAGCCTATTCATTTAAATGAACAAGAAGAAAGTAAACATCATGGAGCATAAACCAGAAAAAAAATGTGTAATAAGAAAAACCTTGATCATATCGGGGTGGGGAATATTTCCTACCTTTAAGAACTGGAAAAAATGGATTTAAAATATTTGAATAACTCACCATTATAAAATTATACATCAAATATACGCACTGCAAGTTATTTGGTGGGGAAGTAAAATGATTATGATCACAATTTTATAATAATAAAGTATTACAATGGAAAATACATCATTAGATACCAGAACTTGTAAGATGCTTCACATTTTTGACCTTTCATAATAGAAATGCAGCTATATGAACAGCGTATCTGAATTGTATCTTATGACTAATATTTTTATTCTTTGCATTTAAATAGAAATTCCAGAAATTATATCGAACTTATTAAGTTCTTCTGAATAATTATGTCCATGAGATGTAACCCCAATGAAATATTTTGTGGCATTTACCTTCCAGATTGACTTGAACAACTTTTGTCAAAAGAGATAGGCCATGGATAATAATCCAGACATAAACTACTTGATACTTGATTTTAATACACAGGAAGATTGAAACAATCTATGTCAATTTTCTGAATTCTGAAGTCCCTGAATAACTGAGGAAACAAACTACAAAGTACACTTTAGAAAAAAGAAAAGAAAAAAAATCACATGGGAATATAATTTCGCCCAAATGTTTGTAAGTAAACCAAGAGATAATTTTTTTTTCAGTTTTTGAAATCTCAAAATTAATTTGAGACTTGTATATGAAAATATTCAGACTAGCATAGAAGCAAATTTTTTTTACCATTTTCCTATATTCTACTCTTGTGTTTATATAATATACTTGGTTGGGAAAAAATAGAAAAATTTAATCATAAATCATGTATTTAGAAAAACATCACTCATGCCCTTACTCCCACTGGTGTCTGTGTCCATTGGTTAGGCTTATATGCATGCATACAAGTCCTTTGGTTGATCTCCCCTTCTGCCGCCCCCCCCCCCCCCCCCGTGTCCACCCACATATTTGACATAACACCACAACACAGAGCTTTACTTACTGAAAAATCAGAAGTACTCTGGAAACCACTCTCAAAGCACTGTTCTCTTTTTGTCTAAGGCAACGATTAAAAGTTTTTGATTGCCACTTCTTCATTTATTCCTTAAATGGGGACCCACTCCCAACAGTTCTTAACTCAGGCTGATCTCTGAAAAGGGGTGTAGTCAGACCGAGCTGCACATGATGCACTTGTTTTCTTTCTTACGCCAATTATTCTGCACGGAAATGACTGTTCTGTGGTTGGTTGAGAATAAAACAAACCCTGTTTTTGTGCACTTGGCCTTTCAACTCCAGAGCTCTGGGGGACAATGGTAAACAAATGCAGCAAGTCCTTCAGACATGATGAATAAAGATGGGAGGGGGGGGGTAGCATGATGACTGAGTAAAATCAATAACTAAGCAAAGTAAATTTGTATAAGGACTCTTTTGCTATTTTTTTTCACTCCTAATGCCTAAACACAACTGCCAATGATATATCTGACTATTTCAGATGAAATATGCACCATGTACTGGAGCCAAATTTCAAATTTTGCCTAGAAAAGCTAAGCAATCTATAGTTTGCCATGGAGAAACACCTAAATTAGACAAATGAATAATAAGGTCCTTCTCCCTCATTCCTCGGTTCATAATGAATACCAAATTTCATAAGGCAATAGAACATAATAAAAAAAAAAGTGGATTTCTAGGGACTAAAAAACATAGAAGAATTTTAAAAAAAGATTTGGGTCAATTTTTATGCATGACAACCAGTCAAAAAAACTTGAAATTTGTTCAACTGTTATTGAATAGTTGATTTCTCCCTGTAAAGAGTTGCAAACTTTTCTTGACCCAGCAAAGTAAATGACAAAACAGGAAACCAAAGTCCATGAATTGGGAAATCTCAAATATTGGACATGGCTCCTGATCCACAGATGTTAATAATCATAAAACTGAGAGATGTTTTGGAGAAAAGGTGGATCATTTTAGTTCTACTTTTAAAAATATACAAGTGAAATACTATATGTCATTTATATTTAAACTGTAATTTACATTTGTCATTTACATTTAATATGTAATTTACATTTAAACTTTGCAAAAACAAAGGTAATAAAAATGTTCTAAAGTTCTCATAGATGGGGGCAGAGGAGCAGATCATAAATACTATTAAAATTTTATATCAGTAATAGGTCACGAGGTCCAAACAAAAATGCTGTTTGTTTTAAATCACCTGAAATATATTTCAAGTTTTTATTCATTTTGTTATTGCTTTAGACTCTATGTACTCTATTTTATTTTATTTACTTTATTTTTATTTATTTATTTTACATTTATTAAATTATTATCTGTGTACATATTTTAACATTGCACTCTATTTTAAAAATCATTTTCCCACCCTGCCTTTCTCATAATTGTATTAAAATTCACAACTATGATGTCTATAATTATTCAGATTAAGTATTTTATTGATACTAACTTTACTTTCTGTGTATTCTTTGTGTTCCTCTTTCTTGACTTATTTACTGTAATTTACTTTTTGAGGGGGCCTTTTTTCGTGACTTCCCCATAAATTTGACCTAATTTGTTAAAGAAGTGTCCAACCTCCAGCTAGAAGCACATTGAAATGGTGGGTAAAATATATCCAAAATAGATGCTCAGATATATAACCAAAACTTAAAAGAAGAAAAAGATCAAGAGAAGAAAATAGGAATCAACAAAAGAAACAAAGAGAAAGAAAAACACATTCTCAGGTGTAAAAAAGGGGAAGGGAAATTAGTGCTGGAACTGTGAGTATGTTGGAAATCCAGCAGTCCAAAGAGGTGTTTTCATACCCTTGTGACCTGAGCGTGGTGCCTGGCAGGTTCTGAAGTTAGCCTCCTGTCTCCACATGAATCCAGAAGCTTCAAGACTGTTCAGCGTTAGAAATTGAGACTAGGAAAACTTCACCTTCTACTCTATTGGAAAGTAAGGATGCATTATTTGCCAATCTCTAGATTGAAAAACTAACATATGTATTCTCCATAGAAAATGGAAACCCAAGCATATGCAGCACATGGCAGTTACAGGACACAGGAGCAGGAGCAGAATTTATTCTCCCTGCATAGCAGCATGTTTAAGAACAATAAAACAGCAGTCAGTGGATGTACTTGGGTTCAAATTCTGGCTATGCCATAGCTGTGTGTCCTTGTGTCATCTATTTAACTTTTCTTCCTCAGCTTTTCATTCATAACAATTGAGATAACTGCCCAGCCAATATGCCTCAGTAGTTGAGCTAGACCTATTAACTAAGAGGTCACGGTTCAATTCCTGGTCAGGCACATGCCTAGATGGTGGGCCAATGATTCTCTCTCATCGTTGATGTTTTTATTTCTCTCTGCTTCTCTCTGAAATTAATTAAAAATATATTTTAAAAAATTGAGATAACTGTCTATATGTATGGTTATTTGGAGGACTGAGTTCATTAATATAAGGAAAGTTAATAGAACAGGCCCTGGAAAATTATAAAAGCTCAAAGAATAAAACACATCACAACCACATTACTTGTTGCCAAAAAGCCTCTTCCTCCTCCTTTCTTCTTATTACCACTATTATCCTGAAACCCCACAGAGAAGACAAAAGAAATCTATAAAGATAAGTCAAGAATACAAGGCACACAGATTTAGCAGCTAAGCTCATAATCAAAAGTTAACTATGAAAGATAATCAGCAGATAAAAATAATGGGACTATTACCAACCTCAAAAAACAAATAATAATAAATATTATGCCAAAGACTATAAAATATATAAATTATTAAAGAAAAATATTTAGGAAATGAAAAGAAAAACTAATAGGAAAATAACCCATTAGAATTTATAGGAATTTAACAAAGGATTAATAAAGCTTAAAAATTTAGTAGAAAAGTTTTATAGTTTAGACACAGCTGAAAAGAACATTACTAAATCATAAATATGACTGAAGAAATCATATAAAATTTAGTGCAAAGTAAGAATAAAATGGGAAAATATTTGAGATGTTAAAGGATATGAAAGATGTCCAGAATATGTTTAATAGGTCTTTTTAAATGAGGAAAACAAAGTAAAAAGAATGCTCAAGGATAAAATGTATAAAACATTTTCCAGAATTTATTTTTAATTCCAAAGGGTCTGGTTGTCATTGACATTATTTATCTTTTACCTTTTTCACCCATTTGCCATTTTAACTATTTTAAGTGTACAAGTCAGTGACATTAATGACATTCACAATATTACACAACCATCATCACTATCTAGTTCCAAAACTTCAGTACAGGAAACTTTGTAAGCATTAAGCAATCACTTCCCCATTTACCCCTTGTTCTTCTTCTTCTTCTTGCCCCTGGCAACCATTCAACCACTTTCCATCTCCATGAATTTGCCAATTCTAGATATTTCATATGAGTGCTCCCATTAATACAATACGCACTCCTCGTTTATTTCAAGAAAATTTTAGGTTATATTTCACCAGTTTAAAAAAGTCAAATGGATTGAGACATTAAAAATTCTGGGCAATGAGAATGGCCATTCATTTGACTTGCAACCATTAGTATGTTTTACCTACTCTGCTAGCTCTTTCATGGCATGTGCTTCTGTGTTCATCCCATCAGGATTGTGCACTGTTCTGCCTCAAACACTGCATGCTGCAAAGATTTATAAGTAAGCAACTGCCTGTGCCCTCTGCCTCCACCAACCTACCGTTTGTCTCACCGCTGCTTCTGATGTGGCTTTTGGGTTGGCTTCTCTGCCAGTGGCTCTATCTCCTTTACCCATTCATTTCCCAAAGGATGCTTAGGTCATTTTCAAACCTTGGCGATCATGAGTAATGCTGCCATGAACATGGGCATTCCGGTATCTTTTCACTGTCCTGCTTTCATTTCCTTTGGTGATATACCCTGTAATGGAATTGCTGGAACATATGGTGGTTCTGTTTTTAATTTTCTGAGGACCTTCCATACTCTTTCGAAGTAGGTACCAATTTGCATCATCCCCTTCAACAGTACACAGGAGTTCCTTTCTCCACAGCCTCGACAACTCTTACCATTTTTTATCTATTTGGCAAGATAGGCTGACTTTTTCTGTCTGGATTCCTGAATCTCATTCAATTAGTATAAATTCTATCTCATTCAATTAGTATAAATTCTATCTCAACCACCTGAGTACGGCTCTAACTTTTCTTTCGCAGGTCCAGTGTCCAGGATAGCTTCTCTAATTAGTGGGTACTGTGCATCACATCTCCAGTCAACTTTAGACGCCTTCTCTGATTTGTCTCAGTCTTTGGATTTATATCCAGGTTCAGTATCCTGCTGGGCCTCAACACAACACAAGCCAGAGCTTACTGCTCTCTGGTGGTGTTAAAGTGGTTTTGTTCTATTTTATACAGAATTTCATGTGTTTGCAATGGGAGGAGGATCTGTATTCAAAGGCATGAACTATGTTGGTTAAACTCTATGAATGGGTTTTTTGGAATAGAACAAACATGGGGCTAACCAGCTTCATGGGAAAACAGCCCTCCGGAGGGATGAGGGCCCAGGCTGTTCTTAATGGAAGGCTGACCATAATTTGTATCATGGAAACAAGACCACAGCACATTTCATCCTATGTGTTGTTGACTGTAAAAAGCTCAGCTCAGTCTAGCTAGCATGGCAAGGAGATCATGGTTCGATTCCCCATCAGGGCACCTGCCTGGGTTGCAGGCTCAATCCTGTGTGGGGCATGCAGGAGGTAGCCAATCAATGAGTCTCTCATCACTGATGTTTCTCTCTCTCCCTCTCCTTGCATCTCTGAAATCAATTTTTTTTATAAAAGCTCAGTTCAAATAGAGACAAACCCAATCAAAAGCTTTGGCTCTCTGGAAACTCAACTGGGAAATACAGTGGATTCCACAATGTGCACAGGGAGGCAATGAGGCAGGAGGGACAATGTAGGTCGTGGGGGAAGTGCAAGCCAGAAGTGAACAAAAGCTCTAAGTAAGCAAAAGAAGCAGGCTGAGAAAAGCCGTACTAAGCAGTGGATGCTAGAGCCAGTTGATTGGGGGAAGGAGTAAGTATTGATAAGCACAGCAGAAAAAGAACAGATATTTTCAGGAAATTTAAATTTCTCATTCGTTGCATTAAGATCAAGACCATCAGAGGGCATGAACATTATGCAATATATTTTAAGTTTGTTAATGTCATGGTTTTATGAGTACTTGTTCCATCATGCATACTTTAGGAACTTATCAGATACGTCAAGGACAGCTATTGAAGAAAAACAAGGACTAAATGAATATACATATACACATTAAATATGCCTACATTATACTTCAAGTCCCATGGGGCACCAGGGGATAGTCTATGAGTTGGGATAAGACTTTTTCTCTGATAATGAAGTCGGCTGAAGTTACTTACAAGACTGCTCTTGGGCGACTGCAAACAGATCTCTCTACCTGCCAGCATCTTTATACGGAGGTCTCGAGTGAGTAGTCAGGACACCATCCAGATGGTCTCAGCCACACAGGGCTCTCTCCAGGCTGTGTCCTTGAAAATGGCTCTCACTGTGGGACCAATGGGCAGAATGTACATCCCAAGGATAGGAGTCAAGTGAGGAGTCTCCAACTGTCTGTCCAGCCGGGGGTCACCCAGCACTCACATCTTCTTGATGACCTCCTTCCAACCATAACCGATTTTTGCAATTATAGCTTAAGAGAATTTGCTTTTGTATCATGTTGCATTTCCCCTCCTCTAATATGACAAAACTGTTTATTTGGGTTACTTCTATGACACAGATAAAAATGCTCAGAATATTGCCAGACTACAGCTGCCAGCTTACTCTTTAAAGGAAGATCTGGGTTTTACTTTGTATTGGTACTTAGTTACATCACAGATAGCCCTTAATCAATTCCAATTATTAACTGAACAACCTAACCAGCACTCATTTCTTATCTCATGTTATCAAAGTGCAATCTTTTGTGACCCAAAATGGCTCTTTTACTGGTAAATGTGTAACCTTAGGAAAGGCATATATGTAAAAATAAAAAAAATAAAAATTACTTCCTATTACTATATTGATACTTTTGGAGCATTCAGTATTAATCCAAGTGTGGTAGTAGGCCTTCTCCTAACATGTAATTTTCTGTATGTTGTCTATTTTGAAGATGCTTGAAATTATTAAAGAATTGATTTAATTTAAAAGGTTTGGCTGGCCGAAACCGGCTTGGCTCAGTGGTAGAGTCGGCTGTGGACTGAAAGGTCCCAGGTTCGATTCCGGTCAGGGGCATGTATAATACGTTGGTTGCCGGCACATCCCCGGTAGGGGGTGTGCAAGAGGCAGCTGGTCGATGTTCCTCTCTCATCGACGTTTCTAGCTCTCTATCTCTCTCCCTTCCTCTCTGTAAAAAATCAATAAAATATATTTTTAAAAAATAACAAAAGGTTTGGCTGGTTTGGCTCAGTGGGTAGAGTGTTAGCCTGCGGACTGAAAGGTTCTGAGTCTGTTCCAGTCAAGGGCACATACTTCAGTTGTAGCCCCTCTCCTCTCCCCGAACAGGGCACTGGTCGAGGCTTGTACAGGAGGCAACCAATCGGTGTGTTTCTCTGACATCAGTATTTCCATCTTTTCCTCTCTCTTCCAATCACTCTAAAAATCAATGGAAAAACTCCTCGGGTGAAGATTTGAAAAAATAAATAAAATCAAAGGTGATTAATTAGAATTGCAAAAGTTGCTTAGATGCTTAGGAAGAAGTTGGTCACTAAATTTGTAATCTTTTTTAAAATTTTATTTTTCAATTGCAGTTGACACACATTATCTTAGTTTCAGGTGTACAACACAGTGATTAGACATTTACATAATTCACAAAGTAATCAGCCCAGTAAGTCTAATACCCACCTGATACCATACTATACATAGTTAGGGCCTAAGTGTTTGAGAGAATCAAAGTTATTCAAAAATTCTAAGAAAGTTGATAAATATGTAAGTAGTATTGAATATTTGGAAATAATTTAATATGTTAAATATAATAAACACATTTACTCTGTATTTGAAAACAAAAATTACTAACAATTATAGGGCCAGGTTTTTTCTTCATTTTTAATATGAGCCACTCATTTTCATTTCTCAATACTAAATACCAAAGAATTCATTTTATACAAAATAAAGGTTGTCTGAAATTTTCAGTTCTTAAAGCTTATTACTAATAATATAATCAATTTTTTTTCTTAAAGGGCATCATTGATACTTAGATACATGTTACGAATAAAAAATAAGTAAACTTTTACCTTATAAGAATAGCTGATATAAAAATTGTCCACCCAAGAATAAATTCTTTCATTTATGTTATATGTTCTTTCAGAAAAGAAAATAAAAAAATCAATGTTAGCAATATTAAAAATACATTAAGGATAAGCATCTCTATTTTTTTAAATAATTAATGCCTATTTACGCATTACATAAAAATACAGAATGGTATTTCATCAAATTCAGAGTACAATCAAAATGAAATATTGTGTGACCAACAGAACAATAAAAACAATGACCAATTACCCTAGGTAGAATTAATTGTGCTCCAATAAAAGTGTCGGTATCACTAGCGAAGTAGTTGTCATATTATATCAAAGTTAGTTACACAAGGATCTGTCTTCCACCTATTAGATTATATAATCTTACAGGGCCAAAATTGATAGTTGTTCCTATCCAAAGAACCCATCGCTTCAAACACAGTTACTAATAAATTGTTGCATTAAATAATTCTAAAAATATTTTAATGATAAAAATCAATCTATTTGGCTTAAGATAACTTGCGTCAATGCAAAGGAATGTTGTCAAAAAAAACCCTATGGCCTTTTACTAAGAACAAACTGAGGGAGAGGGGGATTATTAAGATTTTTTAAAAAAGTGAAGTGTCAAGTACACTTACTCGTTTTTAATTGTTTTTAATTGTTACCAACTGCTTGATTTTTAAGTGCTGCAGACAGAGGGTTACCTTATTAGTCAGTAACCAGTCACTCAGTGAAGTCCAGTCTTTACTTTTAAAACATAACCATGGACAGAAAATATAAACTAGGTGATGAGTTTTTTCCCCAACTTTGCCCAATATATGCATTTATATTGCTATAAAAAGTTTGAGTTTGAGATCCGTAATTTAAGGTATTTTTAAATAAAGTAACATCTATAATAATAAAAGCGTAATATGCTAATTAGACCGGCCAAAGCTGGGGCGAGCCCCTTGCACGTATTCCGTGCATCAGGCCTCTCGTATTCAATAAGATGAACAGATCTCCCTGGTGGTCTAGTGGTTAGGATTCGGCGCTCTCTCAATAAGATGAACAGTACACTGTAAATAAACATAAACTTCATATTTTACTTTCTGTCTTCTTTTCTTCCCACCCTACTTACCCTTGCTTTCCTAAGGATTAGTTATACTTCTGAATAGGAAAAATTGAATTACTGTGAAAAGGGGAATAGAACATGCCTATAAATAATTCAATTCATGACCAAAATATTCACTCTATGTAAAAACTGAAAAAATAATTCAAGTATCTTTTTAAAAAATGCCTGTAGGAACAAAATAATATGTAAAGAAGTTGAACATAGTAGAAAAGAACATAATCAGTATAATCTCAACTTTCACTTTGTATTTTTCCTTTCCATTGATCACGCTTCCCAGATGTTAAAATGAAGGTGACCAAGTCAATATGCAAAAGCAGGTAGTGTTCTGTATTAGTCATGCTCTGCTTTAAAATAACACATCTTCCCGGGTATGAAAACTACCTTTTCAGTCACTGTCTTAGTAAACCATTAATAGTTTTATTCTTTACACTGTGAGTGTAACTATTCAAGATAATGCATAGCTACAAACACCCATCCGAAAGACAAGTCCCTGGGTATTTATGTGGATATCGGACACTAAAATATAGCTCTTTAAATTTATGATACCACTTAGCAATGGCTTGTTTAGTAAATGCAATGGACTATTTATTAACTAATCTACAAAGGTAACGATTTTCTTTCAAATGTGTCTGGAATTGTATTCATCATGCAGTACTTAAGTTTGGTACTAAAGTCCTAAAAGTAAGATTCTCAGATGAAGAATCCAAAAGTGTGGTATCATGAGGCAAATGACTGTCACTTAATAATGAAAGATTAAGAATAAGAGCCAAATAAACCTTATAAGGAGAAATAAGTTTGTTGTGAGTTGTAAAATCCAGGCAGAAACCCGGAGACGGCTCGGATTAGTTAGACCTCTGAGATAGCTGGTAAAGTGGGCACCTTTAGGAATGTTGACAGCAGTTACCAAAGCAGTGGAGGAAAATATCAGTCTGTACCTAGAGTCTAAAATCACAGATGTCTCATTACACAGTAGAGCTAAAAGTTCACTAAGTTTTGTCTATTTTAAATAGTTAATAATTTCATTAAAAGGTTTGGCTATTTAAAGTACTTCCAATTCTTATGTTTTTGCCATTATCACATTCCCAATATATTAGCTTTGGCAAAGTTAATACTTTCATTCATCTGGCTGAAATATAACGTCAACTGGTATTATACTATATTTTACCAATAGTCCATACATGGGTTCTACAGGGAAGTATAGTTGACTCTTGAACAACACGGATTTGAACTGTGCAGGTCCACTTATACGCAGATATTTTTTTAAAATAAATATGCATGGTTCTATGAATGTATTTTCTCTTTCTTATGACGATTTTCTTAATAACATTTTATTTACTCTAGCTTAATTTATGGATAAGAGTGCAATATATGATACCTATACAAAATATGTATTAAATGGCTGTTAATGTTAGCAGGAAAACTTTCAGTTAACAGCAGGCTCTTAGTTAAGTTTCTGAGGAATCAAAGATATACGTAGACTGAAAATAGACAAATTTTCAACTGCATAGGGGTGGGGGATGGGAGGAGGTCGGCACTGTTAACCCCACGTTGTTCAAGAGTCAACTGTATTTCTGAGATTACATTAACCATGACCTTACTCCAACTTTGACAGAGTGCAATTCTGGCTTCTTTGTATGTATGAATTTTACTGTCAGCAAAAGAAATGTAATTTCAAATACCTAAGTTAGCTATGTTTACAATCACCTAACAGAACAAGGTCTCATTTAATTTATTATGATTAATGAGTGCCACCTAGTGGGTGTCAATTCTCACAAACTTATATCTGCAATGAGACTAACTTTTCAGGATGCCAAATTTCACTCAAAGTTTCTTTTAGAATCTAAAGAGGAGAACCAAGAAACTTTGGATTTATGTCTCTTTTCTATGTATTTTTAGGTATTAGTTTTTTTTTATTTCATTTGGGACATTACATATTTATGTAACAGGATTATATAAACTGAAAAATAAGATACTTGTTCAAAATAAAATTATTCTATCACTTCTTTAAATCATACATTTAGAAGCACTCTTTTTGAAAGGTAAAAAATAGTCAATTTTCAATTTCACATACAGACTATAGTTCAATATACTTCAGCTATAAACATGCAGTTTCAATAAATTACACGTAGTTTTATTTGAAGAAAAGAAAAACATACAACCACAACATTTCAATTAAGAAACTTAGAAAAATTCCAAGTGCTTTCATGGTTTTTCAGTTACCATTCAAATAGCATACTTTTTTAAAACCAAAGTTAAAATAAAGCATAAATTCAGTAAGCAGATTCAGTAATACAAATTCAAAATACTACTCTGTCTTCCTGGGTTCTTTCCCACCACAGTGTGCTGTTTAAAGTCCCACAACTATTATCTTCTTCCTCCTGTTCCTTAGTGAGTTCAACAAAAACCTAAACGAAAGTAAATAAATGAGTACAGTATGTTGTATCTCAATTACCACAAAGACTTAACTAAATCAGAAACAGTTTAAGGCTCTTGCTAGTTACATTAACAACTCAAGTATCAAAAGACTGATTACTATTAATATATTTAAACAGAATAATCTCCATTTATCACATACAAAGGTAAGTATTTTGGAGGATTAATGAATTAGTTATTTTTCATTAAGTTATGTAGCACTGTCATACAAATAATTTACCAATATTTAAGCAATGGAATTTGATATGATAATGTAAAATAACCAGCATCATGACCCACTTACTTTACAAAAAATTCAGCTATTCAAAATAAGCAGAGGGAGCACCTGGAGTTATTTAAAATCATACAAAGTGCAGGAATATTGTGTAACAATTTGTCTTTGGTTCTTAAATTCCCTCCAAAGTAACCCTAAACAATTAGATATTAGATACTTTCTTCTATAAAATATTTTTCTTTTAGTTTAACTTTAAAGTACCTGTTCCAGTGTTGCTTGAGAAAAGCTATATTCTTCAATGGCAAAAGTATGTTTAGCTATTAAAATAAGAAAATAATATTTTACTTATTAGTATTTTAAAGAATAAAAATGGCAGTGACTACTAAGTGGCTAACAATCTATCTTTAAAAAAACACACAACATAATCTCTGTAATTAATTCATTTAAATTTGAAGTTATCAGAACATGTCCTTTTCCTCTGTCTTACTTTATTTCTCTTCCCCAGCCTAAAAGCCCCTCATGGGCTAAGCTCAATATATTTAATATTACTTGCCTCTTTTTGCCTTTTCCAAGCATCTCCTCTGTACTTTACCTTATTCCTCTTTTCATTTATTTTTATCTCTAGGCTCTATTTCCTATTCTTATTGCCTTCTTGAACTAGATTCATAAATCTATATACTTTTTAAAAATACTTATTTCAACTTTTTTTTTTTTTTCATCTAACACCAACTTTTCTGTTTTTCTAATTGTTCTTTTAATTATTCCTAAGTAGTTCAAGCATTCTCTTTAATCATAAAGAAATCACCAGGAAATATAGGCTGTTTCATAGTTATAAATTCCATAAAATAACCTGCATCTGAATACTTGCGCCATCCAGGAGCTTACTACCGCCCTCTACTGCCACCAGAGTATCTCTGTCCTACCTACTACTTATTTTAAAAAAGGCCAAGATTCAATTAAGCTTTTTAAAGCTTTAGGAATGCCCACCCTCCTGCACCATGAATTTTACTCTCCTCTCTCCTGATGTGACTGAAGTTTTGCTACCATTTCTACTTCTATGGCCCAAAATGAAGAAGGGATTCAAGAAACTCAAAGCTCCCACTTCTAGACTGACTTTGTGACGGCTAATTATGCGGGACTTTATCAGAGACGCAATGTGAAAAACTGTAGTTATAGCTATCAAAATAGCAAGAGGCTAATCCTGCAATATTAGTGACCTACCAAATCCCTACAGTATTAATATTTACCAATATCTTAGATTCAATTAATAAAAAGTTATCTATTTGCCTTAGTTTCTATAATAAACTGAGTCCCAACTTCTAAAATTTTTAAAATAAAATTCTTTTATAATTTGAAAGCTATGTACTTCAGATATTACTTACCTTCTTCCAGCTTAGAAAAAGACTGTGAAAGGGACTGAACATCTTCCTTAGGAATTTTAAAAGCCAAAATTGAAGAAAAGCTGAAAACATAAGATAAAATGTAGAAAAAAAATTTAAATTATTACTGTATTCTAAAGCTAAAGTTCAAAATTTTTAAAGTTCAAAAGTATATGCCAATAACTTATTCTGACATTCAGATAAAAATTTTTTAAAATCTTTAAATTTTCCATGCAAATGAAATAACTCTCATTAATACTAAATAAGAACTTGAAAAGTTTAAGTAGTATCCTATAATGAAAGACCTAACAATAAATTAGATATCAAACTCCAATCATTCACTACAATTAACCCAATATTATTCCAATACAGAATTTTTTTCCATAATTCTTAACACAGTAACACATTTTTATGATTACTGCACAAAAAGTATAATTAAATGTTTAAAATATTTACCTTTCCTGACGGCTTGCATTTGGGAAAATATACTGAATTTCTCTTTGAAGTCGGTCTATTTCTAAGTTTTCTATCCAATCCTTTAACTTAATTTCCAAAAAGTAACCTTTTCCAAATTTACTCTTTAGATGCTGGACTGTTCCAATACATCTGCAGTATGTTTAAAAGAAAGGTCCGATATAAAATAGTTTGACAGTTTCAAAAAAAATGATTTCTCCGCTAAAACATGATTTAAATAAAATGTTTATGAGGGAATACTTTAAAATTTATAGAAAAGTAGCAAATATACAGTCTTCAAACACACCTCCCCCAGTTTCAGTGTCCCTAATATTATCATCTTACATCACCATGGCACGTATGTCAAAATTAGGAAACGGGAATTGGCGTACTACCATTAACGCTATTTGACTTTATATTTCACTAGATTTTCCTACTAACTTTATTTTATTTTTTGTTCCAGGATTTAACCAGGATACCACGTTGCACACATTTCTCAAGGCTCCTTAGTCTCCACAGGTCTGTGACAGTGTCTTACTCCCTTTTTTCCGTGAGTTTTGAGAAGAACTGGTCAGGTGTTTTAATGGAATGTCCCTCAATTTGGAGTAGTCTGGTATTTTTCTCACACTTAGACTGGGGCTACCGGTTTTTGGAGAAAATACCACAGAGCTTAGTAAATATTTTCCTTAAGAAGTACTTTACAGTGAAGTACATCGTATCAGGCAGTTCATGACTTCCACATGACACTGTCTGGTTAAGGCAAGTCTTCAGGTTTCTCCACTGGGCAGTTACCATCCTCCCCTTTCTGTACACCGGGAGAAACTGCCTAAACCTAGACCACACTTGGGAGATGGGGGATTAAGCTCCCCCTACAAGAGGGGGTAGTATTTACAGATTTATGTGAAATCTTTCTGTAAGGAAGATTTGCCTCTTCCGCCACATTTATTTATTTATTTATTTATTTATTTATTTATTCATTTATTTAAATGAGTATGAATTCATGCACACTTATTTTATACTTTAGGTAAACCAATACACTACCTAACAATTTTTGAAATAGACATGACACCTGAAAATAACATTCTAAATTGTTGAATAATTAAGCCAATTCCAAATGCAAAGCAGCTAGCCATATTTTTGTGAGGAAATGACATATTTCCCAGTAACTCTATACAAAGCCAACTGATTCAAAAAAAAAATCAAACAAGGAAAACATTTAAGTGAATGTGCATTTTTACATGATGATATTTAAAGCCCACCCCGTGTCCTCCAAATGGCTGCTTGGATGTGTACCTTAACTGCCCAGCTATCATGATAGCCACGCGGTCACAGACAGCCTCTGCCTCCTCCATATAATGAGTGGTCAGAATAGCAGCGCGCTTCTTGTTTTTAAATGCAGTTCGAATTGCTCGCCTACAAGACAGAAAATAAAAAAAGGAGGAAAGTATCTGAATGTTAATGAAGACCCCATGTTTTTTAAAAATCCAATTATTTGATTAGAGTATTTAAAATGGCAAATTTCAATTGCTGTAGTTATATTTTGCCCAACTACGATTTTTTCCATTCTAACTTATTTTCCCTTATTTTTAAAAGCTTGTCAAATAGAAATTTCATGATTTCAAATGTTTCTATGCTTTAAGAAATGAATTATGATCTCATTCATATGTGTACTCTAATGAACAGAATGAACTAATGAACTAAATAGAGACTCTACAACAGGCTGACAGCTGTGGCGGGGGTGCTACATGGGGGCTGGGGCAGAGGGATTGAGCAAAAAAAAAAAGGGAGAGAAAGAACTTATAGACACAGATAGCACTGTGATGACTGCTGGGTAGGAGGCAGCCAATCAGTGATGATTTTCTCTCACTGATGTATCTATCTTTCTATCCCTCTCGCTTACTCTCTCTAAAAATCAATAAAAACACTAAAAAAAATAAAACCATTAGTTATAATAAAATAAATTAATCTTTTATTCCAAGGTAGAATACAGTGTAATGTGTCTCGAGTGGCTTTACAGTTATACTCACCACATATGCTGTTTGGCCTTAGGATCCATACCTGTGGATGGTTCATCTAGCAAAGTAATTTGAGGGTTCCCCAGCATACTTAGAGCAAAACACAACTAGAGGGAAAGAAAATGGGGGAGAGGGGGTTTCAAAGCAAGAAATTTATCATCACAGCATCAGGCGCTAAACTATTAATAAAACACACACATATCTGTTGTTTGATAAAAGTACCTTTCGCTTGATTCCTGCAGGTAGTTTCTTTATAGTTTTCTGAAGATGTTCTTTCAAATCAAGGGCATTTGTTATTCTGCAAAACAGGTAATGTACTGTCTGTGATCACTGACATTTTTTCTAGAAAGCTCAGCTTCCTAAAATTAGACCTCCAATTTACATCTTTTATCAATAAAACAAATTAATATCTCAATTAAAAGATTCACTTAAATTAAATTTCATAATAATTATAGGCAATTCATTCTGTAATTAGATATAGAAAAATTGCCTTTTCGTTCCCATAGCTACATAATTTGGTATGGAATATATGAAAAAGTCATGACCATTTCCTATGAAAATTATAATCTATGGCAATGCCTGATATAAAACTTTTAAAATGTGAAATGTAAACTTTTCTCCAGGTTAACAAAAAGATTCTAAATTTTACCGATTTGTGACTTCCTTTATGTCACTCGGACTCATTCCTTTCACAGCTCCATAAATTTCAAAATGTTCTTGCAGTGTAATATCTGGCCACAGTGGGTTTATCTGAGGACAGTATCCCATACACTTAACAGAGTCATCCTCCTCCGCTGGATCTGAAGAGTAATCTCCTAAAAACACCTACAGAAATACAAACCCATTGAAATCACTATTTTTGCCTAATTTACATGATAAAAGGAATGCCAAGTGAATTAATTCAAATTCCTTCCTAGAGGGGGGTAAGACTTTTTACTCCTTTCAATGAAGAAAGGGCATGAATAGCGAAATCAGAGTTCAGTGACATGGCCAGCCCCGATTTTAACTAGAAAGATTGGGGGCCTCAATGGAAGGGGATATTTGAGCCAGCGAGGTAAGCAATTTTGGTCACTGAGATATAACTAACAAAAAAATAACTATGGCAAATATATATATATATTATAAAGAAAAGGGTCAGCATTTTCCAGAAAAGCATGGCTGGTGTGAAGTAAACAAGGGGAGAGAAGATAGGATCAGAGCAGTTTTGTGAAGTTTCCACAAAGTGTTGAATGATATGCTTATACTCAAAGACTAATTGATGGCAGCATCAGAACTAGCTCCCCTCTCCTTAAGGAAATACTATTGTTATCCATTAAGTTGGTGTACTAATCAGAAATAATGCATATATGTACCTGTGCCTGCAGGTATGTCATAAAAATTTTACTATGTACATTATTTTCTTAGGTAACCAAAAAGATCACAATTTTATACTAGAACTTTAAGATTAAAAAATATAATATTTAAGCAGTAAAATAACTTGCCATTAAAAATTTTATTTTAATAAAATATTCAAATCATAGTCAACATATACCACACCCCAGTATATCATACCTGGCCTGAAGTTGGTTCAATATCACCAACCAGAATATTAATAACTGTGCTTTTGCCTGCACCATTTGGGCCCAACAGTCCTAAGATCTCTCCTAAAGGAATTAAAAGAAAAATTATCAAATCAAATTTAAAATGAAAACTACTCTTTTGAAAATGTTACTTAGGGAAAAAAATAAATAAATACTAGCCTTTTTTCACACAGAAAGAGATGTGTTTAGTTGCCACTTTCTTGACTCTTGTAAGAAAATCTTTCTTGTCATCATATTCTTTATGCAAATTGCTGACCATAATGGCTGGTTTCTAACAAAGGAAACAAGAATTTAAAAGAGAGTTATAGCCGAGATCGGTTTGGCTCAATGGATAGAGTGTCGGCTTGGGGACTGAAGGGTCCTGGGTTTGATTCTGGTCAAGGGCATATACCTTGGTAGCGCGCATATCCCCAGTAGGGGGAGGGTGCAAGAGGCAGCTGATCGATGACTCTCTCTCATCGATGTTTCTAACTCTCTGTCTCTCTCCCTTCCTCTCTGTACAAAATCAATAAAATATATTAAAAAAAAAAAAAAAGAGTTAAACTCAGAAACCTATCCTGACATTACATAGGCTGCACACACCTCATGTCCATATCATAAGAACTATATTTGAAAATAAAGGGTATCATATAAAGAAATATCCCTTTGTCAATGAAATTACGACATTCTAAACTAAGTGCATAATGGCACAATGGTGGCCAGAGCAGATGTGGGATGGCTGCATTCCCCCAGCAGAAAGTGAGGAAGCCCAGGAGCCTGGGAAAAATTTTTGGAGCCATGAGGGATACAGCACTTAGGTCAATATTGTTTCACCAAGCTTCAATCAATCAGACGTTCTCAGTGCAACTGAGTCTTGGTGAGCAGACCTGGGGGCCCACAGAGAGCAGTATAAAGAAGGCCCAACACACTGTTATTAATAAAGCTTTGACTCAATTTATGCTTCCCAACCCAGTTCACAAGCCATTCAAAAGTAGTAATAATGGCCCAGGTAATAGAACTCCAATTGCAGAATTTAATTGGCCTCCTGCCAACTACAGGCCATTAGATCCAAAGCCTTTCCTAAATTACAGAACTAGTTACAACTTTGGGGGCATGCATAATCAGAGGACTTCTCAAACTCACGATATGTTTATAAACATTATAAATCTTCTAAAAATGTATATAATATATAGTATTTCCCATACCTGTTTGGTCATAGAGCCTATGCTAATAAATCACGTGTGGATACAGAACAAAAGTTAGGAAATGCTGGCTAACATGACTTGCTCAAGATCTTAACCACTCGTTAAAAGATGGTTACTTTCATTCAGGTTGGCCAGGAATGTCAGAGACACCCAGTCTTTGAGACAAATAAGCCATGGGATGATGACTGCACTTAAGAATATCTTGGAAAATGCTAAGTCGGGATTTTTAGAAGATGCAACTTTTGTACTGCCAGTGGAATTGCAATTATATTTGAAATTACTCTGATTGTCTACATAAAAAAGTAGTATTTCAAATGACACAAGTAGTATTCTGTTTTTAGTTGGCTCAAATTAACCAAATAGTGATTTAAAAAAAAACATGTATCTGCAATGCTAGTCTCTCATAGAAGAGAACAGCTTTCATTGGAAAAGAAGAAGGGAATCTGATTCCTATAGTCATATAGGCTTAGGAAATGCTGAATCAGGGGAAGGTTGAAAGTTTTCTTACTGTAGAATTTCTCAGAGCTTTTACTTTTTTGCTTTTGTGAGTATTTTACCATTTGATTTTTTTGTATTACTTTTATATATTTCAAAATGTTTTAAATTGAAAATTAACATAAATATGCCACCTCCGTATTTCAGCACCCAATCTGCCCTCACCAATTTCATGTATATCCTTTCAGTATATTCTTGAGATATATGTGTTCATTTACTTTAAGAAAGTATCATTCTGTAACAATAATCTGAATCTTTTCTTTTTTAATATACCTTAAGACTGTTCAAAAAAAGTAAGTGGACAAAAATATTTTTTTATAGATTTCTTTTTCAGATTGATTCATATAGAAAGAAAGTATTTCAGATTAATTCATATAGAAAGAAAAAATATGGGAACTGATCATTGCACATTTAAGATGACTTAACTATAAAAACTAAATTACCTCTTCACAACACTGGCAACTCATCAACTCTCTGACCTTCAGTCTTTCAGCTTTGACATCTTCATCTTCATCCTCATTGTTTGGTGGTTCTGGAAACTTCCTATTTTTGGGCTTTGTTGAAAGGGTCCTAAATATATTAAGGTAGTAGATTTTCAAATAATTAAAAGAGTAAAAAATTCAGGCACTACATAGAGAAAAGAATGAAAAAATATACTAATATGAGATCTGTGGTTCTCTCTAAAAGATGGGAACTAAAGAGCTGTTTTTTCATTCACTGATATTTATGTGATAGTATCTAAATTCACTCATCTATACTATTTATTATCAGACACTACTTCACACAAAGATAAAAACAACAACAAAAAAGAACACTTAACTCAAACAATTTACAGTCTGGGTATAAATAAGATTATCCTGACATCCAAACCCACAGAAATACCACAAAGGTAGGCAGGCAGAGGAAAAATGCTTCCAGAGAAAATCTGACTTTTAGTAGTTAGTAGTAAGGTAAAAAGGAAAATAGGATTCAACATATTGAAAACAATGGAAAAACAGAAAAGACTGAGAAAGAAGTCAATCACATGTAAGGTGACAGATGAGCCTCCTTGACAAGATGAAGAGGAAGACATTAGTTATCTTACAGAAAGGAATACCAAGAGAGGGAAGAAACACATGACTCATCAGGGAAATGTAAATGAAAACCATAAGGAGCCCCACTTCAGACCCACTAGAATGGCTAAAATGAAAAAGATAAACAGTAACAAATATGTCAAGAATGTGGAGGAAACAGACCCCTCCTGCATCCCTGATGGGAATGTACAGTGTCTCCCTTTCAGGCACTTTTACTTTCTGCAGTTTTGTTCACCGATGGTCAACCACAATCCAAAAACATCAAATGGAAAATTCCAGATATAAATATGCATAAGTTTTAAATTTCATGCTGTCCTGAGGAGCATGATGAAATCTCACACCATCCCAATCTGTCTCCATGGAGATGTGAGTCATTCCTTTGCTATCAAATCGACTATTTCAGTGTCACAGTGCTTATGTTCAACTAAATCTCATTTTACTTAATAATGGGCCCCAAAGCACAAGGGTAGCAAAGCTGGCAATTCAGACAGGCCAAAGAAAAGTCTGAAAGTGCTTCCTTTAGTGAAAAGGGACATATGTATAGGAAAAAAGCATAGCACACACATTGGGCTTGGCACTACCCACGATTTCAGGCCTCCACTGGGGGGGTCTTGGAGTGTATTCCCCACAGAGAAAGGGAGACCAATGTAAGATGGTGCAACCACTTTAGAAAACAATAGCTGCAAGTTCTTCAAAAGGTTAAACATACATTAACAACATGACCCATCAATTCCTTTCCTAGGCATCCATCCAAGAGAAATGAAGATGTTATGCCCATACAAATACTTGTACACAAATGTTCATAGCAGCATTATTCGTGATAGCCAAGAAGTGCAAACAACTCAAATGCCCATCAACTGATAAAACGGAGAAAGCGTGGTATAATCTAAAATGTATCATTATTTAGCATAAAAAAGGAATGAAGTATAGCTACATGCTATAACATGGATGCACCTTCAAAACATTATGCTAAGAAAAGGGAAACAGACAAAAAAAAACTATGTATTGTAAAATTGCATTTATATGAATGCTCAAAATTGGCAAGTCTATTATTTGGAGACAGAAGGTAGATTAGGCCCTGGCCAGTATGGCTGAGTTGGTTGGACATCATCCCGTTGTACCAGATTGCTCATTAGATTCCTAGGCAAGGGCATATGCCTGGGAAAAATAAAAATTAGAAAACAAAAAGAAAACAGGGCCTAAAACAATTTACAGTCTGGGTGTAAATGAGATTTCCTTAAGTATATGTAGAGGGCTGATGTTCGAACCCACAGAAATACCACAAAAGTAGCAGGAGTCAGCTGATCGGTGTTACACTCTCAGATCAATGTTTCTCTCTCTCTTTCCCTTTTTCTCCCCCGCCCCTAAAAATCAATAAGTAACTACTAATGGGTTCTTTTGGAGTGATAAAGATTATCTAAAATAATATATGGTATAGTGCACAACTTGTACATATATGCTGAAAAACATTAAAACTTAAAAAAAAATTGAACTGACCTGAAAAAGGGATCCTTTCTTATTGATCTTCCTCCATATTTTTTCTCATAGTGCTGTAAGAGGAAAATCCATAGTACGCACTGCAGGTAAGGCTAAAAGAAGAACACAGAACAGTTCATGACTATCAACAGAATAAAGACCACATACATAAGTTTCCTTTCCAAAATCAAAAAAGTTAACCACAATTTTTTTTCCAAGTCATATCAGTTAAAAAAAAGATCTGATTATAAGCCAAGGAAGATTTTTAGTTAGAAAACTCTTGACATATTTTTTTTATCTCTATATATTTTGTTTCTATCTCAATAAGTTTATTGGTTGTCAGCTTCATAAAATACAAAGGAAAAAGGAAGCTTTCTTTTTTACTCTATGGAAGCCAGAATCATAATTAAATAGAATTAACATGAAAAAGCCAAGGATATTAAAATAGATGTATTCAGTGAATAAAAGGTAGGTTGTTTTTTTCTCTCAAAATTCACATTAGCTAGTTATTAACACATTTGACTTTTTATGCAAGAGGATATAAACTAAGAAGAGTTAAAATCTTACAACCAAACTATTCATTCTTTTTTTAAAATCCTTAACCAAGGATATTTTTTATTATAAAGAGGGAGGGAGAGGAAGAAAGGAAGAGAGAAAGAGATAGGGATCAGTTTCCTCTCCCTCACACCCAACTGGAGATCAAACACACAACCTTAGGTATGTGCCCTGACTGGTAATAGAATCTGAAGCCTTTTGGTGTATGGGACCACACCTCATCCAACTGAGCCACTTGGCCATGGTATAACCCAATTATTCTTTTCTTTTCCCCCCCCCCAACTTAAAAAAAAATGTTTATTGTTGAAAATACTACAGATGTCCCCTTTCCCCACAATTGACACACCTGCCCTCTCACATTCTTAAAGTAACACGCTAACAAAGAAACATTTTTGTCATTTCTTACCGATAAAACAGCCACCAAAAGCCTATCCCATGGATCATAGGTTTCCTCATTTTTTCGAATATTCTTCCAAGAAATCTAAGACAGAAATTATTGAAAATGTATATGCTGCTGTGATGTTGGGACATGACATTTGATCTTTGACCCTGGTTCCTAGCACACAGCTTCTAAAACCCTCAGAATTTTCTGAGTGTCAGAGGTGACAAGAGTATCTTTTGTTATTTAAAATAAGCCGCTTCCCAATGAGGCCACGTGAGGGTTGGAGGATGACCCATCAAGTGATTAGAAGGATGGAACTTTTTGTCCCATCTGCCCAGCGGGAGGGGCAAGGAGTTTGGAGATTAAGTCATATGCCATCAGTAATGGACCTATCATAAAAACCCTAAACACGGGGTTGGAAGAGCTTTTGGGTTGATGGGTGCATCGAGTCCTAAGGAGAGGCACACTCCAGACTCCACAGGGACAGAGCTCCTGCACTGTGGCACCCTTCTGGACCTCACCCTCTGTACCTCTTGACCTAGCTGTTCCTTTGTTTATCTATTATACTGAACTGGTGCTAGGAAATAGTGTTTGCCTGAATTCTGTAAGCCATAATAGCAAATGATTGAACCTGAGAAAGGGTCATAAAACCATGAGGTTTGTAGCCAACTCAGACAGAAGGATTAGTAATAGGGGACCCACAACTTGTAACTGGCATCTGAAGTGGGCAAGGGGGACAGTCTTAAGGGTTGAAGTCTTCAACTATGGGGTCTGTGCTAACTGCAGGTAGTTAAGTATTGCTTTATGTGAGGAAAAACCCCACACATTTGGTTTCACAGGGGCTGTACTAGTTTTATTTTAGCTGCAATGTGTAGAAACATTTGGATTAAAGTGTGGGGGGGGGGAGTATTTTGTTCAGCAAACATGTATTCTGTATAAATAAGTTGGCTACTATTATTAATAGCTATGATTTGTACTTAGATTAAATTTTCTCTATCCCAAAATGTGGGGGAGATAATATAAACAATTAAACTGAAACAAAAAGGGAGGAGGTAAAAGAGATTAGTGAGTAGAATTAATCAGCACTCATCCTACATCAATAATTCATCAATTTTTTTTTATTCACATGGATTTTACTCCCCAATTATCCAGGCTTAATAAAACTAACCTGTCATTTTCTTTTTCTTTGAAAAAAAATCTCTACGCTTTATTTTCTCATCCCTTTACAGGACAATACATTATTCAATCCTTGGAAAAACTCCCCAAATACTACCTCAAGTCAGATCATACTTATAATTTATGTACATATGGCATTTGGAGCATCACAGAACACATAATGAACATGGCCATTCTCCTCTGAAACTTTAAGTTTAAAAACACGCTTAAAAAGATGCCATCGTGATTCTAAATTGTTTCATTAATAACATTTAAATCAAGTAGTAGCAGCTAACATGAAGTGTTTTTGTTTTATTATTTTCAGCACAAGAACCAAAACCTTAAAGATTAGGTACTATTTATACTTTTTAAACATTAAGACACCTAACAGACCTACCTTTATGAAACAAATCAGACCACCTAGAAGTGGATAGACTGGAATGACTATGCAAAAGGTGTAATAGAGAATAGCTGTAACTGTATGTCCAATAAAGTAACTGATTTCGGTGATTGCAATGCAAGCCAACATTGTCTAAAAAAAAAAGAAAGTGAAAAGTGTTTAGAAATTTCATACTCAATATTAAATATATTTTCAATCTTCTAGTAAAACATGGGACCACAGATGATACTTAGCCAGAAGTACCAGTACACTGGTACCAGCTGCTTTTAGCTGGCTTCTTTGTCATGCAGTTGTCAAATGCTTTCAGTATCACCCATCCCTTCAAGGAGTGGATGATGCAGAAGACAAACGTACAGTCAGTAAGATGTTGCCAGCTACATACCTAACCCTGTACTTACAATAGACACATTACGGGTTTAATCCTGAAAGAGCTCATAGCTCTCTTTTTTTCTGGTATAAACATGAGTTTCAAATAAGCTGCTATGTAAAGTTGAAATGAAATAATATAAAGTGTAACTTACCACAGAATATATAAAGGACCAAACTTCTTTTGTATTTAAAATTTTCTTAAAAGTGAAAGAAGCAATATAGGTAAACAGAATAACTGACGGAACATAACCAATAAGACAAAAAACCTGTAAAACAAAAATATGAAATTTTATATAAAAATATGAATAACTAGAAATATATAAATATAAATTACCAGTAATATTAAAATATTACAGAATAATTATTCTTCAAGTTTGCTTACTCAACAAATCACTCCACAAACTAAAAGTATGGTTACTTGAGGAGTTACCATGCACATTGCTCCTAAATAATAAAACTCAGGCTTTTAACTAATCAACACAATCCTGAATAATTAAACTAAACAGTTTTCTTTGCCAAGTAAAATGCTCTTTATTTAAAAAAAAACAAAAAAAAACACACCACAGGTTAGTTGGTTAAATCTTTCCTCAGTGAACTATTTTAATATATAGCTATCATTTTAACTTATAGCACTTAGTACATTTTATACATTTTTAAGGAAAATATCAATTTATAAGGCATAAATTAAGTTGCAACTCTTTCTCAATCAACCATTAGCTACCATTTAATATACAGAACTTAATGCATTTTTTAATTTTTAAGGAAAACATTAATTTATAAGGCAGAAATTAAGAAAAATCAGTATGATCTCTAGCAAAAGAGTTTACTTTCAGCAACCCTGACCTCACCTCGTATAAATCATTCATATAAAGGGGCTTAGTATGTCATTTACATGTGAACAAGAATACAAATCATACTTTTACTTAGGATTTTAGACAATGTTTTAAATTATGAAATAGAAGAGCTTCCTCGTGAAATTATTTCAGTCATAGAAACAAGAAGACATTTTAAGGAAGGACTATTTAAATATTTTTAATTACACGTAAGTAGGTAGTCTACATAAAAGGCTGCTTCAATTTCAAGGAATTATCTTATAATGGTAGTAAGTCATTGCTTTTAAAACTTATATTCCAAGCCAAACGCTCATGTTTCGATCATTAACCAGGCCTAGGGACCTGTGCAATAATTTTGTGCACCGTGCCTCCAGTCTATATATACATATATATGGCTAATATGCAAAGTGTCCCCTCAGGAGATTGGCCAGGAGACCAGGAGTTCGATTGCTCACTATCACTTGTGCTTACCACCCAATGCGACGCAGAATGAAGGAAGGCCCCAGCCGTCAGACAGAAGGCCCCAATCAGCCCTGATTGCTAGCCAGGCCTATGGACCCTACCTGTGCACGAATTTCATGCACCAGGCCTCTAGTATACAATCATTAAATAGAAACAGGTTCTATTGTCTATAAAAAAATTAATATCCAAATTACTCAACCAGCTGATTATCATGTTTGGAAAGACTTCATTTTTTAAAGCAGTGCTTTATTTACAAATAGAATGAGTAAAACTAATGTTAACTTACCATAGAAAGAAACTTTACAGGATAAAAATATAATCCATAATGAAATCCAAATAAACTTCCAATCATCAAAATAAGAAGAATAAAAAAAAAGGGGATATCAACAATAGCTTGCCCAACCCAATATGCAGATGGCAAAAGACCTGAAAGTTTAAGTTGAGTATAAGCTCTGATCTAAAAAAAGAAAGGAAAAAATTAGTTATAATTTTAAACATTTTACAAACAAAAAATTCTATAAAATAGTTGTAGAACTCTTAATTTTACATAAAAAAACAATAAAATTTTATATTATAGGTCTGTAGGTAATAAAAGCCCTTCTTACAAATAATATAAATTCCATTTAATATTAATTTAGATCATTATTTCTGAAATGTAACAATACGTCAATAAAAACCTTCAGAATCAGGTTACAGCAGTGCTGCTAAGAAACACAAAACTAAAATAAAACAAAGGTTGTGGGGTTATAGTTGTACAACGGTGATTCTATATCACAGTAGTCAAAACATGGTTGCTTATGAAAATCTGTGGAAATACGTGGAAAGGTGTGTTTTAAACAAGGGACTCTCACTTTAAAAAACTGACCTTTCATGAAAACATTAACAAACTGCCAAGTACCCTCCGGGTTTACATAGGGCTTTCAGCTTAAGCATGAAACTGCACAGATAATGTATTTAAGAGCTTTTTATATGCTCTTTTGTTGTACATAAATGCAAGCTATTACTACTGCAAGTAAACAGCATATTCATGAGCACTAAGAGTAACTTAAATGATAGTTTTCGAACTCTCTAATGTTCTCATTGCTTAATTTGAATTTTAAAAATCTGTTACAAATCCAAATTCCTAACAATTTTATTCAGTTGATTCTGTCATCTATAAAAACATCACTCCTAATAAAAGTATTCTATGAAAGAAGTAGCCAGAGAGTGAGGTAAGGGAAGCACGTAATATAGAGTTAAGAAGAGGAGGAGCCTGGCTAATGTGGGTTGTTGGCTGAGCATAGACCTGCAAACCAAGAGATTATGGTTCAATTCCCAGTCAGAGAATATGTGTGGGTTGTGGGCTCAGTCCCCACTAGGAAGTGTGCAGGAGGCAGCTGATAAATGATTCTATCTCAACGCTGATGTTTCTATCTCTCCATCTCCCCTCCTCTCTGAAATCAATTAAAAAAAGAGAGGAGAAATGATCTTTTTAAAAAGGACAACTTTTGTGTTCAATAAATTATAACAAAATATAAATTCCAATATGTGTATAAAAACATAAACCAAGGCAAATAAAATTATTTTTTATAATCCAACTGGATGCTTTTGTTATTCATCCACTCTGGAAAACAGTTTGACAATTTTTAATAAAACTAAACTTTCAATCACTATACAACATAGCACTGTACTCTTGGGCATTTATACTCCTGGGCATTTATCACAGATATATGAAAACATGTTCACACATAAACCTGTACACAAATGTTCACAGCAGTTTAATTCATAATAGTAAAAAACTGGAACAATCCAGATCCACATCATAAAATACTACCTAGCAATAAAAAGAAGAAAATACTACTGCATGCAATTTGAATGAACCTCCAGGGAATTATGCTGAGTGAGAAAAACCAATCTCCAAAGAAAATATGCTGTGATTCCATTTAGTCATTCTGGAAACATCAAAATCACAGAAATGGAGAACAAATTAGTGGTTTCCAGAGGTCGGGGAGGGGGTAGGGTTAGCATGTGGGCTGGAAAGGGCTACAGAAGGGATCTTTGTGATGACAGACTATTCTGCTCTTGATGTCAATATCCTGGCTTTTACTGAACAATAGTTTTGCAAGATGTTTTTATTGGTGTTAAGTGGACAAGAGTATGTAGATCTCGCTGTATTATATTTTACAACAAATATAAATCCACAATTACCTCAAAATAAAAATCCAAATTAAAAATCACTTAAGTGGGAACAAAAAAGAGAAAAATGCAATAGTGAAGTAAGTTTTATATTTGAGTGGTAAAGATTATGTATAATTTTTATTTTCTTTAAACTTTCCTATAATATATTTTCTAAATTAGTATAATGAATGTGTGTAACAGAAAAATTGAGTATATTTTTAAATGTCTCCTGAGACTCATGTATTAGTTTTAGATGAGGCTTAACCTCATTATTAATCACATTGTTTAAATTACTTTAGACAACAAACTGAACTAACAACAGATTCAAAGAGAATGAGAATTTTGATTAGAGGAGTATGTAAAAGACAATCTCAGCAGAGTGAAGAGTATAAGGCTCTGACTGTCAAAAGCTCAAAAATTGTGTAAAGATCACCTGCATCTGCTGGATAGGGGTATTAAAAAGAGAAAGGAACAGAAAAGAAGGTGGAAGAATACTAAAGACCCTCTGTACACACAGCAATTTTTTCTAGGCCCTGGCAATGGCAGTAATTTCTAAGCCCCCCCCCCCCCCCACTTACCACCAAATTAAATGCCTTATACAATCAACACATTCCATTAAAGGTTAAAGAGGAGTGCACCAATTAAGAACATAAGGATCGCAGTCAGTTCCCAGATCCACTATTGAACCCAGATGAGTCAACCTGCACACATTGTCTGAACACCTCCATCCTCCGTTTCCTGACATATAAAGTGGGCCACATAAAACTTACCTCACAAGGTTGTAAGAATTAAAGGATGCAACTTTTAAAGAATTTGAGTAATATAGCTATTACTATGGGATAGAGTAAATTAGGTTTACAGCTGACCATATAGAATACAATACAATAATTAAGAATACAAGAATAAACTGTGTTTTGTGTACTCACAACTGCAAACCTACTTTGCCCCACCCTGTATTACTATAATTACAATAAATGTATTTATACTCCATTTGCCTACTCCTGAAATAAGTATATATAAGTCTTGTTCTCATGCAAAATGTTTTTTATATATATATATATTATATATATAACATATATATATATATATATAATATATATATATATTTTTAAATTGATTATAGAGAGGAAGGGAGAGGGAGAGATAGGAATATCAATGATGAGAGAGAATCATTGACTGGCTACCTCCTGCACATTGGGGATCAAGCCTGAAACCTAGGAATATGCCCTGCTGACTGGGAATCAAGCCATGACCTCCTGGTTCACAGATCAATGCTCAACCACTAAACCAAACCGGCTGAGCCAAAACAGGTTATTTTTTGATGTGATTTCTTATAAGCAAACTATACTTGTAATTTTTTTCACTGAGCATTACCTTATGATTCTCTGCATTTTCCATGGCAAAGTAAGGTGGCATTGCAGTAGCAATGATTCCAAGTAAAGTTGCTTGAAAATACAGCTCAATTTTAAAAACGATGTCTGTAATTTCCTGAAAAACAACCACAGATTAAGAAATGGAACTAAGAATCATTTGATACATCGTAGTACATTCTAAAAGATTATCAAAACCTCTGAAGAAACAAACTAGGATAACTATTGTAGGCATAGTCTACAGCGGTTGCCAACCTTTCAGATCTCATGGTCCGCCAGTGGTCCACAGACCCCCAGTTGGCGACCGCTGGTCTATATAAAAGAACAGATGGCCAAGTTAACAGGCAGTGAGCTATAGTGCCAACCTTGCCACTTACTAAAAAGCTACGAGATCTTGAGCAAACCACTGGACTTCCATTTTCTTATCTACAACATAGAATAATAATAGAGCATATAAATTAAGCTTCACCATTTAATTAAAAGTCAATCTGAAAAGCAGTTAGCATATCCACCAGTGGCCTTATGCAATGAACATAACCATCTCACAATGATCTTGGAAGCCTTCATTAGGCTGCCTAGACTGTAAGCCAGCTGGGATCTTCAACACCCTACTTTTCTCCAATGGGAAAAGCTGCACCCAAGCTCAATTTCCTGGAGAATCAGAAGCTTTTGTCCCAAGCAAGGGGGAGAGGGTTGTCTATATTCCCACACAGATGTCCCAAAGGAGCCTCATTGCCCCAAGCAATGATGGAGTACACCATACATTTCTTTCCCTCTGTCATTATTATTACTGCCCCTGAATTAACTCAGACACTCCATTACCTATCATCTAAGCTATTTAGTAAAAGAATCTCTGATTTGATTTTACTTTCTTCCCTCCACAATTCTCCAAACAGAAATACCTCTCTATCCTGTGCCAGTGATTTTCTTTTTAATCCTCACTTGAGGATATTTTTCCATTTATTTTTAGAGATAGTGGAAGAGAGGGGCAGTCAGGGAGAGAGAAAAACATTGATGTGAGAAAGACACAAAGATCAGTTGCCTCCACACCAGTCCTGACCAAGGCTGGTATCGAGCCTGCAACAGAGGTATGTGCCCTTGACCAGAATCAAACCTGGGACCCTTCGGTTTATGGTCCAACTCTCTATTTGCTGAGCCAGACCAGGTAGAGCACCAGTGAACTTTTGAAAATGCAATTTTAATGTTACTTTGTCCCCATACCTATGTATAACTATAACAAGAGGAGTACTAAATTAATCTTCCATGTGATTTCCATTTAAATATGGCAAAGAATTATAGCCAACTAAAAAAAGTTTTGGGTGTAGATTATATAATCATAAAGACAGAAAGCAGATGGAGGGCAAATTGGGGGTGGAGGTAGGAGAAATAGGGAGTGGTGAACTACTAGGCACAAGGGATTCTTGGGGGAGTGTTGAAATATAAAATGGATTTGTGGTGATAGTTATATAACTATGAATATAACAAAACCCACTGAGTTGTACATTTTAAATGGGTGAATTAGAAGGTATATGATGTACATCTCAATAAAGCTGCTAAAACACAGTGAATGAAGCACGCTATTACAGAAAGATATTTGTCCATTTATTTTTCCACATATAAAAAATGAAACATAAGAACTAAGAAAAAATGTTGAGTATTTATCTGGAGACAAATTAATTTTCATGTTTCTAACCAACAGTCCCACCTAGAAGAACTGTCTAGATAACTTCTCAAGGTTCTTTCAATATACCTCAGAAACCAGGTTTTAGCTGAACAACATTCACTTTTAAATTATATTAACTTTTCTATGATTAATATAAAAAATACTTATACTTTACAAAAATGTCAGCACCAACACGGAACACAATGATCCTAAAGTAAACTAATCCTAGGGACTCCTAACCCCAGAAGTAAAACATCCCCAAGTTTTAAGAAGACTAGGAGATGTCACAAGATGAACTTCTTCACATCTTATTATTGTATGCACACACACTCATAGTTTTTAATTTGCTTACTTGAAAGAATGGGGTATTCCAGACCTGGATGGTTTCAGTCACATTTAACTGATAAAGGTAGTAGTTACTAATGATATTCATCAATACAGGCAAAGCATAAACCATAGTACTGTTGAAAACAGCTGTAAAAACATAGTCCTACAAATTGGAAAAGAGAGACGACTTATTACATACCATATATAAATATAAATGGATATATTGTTGCTATGTGCCCAGCTTTTCTCATCCCTGAAGCTAATTCTCATTAACTGTAATAAAAACTACTCAGCAAATCACAGAAATATTATAATACTGAATGATAAATTCAACCTGGTTTGGAATCTACAGATATTTTGATATTTAAACAAAAATGTAACATAAAATTAAATTCCTTTAAGCTTTATTTATTGGTCATCCAATAAATATATTCTAAATAAACACAGCTATTATTTCCAAAAGTAAATTCTAATTTCAACCTAAGGAGGCCAAATTGGCAAATTATTAATTTTAGAGGAAATATCTTAACCTTTCATAACTTTCCAATGGGTATTCTACTCTTACCTTTTCTGACTGGATCACGTTTAAAGCTGCACTGTGGGGAGCAGCAGACACATAGTCACTGTCATTAAACATCGTCACCATGATGTTCTGGTTTGTGAAAAAGGTAATAAGGTCGCTGATATCTGAGTCTGGTGTTAGAGAAAAAGCAAACAGTAAAGAATCAGTTCAAATGACAAACAGATATAGGCTTTTAATAACACTGCAATGAGCCCCTCTCTTCCTTAAAAGATATTTTATCTTCATTGGGTAGGACAGTGGTCAGCAAACTCATTAGTAAACAGAGCCAAATATCAACAGCACAATGATTGACATTTCTTTTGAGAGCCAAAATTTTTAAACTTAAACTTCTAACACCATTTCTTCAAAATGGACTCGCCCAGGCTGTGGTATTTTGTGGAAGAGCCACACTCAAGGGGACAAAGAGCCGCATGTGGCTCGTGAGCCGCAGTTTGCTGACCATGAGGCTAATACATGACTAAGAACACTGGAGCCAGTCAGCCTGAGCACAGAACCTGAAGGCGACTGCAAATTTTAGCTGCTGCTACTGCTAAGACTATTACTCACACTGAACATCTACCTATCTTTCCTGAAATTTGGTTAGTGACAATAAAATCTGGCAATTTTATGTATCAAGTTAACCTGTGGGTTTAGGAAGATTAGAAATCATGGTGTAACATTCGGGAACATTACTCCTTAGAGGATTTCTGTGCGGTCCGAATAGACAAGTTTTATAAATGTTGACTGCCTTAACTACCTTAAAATAGGAAAACACATTATCAGGTCTCCATCTACAGTCTTTAAATTGCCTGGAGCCAAGGGAAAAACTAGAACCGAACTAAGTTTAAAATTCATACCAACATGCCTGATAATGAAAATATTTTATTATCACAAAAGCCAGAACTCAAGGTAGGAGAAATGTGACTTGGAATAAAAAAATCGAAACCAACGAAAGAAAACATGATCAGTAATTAAGTAGTATGGCAGGGTGGATCAGGCTCAGGACCAAACCTGAGAGTCACAGAGAGCAGTGGTCTTGGTGAGACTACATTTATTCCCATCTTGTGCTCTAATTGATCTCTCATCCCCAGCTTGCCAAAATGGCTCTGTACTCCTGAGGAGAGAGCTATATTATAAATGAAGGAACTGTATTTGTGATACAAAAAAACTTTGCAAGGAGGGTAAGATACCAACAATATTTACACAGAGAGTAGCCAGTGATTCCTTAAGGAAGCATGGCTTTATTTGGACCAAAAGCAAGGCCTAGGAAAATATGGGATATGTGTATAAACAAGTCCAGAAATACTGAAATATTACAGAAGGGACAAACTTTGAAGATAACAGAATTTCTGCAGATCAGTTAAGAGTGAACGGAAAGCAGAAAGATTTTGAGATACATGTACAACTCCCAAATATACAAAAACTGTCACAATATCAGAGTATAAAGCTCCATGCAGTATAATTTAGCAACATGAAATGTATATTAAACCCCAAGAATTCTAATAAAAGAAAAATTGCAAAACATAACACTTTTTATTCAAAAGTAGTTTTTGTTTTTATCAGTAAATGCATTTTTCTTCCGAAAGAAGAAAAGTTATATAATAAATTTGAAAGTCAGATTTTAAGAGTGATGATTTTAAGAGTAATTTATAATCATCTCCAACTATAATTATTATTTTAAACATGAGCAAAGCTTTTCAGTTAATAGTGAATCAAAAGGAAATATACCAGCCCTGGCCCAGGTGGCTCGGTTGAGTGTCATCCAAGACACTGAAAACTTACCATTTGATTCCTGGTCAGGGAACATGTCCAGGTTTAGGGGCTCAAAGGTGTGCAGGAGGCAGCTGATCGATGTTACGCTCAACCATCAATGTTTCTCTCCCTCTCGCCCCTTCCTCTCTCTGTAAAAATCAATAAACTATTCTTAAAAAAAAAAAAAGGTATGAGAATATAACTGACGTGCTGGGAGATGTGAAACCTCAAAGAGTTTATAAGTATAGAAAGGGTTGTATTAAATGAAAATTTCTAACATATGTCAGCACGATAAGCAAATGAAGAGGCTGTGGTTTTCCAGTTAGTTAATCTCAACTTTCTCTTCCAGAGCCCGGGGACCACAAACTGCCTTTATATATGGAAGATGTTATAGCAATAACTGATCACATATGAATAGAAGTTTGTTGGAAAGCAGAATCTATGTCAGTATTTTTTATTCTGTCCATTGTTCAGACCATATGTTTTTTAAAAATTCTTTCATATTTGACAATTATGTAACAAGAATGCCCAATAGAAAAATCCAAAAATATGGATTATAAATGTAAAGTATTTAATTATAAATATTTACATCTAAGGTGCTTTTTCCTTAGTTTGAATGTTTCAGATAACCCTTAAAAACTTAAACATTTCTATTTGGTAGATAACTGCATAAATACTATATGCAGAAACTCTAAAGAGGGTTTTTCAAATTCTGAAGTTTATTTTACTCATCATAAATTATGAGATGAAACATGCTGCTCTGAGAATAATGTTTCTATCATTAAAAAGGAACTTTTGTGATTATAAGCTGTGTAAGTTAGAATGTTTTTAAAGACTGTCACCTATACTTTAACCAAAATTTCATATCTGCAACATACTGCTCAGCATTAATAAGGAGCTTTATTTAGTTTGGAATTGTGCAGATAAAACATGGCTTTACCTTTCATACATTTCTAAAATTCACATCTCTGACCTATATTTACCCCTCACCCCCATGCCCCAACCAACACACATTCACAGACCTTCACACACTCTCACCAGTAGAATTTTGAAGAAGCAGGCTTGTTTTATATTTATGAGGTTTATCTCCAGGTTTTAGGAAATATAAGTCTGGAACAAGTCTGATCGGAACCACAGCACTTTTAAAAGAGCGATGCACCAAAAACATAAAAATCTGAACTGCAAAAAAGATTAAAAGCAGAAGCAACCTGAAAGGGAAAAAAATAATATAGCTCAAAGCATATTCAAATGTAAAACTATTTTTAAAAATCTTTATATGTTAGTTAAAAGGTGCTAATTTAAAAAAAGAAAGGAAGAAAAGGAAAAAACTTGAATGATAATAGAATTTCTAACTATTTCAGGACAATATGGGCAGAAAGTCGATAGTCAATGACAAAATTAAAAGCTATAAAAGTGTACTTTAGATCAAACTACTTATAGCTGAGTAAATACGCTATAGGGTATGTAAACCTACCATTACAACTTTAAAGAACGAGAAGTTATGTCACATTTACATCTATTTTCTTGAAGGAAGTAATTCCAGCCCCACCTCTATTCTAACTATTTACTGTCCTTATATTTTAGAAAATGTACCACACAAAGATATTTTAGATACAAGAAAGAAGATGAAAATACAAGTGAAATTATGAATGCTTCAGATCTTTGAAATTTCATCCTAAGCACCTTAACTCCCACTGTTTCTCTATAGACAAAGCAAGATGGACTAGAGTCTGTGATATGGATCATCACTTGCAGCTGGTCTGCTACATAATTTTATCACCCATTCAAAATGCCCTTCTACCTGGACGGCAGAAATCCTTCTGTGAAATATCTCTAGATTCTATGTAAAAGGTATCACAAGTGGGTAGAGAGAGCTTGAATTATCATGCTTTAACATTTTTTCATTTCAGAAATCCTATAATAAAAAAATCTGCTATTTACTATAAATATTAGTAATAGATGGCAAAACAATTGTGAGAAATATGAATGCAAAGTAAAATTTAAATACAACAGTAATTCAAAAATTACACAATTTGAGAATATTATTTGTCACTTCCTCACTTTATAAATGAGACCAAAAAATGCTGTTTTTTTTTTTTTTTAAGGGTAAGGCTCTAATAGTATTCAATAAAGTTATCATAAGCATATTTTTTAACATGTGAAATTAGTTTTAATCTTCCAAAACTACAGAGATTATTTACATATGTCTACATTTTAAAAATTAAGATGGTAATAAATCCAATTTGTATCATTCAAAACAATGCATCAGGCAGAAGAGAGATTACACTTACACTGATCTCACTGATTTACTTTCACGTTTCAGGGTGTGGAAATGAAACTTTGCTATTGTATACACCTGCTGCTTCCAAAGGCTCATGGTGCTCACTAGGGAAGCCTTGGTTTCAGAAAGCATGAGTAAGCTCTGCTCCATCTCATCAAAAGATTTTGAATCCACTTCTTCCTCAAGTGACTGCTGAGTAAATACGCTATAATCTATTTGCCAAAACAAAAGGATAGAAAATTATGATCTATTCCTTGAAATAACGAAAATCTTTCTGAAACAGGTAAATGTTAAAAGACACACACATCTGGCAGTGATATAGGTCAAATGGAACTCTCATATTCTTTGGCAATATTATTAAAAACTGAACAGATGCATAGCTTACAACCCCTGAAATTCTATTAGGTATAAACCCAACAGAGATATGTACATATGTTCACCGAAACACATGTAAAAGAATATTCTTAACCATCACCCTATCCAGAACAGCCATAAAGTGGGAAGAACCCAAAGGCTATCAAATGTGATAAATTGTGAAATATTCCTGTAGTAAAATAGTATAAAACAATGAAAGCAAACAAACCACTGTCCAAATACAGTAGTAGGAATCTTATAAACATAATATTAAATAAAAGAAGCCAAACACAAAAGAGACGTGCTAAGAGTGATTTCATTAGACCAGTTATTTTCAACCAGTATGCAAAACCTGCCCGACTGGTGTGGCTGTGATTGAGCATTGAGCCATAAACCAAGAGGTCCTGCGTCTGATTCCCAGTCAGGGCACATGCCAAGCTGCAGGCTTGATCCCCAGTAGGGGATGTACAGGAGGCAGCTCATCAATGATTCTCTTATTCACATTTCTATCTTGCTATTCCTCCCCCCGTCTCTCTAAAATATCAAAATACCTGATGACTGTCAAATAAAAAAATGATACCACTAATACAGCAATAGCCATCCAAAATGAATGAATCAAAATTATACCTATTATTTTGTCAGACTGTTAAAAAATATACTTTTTGGTATGCCACAGTAATTAATTTGTGTGCCATAAGAAAAAGATTGAAAATCACTGTATCAGACCAAGAATAGACAAAACTAGTCAATGAAGATAGAAATCAAGGTGCTATTTTTATAACTGACTTAATTTCAAACAGATAAAAAATAATAAAAAGAGATGAAAAGTGGCTTCCATATGAGAGACTTTTTGGGTTTACGCTAAATTTAAAAAATAAACATTTAAAATCTGAAGAGTGGCATGGAGTAATGCATAAAATAGTATTTACATACAACCTGGTTGTCCTGGCACCCTACTAATTTACCAGTTTAGATGAATGACTTTGTAAGATGAACAAGTCTAACCCCTCTCCCTAAAATGTATTGTTACTTTTGTTTTTACCTGCTTGGTCTATTTCAGCTTCAACTTCTAGATTTAAGAATACATCTTCCAAAGTCGTCATGGAAACACCATAAGAAATAACACCCAAACTCGAATGAGTGTCGAGAGCAGAAAATAAACCTGAAAGAAAATATAAAAGAATGTTGCATAGTTAAACATACTGTCATGAATTGTTCTTAAATATAATTTTAAAAACAGGATGTGTCTAAATTTACTCTGCTGGCACAGTGGTCCTCAATTTAACATTCTTATATATTGCTAAGAGCCTAAGGAATGCTTGTTTATAGAAATATGTTAGACATTAATTATAAATGAAAAAAAATATTTTATGGGACAGAATGATAGGCAGGGTACATTAAGTTAGCACAGGTAATTCCATCCAGTTAGTTAATGATTCTAATTTATTTCTTGAAAGAAACCAATTAAACTAACAAAAAATTTCTATCTGATTATGAGATAAATGCTATGAGAATTCTGCACAACATATATACAGTAGTAATATCTTTTTGGTTCTTAAGAGATCCCTAAACAGATATACTGGTAAGAGGCTGAGTTTCAGTTCTACATTATAAAGTGAAAAACTAACAAAATAACTCAATGGTTTAACATATAATAATGTATTTTATCATGAAATCAAGAAAAAGGAAAAAGAACTTGAGACATACACAATTATATATGTGGTATGTATATACATGTAAAAATATATGTGTATATATATGTCTATGTACACACACAAATCTTATTCTGAAGCCTACAAATATAGCAATTTCTTTCTTTCTTAACAAAGCAAACACATTTACCAAAGCTAACATATTAGTTTCTTGCATGCTGTTTGTAAAAAAAAAAAAAGAAAAGAAACATGTTAGCTAGTAGTATTTCTGATTTTCTAAAACAAAATAAAGTAGAAACAGATTATTAAATCTGGGCACCTGGGAGCATGTAAATATTACACAGAAAAGTAAAAAAGTAAACAAATCCTACTCCTAATGCAAGACCTTGGTGCAACCACCAAGAAATTGAAAGTAGGTAATACCTGCAAATTTGTCCATGTCCTTGAAAGGCAAGCTATACACAAGTTGCTGGTCATTCTGTTGTAATAAAGTAGCTCCAGGTACATGTTGTTTAACCAGAGAAGAGAGAGACTCTGTGGCACAGTATCTGTCTATGTACATGCTAGAGAAACAAAAAATCATATTTTTTTGTGCTTACTCAGTAAATAACCAAAAAGTAAACTCTGAATGCTTTAAAGTTAGTGCCAAAAAAGTAAAACTGTCCAAGGCACATTAGTACAAGCCCTAAGTATAACAACAATAGATCAAGAATATAATAGAGAATAGAGCCAATAAAGAATGGATAGATACCTCAGACGGTAGCCAATCCCCCATTTACTTTTGAGAAACATTGAGGAACCAACACATTTCAACATTCCTTGTGATATAACAGCTTTCCTATCTGCAAACAGAAATTTGCATTTCAAATTTTAAGTTAGTAACAGCATTAATAACTGGCAATCATATTTTATGAATTACTATATGAGAACCAATGTATTAGTCCAGTGGTCGGCAAACTCATTAGTCAACAGAGCCAAAGATCAATAGTACTACGATTGAAATTTCTTGTGAGAGCCTAATTTTTTAAACTCAAACTTCTTCTAACACCACTTCTTCAAAATACTTGCCCAGGCCCCGGTATTTTGTGGAAGAGCCACACTCAAGGACCCAAAGATCTGCATGTAGCTCATGAGTTGCAGTTTGCCGACCATGGTATTAGTTGATCAAATTATCACAACAACCTTTTGAGGAAGGTGCTAGATTATCATCCCCTGCTTTTTAGATGAGACCACTGAGGCAATGAGAAACTATTCAATTTGCCCACATTTCACATATTAAATGACAAAGCCAGGAATTGAACCCAACCAGTCTAACTCTTGAGTCTATTTTCCTAATACTGCTCCAAGTATCTCAGAGACTTCCTAAGATTTACTATGCAAGCACTTCCATGATTTCCTTTATAACCAAAGGTAAAAACATGACAAAAAAGCAACAGAAACAAAATGTTAGTTGTTTTAGTAAAGATACTAATGAAAAAAATGGCATGCCAAATTTATTAGATTATATTATAAGCAGAAAGTGATTGCTCTAGAATTTCAAACTCTTGGACTTCCTCAGTTATTAAAAACTAGTGGCCTGGTGCACGAAATTCGTGCACGGGAGGTAGGGGAGGTGTCCCATGGCGGCCTGAACTCTATCCAATCTGGGACCCCTATGGGGATGTCCGACTGCTCTTTGGGATTGAGCCCAAATCGGCAGTTGGGACCACTAGCTCCTAACCGCTCACATGCCTGCCAGCCTGATTGCTTCCAACTGTCCCCCTACTAGCCTGATCGCCCTCAACTGTCCCCCTACTAGCCTGATCGCCCCCAACTGCCCCCCCCCCCCGAGGCTTGACTGTCCCCAACTACCCTCCCTCCCCCCGCTGGTCTGATTGCCTCCAACTGCCCCCTGCCAGCCTGCTAGCCCCCAACTGCCCCCTCCCCCCTTCTGGCCTACTTGCCCCTAACCACCTCTGCCTTGGCCCCATCACCATGGCTTTGCAATCTGTAATTTGGGTACATGCTAGGCAGAGGGTGCCTATGTGACCAGTGCCCAGTGAATACCTTGGGAAGCAAGTCTCTAAAGAGCTTTCCTCATAGACATTTCACATGTGTTGCTAACAATTCATTGCTGGACAAACTGAGCACATTCTGTGTGACCACTGTGAGAGTTCTTGGAAGCTTGTGTCTGGTTTCCTCTAGACTTTGTCCCATGTGCCTTTTCCTGTTGCTTTTTTGCTTTGTATCTGACAGTTTCACTGTAATATATGCATGAGTGTGACTATGCTGAGTCCTATGAGTTCTCCCAGCAAATGATTAACCCTTGAATAGTCTGAGGGCCTCTTCAATACAAAAAAAATGTAACTTTTAAAAAAGGTTTAAACCTTTCTTAAGAGCACCAGCTTCCTTATTTATTCCTCAAAAAATTGACTTTTCTATGTCCAATCTCCCATTTGGCCCCATGACCTGATACTTCAAAAATAAAAGTAAAAAATCTTACCAGCAAGAATGTCAGCTTCATCCATGAAATGAGTACTAAACACTGTAACTCGATTAGATTTTCTGTATTTTAGAAGATTCCAAACAATATGACGAGAACAGGGGTCCATTCCAGCTGTTGGCTCATCTAGCAAGAGTATCTGTGTGAAACAACAAGGGGAGGGCAGGGAATCCTCATGAAACTAAATATACAAAACTTGTGTGAACTTAAAGCTTCCCCATTTCAAGTTATTATTTCTAACTAGAACTCTATCAGTTCTGAGTTTTTTGCTCATATTTGAGCCTAGATTTTAAAGTTATCAGTTTGGCAAATGAATATTTTCCTTGCTTTAATGATAAAAGACTAATATATATAAGGTAACATATAAGTATAATAAGGTAACATATAAGTATAATAATCAGATAAACTTAAAACAAAACATTAAGTAGATTATTTTTATCTGAACAATCAAATGCTGTAAATATAATAGCTGCTTGTTAGAGAAGCAATTTGTTTTAAACATATTTTCAATTTCAAAAGAACATGGTGGCGAAGGTTGGGAGAAAGATAAATGAACATAAAGCCAGAACCCAGAGCCGTCCCTGAGCTGCAGCAACAAGAACAAATGTGACAGGATGGTAGGGTCCCTGGATCTCTTAGCTGCAGGCATGTACCTTGCAGTTTTCTAGCACTTTGCAAAGGATTTTATCAGCTAGTTATGTTTCTAAGGATGGAGAATGGCACAAAGAGACACATACAAAAGTAAATCAGCAGGGCAGTGAAAACCAAAACAATTCTTTTCATTCTATTTTAAGAATTTTATTATGAACTATTATAGATATACAGTAAACTATAGAGAATAATAGAATAACACTGTTATATCCACCAGTGAAATTTAACAAATCTTACTTCTGGCCATATTTTCCTCAGATCTTTTTTTTAAAAAATAAAATTTCACAGCTGTATCTAAAGGCCACCCATTCCATTCCTCTTCCCAGTGGTGACCACTTTCGTAAAGATGTTATGCATCTTTCTGAATTCAAAATTAAAGCCTTATTACTATAATTACATTTATAATAACATACAGTGTTTTATGCATGTTTAAACTTCATAATGTGTGCGTATATACATCTTGCTACAACCTATATTTTTATTTAGCATAACTTAAATTTATGGCATCAGTGACACAATGTTTGTTTACCTTTGGATTGCCAAGAACAGCAATTCCTAAAGACAGTTTTCTTTTTTGACCACCACTTAATTTTTTAGCTTGATTATCTTTGATAGCCTGCATATCTAAATCCAGTAAAACCTTTTGCACCTGTAAAAGCAAAATGTAAACAATGTTATTTTTAAAAGCACACCATTTACATAATTATCACTATTAGTTTCTAAGTGTTCCAATTTTAATATCAGCCTTTAAAATGTTATCTTAGTGCAGAATTTAATTTTGACACATATTCATATGTACTTTTGAAATAACAGATAAAAAGGTTCCTGAAGGAAATGTCTGTTTTACTTTCATGTGATTTCCTGGGTAGTGGGGAAGGGAATCAGTGCAAAGGCTGTGTGTAGGGGGAGATGATGTGAAAGGGAAGGAAGAAAAGAAAAACCTATATTGAAGACTAGCATCCTCCAAATGAAACAAGGACAGTTTCACACGTGCAAAATCTTTACTCAAAATTCTAATTCTTCGTAAGGATTTTGTTTACTGACTCAAAATAGGTTTTTTACTTAGATTTTCAAGCGTATTTTTATTACAAAAGGCTGCTAATTTACAGGAAACAGAAGTAATGAATTCAATATGAATAACATACTTCTTGTATTATATTATTAGCTGGTATTCCTTTGACTGAAGCCAAAATGGATAAGTTTTCTTCTACTGTCAAAACGTCAAAGTGTATATCTAACTGTGGACAGATGCCAATCATTTTTCTTGCTTCAAACATTTCATCTATTTCTGAGACACTGTGTCCATATATCGATGCAAACCCTAAAACAAAATATATACATTCATATTGAATATATTAGGTATATATGCTTTAATATATTCACTAATAACTCAGTTACTTGTATATTAGACATATAAGAATTAATATAAATTTGGAAATTCAATGCACCCTCATTTCTATACTGTTGGTAATTTACTTCAACTTATAGTTCAATCTCTTCTTCCCTCATTTCCAGGACATATTACATAGTGGAAAGAGCAAGGAGCCAGAAGCTTCATTGGTTTGTTATTCACACTGATATTTCAGTAACTATATTCATTTCCAGGCATTAAACAATAGTTGAAAGAACAGAAAGATAAAAATATTCCCTTAACTAGCAGTGTGATCTTGAGAAATCACTTAATCTAAATTCCATCTTCTTCTCATATAAAATGAATACAAATATTTCCCACTTATGAATTGTTAAAACAATATGTTAATGTAGATTTATAGCAAAAATTATACATTCTTATATAAATATATTAATACAAAGCGATATAGTTATAAGTAAACTTAAATGTTAAACTACAATTTAAAAGATTCAGATTCAATACATGGAAATTTGGCCCTTTCTCAAAATAAAAATTGTATCTCTACTCTTTGTTTACTGTGGAAATATGGAACTGCCATATTGAATTCTAATCTACAGGGCAATCACATATAACAATTATATGTTTAAGGAATTGTTCTTAAAATTCTATTTTAGGAGATGGTATTGACATTTATTATTCTTTCCTTTTGAACTGTTGTCATATAATTAGAAATCTGGATCTATTTTCTCAACCTGAAATACGTTTTGGTCTCATTTAATATCCAGGTAATTACTTATTTATCCTTCCTTGAAAATGAAAAATCAACACACATACACAATCTGGTAAAATAGGTACAAAATTAGAACCTTTTTACTTTATGATTCATTTTTAATTTTCTATTAAAAACAAGCATATATAATAAAAAAAATAAAACACCTTTATAGACACAGAAGTTGGTTTCAAATCACTGATAAAAATCTATCGTACATATTTCAAGGATAATTATATTGTGACACCTTAGTTAACCATACTAATAAAACAAGTAAGATTTTTTTTTTTTTTTTTGTCAGAAAATTCTCACCATCAGAAGGTGGACATAGGCCACAAAGAATATTCATCAATGTACTTTTTCCTGTTCCACTGTGTCCAAGTAATGCAGTAATCTGACCCTCATATATGTCAAATGACAAATCTAGTTCAGGGGGGAAAGGAAAAGATTCAAATATAATTTTTATTTCTGTTGAGCTACACAAGATAATTCATACTAGTTAAACAAGTCAGTAAATTTAAGACAAATTTAAAGTTACCAGCATATGTACATGTGTTATGTTTAATATTATACCATAATAATAATTGTTATAGTAAGTAATATGAACAATAAGTAATAAAAATAAGCTTTTATTTTTTGTTGTTGTTATGCATTCCGATTTAAGAGGATGCATAAAATATTGGGGAAGATCTGTACATTTACTTTGGGGAATTTCCAAAGGAATTAAAATAGATAATAAAACAAAAGTTTCTTCCCAAGAGTATTCATAGGCATGTCAAGAAAACTAGAAATTGGCCAATAGCATAGGAATAGTTAACACTTGACAGATTCAATTTAAATAAGAGAAAAATGGAACAAAGTAATGTCATTGGATAGATGTGTCAATTATTGAAGGAGGACAGGAAACAGAGATCTGAAAACCCAGTTTCACATAGAGGGGCGGGGGAAAGAGGGCATATAGTTGTGAGAACACGAATCAGAGTTTATTCTTGTATTTTTATTTATTAAGCATTGCATTATTTATTCATATTAAGCTATAATCCTACTTTTGCCCACCCCTATAAGTATAGCCCTTCATTTAATGAAGGTGATCTAGGATTTAGTATCCCTAGAGAGCTGTAGGCCAGAAGTAAAAATGAATCATCTCTGGAAGATTATTTGCACAGGTAGGGTTCCAATATAGCACTCAGCCAAAAATAATCAGAGCAAAATAAGACCAAAAACCAACAGAAAAGATAAGCAATAAAAATAGATTTAGAGGAGATGTATATACTGGCACCATATGAGAAGATTTAAAATCATTAGCTATCATAGTCAGAAAAGAATTTCGCAAAGAACTAAAAACTACATAAAAGAACCAAGTGGAAAGACAAAAACTGTAAAAGATAAGTGAAAAAGATTTCAATAGCTTTCCAACTATAGGGAAAATCAGTGAATGACAAGAAAAGTCAGAAGAAAATACCTAAACTAGAGCATAGATATAAAAGTGTAAAAAATTTGAAAAAGAGATTAAAAGACAAATGGAATATAGTGACAATTTATAGCAAGTAACAAGAGAGAAAAATAGGACAAAATATTGTAAAAGAAATGACTGAGAATTCTCTAAAACAGAAGCAAGACATCAAGCCACAGATTTAAGATGCACTATACAACGCAGAATAAAGGTAAAAACAAAAACATCACCAATGTTGCATACAGTAAAACTGCTGAAAACCAAAAAACAAACAGAAAGACCTTAAATCAATAACACGTTAGTAGGTAAATGCAAATTAAACCTTGTTAACTTATCAGTGTATTCTACCACAACAACTAAAGTTAAAACCACTGACAATACCAAAGGTTGGTGAGGAACTGTCATACATTCTGGTCATAGCAAACGAGGATACCAATTTTAGAAAAATGTTCCAGTTCCTACTGGAACAAAGTTAAACATATGACAGAGCAATTCTACTCATGACCTAGATATTCTACTCAAGTATAGTCATGCACCACTTGATAGCCATATATTCTGGAAAATGCATTATTAGGCAATTTCGTCCTTGTGTGAACATCATAGTGTACTTATACAACGAGCTATACTCTTATACCACTGGCAGTGCAGATTTGTTGACACCAACATCACCACAACACCAGTAAGGCTTTGCGCTACAATGTCACAAAACTACCATGTCACTAGGTGATAGGAATTTTTCATCTCCCATTTATAATCTTACTAGAGGCCTGGTGCATGAAATTTGTGCACAGGTAGGGTTCCAAGGCCTGGCTGGTGATCAGGGCCATCTCTGGGGTGACTGGCAGGGTTATTGGGGGCCCCTGCTGGCTGGCCTGGTACCACTTGCTTGCCAGCCTGCCCCGCCTCCTGCCACCACCTGCTGCCACTGCTGGTCACCTCCCTCTGCAGGGTGACTGGTGGAGCGATTAGGGTGGCCCTGCTGGCACCCGCCTTGGCTGTCCTGGAGTCTGTGGGCAGGGGGAAGCTCGTGCATTGAGCATCTGTCCCCTGGTGGTCAGTGAGCATCATAGCAACCAGTCATTCTACTGGTCTTTCCACTGTTCGTTAAATTTGCATATTAGGCTTTTATTATATAGGATGGGACCACCTTCATATATATGATCCTTCCTGTCCTCTCCCAAGCAGCTTACTCTGTCTCTGTAAGTATATGCATAAAGTATATATGTTCTGTTGGTTCTGAAGAACCCAGACTGACCCATTGCTATATAACTACAATTCTCAGGGCAGCCCCTCACAAAAAAAGAATTATTACTCACAAAGTATCAATAGTGGCGAGGCTGAGAAACCCTGTGTTAAGCCAAAAGAAAAAAAAAAAGCAACTAATCTATATACTCATGCATAATAATAAAAGAATAGTTGAATATTTTTCATCTTAACAGTTATTACTTTTTCCTTTTACTACTTTGATGTTAGTTGTATTATGAATATTAATCACATAAATAAATGTTAAGTATCCCCAAAGGAAAAAGAGAAAATTGTGATAAAAAAGCTTAAATTTCCCACAAATTATTTTTCCATTTGTAGTTTAATACTAAGAAAGCTACTTACTTCTCAAAGCCTCCACACTGTCACCTTTCTTTCTGTAGGTCTTCTGAATACCATTGATTCTGAAAAAACACCATTTTCTACTTTAAGTATTTAAAGCAATTTATAAATGTGTGTTTCCAGGTACATCTTTAAATCACATCTGTCATATTTTTTAAGAATAATAATGAAGTACCTACCTACTAAAATAATTAATCAAAGAGAGTTAATAATAATGATAAAAGCATTTGTAAAAAAACAAACAAAATACAAGACAAAAATATAGTATCCCTCTCCATTTTAGATGTCATTCATTCATTTTTCATAAGCAAACCTCTAAAACAAAATGAAGCATTTAACTCAAGTAATTTAGAAATTTCTTTTCATCTTTGATACTTCTCTGTTTGCAACTAATCAAATACTTGATTTTAGACAGGTTAAAAAACAATATATCAGCACACATTTCAAACTGTAAATAAATGTGAAGTTATTCTCTCATTCCACTTTAAATGTTTTAGATATTTTACAGAATGGTTTTATTAACCAGTTTGAGTTTTACCCTTGAAAAGGCAGACCATTCGCCCACTAATTATATCCCAAGTATTTCCTTCTCCCCAGATTTTATACATTTTTCTTAAACTGAAAGAACAAATTACACTTCACTTTTTTTCTTTCATTTTTCTTTCTGCTCTTTTTCTCATTATTTTTTAATTTGGTTTTGACTGACCTAGCAAGAAAGTGATTAATCTCTTTGGTTCTTAGAAATTAAACAGATATTCTAATTATGACACAATATCTAAGGGTCTATGAAATTAACAGAGCACAATTTCATATGTTTTACAACTTAGATTAACATATCCTGAATTATAGTTAATACATATTGTCTTAATCCAATACCGAGAAAGTTTAAAACAACTTAATTGTGTAAACACCCGTTTTATTACTTTAAAATCTTTTCCTTAAGATGAAAATTTCAAACCTAGCAACAACCTTATTGTAAAACACATGTGTCAAACACAAGGCCCGCGGGCCAAATCCGTCCCGCCAGGCCTTGCAATGTGGCCCGCACTGCGCTGTCATCACTGCACTCCGCTGCGTTTCCATCACAATGACAGTTTATGACTGTTCAGTAAACCATTCGGCCCGCGATTTAGGCTGGATTTTAGATTTTGGCCCCTTCTCTGATTGAGTTCGACACCCAAGTTCTAAAAGGTCGCAAAAAAGGTAAGAACTTAAAAGTTCTTTTTAACACTGTTTTAAAAATCATGAAATGTGTACCAAATCTCCTAAGATAAAATATTTACACAGCTTATTTTAAATATAGGATTTAAATGTGGAATGTTCCATCAGCAATTCTTGTACCTAAATTGCCAAAAATTAAATCATACCTTATGGCTTCTTTTCCTATAAATTCTGAAGAAACAGGCTCAACAATTTCACTAAAACTAATATTCCCATTAACATTGCCCTCTGATAATTCTTTATAATTTCTTTTGTTCTTTGACCAATATGATGGCTTCAGAAAATATAAAGATGATCTTCGTAAGCCAAATTCCCCTGAAAAATAAAAAAAACTGAATTATCATAACGAACTTTCTGAAAACCAGTTTTATAATCATAAAGGCAATATGTGAAATATATAACCTCAATCTTGTTTAGAGATAAAGTACTAAGTCAATACTGATATATAAAATCAATAAACAGTTTCAGAGTTGCTGAGAGGGCATGGAGTGTAAATGTGAGTAAAGCACATTTTTCCCTAAAGGAACATAAATCTGTATGAGTACACGTATACAAAGTGGCTAAAACACAATGCAGAGTGTGAGGCATGTCATCCACAATGCTAATAAGAGTCAAGAAGAGGAAACATTTATATCTGGCTAGGGGAAGTATTTTGAAAGCTTGAATGTATTATCTTAGAGAGACTATGAAAACAGGAATTTTTTAGAAAAGTTAATATAGTTCATAGAGAAGACATTTTAGAATTAGGAGAATAATACATCAATAGGACAAACACAGGAAACATATATAGTAGACAGTGATAGTTGCCCACATAGCATATACCCATTTCCCCCATTTTCTTCCCCAAAACTGACACTTTAAGAATGTCCACTCCTAGACGGCCATGTTTCAAAGAAATCTGATCCTAATTACCCAGAAGATTCTAATCGATCTAATCATTTCTTGACATGCTCTAGTGATTGCTATTGCCCCAGCCATAAGCATGTAACCAATCAGACAGAAGCAGCAAAGGGCTTAGTTGGGAGAAAGTTTCGCCCTCCCTCTTCCACTGGCCATGAAACAAAGAAGAATAAAACCCTGAGGTCATGAGGAGAGCAAATCTGCCAAACTAGAGACTAAGCTGGCAAAAGCATGGGGACAGTGGATCCCAGATGACATGGTTGAGCAAGTCAAACAACTTGAAAGCCATCCTATCTCTGGACTTCTTTGAAGTAAAAAACAATTGATTTCCTTTTTGTTTAAGCCAATAAGAAACGATTTTCTGCTATGAGTAGCTAAAAACTATCCAATACACTGGATATGTGTTTAAATAGGTAAATAGGACTGTACTAATGAATATTAAGTTAATATGGAGAGGGTGATTAGAAGAGATTAAATATATACAAGTATTGTGGAGGACATTAACATATAATGAGTTTCTATTTAACTAGAAATATCTATTTAATAAGGATATGCCCACTAAGGATTTTGAGTGGGTAACTAACCTGATTAAAGGAAATACTGAAGTTCTTAGACTTAAGGTAAGTAATTAGATGAGAGTCTATACTAGTGCTACCTAATACAACTTTCAGCAATGATAGAAATGTCTTATATCTATGCTGGACGTTATGGTAATTAACAGGCCATATGTGGCTACTAAGCACTTGCAATGTGGCTGTGCTATGAGGAAATGAATTGCTAATTTATTCTACTTAATTTAAATTTTAAGTCACATGTGTTTAGCAGTTACCATATAAAACAGTGCAAGTCTAGAACACAGACAAAAATAATGAACTCAAGGGGAAAAGTAATAAGGGTACTGGGTGTTGCATAATATTTTGAATCTATAGGCATTTGCTTTATCAGTGATATTCATCTCATGGAACACATAAACTAATTACTAGAATTGAGTGGCACATCCAAAAATGTTGTATCTTTTGTTGGCCAGACCCCCCCAAAAAAGGTATAGTTTTGATTCATTCACACTGGACATTTTGTTCTGTTGTTGTGTTGGCTGTTGTTTTATTTTGACAATCAAAGGGAAAAGAAGTCAGTGTATCTGACTAAATAGGGAGCACACCCATTGAAAATTGCTGCTACGGATGTAGGATAGAAGATGAGGGGAATGGTAGGAGTTATAAGATTGCTTCATATTTTAGACCGTAGAGGGTAAAATTATGAAACACTTTAGCCAAAGAAGACTGAGATAGGGAAGTACCAGGCTAAGAAGTTCAGTTAGGGACTCAAACCTTTTAAAACAAACTGCTCTTGCCCTAGCCAGTTTGGCTCAGTGGCTAGAGCATTGGCCTGTGGACTCAAGGGTCCCAGGTTTGGTTCCGGTCTACAGCTCATGCCCAGGTTCTGGGCTTGGTCCTCAGTGGGGGATGTGCAGAAAGCAGCCAATCAATGATTCTCTCTCATCATTCATGTTTCTATCTCTTAAATAAAAAATATATATATATTTGGGGGGGGGGAAATTGCTCTCTTTTTACACAATTTTCTTGTATTCACTACTGGTTAAGACACAGGTACAAAATATATTTAATTAAAATTAAATTAAAAGCTTTAACAATGAATATAAGTTGGGTGCTTTGGCTAATAAAGAAACAAAGTTAAGTTGATCCTATTGGACAAAACTAAAAATCTTTAAAGTTAAATCCAAAAACTATGTCCATACCTGGAATGACTTGATCAAGATAAACAGCCAAGAGGACATAGAATATACTATTAAGTATTAGCATGATAATAGTAATAATTAGAGGATATGGACCTTCAGTCAAATTATAAAATAAAGCACCTTCATTAACATCTTCCAAATGCATGACCTGGAGAACAGAAATACCAATTTTATTATACAAAAATGATTAAAAAAAAATAAGCAAAAGTTACTACTAAGAATTACTTCTTATATCCAGAGTGACAGTAATCAAATTGAGCCTTTTAACAGATTAAAATCTACCATGTTAGTAACATAAATTTATAAGGAAAACAGTAAGAACTTTACCAAACTCTTAAGTTTATAACAGCAATCCCTTTCAATCATATTGTTAATGTGGTGCTTCTAAAACTAGTATACATCCACTCCTGGGGTATTGAATTATAATACTATCAGTTATCAAATTAAATAAAAATAAAGTATGATATTATTTAGGTGAATGATAATCCCATGAATCCTGGACCAATAATATCCACCAAGTCTACTTATTTTACTGCTATAGTCATTAAATATTTGTTCTGCTCCACACACAATTTCCTCCAGACACACATCTGAGATTATTTTACAACAGGTAACAATGTAAGCAGGCCATAAGCAATCTAAATTACCTGACACCTAAACTAATCACTTCTAACAAACTGAGTTATTATTGCAATGAACTAGACTGCTGAGATATACTAACAGAACCAGGAGAATTTACAAACAGGTAATATAAATGAACAAATTAAAATGGAGAAAATATAAATGAAACCAGTATACAATGTTCTCCAGCATTCAAATATTTCTTTCTCAGATTTAAATTTAATGTTGTGTTTTTTTTCTTTCAAATCATGGTAGTGTAACAAGCTGCATGAAGCTGAACAGAAAAGACAACATTTAGTGAAAGCAATATAAATATGCCACCTACCTGTGCAATACCAATCAAAAAAGTACACTGACAGAAGGGACTTAAAAGCCACACTAATGATTTGGGAAAACTCTCCATGAGGACTATCAAAAGGCCAACAAATCCAAAAGCCACAGTGACTAAAAATTCAACTATTCCCACATGTTTTGACTTTTTAAACAGAGGTGTCAGCATTAAAGCAAAAAATACCTATAAAATATAAACATTAAGTTTAATGCACATTGTTCATATACATTGGTATTAAAGTACAATAATTTATAAATGCTACAGTAAGATATTTTATTTTCATACAAATAGAAATATACTTTTAAAAATTTAAACTGACAAACTTAAAAACTGCTTATTATCTAGATAGGAGGCAAACATGATCATCTGTAGTCTACAGAAACCATAACAGCTATGTGTTTCTGGAGTTAGATGTATACATACATGAACAAAACAATAAATCAATAAGCTTTTAAATATAGACCCCATCTTTAAAGTTTTGTTTCGATATGAAACAAAACACATTAAAAACTGGGCAATTATGTAGAAAAGTGTATGAGTGATATGTAAATTATTATGTTAAAGAAAAGAAATGATAGTGAAATATTTATAACTGGCACAGCATGGGTATATAAGCCAACCAAGATGGAAACTGGAACCACTTAAAGCAAAGGCTGGTCATTAACAGTCAGCATTCAGCCAATATACTGAATGGACATCAACACTTCCCAAGATCTTCATTTACAAAGACATATCTTTATACAACATCATCCTATAATATAAGTTTACTTTCAAGATTTCATGAAACAAAGGGATAAAAAGTCTAGCACTACACAATCTTAAATGCACGTTATATGAAGAGTAAAAAATAGGTTCAGAAGATTTGTATGTGAAATACATCGTATAAAAACAAGTTTAATTGAAACTTGAGACTATTTTGTACCTTTCCTAGAACGAGGTACAATGATGCCATATGTGTCATTTATCAATAACCTCATAACAATCTGTCTTTCTTGGGAAATTGACTATAAGTAAGCCAAAGAATAAGACTTTACTACATTAAACAAATATTTTGGCAGTTCCTTATTCGTATTTCAAGTGGAAATACTTACAGATGATAGTCCATACAAGAAAAAGAGTAGAAATATCACGACGCAGCTACTTTGAGGGAATAACGCGGAAGTTGTTGCAATAACTGCCATTAGAATGGACATGAGAAAAATCAAACTTGCATACAGAAGAACCCAGGAGAGCCTAAAATGAGAATACAAATATATTTATGGCTAAATGCATGGGTTTTAAAAGTTCAAAATCACTTTAAACTACATTTCATCTTTGTTTCAGCCATTATATTCTTAAAGTTAAATCAATCTATTAATTTCTGTGTATGTTCATGTATTGAAAATGAATACTCTTATATGTAATTAAAAATACTGTACTGGTTAAGTTATACTCTGATACAGATATTAAATGGTGATTATCTTTGCAAGAGTAAAAAAATGAGTTATCAATATGATAATTTAAATTTAATATTTCAAAATTTCAATCATACACATTACTTCTGATTTTCTTAAAATACACGAGTTTAATGACTAGCAATTTTCTTTGGTGCATGTGCTACAATAAAACCCCTGGTAACTTATGATATTTTAAACAAGACTACATCACTAATCACTAACAACATAATTACTACATATTTACACATCAGATCAAGAAGACCAATAACAGATTCACTATATTTGTTCAAAATTTCTCCTCAAATCAGAGCTCAATGGAATTTCTATAGTAGTTTCATTTTATCTTTATCTATCAAGTTAGTAGTTGATTTAATATATGCTATCATAAAAATCACTATAATAGAGCTAAGAATACCTAAATTTCCAAAATGCAGCCCATCATTTTACAAAGGTAAACCTGAAGCACTGAAAGACTGTTTTGCCTAAATTCTTCCAGCTACTGCTTCCTCACAAAATACTTTAATAACCCAATGCATCTTAAAAACCAATCACTGCTAAAATGACAGGAGGGGGAAAAAAGAAGCAAAGAAAACAGGTTATACACAATGATCTCAGCAGGTAAAGTGTTATAATTAACTGTTGCATTGAGTTAAATGGAATAAAATTTTGTAAAGTGGCCTATAATACCAACTCCCATTACTTACTAACTTTTCCCAAAATGTATTAACTTTTCTCCCAATATGGGGTCCAAATAAATTTTCTCATAATAGTAAAACTCAAAAAAATACACCTAGAATTACTAATAAAAATGCATGACTCTATAAAATTATCATTGTTTCAAAATGTTCACTTGTGAAAACATTTTTCATTTGTTTCTCTATCAATTATTTCAATTTCATCTTAATTCACACAAATAACCTTTTTTTTTTTCAGGAAAAAAGCCTATAAACTGCATGCACAAAGTTCAATCACTTTAACTAAATTTTTAATAGCATATATATGCTACGATATTGGGAGAGGACCATACAAAGCAATTAATTTCTAACTCTCCAAGATCTCATATATTCTTTGCAGTGAAGAAATACACTAAAATACATGGAGCACACTTTATCAATGCAAACAAAATGTGCAATAAAATTTAACATGTAATGTTAACAGGCTTTCCAAATCCCACTTTTCTTATGTTAAAACAAGCCAATCGATTGCAGAAGCTTGTTGAATAGTCTCACATTTCAAGAGAAAGACAAGCACTGTGAGAAAACAGGAGCAGTACCTCTCCTACCAAGTCAGGTGAGTAACAAAATTGAAATTCTGAAATTTGTATAATTAATAACCATACTGAATAAACTTTTAATAACATACCAAAAGGCAGTGTCATGAAGTCCCATTATCTTTAAAAACTCTTTTAGCTTTTTCTCTTTTTCTGCCACGATATGAATTGCCAAAAAGTATCCAAAGGGTGAAAATGCTATTACTAAGTATATTAAAATTACTCCTCGGGGAAAGGTATCTATTTCTACAACAGCAGTTTCTCCCATAATAACAGCTTTAGTTGATTCCAGCTCCTTCCATACAGAAACATTGGTCTTCAACTATAATTGGAAAATGTAAATACATTCGATTAATTTTCTCCTGAAAGTAACCCCTAAAAAATTGTGATAAATATACCAAGAAAATTAGTCAATAACCTAGTTAATACAATCTTCAAGAAGCTAAACACCTGAAATAAAGTGACTGATCCCAAAACCATGACAGAGAATATTGCTTTTATGCATTCTGGAAGCAGACCATAAAGTTTAAAGTCAGAAGTTGGGAAGTATACATATTTTGTTAAAATAATTTGTCAAAGAAAATTAAATTTCAGTTATCATCTTAAGCAATTATGTATATTAACATATTCATTTATAAAATTGAAGAATTAAGGAATGATTACTAGTAACATGAATATCATTAAAAGTGTACTTTTAAATAGTATTTTTTAAATAGTATATCCTATTGTTTTATATTTGTACAGCAGGTATAGATAGAATAATGTAATTGATGCCCTATGATACCTCTACCAATATTCAATGTAATGTATAAAATGTGATCTACTTGGCCTATTCTTCCAGTGTGATCTGGACTGTCTGTACCTTAAACTTCTGTATTACTGATTTGTGTAATATTACATATCTATAAAACATATCCCATGTGTGAGAGTTTATAAAACGATTCTATGTATATTATCTCCTTTGGTTCTTTTAACAACCCTGTCAGGTAAAGCATTATTGTAATCGTTTTACTATATAGCAGTCTAACAACAGAGATAGGTCTTCTGTTCAAGGCCTCCTGTTCATTTTTATAAAAATGTGAAGCATGGATCAGCCTTAAGCTTGTCTTTAAAATATAATTGAAACATTCTATATGCAATCCTAGTGGCAGAATAGTACTAAAACTACACTGCCAAAAAGCAATAGGCTGAACTAGCTTTGCCTCTAAATTAACCAAGTTTTGGAAAATCACTTAATCTCCCTCTACTTTAGTTTCATATATAAAATGGACATAATAACAGCAGCACCAATCACAAAGGGTTGGAAAAGATTAAATTGGTTAATATTAGCACATAACTTAGAATCATGTTTGGCAGATAAATTATAAATGTTAAATTAAAAAATAAAATCTACTACTATGATTAAGATAAATATAGTCTAAGTTATTTTTATTCAAGGGGCAAAGTCTGAAATTATAAATGTTAAATTAAAAAATAAAATCTACTATGATTAAGATAAATATAGTCTAAGTTATTTTTATTCAAGGGGCAAAGTCTGAAAATACAGATCTTTCACAAATATTACCTATGGTCAACACAGATACAATAATACAGATACATAGAATGCTGAATTATATATTTAGAAATTATCCGTTAAATGTGGGTTTCAAAAATATTAAAACAGAAAATATGACTTTGTCCTTATCTTTTTTCTTAAATTGTAATAAGTTATGTATTTTATTCATTTGACAGCAGTCAAAACAAATACTGTTGTAAATACCTAGGGCATAACTGTTAAAATAAGGGTTGTTTTTTTCTTCCTTTATCATATTTACCTGGATAATGGCAGCGTCTATGGATGCTTGTAACGCTGTGAACCCTGAGGACCAGTACTGAGCAGCCTCACATGATTTTGAACAGCCAGCTATAGGGGGAGGGAGGAAATGTGAGATATAAGATTCTGCATGACTTGCAAATGCCTTCTTTTAAAGGTAACATGGATGTTTACCAAAATATGATTACTCATTTTCTACAGGACCAAAGAAAATAAGCAATTACCCTTCAAAAACTAAAAACATCCCATTCCTGACTTGTTCATTTGAAATTGTAGAATATGTTAACAAGTGTTATGATACTGAATAAATAAAAATAAATAGAAAGGAATTGTAAAGATATTTAAAATAAGCCACTTTTTTGTTTTAAGGAAAGTTACTCTACAATGACTTATAAGCTTGAAAGCACTTCCAGATACAAGGACAAGCCCAGGTTAAGTCAATAGAAAAAAATATTATCTAAGGCCTTTTTGGAATTAGCCACAAATTCAATACTTAGCATAATGATAGTGACTTCAATACTGATCAACAAATGTTTCTGGTTAATAATATTTCTTCAGAAGTTTAAGCACTGAAGGCTGTTTTCCATGTTTCAAACATAAACTAATGAAGTTCTCTGGTGGAAAACCTTGAGGTTTTAAAGATATGTAATATACTATTTGTGAAAACAATTAAATGGAGAAAAAAATAACAGAATTAAATTACAGAAAAAAAATTACTGTAATTGATGTTATATAAACGTATTAAAATGAAAATGGGTGTTAGATTAATTGTATTTTGTATTATATACGTAGATGTAGATAGGTGGTTATTTAAGTAGACTTACATATATTCATGCTACACTTGACAGTTTTCTTATCTGAATAAATAAGCATTGTTGAAAATGCCAATGTTGGACCTGACTAAAATTTTGCATGTAAACTATGAGCAGCAAAACACATGCATTTAACAAGTTTTCAATTTTTTAGCGGAAACTACTTACCTCTTGAATTCATATAAACAGAAGTTACTGGAATCATATCAGGAAAAAAACGGAGTTCGTAGGACATGAAGTCTTTGAAAAACACACCTACAAAGCTGTCGGTCTTAGAAAGACTGGCTGCTAGCAATTCTTTTTCATTTGCATATTCTTCAGTAATTATGACTATAAAATACAACAATATAGTTAAGTCACAATTTAAAATAAATTATCTAATACAATAGACCTTTATATTTGATGAATATAATATTTTGTAAGCACTTCCGTTTTATGTTCTAGCTTCTTAGAAAATGAAGTGCTCTTCTAAAAAAATACCAAAAAATAACAAATAGTAAAATTTTACACACACGATTTAACTATATAAATTATGTACAATACATGTTATGGGTATGATAAGAATATACACTTTATATGTGATACTTGCAGTTCACTTATCTATCTCCAAGTTAAACTATACAAATAAGTTCTTGATAAATGAGTGGTTTTTTTTTTCAAATATCTTCTTATGAAGAAAATTCCATAATTTTTCTCAGACACTAAAGTATATATTTTCGTAACTATGATGCAATGCTTCTTTGAATAAAAATTGGCACTGAAAACCAATATAGCCTGTTCCTCTCTTAGAAGATACATGGAGGAAATACTGTAGTCATCATTCAGATCCTTTCACATCAGATAATCCTAATTTTAAAATATTTTACTGAAGCTTTATTTACAAGCAACTAGTTTCCAGTACAGAAGCTTCAGCACATGTGATGAAGTGGAAAGAACGTAGGATTAGTATTTAACTTTATTACTTATTAGCTGAGTGAGCACAGGCAAATAATTCCCCAAACTTTAATATCCTGATGCATAATACCTACCTGATCACACTGTATTCTTAAGATCAAATGCAGTTTCAAATATGAAAATGCTGTGTAAATTTAAAGTATTACTTAAATGTTAATTACTGTGATTTTCCAGACCTCTTAAGGTAGACCTGCAACTCCAGGATTGATACGAATAAAAAGGGTGTTAGGTCAATGTCCTCTTAGTCAAATTACCATTTATGTAGGTATATCCCACTTTCAGATAGCTTATATTAAAATGACAGAACTTTTAAGAAATCTATATGTTTTTACTATTTTGGCATCTAAATTAATATACACTGACTTGAATTTCTTTGGTGTATATGCTATTCTCCTGCTTAGAGTTATCAATAAATTCTGTTAACATTTCTGATCAGTTTTTTGAGCTGGCATGCTAAATTATTATGATTATCCATGTTACTTGTGCTTAATATGATAAATCAACAAACATGCTATATACCAATAAGATAGGTGTTGGATAAAAATATTAAATAGCAATAAGCCAGAAAGAAATCAATGGGGGAAGTTACTTGACTCCTGATTATGTAAACAAATATCTTCTATTGAATGATGCGCTATCCGATAATGTCATGACATATACTAAAAGTTAATTACAACTACCCTATTATAAAACATGTTCATCTGTTATCATAAGACATGTTAATCTGTTCTTTTCTGCAATTCAGCATTTTATTAAATCAGTCACCACAGTATGAACATTTCTGTCACTTTCTCCATGTCCTGCTTTAGGTTCTCGCTCAACCACTTTACTCTTCATACCTCAGTGTTTCCTATTCCATTTCTTTGTGAGAAGTACAAACTGAGAAAAACAGACTTAGGCACATAGCCACAGTCACAGTATCCAAAACTAAGTGCTTCTCCAGTTGACACCATATACCTCCATAAATAAGTATGGCAATCTGAAAAGATTACTTCTTTATCATCTTTATCATATGTTTCCAACTTCTTAATTATTACATGAGACATATTATTAATATTCCTTCCAATCTTTTGTCCCATATAAATACACTTACTTTGTGATGGCCTAAGAATTAAAAATAAACTATTAAAACATATATTATATGCATCCTACTAACAAAAATATAAATTAAAGTTTCAGAAGAAAAATAAGAGAAGAATTAAATTATTTTAATATTTTTTAAAAACTATACTTTGGTGAAAGGGCATGTCTCTAAGTGTTAAGAATGTTATTTTCTCAATAAAGCAAGTAGAAAAATACTGAAAAGGTTTTCTGTAACAGATAGAATACAGAGATAAAAGCTCACAATACCATCAGAAAGGTGATCAGTAGAAACCATTTGCATGATGTTTCTTGTAATATTTGTCACTGGAGTATATCCAAGAATTAGGTTAAAGAGAATAGATTTGTCCATAGGATTAAGTTCAATATCAGGCACTTCTTCATATTTCTTATTTGGATGCATCATGCTAATTAATATTAACCAAAATAGAAAAAACAGTGGAAAAAGAATTTCCTATAATAAAGGAAACAAAATAATTATGAAGTATAACAATGGCAACAAAATTCATCAAAGTTTCTATGCAAATAATATAATACCAAGAAAAAACATGAGAAATTTGGCTCTCAAGTACAAAAAGGTAAAAGCAGTTCTATCCTAACCCAACAGTCATATTAATTTTCCTTTAAATTTTTACTGTATTTTAAAAAACAAGTCATGTAATAAATCAAGACATAAAAATTAATGTATTTAAACAAATGTACTCATATATAATTTTATTTAAAATAACTTACCAAACACCCCTAATAGAGAGGACCATAAAAATGTCTTTATTTAGTTCTACATTAAAACTCATGCTTTAATTATACCTAAATTTCTAAAACTACACTCAGTTAAATTAATAGTCCACTATAATAGAGATGAACTATCTATTATTTCATCTTGCTATTTAACTGTTCTGGTTTCAGGAAAAAAATAAAAAATATATTTTCATCCTTTAAAATTATTATTAACTGGTTAGCCAGAGTTCTTATTTTTCCTTTATCCTTTAAAGCAATGTATGCTTTAAAAATTACTTTAAACAAACACATGACATAATTTTGGTAATGTTAGGCAACTCAACCAAGAGTCAAAAGATGAGAAGTTACGGGGAATAAATTACAAAATAATGTTCAACAAAGTTGTCTGTGGAATTTATTTTTCATATCATGAAACTTGGGAAATGCATTTCTAAAAATTCAAAATTAAGCACTGATATCAGACATTAACTAAATTTAGGAATCATTAGAATTTTTAACATTTAGAAAATAGCTTTCTATGGCTTTTTTACTTCACAAGCAAATTAAAGGAACCTAACAATATTAAATTATAATAAAAATGTACTCAGCAAAATAAACATCTCTTAAAGATGGAATGCAATATAAACTGCAAGAGGCCATAAGAAAGAAAAACATTTAACTTACCTGAACACTACTTTTTTTAGTCCTGCATTTAATTAGGTAATTCTTCAGTAGCAGTGTCCTAGTCTGTCTCCAAACTCCCACCTCCCTAATTGCGGTAGCCATGTTTTCTGGGTCAGTCTATTAAAGGGGGGAGATTTAAAAACAAAAATTAAAACTTTTTTTTTAAAAAACTGGAACCACACAGTTAAGAACATGCCATTCTTAATGGCAAAACAAACGGATGTCTCAGTCTCATGTTGGATGGAGTTAAGTATACTCCATGCTGTCTCTGAGCAGCAATTAGAAGACCCTGGGAGGTAATTAGTGGCATGCGAAACAAGAGGGAGCAGGAATTATGACTACCACCCAGCCAACAGGGTGCTTGCCACTTTTTACTGGAATGCACTGCAAGCAGGCACCAGGGCACCAATCTTATTTTGTTTTCTGCTTTTTCTTGTGTCCCCAGCCCCCTGCAATACCAAGAAAGTAGTGGCAGGCTGCAATAATGCAAGTTATGGTTCTAAAGGAGGGGGGCCAAACCCTACTGCTTTCTTCCCTCCTTGCCAACACGCCCCTCATGTCGTGAATGTGGTGGCAAAACTGTGTAGCCCAGTGATACAGATAAACCATAGCTTTCCGGCTGGAGGATGAAAAAGAGGAAAGCCAGAGGGAGAACAAATCAAAAGGAGCTCAGGAAAGAAACACAGCCAAGTTGTTTATTAACTCCTGAACTAACCTCCAAACTGGGCATACAGGGATCTTATCCTATTCTGTGTACCACAGGCTTAAGGAACTGAACAGACAGATGTCAGACCACTGTCCAGATCCAGACCTGTCACTAGGTGGAACACACGGGACACATCCAAACTGCAGTGCAAAGGTTCTTGTAAACCAAACCGAAACAGAACCACAGCTCACACAGTGTGGGTAAACCTGCAGCCGGAACCTAACCGGGTTGGCAGCAGGCTAAAAGAAAGGAACAACACTCTCCATAGGATTAAGGCAAAACTCAGAGTCTCATACAATCCAAAATGACTTGGCAAATGAAGCATGTGGAAAATATCAACTCTTTTTTTTTTTTTTTTTTTTTTTTTTTTTTAAGAAATGAAAATCAGAAGCCAATGCCAAGATTTTGAAATCTTCTGGCAAAACGTTTAAAGCCGCTATTAAGTAAAGTGCTCCAGCAAGTGGTGGTGTTCAAAAGAATAAAAGGGAAAGGCAGCGAAGAAGGCCTGGCCTGCCCCACATTTAACATTGGCTGTGAGAACAGAATCATGCAAATAATATCCAGGAGTTCGCTCTCTAGTAATATAGTTCACACAAGCACATGGCAGAGCTGGAAAGGATGGAGAGGGTCACACAACATTAAAGAGCAGCTTTCTGAGTAGCAACATATATCAGACTTTTTTTTTTGCAACATTAGATGATCCTTGAAAGCACAAGTTTACAACTAATAAACATTAAAACTTTTAATGGCATATTTTTAACATATACCTTTCGAAACTTGTAACACTTGATATAGTTCTGACTCAAAGTCTTACCAATGCAGTTATTTTGGTAAAAAATACTCTTTAACAAACCCACTTCTTAAGTGCTAAAGAAAATGACAAATATACAGAAATAAAGGTACAGAAGTTTAAAAAAATTTAAGTTACTTTCTATTGACTCACAGATACCTGGGGAATGTGTTACTTTTGTTGTACAGCTTTAAATAATCAGATAGGTTTTAAACACCTCGTATTAATCAAATATTTAACTTTCCTAGATGAATACTTTCTTAGGTTAAATAATTCATACTAAATCAAATAAATTGCAAGAAAACTGAAAGCTACTAAAGCCCTTTCTCCTTTTCTAATATATTAATAATTGACTTAAAGATTAGAAGTTTACATAATCTGAAACTCAATCTCAAACATTCATTTGTTTACTAAAGAAATATTGATTACTGCATTAGCATGCTATGAAACATAGTTCATCTTTCTCAAAACAATACAAAATGTACATGACCTTTAGAAATAGTTGTTAGGGGAAAATAATTTGGGAGGCATTGGTTTTATTTCCGAGAGAAATGAATTCAGATTATATCCTATAAAATAAAGTGAATCACCCTGTTCTTAATCTTCTGGTAACGGATGTGGCCAATCACCTTAGCAAGCCTGAAAGTCTCAGAAGGGCTCTCAGCTGAAAATGTGCCGCTGACTGTCTGAAGTTACTTCTGTTCCACCCCAGCAAAGCTGATTATCGCTCCTCTGTTCCGAGTCTGTAACCAATAAATAAACCGTAATTGCAGTTACCAAACTGGTCATCATCTTTTTTTTCACATCTTAGTCTTAATCTTGAACTTGCCCATGAGATCCTTGACAAAAAAAAAACACACACACACAAAAAACTGCTTTATCTATCTTTGCTTCTCTACCACTAATGGTAATATTATAACCAATATCACCTTCCTGCAAATTACGAGGCTTTCTGAGAGTTTAGAGATCAATGTTGTGCAAATGACAATGGAGGAGGTGGTGGCTAAATCCAGCCTGTTTTGTATAGCCCGAGTTCAGAGGGTTCCCCCCGCCCCCATTTTTAATGATTGGGGGATTGGGAAATCAAAGAATAATAGCCCATGACACGTAAAAGTACATGAAATTCAAATAAAGTGTTACTGGAACAAAGCCATGCTCATTCGTTTCGGTATTGTCTGTAACTGCTTTGTGCTCCAACAGCAGAGTTAGGTAACTGAAACACAGGCCAGATGGTCGGCAAAACCTAAAATATTAACTATGTGACTCTTTACAGAAATGGGGGCCTACTGACCCCTGATACAGATAAAAGGAATAAGAAAGAGAAAAGTGGCACATTCATTTCACACTAAACATAATGACGAAAAATAAGTCAGACCCTATCACTGACTTTACAGATAGATAAGATGCAATATAATGTGATAAGTGAAATTGGGGGAAAGAGCTTGGAAAAGACTGGAATGGAAATTCCAGGCAGAGGGAAAAAAAAAAAAAAGGAAAAGCTAGACTCCCAAAAAGCTTAACTTGCATAAAGAACAAGGACACCTGCAATATGGCAGAGGCACAAAGTGAATTAGGGCAAAGGATGGCAGGTGCATGCTTCATACCACAGTGTACAGATGGGCAATGGAAATAAATTGTGGAACACCTAGGGTGCGAAATCAAATTAAGACACTATTTTGTGTACCCACATATAGCACCCCCTATTTCCTCTACCGGGCTTTTCATACCTCAGACTGAATGGTTAATTGCCTGGCAATCATCTATTTCACCAATCTATTCACCGTCTCAAAGCTCCAAACCTTCAAAAAGCATCCACACACCCCCCCCCCCCTTCAACCACCTCTTCCCCGCCCCATAACCCCACCCCACCCCATTACCCTCGATGACAAGCAGATTTCTACTTCACTGAATACTGAAGCTACTGGAAATTTCCAACATGCCCCACCATCCCTCCTACCCACCCACCCATCTACCGCTAATGTGCCTAACGTAACGTGATACGTTTCAACGAAGTGCTACTAGAATTTCAGCCTAAACTGAAGACTGTGCTCATTAGAACGCTGAGCCACAAAAGCAGAAATGCATGGGACCTGGTATTAACTATACAGGGTGGGGCAGAAGTCTGTTTACAGCTATGACTACACAAAACAAATATTATTATTATTACTGTGTGATTTTTCCATGCGAACAACGGTAAGCCTACTTTTGCCCACTCTGTACTTTTAACATTTATTTTTTGGAAGAAGGGGTTAAGCTCATACTTGGCAGCTAACTTGAAAGAAATCCTGCCCATACAGGCTTTCCAACTAATGAAATAAAAGCACTACAAAAAAAAAATATATCAAACCTTTTAACTTAACAGGAGATAAATTATAAATGCTCTCTTCTCTACTATTTGAACATTTGCTAAAGGCAGTATAATAACACGGCAAAATACTCCCTGTTAAAATGACTTAATGGCTAGATTTTAACCTAAAGTTCACGGCAGCATTTCTTGCTGAATGGGAAAACAGCGACGCCATCAATGGCACAATGATAAGCTATCCAACACCTTCTCTTAATGGCTCCTAAAAGCTTGTGCTCAAAACTGTTGTAACCCAATTAATTCACACACCAATGCAGATTGCCACGTTCAGTCGAGTATTACAGAACTCTTTTATAAGACCACCTTCCCAATTAAACTCAAGGCACAGATTCTACATTTTATTCATGTTGTTACTCGTGGTCACATAGTTGAGTATCTGGGAAATAAGGTATTCAATGGATACCTTATTTGGAACGTACCAATAAATTTGCTTTTCTCCTGAGTGTAAGGTTTCCCCTTTTTAAAGGCAAATACATTGAAACAAGCATGTATTCAAGGATTCACGCCTTGTTAACGACTTTTACTGGAACACCCCAAGGGCCCTCATTGTCCTACTATTCTCTCCTATGGAGTCTTCCCTAAATCTAGCAAATACTGTTCTTTGGGCCCAGACGCAAAACAGAAAGCGCCAGAAATGAAGCGGCTGGCATCCCTGGGTTGAAATCTCAGCTCTACCTTTATTTTATTTTATTTTTATTTTATTTTATTTTATTTTCTGCCTGAGACCTTCAGAAGTGACTTAACCTCTCTGAGACCCATTTTTCCCCGACTAGAATAACACCTCCAAACCCCACAGGGTTGCACTCGGGATTAAATGAGATCAAGACTAAGCCTGACCCTAGACTGCCGGCCTCCCCTTTCCGTTCCTGCCCAACGTCCCCGATGCCCGGGAGACCCGGCCGTCCGCCCTGGAGGCTTACTGACGCGCACACCGAAGCCCCAGCGCCCAGCACGATCCCATCGGGGCGCTCCCTGCCTCCACCCCGCGCACACAGGCCGACGTGCGCTCCCGCCCGGAGCTTCCCTTTGCGGGCGAGGAAAACGGGGTGTCTTTCCCCCCCGGATCGTGTCACGAGCTGCGCGCATTCCCCTGCCCACCGCCCCGCACACACCCGCGCGGCGAGGCTGAGCGAGCGCGCCCCGCGGCGTGAGGGGCGAGCGAAGCTGGTGCTGCGGCGGCGCGGGGGCGCGCGGGTGTGTGTGCGCGGGTGTTTTTCTGAGAGTGTGTGTGTGTGTGTGTGTGTTTCTGAGTGTGTGTGTGTGTCTGTGTGTGTGATGGACAACATTTCCCATCCCGCGGGGTGTCTGTGTGTGTGTTTCTGAGTGTGTGTGTGTCTGTGTGTGTTTCTGAGTGTGTGTGTGTGTGTGTTTTTCTGAGTGTGTGTGTCTGTGTGTGTTTCTGAGTGTGTGTGTGTGTTTCTGTGTGTTTTTCTGAGTGTGTGTGTCTGTGTGTGTGTGTGTTTCTGTGTGTCTGTGTTTTTCTGAGTGTGTGTGTGTGTCTGTGTATGTATATGTGTGTGTGTGTGTGTGTGATGGACAACATTTCCCATCTCCCGCGACGCGCCAAGGAAAGAAACGACCCGGTCCACCCAGACGCGCCCTGGCGCTCGCCCCCCAGCCCAGTCGGCCTGGGGTCCGGGGAGCCGGACGGGGCCCCCTCCCCAGCACCCCGAGCATCCGCACCCTCACGCCCGGGAAGAAGGGACAAACCGCGCTTCCCGCGCGCCGGGGAGCGGCCTCCCTCCCACCCCCGCCGCCTCCACCTCATCCCCGACCCGCCCGCCCGCCCGCCCGCATCGTGCTCCGCCGCCCAACCAGTCCCTCAACGGCCGCGTCCGGCCGCCCGGCTCGACCCTCTCCTCCCCCAGCGGCGGGCGGTCTCCCCCGGGCCGGGGAGCCTCCACCGCCGCAGCCCTCGGCGGCGTCCTCACTTGAGGGCCCGGGCCGGAGCCGGAGCCGCAGCGCAGTCAGGCCGGGACGTGCTCCCTCAGTGCAGACCGCGCTCCGAGAAGTGCGTGAAGGCGCGCCCCCCGCGCGCGTCCCCGCCGCTGCGTTGCGCGCGCCGGGGCGCAGGTGGAGTGGGCGGGGCGTCCGTGAAGGACGCGCGCCGGGGGGCGGGGCCTCTGTGAGGGACGCGCGCCGGGGGGCGGGGCGAGCGTGGCGCCGGGAGACCAGGGTCCCGCGCGCCCGCCTGGCTGCGGAGGCCCGGGAGGTCCCGCGCCGCGAGACTGCGCAGTGGCGCCCTCGCCGCGCTGCCCTGGGAGGCGCGGGCAGAAGAAGCGGCTGGCAGTGAGGAGCTCGGGTGGGAGTCCCCACCCGGGTGACCTTGCCCGGCGGCCCTCCCCGCGGCGGCCTCCGGGGTCGTCCCTAGTTGTAAGAATCTGTTCTTTTCTTTTGATTCCCTGCGACGTCGGGCCGTCCTCTCCCTGGACCGCATGTCCCTTCCCTCCCCCGCAGTCCCTTCCTGCCGCAGCGATGGGGTGCAGTGACCTCTGGTCCCTGCTTCCTCGGCCCCCGTCAGACACCGCCCCCGGGACATCTGGCCGAGAAGGACGCTTTGAGTTTCTGCAGCGTCCTCGTGAGAGTCTGGGAAAAGGGGCAGATCCTGGATTTTTTTTTAAATGGCCTGAGGCAAGTGGTATCTTAAAAAAAAAAATATATATATATATATATATATATATATATATATATATATATATATATATATATATATATATATATATATATATATATATATATATAATTTCAGAGAGGAAGGGAGAGGGAGAGAGAAAAACATCAATGATGGGAGAGAATCACTGTTGGGCTGCCTCCTGCACGCCCCCTACTGGGGATTGAGTCTGCAACATGAGCATGTGCCCTGCATATACCTGAATCCAAGGGTGATCTGGTTCATAGGTCAACCACTGAGCCACGCCAGCCAGGTGGGCACCGATGGTATCTTTGAGAGACAGTTTCTTTTGCTGAAAATATAAACCGGTGTTTATAAAGGAGTCTACTTGGTAGTCAAAAAAATGACCTTAAAGAAAACCTCACAACACTAGCATCACAAATTCTGTTCTCTTAATTTTCTCTATGATCACGTTTCATTTCTTTTTTTTGTATACATATAAATGTGTAGAATTTTTTTTAAAAAAATACGTTTTGATTAATTTTAGAGAGAGATATAAACATGGATGAGAGAGAGACGTTGATGGGCTGCCTCCTGCAGGTCCCCGACTGGGGATCCAGCCACAACTGGGTATGTGTCCTGACAGGGTTGAACTCTTGGTTCATGGGTCCATGCTTATCCACTGAGCAACACCAGCTGAGTTGTATGGCCACATTTCTTTGCACAGTTGTTTACTTTGGGGAGTTTAACTTAATTTCAAATTTTTTTCTCTTAATTTGCCAATCCTATTCATATCGTGCATTAAAAAAACACAACACGTCTTTGTTTTTCTGCTCAAATTTAAGCCAGATTTCCCCAATAATTGCAATGCTAAGCTCTATAAAAATATTTTAAAACAAAGGAATTGAAAGGTCCGGGTGGTCTGTGGCCACACATGTATGACATGAGGCCTAATTCCTCAAAAGAGATTTTATTCCAGGCTCCTGGGCACAGGTGGGCTAAGACCGAGAAAGGCATCAGCTAAGAGAACAGGGAGAGATAGGTTTTTATTAGCTTTTGCTGGCTGTAAGCCACTCTGCTGACATAAGGGTCTGGTCCATCCTTGGTTCCTCCCAGCATGATGGCTAGTGGTTATCCGGGCTATGTGGTGCTCAAGGCTTCAAGCTTTCTGCAAGATATTTGCTAAATGTGAAAAAATTCACGTTTTTCTCTGCCTAATTTTATTTTCTTTAACCCTTTCAAGAATCAAGTTTTATTTATTCTACCAAATAGGGATTGAATAGAAAATTCAAAAAGGGTTAGCAGAATCCATAATGACTAAAAATCAGGCATTGGGAGTTGGGGAAGGGAAATGGACTATTCTAGAAACTGCACCAGAATACTGAAGAAAGCAGGCAACGGAAATTATTATCTATTTTTTTTCTTGAAATAGCTAAAACTGTTTAGTTACAAATTCAGAAGGATGCTTTTTTTTTTTTTTAACACTTTATGTATTTATTTACATTTTTCAACCACTATTTACATTCAATACCATTCTGTACCAGTTTCAGATGCCCAGCAAAGTGGTGGGCAAACCACACACTCATCAGGGTGGTTCGATTGCTGCCACCAAGCACCTACCTGGCCCCATATTCCATTATCTCCTCACTATTGACTATCCAAAGAGAATGCACTCTTAATGTCCTTGGCCTTGTGGGCAAATAAATTAGATCGAAGATAAAGTTGGTAAAAAAAAAGTCTTACTGGATTATACCATTCACCCCAACTCTCCAATTATACTTCTGACTAGTAGTAGCCTTAAACTACTTTAAGGTCAGAAGCTGACTCATCCTTTCTACCGTTACTCAAGGCTTTTGTTTCCTGAGTTTCTTGTCCTTGTGATGTTCTGTCATTCATTCTGTCTGTTTCTGCTTTCACTAGTGGGGATAATAATGACAACAGTATTTACATATAAATATATATAAATATAAATATAAATATAAATATAAATATAATATAAATATATATATATATATATATATATATATATATATATATATATATATATATTGCTTTCAGAGAAGAAAGGAGAGGAAGAGAGAGATAGAAACATCGATCAGCTGCCTCTTGCACACCCCCTACTGGGGATTGCCTGCAACCAAGGTACATGCCATTGACTGGAATTGAACCTGGGACTCTTCAGTCCACAGGCTGACACTCTATCCACTGAGCCAAACAGGTTTCGGCGGTTGCTTGAGTTTTTAAACATCACATTTGGCAAGATAGTCTTCAAATATTAATCTTTGTGAATACCTTTTCTGTTTAGAGAAACCCAAAGAATATAATACTTGAAATTCTTTTAAATGTAATAAAAACAACATTATTAGTAGAAATAAAAGCTAAACTAAAAGTACCTTTGGAAGTCATTCCCTCTCTACCCCTCCTCAAATTAATAATTAAACATTTCCTTAGGCAATTTATGAGGTTTTTAGTAATAACAACCTCAGCCACATTTGAGATGGTAGTTTGGAATTCTATAGTTAAAGAAATGAGATTCTTTCCTACTTTCTCAGTCAAGAATGTGCTCCTTTATTTGTCTTGCTCTATTCTCAAAAAAAAGTACCAATTTGAAATTATACCTAATTTAAATCCTGAATTGAGAAATTTAAATAAGGTTTTAGTTGCTAGCAAGAATAGAATCTATTGTTCACCAGGAGGAGGTTATGGTGTAGGTTGGTGTTTAGGTTAGCAAGCCTGATTCTCTTTCTTTGTGTGAAGACTGTCAAAATCTTGGTTCACCATTTAGGCAACTTGTTACATCTCAGTGTATGACTTCTATGATCTATGTATTCCCAAGTGACTTGTTTGTCTAAGAATCTATTAATGAGGTCTGGGGATTTAGGTTGCCACCATGACAACCAAGCAGAACAGCTTGTTTGCTATTTCCTAGATACAGAAGCTCAGAAAGTAACATCTTCCCTGCAGATGGTAACTATGGAAATGTAGGTTAAGATGATGTGGCTGAATTGTTTACAGGGTACATGCAACCTGATAAGCATCCCACACACAGAGAGAAAAGTATGTCATGGACAATGCATTACACTGTGTAGTCTGTTTATTAAAAGGTCTTTCTCAGGATCCTGTTATGTAATTCCCATAACCACGTTATCATTATAATTTTGTTGCTCCTTCCATAAGAATTTAATATTTTTCCCTTTCTTTTTTAAAAATTTCTTTATTAAGATATTACATATGTGTCCTCATCCCTTCATTAACCCCCCCACCCCACCCTCACTCATGCCATCACCCCGATTCCCTTTCTTTTTTAAGGTAGATTTTGTTAGGCAAGTGGACAATTTGAGGAGGGGTAGAGAGGGAATGACTTCCAAAGGTACTTTTAGTTTAGCTTTTATTTCTACTAATAATGTTGTTTTTATTACATTTAAAAGAATTTCAAGTATTATATTCTTTGGGTTTCTCTAAACAGAAAAGGTATTCACAGAGATTAATATTTGAAGACTATCTTGCCAAATGTGATGTTTAAAAACTCAAGCAACCGCCGAAACCTGTTTGGCTCAGTGGATAGAGTGTCAGCCTGTGGACTGAAGAGTCCCAGGTTCAATTCCGGTCAATGGCATGTACCTTGGTTGCAGGCAATCCCCAGTAGGGGGTGTGCAAGAGGCAGCTGATCGATGTTTCTCATCGATGTTTCTAACTATCCCTCTCTCTTCCTCTCTGTAAAAAATCAATAAAATATTTTGTAATAATTAATGTCGTTTTTTAACATTCGTTTAAAATCTTGCTTGGCGTTGACTTGTATTGACATAACATTCAAACACGTGGTATCTACGGAACGTGTGAAGTGCAATTAACAAGTTTTGCTTGAAAAAGTTTGTGTTTGGTTTGGTTTTTGTTGCAAAACTAGGGCTAAGAAGATGGCAGATGAAGAGCATATTCGGCACTGCATGCTTTACGAGTTCCAATTAGGAAGAAAAGCAAGTGAGGCTGCAAAAAACATCTGTACTGCTCTTGGTCAAGATGCAGTTAGTGCCAGAAAATGCCAGCATTGGTTTGAGAAATTTCGCGAGGGAAATTTTTCGTTAGATGACAAGAGTGGTCGAGGCCGTGTGTCCAATTTTGATCAAGAAGCTCTTCAAGCTCTTTTGGTGCAAAATCCTCAAATTACCCAACAAGAGCTTGCGACAACTTTAAATTGTTCACAAAAAACAATTTCCAATCAATTGCGTGCACTTGGCAAAGTCCAAAAGTTTGGAAAATGGGTTCCTCATGAGTTGACTGACAACAACCGTAATCAAAGAGTCACAATTTGCAGTTCGCTCCTCTCTCGTCAAAATCGTTTGCCGTTTTTAGAGCAAATTGTTACCGGAGATGAAGAATGGGTGCTGTATGTTAATTTGAAAAGGCGGCCTCAATGGTTGGACAAAAATGAGGCTCCGCAGCCCACGCCAAAACCTGACTTGCATGCGAAAAAAATGATGTTGTGTGTTTGGTGGAATTTTAAAGAATTCTTCATTATGAACTTTTATCATCTAACCAAACCATTACAAGTGCAGTGTATAGTGCCCAATTGGAAAGGTTAGCCCAAGCTTTAAGAGAAAAGCCGCGCTGATTAATCGGAAGGGCGTAATTCTTCACCACGATAATGCACGACCGCATACTGCAAGAATCACTGCTGAAAAACTGCGCCAGTTGGAATGGGAAGTTCTCCCTCAACCTGCATATTCTCCTGATATTGCCCCTTCTGATTACCATTTGTTTCGTTCTTTGCAAAACTTTCTTCTTGGAAAAAAATTTAATAATGAAGAATGCCTCAAAAATGCATTGACCGAATTTTTTGCATCAAAATCACAAGAATTTTACAACAGAGGGATTAAAATGCTTCCTGAGCGTTGGGCACAAGTAGTAGAAAACAACGGCAACTATATTGTTGATTAAATTTTGTTGTATTGTTTAAATAAATTCGATTTAAAAAAAAGTATTAGAAAACGACATTAATTATTACTAGACCTAATATTAAAAAAAAAACAAAAAAAAAACCCTTAAGCAACCAACAAGAGTATATTGAGTGCCTAGTATTGAGTGCTCAGCAAGAACCCCAACTTTGCAGCAGAATTAAAAAAAGGTAAACAAATCAACAGTTATTCTGAGAGACCAAAAAAGAAATGTTAAGAGTATCACATGGAAGATTAATATTTCTTTCCCTGTTAAACTATGCGGTGCAAACTAGAAAGGAATGTAGAGAAATCATTGAGAGCTAGAGTTACCTGGTACCTTCCAGAGGAAACGATGTGGAAATTGATTTAACCAATCGGAGACTATATCAGGAGGCAAAGAGAAATAAGCCTGCACAGGTTTTTAGAAACACAAAATTATCAGTTGGTCTAAGATATGATGAAAAGGTTAAAAAAGGGACTAGACTATTTGTGTGTTCTTTCCCTACTCGGAAAGGAAAACGGACTTTCAAGTAGTAAAGGTGAAACAGCATAGAAAGAGAACTGAAACTCGAGATAGGTAAGGAGACAGTAAGCAAACACCTATCTGTTTCAAGGAAGTTCATGAGTTCCAGGCACAAATTACATCCCATGGCTGTTTACACGTAACCTAAGACCCATTGCTAAGTTCAGAGAAACTGTAAAATATGAAAAAGATGAAAGATCACCTGCTTTTAAAAGTTGTGTAGAAAGTAGATACTAAAAACTTTAAAATAGAAGAGTAAAATTCCAGAGTACATAATTAACTATATTTTATGAATAGTTAGGTATAAGAAAGCTTGGTGGTCACAAAGAACCAAACTACCTAAAGATAAGTATATTCTTCCTTTTTTAAAATTTTATCTTCGAATTAAAATGGAAATTGTGTAATCATGATATAAATTAATTTTAGCAAAATATGTAAGCCAGTCTTTCATGATATTTGTGGATGAGAGTCTAAGATAAGAGCTCGATATAGTTTTAATTGGATAAATTTAACGTTAGTTGGAAAATCGCAGTCAAATTTTTGTTTATCATTTTTCATAAATTATACAGGTGAGGTCATTGTGATCATTCTGATCAAATCAGAGGTTGGAAAAAAATAAAAGCCCATATAGCAGAGAAAATATGATGGAGAACTGAACCTGGAAACAATATTGTATGAATACTTGAAACACTAAGCTTAAATTTAAAGCCACATTTAGTAGAAACGTGGCAATCCCTCCATTTGTTCAAATTGAAAAATAAAACGGCAGAAGTACAAAATAGGAGGGATTCTGGTTTAACCATGTCAAAAACATCCAGAGGCTTTAGTGTCTGCCAAGATCAATGTGAGTTGATAATATATATATATATATATATATATATATATATATATATATATATATACACACACACACACACACACACACACACACACTGAGTGGACAGATTATTATGATCTCTGAATGCATAATGATCTGGCCACTCAGTGTATATCCTATATAATAAAAGGCTAATATGCAAATTGTCCCCTTGACCAGGAGTCCAGCAGGCAGACTGGCCAACTGCCAATGTCCCCTCCCACTGGCTAGCTGGCCTGACCCCCACTTATGCACGAATTCATGCTTCAGGCCTCATACACACACACACACACACACACACACACACACACACACGAGGCAACCCATCAGAAAATCTCTCTCATCATTGATGTTTCTATCTCCCTCTCCCTTCCTCTCTGAAATCGATAACCAGTGTAATTACTAGGGTCCTTAAAAATATCAGAGGGGATTAGAAAAGAGAGAGTAATGTTATGTGAGAACTCAACCACCATTGCTGGCTATGAAGGTAGAGGAAGGAATTCAGGTGGCCTCTAGTCACTGGAAAAAGCAAGGGAACATTCTTCTCATATTATTTATTAATTAGTAGAGGCCTGGTGCATGAAATTCGTGCACTTGGGGGGTCCCTTTGCCCGGCCCACACCCTCTCATAGTCTGGGACCCCTTGGGGGATGTCCACCTGCCAGCTTAGGCCCAATTCCCCTAAAGATCAGGCCTAAGCCAGCAGTCATATCCCTCTTGCAGTCCGAGCCTCTTGTAGTCCAGGATCCCTTGCTTCTTACCACCTGCCTGCAGTGGAGGCGGGAGAGGCTCCCACCACCACCGGCTGCACTCGCCAGCCATGAGCCCTGCTTCTGGCTGAGCAGCGCTCCCTCTGTGTGAACACACTGATCACCAGGGAGAAGCTCCTGCATTGAGCATCTGCCCCCTGTTGGTCAGTGCGCATCACAGTGACCAGTCGTTCCACCAGTAGTTCCTCCGTTTGGTCAATTTGCATATTAGGGTTTTATTATATAGGCTTGTATTATTTCCCATACCAACAACTGTAAACCTACTTTTGCACCAACTTGTATGTTGGATTAGGACACAATCCAACATACATTAGGATACAATCTATATCTATAAAAGCCTGAGCAACCTGTCGACTGGTCACTATGATGCATACTGACTACCAGGGGACAGACCCTGAATGCAGGAGCTGCCCCCTGGTGGTCAGTGCGCTCCCACTCAGTTGACTCACAGGTGCCCAATGAAGGGCTCATGGCCTGATCCCCACAGGCTGCCCCAGGGACCCCACAGGTGCATGAGATGTACTGGGCCTCTAGTAGTAAATAAAACAGACATGGTACCAGCTGCTAAGGAGTTTAGACTGTCATGGAGTGACATTGGGGTGTGGTCAGTAGCATCCTGGAGACCATAGTTGGCAGGAGGACATAGTGATTCGTCTAATACCGACCTGAGAGGTGGAGGGACATTGTCCAGAGGAAGTCACATCTGTATTAAGGTCTGAAGTCTAAGTAGGAGTAAGGTAAAGGGGAAGAAGAGAGGATTCTGGTAGAATGCTGTTATCTTCAGGATTTCAGCCTCTTCCTCATTTACTCCTCTCAACAGTCTCTAACAAGTCAATAAATGTTGCTTTCAGGTTCATTCCAAAGTACAATTTGATGTTAAATTCAAATGTTTCGTGTTTAATAAGCCCTTTGTCTATAATCCATTTTTATCTGATCCCAAATTTTCGTAAGCCAATGATCAAATAACCTTGTTTTAGGCTGCGACATTATTTTCTGATCCAGTTACAACACGGTGCATTTTGATTAGCTAATTATGATAAATAGCAAGTGAAAAACAAGTCAGTGTTTTCTATAAAGAGGATTTCATTCCTGTGGTGGCCCTCTTTTACCACTAGATGGCACTGGTACGCCTAGAGACAAAAAATGCAGATTTCACTTACCTTTCTGGAAACCCATCAGAGGGTCAGGTCATTGATAAGAAGGAACTCCCCAACCATAGAATTTATACTATCCTGGCTCTTAAATTTAACATAAAAAAATAACCAACTATCTTTCTTTCCTTTTGAACATATAAGACAGCAAGGAATTTAAAATTGAATTACCTTTACATACCTGCCAGGGTTGGAGGCATGATCCCCAGTAGGGGGCATGCAGGAGTCAGCCAATCAATGATTCTCTCTCACCCTTGATGTTTCTATCCCTCTCTTCCTCTCCCTTCCCCCATGAAAGCGATAAAAATAAATATTTTTAAAAACACAAGAATACCTCCTATAGCCTGGAGGACGTTGTGTAAGATCATGGGCAATAGAATGGTTTTCAAAATGTAGGTTCAGATCACAATTCCAACACATAATGGCTTGTTTGATTGGGGAAATAAGTGAACATCTCTCAGCCTCAGCTTTCCTCATCTGTGAAATGGAAATAAATGATGGTAACTGTTTCATAGGGTTGTTATGAGAATGTAAGGACATAGTACAAGGGACACGTGTCGCATACAGCCTGGCACAGAGTAGTCCCAGTCTGGGTATTATTTTTCTTTTAGATCAGGGCTTGATAACTTCTCATCTGTCTAAGACACAGGTTATTCTGAGTCACTATTTTATGATATGTTTGTATAGTAGTAGAGAAAGTTTCCTTTTTCTGGGGGGATCCCAGTACACTTAATTCTCTAGCTCTCAGCTGAGGTGTAGTGATGGGGAATTGCCGTAGCTTTGCTTGGCTGCCCTTCTATTGGAGGGATACCTGTCAACAAAAAGAGGAGAAATACCACCTGATTTAAAAAAAAAAAATATATATATATATATATATATATATATATATATATATATATATATTATTAATTTTTTACAGAGAGGAAGAGAGAGTTAGAAACATAGATGAGAGAGAATCATCAATCAGCTGCCTCTTGCACACCCCCTACTGGGCATGTGCCTGCAACCAAGGTACATGCCCTTGACCGGAATCAAACCTGGGACCCTTGAGTCTGCAGGCCGATGCTCTACCCACTGAGCCAAACCGGTTTCGGCACCACCTGATTTTCTATTGGAATCAAAATGTTCTTTGAGTGAGACGCAGTTCTTTTCTAAATGTCTCCATTGAAATGCTGTGCGTATTATTTTCCAGCATGAGTGCAATTGTATTAGGTCCTAATACAAGGAAACCTCACTTTTTTCTTAAGACTGTTAAAAAAAACCCAAAAAACTGGCATTTTCCACACTACAATGGGCACAGAAGATAAATTAAAGTGGAACCTAATTTCATTCCAAGTAAATTATACCCACCTAATTACATATTTTTCTGTTCAATTGAGAGTGCATTAGACATTGGAGGAATAAGAATTGCTACACCTGAACTGCTAAGTTGAATAAGCAAGCAGTGTTGAAATGACTTTTTTTTTTTTTTTTTTTTTTTGAGAACCACAAAAGCTTTGTTTTTCTGAAACAGGACATTTTTTTTCTATATGAAGAACTGCATTTTTTATTCCATACCCTACCCACTCATCACTCTGCTCAAATTATCATTCCAGTTTCTCAACTTAGTGGTTTGTTGGCTTTTTTTCTCTCTATTTATGGCAATCGAAAACCAACAGAGATGCTATAAAAATAACCTCAAGATGCAAACTTAGACCCCATCAGAACAGTTTTCTGGGGCAAAGGGCGTTTCTGTCTGGGTTTTCTAGCAAACAAATGGGAAGATGAACTTTTGAACTGTCTATTATCTGACCTTGCCGTGACCTCTTCTGTCCCTTGGTCAGCACAGGTGAATTCCATTCTCTCCTTTTCTTTCTTGGATGATCAACTCTTCCTCGGAAACCCAGTCAGCTTTAGGAGCACAGAACTGCCCTTGAAATACCAAAATGGGGAAAACAGCTCGAGAATGTTGTGAGGCAAGACAGACTGATGTGAAAGATATTTTCATTTCCACTCGCTGGGTGCCAACTCCGGGCAAAGTTAGGGAAAGAGTGCGTGGTGTGCCGTAAAGTAATACTGAATGGAACTGGCGAGTTAAGAATGGAAAGGTGAGTCCGACGTAAAGCCACACACTGTGAATTTGTCCTCAAGATAACTGTCAGGGGCAATGATGGGCAATTTGCTGGTACTCTGTAATAGTAAATTAGTTTATGCTCTAAGCATTTGCATTCTCTACAGAGGACAGTGTAATGTTCTTAGCATGAAAGTGGAATTTAGTTCTTAATTCCATTCTATCTCTTAAGTCACTGATTTCCCTTGCAAGCCGAAGGAGAGAAAATTCTTGAACATGAACACACCAATTTAGGATGCACAACGAGGAAGAGGGTGCTCTGCTAGTAAGGCTTTATTTTTTTAAATATGTATTTTTTATTGATTGCAGAGAGGAAAAGAGAGGGAGAGGAAGATAGAAACATCAGTGATGAGAATCATTGATTGGCTGCCTCCTGCACGCCCCCTACTAGGGATCGAGCCCGCAACCCAGACATGTGCCCTCATCAGGAATCAAACCATGACCTCCTGGTTCATAGGATGATGCTCAAGCACTGAGCCACGCTAGTTGGGGTAGTAAGGCTTTATCTTAAAGCATGATAGGATTATGGAGGGAGAACATGCTTTCTATAGCAATTTTTCTGTAGTACTGCTTTCTATCAAAATGACATAATTAAGCAAAAAATTCTGAAAGTGAATTTATTTACTTTGATTTATAATACTTGAGTCTCGTTAGAAGCTATGAAATGTTGATAATTGTAACAAAATTTTCTCAGTTCTGCTGGGTTTGCTTCCTTGGTTTATTGATTATTGCCTTTACTTGTGATTTCAATGTTTGCCTTCTGTGTAATCTGCCTATGTAGCAAAGAGTCTGTGTCTGACCAGAATAATTATTTTGGCTTTGTATTGACTTTATTATACCTTTGATTATTTAAGAAAAAGCAAAGGTTCTCACTTATCAAGGACCTAAAGTTCTTTATAATAATGCTAGTATTCTGTGCTTCTTCTGAGCTTGCTTCCATATTTATTTTTTAAAATTACAATATAAATTCATTTCTCACAGTTCTGAAGACATGGATCTGAAGTCTCAAACCATATTTAATACTGGATGTTATTAATCAAGAGGTAATGACATTAATAAAAATTTAGTCTCAATGAAGTCTCAGATCAAAGTGCTGGCAGATTCTGTGTGCAGCACTTATTGGTTCCTAGATGGCCATTTTTTCCTCTGCTTATTTTTAAATGTTATATTGTCACATTTATTAAATAGTCTCAGGCACCCATTTTCCTGTCTTAAGTCCCTAAATTTCCTTTGACAATATTTTAAATTGCCTTCCCAGAGCTTGACATGAAATATTTTTTAAAAATTAAATTTCAAGGTATCTTTTATACAAAATCTTTCTTTAAGATTTTCTTTAAAAAAAAAAAAAGGTTTTCTAAAGGGAAATTTTGGAGAAGCCCAAAGTTTTATTCTTTTACTTTATAACAAGAGAGATGCTAGAAATAATTAGTTTGTTTGATGTGTCATGATAGCATTGCACAGGGATTTGTCAAATTAAAACATGCACACAGATTGGCCTGGGTTAACTATGGGTAAGAAAACTGTTATTGTTATGAATATTTCAGAAATCAAATATTTTATGGGAAGTCCCTGGAGATGTATTAATGCCATCACTGGCCATAATGCTTTACATGCAGGGTGAACACAAACCATCAAAACTAATTATGAAATATTTATTTATTGTTCTGTGATAGAGAAATTTGTTTTGTTTTGATATTACTAGTTACAGTAATAAATTAGTAGGATGATGGCTTAGATTAGACCAAGCTGATGTGAAGGTGATGAAAAAAAGTTAACTTTGGGGTAAATAAATGTTGAAGGAAAAGCCTATAGATTTATTCAGGAATTAGATATGGATTAGTAAGCAAAAAGGGTGGGCAAAGCCATCTACATGGTTGTTGGCTTAAGCAAATGGTGGAACTGAGATGCCATTGATGAGATGGGGAATACCACAGGAGCAGGTGGTGAGGGAGGGGATTACAAGTAATTTAATACTGAATATTATTAATCACGAGGTAATGACATTAATAAAAATGTAGTCTCAATAGTTCCCTCTTGTGGACATTCTGAGAACGGCATGCTAGTAAGGGAGGAGTTGCAATAGTGTATTTTTCCCCTCCTAGCCTTCCTCACCACCTTGCAATGCCAAGACGTGAGGATATCTTGTTTAGGTACGTATTTCCATGTTCCTCCACTGAACAGAGAAACCTGAGCTGGCTACGGATAAAGATATCGTTTGAATAAATAGCTCCTTATGAGCTTGTTACCCACTGGAGCAGGTTTCCTAGGAACAAGACTGACCTTCATCAAGATATATTCAGTAGATTGTACAGAAGATTAAGTGAAAAGAATTGAAGAGGCAGGAGCACTGTCCTCAAATACTTTCTCTCCCTTGATGTCATGATAAGCAAAACAAACAACAACAAACTCATAAATCCAACTGACATTATTACTCCCTGGGTGCGAGATGCTGTTTTAACCAGAAAAATATCCCTGCCCTCAGGAAGCTCCCCTTGGGAGGAAGCAGGGAGCAGAGCCAAGGGGCAGTCCATGAGGAAAATGCAGATAGGGTAGAGAGAAGGTCACTTTGAGGGGATATCTGAAGAAAGACATAGAGGCACAGAAGGAGTGAGCCCTCGGGGTATGGAGTGGGTGGGGAGGGGAGGGTGTTCCAGGTAGAAGACCCTGAGGCGGGGAACACCTGGAGGAATGACAGGCCTGCTGGCCTCTGGGGCAGGAGGAGGAACAAGGTCAAGAGGTAATGGGACTGAGATGAACACTGACCTTCCTGGGCCCAGTGAGCCAGAGTCACGTCTTTCTTCACTCTGGGAGAGAGCCGCTGGAGAATTCTAAATAAGGAAGGGCTATGACCTGTCTGACGTGTTAAAAGAATCGCCGGGAAAAACAACAACGAACACGTTAATCAACAGTGAAAGGGCCCGCAAGAAATAGAAGAGTCTACGAAGGAAACCCAAGAGGTCCTTGGCTCTAAACTGCTCCTAGGACTCTTCCCCCCTCCCCCTTCCTCCCCTCCCCACTGCCTTCCTTTCAAAAAGCCATAGTGAAAAACATCCTCTCCAAATCTGAAGACTAACACGTGGAGTTAGCTCACTGACTTCTTTTTCTCTCTGAAATGAGGATTAGAAAAACGGTTTATTTGGGGGTTTGCATCCAATTCCAATGTGTGTGTGTGTGTGTGTGTGGTGTTTTCTCCCACACCACTAAGCAGGACTCAGGACAACAACCGCCTCTGTAGAGTTCATCTCCATTCAGACACTTTCTGCTCAGAGACAGCCTCATATTCCACTGGCTCCCTCCCTTCAGGCACCAACTCCAAGTCCAAGGCGCCAATCCCAAGTCCAGGCTGTGTGGGATCTGTGCTTCTGATCAGCTGGCTGCAGATTGGGAGTTCCCAGGAACCCTGTGTGGACTTCTGACCCCAGGCCCAAGTCCAGGCTGTTACCTATGTTATGACCATAATTAGCTCGTTATTCCTGTTCATTACCGGAAGAGAGCAAAGGGGAGGCCACACATGATAAGCACGGTCATCCGGGCAGTTCCCATCCATTCCCTGCAAATCCCCGGGCAGAGGGATTGAACCAGGGGAGGTGGGCACATGTGCAGGGAAGTCATGCTTGCCAGTCAGTCTAGCCTGGGAAACCATGGGTTGGCTAGAGGGGTGGACCCCATTGTAACCCCGAGAAATCCTGGAAAGTTAAAATCCCCAGAGTTCGCTCTCCTCTTCTTCTTGCTCTTGCCTTAATATATATATAGTCAGATTATTATGATCTCTGGCCACAGTGTATTTGTATCTCAAATGGGTACCAAAAGTATTCTAGACTTTTGTTGGAGATCAACCACTGATTTGCCCTGTGCTTTCTATCAGCCAGTGCAAAAGGGAAGACTGATCAGATGCACGATTTATAGTATCTTTGATATCAAATCAATGACGTACTCAAGAGAAGTACACAGAGAGCATCATAATCTGGCCACTCAGTGGATATATAATAATAATAATATATATATATATATATATATATATATATATATATATATAATTATTATTATTATTTCAGAGAGGAAGGAAGAGGGAAAGAGAGATAGAAACTTCAATGATGAGAATCATTGATTAGCTGCCTCCTACAGGCCCTGAATCCACAACCTTCAGTCCAGGCCTATGCTCTGTCTACTGAGCCAAACCAGCTAGGGCCATTGCTCTTGCCTTCTTGTTCCCCCTTTCTCTCTTGCTCCGTGACATGCACTCGCCTGTCAAATGGCCTTAAGCAACTGCATAGCTCAGGGCCACCAGGACCCCCCATGCAATGGACTGCAGCTGGGAACCCAAGCTAAGTCTATTGCTGGACTGGACTGGGCGTTAACATGGAGCAGAAATTCTGGGCCGTGGCCTTCATTCTCACCCCACTGAAGACAAGATTGGGCTTCTGCTATGACAACGTGGACAGAGATCAGGCCTTCGAGGGGACCCCCTTCATTATAAAGAGGCTCTGTCCTCACGGAGCTTGGGGCCCAGCACCATGGCATAGCGAAATGCAGAATCCCAGGCCCTACGCCAAGCCTCCTTTTAACAAGTCCCCAGGAAATATCAACGATGTTCAAGTTTGAGAAGGAGCCATCCACAAAGCTCTCACTAAAAGAAAGGGTTGTCGGGAATAGCCTATTTCAGTGACATTTCATTTTTTGTTTTTAATATATTTTTTACAGAGAGGAAGGGAGATAGATAGAGAGTTAAAACATCTATGAGAGAGAACCATCAATCAGCTGCCTCCTGCACACCCCTTTCTGAGAATGTGCCCACAACCAAGGTACATGCCCTTGACTGGAATTGACCTAGGACCCTTGAGTCCGTAGGCCGATGCTCTATCCACTGAGCCAAACCGGTCAGGGTGAGCATGTCATTTTCTTGAAAAGGACATCTTTTCAATCATGAAATGACTTAGGGAAATAGCAACCAGGAGCACTTCGGAAGGCTCAGTCTCACAATTCAGATGTTCAGAGAATTCAGGAACAGAGAATGAAGAAGTGAAAGCACGGTGTTCACTCGGAACCTGTTTAAACAGAGAGCAGAACAGCCCTGAGCATTCTAGTTAAAGAACCGGATGTGCTCGCTGCCATGACCTGGATGTGGCAGTAATGATACAATGCACAACAGGGAAGAGGGAGGAAGGAAAACATAACACACGTCTGAAGCAGGTCATGTTTTCGGAAAGCATCCTGACTCCGAAGGCTCAGTGTTTTTAACATGGACATCTGCTCTTTGCCTTCATTAACCGTAGAGACATATTTTAGGAAATGAGTTTTCCTGTGATAAAGAGACATACGAAGTTCAACAGCTCCCTCAATTTCACTTCCTTTTCTTTTTCGGACAGTAAATTTAAGAACCTTTAGTCTTTTCATGACAATAGCGCTTATAGATACCATTTTCATTCAGTTAATTTTCTCTGTCTAGTTACCCATCCACCATCCATATTTTATCTGTCCATATACAAAAATCAAATAAAAAGTAAGTAAGTGAGAGAAATTGTTTCATTAAGAGATTCAGTCACACACAAAAAAATTAATAGCTTTGTGTTTTCACTGAAAATTAAACCCATCGGACCCAGGGGGATTTTCTGGGTCGCGTCAGCTGCTTCTTGGAATCCTCCTTCAGGACCTGCTGATACTGTTGTTGCAACTGTTCTCCTTTCACAAAGGCACATTATGCCAGATGACACCAAGCCTGCCCAACAACTGCCCAAGCTAACCGTCAGGCCTCAAACATTATTCCCTGTCCCTTCACTGATCTCAATGAGTTTGAGGTGTAATAATTACAAAGGGAATACATAGCCTCTCTGACCAGTCATGATTCATGATACATAGATGACCATCAAGCTCTCTATAAATTTTATACAAACGATGACCCTTCCTTCAGACACAAGTGCCCCCAGATAAAATCACCCAGAGATGTGATGCAGAGGCAGATGTGCCTAGCCGTGAAGATGGAGCTTGAACGTTGGAACGCACTGGGTTCTGATCTGGAGTCCTCTTGGTGCTGGCTGGGATGAGGTCCAGAGGCCAACGGGAGGCTATCTGGACTGAGGAGGGCAGTGGTTAGGCAGATCCTCCACGGTTACCTCTAGGCCAGTGTGGTGACCCTGGCCTTTTCTCTGAGTGCAACGGAAGCTGTTGGAGGACTGTGGGCAGAGGAATGGCATGATCTGCCTTGCTAGGGAATCAGGCTGACTTTGCTCAGCGGTGCTGAGAACAGCATGAGGAGGGGCCCATGTCTTCAGAGAAAGAAAAGAGGTGACTCAGGCCAGTGTGGTATCTGGAAACACCGAGAGAAAGGGACATCGTTTGGAGATGGTTTTCTTCCCCTGGATTTGCTGTTGGTATTTGAACAGCTGGGATTTGAAGTTAACATCCCAACTATTAAGGGGGTATGAGAGATTGAAAAGAATTAAGGCCAAAACCAGTTTGGCTCAGTGGATAGAGTGTCCACCTGTGGACTGAAAGGTCCTGGGTTCAATTCCAGTCAAGGGCAAGTACCTTGGTTGCGGGCACATCCCCAATAGGGGGTGTGCAAGAGGCAGCTGATAGATGAATCTCTCTCATCGATGTTTCTAACTCTCTATCCCTCTTTCTTCCTCTCTGTAAAAAATCAATAAAATATATTTAAAAAATAAAAAAATAAAATAAAAAAGAATTAAGAACGTCTTCACAGTTTTGGCAAGAGCAACTGGAAACATGGAGTTGCTGCTTACTGATGTACATTGAGTGATCATTTCGTTATTTGATGTCACTTTTGTGAAAGGGAATGCCACATGCCTGAGAACACATGTGTTAACCAGATTGCTTGGGAAGCCTGCTCATCCTGGAGCCTAGTTACCAGTGGCGGTTTACCTCTGCCAGGACATGTGGCCGTGTCTGAAGACATTTGTGGTTGTTGGACTTCTGACAGGTGCAAAGGACAGCATCCTATGACAAAGAATTACCTGGTCCAAAATGTCAGCAGCACCAAGGTTGGGAAAAGAAAGAGAAGGCCACGTTTGCTGACATGAATTGAGATGAAGAGCTTCTACTGCAAATGAAGAAATAAATGATGAAGATGTTTGTTTACGATTTCTATCCAGCCTATTTCTAAAAAAAGGACACAAGGCCATTTACCCAGAAAAGGTAGATACCCATGAACACAGTAGACGAGTAAGAAATTATACAACTGAAAGGATCTACTGAACTAGTTAGCCTTCATGTTATGACCAGGGTTTTATTGGGACCCTCAGCTACTCCTCAGCTGTCCTTTCCTTTACCAAAGGCTCTGTTCAGCTCCAACCTCATGCTTCTGTGTTCTCTCAGACTTCCAAAGTATATCGATAATAATAAAAGCTTAATATGCTAATTAGACCAGACAGCCAAACGACCTTCCAGTTGAAACCATTGCAGCAGGGGCCAAGGAAGAGGTGAGTAGGGGCAATCAGGCAGGCAGGTGAGCAATTAGGGGTGATCAGGCAGGCAGGCAGGCAGGCCAGTGGTTAGGAGCCAGCAGTCCCAGGTTGCAAGAGGGATGTCCAACTCAGTTTAGGCCATACCTGCAGGATTGGGCCTAAACTAGCAGTTGGACATCCCCTGAGAGGTCCCAGATTGCAAGAGGGTGCAGGCTGGGCTGAGAAACACCCCTCTCCAAGCACAAATTTTATGCACTGGGCCCCTAGTGTGTACGGATGTGTGTATGGAAGTTGAAATGCAACTTTAAGAAAAATCATCACCGTCATCACAACCCACATAAATCCAGTGACCAGAAGTGGATCCTACAAGCAAAGCTTTTCCTATTCACAACCCTCAGGTAAATCTCTCAGGAAGAATAAGGTTATCAAGTGCGATGCCCGAGTTCGTGCTTCTCCCCACTGCATCTTCTCCTGTAAGCAGAACGAATGAAGAAATAAATGAAACCACCATGCGAATGAGGGGCAGAACTCAAGAGGAGAGCTGCCTGATCTCCATAGCCATCCGTGTTCCTCTTCATCTGTTGGGACCACCCAGTTAGAACTAAAATTGCATACCAAATAAATAAATAAATAAATAAATAAATAAATAAATAAATAAATAAAATTGCATGCCAGCTAACCTAAAAGGAGTATTTAGTCCCAGTGTAGGTTCTTGCAGTTTTGTGCTTTCCTTCTCCCTGCTCCTCCTTCCCAAGTTTAGCCACTAAATGAGGCAACTCCAAAAGTTAGAGATATTTGAATGAGACTGTTGGTATTTTTTGTTGTTGTTGAAAATTTTAATATATTTTTATTCACTTCATAGAGGAAGGGAGAAGGAGGGAGAGAGAGTAACATCAATGAGAGAGAATGATAGATCTGTTGCCTCTTGCATGCCCCGCCCCTGGGGATCAAACCCACATCCCAGACATATGTCCTGACTGGGAATCTAACTGGGAACCCTCCTGGTTCATAGGCCGATGCTGAACCACTGAGCCATGCTGGCCAGGCAAGCCTGTTGGTTTTTGAGCAGCTGAAATCTGAGAGTAACATTCCAACTATTAAGCGAATAGAGTATATGTAAACTTTCCAACCAGCCCCAATTTTCTCCATTCAGGTCTAACTGACAAGGTTTTATAAACTCAAACCCTTGCTTGTCTTGATTCTCCTCCAGGGTCTGCGACTGGAGTCCCAAGCTTTAGCAAGATGGGCAAAATCGCCCAACTACTGAAAGGTGTCCCTCAGGTTTTTTTCTCGGGTGGGAATCACTTAGTTCTGCGCGATCCCCCTCCTTCTCCTTGTTTATACACAGGCACACACGAGTATTGACAGCTATCCCATAACATAAAACCGGGCAGGGGCGGAGTGTGTACACATTCAGAACGCTGCCCTCCTTGCGGAAGAGGACGGAAACAGGTTTCAGCAGGACTGTGCCCTCTAAGATGAGGGGACTTAGGGGGAGCATGGGGAGAGAGAAATCTGTGTTCTGCGCCTTCAGGTTAGATTTCATGAAAAGGGAGGATTGCTGTGGAGCCTCCAAGCTTCTCGCAGTCCACAGGTCCCCACATGGGGTTATTTTTCAGGGAGCTGTGGACGCTTAAAGGCGCACACTGTTTCGTGCATGTGGTGAGGGAAATCGTTCTCTCCCAAGGCACCGCCGGTACAATTAAAGAGCAGGTGAAACCAGGTAAACATTCAAGACCAGGCAAGCAAAGATACAGGGCTGCTTGTGAACTCCAGGGTCTTCTACGTCGCTACTGTGTGCTCAAGTGCATGCCATGGTCTTGGGCAGAGTCATGGGAGAGGGTCCAGAGGGGAGGCGTTTCTCCTCTCAGCTCTACACATCGCCCCAAAGCAAAAGAAAACCAGCCAAGGGGCTATGCGGTGCCCCAAAGAGGAATACAGTGCCTTTCCTCAATCCTTTCTTTACTTTTATTTAAAGACAAACGTGGCCCTGACTGGTTTGGCTCAGTGGATTGAGCACTGGCCTGCAGACTCAAGGGTCCCAGGTTCGATTCCGGTCAAGGGCATGTACCTTGGTTGCAGGCACATCCCCAGTAGAGGGTGTGCAGGAGGCAGCTGATTGATATTTCTCTCTCATCAATGTTTCTAACTCTCTCTTCCTTCCTCTCTGTAAAAAATCAATAAATAAAAAAATCAATAAAATACATAAAAAAATTTAAAATAAAGACAACACCTGGCCCAGCTGGCATGGCTTCAAGGTTGAGCATCGACCTATGAACCAGGTCATGGTTTGATTCCTGATCAGGGCACATGCCTAGGTTGTGGGCTCAATCCCCAGTGGAGGGGGAGATGAGGAGGCAGCCCATCAATGATTCTCTCTCATCATTGATGTTTCTATCTTTATCTCCCTCTCCCTTCTTCTCTGAAATCCATAAAAATGTATTTTAAAGACAGCACATGGGTTCATTTCATTCACAAAGAGATTTATTCTGCACCCTGAAGCCTAGACCAAGGATCATTAACAGATCAATTGGATACCTGTTTTCTCAAGAGTTGAAGATCCCTCCCTTTCAAAAGCCCAAGTCCTTTCAGCCCTCCATCTGCTACAACACTCCTGGTTAGTTACCACTTGCTAATGCGTGTTAAGAAATGTCTACCCAAAACCGGTTTGGCTCAGTGGATAGAGCATCGGCCTGAGGACTGAAAGGTCCCAGGTTCAATTCCGGTCAAGGGCATGTACATTGGTTGTGGGCACATCCCCAGTGGGGGGTGTGCAAGAGGCAGCCGATCGATGTTTCTCTCTCATCGATGTTCCTAGCTCTCTATCCCTCTCCCTTCCTCTCTTTAAAAAAATCAATAAAATATATTTTAAAAAAAAGAAGAAATGTCTACATCCACTTTCTGAATACACGCAGTGGGCAGACTTCCTGTGACTCCTCATGGGGACTCTGGAAATCAAGCACACTTCATTCTCTAAATGTGACATGGAAAAAAAAATATTTTTTAAATGTATTTGTAAAATTCAGGAGCTCTCATAACCTTGAGGGAAATTGGTCTTTGTTCTTGGAATATTACAGGCACATTGCATAAATTGTCTGTTCCAATGAATACAGAAATAGAACAAAGAGTGTGCACATATAGCAGCTTGAAAAATGATTTCATATTACTTGTTGTTCCGCTTCTGAAGCATTCTACAGAATTGATTGAAGAGATAACTGGAATATCATCTTCCACAGCTCAGCTCTTCATCCTCCCCATGACGTCTTTGAAAAAGGCCCTTTTTAAGACACAAGGCTCAAGATATTTATTTGCTCAGCTCTGAATTCAAGAACATTTTTTAAAGAAGGATTCTCAGTCTCTGTGAACATGAAATCTTAAAAATATGTACTTCATTTACCTCCACTAATTATCTATTCAAAATGAGCATTCATGATAAACTCCTAAAGTAATTCATTCAAATGAGTTATAGTTACAAATTTAATGTACAGGGTGGGCAAAAGTAGGTTTACAGTTGTTCATACGGAACATAAGACGACAATTAATAAGCAGTAACACAATGAGAACTCTGTGTTTTGCACACTCATAACTATAGACCTACTTTTGCCTCGCCATGTATACATTTTTAGCTAAGTCAAAATTTAGCTATGGAATTCATGATAACCGAAGAAAATAGGAACATCATGGACAGAGAGCAATAGAACATGCTACCTATGGGCTGCCTTATTGAATACTTATTCAAGTTTCAATATAATGCTGTCCTTTGAAATCTGGAAGATTCTTACAGGGTGATTTTCAGGTCTGGACTTCTTTTAACTTTGATAAAGGAAGACTACTTATTTTCTGCTTAAACTATTACATAGGTCTCTCTTCCCCCCCATTAACTTCTTCCAGCTCTTTCCCATACCCCGCTTCTTCTCCCCTGAGGCCTTCACCACCCCGTTGACTGTGTCCATGATTATCCATATATGTATACAAGTTCATTCGTATATCTCTTCCCAGCCACCCTCCTCTGCCTGAGGTTCAACAGTCTGTTCATGTCTCTGTTTTTGATCATCATCTTATTTGGCTCATTAGATTTCACATATGAGTGAGATCATGTGATACTTACCTTTTTCTGACTGGCTTAGTTCACTGTCATAATACTCTCCAGGTCTATCCATGCTGCTGCAATACTTATTTTCTGTGTAAGTTCTTTAACTCACTATGATGGGTAGTAAAATATTTTAGATAAAAACTATCTAGTTTTTTTTCTTCTTTTTCTTTCTGGTTCTTGTGAGTTATTTTGCATAGATATGAAACAATTTTTAAAAAACATAGAGTTAAGCAATAAATCTTGCTAAAAGTTTCTCTATTTTAAAATACTAATAAAAAATCTCCAATACATGCTTAAAGCCCCTTACTGTTTAGTTATTAATTAAACTGCTGGAAAACATATTTTGGTGATTTAAAAAATATACTTAAAATAACTTTTAAAATTGAGTTACTTAATGAGTTAAACAATAAAATGGCAGCAACAACGATAATGGTTACAAGACAAAAGTTGATACAAAGGCAATGAATGTAAGAAATATATAGAGATAAAATGAAGCATTTAGAATATTAAGGTACTGATGCATTCAAATGATTATAAAGAGCCAAAATAATGTTCTCAGTATATCCTATCGAATAAAAGAGCAATATGCAAATTAACTACCACTCCGTCACAAAGATGGCAGTGCCCATAGCCACAATATGGTGGCTCCCTCAGCCTCATTGGAGTCCCCCAATCCTGGGGGTGCTGCCGCTGAGAGTGGGCAGTGTGAGTGACCTGGCGGAATGCTTGCTTTCTCACTGCGGTGACCGAGGGCCTTTGGGCCGCAGGCACGGAGCAGCCAGGATGGGACACTTGCTTCGTCACCACAGTGACACCCGGGCCTCGGAGGGCCTCTGGGGCATGGGGCCTGGCCCACAGCCTCCATGGCCAAGCACAAGCCGGGAGAGGAGACAGCAGGCCCGCCTCCCACGGAAGCAGCGTGGCTCCCTCTAGGCTCCTGTGGAGACAGGTCAGCTCCTGGTGGCTCGCTGTGGTCCCCACCAGCTCTCACAGAAGCGGTGGGCGGCCTCCTGCATGCAATGGGCTACTAGTTTCTTTAATAGGATATATAACTGATCTTGGAAGCCTGACAACTCTTTTCACCTCTCATTAACTACTAGTACACTCCCTGCTGTTTGCTATGTTAATCTATGACATTATCCAGCCAAAGGCCTATATACTTCATGCCTGAGCTATTCAGCTGCCCTTTGAATCCATTCCTCGCTGTGGAATGGCATTGTTTTCTCCAGATGGCCTCCGTTTCCTCTAAACAAGCTTCGGACAATGTTGTGACTTGCTACAATAAGAAAATATTTCTTTTCTCTTTCCCTCCCATTAAACGAAGCATTCCCAGTCTTATTTCCTTATGACGATGGTAACATGGTAATGTTCTTCTAGTTTTAAAGCTTTCTTATCTCTCCCAGTGATATCCCAGGGTTCTTCTATTTCAAATACATTATCTTGATTCTCCAGGAGCCAATGCCTGGACACCTAATAGAAATAATAATACCCTCCTGCCTCCATAGCCAATGGCCGTTGACATCGAAGGCACTCTTCTTCAAGCTTTAGGTGTATCCATTCACTGAATCTTCTCTGCTCCCCAGGAGGTCAGTACGATTTTCATCACCTTTATACAGAGAGGAAACGGAGGCACAGGGAAGTGACCTCTTTAGTCCAAGTCATAGAAAACTAGCAATTAGAAGAGCCAGGAGTCCACACTGGGCACCAAAAAAATCTGGATCAAGTTGACTCCTCCAATGATGATAACCATCGAAGTAGGAACTTATAGATACAGGAGTTAATAGAGGGATGTATTTCACATTTGAGGTGCCTTTTTACTCATATTCTGCGTTACAATGATTTTTTTTATTCTAGCTTGGTAGATGGCCAGATGTTATCATCATACGCTGCTTCCTTTTTTTATTGTATCCACGAAGTCACAAATTTATATTGTAGATGGACTTCAGTTTTGAAGTCTATATCCTTTAAAGATTTTTTTGTTTACACAGCATATTTTATTTTTAAAAATCTTTATTAGGTCCTTCCCCCCCCACCCCCCCATTAACCTCTTCCAGCCTGTTCCTGTTCCACCCCCAACCCCGGGCTCTCACCACCCCATGGTGTCCACAGATTTACACAGTAGCTAATCAATGATTTTCTCTCATTGTTGATGTTTATTTCTCTCCCACTCCCTTCCTCTCTCTCTCTTAAAAAAAAAAAAATAGGTCAACCTCAACCTTAACTGTAACCTCTTTAGGGTAGGAAGCCCAATTGATAAATATTCATTATATCTTCAAATAGCTACCTTCTAATAGGATATAATAACCTAATATGTATAAAATACTATTTATTTATGCAATATATTAATTTAGAACATATTAGAATCCGTTGTTTTTATTAGTTTGGCCCATTAATAAAATTATTAGTCTACCCACTTTAAAAGAGAATATGGAAAGTCAGTAGTATTTGCTGCTTATCTGCCCTATGCTGTTACTTACAAAAATTCCCTTTGGACACTCATCCTAATGTAACAATTAAGAAAATGTTAATTTATCAGGTTATCTCTAGTTATTTATATACCATAGTAGTTCAGTTTCCTAATTTTCTATGGATTTGTGAACATTTCCTACAACCTGTATGTATCACCTATCTAAAACATTTCCCAGAATATTTTATAGTTGGTTTTTTTTTGTTTTTTTTTTTAAGCTAGCAGGTCAGTATGACCTGAATTATTCAGGTCTGTGACTGAGGCCTACAGCCATCTATTAATATCGATGTAAACAGATCAAGGAGCCTTGAAAGACACAACACTTTGTCCTATATCAGTGTTTCTAACTCATCCTCAGATAGCACAGCATTTACTGAATAGTCACAGTGTGTTGGCTCAAGTAGAGTATAATGGAGACACACAGATTTATTTTGGACTTTCTAAGTCCTGAATTGAGCTTGTCCTATTCATAACTAATATAAAGTGAAGCAAAATGTTACAAGGTTACTCATTGCCTGGAAAAGGCACAATTTTAGGGCATTTATTAAGAGCTTAAGACTAGATTGGATAGCCTAAGATTAGACTGGGTAGCCTAAGACTAGATAGGATAGCCTAAGACTAGGTTGGGTAGCCTAAGACTAGGTTGGATAGCCTAAGACTAGGTTGGGTAGGTTAAAATATGGAGCTAGGATTCAGAAGACTAGTGAAATAAGGTTTAAGTCACATTTTTCCATCTTGTCCAAGTAAAGCAACAACATGGACTAATGATAATAAACTGGGATAAATTGGGACAACCTATTTCACGGATACAATGATGTGGTGTACATGGAAAGAGCTTGCAAACTTTAAAATATTACAGAGATGTTATTAACATTGCCTAGAAGATTTTCAGCTTCTCAGGCCAGGGATTAATATCTGTCCATTTTCTTAAACCTATATCACACCTGTCACAAGTATAGGTCTTACTTTCTATAATGGGTCATAATAAATGGGGTGCTTCCCTCTTTATTTTTTCTTTGGTCCTTGGGACAAAAAATATTTGTGATATGTGTGTTTTATAGCAGGCATTGCCTCTATGGGATATTTTGATTTTTTTTCTCAATCCTTCTCTAGTTCACAGACCTAGTATTTAAACATACTAGGACTTGAATATCCTAAGAGATACGTAGGAAAAGTAAAACAGATGGAAAGTTAGATATACTCAAGGAAAACCGAGAGTTAGTTTTTTCTTATGTTTTGAGGTCCATGATTCTTACAATCCATGCTTAATTTAATGATTCTATGAAGAAATATTTATAACAGGCTTGCTATTTACCACCTCCTGTGCTATATAGGGTCTCCATCTTGTTCAACAGTATTCTGAAGGATTTTATAGTATATTTGTGGACTGAAGACTTTTGTAATAGAAACAGTTCAAGTACAGGGTATTTGGAAAAAAAACTAAATCCCCTTGGAAATGCATTAATCAGTAACTGGGATTTATAGGAACATGTAGACAAGATCCATTTGTAAATCAGGGTTTGGACACTTATCCTGTAAAGGACAAGACAGTAAATATTTAAGGCTCTGTGGGCTAGACAGTCTCTGACACATTATTCAATTCTATTGTAGTTCAAAAGCAGCCATAGACAATGAATAAGTGAATGGACTCAGCGGTGGTCCAATAAAACTTTATTTACAAAAAAAGAGCAGGCATGATGAATTTGGAGCATGAGCCATTCTTTGACAACTCCCATTATAAAGGAATTCTCCCAGCTCTTTCTGTAATTGAATAAGTGTTCAGTGTGCACCTTTCTTGGCTCCAAGGCATGAATCAATCACCCTTGACCTTTGTAATACATCACCTTTGACAATGGAAATGGCAGCCACGACAAGATTCTTCATTCCTTTAAGGCTGAACATGAAGGCACAGCACAAACGTGGGGTTCTGGAGAGGTTCTCTCTGGAAGAAGTGACAAAGTGAGATATCTGGGAATCTGGGTGCCAGGGTGCCATTCTTCTTGATCACCCTGTATAATGCAAATAAGCAATTAATTCTATGCGGAATGAGGAATGTTACAGAGGAGTTCCAAATGGTAACCTGAACCTCACATTTAGAACACAACCATTTATTTGGCTTTCTGTAAAGCTCTGACTTCTTCAGACTTTCAAAATCCAAATAGGGCAGGATCAGAGAGAAAAATGAGTGAGTGTTATATGAGAAAAAGGAATATGTGTACATATATACACATGTGTAGCTCTACCTACTAGATATCAGCACCCTCACCCCCACCCCCTTGGGTACGACAACCAAAAATGTCTGTAGACGTTGCTGAATGAATCCAGGGTGGGGAGGAGGGGGACAATGTAGGAGGGGAAAATGTTATCACTGGTTTTAACACCCCAAACCCACCACTTTCCCCACCCCACCTATACCTCTCGAGTAATTCTTGATGGCCAGTCTGACTGAACCGAAGGGCCTCTTTCCAAAAATCTAATCCCTGTAACCTGACAGCACAGGGCCTTCCACAGGTGTTCTAGTTTCTCTTGCAGCTGGAATCTAGTTTACTCCCATCATTGGAATCTAGTTTTTCTAGATTAGCCATGGTCATAGGTCCTGTCCTTATCTACTCCATTCATTATTTCAGCATGCATCTGAGCGCCTACTGGGCCCTGGGCACATACCTCTCTCTCTGGTCCTCAGTAGTCCTGTCCAATCTTCTGGGGGAGACAAATGCATACGTGAACACCTGTCAGCCATCTGATGAGTGTCCCGAGAGAGGTGTGTGCGGGGTGCTATGCAATTAGGGAATATATTTCATTCACACTGAAGGTGGTCACAGAAAGTGGCCGAAAGGGAAGTGCCAGCTAAGCCAGCCGTAGCTTTGAGGATAAATCAGAATGCAGTAGGTAGAGAGAGGACGAGGCTTGCAGGAAGAGGGAGTAGTGTATGGAGAAGCAAGGAGGAAGAAAACCTGGCTTCCGGCTATCGCATCACCACAGGGAGAGGAATGGAGCTGGGTCATAAGCAGGGGCCAGGTCTTGAGGAGCCAATGAAACCAGGCCAAGGGGTCTGCAGTTGATCTGGAAGGTTAACTAGAAGCCAGGGGGGTGGTGGGGAGAGAGTGCATTGACCTTGCAATTTAGAAAGACCTGAAGTGCAGAAAATGACAAATATGGGGGCTCCGAAGAAGGCGCTCAGGCCCCCCTCGAGATAAACGCCTGGTGTACCGTCCAATCGCGCCAGATGTCACCCTTGTGAATCCCAACGTGGCGGGGATTCTTGTCCCAGGAACATTGCCACAAACTGGCAAGCAGACAGGCTCACGGAGGGACAGCCCCTTCTTCCACAGAGGGGCCCTTCAATTACCAAGGCAAGAGGAACACGCTTTCCTCTGGAATCTAGGGCTTCACAGAGAGGCTGATTTCCCGATGGAAATGCAACACACTGTATTTTCCCCAGCAAAAAAAAAAAAATGAAAAAAAAAATTGAATAAAGCTTCCTATTTGTAAAAGTATGGTTCGGCTAATGTAAGGGTCCAAGGAGTGTTGCATGGCCGTGTCTTTGTGCACTGGCCGTGGAACAGCTCACCGTTTCTATGGGAATATGAATTTCAGGCTGACTTTCAGAACCCAAGCCATTAGCCGGCAGTGAACTGTACATGCCTCTGCAGGGAATGTGCGAGCAGAAATGACAGTAGTCAAATGCCCCGGACAAGCTGGGTTTAGAACTCTTCCATCCAGAAGGGGATCTGGAGCAAGGGAAGAGCATAAAATGCAAATGGAAGCGAGCTCTAGGCTGTTCAGGCCCAAATCTAAGCGGGTCTGCGTGCTCTCCGAGGGCCTGCCACCCGGCAGGTGCTCCGTCCGTGTTCGGAAAAGTGAGGAGATGGGTACACGGCAGTGGTTCTCCGCACCCACATGCCCGCTGGTTCGATGAGGCTCAGGAAAGCAAGGACGAGACAGGCAGCGTGGACTTGCCCAGGACAGTGAGGTAAGCCAGAACGTCCCTTTCTCTCAGGAGCAGAAGCCATAGGAACCCGAGGTGACTTTGAATTACTTCATAAACATGTCAGTAGAGGGGTTCAAATTAAGTGAGTCCCATGGCCTGTTGTGACTTGTCTGAAGAGCTATTTGTAGCTGAAACATGGTAGCCTTCTTCCTTCTGACTCATCCATTACTCAGAGGGCCCTACTTTCCTAGAATTCTTTAAAAATATATATATATATTTTTTTTATTGATTTCAGAGAGGAAGGAAAAGGGAGAGAGAGAGATAGAAACATCCATGATGAGAGAGAATCCTGGAGCGGCTGCCTCCTGCAAGCCCACAACCTGGGCATGTGCCCTTGACCAGAATCGAACCTGGGACCTTTCAGTTTGCAGGCCAATTCCCTATCCACTGAGCTAAACCAGCTAGGGCTTCCTAGAATTCTTCACGGAATTTCAATCGTAAGGGCCCCATTTTGCGTTTTCACTACTGACCTGATCCGTCTGTTGCCTCTCCCCGTGGCAGCAGGCAACTCTTCCTCCCCAAAGCAGCGCTGGGATGAAGCTGTGGCCTCTCTTCAAAAAGACGGCTGGCAGACACCTGCAGAATCAAGTCCAAACCTCTAGCCCGCAGAGCCCTCACCTGTATAAATTCCACCCACTCCACCACCTGTGTAGACGAGTCAGTATGATGTCCTTAGTGTTTCTTAAACAGACGGTCTTCATTCCTTCATTCCTCTATGAGCACTTGGCTCATACCCCAGAGGCCTGGAATTCTCAATTCTTCCCCCTCTGCCATCAGAGCGCATTTCTGAGTCTGGTCCTACTCGGTGCAGTAGAAGTCTGAGCTGATTTCAGCCCCCTCACTCCGCTCCTTGCCTGGAATTATTCGATGTCCTCCATGGGCAATCGGGACAAGTCAGGGGATGACCCAAGGCCCTAGGAAGGTGCCTGGCACATTTTTCGGAGCTCCACAAATGTCTGTGCATTTCGCTGAAGAAATTCAACAGATCAAACATTGGACACTGTGAATTTAAGATCACCACCCACTTTCTCCCTCCGACCAGGACTCCTCTTTCCTTCCCACCCCCCAAGTGAGAAAAAGCATCTAAATATTTCAACTTTGATCAAGTTAGCTTTGATATATAAAAAGCAGAACTTCTTCTTGAACCACAGAAATATGAATTCCCACTCCACCCACCGCCTACTCTTGCATTCAGGTTACTTGAAATATCACCGACCTGGATCATTTCTTACTAACGAAAACGTTGCATCCTCCCTGCCGTAGCAAAGATAACCAACCTTACCTCTACCCAGCCACGTCACCAACAGATCCTCCATGCGAGGAAAAATGCTTTTAAAAATGGAGGTGTGAGGATCAAGCACCTACAGGCAGGAACAGAACAACAGGTGCTGCCTGCAAACGCAGGACGCCCAAGCGGACCTTCGGAGGGAGCCAAAAGCTTTCAGCCAACATAATGCTCTTCAATTGTTGTTTCAGGGGCTTTTCGGTAACAAAAATTCCCCCTCCCCTTGGTCTTAACGTTTTTTCCGCTCACCACTTACTGAGTGTCTGACTTATCTGAGCCCGATCTTTGTCATGGGCAGTCATCTCGCTCAGCAACCCGAGCAACCACGTTTCCTTAAATCAGAGCCCGATGGACTCTGCCCGCGAACTACATTACCCAGCGGACCCCGCGGCCTTCGCAGGAAGGACGTCTGCGCACAAGATACTCAGTTCCAAGTTTGGAGCTTTTAGCTGCCAGCCCTGGCCCATCATGTAGCTGCAGCACAGCCTTCCCTAACGTTGCAACTGGGGGAAAAATCACTTTCCAGTCTGTTTTGCAAGGTGTGCATTTCCATCTTGATTCTCTGAAAGTCCATCTGCTGCATCGGTCAAGAGAAACTCCACTTGCATGAAGATTGCACGCCTGCAGCTTGCATCTTTGTTGCAAAACTAGCTACAGAAGAGAAGCAAGGCAAAGTCTTTTGTGCTCCCCTCCCCCATCAAAGGAAAGGGGAAAATGTCTCAGTCGAAAGGTAAGAGCCTATTTGCATCCATTGCAAAAATGCAAAGGGCTGTGCATGCATTTATGAATGCACGGATGCAATTTTCGCCTAGCGATTGCATGTTTAAGTTTGAGGTTTTCCACAGCTCAGTTGCATTTCCTGTTTAGTGTGTGTCTTTTTTTTTTTTTTTTCTTTCTTCTTTTTTTTTTTGCAGACACAGAGAGTTCCTGTAAGGCAGGGCTTGCAGTTCAGCTGTGCATTGACGTTATTTGCATTCTTCTGCTAGGATTACTGAGCTCTTTTTGCCTTTTGCACAGTCAGGAGAGAAAGAGCAGGTTGGTAGCGTCTAAATGTGCAATGCTTTATGTAATTATAAAATTCTTTGGTGTGCACGCATATTATAAGTAATTTTCTGTGCAACAGAAATACAAACTTTTTAAAAGTCTGTGGGTGAAGATGAAAGGTAAAACTCGAGTTAAAACTAGTAGGAAATTAATGTAATCTTATATTCCTTTGGGAATGAGCCGTCGCTGTGCCAGTATTTAGCTAAATTTCCATTGATACGCTTTGAACATTAAGCAACTTTTGATTTTTTAAAGGAAGTAAAGGTGAAGTGTGCATAAGGACATATTACAAAAAAAAAAGCTGACAAGGAGTCTTTCTCTTCGGAGATTTTGCACTTTATACTAATTGCTTATTGACTCACAATATTTAGAAGCAGTAATGAGGACACTGGTGTTTTACGTCTTCCCATTTGGGAGACACTTTGCAGCTCGGTAGGGGAAATATAGGGAGAAAGCTGTGCTTTGAAACATTACACCCGCGTGGAGGGACTGTCCTATTTCCTTACCAACCATAATGAAATCTTTTAAGTGTCATTGCATGTATTTAGTCAGTTTTAACAGGTCAGAAGTTCCGGGTTATGGTATTTTGTTTTGTTTTATTTACTGTTTTGTTTTTTTTTTCCTCTTCTGTTTCTTTTTCCTTTTTTATTTATTTATTTATTTCTCACACGGTTATATTTTGGAGGCTTAGGATCATGCTGGGAGGGGATTAAAAAAATACAATTCCTGACCCGGCATCAGAGAGGGGTGCTGTCAGGTGTTCTAGGACCCTACACCACTTGTTTCAGAACAAATCCTTAGCCATAGAGAGCAGGTATGCCAGGGAGAATGTCTGAGTGACGAGGTGAGTTGCACAGCAGGTGAGTTAGGCTACCTGGGGGCACTGGGTAAGGAAGAATGCAGGGTAAGCACGAGGGTAAGAAGCTGGTGAAATGAACGCGTCTCCTAAGCTTTCTGCCACTTTTTTTTTGGTAGCAGTTGCGCCGCTTTGTAGTTCTGCTGGATGGAAATCGTACATGTTAGCCCACGAAGCAAGTGATATGTGTTCTCAAAAGTTCGAGGGAGGGCTCTGTTTTCCTTTCAGATGAAGAGAGCATGAACATCGAAAAACCTGGGTGCTCAAGTACCTAGGCATTGGCCTTTGAGGGGCAGAGATCCTTTAAGAAAAGGGGAAACCTACAGCCTCTTAATTGATCAGAGAGGTAACAGCTTAGAAAGGATGTTCCATGCTTTGTTGTATGAAAGAGATGGCATCTAGCGAGGTTGTATTTGGTATAGATTCACTCATTCATTCAATCCAGTTGTATAGTTTAGCATTTGTATAAATATATCATGACATATATGTATATACTAGTATATGAGTTATAATATAATATAATATAATATAATATAATATAATATAATATGTATCCCCACACACTGCGCAGTATTTGAGTGCATACAAAAGTATTTAAAATATAGTCGTTTGCATCAGGAAACTTGCCATGCGGTTGGTGAAAGAAAGCATGCACTGCTGGAAGCCAGCATGTCATTATGATACAAGATAATCACATAGCTCGTGAGGAGAAATGGCCAAAGTTGGAGTTGAAAGATCCCTCTGGGAGATAGGCAGGGAGATTTCAGGAGGAAAGTGGTGTTAGTCACAATCTTATCTCTGGACCTCAGGGTCTAAACCAAATCAGGTTTCTATTTGCATTTTTGGGGGCCCAGTCCTAAGGCAGAACCAGTTTTTGAGTTGGGAAGCTAAAAGAGATACTAGCATGGTCTTATGCTTCCATGATGGGTTTGCCCGCCATAAATCAGGTAGCTTTCTTACTTGGGTTCCATTTGGAAGGTACATCTGGTGTGAACGTGGGGTCCCTGCCCAAAAGGCGCAAGTCATTGATAAAAATAAGTAGGTGATCATTTCAGAAATGACGAAGGAGCCCTGGCCTGGATTTTTAAATGTGGAATTGGCCTCCTTCAGCTATGGTACTCTCAGAGGGCCAAGACATTTTTTATTTTTTTCTCAATACCAAACTTCTCTGTAATCCTAGAAGCAAATGAAATGGGAGGAAAAGTGAAAGGTGGATCCAACCTCTTAGCACATGAAGAATTTAACAACATGTTGAATGCTAGGCCCTTTCCGAACCTTCTAGATCACTATAATTCGGTTTTTACAGACCTCTAATTTAAGGCACAGCACAGGCAAAAGAATTACAGGCTCCCTGGGAGCTGGAAGGACCCGGTTGCTTCTTTCTAAGCCTTCCCAACAGTGAGATTCCGAGAAAGAATTTCTTAAAAAGAAATGTTGTTTTCCCACTGTTGTAACGTTAGGTGGTATGCCTTTCAGCTTGTTTATCTTAGCTGTATGGGGTTGAGCTGACATTTTTCGAATATGAAACGTGGTAGCATGCCTTTTGAGGAAATCTGAAGCGTAAGTTAACAGGAAGGGTACCCAGAAAGTGCAGGAATTCCTGCACTTTACAGGAAGACAGGCTACAGGAAAAATGTGTCATCTACATTACCCGGGAGAGCAAAACTATTGTTATCAGCCATAATGATCCGAGAGAGGGAGGGAGGCAGCAGGGGAGGGAGGTCAGGCATTTCCTAGGTCACCTGAAAATACACAGAAAGTTTGCCCTGGTTCAAATGCACTCTTCCTCACCTCTTCCTCCATGCACCTTTTAAAAATACTAGCTTATCTTCGTTTAGTACAGTCAATATTAGAGAGTCCCCTTTTAAAATCATTTTAAAAAAATCGTTTTTAAAAAATATAGTACTGGGTCAGTCATGACATGAGAAATGCCTGCAAGGCAGAATCCAGAAGCATGTGGGAGAGTGATAGGCAAGGACTTAACCCCTCCATGGGTTCTTTGCGTTTGTAATTCATCCCAGCCTGGGAAATGAGATGTGCTAATTTCTCATTCCGTGCAAATTCCTTTGTCAGGTTGTGCCAGCCGGACTTGTCATGCTTAGCCTGTAATCGGAGCCAGTATGTTTTATATGCTCGTCTGTCTCGGGACACAGAATCAGAATAGGTACCTTGGGGTTCCGGAGCTTGTTTTGTATCGGTGTGGCCGTCAGCACTAGGCAACAAGCTGAAATTCAGGGGCAGGGGCTTGCAGGGGGCCTCTGGTGGCAACTGTAATGCTGGAGGAAATGGCTAAGATCCTCATCCCTTTGCTTTTGTTCAGATTAGCCTTATTGTAACCATTTTTTCCGTGCTCTAAAATCTGCAAGATCTATAAGGATTATTTTTTAAAACTTAAAAAACATATGAATCATACTTGTTCATTATAGAAATATTCAAAAATATGGAAAAGGAAAATAAGAATCACCAGTTACGGTTTTGGCATATGTGCTTCTGGATTTTTTTTTTTTTCTATATGTATATGAATGAATTCAAAATATGTATAAAATTAATTTGTATGTAATTACCTTTCATTTTACTTCCCAAGGTACTCTGAAATATTTCCAAGTTAACCTGTTTCACCATTCTTAATATCTAATTCTATTGTATTTATTTAAATAGAACTTTGGTGTTTATTAACTTGTTAAAAATTGAGGTATAATTAACATACAAAATTATATTATTATAGATTGAAAGTGTACAACATGATTCGATATCTCGATATCTATCTATTATATATAAAAGCCTAAGCAACTGTTTGACTGTTTGACCGTTCGACTGGTAGCTATGACGTGCAATGACCACCGGGGGGGGGGGGGGGCAGGCAGATGCTCAATGCATAGGTATGGAAACATGGGACAGACTGATGAATCTCAGAGGGGAGGAGGTGGAGGGAGGGCAGGAAGAGGTTAACTAAGAATCTATATGCACAGTAGAGGACTGGTGCACAAATCTGTGCACCAGGCCTCTAGTTTGTATATATTATGAAATGATCACAAGTGTAGTTAATATCCATTGCCATATATTAGCTGGAGATACTGTGTGTAATGAGAACTTTTAAGATTTACTTTCTTTGCAACTTTCAGGTATGCAACACAGTATTATTAACTATAGTCACAATTCTGTGCATTACATTCCCATGATTTATTTATGTTATAACTGGAAGTTTGTATCTTTTGACCACTTACATCCATTTTGCCCACCCCACCAATGTGTTCTGTGTATCCATGAGCTCAGTTTTTGCTTTTTTTAATTTTTATTTCACATATAAGTGAGATCATATGGTATTTATCTTTGTTTAATTTATTTCACTTAGCACAATACTGTCAAATTCTATACCTGTTGCAAGTGGCAATATATTATTCTCTTTTATGGCTGTATATATGTGGAATCATATATGAATATAAATATACATATATATATATGTATTCTGATTTTTTATGTATAATGCTCATAGTTTTTTATCCATTCATCTGTTGAAGGACACTTTAGTTGTTTCCATATCTTGGTTATTGTAAATAATGCTGCAAAAAACACAGGAGAGCTATTAACTTCCAATATTATGAGTATTACCATGATGATCATCCCAGTTCATATGTTTTTGTGCATTCTGTGGCTTTAGACTAAATTGCCATGGTTATCCAGTTCTTCTCTACTCTCCATTTTTGTCTCCACCTTTTAAATTATTGTAAAATGATATATACTCACTGTAAATAAATTCAAACCAAAGAGAGATTCATTATAAGGAAACAGAATCCTCATTCACACAACCCAGAGCTAATAATACCTGTTAACATTTTGATGACTATCTTCTTGCATTTGCACATACATACATATATAATTACTCATGCTATTTTGCACACTACATATGACATTTTGCAACTTGCTTTACCACATGTCTTGGATATCTTTTCATATTTATACACATATAGTTACCACATTCTTTTTAACAGTTGCTTATTTTGATCTGTAAAAATGTAGCCATTTAATCAACCCTCACTTAGACTTTCACATAGTTTCAGGGTTTTTTTTTTAACAGCTGTAAACAAACTTTCAAGGAATACCTTGAATATACATCTTTGCACACTTGCCCTATTATGTCTTCAGAATGACTTCCTAGAGGTGGAAGTGCTAGGTCAAAGGGCACACCAAATTGCCCTCCAGAGAGCTAATAACACATTCTTATTTCCACCAATAATGCTTGGAAGTGTCCATTCTGTTCTTTTAAACATCATGGTAAATATTGCCAAATAAATTGTTCTTCGGAAAGGTTATGCCTGTTTTTCTTCATCCTAGGTAGAATAATTTTAAGAAATCTCTACTACCCTAGCTGGGTGGCTCAATTGATTGGAGCATCATCCCATACACCATAAGGTTGTGGGTTTGATCCCAGGTCAGGGCACATATGGAAGACTACCAAAGGATGTTCTCTCTTACACTGAGTGTTCTCTCTCTCTCTCTCTCTCTCTCTCTCTCTCTCTCTCTCTCTCTCTCTCTCTCTCTCTCTCTCTCCTCTGCTTTCTTCTTCTCTTTCCTTCTCTCTAAAATCTGTAAGCATACCTTCAGGTGAGGATTAAAAATAGTAATAATAAAAAAATAAAAACGTATCCTCAGGTGAGGACTCTACCAAGTCAATAAGAGTTATTAATACCTCTTTTTTTTTAAAAAGGTCACATTTACATTTCTTAGTAATAAGAAGTTGAATTTCCCCCTTTTTTGACACTTGTGTTTCATATATTTGACTCTTTTCTTTTTCTTAGGGAATGTATCTTTAACATTTTAAATGGGGGATCGAATCATTTTAAAAGTTAAGCCAGAACATTCCAAAATTGCAAAGCTTAAGTAATCATGGGTTGAAAGATGGGTTCTATGCATTTAAACAATTTGATTTCCTGGTGAGTTCTGATTTTCATTTTAACCAAAATGTCTTATGTAAACATCACATACTTTAAAAAAACTCGTTTTGTTACACTAATCTGCAGCTATCGAGACCCGTATGCAAATACTAAGAAAAATGTAATGATCTGATTAACATTCCAGTCTGGGAAATGACTTACTTCTGGACATTCTGCATTTTTCAGTTATCTCTACAGATAACTGAAAGGAAAAAAAAGAAGCAGTTTTTCCGTAGTTTTGTAAGTAATTCTTACCTAGCACATGGTCATGGTATGTGCATTGTTGCAGAATAATTCATTTTTTTTTTTTTTAAGCATCATGGGGAATGTCTAATCATGAAGGGTGGTTTCCTTTAGTCTATTCAATCTGTTAGAAGAATTAAGGTTAGGATCAACTCTGATGATCTCACAAGTTAAAGAAGTCAGTCTCACCATAAGCTTAGGCTGGCCTTTCTTACTGATGTGCCTAGTTATGCATCCTGATGTAAGAATCTTGAACTATGAAAGACATTTTCTCATCCAACCATATCTTTTAAAAAATGAGCAAACTGATGCCTTGGAAATAAATGCTCTGCCCGAGGTAGAACTTACGTCTCTTGATCCTCTGTCTCAAAATTCTTTTCACTAAACCACACACAAACACTAGTCATCCACATTTGCAAAACATTTTTTTCCCTTCATAATCTTCCGTATATTTCACATTTTTGGTTTTGTTTGCTTTTGTGGGGAGCAGCTTAGCAAGGGGGCTGCTGGTAAAATCAGTGGGGGTTCTTTTTCTGTGCCCAAGAAATGGTGATATATGAATCATGGTGGTGGGGTTTCTTACCAGCTCTCTGCCAAAGGATATTTTGCAAATGCTTTCATTGTGATTGCCATGGCCTACACAATATAGCTGAAGGTTTAAACCACTGTAATTGTTGTTTGCCTTTTCCCGACAAACTCTGAAAATCCCTGCTGGGTAGCTAACATTTATTCTGGCACATCTTTGCCTCTTCACCTCTTTGAATACTGTGCTTATACACGCTGAGTGGCCAGATTATTATGACCACCTGACGCTTGTAGGCAAATTAGCCGTACACGGCATGGTATGGGATATGGAAGCCGAAGGCCTGTTTGAACACCTTTGCTGCCTGCAGTTACCAAGATAAAGCGATTTCTTCTACTGGTGCCCTTTAAACAGACGTAAAGGTTGCAGGATCCCTGGCTAAGTAACTTTCCCTTTAAAAATATACAGAACTAAGTTGAGTTGTCCAAAGAACCTAGTGGGATAGGGTCGAAGTGAATCTCTCCATCCTGTGCTGGTCTCTGGGGCTGGTGTGTAAGTGGCCTTTGAACTTGAGCCTCTGAAGGGTTGTCAGAGGTGATCTGGAAGTTTTGAGCAGCTGGCCGCACCATGACAAAACAAGGGACTTGCCATGGATAAAACCCCCAAAGAAGATGATCCCCCACTTCCTCCTCGACCACTCCCACTGCCCCTGCTCCCCCCCGAGCCCTGGGTTTTGTTGCTCATTCTGTCTCCTGAGATGGTATCTTTCCCTAAGATGCTCCTTACAGCTTGGTCTGCAGCCTTGAAACCCCCTCTTTCTACAGAAGGTTCAAGTCGTAACCCACATGTGGGAAGTCCATCACAAATCCCATAACGTAGTCAGCTCTGTGCTGAGTTGAAGCATTAAATGGGCACTTGCTGAAATTTCCGTCATCTGTTTTATTTTCTATTCTATGCATCCCTTCTTAAGTTGGGTTAGGTTCAGCCCTTTTTAAAAAAAGACTATTATCTGCGGATCTAGATGCTGATTACAACCCACACCTAATGCTATCATCATCATCATCATCATCATCATCATCATCACCATCACTTATTTTATGAGTCACTTTCCACATATTATGCTTTTGAACTTGAATTCTTTGGGGACAGATACAGTTATCATTAACTTACAGATGAAGAAACTGAAGCTCAGGGGAGGGAACTAACTTGCCCATGGCTGGGTAACTCTCAGCAGAGGCAGGGTACAAAGCCAGGCGAATCTGACCACAGGGACCACGCTCATAACTGGGGTTTGGGTTTCGGCAAACTACCACTCGTGTGTCAAATCCAGCCCGCCTGTTAAAAAAGAATCAAAAGAATAACACTTCATTATACATGGAAATTTTATAAAATTCAAAGTCAGTGTCTACAAATAAAGTTTTATTGGAACACAGCTATGTCTACAAATAAAGTTTTATTGGAACAACGTATGTATTTGTATGTTGTTCGTGGCTGCTTTTCACCCACCATTGTAGCGTTGAGTCATTGTGATGGAGACTGTTTGTCCCACAAAACCAAAATATTTATTGTCTGGACCTTTTCAGAAATAAAGTTTGATGGCCTTGTCCTTTATGACTGTACTTAGTCAGTGCCTGCAGTCTTTTCATGATGGGGCCTCCATATTGCATTTCTCTTTGGCTTTAAGTGGAAGTTGTTAACCTGGATTATCACTTGCTAACTGCTCAGCCTGCGATCTTGGAGACACACTCACAGGAAATGTGTGAGAGATGCTTCTGCTGAGGAGATGTGCAGGATTTGCTCATTTTCATTGAGCTGAGTGACCGGTCTCCTATATCCCATCCTGGGGTCCTTTCCCCTCAGCTGCATGCTTCCTGCCTGCTATATATATATTTCTTTTTCCCCCCTTCTCATGGAGAAGCTGTTCATTCATTCTTTTCTTTGTCCCTTCATTCTCCCCTCTGGAGCCCATATTTTTGTTTAAAAAGCAAATAAACTAAAAGCAACTCTGCTGTGACCCCCGTTGGTTGCCTGGCTTTGTTGATGACGATCATGACCTGGATCAGAGGTTCCATCCCTTCTTTTGTGTGGTGTCAAGATAGAAACCTCCCTCCATGGTCAGATGGCCTTTTACTCACCCAGACAGGTCTAAACACACACACACACACACACACACACACACACACACACACAGCCCTAGGTGGAACATATTTTGAGGGGGGATGAGTATCCTTTTGCATACAAAGTCCCTTCATTGTATTGTGTGCATTTCGAAAGGAAGGTCGTGGTAAAGGTTTTGGAAATGAAGGGAGGAAGCGGGTGTGTGGGAGCTATGTGAAGACAGGCGCTTTGGTGGAATGAGCCTTGATGTGTTAACTGAATCCAGAATGAGCTCAGTTGGAGTCACAGACAAGGATATGCTCATTTGAACCATCCCCAATGGCAACATCACTACAGATTCTTTCTGTATTCCCGGCACTGTGCTTAGATGCGCTGGTTTTTACAGCCTGTAATTCTTACTGCCTATAGGGATTTCTTTTGCCAGCTCTGGGACCCTGACCTGGAAGTCTGGTGTGGGGCTGGGGCCACTTGCTTTTCTGGGCAGCTTCTCTAGAGACGACCTCCTTCCCCCTTTTGTGCTGGACCAGCTCATTCCGTGCCCTGCACTCCTATGAAAGTCTCAGTGTGCTTTCTTCTTCACCTCTCTAGTTGTAGGGCCTCCATTCAGCCATCTTTCCAGTGTTGTGGATGATAGTTGGTCTGTATTTTAGTTATAATTTTTATGTGGTTATGGGAGGTGGTGAGTACAGGCATTTACCTATGCCACCATCTTCAAATTTCTCTAAGTTTAATTGTTTTAAAGCAATAGTAAGAACATGGTCAGTGTGGAACTACACCTAACCAGAGGAATACTGACTGCAGCCCTTTTTGGCTTAGAGATTTCTCTTCTTCCTGGTTATTTCTCTGTAATTATAACAAGTGCAGTTTCCTTGAAATTGTGAATGAACCTGTGTCTCTACTGTTTTGCTCATGTGCTGGATGGAGTAGAAGGAACAAGAATGACCTTAATTGTGGTAGAGGAGGGTTTAGGGATGGATTTTCTTTTAAGGAAATGGATTCTCTCTCGGCTGTCTCGCCAATCAAAGCAGATCAGCTACACCTGTCCCTGAGTTGTTTCCCATGATCCAGGTGGGAGCTATGGGAATGGATGGTGGGGATGTTGAGTGACTGCTCACTGATTCCCTTTCTCTCTTCTCCCTCTGCCAATCCCACATGGGAAGGATGGGTTAGAAAGAAGGGTAAGGCTAGAATCTGAAGAATTAGTGGGAATAGAATAGTAAGAAGTGTGGGAGTCTTTTGCATTGAATGATCAGAAACAGTCTTTCTGTGATATTTGAAAACTATACACATATTCTTCCTGCTTTACTTACTCCTTCCTGCACCCTAAAATCCTTGGCCATTTGAAAAAAAACAACCCAAAGACTCTGAATATACCTAAAGTGAGAGCTTGGATAAGGGATTTGTTCAGATCTATTCACCATATAAATTTCCAATCTATATTTAAGACATCGTGAAAGGGGGAACTAGACAAATAAATGCATTCCACTCTCCTCTTCCATGTAACTAGCTATGAGTCTTGAAAAATCTACATCACCCCTAATTTTAACTTCCTCACTTACTAATAGAGAGGCTGACCCTTACTTACTAGATTGTTATGAAACTTGAGTAGGTCATGTCTGTGATATGCTTAGGCCAGTGCTTGGCATTCATTTATTCAATAATTATTTATTGATTGCACCTCGTTTGAGGCATTGTGCTACAGTAAGCTCACTATAAACATAGATTTGCTTCCTTCTTCTTTTTCTCTAGCCCTTGAGGAGCTTATAATTTAGTAGGAGATAAAAAAAAGGCATAGAAATGTGCAGAATACAAGCTAGAATTTTTGGCTATGCTTAAAGGAGGTGCTATGAGGTGGGAGGTCCTATGGAGGAAGGGGAGATCAGGAAAGTTTTTACAGTGAGCATGAGAAGTATCAACGTGACATTCAGAATTGATGAGGAAATTGTGTTCCAGATCCAATGCATAGTGTGTAAGGGCACCGATAGAATGTTAATATAGGCAGAGCAATTCTTCAGAAGATAACAAAGGGAAGATGCCCTAGCAAATTATCTAGAGCTTAAATGACCTTACTTGTGTTTTTTAAGAACTTCCTTTTTCATACCAAGCTCTATACTGTTGTTATTGCTTATAATCAAAATAGGTCAATACATGGAATGCATCATGTCACGTACTTTTAGGTGTTTTTGGATTGTGGAAACTCCAGGAAATCTGGTGGTTAATAGTTAAACAAGTATATCATCATATCAACCGGGTTTATAGGCATGCTGTAATTATGTAAGCAAGCTGTTGGTTCAATAATCAATGCCCAGCTAAGACGGGGAATATTTCCCAGAACATGGCCACAGCTGTAATTTTCATGTCTCCTAACCTGCCAGCCTGCCTTTTCCATTTCTTCATGCTTTTCCCCTTTTCTAGAATCATCTGAAGTCAGTTAAGAAGGAAGAGAACTGTTTAATGGACTTCTGAGTTCTCATTGTACTGTGGAGCTCCAGATGGCTCTTTGTTTTAGCAAACTTAATTTCTCAGGCGTGATATTGGATACTGGCAAAGAAGTTTATATGTGTGTGTGTGTGTGTGTGTGTGTGTGTGTGTGTGTGTGTGTGTATGTGTGTGTATTTTTAATTTCATGGAAAAAATTTATCGAAGAGATAAATATATTTAATCCAATGGATAGATTGAATTAATTTTTCTTTCATTGTCTTAGTTTCAAATGCACAGTGACCTAACCTCTGGAGTTTACAATAGGTTGTTTCTCAGAGAAGCTTTTAATTAGTAACCTTTCTGCTTTGGGACTGTATTTGACTCAGGGTCAGCAGAGTGGGGAAGGCAGGTGGGCTGAATCACCCAGCCAGTCAGAGTCCGGCAAGTCACAGGACAGCTTCTGCCTCACCTTGTTGTCCAGGTCAAGAGAGCACATGACCCAGCCAGGTGGAGAGGGCCTGCCAGCTATACCATCTCATTGGAGTGGCTGGCCAAGTCTTCTCGCTTGGGACTTTGTTCCTGAATGAGCTTCTATTTTTAAAGGCAAAGTAGGGGAGGGCGGAGATGCAGATTTAATACTGGAATTGATTTAAAAATAAGATTGAGAAATTTTGATTCATTAGGGTTAGAAAGACTTTTTCCAAATTTCATTTTTTTAGGGTGTGACCTATCTAAGAACAAGAGAGTCAGTGGATGGAGTGGATGGGTGGGTGGGTGGGTAGGTGGAGGTTGCAGAGGGCCATTTGTTTCTTGGTTGAATTGAACAAACATTGTTAACAAAATTAAATACATAATCTGCACCTGGTACTGTGCTAGGTGGATGCAAAGAGGAATAGACTTCTGTCTGTGCCCTCAAGAAGCTCACAGTCTGATAGGAGGTGTTTGCTAGGGCTGCCATGGCAAGCTAACATAGTGGGTGGCTTACCCCACAGAAATGTGTTGTCTCACGGTTCCAGAGATGAGACGTCTGAGATCCATATGGTATGACGGTTGGTTCCTTCTGAGGGCTGTGAGGGAAAATCTGCTCCATGATTTTGGTGGTTGCCTGACAATCTTCTGCTTGCCTAACCTTGTAGACGCACCGTCGATTTCTCTGCCTTTATGTTTCCATGGTGTTCTCCCTGTGTGTGTTCCTGTATCCAATCCCCCTTTCTATGAGGACACAAGGTGTGGTGCCTTAAGGGCTGACCCTCTTCTAGCATGACCTCATCTTAACAAATTATATATGCAGGTCACAGTTGAAGGCATTGGGAGCTAAGACTTCAACATAGGATCTGGGGACACACTTTGTAAAGTATATGATTGTCTAACAACTATATGATACATTTAAGACTAATGCAAAATAATATAGAATGTAAACTGTAATTGGAAAAAAAGAGACTTCAATATAAGAATTGGGGATGGGCTAAAATCGGTTTGGCTCAGTGGATAGAGCATCAGCCTGTGGAATAAGGGGTCCCAGTATTGATTCTGGTTGGGGGCACGTACCTTGGTTGTGGGCACATCCCCATTGGGTGTGCAGGTGGCAGCTGATCGATGTTTCTCTCTCATCGATGTTTCTAGCTCTCTATCCCTCTCCCTTCATCTCTGTAAAAAAAAAAAATCAATAAAATATATTAAAAAAAAGAATTTGGGATGGGAGCGGGTGCACATAGCAGGGGAAGACAAACATGTCAGCAAACTAGTGCAACTGCTGCTGCTCTGTGTGAGGTGCATGTAGGTTTTGGTGTAAGACGCAGGTGGGATACTAAGGAAGGTGAAGGGTATAACTTCACAGGGAAGATCAGGAAAGCCTGTCAGTAGAAGGGGGAGATTAACTTGATATAATGAAACTTTAGTGTGGTTCTCATAATAAGAATAATCAAGTAAACCCAGAGACTTGCCATCTGGTTGAACTGACTACCTGCTCTTTCTTCTGATTTTCTATCACAATGAAGGACTGGATGTTTCTATATGGGAGGTGTTAAATTAGCACGTGAATACACACACACACACACACACACACACACACACACACACACACGCTGTCACTGTATTGAGTCCCAAAACTTATCAGTGTTTCGTGGTAACGACACATGCCAGTCACTCAGTTGACACGAGCAGCTTCCATGTGTACAGAGGTGGCACCTGGAGTTTGGGGGAAGGAGACAGCCTCCCCTTTGTCACAGATGGTGTGAGTCCTCATGGAACGAAGCTCAAAGAGGGAGTGAGAGCGAGAACCAAGGATCTGTAGCCAGGGGAAGCTTATTTTTAGAAGAGGCCTGTAAGCCTTAAAAAATACTCCTCGAGCGTTACCAACTTCTCACTACATTGATTATTAACCAAAAGTCTTTTCAACTGTGTGTATACTTAATGCAGTTAGGAGGCAGCTGTATTTTTTCCTCACGTGGTCTGAGTAGGTATACATTAAAACGATGTATAAAAACACCAGGAGCAGCTTCCGTAAGAGGGGACAGGAAGGGATGAAATTGTCAGGACCTGTTGTGTGAGGTGGTTGGGAGTCAGGCCGGTGGGAAGGAACTTTCCCAGCTTAGAGCAGACGTCCATCATCTGTCAGATAGTCCTGCCAGGGTCTTGACAGTGGCATGTTTCACATGGAGGGGCCAGGTGGGCACCCCAGAACATGCTGTGGGAAGGGAAGGGATTCTTCGGGGCTCAGCAGCTGGTCCAGGGAGTGGCGATCCAAACAGCAAGAAGAGGACAGGTGCACAGCAGACGTGAGGCAGAAAGTCAAGTCCAGATGAGTCAGCATGCAGGGCAAAGAAAGTAACACCAGGGCCATCAGCGGGAAAGCAAGGATCAGAGAGTGACCGGGTCCCAGATCCCAGTGTGCAGAATCCAGGCCTGAGTGTGTGTGTGTGTGTGTGTGTGTGTGTGTGTGTGTGTGTTTATTCCACCCGACCCCCGCATAGAAGAAACCGGTATCCACCTCAGCTATTTCTTTCGGCTGCAGGAGCAATCTTTGTTCCTCCGGCTGTCGAGTGGTGATGCATCATAGGCAGCCTGGGGAGGTTGGGTGTAGAAGGATTCGCAGAAAAGCAGCAACAGAAACTAGTTTGGGGCTTGTTTACAACAAGCCCAGACTCATCTCTGCACCGAGAACCTGCCCACAGCTCTCCGAGTGGGACCAGCAGAGCTGGTGGAAAACAGGAAACAGTGATCCAGCCCGGGTGTCAGCCCCTGGGTCTAAGGCTGAGACCAGCCGCTGGCTTTTCTGTCCCTCAGGTTAGTTGGTGAAGCAGCAGCCCCGACCCCTCCACATCCAATGCCATGGCCAAGCTGGGAAGAAGAAATTGTTCTGGAAGCTAAGGGGGATTTATTTTTAAAAATATTTTTATTGATTTCAGAGAGGAAGGTAGAGGGGAAAGAGAGATAGAAACATCAGTGATGAGAGAGAATCATGGATCGGCTGCCTCCTGCACACCCCACATTGGGGATGAGTCCACAGCCCAGGCATGTGCCCTGACCAGGAATCAAAGTGCAACCCCGGGGTCATATGTCAATGCTCAACCACTGAGCCACATGGGCCAGGCGTGTTCCCTCCAATGTAGCATTTCCATGTATGAGACGATCCTATGATAGCAGGTAATTTTCTTCGAGTGTCTACTATGTGCAAGACTTTGTGATAAGCACTTTCTTTACGTATTAGCTCTAACCTTCACAAAAACCTGCAAGGTAGGTAAAATCATCCCCATTTCACAAAGGAGAAAATTGGAACTCAGGTTAGTAACTTGCCCCGGAGGGTGATTTGCAGAGCTGGGATTTGAATCTAGTTCATTTAAATTCCAAAGTTCAGGCTTTTTCCCTATGTAACTGCCATGTCAAAATAGTGAAAAATAAAAACACTTCATTGCATAATAGTAAAGGAATTGCTTCAGTGACAAATAGCTACCTGATTCAGTGGGTTATGAAGAGAAGGCCATAACATTAATGAAATATACTTATGGCCCAGGAAGAAAGGATGCATGTACTGTATAGCTATATAAAAATATATGCGTATGTGTTTGTGTGTATTTTGTTTTACCTCAGTTCAGTCTTTTTAAAAAATATTTTTATTGATTTCAGAGAGGGAGAGAGAGGTAGAAACACCAGTGATGAGAATAATTGATTGCTGCCTCCATGCCCCCTTTTGGGGATCAAGCCCGTAACCCAGGCATCTGCCCTGACTGGGAATTGAACAGTGACTTCCTGGTTCCCATGTAGGTCAATACTCAACCATTGAGCCATCCTGGCAGAGCCACAGTCTTTATTAGGGAGAATTTCACTGAATCCAGTTGCATCTTTATTAGGGAGAATTTCACTGAATCAAGCTTGCATTTTCTGACCCCCTCTTTTTCCCTCCGTCCCCTCACATGGGCTCCTTACTCTACTTTCTGAATCTTTTTTGTAACCCCCTTACTTCCCCATCAGGTTTTTGCTAGCTCATCAATGTGCACATGGTTTGAAAGAGCTAACAGCCCTGCGTCATCTATATGTCTTTGTAGGTTTAGTACCCACCACTCTTTCTCTGGTCTGAGATCCAATTCTCTGTCTCACAAATTCTCTGATCCTGAGTGGCTGCTGGATTGACTCGTCTGGTGTGTCCATGAGGGGTAATAAGCCCGTGGCTCACTGCCCACTTAGAGCTGCTGTAGAAACAGGTTATCCGAGTCAGGGGGCACAATTGCAACAGAGAAGTAGGTTGACATAATAAAGCAGGTGGGAAGGAACTCCATGAGAAATGAAAACAAATATGGCTGCTTAGACTCAAATGTGAATGAACCTTTCTCAGTGTTGTGGTGTTTCATATCATTTTTAAATTTGCATACTGCTAATAATACAGAGCTTGGTTATTATAGAAGGCAAATCCTCTCCTCAGATTCTCTCATTTTCTCTGTGAGTGGAAGAGACCCAGACCATGTATACATTACTGTGTTCTGTTACTCATTGCCTTTATAAGGAGGCCACTTGAGCAGTAAAAGAAGCAATAATAGCAGAACACAGAAAAGGAGCACTGGTGCTCTCTAATGGCAAAGGGATAAATACAAGCACAGTTTTTGATGCCGGGACAGTTGCCCAAGTGTACAGAGCCTGGACCATAGAGACCTGACAAGATGTAAAATGTTTAGAACCATGAAATGTTGCAGCTAGCAGGGACCCTGGAGGTCATCTAGGCCTGTGGTTGGCAAACTGTGGCTCTCGAGGCACCTGTGGCTCTCTGGCCCCTTGAGTGTGTCTCTTCCACAAAATACCAAGGCCTGGGCGAGTCTATTTTGAAGAAGTGGTGCTAGAAGAAGTTTAAGTTTAAAAAATGTGGCTCTCAAAAGAAATGTCGATTGTTGTCCTGTTGATATTTGGCTCTGCTGAGTAATGAGTTTGCCGATCACTGGCCTAGGCTGAATACCTCATGGTATAGATGAAGCAATTACCAACAAGAGATTAACAAAATCAAGGTGATTGATAGTGGACTAGGTCTGGTGAACAAGGTGATAGTGAACAAGGTGATAGTGAACTAGGTCTCTTGGCACAGCTGGGCTGCTGTTACCATCCCAGGGGCAGCTTGATGTGAAGCTAACCTCTGACTCTCTGGAGAGCTCTTATGAAGAAAGAAACTAACTCCTGAGGCAGAAAGATAAAAAATAAACCAGGGCCCCAGGCACAGTGGGAATCCGGACCTCTGCTTACTCCATCTGTCATCAGATGACTGAAGTCTTCTCCATCACGCAGGCAGCCATTCATCATTGACTCACTCCCTGGACATTGATTAGAGTCTTCTCCGTGTGGTTCACGGGGTGGCACCAGGGAGTGCGCAGAGAGACCATTTCCACTTGCCAGAAGCTCACATCTCATGGGGACAGACGTGTGTATCAATATTTATGATTTAGTGACAGCTCAAAGGAAAAATGATAAATTGCTCGGATCTTGGAAAACAAACTGGAGAGTCAGAGATGGTAGGTGGGATATCCAAAGCAGACCCAAGCGCCGGTCTGTGGAGACTGTGAAATGGTATGAACATCCAGAAAAATCCCAAAAGTGGTTGGAATGCCGGGGTCATCGAACAGAGCAGTGAGAGATAAGGTAGGAAAAACAGGCCAAGGAGTGGAGGGCCTACCTCTTTCGGGAGCATTTGTCACCTGACTCAGATACACAGCGTGAGTGCTACCGAGAGAGGGTTTCTTCCAGCAGCTATATTTAATACAATTTTGCATTTTGGACTCCACCATGTAGCCATGTCCCTTAGCAACAGGTTTTGTTAATAGTCCAAGCTCGGTATGGCATGGAGAGCCAAGTTGGCATTAAAAAGCTTTCCTTTGGCAAGTCTACGACGAGCTTTACCAGGTAGGGGGAAAAGAGTTATCACCCTTTATAGGGAAGGGAGTTTGCACGGGTTGATTAGTATTGGACGTAGTTTTCTTTAACTTACCATTTGCTGACTCAACTCATGACATTTCGTTGGCCTTGCACCAATGTGCACTTGCCTCTGATTATACTGTTTTCACTTCTAGGGGCTGTCTCCTGCCCCGCATTTTTTTTTTTGTTGTTGTTGTTTTGTGTGTGTGTGTTTTGTTTTGTTTTGAGCTAACTTGACATTCCTGTCTGCGAAGACGCAGGGAACTTGTCTGCTCACCCCGTTTGCTTCCTTCATGAGGTCACAGTTGAGTGCCTGCCATTCTGGAGGCTCCACAGAACAGAAACCCCAGCCTGCATGTGGGAGGGCCAGGGAGTGTCACTGTCTGGACCTTTGGAAGTCCATCTTGATCTGCGGAAGAGGAGACTGCTCCATGGTTCTAGAGTCTTGCAGATATGCAGGAGGGCGCACCTAGAGGATGATGAAATGCAAAACAAAATCCAACGTGTTTTCTTCCAAATGATAAAGCAGTTAATATTGTTTTCAACTTTCTTCTTTTAAAATATATTTTGTTAATTGATTTCAGAGAGGAAGGGAGGAGAGAGAGAAACTTCAATGATGAGAGTCATTGATCAGCTGCCTCCTGTACACCCCACTCGGGATCGAGCCCGCAACCCGGTTATCACCCTTGCCCTGATTGGGAATCGAGCCTTGACTTCCTGGTTCATAGATCTATGCTGAACCACTGAGCTATGCCAGCTGGGCTTTTTTTGTTTGTTTGTTCTTAACTAATAAAATTCCAAGTTTGTATATCCACAACCTTGCATAGCCATAGTTCCTACTAGCATACTTAACAACAAATCTGAGAAAAAAGATGAATGCGTTCTCTGTCTTTGAAAATAGATTTGTGACTTCATCTACTTCACCTGACCTCCTTGGGCTTCAGTTTCTTCTTCTTGTAACTGGGTGATCACTGCATTCTCTGGTTTTAAAGAAATGCCTATTTTGATTGGGAAGATATATTAAGGCTAAAACATGTGGAGAAAACAGAGGTATATGTGGTGCCAATAAAGAAGCATGATATTAAGAAGCTTGAATGCCTGCAGATGAAGTATTTCTAGCATTTCACCTTTCCTCAGTCCCAGTTGGGCTCAAGAAAATCATCCATGCTTTCATTGTTCTTGGTAGATATTTGGAAGAATGCAACTATTTCAACCGTACTCTCACAGTATCCTGAATTTACATTTAACTGGACTCTTGTTTATTTCCCAGAATGCATTTATCTATTTTCACTCTGCTGAGAACAAAAGGTCAATAACAGAGTTTGAGGGAGAACTTTGTTTTTTGCAGAGGAGTTGTAAAATGCAAGGATATGTGTCTAAGAAGGGTGCCGAAATCTACAAGGAAAGGGCAGGAGTCAGTTTTATGTGTTGGTTTAAATCTGATGGTCCTAAAAATTAAAAAACAAACAAACAAACAAAGAAACCAAAACAAAAATACACCCTAAAATATATATTTTATAGATATAGATTGTATCCTAATGCAGTAGCTCAGTTGGTTGGGCATTGTCCCGTGCACCAAAAGGTTGCAGGTTTGATTCCTAGTCATGGCTCTATCCCCTGTGGAGGGCATGCAAGAGGCAGCCCTTTGATGTTTCTCTCTCTCCCTCTCCCTCTATTTCTAAAAATCAATAAATAATCTTTAGAAAAAACAATAAAAACATAAGATATATCCCAATCACTTGGAATTGATTTAAAAGGAGAAATGAAATGCCCTACCAGCCGTATTAGATTGGTAGACTTCAAACCACGCTTTCAGAAGTGAGCAACTGTCACACTTCTCTGTCCTCTGGAGAGCTTGAGCTTTGGAAAGATAACAGGTTTGATGAGAGTCATTGATTGGCTGCCTCTTGCACACACTCACTGGGGACCAAGCCTGCAACTCAAGGCATGTGTCCTGTTCGGGAATTGAGCCGTGACCTCCTGGTTCATAGGTTGATACTCAGCCACTGAGTCTCGCGGTCGGGCTCAAATGAGAACTTCTTATCACACCTTAGAATCTTCATGTGTCTTCTGTATTTTTCATTGGGTAAAATACACACAATATAGTTTATGATTTAAATCATTTTCAAGCATACACTTCTGCGGTTTTCAGTACACTCATGAGGTTGTGCAACCATCACCACTCTCTAATTCCAGAGCATTTTTATCACTCCAGATGGAAAGCAGTCACTCCCCATCCCCCACCTTCCCAGCCCCTGGCAACCACAAGTCTGCTTTCTGTCTCTGGATTGGCCTGCTCTAGACATTTCCCATGAGGGGAAGCCTGCAGTGTGTTGCCATTTGTGTCCGGCCCAGCTTCTCTCACTGAGCAGCCGTGTTGTAGCAGGTGTCAGGACTTCCTTCCTATCTTATGGCTGAATAGCATTCCACTGTGTGAATAGATCCCACTTCCCCCCTCTTTGTAGTTTCTATCAAAATCTAGCACCTAAACAACAGACTAAAAAGTCGTTAGTAAACTATGTATAAATGTAGCAAATAGAACTTAAATTAAAAATTCACTCAGGGAAATTTGTGCTGTAACGTAGGGAATAGCTTAAAAATAAAGTAATACATTTCTAGTGATGAACTCTCAGGGATGGGGAAACATTTCCAAGGGGGTAGGGGACTTTTTGAGTGCCACTGAATTAACATATTCATGAATATCTGACTTCTTATAAAGCCAGGTCTACCAATGGCTGTGGGACTGGAAAGGTACCAAGCGAGACTATAGGCACAAGGGTTGGTTTTTAGTTCACCGAGCTGCCTGCATTTTCCTGGGCCTAGTGTTTTGTTTGTTGTTTTGGTTTGATTTTTTGAACCACACTCTCCGCTACACTCACTTACATGTTATTCCTAGTAGGTAGCCTGGCACCGCATAGACACTAAGGAATTGTAGCTCTTGATCTTCTAACTATTACTACAAAACAGTATTTTCCATCCTGTTGCTCAGTCTCAAGCTCCAGAATCACTCTGCTTGGTTTTCCAGGGTGTTTTGTTCTCTTTCCACCCAACTCGTCCAATTTCTATTCAGCAGATTTTTACTCCCTCACATGCATTCTCTCCTCTAGTCATCCTCTCATCTTTCTTTCCCCTTCCCAAGCCTTACCCCGCCCATACTGGGTGCCTATTCTTAGATTGACCAATCATCCCTCCTTCCCTTCTAGTCCTGTCTGTGTGTCAGGGCCCAGCTCAAGTGCTCGCATCTTCTGGGACCGATCCCCCTGTCCTGATTTCTTCCTTTATGAACTTCCTCTGAACTTGGGAGTCACAGAGCCCTTGGCTAGGTTAAGTGTCTTGAGTAAAGTTATTCATCTTGTTTGGCCAACACTGCCTTCTCTAAATCATACAAACATTTTCCGGATCCTATACGCTTTTCTTCTGTTATTCATCATTCAGTGGACAAGGGTCTGAGTGCTTAGTATTCTTTAATAGGCTCTGAATTAAGAAACAGAGATAGTAAGTACCGGCTTTAGGCACTTGCACTTGAGAGTGAGTGCTGCTTTAACCTAATCCCTGCCCTGGTAAAGACCTTCACCTGTCCTGTGTGCTCACTACTGGGGAGCGGGAAGGGAGGAATGACTAACACTCTAAAAAAAGGGTGGCATAATGGCTACAGTTGAGGTTCCAGCGACACAGAGGCATGAGGAAGGCTTCACAATGGAAATGACATTGGAGCTGGGTTTTGAAGGATGAATAAAAGCTCACCATCCAAGGGAACACAGTTTAGTTAGAGTGAAGGATATAGGAAAAGCAAAGGAGGTGTGGACATGCATATGGTATGGAAGCTTCTGGTACAGCTGGGGTGTGTGTATGGGATGCATTGTCCATAGGGCACTGGAGGAGAGGAGGAGATGGTGTAACCCAAGTTCAAATGTTCTTTTTGACTAGAATGGCCTTGCTCCTCTCTTGGTACCTATTTTATTTCTGTGAAAGGTCTGATTAGACTTGGCCCTAAAACGTTAAGTAATCTAACCTTAAACTAGATCACTAAAGTCTGATTTGTCTCTCTATGCCATTGAAGAGCACTTTGGTTCCTCTCAGGTGTTTTTTTCCTTTTCTGCTTGTGGCTTGCTGTGTGATGTGCATTGTGAATGGAAAGGTTGAATAGGGTCGTGAGGTTTAGTGGCTCCTCCATTGGAAGTTCCTGGATGGAGCAGGGTGCCACGCCAATCTTGGTTGCTTTTCTAGCCTTGAGAATGATTTCTAAATCAATGAGAATTTGTTGTCCAAAGGTGTAGAGATTGACTCATGCCGATCTTGGGATTGAAGGAATCTATGGAAAGATTTTGGGGTCGCTCCTAAGAGCTGCCAGTGGGCCAGAGAACTAGAATCAGAGAAAACAGAGCTGGAACAAAGCCTCAAAATACACGCAAAAAGGGGGCTTGTGCAGAGTGGGCACAGGTAGACAGCCTGCAGCATGTACCACCATTGAGGGGCATGAGGTGCCATCGGAACTGCTGCCAGTAAAGCTCCCCCTAACTGGATTCCCTTACCATGGTCAGGTGCCTAAATGGCTCCTGCACTGTCCTTGCCTGTGTACATCCCTGAGGATTGATCCCAGATCTGCAGCACTCGCCCTGGGCCTGTTCCTCCAGTGCAAAGGATGCTGGGAACGTGAGTCTTCAGCACTTTGTTTCTATAATGGGTGGCTGACGCTGCCTCACGAGATGAGGGACTCTCCAAACATAGGGAAGGGCCAGAGGCCAAATGCATGACAGATGTCCACGGCCGCCTGTAAGCCGGCCATCAGGTGCATGCCACCAGCTTTCTTGAGCTGGAGACTTATGGGAAATCCAAAGGGCATTTTCCCCGAGAAAAGATTTTCCCAACTCTCTGAGATAGAGGAAGGAAACTCGAGTCGGGGAAGTTAAGCAGCAGAGAGAAAACGCTCCAGTCTTAGATTACTAACTGACCTCAAAAGCAAAAGGGCTGGCTCAGCCTTAGCGAGGTCTGTCAGGAGCTAATTCTAGTGTACGTAACAAAACTGAGATTTTACGTGGGGATGCAGCGCCTGGGTCTGTGAACACTTTTCAGTAACTGTAGATCAAATCATAGGTAAAAGTTGGTTTTATCCTCCTCAGGGACTCGAGGCAGTAGGACAGTTATTTTTCTTGTTTTGCAGAAGGGAAGGCTGTTGCACATGTAAGTGAAGTGGCTTGTTCGGAGGTTCTAGAACTACTGAGGCCAGGACTTGGGCCTCTCCATTTCCCTTTCAGTATTTTCACTTGCACCACGGGTATTTCTCTACAAGAATTCCCTTTTTTTTGGGTAAACAATGAATTGTCTGTAAATGCCTGAGTACTATGAGAAGTATTAAAACAGCCCTGGGTTGGTAGGACACACACAGTTGCTTTATTCTGCATGGGTGGTCATTTGGATGAGGGATATGTTGCATTTCTATACTCCGGCTTGAAAAAAGCCAACCTCGTGAAGGTATCTCTTCCTTATTTTGAGATATTTATACTATCAAGTTCAGTTTCAGATGCACCCGTCTCAACTTTAATTCAAGTTTATTTCACGTCGTTAAAATAGGTATGCCACATTGCACAAGCAAGCAGATAGGTGCACACACACCTAAGGAGTTAAGAGTTTAAGCAGGGAAAAATCATGTTTATTTTTTTTACCCTGCAACTAAGGTATTTTGGGTATACAGCATGTTGTCTTACCAGCTGCTGCCTCCTTAAGTGCTATGTTAGCTTTCATTGCTTTAGTGTCTTCTGGCGATGAATGGAAACTGGGCTGTTTCCATTAATATCAAGTTTATATAATCGAGCCAGTAATTGACGGCTGACTGTTAAGCTACAGGACTCTGCATTCTCCCAGGGAGAGAGAATAGAGCAAAGGGTGCAATCTAGATTTACATTAGTCAACAAGTGTTTTGAGTGCCGTACGCATGGGAAGCCTAAACTATATACTAAGAGCTTGGAGATTGAGTTGCTGGATGTAGGATGGTGTTCCATGGGCCAACCCAGTAGTCACAGGGCAGGCTGAGCCCAATGACTCTCTGTGCCTCAGTTTCCCCACCTACGTTTAACCTGTTAGGTGCCAGCGCTCCCTGTGTGTGTGAGCTCATTGCTTCACCACTCACCTACCAGGTAGGGGTTGTTTTCTGCCTTCTGTAGGTGAGGAAACCCAAGCTCAGGGAGGCTGAGTCATTTTCCTTGAGGTCCTGGAGCTTGTTAATAGCAGGGTGGGGAATGCAAAGGCAGATCAGGGGCTCTCCAGAGCTGCTCATCCTGAGTGCCTCTCGCCCTCTGCCTTCAGGCACTTTCACTTCTCCCCTCCAACACCAGAACTCAAGGGCTGATGCCTCCACCTCCTCCAGCACCATTTCTACAAGGGCCAGGTTTTGAGTTTATTGGGGAATGGGCGCTGGAAAACACAGTGGCTAGACTTGGCAATGATTTTGTAAAAGGATGCTGAATTATGTAATTCTGTGAAGAAGCAGCCCGTTGAATTGGATACTTGCAGCAGGTTTTGAGGACGTGCACGATTTCTATAACTATATATTTTATTGTCATCTTTGTTTCCTACATACAGGAAGGCGTAGGTCAAGGTGGGTTTGGGAAATGGAATTGAATTGCTGGGAGGCAGTTGAGCAAACAAGGATAAGAAGAGGTAGGAGATGAGGAGAGGAAGAATGAGAGCAGTGTTTCCATGTGGGGTCATGGGGGCATTCGGAGGGTGAGCATTGGGGGACCAGAGAGGAGTCAGTTGAGAAAGGCATCGGGGGGTGAGCAGCAGGCAAGGTACAGGGATCCCTAGCCGGGAGTTGGGCTGGGGAGACTTGCTGAGGAAGAGATGTGTGCAGGGAGGTGCAGGCCTGCCAGACTATTGAGGGCAGTTGGCAGACAGGGTCCTTTCAACTCGAAATTGAGAGATGGCTTCTGGAAGGCTGCAGAAAGAGGATAACGCCACGCTGAGGGTGAGGGTGAAGGGAGATCGGTCCGTGTGCCTAGGATCCCAACAGGGAGACAAAGCCCAGCTGGATATTATTGCAGCATGTCTCTCATTTGTCTTGCTGCTTCTAATGTATCTGCCCGGGACTGCTTACCCCACCATGAAATCAAGCAATGGCTCAGTTATTTAGCTCTGTAGGGATATATTCTCAGGGCATTTTTTAAAACTAAAGCTTAATTCTCTAAGCACTGAGGCCTAACTGAATCCTGCATTTCTCCACATTCTCAGAGGTGCTCTCTTCTTCCTCGCCACTTCATGCAAATCTTAACTTTTTATTTAAGAAACACGACCATCTTGATGGTCTGCATGCACAGAGGTTGCTGAGGTGCAGGGCCTGACTGTCCCAGCCGTGCTGGGCGCCTCTCAGGCCTCCCAGGGCTGTCCCTCTGCTTCACAGGCTCAGTGTCACCGTCTTGGCCACGCTCCCAGTTGCAGCCGCCACCAGCCAAGGCCCTTTCCGCTCTCCATTGCTTTTTCCTTTGGCTTGTCCCCGCAGCCACATCTCCCCTCTTGGCCCCGGCGGCTTCCTTCTTCAGCCATCCCCGGGGTAACCAGAGGCTCCTGGTCAGCAAGCGGCCTGTTTGCAGGGCCCGGATGTCCTGTTGGGGCTCTGCCTCCTCTTGGCTCTTTGCAGCATTGCTCAGAGCATTTGTTTGCAAGGCTGGCTGCAGAGGTGCTTTCTTTCCTGCTTTTTGCCTCTGCTTTCTTCCCTCCTGGGGGTTCATGGCTTTTCCACATGGTGGCTTTGCTAGAAGAAAGGCTCCCTGACAGCCGAGGTGCTGGTGGCTGTCGCAGGTGATCAGTCATGCGCGCTGTGCTCCGGCCCAGGGCAAAGGTCGCCACTCCCAGCTCGCAGGCTTTGAAAGGGACTTCGCCGGTCTTTTGATGGCAGTGGCGAAAGTTACAAAGGAGCCGGTTTTTCTCCTTCTCTTCGTTTGATTCAGAGCATGGATTGTGGAGCCAGGCTGCCTGGGTTCAAATCCTGGCTCTCCCCCTAATTAGCCTTAGGTGAATTACTTAACATCTTTATTTCTTAATCTGTAAAAGAGGGATAATACTAGCACCCAGGACAGAGGAGCTGATGTGAAGATTCTGTCATATAATACAGTTTATTTATATATATAGAACATGTCAAATATAAAGTGATGTTGCATTATATGTCTTTATATCATATTGCATTACATTTGTATTATTTTACAAGACATATATTTATGCTATTATATATAATAACATTATATATAAGATATAACATATAAAGTACACATATATAATTAATATATGTATGCCTTTTAGCAGAGAGTGGTATACTAGTAAAGCATGCAGGTGGTATATAAGAGTTTAGTATTATTTTTGGTTTTGTGGAGATTTTTTTTTTGTGTTTTTTTTGAGGTTGAAGTACATTTATATTTTTGACTTATAATCAAGGCTGATTATTATTCCTCAGACTCTCCTGGGTGGTTGGTTGTCATTTCTGTCCTTATTTTAAGGCTACAGCAGTTTGCAGGGAGTAGGCACCGAGTGAGAATGTGTGGCTTGATTTAAATCTGAAGCACAGAAAGCACCTGGTGGACTGAGAGTCTGAGGCAGTGGAAACATCTGGAAAAGTTGCTGGTCAGGAGGTAAACCAGTCAGTCCACCTGCCCATCTCCTTGGGTCCGCGGAGGGCGCTCTTGTTTCTAATGCTCTTCTGCTCTGGCTCTGTTTCAGAACTTGGGTTTGGGAGAAAGATTCAGAGGCCAGGCCCGGCCCAACCTTTGCCCATGCTTTGCCTCTCTGCAATTCTAGAGTTGGGACGCAGGGAATCAAACTGTTATTAGTATTTTCCTTAAAATAATTTTCTTTTTAAGAGCCGTATTTCATGCTAAAATTGAGCTATGCAGTGAGGTAAGTTTTTTTTCTTTTTTTTTTTCAAATTCAAAAAACACATATTGGGGGCATCTTCCATGCCAGAAAAATTTAATTAAGATCCTACCCCCTCAGTGTAGTTCTAGTCCAGAAGTACAGCTTTGTAGACATGAACACTAAAATATAATAGCAATAACATGCTAAGAAAGTATTTTGGGTCCTGGAGACACAAAAGCAAAGGGTTCCATTAATTCTGCGTGTGAAATGGGACCGGCAGGGGTGCATCTTGAAAATGTTGATGGAAGAGATTTTATGGGAGCCGGATCCGAAGTGTTGAGTAGGTTTGCATGAGTCAGACAGGGAAAGGAAGTGCATTGGAGACAGAAAACAACATGAATAAAAGCCCAGAGCCTCCAGGCATCCTGGTGGTCGGAGAATTACAAGAATCTGCCATGGCTGAGAAGTACACATGGGGGAGAACAATGAGCATGAACAGTAGCGGATGGTCCAGAGTTATTTATCGGCCGTCTGCTGGAGCTGGCTCGTGTCTGGCTCAGGAGGGAGAGCCATTTATTAACCAGCCAGTCGTTTTGCAAGTGGATTGTTTAACTGTTGGTCGCTTGCAATTGACAGTGGTGGAAATATTTACACCATGGGATCAGCAAATGCCGCATAGGAGGGCTTCCCCCATCTCCCTTCCCCTTCCCTCCTCCCCCCTGCCAAGAGTTGCTTTTCCAGAACTCTGCTGATTGTCATGCCCTAGTATGGCACTCTGGTCATTACTCTTTAGGGTCCTTCTGTGTAGGCCAGGTGGAGCCAGTGCAGGCTGGCTGGAGGGGGACAGTATGATAAGATTTGTAACTTCGGAAGGCAACTCCGTGTCTTTGCTCTTGTTTCGGAGGAAACAGGCCAAGCAAGGGCGACATTGGGGAGTGTTTTGGGGGGTAGCATTTGAGGAGAACCCAGGAAACAGGACTGGGCAGAAGGAGGAGTTGAATGACAGAGCTGCTGTACAGTTGGTCCCACAGGGATGCTTTGGAGCTGGAACGGTTCCACCCAGAGGCACAGGATGAAGGCGGCCCCTGTGGAGGGTATAGAACCACAGGGAAGTGGCTCTCTTCCTCTGGAGAAGGCTCAGCAAGGAGGGGAGGGAATGCCTCAGGGCTTCAGGACTGAGGCCATTCTGGGTGTTGCACCCCATTATCCACATCACCCTGCTGCAGTTCAGAGGACATAAGAGCTCCAAGGGTGGTGGGAGGTGGGAGGCTGGGAGAATGGCTGGGAGAGGGTTATGGAAGTCCAGGTTAAAGATGATGAAGGCCTTCAGTAAAGCCATGGGGATGGAGGAGGTAGGGACTGGCAAGTGGAAGGTGGGGTCCATGGCACGGGTTCCTCTAAGGTAGTGGTTCTTAACTCGGGGCAGGGGCTGTTCCCAATGTCAGGAAACATTTTTGGGAGTCATAACTGGGGTAATGGGGGGTGTCTGTGCTCCTGGCCTCTCATGGGTAGATGTCAGAGATGCTGCCAAGCATTCTATAACATACAGGACGCTGCCCCTTCCTCCCCCCCCCCCCAATAAAGAAATATCAGGCCCCAAAGGTTAGTAGTGCAGAGTTAATAGATATTAGGAATAACGGAAGTGTGAGACGCCTTCTTTCTCAGTTCCTGCCCTGGGAATCTGGGAATTGAGCCCATGATTGAGTACTTGATGGTTAAAGTGGAGATGGTACTTTACTGATGGACAGAGAAGAACTTTTATAAGCAAATACATATCACAGTTATTGATTGGTTGGTAATCATTGGTTTCCTGTTATTTTTAGAAGTGCTAAATATGTAGTGGGAGGAACCTTTCCTAGTCCCTTCTCTTAGACCTTTGTAAATGCAAATTGGTGCCTTTCCTCTTGGGTGTAGCTCTTTAATTACATTTCCTTCTATTTGCCATTGACCTTGGGCCAGTGGTTCTCAGCCTGAGAGTAAATTATAATTACCTGGGGGAACTTTTAGACATCCCAGTGTCCCCGCTGCATTTGGAGCAATTAATCAGGACTCCAGGGATAGGATCAGGCATCATTATATGTTAAAGCTCCCTGGGGACTCCAGGGTGCAGCCACGGTTAAGAACCACTATATTGGATTTAAAGAACCATCCCCCCCCCCCCCCAAAAAAAAAAAAAAGTCCTAGCTTTGGATGCTGAAATAAAGAGAGAAATTTAACCTGTGCAGATAACTGTCTATGGCCCTCAGGTTATAACTACTGTATTTGTATTATTATATTATAATACTATAATGTAAAATGCTTCAGATTTTAAGGGCTGTATTCAGACAAATTTATTTCCCAGCAACACTGTAGACATTGTTTGCTGTGGTTTGGTAGAAGCAATAAAAGAAATATCAGGAAGCTATTGTGACCAGGCTGATATCTGTATTTCTGGCCAGAAGGGCTGTTTTCATCAATGAGTCCGGTGACAGCCTTTGAGCATGGTGACAGCTTCCAGGTTCCAGTGATTAAGTCATTACCCTGGAAGCCAGCCTCGCTGGAGTAAATGATCAGGACAGATGTTCCGCCTCAGTCCAGAGGGAGTAACATCATCTTCGAACATCATCTACATATTTGATGACATTTTTTGAAGAGAACTTAATTGGCAAAACTAAAGGTGATACTTTTTTGTTTGTTGCATGTAGGGAGATAGAGGGCCATTCAAAAGATAAATCCAAGGAACTTAAATATATATATATTATTACAGAGAGGAAGGGAAGGGGAGCGAGAGAGAGAAATATCAATGATGAGAGAGAATCATTGATCATCTCTCTCCTGCATGCCCCTACCAGGAACCAAATGATGACCTCCTGGTTCATAGGTTGACATTCAGACACTGAGCCATGCTGGCCGGGCTCAAGGAACTTTTATAAAGATATATTGAACTATTTTGAAACTGTAGATATAGAGAAACTAGTGTTTTGTGAATAGGGACATTTTTTAAAGGGATCCAATAGCATTTGGTTCACCAACAATGTTTTTTGTCATCTTACGAATGAAAAACTTTAACCTTGTGGCACTGGGGTTGCTCAAGCATTTCATGTCCAAGGCTGAATTGGGAAGATTTAGTGCTTTCTTTCCGAAGCAAGAGTTAAGAGAATCATGACATCCTAGGGTCTCACAGGAGGTGGCCTACCATGTTGTGAAGAGTTTCCAGCCAGGAGCAAAGGGTCTAATGCCTACTATAGCTTCTCAGCTTCCATCATGCTAGGAATGCAAGAGCTGCTCTGTTTACTGCATGGTGATAGAAAGTCAGTAGGATTTTGTTCACTCTAAGTAACTGAAGACCCAACCAAAGTAGTTGCAACAACAGGGCTATTTTACCCTCTCTGAGAAGATACCTGGAGCTACCTCACTGTTCCAGGGAGGGTTCATTCAATAATTCAGCCATGCCCTGGCTTCAGATGGCATCTGGTTTGCTTTCTGGTTCCCTTGACTTTTTCTTCCTGGTCACATGACAACAGCAAAAGGCAGGCAGAGAAGGGGGCATTTCTCCCCCTGGGTTTTATTATTTTGATCAGGAAGGAAAAGCTTCCAGGAGCTCCCAGCAGACTTCCCCTCAGGTTTCAAACCTGGAACCCAAAGCTATATAACTTGTTCACCCTGAAACCCATCAAGGGGTTACTGTCATTGGCATACACTAGGGGTTAGCAAACTTCTTTAAAAATCTGATGGTGAATATTTTGGGCTTTGTGGGCAACATGTGTTCTCTGGTCCATGTTCTTCTTTTCTTTTCTGAACCCTGTGAAAATGTAGAAACCACTATTAGATCTAGGTGTGTGTGCACGAGGCATTAGCTGATCAACAATGTTCCTTCTCTTGTCCATTTATACAGCTTTAAAGTAATTTGGCAAGGGATAATTTGATGAAAACTTGTGTTATAAATTCTGAGGCCTTTAGCTGTCCTTTTATTGAAGTGGGGTTACTATTCTCACTATGTTAGGTTGAACTGGGTTAACACCCCTACCCCCCAAATCTCAGTGGCTTGCTACATTTCTCAAATGAATCAGCAGGGAAATCTTCCCCACTCAGTGACTCAGTGACCCAACCTGATAGAGGCTCCGCCATTGTGTGGTTGCACCATCAGCGCACATGGCCTTCTCAGTCTGTATGACGAAGACAGGTTGTAGAACAGCTCTGAGCTCCCGGCTGCCTCAGGCTGCAGGTGACATATTTCACTGGCCAGAGTGATCACGTGGGTTACTCCAAGAGCAAGGAGGGCTGGGAAATATGGGGGAACAAATGGGACGTTTAGTATTACTGTCCCTTCCACAACCCCAGTGCTTTATTCATAGTCTTCAGAAGGAGAGTCTTGATGACATTACATCATTATAACACCAGTAGCTTCCAGTCCTTTGCCTTCTATCTTCGCTTCAACTCCTGTTTTTCTTTTTTACATTATAAGATTACATTCTTCTCCTTTCCCATGCCTTTCTCTTTCCGTATACAGAATTGTGTCAATAGAAGTCAGAATGAACCAAGTAGAAAATGATAGAAGTGAAAGGTATGTCGTCATTGGGTTTCTTCAGTATGAAAATTCAATAGGATTGATCCCTGCAAAGTCAGAGGCACCTTCTTTTGCCCTTGGAATACTCCTCTAACTCAGTGAGTCTCCCCGGGGAGAGCTGTTACTCCCTGGAGTATATCAGGCAATGTCTAAGGACATATTTTGGTTGTCAAAAGTGATGGGGTTGCTACCAGCATCTAGTGGGAAGAGGTCGATATATTACTAAATATCAGATATATTACTAAATATTGTGCAATGCATATGACAGCCACCAACCACAGAAAATTATCAAGTCCCAGAGGAATTGTATGCACATTATACAGTTGGAGAATTACTGATCTTAGCTGGTCTCATATTGTGGTCCCATTACTACCTATAACACTTTTATACTGAAATACAAGGGCTCCTTCTTAAAAAACGTTATAATTAATTTCCTTCCTTCTTTCCCCCCTTCCCTCTCCCTCCCTACTTTCCCTCATTTTCAACATGCACATGCATAGGACTGGCCCTACACCTACTACTGAATCAGAATTCCAGGGGGTAGGACCACAGTCTATTAAATAAATATCCCAGGACATTTATATGACCCTGAAGTCTGAGAACCAAGTACTAGGTCAAATCTTAAATCAACAGTTATCTCTATTTTCCTCCAAAACTTTGGATTTAGGTGGCCCAACCTCACAGTGGTGTCAACTCTGTTGAATTTTTGTGTTGAGTTAATAGCACTGTCATTCTCCTGCTGCCCCCAGATTCCCACCTGGCTTTCACCCCATTATTGGAGTACGTGCATTAAAAAATGCACAGTCTCACCAAGATTCAGAAAGAAAAAAAAGCCATTTTGTGTACAGCTGTTGCCTTTCTAGAATGTTCCCACTTCTGTGTGTGTGTTGCTCCCTTCAAGTTTCAAGTGTGTTGCCACTGTGTGTGTCTGTCCTGCATCTTCCCACTGCCCACTCATCTCTGGGCGTCTACAGTCTGGCTTCTCTCCCCACTTTGCCACCCAATCTCTTCTTGCAAAAGTCACCAGGGCCTTCTTTATTTCCATTTTCAGCGACCTTTTTTGAGTGCATTAAAGCAAACCTCTTAGAGGTTGGCAACCTTATAAAACTCATGTAGCACGGATCTGACTTTTTTGCTGGTGTGCACAGTTGAGCATGACTCTCAGCCTCCAAGCCAGGGAGAAATTGGATCTTACCTTCCCTTTGCTTGCCAATCCCCAGGGTAGGAAAGTAGTCAGTCACTGAAGACTTTTATACTTAAAAACATGTTTTACAAATTCAGGTTTATTGCATTTTTTTTTTTTTTAGCATGAAGCTAGTTATTTTAGTTCCTAATTCACTTAATTACCAAATTTCTTCAGATAAATAATTGCCCCTGTGATTCTTGTGATGTGTTGATTCTGACTAGACTCTTGCCTTATTTCATAGAATGCACCCGTATTCAGGGTAGCTAAGCCAGGCATTATCTTCCCTTTGAGGACCTGCAAATGAAATCTTTAAAATCCAGAAGAAGCAGAAGTACTCAGATGGAAAGGAAATAAAATAAGAGTGCAACCAATGCTGGGCATTCTTCCCCCCAAAACAGACCTTCCTCCATCCCTCCATTCTTCTCCTCTCCTCTCCTCTCCTCTCCTCTCCTCTCCTCTCCTCTCCTCTCCTCTCCTCTCCTCTCCTCTCCTCTCCTCTCCTCTCCTCTCCTCTCTTCTCCTTCCTCCTTCCCTTCCTTCCCGGCTTCCTTCCTTCCTTCCATATCCCATTTCTTCTACCTTTCTTCCTTCTTTCTTTCTCTTTTTTACACACTCAGCAAACACATTCCAGACAGTACATTAGGCTCTGGGGAGAGAACAATGAAACAGACTCAGCTCCTTGCCTTTAAGACGCTAAGGGTTTAGCACAGGACAGTGTTGTTATCAAATAAAACAATTGGCTAAACATGCCTTGAAGGTGAGGGTCCATGGACTGGGAGGGAGCGATGAAGACGGGGTGAGTGGAAAGCAGGTCGAGACTCAACCTGGAGAGGTGAGCAGGTGTCCCGCTGCAGCAGTTTCAGCCACTGCGTTCCCCTAGCGGATCCAGGGCCGAGAGATGTGAGCTTTCCTGGTGCAGCTGCGGGTCCTGAGGTGTGTGGACAGAGGAGGCTGGCGAAGGAGGGGCCACAAGTCTGGATGTTAATGTAGAAAAGAGCAGGACTGTGCATCGGTGACGGCTCAGTGGCCCCTGGCTTGGAGAAGTATGGGGCCCTGAAGGATGGGAGGGTCCGTAAAAAGCCCAGTGCAAAGTCTAGATGAGTTTGGTGTTGAAAGGTTGTCTGGGGTCATAGAAACCTTGACAGTCACACAGGTGAGAAGCACGGGGAGAGAAGAGGCCAAAGACAGATTCTTAGATCTGGGCAACTTTTTTTTTTTTTTTTTTAATTAACATATTTTTATTGATTTTAGAGATGAAGGAAGAGGGAGAGAGAGAGACATCAGCAATGAGAGGGAATCATTGATAGGCTGCCTCCTGCATGCCTCACGCTGGGGATTGAGCCTGTAATCTGGTTCACAGGTAGACACTCAACCACTCAACCATGCCAGCCGGGGCAAGGTCTGGGCGACTTCTGATGAGGGGAAGGATAAAGGAAAAGTTGCTTTGAAAACCTGTGTGGTACAGATTTATTTTTTTAAAAGTATATTTTATTGATTTTTTACAGAGAGGAAGGGAGAGGGAGTGAGTAATAAACATCAATGAGAGAGAAACATTGATCAGTTGCCTCCTGAACACCCCCGACTGGGGATGTGCCCGCAACCAAGGTACATGCCCTTGACCAGAACCGAACCTGGGACCCTTTAGTCCGCAGACCGACGCTCTATCCACTGAGCCAAACCGGTTAGGGCTGTGTGGTGCAGATTTAAAACGCTCACTGCTCTTCCCAGTAGACTGTGAGAAAGTCCTTTTTATGATGATGAACTCCTGTCCCCTTATCCTTCCCCTCCAGGAGTAACTCAGAGCACATTGCTCCCCTTTCCACGTGACAGCTCTTGAAACGATAGGGAGACAGCTCTCCGATTTCCCTTGCTCATTTCCTCTCTGGGTGACACTCTCCCTGCAGTCACGTGTGTGTCTCCTCCCCCCCCCCAGGCCAGTATGGGACATGGCTTCTAGCCCTCTTACCTGTACTGCTGGCCCGGCCAGCAGCAGGTGGTGGCCTTGCAATGGGAAGCATAAGGGGAACGCCTTCCTGCTTCCGAAGACATTTCTTTTCTTCCCATTTTTACAGCCGCCTCTGCATGAGCTGTTGGGTCAGTGTGCCCGAGGGGTGGAAGAGGCAGCTTGGGGCCCCGCTGAATAGCTTGGCTTTGTCTAGAGGCATGTTTTTCTGACTGTTTACAGTACCCGACAGGGTCGTTTTTGTTCTAGGGAGAGCTGGTTGGAGAAAGCAGGCTGCTGAGAAAGCTCTGGGGCTCCGCTTCCCTCTGGGGCTACCTCCCAGGGAGCTGCCATTTAGGATCCCCCAGGCACCCTCTGCCCAGCCGAGGTCATCTGAGGCCTCTGCATCCTCTGCCCAAGGCTCACACTGATACTGAGGGGAAGAGAAACCGTCACCGACTTCTCCAGCTTCATCGGAGCCAGGAAGGAGCCCCGAGCAGCATGATTTCGTTTTAATCATCAGTCCCATTACAAAAAAAAGAAAAAAAGAAAAGAAAAGAAAAGAAAATCCAACAACAGCTGTGTACCACTTTTCATAACTTTTCCTCCATGGTTGGCAGTCAGATTGCTTTCTTTTGCAGAAAACACGATGTCAGTGCTAGGCAGAATTTATGTGTAAAAACTTGAAAGGAGACAGTTTGGAAAGGAAGGCGAAATTAGTGAGGTTTTCAGTTTGCATTTGGAATGAATCACACACATTTGGGATTGGAACGTGCAAACAGAATGCTGGATTTTCTTTCTCGGGCCTTCCTGTTTTCTGTCCCAACCCTGGGCCCGTAGAGGCCTCCTCTCCCTGCAGGCTCTGCCCGGAGCAAGGGGAACCCAGGCAGGAGGGACCTGGAGCGCCGCCTCCCCGGTCAGCAGGGAGCAGGTTAGCATCTCCTGTAAGCCGGGCCTGGACTCTGGTCAGCTGATTGGTGTGGCAAGTACATTCCAGCAGGGGGAAAAAATGCTTGGCTGGTCGCTGTGGCTTCCAGAACATGCCGTCCTTCCATAAAATGACCCGAGAACACAGAGTGCTATTGAGGGCAGCTGGCTTTCTATGGAGCCCTCTACTTCTCTCCCCCAGGGGTCAAGACCCAGGTGGCCTCTGACAGTGAATTCTACAAAGAAGTCTAAAAAGAAGTGTAGGTTCAAGTCTCAGTTCTACCCATTATTGCTTTGATGGCCTGGGGTAAACTCTTGCCTATGTGAAGTTTGTAACCACCCTGAACTACAGCTTCGCCCTCTTTCCCTCTGCATGCCATGGGTGTTCCCCCTCCCCTTCCCCACCCTGCCCCGCCTTTGCTCATAGAAACAGGTCATACTTGGTGCATGATTTAAAGGTTTGTTCACAGGACTCATGGGACCTGCACAGTCTCGGATTCCTCCTTTGTAAAGAGCAATATGACTTCCTCTTAGGGAAGGCCTTCTTCCAGCTTTGAAGATGTATGATTTACTTACAGTATCAACTCAATGGGTGTTTGCTGGGCAGGATATAGGAAACTCTCTATTGCAATATTGTGTAGCTATCAAAATATATTCAGAGTTTTAAATAATTAGCATAACAAGGGAACTTTTGATACAGCCTTTGCCTGTTGAGGTCTGTTCTGCCATGGAATCTGTTCATGGTAATACTAACAAAGCAGAGAAGTGCATCCCAATATTTACCCGGATCACGGTTAGAGTCAGGATGACTCATGCATCGGCCAGCTGGCTGGAGCCCACTCTATCCTTCTGGTCAGTGTTACACTTGAAGTTGGTTATTCCTCAGCCAGTTATATCTTTCTGAATACCACGCAGGGATAAAGAGGTCTCCATAAAGCAAAGGAGATGGGAGTAAGGAAAGGAAGAGTTACCATATATGAGGATTTCTCGGAGAAATCCTGAGCTGGTGTTGTGTCTGCTACTTAAGATTATCTGATTGGTCTGCTCTGTAGGCACCATGGCCATTTGCTGCTCAGGGGCTGACGTGGGTTAGTTAGGAAGTGGGCCATCTGCAGCCAGAAAGGTTTGAGATGATCAAGGGGGGAAGAGGTGAGAGGAAATGCCATTGTGGTGAGTTTCCTTTCATTGTGCATTGATCGATTCTTCTAGAGGAAGGCTCTGGACGGAGTCCCTTTCCATGTTCACTGCTGCTAGATTGACTGTTAAACAGTGGTTTTAGTCTTGGGTGGTTTTTGATGAGACAACTGGGAAAATCCTGGAAATACTCTACTATAAAAAAAAATGCTAATCTGTAAATCTGTAGATAACCATGACTCTCAAATCATGATTGCCTGTCTAACCCTATTTCTTTCTACCTGGACAGTCCCTCAACTTCACTCCACTCAACCGAAATGAACCCCTTCTTGTCCCCCCTGGCTGCTTCTCTCTTGTTCTAGTTCTCAGTTGGAACCTGCCATTCCTCCTAAGATGTAGTTCAGTTTTCCTCTTCTCTGTCTTTTCTGTTACCGATCAAGTCCAGGCTTCTTTCTTCTCTCTTTGGAATTCTGCAGCAATCTCTCAGTCCATGTTCCTGCCTTCAGGCTTGTTCCCCCATCTCAATACACTCTTTCTGCCATCAGAATGACTAAAGAAGTAAGTAATTCAGCAACCATTTCTGGGTCAGTCATGCTCTTCACAGGGCTGAGTGTAGGACAGCAGATTAATCACTGTTTCTGCTCTCACTTATGTTCTAGTGCTGAAGACCAACAAAGCCAGGTATACAGGCACATAACTAAGGTGTTTATCAACGTTATCAAGAAGAAAGAAACAGCCCTAGCCAGATTTGCTCTGTGGATAGAGCATTGGCCTGCAGACTGAGGGGTCCTAGGTTTGATTCCAGCCAAGGGCACATGCCCAGGTTTTGGGCTTGATCCCCAATGGGGGGCATGCAGGAGGCAGCCGATCAATGATTCTTTCTCTCTCATCATTGATGTTTCTATCTCTCTGTCCCTCTCCCTTCCTCTCTGAAATCAATCAATAAATATATTAAGAAAAAAGAAGAGGAAAGAAACAAGGATTTGGGATGGAGGATAAAAAGAGCGAGAAGGACCTAGAATGGAAAGAGGCGGAGACATAAATGTTCCAGGCAGAAAAGACAGTGTGTGCAGACTCTGAGATGTGTAAAAGCTGGGTGGGCTCCAAGCACTGAAAACCAGAAGAGAATGGCTAGTGCACAGGCCATCAAAGAGAGAGATTCATGGTAGGATCAACGAAATGGGCCGCATCACATCACACAGGCCTTGTGGGCTGTAATAAGGAGTGCATTTTACTCCAGGTTCAGTGGGAAGCTCCTTAGGAACTTTAAACACAAGAGTAGTTTTCTCAAATTTACATTTTACTATTACTCTTACTTTGTGGTGTGTGGGTCAGAGGAAGAAGAAGGAGAAGGTGTGGAGACCAAGTAGGAGATTGTTGTGGAAGTCCGGGTAAGAGATGTAGAGTCTACACTGTAGATTAAGGCATCAGCAAGAGAGATGGAGAGAGTTGGGCAGATTTAAAATAATTGCAGAGATAAAGTCAATGTGATCTATTGGGTTAGACATGAGTGGAAAACCACAGGACGAAGTTAAGAATGGCAGCTATGAACAACTGGATGGAGGGTTGATCTTTTGCAATTTTGACCCTCTAAACTCCTTTCCACTTTTAAGGACTCATATGATTAGATTGGGGTCACCTAAACCATCCAAGCAATCTCCTCATCTCAGCAGGTTCAAACATCCCACGTGTCAGTGTTGCATCTGTATCGCCCTGTCGGCTGGGACGTCCTTCAGAGAAAAGATTATGGCTTAGTCATGTTGGTGTCACCATTACTTAACACAGTGTAAAGCCTGTAGAAAGCTCAAAATTGTTTCAGATGAGTTTTAAGTGGTTTCTCTAGACGCTGTAGTACCTAGCATATCTCCCCCCTTCACCTTCAGAGCATGTCCTTCTGTTCCCTGATCAGCCGTTAGTCTGAGACAGCCCTGCTCTGATCTCTTGATGCATTTCAGAGGTCTTGGGTTGTTCTAAGTGGATTGATTCCAAGTTCTGTAAAGCCGAGTGACTTAGCATATTGTCCTTCAACTTGTCTTTTTTAAGGAGGCAGGCATATTTCATGCCACTGAAAAGCATGCTAGCTATGCAAGTGGTCACTTAACAATTATGAATAAGTATACATTTTCACAACCACTACTTGTAGTGCTTAGAATGGAACATTTTACACCTGATAAAGAAGTTGACAAAAATATGGTTGATGCCTGCACAATATATTCACCATAAAGTGCTAAGAGTTGAAAGCATTTTGAAAATGGTACACACATACAGGCCCTGACCAGAGTGGCTCAGTTGATTGGGTGGCATCCGTGTACCCATAAGTTGATAGTTAAATTCCTGGTTAGGGCATATGCCTGGGTTGCTGGATCAATCCCCAGTAAGGGGTGTATAAGAGGCAGTGATTGATGTTCTACTCTCCCATAGATGTTTCTCTCTTTATTCCTCACCCTTCCTCTCTTTCTAAAAATCAATAGAAATACTTTTTAAAATTCTAAAAAAAAGTAAATATAGTATGATTTCAATTTTATAAGACTTTTCGGTAGCTATGCAAATATATACATTTATAGCTATGTGTAAAAAATGATGGTAAAAAAGTGCACCAAAATATTAACAACTGGTTTCGCCTGTGGTGGGAATTTGGCTAACTTCAATTTTATTTTTTATACTTTTTCTGTTTCTAAATTTTATAATAAACATTTTCTACTTTTGAATTCAGGAAATCTGTAATATTTGCTTTTGAAAGTAATTTATTATTACTGGCAAAAATTATTATTAATATTGGAAAAAATGTAAGAGCCACACCCAAAGGCACATGCTTTTTCATGTCCCTCCCCCTTTCCACCCAGCATCATGGCTGCAGTAGAAGCCTTTGCATTTCTAAAGCACCAGGAGTATAAAAGTTTTAAAATTTAATTTTAATTTTTAATTTTGGCTAGTGATGAAGACAACAAGAAACCAGAGTTCTTTCTTTTCTTTCTTCTAGTTTTAATATGTGTTTATTGGTTTCAGAGAAAAAAGGAGGGAGAGGGAGAGAGAGAGATAGAAACATCAATGAGAAGAGAGTCTTTGATTGGCTGCCTCCCACAGACCCCACACTGGGGATCAAGTCCATAACCCAGGCATGCGCCCTGACCAGGAATCAAACTGTGACCTCCTGGTTCATGGGTCAATGCTCAACTATTGAGCGACACTGGCCAGGCTGAAACTAGATGTCCTTGATTTGAAATGCTTTTTGTAGCCAAGAGAATGGAGGTTCATGCACATAAATGATTATTGACCTAGGAGAGGATTTGGGGGTGACTTAAAATGGGAAAATGTCATCAGCGTTCAAGAGGTTTATTTAAGGTGTGCCAGATTCGATCTGGTTGACTCCCCAAACTCAGGCAGATGTTCCAGAGGTTTCCGAGGAAGGCTTCCGTCTGCCCTGGAACGTGAGATGGCAGCGGGACTTTCTGAATGCAGCCTAATTCCCAAGACCAAAATAGTCCAGTGAGTCACTTGGATATATTCTGAATCAAAGACTTAGAAACCCAGCCATGCAGAACCTCCACTGCTCAGCTCAGAGTGAACGTCAGCTCATTTGGATTTCAAGGCTGCTGAGGGAGCTGCTGCTGCTCAAGGCAGCTGGGGGAGTGTTAGAGTGAAGAGAGATGATTCTATGGGCAAGGAATACATGCTATGGTATGCTACGGCCTTTTAATTATTTTTTTCATGCTCTCTGTGCTGCTCAGCCTGGTGTAAGGCGCATACAACGTGTTGGGTGGATGACAGAGACCAGAGCAGAATCTTATGAAGTGCTGACCGAGGAGGCTGCCAGCCATCTGGTTTGCTGGGACTGCCCCTCTGCACAACTCTCATCTTGGTTTAATCATGAAGTGTCCTCTTTCAAAAGCCTCCCATTTGCGATGATCGCTTTAGAGGGTTACCCTGTGACCGAGGTGGCTAAGAGCAATCTAGAATCCCGTGGTGATGTCATCTCTGTCTGCATAGCAGTTGTCTGCCTGGCAAGAAGGTGAGAGCCACACCCAAGGGCACATGCCTTTCGATGCCCCTCTCCCCCTTCCTACCTGGCATCATGCCTGCAGTAGCGCCTTTGTACCCAGCCATTGCAGATAGAGACACGACACTGTGGAAGGAGCCCTAGCCCATGAAAGCCCTGGACGCGTTGATTTCTTTCTGTGGCCGCAGCTGTCACATGTGGTGGCAAGATTTCTGGGACTCTGCCCTCTGCATCGGGGGCCGATGGGATGCCATCCCGAGAACACATTGCAACTGACAAGCTGCCTTGACATTTGCTCTCTGGCCCCCAAGCCATGGATTTGCTTCTTCTTTATGACAGTTTGCACGTCTGCTCCCTTCATTCCTCTGGGGACTCCCGCTCCATCCCCTTGTCAACTTTAGAAGAATAAGTTGAAAGGCAGCGTGTCTAATGAACGGAGGATTTAGTACCCTTAATTGCCCCAGAAGCCCCAGCAGTCAGTCTCCAGGACCAAGCTGACGAGGGACTCAAATTGAGACAAACGTCTGTGTCTCCACAAAGGCCAGGCACTTTGGTTTTCTGACTCCCGCCGGGAAGTGATAAAGGAGATTGGGGAAATGCTCGCATTTTCTGAATGGGGGTTTAAGTTCCCAGAAACCTCCCATGCTCTGTAAATAAAAGATCAAGCACTGAGCTAGTTCAAAATGAAGAGAATAGTTCTGAACTTGTCCTGGGTCCCTGAGCCCTCTGAGAAAGGATGAGGATGGTGGATCCTGTTCCCAGAAAAGTGTGCATGTGCATACACAAAGAAACCTTTGCATGTCATTTCAGAGGAGTTGTGTTGTCCAGTCAGCTCTGTGGATTGTAGATTCATGTAGTAGACATAGCGGGTTGACTCCATGATGTGCAAGCTCCATGCTCCCCTACCTTCTCTTTATTATAAACCCTGTTCTCTGCCCTGGCCAGCTACCTCAGTTGGTTAGTGTCCCGTCCTGATACACCAAGGTTGTGGGTTTGATCCCTGATCAGAGCACATACCAGAATCAACCAATGAATGCACACATAAGTGGAACAAATTGATATAACTCTCTCTCTCTCTCTCTCTCTCTCTCTCTCTCTCTCTCTCTCTCTCTCTCTCTCTCTCCCTCTCTCTCCCTTCCTCTTTCTATCTCAAATTAATAATTAAAAAATTTAAAAATATGTATTATTTAAGAAAAAAAAAGAGAAGCCCTGTTCTCCTTGTATACCTCACCCTTCTCCATGTCAATTGTGCACTTGAGTGGAGGCCTTGACCCCAGCCCTGGGCATGGAGGTGGTGGAAGAGTGACTGGGCGAAGCCAATGACGATGGTCCTGTGCCAGAGGTGGGTTCTGGCATAGGTATGTGATCCTTTATTGGCCAATAAGACAGGAGGGTAACTCTACATGAGGAGCTTTGGGTAAAATTTTTATCCTTCTTAAAATAATAGACAGTAGTATGGAATAAACAATCTTGTATTGCAAACGAGAGAAAGCAAAAAGAACCCTGTGGGATAGCTTGGTATTGGCCATATGTGGATTGTATATGTATTATTATGTTCATGTGCTGATGCATACATATGCGTATTTTTACATATGAGTGTTTACATATTTATATGTATGTATACGTCTGGGCACACCCATATATTTCCTACCTCTCATTGATGAAAGGGCCGAGAAAAAGGGACACCCCAGTACCAATGAACACACCGAGGACCCAGATCTTGACACTACTGAGCGGAAACACGTTTTCTGCAGAAATATCAGGATCGGGGCATGAATCAAGGTGATACTGGAAGAGAAGGCATGCTAACGCCCTAACTCAGTGGTCGGCAAACTGCGGCTCGTGAGCCACATGTGGCTCTTTGGCCCCTTGAGTGTGGCTCTTCCACAAAATACCACGGCCTGGGTGAGTCTATTTTGAAGAAGTGGCGTTAGAAGAAGTTTAAGTTTAAAAAATTTGGCTCTCCAAAGAAATTTCAATCCTTGTACTGGTGCTATTTGGCTCTGCTGACTAATGAGTTTGCCGACCACTGCCCTAACTGATCCTGTCTTTCACAGTCTAACTGGCGGGTTTTTATCCATTAAGTTTGTGATCAAATTAATGGCTTCCTTGGCCATACACTCTTAGTTGCACCTCCTTTGAACTAACCAGCCCCTTGGCTTGCAACAGTGTCCTGTGCCACACCATGCGGGAGGCCAGACGTTCTTCCCTCCCTGCAGTGTGCTTGCAGAAGCCTCCATGCAGAGAAGGCAAACCCATACTTGGAGTGGGGAAGTGGGAATTGCAGGCTCCGCCTCCCCTATGGCTGGACACTATGGGTGGACGTGGTGTGCTATAATCACCTTCTACCCAGGGGCTGGCAGACGCCCTTGCAGGTGCTATAGGGCTTGGCATCTATCTCTGCTGCTGACGGGTTGGACATTCGTCAGTGGCAATGGCTAGGTCAGTGGTAAGCGTGGTACGAGGAAGCCCAACCTGCTGGACCCTTGCCCAGCCTCCATTCCTGCCACCTGAGCTCTTCCATGCCCCGGAGTGGCTGAGAACAGGAGGCTGGCTGCCATCTACGAGCGGTGAGGCATTCCTCCAAGCACGCCTCATGCACCCTTGCTTCTGCTGCTTCCCAGGGCACCTTGTGTCACAGCCTGCACTGCCCTCCTCTGTTTGGCCCACACTTCTGCTACCTACTGGATGAACAGAGAGGATTCTGTGCCAAAGTCTTGCTTGTCCATGTGATCTCAGTCAGTAGCGGGGCAAGGTGGACGATATGGGGAAGGTAGGAAAGCCTTACCCACTTAAGCTCCAAGGATAAAGACTCTCTGAGGGTTTCAAGCTTAGACACACGTGAAATATGCATGTCTCCCTTTTCTCCCTAGGTTAGCGCTTCCGCTTGCGCTTGCACACACGTTCAGTTCACTGAAACATAATGTGACCGGGCAAATAAATACTCAGAAGGAAGCATGGTGTCGCCAGGGATCACAGCCTCTGCCAGGAAATCTAGAACAGGTTGTATTCGGCAAAAGGAAGAGGTGCTACAATAGCCTCAGCCATTGATTTGATATGAAAAAAGGACAGCCCTAGTCTGTGGCCTACTTACGCACAGCTGTATTAAATATGACAGGATTTCACTACCACCACCATCGAATTTAGACTATTTCTTGGATGCTTATGTAATTTTTTTTTTTTTTTTTTTTTTTTTTTTTTTTTTTTTTTACTTATTGTGAGACTATTTGGGGAGCTGAGCCCAGGAAATGTGCTCTTATTCCCTAGAATATCTCTTTGCATTATGATTAGTTTGGCTGTTTGCTTTTCTCCAGGACAGAAAGATTTGGAGAGTTAACCTGATATTCCTGGGTGGAATGTCTTCTTATTTGTTTATACTATTTAAGGAAAAATATCGTTTTTAAAAAATAGTTTAAAAAACTACTTTGCAGCCTTGTTAGTATGGCTCAGTGGTTGTGCATCAACCCATGAACCAGGAGATCACGGTTTGATTCCAGGTCAGGGCATCCCTCACAGGAGGCGTGCAGGAGGCAGCCGATTCATGATTCTCTCTCCTCATTGATGTTTCTATCTCTCTCTCCTTCTCCTTCCTCTCTGAAGCCAATAAAAAAAAATCTATTTAAAAAATAGTTTGCAGCCATGTATGGGGGCCTATGTTCTTGAGAGGAGAGAGTTCTGCAGAACTTAGCCTCATGTCCTAGGACTTTGCTCCTCCCCCCTCAGGCCCCTCGCTTTCTTTCACCCTCACTCCATAGCACGTGCCACACCTGTGGTTGCTTGTGGCTACTCTGGACCCCTCCTCTTTGTCAGAGGACATTCTGTTCTTCCCAACAGCCCTAACCTGTTTGCAGCGTGGCTCACAGGACTCTGCACAGGCTCACCCCCGAGGACAGTACTAGCGTCAGCCTTTCAAAGACCGAAGCTTCTGGGCCAACAGCTTTCAAACACTGAGACGATTGGGAGAGGGAGCAATACATGGAAGTTAGAGAACACAGTCTTGGCATTAAAGGAGTAGGATATCTTGGCATTCATCACGTATAACCCTTGAATATTTTGGAAAAATTCCATTTCATTCTTCCTTTTTTTTGGGGGGGGGAGGGGTGGACCTGAAATAAGAGGCCATAGTACAAGTCAGGAATATGGAGACTGGGAGGTGAGATTCGGTAAGGGAACAACTTTTCTGAAGAAAACATACTTTCCAAAGCAGCTCAATGGACAAAATGCTTGCTGGGAAAGTTAAATAGTCTGAAAATCACCTGAGTTCTGTAGTAATAGAAATAAAAGAATAAAAATTAGAGTGTCTTTTTGATTAAAAAGAAAGAGCAACGTAGTGTTAGGATGGAAAAGTTATATATATAATATCTAGCGTGGGCTTTGGGATTCAGATCTGGATGGAAATACAGACTGTTGGAACTTGAGAAAACATGTTAGCTTCTGCACTCATATAATGAGAAGAATATTTCATTTTTCACTTGTTTTTCTTTATCATTGTGGCAAAATATATATAACACAGACCACACCACCTTGACCATTTTTATGTGTACCTCCAGTGGTATTAACCACATTCACATCATGGTGCTACCATCACCACCATCCATCTCTAGGACATCTTGCAAAACTGAATCTCTGGACGCATTAGACGACTCCCATTTCTCTCCCTTTCTTCTCACCCCCTGTTGCTGTTCTCCTTCCTGTCTCTATGAATTCAACTACTCTAGGGACCTCATCTAAGTTGAGTCCTACAATATTTTTTTGTGTGTGTGCCTGGATTATTTCACTTAGCCTAACATCTTCAAGGTCCATCCATATTGTAGCATGTGCCAGCATTTCCTTCCTTTTTAAGGTTAAATAATATTCCATTATGTGTATAAGTCACATTTTATTTATCCATTTATCTGTCAAGGGGCATTTGGGTTGCTTCTACCTGTTGGCCATTGTGATAAAGCTACTGTGAACATGCATGTGCAAATATGAGATCCGAGTATTAGTTTGTTAAGGCTGCTATAACAAAGTAGGCTGAGTGGTTGAAACAACAGAACATTATTTTCTCACAATTCTAAAGGCTAGAAGTCTGAGATTAAGGTCTTGGTTTCTTCTGAAAACTTTCTCCTTGGTGAACAGATGGCTGTCTTCTTGTATCTCGATGGGGTCTTACTTTGAATAGGTAATGCACTGACATGGCTTAAATTGAAGATTTACAAATTTCCTCTTCTTATAAAGACAACCGTCATGTTGAATTAGAACTGATCATAATTACTCTATTTTAACTTAATTACCTCTTTTAAGACCCATATCCAAAATCATTCTGGAGTACTAGTGGATTAGACTTCAATATACGAAATCTGTGGGAATACCATTCGGCCCATAATACCCTGCTTCGAATTGTTTTGTGTATATACCCAGAAACAGAATGGCTGGATCACATGGTAAATGTATTCCTAAATTTTTGAGGAAATGGTTTATTTTTATAAAGTGGTTATGAGATTCAAAGGCATGTGAAGCACTTAGCGGATGGTTGCTTGGCCCCCCAAAATGTTGACTCTAATTAGTTGTATAGACTGTAAACTGTCTGATCCCAGAATTTTGAGGCAAAGAAATTCAGTCCAGAAAAGTTAAGCAATGTATGCCTTCAAGTTTCTAGTGAGCAGCAGACTCAGAAAAAGAACCTAGGTTCTGACAAGGTCAGGGCTCTCTTATGCACCACTTCTCTGCAGTCCTTCATATAGACTGTTCTACTATTTGCTATTAACTATTCGCTGGTTTTTATGGCATTTGATTCTTTTCTTCCATTTTTAAACCTAGTTTTCTGAATAGGTAACATATTTGTGTATCTGTACAATGAAGTATCATTTGATATTAGAAAGGAAAAAGTACTGATGCATGCTACAACATGGGCGGACCTTGAAACCATTGTGCTAAGTGAAAGGAGCTAGCCATGAAAGCTCACATGTTATCTGATTCCATTTATATGATGTGTCAAAAATAGGCAAATCTATACAGACAGAATGTAGGACCAGAGAGAAGGATAGTATTGGTGGAAAAATGGAGACTAAATGCTAAGGAGTATGATTTTTTTTGGGGGGGGGTGTAGTAAAAATGTTATAAAATTGATTGTGATGAAGGTTGCACAACTCTGTGAATGCATGAAAAACCATCGGATTGTATGGTTCAAACTGGTGAATGTGAATTATATCTCAATAAAGCTGCTACAATACCAATTAGAGGGAGAAGGTAATGTCCTGGATCTATTTTAGACCTTGGGGTCTGCAGCCCTGGAGATTCAGAATTCAGACTCTTCAGTAGCCAACATTCTACTATTTCTCAAAAAGCGGAATGTATCACATACCCACATGTGATCTTGGGGACTTATGGGCAGTTCCTGGGCTGGTAACCACTTCTGACTCATTTGTTTCCACGTTTGACCATGAGCAGCTTTGGAATGGAGGAGGTTCTTGAAAGAAATAAGGACGTTCTAGATCCCACCTACCTTCCAGGCTTACATAGGAGGGTGCCTATTAGAATTTCTCTCTCACACTTTTTATAGACCACCAGCCAGCTCCTCAGGAGCTTCGGCCCGGCGGGAGTACTGAGTAGAATTTCATTTGACGCTGCAGGCGCTCCTTTGCTGACCTCTCCTGTCCTGCCTGTTTCTAATGTGTCTTGGCTTCATGTATCCTCAGGTCCCAGGGGAAATCTTGGCAGAACACCCTGTTATATGTCAATACGAGTGCCTCTCTCAGCTTTTCTTCACATTGAGTTTTCTCTGGGTTGTCACTCTTGAAGCTCTTCTTTTTTCTTCTTGCCTTAAAGAGAGACCTTTCTCTCCTGAGTCTCCCTTTTCTTCACTGAGCTGTCAATCTCACGAGGCCTCCTGAGACCTTGCCCCATCCCTTCTGTTCACTTCTCTCTCTCTTTTTAAAAAAATATATTTTATTGATTTTTTTTACCGAGAGGAAGAGAGAGGGACAGAGAGCTATCGATAGAAACATTGATGAGAGAGAAACATTGATCAGCTGCCTCTTGCACACCCCCTACTGGGGATGTGCCTGCAACCAACGTACATGCCCTTGACCAGAATCGAACCCAGGACCCTTCAGTCCGCAGGCCGATGCTCTATCCACTGAGCCAAACTGATTTCGGCGACTTCTCTCATCTCTTTACCTCTTTCTCCCACTTGCTTCTTTTCTCCTCTAGACTGTTGCTCAAATGCCTCGTCGCTTTTTAGAAAGCAGTCATCAATGTGCAACAAACAAAAAAAACAAACAAAACAAAAAACAAAAAACAACCAAACACCAAAAGTTGCCCTGGATCTTTATGTGCTTTATGTCTTTTTCACAGTTACCTTTTGGGAAAAGTCTGTGCATTTTCCTATTTTCATGCATGTGTATTTTTTGAGGAAGAGGCCCAGGGAAGGAAGTTAAGAGCCCCATGCTAAAGTTAAGTCTAGAACATTCCTTACCTAGACAAATTCTGGATGTGAAAGTGAACTGAAGCTGCAACAGGAGTTGAGCCGAGTGTCGAAAACCATTTCCCCAGGCATCATGCTAGAGGCCCAAGTGGGCTCGCATTCCGGTGATACGGCTAGCTGCAGTGAGAGTGCTATTGGGTGTCAAACCTCATTTTATTTATTGTTTAGGCCTTAGAGGACGGAGCAGTTTCCTGGAGAAAAAATAGTGTCCTTAGTAAGAGACATGGGCCCTTCCTTCACAGACAAAGCCCCCTAATGGTTGTTGAGATGCATTTGGTTTTGTGCATTTATTTTACTTGGAGTGTTATGGTTTCTGGTGGCTAGCCAGCTTTAAGAGTCTCGGTGACCTTGAGTGTTTAGTCTAGTCTGGGGCTGGTTAATCCTCTGTAGGAAGGGAGAGGCATCAGGTAGAGATTACCATCAGCATGAGGTGAGCAAGGAATCCATTAGTGGGCTGAGAGCCCCTTTCTTTGATATTGGGGGGGGGGGGGGGGTTGGCCCTCACTACACACAGCAAAGTGTCACTGAGACATAGTGTTTTGCAAACAGAAGCCACAGTCACAGCTTTCGGTCACTTGACCATTAACGACCATTAAAGTAATTCCTGTCAGGTAGGACCTAGGCTTATCATTTCATCAGAACCCCCACCCCCCTACCCCCCTGAAGAGCAGGGGTGTTAGTTTATAAACACACCCCAGAGCCAGAGCCCTCTCCTCTCACAGAAGAAAGCTTTGTGATGTTGTCAGTAAGGCTGGGGCCAGAGCACCATTTCATGAGGAAAGTAGCTGGTTTACTGACGGAATGTTTCCATCTTAGCATCCGGGGAACTGAAGGCCAGAAATGTTAAAATGTTCGTGGCAATATAGCTTTACAGTCGAGTCTGGCTCTCTCGCGAGACCCAGCTCATGTCACCATGGTTCCCGGGAAGCCGCTTTCTAACCTGCATCTGTTATCTACGCAAGTGTGGACATCGGAGTAGAAAGCCTGTTCGAGGATTTAATCCAGGACTTTTTTCTTGGCTCCCAGCTGTAATATTGCTGACACAGTTCAGCAATCATCCTCTACAAGCCAGTGCAAATAGCCTGTGATGAAGAGTAATTGCAACTGTAGGGCTAAATATAATCATCCTATATGGGAAGGCTGCCTGCTCACCTCTGGGCCAGCTCTGGACGTGGAAGGAGAAATAAATACTCACCCCATGCAGTTGCAGTGACCATCCCATTGAGGATTTATGTGACAAGCTGAGCACTGCGCCTTGCATATAATAAATTCTCAATAAACATTAGTTGCTTTTATTATTCTCATGAGCAGCTACTTGTTAATAACAAAGCTGCTGCCAAAAACAGCAGTGTAGTCGACTTGGCCACTTGCCTTTACCTAGCCCATATTTACCCAGTGGCGCTGCATACGTTGCTGGGTTCCTTAATCTTGCTGGGTCCTTAGCAGTGTTCCCATTTTAAGGATGAGGCTTACGTAGATTAATAGCTTCCCAAGGTTTTACAGCTAACGAGTGCTCTGGTTTGGTTCCCTTCCCGCTAGGCCTCTTCTTTGTTTTCCAGCTTAACCGTATGTGACGCTGATGGAGACTTTTAAATCATCCAATGGTATATACCAGTGGTCGGCAAACTCATTAGTCAACAGAGCCAGGGATCAACAGTACAACGATTGAAATTTCTTTTGAGAGCCATTTTTTTAAAACTTTAACTATATAGGTAGGTACATTGTTATTAACTTAATTAGGGTACTCCTAAGCTGGCCTTTGCTAAAAACTCAAGGGGCCAAAGAGCCGCGTGGCTCGCGAGCCACAGTTTGCCGACCACTGGTATATACAGATGAGTGAGCACCTCCCTCAGCTCTTCATGCCACGATCCAATAAGAAAGACTTGTGAGAATGGCCATCAATAATATGCAATTAAAATCCATCTAATTCAAACTTGCAACATAAAATCTTACAACATCAATCTATCCAGGAGTCATTATATATATTAACTTCCTGTATTTTGGGTTAGCCCTTAAAAGCAGTTTGGGAAAATTGTAGGTCACTGTGTATGAGACATCATGGAACATATTGAATTCATACCTTTCCCTCAACATTTGTGATCACATAGGTAGGTGGGACATTCTCCTGGTATGTATGTGCTTTTTGTGTGCTCTGTCTTGGAGAGTAACCAACTGACGTGTTTCAAGGTGACTTCCTAGAACTGTGGTCAGCAAACTGCTGCTCGTGAGCCACATATGGCTCTTTGGCCCCTTGAGTGTGGCTCTTCCACAAAATACCACGGCCTGGGCGAGTCTATTTTGAAGAAGTAGTGTTAGAAGAAGTTCAAGTTTAAAAAATTTGGCTCACAAAAGAAATTTCAATCGTTGTACCATTGATATTTGGCTCTGTTGACTAATGAGTTTGCCGACCACTGGCCTAGAACAAATTCTAGACTCATTACCTAAGACTGGAGAATTCCACTTCTTCTGAGGCCCCGAGTTACAGTGCCACCTGAAGCAATGCCTTGTAATCAAGGCGATGATGGTTGATTCAGGAGTGAAAACTAAAGGCCTGCGTCTCTCAATTCCCCCATCAGGACTCTTTGAGGACCTGAAACCATTTTGAAATGTGAGTCAATTTACATAAGGAAAACTGTTTTGAACATAAGTTGTTTGCTTTTGTAAATGAGGGTTCTCTCTTTGGAAAATCTAATGCTTAAACTGAGTGGTTTTCTCAAAGTGATTCCTTCGTCTTGGTTTTTTAATGGCCCGTCATGAACCTCAAACTGGCAGTGCCACCCTTGGGAATTGCACTAAGGCAGGGGGTTGTATGTGGCAGGACCAAAGAGTGAGGCCACTCCATCTTTTGCCAGGCTGTGGTTTGCAAAACACACTCTCAAACGTGTCCAGTCTCCGTGGAGAGGAAGGGGATGCGATTCTGCAGACACAACCAAGATGCAGAGGATAGCCTCTGTTTCTTTGGCCCAGAGTGTGGGATTCAAGGAGAAGAATCCTGCTGACACTGTTTTGTTGTTGTTGTTAATCCTCACCTGAAGATATTTTTTCATTGACTTTTAGGGAGAGTGGAAGGGAGAGGGAGAGACAGAGAGAAACATTGATGTGAGAGAAACACATCAATTGATTGCCTTCTGCATGAGCCCTGAGGGGAGAAGCCTACAACCAAGGTACATGCTCTTGACTGGAATCAAACCCCGGCCCTTTGGTCCATAAGGCTGGTGCTCTATCCACGGAGCCAAACCGGGAAGAGCCCAAGTTTTTTTTTTTTTAATATTGCTTTGTACCTTCTTGACATAAAGAATATTAGAATGTGCTGTAGGCTTGGAGAAAGGGCTACATTTTTTTTTTTATTTTTTTTTTTTATGATTTTTTCCTCTGAGATGGTATCAAGTTAGAAAGAATTGGAAGGAACCCTGTTAGTGTTCCAACGTAGCTCCAATGGTTGAACGTTGACCCATAAACCAGGAAGTCAGGCACCTGCCCAGGTTGTGGGCTCAGTTCCCAGTAGGGGATATGCAGATGTGCAGGAGGCAGCCAATCAATGATTCTCATCAGTGATGTTTCTATCTCTCTCCCTCTTTCTCTCTGAAATAAAGAAAATATAATATACATATATTTTATTTAAAGAAAGAATCGGAAGGAGGCCAGCACCTTCTCCTCCTTTGTTCCAATGAAGGGCATCCACTGAGGACCATCTACCAATACACATTCCTCTTAGTTTGCAGTTAATTTCTCAACTATCCTCCTTTTGTAATTTTGAAACGAGAGTTTTCTGTGATTTAGTCTCCATTTAAGAAAATTTTTTATATTTTGAAAAATTTCAAACTTGCTCAATTCATAAAATGAATTGCCGTGAGTCCATTGACTAGTGTTGACAATTACCAACTCATGGTCAATCTTATTTCATCATATCTCCCTCTGCCCACCATATTATTTTGAAACAAATTCTAGAATTACATTATTCATTTGTAGGCATTTTAGTATTTATCTCTAAAATAAGAATGCTGGTTTTTTTTTAAACCAAAACGCAGTGAGCATTTGCAATGATCCAACACACCACTACATTTCATGTGTGTGTAACCCGGTGCCATGTTTTGGTTTTTTAAAGTGGAACTTTTTAACACTCTCGTGACTCCATTTCCTTTTGATAAAAACTCATGAATGAAGCAGCATCTAAATGAGGAAGGAGATGAGCACAGACGGCGGGGATTTCCCATCTCACCGCTGCCTGCCTCCTACCTTCTCTCTGGGCTCAGACCACAACTCAAAGCTATTGGCTGTGATTTGGCTTTTAGGTTCTTTCAGGAGCACATAGCCCTAACTTGTTAACATAACAGGACAAACTTAAACTCTGCCGGGTCTAAAAAGAGAGCTTCAATCGCAGGGAGTTTAGGAAACCCCCGGAGTGCTTTCAGTCTTTGCAAGGACCCCTAGAAGGGAGCTGTCAGTGCTGCTCTCCACAGGCTGGCTCATGCTTCTCTGACGCACCCAGAGCTTCTTCCTGTCCCTCATGACACTTCTTCCTTCGCATCTCCTTGTCTCCAAGTGTCCTGACCTTGGCTGTCCTTGCTCCCATGCTCTTCTTGCTTCCCTGCCTGGCTCATGAATTTTCTACTTCTCTGTTTGTCACTCCCAGGCCTATATATTCCACTCGCCCATCTTTCTGAAGCTCCATTTGCCAGCTTGAAATCTGCCGTGCCCCTCCCTCCAGCATCTTACACTTGAATTGCAAGTGCTTGTCTGCCTTCTCCCACCACCACCCTAACTGGTCTGACTTTCCTTTTTCATTTAATTCTATCTATGTGTGTGTGTGTGTGTGTGTGTGTGTGTGTGTGTGTGTGTGTAAAACATAGTCTCAGAACATCCTGCAGATAAAAGATGGATCTCATTACCTTATTATCTGGAAACATGGAGGACATGGCATGACACTCCTTTACTGAAAAACATAGCTGACGTCTCCTCTTCAGTCTGAACCTGAAAAATTATTAGTTACAACCTTTCAGATTCTGGACAAAATGGCTGTCACAATGGAATTTATATGGGAAAGTGAGCCAATAAGTAATAAATACATGCAAAAATAAATACATAAATACAAAAATAATTTGAGACTGTGAGAAAAGGTTGTGAGGCATATAAATGGAAGATAGTCCTGGAGATCTCTTGTAGACACAGTGGGCATTTTATTTTATTTCTTAAATATATTTTTATTAATTTCAGAGAGGTAGGGAGAGGGAGAGAGTGATAGAAGCAACAATGATGAAAGAATCATTGATCAGCTGCCTCTTGCACACTCCCTACTGAGGATGTTCCCTGACCAGGAATCAAACCGTGACCTCCTGGTTCATAGGTCCACGTTTCACCACTCAGCCATGTCGGATGGGCAACACAGTGGACATTTTAAACTAAAATGCTGGAGATCTGGGAAGGTGGCACCCAGTTCCCACTGTGCTAGGTGTTGGTCAATGAAGACAGTGATTTTCGGAAGGTCTGGGAAGGCCCCCTGGGATGTGCATTGAGGTGAGTTCGGAGGGTTGAGTTCCCATCTACCAGGGGACTGCAGACCTGTAGGTGCTGGGAACACGGAGGTCAAGTCCAGACTCTGCTGCCTCCTTGAAATCAAAATGACTGCACGTGGTAGCTTTGCACTTCCCTCCTCTAACTTTTATGTAATCCCCAAGACACCTGGCAGACAGGTTGGAGTCTCTTGGGGGTGGGCGAGATCCAGCATTTGGGAGAGGGGAGCATGTGTGCCCACTTTCACGTCAGCTCTGCAGAGCCAGCTTTCCCCCTGCACCCCCTTCACTGGCCCTGCTTCCTCCGTTGTTGCTTTGCATCCGATCATGGCAACTGAACAACACAGAATGACACTTCTCTGCCGGTGCTCCTGCCAGCTCCCCTTGGAACTTGAAGCCGAGATGCAAGGACTAAGGAGAGGGCAGCCAAGGCCTCCAGGTTGCCAGCTACTTGGCCGGCAACCCCATTCACATTGGGAAACAGGTTTAAAAAAAATAAATAAATAAAGCTGGCCCTGGGAGCAGTGCCATCCTTTTGTAAAGCTGGGTCAATAATCATAAACCCTCATCATTATGCCCACCACCGTCCCCCCAACCCCCCTGCCCCCATCAGCCAAGATGACAAATATCTGGGTGTCAGCATATCCTCACGGTGCCACCTTTTGTTGACCCTGTGGGACTCTCCCCCTGTTTGGGTTGGCACGGGCACTCGGGCCTCTGTTTTATGTAATAAGGCACATGAGAGAGGCCCTTTATGCTCTGCCTCTCCGAATGGGCGCCGAGCAAGAGGTCTTGTGTACCCCATCCCATCATTTTCCGTATGGGCAAAGGCGGCTCACATTTCTGTGGCCTGGGAAATGTTTTCTAACCATGGGCAAGGTTTGGTGTGTTCCCCCCCTCCCCCCCGCGCCCCCCCCCACCTCCCCAGTGCCATTTTGTTCCAGGCCAGGATCACAGTGACCCAGCTTTGTTCTAAGATGAATTTTGCAAGTGTGTGTGTGTGTGTGTGTGTGTGTGTGTGTGTGTGTAGGGGGGAGGGTGACACAACTACAATGTTTTCAGAGAAAACAGGCATGGGCGTGACACGGGCTGATGTCACGCAGTCCTGCACGGGCTGGGTCAGGCCGGGGAGGCTCACCCTTTGCAGATTGCACTGATAAAAGGGCACAGCTTGAGGAGACCGCCAGAAATTCACAGAATTCTCTCTTTCTGAGAAGGCTGGTTTCTAGCATGTAACGTATATGGGGCCTATGTTCAGATATACTTTTTGGGGGGTCATTTTTGCTTTAGCATATCAAGGGGAAATGCTGTTGAACACCCTCGGCCACTTAGCTTTATTATCCACATTGCTCCCTCGTTAATTTCTTGTCACACCACGTCCAACCTGAGCGTGCCGGTTGGCAGCCTCGCCAGCGGGAACAGATTGCTTTGAAATCAACACGGCTTGACATGGACCACAGACTGTTTTTCTCCCTTTTAAGAAAGGAGAGAGGCATTTCTACAGAAAGGCTGCAGAGTGCTGTGCTGGGCAGAATGAGTGTATCGATTTATTCCTCTGGGTCTGGTTCGTGATGAATGGCACACCTCGCTATGTAGATGGAACCACCTCCCTTCCCTCCTTCTGAAGTTGCCGTTTGCCCGGAACAATAAACTCCGGGAGGTTTGCTGCGATCAGATCGGCACTCAAGGAGGGTGGAGCCTGCTCAGTGCTGCTTCCTTCTGCTGCTCTGTGGTCTCGGCAGCTGAGCAGAGCATGGCTTATGTGGGGTCTCTGCCTGCCAGCCCTCCTTGCAGCCTGTAAAGCCTCACCGGAGTCCCTCCTGCTGGCTTCTCACGGGGCTGTGTTTGCAGGGGCGAGCACGTAAGTGAATTTTGGAATGTGGGGTGTGTGTGTGTGTGTGTGTGTGTGTGTGTGTGTTTTGTGAATTTTGTGCCATTCGATCTACTTTTTAAGAGGAAGGCAGGGTATTTTCCAGCCTTGTAATCCAGCTGGGTCCTGTGTCTCCTGGAACTACTTTTTTTTGTGCCGTCAGAAGAGGACACAGGGCCTTTCTCACACCCCAAGACCTGGTTGTTGTCTGGGTCCTTTATTCCAGTAGTCTCCGTGCCACAAGGTACCTCTCTCTTTCTCTCATCGACTGTTTCGTTGTATAGATGTGCTGAGTGTGTGGAGTTAGAGTGTAATGATCCGTTGCTACTAAGGAATGGCGAATAATTCATTGCTATGGTGTAATTCCTTTGCTCTGTGAAAGTTTGGCCAAAGAGGTTTGCTCCATGAAGAGCTGTTTTTCTCATGTTGTGTATCTTGTAAGAGCAGAGATAGAAGAAGTGAAAGAGAAATGTAGGAATGGAGGAATAACATCTGCTTTGGGTTTGCTGAAATGACACCTGGAGGGTTTTTATCGCAGGTAGGATAGTTTGTATGCTTGTTTAGGGTTATCTTCAGAATGGCAAGGGAAGTATCGGGGTGCGGCTATTGGGGATTGCCTGCATCACCTTTCACCTATACTGGCATCTGTACCTGGCTATCTGAGTTTGTTATTCATTGGGTACTAGACTATTTCATTTAACATAGTGTTCCCCTTCTATTTGATGAAGGCCCAGAGATGGGAATTAGGCCACTTACCTAGTATTTGGATTCTTACCATCAGGTCCCACCCTTAGTATTCTTCTAGTATTCTTAGTGGGTCATAGTGCAGCGTGGGGTATTGTCAGCAACTGGCTAATTTAGTATCATGTGCTAAATGGCCCTGAGCTCTAAGGAAGTCAGTAGTGAGTGTTGAATCTGATAAAATGTATAGTTAAGCCGACATGAGGAGGGAACCTGTTATAATGAAGGTGGTCCTAAAAGGCGTTTCCCCCTGGCTTTGTCCAACCGAGCAGAATTGAACTAGATTTTGGATTTTGAATGCGTGGGAAGCAAAAAAAGTAGAAGACGCAATTACAAATTGTAGTGGGCTTTGATAATATGGCCAGTTTTTTTTTTTTATCACTGTTTTACATGACTTCGTTAATGTAACTGTACAGATTCTTTCTCTGAATGACTATAATTAACAGCTACTTAAAGTATTTCCGTGCCCTTTTATAGGTATCCCATTTGATTATCATATTAGTCTATCTAGAGGCCCCATGCATAAAATTCGTGCAAGGGGCTCAGCCCTCACAACCCCAGCTGCTTCAGCCAGCCCTCATCCTCTCAGAGCCTCGGCTGGTCCTTGCAGCCCCAGCTTCATCCAGAAGGTTATTTGGAAGGATATCCAGAAGGTCCTTCGCTGTTTGGTCTAATTAGCATATTAGCTCTTTATTACATAGGATTAGAGGCCCGGTGCATGAATTTGTGCATGGGTGGGGTTCCTTGCCCTGGCCAATCAGGGAATCTCACCCAGTCCCTATTGGGGCTGGCTGGTGGGGTTCGGGGAGGAGTCATAGGAGGTTGGCTATGAGAGTGTTGAGCTTCTGCTGCCTGGTGGTCAATGTGTGTCATAGCGACTGGTCAACCGGTCATTTCAGTAGTTCAGTGGTAACAGTCATTTAGGCTTTTATATATATAGATAAGGTAGGTATTGATGCTACTTCCTCATTTTACAATTGAGAATATGGGAAGACAGAGGAAAAGTGACTCTGAGGTCATTGGCTGTAGAAAATTGTTTTTTTTTTAACATAAAATTTAATACTTCAGCCCAGCCAATGTGGCTCCGTGGTTGAGCATCAACACACAAACCAAGAGGCCATTGGTTCAATTCCTGGTCAGGGCACATGCTCGGATTACAGCTTGGTTCCCAGTGTGGGATGTGCAGGAGGCAGCCAATCAATGATTCTTTCTCATCATTGTTGTTTCTGTTTCTCTCTTCCTCTTCCTGCCTCTCTGAAATCAATAAAAATATGTTTTAAAAAAATCCCATACTTTCATCACCTTTCTCTCTCTGGTCATTTCTAAACTTCTTCCATCATAAAACAGTGGAAAGAGCTCTGACATGGGGGTCCAGAAACCTGGGTTCCGATTCTGACTGGGTCATAGCTGGCTCTGTAATGGTGAGCAGTCCTTGGAGTCTTTGAAAGTCATTGTCTAGCCAGCAGGTACAAGGCTTGATTTCTAAAGTTCTGCATCTGCAGAATCCTTCCCCAGGACCTTGTCCAGGGCGTGAGTCAGCTCCGCCTGCTCACTGGCAGCAAGCAGGAGAGGTGAGAAGGCAAGTGGCACCTGGGTGTCCTCTGCAGCTCTGCTTTGGTGCCAGGAGACACCTCGGATCTCCTTAGATGAGGAGAATCCCCAGCCCTTCCACAGCAATGTCCTCTGATCTGCCTCCTGAGCTGGCACTTCTCAGTCTGTTCTTTTCACTCATCTACAAAATAATTTGGGCTCAGCCTTCTTGTGGTTTCAGCCCAGCGATGAACACATCGGTTACGTGCCCATCTGGCTCCCGGAGAAGTGATAACCTCCTTGCATGAACCCATCTGTTATCTTAATCCTTTTTGGAACAGGGCAAATGTAAATAAATATTATTCTATTTCTCTCTCAGGTGTTTCAGCTTCTGGCAGGCGGTTGAGAATGGGCAGGGCAGACGGTGGGAAAGTATTTTAATTTTTTTTTTAATATTACCTCCATGGTTTTCTATCAGTTGTTCACAGGGGATTTAGAAGATGGTTGGATTCTGTGATAAGGGTGACTGTGTTTCACTGACATTAAAAAACACACATTTACCGCCTACCATTACCATTGTCCTGTATAAGAGAGAAATTGGAATGACAAATTCCCATCAGGGAGAAAGGCCAGGTCTTCCTAGATAAACAGAGTTGGCATTCCTTTTTTGTTTTAAACGTATTTCTATTGATTTCAGAGAGGAAAAGAGAGGGAAAGAGAGAAACATCAATGATGAGAGAGAAGACTAGATCAGCTGCCTCCTGCACAGCCCATACTGTGGACTGAGCCCGAAACCCATGCATGTGCCCTGACCAGGATTCAAACTGTACCTCCTGGTTCATAGGTCAACACTCAACCACTGAGCATGCCGGCCAGGCCAAGAGCTGGCATTCTTAAACTGACATCTTCCCCCTGGACTGCGGAAAACCTTATCCATGACTGCAGCTCTGCCCAGCCTTCCATGTGGGCATTTGTCACTCACAGACTTCCTGGGCACGGAGTGGAGCCCTGAAGGGGAAGATGAGAGATATGGTCCCAGGTCAGCCCTCTCCTGCTGCTGCCTTCCCTGTCCCTATGGTAGTGCGGTGACACAGACCCTAATGTTATCCTCATGTCTTTCCCTGCAGGCAAGAAGCGAAACCCTGGTCTCAAAATCCCAAAGGAAGCATTTGAACAGCCCCAGACCAGTTCCACGTAAGTTGGCAAGATTATGGTCTTCATCCAAACACCCACATTTTACAGATTTCTGGGGTTTGGGAGTTCACATTTGTACCGGCGGGCAATATCCTGATCTTGAGAAGAGTGGTGAGGAGGAAGAGTGCTCGCCCTTCTGAGACTTGCACTAATCACACTAGGTCGGTCAGTCGGCAGTGAATGGGTAGCTCTTAACTCAGTGTCTCACATGCCTGGCTGGCTGGAAATGGAATGCCACAGATGCACTTGGCAGACGGGGTCTCCCGTTAGTCCAACAAGGGCTCCGGGTGTGGACTGTTTGGCCTTTTCCATATAGATCTGAGCAAACAAGTAAATCCTTGTGAGAGCCACGACTATAAAACGGGGTGAGATGGAAAATGGTCTTTGATGAGAACTCAGATTCCCGACACCTAGATCCTATCCCACATAAACAGAAGGCAAAATGAGGTAAAGGAACACTTTTTAAAATTTTTTATTAGTTGAGGCTTTGGCCCAAGTCCTCAAGTGAGCTCAAGTCCTGGAGAAGCAGGACAACCCTCTCCCTGAGGTTGAGGGTGAGCTTTATTAGTTTTTGGCCAATGTATTTTCAAGCGCTCCAGCACCGTTTGTTGAAAAGGCTACCCCTCCTCCATTGACTCGCTTTGGCTTCTTTGTAAAATACTAATTGAGCATACCTAATGGATCGATTTCTGGGTTCCCTGTCCATTGATCTGTGTGTCTGTCCCTCTGCGAACATCACACTCACTTGGTGACGGCAGCTACGTAGTACGATTTAGCATTAGGGAGAGCAATTCCTTCCACGTGGTTTCTCTTTTTCACAATTATTTTGGCAATTCAGGGCCTTTCTCTTTTCATGTAAGTTTTTGAATAAGCTTATTGATGTCTTCCAATAAACTTGCTGAGGTTTTGATTGGGATTGTGTTTAACCTATGTATTATAATTTAGGGAGAGTTGGCATTTTTTACTAACATTGAGTTTTTCTATCCAAGGACACAGTAGATTTCCCCAAGTAGTTAGATTAACTTTGATTTTTTAAAATCAGTATTTTATAGTTTTCATCATAACATTAGGCTTTAGCCTAAGTATTATTATTATTATTATTTATTTATTTATTTTGGGGGGCCAGAGAAGGAGAGAACAATTGTAAATGGCATTCTATTTTTTATTTATTTTGGTTTCCACTTCTTTATTATCGGTATCTAAACGTGCAATTGATTTTTGTGTTGATCTTGCTCTGTGACCTTACTAAGCTTACTTAATAGTTCTAAGAGATTTTCGGTAGATTTCTTAGCATTTTATGTATAGCTAGCCATGCCTGCTGCAAAAAAAAAAAAAAAAAAAAAAGGGGGGGGGTATTTTTATTTCTTCCTTTTTAAATTGTATTTTTAAACCTTTCTTTTCTTATCTTATTTCAGTGGCTAGTAAGATTAGTGAGAGCAGGCACCCTTGCTTTGTTCCTCGTCTTTGAGGAAAAGCATTTCATCTTTCACCATTCAGCATATTAGATTTTTATAGACGCTGTTCATGAGGTTGAGGTGTTCCAGGAGGTTTTTTTTTTTTTTTTTTTTTTTTTTTTTTTGCAGTCACTATATGCAATAGGTCTTAATTCCTTTAAAATATTTTGGAGATAAAATTGACATATATTATATAATATTATCTTAGTTCCAGGTATACAACATAATATTTCAATATATACAATTCTTTTTAAAAAAATGTTTTCTAAAATTCTTCAGTGAATCAAAACAAGCTTATGTATTTCCCTCCCCTAGAGCTTTTTAACTACAAATTCACTTTCTTTAGTAGTTACAGGACTAGTCAGCTGATGATTCTCGGCATGGATAAGTTTCGGTTGTTGGTGGTTTTCAAGGAATCGGTCCTTTTCTTCTAAGTTGTTGAATTTATGAGTCAAGTCATTCATAGTATTTCCTGAATATCTTTTAATGGGGTTTTCCCCTGACAGTAGTAATTTGTGTCTGTCTTGTCTCTTTTCTGTGTCAATCTTGCTAGAGTTTTATTGATTTTTTTTTTTTAAAGAACCAACTTTATTTCCCTGTTTCCATTTTTATTGATTTATGTTCTTTATTTATTCTTTGGGGTATATTCTTCCATCAATCTCTCAACTGTCTTATATTACTTCCCTTTTAAAAGTTTTCTTCTTCACCTTCTAATTTGCATTAATTTTCTATATTTTATAAACACTTGAAAACCACCATAAATCCTGCCTTCATACAAACAAAGGACTATAAAGCCATGCGAAGATAAAAGTAGTTTCTGTGTTGTGTTTTCCTCGGGGGATAGAATAAACTGTGAATATACTTTTCTATTTCACTGCGCAAAGCATTATTGTAGACCAAACCACTTTCACCCATGGAAAGCCTCATTATTGTTGTTGTTATTTTAATACAGAGGCTTGAAGTTTTACTCCTAAAGAAGTGGCTTCCACATTTTGAATTTTCCTTGGCAATTCTCTGAGGTTGGCTTGGTGACTCTTAGCATTTATACCCTGCCCTCTTTCTGCTGTACTACGCAAAAATAAATAGTCCGGGACAGAGCTCCATTCTCTTTACTTCCATGTGTGTGGTCCCTCAGCTTGGGCCTTTTCTCTCAGTAACTGATGCCAATGGGTCTTTGACTTAGGTTTCCAAGCTGTCCCCTCACTTGATCGGCAGCAACTAATTCTACGTCGGTTCTGTGTCAGTTAGCATTCTTTCACTTAGCCCTCACAAGAAACTCTCCCTTTGTAAGTCAGAAAACAGACCTGTGAAAGGGTCAGGTGTCTTGCTCCAAAAGCAGTCGAGCATAGCCTTGAGGGTAGGACTTCAGTCTGTGGCGATAGAATGCCAAGGTTTTGTAGCTGGGATCCAAACTGCATGAGTTGAATACCTTAGACAAGTTACTTAACCCTCCTAAGACTTAGTGTCCCGCTTCTGAACGAGAAAATAGGAATAAACAACAATGTGGTTGCTATGAAGATGAGATATCCCATCTCATTGTGTATCCCGTTGTCATTTCTCAGTGACGGTAGCGCCACGAGTTTCTGTGATTATTATCCCAGCACTATTATTACATGGGAGAACTGGATGCAAATTCAGGGCTCTCTGGCTCTCAGGTGTGTTCTGTTAGCCACAGATTAGACGGGGAGAGACTGTGGCCAGATGGTCCCTGGCTATGAATGAGGGAAGTTGAGAAGATTTCATGGTACAGCTCTGGGTTCTAATCTCACCATCTCTTACAAAGGCCTTGAATGATTTCCTCTGTTTCAATGTCAGTTCTCTAATGTTGGACAGAATAAGACTTGTAACAGTAACCAGGAAGCCGATTACTCATGCGGTATTTATAAATAAATAATTGTAATACACCAACGCTGGTTATTCATATAAAACACTAATGCTAGGTGCCCTTTGGAATACCTTCCAGGGAAGGAATTCTGTCACAGGCTTGGTTCTTCCCCTAGCGGATGAAAATATTGAACAAGTGACAGAAAACATCCACCCACAGAATAAACCTCCTACCCAGAGACTCCAGGCCCCAGGCAGACTTACGAGCCCAGCCTTGGACGGGACACAGTGTCAGCTAACCCAATCCCATCTGCCAGTCTTGGCCGGGTCCTCTGATGCTTTTGGCGGACCTGCCGAGCCCTCCGGCCTGGGCCGTGGGCGGATCGATCATTTTCATTCGGGGAAGCTTGAGTGTTGAGAGCAGGCTCCGTGGGTTCAGTCAGACTTGGATTAGAATTCTGGCTTCCCCACATGGGAGCAGGTTAGCTAACCTCATTTGGAACATGGGAATAATGGCACTCATAGGAAAAGGTTGCATGTGTGAGTGTGTGTGTGTGTGTGTGTGTGTGTGTGTGTGTGTGTATAATGGCACTCAGGAAAAGGTTGCGTGTGTGTGTGTGGAGGGAGGGAAGGGAGGTTAAATAATTCATGAGCTGCAGGTAAAGCACCTAACCGGGTTTTCAGCATGCATCCTTTCCTCCTCAGGCCGAGACTCAGAGTCAGGTGATGCTAGTTGTATTTGCAGCTCTGCTGAGGACTGTGGCTTTAGCAGTTTCTCTGCACTTCATTCTCCTCAGCCTGCAAAATGGCACCAAACCCCCTCATCGGTGGAGGTATGGTGTGCAATTAGCACAAAGCTGCCGTCAGCAAATTTTTTTGCAGAAGGCCAGAGAGCAAATATTTTAGGGCCTCTGGGCCCCAGTGGCCTCTGCTGGGTATTCTTTGTTGTTGGTATTTTTATAACCTTTAACTTGTCAAAATTGCTCTCAGCTGGGCCACAGACTGTCCTTGATGGGCTGCCTTCTGCAAACCCCACGCTGGGGACTGAGCCCTGGTGTGCATCCCGGACAAGGAGACCTGCAGGAGGGCTCCCCCGGTACCCTCATTGGATAACAGAGCGGAGGCAGCCCTTTCTGCTGCTTTTAGGAGGAAGAATGCTGAACAATTGCAACATTTTTTTTTTATTGTTTATACTAGTCACACCTTTCAAGTGATATTTGTCTTTCTATCCAAGTTCCACTTCTTTTAATTCGCACAAATAGTGACAGCTGAAGAAAAATAGCTTAGGAAAGCTTAAGAACGAGGACTCGGATTTTTACGAATTTAATTCCTCTGGAAATGTGTTTCTCAAGAAACATTCCCTGTTCAGAAACCTAAGATATATAAATACGTCACTGGGCGTGTCCGCGTGTGCATGTGTGTGTGTTAGTGTGTGCATGTGTGTTTTCCATGCTCTCCCTCACTCCCTCCCAGGCCCTGGTTTTCAGTGTGTCCAGGAAATTTATTCTGTGCATTTCGAAGGGATTTTGAGGTGAGAGAAGGCTTAGCAAGAAAGCCCAAGACTCATGTTTATATCTGTGTACATCCCTACGTTTACCTCATTGTTTTCCTTCTTCAGTTGCAGCAGAAGGGGGAGAAGTATAATACATTAGAGCTGGGAAAAGTTATCATTGGCAAAGGGCTCTCTTCTCTCTTCTTTTCCTCTGCCGTGCCTTCTGTCCCTCCTGGTGTTTTCCTAGAGACAGCACTGGCACGGTCGGCCCCCAGTTGCTTTATTATTTGGCCATATTAACAGTATGTTTCCTGGCACATACGATTTGTGTCGTGATGTTTTCGGTGCATTTATTTCAGGAAAATGCTTTTCTAAGCTCCTCGTTAGGAGCAGAGCCAGAGCCAAACGTCTTTCTCTTAAGTGGCTTGATATCAGTCCAGGCAGCAGTGAAGGAGTAGAAATAAACAATGGCCGGGCTCTGTCTGATGGAGACACGGATTCGGCAGGCCTTGCGCTGCTGGGCTGAGCCTCGGACAGTGTGTGCACTCTGCAGAGAAGAACTGTCCCAGCTGACTTAGGCAGCCTGCGAGAGGAGAAGGTATTCGGACCTGGAAATCAGGGGGCCTGGGTTCTTTGTGACCTTGGATGAGTCATTTCACCTTCCCAGACCTTTTCTCCCCCATCTCTAAAGGCAGGGACCTGATAGATTTTGCATTCTTACGGTCTGTGAATTTTGTAAGTTAACCATTTTTCCAATTATTGTGTGATTTTTAAAACAGTTATGGAAAAAGTAGGGGTTCACTGGGCACTTGGTGTTTTTAGATGAAAACAAAGTTTGAGGCGTACTGGAATAATATTATTATATAACTATACTCATATGGCTCAGATTTGTTGGATATTTACTGTATGGTAGGCATTCTGCTAAGCACTTCCCTGGGTACTCTTACTCTATTTGAGGTAAGTATTTGATACTCCTGCTCTATGAGGTAGGTATACCAATATCCTCAGGTTAAAAAAGAAATGGAAGCTCCAAGAGATAAATAATTTAAACCCAAATGTGTTTTATTCCAAATCCCATACCGTTAACACTTGTATGCTGCTTTATGTTACTGATAAACTTCCTCCTTATTTCTAAGGAAAACATCTCTCCAGTCACATTTGATTTGGGAAGGACATTTTTGACTAAATGCTCACATTTCCCCTTCTCCCCCTTGTTTTCCTTAGGCCGCCTCGAGACTTAGATTCCAAAGCTTGCATTTCTATCGGAAACCAGGTGAGAAAAGTCATGTCTCATTGAAAAGTATTTTCTGTAATATTTTGTCCGGGGATAGGACAGAAAGTTTGAATTTAAAAAGTAGTATGTGGAACTCTTGATAAAAAAAACTTTAAGACAAGGTAAATATATATTTACACACATAAATACATATATTTAAATATATATATATTTTCATTTCACAGAGGAAGGGAGAGGGAGAGATAGAAACATCAGTGATGAGAGAGAATCATTGATTGGCTACCTTCTCCAAACCCCACACTGGGGGTGGAGCCCACAACCCAGGCGTGTGCCCTGACCAGGAATTGTACCGTGACCTCCTGGTTCATAGGTCACCATTCAACCATTGAGCCAGGCTGGCTGGGCTTGATATTTTTGAATGACAAGCTGAAATCAGGCTGCTGTGGTCCTGATGGAAGGCAATTGAAGACAGCAGATCCCTCCTCTGTGGAGAGGGAGCATTTCTCTAAGTCCAAGCACAGACCTAGCTGCCATCCGTCAGCACATACGCATGTATTTAAGGAGGCATGTCTAACCAGTGTAGACAGCTTAACCAGATCAATTTGGAAGCTAAATTGAAGTTGGACCTCTATATCACCCGTGACAGGCAAGTGACATGCTTTGGGAGTCTGAACATCTCCCACTGCTTCTGACTTTCAGTGGCTGCTTGGAAAAGCCTTCGAGACCAGTTGCTTCTGGACCAGAAATAGCCCTTACACTGTTGGGAGAAACCAGAGAGAGGACAAGGTAGTCTGTTGTTCAGTTTGTTTTTCTCTTTCTTATTGCCTTCTGTTTCTCCCCTGCAGAACTTTGAGGTGAAGGCAGATGACCTGGAACCGATCATGGAGCTGGGCCGAGGCGCGTACGGAGTGGTGGAGAAGATGAGACATGTGCCCAGCGGGCAGATCATGGCTGTGAAGGTAGAGTGGATGTTCCCCAAAGGTTTTCTGTCTGTGGTGTGTGCCTTTGCCACCCCCAGTGCGAACCAGCGTTCTTCACAGAAGCAAAACCATCTTTAAAGGGTGAAGCAAAAAATATTATTTGTAGGGAGCAGATTGCTCTCCAAATGTGTGGACAATACTTCCTTAATTATCACCTATAACCAGGTCCAAATGAAGATTATCTTGATGGTCTTGAATTTTTTTTTTTTGTCCCCCTATTGGTTCTTCTAATTAGAATCCAAACAAAGGTTCACATATTGCATTTGGTTGTTAGGTCTCAAAAAAGTCTCTTTTACTCTACATGCTATGACTTTTAAAGAAGTGTCCCTAAAACCCAGGAAATCAGAACTGAGGGAGAAAATTGTCTCCACTTGTGGAAAAAAGGAAGGGTAAAAATACATCTTGAGTGAATTTGCATAATTTCTGCGCTATAAAAAGAAATGTACAATCATTGCATATTTCTTGAGTAGATGCCGGGAGGACCTTGGAGAATCGCCATCTCTAAATGAATTAATAGATTTGGGCCATTGTTAAGAGTGTGGGTGGTCAGATGACTTGGATCCCTTTGTTTCTGGAGAATGGAGATACCTTTTCCTTACCTTGAAGAATTTTCAGTTTGTTCTCCTGCAGACTCTTTGCTAAGGAGGCAAAAAATGTGAACACTTCGTGATGTATTGTTCCTGTGATTTAATGAAATAATGGCATTTCTGGAAGGCTCTGTTTGCTGATGTGGGAGGTTCCTCTTTTCCCACAAGCACCGGGATGTGAATGAAGGATTTCTCCATTTTTGTTTCATCCCTTTTCTTCCCCCACAGCTGTATCAGTTCTCTTACAGCTGCTGCTTATTTCAGCGATTCTTACTTGTTCCCAAAGTGGATCTTTAGACCTTTATTGAAGGACTCCGCATTAACCAGAGTCATGCCTACTGTGGCCTCTTTGCACTGAACAGATGTGATATGATAAACCAGACTGTTTTTGTAATTTGGAAATACATTTCCAAATATCTACACATTTTCCAAAATATATTATCACTTATTTGGTTGTTTCGTTTTTTGAACCAGGGGTTGTTTGGGAAATCAGTAATAGCAATCTTCCTTATTTCTCCTTTGTTACAAATAGCCAATCTCTGAGGGTTGTTGCTAGAAACTGTGCTGTGGCTTTGTGTACTGTTTTTTTTTGGGGGGGGGAGGGTCTCCCTTAAGATCCCCGTGGTATTACCAGCTTCATTCTCAGAGCAGTAACCCTGCATTTTTACCATGCATCCCCGCCTCAGCGGATCCGGGCCACCGTGAACAGCCAGGAGCAGAAAAGGCTACTGATGGACCTGGATGTCTCCATGAGGACAGTGGACTGTCCCTTCACAGTCACCTTTTACGGCGCGCTCTTCCGGGAGGTAGGTGACCCCTAAGTTCCAAGTTGAGGGGAACATCCACTCACAGAGAAGTGCCTCTCATCATGTAAATGCTGGGCACCATCACAGTCCTCTATCTTTTTTGAATTTAATGTATGTATTGCCTAAAGTTTTACACATGTCTCCTTTTCCCTCCTTGGGCCCCCCACCACAAGCCATTCCCACCCCAGGCACGCCCTCCCCCCCAGCTGTGCCTATGTCCATTGGTTATGCTCATATGCATGCACACAAGTCCTTTGGTTGCTCTCTCACTCACTCCCCGCCCCCATTTGTTTCTGGACCTATTCTTGTTCATCAAATTATGTTGATCATTATATCCCATGTATGAGTGAGATCATGTGATATTAATCTTTCTACGACTGGCTATTTCACTTAGCATAATGCTCTCCAGTTCCATCCATGCTGCTGCAAGTGGTAAAAATCCCTTCTTTTTATAGCAGCGTAGTATTCTATTGTGTAGATGTACCACAGTTTTTTAATCCACTCATCTGCTGATGGGCACTTAGGCTGTTTCCAAATCATGGTCCTCTTTCTTGATGGACAGGTCTCCTAGAGTCTTGGGCTTTGCATCAATAGCATGATGCCCTGGTGTAAAGTTGGCGGAGATGATGGTTTTCAGATGTGTTGTGTCCTGTACAAGACGCTGTGGCTCTTTCTCCTCTCTGTTTTGCTTTGTCTTTTGGCAGAACTGTCTCTATCAATTGTCTGTTGATCAGTTTTGATATAGCTCTTAAAATATGAAATATTCTGCCCTGGCTGGGTAGCTCAGTTGGTTAGTGTCATCCCAATATGTCAGGGTTGTGGGTTTGATCCTTGATCAGGGCACATATAACAATCAACCAATGTCTCTCTCTCTCTCTCTCTCTCTCTCAAATAATTGAATAAATTAAATAAATATTAAATATGATCTGAAATATTCTTTTGACTTCTTGCTATGTTTTTATGTAGCCTGCTTTTGTACTATATAGACTTATATTTCTCTCTTTGCTCTATTTCTGCTTTTATAATGCTTCAACCTCATTGTTCAAACCAGCCTTTTGATTGACTATGGTCAGTGCTCCAAATGGAAGGAAGGTCAGCCAAGGTGCAGGCTTCTAGACCTAACTCCTAGGACTAGTCACTGTAAAAGCCTGGATTTGGGGCATAATATTGCTTATCTGAGTATTCCGATGCTATTTTCACTAAAGCGTAGGAGATCACATGCCAGTTCTGCTTGGCTGTCTGCTTGTTTGCTCCTTGTTTGTTTAATTAACTCCTAAGTTTTTGAAGAGAAACTGTCCAGTCCCTTTGAAAACTCAGGCCAGAAGTAGTTCTTCCTGACAGGTGCGCACTGTTCTCTCTTTTTCCCATTTCCATCCTCTCTAACCATCTCTGAACCCATTGCTCTTTAGGGTGATGTTTGGATCTGCATGGAGCTCATGGATACATCGCTAGATAAATTCTACAAACAAGTGATTGATAAAGGCCAAACCATTCCAGAGGACATCTTAGGGAAAATAGCAGTTTCTGTGAGTACACAACGGATCCTACAGGGAGAGTGTGAGATGTCCAGGCCTCCTGTGTCTTTGGTCCCCAGTATGAGGACACGCTACCGTAGAATGCAAGGGTGTACTTAAGGATGGAGAGATGAATGCTTTTCCCTCTGAGCCTGCAGCAGATTTGACCTCTGGCTCAGTGTGGTAAACTCTCAGTTCAAGGGCCTCTCCATTGTGCCTTCATCTGCTATGACTACATTCCTGGTGTCTTTTTTCTGATACCATTTAATTTTTATTTGTAGATTATTACACATTTTCATAGGACTCCTAAGCATAGAAGGAAACAGAAAAAAATTGAAATGTTAGGAAGGTGTTTGCCCTTAAAAGCTATTGAGGTTAAGGAGGGTGGAGGGAAAAAAATACTGGAGACCAAATGAAAACCAAGGTATAGGAGTGAAACATACTCTCTGCTGTAGGATGGAGTCCTCTCTGGTGGGTAGAGTCTAGTTCGTGTAACTTCCTGTGTATTTTTCTGGAAAGGACCACCACTCTGAGAAAATACTTCACCTCGTGACCTTAAGTCAGGGATAATCAACCTGGACATGCTTATCATTCGATTTCTTTTCAGGGATGGGGGACATCAACCTATCCTGTGTTTCTCTTGCAGATTGTAAAAGCATTAGAGCATTTACACAGTAAGCTCTCCGTCATCCATCGAGGTACGCATCCTGGGGCTGCCCTGGCTGTTCCTCTCCTAGAGTTTGGGTCTTTGACTTGAGTTCTACCCCACAATGGATGGGAGTGAGATTGAGTCAGGCAAGAGCACTGCAGAGTTTTCCTTTGGGACTGGATCGCAAATCCTACAAGTGGCTGCTCTTTATATTATCCAAGGGCCTCAGAAAACATGGGCTGTATATTCTGTACATTACATCTTAGTCAAATATAAAATACCTGTTACCAAGCAGATCTGTGGGATCACCTGATGGACAGTTCCAGAGAATAGGGTAAACATTCATTCAACCTGGCCCTCACCTGGGAGCTTGATAGAAAGTACAAATGTGGGTCCCAAGACCAACTGGCTGCATTTTAACCAGATGGCCATTTCTGTGCACATTCAGCTGTGAAAAGGTGTGGTCTAAAGCACAGCCTTTTCAGATTCCAGGAGGCCAGATAAAATGAAAACAGTGGTAGATATGTCTCTTCCTTCTTCCCCCTTTCCTTCCTATCAACCTGTTATCTCTTTATCCATCCACCCACCCATATATCCATTCTTCCATCTTTCCTCAACCCACATATCTACCCACTTCTCTCTGATACTCATTTCTCCAGCAGTATGCAGCACTGTATTTTTACAGCCCTATAATAGATGCCCTGAGAGGTATCTGAGAAGAAAATGTATTCTTACTAATGTTCTACACAGGAATTCTTGATAGGGAAATAAGCAGATATACAACAAACCCATGGAAGCCCATGAGAAATATGCAAGTACCAAGTAGAGAATTAATATAGGTAGAATATAAAACAAGGACATGATTTTGTTCAATCAGGTTTTGGGAAAAATTAATGGCAACTATTGATAGCTAATAAGACATTGAATTTGGTAATTTTTATGTTCTCTGAGCCAAAGGATGCCTGTTGCCATTGTTATTCCTAAAAATTGGAAAAATAGGAAGGAGGAAGAGGAGAAGAAGTGGGACAGAGTCCAGATAGGAAGAAAAATGTGGATTACCAACAGATGTGAGCCCAATTGATAAGGGTTTATTCTAAATATTCATCATCTGGGAGAATGTATATACAATTAAACAATAAGTAAAGGAAAGCTATGCCTACCATTCCATTGAAGGGGGCATTATAAAGCATAATTGTAAAAGTTTTTAGAATAACTTTCTTTTCCAATTACATGGACTTTGTGAGCAGTGTCCCAGGGGAACAATGAACTATAATTTTTAATTCCATTATCCAGAGATAACAATGGTTCATCTACTTGGACAGGTGCCATATCTTTCTCGGCAATACCCCTCCATCTAAATGTATATTCTGTGACCTGCCTCCTGGTCTCAGGAATATCTGAGTTCATGATGAGTTCTACTCTGTGACCTCTGACACACCTCTTAAAAGGGCTTCATCCAACACTGGCTGGTTTTATTGTATTTGGTGTATTGTTACGTCACAGTGTGCTCTTTCATTCCATGGGTTGTTATTCCTGCACTAACTGTGCAGTAGATCATTCAAAACTGGGCTTTTAAAAATTACGTTATTGGCATAAGAACACTTCATGTGAGATCTCCGATCATAAGAGAGTTTTTAAAAAAATATATTTTATTGATTTTTCACAGAGAGGAAGGGAAAGAGATAGAGAGAGCTAGAAACATTGATGAAAGAGAAACATCGACCAGCTGCCTCTTGCACACTCCCTACCGGGGATGTGCCCACAACCAAGGTACATGCTCTTGACCGGAATCGAACGTGGGACCTTTCAGTCCGCAGACCGACGCTCTACCACTGAGCCAAACCGGTTTCGGCCATAAGAGAGTTTTAAGTGTATGGTATAGTGTTCATTACAAAGGTGTTCAGCAGGTCACTAGGATTTATTCAGATCGAATAATTCAGACTATGCCCATGGAATTGGGCATTTGATTCAGTAATAATTTGTCAAATTCTTAATACTTCATGATGGGAGTTGGGAAGAATAAAGATGATAAAATAGAAGAAACAATTCTTTTTTTTTTTTTTTTTTAAATACATGTGTTTTTTTAAAAATTGATTTCAGAGAGGAAGAGAGAGACAGAAACCCCAGTGATGAGAGAGAACCATTGATTGGCTGCCTTCTGCATGTGCCCCAACTGGGAATCGAGCCATGACCTCCTGGTTTATGGGTCAACACTCAACCATTAAGCCATGCCTGCTGGGCTTTTCTTTCTTCCTTTCATTCTTTCTTTTTACTTTATTTTTTTTTAATTTTTTGATGAAACAGTTCTTCTCCATTGGTGGCTTCACACAATCCTATAAGAAAGATAACACATGAAATAGAAATTAAGTTGAAAGTAATAAGTATGTGAGTCAGAGTGGCATTTACTCTTCTGTTGGCCCCAGGGAAAGGAGGCTGAGGAGAAATGGAGGTTTCAGGCCCTCTGGTGGCAGGTTGGGGTGATGCAGCTTCAGAATAGGCTGGGATGATGGCCTCTCCTTGTTCTTGCTTTCAGACGTCAAGCCTTCCAACGTGCTGATCAATGCTCTGGGCCAGGTGAAGATGTGCGACTTTGGCATCAGTGGCTACCTTGTAGACTCGGTGGCTAAAACTATCGATGCAGGATGCAAACCGTACATGGCTGTAAGTCTGGGCTGGGGGTGGCATCGGAATGCAAACCGCACCAGGGAATAGGAACTGGATGTCTACAGGAGGGAAAATGGAAATATAATTAAGACCCAAGAAATATGCTGCATTTCCTTTTTTTTCTTAAACATTTCCTGTCTGAAATTCTCAGTCACTTGCTTCATCTCTCTCTCTCTCTCTCTCTCTCTCTCTCTCTCTCTCTCTCTATATATATATATATATATATGTATATGTTTATATAGATATATATAGATATATATAAATCAAGCAAAATGGTATATTGTTAGAAACAAAACCAAAAAACAAATAAAAAGATATACTGTTTGAAAAACATGTAAATAATGCATGCAGCCCACACAGTTTCCCACCCTGAGTCACAAGGGTGTGTTACCTTGTTTGTTGAAGACAGAACAGTAAAAAGAATTTAAATGACCCAACTGAGCCGTTCAGGCTAGTCTGGGAGAAACTCATAGCTGTGAGGATTCACTGCCGTCAGCAGAGACCGGGGCCCTTTAACTCGCAGGACTCCTACTGTGTTCCATGTTGAATGGACTTTGTGCTTGGAATTTAAAAATTTCTTGTCCCTGTTTAACTACAAGTGCGTCAATTTATTAACACCAGACAGTGGCCCAGGGACTCTTCCTAAATTTTTTTTTTTCACTGAGTTCTGGACTGTTGGACTATTGTTTTTTTTTTTTTTTTTTTAAATATATTTTATTGATTTTTACAGAGAGGAAGAGAGAGGGATAGAGAGTTAGAAACATCAATGAGAGAGAAGCACCCATCAGCTGCCTTCTGTACACTCCCTATTGGGTATGTACCCATAACCAAGGTACATGCCCTTGGCCGGAATCGAACCTGGAACCCTTGAGTCCGCAGGCCAATGCTCTATCGAATAAGCCAAACCAGTTAGGCTGGTTGTTTTGTTTTGTGTTAAGATGCTTTCTTGTTTGTTTGTTTTTTTAAATATTTTTTATTGATTTCAGAGAGGAAGGGAGAGGGAGAGAGAGATGAGAGAGAATCAGTGATGGGCTGCCTCCTGCACGCCCCCCCTGGCCCCCCCCCCCCCCCCCCCCATCAAGTGCCCTGATCAGGAATCGAACTATGACCTTCTGGTTCATAGCTCCACACTTAGTCTCTGAGCCACTCTGGCTGGGCTGGACTCTTGGGTTTTTAACAAGGATCAGTCTGGACTGGCGAAGCAGCTTGGTATCCTGTTTCTCCTGAAGGAAAATGAAAACCGGTTTTGATTGTGAGGGGAATGTAATTTATTCTTGTCTCCGAGAAGACTCATGTAGAATGAGGGCAAGAACTGTGGCGACACTGATATTTATGGTCGTTGGTGAGCCTGCGTGGCCTGGGAGGCAGCGCTTACAGCTTCAGACAACTCCCTTGGCAACTGATGCCGCCCTCACCCCCTCGAGACTTTACTGAGCTAAGAATGTCACCTCTGTCTTTTTCTGTCTTCTCTCCAGCCTGAAAGGATAAACCCGGAGCTCAACCAGAAGGGCTACAGTGTGAAGTCTGACATTTGGAGTCTGGGCATCACCATGGTAGCGTATAATAACCATCGTGGGCGATGAGGTTCGGGGCATGAGACCGACAGGCAGATGCCCTCCCTGCTGGTGTTGGGCATCCTTCCGGCGTGAGATGGCAGGGGGTTCTGAGTGGCAGTGGCTTGCAGTATTTGCAGGAGAAATGCAGAGCTGGGATTGGGCAGACCCGGGTTTGGTCTTTATTCCACTTCTGAGTAGCCATATGCCCTTGAGTAGATGATGGACGGTCTTACTGTTCCCATCTGTAAAACGAGAGGGTCCGACTATAGGTCCCGATAGATTTCTTAAAATTAAATTATTCTAATCAAGGGTCAAGGAAGCTTAAGCCACTCAAAAGAGTGCCAGTGCGTGTGGACCCTGTCAGAGCTGTGTTACCCAGGACGGATGCATCTCCGAACCTGGTTTTGATAGACGTCATGGCTGCTGAGTTCAGGTGTAATGGAAAGACATGATCAGATAGTGTGACTCCCTGAGGCTCAGCCCTGAGGCTCTCCCATCAGTGCCTGGTGGTGACTTTGGTGGTTGTGGTGCTCAGTGTACAGCCAGGGGCTGAGCTCTCCACTGCGCTACTGGCTCCTTCCCAAGTGCAGCAGCTGCTTAATCCATGCGTTACTTCATGTCCCCGCCAGGCACACATGTGATCTATGACAGCAAAGCGGCCTTTACTCAGGTCCAAAAAAAGATCAGTCCTTGGGGCCTCCGTTGTTTTTATGTTGTTCCCGGGAGGGACCTGCAGGGGGCAGCAGCTGTACACAGCTCTAAAAGTCTTAGGGCCCAGAATCATTTTGCAGGCTAAGAGGTGGAAAATCTGGCTGCTTTCAATCATGAAGCGTAAGTAAATACACCAAGGAAGTGCCTATCACTTTGAAGTGCCACCATGGGTAGGAGGAGGACCCGGTTTTAAACAGGCTTAGGAAGATCCTATCTGACCATCCCTAGACTAGGAAATCGGCAGAGGTGGGGAGTGGGTGGAGGGGGGTTGCTAGAGAGTTTAGGATTCGTTTTCTTTCCCCTGAAATTGTACTTGGTCTTCCCCATAGTTTCTTCCCCCTGGTTCTCCTGCGAGAAGATACTGCAGATTTCGTAGGGGACCCGATTTCAGCGTCATCTCCTTGTTCTCCCCCCCCCCCCCCCCCCAACAGATTGAGTTGGCTATCCTCCGGTTTCCCTACGACTCCTGGGGAACTCCTTTCCAGCAGCTCAAACAGGTGGTGGAGGAGCCGTCACCGCAGCTGCCCGCAGACAAGTTCTCCGAAGAGTTTGTGGACTTTACCTCGCAGTGGTAAGAAAACCCTCCTCCCAGGCGCCTGGGTGCAGAGAGAGCAGGCGTTTGGAGAAGTTCCTCCACTGGTCTGGTCCATCACGCATGCATTCATTCCAGTGCATCTGAGGAGGGAGCCTTTGGAGCTGGAACAGTAGAGTTGCCTCCATCCGGCCCCTGCCCTCACTGAGCTCAGGTTGAGGCAGGTGGTCCAGGGGTGCAGATGTTTCTAGAACATTTGGGGAGCTCAGAGAAAAGATGTTGGGGTGGCATTTCTGGAGGAGGTAAATCCTGAGCTGACACCATGTGATGTGTTTTCTGAGTGAAAGGCGAGGAGGGGAGGGAAGGGTATTCCAAGCAGGAGAAACCTCGTGTCATCAAAGTGAGAAACTCTGCTACGAGAGGGCTAAGCAATTGGATGTTGATTAAGACATAAAAAGAAAGATGGTGGGGCCCATTGGAGGTTCAGGGGTGGAAAGGAGGAAGTAAGACGCTAAGGGTTACGTAGGATAAGAAGGCAAGGGCTAATTTCAGAGTGTTACTGAGATATCTGGAAGTCTTAAAAGGGCTTCTGTCGTTTGGTAGGCTGTCTCCTTGTCTCCTACAAAGTACTTGCTAACTGGCTCTACAGTTAAGGTGACCAGATGTCCCGCTTTTGGTGGGATAGTGCCAATTTTTAACAATTTGTCCCTCCAAAAGCGGGACGTCTGGTCACTTTATTCTCCGTGCCCCAGTGGTATGACAGACAGCATTAGGGGCCTGAGAAGGGAGTGCAGAGATGGCATGGAAAGATAAAAGGAGCCACGTGAATGCTGTAAACTTTACATCAGCACTGCCAGCGGAATGGAGGAAAGTAGGAGAGGGGGCAGTTTTCTCTAGGAAATCTCATGGTTTCTGTCTGCATAGGGACCACGGTGCCTAATGTACCCAGATGCTAATGATCTTTGTGAGTGATGCTGGGAAGGGATGCGAAAGGACAGCACAGAATGGAGCCAAGTGAGCATATCTGGGCATCCTGCAGAAGCAGGGGAGAAATGGGGGAGAAGGGGGAGGCAGCATCAGAGAAGGGGTCCGCCCAGCTGGGACTCTTGGAGAGGACCAGTGCTGGCTACTTGTTGCTGAGGTGGGGGCTGGGGAACTCAAGGCTGTTGGAGGTACAGCGTCTTCATGCTCCTTGGCCTCCATGCTCTGTGGAGGAAGCGTTCTGAATACAGCTTTCATTGGGAAACATCATGAGACAAAGCAACTGTCTGTGGCAGGTGAAACCGAGGCCTCTGTGACTTTGTGTTAGCTCTAACCCACGTTACCCTTGAGGTTTGAGGGTGGCCTGCTGTAGTTTGTTTGTGTTTTGGCGGGATGATTTTATGAATGGCTCAGGTCTTTGTGGAAGCATTTTAATTTTTCGTATGTAATAGCACGCAGATGCCCTACCTCCTCCATGGCAGTCTAATCGTTTGACTGGTTTTAGTACTGAGAATTTTAAGTTTCATCTGGCCGGGTGGAAAGAGTGAGATAATTACTGTAACCTCAGGGCGCCCCTCCTCTTCCCCGATGGAGAGAAGGACACAGCCTCTGAGGGCAGCTCCCTTTTGTAGTGGCTTCTTCATTTTTCTGCCTAGAAAACTGTGGTTTTGAGACACATCTTCATGAAAGAACCCTTTTTGGAGTGATTGCCATGAATTTTTAAATATGTTTATGACAGAGGCCTTGATTCTTCAACACATCTCAAAAAGGCCCGCCTCTTTATTGTTAAGTGAGGACTCCAGATTTGGAAAGTGGAGGATTTATCAAGTTTCAAGATGATTCTATCTATGCTTTTGGCGCCTACATCTGTCTCTGGACTCACTGTAGACCAAGAAGAAAATATTGTTTACAGCCTAGTTTAAGGTGATGCGGGATGTGGGACAAATTGTTAAAAATCGGGACTGTCCCGCCAAAAGCGGGCCGTCTGGTCACCTTAGCCTAGTTCTCCATCAGAGTGTGTGTGAGTCTCGTGCGAGGCGTCCTCCCGAGCATTCGATGACATCACAGTGGTGCTCCGTTCCATACAACTTCACCCAGGAATCCACTTGGAAGCCACTGCCCTCGGATGGAAGCTGTGGGGTGCAGTTGGTGTGGTGTGTGGGACGGAGTAGGGAGCACTCACAGGCGATACCCATCACAGCCGAGTTAGCTCTAGAGCCCAGAGCTCCAGCCGCTGATTCCTTTTGCAGTGACATCAGAGAAACATCATCCTGAGGGGTGGGGTGGAGGAAAGAACACCTTAAGGCATTTATTTCTCATGAACTTGAAGGATAAAAACACAATGACTGTCCGACCTTTGGTGTACTTCCTTTGAAATAGGAACTACTGGATGGGGTTTTCTTCCCCTCCCCACCACAGGTGGCTTTTCTATCATAGGGGTTTTCAAGGGTTCCTGGTGTGAGTCCTGCCGACCCTGGATGCCTCATTCAGCGTTTCATCCCAGAGAAGTCTGATAGAGAAGCCATGTGGTCTAGCCAGCAGCAGGCTTAACAAATGGGTCTCTCCAGGCAATGGGACTCCGCAGGCTCACATTGTTCCCTGCACCCCCTTCCTCTAGTCTCCAGGCTTGGGGACTGATGGAGTTCCCTGGAGACCACCCCCTGAGAACACCAGCGCAGGTTGGCTTCATGTCTGCTCCCCCTTCAGCCGGTGAAAGAGGCTCTGCCCGTGCAAGAGGCTCTGCCCAGCTGACCTGCCTGGGGCACGTTGGCATGTGTTGGACGCCCACCCGGACATTGACCCTGTCTGACTCAGAGGAACTAGTATAAAACAGAGACAAGCAAATATAGTTCCCAACTTGTTCAGGAAGGACGGTAAAAGAGGCACAGGCTATGTATTTAGCTTATGACATATGTATGGCTTGAGAGCCAGGGTGTGTGTTTATTTTGTGGATGTACCGCTTAGCCTTCTTGGAAACCATGGAGAGTTGGGAGGAAGAGAGGGGCGGGTTCAAGCAGACAGAAATCCTCCAGTCAGCACAAACTCGCGTCTAGCAATCCTCAGGAGAGCTCGAAGCGGCCCTTCAGTGTCGGCTACGGTCAGGAGAGTGTGTTGTGGCATTTGGACGAGAAATTAGGGCTGTTAGCTAATTGCACGCTTAAAAATGACAAGCCGCTTGAAAATGCAAAAGTCTTGACTCAGATCCCAAAGAAATGAGTGTCGCCTTGAGCTCCACTGTTATTTGAGACTGAATTTTAAGCGCTTTCTATTGAAGAGGGAAGTGCCGTTCCCCCTCACCACTGAGTGCCATGCGGTTCCAAGGCCATGTTGTGGAGTGTTCTCGACTTGGGAGACAGAGTGGGCTCTATCCGTCACATTAATGCAGTAAACAGCCTGGGTTTGCTGTGAACATATTGTCTGTCAACACTGCAGTGCTGCTCACGGTCAGTTTTGAGCTTTCTGACTAGTGGCTGTAAGTCGAGAATGAGCCTGCTGCCTAGATTTCAGGAGTCCTTAACCCGTTATGATGGATCCACTTGGGGGAGTTTCCCACATTTTCTTTAGACAGATTAAAAAAAAAACAACACTGGAGAAATGTTCTTAAACTCTTCCTGACTTAAAATTACCTGTCCTTAAAAACCGGAAGTTTTAAGTTCTTCTACCTGAAAAGAAAAGAGATGGTAAGTTCATTACCAAATAGATCTCTGCTGTTGGGAACCACGAGGAGAGCCCCGTGGAAGCTCAGGAGACAGGGACACCCAGAGTCGTGAGTGGGAGTGATAAGGCCTCATTCATATCATCCAGGCACATCTTCCCATGTCAGTCCCCCTCCACCATGGATAATTCCTCTTTCTGATCCCCTCTTACTTGTACCCTCCGTTGAGATGAAACTTTCTCTCATAGGTGGTCTGGTCACTGGGGTCACTAGGTCCTAGATCAGCCCTCAGTTCCAGACTGAAACTTCTCTCCTCACATCTACCTGTACCTTGTCTCAGGTTCCCTGGCTTCTTCTACCCACAGCATTGCCCGGAATAAACTGGTAGGCTGCTTTAAGTTCTTGGTTCAAAAGCTTCCTCTTCTCCTTCATTTCGTTTTGTGTTAAGCCACAGTTTCTCAAAGCATCTCAACTACTCCACTCTCCTATGGCTCTGCTCCTGCTCCCATCCCCTCCTCATGGTCGAGCTCTGTGGCTGGAGCAGTGCTCATCCTGGGTCCCATGTGCTCAGAGTGATCTATGAACACAGGTCCCAGCCGCCTCCAGCACCAGGCCACGTTCCTCTCCATTCATATCCGGTTTTGTGGCCCAATGGGCAAGGGCAGTCTTTAGGTTGCCTGGCAAATCACAGTTTTTGAAATCATCCTTTTCTCCATTCTGTAACCTGGAATTCCAACTCCAAAGAAACTACTTCTTTTATTTTTATTTTTCCCATTGTGAGGCTGGGGATGGATTCAGGGGTATATGCAGGGGCAGGTCTGTTTAGATGGTTGTTTTATTGCTGTTGTCTCCGAATATCCAATGTTACTAAAATGTCCATGTCTGTAGACAGCTCAGTGAATGGGAGCCACTTGATAGGAGTGCATGACCACAAAGTATTGTAAGAAGAAAAATTGCTAAGTCACTGGCCATGACGTTCTCTTTCTGGTTGGAAACAAGCAGTGTTACCTTAGACATTTTGTTGGGAGTATTGCTTCCGTCTCAGGCAGGCTCAGCTAAGTCTGTATAAAAGCAAATTATAGGGGATTGGGAGCAAGGAGAATAAGGTATTGAAGATAGGGAAGAGATAACAGACGTAATATAAGGAACACCTGCCAATTTCTTTGCCAGTGCTGGTAGAGTACAAATTGTTTTTGAAGGAAGGTAGATGCGTATTTTGAAATAGAATGGCTTTAGATCAGAAAAGCTAGTTTCTATGCCATTGGTAAAGTGCCAAAGGAAAGTAAATATACAGACGCACACACACTCACACACCTGTTCTTTCCCGTAAGGTACGTGCGGAGTGATTTAAGATATAACTTGAAAGTATAAGAGAAGAGGAAAGGAAAATAGGAAATCTTTGGTTTCAGTATGCATTTTAAAGCAGGTTGTGCTTAGTTTTCTACAAGTTCTAAAATCCTAGGCTAGTGAAAATACAGATGATTTCTAGATTTTAATGTGATTATTTTTTTTCCCCTTTAAGCTTGAAGAAGAATTCCAAAGAACGGCCAACATATCCAGAGCTTATGGTGAGTACTGTTAGCATCATAAACATGTCCAAACTAACAATGGGTAGTGATAAAGTATCTGAGACCTAAATCACAATCGAACAACCATAGAGGAAGAGCTGACTGACTCATTGAGATAGTGATAACTGGAATAAAGCTGTGCATTGGGCCCTTCATTTGACCCCAGTCAAGAGGGAAAAGATGAGTAATGCTTGAGAAAATCCTAGCATAGTGCATATGCAGGTTGACTATCTCCCCCCCCCCCCAACCTCCTGCCCCCAAATCAGGTTTTTAATAGCCGTTTCTGCCCTGGGTTCCTCTTTTTGGTTTGCTTCTGCAACCCCCAGAGCAATAGAAATGAATTTCACATCCAGTGCCACAGTCATGAGTGGTCCCCGTGGGGTCCTATGCAGCCTGCTCTCCTATTGGAAGCTTGCCTTGTTTGTCAGTATTTCCATGTAAAAGAAGAACAGTTCCTATATGTTTCTGATCATTTAAAATGCAAAACTTTTTTTTTTCTTCTCCTTCTAAGAGACCTCTTATCAGAAGTTTCAGTGGAAAACACTAAAAAAAAAAGTGCTGATTTCTAACTTTACATCCATCAGCCGCCGGTGTTGAATTCTACCTTCGCTCTGGTCTTCTGTGGTCTGCATATTGCTATTGTCAGGTTGTGTGGGCAGCCCTTTGCTTGTATGGCGTTAGTCTCTGTGGACTGGAGCTGGACTTGCCTTTTAAGGCCATTACTGCTCTCTGCTTTTCTGTGGAATTGAGGTTTTTAAGTGGAAACTCTGAGTCCAAGCGCTTTGACTTCAGTGTTGGGAAAGCGCTTGCCGAGAGGCCATTGCTTGGGTTGTAGGAGTTGTCAGAGAGGTAGAGAAGAAGACAGGAATCCCTTTTTCAGGTGAAGGACACTATAATTAAGGCCCCAACCCAGACATGTACCTCTTATAGAAATCGCAAATGTTTTTCTTTCTAACTTGGATTGAGTGGGTGTGTTTGCTTTCCTCTCATCTCATTTGCTTGTTCTCTCAGGCTCCCATTGGGGGACACGACTCAGTAGGTTTTGTTCTTCTAGAGCAGGAACCAGCCAGCTTTTTCTTTAAAGGTTTCAGTGTTTGCCAAAGTGTGGTATGCGTACCCCCAAGGGTATGGGAAGAGTTTGGTGGGGGTACGCGTTGCACTGGAGTTTGGTGGGGATATGCACTGCACCGTGCTTAGCTGCGCCTCATTCTACATTCTCATGAGTACGAGGGGTACTCAGCGTTATGAAAATTATAGAAGGGGTACACATATGTCAAAAGTTTGGGTAACACTAGGTTAGATAGTGAGTGTTTCTGGCTTTATGGGACTGCTCACTTCTGTTGTTTGAGTGTGAGAGTAGCCATAGTCAGTATGTAAACAAATGGTGTGGCCGTGTATCAATAAAACTTTATTTGGAATATGGGCAATGGGCTAGATTTGGCCCCTGGACCACCGGTGGTTGACCCCTATCCCAGATGATAACCACCAGAAATGGTAACGAGGCAACATAAGTGTTCGCCCAGGGAGGTGATTGTGCTCTCCAAATGCACTGGGATGTTCTAGATTGAATGGCAGTGTTAAGGATGATTGACCCCATAAAACCATCCTCCTGAGGGGTACGGTGTTGTTCATAGGCCGTGGAGACCATTGGTGGTTGCATTGCCCCAATGCTCCTGGCAGTATGTTCCTGGAACTCCATGTTTTCTCCAGGTGCAGCCACTGGTGAATTCTTTCCTTCCGGTACCTGGCTCCTTTTTTGAGAAACCCAGCCTGACAATGATTTCCTGGGGCCTCATTTGCTCATCCCCCGGTCACTGTTCTTGCTATTCATAGTGCACCGCTTACAGAAGGGCCTGGGTTCCCCCCTAACCTTTTACAGCCTCCAAACCCACACACACAGGCGAGTCACACTTTCCGTCCTGCCAAGCCTGCCTGCTTCCCTCCGCTCTGCCCTCTGGCTGTCATTGCGTTTCCCCAGCCTGAGAATAAACTGGAAGATGTCTGGGAATTTTTTTTTTTTTTTTTTTTTATAAAGAGATGTCAGGTCAGGTTATTGAATTCATTCACAGACTTGGGCTCCATCCACTGAACTAAAAGCCACCAACAGAACCAAGAGAGGCAAGACGGGCTGGCTGGCCTGGGAAGCAGTCGCTGAGATAATCTGAGGTTTCACATGTCCTGTTTTGATAGTAAAAGACTTTGAAGTATATTAAAAGATCGCCAAATGTCCAGGGGATGTGGGGAAGCTAATAAGCATGATGGGGAAGCACGTGGTAAGTGTGCTGTGTGAGTGGTTAGTGATCAGAAGCAACGCTGTATTTACTTATCCAGAGAGCTCAGGCCCAAGGATCCGACATCAAGAGCTTCAGTTAATCTCGTGGGTTTGAGGCTCCGAGCCAACACCCAACCTCTGTCCTCAGATGGGCCAAAGCGAAACGCCTTTCCTATTTTCTGTGTCCTGATACTGACCACTTACCTTCTTCGGAGCTTTATATTTGTTTTGTTCCTCTCCCATTTGCATTGTTTCCTAAAACTTCCATGGGTGGGCACTCAGTTCCCCGCAGGGCTGACTCATCTGGCCCCTCCTGTCCGGTTTACAACCAATATAATTAGAAACGCTACATCTGGGCAGCATGAAGGCTGTAAACTAAAATCCCAAGTCAGGGGGACAGAGTGAGTCACATATATACTTGCCTGCATGCAAAAGGGCTCATAGTTAGCTGTTCCACCAGTTGCTGGAAAGAAGACCAGCAGGCAATCAGGAAGGTGGCCATGTTGGGAGGCAGGGGCAGTGGGGAGCAGGACACGGCTCAGGTCTTACCTGAAGGGACTGTCCCTCTTGATTTCGTTGGCTGCCTGTATTTCTCCTGTGTGAAGTGTAGATCATGAGCTGATGTATCTCCTCATTAGAGGTGGAAGCTTCCAGTGTACAGTCAAGCAGTTGCTGTAACAACATGGAGTTATTTAGGGAAGACGGTTCTGGTGCGTGTCTATTCCTCGAGCAAAGTGCTGGACTTGATGTTCTTGATAAGTTGATTTCATGTGACCTGCGTGAATAGAGACTATTTCTTTGGCTTTTCCATCTTGGATCTCCGAGTTGGGTTTTCCGCACCCATAGCAGTTTGGCAGTCCACATTATTTTCCAGAAGGATCAACTCTTCCTCAAGGGAGACAGACATAAGTCTAATTCGTGACCATCAATGTGGCTTAGAAAGCGGCCTTGTTAACCCTTCGAGTCCAAACCAGTTCTCCAGGGTCAAGGGCAAGCAGTGCCTTGCCCGTTTTCTGTCCTGCAAAATTGGTTTTTTATTCTACCACCCATTTCCTGAGAAGTGACTGTGCATAAACCTGTGAAACCACTAATTATTTTATTGCTGAAGCAGTATAACAGTTCTTTGTAGGGCTGGGTTATGTAAAAATTAGAGTTTGGACTGTCTTTGTATTTTACCATAAATAGAATCTTATGTAGCCTAATTACATGTACTAGTATGTGTTTAAGCACTAGGTCCTCTGTAGTGGGGACATATCAAAATGGAGACTGGCAACTCTGAGGAAATATCTTTAAAAATGTTTGCATCACTAGGTGTGAACTTGATTTGGGATGAGGTAGGAAGAGTCCAGTGTAGCCCTGATAGGGTTATTGATTTGTTTACCAAATAGATCTGTTAATTAACTCATCAGTGACAAATTTTAATACCATGTATTTTTTCTTCTCTTATCCAGCAACATCCGTTTTTCACTCTACACGAATCCAAAGCAACAGACGTGGCATCTTTTGTGAAATCGATTCTTGGAGACTAAAACGATGGACTCAATCAGTTGACCCTCCTGTGGATTGGTGGGTTTACAGGATGAAGCAAGGTCACTAAAGCGCCAACAGAAACTCATCCTTGAGATAATTTAACCCTGCCTCTCAGAAGGCTTTTTTCTCCCAATTTCCCCCACCCCCTCCAAAAGGGGCCTTGGAATCTATAGTATAGATTGAACTGTCTAGATGGATGAAATATGATAAAAGCTTAGGACTTAAAAAGGTGATTAAATATTTAATGATGTGTCTTATGAGTCCTTAAGCTTCGCAGATGCTTTGTTCTTTGCAAAATGAGTGCATTGGCCCTGGTCAAAAAGGTGCTACAGTAGTGATGACATTGTAAGTAGACCTATAGTCTGTCCCACTTATTATTTTAATATTTATGTTTAAGCGCTTGGTTGGAAAGATTCCATTTTATGCCAGGAGGAAGACACAGAAGACAAGGCTGGGTCGTCAATATTTATAGGGCTTTTATGTTTTAAGTTCAATTGTGTCTGTGGTCCAGAAGAAATTATTTAATATGCATCTTTAAGAGTATTATAAAAGTATCAACAAGCAGCTCCTCTCGTGAAATATCTGTTTTCAGCTGTTGTGGCTGCCGCGTGTTCTCAGATTTCTGCTCAGTCCTGGGTCCTCACCACGTATTCCAGGTGCGGTGGCAAGGTATCCTGGTCAGACTCTTCTCCCGACTTGGAAAACATAAAGTCACTTTTCTCACAGCTCAAAGAGTAACCAACTGGGTTCTTTTGACATTTGTGGTGTAGTCTTAATGGGATGTGATTCGTGATGTAGTTTTCCTACCACCTCTCTTTTTGTGTGTGTATGTGTGTGTGTGTGTGTGTGTGTGTGTGTGTGTGTGTATGTATTTGATAAGTCCCACATTTGGCCAAGTGGCTTCTGTGAACATCTGTTCTCAGTAAGGAGGACATTCGTCAATCACAAGGGCAAATAACACTTCAAACCACACAGAGAATTGGTTCCTTCTGCTATTGCTCCTCCTACAATGGACAGGCCCCAAGGATTGCCTTGTAGCTCATGGATTTACTTTTTTTGGTTGTTGTTGTTTTATTCAGTGAAGAAGCCTTACTAACCATGGAAGGGTTGCAGTAGGAGAAAATGAAAGGCAGTTAGGTGTCCTTTGATCAGATGCAGAGATAATGGGAGGGGTGGATTAATTCCTAGGAATGGACTGGCAGATTTCCCCGACTTGACTTGAGGCACATCTTTCTTCAGTAGCATGCAGGCGCTTGCTCCACAGGATGGGGCTAGCTCCACAGTGCATTCCTAGCTAGCTGAGTCAGCAGCAGACAAGAACTCTTCCTAGCAGCCAAACACACCAATGCGTCCTCTGATTTGGGGCTTAGGTTCCTCGAAGATCAAGGAGTGAAGTGATCCACAGGGAACATACAACCAGGAGACATTGCTTTGGGACTTTATGTTAAGACCAGGCAGAAGATTTTGATGAAAAAAGGAAGAAGAGAATACACTCTTGTTTCTTTCTTTGCCTCAGGTTCACAAATATGGAGAGAAGGCTGCTCCCTCAAATCCTCCCCTTCTTCCCTTTTTAGATTTCAAAGTGCAATCATGTATTTTTCTCTGTTTGCATTTTCTCTTTGCTCTTGACCTTTGGTTCATAGCAGTTGCCCAGAGTGGGTGTGGCATTTCAGTCACACAGGTCTTTGTTTCCAACTCCAAGAGATACCTGTTTGAGTCAGCACCAGGTTCATCTGCTCTGAAGCTTCCCCTGCCTGCATCCTTTTCTACCAGAAAAGGGGTGTAATCCTAGTGATTATGGCTGTTCCCTTCTAGACCCACTGTCCCCCATCTGCAAGTTCCTCTCTGAGTCAGAGAGAAAGAAACAATCACAACTGTATTTTTTGCTTTTTCATCCATCGTATGCAAAAAGACAGAAGTAGATACAAATCTGAGGTCCTTCCGTTACAGCTTTGTGAAATATGTAAAGCAAAACATCTCTCTGGTCTGGGTCAGGTCACTCCTACCTGTTGTTCAGTGTAGTTTCTACTTGGAAATATTCTTAACCAAGAGAGTTTCTCATGTGTACACCTCTCTAGCCCGTGAGCCCTGGGCCAGGACTTGCACACTGGGATAGAGAAGGAGGTAGTTAGTTACCATACTGGGGATCAGAAGGAGTAAGTCAATGGTCCTTAACCCCAGTGCACATTGGAATTGCTGGGAGCTTGGGAACACCATCATTGTCAGGGTCCCAGGGAATTGATTTTCATCTGTCCAGGGTGGGGCCTGGGAGTCAGTGTTTTTTACAAGCCACTCATGTGATTCTGGTGTGTGCCAGGGTTGAGAACACTGGTCTAGTACCTCCTAAAGAGAGAGTTCACATTTCTCTTGAACATTTGCAAAGCATGAAGAGGGTCTGTAGAGAGGAACGGGAGACCCCACTTCTTTCTCTGTCCTCATCAGTGGGGAAACCTTACCGTCAGAGAAGGTGTGTTCCTAAGAAGACTGATGGGAAAACTGGGATGTCTTTTCCCCAGAGAAATGTTGTACTACATGGTGATTAAGTATCTTATGTACCAAAGTAGAATGGCTTCCTAGCTTTACAAGTCCAAATTGTAGAATGTGCTTTTCTAAAGAACTGTATTATAAGTTATAAACAACTAATTTTAAAATATAGAGATGTATAAACTATATTTAAAATGATATAAATTGGGAGTCTCTGGTAATACATACATGCATATGTATGTATATATATATATGTACATGTATATTGTCCCCAAAATCACATACACACTTGAACAACTTATAGCTCAATTGATGTTTCTTTCTTTTCAAATTTAACCCATTGGAATTAATTATTCAAAGTGTGTATACTGGAGAGAGAAAGAGAGAGAGAGAGAGGAGAGAGAGAGAGAGAGAGAGAGAGAGAGAGAGAAAAGCATGCACCATCAGAATATTAGCTCTGTCTGTATTTATCAGTATAGTAGAAAGTCAGTGTATCTCTACAAAAGAATCATGCTCTTTTTTTTCTGGGTATCATATAATTGTCATATATATATATATATATATATATATATATATATACACACACACACACACACACACACACTGTTGATTTCCAAGTTTGCCAAAAAACTGATGTCTTTGAGACAGTGCCTTCTGAGTGTATGCATCAATGGGTATTGCCCTTCGGAGTAGCCACTATGAAAGACTGTATATTTATATAAATATTGTTGCTAAAATATATTTTCCATTTCTCTTTCAGAAAGGTCTTCAGAATTCATTTCCTCTCCCATCCGTGTAACATGCAGAATCATATTATAATTGCTCCTTAGTAGTTTGACAAAAATTCTTATGAGGTATTTTTTGTTGTTTGCTTTATCTGCCTTTTATTATCAGAGTTAGCTCTCAGCTATGTTTGGCAATTTCTAGAATTCAAATCTGCCCTCAGAGCTGAAGTTTTACTATGACCGAGTTTTTTTTTTAAAATCATGCATGGACTCTGAAGATAATTTCCAAATGTATATTTCCCCAAAAAAGTGTGCATTTGTTTTTAAGTAATTTCAACCTTCTTGGAATAAGTGTAGAGTCTTCCAGATAGAGGACTTTGAAGGAGAAAGAAATCACCCAATGCATATGTTTGATGATAAAGTATCAGTTGGATTGTCTCTGATTTCAGACATGGCCTTCATCTCTTGGCCATGATTGACAGCCCTGATATGGAGGAACAGTCCATTGTTCTAAAGACTGTTGTGTCCCACTGATAGAGTCAGAAAGAGTTGATTAAATAGCAGCTTCTATCTTCCTGAAATGGAAAATGGGCATATGGCTGTCACTCACAATTGTGCGTATTTGACTGTTCTTGTAACATCCAAGCCGCACACACATACACAAAAAGCGTATGCCAGGGATTCCCAAACTTTCTCTTCATGGTGCCATTGGTTGTCTCAATACATTTTTTTATGGTGCCCTAGGCCCAAATAAATACTTAATAATTCCACTTATTAGATAACTAGGTCCAAACAATGTAATAGTGGTGGTTTGTGCCACGTCCTGCAGATGTTGCTGTGTTTCTTTCACACATTTATACTATCTGGTGAGTTCGCTGCCCTGCCTCAGTATGTCTCAGCACACAGTTTGGGGATCATCAATGTACGTTATTCTGATGTTTGCACTATCCAAGGTGGTGGACCTCAAAATGGAATTCTTGGCCACTTGATCTTCTGCATCACTTCACTCTGTGTTTCGCCATCACTCTGATTGTTTTTGCTTGCATCTGGTTGACTAGCTTTTTAATAGAAGTTCTCCCCTCCTTTGCTGCCACACCATAGGTCATAGTAAAGAAAATGCAATAGTGATTGCCCAGCATTGGGGGGGGGGGGCTGGCTTCTCCAAATGCAGTGGACTTTGTATCTTTGGAGTATAATCACAAAGGGGCAGGGAGGGGATGACCTTTTCATAGCTGAACACCAAAAATCTTTTTGGTGACCAAGGGGCCTCTTTAGCTCTGCTCAGAAATGACTCTGCTTCTTCCAGACGTGTCTAACAAAACACAGTCTCTCTTGCATGACAGTGCAGTGGATGCCTGCTTCTCTTTCCTACCCAAGTGCTTTGCAGGTGATATAGTTTCCTCTGACCTCAAAGGTTGAGTTCCTATATTCATAAAATTCATTGGAGCTGGTTGTCAGATCTAGTAACATGAATTAAACCTCTGTTGTGCTGGGGATTTTGCCCTCTTAGTGTCTAGCTATGTAATTAGAGGGAGCTTTGCTGGCTTCAAGGAGTCTTCCATTTTTATTGAATTATCAAGTAGAATGCAGTTTTCATTTGGACCCCTGAACATATACAAACTCAGATGGAAAAATGTCCAAATTGATCTAGAAAGAGGAAACCTGATAGAAAAAAAAAGATACTTTATTCTGGAAGATCCGCATTCCTCTCATCTAGGAGTGTTTGTGTGTGTGTGTGTGTGTGTGTGTGTGTGTGTGTGTGTGTATTAGAACTGTTAGAACTGTTAAATGTGCTGGTAGCTAGAGGCACTTTTAAATTGGGGTACTCTGGATTTTTCTGGGAATCTGTTAATTGCTAGTACCTTATACCCAGGAAAATGCATATTGTACATGGAACACATAGTTTCGTGAACATTTTTTTTTGAGGGGATGGAAAGGAGTACAGTGTAAAGACCCCATGAGGTCAATAACCTCTGCTCTGCAGAACATGAACTTGATATTCTAGACCAGGAATTAGCAAACGTTTTCTGAAAGGGGCAGACAGTAAATATCTTCAGCTTTGTATTTCATACAGTCTCTGTTGCAACTGGTGGGTGTGAGAGCATCCACAATAATATGTCTGTGAATGATCTCAGGGCTGTGTTCCAATAAAATTTTGTTTAGTGAATCAGATGATGGGCTATGTTTGGCCCCTAGGTCATGGTGTGCTAATGCCTGGGCTACCAAATGCAAAACTAATTGATGAACTCTGTGTATAGAGTTCTTCCATTGAGTGAGGCTTTAGCTCAGTTGCTGTTGAGGCAGATTAGGAAGACAGATGTAGATGTAGGGAGATGGATTCAGAAAGATGGACTGTTCAGTCCCATGAAAATTGCCTCTTGATTTTCTCAGGTAAGTATTCCTTTCTGTGGAAGCCAAGGGAACAATTTTCTTCAGACTGAATCGAGTCCTACTGGCCTTTTTTTTCTTCTTTTTCTTTTTTTCTTTTTTGCAGTAACTAACATAACCTACTTCAACTTGGAAATAAAAGGCACGCTTCTCGTAGACATTAACTGCACTCTCATCTCAGCTTTGCTTTTTGCTTTGGGTATGATTTATGTGCAAGGGGAATCATGAAGCTGGATGCTAATCCTTTGGCTTTCCTTTTTCCTGAGAGGCATTAGGATTTGAGACTTTGAGAGGCCATACTTACATCAGAAGCAGAAGGCAGATAAAATTCTTTCAATCTGCCAAGTCATCCACCTCATCTATTTGGGCCTCTTTTAAGGAAATAAGAAAGAATGGTTTGCGGTCAAAATACTTGTCAGTGGACTTGGAGCTCCAAGCTCGCTCAGTGACAGGGGACCTCAGCCTATCCCTCGAGCACCATCACTGGACTTGACATAATGGGGCTGCTTTGCCTCGATCCTCTTTTAAATAATCAGTAACTTTCTATTTTAAGGGGTCTAAGCAAAATGGTCTTTCCCCCATGTGATTATGCTGGGTTGCCAGGCCTGGCTGAATCTCTGAGCCCTACAGCCTCCAGTGAAAGCTCTGTCTTCCCTATGGGACAGCTGACTAATTGGCTCCACCTTCTGTATGTACAATTTTTGGGGGGCACCTTCCTGTCTGTACAGAATGCCGTATAGATAACTTCATCTGCCAGTCACCCACGCTGTCTCTGTCTTCTTCCAGACCAATACAACACTTCTTACCTAGAGCTTCCAGCTCTTTATTCTTCAGAAACATTTGTTTTCCCTGCCGCATCGTCAGGCAAACATACATCACACTTAGGATGACACTTGGGAACTCCTTCAGAAGGCAGATATACCTACACCCAGCAGTTTACCTAAAAGAATGTTCTCTCTTTACCTGGGGAAACAAACTGAAATTCCAGAACCTTCAAAATGAAATTCTTCTCTGGGGAAGCACCTGCCACCAGGTACATCACTTGCCTCCTGCTCCTGGTGTCTACAGAGAGGATGGGTCAGTTTTCTGGGGTTTAGAGAGTCACAGTGTACAGTTCTGCAAATATCATTGACCTTAGCAGGTTTTTGGATGGAGTCATTTGGAATCAAGATTTAAATTGGGGTTTTGTTTTTGCAGTTCCCAACCCAAACTCCTTTTACAAGCAAAATTTCTCTAAAAGCCTCTTTTCTATCTGCAGTGAACAAGGGCCTACTTAGAGACACAAAGCAAGGTTGGGGACTTTGAGGTAGGGATGTGTTTTTGAAAAGAAACCAATATCTCCTTGTAACATAGCATATGTTAATGTATTTCAAAGACATCCAGGCTACTTCCTTGGGGCTGTCAGATTATGTTATTTGCCTTATCACTTGAACTAGGACCGTGGTCAGCAAACTTTGGCTCTTTGGCCCCTTGTGTGTGGTTCTTCCACAAAATACCACAGCCTGGGTGAGTCTATTTTGAAGAAGTGGCATTAGATGAAGTTCAAGTTTAAAAAATTTGGCTCTCAAAAAAAATTTCAATCATTGTGCTGTTGATATTTGGCTCTGTTGACTAATGAGTTTGCCGACCACTGACCTAGGACATAGAAAAATCTTTACTCTTGGGCAGTGGCAGTTAGATCTTGGGAGATTTGTCTTGTATTTCTTTATTATAGTTGTCCGTGTGGACAGATACGGACACTAGGCAGTTAATCCTGGCATGCCTGGGTCTTCCCCAGGTTATACTTTTGCATTTCTGGGATTCAGGGCTTTTTTTCAGGGAATGGAAGCTGATGCTCTTACAACTTAGAGACTGAGTTCAGGGAAAGCAGGGAAAAGTTCAGGCACTTCCTTGTGTCCTGCTGTAAGAAACAGAACTTCCTGAGGAGCCCCTCATGTGTGTGGCTTCTGCCAGGCCATCATCGTCTCCTCTGTTTTCCTGGATTGCATGTACTTGTTATTCCTCTGCCCATCACATATGACCTGGGCTGACTTAACACAGGGGGAAAGGAACTGACTATGTTCATATATCAAAACTCAGAACTAGCACTTCTGAATGGACTACCCGCATGGATTCTTCTGTCCCCGAATCTTGAAAGTTGTAAAAAAAAAAAAATATATATATATATCTAAGGGAACTTTTAGCCAAATCCACATTCAAAATATTAGACCTTATAATATCAATAAAACTTGCCTTGGGCCTTTGAAGGAATAGCAGCTGGGTTGGGTAATTTTCCTCTTAAGTCATATTCTATTGTGGCCAGAAATGAGTGGTTAACATCATTTTGGGCACTGCAAGTGTTTGTGTTGGAGTCTGCAAGCTATTTCAACAAACAAGTGAGGCCACTGCCTTTGGGATTGTCATCGGACTTTGGGGTTTGAAGCTGAACTGTGAAGTGAAATCATGAAAAGATAAATGCAGAGAACAGTGCTAAGCTAGGAAACCCATGAACGAGCAAGCTGATAAAAGAAGTTGGAAGGCAGGTCTATAACCCTTACCTTAGTTTCAGTATTACTGTAGAGATTTTTCTTTTTCAGGAAGAACCCATGAGGAAGCCAAAACTTTATTATTTCCTCTAAAAATAATGAAGTTTAGGAAGATTCAGAGAGTGGCATTGATTTGGATATCAGAAAATATTTTCATTTCCCTGGTGGTGTTGACTCTACTGAGTCACCATCTTAAAATATGGCACTCAGAGAAAAGGTAACCAATTAGAGGGGTGAGGCCACACTTGGAAAGTATACAACCCATCCATCAGCTACTTTCTGGCTGAAGAAAAACAAAACTGGGACATTCTCTCTTTAGTTCTGATGGCTTTAAGAAGAGTGGTGGGCACCAAATGTGATCTGATGAGCATGCTTTTCCCACAGTGCAGAGAACTGTGAATGTGCATAGAAACACACTACCAGTCTTCACTAGAAAAGGCAGAAGGCCAAATTTAAAGCAACACTCAAAGCCCATTTGAATTTTCACAGCGGTGAATTGTGTGGAAAAGTCACCGTTTCCTTTTATTTTCTTTTGATCTCAAACTTCTGTGTCCAGGTGCATGTCCAATACGTGGGGAGCTAAGAGTCAAGAGCACAGAACTTGTTTCCTGGCTTTATCAGTGGTGCCCTTAGGGTGAGGATGTCTTATTGTGAAGGGAAGGGGAAGAGAGTGTGTTGAAGGTCACCTTTGTCCATCTGAGCTCCCCATCAACCCCCGTTCAGATTATTCATTTGGCTACCAATATTTTCCTCTTTAGCTGGAAGTCTCTGTGGCTATACAAGGCTTGGGAACTTTGGATGAAGTGACAACTTGAATACCCTAAAGAGCCCAAGAATCTGGAAAATGTTGTAGCTAACAATGCCCGTGAGTGCTTGGGTTTTGCTAAGAGAGTTTGGAGGCAGGAGGAAGGGCAAGAAGAGAGGGTCATTTATTTTAAGCCTGCATCATTTGAAAGAAAATGCAAAGATCAATATGTGATTGCCATGCATATTGATCCTTAAATTTGTCTAAAGAGTTTGAAAACAACCTGATTTCTGGGACAGGGCTGCATGACTCTTGGGCTCTCCATGGACAGTAGAATTTCTAAATGTCTGTTTGCAGAGCAGGAGTTGTAATTTTTGCTCATTCATATGTAGGAAAATGTAAAAGCTCTTTGGACAATCTTGGCACACAGAAGGGGTTGATCTGAGACTCAAGCTGACAGATTACTGTTGCTGGGTTTTACAAAGGTTACAGGTAATGGAAATAAAGTACAGTCTTTGGATGCTGAAAACCATGGTGGTGTTTATCTGTCATGCACTAAACATGAGGGAATGCTTAGATGTCAATGGAATCATATAAGGTGCCTCCTACACACACACACACACACACACACACACACACACACACACACACAAGTCTATGGTGAATTCTGATCATGGTTTGTTTGCCAATAAACTAAATTTAATAACTAGAGTTGACAGCAGCCATCTCAGAACACAGTATATGTCAAAAAGACTTTTGGCATCCTACCCCGATTGGCTCACTAGAGAGCATTGGCATGCAGACCTAAGGGTCACAGGTTCCATTGCAGTCAAGGGCACGTACCTCGGTTGTAGGCTCCACCTGGCCTGGGCCTGGGTTTTGGACAGGGCATGTGCAGGAGGCAACCAACTGATGTGTTTCTCTCACATGGATGTTTCGCTCTGTCTTCCACTCTTTGTAAAATCATGGAAAAATATCCTCAGGTGAGGATTTAAAAAAAGACAGCTGGCAAAGATTTGTAGAGTTCTCAGCCAATCTCTGTGTAAAAGCCACCCAAGGAGGTTTGATTTAAACATTTCAGACAATTTACCTGTCACATTTCTCCTGTGTTTGTCTTCAATTTATTTTTTGAAACTCATATAGCGATTTTCTATAGGAACTGAAATGAGGAAATGATGTTTTATAAAAACAACAGGTATTTTTAGAAGAGAAATGTTTTCTTTTGTAATTAACTTCCAGATTGGAACATATTCCCTATCATCCTATTGGGTCATTTAAAAGCTGAAAGGGGTATTAGGGATGTAGTTCAAACTTTTCATTTAAATACAGGGACATTTTTTTCTATATATTTTGTGAAAATCTCGATGAGATGCTAGATCTAATTTCTATATGAAATTGAACTTTACAAGAATTTTAGGAAAATAGGTGGGTTTCCCTAGCTTCGTGTTTCAATTTTTATCTCTGAGAATGTTGCTTCCACTCATTAATCTGATCTCTGTAAGGTAAAAAACTCCACTTTCCCCCTTATCTTGCGTGGATTATATGATGGACTTTTCTTGTATTTATATACATGACTGATTGTTTTCTTCTGTTGTGCTCCAAATCTGTTTTGACGTCAAGTTCATTGTAAAGACAGCTGTTGGGCAAGGGAAAACATGCCTGGTGTTTAAATCCCCTGATGCTAGAACGAAGTAATTCCATATGCTAGTTAGGAGGCTCGGCTATCTTTCCCAGATACCTGAAATATTCTGGAAGGAGACTGGCGGGCTGTGCACCCATGGCCTTTGAAACCCAGCTCCCACACTGTGTCTCAGGAGAGTTTGAAATAGAAGAATGGCTACCATGTTGTGGATTCCTTCATCAACTGGCATCCCTCATCTTTCCTGCCACATATAGCATGCTGCTCGCTGTCCCTGGTGGAAACCATCTCTTGTTCATGGATTGTGATGTGTTTGTTTTATGAATGAGGAGGGCTGAACTGTCGAGGATGGAATTCATTCAAAGTTCATCAAATAAAGATCTCTGAAGGATGTGGGTGGGATGGAACTTTACATTTCTGTTGTAACCCCAGGAACTTTTGCTCATGAGCTGTAAAAGTGAAGAAGGAATCAGGGGAATACACTTAACTCTGTTTCCCATGTGGAAATGTGTGGGAGACTTTCTTAAGGTGAAAATGTTCCTAGACATTGTATGGGAAAATGAAAATTATTACTATAACTTTATAACTTTAGTCAAACTGCAGGGTTATATTTAAAAATATATATATATATTTGTGTGTGTGGGCGAGCATCCTTTGTTATCTTTGCTTTGTTGGCTCTGGTTGTTCCTATGCATTTTCCTTTTAGCCTAGGTTTCCCAATGTCCAGGTTGTGTGCGGTTTTTTTTTTGTCATTTTCCCCCTTTTGAACTACTGCTTATTATCATTGTTTATGTTATCTTAAAATTCCCAAACCAATGAAATTGATGATGCGCGAGATTTAGGGTAGACGCAAGTATTTGTAGTGATGTAGGTTAAGTTTTTATGGGGTTACCTGAAAGGTGTTGAATTATAATGTGGCTTTAAATAAATCATGTTTGTTTTTAACATTTCGAGGGGCCACCTGTCCTGGGTCCTTATTCATGAAGAGTCATCTGTTCATAAACAAGGAATTAACAGTAAATAAATAAGGAATGGCAATCATTGCCAAAGGTGGGGATCATTTTGCCTTTCATAGATCAATCTAGAGTAAAATTTCCAACCAGAATATCTCATAAAAATCATCTTTATAATCTCCCTCCTCTTTCCTGATCTAAGAGCATAGTGAAGGAAGAGAAGGGTTCCCATGTGCTACAAAATAGTTATTTAAATCTGTATGTTTGACCAAGGAAATGGCTGGGGTGTGGAACTATCATAAGTGGTCGTTACACGGTTCCTGTGGTGACCGCTCTGACTCCTCTTACCGCCTCAGACAGAAAATGAAACTGAGAGGTTAAGTCAAACCTGAACTCCTCTGTTCACAAGGAGCTTACACTTTGATTTCCCGTCTCAGAATATTCTTCCATTTCATGCCGAGGAGGAAGGGACAAGCTCCAGATACTGTAACTGGCCTCCGGCTGTGTGTACTTGTGTCTGTACAGCTTCATACCGCGTATGTCGTGTTCAGTGTTGTGTCAACCTATGAACTAACTCAAACAACAATTTGAAGATTGAGAAGACAGTGACAATGGCAAAAGGCACCCAACCACTTCTCTCTGTCAAATGCTGGCTATGCTCCTCACAGCAGGATAAATAATGATGTGTTCAGGAGAAAGGTGTCCTTGCAGAAATGGTGTGTTGATCTCATGGGGAAATGTACAACCAATAAAAGACATCTTTAAAAAGTGCAACGAGTCTGTATATTGATTGAGTTGTTCATGGGAATCTTTTGTTCCAGAAATACTACTCTTAGGTATAAAATTCCTACAGGTCAAAGCTTGGCTTGAACTAACTGTTCTTTTTCTTCCCCATCTCTATTAACGCACTTCCAAAACATAAGGGAACAAAACAACGGTTCTGCAGTCTTGAAGACACATGAGAAAAACATTTCATCTGCAGTGAACTGTAGAGTAATATTCTTATGGTCAGTATTCCCAGTTTAGAAATAAAAGCCAATATTTCTTTATCAAAATCAGATGGCTTCTGGTGGGGACAGGTCAGTTGACTTAACAAAAAGATTAAGACCAAGACCTTTTGGCCTTCATGTGTTCCTGAGACTGAACTATTAGGATAACTGGTCATTCATTGTTTTGTTTTGTTTGTTTGTTTTAGGCCAACTAGTCATTCACTTTTTTTCTTGATCCTATGCATAATATGTGCAATATTAGGAAATTTGTTTTATGTAATCAGGCAGTGGAGGGAAGCAGATGTTCTGGGAAAGAAAGAAACTCTTAGTACAAGAAAATATGGTTGGGTCTTCCAAGTTCTTTGATTAATACTATAAATGGAGTGACTAGACCTACTTGACTTGTGGGTACATTGATCAGAAGAATTGCTAGACTTATTGCTGACGGTTTCAGTGAATCACTAGTTATACCCAGAGGCACACATTCAACTCTCTCTTGCTTATTGCTTAAACTAGTTGATGTTGTTGAATCAGAAATTGAACCCTATAAAAGGCCCTCGTATTTCACTCCAGATAGATGTCATTTCAGGGTTTGGATTACAAAATGGAGGGCCCCCCTGCTTCTGCACACATCACTCAAGTGACTTTCCAACGACAATGGTCTCTGTTATATTGATTTTGAAGTCCTCTCCTGCACTGAATTCAGATGCTGCAACCGTTCATTTTTCTCAGGTGTGAGGCCTCTCTTGCCATTAGGCAGTTAGTTTTGTTTCTATAAGGGGGTGAAGTATGTAAACAAGATTTTCAGACATCATATGTGAAGGTTATTTTATTCACTTCTCCACAGCCATTTCTTATTTTCCGCAGGAAGGGAATCCAAAGCCATTCCTCACTTTCGTATTTAACACATCAAATATTTTAAATGTTTTCTTTTGATGGATATAATGCTTTCTTTCTTTGTACACCCTCCAAACGATTCCCTGCTTACTCAAGATTGTTGTAGGAAACTAAAGAGAGACCATTGGACTAATAAAAGCTTTCTGTGGTTGTTTCTTGGTGTTCTGCTCATTTCCCATAGCATAACAACCCCCCTCCCCCCCGATGCTAATACATATTAAGTTTATTAGCTGTCCTTGGTGGAGACATTAAGTTCAGGCCTGTTTCTCCCAGTCCTGGGAATTGACTGGGCTTGGCTGGGGGATCCGTGCTTGTTGTTGGTCATGCCATTTGGTCAGCTCATCGGAACAAGACTCACCAAGAGCTTCTTCACTCCCATGTCTGGGGTCTGGGCTGTGGTGGCTGGACGAGAGTGAATCTGGGGACTAACAAGGCATTTCTCTCTTCATGTGGCCTCTCTCTGTGGTCAGCTTGGGCTTCTCACAGCCTGACCGGCTCAGAGGAGTCGGAATTCCTCCATGGCTGTTGGATTTTCCCAGAATTAGTGACCCAAACGTCTCAGGCAGAAGTTGCAAGGAAATGACATGGTGTAATTTCCACTGTGAATGCTGGGGCATGCATTTCATGGTAGGGAGGAGGCATCTTTGAAGACTAACTACCATGCCTGGTCGGTGCTGTGTGGTTAAAAACACTTGCCATTTAAAAAATGGATCTTGTTCCTTCTTCCCTAAATCAGTGGACAAGAGACAGTAGACAAAATACATTAAGGTGGATGATGAGATTAGTATCCACTTATTTCTCATGCACAGTGTTGTCAAGGAAAGCTCTTTGGTCAAAATGATGGAGAGGGTGCCTTGTCCATCTCCGCGAAAAGGCTTAAGCCGGAGCTGGAATTAAAATGAGACTGGAGAGAATTGAGCGTTGGCTTTAATGGCTCCAAGAATTCCTGTTATTACTTATCAACAACCCCACATGGCCATGGCTCATAAGTGCTTGCCTAGTAGGCCTTTTCTCCTTAAGTGGAAATAGGTTATTATTGTTATTATTATTGTTGTTAATATTATTATTATTTAAATACTACATTTTGAGAAAACACAGAATACATTCAGGAAAATAGACATGATCCACAATTCTGAGTTAGTTTTTCATGTGTTCTTTAAAATATATTGTTCTATACTTTTTACCACCCCTCCTCCCCCCAACCTTAATGGGATTATATTGTTGTTACCTGCCTTGTTTTCCAAGTTATATTATGGGCTTCTTACCTCAATTAATGCAGGTGACATCATTGTTAATGGCTGCCTAATATTCCAATGAGTGCATTTATGTATATTGAACTGCTCCCATCAGTGGAAATTTTGATTATTTGCTTTTGATTGCTCTGATAAGTAGCCTTATGTCTCTTATGAGGGTCAGGGAGAGAGTGACTTGGCACTCTTGATGGCAGAATCACCAGGTCTGGGAGGTGGGCTCCAACCATATTTCCCAGAGTGAAGGGATGCAGAGGGAACAGGCACAACAGAAGCTTCCCACACGCTTATCCTGCTCTTACAACTCGTGGGCTTGAGGTAAAAGGGATTAATGGATCCAGCTAAGAAATAGTAGGAGATGCCGGAACTGGTTTGGCTCAGAGGTAGAGTGTTAGCCTGCGGACTGAGATGTCCCAGGTTCGATTCCGGTCAAGGGCATGTACCTTGGTTGCGGGCACATCCCCAGTGGGGGTGTGCAAGAGGCAGCTGATCGATGATTCTCTCATCGATGTTTCTAACTTTCTATCCCTCTTTCTTCCTCTCTGTAAAAATCAATAAAATATATTTAAAAAATAGCAGGAGAATAAGGGGCTAAGGACCAGATGCATGGTCTTGGGCTTGCAGCATCAACAATGAAAACATTTGTATTTCTCAGCTGGAGGGAATGGGTGACCCCATGCAAAGTGTAGGTCAAGGTGCTCAGATGGGTAGACCTTGGATCCTTTGTTCTTCACTTTCAGGAAGTGCCTAAGAAATATCTAAGATGGGGGCCATGACTTTGAAAGGGGCTGTACCCTTTGGAACTTAGGGTTTGTCAGCAGGCAACCCTGTGCAGGCCATGCAGACGGACTGTTAAAGACGAGGCCCCCTCGTCAGAACCAGTGGCTGTAGCGCAGGTGCACTAGGCTCATTCTGGGATTCAAAGGGGAGAAAGGAAGGCATTCATTTAAGAACCACGTTAAAGACAAGTCCCACCACCATTCAGACATGCAGTCATGCTCCGTGATGAAACGTCTACCCCACCAGCTCCTGTAAACTGTCAGAACGATTGCCTTGAAATGGTAACGTTTTCTAACATCGGATTGGGAGATGCCAGACAGGAGATGCAGAGCTCAGCCTCCCCCTCCCACAAGCCTGTCCGGATGAACCTGGGAGAACTCGTCCATGTCATATGCAGTCTGACACGTAGTGAATGAATGTCTCTTGTGGTCAGAGGAAGTTATGGAAAATTCGAAGTTAATATCTTTTGCACGTGAACGGAGCGCTCATTCGGAGCTAAATGATACCACACGTTGACTAGGTGTGTGTCAGGTGGCAGGCAGGGAGAGGCTGGGAAACACTCCATTGAAACTCTCCATTTCCCCTTCTGCTCATCTGTAAGAGACTTTTTGGCATTGCCTAGTGGAAATTTCAGAGCAAATGGAAATATTTTGAGATGTATCATACACATGGGCCTGTAACATGAATATCCATTTTCCGCACAGGGGTGAATGCAGGGAAGTTCTGCATTAGTCTTTGGATTGTAGCACCATTTCATAGAAATGATATTTATGCTATGGCTTCAAGGTGGTTTAGAAACAAGTCCGACTTGCAAACAACGAACAGCACAGACACAGGGGCTCAATTTTCCCCAGTTTATTAGAAAGGTCAACACGCCAAAATCAGTTTGGCTCAGTGGATAGAGTGTTGGCCTGCGGACTGAAAGGTCCTGGGTTTGATTCCGGTCAAGGGCATGTACCTTGGTTGCGGGCACATCCCCAGTGGGGGGTGTGCAAAAGGCAGCTGATCGATGATTCTCTGTCATCGATATTTCTAACTCTCTATCCCTCTCTCTTCCTCTTTGTGAAAAATCAATAAAATGTATTTTAAAAAAAAGAAAGAAAGGTCAACGCTCGGTTTTGTGTCAGGCAGTGACAGTCCTAACCTTTGACCACAATTCAGCCCATTAAAAAAGTTTCTTGTTTTCCTTCTCAAGAATTAGGTCTGCTGAGGCAAGACCTAATCTCGTAGGAAATGGAGTAGTATGTCAATGGTTTTTTTGTTTGTTTGCTTGCTTGCTTTTTATCAGATAACTGCGTCCATTTCACGTTGTAAAGTTATCTTTGGAAAGGTCCCAATTTCAATCATTTTCTGATTGCATAGTGCGTTCTTTAGAAAAAATGGGTTTGTATTGATATGCCAGCAGCATTGTCAACAATAAGCTCTATGTAGTGAAATCTATATTCAGTACTTTCACGGACCTCTGAGTAGGGAAATGAGACCTAATGAAATTTAAATATACCAGCGAATCGCATTTCTCAACTTTGTAGGTACATGGCTCTCACTGTTTAACAGCAACTGAAACCTGGTCTTCTTCAGTCTGGGTGGGCTTGTGTTTTTCCCATCATCTGTGAGGGGTCTCATCGGTGCTGAACGTACAGCTCTGGATATGGTCAGATCAAGCTGTCATGGGACCCACGGGTGGTTTCAAAGAGGCTGCAAACTTCACAAAAGTAAATGCAGAATTGCACATGTATGAATGTGTGCACATTCTTGAGAGGAGCCATAGCAGGAAACTTTGAAAAAAAAAAAAAAGACACAATTTGTTCCTTTATTCCTAGCAAAAGAAATGCTCTTAGCAATGATCAAAAATTTACATTTTTATTGATTTCAGAGAAGAAAGGAGAAGGAGAGAGAGAGAATCATTTATTGGCTGCCTCCTGCATGTCCCCACACTGGGGATAGACCCCACAGCCTGAACATGTACCCTGACCTCCTGGCTCAGAGGTTGATGCTCAACTACTGAGCCATGCAGGCCAGGCTTAGCAATGCTTGAGCTCTCTAGAATTCCACAGCACTGATGGATAAACTATATTAAAATCACTCATAGTTTCTGGTGCTGCCTTCTGTCTGTCAACTGAAAATATTGAAATTGTTTAACATTTTTTTTATTAAAAAAGCAGGTAACACTGCATGATGTGCATGATAAATATGCATTTCTCCTTCTGTTTCTTTAAATATGAGGATCTATTTATGTTCATAATATGGTGAATGATCATGCTCCAGTACTAAATTCTGGACAAAAAAAGAAATATCCTTATGAAAGCCTCAACCTAAACGTCCCCTTTAAATGCAGTTGAGAATTTGATCATTCCTGTATCAGTCACAGCTCAATTCAAAAATTCAAATTCAGTGTGCTAGTGTATATCCTTTTTTTTTTTTTTTTTTTTTTTTTTTTTTACAGAGAACATAATGGTACAAAGAATACATGCTTAGTCCTCTGGAGGGAGGAGTTTTATTTGGGACATTTTAATCCAGGTCACGTATCACTCAAAAGCTAGAAATTTAAGATGGCCACGAGGGGGCAGCAAAATACACTGGATTTCCTTAATTGGTGCAGCAAGGCATTGGCTCTGGGGCTCCAGTGGGATTGTGAAGGGAAACTGAAGTACCTGGGACTTGAGCCATCTCAGGCATGGGCATTTCTAGTAAGGCGAGTGACTCTGCTTCCTAGGTCGCTGAATGGATGAGACACGAGCTTTCTAAGTATTTTTTAGGAAAGACGCACAGAGGGCAGTTCTCTTACTTCCCAGTTCTCTTACTTCCCAGTGGAGCACAGAGTGAATTCCTTTTTCCTCTTTTCCAATTAAGATTTCCCTGGACTTAAGGGAAGAATAACAATAGGGGCGCCGAAACTGGTTTGGCTCAATGGATAGAGCGTCGGCCTGTGGACTGAAAGGTCCCAGGTTCGATTCGGGTCAAGGGCATGTATCTTGGTTGTGGGCAACTGATCGATGATTCTCTCTCATCAATGTTTCTAACTTTCTATCCCTCTCTCTTCCTCTCTGTAAAAAAAAAAAAAATCAATAAAATGTATTAAAAAAACAATAGGGGAAAGAGTCAATAAGACTTCATTTTTAAAAATAGGGAAGCAGGCTCTCTTAGGAGTCACTAAGCATCAGCACCTTTACCTCTCTGCAGGGAGCCTTCCAACACGCAGTCGAGTTCAGGGCACCAAGAAAGCCTGGATTCTGCTGTCAGAATTCCCAAGTATTGTTAACCCTGGGCAGATTTCTTAACCTCTAGGTGTCTTACTTTATTCGCTTATACAATGAGAATAATGCAAGAATTTGTTTCAAAGATCCAGTTTGAAAAACAAAAACAAGAACATGCCATCTTCTTAGTTCAGTTCCTGGCATATGGTAAGGATTTCATTAAGTTTGCAGTTATAAAATTGTTATAATAGATGCGTGGCATATGGGAGTGCTCAGTAATTATTTCTTGATAACTAACAAGAATATACATGATCTCATTGAGTTCTCACACTAGTAGGAGAGCTAGGTTTTATTTTCCTTCGTTTTTTATAGATGAGAAAGTTCAGGCTCCGTCAATACCTGAAATAGAAGAGCTGGAACTTGAACCCCTGACTCTCTGATTCCAAGGCCCTGTACTTCCCACCGCACTCGGGTAGGGAGACTACCATCATCTTTTCCCTGCACTTGGTAACTCCTACAGTCACTTGAAGTCACTTGATAGTTCTTGCAAATGACTCTGCAGTTTGGCTAGGGCCCAGTGGTTGGCAAACTGCGGCTTGTGAGCCACATGTGGCTCTTTGGCCCCTTGAGTGTGGCTCTTCCACAAAATACCACATCCTGGGCGAGTCTATTTTGAAGAAGTGGCATTAGAAGAAGTTTAAGTTTAAAAAAATGTGGCTCTCCAAAGAAATTTCAATCGTTCTCCTGTTGATATTTGGCTCTGTGGACTCATGAGTTTGCCGACCACTGGAGGTCAGCACAGGAAGTTTTCCAGGTACTGATTAGCCCCATATAGAGAATGTGGGGAGGGGGCGAGGAAAGGGCTTCCTTGCCATCATGGGGGAAGGAATTGCTATTCAGATGTCTGAAACGCAGAGCAGCCCCATCTAGGAAGTCAGTCGAAGGCGACAGCCCTTACACTTATGATCACTGCGCTGCGCACCTCCCACGTTTTCCAGTGAAACCCCTCTCCAGGGGAGCAAGGTGTAATGAGATGACTCACCCTCGGTGGAAAGACACATAGATGCCTGGGATCAGAATGAAATAATGGGCAGTCATAGGATTTGCTCCACCTGGTCCCTCCGTCTCTCTTCTCCTGAAAGGAGGCAAGAGCCCTCTTCCCAGTTTTTCCCTGGAGACGCCACCCTCCTCGCTTCCAGAAGCAGGTGCCTCACCGTATGCATCAGAGAACCCCACGGAGGGTGCATTTTATTTTTATTTATTGTTATTATTTTTTAAAATATATTTTATTGATTTTTTTTTTTTTTTTTTTTTTTTTACAGAGAAGAAGGGAGAGGGATAGAGAGTTAGAAACATCGATCAGCCATCTCCTGCACACCCCCGCAACCAAGGTACATGCCCTTGACCAGAATCGAACCTGGGACCTTTCAGTCCACAGGCCAAGGCTCTATCCATTGAGCCAAACCAGTTAGCATGGAGGGTGCCTTTTCACACACAGACACACACACACACACACACACACACACACACACACACCAAACATCCTCAGGGTAAAGCAGCTCGATAACCAGAAGTTGCTTCCTGTCAGAGGCACGTCCAGCACCTAAAGCTACAAACACAAAAGGCCCTAACCTATAAACATGGTAATTTTTTTTTTTTTTGAGAAAAGTATGGGCACCATACGAGGCATTTCCTTTAGTAACTATTTATGTTTTAAAAAAAAATGATGCGACGAAAACTTGGACTGAAAGCCGTCTTGAGAGCTGGACTTCAGGGGATCACACACGTGCACCTGCGGGCGGAGGTCTCGCGAGGCCTGAGCACATGTGCACCTGCTGGAGAAAGTCTCGCGAGACCTGAGCACATGTGCACCTGCTGAAAGAGGTGTCGCGAGGCCTGAGCACATGTGCACCTGCTGGAGGAGGTGTCGCGAGGCCTGAGCACATGTGCACCTGCTGAAGGAGGTGTCGCGAGGCCTGAGCCCATATGTACCTGCTGGAGAAAGTCTCACGAGGCCTGAGCGCTCAGGGTGACCTGGCGCTAAAGCCAGGTGACTGGAAGCCCCGCCCCCTCGGGGTCCTGGGAGTGTCGCTTCAGGCCGCTGGACCCCCTCCTGTCCCTCCCATCCTCCCACTGTCCCCTCCCTGCCCCCAGGGCTCCCTCACCCCCCAAGCGGGAGCCATGCCGCCTGGAGCGCAGGGTCATGTGTGTGGAGACGTGTGGCCTCTGGACAAACGTGACGGAGTCTGGCGGGAGGTGCGGACGGCTACTCGGCTTAAGCCTCGTAAGTTTCCTCGCTGCTGCTGCTTTACTTCTTTTTCTGGCGGTGTGTGTGTGTGTGTGTGTGTGTGTGTGTGTGTGTGTGTGAGAATCTTCACCAGAGGACATTTTTCTAATGATATTTGGAGTGGGAGGGAGGGAGGGAGGGAGGGAGGGAGGAGAGAGACATGGACATGAGAGACCATGGATCGGTGCCTCCTGTCAAAACAGACAGCCTCAATGTATTGAAGCCCCAGTGTGTCCGTTTAGCTCTTTCCCCAGACTTCCAGAATCGCCTCCAGTGAGTGGTCTGTCCCCGCCCCGGAGGGGCCATCGCAGGTGGAGCTTCTGTAGACAGGGAACAGGTGCACGCCCTTGGCCGGAATGGCAGCCTGGACCTTCCGCTGTACCAGCCGCGCTCTCCACACCGGGAAACACCAGCCAGGGCCCTTCCCTCCTTCTGGAAACCCCCACCTAATAGCTGCGGGCTCTTGTTTCACTGGGGAGACCCCCCACCGTCCCCCCAGGATTGGAACTAACCGCATTATCAATGAAGAGTCGCCCACAGGGCACTCGGCCCCCTGGACTCCAGGCAGAACGGTGCAGGGCTAAATGGGGAACGCCTTCAAACTAGCTTCCCTTCCTGCCAGTTCCGTCCTGGTGCATGCAAATGCAACTGGTTTGTGGGCATTCATTGTGTCTTCTGCTACTGCTACTTGACTGAATTCATTGACCAGTTCTAGAAGTTCTTTGGTGGAATCTTTAGGGTTCTTTATACAGGCTCAGGCCATCCGCAAATAATGCCACTTTTACTCTGTGCCATCAGTGTTGGGTGCCCTGTAGAATGCCACGTCCCTTCTCACACTGGGCCTTGACTTTTAAACATGCCGTGAGACACTTTCTATATTTGTATTAAGGAGGTTTTTATTATTATTATTTTTTTTATCCTCACCCGAGGATAGTCTTCCCTTGCCATTTTAGAGAGAGTGGAAGAGAGAGGGAAAGGCAGAGAGAAACGTCAATGTGAGAGAAAAACATTGATTGGTTGCCTCCTGCAGGAACCCAGATCAAGACCCAGGCCTGGAAGGAGCCTGCAACTGAGGCACGTGCCCTTGACAGGAATTGAACCCGTGACCCCCCGGTCTGCAGGCCGACACCCTATCCATTGAGCCAAACCGGCCAGGGCTGAAGGAGATTTTTAGATCAGTCTTCAACATGAGAACATGTTCTTGCTGAAGGAATAAGTCAAAACGGACAGCGTTAATGTGTTGAAGCCCCAGTGTGTCCGTTTAGCTCTTTCCCCAGACTTCCAGAATTGCCTTCAGTGAGTGGTCTGTCCCCACCCAGGAGGGGCCATCGCAGGTTAAGCTTCTGTAGAAAGGGAATCAGAAAGGTCGTTCCTGAGATTCTTTGTCTTTTTCTTTCCTTTCCTCTCCTGTCCCCCTCCTTTCCTTTCCTCTCTTCCTCCTCCTCCTCCTCCTTCTTCTTCTTTAAGAAATGACATAATTTAAGATGCTGCCACAGGTGATTTGAAACATATATTTACCTTCCTATTTTGGAAATGACCTAGAAGGAAAAAATGATGTAAAGGAAGAAAAGGACAGGTTAGAATAGTTCATTCTTGTCTTTGTGACAACGACCTTTTTTTTTTTTTTAGTAGAAAGATTGGTCTCTAGTAGCATAATATGGTGGTTGCTGGGGCCCCTCTGATTGTGGTCAGGGTGGCGTTTGGAAAATGGAATGATGATTGAATTGTGCCTGTGTGATAGGGTGTGTGGCGTGAACAGTATTCCCTCCATGGCCCCAGGGGAGCAGGCAGAGTGAGGATCCCCTCCTGAGAGTATAAGGAAGTACAAGGATGGAAACCTAGAGACTGGGGTTACCCCAGTTGGCCTGGAGTTTCCGTTGTGTTCACAGTGGCCTATTCCTCACCCTGCACCTTTGCCCGAGCTGTGTTATTCTGACTCCAACCTGACGTTTCCCTCTCCAGATGCAGGTGAAAACTTCCCCATCAGGTCAGCAGGGAAACTTGCAACATGGAATCATCTGGAAACCTGTTTGGGAGAAATCCCTTTTGTCTGTGACATTACACGTATCTTAATAGCCTGGCCTATCAATCAGCCAGCAAACAAAAAATGAACAAGAACCAGAAACAAAGAAAAAAATTAATAGTATCAATAACCAAACCAGACCAAAACTGTTCTCTGCATCTCTGGGCTGCTAACTTTTATCATAATTTTAAAAATGTCGTATAGGGCCGGGGATGTAGCTCAGTGGTAGAGCGCATGCTTTGCATGTATAAAATGTCGTATAAACATGAGACATTTTCCTGTAGAAAATGCAGATAAGCCAGAAGAAGAAAATGAAAATCACTCATGATCCCAGCATTCAGGGACAACATATATTGTTACCATTTTGGGGTATAGACTTTCAACTTGCGTGTGTGTCTTTTCTCTTATATATATTCAATACACACAGCATATACATTTTCATGGCATATACAATTTATAAAATTTGAAACATTTTTGTTTTTCTTTTAATAAGCATACCCATCCTCTAATAACTGCAAATTTTTAAGTTTGTATGAATATTCTGTAGTTAATGTAACTGGCCATTATTGGGTCTGTAAGGTGTTTTTCAATTTTTCCTCATTTTATAAAAGTTATTCTTGTAGCCAGGTCTTTGTGACATTGTAAGAGCTTTCTTAGGATAAATTCCTAGAAGTAGGATTTCTCTGTTACAGGGTGAGAACATGTTAAATAGCTTTTAAGTATTTAGCATTTGTTGCTCATGAACGAATGCCAAGCGACTTTTAAAAAAAGGTTTTACCAACATACTTCCTCCTCAGCAGTGTGTGAGACTGCCCAGCTGAGTGTAATCACTGAAGAATATTTAAAAGTGACATTTTTAAAGGAGAATAACTGGACAGTTTAATGTCCTCGTTTTGAATATTCAGCCTTTATTGCGGAACCCAGGGCTTTTTCAGGGCCCCTGCAGGTACCAAAGGACTCAGAGTCACAGCCAAAGGCAAAAGCCTCCAGGGGTCCTGCCCAAGGTATTGTACGTTCATTTATAAGAAAGGTCACGTCTTTCTCGCTTTATTCAAAGGAGCGGAAGCTGGCCCGCTTCCAGGTGGGATATCCTGATTGGAAGTCACCTCTGACACTCCGCTCTGCCCCTTCCTTGCCATGTTTTTGGCACAGGCTCCTTAAAGGAGAGTGTGAGGTCTGCACATGCCGCTTTGCACACACACACACATGGTGTGACGGACACATGACCCACTTAGTCATCCTGTTTCGCTTTGAGGCCCAAGGGGGCAGGGAGGGGGGGGGAGAGGAAACAGGTTGAGAAAATGGAAGGCTCTTCCTGGGGAGTCCATATCAAACAGTAGCGTTTGGCCCTCGAACAGCTGTTACACAAATTATTTGTATTAGTAACAATGAGTAATAATTTAAAAAATGTTGTGCATACTTGCCAACACTCCATTAGCGCTATACAGTATGCTTAGGTCAAAGTCCTTGTTAGACCTTCCGTAACAGCCTGGAAAACAATGCCTTACGTTTGCAAAGCTCTTTGCATCTGACAGAGTCTTCTTATGGATAAGCTTATGTATGGTGAGTTGTCAGATCTGGCGGTACTTCATGCTACTGACTGTCTTTGAATAGTACGTCTTCTATTTCAGACCTTCTGTAGAATCCTTTCTGTAGATCCCTTTTTATAATTTAAATCCTTACGTAAAAAAAACAAAACAAAAAACAACAACACAACACCATAATGATGAGCTCAACTCTTTCAGCCTCTTTCTTCACTGCATGCAATCAAATAGGAAAAGTGGTCAACGGTCATGACACATTTAAACAAACGAAAATATATAAAAGTCAAACTGTGGCCAGAAAGGCTCTCCCTCTGTGCCTGGTCCTCGGGGAGTCGCCATGAAAATGTCCTGTGGGTCCCGGGTTAGAAAAAATCCCCAACCATCTCTCATGCCCGGCTGGCAGCAGAAAGCTTGGGGTCCTGGCTCGGGGCCAGCGCCAAGGGGAATTTCAAGAGCCGGTTCACATATTTGTAATTTTCCAGCTTGAGGCGCACACTTCCTCTCCGGGCCGCCTGTGCTCTCGGGGAGCAGCCAGCAAACGGGTTGTGAGGAAGGCAGAGGCTCCTTGCTCGCCTTAAAACCGTAAAGTGCTGTGGGATGTTTTTGGACGAAGCGCTCAGGGAGATCATTAATTTTGTAACCCCGCTGTGGTCATTAATGCACCGCTAGGCTTACAGGGTTTTATTAGTGTGGTTTACATTATTAGTTTATTTGGAGACTCATTATGAATTATTGATGGTGCCATTCCGCGAGGGGGAAGCCCGGTGAGCGGGAGGAAATGAAAAGCCGTCGGTGTTGCTCTTTTTAATCCTGGTTTATGAGCAGCTCTGCTCCGAGTGCCTGGCCCATCTACAGAGGTGGCTGTCAGTCCCAGAAAGGAGGAGCTGCTGGCGGAGGGAGCGTCCGGGAGCAGAGAGGGCTCGGAGGGACTTTGAGCAGCAAAATAGGAGCATGAACAACAGAATGACCAAAATGGAGGCTTTTCAGAAAAGTTGGGAGACAAAGTGGGCTACAAAGATGAAACCAAGAGCCATTAGACTTTGCAGGTTACTAGTAGCTTTTATTTTTTAAATGTGTCTTTATTGTTGAAAGTATTATAGATGTCCCCATTGTCCCCCCCCCCCCCCCCCCATTAATTAATCTCTCCACCAGGCTCTCGCCCCCTCCCTAGGCCTTCACACTATTGTCTGTCCACGGGTTATGCGCACGGATATGCATCTAAATTCTTTGGTTAATCTCTTCCTCCCCTCCCCTCCCCGCCCTCTGAAATTTGTCAGTCTGTTGCATGCTTCAGTGTCTCTGGTGGTAGCTTTTAAAAACGAGAGCTAAGCGCTAAGGGAAATATCCCAAGAAGATGAACACAGGCTGGGAGAGGAGATATTCCAGGGATGTCTGAGATTGGTTGGCTGTCAGGCACATGTGCATTTGCATTTGGATGTGCATCGTGCAAATAGACATACTTGACTCCTTTACTTGTCCTGAGAGGCCAGCCTCTCCATTACAGCACTGAAGGACACTTGTGACCAGTCGGGGGCAGTATATTTATGTCAATAGGACAGTTTGATTACATTACCATTTTTCCTGTTTTGATCTATGAGAGTGGGTTAAATAAAAATTTAACCTATATTTTTAGACCTTGGTGAGAATCTCTTAAACCCACCCTTTCATTATTTTAAATTGTTAATAGGTTAGTAGAAACAGCTGTTCAAACCTAATATTTCAGCATTAGTTTATGGCAATGCTTAGAACACATTCTTTTTAAGAAAATATTTTTATTGATTTCAGAGAGGAAAGGAAAGGGAAAGAAACATCAATGATAAGAGAGAATCATTGATTGCCTGCCTCCTGCCTGCCTTCCCCCCCTCCCCCCCCCCCACACACACACCAAATGGGAATCAAGGCCGCAATCCAGGCATGTGCCCTGACCAGAAATTACACCATGACCTCCTGGTTCATAGGTCAACACTCAACCACTGAGCCATGCCAGCTGGGCAGAACACATTCTTTATAGCCAAAGGTATTGGTATTAATTTCTGATTTTATTCAGTGTGTTGCCTAATTATCCTGTGGCTGAGATGGCTAATAATCTAGATATCATCCATGTGTATCATTCGAGTGGCCATAAAAGGGGTTTATTTTACCTCGAAAAATCATTAGAAGAACAAATCCTGTTATGGAGAATAACAATTTGACCACAACATCTGTGGCAAATAGAGAATCGACTAATTAAAATTGACCTAGTTGGAAAATATGTATTTAGTTCATGAGTTTTTACTGTGCATATTTTTATTTAGCAGAAAGGAATATTTATCTAACAATGAGTGGAAAATATTACAGGTAGTTTTACTATAGACCCATGCAGGAGGTATATTGCATTTGAGGTTCTAGCCTTCTATATTATAAAAGAAATATTAGGTGTTTTCAAAAATATTAGGTGTTTTGCCTGGACGACCCTGGCTGCTGGTTGCCATTTGAAATGTATGTGAGTTCAGTGAGGGGCAGACAAGAGCACAGGTACAGAGAAGGCCACCCCTCTGGGACCTCAGAGGGCACGGGCGTGGTGTCTGACCTGCTGCACTTGGGGACTTCAGATTCGGTCTGGAGGATCCTGACTACAGTGAATAGTTGGCTTTGAATTTTGTCCTAACAGGGATAACTTGCAGGTTTTTTATTTTATTTTTTTTATTTTGATGATGATACATGATGACTTTCTTATCTGGCAAGGAAGGTGTTTTTGAAGTGCTGTGATGTGTAGTAGGGTGAATCTTTCTGGAAGTATTTCATTTTGATTGTACTCACGTTTTGACTGTTGTTTGAAATCAGAACGTCCTAGAGAATTCTCATGTTGCTCCGAAAATAGGCAGGAACTTGGCTTCCTCCCTGGCAAAGAGGTATGGCCTTTCCAGTTACCCAGCTTAGGAAGCAGCAGGCTCTTCCTCTCCCGGGAGCCAGCTCTGCCCCGGGAAAGAATTTGGCCCCTTGCAAGGATTTCTTGATTCCTTGTGCCAGTCTGAGCACGGGGCACCTGAACAGGCTGGATTTATTTCTGTTCAATGAGAGAAAAAACAAACAATTGTCTCGTCTGTCAGATAGTCTAAACAAATGCTTGTGGAGTATTTACCGTGCACTCTCCGTTGTGCCCCTTGCTTTTCGGGAATAGGAAAAGAGATTAATGAAACTTTCTGAATCACCTCCCCTCCTAGCATCCTCCTTTCCAGGCAGGATCTCCTTCTTATCTCCACCTGAAAGTCCCAAATCAGACAACGCCGGGAATCGCATCCTGCTTCGCTGAAACGTCTGACACATGGAGAAGCAGAACAAAGGCTGGCACAGCTAGAGCATCTGGGCTCTGGCCTTGGGGCTGCTCAGACTAGGTTCCTTGCCCTCCTTCTTGCCTCTGTCCTGGACCTCTTGCGGGCCAGCTTTGTGTTTTGTTCTGAGTTTTCTACTGGTTTCTCTAAACTGTGCACTTGTCTGTGCATCTGCTTCTGTGTTTCAGAACCGACCCCCAGCTCCACTGTCTGTTAGATCCAACTCCGGAGTCTGCCCTGTTGATCTGACTTTGCTGAGCAGGGTACACATAAGAGTCATTTTAGCAGCAGGAGAGTGAGGGTGGATTGAAGGTGGGAGGCAAGGAAGATGGAGCAATTTGAAACTCACTGGTCTCAGGGAGTCTGGGCAAAGGGTGATATTGCTGACGTAGAGTGAGAAGGAAGGAGGAGAAGGGAGTATGGGGGAGAATAAAAAGATCAGAGCCATTTTGCATGCTGTATGGTTCCAGTGGGCCATCCTGGAGGTATCAGCTCACAGTTGGACAATCTGGTGAAATAGTGATGCTCAGGTCCCTACCTGTGGAATCTGGTTGGTCACTAAATCCATGGAGGCTAGATTTTTCCCCCCTCTCACTTGTATTCAGTATTACCTTTTGCATTATTGCTCCTTAACACTTCATACCAGCGTTCTCATTTGGAGGGCTGTCCAGTGAATGGTGCAGTTAGAGAAGTCATAATCCTGGCGTGTGTGTGTGTGTGTGTGTGATTATTATAACTCAATCTACCAGGACACATATAATCCTTTAACTTATCTGACCTCCTAACTTGTAAAATATGGTTAATAATATCCAGCATATCCATCCCCCAGGATGGTGTGTGCCCAAATGAGAAGGTTGCTAAAATCACAGAGTGCTGTATGAATAAAGCAAGTCCATCCTCATCCTTATCAGTCCCAAACGGGTGTCTTCCGTGTGATTTTTAAACCTGTTCCCCCACTGCTTCCTATAAGATAGGAAATCACCCAATGGGAACTCCTTTCTTTGCTATTCGTCTGTGGACCCTAGATTTGTTTCTCCTGAAGTGACAATTAGGAAACAAAGAGAAAGAGAGCCCAACTGCATAAACACATCTATTTCTATTTTAAGCTCAAAGTGCATCACCCAAACCACAAAACCCCACATCAAATTTAGCTCCTTCCGAGCCTGGGCCCAGCCCTCGGGCTCTCCCGGAGGTGAGCGCTGGGAAAGTGTCTGCTCCCAGCCCGGCCTGTGTGAACGGCCCTTTCCGCTTCCCTCCGCCGCCCCTCCAGCGCACCTGTTTGCCAAGCTCCTTCCTTTCTGGGCCAGGCTTTTCGATTCTGTCAGGACCACCTGTTCAGGATGACGCAGGTTTGGCCCTACGCACATCCTCGCCTTGTTGCTGTCTTCAGGGTCCCAGTGTGTGTTGATTCACCCCACAGGACGTTATTTTTAGTCTTTATCTCTCGGTGGGTTTGTTTTCTTTCCGCCACCTTTTGACCTGAGGGCTGGAAATAAAGTCTTGCCTTCCTTAAGGACGAGAAAGTTGTCAGCCGTTTCCTTCCTGCTCACATGAAAGGCTTGCCCACAGAAGCCCCCTCCACCCCCCGCCCAGGACACTGAAAATGTCAATGCCCTGGGCCCCAAAAGCACCCCCACTTCAGGAGCCCATCGCATCTCCTTCGCGCACACTTGGCAGAGCGGGTGTGTGCTGTAGGCAGCTGTCCTTCCAAAGGGCCCTGAGGATGCTCCAGGGGAATAAAAGCAAACTGCCTTTTCCTCTCCTTTGGATCCTGGTTACTGAGCTGGGACCTCTGGGTGTATTTGAGTAGCCTGTCTACCTCTGTTTTATGAAGTAACAAGAAGAGAGTCACAGGCAAAGAGAGAAATGACTGCTTTTGGGATGAAACCATTGCTTCCTTAGACTGGAGACTAGGTGTTCATATGGAATAAAATACAAGAAGGTGCTTTATCAATTGTAAAGTACAAGGTATATTAAAGGGCTTGAAAATTATAGATTCCCCCCCTCCCCCCGATTTTAAAGTGAATGCATGTGTTTAGATAATTCAAATAGATTCGAAAGATACAAATGAAAGCGGAAATGTTGGGGCATCCAGCATAGTTTTTGATACTAGAATCCATTATGGGCTACTATAATCTGAATAATTGATTTTTGATGAACTTTATTTGGGGGGACTATTATTAATATTACTGCAACGAATTTCCTTGGACCTTTATTTTTGTGAACTTTTCTATCATTACCCTTCAGATTACATTCTAAATGTGAAATTATGGACTCACATTTAAAGTTTTGATACACATTTTTAGGCCATCTCCCCAGAAGACTGTATCCACTTACATTTTCTCAGAAACTATACAAAAATTCCCACTTCATCAACTCATGTGAACAGAGTTTTGTCTTTCATCTTTGTTACCCTGACCACCTTTGTTATTGGGAGCTTGAATATCTTTACATATACTTATTAGTTATTGATACGTTGTCTTTAAGGAATTGATTTTCAATCTTCTACCTTTTCCCCCATGAGGTTATCTTTTAGTAATTGATTCATAAAAATTATTTTTATCGGATATTACTTTTTTCTCTTACATATGCAAATATCACCCCAGTTTGTTATTTGCGTTTCAACATCATGATTTTTTTTCCCACCATACACATTTTTTCTTCTTTTTCAAATTAGCTTTAGCTATCAGTCCTATGATTTCGGCTGTTTGTTTCCCACTGATGGCTTTTTCTATTGCTGAGTGGAAAGTTTACTTCCAGGCAGGTTCTGGAGCTGCACAGTACTCCTGTCTGTCTCCTGTTAGCTGAGGCGCAGAGAGGTTGAGTCACTTGCCCAGATTTGTGAATGGGAATGATACTACCTATTTCATCGTGTCATTCAACGAGACAATGTGGGCTTAGGAGTCCAGAGTGGCAGGCTTGAAACCCAGTAAGGGGCGTGCAGGAGGCAGCCAGTCAGTGATTCTCTCTCATCATTGATTATCTATCTCTCCCTCTTCCTTCCTCTCTGAAATTAAAAAAAAATAAATAAAAAGATGAAATTCACTATCTATTGTTAATAGGTAATCCAGAGATAGAGAGACAGCATGAACATGGTTTTCAAATATTGGACAACAAGTGGTCATCATAATAAAACAGATTAATTTTTAATAAAACAATCAGACGTTACTCGAGTGCCTAATTCATTCAACGAATGCACTCAATATTTATTTAGTACCTACTATGTATTAGACATGATTCTAGATACTGAGACTAGAGAGCTAAGCAGACACGTCCCTGCATACATGGAGCTAAGAGGGAAGACAGCTAATACAGAGGAGACTGTAGAGACAAAGTGATTTTAGAGAGTGACACGTGTATAAAGAAAACAAGAGGGGTGAGGTCAGAGATTGTGACTGGGGTGAGGACAGTAGTGGAGGAGCTGCACTGCCGGTTGATCTCTGAAGACGTGCCACCTGTGCTGGGACCTACGTGATGGAGGATGTGAAGAGGGGGGAGGAGTTTCCGAAGCAGAGAGGACAGCTGGTGCAGAGGCCCTAAGGCAGGAACAAGCGGGTGGTTCTACGTGTAATCGTTAGTTTTATGTGTCAGCTTGGCTGGGTCTACCTTCATCTTCCCCAGAGATGTACTTTGTATACCACTGGCTTCAGAGTGACATTAATCCTAGTAAGAGTTTTCCTTTCAGTTAATCTGTTCTGTTAGGGGGTTTGATTGGTGAGTAATGCTTTTCTGTAATTTTTGCATCTTTGAATATGCAGTGTCAGGATTTCCCTCTTACGGTTTCCGTTATCTATAGTGGGCAATGCCTGTTTGGAAATCACTCTGTAATTCTAGCGTTTGCCTGCATTAAACAGTCACCACAGCACCATGGAGTTTTACCAAGAGCGAGGGCCTTCAAACAAAGGGCAGAAAATGCTCACATCTTCGTGTCCTCCGTGGTGGCTTTCTGATGCCGTGTCCCCTTTAAAATAGCCTTCATTTCATTTATTTTTGAGTCCTGATACTTTTCTGGGTGACCTCGGCGTGTCTGAACAGCATGGGCCAAGAAACTGTTTTTTTCCGGCTTGCAGACGTCAGATTGCTTCCTTTCACACCTTGGAATGTCAGAAATTTACGGACTTCTTTCTCTCGGAGATGTTTTTCTCTGGCAGTGTTATTATGGTGACGGTGGTATTCTGTTTACTTGTTGCTGAGTAGTTTTCCAAACTCAATTACAATAGAAATAAAAAGCCACCCCCACTCCTTCCACCACCCAGCGCATCAACAAGGCCAGCAAAATCAGCTCCTGCAATTATTTCTTTCACAAAGAAATTTTACATGGGCCTCCTCAAAGCTAGAGATTTAACATCAAAGTGTGTTATGACATTTGTAAGGTTTGCCTTAGGATAAGAATAAGGAAGTAAATTCTCTAAAATTTTGGTAGAGTCACTGTATCATGGAGTAAACTTGCTGTGTCCCATGATTTATTACCTATTTCATTCCACTATCCATTAAATTCCATTTTCTATTAGATAGCAATCTTTTATCGATTTCAGAGAAAGGAAGGGGAGAGGGAGAAAGAGATGGAAACATTAGCGATGAGAATCAGTGATTGGTTGCCTCTTGCACTTCCCCTACTGGGGATCAACCCCACAACCTGGGAATCGAACTGTGACTTCCTGGTTTATGGATCAACGCTCAACCACTGAGCCATACCGGCTGGGCTATATAGCAATCTTAATAGAAGGTTCTGGGTTTTTGCTAACCAAAAGCCGCAGAGACTTGGTGGCAGAGGTATCTAGTGCTCAGTGGTCCCTGCCTCCGTTTCCCAGCCTCGCTTGCATTTAGGGTGAAGCAAACAGGATATGAGCTTGAGCAGAAGTTCTATGCTACTTTCATGCCTGGCCTTAAATGTTCTTTCATGACTGTTCAATCCTCTCCTCCTGTGCTATAGAGGCCCTGGGAGCTGAGACAGTGGCGCCAACCGATGGAAGTTACGTAGCGAGGGATTTCCTGGAGAGAGTTCTGCATTGCACTTCTGAGCAAGAAATGAACCTTGGCCATGCTTTGGCTTTCCTCGCTACTTCACCCTGGTGTAAGTTAACCTGTTAGACATTTTTCAGATGTATTTAATATCAGAATGATTATTCAGATTTTCATCCTGGTTCCAAACATTGCCTTGGAAACTATCCTATACGTAAAAGTTTTATTCCCACAATCTTGTAATCTCCCAGTGATTTAGACGTACATGTATCTGGAAAAGCTTTGGTTGCGGTGTTGGGTTGCTCTTTGCCAACTAGGCCCATGAGTGTGAAATGATCAGACAACCCCAACAATGACAACTGAGAGGGAGAAAATGTAGAAGCAATTTCCCATGAGAGTTATCCATTTGTGCACCATTCCGGGTGGGAGGAATGTTTATGAATATTGTGCTGGGGAAGCTCTAACAGTGTGGCCTGTCAGAGAGTGATAATCACTGCAGTTCCACTGGTCTTTGGAAGTGAGCCCTGGGGGAAGTGTCGTCCCAAATGTTATTCAGTGTCTCACTCCTTACTGCCAGCCACATGCCTTCCCTTCGTAGGTACATGGCATTCACAATCCATTTCTTTTCTCAACTTCTGAAAAATTCATCCCGTGAACACCCCATCAATCAACTAGTGAATTACTCATTCATTTGCTTATCAGACATTAACTGTACACATTTGGTGTGCCTGGTTGTAGTGCCAGTGATGGGTTACATGGCAAGTAATTATCCTGTTCCATGGATAAGCTGTTTAGTGGGAAATTATTTCAAACCTAGATAGCACCAAGAATTCCCATAAATCCTTCTTGACATTCCCCAAATATTAAAAATTTACCACATTTATCATTCCTCTTTTTCTGAAATTTTTTGGAATAAGTTGCAAGCAAACATAATGTCTTTCTTCTGAAATGCTTCAGTACATGTTTCCTTAGAATAAGGATTTTTTTTCATACTTCAGTGAAATCGTCAAACTTTGGGGTTTATTACCAATATGCAGTCCTGTAGTTGGCAAGTGTGGCATGCCATTTATGCTTGTAAATAAAGTTTTATTGGAACACAGCCACACTCAGTTGTTTATGGATTGTCTATGGTCGCTGTCTCCCTACGATGATAGGATTAAACAATTGTGTCAGGGACCATATGGCCTCTAGAGCCAGAGATACTATCTGACCTTCGTGGGCAGAGGGGGAAGTATTTTGTGGGAAGATACTTTGAGTCGTTTAAGTATCTGACTTTTGGGCTGTACAAGGCCTGGGATATCATTTGGTCTGGCCCTGTCAAGGCATTAGGGGTCAGTTAATGAAATGTTTGACCAAACATAGCAGGCTAATTTTTAAGTTGATAATTTTGTATGGCCCATGAATAGAGAACCCCTATTCTATGAGAAACATTTTGACCCTTGTCCTAAGTGAGAGATTTTACCGAATTTATCCACAATGTCTCTTACTGTAAAACAACAACAAAACCCAATTTTTCTAGTGTATTAGCCCATCCATGGTCACATGGTACATTAAGTTGTTATGTATCTATTCTCCTTCATTATGAAATAGCTAGTCAGTCTTTATTGTTCATGACTTTCACATCTTTGATGAATACAGGTCATTTATTGTATAGACCATACCTTAGGGTTGCCTGAAGTTTCCTGATTAGATTCATGGTGTGCATTTTTGGCACAAATTCTCCAGATGTGATGTTAACTCTTAGTGTAATGTAATAGGAGACCCTTGTCCATTTTTCCTGTTACTGGTGATGTTAATTTTGATTCTTTGGTTAAGGTGGTATCTTTCAGATTTTCTCCATTATAAAATTACTGTTCCCTTTGTTTAATAAGTATTTTGTGAGAAGATACTTTGCGTCATTTAAGTATCCTTTTTGTTTTTCTTAGCAAACTTTTATCCAGTGGTTTTAGCATCAACTGATAATTTGTATCTGTAACAGTTATTATTATGGTGGTTGCCAAAGTGAGTTTTTAAATTCTTTTATTCCTCTACATTCATTTGTTTGAATTTTATTGTATCTGTATCTATTTATCTATCTGTCTATTCACCCAGCCACCCACCCGTCTATCTGTCTGTGAATATAGACTCTTGAATTTTAAATTTTATTCTGTGGCCTATAATCTGTTACTAGCATTGTTTATTTTGATGCTTAAAATGTTTCAGGACTTTTATTTTAAATGATGATTCATTAGGGAATAACTTGAAGTACAAGTGGGCAAACATAGAGCCTGGAAATATTTGGTACTCACTGAGTATTTGTTGAATGCAGTTCCTAACTCACAGGAATAAGTCCCTGAGTGTGCAGTGTTTGACATTGCATTAGGCTTGGGAAAGACTTAGTTTGGAGTAGTATTTCAGTACCCTTCAAATATTATAGTCAACTTGAATAGAAAGCATGATAATTCTTTTCTTTTTTAAGAATAACATGATAATTCTTTTCTTTTTAAAGAATAATTCTTTTTAAAAATTATTTTCTTTTTTAAATAGTCAGTTACTTTTTAAAATTTAATTTTCTCACTTGCTTTTGAGATTCTAAAATATTCTTATAGGAAACATGTTTTTCCCTAGACACATTCTAGTTTTAACTCAGTGGGAAAAGTTCTGAATTCCCTCGTGGTCTGGAAACTACTTAGTTTATCTTAGTCCTGGAAAGTGATCATCCCCAGGGATTCCGGAAAGGTCTTTACGTGAATCTAGAAAAACATATTACAAGTAAAAACAGTTCTGTGTATTTTCAGATCTCTATTTTCTGAAATCTATAAAAACCAACCACAAGAAACGTTCGTGGAAGCCATATTCCCGGATACAACACCACGCCTCTTCCGCCTCATTTTCTTTCCTACTCTGCCAACAAGGGAAAAATTATCGCACATGCTCTGAATTTTGCTATTATGGTTACCATTTGTGATTTGCCCTTAAAGTGAGTGAGTGGGTTGGGGTGCAATGGGTCCGGGTGGAAATGATGGGACTGCCGCTGAGACCGTCTGTGCCTGGAAGGAAGCCATGAGTAGTGAGGAGGAAATGGCTGAGACTGGCTTGGAGGAAGTGTAATGGGGGATATTTTCCCACTTCCCAAGTCAGGCCTTTGCTTTTCCCGTCAATAACTCGATAACTTAGAGGATGCAACCTGACTAATTCTTTCCTCCAACAAGTGGCTTATCCCGGCGGGATGCTTATTTCTGGGCAGTCCTTGGAGTGTCTGACTGGGCCCCAAATGGCCAGTTTGTGCACCTCTGGGAGCCTCTGTCTAGCTGCTCCCCTCCCCTGTCTGGGAGGTGGCATGGCCAGAGGTTGATCTTGCCCTCGGTTCTAAGGCACAGAAGAGCACAACCAGTAAGCTCAGGTGCATAATTAAATGACCCTGCTTTCCGATTCACTCCTGCATTGCCACTGGGAGTAGAACCGGTCTACTGTGACTCAGTTTTGGAGATGAACGATCTGAGGAGGCAACAGCATTTCTTTCCTGGAAGCCGAGCCCCACAAGTGACTTACTCTGTCTGGATAGCGAAATCCAAGTTATTATTGGGAGTGGCATGACAGTCAGATATGGGCAGAGCAACCTGGAAGACATTATATGGAACGTCAGGCATCCATTGCGCTTCCCAGGGGGGTCAGGCATTGTACAATACTTTACCTGGTGTCTGTCTCCACTGCCCACCCCCTGCCATCTTTTTGTTTTAGCTTTTCCCCTTCTGAACTCACCGTCAGCAAGCACTCCATCTCCTGCATGTGGCCTGTGGCACATCATCCAAACGGCCAGTCCGCGTGGTGAGGAACCTTGGAAAAGGCAGTGCAGGTGGGAGATAACCTTTGACAGGCTCTCCGCTATCCTCCAGCAGCTGGAGTCACGCAGGGGCAGCAGGAAGCCGCTGCAGCAGCCAGGCCCTGCGGAGGAGCCGATAACAGCAGGAGAAGCACCTGGTAGCCGCAGCACTTGGTGCAGGAAGAAAACAGGATCTAAACTATAAACAACATCCTCACCACACAAGTGAGCGTGCAGCTCACCCCCGCCGGGGGCTCCATCCTTTCAAGGCTCTCCTGAGAACCTTAATTGAAACAGGAAGGTGGTCATGAGATGAAGCAACGTCTCACAATTTCCGGTGGACATCCTAAAGAGGTTTATTGTTGCTCTCTGACTTCTGCGCACAGGAGCATGAGCCGCTATACCCTATCTGTGACGTTGAGCTTGCTGTTAGCTGAGTAAAAGTTTCAGTACCTCAGGACTACACCGTTTTAAAGGAAATGATATTGATTGGAACAAAACTAACAGAAGAAAGGATCTTGATTGTCTTACCTTCCCTAATGTAGCAGCTGTTATCTTTCCTAAACACTATGTTGGCAGCATACGATGGCATTGATGACGTGTTCACCATTGAAGGCAGGTGCAGGGGTCTTCAAATGTATCATTTCGCAGAGTACACAGAAAAGCTTATGTACAGAGGGGTGAGGTAGCTCTCCCAATGCGTCACAGCTAGTTGGCTCACCTGTGCTTCCACTCTCCCCCTACCTGCACTGTCCTTATTTTTTAATAGGCATTGTATTCCATCCATTCTCTTTCATAAAGACCCTGCAATTGGTCTGTGAAAATCAATGATAACTATATTAATTTTGTTTACTAACACCATGAATCTCTCTCTAGTTGTACATTCAAAATACCCATGAAGTTTCATTCCCATCGCCATTTTCTTATGGCAGAGCCACAGTTCTGATGGCAGCCAGCCAGCACTCTTCCATGTTGTGTCTTGCCCAGGATCTTTTCTATGTAAATGGTCAGAAGAAATAATACTTATACCTTAGAACTTCTCTACACACTTCTTGTTTATTGCAAGGGCAAGAAACCAGGAAAAGAGGAGTCGAGAAGGAAAATGTCAACAGAAAATGCACCGTCCTAGCTCTGAATAGGCATGACTATTCTTGTTTTATAAGAACCTCCACAGTGGACATTCCTCCTGGATCTGGTTCTTCAGAGCAGAGCCTGCCTGCCTGCTTCAGAGGTTGCCTCACCTGGATTGCTACCGGCGTTTCTGAGATGTGAAATAGCAAGAGGTTAGGGCTTTCAGAAATAGGTTTATCCTGGGAATGCCCCCATCTGCCTGGGCTAATTAGAAAAGCTGCAGTTTCAGTAAATAGCTCATTTCACTAAAAAAATGAATTGGAGTAAATAGCTCAAGGTTGTTCAGACTCATGGTAAGCCCCATGTTGTCATAGTTATCTTTATATTGTATTATCAATTTATTCATTCGGGCAGCAAATATTTATTGAGCACCTAGCATGTACTAGAATTGTTCCATGACTGGATGCAGCAGTGAGCAAACACTGTGATTAATAGGTCTCTGTGTTATAAATACTCAACGGTAGATTGAAATAGCAAATTATACAAAATGACGATAATAAAAATATAATGGCTTTGTTAAATTTCAACAGGCATTAGCAGTGGGCCAGGTACTTTCCATGTAGTAACTTCTTCATCCTTCCCAAAAAACCTTGTGTAGGCTTTAATGTACAAAAATGATTAATTCTCTGATTCAACCAAATGCAATTATTATTCCCATTTAAAGATGAAGAAAAAAAACCCAGAAGCATAAAAACATCAACAGGTTTCCTGGACATTAACTAGATAAAAATGGAGCTGGATTCAAACTCAGGGCCCCTTACTCCAAGGACACACTATCAATTACAGTGTTGTACTGAAAGGCAGAACTTAAAACCAAATGTGACCAGGAGATTGTTTTAAAGGAAGGTTGGCAGCTGTTGATACAATCACTGTGGATGTTAATACAATACTAATATGGCTAGCTCCCATTGGCTTAATTTTATTTTCATCTTCATCTTTAGATGACAGTAGCATTTGTCCCTTATAATTATGTCCAGGTGCCAAGATAAGGCCTGGAGGAGGAAGAGCTTCCTTTCATGGTTAACCCCAGTGAATCATTTATCCTCCTGCTCATGATCGGGAGTTATTTTAAGTACCCACCTTTCAGGGAATGCCATGGAGATTGACATAGATGGCCAGTCATATTTTGCAAGTTTTCATCAACGCACCAACTCTGACCTTCCCTGGGGCACATCACTAAATCAAGTCCATCTACCCAAGGGTCCTTATGATGTTTTTACGCGGGTGGGATATGACTGATTCTTGCAAAGAGTTAAGAAGCCTCAGCTTCCTGCAGGAAATCTGTGACTGAATCCAGGACCTAGAGCGGAAACATTAAGTGTATCATGGGAGAAAAGGAAAGCAAAGTGCTAAAGTTGTTACTCTGAACAGAGGATATAGGCGCATCCTGCAGAAAACTTCCTGTTTAGCTAGGAGTCTAGAAAACAAGATGAAAAACACTCCATTCAATGACCATTGTGTGCATAGTGTATTTCTAAACTTTCATTACCTTGGACAGGACTTATTCACAAGAGCCTGTATTTCCCAAGGTGGAAAGTTAGGCATTGATTCACACCAATTTCCCCCTCCCCCCATCTTCCTTGTTTTGGCGGCCACACCAAACCCTTGTGTCATTTGTGTAGGCTCCTCAGGAGCTTGCAATACATCCTTGACTGGTCTTTCCTTGAAATGAACTTCCTTTAGTTTGTATTAAACACTCTGCAGATGGATTCAGAGAATGCCTTTAATGTATGTTGTTTCCTACTATCTTGCCTCCTCAGGGGCAGGTTATGGGGTCTGCTAGTTGAGCAAAGAGCAAGAGACACTGAATGTCAAATGAAGTGAAGTGGCTCTTTATGTTTTTCATTTCCAAACACTTTCAGATGGGAGAATAAGACCAAATTCAAGAAGAAAAAGTGGGGTTCTAAATTCCTTTAAAGTTTAAGCATTTAAAAAATGTTAAATATTTAGCCAAACGCACCCCAAATTGTGTTATGTATTATATTATGTGTTATATTTTATATGTCATGTTGTGATAGGAAGTTATTATGAATAAAGACCTTAATCGCTTTTCTAATTTATCTGATTAGATTCTCTGTGAACTAATGGTCTGCTTTATGTACTAAAAATGGTTAAAATGGGAAAGAATAGAGAACTAATGTCTTTGAACTTATGTTAGCTATCTATGTGATTAATGACTGAGTATGGGCTATTTAGCTGTCTTCCCCCTAAGATGTCCTTCATCTTCCCTTCTCTTTCCTCTCCACCCTCCAAATTAGGATGGCCTCATAATCATCCTCATTCTCTTTCTCTCTCACATTTTCTGTTCTGAAATTTTCTGATTATAAAACACTAGCAACAAATAAGTATTTAAGGATAGAGAAGCATTTGCCATATAAATCAATAAAGATGAAAAATGCATTCAGTTAGTGATTTGTATAACATCCTGTTTTCTATTCTTTCAAACAGCATAGATTGAAACATAAATTAGTTTTTGGAGATAGCACTCCGATTGTACCATTTTTATAAGATAATATTTAGCTGCTTCCTAAGACTCTGAGACCCTTCTCTATATAGTTTTATATATTTTGGTTAGTACTTAAGAATGCTGTGGTAAGCCTATATAATATAAGTATAGTATGCAAATTGTCTTCTTGACAAGGAAGTCATCTGGGAGTTCGACCAGGGGGTAGGGCCAGCTAGGGGAAGAGAGGGAGGCCCCTGCAGGCAGCAGGCAGCCACTAGGGACCCTACCAGTGCATGAATTTCTTGCACTGGGGCCTCTAGTATATAATAATAGCAATAATAACAATAATATTCCCTGTTGTTGAGTTCTTACATATACCATGCACAGTGCTAAATACCTGGAATAAGTGTGCTGTTATCCTGGTCAAGTTCAGTGTTACTTTTATGTAACTAACCAGTCCATTGCTGATTGTTAATTTTGATGACCTCATCGCCATGACCTCTGTTCTGATTCCTGTGGCTAGACCTTGGGCCACGTTATCATGCAATGTTGTTTTATCTTAGAAAATCAGAGTCCCCTCTCTCTGACACTAATCACTTATCCTGTGGTGCTAACTCCTGCTTCAGTGCTTGCTATGTTTGTTCTTTGGTGTCATTGTGACCTCTAGTTCTCTGAAGGTCCCTAATTTCTCTCTGTGAGCTATCTATGCTCTTTATTTTCCTTCCTCTCTAGCATAGATTCCACATTCCATTCCATAATACCCTAGATGCGTTTGCTCTGGTTGTTCAGGACCAATGTTTTTTTTTATTTTTATTGATTTCAGCAAGAGGCAGGAGAAGGAGAGAGAAAGAGAGAAGAAGAGAGAGAGGGAGAGGGAGAGGGAGAAAGAGATATCAATGATGAGGGAGAATCATTGATTGGCTGCCTGCTGCATGCCCCACACAGGGGATTCAGCTCATAACCCAGGGCATGTGCCCTGATCAGGATTCCAATCCATGACCTCCTGGTTCATGGGTCGATGCTCAACCATTGAGCAACACTTGCTGGGCACATACCATATGCTCTTAAAAAGCTATTTTTTCTTCTTTTATAACCCTCATATACTCTTATTACACTTCCTGCCTAGTGGCTAACGTTCCTGACTAAATGAAACTCCAGGAGGGCAGGGACTTGTCTGCCTTGTTCACAGCACAGAGTTGGTGCTGGACTCTTAGGCTTGTTGAATGATGCAAATTCAACTTCATAGCACCTCTATGGGGTGGATATTACTATCCTCAATTTTCTAGCTGCAGAAACTGATACAGGTAGTAGTTGTGTATGCTCTTCACCACTGTGCATCTCCCACGAATGGAGTTTCTTTTTGTTTTAATACATTTTTATTGATTTCAGAGAAGAATGGAGAGAGAGAGGGAGATAGAACCATTAATTATGAGAAAGAATCATTGATAAGCTGCCTTCTGTATGCCCCCTATTGGGGATTGAGTCTGCAACCTGGGCATGTGCCCTGATTGGGAATTGAACTGTGACCTCCTGATTCATAGGTCAATGCTCAACCACTGGACGAGGCTAGCTGGGCTGGAGTTTCTTTATTAGTGGTCTTTGATAAAACATACCTTGGGTACTCTTGCTGACTGCTATTTGGACTATTAATCTGAATAGTTGTGCTAAGAAAAAGAGATTTGAAATTATAATTCAGAACCTAAAAATATAGCATTATGGATGCTTATTTTCTTCCTCCTACTTTTCTATATTACCTAGAATGTTCTCAGTAATTACTAGTCAGACATAAAAATCATTTTTTAAAAAAGTTACAAATATCATAAATCCTGCAAAGCTATAGGCTATCCCCCGAAGTTTAACTGTGAGGTTTCCTCTATGTGAGTACATTTATCTGTTCGACAACCAAGATATTTCTTTTGAGGGTTTTAGTTATTTCAACTGCAGTGCCTAATAGTAATAAGGTTAACCCTTGGCAGAATTGACTGAAGTTGATAAAGGTTGTCATAATCATGCTTTCCCCTTTATTTTTTTCCATCTGAAAGTCTCCCTCTGCATTTCCTCCTTTTAGCTGCTAGTGACTTCCTGTTTTCTCATGTATAACCTCTGTTTTCTCATGTATAACCTCTATATCAGAAGAGGAAAACTGTTTATCATTTGTTACAAGGTTACTATGTGCAAAGAACCACACTAAGTAAATGACAGTGTCTCCTTTGTTCTTTTTAACAGTCTTATCAAGTAGATATTATTATCCGAGTTTTATGGAAAAGGATGCTGAATCATAGAGGTTATGTTTCTGTGGCCAAGGTCCTAATACTAGTGGAGAGAACAGGATTAGATTTCAGGTGGAATAAGTCTCCAATTATGGCCACAAACAGTTCCTCCCATCTGCACCTCAGCTTGTATTCCAAGAGGTGGGGTCTGTTTCTCTACTCCTTCAATCGGGGATGGACCTTGATTATTGCTAGACCATAGTTGTATTTTCTTTGTAATTCAGGTTTCTATTCTTAATCAAAGTCTTCGGGAGGGAGTACTCACCAAGACTTAGAATGATAGATTTTACCTGCCAAGGCAGCATACAAGAATTTGGACAGATTTTAGTTGCTTTCTCATTGGAAGGGAAAGAACTTTTGGGCTTGCAGTAACTCTTACTGCCTTAGTGAGTTGTGACACCTGGGAACTGTAGTACATTTAGGTGTTTCCTTAAAAGAATCTAAGTCTATAGGAGGCAGCAGGGAGTCTGTTCCATTAGTCTTCCTGTGAGTATTAAATGTTCCAGTTTCTTCCTCTTCCTCCTCATTATCATCTTCATCATAACAGTTATCATCAATACCATTTGTAAAACCCCTAATTGAATGAATGATTGACATTCATTATCTTGGCCACCAAAACAAACAAACAAACAAACAAAAAACAAAACAAAAAGAAATGCCTTCCAATAAAGAATTATTATTATTATTTTTTTATAAAAAAGAAAGAAATGTCTTCCAGAAGATCCAAGTGGGCTACTTGCCTGCTAGTTCTGTTTCTCTTTATGTTGATTTCATTAATATTTTCAAAATACCATAAAGCGTTTCAGATCATGAACCAAACAGTTGGTCTCATCAGTGCATACCCAGACTAGTCCTGAATTGTGACCTTCTGTTTCTCATGTTGTAATGGTTTGCTACTACTCAGGCAGAAGAGTAGAATGTCTCAGATGAGATCTTTATTAACTTTTAAGAAGGTAAGAATCAAGCTCCATGCAAAGTTGACATCAGAGACAGTTCACTCTGAGATGGGGCAGATTACCTCATGTTGCTTTCTCTAGACTTCCTAACTTTTCTCTCATTTAATAACCATTGTTCACTGATTCTAAAGAAACTACTCGTAGATGTAAGTGGAACAAAGATTCTCCTTAGAAATGCTCCCTAATTCAGAACATAGGAGCTAAAGTTCAGAAGCCAGGCTCTGTGCACATTACTTAACTACTGGGCACACAGAGATTGGTCAAGGAAAGCAGACAGCGCATTGAGACTGACCAAGCAATGCACCGAGAAGCTGCATAAATTCTACCTACAGTGCCACAGACTCGGAGAACGCTTTCCCACCAGACAGTATTCAGAGCGATTTGGCTGCTCCGACTCCCTTCACCTCCATCATTCAGAATCCATAAGCTGGACACAGAGTCCTCCTTTAGCTCATTCAAGGAGACTCTCGTTTAACAATCTGGAAAGTTGTTGATGAGAAAATGTAGAAGCTAGGTGGCGCTGGCTGCCACAGGCTGCACAGGATCACTTGTACATGTCAGAACATGCCCTGTGTCCTGGCACCTTCAGGAGTCTGATACCAGATGCATTGAGCTGATTGAAAACAGAGGAATGTAGAAACTTCCTTGCCCTATGCTCAGACTGTGTCATATCACTCACGCCTGCACAGTACTTAACAAGGAAAACACAGAAAGCACCATTTGTGTTTATCTGTTTTCTAAGTGGACTTCTCCTGGTCATTTGTGCTTCTAATATTGTTTGGTCTTTTTGGTTTTGCAATCACCACTGACGGGGAGTTTCACAGGAAAACCAGAGCTTCCAAAATAGCAACCGGAAGAGGACTTGGTTCAGTCCCTTTTCCATTAATGCCTATTTTCCACCAACCATATAACCTGTGAATTTGGAATATTTTCCCAATAGCACTGGCATTTATCAGTTACAGTGCCTGTCAGGAAATAAAAATGCTTTGGTGGAGAGACCAAAATTATAGCTGAGAACACAGAAATGTCTAAGTGGCCTTCGAAGTCCAGCAGAATGGTAGGGAATAGAAGTGTGGTGGGTCAGGGAGGCAGGCCCAACAAAACTAGAACTTGTGTGATTTTCTAGTCATACCTTCCAGCCAAATCATCTTCTATAGTCTCTCAGCCTAAGCACATTAATCTTACAAAGATTTAATACAGAAATATTCAGCCTGCAGATCTGATAAAATTCTCTGCCTTGTGAATGCATATGGAAAATGTTTTATAGATAGAAGTATTGAATCCTCTTTAGATATATATTTAATAATTTCTATTTCTTGAAAATAATGCAACCTTATTAAAGTGAAAAAGTCCTCAAGAATATGCTTATACTCTGGCCAGTTTTGCTCAGTGATTAGAGTGTTTGCTTACAAACCAAAGAGTTGTGTGTTTGATTCCCAGTCAAAAGCATGTCCCTGGGTTGCAGGTTTGATCTCTGACCCAATCGGGACTTGTGCACGAGGCAGCCACATCTATGTTTCCTTTTCTCCTCCCCCCCACTCCTGGCCTCCCTCACTTTCACTCTGTCTAGGGATCAGTGGGAAAAAATATCCTCGGTGAGGATTAACAAAAAAACAAAACAAAAAAAAAAAGACTATGTTTTTTGTTAGTATTCCCAACTGTTCTGAAAGATACAGCACGTAGTGTATATACATTCATAATCACAAGACAAAGCAGAGCATGCTGTTGGTTTTTTTTTTTTTTTTTTTTTTCTTATTGGTAAATGTCTTTATGTTCTGTGGCTGGGAGATGTTGATCCTAAGTAACCAGTGGAAACAGACTTCCAAGCTGGCAGAGGGGGTCATAAACCTCTTTCCATTGGTCTCAGAGCTGTTGGAATCCTGGTTCCAGTGCAAGTGGCTCTGGTCCAGATTAATATTTCTGTTCTCACTCCTCTATACCAAGAGCCTGTTGAAGAGAATTTATTTTCCCCTTTATCCCTCTTCTACCTTTCCCCTATCCCACCTCGTCCAAACTGTGCTCCAATTTAGTAGGCACAGTAGTGATGGAAGACTTCATGGAAGAAAAAGGGGTAGAGAATTCCAACTTTACTCTTGCTGCAGAAATACATTTCGGCCTCATCGCCATAGAAATGGCCATGTTACACTCACAAGAGAAAATAGGTTCAAAAATGATGGCCGACTCATTCGTCTTGTTCATCCATGTATTTCTGGCACCTGGCACAATACTTGGCATAGAGTACGTGCTCCTCAGTACAGTTACTTTTCTGTGTCTGCTTCCACGCCCCAAAGACAGGAGGATCTCTGTTACTTTGGACTGGATATGAGATAGTTCTGAGCACCAAGTATATGCAGAATTGTGTTAGAAACTACAAGGGTTGCAAAGAATCATATAGGATCCATGTTCCCTAAGAGGTTACCTATAAGTACATAACTACATAGTTGGAAGGGGATGTTATAACACATTGCCAGTCAACCATCTGCCTCCGAATCTAGCTGTGTTTCCATTTCGAATCTGGGTAATCTAGCCAAATGCCACAAGAGAAACCACAAAGCCAATATGGATTCTTGGCTAACTGTACACTAACACCCATTAGCTTTCTATGGGCAGGATTTGGCCAATTGAAGTCATCTGTTGCCAGTGCTCAGAGGAAGTTAGGGATCAAATAAACCTAGTTCCGTGTTCATAGGATAGTGTCCATGAACCCTTGAAGCCATAGTCGCAACAGCACATTTGGCAAGTTTGGGGCACTGTTATATTGTCGGTAGAATTAGTCTGAGTAACTTGGTTAAAATGCATCAGTTCTTGTATTGTATTTCAAGGGCATTTTCCCCTCCCCACTCCAATGTTATAAATTTGCTCTATGAGAAAGCTGATGTCTACATTAGCTTCCTTTTAGATCTCCTTTGTTTTCTAAGGAATGACCAGAATTTGTCAGCCTCAGTCGAGTGGAAATTTTAGGCAAGTTTGTTCTTTTTTTGTGGGGAATGTCCTATACCTTGTGAGATGTTTAGTAGCATCCCTGGCCTTTGCCACTAGATGCCACTAGAACACCCCCTCCCTGCAAAAAATGTCTCCTGATCTTGCCAAATATCTTATACTAACATTATTTTTCTGCCTAAAACCATAATACCATTATTCCATAACCACAACTTGGCAAATGGATTTTTCTGCCATATTTAACCAAAAACCCATGTGAGAAAAAAGCTAATGGGGAGGGGAAATAAAAACCCAATGCTGATCCTCACAAAGTATTCCTTGACCAAGGAAATGCCTTGAGCAACCTACCACCGTCCCTGCTCCCTCTGTCTCCCTCTTTTGCATAGCTGTTTTTAACAATTTGAGGTGTGCGACAGCTGCAGAACTTCTGGAGAGTTCTCTGGGCAGAAGGTTTTCTGTGTGAGCATGCTGCAAGTGGATGTGGGTGACCGAACATACAGGGTTATCTTCCTGATGAGAATTCCATTCTGTTGCATCTACTTGGTCCTTAGGTTGTTTGTTATTGGATTGCTAGGTGGAGAGAAACTATTATAAATGATTTTTAAATCTATTGTTTATTGCTGTGAGTAGGGAATGGTGTAGACAGGAAAAAAGCAGCATGATAGAGTGTGAAGAGGAAAGGCTAAGGTGATACTGATGGTTAGATAGGGAAGTGCAGTTAGCAAAGCAGGCATAAAGCCTTGTCTACTGCTCTCTGAGTAGTTTAAAACCTTCAGGAATAAACATTTAGGAATTTTATAGGTGGCTTCCCAGAATTATTTTCTGCCTTCCTAAAAGGAGATCCTGGGATCAAAGTATGCCCTTCTCTCTCTTTAAAATAAAACTGGGTAAGAAAGTAGAGAGGAGCCCGGCTGATGTGGCTCATTGGTTGAGCATTGAACCAGGAGATCATGGTTCGATTCTCAGTCAGGACTCATGCCTGGGTTGTGGGTTCAATCCCCAGTGAAGGAGGCAGCTGATCAGTGATTCTCTCTCATCATTGATGTTTCTTTCTCTGAAATCAATAAAAATATATTAAAAAAATATATCAGTTTTTTTCTTGTTGATGTGGTTATTTTTTAATTTTTTTTTAATCAGCTTTTCTGACCAAAGTGAATGGAAATGACTTTAAAAGATTAGGGGTTGGTATGTGTCTTTTAGATCTGTGCTGGTCTATTTCCTCATAGTCATCATTGTGAGTCTGGGACACCAAGAGACTCAGAGATAGATAAGGGAAGGAAATTCAAGGAAGAAAGGTGAGGGTTGGAGCAGAGTCTTTGTTGACCAGTTGTCAGTTGGTAAGATCTCATCTCTCACATGTAAACAACCTGTGTTTATTTCCTACTTATAGATGAGCGAACCAAGGTGAGAGGAGGTAAATGTGTTGAGGAGGAGAAAACTAGGAAGTGCAGAGTGGACATTCAGATCCATAGTGGGATTCTAAAGCCCACTGTTCTCTTGTGACATCCTGAGGGCCCTACACAAGATGAAGTGTCTGTCATACCAGTCTCTTGTGATGAGTGCGAGGAGGTGGGCGTCCTCTTTGCTGTGATAGGAGATGTCAAGCCCATGCATTGTGCTTCCACACTGGGGAGCTGCAGAGAAGTTTGTGTGTATTGATTACAATCTGGCGGCAGAGCAAAATATTTGACTGCCAAAGCTTCATTAAAGTATGTGTCTGTTTTTGCTACTTAAACACATAATGACTAGCAAAGAAAAGGCTGATTAAAGTACATAGTTCCATAAAATCTCTCCAGATATGTTATTTTCTATTTAAAGAGACCATTTAAAAGTTTATTTGTGGTTTTCCAGAATTTTGTTTCAGAAACATATCTGAACCTCACAGTGGCTCTAGAATATGCTATGGAGACTTTACTGAGGTGAACTGAAGTGAGGGATTCCGTAGGAACCGGTAAAACAGAGCATTTTTCTCATTGTTTCTTATTTAGGGATTGAAATCACCTTCACTGGAGCCCCATTCTTGAAACTAGGAACTTATCTTCGATCTTGCCGTGGAAATTGCTAACATAGTTATCTGTACAGCCTGATCCTCTCCATAGATATACACAGCCTGGCCCTGGCCCACCCTTCTCTTATTGCCCTGGCCTTCAGGGAACCACCTCTGAACTTCTTGGTGATTCTGGTCCCCCCTCACCATGTATTCCCAATGGCCATGGAGCAGGTGTCTGCGCTGCCATGGAACATGCTCCTCTGAGCAGTCTTCTGGACTCACTAATTGAGTCGCTGAGCACAGTTTCATAAGGAGGATAACGTGGTATGTCTGGGGACAGTGAGGGGTCCAGAGTACCTGAGGCATCCAGTGTCTGGAGGGAAGCAGTGACTGTTTAGGTGATTAACTAGGGTCATGGAGTGGAGGGCAAAGGTAGGTATAATAGGGAGGAGTTAACCAAGCAACAGGGATGGAAAGTGTTCTGGGGCAGGAAATAGCAAGTGAAGAGGATGAGGCACTTTTGAATGAAGATGAGCTATATTAGTGGATAACAAAGGTGGGCTTGTCATTAGATTTGAAAAGTGTCTAGGAATTGTGAGACCAAGGTATTACAGTGATTATTAATATTGTTGCTGATTGTATTGAGGAGTGATGGTCAGAGAAGGGGAGAAGGAAAAACTCTTACCAGAAATTGGAGGGTGAGGGGCGGAGAGTGTCTTAGAATTCTGTGGACTTCAGCAAAGAGGAGAGAAAAAGGCAGATGTACATGCATGCATTACTGCAGGTGAGATGTCAGGAGAATGAAGCACCCCTTTTCCTTCCCTAGAGTACAACTATTGAGTATTTATCATGGGCCAACCAACAGTTGTAGTAAGTGTGTGATAAATTCTATCTCCCCAGGCAGATGTGAGTAACTTGAGGACTCATTTGTCTTTGTAGCACCAGAATGTGCTTAAAAAAACCAGGACCATATAAACATGCATTAAGAAACTATTGAATAAATGAATGGGGAATAGGTATCAGGAAATGAAGAGAAGTATCTATTTAGTACATATTGAGTGATAAGCACCAGCAGTAACTTTTGCTTACATAGTTTTACTAATTTTCCAACAACTATATGAAATAGGTATTATTCTCATTTAGAAATGAAGAGATTGAGACTTTGATAGTTTACATAACTTGCCCAATTTCCCATCACTGGTAAATGGCAGAAACAGAGCAGGATGCTCGAGTGGGGTGGGGGATGGGAGCAGAAGTTTCCTTCACTGAGGAGGGCTTTGATGTGGTTTCTGAAAAAGCCTGGTTTTGGTCAACACTAGGACATTGTGAATAAGAAGGTACAATTTAGTGGTAAGACAGTGAACTTTCAGATGATGCAGTGAAAATGAGACTATGGAGTAGTGAGTAGGGCTGGAATGCCCAGTAATTGAATAAGGATGAGAGACTGGAAAGATACAGCTACATGAATGGGTTTGAAAACATTGGGATTTAGGAGCTATTTCTTTGACATTATTTTCAGTTTGTTGAACTACATCCCAGAATATAAAACAATAGAAAACCAAGTTAGGTTATGTATTAGGCTCTATTGCTGCATAACAAATTAACCCAACACTCAGTGGCCTTTGAGTGGAATCCGGAAATGGCTTAGCTGGGTCCTCCAGTCCACAGATTCTCATAAGGCTTCATCCAACATCTCAGCCCAGCTGTAGTCATCCCAAGCCTTAACTGGGGCAGGGCAAGCTGCCCATCTCCTTCACAATACAGTCTACATCATCCAGTTCCTGGCTGGCTGTAGGACAAAGGGCTTCAGTTCCTTGCCACTTAGCCTCTCTGTAAGGCTCCCACCATGGTAGCTGTCTTTAGAAAAATGAGCGAGTGGAAGAGAAAAGAATCCAGCAAAATGGAAGTCATAGACTCTTATAACCTAATTTCAGAAACAAAATCCCATTAGTTTAGTTATTTAGATCAAATCATTAGGACCAGCCCACAACAATGTGGAGGCACAGATTTGCTGGTGATTATTTTATAATCAGCCTACTACAAATTGATTTGCTAGCAGTAAGATGCTTTCTTCCACAGGAGAAATTAGAGGTGAAGTTTTGGTGTAGAGGGTAACATGAGATAAAAGAGAAATAGGTTATGAATAACTTGGATATGTAAAGAAATAGAATGATTTAGTCAGACTCTGATTTATCTTTCTGACCCACTTTCTGCAATGGGCTTTCTGGAAGGAAGTTACCACTTTATCTGACCCTTTTTCCATTGAAATGTTGGCTACAGTAGAACCATTTAATGTATTATCTTCTACTGAACATTTGATCACAAATTTGGAATATTGTGTATTTCAATGACAGCTCCACTTTCTCCAAGTCATGTTAAATGATTCACTAATCAAGGCATTTCTTAGGTTTCTGGAGCCTCAACATTCTATGACTGGACAAGTGTTATTTTGCCCGTGGTTAAAGAATAACAGCAACTGAGATAAGGCCCTGCATACATTGATGGTCTGTTACAGAAATTCAACAAAGAAGGACTATTCTTGTTAATGGAAAAAGACAGTTTTTACCCTCTGAAACCAAGGACCTTTTCACTATGAGTTGGAAGGGAATTTTAAAGGTCTCCTACATCTTTGTGGGACACCAATTCAGTCTTGACAGTTTTAATGGTAAAGGAGCAGCCTTTTCAACAAATGGTGCTGGGACAATTGGACATCCACATGCAGAGAAGGAATTTGGATCCCTAGTTTGTATCATGTATAAAAATTAACTCGAAATGGATCAATGCCTAAACATAAGAGCTAAAACTATACAACTCTTAGAAGAAAAGAAGGAGAGTAAAATCTTTGTGGCCCTGGATAAGATAGATCATGTTCTCTTAGATATGACACCCAAAACACAAATAACAAGATAACTTTGACTTCATCTACATGAAAAACTTTAGCGCTGAAAGGGAACCATCAGCGAAAAGATAGCCCACAGAAGAGGGAGACGTCTGAAGGTCCTATAACTGATAAGGGACTTGTGTAAAACTATATGAAGAACTCTGAAAACAACTCAGTACAGAAGATGAATGACCCAGTTTAAATATGGGCAAACGATTTGACTAGATAATAAAGAAGATTTAGAAAGGATCAACAAACATGAAAAGAACCTCAATATGCAAATCACAATTACAATGAGATGTCCAGTATCTATACTGGAAAAGACTGACAATAAAGTGGAGAAATTGGATGCTTATGCTGTAATGGTGGAAATTTGAAAGGGAACATCTGCTTTGTGAAGAGTTTGACAGTTCTAAAAAATTGAACATAGAGTTAATATATGATTTGGCAGTTGCGCTCCTAAGTATATACCCAAGAAAATGGAAAACATATATTTACACAAAATAATGTAGAGCATTATTCATAATATCCAAAATGTGAAAACAATCCAAATCTCTATGAATTGATAAATAGAGAAACAATATGTTTATAATGTATCTGAACACTGGAATATTATTTGACTATAAAAAGGATGAAGCATTGATACATGCCACAACATCAATGAACCATGACAATATTATGCTAAGTGAAAGGATTCAGACACAAAACACCACACATAATATACTTCCATTTATATGAATTGTCAAGACTAGGCAAATCTACAAATAGATAAAGCAGATTAGTGGTGGCTGGGGCTGAGGGGAAGAAAGAATGAGGAATGACACTAATGGCTCTCGAGTTTCTTTCTTTCCTTTTTTTTGTTTGTTTTGTTTTGTTAATCCTCCTCACCAAATGATATTTTCCCATGGATTTCTAGGGAGAGTGGAAGACAGAGAGAAACATCTATGTGAGAGAAACACATCGATTGGTTGTCTCTTGCATGTGCCCTGACCAAGGTCTGGGCTGGGGAGGATCTTGCAACCAAGGTACAAGTTTTTGACCAGAATTGAACCCGGGACCCTTTGGTCTGCAGTCCAGTGCTCTATTCACTGAGCCAAACTGGCTAGGGCTCGAGTTCCTTTTTGAGGCAAGGAAAATGCTTTATAAGTAGATGGTAGAGACCAATGCACAACTTTGTGAATATACAAAACACACACCCACACACACTGAATGATATACATTAAAAGAATGAACTTTATGGTATGTGAATTACATTACAAAAAAGCTGTTATTAAAAAAAACACCAAAAAACAAAAAAACTTCTCTCCCCCTATTTCACCTCTTCTGAGTCTTGAAATTTAATAAAATAAACAATAGTCTGGACTGTGTTGGTGCCTCCAAACCAACTTTGACCAAAGCAAACTTTCAGCCATTGGTGTCCCATTATACATTTTCAGGTTATATTACATCCTGCTGACTGTATCTTACTGTACTACTAAAACCTATCACAAAAGCCGAATTGCCCACCATTCAAAGAGTTGTATAGTTCCACTCACTATTAATAAAAGACCAGGGGGAAAAAAAATCCAGTCTTTGTTATTTCAGTGTTTTGAGTTTTTATTAACATTTTGTTACTAAATATGAGAAATCTAGCCAATGTAATTAGAAGAGATGCTAACCATTGTCATATAAAATTTCCTAAGTTCAAATTTTCACTTCCCACCCCCTGAATTCTCACTTCTGTTTTGAAAAGTAGGAAAAATTGTTTTGGAAACATAGGGTCAGATGTGTGCAACATATTTAAAAAAAAAAATAGCTTTCTAAGCATAAGATATATAATGAAAAAAATAAAAAAAATTTCACAAAGATAAAAATACCACACATGACAGCTTATTTTTTAATTTGGTAATTTTCTGCTAAGTTCAAAGCATCTGAGGAGCGTAGCAAGTAACAAGACAGATTTATGGAGCCCACACATGGCAATATTTTATGTAAAATTAGTCAAAATCATTATACTTGTAAATGAGGAAATGGATTCCAACCAGTTTGCATTTTCTGAAGAGCAATCATATCTGGTCTCTGAACTGAAGAACTGAGCAGTTGATTGGAGTCCTTGATCACCAGCCTTGTAACTCAAAGTAAAATCTGAGGAAGTCTGCCAGAGATTGGCTTTCAGAAGATTAGGATAATAACACATTGATTTTCAATAAGTAGAATTCAATCCATGTTGCAGTCTATATATTCATATCCAAGCAACCGAGAGGAAGTACTGCTGGCCTCATTAGAAGAATTTTCCACGGAAACTTCTTTGTTTTGCTCTTATGTATTTCTCATATTTTCTGATAAAACTAGACTTGGAAACATCAGTATGCAGCCCACAAATTGGATCAGGCAAGAATAATCTAAATACAGGGAGAAAATTTATGAGGAACAGGATATTTGAATGGATTTAAAATGTCTGTCCACAAAGTCCTTCACTGTTGTGGGGAAGACTGAAACTTCAGTAAGTATGCAGTGAAGACTCAAGCCTCACTTTGCACCTTGACTGGTCATCAGAGTTACTGTCACTCACAAAGACCAGATGGACAGTCCCAGGTGTGGCATTCCCAGGAAGACTTCACATCACCTATGCAGTGTTTCAGCTGAGAAGGAATAACTTCAATCAAATCATGAGGAGATAAGGGACACATCCCAAAGGAGGACATTTAAACAAAGAAAGAACTGTATTTTTCCAAAATGTTAATATGGAAGAAAGAGAAAGGCTGTGGAAATGTTTCAGATCAAAAGAGGTCAGAGACAAGACAAGGAATCCAACACTGGAATGCGGGTGGGACAAGGCTGTATATGATACCAAGTCAAGTGACAGTTGGAATATAAATTATAGATTAGGTAAAAACATCTGCTGATATTAAATATTTGCCAAAGTTGACAGCTGCACTTTGGTTATGTAATAGGATATTCTCATTCTTAGGACATACACATTGACTTACTTATCAGTTGAGGCCACTGTATCTTTAATTTATCATCAAATGGTTCTGGAAAAAAATTAGATACAGCTAGATACTTACATAAATAGTAGCAATAATAGAGAAAATGAGGTAAAATATTAAAAATAGGTTAATCTGAGAGAAGGGTATATGGGTATTTTTCATATTATTTTCATTTCTGCAATTTATAAATTTGACATTATTTCAAAATAAAAAGTTTAAAATATATCATTGATCTGGGAAACATTTGTTTCTCTTGGCAAGGGATTGCTTGCTTGTGAAGAATTCAGCAAATGAATCCTTTGACTTGGGAAATCTAGTGCTTTTCAAATATGATGACTGCAAATTAAAATTTGGATGCAAGTTTGGGATTATGTTGAGAAGGCAAGGCAAAAGGCTAATTTTATTTCTGTTTAGAGGCTATTTGGTTACAAGAATAACAAACCCATGTTCACCAAAAAGGACATTTATTATAAGGAACCAAGAGAAATTCATGAAACCTAACTGTGGGAAGTACTGCTGGCCTCATGGGAACTATAAAGATCTCCCTGCCCCCCCTCTCTCTTTACCCCCTCTCTCTCCCTTTTCCTCTCTCCCTCTCCAACCCTTCTCCCTCCCTCCCTCCCTCCCTCCCTCCCTTTCTTCCTTCCTTCCTCCTGGCCAGAAATAATTATATGGATTGCTCAGACACCCCAGATAAGTATTTTTATGTTGAAATTAAAGAAGAGTCACTGACTATTGCTCTCTAACTTATTACAATGGTTTATCTTAATGTTAGTATAAGATAAAAAATATTAATTTGAGCAGTGATGTACTTAGATTTGCCTTTTATAAAGAACACACTGACATGGGGAATAGATTCTAGAGAAGCAAAAGAGAATGGGGGATATTGTTAGATGCTATTGTTATAGTCCAAGAAAACAGTGGTGACTTGGCCTGGAATCAAAGCAGCAGTGGAGGTGGAGAGAAGGGAATGGATGAGAAACATGTTTAATGGGTACAGCGAACAAGCATTGGTGTTGGATTGAATGCAAATGATTGGGGGAGAGGATGCATGTTGGGAACAGTCCATTGACTTGACAGCATCAGCATTCCCAGGAGAAAAGCTCGGTCTCTCTCCCTGGGCACCAGTCTCCAGAGTGGAAAATTGCAAGATGATTCTGCAGCAAAGTGCCTGGGCTTCACTTTCCAGGGCGGCACAGATGGGAGGCCGAGCTGCCTTCCTGGGCAGAGGGCCTGCACTGCTATCCAAGATAGCCACCCAGCAGGCAGCAGGTCATGTGAGAAGTTGAAGAACGAGTGCAGTGCCATGCATGAAATCCTACCGAATTCTACCACATCTGCTTGTCGTCGCCTCTCCCAGGGAGATCCAGACAGACCGCTGCCCAGAGAACAAGAGTCCAGGATGTTGCTGATGAAGGGGGCAGTGATGCTGTAGGGATGAGCAACACCGGGGCTTACTGCCCAGACTCCCAGCAAGTCTGCCTCTCGCTGCTTTTCCAGGTGTAGCAAGATGTCCTTTGGAGAAAGCAAAAGAGGAAACGGGGATATGACAAAGCAATTAAGAGGGCTGTCAGCCTCTGAGAATCTGGGTCCTGAACTCTTGGCTTTCAGACTTGCAAAGCTTTCAAAAGACGAGAGAAGCATCCATGGAAATGAATGGCAAGCCTCTGACAGGCATTCTGCGTATGAGTTGCAAAATTGCAAACACACCTGGCATGCTCATTCAGAAGCCCAGTAGAATCTGAACACTGCTTACAGTTGTAAGTCATGGGACAGCAGGCCCTCGCTCCACTGAAACCGGCTTTGGCACCAAGAAAGATCTGCCTTTTGTTGGCTAGTTCAGACCCCCCAGGCAGGGACTTCGCTGTGGTGTCTGTGTCTTGCACCTCTTTTGTAGAGGAATCACACAGCAGAATCAGTGGCTGGCTGCTTGTACTGAAGAATGGAGGTAGCAGAAATCTTCACATGAAGAGTGTTTGGATGAAAGAACTCGGACACAGACAGGCAGGCCTGGTGGGGTTAAAACCTTGATTCGTCAACTTGCACTTGAATCCTTATCTCATGATATGCTTCTGGGGAATGCCAGTGAAGACAGAACCCAGGCTATGCAGAGCACAAACAAGTTGGTAGTGTGTGCTTGCGTAGAGTAGGGAGGTTTGAGAGCCTTCCTTCAGTTACTGTCACTCCCTAAGGCCTAAGAAAAGATTCTGAGCTATGGGTGGGTGTGGATTCCTAAGGTAACTTCTTTTCTTGATGGGTAGAATGGAGGACACATTAACAGTGACTTACTTCAGAGGACCACTAGACAATTAAGTAGCAGTTGCATCTCACCATGACATATTAAAGTCTTTTGCTCTTATTTTCTATGGACAAATCAGCTTTTGGCACATTATTTTAATTTCTTTATACTTTTCCCTTGGTTAGATCAGAGAGAGGCTTAAAGGCAAAGGGTGGGCATGGTCCTAAATAAGATACTCTTGCAAAATTTTGAGCAATAAATAAATATGACCTCTAAGAATTTCACAGGCAATTTGTCACTTACTCATTGTTACTATTATGATTTCCATCTTACAGTTGCAAAAGCTGAGACTTAGAATAATATCTAAAACATAGTAAGCACACAGTAAACCTTAGCCATTATTTTTACTAAAAATGTTGATTCATTTAAATATCACTTCAATCAAATAATGGGACATAGACAAAAGGCTTGCATTTGCAACAGAAGTGGAAGGATAACTAATATGCTAGTTAAAAGATTCAGGTTTCAAATATCTCAACATTTTTAATTTAGGCGAAAAATTACAGCACAAGTATAGGATGTGGGAGCCCTGGCTAGACAGTAGTTGACCACAAATTTTATATGAGCCAGCAGTGTGATGTGGTTACTCTAATGCAGTGTTCAGCATCATTCTAAGAAGGCATCTGATCAGAAGATGGGTGTAATCCTCCTCGGTCAGATCAAACGTATTCAGTAGAAGGACCCACATTTAATAAGTGCTCTTGCTGAAGTGGGAAGCTACCCGAGGACTTCCAGAATGGTCAAGTGTTGTGGAAGCCCTGCTGTGTGAGGAACACTTGAGGGCACTAGTGTTTACTCATCTGGGTCTGGGAGGTAGAGTGGAATCATGATCTTTGGAATCAGACCTGAAATGAAACTCAGCTCCTCTCCTCTGTAACTTTGTGACCTTGGGCGTGATACTCTCTGCATCCAGTTCCCTTTTCTTTAAAATTGGGACACCTACATTTCTGTGTACATATCAAACAGAGTATTTGGCATATGCCAGATGTGTAGTAAACAGTGGTTTTCATTCTTTCAAATATTTGGAGGGTTGTCATGTAAGTAATGAGAACCCCCCTCCCTCCTCGCCCCAAGATAGAACTAGGGCTCATCAGTAGTAGTTAGTGAGGAATAAATGATTGTATATGAACAGATATTACAGAAAAGATTCTTGTCCTAAGTTAACAATTCAACTAGATGACCATTGAAATCTCTGCTAGTTCCAGATTCTATGCTCTTATTGGCAGTTTTCATCTTCAGGAACTCAAAGTTGTTTTACTTGTCAAGAAATCCTACTTTGTTTGCATATTTTTAAAAAAGAATAAAAAAAGAGAAAGAATGGAAGGAGAGAAGAAAAGTGCCTCTAGGACAAGTGTAAATTTGTAAACGAGTGCACCAACATCACGGAGGTTCCTCAGCACTAATAGCCATGGATATCCGTCCACACATAACCTTCTACCGTGTGCAGTTTTATCACTCTGTCTGTCTCAGATGTTGAAATGTGTGCTTTTCTACAAAAATTAAAAAAGCAGATTCATTCTCTTGCATGGACTTCATCTGTTCCTTGTTTCAACTGTATAAATATTACTTGCTTGTCATGGATTTCTGACCTGTACCGGTGGAGACCAAATCGATTACTTATGAGCTGCTCAATTTGCAATCATTTAAAATTCCAGACTTTGTCTGGTTCAGGAAAAGAACAATAGAAACTTGTCACAGAGCTTTCTCTTGTTCTCTTTTTATCCCTTCTTCCCCCCCCCCCCCACTTTCCCTTTTCATCTCCATCAGTTTTCTCCTTTTCCTTTTTGCGTGTCCCATGAGCCTCTTAGGAAAACTCAGATTCTTCCATAAACCCATTAAATTGCTGGGTTGGTAGACCTTGAGTCTGCTGAACGCAGGTGTTCTGGATTTGAAGGTGGGAGATTAGGCGACCCAGGGACATTTCTGCCATGTGAGCTGCATGTGGTTTATCTACCAAGTAGCAACATCTCTCACTCTCACTCTCCCAGCACCGCTCTGAAGACAACCTGATCTGTCTTTAATCTACGCCGACCACAGAGCAAATGTTTTAAATAAAATCTCTGCATGAGTGAGTCACCACGCCTCTGGCTTCTATATGACATACCGAAGAGTGATGGTTTACTTTGCCTGAGTAACAAAATTAATATAAGAGAAACATTTTTGTTATATGGTATCTTAAAAAAGTACAAGAAGAAGAAAGAAGAGACATATGGGCCTGTGCAGTAAAATTTGGATGAAAAAGTTCCACTTGACACAAGAAAAATAAGGGAAAAAATGTAGTAAATTTTCTTGGAAGAATAGGGTAAAAAACAAAATCAACAGAAACAAGTAGAAAAAATATTTTCACTAAACAGCTGCAGTGACATCAATATTGCCCCTTATGTAAGGTCACAGTCTCTAAGAAGCTCCATTTATATTAGCATTTTAAAAAGATGTTTTATGTTTAAATCTGTTCAGTTCATAGGGTGCTTGAATGTTGGTGGAGTCTCCATGACAGTAGAAGGCCATGTTGATGTTTTTGTCTCTCCTTGGGGAGCCGGTTTATAGATAAATGCAGGGATAATGGTTTCCTCCTCTGGCGTGAATGGAGGAGAGGTATATGGCACTTGGAAGCCTCTATGCTGTTGCATCTGACCCCAAATGTCAGATTCCTGCCATATCAACTCAGTTTTCATGGGTCTAAAGCCCCAACCCAGTGTTTTACAGCCAATGAAAGAGATATGGCCTGAAGACAGACAAGATGCTCTGGGTGTCTCTCAGACCACTTAAGAGTGTGTAGTAGCTTGTATAGCAATCAGATTTTTTTCCACGAATTGATTCTGATTCTAGAATGGAAGGGACTTTCTTTTGGTCCAAATCATTCTTTTACCCATAAAGACAACCGATAAAAACGGAAATATTCCTGCCTAGCTCAGCAAATCTTGTAAAGGAAGAGTCCATGATGAAATGGCAGACCAATGGAAGGTCAAAGAGAGCTATAAAGCTTCATATTTGAGAGAGGACAGGCTTAGCATGGGCCTGTCTCTGTAGCCATTGATTGGATTATTCTGCCATTAATTATCTATCTGTTGCAGACAAGTTGCTTTTCCACTTTGAGACTCATTTTCCATATTTTAACACTCTCACACCTGTCCTCTTCCGTACAGTGGGAGTTATTGACATCATGTATGCAGAGTGCTATCATATTTCTGGCATGTGCAATTAATGATTCAATAAATCTCATATTTATTATAAAACACTTTCTGAGAACATCTTTTAAAGGCCCCTTCTCTTCTGCCTGTTCTGCCTGGCTTGATTTCCACAAGCAGCTTTTCCTTCTTCAACTCAGAAGTCAAGAGTTGATGCTTCATAAGTAGCAGCTGTATGCTTTGTTCCTGAAGTAGATGCAATTATTACTCTACAAACAGAGTGGAAAAATTAATTTATTTTTACAAAATTTTTGGTGAAATTTGACTCTTTTTCTAACTCACTGGCTTAGCAGAAAATTCAATGTCAATAAAAATTGGGACTCTTTGTGGTTTGGATGATCTTCACTGGCATTAGGTAGTAGAGGTCATTCAGGGGCTAACCCTGGCAGGGGCTAGTGGTTGGGGGGGAAGGGAGGCCTGAAGCTTTTCATCCCCTTGGGCGTTGGTATCTCTGACAAGACCAGGACCTGCTTTTTTTATTTTATTTCTTCTTGTGGGGGTTTTTGGAGTCAAGCCTCCCTAGGTTGAACCATTTTGCCCAATGAGGTCTGGCCACTTTTCAGGAAGCTGGACAGAAACAGGTTTAGGGTCCCTATTATTCGTAGGACTTTTAAGTTCTTTATGTCAGACCTGAACTTGGGGAAACACACTTCTCCCTCTTTCTCTTCTATATCTCACCTTCTCCAGTACTTCCTCATTTCTCTCTCCCCATAGGAGAATTACTATAATCTACTCAAAGAATTTAGGATTTTCAAAACATAAAGCAAAGCCATCTTCAGATTTTGTGATATAAACGCCATCAGACAAGGGAACACTCCCATTTGATTATTTTCTCATAGGGAGAAATCATGTTTTTATCACTATAGGTTAGCTTCCACGTGCCCATTTTGAGCATGATCAAATGAGGTGTTTGACAGCGTTGTTTTTAATTTGCATTTTACAAATTTAAGGTGGCTAGAAACATTCCTTACTTAGGATGAGGAGTGGGTGGTTGGAAAAGAGAACTCAGCCTTGAATTATTTTTTGAAAGACACTACTTGTTTTAGAATAGGTTTGGATTTACAGAAGAATTGTGAAGGTGGTCCAGAGGGTTCCCACATATCCCACACCAAGGTTCCCCTATTATTAACATGGCACATTTGCTCCATTCTATCCCTAATTTTTGAATTAAACAATTGATATGTGATTACTAACTGAAGTCCACATATTATTTAGATTTCTCTCATTTTGACCTGTTGTCCTTTTCAGGATCCCCTGCAGGATACCACCTTACATTTAGTTGTCCTGTCTCCTTGGGTTCCTATTGGCTATGATAGTTTTTTAGGATTTTCTAGTTTTTGATGATGATATTGGCAGTTTTGAGTACTGGTCAGATATATTATAGCATCTGATATTTTTTCAATGTTAGATTGAGGTTATAGACATGGATAGGAAGACCATAGAAGTAGAGGGTCATTCTCATCACATCACATTGAGGGGACATGCTGTTAGCATGACTAACCTTGATTATCTGGCCGAGATGGTACTTGTCACATTTCTACATCATTTCTTTACCCTCACTTTCCAATCTGTACTCAATGGAAGGCAGTCATTAGGTGCAGTTCACTCTTATGAGGTAGAGAGATTGGCTCCATCTCCTTGATGAGGAAATATTATATTTACATAAAATATTTAGAATTCTGCATGGAAGGTCTATTATTCCATATTTAAGTAATATATATTCATTTAATATTTATTCAATAACTTCCTTATAACGGTATGAACTTGTTGGGTTACAATCCCAATTTTGTGTCTGAACCTATACTCATTCCAGGTTCATCTCTTAAAGGCACATTTGTGAGACCCAAAAAAACATAGCACAGGCTTTGAGACCTGGATGAGGATTTAAATGATACTCAAAAATCAATGGCATTCACTATGTCAACAGAACAAAGAAGAAGGAAAAGGTGTGATCTTTTTTATAACATTCAACACCTGTTCATGATAAAAACCCTGGCAAATTAGGGATTGAATGATGCTTCCTTAATCTGATAGTGAACATCTACAAAAGGCCTGCAGCTTCCATTATGCTTAATGGTGATAGATTGCTTTCCCTGCAAGCCTTAAGAACAAGGTAAGGATACCCACCCTCAGTACTGCTATTCCTTAGCACACTGGGCGTCCTAGCCACGCAAATATATAGGCACAATCAATGACAGGCATAGAGATGAAAAGGAAGAAATGTGTGTGTTAATAACCTAACGACCTATGTAGAAAACTCTCAGAAAATACTGAGAGTGATAAATGATTTTAGCAAGTTTACAGAATATGAAGCCAATATACAAAAATCCTTGTATTTCAGTATGGTAGCATTGAAGAATTATACATTTCAAAACAGTATCATTTACAATGGTACAAAACATGAAATACTTAGGTATTTCAGTTGTACATGAGAATTTCTTACTTTAATTTGTTAATTTATTTTTTCAGAGAATATCAGCGGGTAACCACCAAGCTTAATAATACATGGTTGGATGGGGCTGACCAAAATGTTCAGACAGGAATTTTAACCAAACCCCATAGATTAAGTTAGAGCTGAAAATGTGAACATGGGAGTGAATTTCGTTAAGTTTTTAGAAAGAGGCAATCCTGTCATTTTGAAGGTAGACTGAAAGTAGTCCACTACTATCGCCACAGTATTGAATCCATGATGTTAGGTGGAGACTTTCAGATTGTCTTCCATGGAGCCACAAGGTTTTGTAGAAGTGCCTCAGGGTCAGGGTCAAAAGTAGGTCTCTTTGAGTGTGTACTTGTATGCGTGCAAATGTGAGTGAATGGAGGTGTGTGCAAGTGAGTGCAAGTGTATTGAATGGAGGTGTGTGCATTAGTGTGTTATGTAAATGTGAGTGAGCATGAGTGTGTTGTATAAGGGTGAGAGAATGGTTTCTGAGCACTCAGATGCACATGTGTGGGTGAGTGTGTGGTGAGGAATGGGAAGGCTGTCTAGGGAGGTTCTGTCTGCACTTCCGCTTTCCCCACGATCTCAGTCATAGCTGCTTTGTTTTATTTGTATATTATTAGAATTCTATATAAATTTTTTTTATTTAAAAAGCAAAGAGTTTCATGGTTAAAATAATTGTGAAAATCACTAATCAACTGGAGAAAAGACTAACGAAATATACAGGGATCCTGGGGGCAGGCAGCAGGTAGACAGCACAGCTCTGCTTCCAGAGCTGGCGCTGGCTCAGGCAAGAAGAATTTTTCCATTACCTAGCGAGGGTAATTTGGGCTTTGAGGACAGGAACCTTAAGTACTGAGGAATTAAAGGACTGGTAGGGAGTTCAGTTGTTGATAGGAAAATTACAGGGAACTAGTTGGTAACGTCATTGAGGCAAGAACACATTTTGTGTTAAATTGGGCTGTAAAGGTCTGAACCATAACCATCAGAAATATGATCTGGTAAACCATGGCTTGGGAAGAGCTTTGGACCCAAGGTCTGGGCTGGGGCCAAGTCTGGCAGCGGCCTAATGTCCCCATGCAGTGTCCTTCGGGGGGTGGGTCTTGGAACGTTTTATTAACATCACCTGGGAAGTCTGTTTAGCGAGCAGGTCCTGTGCTTCTCCACCAGTTCACTGAATCAAGACCTCCGGCTGGGATTCTGAACCTGCTGTTTCTACCAAAAGCTCATCCTGGGGAATCTGATACGCTCTGGAGGGTCAGATCAATTAGCCAAGTTTCTCAAGTTCCCTGCTGCTCAGAATCCCATGGCGCTGGTTAAGCATTCAGCTCTTCAGGCTCAGCCCTGAAGATACCTGCTGGAGAGGAAGCTGGGCCCTTTCTATGCAGGGCTCTTCTTGTCATGGGTAATAGCCCCAGGGACTGTGAGGGAAGGGTCACGTTTGCAGAATTCCTAGTTTTTATTGAAGAACCATTGTGACCTTACAGATAATTTGGAAAGGGTATTTTAAAAACTATTTTCAGATAATTTTTCTCTTACTAGGGACAGTCTCATGAGATTGAGAGAGAAATACTGTATGACACCAAGTGTTGGTTTTGGTGGAAAAAAACAGGAGGTCTGTTTGTCATTATTTGCATAAATATGATACGTGATTTGCAAAGTAAATCAGTTGATATCAAATGCCATTACTTTTCATGGTTGCTCAGAAAACCATGTATTAACCTCAAGGGTTGCTTCATTTAAATGAAACAAATAGAGGTTAACATTTTTGTGTGCATTTCTCTTGGAAACTTACTGTATAACAGTACAAATAAATTACTCCCCAAAGGAGAGGGTCTATGCTCCTCGATCTCACAGGTGAATCAGTGGGACATAAAACAAAAAAACTTCACCTGCTGAAGCACCTCCGCCAGGACTTAGCAAACTAGAACCGCATGGGGACTCTACTTTGGTCAATCTGACTTGAGAATAAGCTTCTGCATCTCCCATCGGCCCTGACCAATGCCAGTATGGCTGGTTCTCTGACCACGCTGTGAATAGCAAGGGTATAGAAAACAGCACTCTGTCTGAGAGGTGGGGTTGATGAACTTTTATTTTTCTAGCTTTATTGATAAGTAACTGAAATATAATATTGTGTAAGTTTAAGGTGATGATTTGATACATACCTATATATAAGGTCAGTAAGGTTAGTGAGTACATCCATCACCTCACACTGTTACTATTTTTTTTTAAGTAGTGAGAACTTTTAATACCTACACTCTTAGTAACTTTTAAGTGTACAACAAAGTGTTGTTAACTATGGTCACCATGCTGCATTCTACATCCAAGAGCTTATGCATCTTATACCTGGAAGTTTGTGCCCTTTGACTGATGTCACACATTTCCCTTACCTGGCAACCAATGATCTACTCTCTGGTTCTGTGAGTTTAGATTTTTAGATTCCACATATAATTGAGAGCAAACAGTATTTGATTTTCTCTGTTTGACTTATTTTACTTAGCATAATACCCTCAAACTTCATCCATATTACTATAAATAGCAGGATTTTCTTCTTATTCATGGCTGAATAATATTCCATTTTGATGTGTGTGTTTGTGTGTGTGTGTGTATGATTTTCTTTATTCATCCATCAATGGCAACTGAGGTTGTTTCTAAATAATGTTGCAAGAAGCATGTATTGATTACTGTAGCTATGTAATACAATTTGAAATCAGGTATGAAGAGGACCATACTTTTCTAATACAACCAATGAATTTCAATAAGTCCCTTAAAACGCCTAGGATTTTTTTCAAAATAATAAGGAGAGGCAAATCAGTTGGTGAATTTGACTTGGCCTTGATTCCTACTCTGTCACATTGAGGTAGTCCTTAAGCTTCCTAAAGTAGGTGTGATTACGCACCTGGTGTTTCATCGTGTTTCTTCCAGTGACAGTTGCAAAAGTTTTATTTCTCTTCTGCAGAACGTTAGTGCACACCTTTCTTTGGCTGCAAAAATTAAATGAGTTTTTAATCTCAGCAGAACATTAGCTTTCCCATAGAGATTATAAATTTAAGTTATGCACCATGAAAGGGAGTACAAAAGCTGAGAAAGTTTACGAGAACAAAGCCTATATTCAAGTTTCCTATTATTTAGTAATTTAAAGTGTACATTAATTGAAGAGTCTTGGTCTTTTCTACTGAAATTTGGAATAAAGAGATTGGAGAGTAGAAGCAGACTGAAATGGGATGTTCCACTGCAGTTTCTTTAGTAAATAGAAAGGCTTTTATAACTTCATTTACAATATTTATTTAAGTATTGTTCAGAGAAAAGGCTTCCCCATCCCCTCCTTCCCATTCTGTTACTTTGTCTTCTTAGTCCTTTGGCAGGAAGGATAACTGAGAAGGCTGGCCATAGAAATTCCAGCTGTGGAGTAATAGAGAGCCATGCCTTTGACTGACTGGAGGCTTTCATGGTTTACATGGAGTTCCTGCAAAGTGTTTCTGTGGCCATTACCCATCTCACTGCCTTTAGGTTCAGATGGGCCTGTTTTCAGATACTGAGAGTGGGGAAATTTCCATGGAAGTAACCCTAGAGGTCTACAATAGCTGACAGTACCTGTGGCTTAGCAGTGCCAGCAGGAAGAGTGCGCCTGATGAGTAAGGCATCGGGCTGCTCAAGGCATCCAGGTTGGCTAGGACAGATGGTTAGTAACAGATAAGATATGGTCAGAAGTGCTGATGCTACTGCCTGGAATTTTTGGAAGCAAATTGTGCATCCAAAGGAAAAACAAACGGGCCAATGAACAAAGGCAAAACACCAAAGAGTAAAACAAACAAACAAACAAACAAACAAACTAACTAACAAACAACAAGAAGCAAGCCATTCCTTACACAAAATTAAAGGGAAATGAGTCAGATGAACATTTGCATTGCTTATTTTACTCTCACTTTGCAGATGGCCATTTTGTTTTAGCAGCATTCGCAGCATGAGCTCCCTGTGCTGGTAACCCACAGCAGACCCCGAATTCATCAAAACACCCTGTTAAGGCTTCTCTTCTTTCAGGAGACCTCGGTTGACGCTGCTAACCCAGACTGTTTTTTAAATGTACCCATCCTGCAAAGAAACATTAAACATAATATATAAAAAGGTATTGCACATAAATTTAAAGACCCACTGGAAAAATAGCTAAAGAATACAGACATTTGGCCAATGAATGTAGAAATTGCTATTGAAATATGAAATAAAATTTACTCTGATAAGCAAAGAATTTTAAACGAAAGTAACACAGCAGCTTTCTATTTGAGCCCAGTAGTTGTTGCTGGCCCTTGCCAGGTGGCTCAGCTGGTGGAAGCCTTGTCTGATAAACCAGAAGGTTGTGGGTTTGATTACTTGCCAGGAATCAAACACCTAGGCACAGGTTTGATTCCTGGTTGGGACATTTACAGGAGGCAACCAATTGATGTTTCTCGCTCACATTGACATTTCTCTCTCTTCCTCTCAAATCAATAAACATATCCTTGGGTGAGGATTAAAAAAAGAAAATAGTTGCTGCTCGAGAATCGGAGTAGAGTATATGGATGGCAAGGGGACTGCTCATTGTCAAAGTGAGTTCTGCAGAATCACTTAATTTCTAAACTGCATAAATATGTGACAGTGATAAATTGCTTTTCTAAAAGAGAAGGCCAGACAAGAACCAAATGTGGGAAGGGCCCCATGATCAGATGGTATTGGTCAGCAGTCTAATTCATTATCAGTATCAACAACTGATAAGTATTTCAAGAAGGGTTTGGAGTAGGTCAGTTAAGATTATAATTGTGAGCAAATATTGAAGGAAAAAAGTATAGACCAATGTAAAACTCCCTCAAACCACTAATTTTTAAGCAGTTCATATTGAAAACTTCACAGCTTAGATAACTTCTCATTTTCTTCACTCACCCGTTCTTATTTATTAAAAATCATGATAAAACTGAGACTAAACTGGGGTGCATGCCTAAAAGGTCCCTGGGTTGTTTTTTTTTTTTTTTTTTTTTTAAATATTTTATTGATTTTTTACAGAGAGAAAGAGAGAGGGACAGAGAGCTAGAAACATCAATGAGAGAGAAACATCGATTAGTTGCCTCCTGCACACCCCTAACTGGGGATGTGCCTGCAACCAAGGTACATGCCCTTGAACGGAATCAAACCTGGGACCCTTCAGTCTGCAAGCTGACACTATCCACTGAGCCAAACCCTTTGTCATAAACCGGTTGTGGCTGTCCCTGGGTTTTAATGTGGAGTAGGGGCTGGGCTGAGATTCATCACCTGCTTTCCTGATATTTGTGCTTTAGAAGGTGCAACTGAGCATTGAGGTCCATGCTAGTCAGGATGTCCTTTTTGTCTCTCTTCCATCCTTCCAACTCCTTTGGCTCCTTCATCCATATCCTTTGGCCTCCACTATTACTGTCATTGGGATATTAAAAATGAACATTCTGGAAATGGATGTTTATTTTTAGGGTCACCACTAGGTTTGAACTTTCCTTTCTGGGTTGGCCCCAAGAATCCTTTTAAAACCACACATGTAGGTTTGGGGGCAGTTTGACATCTCAGTCCTTTAGATCTGAGCAAGGAATTATGGCCGGGAAAGAAATGCGAAAGTGCTTTGTCTTAAGTTTGAATTTGGAGGTCATTCTGTAATAAGTGAACTCACAAAGATGGCATAGTAGCAAAGCAAATGCTAGCAATTTGGGTAGAATTTGAGGTTTTGAGTAAAATTGCAAATTAGTAAATAAAAAAATAAAATAGAATGAAGTTAAAAGTGGTTGCCTAGAACACATGACCCAGATCCCAGTTGTCACATTTGTGATTTCAAGGTGACCTTCTGTGACGGAGGTGCAAGGTTCTGAAGGCCCATTTGGCTTATAAAATACTGTCCAAGTCCAAGCAGAGGCTCATCCTAAGAGATAGGTTCTTTTAGAAGACCGAGGTTTTTTCTTTGTTTTGTAGTTTCCGAGTCTATGAAACCAAGGTGGGGAATCTGGGCCCTTGTCCCCCCACCACCTTTACCCCGTCTCAATTCACTGTTTCTCTAGGACTGTTTCCACATGGAGGTAAACGCTAGGGCAGAGGGGCTGCTTCAAAGCAAATGAGGCCCTTAATTTATCATAAAAAAGAAGACTGGTTGTTAAGGTTTTATTGGATTACAATAAAGGCTCCTAGCACTGGGAGTCTGTGGTTTGATTCCCGGCATCGCTGGGGGAGCTTGAAATCATAACCACAGATTATAGCAATGAGCTTCCAAATTTCCATCTCCCAAGCAAAGATGCTGCTTTCCTGCAGCTAATGTGGAATTACATGCTCTGCGATTTCAGGATGTGTATTGGAAAATCTTCTGTTTGGATATCACTTCAGGAGGGCCGCCATTCTCTCATCACCTCTGCGGTTACAGCTTCAATGTTCTTTAAAAAGGGAAGAAAGAGGATAAAGCAAAACAAAAGATGATTGTTGTGACTCCCTCTGTCCAGTGCCCTTGCGCTCTTTGAAGGTTTTCATTAATTTTTTGCTTCCCCTGAGTTCAGTGAAAGTTCTTACAAGGTCACCCCAGGTTGTAGCAGAGGCTTATGCTGTTTTCCTAGGACCCCGTCTTGCAGGCGTCCTCTTACGAAGTTGTATTGTATCAGCTAAACAGACTCTAAAATCCACTATCTTGGATGCAAATTGGATGTAATCAATACATATGTGGATTTATACATTTAGTATTATTTGAATATTGTTTAAGTTTTTAATTTGGGGGGAGGGGCACAAACAGACCATGTTGGACCATGTTGGAATGAAAGAATAAGTCGAAGATATAAGCAGATATATTTTATCTTTCTTCTTGTACATGGGACTGATAAAGAGAAAGAATGTCCACTTGAATTCCTTCTTTCTCAGACTTATGGTGCACATGCATGTGTTTAATGAAATGGAAACAAAATCTGTAACATGTATGTATCATTAATCACACTGCTTGAAACCCTGGATCATACTTGTCTCTCACAACCAGGCTCAGAGCTATCCCCAAATTATAGGAATCCATGGCCTACTTTCTTTCTTTTTAAAAATCATTTTTATTCTTCAGTTACAGTGGACATCCAATATGATGTCAGTTTCAGGTGCACACAGGTGGGGAGGCAAGCTGTGATCTGCAAAGTCAGTGTCTGGGGGGAGGGGCTTGTCTTTCCTCTGGTCTATCAATCATTATAGTGGGGTCTTCTTCCTTCACGCCCCCATGGAGCAGATCATCGGGTTTTTCTCTATACTGGCTGGGATGTTATTCTCTAGAATAGGGGTGTCGAACTCAATCAGAGAAGGGCCCAAAATCTAAAATCCAGCCTAAATCGCAGGCCGAATGGTTTACTGAACAGTCATAAACTGTCATTGTGATGGAAACGCAGCGGAGTGCAGTGATGACAGCGCGGTGCGGGCCACATTGCAAGGCCTGGCGGGACGGATTTGGCCCGCGGGCCTTGTGTTTGACACATGTGCTCTAGAATGTGCAATTCATTAGAGGACTAGACTTAATCCATGAAGAAGTATGTTATCTCATGGAAGTGGAAATCCAGACATGGGTTCTGGGAGTACTTTTAGAGATGGCTCAATAACATTATAACATTGGCTGATTAGTTTTTGTTCCCAAATATACGCTCTCCCTCTGTAAACGGTATTGAGCATCCCTGCTCATGTTCACATGACTTTCCAGTCCCCTATGGGATGAGTAGGCTTTTCCTGCCCCACTCCTCTGGTCCCCGCCTCCTACTGACTTTGGGCTTGGCCCACAGAAAGCTCTGGCCAGTGGTGAGAGAGCGGCAGGACAGTCTCCACAGAAATTTGAGTGGAGCAGACTGGCTCCTCTTCCCCTGCAGGTTGCTGCCTTCTGCTGGGAGAACAGCAGGTCTCAACAGCAGCCACTCCCTAGGTGGGCCACGAACGAGAAGACATTTGGGGTTGAGCGGGGTCCAGGAGTCCCACAGCCCTCATATGACAAAGGGAAATAAATATGTGTGGCCCGAAGGCACTAACACATTGGAGTTGTTTATTGGCACAGGAAAAGTTACTAGAAGGGGTCACTGGGAAATAAAAGGGACATCTGTAACACTTTCAACCATAAATATATATTTATATATATATATATATATATATATATATATATATATATATATATATATTTAATGAAGACTCTCTGTTCTTAGACAAAATAGCTTTGTTTAGAGGGATAAGAGATTAAGTGAAGTAATTGGATGAAAACATTTTCAAGGAAGGCACTAAGCTTTAGGATGGAAGCCCCTGGAAGGAACGAATCTCAGAGCTGAGCTTTAAGTGAATGGAGACGTTCTTATGCTTCCCAGGTGAGCCGTGTGACTTGTTTCAGGTACTAGTTTCCCAGGAATAGCAGCGTGGTCTGCCCTCGGTTCCCGAGGAGCAGGGTGTTAATCCTCACATGGCTCCTCACTGGAGTGCGCACAGTGAATGGCACCGCCAGGAGCCTCTACTGCTGTGTTTCCTGCTAGTAGCGGTTTCATTTGACCACAGCCTCTCTCTGCTCTCATTGACTGTTAGTGATGTCAAAGCAAAAAGCCTGTGCTCAGGGACAATTGGAAAACAGCTCAGCACACTGTTTTTATTTTTATTTGCGACGAGCTCAATCAGTTTAATGGGAGTATCAAGATTCTCCAAGGAGAAAAAAACCTCAGATCACTTTATGAGCACTCATGTTTTCATGGAGTACGTGGGAAGTAATTCTGAAGACAGCAACGTGATTTCACAAGGACAAGCCCTGACTGCAGTTTTTTTTTTTATTTATAAAATGAAGGTCAAGCCTTTTTTTCCCCTCAAAAATTTTAAGTACTAGCTCCCAATGGCACTGTTATTTGCCATAGCCTTGGACTTTGAATTTTATGATAATTTTTATGGGAGGAAGGACTGCGTTCAATAAAACTTGACTAAAACAACATTTTCCTTCAGCATCCAAATAACAATGAGCCTCAGGACATTTGCAGGAAAGATCTGTCCTGGGTTTCTGGTTAGCTTGGCATAAGGAAAGTGAGAAAGACCCAGGAACTTTTTTTTTTTTTAGAGAAAGAGAGTGAGAGAGAAACATCTATGTGAGAGAGAGACATTGGTTGCTTCATTTAGAAACGCAGGTCCATGCTCTTGACCGGGGTGAATCAAACCCAAGATCCTTCAGGGATAGGACTACCACTGAGCCACACAGGCCAGGGTGCAGGGACCTGGTATCTCTTCTCCCTTAATTTGTACTTTGCCTTGCTCTTTGAGAATGGGAATCAGATGCCAACTGATTTGGGTCTGATTTTCCCAGTGACACTGGAGGAATGAGATTGCTGTGGTTATTTATTCTTCACAGTTGGAAAGAGAGCTCCCTAAGTTTTCCAGTGCGCGGGGAGTCATGGACTTCTCATAAATGGAGTCTTGAATTCCTGACTGTCTTGTGTGAGGAGGGTGGGGGAAACCATGGGTGTGGACCTTTCTCTTCTAGTACAACTATCCTAAAAAGATCAAGTCCATTAGTCATTGAGTCTTTACTGTTAATTAATCGTCTCATCAAACTGCTTTTATCTTTACAAATGGCAGTGATCAGGACACTTACTAATCCTTAATTCAACAAAGATTGTGTTGAATTATGTGGCCTGAGGCATCTTACTAGGATTTAGGCATTCACTTGGGGGTGGGGAAGGGACATGAATAAGTTAGGAAAAATCTGGGAGAATGGAGTACTTGGGGTGGGTACTTTGGACAGCTACAAGACAGCAGCAAGACTGGGATATTTAGAGTTTGGCATTGTGTGGTCTGAATGTGTGTGTGCCTTCAGGAGTACTGGAAGGAGGGCACTTCCCTGTCATTTGGTATCTAGAGCAACAGATTCTAACCATCATACAGTGGCAGGGCACAGGCCCCCGCAAAGAACTGCTGTGCCCCAGACACAAACGTGCTTCTGTGGAGAAACTGGTTGAAGAAACTCTGAACCAAGAAACTCAGACTTCCCATCTTGGCACTTGTGCTCTGAGTCCTGGTGGCAACAGCAGAGTCATGGTCTAATTTATGTAGTGCTCCGAACTGTGGTATTTTCCTAGCTCGTTGTTGTTGCCTGCACTCAAGCCCAGAAATCAGTGAGTCAATAGAGAGGTGAGTCAAAGCAAAAGTCTACAGCCAGAGCAGGCTGATAATTTGTCTAAAGCATCATAAATTACACCCATCACAGCAGATCTTCATATTGTAAAACTGAAAAATAAAAATCCCTTGTGTGTTTGCAAGCAAGACATCAAAAACCTAGTAATCTTCTATCCTATTTTCTTTTCTCTGCTGACTGATTCCTGTTAGGCATCATTGGAAAGGGTGCTTTAACCTTTGTTAGAATGGTAGCAATGCTGTAAGTATTTAAGGAGACTGATAAGTCATTGGTACTCTATGGATTAGGAACTTTCCCAGTGGAATCCAGACAGTAAAATGTACCTAAGTGATAATGTGCATTTGTAAAGCACCTCTAGTACCTATAGTTAATGAGGTGGTTTGAATAATTCATTTCAAAAATAGAAACAGATTGGGACCAGAGCAGCCAGCATATGTTTTCAATTCTGGGCAGACACACCTCTGCTGAGCCCCGTTGTTGAATGACTGGCCTGTGCTGGGCTTTGTTAGCCTCAACACTCCTGAGTGATTTGTGTTGGACTATTAAGCATGAAAGAAAAGCAATGTGATCTTTTTTTTTTTTTTTTTTTTTTTCCAGGGAAAGAATAGATAGAAGGTCCCTTTGTAAATACTAGAAGGGCATTATGACTTTTAAAAGTTGGCTCAGGCTACTTCCATTTAACATTGACTGGAAGGCCTCTTTAGGTGGTATCAATCATGGGTAATGATGTACTAATTTCTTGAAAATACAGTGTGGAAAACCAGTGTCTGTTTGCAGATGACAGGTCTGATATACAGGAAACCGGCGTTGCTACTCTCTGAGAAGGGTCTGTGTATGCAAACAGAAAAGAATTTCTTATAGCCCTCCATGAAGACAAACAGATAATCTGACAAACAGCCTGGGAAACAAGCAAGACCAGGGAATAAGACAGTTTTGGCAAGTGATATTAAGAGTAGTACTGGTAGAAGGAGCTGTTGTCCAAAGTATTCCATGCAGTCTCCTCATTTTGGCTCAGATTGCTGAAGAAATGGATTTTGGTAGGGTTGGTAAAGGAATAAAAACAACATAGCTCCCTCCAATACACCCCCCCCCAAAAAAAAATCAATCCAACAAATGTGTATTGTTAAATAGGAGGGACCCTTATGATGGCTTGAACCTATGTTGAATTCTTATCCTTAATCTGTTAGGAAGGTCAAAGGCAAATGAAGACACTAGCGAACTATTCAAACTGTCCGTCTGTGACACAGAAGGTACGGCTTTCCATCAACCAGCACTGCATATCTGTGTGTCTTTATTGGTCTCGATTCCTCTTTCTAACAGCAGAGTCTCAGCTAGCAAGTATTATCTTTTTCTCATAAACACCACCTGTTTATGTATTGTAAATGAACAAATAGGTGGTGTTTCTTGTACGAAAAAGACAAAGCTGTGGTACATGTATACAATAGACTATTACTCGGCCATAAAAAGAAGGCAGTCTTACCATTTGCACAACATGGATGGACCTAGAGAGGATATTAGGCTAAGTGAAATCAACCAGACAGAAAAATAAATACCACATGATTTAAATGATACGTAATATTTAAAGAACAAAATAAACAAACAAACAAAATTGAAACAGACTCACAAACACACAGAACTGGTTGGTGGATGTCAGATGGGAGTGTATGAGGGAACTGGGTAAAAGATAGAGGGAGACTGGGGTTGGGTGAAACAGGTGAAGGGATTAACAAGTACAAATTGGTAGCTACAGAATAGTAATGGGGATATAAAGTATAGCACAGAGAATATAGCCAATAATGTAATTACTATGCAAGGTGTCTGATGGGTACTCAATTTATCGGAATGGTCACTTAGTAAGTTATATAATGTCCAGTCACTGGGTTATCCACCTGAAACTAACATAACATTGTATGTCAACTATAATTGAAAAATAAAAAAAAACAATATATTTATACCAACACCCATTCGTTCATAACATTCAAGTTACCCAATAGGTGGGCATTATTTGAAGGTAAATTCCTTGATCTCCTGGAGCAGGGAAGTAAATGGAGGGCCTGTGTCTACACTGACTCAGTCTTCCCAGCCACAAACCAATGGGATAGGCTCTAAGGGTGTAAAAGGCACCTCCATGGTCACCTTGAGCCTGAAGAGCTTGCACAGCTGCCAGCAGCTCAGGCCTTTCCAAGACCGTGAGGGAGCCAATTCACCTGAGCTTTCTGTTTCTGGGGAATTAATCAAATGACTAGGTTATAATGCTCTTTCAAGGGAATTACCATATGAACACCTTTGATAGATGTCCAGTGATCCTGGACTGCATGCAGTTTATGAGTTTCTCAGGAAATTAAGTGTGACCCTTATTTTGCCAAGGTTAATTGCCCTTGCAATCTTGGCGCTGCAAAGCCTGTGTCCCGCAGGAATTTGATTGAACTCTGTAGATGCAGAGCTCTTGCACCAATTGTGAGTTTGTGTTAAGTGATTAGAGTGACAGAAAGATTAGGGAGAAAAAGGATTGGGAATGTGATATGTGACTTAACAGATTTAAGTTTAGATTTGGAAGAGAGATGCCAACCACAGGCTCTGGCTCATTCTCAGTTTAAAGGGGATTTGGGATTATATCCCATTCCTTCCAATCTCTAAGGGTTTACTTTCCATGGTAATAACGACAAAAAAGAAAGGAAAAGACAGCGGAAGGTCAAGTTGGTGAGACTGGCCTGGGTTGATGAGTGGAGTGGCAGGGTAGGTTTTCAGAGACCAAACCTTGCCTTCTCAATACCTCTTTTAGTTCATCAGCCTCACAATTTGTGATGATAAGAATTCCCAAGGCTCTGTGCTCCACAGAAATTAGTACCTGGGGCTGGAATTAAGGCCCACAAAAATATTTGGAAGTGGAGGAAATGATACCATTACTGGCAAATATTTTTTTTCTGGAGCTCAAATTGAGAAAATCAACTGACTCACCTTGATTCCAGAAACTATCCTGGAAGATCACAGTATTTATTTATACTGGTGAACCTCTCTTAAGGAAACACAGCACAGTAGATCAACTAAGGAAATATTATTAGCTCATTGTTCACTTTTGTTGACTCTATTAGCACTGAGGTGCTGTGACCTTTTCCGGGGGGTTCAGATCAGGATCTGAAGGAGGTGCCAATGCATAGATGAAAATTCTATACAAGAAATATGAATTTAGAAGGCATTGGGAGCCAAGTGGAACCTCTTTCTTGAAGAGACACACTGACTTCTGACCTGGTCCACTATTTATTTACTTGTATACATATTTTCCCTTTAATAATGCATACAGGCAGATCAAAGGCAAAGTTTGGCCGAAACTGGTTTGGCTCAGCAGTAGAGCGTCGGTCTGCAGACTGAAAGGTCCCAGGTTAGATTCCAGTCAAGGGCATGTACATTGGTTGTGGGCACATCCCTGGTAGGGGGTGTGCAAGAGGCAGCTGGTCGATGTTTCTCTCTCATCGACGTTTCTAGCTATCTCTCTCCCTTCCTCTCTGTGAAAAATCAATAAAATATATTAAAAAAAAAAAAAAGGTAAAGTTTGGTAAACAGTAAAAGGATTAGAAGGTTAGGGAACTACTTGAGCTACCACTATCTTAACAATCGGGTGCTTAGGGTCAGTCCTGCAAATGCACAAGGTCCATGGGCCTTTCTCATTCCCTGGTGCACTAATAGTATTGGAAAATGGTGGCCTCCCGCACTGAGGTGAATCAGGTGATTCAGCTCCAGGTTGGGTGAAAAAGGGCAACTAATGAAAAATTTTCAGAAGGTCATTACCATGAAGATATTCATTGATTCCTGCTGTAACTCCGTTTCATTAGATCTCTGTGAAAGGCAGTCACAGCTTGGAATGGGTTTGGTAAGAGAGCTCTTGTTGATGCTGTGTCTTAAGTGCAATCATTCAAAGATGTATTTTCAGGATCTGAATCAAAGGGAACATTCCTCTGCAATCTGTACAAACCTGCTTGGCACGTGCTCTTGTTTATGGAAAATCCGAATGTATATTTGTGTTCTTTTGAAAGGGGTAAGAGTTGGAAGGGAGGTCACTCAGGAGATTAAGACTAGCTTTCCACTCAGCAAGCTGGATTCTTGAAACCTGATCTGATTTCATAAAGTAAGCAGAAGTTTGCGCTTGGCCTGGACTCCGGCTGCCATGTAGACAAAAGAAGCGAATCCACTCCATTCAGGGCCGTATCAGATTCTACCTGAAGGATGCTCTGGGATGGCGAAATTCATGAGGTCACGATGAGGAAAATCCTTCCTGCATGTCAACTCTTTCCCGGTTGCATTAGATGCACTATCTCATTTATTTTTCACAACAGCTCCAAGAGGTAGTGATCACTGTGAAAACTACAAAGATGAAATAAGCTCAGAGAGCAATTTGCTTACTGCCACACAGCTAAGAGATGATAGAGTCAAAATAAATATATGCCATGCAAAAGGCATTTTGGAAAATGTCATACATAGATTACAATTTACTTTCCTGAACCCATCACCCAAGTTGCACAAATTATCAACTCCCATAGCCAACCTGTTCACCCTTACTCTGGCCCCACCCCCCAAATTGGGTTATTTTGCAGCAAATCCCAGATACCATATTTCAGTATGAATTTCCAAAATAGAAACATTTATTAAAGATACAATCATAACACTACTTTATGCCTAAATTAAAAATAATTCCTTAGCATACTATCAAAATGTCTAGTTAATATCTGGATTTTCTGATTGTGGGGCTAGGATTTTAACACAAAAAGTGTGAGGTTTAGGTGTGTGATCAGATTCGTGGAGATAGTTGATCCACATTGAAAAACTTGAGCTGTAATTTCTTCAGATGGAAATCTGCTCAAGACCAGCTATGGCTCCCTAGGACCTTTCACAAGCAAGCGAACATTCTGCATTTAATGTACTTTGTAGATATCAAAAGTAAGGAGAGCCTGGCCGGCATAGCTCAGTGGTTCAGTGTTGACCTATAAACCAGGAGGTTGTGGTTTGATTCCCAGTCAGGGCACATTCCTGGGTTGTGGGCTTGATCCCCAGTGTGGGGCCACAGGATACAGCTGATCAATGATCCTCTCTTCATTGATGTTTCTATCTCTCTCCCTCACCCTTCCTCTCTGAAAGCAATAAACCTTATTTTTAAAATAAGGGGAATGAGAGGGAGGTCTAGTTTAATCTCTCACCACAGTTCCCCCAACATATCCTTGGTGTTTTGGGGAGGGGAGGATAGTAAATAGACAAGAAAACAGAGAAGGGCTGGCCCATTTCCCCATCTCAGAAATAAAGCAGATATTTTTTTATTCTGAGCCAGGAAATAATATTTTTCATGATCACTTTGTTCTCATCAACATGAAGCTAAGAAATAATTATATAAAGGAATCAAATGAGATTTTGTTGCCATTTCTAGCAAAGGATTTCAGCTGAAGCGTTAGATCAGTAGCCTTTGATTTCTGAACGTAGGTAGAAATCCAGTTTCGCTCTTTGGTCCTCTTTCCATGCATTCCTGGAATCCGTGAGCTGTGCCCTGATCTTTCTGGGAGCAAGGGCTGAGCTCTGGGCACGACTTTCCAATTAATGCAGATCACGGGCTCCAGCTCTCTAGGATGTTAGCTTGTGACGTGGCTGGAGGCCTTCATTTTGCTTAGGGCAGTGACCAAGGAGACGCATGCATGCTCTTGAATATTTGAAACATGTGAGAAGCGCGTACAACCAGAGCTGTGGCTGGCCACGCTTAGCTTTCTCACCTACGTGCTTTCTCCACCGGCAGCGTGTGTGTGGCCCCGTGAGACTGAGGTTAGTTTTCAAGTGGAGGAGAAAAAAGTCCCGGCAGGGGCCAGCTATCCAATCTAACAGGGCCCAGTGAAAAATAAAAAGGCAGGGTTCCATGATAAAACATTATTAAAACTTTCAAGAGAGTAACAGCAGAGCCTTTTTAAGCAAGGGAGCTGAATATGCTCGGAGCAAGGAGGGTGAAGTTGGAAATGAGCAGGTTAATTTTTCAGGTGCTTTTAAGAAACAGACTTTTCTTAAAGCTGAGGTCTGAGTCGGTGAGGCAACGGTAGTGAGAAAACTCTTTCGGCCTCCTGACACAATTTTAGCTAAATCGGTCTGCATGCTCCCTAACCTCTGGAAGTGAGAGAGGGAAAGGTCAGAGGTTACCTTGTGGCAAATGAAAGCCCAGGTAAAGGGTGAGTTCAAATGCAAAAGCAAAATGAAAGCCTTGCGGGAGAGAACCTGTCCCATGGGAATGCAAAAGTCCTTTCTTTCCACCCACTTCTCTCTCCTGCTCCCAGCCCCTTTACAAGGTCCTCTCAGAGAGAAAAATGTTCGCAGGCAAACAACCAAAGACCCAAAGCAGGTTCTCGCAGTCTGAGAGCTGAACTTGGCCTCTGCAGGGACTTGTACTTCAGAGAAAAAGTATGTAGGGCCTTCCTGCCGATTTTGCATCTGGAAAGGGAGGCCCCCCTGTCCAAGTGCTGAGTGACATCTTCGAGCTCATTTCGTTCCAGTGAAAGTGGAAAATATCAACTAAGGTTTCAAAGGAAAGGAAATGTATTTTCTCATCAAATTTGGCATTATCTATTTAGCAGGCGGGCCTTTAATCTTGGTGCGGTATTTTTCCATTGTATAATTCCGAGTTTGCCTTAAATCTGTCTCGCTCTTTTAACTCCGGCCTTCGAAAACACGAACGTGGTTTGCACAACTTATCTCCCCTTCTCATTTATTTCCTTGATGCTTTTGACTGTCACTCGGCAGGGTTTTTTTTTTTTAGAGAAGCTCACGATTTGCCTCTGCAAATGTTGAAGGTAACACAGATAAAGCGCCTTTGTTGGTGTGGATTCATTAATGACTTAGATAAAAAGAACTTTCCACTCCAGCATCCCCGGAGGACTAAATGATTTGGGGCCTGTTGATATGAACACACAGATGAGGAAGTGCAAGGCTTTTGAAAAATCCCATTAAATTTTTAAATGAGAAGGAAAGCCAGTCACTTCTGTTGCAATACTTGAGGACTGGAGTGAATTTCCTGGAAACCCTCCTTCCCCTAAGAACAGGAAAATAGAAATATGAGGTTGATCTCCAGGAGTTGAGCTTTAAATTAGGTACATTATTATGCAGGACACTGCAGAGACTTGTGAAGACCAGTTAAGGGGAAGGAAAGACTCATTGGCTTAGAAGACTGAAGTTTAACCTACTGCAATGTATTAAAAGCACATATCAGTGGGATATGTGAGCAATGTAAATAAAAAACTCAGAGGTGCATATTGGCAGTGTCCCTTTAAATGCTACCCATAGGGGGATGAAGCCTTAGTAGTGGGACTTTAAGCACCCGTGACACACTGGTAAGTCTAACCCTGTGATTGATATGGCTTTGTTGTATTTTCTTAGATTGATTTTACAAACCAATGGGACCACGTATTAACTGTCCTGGTCAGTATTCTCTGCTCAGTCTGATGAATGTGCCTGGCTAAGTTGGTTGATCAGCTTTGATTCACAAGTAGATCATTCAGTTTCTGAGATGATTTCTGTTTTCAGTGTAAATTGAACTGAGATTTCGGTCTTACACTTAGATGGGTGGTTAGGTGTATGAGTCATCCCTCAGAGGACCATGCCAGGGCTGCTGGTGTCAGGCATTCACGGGTGATCTGCATCTCTCTGAGTGTCCTTGACCTGTCTTGGGGCCCTGGGCATTCTGGGAACAGTTTGGATGTTTAGCAATGCCCTCTTCTCGCATTCCTAGTCCTTGTTTCTATATATTTTGTTTATTTCTAAGCCTCAATTTAGATCTCATCATACAGCAGCGCTCCAAGGCTGCAATCAAGAATGACACAGTTAGGCCCCAGGCTTTTCCTGCTGGATGCAATTTAATCGCTGGTAATGGAAAGTTGTCTAGAAAAGGCCATGCACCCAGCATGACTTTGAACTCATTCTCGTAATAAATATTTCCTTTCTCTATACCTCTTCGACGATGCCTTTGCTTATCTTGGGTGAGTGTTTTCTGGTCGCTCACATTCTCAGAAATGCTTTAGCTTCACAAATCGGCTTTCCATGCATGTCTCTTGCTCATATCTTCTGACAGCTTATCTCAGTCCCGCACCTATATTTTCAGCTTTCTTGCACCTCTCTCAATGGTGACTCCTTCTGATGGTCATGTGCACTCCTTCCTTGGTCCACCTCTCCCCACCACTGGTCCAGTCTCTCCAAACTTTAAAAATCACCTTTCAGAGCTGGATGAAACTTTCTTAGTCATATCACCCCTTATTCTGTGGGGTCTAACCAAAATAACAGCAAGGAGAATTTGGAGAAACCAATGAAACATGATAAAACAAACCGATAAACCCAGCCAAGGGAATATTCAGTGTCCAGTGGCTGTTGGGCAGACCTGGACAAGGCCGTGAGGGCTTGCAGATGGCAGAGACTTTGGGAAGGAATGGAAGGCGCATGGAGGCGTCATGGCTGCAGGGAGGGAAAGTGTTCCGTGGGAATCGCCCTGTGGAAAATCCCTGGGCACTGAGGTGGGCGGCCCTGCGTCTGGAGCAGGTGGAGATGAGCCACAGGGGATTGAGTGTGAGCCACTCCAGGCAGGAAGCCTCGCCCACACACCTGTTTTCCATCCTCAGCACGTGGCGCCTCCGTGGCCACATTACCCCTGCTTGGGAAAATATACGTTGGTTTGCAGCATATTTTCTTGGCATTAGGTTAGGAGCCTGAGAGTTCATTTTAATTCATAGGAATTCTCTGGGGTTACAAGGATAACACTGAGTATTTCTATTCTTATGAAATTTCCTATTTTCTAAAAACTGGAAAATGGAATGTCAGACTGATTTTTCAAAAAAAAAAATTTAAAAAGTCCATCCACATTCTATACTCTACTACCCCCAACACTGCTCCCATTTACACATTTTCCCATAGTTGAATTAAATCTTGCCACGAGTAGCTTTCTGTCAACCATGGTGATAATATCTATGCATTTTGTTAAAACAGCAAACATTTTTATAAATGACACACATTTAAAGGAAAAAGTCAGCTTTAAGGTAAAGAACGTTGACAAATGTTTCTTTAAGTGAAGCTAATTGCATGGAATATTTTATGACCTTTCCATGGAAAATGTTACAGGACATCTCTAGAGGATTTCAGGGGAACTTTTATGGCGGTTTCCTGCTCCATCAGCGTTTTACAGAATCCTGTGGAAAGCAGGGGTGCTTGCTGCTGCATCTGGTTCCTGGGCATCAGTTCCTGCTGGGTAACAGAGGAGCCTGGAGCGCAGACTGTTCTGACATGGTGTTGAGAGCCATTGTGACCACAAATAATCAGAGGTTCTAGGATCAGCTCGAATGAGGTGCTGTTGGGTTAGGTGCTTCTAGAAGGGAGAATCTGTCTAAGTGTCCTCTGAATATAGCCCGCTGGAAGTGCTGTTCACTTTGTCCCTACAGTCCTCAAATGAAAGACCTTTAAAAAATTTTCATGTCTAGTAGAAACTAGATTTGTTAAACCATGTATTTTATTGAGGGACTAGAGGCCTGGTGCACAACATTCATGCACTGGGGGTAGAGGGCCCCTCACCCTGGCCTGCACCCTCTCACAGTCCAGAAGCCCTTGGGGATATCTGACTGCTGGCTTAGGCCTGCTCCCCAGCAGAGCGGGCCTAAGCCAGCAGGCGGATATCCCCTGAGGAATCTTCAATGCTGCCAGGGAGGTGGGAGAGGCTCCTGCCACTGCCACTGCATTCACCAGCTGTGAGCCCGACTTCTGGCTGAGTGGCACTCTCCTTGTGGGAGTGCACTGACCACTAGGGGCAGCTCCTACATTGAGTGTCTGCCCCCTGGTGGTCAGTGCACATCATAGTGACCAGTCATCTGCCATTGCTTGATTTGCATATTAGCCTTTTATTATATAGGATTTTAAATGTCACTATGTGACCAAAAAATTGGTATCTATTATATTGAAGGCCTACTACATGTAAGGAATGCAAACCATGGATATGTGCACAATGTACTGCCCATAAGCTAATAATCTGTAGTCAGTCATAGCTTCATTCACATTTGCTTGCTGTGGTCACCACTGAGTGTGACAGGCACGCTGTGAAGCCACTGTGCTCAACATCACTGCCATTTCTCTGTGAAACAAATGTTAACGCAATTATCAAGGCTCCCGCATTATCCTCTCAGGATGATTGAAAACACCGCTTTGAAGTATTAAATTGATTGCACATGATTATATCAAAACTAGACAGTGATTCTATGTTATCTTCACACATGATGCAACTCTTTAATCTGACTTTGTAATGGAGAGTAATTGACAGCATCAAGGGAGGACACCTGTGCTGAAATCAATATTTGGATGTTGTTGGCAGAGAATCTGCCCAGTGGTGTTAGGAGATTTGAGTTAGAGGTACTCTCAGCTGTTGGGTGTCGGATGAAGCTCTCACATTAATTGCATCCTGACATCACTAAAGCTCAGATTTTTCTGATTCTTGACCTGCTGTCTTCATACTTTATCACTCTGTCTTCTCTTGAAGGAGCCTTATAATTGGAGACGTTGATAATTCCACTTGTCACTAAATCAGAAATGTGATTTTCTCAACACTCCCTTACCTACAATGATACTTAAAATGAATGGAATGGAGGTTGTTATCTCAATTTTTAGGGAAGAGAAAGAACGTTTGAATGACCTGTTGTAGTGCAAAGGTCTGTTTGTTGAAAAAGGGTGGGTAACAGAGCACAGAGATGCAGAGTCCTAAGTTTCAGATGTTGTCCAGTGACTGGAACATATTGACTCTCTGGGGGAAATTTTAAACGATGCGAATTTCTTAGGATAAGGAAACACCAGTGAGCTTGGATCTTAGTCTTCTTAAGTTTTCTAACATCATTCCACACGGCCCCTGCCCTCCCCAGTTGCTCCTATGTTGTTTTCCTTGTTCACATGGTGGTGTATCTCCATGATGCCAAAATAACTAATCAGTTCAAGATATTATTTGAAAAAGTAAAACCAGTAGTGTTTAGTGTCATGGAGACAAAACAACCAGTTGATTTGACTTTTATCCATTTTCAATCAGCGGTTTTAGAACCATGAAGAAATAGCCTGTCTTTTCTCATTTTATGAGGTGTTTTTCCTCCTTCACTCCCTCCCTTCTTCTCTCCCTCCCTCCACTTAAAAAAAAACACACACACAATTTACTTATTTTCCATCCCAGGTAACACATAGTTATTAACGAAATTTGAAATATAAAATGTAGAGAGAATACAAAACTTAATATAACTATAGTCATATGGAATACTCAAGCATTTTTTCCAAAATGCTTAAAACAAGTACTATGGCTTTCTCTTTCCTATGATTAGCTTGCTGAATTTCCACTACATGTTGGAGTTTCCTCTGTTTCTAGTTTATTTATTATATACTGCCTGCTATCTGACCTCAGAGACGTCTGCAAGCTCTTTATAAAATTCTCTTTGATTTAGCATTAGTTAGCAGTGTATAGTGTGGTGTTATCCTATTTTTACTCACACATTTTACTAATTTTTACTAATTTTACTATTTTTACTCACTAAATATAGTCTGAATTGGGAAAACGGAGTCTTTTGAGATGCAGTCGTGTGTGGGAGTAGTTGAGTAATTTTGCTATGTGATGTCATATCATGTCATTGATTCATCCAGAAAGTATTTAACTATCTCCTATGTTCCAGACACTGTTCTAGGTAATGGGGGGCGGGCTATTGATGTGGAGCCCACCAGTTACTGAGGAATATATGAATCAAGTAAGTCATTACCTGATAGGACAGGTAGAAGGGAGAAAGGAGGAGAAATGTGCACACTGAGCTGAAAGCCAGATGTAAGGGCTGACAGGGATTTATACCTGAATCCCATGGATCTGAACATCTTACATGCTCAGCTACACAAGCTCCTCCAGCTGTCTGGGTGTCCTTACACTAAGAATTTAGAGATCCTCCTCCTGCTGGTGCGGTATAGGAAAGAAGCAGAGAGAAGATTAACTTAAGAGTTCCCTGACACAGAAAGAGGAAGTATTCAGTAAGATGTAGACACATGTATAAACATTTGTATACATTCCCCACCTCCATCGCTTCATCCCTGTATCTCTACCTTACTCATCTTTTTCCTTGGGGTTTGACAGACATAGGTACAGGTGTCACTCTGCAGGCTTCCAATGTCATTGACCTCAGTTCACATAAAGGTAGCATGGAATTTCCCTACAGCTAAAGGTTCCTATGACTAAGTTTTTGATAGTTTTGGAGGCCAAGCATTGGTGGGAGCAGCTGTGTGGCAAGATCCTTGATGGGAGGAACAGAGTTTGTAGCAGTTCTAGGTCGTTCCAGCTGGAACGGACACCTGGAGGTAGAATCACACAGCTTCACACTAAGGAATTCAGCAACGGATGTTTTAGGAGGTCCTCAGCTGGTTCCATGCTGGGCCTAGGGTAACAACTCGGGGTAGGAGTTAACATGGACACAGAATCACTTTTGATGTATTTAAGAAATTACTGATAATTTTTTGGAAAACACTGTAATAACAGAAAAATACTGAAGTTTATGTTGAAAGAGCTGGGTTCTAGTCCTGGCTCTGTCCATAACCACGTGACTGTAGGCACAGCATTTAGGCTGTCTAGACCTCTACTTCTCCATGAAACATGAGGTTATGAACTAGATGACCCATGGCATGTCTTCATACTCTATGATTCTGTGACTTGAGAAGAATCCAGAACATCTTTACAAAGGAGAGGATTTCTTCAGGACGACTCCCCTGAACTGTCCTTTAGGACTTGATGGTGGTCACGAGGCAGAACCCTTGAGACATGTTAGGGACAATGCCATGTCATAAAACAAGCTCTGGAATTGGAGTCAGTGGACTCCTCTTAGCAAGCATGGGTCCCTGGAAGGATTGTTCTTAAGTTCTGTGAGTCTCAGTCTACTCATCTGTAAAATAGGACAGAAACACTCACCCTCACAGGTCCCTGGTGAAGATCACAGGTGATGATGCATGTGCAAATCCACGGCTCAACACCCGACACACAGCACAGGGTCAGTCGGCCAGTCTCCTCCCCTCGCATCCCCCTGAACATAACTGGCTTTGATTACTAATATGATGAAATCAGAGGTGCCCCTTCTAGTCCAGTTGTCCACAGCCCTCTGCAGATGGTGGGCTGCCTCCCAGTCATTATCTGCTCTGGAATGCTGCTTTCAATGAAGACTGGACATTTTGTTAGACTGAATTTTTGTCCTGGGAAGCTCTGCTGTTGGGAAATACTGCTGGGATTACTGGAAGCATCATGCCCCAGGTCAGCAATTACAATAACTTCCCAACTTTCAACATTGGAATATGCCGCAGCAGCATCCACGTGGGTCTTCCAGTAGCTTCCCGAGGCTGTGAGTCCCCGTGCTCCTAAAAATCCACTCTCTTATGGAAGGATGTTGGCAATAGTCAGCTGACTCATATACATATATATAAAAAGAGTATGAGAAAACGAGCAGGAGAAGAACAAAAGCAGAAGAAAGGAGAGGTAATGTAAAGTAAAAGAATTGCAAGTAGGGAGGAAGGAGAGATGTCAACATCCTTTTCCAGGGGCTATAGATTCCCTTTCTGGACTTAGTAGAATCAGGATATAATTAACAGGGGCCTCTCCCAAGCCACAGACTTTCTGAAGCACAATATTATATTTCTGTACTAACCCAATAGTTTGGGAGTGGTTCTAAGTGCTGATTCTCGAGTCCATAGATGCTGTACTGGGGTCACCTGCAAGCATTCTGCTACATACAGATTTCTGGGCTTCAGACCCAAATGGACTGAATCAGAAGCGTGAGATGGGGCCAGAGAGTCTGCATGTTAAAAGAAGCACCCCAAATTATTCTGACTTGATTCTAAAGACACTGTTTTAGGAATTTAACAAGATGGTATATCATCTTTTCTCAGTTAGAGCCAGAGGCTAAAAACATCCTTTTTATGTTATTTCATTTCTTCGGCAGGGGGTGAAGAGGTGGGTAGGTGGGCCCTGGGACCTTGATGAATATTGTAGATAGATGGATATACATCTATGAGACGCTCAAGATAGTGGGAATGGCTATACATTTCACAGTGCTGTACGTGACTTGCCAATAGTGGGATCATAGATGGCAACCTTCAGATTTGAAATTCTCTCTCTTCTCAGATTGGAAGATACTCCTCATTGTGGGAAGGAAAAAGCAAACACAGCTGTCTTTCTTCCCCTCCCTGCCATCCCTTGTAAGAGAATTCCCTTGCAGTGCCTCGTGCAGACCAAGCAAGGATGCTGTTGTAGCCAGGCAAGTTAGGGCGCCAGGTCACTGGAACATCGGAGCTGGGGACAGTGGAGACTGCTGCACACTTCCCGGTATGGATTTTCCCCCCCTGAATCTCATACACCAACTGGCCCCACCCTTGCCATCTCTCTAAGCCTGCCTTGATGTGCCACAGTCTCTTAAAAAGTTCAAATCCAACACCATGTGTTTATAGAGAAGTTTTAAACTGTAGATTTACAACACTGTTCACCTGTTTTCCTGCATCTGTGAGCCTGAGTGACCTCTAGCAACTTCCTTTGCATATATTTGACACCCAATGCAAATGCCCTTTGGATTAATGGCACACTCCACCGTGACTGTTATTTTCCATTGGCTGCATCACACTTGATGTGCACAAAAGACAGAACCACAGCCAACCCACAGCTGCTTATAGGGCGTGTACTGTCATTTTGGTCAAATTCCTGGACTGTCATCCACCATCTATCACAAGTGTCTTTCTTCAAAGGGAGAATAGGAAAATAAACTTTGACTTTTGCAGGCAAAAAGAGCAAAGAATTGGTTCAATGATATGAATTTTATTAATTATGCAACTTTTTTGGAGAAGAGGTAGAAGTCTGCTCTGTGTTTAGAAACACCAAAGAATTTAACAATTTACCTCCCAATTTAAGCAAAACACTGCCATAGGCTAAAATATGCCCCTTAGTCTGCCTCCTGTACACCCCCTACTGGGGATCAAGCTGGCAACCCAGGCCAGGGCTCTCTCACAAACATAGCCTTGTTTCAAGCAAGTATTTTGGGCAGCTAGACAAAATACATACAAAAGAAAAAACAATAGTGATAAAGGGGGCACTCGTGACTGTTTTTTAAGGGTTTATGCCTAGGAAAATAAGGTTTTGGGTTAGCATTACAAACAGTTATTCTGATTGAAGTTGAACTGACCATACTGGGAACATTTTACCATTTGGCAATTAAAAAAAAAACACACTTTCTTTGGGTGCTAATTTAGTTTTTGATACCTGGGGAGAATAAATGTCAGAATCTTAGGTTTAGAGGTGTAGTGTATTTACTGTTTTTATTTTAGTTGCAAGGCTTAGATAATATGAATATTATTATTACTTATACTGTTTCTTCCCTCCATATAGAAGAATTCTGATCTTTAATAATAATTCAGCTTCAACTTCATTACAAAAGAAAAGAAAGAGAAAACATGGAGAAGGCAGGTCTGATGTGTTTAAGATACTGGTCAGAGCTTTCTGGCCACACCCCCTTAAAAAAGAAAAAGTCTACCTTCTGCTAGTCCTGATGACTGCTGGGAACGCAGACCTGATAGCAGCAGGTGCCCATCTGCCACAGGGATTGTTTGATTCCATTGAGCTAGTCTGATGCCCCTGGGAACTAGAAATTGATGCCCAAATATCAGTTAGGTTGCCTATGAGGAACAATATTGGAGCTAGAGTCAGTGCCATGGCCAGGTGCCAGTCACACTACAGGAATATGTGAAAGCTAAAATCATCGTAGAGGAGGCTGCCTGTAGCAGAGAAACAAGCATGTACTTGTTATATATTGCCTTGTAACAGACTAGCATAAGCTTAGAGCCTTCAAATAGTAGATAGCTCACATGTTCTATGGGTCAGGAATCTGAGCATGGCTAACCTGAGTCCTTTGACTCAGCGCCTCTTACAAGGCTATATTCCAGGTGTCAGCTGGCAGTGAGGTCTCATCTAAGACATTTCTGGGAAGGATCCACTCCCAAGCTTATTTACATAGCTATTGGCAGGATTCATTTGCTAGCTTGCTGTTGCCTCTGGGCCTCAGTTTCTTGCCATGTGAGTTGTTTTCTTTTTAATTTTTATTCTTTGATTTTTGGAAAGAAAAAGGAGAAGAGAGAAGAGGAGAGAGAGAGAGAGAGAGAGAGAGAGAGAGAGAGAGAGAGAGAGAGAGAGAGAGAGAGAGAGGGAGGGAGGGAGGGAGAGAGGGAGAGAGGGAGAGAGGGAGAGAGGGAGAGAGGGAGAGAGAGGGAGAGAGAGAGAGAGAGAGAGAGAAGTTGCTCCAGTTATTTATGCATACATTGATTGATTCTTGTATGTGCCCTGACCGGGATCAAACCCACAACCTTGGAGTATCAGGATGAAGCTCTGATCAGCTGAGCTACCTGGCCGGGGCCAAGAGTCTTTTCTCTTTTCACAAACATGATTAACAGTAACTGCTAAATTAGGTAGCATCTACAAAGTATGTATAATTTAAAATAATGGAGGGAGGGACAAAACCTTTATTCCATCACCGAGGCTCATTGTGAAGCAGGTTGTTTGCTGGAATAGCCAATATATGTAGCAGGTGAATTTCAAATCCATGTGCAGAAAAATTTTTTTAAAAGTTGGGAGGGGGGGCGTGTATGAGGAGGGCAGAAGGAGTTATTTTAACTCTGCCTCCTCTCACACCCCCATGCTCCTTCCCAGGCAGTATAAAGCGCCTGACGGAGTGATTGGATCTGTACTTTGAAAAGAAAGAGGCTCAGATGGCCTTTCTTTTTTTCTTCTCCTTCTTCCCCTTTTCCTCACTATTCTAATGAAACTTGCAGACATAGCAAGGAAACCGAGTTATTTATAGGAGGGGGAGGAATGTGAGTGCTAATTGTGCTTAGTCTATTCCTAAGTGCGTAATCTGTTTGCTATTAAATTTTACAATCTTTCAGCAACATACACATTTTTTTTTAAAGGGGAGAACTTCATAAATCCGACAAAGAAAAACCAAAGTAAGTTATTCCAAAGGTTCAAATCCTCTCATCAAAGTCAGGTTTAAAATAAAAAAAATTATTTGTAGGATTAGCCTCTTTTGTGGCCCTGACCTCTCCCTCCCCCCAGGTTTGCTTATTTCTTTTCTAGACTTGGAAGATTTGATATGGCTGCTCATGGGTGATACAGGCTTTCAGGGGTGAGCTATTGGGCATGCGTATGCCTGTCTGCACAAGGAAAGCTGGGTCCAATGGGAAATTATTACATTTAGTGTCTGAAGAAGGCATTGGGCCCTTAAACTGTAAACCCAGTCTTTTGACAGTTTAATAATGAGGGTAACTGACATTTTTTTGGTCCATCGTAAAGTCATTCTGGGTGGAAAATTGTCACGGGAAATAGTCCCAGGCTTTCCCCTGCTTTATAGCCTCCACTGAATCCCTGGGAACCTGCTTATTGGAAATTAAATACTTAATAAAAGGAACTAGAAAAATCATAGTCATTTTTAGGTGAAATTTCTATAATGGGAATTATTTCCTGTTTGAAATTTGTTTGAGTATGACTGTCAAGACCTTAGGGAGTAGGAAATTACTCAAATCTCTTTAAGAAAAAAAGATCAGTTTATTAAAAGACCGTAGGCTCTTAAACCTGTAATTGGCAAATCACCAGGAAACCAGGAGGCTGGAGGGGGCCATGTGGAGTCTCCAACACACAGCACTTCCCCTCTTTCTGTTTCTGCCTCCTCTGCCCCTGCTGCTTCTGAATGTTATTTACAGAATTCTTCATTCTTCCCTTCTACCTTATAGCTACTGATTGTTCATGTTGTTTTACTTCTGGCTTCTTTGTAGTTTAGTATGTTATGATCTGTCTTACCCCTCTTACCATGCTGTCATGTGGTAAGTTTCTTCTCCTTAGTTTCTTCTGCTCATTTGGCGTAGTCATCCAGTATTTTTAGTTAACATTTTTGAGAGAGGGAACCTGATGAGTTTACTTTGGTTTTTAAAAAATTGTCATTCCAATGCATGCTGTAGGTACTAGGTGAGTTGGTGATATGGCTGTTTTTGAGTCAGTTGCCAACTGCTTTCAACCATCTGTGGCTTTGGGATGGAGGGAGCAGCCAGGTGGTCTACCCGGGACCCCTCTGCCGTTGGAGCTGTAGACATATTTTGAAGGTTCACTTGCTCTTCTCCAAGGAAGATAGTAAGTACAAGTCAGAATTACAATCCTGATGAGTCTGATCATTTGCTATTTCTGAGTCGCAGGGTTTTGTGTGTTTTTTTTTTTTTTTTTTTTTTGCAAATGAGATAATATTTACTTTTTGGGTCATTTTTGGTTATCTGTTGCTGAGTAACAAACAACCCCAAAATTTAGTGGATTAAAACAATAACAAATTCAGTAAATTATTTTTTCTCTTATGATTTATGGATTGACTGGAAAATTCTGTCTCATGGGGTGTCACTGTGGGATGTCTGGAAGTTCAAAATGTCTTCACTTACATTCTTGGCAATTTGTCCTGGCTGCTCCCTGGTAGCTCAGCTGGGACCAGGGTCCTAGATTTTCTTTCCTTCACATGGGCCTCTCTGTCTGACTGCTGCAATGTGCAAATCTGTATGAAGTCTCCACTGCATCTTCCTGCTAATGTCCTAACTGTCAAAGCTGGGCACTTGGCCAAGCTTAGCTTCACTGTGGGTGGAGGCTCACAAAGATGTGAATACTGGGTGGCATGGTTCACTGGGATCTCTGAAGTCACATTCTGTACTGCAGGTTTTGTTAAACCAAATGAGGCAACAGATGGGTAGTGGTCTTTAATGCACATAATTGACACTCAGTACCCACCTTAATATTTTCATTGAAGTGTTGACAGTTTTCGACATATAGCATAGCTATTTTGCATTGTATGTTTCTGTGTTTAAAACATGAATGTGTTCAAAATAAGCATTGACATTATATCACACATTTGGCAAAAGTAATTAGGAATTTCTTCCTTTTTACAAGACATTTCATGTTTCTCAAAAATTTTATCTAGACTTCTCTTGTTCTTTAAGAGACACTGCTTATCTCCAGAGACCTCACAGGAACTAAGAAAACTATTGTAAAATACCAATTAAGCACAGGTATTTAGTAGTCCCAGGATGAGGTAAGCTAGTTAGGGAAAACAGCTCAAAGAGGGAGTCTTGAGCACTTCCTAGGTGAACAGGAATAATCATTATATAAACCTTGGACTCTGGTCTCATCTGATTTTGCAAAAGAGGAAACTGAAGCTTAGAACTTAGAATGGATAATCAATCTGCCCCTGCTCACTGTCAGTGAAGAAGCCAGAATTTGAGTCATTATCTTTCTGATACATTTACCCATTGACAAACATTTATTATATATGAGGTTCTGTATATATGATAAAGGATAGAAGAAACATGTCCCTGAGTTTGTGGATATTATAATTTAACCTAGGATAAAGACAACAAATAAGGAAATGAGTTAACTAACAAATAATCCAAAACTATCCCAACAGAATAGAGTGATTGAAAATATTATTGGAAAGATAGAGTTTGGTCAAGTAAAGCTTCTCTGATGGGGTAAAATTTAAGTTGCATCTTGATGGGGAAATGAAAATGAGGCAGTTGTGTGAAGAACAAGTGAGAACATTCTAGACAGAGGGATGTACTTGTCAAGGTCCTGAACCTGGACATCAAAGAGGAAATCAAAACTAAAAGCTGAGCACCCATGAATGAAGAGATGATTGGCACATGATGAACTTGGAGAGGTTGGAAGGCCCAGATTCTGCAGGGCCTTTTAGGTCATGAAAAGGAATTTGGATTTTATTTTAGGTACAGTGAAAACCAACTGAAGTATTTAAGCAAGGGAGTGACACAATCCAATTTATATTTTAAAAGGCTTACTCAACAAACATTGATTGAAAGTCTATTTTCCAGGGACTCGGCCAAGTGATAATTGGCAGAAAATTAATACATGGACCTGGAGGGACTTAGATAGCATAATGGATGGGAGTGTGTCTGGGGAGACAGACACATCTATTATTGGTTGCAAGAGGGTGGTGAGTTACATAACAGACTATTTTGTTGAGTTGCTCACAAAATCTTCCATGAGCTTGTCCATGGCCGTACTGAAGTAATAGGCCTAGGGAGCTAATACCATAGAACCCATTTCTCAGCCACAGCTGATTCATCCAGGTGGGACACCTGACGTGAGGAGAGCTGGCCCACCCTAGACCAGGAATACACTAGGTCCCCACTTAAGTATATAAGCCACACAGAGAGGGTAATCACCGATAGTGAGCACTGGCCTAGAAGGTGCTGCAGCCACAAGGCTGCCATTTGCGTTGGACACTGCAATTAGAAGAACCAGAAAGAGGCAGAGAGGAGCAGAGGGTGAGAGATAGTAGCTAATTAACAATGCTTGAAAGACACACTGAAAAGTATAGGTCCCTAGGGACTTCCCAGTTCCAGTCTTAGCAACTCCAAGCTCATTTGGTCTTTTGTTGATGAAATTGTCTACTGTATCTTTATGGATAATTGTGCCTCTCCTCGCTTCCAAACTTGGGATGGATCTTCCAAGAGTTGTATGCTTTTCATAATCTGGAAGCAGAAGAAAGAGGTTACAGGAAGAAATAATAGTGTCTTCAAAGGCATTAAATCATAATCATTCGGAGAGTGAGCTGCTTGTGCTCTTGGTAAACACTGCATGCAATCTGGGTATGACCGCCAGTCTTGATGATGGAAGCAAAAGAGGACTTGAGAGGATGTTCGGAACTAAACTTTGATTTACAGGTTGAATAATTGGTGGTGATGGAAAAGGTGTGCTTTACCCTACTTCTGTGAATTCACCTAACAATATAAAAATCCTATGCACAGTTGTCAATATCTACCATACCACCTGGAATTTATTCCTATACCACCAGTCCACAGCCACTAGTAAACATGGGCTTATTGAAAATTGAGGTCCAAGTTGTGTACTTAAAAGGTAAGAACCTAAGCATGCAGTGGCATTTACAATAAGAAGTTTAAGTTCTATTCCACCACGAACAATAAACTGACATCTAGTTGGCTAGTTGCCACGCCTTTCCAGTAGCCACCTGGCAACCAGCTAACCCTCATCCCTCTTGGAATTTACAGATGTGTGCTGGACAGTGCGGGAAAGGGTGTTTTACAGCAGCAATAGTTTATTCCTGGGGTAAACAGTAGAACTCAAGGATAATTGCAGCAAGAAATTTGTTTTCTATTGCAGTGTGAATAACCTGTGGGCTGCCAATTGGCTGGTTGCCCTACAAATCTCAAAAAGGATGATTGGCAACGATTTTGCATTTGTGCCTTGTAGGGATTTACAGATGCACAGTGGATAGGGCAGAAAGATGGGGGGGGGGGAGGGCGGGGCCTGTCTTTTTACATATGTTTGCAAAGCTAAGGATGGTTTTCTAGGAGGGGTTAAACCAGAAGGAGCAATTCTGGTCAGTGGAAGGGGAGAGCTTGTGTCTCTTTAAGATTCAACTTGCATGCCAGTTGGCACCTCCTAGATTCTGCTATAGGGCTAACCGAACATGCAGGCAACAGAGTCACTTAATCCTTCTGACTTTGCTGTTTGCTGCCTGTGACTGTACTGAGCTTGCTGGAGCCTGAAGCAACATGCGACTCAGACTGCAAGCAGCCAGGGGCCCTTCTGCCCTGACCTTGGGTGAACTGACTATACCACCCTCTCCACTTTGCTTGCCAGCCAAGTTGGCTGTTGCCCCACATTTCTTTTTCAGGTGTGGCATCACAGAAGCCATCATTATTGTTGTTGTGTTTGCATTTTATAGAAGACAGACCTAAGAGTTTCCAGCCCAGTATTACTCCCCCAAGTGCAGGCTAAAATTTGAATGTCAACTCAGGCAGCAGCAGAATCACATATTTGGATATGGTCTTTCCTTTTTATAATTATTGTATCATTATCCTATACAATAAAAGCCTAATATGGAAATTGACCATCACTCAACACACAAGATGGCTGCCCCCATGTGGTCAAAGATGGCCACCCCCATGTGAACACAAGATGGCTGCCACAGGATAGCCAGCAGGGCAGAGCAGTTGTAGGTGATCAGGCCAGCAGGGGAAGGCAGTTGGGGGGGACCAGGCTGGCATGGGAGGGCAGTTGGGGGTGACCAGGCCTGCAGGGGAGGGCAGTTAGGGATAATCAGGTCAGCAATGGAGCAGTTAGGCATCCATCAGGATGGCAGGGGAATAGTTAGGGGGGTATCAGGTTGGCATACAGAAGCAGTTAGGGGCAATCAAGCAGCCAGGCAGGCGAGCAGTTGGGAGACAGCAGTCCTGGATTGTGAGAGGGATATTCGACATCACTCAAGGGGTCCTAGATTGGAGAAGGGTGCAGGCTGGGCTGAGGGGGACCCCCCCCCCTGTGCATGAATTTTGTGCACTGGGCCTCTAGTGTTTTAATATTTACATATGATTTTAAAGGAAGGAGTTCTTTCTGCTGTAGAGAAGGGCAAAATTACTAGGAAAATCCACAAGAGAGCTAAAGTTGGAGATCTTGGTCCTTATTGGTAGGGATCATTTGATATTTCCATGTGATGGGGAGATGTGCAAACTCTTCCTTGAATAATTGGGAATAATTTCTTCCACTAACTCTGAGCCTGTCAAAAGTAGCCATTGTGCCTTTTGCTTCTCTTGCCTCCTAACTGATTCCCCTGTCTCTTCCAGTCCACAATCTGTTCTGCATACATAGCAACTCTGACATCAAGATTAAAGTAATTTAATAGCCTACTTTTTTTTTGGGGGGGGGGGTAATGCTCAGTATTCTCAGCATGGTCTTGATATGGCTTCAGCCTCATCTCTTAGGCTCCTCAAATCCATTCTTTGTAATCCAGTCATGTTGACTTTTCCTCTGATCCTCAAATACATCCTGATTCCTCTTCTCACAGGACCATTGTACATTCTACATATACTTCCTAGAGTGCTCTTTCCACTGGACTCTGTAGTAGTTAACTACTTCTCATCTTTCAAATCTCAGCTCACACATCTTCTCATCCTTGAATCTCCAGACATTGGCACACTATCCTGTTATTACCTCACAGAACATCTGTAAATCTCTATCACCCTCATCACAATCTGTGTTTCCACATGAATTTGTGATTGCTTGACTGATGTCCTCCTTGACCCCTCCATGATAACAAGGACTGTTTACATCAGGCACCTTTTTGCCTCTCATGGATGATTGAATGGAAGTGGTGAACTCTATGGGAAGACATAGCATGAATACTTTTAAGAGGGAAGTGCTAAATTTAAAGTTAAGAAGTAGGAGGAAAGGGAACTGAGGCATATATCCCAGAAGGGCCTTTGTAGGACACCAGGCAAGATCAGCAACAATTTTAGTGCGCAGGAACTAATGGACAAGAAGTGAATTTCAAGCCAGCAAACCTCTGGACTTCATCTTGAAGCCATGCATTGATCGTTGGTTTTGAAGTAGCAGCATTATAGAGGTAGGATCACTGATCTCCAAACAAAGGCATTTTCTCTTTGTCAGGGCTTGCCCTGTCCTAACGGTGGGCAGACCAGGAATGGTAGCTCAGGTGGCCAAAGACAGTGCCCAGAGCTGTGGATGGTTGGGCATAGAAGTTCCTCTGGGGAAGCCCTAAGTGGTCTTGTAGCAGAATGTGATTGTGTATTGCACAGAAAAAAAACAAAACAAAAAACCATAAAAAAACAAATAAAAAGCCCACCAACAACAAAAGAGAAGAAGGTTAACACATAGGGCAACAACCACAACACAAAAATGTCAGAGAAAAAGGAAGGAGTGAAGAGGAAATTGTTGGCAGAGAGGTGGCAAATTCAAGAGAACAGGGAACAGAATTGGTCAGGGAAGATGGAGAGATGTAAGAACAAGGGTGTAGCGAAGGAGGCCAAGAACACAGAAATTGCCTGGAGGTTGATTCAGGATGAGGTTGTTGATGATATTGGAAAGAGCAGTGCTATTCGAGTGTTGGGGGATGGAAACCAGAGATCAGGCTATTGAGAAGAGGGTTCCGAGAAAGTGGGAAGTCACGGAGGTACACTTGGGTTGAAAAATATTTAAATCTTTCAATTACCTAAGAAAGTTGCCAAAGGCAAAGACCCTTGCCTGCCGTCAAGCTGTTGGACAAATTGTTCCACTTTCCTCATTGCTGTTCTCAGAAAGCCTAGGGCAATCGTATTCTCGCCAGATGCGTGGAGGGTCAGGCCTGAAAAGGACATCTTGGGAGGTGATGTTGAGGGATTAGGGGTGTTCTGTACTAACACTCTTGGCAGCACCAGTGGGCAGGAGTCCATCCTCAGGGATGGTCCTCCTTGGCCTGATCCGCTCTTTTTCTTGTTAGGTTCTTATTTCCAGGAGGACTAAATACAGAGCATTAAAACTGGTGTTTGGAAGATGATCTAATTAATTCATGTTGCTTTATCTGAATTCAATAGCAGCAGAAATCTTGGCTTTTAACTTTTGTTATCTTGGACTGTGCAGCCCGTACTGGGGCAGCACACTGAGATTCAGGAGGGATGAGCTTGCTTCTGGACACAGCCAAAGGCCTGGTGGGGACGGTAGGCATCAGCATGAGCTAGGTTTACTAGCAGAAGCTGGGGCATTGATGCATTCAGTCCGGGTATGGTTACAGGTGGGGCAGGTACAGACAGCACATCTGAAAAGCAGGTTCACTTTGAGGAGGAGAGAAAACTCAGCTTAAGATGCAGATAGGATTGTAACCTTGCTCTTGGTAAAGTTGTAGGGCTAGAGGGAATTTCAAATGATTTTATGCCATTGGAGTAAAGACTTGCATATTATTCTACAGATGGTCTTCTGTCTCCAGAAAGGGTGACATTTTTGTTCCAGGCTGCAAATGGCCTGGGCACAATTTTCAGATCCCCAGATAATCTGTCCCTGATGATTCCCAACCTTTACATGGAATTTCAGAAAATGTCAAGCTTCTTAAAGTGATACAGCACAAGAATTCAAGGCACAACTTCTTGACAGTAGGTTAAGAAGGTTGGGCTACATGTTAAGTAAAGACCTGTCCTAATCTCATGTCCTATGAGTTTTCAAATTTGACCAAGTGTCAGACTCTGAGGAGGAATCTACAGTTAAGATCAGAACAGCAGGAGTCTACATGATGTCTCCCAGAGTGTAAGGATTTCTGATTTAAATATTTTATCTGCTCTTTTGCTAAGTCCTTCCACTGAAAGCCCCAAACAATGAGACAACGTTGATCCCAGGATCAACTTTTATTGACGGCTGAAACTTTTATGAAAAGTATCTGGGGCTGCATATGGACCACAAGCACCTAATTAACCTCAGTCTATACCTTTCCTGTCCAAGACAAGTAGCTATTTAAATGTAAATTAATTACAATTAAGTTAAAACTCTGGTTTAGTTGCCCAGTCCCATTTCAAGTGCTCAGTAACCACATGTGGTTAGTGGCTATCATTAGATAGGGTAGATATATAACATTTTCATCATCACAGGAAAATCGGCTGGACAACACTGCTCTAGTCTTTGCAGAAGTTCGTGGTTTAGAGATGGTCTTCTAATTCAACCCAGACCTGTTAGCAAAAGTGTCACAGAGGAAATGACAACTGAGATGACTATTGACAAATCATCTAAAATGAGCCAGAGATAACAGGGGTGAACTGGGCAGAAGGAAGAAGCTGGGAAAGTCATTCCAGACTGAGGAAACAAAATAGCTTCATGAAATCTTAGTAAAGGTTTTTCAGCTTGGAGGGGTAAGTTGTGCGAGGGAGCCTGATGGAGGGTGTGATTGAGTAGGTGAACTGGTGAGATAATAAAGGGCCCTTGTTTATTATTACAAGGAGTTTGGATTTTTATCCTGGGCACTAAGGGGAACTATGGACAGATTCTCTGTAAGGGTCCATTGGGAATGATTTTGTCAAATTTGGGTTTTACAAAGATTCCTCTTGCTAATGTGTGAGGATGAGGATGAAAGATGATATTTTGGGAGAGAATAGAGGAGGTACACTATAAAAGCTATTGCATTTTAAGCGAAACGTTGAGTTCCTGAACCTAAAGCATTGGCACTGAGCCTTGACAGGAGGGGAGTGATAATAACAGTGTTTAGAAAGTGCTGGCTGTTAGTTATGGAGGGTGAGGAGGAATGAGAAATCTATGCTGGCTTCTAAAATTCTGTCTTGTATGACTGTGGAAGATGAGTCTGCTGCTGGATCAATAGCCAAGATCCTAAAATAGAAAGATAGGTTTGGGAAAGAATGATGAATGATGCATTCTTTCTTAGACAAGTTGAACTTAGATGCATTAGGACTTCTAGTTGGAGATGTCCAGTAGACAGAAACACAGGACCTGAAGTATTAGTGAGTGAGAGGACCAGTTCAGTGTTGTAAATTTAGAGTCATACATATTGATGTTGGTTGAAAGATGATATCCCTGAGAAAGTATGTAGATTAAGAAGATAGTCAGGTATGGAACCTTGAGGCACACCAGCATGTAGGGAATAAGCAGAGAATGGTGACCCAGCTATTGGGAAGAGATCTCCAGCAAAGTGGCAGTTAAACATGTATTAATGGTGTTACATAAGTCACAGAAGGAGAGAATTTGTGGAGGAAGGAAGTGGTCAGCAATGCTAGATGCCAAGGATAAATTTAGTAAGGAGGATTTTATTTGATATACTTAAAGTCCATTGTTTCAGAGACTGAGGTCAGATGCAGGCAGAGAGACTTCTGGCTCAGGTTTTCAAGTAGATTCTTTAACCAGGAATATTGGAACTGTCCCTAACTCCATTGTAAATAGAACACTAGTTGTCTTATTCCATTTTTTCTCAAGCATCAATATACCATGTCCATACTGTAAGTCTTTAGGCTTTGGTATTTTAATATATATTCCTAAGTATTTTGCACTTCTATGGATTCTATCTTCTTAAATAGATTTGATATTTCTCAAGGGCAGTAGCCATGCATTTTATTTTTAAAAATATTTAGTAAGAGTATTTCACCTAGTAGGAAGATTTGAGACTTTATTGTTTTAAAAAATATATAAGAAATTTCTGCAAAGATCTCCACTGACAAATTTTTTGGGTCTTTACCATGGGTAATTAATGTAGAAACATTTGTTCCAAAGATCTATAGCCTCAGTGACACAGAAAGAGGGATGTAGCGAGTTTGAAAGACATATATTTTTCAAGTCATGCATCTGGCAAATATGAAGAGTTGACCTTTGGCTATTTCATATTGGAATGATAAAAAGATGAGTAATCTGAGTTTGTCATCCAGATGATTACCAAAGACTGTCAGAACATGCTTGTATAATATTATAGTCTTTAGAAATAACAAAAACATTACAATTTACTGAGTAGCTGTTATATTAACTATCATTTGTCTAAGATGCATGGGAGGCCAGGCGCCGTGCTAAACTCTACAATACTTTATACAATAGCATTCAATTTTTAGGTGCTATTAGCTCCATCATATATTAAGGAAGCAAAGACATAAAGGGTAAAAGCATCCTGGCTGTATTCACATGTTCATTTGAGGGAAAACTCAAGCTCTGAGTCCCAGCTGCCTGACCATAAAGCACCTGTGAGTGTGACCCCTAACCTCTAAATGAAGTCATTTATTCTCCAAGACCTCCTGGAAGTTAAGCATCATCACCACCACTTTGCAGATGATGAGCTCTGTTGAGTTAAGTAATTGCCCAGGATTACAGAGCCCATAAATAGTTGAGTTGGCTTTTCAATTTAGGTTGTTGATTGAAAGCCCTTTCTCTTTCCATTGTGTTTTCCTTGTTTCCAGTGTTCCATCTTCACCAACTGTCATAGACATTACTGATAGTGAGGAAAATGAGAGAATCCAAGACTGGCCAGGCCCCAGGGGATGAGCTCATCCCTCTCCCTAGTGCCTGGCAAGACTGGAGCACTCCCTGCTTGGTATCAGCTGAAGACTATTTTTTTTTTTAAAGAAAAAACATTGATGTCACTGCAACAGTATTCCATGTTCATTGAAGAAAAGATGGAAAATAGAGAAAAGATGAAAAAATAGCCAAAATTTTCATTGCTCATACTCTCTATAAAAAGGAAATATATACTTATTTATTTGTAACCTTTCTTATGTAAAATTACATTTCCCATATCTTTAAATATTTTTCAATGATATGATTTTGTCTTATTTTAAATAATACTCTAATAGCATTGAGTATCAGTATATGACAATACTATAGTTTACTGAAATACATTTGGTTGTTGTCATTGAGGTTAACATTTTTGGCTAATGGCTATGGTGATTTCCTTATGACCAACTCCAATAAACTGAATTTCTAGTCAGAAGGAATAATATTTTAAGTCTTTTGATATCTACTGATATACATATATTGACATATAGTGATATATAGTGATATATTCATATACATTGCCTTTCAGAAAATTGGTGCCAATTGGTGCTCCTACCAACAGAGTATGGGTGTACCTATTTTCTGTACTCTTGCCAATTTAATGGATGAAAATTGGTGTCTCTTCATTATTATAAATGAAGTTTTTGCTTACAATTATGACAGGCTGAGTCATGCTGTCCTCCCCTAAAATTTCCATGTCCTAATACTTGTGTTCTAATCACCCCTCATCTTGTGACTATGGTGCCTTATATGGTAAAAGGGACTTTGCAGATGTGATTCCATTAAGGGTTTGGGACTCACATTGATGTTCATCCCTCCCTCCCTCCTTTCCTCCCTCCCTTCCTCCCTCCCTTCCTTCCTCCCTTCCTCCCTCTCTCCCTCCCTCCTTTCCTCTTTCTCCTCCTATCGCTCTTCAAGCAAGTGCTTGGATAAAGATATTAAAATAGGATTATTGTAATTGTTACATGTGATCATGCATGTGAAGAATTATCATATCTCATACCCAGCAAGTAAGCAATACATATTAGTTATTTATCTTAACAACTTTTTAATGAAAAGTATCAGCTGAAGAATATTTTTTTATGCTTTCTTATTTTGCTAAATACTTGCGGGTAGGAAATTTTGCATTTTATGTTTAATTCATTCAGTGTCTTCCAGTTTTATTAGTTAATACTTGCGGTGTTCCAGGCTCTATCCATTTATTCCCACCACTCATTAGAGCCATTTCCCCTGGCTCAGACATTGAAGGAGAGCAACAGGTCACTGCCATCTTTACTGCGATCCATGGTGAACTTGACAGCTTGTCATGATGACCAGCTGGGAAGACTGGCTGCTGATGGATGCCTTGCTCTTTTCTTGGTGAAGTGGATGATGGAGGATGAAGGAGTTAGAACTTGGACTTTCCCCATTACCCTCTTAGCTGAGTCTGCAGAAGATCAGCTGCATTTTGATGTGAGTAATGGCAGGTGATGAAACCACCAATACTTTCCAGGCTTATCTAACAGCTGGCTCAAAGGTGATATGTAGATAAAAATGAGCTGTAAGCCAAGCCTTTTGAAAAATAAAACTTTCTAGAAGTTGAACATCTGTTAAAAGAATGCAGAATTCTAGGCAGTATGTATTTAGGAGCAATTTGTATAACCTGCCAGTGCTTTTGATTATCATGATTTTTTTCAGATAAAATTTGCTTTTGGAGGTGATGGGGGTGGGTAGACATAAGAAATAATGTCTTTTAAAATCACTCCAAGTACATTGGGTTTTCTTCTTCGCTTTGATTTTGGATCATCATCATTGGCAGGATTTGGAACCTGCTTTTTTTGGTGGGGGGGAAAGAACTTTAGTGCAAAGTGTTTTACTCTCTTTATCAGCAGAATTCTGAGGTTGTCATTACAGAAAATGGTGACTTGGTTGATAATGTGACAGAGCATTTTGTTTTGAAATCTAACTATGTCTCATTTGTCCTATGATCTTAAAGATGTTGCTTATCCTCTGTCAGTCTTTTTTTTTTTAAATATATTTTTATTGATTTCAGAGAGGAAGAGATAGAAATGTCAATGATGAGAGAGAATTCATTGATCTGTCTCCTGCATGCTTCCCACTGGAGATTGAGCTGAAGCCTGGGCATGTACCCTAACCAGGAATCAAACCATGACCTCCTGGTTCATAGGTTGACGCTCATCCATTTGAGCCATGGCTGTCAGTCTTTTCATAAACAAACAAACAAACAAACAAACAAACAAAAATGGAGTATTATAAATGGGTTCTGTATACCTGCTGTGCCTTTAGTTTTAAGTAACAACAGCTCTTGTGAAAAATACTTCCACTTCCATTTGTCTTTTTTTGTCTGACTTATTTTACTTAGCATGATGATACCTTCTAGGTCCATCCTAATGGTAAAATTTCAGAATATCTGTTGAATATCCCAAAAGTTGTGAATAAAGGAGAGAAAATAAGGCAGGATGTTTCTTCAACGTGACAACAGTAAGCATGCTCTTTGTGTAACACATGAGAGCAGCTCTGGGCATTTATTGTATATGCTCTGATCCACCTGCAGCATCTTCTCTCTTCACCTACTGTAGGATGCACTTGCTAATCCATCTACTGGAATTCTGTGTCATTCCATTTGAATGACTTCCATTTGCCCAGAACCCCAGCTGCCCACCTTTCTCCTTCCCCCTGTCCTCTGATGGACATACCAAGCCTCCAGATGCTATGAGGGTTTGTGGCTTGACTCTGAAAACTATATAAAAACTGTATAGTATGTATTTCCAATACTATATAGTATTGGAAATACATTTTACAGGGTAAGAACTCATTTCTTTGTAGCTGACCTACACTCCAATTTTATTTGGCTCATGCACTGCTAAGTGACTAAGGTGCGTGTCAGCTTAGCTGGCTTGCAGGTGTTTGGTTCTTCCCCCGAAGGACTTCATCCTGCTGGCTGGAGACCCAGCTGCCTATCCATAAAATATAGAGCTACTGATTCCAATCCATTACCTGTCTCACAGACATGCTGAATGTTTCAATGAAAAGTACTTTGAGCTGTTGGGGAAGAAAAATTAAAGGATTCTCTCTATAAACAGATAATTGTTACCAAAATGTTCTTTTCATTAATTCTTTGGATGCCCTTATGAAAGTCCCAGTCCATCTAAGGATGGGGATTTATAGATAGCCATTTGTAAGAGCACATCCAAGCACACTCAAACATTAAACAAACACAGATGCACAAATGAGATTATGAAGTTGCCCAACAACGGTACAGCCTGTACCTGGGAATTGATGGAAGGGACTGATTTTTCATAACTCGATAATTATTCTCACTCCCTACCATACGTTTAAGGCCTCATCTGCATGAGCTGGCCAGCACTGAAATGGCAATCCTTTTATAAAACCCTTAGCAGTCCTCCAAAAATTCAGAACAGATTGTCTAAACTGGATCTACACTGTCCCTTAGAGTTTTTAGAGATTATTAATTTTTGACATTCAATACTATTTTATATTAGTTTCAGGTTTACAGCATAGTGGTCAGTTATACAACTTATGAAGTGATATTTCTAGTACTCATCTAGCACCATGCATAGTTATTACAATACTAGAGGCCCATTGCATGAAGAGATTTGTGCAATAGCCTTCTTTCCCTTGGCTTTCAGCGCCGGTTTTCCTCTGGCACCCGGGGCTCAGGCTTTCCCTCTGGCCAGAGTCTGCTGTCTTCCTCTTTGCTGCAGACTCCTGAGTCTGCAGTCTTGTCTTCGCTGGGGCACTTCACTCCTGTAGATCACTTCACCCCCCACCCTCCCTCTCATAGCAGGCATCCTGCCCCGCCTGGCCACTTGCACCTGGAGCAGCTGAGCAGCTGCCATCTTTGGCCTTCTAATTTGCATACTCACTCTGCTTGGCTGTGGTCATAGCAGAGGTATGGTCAATTTAAATATTTGTCTATTATTAGGTAAGATTATTGACTCTGCTGTACTTTACATTCCTGTGACTATTTTGTACCTACTAATTTTAACTTTTTTATTTTTTATTTCTTTATTGATTAAGGTATTACATATGTGACTTTTTAGTCTCTTCACCTCAGCCCCTCTCTGAATTGACAATCCTTAGATTGGTTCTCTGTATCTATTAGTCTGTTTTGTTTGTTTGTTTTGTTCTTTGGAGTCTACATATAGGTGGAATATTATGGTATTTGTCTTTCTTTGTCTGACTTATTTCACTTAGCATGATGATACCTTCTAAGTCCATCCTAATGGTAAAATTCTGTTATTTTCATGACAGAGTAATATTCCATTGTATGTGTGTACCACAACTTTTCTAGTTACTTGTCCATTGATGGACACTTGGGTTGCTTCCATATCTTGCCTATGTAAATAATGCTTCAATGAACGGAGGGGTGTGTACTGGTATATTTTTTCAAATTTGTGTGAATATATATCTAGAATGAAATTACTGTGTCATAATGTAGTTCTATTTTTAATTTTTTTGAAGGAAGTCCATACTGTTTTCCACAGTGGCTGCACTAATTTGCAATCCCACCAACAGTGCATGAGTGTTCTCTTTTATCCTCATCCTCGCCAACACTTGTTGCTTATTAATTTATTGGTGGTAGCGATTCTGATAGCTGTGAGGTGATATTGCACTGTGATTTTGATTTCCATTGGTCTGATGATTAGCCATGTTGAGTATCTTTTTGTGTCTATTGGCCATCTGTATGTCCTCTTTGGAGAAATGTCTATTGAAGTCCTGTGTCCATTTTTTAATTGGATTATTTGTGGGGATTTTTGGTGTTGAGTTGTATGAATTTTTTTTTATAAAAGTTTGGATATTTGAACAACAAGAAAGGAAGTAAGAAAGGAAATAATAAAGATAAAAGCAGAAATAAATGAAATAGTCTAAAAAATATAAAAGATAAATAAAGCCAAGAACTGGTGCTTTGAAAAGATAAATAAGATTGACTAATCTTTCCCCAAACTGAACAAGCAAAAAAGAGAGATGATCCCAAATAAAAATCAGAAATGAAAGGAAATATCAATAGAACTAACATTAAGAAATATAGAGGATTATAAGAAAGTATTATGAACAACTACCTGCTAACAAATTGAACAATCTGGAAGAAGTGGATAAATTCCTAGAAATATATAGTCTTTTAAAACTGAATCAGAAAGAATCAGAAAATTTGAATAAACAGATTACAACTAATGAAATTGAAGCAGAAAAAAACAAACACACACACACACACACACACACACACACACACACAAAGAAACACAGCAAACAAAAGTCCTGAAGCAGATGGCTTCACAGGTGAATTTTGCTAAACATTCAAAGAAGAACAGCTATTTTTCTCAAACTATTCCAGAAAATTCTATGTATAAGGTAGCTCTGCTGTGTCTCCTATTTTTGTTACGATGGCCTTATATAGTAGGTGTCCTGTGGGGACCACTGGCACAGTCTCCTTGATCACCTGAGCCAGGTGCTCCAGGAGTGAGTGTCCTTTGGGTAGGTTTTGCTCTCCTGTTGTAGTTGAACCTTGATTGCTAGTGGCCAATCAGCTGGGGTGGGAGGGGGGGTGGGGGGATGGACCCTCAGGCTGACTGCTGTGGCCAGGACTACAAGCTGCTATCATCCAGATGCTGATCCCATGGTGTGGGATTTGCCCCAATGGGGTCTGGTGCCTGCCTAAGACCTCCCCTCCCCACTTTTAGCTGTGCTGCTGTGGAGCTAATTGGATGGTGCTCTGTCCTTTCAAGCTAGCCACCAGGTGTGATGGATCTGGTGCCTCTTGGGTGAGGCTCTGGTGTAGGCCACTATCAGATACTGCCTGTTACCAGCCTGGGGCTACCTGTTAGGAGCTACAAAGCTATAGGTAGTTGGCAGCTCCCTTTATTGGTCCTGTATGCATGTGGGAGAGGCCACACTGCCAACTGAGGCTGGCTGCCACCAGTACTGGTCCTGCTGCAACCTGCCAGCTGCTCCGCTGCCCATAAGGCTCAGCCACTGAAAGAGCCTCAGAAAGTAGGCAAGGTTAGTGAGGCAGGGTCTCAGGGAGGCACCAGTGTGGGGCCAGTGATGTGTACCTGGTTAATATTCACATTTGGTGCCAGGGATGAGCCTGAGGCCACTCAGCAAAGTCTCAGGGTTTTCAGAGGCCAGCTGCCACCACCTGGGCCTGCAGACATTGCCCTGGGCATGTCACAGGGAGTTCTGGTGGAACTAGTTGGCTGTGTGGAGGTAGAACTCAACACAGGGACAATGGGAGAAGTTTCTAAAGCCCTCGCCCTAAAGCCACACAACTCTGGCTTTCCCTATATGTCTCTGACACCCACTGAACGTGCCTGGAAAATTTTTTTTAAGAAAAGCATCTATGTAGTCAGGCTGCTGGAAGAGCCTTGGGTGAAGCATGAGTTGTGTGGGGCTAGGTGTCAGGAAGTTGTCAGGGAGGAGCAAGTGAAGTTCCCTGGGATAAGGCAGATTTAGATTTGGCTGCATTGGAGGTGGGGAGGGGCTCAACATGGGGAAGATGGCACCCATCACTGTTCAGGTGGTGGGCTCAACACAAGGGACAATGGCAGCTGTTCCTATAGTTTCCGCCCTAAAGCCCTCCAACTCAATTTCTCCCTCTGTATCTCTGTTGCCCCTTGACCCACTGTCCTCCTCTGGAGCCCAGGATGAGTGCCTGTGAGCGAGAGTTTATATTTTTAAATTTATTTCAGAGAGGAAAGGAAAAGGAGAGAGAACTAGAAACATCAGTGATGAGGAGAATCATGGATCAGGTCAGCTGCCTCCTGCACATCTGTGTGTGGGCTCTTTAGGGGCTGCCTGGGTTTCCAAGAGCCTTCTGTCTCACCAGGATGGACAGAATCCCTGCTGACTTTCACAGCCAGATGTCACGTGGGTTTCTCTTCCTGTCACTGGTGTTCTGGGCTCAGGAGCTCAGCTTGGGACAGAGACCCCTGACTCCTAGAGGGAGACATCCATAGCTAAGGTATCTCTCCAACTCGCAACCACCACACATGGGGGTAGGGCCGGCCTGGTAACTGTTTTGAGCCTCTGCCTCTCTCACCAGTCTCACTGTGGCTTTCTTATGTTTGTCAGATAGAGGACTTGTGTTCAACTAGTCCTCACATGGCTATCCAGGTTGATCTGTAATTAGTTGGAATTTCGTTGTGCTCCTGGAAAGGGGTGAGTACAGCATCCACTTAACTCTTCTGGCTTGTCTGGAACTGAGTTTTGAGAGATTTAAGAGCTCATTTAGATATTTCAGATGCCAAGCATTAATTCTGAAAAATACACAACTAGTTACCTGTGAGCCAAATGTGTAGGCTTTGCAATTTCCCGTAGATTTCAGGCATTGCTATAGCAACAGTTGAGCTTTGGGAGCATCTGAGAGCTGCCTAGGCTTTTGTTTAGACACTCCCTGTAATGCAGCCCTGCAATGCAAACCAGAGGTCTTGACTTTGGGATTTTATTATTTTCTCCCTCATTGAGGCCATGAATGACACAAATGAGAGGAGATTCCGATGATGATAATAAAACATTGATTTGGATATCCATACCGGTGGCCTCCTCAACCCCCATTTACTAAATAAACCGTTGCTCAATCCTCTACTTGACTCTCACTCACACTAGCCATCTTCTGTTACCGTTTGGCAAAAGGTTTCTGCCCTAAATGTTCTGTCTTGCACAATGGAAATGGTACCCATAAGGTCTCAATCAAATCGTCATGTGAATTAGTTTACATTTCATGAGGAAGATAAAAATAAACTACAATAGATCGGGATTGGAAAAACCATTTCATATCATTGACCTCAAGCAGTCTTCATCTGCAGTTAGTCCAGTGTGGTTTCATCTACTTTCTAACCTATCGCCGAATGCTGTCCTTAATGGTGACTCAGGCCATACTTGTATTGCCCAATTCTTGTTACGACTTGGGAGGTTGTTGTGGTTGGTTTGTTTTTAATATATTGCCCAATCTTTCCATTTTTAGTTCCAGACTATTGCTTTTAACCATTTTCAACTATTTCATTCTTTACAGAATGACACATTACTGTATACAATATAGCTCCAGTACTTTTTCAGTCTAATTCCAGGGTGGTGGCCACATATCACGGGCTCTACAAGAATGGCAAGTGGGAGATTGTGATACCATTTCTTTTCATCCTAACGGTCCAAATGGAGGGAATCCACAATTATCACTGCACTAATTTCCCATAATAATCCTGTGATGGAGGTGACATTAAACTCCCATTTGGTAGTTAAGGAAGCTGAGGGCAGGAAGGTTTAGTCAACTACCCAAGGTCACCCAACTAGTAATTGATAATGTCAGTGACTTGAATACAAGTCTGAGTGACTGAAACCCATTTTTGTCTGTTCATTCACATGCCTCCCCATTCATCTTTTTATGTTTATTTTTGGCCCTAGAGAAGAGCTTCACTGTATTATACCAACTGCAGCACAAAGCATAGCATTTAGTACATTTGGAAGGAGTACCCCGTCAGTAGGAATGGAAGGAATGAAGGCTCCTATGAGGAGGCAGGGACTAACCTTTAAAGTGAAGCACCTGAAAACACGCATCCACTGTTCCAAGGATGCTCCTAAAAAAAAAAAACAAATACCCTCCGGGGGTCAAAAGGACCCAACTCCTAATTGAACTTCTGTACTGATCAAACACAAAAATGTGTGGAGTTTCTAAGCAAAGTCGGATTGCCAATACCCTTCCTATTTTACATTCAAAACACAATTTTATTGTTTTCATCAGAGTTCTTCCTACTGTCAGGATCCATTTGGCTTAAGAGAAGGAAGCCCCACAGACCACATCTGCCCCATCCTGCTCCTGCATTGGAGCACCTTTCCTTAGAAGCCAGGCAACCAAACTACTACCGAAAAAATGCAACACCCATAGAGATCTTGGGAAAGGCATTAAAATAGCAAACATTCTGGATTCTGAGTTCCAAGAAAAAACGGTTTGATCTTTTAGTTCAATTAAAGAATGTCTGTTATTGGAGTCAGAGCATTTTCCATGGAGCCCTGTTATATCTAGCATGGTGGTCCTTTATCAAATATGCATTTTAGCATTCGACTTGGTTCCCATTGGTGGGAACTACTCTGTTGCAGCTTTGTTTGTTCTTCAAATACCACTACAGTTCTTTGATAACGTGTTGTCTGTGTATATAATAATAGAAACAAATACAGAAGCGGTGGTAATTTTTTTCCCATGGAAATTTCACTGTCAGTTTCATTCATGCACAGTGACTGAGTGTGAGGTAATGGCCGTTACTTTCTTACAACTATTTGTATTCTGCAATGTGTTTTACTTTAATAAAAATCAGGACATCAATTTTACAGATTTTATTCCTCTACATGAGCCTGGTTTTCATCTGGTAGCTTCACATGTTACCTCCTTACTTAACTTTGAGTAAGCTGGTACAGTAATTAACCCAATAGCAATAACAAAAAGTTGAAACATTGAACAGGATCTCAAAAATAATGCTCCTATCATCGCCTCCAGATTTTTTTTTTTACTTAATTCATAACATTTACTCTTCTAAATGTATTTGTCTTATTCAGTGAGCAGCTGCATAAATCATTAGGAAATGGCCAGGAATGCCAAAATGCCCCAAATACCATTCTCTGTCTTGTTAATATTATTTCAATGTAGCAGAAGTAGCACAGGTGCGGCCAGTGTTTTTACAGTGGTAGGTTTGAGCTGTAACAAATTTTTTTTCCAATTCATTAAGCATCCTCCAAACCAAGGGCATGGAGCTGTGGGTCTTCAACCTCTGTATTTTGATGGACAAATCTTTTTCTACTGCAATAGGTGACTTTTCTGATATTCCTGATTTTATATTATTGTTTTGTGGAAGATACATAAACTTCAGTTAAGACTTGGAGGAGAGAAAGAGGGAATGGTCAGTGAGCATATCATTATTAATAGTTACATTCTATAGATTAAATATATTAAGAGCAGAGGTAAGAGATACTCAAACCTTATCACTCACTAATAATTTTACTCCTTTTTATTATTATCTGTGCTCTTTTAAAAATATTTTTTTTATTGATTTCAGAGAAGAAGGGAGAGGGAGAGAGCCAGAAACATCAATGAGAGAGAATTCATTGATTGGCTGCCTCCTGGGGATCGAGACTGCAACCCAGGTATAGGCCCTTACCAGAACTGAACCCAGGACCCTCCAGTTCTTAGACCCATGCTCTGTCCACTAAGCCAAATAGGCCAGGGCTTATCTGTGCTCTTGAGGTGACTTTTTTTTTTTATCATGTCTGTATGGTGGAAATACTATTATAGTGGTGTTACATTGCCTCTTTCCAGCTCTCATTGAGAAATGTCACATTGGTAGTTAGACATTGGTCATGATGGGAATATTTACACCATGGAAATTGGAACACACTTTAAAATGTGTTTTTTAATGGAACAGTGGAAGATTAAAAAGGAAGGAAATCCTGCCATATGTGACAACGTGGATGAACATGGAGGAAATTAGTCACAGATAGATAAATACTGCATGATTCCCCTTATGTAATATATTTAATATAATCAAATTCATAGACACAGAGAATGAAATGGTGGTTGCTAGAAGTTGGAGGGGGGAGAGAAATGGGGAGTTGCCATTCAGTAAGCATGAAGTTTCAGTTAACACAAGAATGAATTCTAGATCTGCTGTACAACAGTGTGTTTGGAGTTTACCGAGTAGCATGGGGCACTTACAGTTTTGCGATGAGGGTAGATCTCCTGCTAAGTGTCCTCACAACACAAAAGCAATAACAGTGATAATAACAGTGAGCTCTCAGGTGATTCTCGTGCCCAGAGAAGGTTGAGAGTCACTGGAACCCACCTCTGGAGTTGTGATGAGGAGAGACTTTCTGGAAGGGGCAGCAGCTGCATGGACACTTGGAAAGGACACAGGAATGATCCAGGCAAAGGAGGAGCATTCCGCTTTGCCTCTCCCATAATGCCCACACAGCACATAGTGGTTACTCCACAAACTCTGGTTAAGAAATAACAATGACATTGTCATACTACCCATGAGTGTTCACCAGCACACCCCAGAGCAGGACCACATAGGTCAAAGAATAGACAGGAGAAAGAACAACACCTAGGTGTCAATGTAATAGAAATTTCTGGAACTTCTTGGAAGTGTCTTTGGGGATGTAAGTTTTGAAGGTGGAGAGTGTATGGGGCAGAGGGTAGGTAGGACCGCTCTCTCCCATTTATCTGTATTTAGAAAAACAGCTCCAATGTTTTCATATTAGATTTCTGGTAGCATTACTTGAAAAAAGTTTCTGTTAAAATAATCAAGTTTTTCAAAGGACTGGAAACAGGATTATCTTGGAAATCAGGCAATCCTGCAGCCAATTGAACAGTGAACATGGACACGCTCATTCACCTCTGTGCCTTGAAAAATATAAGAATACTAGATACCAGGGCATTTGTGAGGATTGAAAGTAGAGGCAATGCTCTTAACTAGCACTTTGCCTAGCACACGAGAAACATTATTTTTTATAAGGGTAACTATTGCTCTTCCCCGAATGTCACAGAAGTCTTAAGCCTGTTAATCTTATTCTCCAAATAGTAGCTTATAAGCCAGTGCGTCAACTTGATCATCCTTTCAGTTTTAAATGACAATGTTTAGTAGTGTGTTAACTTCTAGACTGAGCTAATGGAAACTTTCAATCTCAAAGAACATAAAAGCAACAATAATGATTTATCTTCTGGCTTTTGGTGGCTCTTCACATCCTTCTCATTTGAGCTCCCACAGAGTCCAACTGGGCCAAAGGGCAAACACAGAGAGCGTTCTTGTTGTTATGGAGTAAAATATAGAAGGACAAGGAATAAAACGATCCACTCATCAAAGTTACCGTGGGTCTCACTCTCATTTTCCCTCCCTTAATTCCAAAGCAGGGCTTATGTACTTTTATATATGCATATGGCAAAAGTAAGTGTACAGTTGTAATACAAATAAATAACACAATAATGGGTAAATAATAATACAAGAATGAACTGTTTCATGTATTTGAAACTGTAAATCTACTTTTGCCCATTCGTGCAGATATATATATATATATATATATATATATATATATATATATATATTCACACACACACATACACATATATATATTTTTACATAGAGAGCCAGTCTCATTCTAGTTCCCTGATTCATTCTGACCCAAGAAATATTGAAATAAAGGTCACTTCCAATCCCACCCACTGCCACGTAATCTACGAGGCTTCATTACCCCATTTTCTGTTTTGGACAGAAATTTCCAAATTCCAAATGTGACCTGGAATTTCCCCCAACCGCTTCCTCCTCCTGCCGCTCCTCTATTGCATCAATAGGGCTTCTCAGCTCCAGCACAGCACCAGGAATTCCTACTTGTGAGAACAGCCTCCTACCTCTGCTTGCAGTTCAGGTACAGCTCTCGCCAAAAGTGAGGTTGAACATTGTGATCATCCATCGTGGAGTTAGTCATTTTCCTGCAACTGGCTTTCTTCCTATCCCCCTGCTTCTCTGTCCTCTCCTTCCTTCTCCTCTCCTATCTGTCCAGTGTGGCCTCCTGTCATGTCCTCCTCGGAGTCCTGCACAGCTGTGCCTCATCTGCATAGCTGTGTTCACCATACATTGAACTCAGCATCGGTACCAAACCAGACACACAGCTCTTGCCATCCTGACCCTGCACAGGGATGATTGTAAATAAGGTTGGCAGCAACAAGGACATACATGATTTATTCCTACAGTAAATCAAGAATCATGGGAAGATTATACATAACAGGTAGCATATTATTTACTAGGCAAATCATGATAAACAGAGTGCAAAAATATAATAATTGCTATGGTGTCAGGTGAGTACAAGATGTATCTGGCGAATCACTTGGTAAATGATATAACTGTCTAATCACCATGTTGTATACCTGAAAGTAATATAATAGTGTACAGTAACTGTAATTGAAGAATAAAAAATTTAAAAAAGATAATAGTTGAGGGCAAAGGTATTCCTTTAAGACTGATTCTAGGTAAAATTTGGAGTAATAATTATAGACCTACAGAGAAAAAATACTTCGGGGGAGGGGAATGAGACATTAGAAACATTATTTTTCCAGGAAGGAGTGCAGGAAGGACCCACAGAGAAAGTTAACTGAGGCAGTGATATGCAGAGAACTACAGAGGACCTGATTTGAGGAGAGAATGAGGCAGGGCTGGGGAGAACTTTGAAAGGGTGGAAACTTGGACTTCCCATCATGGGGAGGGATTGGTGGGGAGATGTGGTTAGAAGCGAAGCTTGGCATTAACACTGGCAAAGAATCTACTCAGGCATGTTGGGAAGATGGATGAAAGAACGCATGAGATGAAAGGAAGGGATATTGAGTAATAGTCCTCCATTCCAAATAGTCACTGCTGAGTCCTTTTAAGCAAGCGGCAGAGCTTAAAAGGACTCATGACTGGATCTGCTCAGGGAGAGTGAAACCCCTTAACTTCCATGCCTGTTTGAAAATATAAACAACATGCAAATTCAAATTAAAAAAAAATTCTTCCTGCGTCACATTGAGAAACTCATTTTTCTTTGTTGTTGTGACTCACTCTGGGACTATTCTTACAAGAATGCAATTTGTAGGAATGAGCAGACCTGTCTGGGGGGAAAACAGGAACCTCTCTGGAATGTTTACCCATTCCTGGGACCAGAGATTTTTTTTTCTCCCCTTTTAAAAGGTCTCTGTTCCTTTTAAAAGACTATTGGTTCAGGCTTCGGTAAGAAAGTCTCAGATATCACATCATGACTGAGGACATCTTGAAATAGCCCTAAAAGAAAGCAGTGGACGATGCTCAATGACTTAAGTCAATTTCCTTAACTTAAACTTTACCCAGAAGGGTGCAGAGAGATGGCCAGACTTGAAGAAGGGGTGGGATTGTTGGTGGTTTCTAGTACGCATGCTAGCACAGGAATGAAGAATTATGTGGCAGAAAGTTCATGGCTTGTTTCATCAGGATGGTGGACAAGAAGGAGATGGGGAGAGCAAGTGGTAATTATTGCTCAAATCAAATAATAAAGTCCAATCCTGTGTTTTGAGCAAAACCTTTATATGGTACAAAGCATCTGCTTGAGGGGCTTAAATGTGTAAGTTTTGGGTATTGCTTCAAAAATTGAGCTTTGTTTTGATACTCTACAAAATACCAAATGCCTTGCCTCCACCCCCTTGATTTAGAGGCCCCCATACAGCCAGCTGCCAATGCCCAATGTTTCAGTGTACTTCCTAGAACTATCTAGAACCTCCTAAAACTCTGTCGACTCCTGTCACACCTCTTAGTCTTTCTTTAATGCTTCCTATCTCTTAACAACTAAAATTAAGATGTAAAATTGTGTTTGCCACTGCTTTATGTGAGGAGGGATGTGAAGTGCTTTTACTGTAATTGCCAAGTATATTTGTGATAGTCTAACTCCAAGTACTATTATGGAGCATATAGATAATTTACTTTGAAGACTCCGTGGGAAACATGTCAGAGAGGTATTGAATCATCCTTTGTAAGAGATGAAACCAGATAGACAGAGGTCCTACCGACTGACTGTTCAGAGCAGACATGGAATCTAAACTGAGGACCATGGACAGAGAACACAGGACCTACACATGAGCCCCAAATTCAAAGTCTCCAGAACGAAGTCTGAAGTGCTGGAGTTTCCGTGGTGGCTGTTTCTCACTTCAGCAGCTAACTCCATGACACAGGGTAACAGCAGAGAGGCACATATTCAGCCACACTGAAGCATAAGCCTAAGCCTTGCAGGGAAGGCCAGGCAGTATCCAGGTGGAACCCTGGAGAAATTCCTGGGACATTCATTGGCTTAGAAGATTGAAATCTGCATGTATGATTCTCTTCTTCCACTTACAGGTGAGTTATATTCCTGGAAGAAAGCAGATATCTCTTATATTATCATTGAATGTGCTTGTGTTCATAAGTTTTATTTTTCCCACTAGACTTTAAGCTCACGATCAATGTCATGTAACACTTTTATTTACTGAGCACCACCTCAGAAAGGGGTAGGCACAGAGGAGTTGTTAATTATTTTTTTTGGTTAAGTGATTTAAATGGAAAAGTGAGATAATTGAATCAGACTCAACACAATTCTAGAAGGTTAAATTTGTAAATCTGAAAAAAATTTCAAATTGTTTTGATCATGCAATGAAAAAGAATTGCATATTTTTTTCAGCAGGGTTTGTTTTGCAATCTGAATTTTTTTGGACTTTGCTTTGAAAAAGGTTGAAACGAAAGGCATGGCAGTGAATCAGCAAGTTAAGAAGGTTAACGATTAGTCATAACTTTAATAGATGAGACAATTACACCATCTCTACCTTTTAAAAATAACCATATTTTAATTATATTTTAATCATAAAGGTCAGAGGTAGTGTAAGTTTAGAGAATCAGAAACACAGACTGTGTTGGCAAAACTGCTATATCTCATATGTGTTAAGTTGGTCCAATTAACTAAAGCAGATGATTAGATGCTTTTGTTTCATAAATGATCACTTGCTGATTGGGTGATTTTAATGATCTTTAATGTTTCACACTGAATTGGCTTCAGGGAAACCTCTGAAACAGTCATACTTGGTTTTTGACCATTGAGATACATGGTCACTCACTAGATCAATGATCGTTGATAAAGATTGGTTTAACTTGGTTTCATCCTGGGAATTCTGGGAATATTGTTTTTTTCTCTTACAAATAATATAAAACAACTCAAATTAGTTTAAAGCAAGAGGGAGCATTTGTACAGGAATATGATTAGCTTATATTTAACCATGATGGTAGCCACTGTCTAAACATGATATTCAGAGAAATATTGAAAAGAAAGACTTTTCACCAAGTAGCTCAAATGGAACTCTCCAAATCCACAGCTCAGGTTGGTCTAATTTGGGGCAGGTGCTCACATGTGGACTTGTCGCCTGGGACATGGAAAATCACTGTTGTCTGAGCCTGATGCACTTTTGGTGCTGAGGACTGAAACTCACTCCACCAGAAGCACAAGGGCTGAAATTAGCAGCGTGTATTCCCTTCAAAGCAAACACAGGGTGTTCCTGCCATCATAGAGGGGTAGATGGTGGGCAGCAGCACCAACATTTCTCACAAAATAACACGTCTTTTTTTCCTTGGTTTTAACTTGCCTCTCAACAGCACTAAACCTATTCCTCTGCATCCTCTCAGCACCTTATTTTGCATGAGTTGTCAAGAAAAAGTAAAGTTGTACAGCAGTGGTTGGTCTCTCCTCCAAATCCCCATCTTGCACGTTGTCACATGGGTCTAATGGAACATATTATGTGCCTCCAGCTCAAAAAATACTCTTTCTAAAAATAGGCCCCTTTTCTTCTGTGCCATCTGCACTCCTCCTTCTTAGTGTGGCCAAAGGGCAAAAAAGCTCTCACACCATCCATTCACACAAATAGACCCTGAGAGTATTCAAATTGTTATATACTAGTTTCTATTTGTATTCCTTGGCCTGAAAAGTAGGATTATGGGAAGGGAAGAGTGGGAGGAAGGAAATAGACAAAATGATGTATATTGTAGAAAATAGAAAGGCATCACTTCTGTAGGTGATGGCTTATATACCCCTATTCATGGGAATCATACTTGGTCATGCCTACTCTATAGGCTCAAAGTAAAAAAAAAAATAAAAAAAAAATTGGGTCAACATCCTACTTCATTCATTATGTTTATAATCCAATATAATAAAAGCCCAATATGCTGTGTGCAGTTGTTCATTCAGCTAAGTGTGCAGTTGTCCGTTCAGTCAAAGCATAACATGCTAATGATATTCTAAGGCTTCTCTAGTGCTCACTATGACGTGCACTGACCACCATGGGGCAGATGCTACAACTGCTGCATTATCTAGCTGCTGGTGTCTGGCTGATAGGGACTAAGTGAGACGGGCTGGACACACTCTGGAGCCCTCCCACGGTTCCTTCTGCATCTCTCGCTGGCCCTGGTGGTGCACCAATGGAATCCCTTGGGCTGGCCTGTGCCCTCTCACAATCTGGGACCTCTTGGGGTATGTCAGAGAGCTGGTTTTGGCCTAGTTTTACAGGGACCTCACTTGTACACAAATTCATGCACCAGGCCTCTAGTGACAAATAATAAACTTTGGAAGGGACCAGGCTAAATATATTTTTGGAAAGAGTATGAGGTGATATGCTGCCTTAATTAGTTTCTTTAAAGTAATTTGATGTCATATTAGCTCTCATTTCTGAGATTTATACTTTTAATTGGAAAGAAGACTTATAGTGAGGGTTAGTATAATATTCCATGTTTTTAATGTGAAATATATCTATTTTGATACCTAATATAAACCCTTATGGACATAGAAGTATAATATAGTCATAATGGTTGGTTATCTGAGGGCGGGGGGGGGGGGCAGTAATCACATTTTTTTTTTTCTTGTTTGAATCAACATCTGGCAAATCAGCATTTCCTGGGAAATATATTCCCAGATAAATTAGTAATCATAATTTTCTTGCATTCTTAATTTTGTATAGTAGCAACTTTGCTCTGTGGCATGCATTGCTTTCTGAACATTCAATGTAAACTTTGGGAATATGAGAGGTATAGGTGTGGTAAAGAAAGGAGTAAAACAGAAGAGTATTTTCATTTATTGAACATCTAGAATGTTCTAGGTACTGTGTTCTAGGTACTGACTCTCTGCCTAATTTGTGACCAATTTCCTACTTGCTCTCTCCACTGTTCACACTGGCCTTCTTTTCCTTCCTTAAGTTCATGAAGCTCATTTGTACATTGTGGCTTTTATACTTGCTGTTCCTAACATCTGGGAGACTTTTTCCAATGTCATCTCCTCAAAGAGGTGATATCTGGTCATCCTGAATAAACCTGTTTGCTCCAGCCCCCAGTAGCTACTCTCTTCCCTCTTCTCCTGTGCATCTTGATAGGAAACAAATGCCCATGGAATAGTTGGAAAAGGAGTGATGCTAGGAAGGCTAATTCTCTGCCTTTGTTGGATGCTCCTTCTCCACTATTTTTAAAGTATATTTTTATTGATTTTAGAGGGGAAGGGAAAGAGAAAGAGATATATAGAAACATCAATGATGAGAGAGAATCTTTGATTGGCTGCCTCCTGCACATTTCTACTGGGGAATGAGCCCACAACCCATGCACAGCCCTGACTGGGAATTGATCCCTGACTTCCTGGTTCATAGGTTGATGTTCAACCACTGAGCCACACAGGAAAAGCTCTCCACTATTTTTTAATGCTTTTGTGTCCAGGAAATAGTGACCAAATGGAAGGTGAGATTTTTCTAGTAAAGTCTGGATACCAATCAATGGTAGCAGGATCAAATGCTAACTGTGACACCAATTACAACTTATTGAATTTGCTAAGACATCCTGAAGAGATTGCCAACATGGTGGAGGAAAAACTGCTTCTGGGGATTGAAGTGTTGGAGACCTATGTCATTAGCTGCTCCCGGATCAGTGTAAACTGGGATATCTGCATGCAGCAGCGCAAAACTGTGATTCCCTTATAATCCAGTAGCACTGAGCATGTTCAGAAGATTCTTTCACATCAGTTTGGCATTTGCTTCATCTGAAATCTGATCATCACTTCTGGCCAATGGCGTGTTTTTTTATTTTTATTTTTAGTTAAGGAAAATGGAAACCATTCCATGTATAAGATACCATGACATGTGACTTACATACAAAAAGTCAGACTTACCTACTGAAAGTCAGCACTTGATGGTAACCAAAAGCATATATTAGCTTTTGTACAGAAAGACAAACAAGAACAAAACAAGAAACGCCTCTCTGTGAAGAAGACATACCGATGTTACAGTGCAGAAGTTTATTTTCTTCACTAGAAAAATAGGAATCACTTTACAAAACCTATTTCAATCATATCAGATTTAAGGTTTATTTTTTCTTTTGGGTTAGAAGAAGAATTTAAGACATTTCCTATGAGAAAAAGAATCATTTGTTTAACCACTCTGTTAGTGTGTGCAGTGAGACTTCTGTTACATAAAGGAGGTTACCCAAAGGTAAACTGAAGCAACATGTACTAACTATTGTTTAAATAGGTACTGATGAGTCACAAAAGAACCTGGCAAAAAAAAGTTAAGGAACATTTTTTCACTTGGTAAGTTTTGGTGTGCCTAAAGATTGTATGCTAGTTATATATTATTGAATTTGTGATTTCCATCCCCTTCTACAAACCTCCTCGTTCTGGCAGTGGGGGAAAAGCTCTGGAAACTGTGAGTTAATCTCCCTTCCCCCCATTCATGGCCAGCTTCCTCTTGGGTTTCACTAACAGAGAATGCAGAAGGACTCCCCAGGAAGTTGGAATACTACCTTGTTAGTCCACAGCAGCAAAGGGCTCCAGATCTGACCTAAAAGCAGCCTATTTTTAGGAATTTTGTCCTTAGAAGCCAACCTGTTATTGAACAATTGGAGCAGGAGAAGCTATTGCAATTTCAAGGAATTTATTATAATTTGTCTTGCCTTGTTAAGGTATTAATTAAAGGTGGTGTTTTGTTCTCTTTCATAAAAAAAATGTATGCAATTTAGCTTCTTGTTGAATCTCAAGCAAGCAGTTGAACAGAAGTTGCTGTCCTATTTGGTAGTGTAATGGCTTAAAAAATAAAGAAAAGAAAATCTCTGAATGGAATTTAGGCCTATCTTCTCTCTGGAGCTGCCTTTTCAATAGTAATGTTACTATTATGGTAATCATTTTTATTCAGATTTTTAGTCATTTAAATAAATAATTCTCAATGCAGAGCTTAAATGTTTCCATAGGAAAATCATCTTGATATTTTGTGCTCAATGAAAAACAAATGAAACGGGAAAGAGATCTAGGGCAAATTTTTAATAATATGGATTTTCCCCCCTTTCACATAGTGTGAAAGTCGGAGTGGTTGCCAGCAGCACTAAAACAGTCAGACCACTTTCAGAAATTCAGTCACCTCTTAAACACTTAGAGGCTGAATTGAGTGAAAACCCGTTTTCAGAAGAGTTTCCAAGGAAGTAGAAAGTTTCCACACCCTACATCTTGTACGGAAAGAAATGGAAACTGGGCCCCGTCTGCCAAAAAGTCTGCATTGTTTGTCACAGGCTGTTGAACATTATAATCAGTAATAAAAACGTGAACATGCGTGATGCTGTGTTAAAATGCACTTTGAAAAGCTTCGCCTAATCACAGTTTTTGTATTTGCAATGCTAACAGTGTTTTCCACACTCCCAATAACAGTTAAGAAAAGCAAGAGAGGGGAAAATAAATGAAATTGAAGTGCTTCAGAATCAAAATACTAAAAACTTTTATTTCTTTCCCAAAAATCACTCAGAAAAATCCTAGGGTCATCTATCTGATGAGCCAAAGACTAGGAGTAGAAATTTTAGTCTATTTTTTTTTATTAGTAATATATATATACTCATATAAAAATTTAAATGGTTCAAAAAGTATAGCAAGTAAAAATGACTCCCAGATTTCTCAGATTACTGTTAATATTTCTACAATAGATATAATTCTAGACATCTCATCAAACACATGTAATAAAAAGTTTATATATAATGTTGTATATGTATTATTTTATATAAATGACTGCATGCTTCTGGTGTTTTTGTTTATTTGTTTCCCCAACTTTTTCTTCATTCACAGTATCTAGTTGACAAATTTCCAAATCAGTAAATGTAGATATACTACTTGATTCTTGCTTTTATTCTTTTACTTATTGTTCTCCTATATGGATATTACACAACTTAGGCAGTTGGTCATTGAAATTGTTTCTAGTTTTTTGAAATTTGAATAGTATTAGGATAGATATTCTTATAGTTTTTCTTATTACATACATTTCTAGAAGCAGAATTCTTCCATTCATTTGTCCATCTTTTCAACAAGAATTTTATAGAATGCCTATGTTATGGTGGGTGATGAGATTACTGATAATGACAAAACCCAGGGTGGGACTCTGGGAGTGGTGAAGTGGCCTGAGGGAAGGATCTTTGGAAGAGAGGAGAGAAGACTGAGAGGGCAGGGTATTTAGTGAGCCATTCATGTGGGTGTTGAAATCATTCACTAGTGTGATAGGAATAGGAATAAGGAAGGAAAGAGTGAATCAATGAATAAAATACCCAACATATGAGAGAGAAATAGAGTAATCAGAATAGCATAGAGAACAATAATGACATAGGGGACAGGTGTGGTCTGGTGGCATTTAATTCAAAGGAGACATTCAAAGGAAGTAGGTATGTTTGGGAATGACAATGCAGAGGAAAAAAAGCATAATCACTTCACCTCTAGAATCAGAAGACCTCGGGTTTGAGCAAAAATCAGCCTTGAGTGAGGAGACTACCATGGAGGCAGTGTCTTCAGGGGACCTCAGCTTTACTTTGAGTGGATATGAGGGAACAGACCAGAAGTGGAATTGAGGATATGGAAGAGGTTGCTTATTCTGGTCCATGAATTCCATGGGGAAGACAGAATGCTATTAAAATGGATTAAGAGAGAGACTACTGTAGGAGCTGTGTCTTTGGTTTGAATGCAGCAGAGAGGAAAATCATGTTGTGTTAATGAGTACCCACAGCTCCCTGTGGAACAGTCATAGGTGGCTCTGTGTGTTCCAGACACACTAGCGGCTATTCCTGAGGAGCAAGCCAGCATGGTGGACTGGGCGAAAGCCACTGTTTACCCATGGAATGGAAGTTGTCTGTCTCCCCCTAAAGATGCCAAGTGGAAAACCTCAGATAAAGCAGCTACTGTGCTTTGAAGGCAAGCTGACCACCATGTATAAGGACCAGGGAACATACTTTATAGCTCATGATGTCCAACTACAGGGAAAGAGAGATTCTGAGTAATAGTTTCACAGAGAATTGGAATGGACAGTTGTAACATTGATTTGTCTGAAATGGGAGTGTTAAAGGCAAGAAGGGCTAGTTTCCAGGCTTTCTGCAGTCTGTGCTCATACTCAACACAACAACCTGGACTTGCAATGGTGTCTGAAGTGTGTGTATGGGGGTCAGGGGCAGTCTTGTAGGACTGAGCTCTTAAACTGTGTATTCTGACACTATCTCTATGTAGAGAGTGTCAAAATTGAGTTAAACTGTAGGACACCCTTTTGATGTTGGAGAGTTGCTTTTTGCTGTGGATAATCTTCACTCCCCTCCCACCCCTGCACACACACCAACACATAAATGGAATTGGTAACCAGAACCTTCTAGGAAGGAAAGAATTTTTGAGAAAGTAGTGGCTTCAGAAAGGGAGATAATGGATGGAATGAAGCATGAAATGTTAAAGATCTAGGGGTCTCAACTCATCTGAAGGAAGTAAAAGGCTGGAGAATCTGAAGAGGCACAAGGTTTTATAGTCAGGGCATAAAATACTGGAAATTAAAATCCAAAAGTAAAGAAATGGGGTAATACCATGTCGATCATGGTCTTAGAGAGCAGGGATGAATATCATCCAAGGGGAAGAGATCAAACCAATTTGCAGGTAGAATGTTGCTAGCTTGGATTATTGGTCAATTGTTGCTGTGGTAGCAAATGACCTCAATGTTTGAGAGATTTATAAAAACGAGAAACTTTTCCTCATGTCAGGATGAGGTTGGTTGTGACCAGGCTTTGCTGGACTTGGCTGCATGTCCAAGCTGACCACTCAGCTCCTGTTCGGTATGTGCTGTTCTGACGGTGGAGGATAAGACAAAAGAGGAAAACCAAATTATAGAAGTACACTTAAAGGTTCAGCCTATATGTGGTGTATCTCCTGGTCACTTAATTCCATTGGCCAAAGCAAGGGGCATGGTCCATCCCAAAATCAATGGTATAGTCATTTATTTTGCCTACAGGGAAATATGGTGAACAAATAATACAGTTTACCCTGTTGATAATATGGATACTGATGTTGTTCCAAATGTTTCTTACTAGGAAGTGGAAGATTGTAAGCCAGTTGCCAATCAATGCAGTAGCTAGAAATGTATAGTTAATATCACCATAAAGCTGACTTAGACATTATGTTAGTATTGAGAGAGTAACCGAACTGAAATTTATATACTTATATCCTCTTATAAAACTATATTCTTCAATCAAAGCCAGCTAAGTGCTTCAGCAAAGCAGAATAAATGTAGTGAACTAGACACAGATCTGTAAAGGCCCTTGCATTCAGTTTTCTTCTCTCAGCAATTTCTTATTTAAAAAATCCTTATAATCCTTTTCCTGTTGATAAAAGTGGATGCGTGAAATGGCAGACCATTGTGTGGGTTGGAAACTCTTCATGTCTACAATCAAAAGCTTGGCTAACTTCTTGCATTTCTTTTTGTACTTAATTAGACACTAAAGATATAGAGCCATTCTTTTCTTGGAAAGTCCAACTAGTTGCATGACTAAGCTTTAATTAAAACAAGAATATGGTTCTGCTCCTGCTGTGTTTCTGGGGGGGGAAGTACCCGTGGGGATCCTTTGATGAGACTCTCATCGGGACTTGATAATATTCAACTTGTTGCAAAGGAGTGAGAAGTGACTTATACCCATCTTCCCTAGGAATATCTGATATGCTCCAGATCTTTTGAAGCCATAGAAAGGAAATAATATATGAAGTATCATGCAATAATAATGAAAATAGCTAACATTTATGGAGCTATGTATCAGGCACTTACTTTGTGCATGGACTACCTTACTACCTTAATTGAATCCTCAGAATGACAATTCTATAAAATGTTATTATCAGATCCATTTTATAATTGAGGAAACTAACACATAAAAAGTTCATTACACAAATTACACACACACACACACACACACACATATTATACACATATTATATAGGTAATAAGTAATGGAATTAGGTTTCAAATCTAGGTAATGTGGCCTAAAATAGGAGTGGTTCCCAAATTATATGCTGAAACATTGAGGAATGCTAACTCTTGAGTTTGACACCTATCAGTCGGATTCCCTGTTCCTCAGCAACATTGCTTGACTTGTCTAAAGCCATTAAACATGAATCTTTATCTTGGTCCCCACTGACTAGTAGTAGCTGGAATCTTCTTACACAGTAACTTGCCTAGAATCCGGTGACCTTGTTGATAAACAGAAATTTTATGGGCTGAATGTTTGTGTCTCCCCAAAATGTGTATGTTGAAGCTTTAATCTCCATTGTGATTGACATTTGGAGATGAGGCCTTTGGGAGGTAGTTAAGGTTACATGAAGTCATAAAGGTGGGGCCTCATGATGGAGTTGGGGCCCTTACAAGAAGAGACAGCAGGGTGACCCCATAGCTATGTGAGGACAGAGAAAGAAGGTGGCCATGTGCAAGCCAGGAAGAGAACTCTCCCCAGAGCCTGACCTTGCTGGCACCCTGACCTCTGGCTTCCAGCTTGCAGAACTATGAGAAAATAAAATTTAGGCTGATAAATCTGTGGTATTTTATTATGGCACCCCTAACCAAGTAATAAAATCAGGAACTGAAAATTTTTATTGCTCGTTTGATATAATGATGCTCAGCATACTAATGTCTTGTTAACTAATTTCTTTCAACTCAGCCTAATAACCTATTGGCACTATGAACTGGATAAAGTAAGGTCATACAAAACTTTAGCAAAGCATCAACCTCTTTTTTTGTCTGAAATATACAGACAGATCTTCTCACCTTTTTTTCTGTGGGCTGCAGCGACCTAGTCACCAATTGATGTCTTCAGAGTGAATACATAAAATAAGTGTAGACAAACCCCGTAGACTCTACTGCTCAGCAAATGGACCATTTTGCTGCCGTAACACATAGCTCAGCCCCGAGCGAGACTGCAGCTTGTCTGTGGTTGCCTAGGAAAGGTTCTGACTTTGCTTCAAATGTTAGAACACGCCTGAGTGCTGCTAATGGTTGTAATAACAAGAAAGTAAACAAGCACAATCACAGTAAGCCTAAAAAGCAGAATGTGCTGGCGTGACAGATGATTCATTGCATTTTGTGCTGTAATGAATATAATTTTAGTCATTTGGGGCAATGACTCTCTATAAGAGTGAGTTTTCTTCTTTTTTTTTTTTGTTGAAAACTTTTCTGAAAGTTGAGCTTGTTCATAGTTGCTTTAGCGACTATTGAGAACTGAAGGCAAACCTTAGCATGCTAAGAATCCTGCTTTTTCTGGGCAAAGGGGAAAACTAAGCTCCGTGGTTTACTTCATGCTCCATTGCACTTGTGAGTTCAGACAAATTTAGCATTTAATTATTCATATAAATTTCTGTATGCTGTAGTAGTGTATCCTATTGCAGATGGGATACATACAAGTGAGAGTTCTTTCACTGCATTTATATAAACAAGATCTTAATTAGAATAGAAAATTAAGACAAAATACAAAAGCTTATTTTTAGCCTTGTAAAAGATGTTGATTTATTAACTTCATTATTTTCCTTCATGGTTACTATTTTGGTAGGTTTTCCTAATTTTGATTCTCATCCATATTCTATTTTTCATATTTCATACTTAATATATTTTTTTACTTTATTTTTATTATTGACACTTTTACATATGTCCCCATTTTCCCCTCCTTCGCCCACCTCCACCCAGCCCCCACCTCCTTCCTTCTGGTTATCACCACACTGATCTCTGTGGCCATGGGCTATGGCAGCTAGAAAAGGCTAGATAAGATAAACCACCAATCTAATAAAAGGGTAACATGCAAATTAGACTGGATGTCCTTCCGGTTGTCATTCTGGACACCCTTCTGGATGAAGCTGGGGCCAGAGGGAAGTCCAGGTCCCCATTGCCTGCCCGCAGCTGGAGGGAAGCCTGCGTCCTAGGTGCCAGAGGAAAGCATGTACTGGCAGCCAGGGGAAGGAGGGCTAACTCTTGCATGGCTTAAGTGCTTTGGGCCTGTAGTGTTACATAAGATCTTAAATGTCAGCTCATTATAAATGTTCATGTATATTCTTTGTAATAAAGAGCTAATATGCTAATTAGACCAACAGCTGAACAACTGTTCAGATGGCCTTCTGGACAAAGCTGTGGCTATGAGGGCTGTCTGAGGCTGTGAGGGTCTGCAAGGGCCGGCCGAGGCTGTAGGGGCTGTGAGGGTCGAGCCCCTTACATGAATTTCATGCACAGGGCCTCTAGTCACATTTAAGATTAAAATACAGGAGAATGTCACTTTATTAAGACATTCCATTGTACTCTCAGAAACACGTGTCACTCAAACAGCATTCTCTTTACTTTTTTTCCTCTGAAGCTAGCTTACCTCTCCCCATTCTTTAATTTCATCAGATCCTTTGGAGATATATTACATGAGACATTTATAAGCAAGAAGGTGATTCCTTCTACAGACCAACTGACACGACCATTCAGGATGATGTGGAGGAGCCAACATTTTTAAAACCCCAGTGGTCTTGCTTGATTGCTCTGGACAATTAGAACCAAACTCTAGATATTTGGAAATAGTTTGATTAGAGACAGGTGAGAGTGCTTGGTGGTTCTAGAATGCTCTGTGGCTTTAAGGTTAAGTCTCTGGTGGCCCATGATTATTCAGACAGAGCCCATTTCAAGATGTGCAAGAGCCACATCTGCACCTCCTCTAGGCAGAAACATGCTTCACCTTTGGGAATGAAGAAGTCTAAGGTCTAACAACATGCTCTCCAAGTGCAAAGATGCTCTTTGATCATGAATCCCCAACAATTTATGGATTTACTTCATTTAGCCCAGCTCAAGACATAGATAATTAAAATGACCCATCTTTAATTATGTTTGGGTCATCTGTCTCTTCTTTTTTGTGTCTTTAAAGAGAGTGACTTTTATCTAGATGCTCAGCAGACTTTTATTCTCTACCATTTCCCCAACTTTGTGTAAGTTTCAAACACTAGGCAGCACATTTTAAAGTTGTGTTTGGTTGCATGGGTTTTTAGATACAAGGTACCTACTGTGCAATATCCCATTTTGTCAAAGTTAAATGAAGTTTGAAGTTCTTAGAAAGCAAATTAATTTTGTTGCTATGGATATGGTCTGGGGGAAGCTGGGGAGTCTTCAGTGTAAGACAGGCAGAGTGGGGAATGGAGTTTGCAGGTGTGTGCACCAATGTCTCAGAACTTCCTGGAAGTTTCCTGCAAAGGATTGGGTCATTCCTCTTCTTGGATGGTCCTGATTCTTTCATAATCATCCATATGTTTCTTTGGTTAGCAGCATGGAAATAACAATATGTGATTCCTTCCACTTAAGCAAAATCATCTTCTCGATACTCAAGGAACCCTAAGGCACCCAACTTATTTCAATTCTAACAACCAGTTTTCTTTGGAATGAAATAATTTAGTCAATGATGGAGTGATGATACTCCAATGATGGCAGAAGAAATCAGGTAAGACATTTTCAGAAAGGAAAATGGTGGAAATTTAGTGTTGATATATGGCTTTGCTGTCACTGAATTATCAGCCTGTGACCTGAGATTGCTTTTGGGACTTCAGCCATCTCCAGGCTTTTACCTTTATTGCCCTGACGAGCCCCTGATTTTCAAGTCAGTTGACATTCAGAGAGTACATGAACCCACGGAAGGAAACATTCCACAGCCTTGTTTTCATTCCTCACTTGCTCTCCTTGATTTGTTTATACTCTTGCGATTACTGTCATTTGATTGTCCAACTACTTCCCACTGATAACTGTTCATGTTGCAACGATTTGAAGACAACAGGCAAGTGAACACAGTGTACTCAGTTCTGTCTACAATCAGACTATAATCTTGCGGCTGCCTTTGGAGACTATAGCAGAATAAGATGCACTTTCTTCTAAGCTTGGCAGAGGGCTAACATTTGGATGAGAAAATATGTTCGAATTTAATTGAGATCCACATTTCACATGTTGTTGCTAATATAAAGTAAGTTGGAGATTGGGTAGTTGATGAATTCAGAAAAAAAACAAAACTCATATCCAAGGCAATTTACTTTGTTAATCAAATCCAAACACTATAATACTTTTTAAAAATTAAGCATATATAGGAGTCATCCATTGCTGTGTTGGAAATTTAAAATATTCACCTAAGGATATTTTTCCATTTATTTTTTTAGAGAGTGGGAGAGAGAGAGAGAGAGAGAGAGAGAGAGAGAGAGAGAGAGAGAGAGAGAGAGAGAGACTGACAGAAATATCGGACAAGGGATAAGCCAGCCACCAAGGTACATATTCTTGATCAGAATTGAACCCAGGACCCCAGGACCCTTTCTACTGAGCCAAACTAGCAAGGGCTTGGAAATATTCTTGAAGAATCAGTAGAGGGAACTAAGGTGTTTTGTATTGAATGTTTGATCAGAATGTTCATACTGGCCCCGGCTGGTTTCTCAGTGGTTAGAGCGTCAGCCCACAGACTGAAGAATTATGGGTCCCATTCTGGTCAAGGGCATGTACCTCAGTTTGCAGGCTTGATTCTTGGCCCCAGTCAGGGCACATGTAGGAGGCAACCAATCAATGTGTGTCTCTCTCACCAATATTTCTGTCTCTCTGTCACTCCCCCTCCCTTCAACTCTTTCTAAAAAAAAAAAAAAATCAATGAAAAATATCTCTGGGTGAGGATTAACAAAAGTATTTATTATTGACCTCTGAGTTGGGTGACTAAATGAAATAAGATCAAGAAGGATGCTCATTTTAAGTTTTAGGGAAGATTCATTTCATAGCTAAGACAGCTGTCTCTGGTTTTGATGTGATATTTCTAGGACACAGCCAATAACATCACATGTGGGTATCCTTTCTCACTTTTCCTTCTGAATCTCAGTTAATTTATTGTTTGTAAGGAGCTAGGTTGACAGGGAGTAGTAATGGATGGAGGCCATATGACCGGGTGGGAAAATTGACATTGGCTATATTCTATTCTCTTTCCATGCCTTGAACTGACATAAAAGTCTTTATTTAAGGGACCTTTTACAATGTTTAAAACATGTCTATTGCTCATGATAACATGTGCTCATTCATAGAAACATCTGAAGTGTTGGAGAGTCTTGATTCAATTAATGTTGATTGACATGAGGCTTCTGAAGTGAAAAATTGGTTGTCCTGCTTATGACATTTCCTCCACACACTCTTTATGAAGTCAGTATTTTCAGGAAATAGCTCCTCAGTCTGCCTTCTCATCTGGTTCCCATAGACAAGTATTACATAATACACATGGACAGTGACGATCTTATTTACTCTCAGAGTCCAACTCATCTCTTAAGGATTTGTTCCAAGGAGTTTAGACATCAGGTCAGAAACAAGTTCATGGTATGTTTTCAATGATTTCCAAATGTACCCATTCAGAGTGGGGTAAACTATTGTAGCAGAGAGAGACCCTCATGAGAGTTCCTTCCCTCTTTGGAAGAATAGTGCCTAAAGATGTTTCCACAATGATACTGGACATTCCTCTGGGGATTTGTGGAGTAAGTTGCATTTTCTGCACTTTTCTTTTTTAATACTTTTATTGATTTCAAGGAGGAAGGGAAAGGGAGAGAGAGATAGAAACATCAATGATGAGAGAGAATCATTGATTGGCTGCCTCCTGTAAGCCCCACCCCCACCCCATTGGGGATCGAGCAAACTGGGCATGTACCCTGACAGAGAATTAAACCATGACCTCCTGGTTCATAGGTCGACACTCAACCACTGAGCTACCATGGCTGGATTTGTGCACTTTTCTTCAAGTGAGAAAAGACAACAGTAATCTGTCTGCAGACACCATGGGACGGAGCTCAGTCAACCAGAACCCCATCCAGATTTTGTCACATGAATGTGGATAAATCCCCTTGTGAATGTGAATCCTGGATGAATCCCCTTGTTTAACTGCTTAGAGATGGCAAGAGTTAGGCAGCAAGATCAATTGAATGTCTTCCAGTGTGTACTATCTCAGCACTCTTCAAATCTCTGTAAACTCAATTTAATACAGATTTTACAGGGAGAGATAAGTCAATTTCTTCTTAAAATGGCGGTTTACTTGAATTTACTGAAAGGATAGCCCATTTGTAAGTCTTTGGATCTCATAGGCAATCATGGTTCTTGGACACTTTAATAAAAAAATAAATACTACTGTTAAAAGCACCACTTTAAGCTTTCACAAGACTTTTATTTTGTTTTGTTTTGTTTTTACATGGGAACACCTAAGGAATTCTGAAACAGTGTCAACAAGTTTGGGTGAATTGGTACAGGCACTTTCTATTATTTATTTTCAAGTGGTTCAAACTGGACTGCTTTCTGGTTCTCAAGTGTCCCTTAAGCTGCAGGCAGCGAAACAGCCACATAGGTCCTTTTTCCCTGCTGCTACTTTAAACCAATCTCTGAATCATTTGTGGAAGTCGGAACTCTTTCTGGGAGTCCACCAATATCTAATTTCTGTATGTGGATACATTTAAAAGGATAATTACATTTAGTTAGTCTCATTTCCTTATTTTTCTAAACTATTTCCTAAATTTCAATAATCAAAATACCATCCTTCTGAATGTGTTTGTTTTGTTTTCCATCTTCTTTAGTGGTCAGGAATGTATTCTCCCTTTACAAGACTTTCACAACACTTTTCCATGCCCAAGAATTGATGACTTTAAAAAAAAAAATCCTCACCCAAGGATATGAACAAATCACTCTAAAAAAAAATAAGAAGTATTAGAAATAGAGTATGGAGTGGTGGTGGAAGAGGAGGGATCTTTCAGAAAAAGGGAACAGGATGTACAAAGATGTAGAAGTGAGCAAGGAATAAAATGCACAGGGCAGAAGGAGGAGATGACCCTGGCAGGTGGAAAGAGGCTCCAGGTGACCCATAGAACACCTCTACCAAGGGCAGTAACCTCTACTAGAGATGAACAGGGTAGGGTGTCTGCTATTAAAATGTATTCAAGCTGTATGAATAGACATGCAATTTTTATTATCATTTTAAAATTTCTTTATTGATTAAGGTATTACATATGTGTCCTTATCTCACTCATTGCCTCCCCACCCCCACTCATGCCCTTAACCCTCTGTTGTCTTTTTCCATTGGTTATATGCATGCATACAAGTCCTTTGTTTGATCTCTTTACCCCCACCCATTGGGCAAATAAATTGGTGTGGGAGCCTCAGGAAGCAAATATGTGTTCGGTTGGGGAATCATATAAAGATTCCTGGGGGAGGTTGCCCTCAGTTGGGCATTGCATGTGACAGTCCCAGAACCTCTAGTTTCTCTTGTGGCTCCACCAACCCTGTGGTGGTATTATGAACCATGGAAAATAGAGTGCTTGTGTTTATCATATTTGGTTTGAGGGGATCTGGCTTTTTGCCCTTGTTGTGAGTTTGTTAAAAGCTGGATGTGGTATGTTTCCTAAACTATTTTAAAAGTGGTTGGTATTATGTAGGTTGAGATTTTTGAATCATTTCATGCAACTTGAAAATCCTGCATGTATAAAAAAACAAAACAAAACAAAACAAAACAAAACAAAAAACCCAAAAAACAGAGCCCGTTCCTAGACATCATGTTTATTTTTCAAGTGGTGGCACTGTTGTTTTTTTTTTTTTAAAAAAATAGGACTTCAAAACTTTCAGCTACATTTTTCAGCCATGACCCAATGTTCCTGAAACATATGCAAGACAATACACGGGGAAATCATTCAGAATAGGGAGGGTATAGGGGTGGGGGTGGGGAAGCAGCTCAATTTAAACATTTGTTCACAAATATTATGATTTGTTATTTAACAGTTGGCTGCATTTGTCATTTGGAGATTTTCTCAAGTGCAGGAGTGTGTAATGTATTAAGGTTTATTTGTATATTAAGCAAACATCTTTGGTTGAAATGTGGCCGGCATATTTAACTGAATCAAAATTGAGAGGACAACACATCCTGGAGAGTGATAATATTTTGAGCAATATTTGAAAACATACAAAACACTCAGTTAATGGTCCAGGATTTTCTGGGCCTACTCCTGTATATAATTTTTTTAAAATGAGGAACATTCAAAATAGTTATCTGGATATCTTGTTTTTCTTATGATTCAGCATGGACCATACTTGTAATATTTCAGTACACTGTCTAATCCTGTTGAGGCTGAAGGCCCCCTGTGCTAGTGTTGACCTCTCTCTCTCTTCTCACCATATTTTGATTAGTTAATTTGCCTATGAACTTATTTTTTCACAGGTATTCCTTGTTCCCTTCTCCTGTGAGGGGTAGAGATATCCAGATGTTTGTCTCTTAGAAGGATGAGTTGCTGAATGCATGGTTCATAAAGGAATGAATGAAGGATGGGTTTGTGAGATGAATTCAACACCTTCTGATTGCAGTATATAATGTTAAGTATCTGCATAATTTAAGATTAGTTGCACTTCTGAAAATAATGAAGCAACTCAGACATACTGAGGACTGTTGTTGGATTTTCATCACCTTATTCATTTACATAGATTGCATTTGCATACCCTTGTTAGAGATTTCTCCAGTTCTCTAATATCATTCAAGAACAAAAAAGAGAACTTGGAAAAGGACTGGAGGAGTGAGTCCCCACAGCTCTTTAGGGATGCAACTAACTTTTAATGGTAGAACTACTAGTTGAGTGAGTAGGGGGCTATTTCTGTAGACTCCTCATTCTTACTAACTTAGGTAGCTTGACCTTCATTAGATATCTGGAAGTAACTTTTTAAAAAATTGATTATGGTCCTTATTTTTAATTGATAATTGTCCTTATTCCCCCATTCCCATCCCAAACCCCTCCCTAGATATGCCCTCTCCCCCAACCCCCATTGTCCATGGCCACTGGCTAGGCCCATACGTATGCACACAAATCCTTGGTTGATCTCTTCCCCTTACCCCCATCCTCCCTTACTTTCCCTCTGAGGTTTGAGAATCTGATCGCTGGTTCTCTTTCTCTGGGCCTGTTTATGTTGTTCATTATTTCCTCTAGATGTGTGAGATCATGTGATCCAAGAAATACCCTTGTAAGAACCTAAACTGCAACAAGCCATAATGGTTATGCTGAGAGGCAAATGAATCAGTCTGTAGTGAGTTCCTTTCTGGGCCAACAGTTCTTTTGAGTCCCAATTTCAGAAGAGAATGCGTCTGAACAGCCAACTTGACTATCATTCTGCTTGGCAATCAGAGTCTCATAAATTATTCTGTTGTCTCTGACACAAGTCAGTCTCATGTGAGTTTGAGTTGCCTGATTACCACTGGCAAAGCTGATCATTAACTATTAAATCTGTCTCTCTGTAACCACAGAGACAAAACTCTGGAGTAAAGGAGGATAATTGGGAAAAAAAAAATTAAGTACCCACCCTTCCATGTCACCCCAACTATTAAATATGGGATTATTGTGTAAATAATTGTAGCTAATTATATAAACCATTGTAGACAATGCAGAATGTATGGACAGGTGTAGATGCCTTTTTTTCTAAGCATAAGGTTCTTGGATAATATTAGACAAATATCGCTTACACTTATTAAACACTTAGGATAAACTAGGCCCAGTTTAACTGTTTTATTAATTTAAATCCCTAAAACAACATCAGGAAGTGTGTAGCATTTTCCCATTTTCTAGGTCAGAATACTGAGGCTTTGAGAATTTTAATAACCTGTTTGGTTTCACAGAGCACGTGGAGCTGTGATTTAAATTGAGATGGTCTGACTTCCTTATAAATTCTTAGCTATTACTAGGCTTCCATACTTTATTTATAATCTGTGTCCTGATATTTCCAATTCACATAAGTTACTGTACTCTCTGAATAATTGGCAAGCTTCAAAAGCCTTCTTGACCATCAACCAATTGCTCAGGACTACATAATCCTTAATCTGGCTTTGCCCTAGAAGACTGAAAGTTAACCATGCCCCTCTAAGTAATGAAATGCTTTCTTCCAAGTAAGAGTAGCTCATGAAAGCATTTTCAGTGATGTCTCTGTTGCCTTCCCAGCGATGTCATCTTTCTTCTCAGGTGGCTTAGAACAGTATTGGACACATATACAATGGTGCAGAATAATAAAAATTACCTCCATAGGGTCATTCTTTGTAAATGGAATTAATCATTCAGAATATGGGAAAATAATTTGAAGTAACAAGTATATGTAAAGATATTGGGGCTTATCTACCAATTCTACCAAATTAAACAAGTCTCTAGATAAAAACCAAAGCTTTCCAGGACACTGACATGGTTTTAGATATGCTGTGTCCAGTTCAGGCGATGTGCTGAAGATGGTTGCTTGTCTGGTTTTCTTTTCTACTTTCTAGGGAATGATTTCTCACAGGAGAGAGTGTTCATGTTTGTTTTTGAAGATAAACTTGGGGTACAGCATAAGCTTATGTCGTGTTTCTGTTGCATATACTTTACATTACGGAATGTGGTGTGTGCATCAAATCAGCCTGTGTCTCGGGCTCTTATGTCTAGTCTGCAAATGAGAGGGTTGGAGATGTGATTGCTGAAAATTATTTCAACTGCAGTGTCTGTATGAAATCCGCAAGTTAGCTTGGTGGGAATCCTCTAAGAACAAAGGCCAATTTTTGATAAGTTCAACTATTTTGTAGGTAAGTTAAGTGAATTTTCAAACAGTTGGCTTGATTAAGTAAATCAAACGGTTTTCTAAATAAGTGAGCCACTTTTCTCATTTTTCTGAGTCTCCCCCTTCTTTTCATGTACCATCAATGCAACCAAACTAAAGGACAGCTTGTATCAAAAGTAAATAATGAGAATTTATAATGTTCGGAGCCCTGCCTTTAAGAATCTTGAGCCTAATTTATCATAGATCTGGCCTTCAAAGCCCGTGTCACCAGATATAGGTGGGATGAGAAGATTAGATCAGCTCTACTCTTGCCCTTGAAGGAAAACTTCTGTCCCCATCTTTTCCAAGATCTGAAGTTTCGAGTTTAGTTTTCTGCATCATTGGAGTGAATAAAATTAGTTTGTGGGGGAAAATAGCAGAGGAAGTCATTTGACCTGTTTTGAAAAAGATTGTTGCTTCTGTCAAAGCAACAGAACCCTTTTATCCCATGTTCCCCAGAGTCACCTGCACCAAGGTGACAGGCATGTGTGTAAAATATAAGGCTGACCTAGTAGCAGGTGAAGATTAGAGACTACAGGAGCTTGGAAAATATAGAACCAAGTGTAGTGTCTGCTGAAATAGATACAGAGACAAAGAAGCATCCAACGGACTGTCAAACTTCAGCGGGAAGGCAAGGGAGGGTGGGGAGGAGTAAGAGACTAACCAAATGCCTTGTGTGCATTCATATAAGCATGACCAGTGGACACGGACACCGAGGGGCGGGAGGTGAGGGCATGTGCCGGGGTGGAGGGGAGGCCAGGGGGAGGTCAATAGGGGAAAAAAGGAGACATATGTTCTATTATTTGTAATTCTTTAAACAATAAAAAAAGAAAGTAAAAAGTTTATCACTGTCGATCACACCCACCTTCCAAGACACTTTTCGAACTTGTAATGAATATTGTAAGATAAGCCAGTAATAGAAATGAATTCATAATAAATACAGTAATGTACTTTTCAGTAGCATGCAGTGCATGTGGTAGCCAGGTATTTAGCATTGCAGGACCTGAATTTGCTGCCTTATTGTGCTATTATTCTGCTGTTTCTGTAGTGTCCCAATTTGTATAGTGATTCTGATTTTTTTCTGCCTATCCATAAAAACTGTTCATCTCACTGAGATCAGGACTGCACACCAGTTTCATAAAACAGAGGAAAAGTTTCTCCTCCCCTTCTGATAAATGTGGATTAGATTTGGCACCAAGGCTGGGCTCTCGAATGTAATGAGCAACTCAGTTAATTCTTTTGAGTTTTGATAAATAGAAGATTATGCTTCTCTTACCTTTGCAATCTGGCTGCAGAATCATACTACACTCCAGAACATTCATATGCCTCTAAATTTTCCTGGGACTCTTTGCCCAGAGGCTACTCTACTTTCCTGGGCCATTTCTGTGACTTTGATCCTTTTGTATTGGTTTGTCCTTCTTGGTGAGAGCACAAGTGCTGATGTGAGTGTGAAAGTAGGCTCTGCACCATACAGGTGGAACTGGAATTGGTGATACATGACAAGAGAGAGGAAGCCAGTTTAGGAAGACAAACTTTCCAAGCTTATAACTCACTCCAACCTTATGAGATAATCAATGTGGGGGTGTTCTTCAACCTGCCTGTGCATTTGTGTAAGCTGATGATAATCTGCAGTTTGGCCATTTCAAAGAAAAAGGACTACAAAGCATCTTTGGCCACCAAAGAGTTCATCTCTTAGAAAATATTTTGATGAGCTAAGTGTAATGAATCAGATGACATGCGGATTGAATTTCCATCATTATACTCATGGGATGCCTTTTTATTTTTTAAAGTGAGAAGAATGCAGTTGACAAACAAGGTTTAGCTTTTTCTCAATTGAATATTTAGACCAGTTCCAGAGATTTTCCTGACTCTGAATGAACAGTAATTTGTTTGCCCATTCCTCTCTGTTTCATTTATTTGGACTCTCTTGGTCTTTCTGTGTTCATGAGGCCAAAAGAGAAAATAAGTGAACTTGAGCAAGCTGACTGTAAAGATAAGCATTCATTTAAGAAACTTCCTCAATAAGATTCAGCTGTTGCATAGTTTGCTGTATATTTATCTCAGAAGGCAAGTTTTTTTAGGATGTCAGGAGGACTTCCATCTTAAGGATGTTGGATGGTCAGATAGGTTTGGCAGAAAATTGAATATAAGATTGTCTTTGCCCCAAATTGAGATGTAGTGGGCTTTTTCTTTATTGCCCTCAGTTCTAATTTTTGGCATTTCTTCATCCTCCTTTGATGTCCTGGACTACCTGATGATGAGTGCCCTAGGCTTTTACATTGGGGTGTCCCCACTGCCGTGACAAGCATCCCATTATCAAAGCTTTTTACTTCTCCGGTATCAATTCCACGGTATCCAAGCAGCAGTATGTTAACTTAATTATATAAATTGCTCTAAATTATGTCCAGATCTTTTTTAGCTGGGGTACCCTTTGCTTGCTAATTTGAAATGTCATCAATATGTGTAAACTAATTCAGTATCGGTTACTGCAGAGATGAGGGTTTCCAGAGGTCTGGCTAGTCACCGTGCTCTCACACTATGATAAACTGCATGAATGACCTCAGTTCTTCTCTTTTCTTGGAATCCCTGCCCTTTGCCATGTGACTCTGAAGTTTCTCCACTCGAAGTGGAGTATATTTTCCTACAACTTGACTTTGAGTTTATCCATGTGACTGCTTTGACCAATAAAATATTAGTAGACATAAAATGACCAAAGGTTCCAAAAACTCTTAAACAACTGGACCTGGATCACTTATATGTCTATCTTCATGAGAAGAACATGTTCAGGCTAGCCCAGTAGAAATATGAGGCATCAATGGAGCACTGTATTTCCAACTAAACTGCCCCAGACATTGCCCAGCTGAGGCCATCTGACCCCAGAAGCATGCATGATCCCATTCAAGATTAGTAGAGTCAACTGACTGAGCTAATTGAGATCAGCCAACCTTTAGTTGATTACATGAGTTAAATAAAAGCTTATTTTTGGATGCCACTAAGTTTATTATGTGGCATTACTCTGAACACATTTAATGATACAACCCACCATATCCTCCTCCTAAAAAACCCCTGAGGTTAAATTACCATATAACTTGTAAAAACCATAATAATTTTCCAATTAACCAAAGTACTGTGTAACCAAGGAAGCAAAATATTTTACTAGTAATTTGCATGGCTTTACCTATATTATATTTAAACTAAGGGCCTAGTGCACAGATTGGTGCACATTGAAAGAAACTGTGGGCTGTGAGGCTGCAGTGGGCACAGGAGCAGCCAGTGGACTCCATTTTGGAGAAGTTAGGAAAAAATAATTACCTTTGTTAATGAACGAATGAACACAAGGAACTGGCTATATTTGGAGTAGAATCTGGATGATAGTCAATATGGAATATTATGACTGACTCTTTCTTTTTAATACATCATTGTTTTTGAGAGAGAGACATTTGTTATTCCACTTATTTATGCATTGCTTGGTTGATTCTTATATGTTCCCTGACTGGGGATCAAACCCAGAACCTTGGCATACCAGGATGATGCTCTATCTAACCCAGCGGTCAGCAAACTCATTAGTCAACAGAGCCACATATCAACAGTACAATGATTGAAATTTCTTTTGAGAGCCAATTTTTTAAACTTAAACTTCTTCTAATGCCACTTCTTCCAAATTGCCTCGCCCAGGCCATGGTATTTTGTGGAAGAGCCACACTCAAGGGGCCAAAGAGCCGCATGTAGCTCGCGAGCCGCCATTTGCCGACCACTGCGCTAATCAGTTGAGCTACTAGGCTACGACCAGAGCTAACTCTTAATTAAGGAACCTGATCTTTAGCCTTCATTTTATTTTATTGTTATTATTATTTTTTAATATATATATTTTTTATTTCAGAGAGGAAGGAAGCAGAAGAGAGAGATCAAAACATCAATGAGGAGAGAGAATCATTGATCAGCTGCTTCCTGTATGCCCCACAGTGGGGATCAAGCCCAAATGCAGGCATACACCGTGACTGGGAATTGAACCGTGACCTCCTGGTCGATGCTTAACCACTGAGCCACACCAGCTGGGCTAGCTTTGATTTTAGAAATGAGATAGAAGTAAGAAGTCCAGAGACCCTCAAGTTTAATCTTTGCAAGCTATTTTCTAATGCAAACCCAATTAAGAGGAAGACATAGCTCAGAGAATTAAGGAATTTAGGATGTGTGTACAGAGTGAATTGCCTAGGCAAATGGAATCAAGATTGGACCTAAATAGTGGGTCAAAATAGCTAGAGGAGCAAAGATTCATGAATTGGGCCAAGCGTTGAATCCTTTTTCTGTTTCCTATTACTTTTGTGACCTGGACAAATTATTACTTTTTGAGCTTCAGTTGTAAGACCTAAAAGGTACAATAATACCCACCTCTGAGTTAAGATTGTCATGGGAACCCAATGAATTATTGTATATAAAATGGCCAGCAGTGAGTGTGATTCTATATTAACTTCATTTCCTTTTCACTTTTTCTTGCTATTGGAGACTACGTCTTAATTAAATTTATATTCCCTTTTTTGTATCTAGTTTTGTTGCTGGTCCTTAATAAAGTGTTCAATAAGTGCTTACCCTCAAATGAATGAGTCAGCAGAGCCCCATAAAATGACTGTGACGGTGCTCTCTGAAGTGTGACACAGGTGTTTGTGAAACTGGCTGGGTAAACAGGTGCCACTTAGAAAGACTGTTTCCCTTTTAAAAATGTTTTCTATTTTTAATTGTGGTACACTATACGTGACATTTACCATTTTAACCATTTTAAGGATACACTTCAGTGGCATTAAGTACAGTCACAGTGTTGAGCAATCATTGCCTCCGCTATCCCCAGAGCTTTTTCATCTTTCGAAAGTGAAACTGCACTTATTAAACACTGCCTCCTTCTCCCCCAGCCCTCCCCCTGGAAATCTCCATTCTGTTTTTTGTCTCTGTGCATCTGATCAGTCTAAGGACCTCTGTGCATGGAATCTTACATTAATATTCAATTTTGTGACTGGTTTAATTTCATTAGCATAATAGCACATAGATTCATCCATGTTGTGGCATATGCCAACATTTCTTTCCATTTCAAGGATGAGTAATAGTATACTACTTTTGGATTATCCTTTCACCCACTATCCATCCACTGATGGACACTTGGGTGGTGTCCACCTTTTGGCTATTGTGAATATTGCTTCTGTAAACATGGGTCCACAAATATCAATTCAAGCCTTGATTTCATTTTTTTTTATATGTCCCCAGAAGTGGAATTGCTGGATCAAATGATAGTATTATTTTTTAATGTTTGGAGGAACTGCCATACTATTCTCCATAGTGGCTGCATCATTTTACATTCCCACTAGCAGTGTGCAAGGGTTACAAGTTTTCCTTATTATGACTGTCCCTGATTTATTTTTAAAGCTAGCCATGCTAATGGATATGAAGTAATATCTCATGGAAATTATTTTTAAAGCTTCACCCAAGGATATGTGTTTTTTATTTTATTTTATTGATTTTAGAGAGAGAGGAAGATGAAGAGAGAGTGAGAAACACTGATTTGAGAGAGAAACATTGATGTGTTGCCTCCTTTTCATGCCCAACCAAGGATTGAACCCCCAGCCTAGGTAGGTGCACTGACCATGAATTGAATCTGCAACCTTTTGGTTTATCGGACAATGTTGCAGCCAACTGAGCATCCCAATTAGGGCTCAATGTAATTTTTATTTGCATTTTATTAATGATTAATGATGTTGAACATCTTTTCATTTATTTGTTGGCCATTTGTATTTTTTCCGGTTCATTTACCAAAGTTCAGCAATTCACATAGTACTGCTTTATCTCTTTTTCCCATCAATCCCATTTTTTCCAGAGAAAGCAAAAACACCTGTCTTCAAAGTTCTGAGTGTTGTGGAACGCAGCAGCCAGAACTACCAGACAGCCTCTGTTTTTGTTACATTGTGCCAACATACGGAAGGTCACACAGTTGGTGGCCAGATGTTGGTACAAATATTTAGTCAACTACCTCTCCACATCTGCCTGGCTCCACCAAACTATCAGGTAGCTTGTGCAGCTTCTTCAAAGGATCCTGATCCACGATCCCCCCAAATATGAACTGCTACCCATACTTAGACCTTCAGGCTCCTTTCTGCCTGTAATTAAAATTCAGTATTTTGGCCTAAGAGCTCTTTTTCATGAAGTCCAAAAAAAACAACAACAACAAAAAAAACCCACACACAACATCTCAGTGGAGGAGAATGCCTCCTGGGGTAGATGAATTGCTTTATTGATAGATAATTTTAAAAAGTCTACACTGAAGAAAATGGATTCAAAAACGTGATATGAGAAATATCTTTCCTCCAGAAAATGCTAACTACTGAGACAGGTGTTGAAGAAAAGTTAGTGTTTTCCTTGGAAAAAATTATATCTCTTTAAAGTCTGTCAAAATGTACAGTTTCTGTTGCCCTCTGAACATTGGTTTCTAGGATTTTTGTTTGAGTAAGTGCCTCGATTATAGGAAGCATAACACTAGCCATTGGCCATCTAAGGAAAGTGCAGATAATTGTAAATTACACACACACACACACACACACACACACACACACGCACGCACACACACACACACAACACATATATACATATATATATATATATATATATATATATATATATATATACACACACAGAAATATATAAATAATAAAAAATCTCATGCCTTAAATTTGGCAGTTATTTTAAATATGGCAAACTACTATTAGAAAGTTTCCCGGCCAGGCGCTATTTTAGAGTATTATATTTTATGAGTATTATTTCTGTAAAAATAAGCACATTGATGCCATCTGGTAGCACTTTGTTCACTTTGACTCCAATTTCTTTGCTGTGAATCTATTTGAGGTGTTATGCTGTCTTTGTAAATTTACTCTGGGATCCTTCCTTCCATTCAGAGCTCCTCTTTCTCAATGCTTCCATATGTAGCATTGTCATAAACTTAAAAAAGAAGTAGTCATTCATTGTTGAGAATATTCTTTGTCAGTTACATCTTGTCTTTATTGGATCAAAAGTATATTTAATTATTTTAAATATAGTTTATCAAGTAAACTATATTTAGTTTATCATGATCAACTAAAATCAAGATCAACTAAACAAGATAGTTTATCATGTTCAACTAAAATCTGTTAGAAATAGTTTTTTTCCCTATTCAACCAAATCTCATTATATCATCAGTGCTTTTTGCCCTTGTGAGAGGGTAATATTAAAAGCTATTTGTTTAAAGCTAAGTATGGATTCCAGGCTTTTCTCATTTAATTTGCCTGACAAGCCACTGCTGTAGGGATGAGAGTTTCATGTTGCATCCTATGTGACAGGGAGAGACTGATACACCATGCCAGTAAGTAACTTCTCTAGGTCACTGATTTAGGATGTGGTCCTGTCAGGAATCTGAGCCCAGGGAGTCTGGCTTCGGAAAGACACCCTTAGCTCATGCTCTTCTGTTTCAGCCCTGCCACTCAGCCCTTGTTCCTATCTTGTGTTTGCAGTAGCAACAGGTTTTCAAACTCTGGCTTCTTTGTGTGGGTCCTGGAAGCCACTTGTCTGTTCCGTGAAAGTTGGTTTAGTTTGAATTAAGTAATAGGATCCATAATTCCAGTGAGCTGGATTCGAGTAGACTGTGATAAGATGGAAGGGGGTGAGAGAGAACAACATGAGGGTACTGGTGCCATGCCCTCCTGTGCTGTAAGGTGACACCCCCTCCTGTGATGGAGGACACCTCCCCTTTCCCTGAGAGACCTCATGAGTCCTAGCTAAGTGCCCCATATTTAAAGAAATCTTTTTATTGATTTCAGGGAGAGGGAAAGAGAGAGAGAAATGTCAGTGATGAGAGAGAATCACTGATCAGCAGCCTTCTGCACGCCCCTCATTGGGGATCGAGACCACTTCCTGGGCTATGTGCACTTATTGGAATCAAACCGTGACCTCCTGGTTCATACTTCCACGTTCAACCACTGAGCCACGCCATTCGGGAAACACCACACTTTTTGATACAAGGCAGCACAGAGAGAACCCATGTCCAGTCTGTACTCAGAGCACTACGAAAACTTAGCCCCCTTCCTATTTTCAGATTAAAGCTCAGTCCAGTAGCAGCTCTAATAGTTTCTGTCCATACCCGCAATAAATGGTCCCGGGCACCTTCTGGAGGAGAAGTGGCCCTTTTGGGAGACCACTGCACTCTTGCAGGATGAACATTTAATTGAGATTGGAGAACACAAAAGCATTTAACTCCGGACTGAACTTTCAGGGAAGAGTCAAAATTGAACAAAAAGAAAAGAATGGAAGAGGTCAGTTAAGATGAACAGCTTTAAAATTTCCCCCGATCTCCATAGAAACAGCACATTCAGGCAAGCAGCTCAGCTCTCCAAGAGTTTTGAAGGATAAAATGTCTCCAAATGTCAAAAACGATTATCAGGCTTCACTGGAATTGGTTTGGAGCCTCAGCCTGTGGTTATACAACACTCATCCTTCAAATACCCTTTCCGCAAGTGGTGGCCGATCCTCAACCTGTGAGAAGGCAGCTGGGGTTCCGGCTGCCAGCAGGCTGTGCTGCCAGTGCAGGATCGCGGCCTCGGAGGGGTCAGGGTTTGCCGGCGGTGGATGGTTTGTGCATGCAAGGACACGAGGCCAAACGGTTTATTAACCAAAGTTCATGGTTAACCTCTACGTTTTTCCACTGGTGAACCTTTTCTGCCTCTTGGATATGAAAATAGCCGATAATTTTATTGACCTGAACATTTACTCTCATCTTATATTAAATAGCTGAGAGATTTAAGGGGTGTTCAGAGAATTACTGCGTCTAAGTGTAATGAATGTCTTATGTTACTGGGTCTGAGCCAATACACCCACTGTCTTATAATTTCCCCCCTGATTGCTTTGCTTCAGGTCTTTTGTGTGCTGCTAACAAAAAACCGGGTTTCACTGCTCACTCCAGTGTGATGTTTTGAAAATTCCTGGAGGCCATTCTGGCTTACTCTTTCAAGTAACTCTCCCCTTTCCTAATTTATCACCGTCTGTACAACTTCTGGTCTTACTGATGACCTGCTGATCTGCCCTTACCAGGGAAGTGGGGCCCACGACCATCTAGAGATGAGTTGGAGAGAAGTTTGATGATGTCTGCAACCCCCTCTTGGGGTACCACTTAGCAAGTCCAGTGGACTTTTCATTCCTTCCACTGCAGCCCTCATTGCTAATGAACTCCAGTTGAAAGTGTGAAACCTTTCCCCCCCTTATCTCCCTCCCATTCTTGGTCACCCATAGAATAATCAGCCAGTAGAACTGAACTTCACGAGGTGTTTGTTTTATATTTTTAAATTATTATTTTTCTTTTTATAGATAAGTGGCAATGTCACTAGACTATTAGTGCAATGAGTCACAGGAAAGTAATAGTGAAAGCCACAAGTAAGGAGGATAATTTTCCATGATTTCCATAAAACATCAGCTTTGATCCTAAGAATCCTCCATAAAACACAGGGAAAAGGAATGACATGATACATTTTAAAGAGAGTTTTTGTTTATACACACACATTTTATGGGTCATATCTGACATTTAGGTAGATGAATGTGCCTCAAGTTCATACATTTCTAGTGTCATCAATGAAGAACCTCAAAGATTTCCCAATGCATACTGCTATTTTAACTGGAAGAAGACTCAAGCGTCTGGGGTAATTCCAACAACATGCTAAGAGAAACAAAGTCTCTGCTATGAAGACTGAACAGTAATAACATGCGTTTGAATTGTTAAAATTCATTTTGCCAGGTGATTACAAGCATTTCTATGTTGGGACCCATCTAAAAATAATATAACAACGGTACTGTGCCTGATGCTTAGTGAGAACTATAAGTACTCGGTAAATGATGTGGATTTATTATCTCATTTAACTTTCCGGAATTGATGAGGTTGATACCATCATGTCCCCATTTTAAAGATCAGAAGAGGAATTAAGTCACCCATTGCAAACTCACGAGCAGGAGTTTTAAATAAAGGCCACCAGTTCCCAAACCCTAGCTCTTCACTTTTCTGCTCTACCGCCTCTTCTACAGACATCCACAAACCAGGGTTGCCTTCTATCAATGGGAAAACCAGGGATTTCCCCCAAAATTATTGCAATTTATAGAAAGCCCAGGCTAAAATGTAATGAACAAAAACCAATGACATTTATAGGCAAGACTTTCCTGTATACTTCTTATAGATGAAAAAATAGTAACTAATATCTTTTTTTTAAAAATATATTTTATTGATTTTGTACAGAGAGGAAGGGAGAGAGATAGAGAGTTAGAAAACATCGATGAGAGAGAGTCATCGATCAGCTACTTTTTATACACCCCGTACTGGTACATGCCCTTGACCGGAATCGACCCGGGACCTTTCAGTCCCCGAGCCGATGCTCTATCCCTTGAGCCAAACCAGTTTTGGCAGTAACTAATATCTTTATGGTACTAATCATGTATCAGATACTATAGATTAAGTATTTTATCCTTTAACTCCTTTAATCCTCACAACAACTTAATGAAGTAGATACTATTTTTAAGCTCATTTTATAGTCAGGAAAACTGAGGGCCAAGGAGATGAAGTAATTTGGCCACGATAACACTGCTGGGAAGTAAGAGACCTTTCCATCCAGGTCATCTTGTTCCACGGTCTTACCTTTCCTTTGACACTTTAGTAACCGAGTACTCAGCCCACCGGTGAAACCCCGGGGCTTTCATTGAAGTCCATTATCTTGTGAATGATATAGACCAAACAAATAATGCGTGAGATCAGCTAATAAGAGATCATGGAAACACTGAGTAGCAGACAACATTGAAGACAAAATTAGTAATTTTATCATGAGAATATGACCTAATCTGAAGCTCCATATGGTTCAGATTGAATCCAAACTCACGGAATTTCAACAAATTTCTTCCCTTTTTATTTTGCTTTCACTGTGAAGTCTATGTTGGCGAGACAGATATTACTCACTTTGTGTGTATCTGTTTGATGCCATTCCCGCCCCTTTGTTCTTTCCTGCCAGATTCCTAACAGAATCCTGCAGGTACTCAGGCAATTCCTTGGCTAATTCTGAGTGGAATTCTGCGTCTAATGTGCTTCTCTGTGGTCAAATTTGGAATTCGAGAGTAAGAGTAGGGAAAAGACCGCAATATGTCCATCTCGATAATAAAAAAAAAAAAGACAGAAAGAAATACTGTTTTAACAACCTTGAATCATCTAAGCTAGAGACACTGAGTGGCTGAGACGATGCAATAAACTTGGCTGGTGCAGGGAAAGCAGGTCACAGCAGCCCAAGCTCTCCAGCTTCTGGGGTGACTCATTTTGTCCATGTGGCTCTCCAGCTGACTGAGCCCCACTTAGTAAGAGGGTTGCCTTTCTCCCTCCACACTGCAGGGTGGTCTATGTTGTGTGTCAGGAAGCACATATGTGGGGTCTGTATCAGTATAGTTCTGTGCTGTATAGGCATTTTGTCTAGTTTGGTGCCAATATTACCTTGTATTAAATACTATAGTTTTATAAAAGGTCCTTAAAACCTCTATTTTTTTTTTCTTTTATGGTTCTCTTAATATGACTGAGGGTGCCATTTCACTGTTGGATATTAATAGTGCAGCTATTGTTTCTTTTTTTACTATTGGGGGAAATACCATTAAATATGAGGTTTTGGGGTTGTGTTGTTTTTTTTTGTTTATTTGTTTGTTTTTGGTAGTTACTTTTATTAGTGTAAACAAGCTTTCTGCTATTCTTAGTTTTCTGAGAGTTAAGTTTGTGTTGAATTTTGTCAAATATTTTCTTCTGCACCTGTTGACATGGTTACATCATATTTTACTCTTGGTGTGTTGAATTACATTGAGTTTTGAATATTAACACACACTTGATTATCAAGAATAAACCTCATTTGAACTTGGTATATTGTTTATTTTCTCTATTACTGGATTCAGTTTGATAGTAGTTTTCATGGAGTCTTCATTGTTTCCACAATTTCCTGATGCCTCTAAATATATAATTTTGTAATTTATTCTTTTTTCCTCAGTTGCCACTATATACACTATCTTCTCTAAAGGCAACTTTTATTATTATTATTAATAATAATTATTAATTATTTAGAAAAATTTTCTAATTATTGGTAATGCACACATATTTTCAGACTTGTTCTGTTGAGGAAAACTAAGTTTCCCTCATGTATCAGCTATCTGGTGTGGGAGGAATTTCTGCAGACTGTCTTCTGGCTTGATTCCCCTTAAGTGTCTGCCTTAAATCTTTGTGATAACACTGTGCAGTCAGCAGAGTGGGCTGCAGGAATTTTTCTGGAACCCATTCCTATACAGAGACGCCTAGCAATAATTTAACTGTACACGAACAGCCTGTGAATCATCTACAGATATCCTATGAGCTCCATGAACTGGACGCATTTTGACTTCAGCTTGTCACTTGGATTACCAAAATGCCCTCAACCATTCCAGTGGCAACTGACAGGAGTCAGAGTGGAAAGGCAGACGTGGTGGTCTTGACTGTTTACAGTGAAAGCATCTTACTTTTGCAGATTTTATAAAAATATATGACCATGTGACCACAGTACGAGGGATTTTCCCAGGCTATAGAATAGGCCCAAATAAGCAAGGGGCCCTGAAATGTAAACTCTTTTAGCTTCACAAAATCCATCTTTATCAGTAACATATGCACATACAGTTACCAGCACCACAATAAATAAATAAATACATAAATATAACAGGCCAAAACCAGTGACAGAAACAAGGTTAGCTGATATCCACAGTGGGTTTTGATTTGCCTCTATGTTTGATAAAACCTCCGAGGAGCATAAAAATTAAGAGGTTTTATATTTGCTTAAATATTCAAGGAAAATGGACTCTCCTGGAGGAAGAAAGGTTCAGGTCATAGTGGCTATAAAGCCTAGGATTAAGTCCCAGCACTGCAGTGTACTAGCCGTTGTATTGGACATATTTGCTAGTCTTTTTATTTTTTTTAATTAATGCCTTAGTATCTTCATCTATGAAATGTAGGTACCTGTATATAAAGATACAATATATACTGGTAATATATATATATATATATATATATGTGTGTGTGTGTGTGTGTGTGTGTGTGTATGTACCCATTTACATATTGATATGTATTATGACTTTTTATTATATCTCAATCTCTATATATTAATATCTATATAGATCTGTCTATATATACCAACATATCAAAAGAGCACTTAGCATATCATAAGTGTTTCGTGATGTTTACAATTATTGTGATTTGGACTTTTTAAGTGAAATAAAAAGATAATTCTCTTTCAACTAGATTAATATTATTTACCATATTTAATAGGGGTTTCATACAATTAAAACTATGTGAAGCGAAAAGGCATTACATACTATTTTGCATAAGATGCATGGAAGCGGGTGCAGGGTGGGATGTGTTGAGTCAAAGAGCCTGCCTCGGTAGACCCTGAGCTGCACACATCTTGGCAAAGCACTTGTTACAGCTATCCCCTTCCCGGCCTCTGGCCCACCCCGACACAGCGTGTGTGACCCTGAAAGTTTACCTCTTCTAAAAGTGAGTAAAGATTTTCACTCTCCTAAAAGTGAGTAAAATTAGGAATCCCTTTAAGGAAAAAATTATCTCCAAGAATAAAAAATGGCAGAACCAGAAAATCCAGTCTTGAGGTCTTACTTAGAGGTAGGCTAACACTGGAGAGGTATTTCATCAGCAACATGAAATATTAGTGCTTATGTTTTTTAAATTTTTCTCTATTTCATTCACTTGGCTTCTCTAGCAAAAAAAAAAAAACGTTTACAAATTATTTCCTCAGGATTATAATTGCAAGAAAACTCAATGCTCTTCTCAGCTCACACTGTGTGTCTCTGCGACAATTGGACACATAGTATGTCATAGCATGTCAGAATTCTGATAAGTTTGCACATCTAGAAAACAGAGTAATTAATTCATTTGACAGCCAGCTAGCTTCCAAATCTGTCTCAATACCTGGTTCTGATTGCAAAGTAAGAAGACAAAATATTGACAAAAATTCTAAGTTTTGGAAAGTATGCTGTTTAATTTAGGGATATACATGGGGACCTTTTAGGCATATATAAAATACATTTGTTTTTGGTAATGCAATAGGCTATAAGTAGGAATACATTTTAGAGATAGGAATAACTTCCTATTTGGAATATTTTGTGTGAGAAACTGAATGGAAACCTGTCTTGTAAGCTGAGTGATTAAAATGTGCCAACTAGATTGGTTTACCTGCATAACTACACCTTAATTTAGGTAGATAAAAGCTATCCTGTTACCCATCCTAGATGTACTGCAATTGAATGTGTATGTTTTGTCTCTTCCACTAGACTATGAATTTTTTTGAGGACAGTGACCTTGTTTTCTTCATCTTTGTATCCTGATTGCTTCACATAATGCCTGCCACTTAGAAAATGTTTGTTGTAATGAGCTGTGTATAAAGTGACCGGGGTATTTTTGAACTATCAAGGTGGCTGAGATTGTTGCCAGAATGCAAAGAGATGGTTCCTTAATAAAATAGTGTGCTGGAGGACCATCATCAAGAAGATAGGCAGGGTGAGTGAGGGACACCTGCAGAGGACACTGAATATGTGGCACCCAATGACCTCTGTGTTTATTGGTTTCTGGACTGTGGGCCTTGGGAGTTGTGGTCTCCAGATAGCATGTGACCTGGGAGTTGGAGGCCCAGCATTTCAACCCCATCTCTGGCTGTGACTTAGGTTCATGGCTGCCTGTATCTCAGGCTCCCAATGGTTCAAAGCAGGGGTGGAAACACACGACCTGTGCATTGCTTCCTGCTGGAATATTCTAGGATTCTTAGGTTGCATTTTGCTCCCTTGCCTGTACTGTTCCCATTGTCATCGCTTCTTACAGCTTAGCTTCCTGATTCTAAACATGTGTTGCTTCTCCCCATGTGTAGAGGCTGGTGTGGAGGCTCTGCTCCGTTCTTCAGGGCAAGACTCTGCTCTTGGGGCTTGGCTCCGCCCTCAAAGCCTTGCTTCTACCTGGGAGTCCAAGTCCAAGAAGCAAAGACCTGGCACTTAAGGAGCAGCATGACCCATAGGGCATCTGGGTCCCACTACTGCAGTGAAAGTGTGGCACTGTATTGCAATATGTGGTAGCTCCCCGCACAAGTGGGCCTGAGGAGACCGAGGGAGGGATAAGTGGGCAAGATGGCTTCCTGCAGCAGTGAGAAGGCCCGGCTCATGAATTCCCCATCTCCTCTGACTAATGTTGGGCTACTGACCTCTGCTCAGAGCCGGGGCTCAAGTTTGCCCTCTAGCAGGCCATTCAGGGCAGGAATTATAATTTCCTAGGCCAATTACTAGGTGAAAGGGTTCATTGTATCAACAAGAATGACACAGTAATTTAAGCCTGGAATTCCATTTATTCAGCCTCCTCATTTCCTAAGTGAATTCAAATTATAACAATTCTTTAAAGGACAGAGCCTTAGAAATGTCGGTTCTTTTTTTCATTTTAGGGAGCAGGAAGGTGGAGCATGGGGGCATGGTGGTGGTGGCCATGGGAAGGAAGGGGAGGAGGAGTCTCTCCACAGCTAGGACTTAAAATGACTAAATCAGGAATTAGGTCCAAGAAACATCAAGTTCTAACCTTAGCAAAGGGTTCTCTGCTTCTCAGACAAGTCCAGGCCTGTTGAATCTTTAGGCCCGCCCCTCCCCTCCTTCTGTTTCCCTCCCCTCCCCTCCTCTCTCTGTTTCTCTCCTTCTCCTCACCTCCCCTCTGTTTCCCTTCCCCTTCCTCTCCTCTCCCCTCTGTTTTTCTTTCCCTCCCCTCCCCTTCCCACACCCTCCCCTCTATTTTCCTTCCCTTCCCTTCCCTTCCCTTCCCTTCCCTTCCTGTCCCGTCCCGTCCCGTCCTGTCCCATCCCATCCTGTCCCTTCCCTTCTCTCCTTACTCCTCTCTACCTCTGCCCTCTCCTCCCTTCCCCTCCTCTTTCCTTCCCTTCTCTTCCTTCTCCCTAGGAGGCACTGTTTTGTGAAATCCAGCACAATTACCAGGCTCACTTTGGGGTTTATTAACCATCTTGAACTGTTTTCCAAATGTTTTAGGTTCGAACAAACCCAAACCACACTGGGCCAGCCACTTTTTCCTTCTTCCCTGTTAAACCTATGTGTATTTTAAGGGAAATGTAATCCATATGTTTCCGATTCCTTTACACTTAACTCATCAAGCGGGATTTGTTAAAGCCATTTGATGTTTTGGATGCTTTTTTGAGCCATTTCCTTGTGACTTTCAAAGCCTTTTATGCTCCAGAAATGGGAAGTTGCATTTTATGTAATGTAAATGAGCTCGAACCCTCAAAGGTCTGATTTGGGTCAGAAATCTAAATGATTGGAATTAGTTAATAACACGTTCTGCTCTATTCCACTCTTTCAAAGGAATTCAGGCTCAGGGAATAGCTCCACATTTTTCATACTGTTGCATAAAATTAGCTAAACCTTAATTAGAACATACTTGGAAGAACGAAAGGAAAAAATATTTCATAGCAAGAACATATATTACTAATAAAAATGGGTAAATATTTCTGATAAAATAAGAACTACCCAGCTAAATTAACCTTAAAATGTAGTAAAATAAAACTCAACCAAATGAGTCTCTTACAAGCATTAAGTTCGATCCTATTGATAAATTGCTGTTTTTATTTTCCAGCCCCAAAGTGAATCTCAAATAAATACATTTCCCCCCAGTACCTCCCGCTAGGACAATGCAGAGATTTCTCCAGAAGCAAAGCTATTTTCATATCTTGGAGAGACACCCTGTTCTCCTGAGCATCTTTTCCAGCAGCAGAAAATCAAAATTATAATAATTAAATGTTTAAGTGTCATCTCCTCTCCACTGCTGCTGGGAAGAAGACTCCACTTGAGTGTAATGGGCTAACTCAGGTTCTCTTCTGAGCTTTTGGCTTTGTTTCTCCTGCCTAGTGTAGTCTTGCCCAAAATAATTATGAGCCTGGCTCCTCTGTCCACTCCTCACAGGGCTGGTTCTGACTTCCCTTTCCGTGGCTCCCTCATCCATTTCTCTGTTTTATGTTTTCCACAAGAATTAGCACTATCCTCAAATTACTTATGTCAATGTTGCACTTAATGTTTCCTCTCAGCACTGGGAATCTAAATCTAGAATGTGGGCTGGCCAATGGCCAATCTAAATCAATCATTGTGCACTAGTTTTAATTGCAGTTATTTGTTCATTCAGTATCTAGAGACAAACAACACCTATTGACATGTATTTTATCCCAGAAGAGACCAATTTGTGTCTAGTGGCTTTGAGGAATGTGGTCTCAAGCAAATAATCTTACCATCACGTCTCAGAAGAATTTTAGGATTTCTTTGTAAATTTCTGCAAAAATGGCAGCTGAAATTTTCATAGGGATTGTGTTTAATCTGCAGATGACTTTTATGATTATTTCCTTCTTAAAAATATTAAGTCTTCCAGTCTGTGAGCACAGGATATCTTTTCATTTATTTAGGTTTTGTTTAATTTCTTTCAACAGTGTGTTGTAATTTCTCCATGAAATGGAAGAGACCCAGTGTAGCCAAAGAATCTTAAAGAAATAAGGACAAAAATTTTAGGACCCGAACTTCCCAATTTTATAACATTACAAACTATAATTGAGCCTGTATAATACTACCATGAGGCATATAGACCAATAGAATAGAACTCAAAGTTTGGAAATAATCTTACATTGATTGTCAATTGATTTTTGACAAGAGTACCAAGACAATTCAATGGAGGGGCGGGTGTTATAAAAATGGTGCTGGAATAACTGGCTATGTGCATGAGAAAGAATGAAGTTGGACTCCTACCCCATGCCATATACAAAAGTTAACTGAGAATGAACCAAAGGCCTAACTGTAAGGACAAAACTGTAAAAAAAAAAAAAAAAAAAAAAAAAAAAGACATAAATCATTTTGACTTGGATTAGGCAATTGGTCCTTAGCACCAAAAGTGTAAGCAACTAAAGGAAAATGGATAAATTAAATTTCATTAAATGAAGATTGTTATATTTCAAAGAATACCATTAAAACAAGCAAAAGAGCAACTCGCAGAGCTAGAGAAAATGTTTGCAAATCATATATCTGATAAGGGATAAGTCTCCAGAATACACAAGGAATTCTTACAACTCAACAATACAAATATAAGAAAACTAAATTTAAAAATGAAGGAAGGATTTTAATAGAAATGTCTGCAAGAGGACATATGAATCCCTAATAAGTACATGAAAAATGCTCAACATTATTGTTAGGGAAGTGCAAAATCAAAATCACAATGAGATGCAACTTCAAATGCGCTAGGATGAGTACTATAATCATCTTTGAAAAACAGGAGAATAACCATTATTGGTAAGGATGTGGAAAAAATTGGAACACACATATAAATTGCTGTTTGGAATGTAAAAGGATACAGCTGATGTGGAAGCACTTTGGTGTTTCCTCAGAAGTTAAACATGGAGTTACCATAGGACCCAGAGATGTCACTCCTATGTATGTATCCATAAGACTAGAGAACATGTCTATGCAAAAACTTGTTGATGAATGTTTACAGCAACATGATTCATAGTGATCAATAAGTGGAAACCACCCACATATACATCAGTGGATAAATGGAAAAACAAAACGAGGTGTGCCCATACAACAGAATATTATTCAGGCATGAAAAAGAATGAAGTATTGATAAATACTACGACGTGAATAGACCTTGGAAATAGTACTGTAAGTGAAAGAGGCCAGATATAAAAGGCTTCATAGTGTATAACATTACGAGTATGAAATGTCCAGAATAGGCAGATCTGTTGAGACAGAAGGTAGATTAGTACCTGGAAAGTGCCTAGGCTGAGGGGAACGAGGAGGCTCTGCTTTGGGGAAGGTTGACAATGTTCTGGTGAAAAAAATTTTCAACTATGAATTGCATACTATAAAAGGTGATTTTTTTATGGTTTGGGAATTATGTCTAAAAATATAACTTGTTTCATAATTACTCAATTCTTTTGTTGCTGTGTCAGTTCCCATGGGAGAAATCTAAAGGGAAAAGGAAAAATGATGTGTTTGATTTGAGAACGAATCCTGCTCATTGTTCATTGTCTTCTTTCTGGGCTTTATTGGTTGAATATGAAAGATGGAACGATAGTAGAGAAATGTGCTATGAAGATCTGCATGTTGCGTTCTTCCCAGTCCTACCCTGGAAGAACCACGAAAGGGCTGGCAGATGTCTTGTGAAGAAGATGTATAGATAGCTTATTTGTTTTGTTTTTATAACCTTCCCAGCAGATTTAATTTCGGAATCAGAAATCTATCGGTTGGGATGTAATACTCTCTTAGTTCAGGATCATGAAGAACGATTAGCTACTGGGAATAGAAGGGTTTGTTATTAGCTCATTAGCAGAGTAGGGAGGTCTCAGCCAGTAAAAGTGGAGTTTAAAAAAAATAATAGGCTAAGTATGATCTAATTCAAGCCAGAACAGAGATGAAAACCCATTTTTAAAAAATCTGTTTTCCAAGGATGCCTATGTGAAAATTGAACATAATGATAGAACATTGGTGGGAGGGACATTGCCCATGGCACACACAGTGTACTCTGGAATAGCAATTTTAATGCTGTTATGCCATTGTAAAATGCTGTTCAGCTTTTAATGAAAAAAAATTCTTATTTGGCATTAAAATGCATTGGTCTGACTACCAGTTTAAGCAGCAGATTTTATTAATTGTGTTTTCTCATCGTTATAGGGAATGAGGCCATGCCTTCTGATGTGGGCGGATTGCATGGTGGTAAATCTGGGGTGGATGTTAGGTTACACTGAGATAACTAAAAGGTGACAGCATTTAATTTCTGTCTGCTGGTGACATCATAATCGTGACGATGTGTAGCAGTAAAAGGAGAAATTAAATAATGACAACTTTCCTTTTCACTTCAGGACAGGGCTTGATTGCACGTTATTCCTGTGGTTCGCATCTGTTCTCCACCACCTGCAGCCCCACTTTGACACAGAAGAGTCTGATTGTGAGTGCTGCTGTTCCTCTCTTCATTGTCAGTTCATATTTGCAAAGAAGTGTGATTTTTCCTCTGACTGCAGTTTTTGAGTAACTGTTACATCGTGTGTATTGGGATGTCCAGTATACCACATGTTGATGAGCAGTTGGACAGCCTCCTGCATGTAAACTCTATGGAGTAAACAGCCCACACAGTCCAGTGCAGTGATGTGAGATGGATAACAGGGGGAATACAGATCCTAGAAAGAAAGGCATCTGGAAGACGTACCCTGGCTAGAGCTGGCAAGAAGGCAGACCCAGATTATGCAGGGTTTTGAAAACCAGGTCAAATTGTTGAGACTTTATTCCAAAGACTGGCGGAAACGATTAAAGGGTTTTAGTCAGGAAATGGCATAATTAGATTTGCAGTTTGGAAAGGAAATTTGCTTATATGTGTAGTAACCCTATAATTTATTATCCAAACCAGGAAACTTTATAGAATAAAAAGAGGTGCAAAGACCAATTGTGCTGGCACCATGGATATAAATTCTGACCATCTTGGACAACCTGGGATGCATGGTTAATCTGTTTATAGGGGACTGCAATAGAAGAAGATGGGTATGGGAAGATAAGTTAGGAGAGAAAGTGGCAGTTCAAACTGCAATGAGACAGCCAATAGAGCAAGTTTGATACGTATCAGAGTTATTTTGGAAAAGGAACATGAAATTGTTCCTTTCACATTCGGTGACTGAATGTGAAAAGGGAGAGAGAGAGAAGTTGAGTCTACCAGGAAGTTGGCTTGAATGGATGTTGGACCCATTTACTGAGATGAGGAATGCTGGGGAGGCTTTAGAGGGAAGGTGATAGTTTTAGATATATACAAGCTGAGTCAAAGGTAGCTTTAGGCACCCAGAAGGAGCTGGTGTCAAGATTTATGAGAGCCAGCCCTTGGCCAGGTAGCTCAGGTGGTTAGAACATCATCCCGATACACCAAGATGTGGGTTTGATCCCTGGTCGGGGCACATACAAGAATCACCCAATGAATGCACGTATAAACAGGGCAACACATGGATGCCTCTTTCCCTTTCTCTTTTCCCCTTCCTCTCTCTCTATAAAATCAGTATCTTTAAACAAATTTAAAAAGATTTATGGGAGACAGCACTTTGCATGCGGAGCTGTCATCTGAGGTGGTTAGCTGGCCTGGGTCGACATTGTGGACTACTCAACACTGGTCTTGGCCCAAGTCTATCTAGCACACAGATGGTTCTAGAAATAGCAAGTACTCACCCTGTTCCTACTTTGTTAACAATTTATCCTGGTTGTTTGGCTTAAAGGTGAAAAGTAGACTCTAATACCGTATTTTCACATGATTCAAGGGGAGAAGTGCCTTAGGAGGACGTTTGAAGATGTCTGATGTGATGATAGTTCACAATAAACCTTTATATGCTGTGCTTCTGGGATCTAACAGTCTTGATAGGTTAAGGAGCAGGGCGCTTGGTGATCCAAAATGATGGGTCTAATGTCCACTGAAGGTACATTTTGCCTTGGTTAGACTCAAGACTGCAGTAAAACTAGTAAAGATTTCTTTTTTTTTTCTTTTTTTTAAAGAAATGATTAAAGGCTCACTTGACATGTAGAGAAAATGTGATCAGTCTTCATGTTTAAAGAAATGATTGAGGTGTGGAAGACCGCACATTAAGGTTCCAAAATAAACTGGGCAAAGGACACTCAGAAGGGGCTGTTGTCTGAGATCTTACATCTGAGACATGGCTTTAATGCTATTATCTAGGGTGTCTTGTTTTTTTTTTGTTTTTTTTTTTGTGTGTGTGTGTGTGTGTGTGTGTGTGTGTGTGTTTTAAATATATTTTTTATTGTTTTTTTTTTACAGAGAGGAAGAGAGAGGGATAGAGAGTTAGAAACATCGATGAGAGAGAATCATTGATCAGCTGCCTCTTGCATACCCCCTACTGGGGATGTGCCTGCAACCAAGGTACATGCCCTTGACTGGAATCAAACCCGGGACCCTTCATTCCGCAGGCTAATGCTCTATCCACTGAGCCAAACCGGTTGCGACTAGGGTTTCATGTTTTAAGATGACCTGTAGCCTCTTAAGAAGTAAACTTTCCTTTCTCTTCTTTAAAAATTATTTTCTTGCTAGTATATTATGTTAGGAATAAAACATTTTTGTTCCATTCATCTTGCAAAGTGGAAAGTTGTAAAATAACGATGGTGCTGCCTCAAAAAGAAGGACTCTAACTGCTCTCGTCTTGGGAATTACCACTGTTTAGTTTAAAATCGGAAGGTGCTGTGGTTGGTCACTTGTCCTTGAACAGTCACAGCCTGCAAAGCAAACAATAAAAAAACAACAACCAAAAACCCAACTTGCTGGCTTCATCCTAATGGCATTTCATTCATAAAAAGAAATTGTGCCCTGGGATTTAATTGAGCGGTTCCAGGGCCATGCCAGCAGAAAAGCAGCTGGTTGGGCTCCTATATAAACATGATGACATGTCGAGGGCGGTGTTTACTTTCTTATAATTAAAGCAAATTAGAACTTCCATCATATTTCTGCAGTGCGTCCCAGCAGCGACGTGCCGTGGGAATTGCTCATGCTGCTTCTGGAGTGAGGCTTCCCTTCATTCAACATTCATTTTCCTTCGTTTAAATTCGCTCCAGGCGCCACCTGCTCATGCCGGCTCTGAGACCTGGGCTTCTCGGGGGCCCTTGAAAATGAGACTGGAGGGCATGGCGGAATTCACAGCAACCACTTGTGATGACATTAGGTATTTCCAGCCTGGAAGCTGGTTCTCTGGGGGCCAACAGTCTGTTCTCCCCCCACACTCCCTTCCCTTCTATCAATTTTCATAACACTGAGGGAAGTCTCCAATCAACTACCTTGTTTGGCACCAACAGATCATTTGTAGGGACCCACATTATTGTTGTTGTTGTTGTTAATCCTCATCCAAGGATATTTTATTCCATTGATTTTTTAGAGAGAGTGGAAAAGAGAAGGAAAGACAAGAGAGAAACATCCATGTGAGAGAAACATGTGAATTGGTTGCCTCCGCATGCGCCCTGACCAGGGCTTGGGCTAAGGAGGAGCCTGCAACCAGGGTACCTGCCTTTGACTGGAATCAAATCCCAGACCCTTTGGTCTGCAGGCTGATGCTCTATCCACTGAGCCAAATGGACTAGGGTGGGACCCACACTATTAACTGAAACAACTGTGACACCAATGAAAATATATCAGCTGCACAGCAAATACGGGCACATTCTTACTCAGCAAAAGGCTCTCTTGAGCTCTAATTGGACACAAGGCTATAAAACCTAAGCAGACATTGTTTCTCATGCATGATGCCCTTACCTTAGATTTTTAAACCAGAAACCAGGTATGTCCAAGATTTGACACTTTAAAAAACAGAATGACCGTTTTACAGTTATATAAATACCAGTAAGACGCTTTCAGAATTCAATGTCACTTCATCAAAACCCTGACTAAGAGCAGCACATTTAATTAAAAGTGAAGTGTATAGAGTTCATTAAAACACGGTTCAATTCTAAATCACAGTCACATTTTATTGTCTCGATTTTGTTAACGTACAGTGTCAGGGCTAAATGATAAGTGCCAGAAGCCTTGCAAGGAAGGCTGTACTCCAGCATCTTCCCCCCAGTGTTGCTGACAAAAGAGGTTCGGATACTGTCACGCAAGGTATGGAAAAGCATTGAAATTTTTCCATATCCCCCTGAATTAGGATTGAGTTCTGGAGCTTGCTGAGCTCATTTATAAAAGGGAGTGAAGGACTTTTACAGGCTGAATGTGAAGAAAACCACGACCCATTCGGAGCTTTCTACACTGAGAGAGAAGAGCAGGTGCGAGGCTCTAGCAAGAACTGCCTTGTTGTGGGAACTGTGGCATGGCATGGAAATAGAAGTCAGATATTTCGCTAATATTTATGATTGTCAGTTTTTCCCAGAAAATTTAAAGCCAAATATATTTGGGAAACAAAACTCGGATATTCACTCTAGATTAATATGAGTAGGAATGTTTCTAAAACACTCTTTTCTCTTGGACTATTCTGATGGATCTCACCTTGTGCGTTGGAGAGGGGAATAGGAAGGAGAAGAAACGAAAGGAGAAGAAATTGCACTCTTACCCATGTAAATGTTGTAACCTTAGAGTTGTTCTTATGAGGCTAATGACAGGGAGGCAGACTGAATAGAAATTTGGGGACTTTAGGATTTTCCTCGTGTTCAGTTTTGTCTCCCATGCCAAAGCTAATCAAGAATTGGCTGCCTGCTAAATCCAGTCTCGGGGAGAGATAGCTCCCCCTCCCGTAGGTCCCCAGCCCACCTGTTCATGTAGTCATGGAATTTCTCCTTCGCCTAAAAATGAGCTATATATAACCAAATATCTCATAAAGTGGGGGAGGGGGCGTTGTGAAATAACAAGAGCAAGTATTTAAAGGATCTGACTTCAAGAAATGTGCCCAGATGAGTTTGGCCAGTTGGGGTCAGTTAAGCGTCCCCTGATACCAACCATTAGTAATATTTTCCATGCGCTAAGTCAAACAATGGAAACTCCATCACATCTGGCTGCGCCTCCACTACCTATGCAGCTCGTAACGGTTTTGAAATCTTGATCTGAAACAGCACCGTGGTCCTGGCGATGGATCGTTAGCCAGCAAGGAAGGTGCACTTGTTTCAAAACAGTGGAGAGTGGCTTATGACCACTCCCCTCAGATGCTTCCCTCTGGCTCCTATCGTTAGATTATTTCATCCTGATCCAAAGGGAGTTTGGGTTGTTTTCCTCCCTCCCTTCTTTCTTTTTCTTTCTTTCTTTTTTTTTAAAATATATTTTATTGATTTTTTACAGAGAGGAAGGGAGAGGGACAGCGAGCTAGAAGCATCGATGAGAGAGAAACATGGACCAGCTGCCTCCTACACGCCCCCTACCGGGAATGTGCCCGCAACCAATGTACATGCCCTTGACCAGAATCGAACCTGGGACCTTCCAGTCCGCAGACCGACGCTCTATCTACTGAGCCAAACCAGTTTTGGCCCTCCCTTCTTTTTTTTTGGTGTTGTTAGAGCTATCAGCAGCAAGCCTCTTTAAAAAAAAAAATCTTTTGTCCCTTCAGGGAGTCACCTTTTCCCATTGAGAAGTTTTGGTTGGCTGGATGAGTCCCCTTGAAGGTGGCGAAAAGAGTTTTGGAAGATTGATAATTCCAGAAATATTTGCTACCTTAAAGGTCTTGACTAGGATCAGCTATAAACTTCCTGTAGGCTCTATTATGGGCACGATCCACGCCTCCCTTGCTCCTTTTTCCATCCCCGGCATTCAGTGAGACATGGTGAAAACTCAGTGCATGCTTTTTGAATGTCTGGCTGGTACCCAGGTTTTCTTATTCTGAAAACAATTCTATTTGCAGGTTGTAGTGTTAATTGAGATAATGGATATCATTTTGCAAATAAGAAATCAAAAGTCCCAGTGTGAGTCCCACATGAGTGATAATAATGGCAATAAGAATAATAGTAACAACAACCATGTACTATAGAGTTACTCTGTGCCTGGTTCTCTGATGATAATTTTTACCCACTTTAACTCGTCCTGTACTCATAACAATGCTGTAAAGTGCTCACGCTGCCATGTGAACTTTTCAAAAGAGGAGCCTGGACAGGTTAACCACCTTGCCCTAGGTCACATAGGCAGTAAGTGGTGAAGACAGAGCCATTTGTCTTAAATATTGTGTTTTTCTTTTTAATTACTTATTGATTTGAGAGAGAGACACACACGCACACACATCAGTTTGTTGTTCTGCCTGTTTATGCATTCATTGGCTGATTCTTTGTGTGCCCTGACCAGGCAGCCTTCAAGTATCGGGACGATGCTTTAATCAACTGAGGTACCCAGCTGGCGCCTTAAATATCAAGTGTTTCAACTAAAATAGTTGTGTTTTGTGGGATGAATCTCCTTGTAGACTAGCTGCCATCCTTATAAGATTAGTGTGATGATACCTACCTTGGAGCTCAGATGGGAACATTGAGATGGATATTTATGGGGAAGCTTTCCGATGTGAATAGTCATGACTTACTTGACTGTTCTTAAGACACTGATATTGTCATCAAATGCAACAGATTTAGCATTCAAGACAGAAGTGATTGGAATCCCCCTTTTTACAAAGGAAACTTTGTGGCAAAGACTCATGGGAGGTGACCTACCTCCAAACTCGCTCCTGTGGTTGTTGGCACACCCACATGCTCACCAGCAATTAGCCAGAGATCGGTTCCTTTCCACACAGGCCTCTGCAAGGACATCTGTGGCTTCTAGCTTTCCCAGGACCAGTGGTTCCAACTGGAAGAGAATGTGAGAGAGAGACAGCTAGAGCAAAGCTTCATTTGTTTTGTTACCTCACCTCTGAGGAGACATGCCATCCCTTTTGCCTTATTCACATTGTTAGAAGTGAGTTAGTAGGTCCAGCCCACCGTCAAGGGGAGAGGTTACTTAAGAGCCTGAGTACCAGGAGCAGGGACCACTGGGTGCCCTCTTAGAAACTGCCAGGCACAGATGGGACAGAGTTGCCAAGGCAGAAATCCTCTGCACTCTTGTTACCTCCATGGTGGTTCATGGACTGGCGACATCCCATCACTTGAGCACTTGATGGAAACGGAGAATCTCCGATTTCCTCCCAGCCAGCCCCACTCGGTCAGACTCTGCATCAGCAAGGTCCAGTGGCCCTTCACGGGCACATCCAAGTCAGAGGAGCTCACACGTCCACTTTTAAAGGAAACTGACTTTTAATTGGTAATCACGTATCAGCGTCCCTCTTTTGGAGAAGAAGCTGATAATAAGATTCTGCTTTCTATGTTCTTCAGAGAAAGGCACGGCCGGCTAAGCCACGGTCTTGAAGTGTACACACAGTCACCGTTGAATGGCTTAAAGATGAAGTTTGAACTTTCGTTGGCTCTCAGACATAACAATGACCACATGGACGTCTCCTATTCCTGTGCAGCATTCACAGGGAAAACCAGATCCTTTGAACTCAGGAAAAACCCCAAACCCATCATCCAAGCATCTTTCATTCCTGGAGATTATCAGCGTTTTCATTACAGGTTCAATTCCTTGTAAGTTTTTCATGTGGAAACTATCCTGTTACCTCCTGTCCGCTCTCCTTCTGCCGAGCGCAAGTGGACTGGGTATTTTGCTTCCTACAGCTGCTTTGGATTTTGTTACATTTTCCAGGTTTTGAAAAGAAAAGAAAAAAAGTGCTGACAGAAAGTGGCTTCATCTACAACTCTCAACTGATTTCTAGAGTATAAACAGAGATGTTTCCTGATTGTATGTATCAGCGAAATAAAAATATTATCTTTATCTCCAAAAACCCACCAGCCACTTTATTTTTAGAAACTGGGCACTAAAAACAAACAGAAAAATATGTTGGGGAAAAGGTCACAACGAGATAAAGACAGCAACTATGACTGGATAGAAAGAAAGAGCACACTTTTTTGTCTGCACTATTTTCAACAACATATATTTGCCTTATACATGGAAAAAATAACTTTCCATTCGCATCTGGGCAGAAAGTCAGAATTAAATAGATCTAATTGGAAAAGCTTACTTACATTATACACCCCCTCCCCCACCCCTTAATTGATCTTCTTTGTCTTATTTCACATAATGGAGAAAAATCCTCTTAAGAATATTTGAAGTAAAAATGTTCAAAAGTCACATTCTATTGTAACAGGATGAAACAAGTAAAGCTTAAATGGGAGCCAATAGGAGGTGAGCATTATGCTTGGCCCACACAGTGCCCCTCAGAAAGGAGAACATCTCTTTCCTCTGGGTTTTCAGGTGTGAGGTTGGGAGTAATAAGAATTTTTTTGGGCTCTCCCAATTTGGTAAAAATCTCCAGGGTGTATTTTGACAGCACCAGGAGACTTGAGTACCTTGAGGGACCAGGAAAAAGAGGCTGGGTGACAATATACATTGGGATTTCAGAGGCAAGCCTCTGAAATCCCAATGTATATTGGTGGGGTGGGCAGGAAGCGAGGGCCAGGTAAGGATCTGTTGACTAAGAGAGGGCAGGTGAGCCAGGACTGAAGGGTTGTTGAATAGATTGAACTTGGCAATGGCATCTCTAAAACCCAAGGTTCAGGCTTCATAAGACAGAGTAATTGAGTTATGATCCAGCAAGTCTCATACCTCTAAGCTAGATGACAGAGCACCAGTCATGGTCTGTCTAGGTATGTGGCAGGTGGTACTGTGGGGAATATGACCTTGTAAGGGGATTGACAAGCCCAGGTCTTATACTAGAGCCCCAGCTATAGGATTCAGGGGTTGGAATGGGACCTTCAGTTCCAAAGGGTTTATGGGAGTGCTGATTTGCTTAATACAGACCCATGACCTGACATAGAAAAGGAGTAGGAATTCTGTGAGTTGGAAGAGAGAAGAAGTTCCAGAGAGACCCAGTTCATCCCTTTGGCACCAGGACACACATTTGGTTGATAAAGATGACTCAGGGTGGGACATTGAGGAGCTGGAACATAGGAGTGTCGCTGAGCCGCCAGATTCTGGTCTGAGAACGTTGAATTTTTTGGAATACCCTCCCCCACCTCCCTAAAGAAGAGTGGTGTTTCTGGCAGAGTTGGTGAAGTGATTACAGGGGCTGGACTGACCTGTGAGCCCAACCTCTCTCTGCAGACCTAGGAATGCATCAGGAACGCAACATCATCCCATGTTCCTCTGGTCAGTGTCCTTCCAACCGTGTGTATGTCACCGGGCCAGGGCGATTAGCTGGGGAACTACTTCCAGGTTTCTGTTTGTTTCATTTGGTGTGGTTTCTTGGGAGCAAGAGAGAAAATGCTGATCCTGGAGCTCTCTAATCAAGAAGACGCCCTTATTAGCTCCCATTCCCGTAAGTGGGAGCAGTATCTAGTTTCCCTTGGAAGCAAGGCAGCGGAGGAGAAAGGGTATACCACCATGAAAGGCAATCTCTCCTGGAACCAATGTGCTTGAGCATTGAACTTTGGGTCACACCGCGTGTTTCCCAGCAATGATATTCGAATACGTAATTACGCTGCTCTTCATGTGGTCTTGGTAGTGCAAAGAGCAAGTGTGTGCTGTGTATTTGTTTTCCAGGTCTCCCATTTCTTGTTCCCCAAGCCACATGACAGGCGAGTCTTACTGTACCGCATTGAGAGATAGCTGCTCTTGGCTTCAGGAAGCTCTTTCGTTCCTTTCCTTTTATTCCTTCCTCATCCTTTCTGCCTTTGATCAGTGCCTAGGTACCCCCTTGTATGCTTTTTATTTTATTTTTTTCAATAGCACATTTGCCACCAGGGGTCATAACCCAATCCAAGAATTGAATAGTCTGTACAGCTCAGGCACCTACCAACTGGAATGAGCTCTGACCATAGTTTTTGAGCAGAAGTCTGTCTGGCTTCATTCACATCTGGAGGCTTCACTGGAGGAGGCCACTTGCAAACTCATTCAGGTTGTTGGCAGAATCCATTTTCCACACCCGTGGCATTTTGCTAGCTAGAGGCCAAAGGCTGCTCTCAGGTGCTGGAGGCACACTTCCTTGCTCCAGGGACTTCTACAACGTGGCTGCTTTCTCTGTCAAACCCAGAAGGAGAGTCTTTCCCTGCAGGGAGGGAAGGGTTCCTCTCTCAAGAGCTTTCACCTGATTAAGCCAGGCCGACCCATCATCCTCTGCTCTTTGATTAATCCAAAATCAACTGCTGTAGGACCTGAGGCATATCTTCATCTATGTCATATTCTAGTGGCTAGAAGCAAGTCACCACTTCTGCTTACAACTAGGGGTAGAGGACCACATAAGGCCAAGGACACGAAAACAGCAGGAGTCATGGAAGCTGCCCCAGGGTCTTCCCACTTGTCCACATCTGCAAATTAGCAGAGTGCATCTAAAAATGTCGCTTTTCAATTTCTTTGGGGGAAAAATTTTTTTGGTGGCACTGGGCCCATGTTCCTATCTGGCAAGAGCCCACGGAAATGAACTGTTCACAGCCCACTCTGGCGAGCACCTTCCTACCTGAGTGTCTGTTATTCTGCATCCCCTGCCTCTGTCTGTTCTCTTCACCTGTATGACCTGCTTCATTCATAAGGCCGTTTATAATTACAAGTCCCACAGTAGACTTTTACTTCAGTATAACTCTTCAATATTTTTGTTGCCTCTGCCCATGTTTTTCAGAAGGTATAGTAGTATTCCAGATGGAAGGAATAGTGGGGATCACTTAATGTACCTTTTTTACAGAAAAAAACCCAGGCCCTGAACAGTGGTGTGACCAGGTTAGAACCCCAAACTCGTGTGTCTTTCTGTTTAAGTCCCTCTATGTTTTTGAGAATAGGAGAGGAAGTGAGCAGTTCCTGTTCCAGAAGAGAATATGGAAACAGTCCCTTGTGAAGACACAACTGCCTTCTCTAGGAAAACCTACCGTTTTCCAGCTATTTCCAACAGTTGTGTATCGGCCCATATGGAGGTTTGGCTTCTGCAGAGGGTCTGGTCCAGCTGAGTTACTGGCCCCTGCGCATGAGCTGTCATATTGTCTCATTAATGGCCTTATTGTCGGCTGTCATATTGTCATAAACAGGGTCCCTGACTACCACCAGTCCACTGTAAAAACAAACACCACTCGAGTGTAGTGTCAATCAGGTGTGTGGGCTCCCTGATTGACCATATTCACATCCCAGCCTGCATCTACTAACTGTGTGACTGGCCTTGGGCAAGTGATTGAAATTCTGTCCTCCGTTTCCTCACCTGTGACATGAGAACGGAACGGACTAGTTTTGGATATTTCAGGAGTTAATACATGCAGAGCACTCCGACACTTCCTGGCTCAAGAGCTACCGGTTCTGTTACTGTCCCTACCTTTGCCCATGCTTCCGGGTGGGTGTTTGGAGTTGAGGTGTGGTTCTCTAGATCAGAAACTGACATTTCCAATGGGGGCAATACCACCCCTGGGGACAGTAATTTGTTTTTTGGAGGGCAAAAAGCCATTAGCTTTTACCATGCAAAGCACAGACATACATAATATATGTACACAGAAATACAGTTGACCTTGAACCACACGTTTTGAGATGAGCACTTACATATGGCTTTTTTTTTTTCATCTTGTGAAGAAATGGTGTTAATTTACAGTAACCATAAATACCTATAGTACTGTAGACATATTTTCTCTTCTTTACAATTCCCTCAGTAACACTTTATTTTCTCTAGCTCACTTCATTATACGAACATAGCACACCATACATATAACACAAAATGTGTGTGGGTTATTGCTTCTGGTCCATCACAGGCTGTTAGCAGTTACATTGGAGGGAGTAACAAGTTACACACAGATTTTTGACTGCATGGACTCCGTACCCATAACCCCCTTGTTGCTCAAGAGTGAATTGCATTATATATCTGTATTATAATTTTTTGGGGGCATTAATTAGGGAGGGGAATGTTGCCTTTGGGACAACAAATATGGGGGGAAAGGTTGAGAAACACCTTTTTAGAGAAAGAGCAGAGCGGCTGCTTCATTTGCTAGGCCTGGTGTGAAATGAAAATGTGAGGGCCCCCGGTGCAAAAAGTGCCATGAATTTCAAGACAGTGAAAGCAGCGCATTACAGCAAGTGTGCAGCCTGGGGAGAATGGGCACCTGCCAGCTCGCATACCAGGAAGCCACCTGCAGATAGACCATTCAGGGATCTCCCCCGTGACTATTCTGAAAAATGTCCTCATGTGTCTCATGCTTATAGATCTCCCTCGCCCAGGGCCACATAACTAGGTGCCAATGGTTTGATGAGTTCAGCCTATTCTCCATGACTAGAAGCAAACGCTGCTAATATCTGGCTCATAAACAAAGACCCAGATGAGTAAAAGGGTAGCGATACTCAGTGGATATTGCCGTAGTTTTAATTCCCACACTTGCGTCTTTTTGTCCATTCATTTGGCCTCCGTTTTATCCTCCCCCGAAATATGCAAGCTCTTTTGAAACTTCATTTCAGTTCATCTGAGGTGCAAGTGGGTGAAGAGAAAAACGAAAACAAAAACCCATTGCTTGGAAAGGAGGCTGTCAGCCTGGCCCGTATCTGCCCCGTCCCCGGTCCCCGGTTTGTAAGAGGAAGTGACCTCATGTTCTGCAGCTGACGCCCAGGCCCTGCCCCACGGCCTGTGCTGCCGGCTGCAAATGCACCATCTCCCCCTTGCCTGCCAGCTCCCAAAAATAACTCAGTGGGAACAGCCCAGCAGCCTCTCCCTCAAGGCCTGCAAATCAAAGCCCTGATTAGGCCGGAGGGTGGGAAACGTGGCCGCAGGGCTGCTCCGGGGCGTGCCAATGCCAATGCCAAGGGTGTAGGAGCCTTCCGGTGCCCCAGAGGTTGGGATGGGGACATGAGTCAGGCTTAATTCAGGGGAACTCAGCCCATCTCTCTGGGTCCTTGAAGCCGCTGGGGAGAGGCGGCTGCCTCCTGGACTTCCAGAAGCCAGGCGATGACCATAGCCCAACCCCCACCTGCCAGGTGTCTGCGGAAGAAACAGTTGACTTGCTTGGGGTGTACCTCACTTGTCTTTTCTTAGCCAGGTCTCTCAGCAGTAGTTCTGGGTGGATATTGTTTTTCCACTTTACAGGTGGGGATGGAGAGGTAAGCTGGCCCAGCTCGCACAGGTGGTCAGCGATGGGCTGGGGTACAAATGTCAGAACCCATGCATTTTTCCCTAGCACCCTGCATTTGTAGCCAAATTCCCACCCACATGGGGGTTTGAATCTTTGGGTGAAAATCAAATCTCTTCCCGGCCAGGCAGGTGAGATCTGAGGGGTGCTGCTCTGAGTAAGAGGGGATGATGTGTGTGGCTGAACTGGAAAGGACAAGCCCAGCCTGAAGGCGGTCAAACCCGAAACAGAGCTGTGCCAGCCAAACAAAACAGGGTCGCGAGCTTTATTAGGCTGCCAGGTCCTGGGCTGTGACCCTTGCACAGAGCCTGCGTCAGATTGGGCAAGAGGGCACATAAAACCCCCAGAATGGAAACCAGAGCCGGTTTGTCTGTCCCTCCTGCCGGGGCCCACTTCTTTGGGGATATCTCAGCGGCTGTAGAGGGAAAGCAGGGGCCCTCGGGCCAGACAGGCTTGGCTTTTAGTACCAACCCTACCACCAGTCATAGTGCGACTTTGAGTAAGTAAGTACCTTCTATGAGTTTCAGATTTTTCATCTTTAAAGATGGGGCGTATTTATTTCACATTGGTTTGTGCTATGTGACTGGTGCTGCCTGAATCTCATCTTATCTCAGGAAATGGCAACTCTGGGTGGTCCCTGATGCCCTCTTCCTTATATCCCCTTGCCAATCCGTCAGCACAACCTGCTGTCTCTGTAGTCGATATACATCCAGGAACTGATTACTTCTCACAGCTATCGTGACTCCGAGGTCCACCCCCATCATGGCTCACCCAATTACCACAACAGTCTCCTCACCTGTCTCTGCAGCCTTCAAATCTCTTCTCAATCCAGCAACTAGACTAGAGGCACCAAGACTGGCTGATAAGAAATTCCTGCTCCTTTATACGGAAGGCATTTTTAAGGCTATGTGGCTTTAGAGCAGTGTTTCCCACACTTCTCTCATGATGCGAATCACCTGGTGGAGTTGTTAAACTACAGATTCCTGAATCCCAACTAAAAAGTGCTAAACTAGAATTTTGGGGAACATATAGGTAAAATTGTATACTTGTGCTCTAAAACAGAGTTACTTAACTAAGCACTAGTTAAGTATACAATTTTACCTAAATGTTCCTAAGACAGAGCACTAGTTAAGTATACAATTTTACCTAAAATGTTCCTAAGACAGAGCACTAAGATAAGTATACAATTTTATCTAAATATTCCTAAGACAGAGCACTAGTTAAGTATACAATTTTATCCATATGTTCCCCAAAATTCTAGTTTAGCACTTCTTAGTTGGGATTCAGGAATCTGTATTTTAACAACTCCACCAGGTGATTCTCATCATGAGAGAAGTTTGGGAAACACTGCCCTAGAGAGTAGTTCTTTAGCAAAACTGGAATTGTATTCATCTCTGATTGTGGATTTCCAGTGCAGTGTTTGGTGAGGAGTTCTTTCTCGGTGAGTTTCAGTGAAGAACCCTGAACTGTTTCTGTTCTGCAGGAAACAGGGCTGCCACTGAGGTCGGGTGTGATTTTCTCTTCTTTGCTTTTTAAATATATTTGTATTGATTTCAGAGAGGAAGGGAGAGAGAGAGAAAGATAGAAACATCAATGATGAGAGAGAATCATTGATTGGCTGCCTCCTGCACACCCCTCACTGGAGATCAAGCCTGCAACCTGGGCATGTGCCCTGAACTCCTGGTTCATTTGTTGACACTCAACCACTGAGCAACACCAGTCTGGCAGGGGTCCAAGTTTTTAGATGGCTCTGGCCGGCCCGCTGCCTACCCTGATGCCTTGGAATATGGTATGGAAAAAGCAGAGGATTTTCAGTGCAGGCATGGCATGCGATTTAGACCCTACATAGTTCATGAGAAGCACGATGGCAGCTGGAAAGAAAGAGACATCTGGAGGCAGACTCCCCTTGCTGACCTCGGAGACTGTCATTGCTGTCCCCTGTGGAGGAGCTCTCCAGCGGGCACCACGCTTGCTGTTTTCATGTCTGCTTTTCTCCACGGCGAACATGCCCCAAGCCTGCATACGCTGTGCAGACGCACCCCGGGTTGACACGGGGTATGGAAAATCTCTCCTCCGCGTTTGTTTATTTGATGCACCAACTGACAGAATGCGGTTCCTTTTGGAGTCTCCGAGGAGCTGAAAACAATCTCAGAAATCCAACTTTCTGAAGTTAGGTTTTCCGCCGCCACGAAATAGCTTCGTGTTAAAGGTTTGTTTACAAGGAATCGCTGTTTCCACTTGCTGGAGCGGCTCTTCAACGTATTTTTTTTTTAAAGTTGTTTTTTCCAACCGCTAAGTGGATCTAAACATGAAGTATTCCTGAAGTTGGTTTTCTAGCTCCTGGGCTATTAACTTGCTGCCGGGATGAAGCAGAAGGTCGTCCTTCCACTTAGCCACCCGTAAGGCAAGGGCCGAGAAGTTGGGAGAATTCTTTCAAATGGCTCATTGTGCAATATTTGCACCTCACTCCCATCAGCTCTGACACTGTCGCAGAATTTGGCTGTGGTGCTTCCAACCCACCAACCCTGCTCCCTGCTCCCAGCGGTGGGAGACTCTGCTCCAGGGAGGAGGCTGACCAGCCAGATGCTGACCATCTCTGACAGAGCTGAGCTCACAGACCTCCCCTTCTGCTTAGGAGAGATTGGAGGTGCTCCTACAGGGCTGTTTGAAAAGAGAAGAGACAGAAAATGCCCCACAGCCCTAGAATCAGGGCCCCTACAGAGGGAGATGGCTAGCTCCCGCTCCCCTGAAGGAAGGAAACCGTGCTGTGGTTTGGTATAAAAATCGGTATTTCACACTTCCTCACGCCTGCCCTAATTCGATCATCTCAGTGTCTCACTAACCAGCAAACCAGCTTCAGCGAGCGGCTGTGTGGTGCCTCAGCCTCGAGCATGAGCCTGGTGGATAAAGGGATGTTGACAGACCAGCTCCATCTCTAGCCCCCTCTGTCCTACTCTGGTGTTTAAATGAGGCTAGATCCCCAATGCACAAGAAGAGTTTTATGTCGCTTTCTCCCTGTCCCCGCCCCCGCACCCTCCCTACCCACACACTCACCCACACGCATAAACACTTCTCTGCTGTCAGCCTCTCAGCCACACTCTTTCCCAAGTTCACAGCCAGCTCCTGTTGGCAAATGTTGCCGCGTTGTTCACAGCACGAGAACTATTCCCCATATCATTATCAACAAAAAAGAATTTTCCACAAAACATGATTGCTGTTTTATCTGGGGTTTTAAATGCTGCTGAGCTCTGGGGGGAGAGAGGGAGGGTGTGGAGAGACAGAAAGACAGTGAGAAAGAGGATAAATAAATGTATGATTCTATGGATACTTCTTGTAGGAGTCTCTGAAACCAAGGTTAAGCCTTCAAGTAGCAAGGACAGAATAAAGTTAAAAAAAAAAAAAAAAAAAAAAGCTGTGTCTACCAGCTGCCCTGAGACTAACCTGGATTTTCATGATTTTTGTTTTCTTATGATTTTTTTTTTTTTTACTGGCAATAATGCAACAAAAATAACCCACATGTAGGGCTGATAGCAGGTTGTTTTGATTGTAGGAATATAACCTTGCCAGTAAGATCCCAACCCCACTCCACGTAGGCATACTGTTGTTTTTGGCTCAGCTGAATGATCCCAATTTAGAGATGAAGAAAAGGAGGTCCGTGGATTTCTGCGTCACTGGCTAACCCACCTTCCTCCCAACCACTCTTGCCGCAGCCGGCTTTTTCCTTGTCCAGCCTCTGTCCCACAAGGGGTATAAATTTAGGAGAGAAACCTGCAGGTAATTAACAGTCCAGCGTGTCTGTCATTCCTTTGATAAAATGTGTTGGGTGTGGTTTCTGGACGTGCAGTTGATAAAATGCATTGGTGGTGTTCCATTTCATTTGACTTTCCATTAGCTTTTTTTTTTTTTCCTTTTCTTTCCAATGAGAATGTCTTAATGGCCCACTTCTGTTTTCAATCATAGGGGACATTTCTATGGATTTTTTTTTTTTTTACATTTTCCAATAGGAAACATATTCTGATCCTTTAAAGATTACAAGGAAAGTATGGAAGGGTGGGTGATACTCAGAAGAAAAGCTTGCCTGCTGGCTTAAATTAGCAAGTATGTGTACATGTGCATGAGTTTGGGTGTACATGCGTGCATGTATGTGCACGAGTGTGCATATACTAGTGCATACATGTATGTGTGCACATGTGCATGAGTGTGGGTGTGTGCGCATGTGCTTGTGCATTTGTGTGCATGTATGTATGCACAAGTGTGCCTCTGGGTGTGAATGTGTCTCTGTATGAGTGTGAGTGTACATGTATGTGTGTGCATGTGCATAAGTGTGCATGTACCTGTGCATGTATTTATGTAAGTGGCTCTCGAAGGTCTTCGTTGAGTGCTGGACTTGGGGACAGAGATCCCACCATATTACTTAGTTTTTAAAGTTACTCTGCAGCTTTAATAGCCTGTGACTGAAGGAAGGCCCCTCACTTTGTCCGCTGTTCTGTTAGGTCAGTCAGTCCGTATTAGTTAAAGGTGAGGAAAATCCCTTGGGGGCTTTGAACATTGAAATTCGACTTGCCTAATGGAATGCACTAGTGTGAGTAGATCTAGATAAGACCGGGATGGCAAGGGTGCACATGAGAAGGGTGATTTCCAGCTCACAGCATCGAGAGAACTGAGGCATCTGAATAAGTCACCAGAGGAGCCTGGGCAAGCCGATGCGTCCAAGGGCCAGTGCATACGAACCTTGAAGCTGCACCAGAGAGGAGCCCCTCCCTCCTCAGAGCCCGACTTGCTCTGAAAAGGGGCCCACCATGGCCAGCCTCACTGGTTATAAGCGCTGGTTTCCTGTTCTTGAACTTGAGATGCTGCCCCGCTCTGCATTCTCTTCCCCTTCCCTCCTCCTGTGCGATAATGATCCACAGTCTTGATCTGTGCTTTCTACCTTCAAATGCCCACTCAGTTTAGATGTCTGAACCTCAGTCACGTCTCTCCCTCTTCCTCTGAACCAAGTTTGGGCTTTTGACAATCCATCCTTGAGCCGTCTGCATCGATACTGATCCTCAGCCAAGTCTCAGCCTCCTGGGCCCCCGTGGATGCGGGACCTGTGGAGCGGGTTTAGTGCTCCAGTTACCGTACTTGTGCCACATGTGACTGTAGCCTCTCTGGTTCTGGTCTGAGTCACCTCTTGGCCTGCCCTTTCCCAGGCTGCCCACACACGGCGGCAGCCCATTCCCTCGCTTGGGGACATCTGCATGCAGAGAGCGGAACATTTTGGAGTTTACAAAATAAATAAATATATAAAAAAGAGCTAAGCAGCACGTCCTTTTGGTACTAAAGGTCTTGCAAACTTTGTTCCTCTGTCCGGGGCCAAGTTGGAAGACGTGATGTGTGCCAGATATTTGAGCTAATAAAGATTCCGGAGAATCTCCTCCCTCCCCCACCTGCAGCCCCACACGTTAGTCTGGAATATTGATGCCTTCTGCCAAGTATCTTCCCAAATCATTTTGTATGGCTGATAGTTTGTCAGATTAATAGATCCCGAGTGATGTTCATATGCTGGTTTTATGGCAGACCTCCAGAGAAGGCTTTTACAGATAGCAGTGGATATGATGAATTATGTTGTTTGAGATCCTGATGTTTCCATTTAAGGGCGTCTGTAGGTACTCAGCCCTTTCTGAAAGGCACCATATCCTTTCTTCCAGGGGTCAAGGTTATCCTGGGGCTACGTCCCTTCACCCCCGTCTGGTGGCTGGTGAATTCCTTGGCCCACCTGCCAACGTAAAGCCTCCTCTTCTAATTTGGGTTCATTTGTCAGTCCAGGAAAATGCTTTTCCCTTTCGGAGGACCTGGACTGATTGGTTGGAAATATCATTTGGTTCCCGTGTTTGTCCTGGATCGGACATCAGACAGCAGTTGCAGACTGCACTGGCTGGCAGACTTGGTTTTCGCGGTGAGGTTCAGAGTGCAGCAAGAGACAGGAAAATCAGAGCTGTTTATACAGCCTCCCTCTTTCTTTTCTTGAGTGTCTTAAAGAGGAAGAACCTGTAGGGCCTGTGGCCATGCTGCTGTGTGCTGCCCAACCTTGTTTCCTCCCCTTGTCTTCTGTCAGCCAGTGAGTGTGAGATGAGTGGAGTGGCCACTGCCCGGGGTGTCCCCTTCGTAGCGGATGCTGTTTTATATCTTGGACATTTACCATCTCACTCAGTCCTCTCATTTTTCAGGGGGGAAAAATTGATGCTGTGAGAGATGTGTCCGGAGTGGGTTCAAATGCCTAGTGTGCTTTCTTTAAACCAGGGTTGCTTGTACAATGCCATGTATCAGAAGGAACCTGTGGCTTTAAGTATGGGAGCCAGGTAAGTCATTCCATGTCTCCAACCCCATCATCTTCTCTGTAGATCAAAGGTGACAATGACAATAATGAGGAGGATGGATGCATGATTGCAAGGCCTGGTGGGAGTGAATTCTGGTGAATACAGATGATTTCTAGAGCGCTCCCCCTCTTGCTCCTCCCCACTGGCCACAGTTGCCGTAGGAAGTAACAGCATTTTAGCTTCCCCGAAAAGTTCCTAAATGTTCGAATTGACATGCAAAGATGTTCTTCTTGTCTCATACCAATGTGTTGCGATCTGTGTATCCCAGAAAGCAAAGCACAAATAAAATCACAAGTCTGCATCTTCATTCATAAACTTCTCCGTGAATCTGGTAACTATGAAACACATTTCTTTATATTTGTGTCATGGAGCCTATGATTTGTTTCTTACCTAAAACTTTGAGATCCTTCTGAGCCTCTTTTAGAGAGCAGGTTCAGGGTGGGGAGAGTGATGGGCAGGAGGTGGATTTGGACAGGGAGGGAGGAGGTACAACTGACCAAGGACTCACTCCTGAGTCACTTCTCCACCTGCTTTACTGCCCATGGAGCTTGGAGTGGGCAGTAGGTGTGCAAGTAAAGAATGGAGAGAAGTCAGCTCTCACTTAGCGCATGTTACCATGTTCTGGGCACAGCACTATGTGCTTCCATTTGCTTTATTTTTTACCATCACCTGTGAGTTGGGTATTTTTCTCTGTAATTCAGACAAAAATGATTTGCCTAAATTGTGATTGTATCAAAAGCAGAGCCCAGATTAGAATTTGTCTCTCAGTCCAAACCTCAGGTTGAAACAAGAGACAACAGACAGAGTTAGTCCTAAAAGGTAGCTCCTTCAAGTACTCCAGACACAGTGATCCCAAAGGCACCCATAAGAGGCAACTTCAAACCCAGCCAGCCAATCAGGTGAATTCCTAGAACTCTCATTGATTGAACATAATTGGGGAAATAGCTTCTGAGCTGTTTAATTTTTATAAGTTCTTTTAACTATAGAGGGTTAACTTGAACTAATATTTGAGTGCCATCAAGTTTTGGGAGCTGTCTTTGATCACTTCATAAGAGCTATTTGGAAACTAATCATTTATATGCAAGTTGTAACTGCTAGGTTCTTGAGAATTGCTATATTTTTCTTAGGTAGATTAAACTCACGAAATAGTTTTAATAGTATTTACCTCCTTCAAAAAATCTTTCTTCACAAAGAACAGAACAGTTTGTGCAAGCCCATATCCAGTGTCAGCCACATTGTCACAGATTCCAAAAGACTCGGGTCTGAATTAATAAGATTCCGGTGCATTGCAGAGTTGGTGGATTTACACAGAGTGGAGACAGAACGAAGGAACAATCAGAATCAGATGCATGTAAGGCGGGAAATACCCTAAGTTAAAAAGTCCTTTGATTTGTCATGGATAAAGTGGAAATTCTATCTTGTGACAGTTGATACTTCGCCCTAATCTAAACAGGCTGTTAGCCTCTGAAAAGAGTAAGGGTATACCAAGGTGATTTGGATTTCTGCATTAAATTTCAGTTTCAGCATAGGTTTTAGAAACAGACAGACTGAGGGGCCAGTCCTAGCCTTGCTACTATGTGCTGGGTTGCATCAGTTGTTTAAATCCTCTAAGATTCTGTTTACTCCTCTTTTGACTGGGGAAGAGTATGATTCAGTTTCTGGAATAAAGTAAGAAGCAAAAAGTTGCTTTTTTAATATTTATTTTAGTGTTATCCAAGAAGTTTTTTCTTCTAAAGTTTGTTTCATTTTGGTAAGAACTCAGCATAAAAATCTACGTACTTGACAAAATTGTCAGTATACAATCTAATATTATCCTATATAATAAAAGGGTAATATGCAAATTGACCAAATGGCAGAATGAGCAGTTGCTATAATGCGCACTGACTACCAGGGGGCAGACACTCATGTACGAGCTGCCCTTTGGTGGTCAGTGTGCTCCCACAGGAGGGCTGCCGCTAGGAGCTGGACTCAAGGCTGGTGAGCACAGGCCTAAGCCATCAGTTGGACATCCCCTAAGGGCTCCCAGACAGTGAGAGGGCACAGGCCGGGCTGAGGGGACGCCCCCCTTCCAGTGCATGATTTTTGTGCACCAGGCCTCTGGTTAACTATAGAAACAGTGTTGTACAGAATTTATTTACTTTGCAACACTGAAACTTTATGCCTGTCGACTAGCAACTCCTCATTTCCCCATCTAACCTACATGTTTATTATGTAATTTTAAATGCAGTGTAAAAGATAGTTCAATGGAAGAATTTTGAATAAATGATAAGTTCTCATTCATTATATATTTTTAAAAATAGTTCATTGATTTTTAGAGAGAGAGGAAGGGAGAGGGAAAGATAGAAACATTGATGCGAGAGTGAAACATTGGTTGGCTACCTCCTCCACACCCCCTATTGGGTATTGAGCCCACAATCCCATTGGTTTTCTCCTCCACAACTCCTTACTGGGAATTGAGCCCACAACTGGGGCATGTACCTTGATGGGGAATCAAACTGGCAACCTTTCGGTGCACAAATGACACAAAACCAACTGAGCCACACCTGCCAGGGCTCATTAAGAACTGTTCAATGAGTGATAACCAAATTCCATTATTTATTTCTAAAAAACAAACACCAAAAAACCCTAGGTCGAGGAAGCTGTGAGAAGGTGGGGTGAGATGGCTTGTTGGTCCACGAAGGGGCAGGCACATGCTGAGTCTGTAAGGGAAAGCCAACTCAGCGCTCTGCTTCTCAGTGAAGCCACCATCAGATTTGACCAAGAGAAATCCTTGAAAGAGCTTCATGGCTCAGTTAAATCTGCTCAAGTACTAGAAAGAAAGGCCCTGCTAACATAAAAAGACACATCTGCAGTGCATTTTGGTTGCAGTAACAAAATCTGGACAAGTCCCTGGCCCATTCAATCACTGAAATTTGCTTTCCCCTTGTGAAAGTTGGCCATCGTCCATGGGTTCTTGTTTGGTGCCTGAATGGGACAGTAAGTAACTGAAGCCTCCTGGCTGCAGCTTTCTCAGCAGCGTAGGGTGCAATTTCCATTTCCCCACAAGCACTTTAGACGTTTCTCCTGATGTCCATTTAACTTAGTAATGCTACGTTCATAGAATATCAGTTTCTTTCATCTCCTCCTGCCTCATTTGGAGAGAAGTGATTTTATATAGAAACAAAACAGAAAAACCACCCAACCCCATGTAACTTTCCAGGTTCAACCCCAAATCAGAGTACAGTAAGTGGATATACAAAACACATTTCCCATTGGTCCAGTCAGGAATACCGGAAAACCTTTTTTTTTTTTTTTTTTTTAGTTGTGCCCTTCAGTAACTTTCAAAGAAACTGGGCAGAATAGCAAGGGAAAGCCATACCCAAAACACATAAAGGGCACAAGCTACCTGTAGTTTATAGTATTCCTTCCCGGCTGAATTGCATGCCTGGGGCGGCTCCCTCTATCACAGAGTGTTCCATTTCTGAAAGCATAAAGCAAAGGAGGAAATATCTAAGCTATAAAATGTCAAATTGCTTTCCAAACTGGTTCCAATTTCCAACCACATCAAGAAGGGTGTCTGAGAGGACAATCAGCTTTTGCACTAACCCAATACATATACAATTATTTATTTTTAAAAAATTTTCCTCGGGAAGGCATCGTCACCAAAGGAACGTTTGGGGTTATTCTGAGGCTATTGGCCTCCAATCCTTTAAAATCTCCTTTTGTAGCTACAGTCTATTTGCCTTTTTCTGTTTCCTTTAAAATTTTTGTAAATCAAATAAACCACAATTCAATTTATTTAGGGAAAAAAAGACTGAGCACTGGATATATTTTATCCATTTTCTGGGAATAAGATGCTGGTGCCCTCCCCCAGAGCAACTTAGGGAAAAACAATCAAAACTTTACTTTTTCCCCAGAATGCTAATGGGAAAAGGTAAAACCTCCTGGAAGAGACAAGACGTGTTTGGGGGGCATTTATCATTACCAGGTCTCCTGAAGGGGCTGCTTGTCCATGCAGTCACTTCCATTTCCCTAGACCTGGGTATAAAGTCAGAGCTCCGCCTGCACCTTTCAGAACTTGGATTTTGTGAACAGATATTGTCATGTGACCTTTTGTGCTATTTCTAGTGCCTAATTTCCTGCAGGAATCATCTCACTCGTGCCCAAAGAAACTTCTTTTGTGTTTTTTTTGTATTTATTTATTTATTTATTTATTTATTTATTTATTGTCAACTGGTGATAAGTGTGCTCATGTTTTGTTTATGTGAAATGTCCTAATCTTGTCTTCCTTTATGAAGGTTTCTTTGCTGGATATTGAAGTCTAGGATGACACAGTTTTTGTTGGTCTGTTTTGCCCCCAGCACTTTACACTTGCTGTTTCATTGCCTAGCCGGCTTTGTTTCTGATGAGAAGCAATGATATCATTTTGTCACTATTTCCCTGATATTATTTTGTCACTATTTCCCTGGATGTTTTACATAGATTAAAAAAAAAAAAACATTCTGTGCCCTTTCTTTTTTAAATAATGTATTTTAAAAAGATGACCTTTTAAAATTTATATGAAGTCCAACCCTTTGTGCATCATGCCCGTGGTATTATATCTAAGAAATCTTTGCATATCTGTGTTATAAAACTTTTCTTTCCTCCCGTGTGTCTCCTCTATTGCTCATGCAGAATGCATTACTTCAGACACGCGTATCGGGACAATGCTCCAACCCTGTGGTCGGCATACTGTGGCTCTTTGGCCCCTTGAGTGTGGCTCTTGCACAAAATACCACAGCCGGAGCGAGTCTGTTTTGAAGAAGTGGCGTTAGAAAAAAATTAAGTTTAAAAAACTTGGCTCTCAAAAGAAATGTCAATCGTTGCAGTGTGGATATTTGGCTCTGTTGACTGTTGAGTTTGCCGGTGACTGCTCTAACCAATTGAGCTACCAGGGAAGGGCAGTGAGGATGGTTTTGGATGAGATTAAGTTTTCATCGGGTGGATTGAGTAAAGGAGATTACCCTAGCTGTGTGTGGGCGGGCCTCAGCCCACCAGCTGAAAGCCTGAATAGAGCAAAAGGCTTACTGTCTTCTGAGTGAGAGAGAATTTCTGGCCTGAAGGCCCCCACACAATGGCTTTAGGAGGGGACACCAGCACCCCTTGGACCTGTGGCGGCTGAACTATTCTGTGGCCTCTGCAGGTCTTTGTGTGAGCCAATTCCTCAGAATTTTCAAGAAGGAATGTATGCACATAGGACACACACATTTGTCCTGACATATATCATTAATTGGGCTCAGAGCCCTAGAGCATGTGTATGGGATGTATAATGATGTCTTATAAAGCACGTATAGGACATTTGTAGGGAACTGTTTCTCTGAAGGATTCCTGATTAACATATATAAACAAAAGTAGAGCGAAAGTGTGAAAAATAGTGTGTAAAGCTCACTGCCACCTCTGCAGTCCAGGTGAGAATGGAACGCCCTTTCCTGCCAGCAAAGGCCCATTTCTTAGAATCTGACATGGCGACCTGGCAAAAGGGCAGTGATGGCTTTTGCAGGGCTGGGGAGAGAGCCTCGTCCTACTTGTTCACCCTGACCCTTTCCATCCTGAGCCCATCTGGTTGGCTGCTAAAATGCTCACTGCACTTGCCTTGGCAAACATTTTGTTTCCCTGAGTCGGATCTAGAGTCATAAATACCTGTATGTAGCTCCGCTCTTAAAAATAGCCAAGTAGCATCCCGCAAACAGTACTCACTTCCTGTTGAACCAGACAGAGAAGTAGGCAACTCACCAAGCCAACGTGGAGAGAGCAGCGGCAGACCATGGAACCTGGCCACTTGTGCCAGAGGAGCTGGCTGAGAGCGGAGCATAAAATGCAGTCTAGACCTGGCCCAGCCTTGAGCTCCTCCAGGAAGCTGAGCTCCAAGTGAGGAATTTGGGCTCTTATTTTCCCTGGTGGGAAAATACTTAGAGATCATTCATATGATACTGGATGATTATGTGTAAAAACCATGCTTTTATTTTTCTTCTTTGAACTCCTAGCATTGCTTTTCTTTTCGGAGTCCCCAACCCAGCACTATTTTTCTAAGCCTGTTCATTCAACAGCGTGAACATCCCTTGCGTGCCTCTGCCGCAGACAATCTTCTTTAAGATTCTCTGAGTTCGTAGTAATCTATATCTTTGCCATTTTCTCCATTGGATCCTCCAAAATATATATTTCTGGTCACTTGACTCTATCTTACTCATCTCCTTTGCTTTTCCCTGGCTTGATGATTTGTCCCTTTTCCCCTCTCTGGTCCAAAGGAGCTTGACCTAATGTGGCAATGATTTCCTTTACATAATGATGGGTTGGGAAGGAAGAGGTGGGTTAACTTTCCTAATAGTCAGCAATTGGAAGGAGTTACCTCCACCCATGTCAGTTGGCTCTTCCCCTCAATCTTGATATTTTTTTAAATATATGGCGTCAGGAAAGGCCTGCGCCTTTACTTTTTTTTTTTTTTTTAAGTCAATAAGGGAAGTGGGATTCTTAATGGATTCCTCAGATTTTTCTCTATTTTCCTTGCAAATCTGACGGGAATGTCTCATTTTCTGGGTCACATATTACAGAAAATTCTGGTGCTTCTGCCTTTGAATTTGTGGCTAACCAGAAGGTAGAAAAAGGAGATAATGCAGTTTATTGAAGTACTTAGCTGAAAAACACGTCTCAAGACATAACGAATGGCTTGTTTTACATGAATAAAATACATTTTTCATACACTTATTGAATCCCAGAAGCTGAACAATTCCGATTATATCAGATATAGAAAAGTATTTCTATATTAATTAGTGGCTCACCTTTTTGCCAAAACTAGCAGTAGAGTCATTTCAGAACAGGAGTTAGAAAACTTATTCTCTGAGGGGACAGGTAGGAGACATTTTCTGCCTCCATCTCTGTTGTGAATACTCAACCCTGCAATGGTGGAAGTAGACCCACGGGATACGTCAACACATCAGGTGGCTGAATTCTCAGAAAATTTATTTGCAAAATCAGGTGGCCACCTGCTTTGGCCTGACGACTCCTTGTTTTAGGACAATAAGTTTCAAGTAATAAACTCAGAGCCATATATGTTGTTTAGAAACATACTTCTTACAAGAAACACATAGAAACGAGTGTAAAAGAAACCTGGAATGAAAGCTAAACAGGCAGAGTGAGAGCCCCCCTCTCGGACTCACAGTTGCTGAATCACTGCAAGATAGGACTGGGACTCTACCTATCACCCAGTTTCCCAGTTTGCTTTGCATGAACTTGACATTTGCTGCTACTCTAGAGCTATCGATGGGAGGGTTAGCTCACCCACAACATAGCACATTCAGGAGGCAGGAGGTTGTCTTGGGAACCCTTCATCTCTGTGTGTTATGAGTTCCAGGAAATTGAATTCATTAAGGGAATGGGGTTTCTAATCACCTAAGCATGGCTTCAGATGCAGGGAATGCCATTTTACTGATTGGGAAACCCTTGACACACCATTCAATATCAACTTCTATTTTGGTGAAGTCAAGATCATATCTACGAAAGGTGGTCACCATCACCATGAGGAACAAGGAAATAACAGTTGTAAAATGCTCAGCATCCTTCCTCAATGCTAGTCAGCAGTTACTTTGAATGAGAGGTTTTGATCAACTCGCTACCCACTTTTGGTTCTGTGGTCCACGGAAGCCTGTTCTGGTCAGGGTCCCAGCAGAAGTCAGCACACGGGATGGGGAGAGAAGGCTCACAGGGGTAGCCTGTGGCTCAGGACACACAGGGAGCCATCCTACCCAGCACCCTCCTCCTCTGTGCTTCAGTGGCAAGGCAGTCACTAGGTCTCAACCCTGGTGAGGTCAGGGCAGGTGCTCACCCCGTTAGAGAAAGAAAAAAGAGAGAGACGAGTAGGTTCATGGGTTTGGCCTCGGAAGACTGGTCCATTCACCATTTCAGAACTCAAAGCCTTTGCTTTTAAGAGAATATTAATAGAATGCTTCCATCTTAAAGTAATGATGATCTTGACTCCACAAAAGGGACAGGTGCCTTTCATACCTTGCTTTAGTCCTCATAGTATTTTGGAAGGGTAGGTACCTGTCCTGCTAGCTCATTGATAGGAGACATGAAGATGGGAGCATGGTGGATTTTGTCAGTCTGCACAGTTGGTAACCTCAGAACTGAGGTTTGCAGAGCTACCTGTCTCAGATCCTCTCCTGTGCCCTCATTTTCAGCACTTGCTACCCATTGTCATCAACCCCTGAGATTTGAAAACAAAACTAGTCCCATCATGCCCTGGGGATTCTGGCTCAGTTGGCCTTGCGCAGGGGGTTTGGAGGGGGAGCTCAGGTATTTGCATTTTATAAAGCATCCTTCCCCCTGTCTGAGAGGTTCTCACTGTATGTAAGAGTTGAGGACTACTGTTCTCCATACTACTTTGTTCTTTAAAATCGCACGTTTTCCTTCTGTAAGTGACCTCTGTTTGCTTGTATGTGTCAATATTATTAACTACACTATCTATAAACATCTCAAATGCTAACTTGAGAGCTAGCCAAATACTAGGATATTTAAAAACCTTGTCTTGACGTCAAGCATGGAAGATCAAATACACTAACTTTGTGGTTGCTAGTAAGCGTTCCCAGTGTTTGTCTAGCTCCAAAAAATCACTGTATTTGTTTTTTTGGCATCGGAAGCTAGTCAGTTCCACAAACCGCGTTCACTTCTGATCAAAGGCAATTCTAGGTCGCCTGCTGGGTAGAACTGGTCCAGCCAGTTATGCCCAATCCGATGGTGTTATCCACTCTGAAGAAGGTGGACAATACAAAACTAAGCCATGTCAGGTGAGTTAACATGACTTACCTTAATTAGGGATTTGACCCTGGTAAGCCGTTATTTTCCTATTCTATGTTAGCCTGCAGACTCTTAGCAGGCCTGGTATATGTCAGAGCAACCTTTTCAGAGTTGGAAAAGTGAGCAGACTGGAATGCTTTTGGGAAATACTGATGGCAGCAGATAAGACTACCCACAGGTGAAGTTTCTGGAGAAAAGGCGGTAGAAGGAGTGGAGATTAGAAGTAGGTCTAGCTGGTTTGGTTTTCCTTTGGTATAACCTTGGCCATAGTAGTTCATTTGTTTAAGCCTGAAATCAAACACACACACACACACACACACACACACACACACACACACCCACACCTTTAACCTGGAGAAAATAATACCTGCCTCTCAAGGATGCATCTTCATTTTGAAGACCATGGAGAAGCAGATAGAGGGAATTTAATAAGGATTGGTTACTTACGATGATGCATACCAGACTTTTTATTGTGTGAGCTGTGTGTGTGACAATTATTTATTGCCTTAGCAGTTCTTTTAGAAGAATAACTCTATTTTTGGCAAATAGGGAAAAAAGTTTTAAGTAGTGAAAGAGCTGAACTGATAATATTTAGAGCAAATACCTTAGTCTGTCACATCTTTTTGGATTGATTTAATACAGAATTTGCATTGATAAAGTTCTATTCCAGAATTAGGTTGCTGTATTTTTTGCACAGGTAATTTATCATTTTGTCATTTTTAGTTTCTTATAGAATTCTTTTCCAGGTTTATGGGTGACATTATCTTTCTTTCATTTTGATAGGCATTTGAACTCATTATTTATCATGAAGTGTAATAGACAATTTAGCTAATAAATAGTTCCTTGTGTTTTTGAGGATCACTCATAAAGTTAAATGGTACATAAACCCGATGCTGATGACTTGGGTTCTTTATTTCATGAGCATACATGTGCGTGGAATGGCATAGTGCAGCTCCTCATGCAGGATGACGTTGGAATAACCAAGGTAATTAGGGATCCTCTGAAGGACTTGAGTTTGGTTCTATTTAAAGCAGTTCATTCTGCATGGATCTGAAGGGACAGGTGCTTCATGGGCTTTGAATTGCTTTTGGGTAAGGCTACTAGAGCTCTAGCCCAGAGTTTCTCAAACTGGATCTGATTGACATTTGGGGTCACATTATTCTTTGTTGTTGGCGAGGGGGGCTATGCTGTGTATTGTAGGATAGTTAGCAGCATCTCTGGTCTCCCCTCATTATGTGCCAGTTAGCATCCCTCTCCAGTTGTGCCAATCCCAAATGTCTCCAGACAGTACTTAATGTGTTCTTGGAGGCAGGATAAAAGCACCTGCATCCCAGGAGGAGATGCTCTTATCTGCTCTGCATGACTGTTCGGGTCTGGGTAAGGTAGTCCATGTCCGAATAAGTTCCTACTCAGGAGTGAGGGTTTAAGGGATGTTTGGTTGTTTTATATGGTCTTCAGAGGCTACATTAAAAGGGCACCAATGTATGGCAACAAGAGGCAACCGTTCTGAGATTGGATCCTTGTCTGTACTCTAAGTCCTAAGACTTCATCCACCTCTTTGTGCTCCTCTATGCTTCCATTATGACTGAATGGAGGAACTAATGTTGCACATTGAGCTGAATGAACTAGGATACACAGACCTTACAGGCACAGCCTTCAACTGTCTTGCTCTTAATTTTGTACCAGTGGTTGAAAGAGTGCCCAACATAAAATAGAGCTCATTAAATATTTGTTTAAAAGAATGAATGGACATACAAATAAGTTGTGTGAAGGTAAGTAGGTCAGGAGATCTGGGAAAAGTCCTTATTCTGCTATCAATTTGCTGAGCAAGTCACTTCACCTTCCTAAACACCCAGATCCTCCTCCAGCTGAAATCTCATGGCTCTGGCAAGGTTCCAGGCAGTGTTGTGTAATTTATGCGAGGTATTCCTCTCTCAAATAAGGCTGAAATCTTAAATGGCTAGTGCAAAACTAATTAGCAGTTAGGTTGTGTGGAATCAGGAGAGAATAATCAACTAAAGAAACAGTCCTATTCCCATGCAATTGAAACATTGGTTATTTCTTTGCAGGTATTTCTGAAATAGGTAATAAATAAATTTTCAATACACCTCCTAAGATATATGTTGTGGTAGAAATGAGTCAGTCCTAAAGGGTGTTATTTGACTAGCTTGTGAGCTGTTTGATAATAATAATCTTAGCGAGTCACGACATCATAAGAATGCCAAGATGAATAACCAATGTGGAAAATTCATTTCCCAGACTGAGGGCTGGAGAACTACTTCCACAGGAAGCCTGATTACCACCCACATAGACTAGTCAGGAACAGTGACCACAGTTTGACACCACTCTAACTTGGAAAGGTAGAGTACAAACAGATTGCAAATGCAAGCAAAGCTGCCCATAATCCCAGAGCAAATCCGGATGTGAAACCAACATGGCTCAAGTTGCCTACCCATGCCCATTTAGCCAAGGTTATGTAGATAGTGCTAATTGTAATTTATGGCTGAGGCAGATTTTTCTGGCAATGCTCAAGATTTTCTGTGGAAAGTTAGAAAAAGGCAGAGGCTCCTGAACATTAAAACAAATTTTAAATTAGGAAAAGTTTGTTTGATGGCAGGTACAGTGGATGTGGTTATTCACATTGGCTGCTAAGGGTGGTTGAACAAGCATTGTGGCCAGGATTGGCTCTTTGTGGTGCCAGCTCTGTGGCAGTCTGGGAGGAGCGGAGAACCCAGTCACAGGGAAGAGAGAGTGTGGTGAACAGGCAAGTCCCACGATCACAGGAAAATGGCTATAGAGTCATGATGGTATAGGGGATGGGGAGCCAAAGAGGCCAAAGCTTCACGTGGGTCATGAACCTACTATCAGGGTGGATGTTGAGAACAAAGGGGTTTCTGAGCATGGTACATGGTGCTAAAGTGACTAGGGGCATGATGGAATTTCTGTCGAAAGGAATTCGGAGCTTCAGAAACATCCAGATCCTGAGAAAGTGGAGAAGAAAGAAGATCCTAGGATAGGATACAGGCAACAACTCCTCTGCCAAGCTCTAGCGACTGTCAGACTGGTGTTGGGGTTGGATTAAGAAACCTCGGGGAACTTAAGAGATCAGGGTGGATAGAATTGGGTCCCACACACAGGATAGCTGCACCAGAAATATTGGCAGAGTTGGAGAAGTTCTTCTGTTCAGAAATAAAAAGATTCTGTTTCATTTCTACTCTTAAGTACCATGGTAGGTTTTGAGAAGATAAATGTCCCTATTCTCAAGAAGTATGTTTAATCTAGAAAGGAGGGAGAGGTAGAGATATAAACTATAGAGATGCAGTGGAACTCTGAGAGGTTACATACCAATGAGGTAGCCCAAAATCTAAGAACAATGAGCAGCTGCAAAGAAAGAAGAAATTTGAAGACTTGTTTACCTGGGGCAAACATGGCCGGAAACACAGGTGGGAAGAATTCATCTAGAATTCTTCATGCACCCGGGAAGGCCAGTATGGGCTGGAGAGAGTGGGGAGGCCCTGGAGGCTCCAGTACAGGAACAGTTTATACCCACTGATCTTCTGTTCCCCGTGAACTCTAATAGATGCTCATCAAAAGATTGGAGAGAGTTCTGAGAAACTCTCCCTAGTTGTGCAGACCTGGAGGGAGCACAGCAGAGCCATTGTGGGAGGGGCATGAGGCTCCACATTTCACCTGCACAAAAGCCTAGGAGGCAGGGGTGGGCAAGGAGCACTCTACAGTTCACTGGGAGCTTTTAAAAATTAATGCCAGAGCAGAGCAACTGATTTGGAATTTCTGGAAATGGGCTAATCCTTTCACAAAGTCTTCCAAGTTATTCTAACATGTAGCCAGTATGAGAAGCATTGTCCCACATTTAGCTTTTGCATACCAGCATTCTCTTCCCTCTGGCAGACTTCTTCCTGATCCATTACTTGGCCGTCTGTGTGTGTGTGTGTGTGTGTGTGTGTGTGTGTGTGTGTGTGTGTGTGTGTTATGTGTGTGTTATGTGTGTGTATGTGTGGGTGAGGGATTCTGTTAAGATTTACAGCCTCTGACCCATATCCAGTCACTTCGCAAATGCATGTAATTCAGATGGGGCTGCTCCTCTGGTCTGTAGGCACACTCACAGCGAAGGAATTTGTATGATTTCTCTTAGGATCATACTCTATGACCCTTTTACAGTTATTATGAAGTTCCAGCGCAATTAAATACTGGAAACAATGCAAAAATCAATCCCAGATCCAGGGTATGCAGAATTATAGTGGAAGCAAGAAAGCTGTAATGAAGAAATGCGATGTGTGGCAGCATAATGGAGAACTGCAATTAATTTGAATTGGCACCTCTTAAAATAAGTATTCCATGATCACGATAAGTATTATGGTAGATTTAAATAAATATAGATTTATAGATTTATAGTTTTCAGATGTATTCATAACCATCATCTCATAGTGAAAAGCTGGAAGTTGAGGTTGTTGTTTCAGATGCCCAAATCACATATTCTTTAGACTTGTCAGGAAAAACAAAAAGGTGTTGAAATGGACACTTGCTTATTTGGGTGTCCTTTCAATTGAAAGTTGGGTGTTGTTTATATAGGAACCTGAGCCTTTTATTGATCAATTTTTATTAATTTACAACTCTAAATTATAGAAGACTGAGAAGAATATAAATAATTCTCGTGTGTACAGATGCAAATACATTTAGTCTGGTGGATTTGTAATTGATTTCTACCCTGTTGAATAGATGGCTCAAATACTACATTTTATTCCTGGTGGATCTTGATTCTTTTCCATCTATTAGCAAGTTTATTTTAGCATTCTTGATTGCCTGTATTTGTATCTGTTTTCAGATTTTTCTTTGAACTGGTTTTAACATCCTATACATGTCTCCTCATTAATATGTTAAATAAAAATTTACATGTTTATTGTATATTTTTATTATGAAATTCAGAATTTTGCTCTTTTGAAAATTTTCATATAGCAGACTTGAATTCAGAGCTTCTGCTTCCAATCCCAGAGTTCATTAACTATGGAAATTCAAATGAGCTAAGTAAATATTGCTTCTGCAATCTGTCAATTCCACAAAACAAAAGAGCACCTAAAACACATTGACCAGAGATATTTCAGTAAGAGAAAATACCACTTTGTCAGAAAAAAGTATTTACATATTTAAAAATATATAAAGTGATTTTTATTCACAGACGTCATGATTGCATAAGTAGACAATCCATAAGACTGCACAGATAATGAATTTGCCTTAATAAGCAACTTTGGCAAGATCTCTGGATACAATAAACAGAAAATGGAATTAAAAAGATACCACTTATAGTTGAATTGAAACATACAAAATACTTAGGAATAAATCTAATTATAAATGTACAAACTGTCTACACAGAAACTGGAAAACATTAGTGAGAGAAATAAGACAGATACATATATATGTTCTTAGAAGATCAAATTGTTTACAGATTATGACTCATTCCATATTGATCAATAGATCAAATGAAATGCCTGAAGATAGTTCCTGGAAATTGGCAAGCTGATTTCAGAACTTACTTGGAAATGCAAAGGGCATAAACTAGCCTAGAAAGTCCCAAAGAACAACCAAGTTGGGAGAGTCAGAACCCCAGGTATGAAGACTTGTTATAATGCTGCAGTATTTACACACAAGTGTGGTATTAGCATATAATAGACAAATAGGACAGAATAGTAAGCATGAAAAAAAAAACACGTGTATGGCTACCTGATACAAAGGGTGGTCTTTTCAATAGATGGAGCTGAGTCAGTGTGGTATGTCTAAGGAGCTAAAGACATATTCCCTCTGTCTTCTGTCAACCCCAGCAAAGACCAACCAAAAACCTGTTGACTAAGGACACTGCATATAATAGATCTGTGTTCAGCACAAGTCAGAGAATGGCATCCAGGGCTTTAAGATTTGAACCTAAATGGTTAAAATTAGATCTTTCAAGGGTAGAAACTAATTAAGATTAAAAATCCAGGGCATAGTAGTTTAGGATTGGTTCAAGAGAGAGTCTTGAAGTGAGTCTAGATAAGTAAACTGATTTTTGATAAGTGAACTGCTTGCTCAGGTGAGAAATCTATTATCCTGATTGGAGAAATATATAAGCAAGATTTTCGCTTGGAGAAATTGGTTTGCAGGAATTTCTTGAACCAAAGTCCTGTCCCAGTTGGCCTCATTTCTTTATTGTGCTAATTAACTATATGGATGTGATCCTTACTACTCCCACCTTCTACTTCACACCACACACTGAAGACAATTCCATATGAAAAGTAGATCTAAATGTAAAATTAAGTAAAGCTTCTAGGTGAAGGTATTGGGGGATATTTTCATGATCTTCAAACAGATAAAGATTTCTTAAATAAAAAAGATAATTCTCCATAATACAGTAACAATGGATAATTGATCTACATTATATTAAGAATCCTGTTAATTCAAAATAAAGCATTAAGATAATTAAAGGCAGAAAACAAATAGAAAAGTCCTCAAGCCCAGCTGGCATGGCTCAGTGGTTGAACATCGACCTATGAACCAGGAGGTCACATTTCAATTCCCGTCAGGGCACATGCCCCAGTTTTGGGTTCTATCCCCAGTGTGGGGTGTGTAGGAGGCAGCCGGTCAATGATTCTCTCTCCTCTTTGATGTTTCCATCTCTCTCTTCCTCTCCCTTCCTCTCTGGAATCAATAAAAAAGAAAAGTTGTCAGAAGATTTGAACATAAACTGTACAGAGAGACAATCCAAATGGTTATTAAAGTTGAGAAAAATCCTAACTTATAACTCAGAAATTCCACTTCTCTTGGTGTACACCTGAAAGATGGACATAAACATATTCACCAAAAGACATGTATGATAATTTCTACTAATAGAAGAATCTATAAATAAAGTTGTGGTTCATCCATACAATGGAGAAAGAAGGAGAATTAATAATTTATTGCCTATGCAACAATGACTTACAAACATAATGCTAAGCAAAAATAGCCAAACACAAAAAAATTAATAGACTGATTCTAATTACATAATAAAGTCAAAATACAGTGAAATTTAATCTATGTTGTTATAAATCATAGCAATGCTTATCTTTGGTAGTAACTTTCTACTTTGTGGTCTGAGTGCAGGTTGGATATACAGAGTGTGTCCACTTTGTAAAAATGGCATTAGGCTGTCCTTTTCTGTACTTTTAGCTGAATTTCCCTGCAGGTGGAAATGGAGGCCTGGGGAAAGAAAGGAAAGGAAAAGGGAAAGACTGAAGGGAAAATTCCTTTCTATGGGTCTACAATGTCATGGCCACCATAGTGACATGTAAAGCAATATGGAAAACGAACAGCAAAAGCTAATGACTTCACATGAACCCAAACAAACGAAAGGATGAGAATGTTATTCTGGAGTGAGCACAGCCTCGGTTCACCTCTCTTTCAATTCTTAGTACTCTCCAGGCGAGTGTTTTTCTTGGTGTCAAGCTTAGGCCTTCATACCTCATTAAAGAAGCATTTATGGTGGGATGGGTGCTCTCTCTCTGGCCTGGGAGCCACATTTAGATCTCAGTTGACAGCCCAGCCCCCATGCTTTCTAGTTCCCACGTGCCACTAGCATGAAAGAGCATGTGTACTGAAGTGGGAGCTTGGGGATGGGGTGCTGGGAGTTCCGGAAGTCATCCTTCACTCTGAAACCCGGATTCATGCCATCCCCTCCAGACTGCACATGTGTGGTGGAACATTTGCTGCAAGGTGACTCTAACATGGGTTTCAGCTGACATCCTTTCTGCTGGTTCCAGAAATACAAATTAGCCTGTGTTGGCAGCAGATTAGGGGCTGCTCTTTTAAGCAGTCTTTCATTCTGCAGTTTTATTTTCCATTCATCTTGCCAAGAGAGTCTCTTTTTTTCCAGAAGTTTCTCCTCTACTCTCCCTGCCCTCCTCTTTCTTTTTTTTTTCTTTTTTCTTTTTTTTCCCTTCGAGATCCAACTATGTCTTTCCTGGAGCCTTTTGCTGTTTCTTATCCTCGTATACTCTTACGCTGCCTGCTCCTTTCATCTGTGCACTTTTATCTCTGATTTAGAAATTCTTGGCCAGCAATAAAACTGTTTCTAAAGTAAGCACAACTCAAGTGGGTACATGACTTGTTTTGTTCAATAAAACTTCACTGACCTTTTAGATTTCCTTGAATCTCTGATATTTGTGCTGTAGACTATCAAACCAATTATCATTCATTATCAAATTATTGATTGTCTAGACCTGGCCCATAATGAGAGTTTTATTTCCCCTTAAGTCACAGGAATGTCAGCAAGAGGATTTAACCATATCCCACATTTCTCGACCTTTTACATTTACTCCCTACAAGATTAGACCATGTGATAATGCCTATATTTAGGGAGCCTTCTTAAGTGTAAATACCCCATCACCAATGCGTATGCATGTCTCAGAGAAGGTCAGCAGTGTTGACAGCCATAGAGTGGAGAAGAGCCAGGGCCAGTTGGACTATGGACTACTCCATTTCCACCCCCTTCTGCTGATTCTTCCATAATAGCTCATGGTTTATCTTGTTTACAACTTTCGGACGTTGGAAGTCTCTTTATTATCAGAGGCCTTGCCATTTACGTACAGGAAGGATGACTGCGCAGCCCTGGGGTCTGTGGTTAGCCTGCACTATTTGGGTATCTCCAGGGAGGGAGGAAAGGACAGCGGTTTGAGCCCCGTGGAAAACCCTGCCCAGTGACTAGGAGCCCCGGCATTGGTGGAGACTTTCTGTGGTGTTAGCTCACGTCCCTCTAGCTTAAAGTTTAGAAAAAGGACACTATTTTCCCCTCCAGTTTTCTGTGAGTTGGAAATCTCCAAAGCCACCTCACCACAAGGCATCTTGTTGTTGGCCCTTTATTAATCTGTGTCTCGGATGTGATGCTCTTCTTTAGCACGAAGTAGGTGTCTTTGGAATGTTAGGGGTGAGTTCCATAACATCCTTCCCCAAGCCTTGCTTTTATTTCACTCTGTTAGAAGTGAATGAGGTTTTTATGGAGAAAGATCTCTAGTAACATTTAACAACATTTTTATGTTTTATTTCTAGTACCACTTGAACCTAATTCAATTATAAAGTAAGTAACAGAGGAGATAGATCTTGGCACCCTGGCTAGTATGAGAGGTCCCAGATTTATAGTCCACTAGAGGCCTGGTGCAGGGATTCGTGCACTAGTGGCATTCCCTGGCCTGGCCAGCGCCCTCTCACAATCTAGGACACCTCTGGGGATGTCAGAGAGCCAATTTTGGCCTGATCCCCACAGGCCAGGCTGAGGGACCCCACAAAAATCTGTGCACCAGACCTCTAGTATGCATATAAGATCTTTGATTAATCTCTTCCTGCTCTTCCCCTAACTCCCCTTCCCTCAGAGATTCATCATTCTGTTCCATATTCCCATGCCTGTGCATTGAGTGTTGGCCCCCTGATGGTCATTGTGCATCATAGCTACTGGTTGAACCATTGCATAGTTGCTTAGGTTTTTATATAGACAGAATAATCTATTTTAAATGCTGGTTAGTTTTCCATGTTTATTTTCGATCGGGTCAAGTCAGTGGCCTACAAATTCAGGGAACTCTTAGAACTGAGATACCACTTCCTCTCTATCTCTGTTGGTAAAGAGTGACTATTTATTTGGGGGAGAGGGGAGCCTCAGCTAAGACTGTGACTCTTAGTTATGTCATTTGGGTTCCAGGCCATGAGCATGGCTTTTGGGAAAGAGGTAGCTGCTGCAGTGTTTCTGTGTAGAGTCTGTCCTTGGAATACAAAGAAGAGGAGGAGGGGGGAATTCAGGTGGACAATTTCAGGATCATTTGTATGCCCTGTGTCTTGGTTTCCTAGTTTCTCTTTCATCTTCCAAAGGGATGGGAGCCTAGCAACACAGACATCATTGTAATGTTGACCAAGCTTCATTTCTAATGTGCTAAAGTTTTCATTAGACAACCTTTTATCACTAAGTGTTATGATGATATTTTATGTCTAGTGCTTTGACATCACCTAATCACAGGTGACATTGTTTGAGCCTCAAAACTGTAAGGAGAGATGGTTAAAGTAAGAACAATGCTCTATATTTTACAAATAGCAGCTTGAAGCTTCAAAGTCATGTAGCTACAAAATGATGGACCATGTTTTAGAATCTTAGCATCTCTCTGCTATAATTTGCTGCAGCGTTATTGACTTCAATAGTTTTAAGAAAATAAACATTTTTAAACTTTTTAAAAAGTCTTTTTAAAAATTCTACTTACTTTTTAAAAATTTCTTCAATCCATTCCCCAATTAGAAAAGAGGGGATTTCCCTTAACCAGCTGGTAGTCAAGTTCATTTTGTATAACTAATAAGGAAAAAAAAACTTAAAGAAAAAAAAAAGCAAAATGTTACTCTGTTTCACTGAACTGATTTAAGACATAACAAGGGAAATGGGGAAAAATTGGACTGTCCTGACAGATAGCTTTGTTTGCCAAACTACAGGCAGATCAGGATTTAAGAAGCTTAAACTCCTGGAAAATAAGAGATGAATTCCAACTGGAAATTTTAAGAAGTGACTTTCCAAAGTAGGGCACTATAGACCCGCGAGATGTTACAAACACAGAAGTTAAAGCGACTGCCCTTGAGTCAAACTCTAGGTTCACTCGCTCACACAGCTGAAGGCAGGCTGTAGGCATCGGTGACCATTGTCATTGTCAGAGGTGCAAACACATTCTATACCTTCAACAGTTTCAAACATTCTCCTACAGTGGATGACTGTGAAAACCCACTGAGACCCCCGGGACTACAGTACAAACACAGATATATAAACATGCATGCATTAAATGTCTCCAACAGCGACCAGAATGTTAAATCGATTTTATGAGAAGTTGGTTTTCCAGCCACTGAGTGGCTGTAAATGTTAAGTGTTTTTACAGGTTGTTGCTCTCCCAGCTGCTTAGCTGCCTTAAATGTTATCTCTCTCTCACACACACACACACACACACACACACACACACTTGCTTTTCCAGCTGGTAAGCCTCTCTGTACATTTTTATGAAGTTTTTCCTCATTCTTTTACTTGCTAAATCTATTTATATTTTACTCACAAAAAGCAAGTGCAAAATTGCCTTGGCATCATCCAATTTTTATTGTTATTGTATTTTTAAAAATGACAAATAAAAATTCCATCCCCATGGCAGGGCCTTCTAGAGAGCTGGGGCTCCACTTTTAATGAGTCTAAGATGCACATTGTGAGTTCAGCCCGAAGTTGAGATACCACAGGAGCACTCCCCTTGCGGTGCGCCCAGTGGAAACACTGTTCTTGTGGTGTTTCCATTGGAAATATTGCACTTGCGGTGGTATTTTTTTCAATGGAAAAACTATTACTGGGGCATTATTGAGTGCTGCAGGAAATGCTGGCTGGAGTCTCGTAACAAATGGCCAAGGGCAAGAGATGCTGAACTAGAGAATTACATTAAAGCAGACACAGATGGAAGCAAGGGGTTGTAAGAGGGATGATGATGATAATGATATTTTATTTGAGAATGCAAAGTCCCTGTTACATTATAATGAGGAAAGGGGGAAATTTTTTATAATTAGCTGAAGTTTTGTAAAACAAAACAAAACAAAACAGCAACCCAAGATAGAATTAGGGTTAGGAATAATACTTACACTTGATAGACTGAAAACAAAAGTGAGATCATAAACCGTGTGTGTGTGTGTGTGTGTGTGTGTGTGTGTGTGTGTGTGTGTATGCTTTATTGTTCTATCCTAAGATCTATTCACAAGCTCTAGAAGTAAGTGGACAAAGGCAAAAACAACAGGCAAGGCAAAAGGAAGGTGTTGGAAGAAAAAGACCCAAGGAGACTATTCTGAAGAATTTTACCAAGCAAGTTAGAGGCTGGACTCTTGGCCTCACGTAAAGCAGCTTGAAAGAATTACCTGGCTGCCCAGGCTCTGCTGAGTTTGGCCTGGGCTTAGTGCTTCCCTTCATTCCCTAGCACCACTGACCCCCAGCGGATTCCCTGCTCCTGTTGGGCAGGACTCTCACCAGTTCTCACTCATGCCTGGCTGTCTTTCACATTTGGTTTCCTGCATGATCACCTCCTTCCTGGGATGGCTTCACGGATCTACATTTCTCCCGGGCTTCCAGCCAAGCTCCACGTCCAACTCATCAAACAAAGCTTTCTGACTCCACCAACCTCCCTGGATAAACCCCTTTTCATGCATTAACCTGGAGGGATGTCTCGACAGGTCAGCCTTCCGTGTGTTGTCATGTGCTGTGCCTTAGCAGCCATGCTGAGGGCAGACATCTCGCTTTTCCTTGCTCTTGTCCCACAGCACCTGACAGGGCTCTGAGCACTGAGTAGGCGCTTAGGGCTAGCTGCTTAAAGGAGGTAAAGCAAATGTATCTTTGTTTCTCTGAATCCTCCCTCATTGAATGGTTATTTTAGCTACGATAGTCCTGGCAGCGCCTAATACAATAACAGCTTATTTTTTGTTCACATCACATTTCTACGTGGGCACTCAGGTGGAGTGGCTCTTCTCCAATTCGTGACTCAGGAACCCAGGTTTCTTCTACCTTGTAAACTGGTTTTCAACACATGGCTTTCAGGTTGTCCTGGGGGTGGCCTCTATTCCCAGCAGCTGGAAGGGGCAAAGGGAGCAGAGGACTGTGTATGCAAGGTGTCTATGGAATTGACCTGAAGAGTGGCATTTGTGTCCATATTTTATTGGTCAAAATTCCATCACATGATTTGTGGGCTGTATTATGTCCCCTTATATGTTGAAATCTTAACCTTAACTCTTAAAAGTACTCAGGTCCGGCCGGTGTAGCTCAATGGTTGAGCATTGATCTATGAACCAGGAGGTGGAGGTTTGATTCTCGGTCAGGGCACATGCCTGGGTTGTGGGCTCAATCTCCAATGGGGGGAGTACAGGAGGCAGCCAATTGATGATCCTCTCTTATCATTGGTGATTCTATCTTTCCATCTCCTTTTCAATCTGAAATCAATTATAAACTGTTTCTTAAAAATGATAAAGGCTACATATGAACAAAAATGTGGAGATAAGGAAGAGAGGATGGAATCTAGTTTAATGGATTTTTCAGTGAAGGAGTTTGAACTCTACTACAGAGACTGTTGTCTGAGAGAAGGGTCAAAGAAGGAGAATGCTAAAATTTTGGTGGAGGGGAAGACATGTTCAGTGTAACCTATGGGATGAATTTATTAGTGACAGTATATGGGGTTGCTTCTACTATATTTCAGTCTGTTTAAATACAGCCAGTAGAATGATGCCAATCAGAGGCTGAAGCACATTGAAAATCTTATTTCAAGCCAGTTCAGAATAGGCAAAACCATGGAGACAGGAAGCAGGTTAGTATTGCCAGGAGCTGGGGTGAGGGGCAAGTGGGAATGACTGCTAAAGGGTACGGGGCTTCTTTTTGTGGTGACGAGCCATTTGGGGATTAGATGGTGATGATAGTTTCACAACTTGGTGAATATACTAAAAGTCACTGAATTGTACATTTTTGAAATCATGATATGCTAATTATCTCAACTAAAAACAATTTTTAGCCGAAACTGGTTTGGCTCAGTGAATAGAGGTCCCAGGTTCGATTCCAGTCAAGGGCATGTACATTGGTTGTGGGCACATTCCCAATAGGGGATGTGTAGGAGGCAGCTGATCGATGTCTCTCTCTCATCAATGTTTCTAGCTCTCTATCCTTCTCCCTTTCTTTCTGTAAAAAATCAATAAAATATATTTTAAAAACAATTTTAGAAAATCATATAACTCACTATTTTTTAATCGTTCCAACTTAAACTCTTTCCTATGTGTGTTGATATCATTTGTTCATTTGTCCTCTTTGTTTTGGCACTGTTTTTTGATTCAGTATCTGGACCATGTTCTCCATGTTATATTCTCTTCAAATGGGCAGCTGTGTTTTTTTATCAGGACTCTGACAGTGGCCTCGCTCTAGCACAGCACTTTAGCTCTTGCTCACTTAGGATGGGTAACAAGACCCCCATCCTAGCAGGTAAGACACTGCCCCCTGAAGCTTTTCTTCATCTGGCTCCGGGCCTGACAGGGCAGGGGAACTAATTAGGCATCTGAAATGAGTTGTAAGCTTCTGAAGCTTAATCTAGGACAGGGGGCAATAAAGGTGGAAAAGAAAGGAGGAACATGAGAGAAGATCTTGTGTAAGAATGGATAGGACATGGTTCCGAATTACATCGGGGATGAAGTCAGAGAAGCAAAAGCTCAGTCACTTTCAGAGTACCAACTGGCCCAACTTCTTGCCTTTTCGTTCCTTGGACTTTCTGCCACAAGGTTCTATATTTTGATAAAGTGCTTTGCATGGTCCCTGGCATAAAGTAAACCTTTGATCAATGATAATGACTTTTGCTAGGATTTTGTGTTTGTGTTTTGTTTCTACTACTTCCCAGGAAACTCTTGTTTCCAAGCCAGTTCATTAATCATTATCATTACCATCTATCAGAAGTAGAGGTTAATATCCTCATTTTATAAAGGAGAATGCTGTGAGATGAGCAATGTTCAGTACATCGCACGAGGTCACACAGTAAATAAGGAACTGTGTTCTTGGCCTGCATCTTGGCCATGAGTCTGTACAAAGACAGAGACAGTCCTGCCAGTTTTAGACAGAAGCTGAGAGCTCCCAGAGGCCCATGGAGCCTGGGGGAGCAGGTGGAGAGAAGTGCGAAGGAGAGATGGAGATAGCATTAGTACCAGGAAAAGCAAGGTCAAGTGAGGCAACTTCTGCACTAAGGAGACAGATAAGGACAAGAGCACAACGCTCAGCTTTGGAGATCTGAGTTGGCAGGACTGAGCCTGCACACCAGCCCAGCAAGATGCAGGGCAGGGCGCCTTCCCCAGATGCCAATGCCTTGCCACTTGGATGGGGAAAGCTGAGAAGCTCTGGGAACCAAGCAACCAGGAAGAATGGCGCCAAGTAGGGCAAATCTCACAGCGAAAGTATTTACGGAAATACGGTTTTCATTTGTTGCAGTGATGAACTGAGTGACAGCTTCACCATGAGGCCTGAAAAGGCCCAGAGGCTCTTTGGAATGAAGCTCACTTGTACGATGAGGGCTCTTCACCCAGGAGCAGTTACTCATATTGAAGGATAGCCTCCAGGCAACGGTGGCTTACCCTAACTGGGATGAACCCTAACCAGCCAGCAGCTATTTTATCCTAAAGTCCATCTTCCCTTCTGATTAATCCCAATGTTATCTAATCTTCTGACAATGATCACTTATTACATAATATTACAGCTTATCTTTGTATATATACATATGTTATCTCCCCAACTAGACTCTGAACTCTTGCCAAGATAGGTACAGGTAGTCTCTTCTGATTTTCCTATGGATACTGCTTCATATATTGCAACCATTTATCAAATACTTGACTGACTGATGGATTGATTGTATCGGGCACAGAAATGACTCCCCCAAAATCGGAGCCAATGTGGCCAGGTTGGGTTTCCCCAGAAGCAGGTACTAAGTTGGAAATTAGAGGTCAGGTGCTTGGGACACATCTAAAAATCAGGAAAAGGGAAATGGCGCAGATCTTGAGGCCCAGGGAGCAGACATCAGGGACAGCATCTGAGGACAGTGTGTGTGGAGCCAGCAGGTAGCACACCTGCTCCTGCAGGAACACCCGAGGCCAAGCAGAGCTGCACAGCTGCAAGGCATTCAGCCCTGGCGGCAGCTCCCGCCCTGCCTGCCCTTGGGACGGAGCCCCTCCCAAGACAAGTTCACCCAGTTCCCTGGCAGCCGGAGTCTACGGGAACTCTGCCGGGAGCGGCGGAGAAAAGTGAGTTTGACATGCTTGGAAATATTTAGACCTGGGATGGAAGCTGCAAGGAAAATATTTACTGTTTGTTTTAAGACCACAGAGGTCTGGATCCAGGGAATCTTCAGAGAAGCACAAGAGGCTCCTGCCAAGACACCAGTTTAACGGTCTGGTCGGGGACAAAAGGGCACCCCATGTAACTAGTCTGAGTTGAAATAGAATGAGCCAGACAGGCATTAGTAGTAGGTCTGTCCCAACTGTCTGCGGAACTCTTTCCTGTAACCCTGGGATTGAGGGTTTGGGGTTACAGTTTGCATAGAATCAAAATGCTTTCTTTTGATAGAAAGCAAGCCAGCCGTAGCAGGTCATATGTAGCTGAAGGGATTGCTATCACTCTGAACCATTCAAGTGACCAGTTCTTCCCAGGACACAGGCCATCTCTGCTGTGGCCCTCAGTGAAAACTCCCCAGTCTGCAGCCCTGGTTCAGGTACACTGTAGGGCGCTTGGTCAGGGAGTTTTAGCCAGAAATTCTGACAGCAGAGAAGCCTTTGCAAATGTGATTCAGAAAGTTGCATCTTTTGAGTCTTTGTCGCATGACAAGCCCTAACCTGGGGCCTCAAGGGACCCATATTGACTTCCCTCTAATCCCTCACCTTGGCCTACAGCAGGATTGGAAATCAACACTGTAAAGGAGAAGCTTAAGAAAAACATATCAGTTATGTGCACAATACAGGGGTGGGCAAAAAGTGAGTTTGCAGTTGTTCCTATGGAAAATAATACAATAATTAACATAATAATCCTATCTAATAAAGAGGGGATATGCTAATTGACCCTCATGCTATCACAAAGATGGTGGTGCCCACAGCCAATAAGGAGGGAATATGCTAATTGACCACCACACTTTCAAAGATGATGGTGCCCACAGCCACAAGATGGCGGTGCCCAGTCCCCTTAGCCACACTGGGGTGGAAGGCGCCTTGCGCCTGCCTCCAGAGTTCCCCAGTCCCCTCAGCCCCCACAGCTGCCCAGGGCTTGCCTGAGGTGCAGGCAAGCCTGGGATGGTGGCTGCCCAGCCACCCAGGGCCACCTGAGGCTCAGGTAACCAGGACGGCTGAGGCTTGTGCTGCTGGCAGTGGCAGCAGCAGAGGTGTGATGGGGCATCACCTTCCCCTGGTCACTGGGTTGCCTACTGCCACTGAGGCTCCCAGACTGTGAGAGGGGATAAACTGGGCTAAGCAGACACCCCCTTCCAGTGCATAAACTTTCATGCCCTGGACCTCTAGTACAAGAATAAACTCTGTTTTGCATACTCACAATTATAAACCTACTTTTACCCACCTCTGCAAATATTCATATGTGCATTCCTAGAAGAGAAACATACAAAGCATTAGACTGGTATCAGATGTGTCCTACAGGAGCCTGTAAGAGGTTAACTGGGACACTAAACTGCTTTCAGATAGCATACTAGGCAGAAAAATATGTTAACTGTTGTCAACTCTCAGAAAAGCAGATTTCATGGTCTCTTGAAGTTTCCTGTTTTGCTATCAAATTGCTTCCCCCCCCCCCCCACTTTGGCAAATGATCTTTAAATGGAACCCTCTTTGCCAAGCCAATTTCTCCTGCATAACCAACATTGAGAACTAACAGCCACTTCTCAATCATTCTCCTTCCAACAGCCATAAAACAACTCCTGTTCAGAACTCTAACAGTCAACTGGTCAGACACACAGCTTCTCTCTCCACTGACGGAGATGTTATAGTCCATGCCCTTTGCGAACCCCAACTCTTTCTCCCTCCTTCTTGACTATTGCCACCATATGTGTAATCCCAACTAGTCCACTGTCTGCTGATACAACTTTAAACATTTAAAGTCCTCTGGTCAATTTCTCCCTGAGTCAAAAGGGAAGTTGTCCTACTTCTAACCACTTAACAATTAAGTGAGAAAATCATTTAAAGTCCTAAGTGGTTACTCTGACATAACCCATTATTTTCACATTTCTTCTCAGTTGTACATGAGTCATAGGAACAACTACAATGGGAAAAATTCAAGCATGCAAAAATTTATATTTACTAATGAGCTAATTTTTATAACAACCATTAGAGGGGTTAGACTCATTTGGTTCATAGCATCTTAGAACAATGAGGAATATGAAAGATTAATTAACCTAACTCTATTTTTTTTTTATCTTGGAGAAATAAAACCAAGCTAGAGTGGTAAAATAACTTTTTCAAGTCAGATAGATAGACTCTGGTGTAGCTTAAATATCCTAGAGCCCAGTATCTTATTTGAACACATAGTCATCTGAAATCTGGAGGTGTTCAAAGTATAATAGATCAGAAATAATTCATTTACACAACTATATCATTGAGCACAGCAGTCCTCGTATTCTCAGATTTGCTTTCCACGGTTTCAATTACCCGTAGCCAACAGCAGCCAGCAAATATTAAATAAAAAATTCCAGAAAGGAACCAATCATAAGTTTTACATTGTACACCGATCTGAATAGTGTGGTGAAACTTTGTGCCATCAGATCCTGGGATGTGATCATCCCTTTGTCCAGCATATCCACACTGTATACATCACCCCATCAGTCACTTAGCAGCCACCTTAGTTATCAGATTGACTATCACAGTGTCACAGAACTTGTGTTCAGGTAACTCTTATTTTATTTAATACTACATTCATATAAATGTTATCACAATATATTATTATAATTTTTTATTATTTTTGCTTTATTATTGTTGTTAATCTCTTACTATGCCCAATTAATGAATTAAACTTTATTACAGATATGTATGTGTAGGGGAAAAAACAGTATCTATAGGTTCAGGACTATCCACTGGGACTCTTGGTACATATGCCCCACAGATAAGGGCGGGGCACTGTATCCACCATGTCTTAGACATTGTAGATCAATAGGATAAATTCTTAGCATTCCAAGGGAGACAAACAGGGACACATGACACATGGACATATAACTAAAATACAGTTTTAAAAAATATATATTTTATTGATTTTTACACAGAGAGGAATTGAGAGGGATAGAGAGTTAGAAACGCCGATGAGAGAGATACATCGACCAGCTGCCTCTTGCACACACCCCATTGGGGATGTGCCCGCAACCAAGGTATGTGCCTTTGACCGGAATTGAACCTGGGACCTTTCAGTCCGCAGGCCGACACTCTATCCACTGAGCCAAACTGGTTTCGGCTACAGTTTTTTGTTCCTATAAAAAAATTATCACTGTGCTACAGGAGCAAAGAAATATCATGTCCTGTACTTATAGAGAAGTAAACAAGGATAGTGAGGGGGAAGGTCAGCAGTTATGAAGGATGTCCTATTTTTTTCTTTGCATCAAACTGACTGTGTAATTAAATAAGAAAAACTTTATGAGTAGGGGGTAAAGTGCTGAACATGCTGCATTGAAGAAGCAAAAAACCAAAGGTGTTAAAAAAAAAAAAAAAAAAAAAAAAAAAAAAAGGTGAGTGGTTTTCCCAGGTCAATGTTTTGGGGAAGAAATCTTGAAACTTTAAAATCTAGAATAATGTTCCAACCAAGAGAACCAGGAAAGCCACCCCTGCCCCCTCCTCCTTTTGGTGGTTGCCATTGTTGACGTTGAAGAGGAACTGGAATGAATAAGTTAATGGTCAGAAGTTTGTTTTTGAGATGCCTGCACTATGGCACTTGGGCAACCTCCCATGATGCGAGGTCCCTGTTGGGCCTGACGAAGGCAGACATTCATTAAGCCTCTCACCACCAGCGATTGGAAGCCATCCACTTCATGCGAGGGGACAACCACAAGTATTTCTTTCCGTACATCAGCACCAGAAGCTCGGAGCATGGAATGCACACAGTATGCTTTGAACCTCATAATTGTTCCTTGTAATAATAAATTTTTACATTTGAACCTGTGAGTTATCAAGGAAAAAGAAACACAAAGCCACTTTGGTTAAAGGATAGACTTAAAATAACAGGAATTATGGAGATGGAAAAATACCACTTTTCTCTTTTGGCCCAAGGATTTATGTTTGGGGAAAAAATGATTCAGAGGTGATGGCCTTTCTTGGACATTAACAAACTGTAAGCAGTTTGCATCCCTGACAGTGGATGGTGTGTATAAATTTGAACAGGGAGGGGCAGCGATGGGAAATAAATGAACGCTAAGTTCAGGCAGCTTGCTGGTTACAAAGGGAAGGAACTCTGGGTTTCTTTTGTAAGGAAGAGTTATGATCGAAACCTCTTCAGCTCTACCAGAGGATGAGAATAATGGTGCTTTAAAAACAATGTAAAAATGAGTATTGCTGAAAGTGATATATTCATACAAACAACAGGGTTCCCCTGGCCAATTTCTTACACTCGACTCATACCATCAGCAAGGAGCCTTAAATAAATAAAATCCAGATGGGAGAGATAGTCAAACCTTTAAACATTAGAAATTCCATAACAAAGAATGAAGAAAAAATATATTTCCCTGCCCATCACCCCCAAGTTTCTGAAGGGGCAAAATTTTATAAAAGCTGATAGTTGGAGTTTAGGTATATTTAAAATTTATCATATGTAAAAAAATATTTTATATTGAAAGGCCAACTGCATATTACTGTAGGGAGTCATTGCATCAAATAGAAAAATGGGTTTATCTCTCTCTTTTTAAAAAATTCATTTTTTTGTTTTCTTTTTTATTTGCCTCATGCAATTTATAAGAAAACTAATGGCCCATTGCACAAATTCATGCACATTGAAAGGAAATTAATTAGAAGAAATATTTTAATATTGCTGTTTGTCCTTTCTCTATAATAGAAGTGTCAATCAAATTCATGATTGACAATGACATATCGAAACACAAGCTTGTGATTGGCACTAGCAAGAACTTTATATGTATCGTGCATGCACGAGTCAACTTAGCCTATTATATATAATAAACTTGCTTAATTAGACCTGCTTTCTGATTTAGCTAACCTTTTTCCAGCCCAGTAAAGCACTTCAGCTTCTCTTTGAGGTAATGGTCAGCAACACAGGAGTAAATATCAACGTGAAGCAAATTATTATTGTAGATCATGCAGGAGGAACAAAGGGTAAAATATTTAACTGTAGCAGGATTTGACTACAGTGAGAAAACCTGAAATAATTTTGAATGTCTACCATTTCTTACATCTTCAGTCAGGTCAAGTTTCTAAACTTTCTAAATCTCTGTTTTCTGGCTAATGAAAAGAAAATAGGATTCCACTGAGTCTCCTATCTACCTACTCCAGGACTTCTGTGAGGATCAAAAGAGATGAAGCACAGAAAATGCTTCACAGACATTTGGTTAAAGTGTAAAATGTTTGCACCTGGCTTTAAAGCAAGTTCTGTTCCTGGGCTGAAGAAACTCCAAGGAGGCCAGGCATTGCTATGTGATGTCATTATCCAGGGCCCACAGAGACTGTTTCTGGGCTGGGCTGGGCTGTGGCCTGCATTTTGTGCCATAGAGTCTCAGCAGAATCAGCTGCAATCTGGTGGAGTGTTGCTCCTTGGTGGTGATGGGGCTTGTGTCCCACTTAGGGGAAACTGAGTGTTGCTTTGTGGGCACCAGGTCCATGGTGCTATTTCTCTGAAAATGGCCAGTGTGCATCACAGCAGCCCCTGCATTGAGCATCTGCCTCCTAGTGGTCAGTGCGTGACATGGTCACTTAGCATATTAGCCTTTTATATATATAGATAATTAACTAATAGACATACTGGCCAATGGTATAGTTAATGAGTGAGTAAATATAAATAATAGATATATAAATGAAAAAAAATGTTAAATTATGCTAATAAATTATATTGAGGTAACTTCACCTATTAAATAATAATAAGTATCAAAGTATAAATTTTTAAGCTACCGGTAGCAAGAGCATTAGGAACTGATTTTCCATCATTGCTGATGATATTGTAAATTGGTAAAAAGTGTTTTGAAATGTTATTTGAAATTTTACCCACTTGTTGATTGAATAAGCTGGGTTCAGAGGTGTGAAATTGTGAAATAATTATATTTTTTCTGCAACAGCCCATGAAGTTTTGTGTTGAAACTTTCTTTCCGGGTCTTGGACAAAAACTTCAAGTAAACTCATTCTCAGGTGTACAGAAGTCCAGTTCAAGATTAAGAAACAAGACAAATAAGTAAGTAAGTAAGTAAGTAAATAAATAAATAAATCTTTCATTATGTAATTCTATTTGAAACTTTTCTCCTGGACTCCAGACTTGGGGCCTCAAAACCTACATATTAGGGAAGTGTATACTTCATTATTTTTCCAGTTAGTTCTTCCATTTTTCCTTCCTTACACACTTTTGTTTTTTACTTCTCCTTGGTCATTGGGGCTTACATTGTTTATTGATTGTTACAGTTGTAATCTGGGGTCATTGCCCTATGGTGGGGGCAGATCTCTAACTGCTAGTCCTTCTGCCTTTGGTATTTTATGGGTTCTTGAAAGAACCCATGAAAACTACCCAGGATACCATTCACTGGCTTGCCAATGACCCGGCTGGCTGACTGTGTGTGACATCTGTCTGAGCCCCTGTGTCTGGTGGTTCCTCCCTTAGCCTTTTGCTTGGTTGGCTCAAGCCTCTCTGCCCTCGGTAGTGTCCACACTGGCTCCCTTTCTTTCTGTGTCAGCCATTTGGAATCCTTCTAGCAAACCTCTTGCCTTTAAATTTCTAAGGTGAGAGCCAGCCTCTTTGTTTTCCAAATTCCTGGCATGCCAAGATCTATGTTTCCTCACTTGGCCCCAGGTTGGCTAAGAAAGCATAGATGAGGGGAAGAGAAATGCGGGGCTTAGTGGCAATTATTCTCAAAATTTACTTTCCAATCTTCCCAGCGTATTCTGAACTTGTGTTATATAATAGGAAGTAGGTGATAGGCTGAGAGCAGCTGAGCCTGCTTTTGGCAACCTCTCTCTCAGTAGAAGGTGGAGTGTTTGTCACCTAACTTCTCAGCTTCGGAGTCCCAGCCAAAATAGAAACGATGGACAAAGTCCCAGTTAGCCTTTATATGTATAAAATAATTTTCAAATCCTTTAAGTGTTTTAGACTATAGGAAAAATAAAACCCCTAAATTATGTAAAAGTTATATGAATTAAGTTAATCATTATAGTATTAACGATAATACTATAAAATTACAAAATGGTAATTTAAAAATGCTAATAATTTCGAACTAATCCAATGTCCCATGATAGAAGAATGGTTAAGGAAGTTAGGGCATTTCCATATCAAGGAAAACCATGCTACTGAAATCATGGTAACAGACTATGTGCTCATGTGGGAAAATATAATTCAACATTAAGTGGGGAAAGCAGGACAGAAAATTGTATTCACACTAATTTGCAACTGTGTACGATGCCTATTAGGAGGTTTGGGCTAGGAAATCAACTCATTTTCCAATCATGCCTCTGTGACTTGGTGGTTTGGTAAAGGACTTTGGCTTGGACTCTTTGGCTAGACCATTCCTTTTGAATACATGCTTCACCACTCATTAGTTGAAGTACCTTCTACAGGCCACTTTCTCTTTGGTGCCTTCGTGTCCCCCTTTTAAAATACAGATAATGCCTAAACCAGTTTGGCTTAGTGGATAGAGCATCAGCCTGTGGACTGAAAGGTCCCATGTTTGATTCTGGTCAAGGGCATGTAACTTGGCTGCCAGCACATCCCCAGTAAGGGGTGTGCAGGAGGCAGCTGATCGATGTTTCTCTCTCATCGATGTTTCTAATTCTCTATCTCTCTCCCTTCCTCTCTGTAAGAAAAAAAAAATCAATAAAATATTTTTTAAAAATACAGATAATGTTAGTACCTGTCATAGGGTTGATATAAGTTTTAAATGACTTGCACAGAAGTAGGTAGGTAGAAAGATAGATGGGTGTTCTTGCAAGGGAGTGCACCAAACTTTATTTGAAGCTGGATAAAGAGGGGTTCTGGTTACGTAGTGACAGGAAACTAATAACACTGTCATGTACAGTTATGTGAAATGTAGGAAGTGTGTGTCATAAACTGGATGATCTAGCTAAGAGTATTTTCTAACCAGTGTTAAAAGTGTCACCTGGTATCCCTTTGCTGTTTCTAGATTGATACAAGAAGAGAGAGATAAGTTAAAGAAAAGGCTATTAATTTAAAATACCTGCCAAAACCAGTTTGGCTCAGTGAAGGGTCCCTGGTTAGATTCTGGTCAAGGGCATGTACCTTGGTTGTGGGCACATCCCCAGTGTGGGCTGTGCAGGAGGCAGCTGATCGATGTTTCTCCCTCATCGATGTTTCTGACTCTCTATCTCCTTTCCTCTCTGTAAAAAATCAATAAAATATATTTTAAAAAAATAAAATACCTGTATATATTGTTTGGAAGATTCCCAGGGTTTAACACACAGGAGGAAGTGACTACCTAAATAAATCACTGAACCTTGAACCAAAAAAAGGTAATTAAATTCTTCTATGTGATACTAGAATGGCAAATAGCACATTATTATACATTTGTCAAAACCTTTACTGACACATTTTGTAAAATGTACAACATTGAGAGTAAACACTAATGTAAACTATGGATTTTGAGTGATAATGGTGTATCAACTCTCTGTACTTTATTATCAATTTTGCTGACAATCTAAAACTTCTCTAATTGTTTTTAACTAAGATAGTCACATTGAAGTCAGTATATATTGACCATTCAGTTTTGACTATTATCATGGTGACCTATGTTCCTGGCAAAATTTTAATGGCTCTTGGAAGAATCTAATTGGAAAACATAATAATCAGAGGGACTGAAATAAGGGGGTAAAGATGGCGACAGAAATAGAGCTATCTCCCTTGAATTTCATGCAGAACTTTTTATTTTAGATTCCATGCTCCTGGGTTGAGTGTTTGGATGTGGGCACCAGGTGTGCATGTATCAGTCCCTAGGACCTTTATTATTAACTGACAGTAGCACAGTGCCATGTCAGTAACTCCCAGGAGTTGGACTTATTTAGCCCCTTCATGCTTCAGAAAAAGATTGGGCTTAGGGATGTTCCCGGGGTAACTTTGTCATTCAATGCCTTTTGAAGAGAAAGGAGAATCAGACCTTCAGGAGATTTGATCACAGTTTTTTATTCCTTCACACACTGGGTTCCTATTAGTGATGACCAGATTTCTACTTGTGTTCCCAACTGAGATGTGGAAAAACCTTGGGCTTTCATGAACAACAGGACAAAGTAGAGATGTAGAGAAGCAGCACACAAAATGTGTCAGTAAAGGAAAGCTAGTGCTTCATTTTACTCTAGGCATGTACACCGTAAAAGGATTAAACTCCTGTGGCTGTGTCTTAGATGCCTATGTGTTAGGTGGCTTAAATTCTCTTGGGAGTCACAGCACAGGCTTTAAGTTTGACCCAATGGAAATGAATTGAAAACAGGTAATTAGAAATGAGTCAGAGAAAGAGGTGTAACATCTGGGATGACTCTCCTGAACCCTACAGGTATCTTCCTCTCCATGAACCCCCAGGAGTAGCCTCAGCCTAGGCTATTAAAGATAAACTGGAAACTGGACTGGAACTGTGATGATTCCATGGTGCTGAAGTAAAGGGTCCTCTGGCTTCCTGATACCCTGTTCATATGACAACGATAACATAAATTGCGATAACATGATAACAAAACTAATTGTTTTTTTTAAAATGTGAACCTGAAGAAGTGATGACATTGTCTTCAGAATCTTTTCACAGAGGACATTGAGTCCCTGTCTTACTGCCCTTAATGGGTGCTCCTTGGTAAAGAGCAATTACAAACAGCGCCATGGGGAGCTCTCAAAGAAAGACCAGCTTCCATTACTAGACTTCTGAGAGAAGATAACTTCTACAGGAAAATAATGAGCAGACCCAAAGAAATTCCTTTTCTCCTTCATGTTTTGTAATCACATGCTGTGTGATCCCATTTACAAATAGATGATGTTGAGGTGTTGAAATCCTCAAGATTGTAGAGGAAAGTGAAGGACAATTGGCAAGATAGAAAAATTGCATTATGTATTTGGAATTACATTTCTTATTGCTCACATATTCCCAACATTTGAGTTTGCAACAGGGAACCTAAGAGGAGCATTCTATCTCCTTATAAAGCAAATGCCTTTAATTCTCTGAAGAACATAAATGAGAAGGGAAATAATGTCCATCTTGGATATTTGTGCTTGTCAAGGTAAAGGATCCAGATATAATAAAAAATAGCTAAATCTTTCTATTTTAAATATTAAAATAATATTTTCTAAACATATAGTAGTCTTTCTTATTGACATTTAGCCTGACTTCAGTCAGGATTATCCTAAAACAAAAAACAAAAAGTAGAGACATTGAACAGCCACTGTGATCATTTATTCTGGTAGACCATCTACTTGCGTGAACTCAGTTGTAAGGTCATGAAATATTTCAGAGTTGATGGAGCAAACCTGTGTCTTTGAAATTTAAGAGTATGTTTTATTCCCTCTGGTAGTCTTTCTGTGAGTAGAACTTACCTAGCTTGATTCTTCATTACTTGGAAGTTCTTAATAGTTTTTCTTGGAAGTGACCAGATGGAAAACATTAAAAGTGTTTTAGAAGAACTATTAGTGCTGGGTGGATTTTTTTTTCTAGAAGCCTTTTATTTTCATTTAGACTTAGATTAAGAACATTTAGGAGATTAATATTAGCTTATCCAAAATGATAGAAATGGTTTTTATTAGAATTTTAAGCTGTGACTACATGCATTGATGAGCTTCACTCTGTTTTCAACGATTGTCTTTGCATCTCTTGAACTTCCAGAAGAAAACAAAATGAAAATTTTTACTACAGTTTTGCTCTAAATGGCATAACTAATTGTTTTTTTAAAATGTGAACCTGAAGAAGTGATGACATTGTCTTCAGAATCTTTTCACAGAGGACATTGAGTCCCAGTCTTACTGCCCTTAATGGACGTTCCTTGGTAAAGAGCAATTACAAACAGCGCCATGGGGAGCTCTCAAAGAAAGACCAGCTTCCATTACTAGACTTCTGAGAGAAGATAACTTCTACAGGAAAATAATGAGCAGACCCAAAGAAATTCTTTTTCTCCTTCATGTTTTGTAATCACATGCTATGTGATCCCGTTTGCAAATAGATGATGTTGAAGTGTCAAAATCCTCAAGATTTCCACAAACGGGGAAACATTTTGTGAGATGTCCATGGTGCAGACATAGGTGGATGGGACAGAGGAAGAGTAGGCTTCTAGAACCCGGAGAGGCATCCAAACACTTGGATGATCTGTGAACACAAGTTAGCGCCTCTCCCAGAACAGTGCAACCAGGTGTTGTGTCCCTTTGGTGGTTTTACAAGGCAGGGGTGGTGTTGTAGAAAGAAAAGACTTTGGAATAAGGCAATCCTGGGTACAGCTTTTTTATTAGCAGCTTCCTCTTCCACACAGTTCTGAGTGTCTCCAAACATCTGCTTTTTTAATTTCTGAAAGAAGGACAGACATTAAAAGGATGCTGGTAAGCCAAGTATCTGGTGGGGCTCACCTAAGTTAATGCTCTTCCGCCTGACATTGGTGCCTGCCTGGGCCAGCCTGATATTTGTTAATGTAATTCCCCAGAAGGTGTTCATCTGGTGGGTCTCAGTTCTCTCCACGTACACACAAACACAATAAATGTACAGACAATGTTATCCTCCAAGAATATAAAGGAGTTAGGAGGTACATTTTAACCTGTGTGACAGTAGCTGTGGACTAGCCCTGAATGTTGAAAAGGCCTGGTTTGGTGCTCTGTTTTGAAATCAGAATGAAAAGAAACAAATTATTGTGAAACTCTTAACAAATTGTGAAGAGTGGTATGGTCTTATACTCACATCACAAGGAAAACAAGGGACGCAGTTTCCTTTTTAATACAAAGTACAGAAAAATGCAAAGATAAAACAAAGGTAAAGGCAGTTGTGACAATACCAGGGAAGTTTGTTTGCCATATTTGCTTACATTATGTCACTAAAAAATAACGTTTTGATTATTTTGTAAATGAAAACAGAGAAGCCATGAGAGACCAGATCCCATAGTTTTGGATCCCTGAATTTCTTCAATTTTCAATCCCTTACCACAGTAAAGTTTCTTATCTTATACTTGTAGTTGAATTCTTACCCCAATACTGCTACTGTGATTATAGTGGCTGATCTTGGAACATTCATATCATTTCTATTGGTACAGAGCCGAACAAATAAAGAGTGGAGTGCAATCATTATGATCAAGCAAATTCACATGTACCATATATGATTAGAGCAAAAAAGTCTGGGTGGAATCAGGTGAACCAGTTGTCGAAAAGAATCAGCCCGGCCGGAGGACTGTCTATTTGCAAAGCATTCAATACAGGGATGTTTGGTCCAGGATGCCCAGAAATTTAGTGGCAAGTAACTCTGGTTTTCAACTTCTTTTATGCTGATGCATAGTGTTTAGTATGTTTTTTAATTATCAAATTTTAATTTTGGAAAAGCAAATCAAATTGGATGAGTTCCTGAAACTCTTCTTTATGGAGCTTCAATGTTCAGGTGTCTTGGATGTGGTGAGGATAACATTGACCTTCAGAGTTGGAGGCTAGCTCTTCTGTTCTGATCTTCCACATGGATACTAACACCTGGAAACAGTGAAGTTACAAAGGATATAGGTGATCTGTTCCAAGCTTTCAAGAGCATCTGGTGGTTTTTAGTGTTTCTTTCCTCATATTTCTCCACTGATATATTTTCTTTCATTGAAGAAACACCTTAGGATATAGTCTGATGACAGTATGAAAGCTGTTTGGAACTGTAGATAGTAATTTTATATGCTGCTTCCCACCCCCTCTACATATCTGTAATAAAGCTGAGAGGAAAAAATTAAAAACATTGTCTATTTTATTGCAACTAAGTTTACAGCTTTTCAACACAGCAACTCCATCAAAACTTGAAAAGACATCCAAAAGACTCACACCAGTAAAACGCCCTTAAATATCAATTTGAAAACGAACTTGTTTGTAGCCTTCCAGCTGTGCCAGTAAGGGGAAATTTCCTGAAATGTTTGCTGATTTTTCTCAGGCCCGGGGTATAATGTCCTCCTTACTGACATCCTCTGGAAATTATTGAGACAACTAGCAACTGTCTCCTTCTTGCTCATCCAGGAAATGAAATAAACAACTGCATCTTTTATGATGTGGCGATGGGAACACTGGAATGTATTGACTGATCTGCTAGAGAAGGGAGGTACCGGGAATATCCTCCCTCAGCTGCTAGTATCTGATGTTCCCCCCAAATGAACTCAGTCACAGGCCTGGGACTTCTTAAAAGTTCATTGTATGCCTGTCCAATTTATAATTCTAAACCAGGCTTTCTCAACCTAGCTTGGCTCTGTTGACATTTTGGGGCAGGTGATTCTTCACCAGGGAAACGAGGGTGGAATGTTCAGTAGCATCCTTGGCCTATACCCACTTGATGCCAGTGGCACCCCCACCCCCTCCCCCCCCCCATGCTAAAAACCAAAAATGTTTCCATACATTGCCGATGGCCCCTGGGTAACAAATTGTCACTGATTGTGAACATTGCTATAAAATTTTTAAAAAAATAAACCAAAACAACTTTTGTACTTCCAAAGCTTTAGATATTATCCAGGGAATTACATATGTATAATAAACACACACACACACACACACACACACACACACACACACACATATATATATATATATATATATATATATATATATATATATATATATTATATTTATAGCCTATATTATATTTTTAGTCTTAAATATCTATTGTTATACAGGTTATCCCAAAAATGTATACACACTTCAACAGCTGATCACTCAATTTTGAAAATGAAATGTATTTGAATAAACACTATACCTGTATAATTGTTCAAATAGAGTTCTCTATTTCTTTGAACACATTTTTAGGATAACTTATATATAGATATTTGGTATATATATTTGTATAACTGTATCTTTTTGTGCCTTCACAGTTCTCTAAGTTCATTGTTCTCCTAAAAGACACTAAAGATTATTATAAAAATAAATTTCTTCTCTGTCTCATAACTCTTGGAATACGCAAGATGGGTATATTTTGAAAAACGATTTTTAAATTGGGACTGGCTGTTCATTGTTGATAGAAGACTTAGGTGAGGAAGAGTATGTCGCTGGGCTAGCTTCATGTGTGATCACATTACTACTTTTAAATATATTTGCTGATAGTACAAACTTATGTGCAGCTGTCTCTAAGAGCTAGCCAACAAGTGCCTCATTGAGACAAGTTTTCCATCTTCCTCTCCCAACACCATTTTTTTGTGTTTTGTGTTTTTTGTTTGTTTTTTTTTTTAATACTACAGGTATATTGATCTTGTTGACAGAATTCGCCAAGAGAAGTAGTCAAGAAAGCATATGGTGAAAACAAAGCCATGAGTTGGACAAGAAAGATACTTCAGGTAAGCAAGAAGATGGGTTTGCATTTTTATGATGTGTTAGAAAATGTCATCCTCCAAAAATCTGGCTCTGGAGGCCAACAGTTATTCACTTTGGGGGAATGATCCCTGATGATTTTGGTCTTGGTGGCCAGGATCCTGGGGTTTCTGCCAGGGTCTTCACTGTACACCTGCTGTGCTTTCCATCCCACAGTCTGAGCGTTGGGAGAGAGACATATAGTGCCTCCTGGTAATAGGAGGAAGGTGGGGGTGGAGGGTGGGAGTGCTTTGGGATGACACAATTGCCCCCAGTCCTTGAGGTTAGATTCCACATGAACAGTGAGGAGGAGGCAGGACCAGTCTAAAGGGCTGGGCCTATAGATGGGGGTTGTTCAGAGAGTTCTCTAATCCTGTAATTAATTTGTGCTCTGCCTTGTGGACCCACTTTGAACCTCACCCAATGATTGTTGAGGGGCAGGTCCCACTCCAAACCTCACACAATGGTAGTTGAGGGGTGGGACCCACTTCCTACCTCACCCAATCCTTATTGAGGGGAGGGACTTTCTTTGAACCTCACCCAAAGGTAGTTGAGGGGCGGGACCCACTCCCAATCTCACCCAATGGTAGCAGAGGGGGGCGACCCACTGCCAATCTCACCCAATGGTTGTTGATTATCGGGACTCACATCCAACCACAACCAATGATTATTGAGGGGCAGGACCAACTTCCACCCTCACCCAATGGTTGTGGAGAGGTGTGACCCATTTTGAACATCACCCAATAGTTGTTGAGGGGTCAGTCTCACTTTCTACCTCACCCAATGCTGGTTGAGGGGAGGGACTTACTTTGAACCTCACCCAATGGTTGTTGAGGCATGGGTCCCACTTCTAACATCAACCAATGGTTGTTGAGGGATGGGACCCACTGCCAGTCTCACCCAATGGTAGCTGAGGAGGGGCGGACCACTACCAATCTCATCCAATGGTAGTTGAGGGGGGCGACCCACTGCCAATCTCACAGAATGGTCTTTAAGGGGCGTGACTCACTTCCTACCTTACCCAATCGTTGTTGAGGGGTGGGACTTATTTTGAACCTCACCCAATGGTTGTTGAAATGTGGGTCCCACTTCCAACATCAACCAATGTTATTTGAGGGGCGGGACCCATTCCCAATCTCACCAATGGTAGCTGAAGGTGCGACCCACTGCCAATCTCACCCAATCATAGTTGAGGGGCAGGACTCACTCCCAACCTCACCCAGTGGCAGTTGAGTGGTGAGACCCACTTCCTACTTTACCCAATTGTTTTTGAATGGCAGGTCCCTCTTCTCCTCTCACCCAATGTTTGTTGAGGGGCAGGCCCTACATCCAACCACAACCAATTTTATTCCATTTTCACCCTCACCCAATGGTTGTTGATAGGTGGGACCCACATACAACCACAACCAATGATTGTTGAAGGACGGGACCAACTTCCAATGTCACCCAATGGTTGATGAGGTGTGGGCCCTACTTCCAACATCATCCAATGTTTGTTGAGGGGCGGGATCCACTCCCAACCTTACCCCATGGTTGTTTAGGGGTGGGACTTACTTTGAACCTCACCCAATGTTTGTTGAGGTGTGGGTCCTCCTTGCAACATCACCTAATGTTTGTTGAGGGGCAGTCCCATAAATGGTCTCTTGATTTCAGGAAATCTTATAATGACCTGTTGTTTCTAGTGTGCTTTCCTCATGAACATGGACCAAGTTTCAATCTGAGAAAGAATGTTGACTTAATACAGAAGCTTTCTCGGGGCCACATCCACTTCTTTTTAACCTCCCTAGTGTTATCCTTAATTTACCTTCGAAATAAGAAATACTGGAGCATGGAATTTGACCCGCAGGTTAATTATTTGGGTTTTCAGAATTTGGGAGAATTGGCTGACTGAAGCAGATGTTTCTGAATTTTACCTTTTTACTGAAATCTCCACAAATTGAAATTTCTCTTATACTGTACGATTCAAGAGTTTGATAACCTAAAAATAACCATGCAAGAAAGTCATTGTACCTTTTCTCAGTCTTTCTGATCATATATTTTCAAAAAAGCATTGAAGTTTATATCAGAGCTTTTAAGCTGATGATTTCTTAAAAGTTTGGATCTATTATGGAGAATGAGAAAAATAACCTCAGTTATAGAACTTAGTCTGTTTCTTGGCTTCAGCCTAAATGGGGTAATGTGCTCTGTACAAGTGCCCGAATAATTGGTAACCCTGAAAGGTGCAGATGTAAATTATCCACGAGTCTCTACTTTGTCCAGAAATTAAACCGTTATCTTCTTTACTTGTAACTAATTTCATCCATTAATAACTATATTGGCTGGAAAGAGAAACCAAATATAAGGAGAGTGGTAACAAGGCTAATGATGTCCAGTTGTATGGGTTATTAACCATAAAATTCACAGCAGGGGAGGTTGTGTGTGGGTAAGAAATACAAATCCTTTTTTTTTTTAAAGTATAGATGTATATATTTTCCTTTCTCCTTTCACTAGCACTGTTTAGATTGTAGACGTGGAAATCAGCAACCATTGGTCACTTTCTGGGGGGAAAGTTAGAAAAGAATCAGAAGACTAATTCTTTTCATTTGCATTCATTTCTCATATGAGAATCTAGAGGGGTTTTGGTGTTTGGTATTATTATCTTTTTATCCTACACCATAGAGCATAGGAATCCAAAGCCCGCATAAGTGTTCTCTACAGTCATTAAATTAGGAGGTGATTATGGCCAATTCTTTTGAAAATATGAAAATAGGACAGAGCTTTTTACCCATGACTCATCTTTTGAATCTTCATAAAGCCACACTAGAACCCCCTTATTTAATAGGTCACATGCAATCTGCCAGCCTTGACTAAATCAAATCCATTCATTCAACATTCAACAAATATTTTAGTCATGTGTTATATACTAGGAAGTGTTCTGGGGACCAAAAGTACATCAGTGAATCATAGACATAATTCTCTGTCCTCATGGACCTTCTATCTAGAAGGTCCTTCTATCTAGAACTTATCACTATCTATTAGAAAAATACAAAGAAATCACAGTGAGACTTGACGATATACCTATAGAACTTAGAAAAAATATCCAATGACATAATAATTGGTGGCTGAAGCTAAAACTATTTGAGAAACAAATTAATTAACATGATATTGGATTATAGCTCAAAGTATAAAGTAAATATACATAATTGCATACTGGTATAAATAAATTATGGAAATAAATAAATGGAGAAGAAATTTTCCTTATAAAAATTCTAAATATCAGATAATATTTTCCCCTTTCCAGAATGTGAATCTTATAGATTCATTTCCAAGGAAGAGAATATGGAAAGGGAATTTATTAATTAACTTTACACTTCCTTGACCAGCTTATCAGGATTAACTGATTCCATGGGCCCACTGACATTAGGTGATGTTAAGGGCACTCTTAACCTCTGTCTTCTTTTCAAAACCCTTTGTCTATGTCTAATTATGAGAAAATCTCAAACTCCAGTACATTCTACAAAATACTTGACCAATACTCCTCAGAATTGTCAAGGTCATTTAAAAAAAAAAAAAAAGGAAAGACTAAGAATCTGTCACAGAGCAGAGAAGACCAAAGGGCTATGACAAATAAATGCAATGCAGTCTCCTAGGTGAGATCCTGAAAACAGAACAAAAACTGATCGAAAAAAAAAACACCCTGCTGAAACATGAATCAAGTCTGGACTTTAGTTAGTAGGAATGTTCCAAGATTGATTTCTTCATTTTGACAAAATGTACCACAGTGTTTTAAGATGATAACATTAGGAGAAAAAACATGGTCGGAGGTGTATAGGAACTCTCCGTATTGTCTTTGTTACTCTTCCAAAGACTTAAAATTATTTGCAAAGAGAAAGATTATTAACAAAGCAAAAAAAAGATAAAAAAAAAAGAAAAAAAAAGAAAGAAGAATAATGTGTAAGGACAAAATGAACAATAATAAGGGAAGCCTAAATGAATGGAAAGCTATAACATGTTCTTTTTTTTTTTTAGAAGAAACGTTACAGAGATGACAGTTCTCCCTAAATTGCTGCCATGGCATCAAAAACTGCCCTCTTATTACCAATTTGTAAATATAAATGAGTAATTATAAAATAATTTGAATGAAAGGCATAATAGATCTAGTGGTCCAGTCGCCATAATTATCATCATTTCAGTTATTATCCATTTCCACCAACAAACATGTGCTGACTGCTTTATGTACTCAGCACTCCATAGAAACACTCTTCAGAAATGAACAGTTGTATGTCCAATCACTCCTCTACCCTGATAACAATCCCCAATGTTACTTTGAAGTTAAATGTAGTGAGATAAATCAAGAGAAGTCCAAGTACCAAGCAGATTTATGCCCAGGAGAAACCGGCCCTTTTTCAGAAAGCTCTTCCCATCTCCTTGGTTCTGAGGGGATGGATCTCCCACATGCTTAGCATGGAGCTAACCAAGTAAGCATGAGGGCAGCCCAGAGGGAACTGCTGGAGCATCTGCAAAAGACAATCAGAGGAAAACAGTTTTCAGTCCTGAAGTAATAGCCCTTTGAAATGCCCCCATGTCCCAGATGGAGGGGAACAGCTTATGTACTATCCATTCAAGACTTCCAATGGCCTCAAGAAGGCATGGCTACTATGTCTATCCTACAGGTTATGAAATAGACTTAAAGAGGTTACTTAAGTTTGAAACCCATACAACTAGTAAATGGAGGAAGCTTTGGAGTCTAAGTCCATACCCTCCATCTCACTTTATTCTCCTGAACTGACACTGTGATAAGAAACCTCTCTGCAGGACAACAAACAAGGGCAAAGCATTTCAAATATTTGTTTATGTTAGGCTGAAATTGAATCACTCTCGTTTTCTCTTGATAATAAATCTGTAAGTCATGCAAACTCTAACTATTAATGCCTTGGAATTTAGCAGAACTTTTTTATTTTATTTTCCTTGAGGAAAAGGGGATTGAATTTCAAACCAAGCAATTTCTGGACGGAACCATTCATGGGAGCTGGTGCACTGGAGGTCCCGCCATATTGGGACAGCTCATAATTGGCGGAAAGAAAGAGAAAGATTCATAATGAACATAATAACAGGGAGAGATGGAACAAAAGCCTCCCTGCCCTTCTCCTTCTAATCAAGGGCCCTGATAAAAGGCACACAGACACAGAGCAAGAGCCTTCCAAGGTTGAATCACATCGACTTCCAAACCTGTGTCATTTAAAATGTAGGTTCAGAAAAATAAGTAACCAACAATCAAACCAGACCCTCTCATCTTGGGCCAAATCCTGAGCTGAAGGAACACAGGATATTTTCTAAAAGCTTATTAAATGTTTGGCAAACATTGAACAATCCTCTATTTGTTATAAAACTATTCTTAAGCTCCCACCACTCAGATGCTCCTCATACGTTGAAGTAAAAATGGTCATCACTCAAATGGACAATTGGGAAGCACAAGGGTGGGACCACTCTAACCCTTCATTTCTGTTATTACAGGTGCCCACTCTGAAGGCTTGTTATTCTAGTGCCTTCAATGTCCACAGCAGAAAAGTCTCTGCTCCCCTTTCGAAAAGATTGCCACTCACTGACCTTTGTGTCAAACCAGCGACAGACCTCCCAGATAGAATTCTACCGCCGGCCGTTCACAGAGAGGTAAGTCCTTGGCATCACTTCCGAACACTTCTTTCTGTCAACAGAGAACCGTTAAAAAATTCTATTAGCTAATGTTGCCATCTGCTTTGGCTACTACTATGGTTTAGAGTTTGGGCCTTCATCGTACAGTGTTTTGCCAAAGCCCTTTTATTTTCAGTTATTTAAGGAATAAAAATTAAGCCTGAGTAGACATTATAAAAATGTTTTTAAGTGCTGGCCTCATGCCTTTGCTCCTGATGATAATAACACTCCTATCTGCAATTCACAGCCCAATTTTAAATAAGAATGTTGCTCTGCTACTGGATTCTGGTCCGAGGAAAGAGGCCTTCGGATTTTTAGTGGGATCTCTCCTACTAGCACACATTTTTAATTTTGGGGACAGTGACACGTGTATTTTTGAGGTAAAAGAAAGGCATTGGTCATCACAGAGAACAGAATGAATATATGTGGACCTTGTAAGGATAGAGTGTATGGCTCATTTGAACTCATTTAATTATCTAAGACTAATTAAGAAAGCAGAGTGGTGGGATGGAATAACCTCAGATTTGTAGTCAGGGTCCTAGGACCAGATCCAAAAGTTGCCATTTTTTCATGGGTTAACCTTGGGTAAGTCAACTCATACCTCACACACTCAGTTTCCTTGTCTGTCCTCTTGAGATGAATATCATCTGCTTATTTCCATAGACAGTTGATTGAATATTCATGAGAATATCTGTAAGTTGTGAATTCTGTATCACTGTTGACTAGAATAATGACTTGGTCACACGGCCCAAGTTGTAGGGGATTTGGGAGGATATTATAAGGAGTTATTAAATAAAACAGTATGGGAAAATGAAATACTGATTTGACACAGAATCGTGGCTCACAACAATACACCTATATACCTCCTAAGCCTGTGGTCCAGAAGTCTGGGCCTCACTCAGCTGGGTTCTCATAGAAAGGCTTGAGGAGCTGTTACCATGTGGGTGTAGGACGGAGGTCTTTGCATCTAGCTGACTGTTTCCCGGCGGCTGCTCTTGGCTCCCAGAGACTGCACACAGTCCCTTGCCCGTGGCCCTCTCACCAGGATAATTTAAGTTTTAGGAGTTCAGGGATTGTACATAAGGGGTAATCAGATAATTAGTGTTGAACAGATGAGAATAATTACCTTTTCCAATGAATGTGGCCTTTCCCGCACTTGATCATTCAGTATGTCCAGAGGGGCCCCCCGCCTCTAGCGCTCCCCTGATGAGGAGAGCCAGTGTGCTGACCCAGCCCCTGGAAAGTCTTCCTGGAGACTCGCGGCAATCACTGTTGCCTGTTCCAGAGCGACAGGGCATTGGCTTCTGCCTTCGCCCTTACCCATGTCCAGAAATCAGTGTTTTGGGGGATGGGGTGGATGAAGAGAGGTATGTAGATTTGCAACTGAATCTCAGTGCTTATTTCTGTGTTTAATGATGTCATAATCCACATTTTTCTTTTGGGGGAAGATGCAACAAGGCAGAAGCAAAGAATGATTGCCCTGGCCGGGTGGCTGAGTTGCTTAGAGTGTCATCCTGCACTCTGACAGGTTGTGGGTTCGATTTCCAGTCATGGCAGAGACCTAAGTTGTGGATTTGATAGCCGGTTGGGCACATACAGGAGGCAATTGATTGATGTTCCTCTCTCACATGGATATCTCTCTCCCTTCCTTTCTCTCTAAAAATATCAATAAAAATATATCCTCATCTGAGGATTAAAAAAAAAAGTTATTATGATATGCTAGAAAAAGATAAGATAAATATGAGTATTGGATCAAGCTAAAGTCTATTAAAAATGGCAGTCTATGAGGACAATCTAAGTAAAAGTGAGTTGTGGTGTAAATACCCAAGGAAGTGTGACATGTTAGATTTTCAGAGATGATTAAAAGGAGATTTGGCTGGATATGCAATATTGTGTGGTGGATGAAAACTGGGAAGCTCCGCGTGATCCGATCAGTAATTGTGAAGTTTTGTTATGGCTGGATTACTCTTTCAACCCGTTCTGTTGTCACTATTTGCTCAGTGCTGTCTGATCAATGAGAAATCCCTAATACGACTCACACACTTGTTCTCATCACAGAGATAGGCGTTATCACAATTCCAAATCCCAAGTGAACAGCTGCCAGACTTCTGGGCTTCATCCATGTTCTCTCTTCCTATTAGCTCTGACATTACAGACACGAGATATCCTGGGTGGATCCAGGGCCTTGGAGTCGGAGCCCAGTTCTAGACATGGAGTCATTGTGTTTGTTTGTGTGCCAGCTCCCAGCCCCATCGGGTTCCTCTCTCTCAGTCTGCTTCCTGTACTGCTGTGAAATCAGGACACAGCACCTCAAGACCAGAAATCTGCTGCCTTCCAGACAAAGCAGTCCAGGGTTTAAAGGAGTGAGGGCCTGGCTCAGATACATCCTTCATTCGACACTGTACTCTTTACAGTTGGCTCTATTGTCCATGAAGACATTGGGTAGGGAATTCCTGTCTACTTACTTCCGCGGGACTCAGTGAGGTACTCAGCGTGGTGCTCAGGGTAGGAAATGTGTACACCATGTTTGGCCGGTGACCATCTACAGGGGACCTGTGCTAATTGCCCATGCCAGTTTTGCACTCCTGGCTGGGAGGCGCTGGCAGGGTGTGGCGGAGGTACAGGGAGTGCAGTGCTAAGTCCAAATCTAGACTGCAGGAATGAGCTCATAACCTCTGTGAGCTTCATTCTCATCTTCTGCAATGTTAACGTGCAAAAACACTAAGTTTGCATGCATAATAGCTGTAATCCATAGTGTTTTAAGATTCTCTACATGTACACTCTGATTCTAACATGATCAAAGTACTTTTTTAAGTCTAGTAAGTCATTTTCACAAAACTTCAACTTAACCCATTCAAATGAACATTTGCTCTAGAAAGACACTTAGGTGTGGTAATATAAGCAAAATGAAGTAGCACTGCTGTTGAGCCTGTTTTTTTGTTTGTTTGTTTGTTTGTTTTTGTTTTTTTGTGGGTTTTTTTTTTGTAATGCTCACCCTATAAATGTGATTGTTACTTTTGAGGAATTTATTACCTATTAAAGGGAAAGGTCATGTTCACAAATAAACCTGATGATTGACAGAGGTTGATAAGGGAGGCTGGGACTCTAAACCATAGAAAGTCTTTATGTCTCTAAGAACCATGGTAAGAAATATAATAATAATTAGTGTAATTATTTATTGTGTGTCAGACCTGGACCCAATGCTTTTCATAAATCAAAACAATGTTACTAGGCGAGTACTATTATTTGCCTCAATCTACATATTAGAAAAGGTTGTCACAGACATTAAGTGATTTTCCCAAGACCCATAGAACTAGCCAGTGATAGAATCCATATGCTGAGCCAGGCTGCAGTCTGACAATAAACTCACTCCCTTTCAGATACAGTCAAATGCTTGTGGTATTCCAAAGAAAGTCAAACATTTTCAACAAGTGACATCAAAGCAACCTTTGCATATCCTTTGCATAGCCTACCTTTCAGGCCTTTACAGTGTTTTTCATTTCTTTTGATCCCAGGGCTACATGAGAATCACTTGGTTGAACGTGTTAGAAATATAGATTCCTGGGTCTCATCCTACATTTATTAAGTCAAAATCCTGAGATTGGACAAGGAAATAGGAATTTTTAACCATCACTTTTGGTTTATTCTAATGTACACTGAAGTTGAGAACAAATTAGAAAGGGAAAGATTAGATTTTGGTAGGTAAATAAGTTGAGCAAAGATTCCAGATGGAGAGAATATGGACAAAGGTGTGGTGTTGAAAGATAAGATATTCTGTGGTTCAAAGAGCAAGCAGTTTGCAGGCATGTAGATTGTCTGTAAGTTAATGGTAAGATGAAGCGACAGGTTACTTTTCATTGAGCCTTGAATACATTGGACTTTACACATTCACATGGAGCCGTTTGGATGTTTGTAGATGAATGGGCAAGAGCTTACTTAATTGAGGCCTGTGATGCCTGAATGTGTAAAATAGCACTTGACACTGAGGACTCTGAAAGAAAGGGAATAAAGAAGAAGAAAACAGCATAAAGGCATTTTTTGGGGTGAGATATTGGGAGAGAGATTAAAAAGATAGAAGTTTGGATATCTAGGTGTCTGTAATGAAGAAGCATCAGGAACCGGAAGAATTATGGTTCAAATGAAAATCGAGCCGTTTCCTGCTGAGGTGACCATGAAGATGCAAGTGCATTTTATGGCTCATTTTTCAAATAATATATATTTTATTGACTTTTTACAGAGAGGAAGAGAGAGGGATAGAGAGTTAGAAACATCGATGAGAGAGAAACATCGATCAGCTGCCTCCTGCACACCATTTACTGGGGATGTGCCCGCAACAAAGGTACATGCCCTAGACCGGAATCGAACCCAGGACCTTTCAGTCCGCAGGCTGATGCTCTGTCCACTGAGCCAAACCGGTTCTGGCACATTTTATGGCTCTTAATGATCATAGTGCTAAATGAAGTGGAATTTGAGAACACCTAGAGGCAAAGCACATGTCAGTTCAGCACTGTTTCATTCCCAGAGAGCCAGCTTGGCACTCTTGCCCTTGAGGCCGCTGAGCGCCTTCTCCTGGGTGGAGGTGAGCTCCACCGCAGTTCACTACCGCCTGGGATTCACACGGAACGTTCCACAGCAAACCCACATCTTTCTGAATCCTGAGAGCCCTCCTCTGAAAACACCTCCTCATTCAGGACTTTCCTAACGCACATTTTCAAGCCCAACCTGAAAGCAGAAGCTATGAGGCCATCAAAACCCCATCGATGAAAATGTCAGAAATGCTGGGCTGCGAGGGCTCTCACTTTGGTGAGGACTCCGGGAGGTCTTTCTCATCACACCCAGTTTCCCCTTCGCTGACTGTCCTTCGGCGCAGTGGGTAGTTAGCTGATCTGGGCATGGGGTAAGGCCGCTTTTGATAAATCTAAAACCCCATCATTATCTCATTTTGGTATATTCTGAGATTTTTCCTAAACAGATGTCATGGAAAATTCATTGAGAAAGAACATAACTCGTTACAAGAGTAAGCCACAGATTTTTATCTTTCTCTGTTGCCTTAAATGTTCAAACAGGACTTATTGGAGATAGGCCTACTTAGAAGAGAAAGAACTGAGGGGTATTTGATGTGGGAAGGACTGGAGAGTATTAAGTGAATTGGGTTGGATGGAAATATGCCCTAAACGCCTTGTGATCCTATTTGGCACTTCAAATGAGTTCCATTCCCTTAAGGTCTTCAACCATCTTCATTCTGAGTGATGCTGCTGTGTGTATAGTGAGAAGATGCTACTATGAACAGAAAGGTCACTTTGAGCTTATATTTTCCAAATAATGTACTGGTTTTCCCTTGAATTATTGCCGGACTTTCCTAATTTCCCTGATATCAAAGAGGATAAATTTGCAAACAGCAGACTGTGTTCAGGGCTTGCCAGAGAGCCAAGAGATGATTCTTGACCATTCAACAATCAAATCCTTGACTTTGGTATCAGTAAGTGCTATTTGAACTTGTCACTAAAAATGAGGAAGTAATTCTAAAGAGCTTACATTCTCTGAGGGCTGAGATTCGGGAAACTAATTGGCATTTTCACTTAGCTATAAAATTTTAGGTAACAAATTCTAATTTGTTCATTTGTAAGTAACACATAGAAATGAAAAGGGCTGAGTGTCAGATCCTGGGAACACTAGGTAAGAACATTCTGTCTTTCAATAAGGAACTATAAATATGCAACAGATCTGATAGCAATTATTTAACTGGGCAAAATGGTCCGAGGGCACTGGAGTTAGGAGTTCAGAGGTTTGAGAGAGAGACAGGGTCTGCAGAAACAAGAAGCAAGTTTCCCATCCCAGATATATCACGTGCCTAGGGATTGCTGAGCACACCAGATGATCTTATTAATTTCCTCTGGCCGCTGTAACAAATCATCACAAATGCAGCTACTTAAAACAACACATATTTATTATCTTAAAATTCTGGAGGACAAAAATCTGACGTGGTTCCCACTGGGCTAAAATCAAGCTGTTGGCAGGGCTGTGTTCTGTTCTGGGGGCTCTACGGGGTCATCTGTATTCTTGCCTTTTCAGCCTCCAGAGGATACCCACTGTCCCCCTTCCATCATCAAAGCCAGGAAAGGCTGGCCGAGGCTTTCTCACATCCCATCAGTCTTATGCTGACTCTTTGTCTTCTTCTCTTATATTTAAGGACACAGGGATTGTGGTGCCCACACCTGGATAGCCCAGGATAAACAGTTGATGAGCCACCTTAATTCCATATTCCGTCTTAATTCTCCTTTGCCATGTAATGTAATGTAATGTAATGTAATGTAATGTAATGTAATGTAATGTAATGTTTACCAGTTCTGGGGATCAGGACATGGGCATCACTGGAAGTACATTATTTTGGCCACCACAGGAGTAAGTGCTCATCTAATAATTGCCACTTTAGCCTGCTGGCGTGACTCAGTGGTTGAGCTTCAACCTATGAACCAGGAGATTCAGTTTCCAGTCAGGGCACATGCCTGGGTGTGCAGGAGACAGCCGATCAATGACTCTCTTTCATCAGTAATGTTTCTCTCTCTCTCTCTTCCTTTCCATTCCTCTCTGAAATCTGAAATAAATAAAAATGTATTTTAAAAAAAAGAATCACCACTCTTTGTGACAGCCTATAGATTGGTTGAAATCCTAATCCTCACCAGAAACAAAGTTACAGTAATGTCTTGTGTTGACTGGATTCATGATGATCTTTTGTTTCGTTTAACACTGTGCAGGACATCATAAGACACTTCCATGTAGGTCACCCTTCAGAGTAGGGAACAAGCCCATGGACAGACCCAAACAGCCTGAAGCTGGTTATCCATTCTCTCACCTCTCCCCGGCAGCCCATCCTAAGTAACTTCACCACCAAAGCAAGATCCACAGCCTGCAGCTCCATTCTGTCCTCTTTCAAAGCCAATGGGAGTGGGTATGCTCACATCTGGAAACACCATTTCCTTGTGTTGACACTAATAAACTGGTCTTTCTAACACCTTTGCTGCAAGAATTTCAAGGACCTCCAAGTCTAGGACCAACCTGGTTTTCCAGGCTTTATGTGTTTCACCCTTTAATGGAATTTCCCAGTTTGGGGAATTTTGACCAGATTTTTAAAAACCTTTATTTTTCTAAATACTGATTTAAAGCAACCAAAAGGAGAAGCATGAGCCTCTCACTAGTTTATTTGCTATAAAGAATTCATAAAATAATGAAAGTTTCATAATAAAATTCACATTACTGAAGTTTAGCGTGGTAATGCAAGTTCTAGGACCTTCATCCATGAAAATATATCAGTGAATTCCATCTTCAAAGTTGATGGCAAATAAACATTTTTGTCCATGAGATAGCAATGGCTCTAGAGGACAATGAAAGAATTTCTGTTTGCCAGTTACTCTTTTGTATTCATTTAGTCAACACATTATACATACGAATTATGCCCCAGACACATGTCCTTGTAAGTAATATTTAAAGAGAGGCAGAGAAGCAGTCATTAAAATTTCGTGTAAGGAATTCTACAGTTAGAAATATTCACCAAAACACTATGGGAATAGGGAAGAAAGTGGCCCTGGTTGGCTAAGGTAGCTAGGGAGATTTCATATGGGAGACATTTAACGAGGAACTAAAAGATGACTTCATATTTGTTTGTTTTTGTTTGTTTTGTTTTTGTAAAAGTAAGGAAAGGTTTTAAGTAGAAGGAACGGCAGGTCAGAACATAAAATGCACAGAGTACTTAGTGGCCAATGGAGCCCTTCTGCAGGGCTGGAGTGCTAGACATGAAGAGTCCTGAGACAGGGCTGAGCAGCGGGTTAGCATCCGACTGTGACAAAAGGCAGGTCTAAACAGCTGTGTGGAACATGTATTATAAGGCCAGATGTGTGGGAGACATGGCCCCAGAAGACCACTTAGGGCACATTTTCAAGGTGTTATAAAAAACTAATACTATTCCAGTAGGAATGGGAGAGGTGAAACTATTCAATAAAACATTGGCGATGGAATCAGCATAATTTAATGACTCTTTGGATGTGGTAATAAAGGGGAAAAGTAATTCTACAGATCTCCTGGGCATCTAGATTAACTCATAATAAAGTGCCATTAAGCAAAATAGAAAAGAAGCAGGTATAAAGAGGAGAGTTGTTTTTTTTTTTTTGTTTTTTTTTTAGCTCAGCTGGGATATGGTGGATCTTATTTATCCATGTATTCAAATTGGCAGTTGGCTACATGAATCCAGAGTTCAGAGCCAACACGTCCCCAGGTGCATGGGGTCGCTGTCACCATATGGAGAAAGAGTGAGACCTAATAAGAACTGTGAACTTTCAGAAAAAGTACTTTTGAAACAAGACCAGAAGGCTAAAGAGAGAAGCCTGGGGAATGCATTACTTAAGAGAGAAGTCAACGAGACACGCCAAAAGTTGGTTCTGAAATTGAGGAAGACATTAAGACATTTATTGAAGCTAAATTATGAAGTGGAATGTTACAAATATTTAGAATAGTACAGAAAATGGCATCAAACACTTCTGCACTTGCCACTGAGATTTAACAATGACCTTCTATGGGTCTTAGTTTTGGTTTTAAACATTTAGGTCTATTTTATATTTTTAGTTATTTTTTTGCATATGGTATGAGGGTAGGTTTGGGGGTCTCTCTCGGTCTCTCTCCCTCTCTCTTTCAACAGCTGGTTGTTTCTGCAACAATTTCTGAGGAAGAAGCTTTTCCTTCAATAAATTACTTAGCTGTTTTGTAGAAAATCAATTGACTGTATATATGGACCTATTTTTTATTTTGTTCTGTTGATGTATTTGTCTGTGAGAATACCACATTGTCTGAACTATTTAGCTTTATAATATACTTAAAATAAGGTAATTTAAATGTTTGAATTTCTTTAAAATTTTTTGTTTTGCTATTCTAGATTCTTCTCTTGCCCATATACATTTTAGAAACAGTTTTTCAATTATTCATAAACATCTACTAGAATTTATATTGAGCTGGCATGATAACTTGCAGATCAGTTGGGTGGAAATTTTGCATTTTAACAATATTGAAACTTTCTGTACATGAACACGAAATAATTCTCTATTCAGATTTAATGAGTAAAATGCCTTGAGCCTAAAGATTTCTTTACAGGGTTAGTAACTCCATTTTTTTGATAGATATATGGCTAGCTAGAGGTTTATTAATTTTATTACATTTTTCAAAACACCAACTTTTGGCTCTGTCAGTTTTCTCCTATTTTATTGATTTTTCATCATTGTATTGTTATTTTCTTTATTCTACTTACCTTTTGCTGTAATTATTCTTGCTGTTTTTAGTTTTTTAAACTAAAAGCTAGACCATTGATTTTATACATTTTAATGTTGACATTGATTTAAGTATTAAGAGCTTAAAAGTTTTTTAAGCATTTAAATTACACATTTCCCTCTAAGCACTGCTTCGGCTGCATCTCTCAGTCTTTGCTATATTATGTTTTCCTTACTATTCAGTTTTAGATATTTTATAATTTTTTATTTGAACTGTGGGCTACTTAGCAGGATTAAATAATTACCAAGTATTTTGAATTTTCTGAATATCTACATATATTCTTGTTACTGCTATCGCTTTCATTTTGGTTTAACTGTGGTTACAGAATATGCAACATGAGATTTCAAATCTTTCCAAGTTATTAAAACTTGTTTTGTGATTCCCACATAGAGTTTGGTCCATGTGATCCACTTTATAGCTCATCTTGGTAAACATTTCATGCAGACTATAATGTCCGGTTGTTGGGTGTGAAGGAAAATCATGAAGGGTAATAATGACATATTTGTCTCAAACAATATGATATGAGTTTGCTCTGTAGCGATCGGCTTTTACAGTGATTTCTCGTCTTGAGGACACAAGGATCATAGAGGGAACAGAGTGTTTGCTTCAGTGAAGTTTCATTTCCAGCAGAAGGTGCTATTTGTTTTTCTTCTGTGGAGGAACCCAGGCAGAGAGATGTCCATTCTCCTGGCTCCATGGTTGGCAAACTGCGACTCTGGAGCCACATGCGGCTCTTTGGCCCCTTGAGTGTGGCTCTTACACAAAATACTATGGCCTGGGCGAGTCTATGTTGAAGAAGTGGCATTAGAAGAAGTTTAAGTTTAAAAAAATGTGGCTCTCAAAAGAAATGTCAGTCGTTGTACTGTTGATATTTGGCTCTGTTGACTAGTGAGTTTGTCGACTACTGTCCTGGCCGAATACACAGCTGGAAAATAGACTTCTCTCACCCACACTTTCAGAGGCTCAAAGCTGGGCCAGTCCCACCTGATGAGAGAAACTCAGTTCAAAATCTCAACCCAGTGAAGCTCAGCACCACCTCCCCTGTTCTCCTATATGAATTCAAGAAGCGTTCCCTGGCTTCTATGGTCTAGGTCTGTTCTATTCCTTTCTGTGGTTCCCAGGGCATCATGATATAAGCTTATTTCTTTAGCTTGAGTTGCCTCTTTATTTCTATAATCTGGGGATTTTCTTTTCTTTGAGTTGGATTCAGCTATATCATTAACCAAGCATTTCCGTTGTTATGCAAAGCGTGTCCTCGATTCCCGTTAGAATCTGAAGTTCCTATTATCATAGATTTTATTACCCCTGAGTCATGTGGAGGGTGCGCTTTATTTACATGTGTGTCCTCCATAGTACTTAGCACAGTGTTAGGAAACTCCGCGAGTATTTAATAAAAAGAGGCAGAATGAGTTTTAAAATGAACGAAAGGAGGCCACTTAAAGCGGTACAAGTTAAGGGAGAGGGGGCTTTAATATTAGAAATAGATGGTTTCTTCCCCCCCCCCCCGCCCCCTACAGTGGTCAGAAAAGGTAGGTGCAGGCCAGGAGATGGTGGAAAGTGTTACCACCTTCAAAAAGAAGAAAGTGCCCGGCTGGTTGCTGTCCACAGACATCCTGCCAACATCCTGGTGGTTGCTGGTTTGTAATTTTATGGGTTTCCAGAGGATCAAACACTGTATTATTATGTTTGGCTACCAACTCGGGTCAGCAGTTCAAAAGCAGAAAGAGGGGAGTCGAGGGGAGGCAGGGAAGGAGAGAACGTGCGGAAGCTGGTGTGTTTGAGACAGTTTAACTCACTGAGTGTGAAGTAGTCTAGACTGAATCTCCGCTGGCTTCATTTCCAACAGGAGATAATTAGTGTTTTTGGAAAGCTCTTTTTTTTTTTTTTATAAGAATCAAAGATACGGCAATTATCTCATTTTAGCTGAAGTATAAATTAATAGGTTGTTTGTTCCCTGTGTATCCTTTTACAAAGATCTGAAATGGAAGATTTTTGTATCAACAATGACCCCCCCCCCCAAAAAAAAAATCAGTTATTGAACATGCTCCAAATCCCAAATCTCTCCTCTTCAAAATACTTTTATTTACCAAAATATAATTTGAAGGTATATTGATGTTAAATGTTATCATTATTGGCATTTAACAATAATTGTGGAGCAATCAAAATGTAAAAACCCTTTTAATGCCTTAATAATGTATACAATTTCTCAGAGAATGAACTTGAAATTATGAACATAAGACACTCTGGACCTTGACTTGTCTTTATTGAAGTCTGCATTCCCGATTCTTCCTTTATTCTCAGTGACAGCGTGGCGTCCTCTTTTGGGGCCAAGAGTGGGTCATAATTGACCCCTTTGCCCTGGACCCAGACTGGCTAGAAGGGGGATGGGTAAAACAGTGGGGTTACCATTTTTTTTTTTTAATTTTGTTCAACATCAGTTATTCCTGAATTGGCTGCTTCTCCTGTTTCATCCTCACACCTGTTGAGTGGTGTGAACTTGATGACCAGCTGGCTACCTATTCAAAGGAAACGGGAGAGGATTGTGCACTCACTTTAGAAAACCCTCAAACGTAATACAACTTCTTATTTAACACAAAAGTGCATAGAAATCAAAGAAATGTATTTCGTAGTTTATCCATTTTACTCAGCATTCCATTATTTTTTCATCAGACAACACATGTGAAACACTTCCCTTGTATTCCAGGGGCTAGGGTTACAACAGTTAAGATGTGGAGTAAGTCTTTGCTTCCAATGAGCATGCGTCCTGGCAGGGAGGGGCAGTAAGTGAGAGAGCACTTGGGTGCTCTGGATAAAATGGGGGGCAAGAAGAAGAGACTCACTAGCTTGTGTTGGAAGAGCTGTTTAGGAGAACAGTCAGACGTGGCTTTTCTCAGAAGGGAACATGTATGCAGATAAATGAAGACTTTCTGAAGGTCAAAGGCATTAGGAGTCAGTCAACAGGCCCAGGCCTTCCCGTAAAGTATTTTGGGCTTCAGGATAAGAGTACAAAGGACAGTCTATGTGCCCCCATCTAAATACTTAAAGCTAGTCCTGGCCAACATGCCCAGGGATTAAAGCATTGGGCTGTGCACCACAGGGTTCCATTAAGGTCAAGGGCATGTACCTGGGTTGCAGGTTTGATCCCCAGCTCTGGTTGGGGTGCATGGGAGAGGCAACCAATCTATGTGTCTCTGTCACATGATGTTTCTCTCCCTCCCTCCTTCTCTCCCTCCTCCCTCCCTTTCTTCCCCCTCTTTCTCCCCTCTCCCCTCTCCCTTTCCCTCCTTCCTTCCTTCCCTCATCACTTTCTTTCCTCCCTCTCCCTTCCTCTCTAAAATAAAAAAAGAACAAAATGCCAGTGTGGTTTGTGGATTGCAAGGACATTTCCAGTAGAGCACCTGGCATCATTTCTCTCCTCTCCACCCCCCATAAAAGAAGGACCCTCATGCATCTACGTGGAGAAAGCCAGAACAGCTCCCTTTCAGAGGGGGAGAAACTGCAGCTGAGTTTTCATGGGTGGTTGAGTGAACTGTGGTGAAGGCCATGGAAACTGACATGGGTCCTGATGTCTCACAAGCTGGACATGGGACTGGCTGAGTTACATCTCCACTCTTCGCTTCATCTAATACCCGTCCCATAAATGGCGATAATGATAGCATTTACCACATAATTAGGGAATTTCAGTGAAGTAATGCTTGTAATGCCTTTAACACAATTCCTGCCATATAACACATGGCCAATAAACATGTGTTTGTTGTAATTACTCCATCAACAACCACCACCAGTCGTTTCCACTATTTCTGTTATCCAGGACTACATTAAACAAATGAGATAACTTCAATGTAGCTTTTCTGGTTCGAAGACTAATGCCCTGTCAGCCTTGAATTCTGGTTCTTTTAGGGGAAAAAAACACACACACACAAACAAAACAATAAAAAAAAAATCCAGTAGCTCCATTATTCGCAGGCACACACCGTGGTCATGTGGAAAGGGGTAAAGTCAGGGCATTGTCATCCCGGAGTCTAAAGGCAGTCGTTGCCTCCTGCGCAGCCACACTCACTGGAAGCTGGCCCAGGATCAGCAGACGGAGGGAGCTCTCTAGTGTCCCACAAATGGAGTGTGACAGTTCTGAAAATGCAAGCAACGAACTACAAAAACTAATTTCAATTTGGCTTTTGGCTCTAGGGCTGGAGGTTCTCTCTCTCTCTCTCTCTCTCTCTCTCTCTCTCTCTCTCTCTCTCTCTCTCTCTCACACACACACACACACACACAAGCATTATACATGAATGTGTGGTTTCCCCTGTACTGGCCGCCTCTCTCTCAGACCCCTATAGCTATAATAGATAATCCACTCATAGTCAAAAATTGGGGGATGTGCCAAATTGGAAATTCCAACATGATCTTAATTCTCCTGCCCTATAGACTTCATCTGATATTCATGACAGGTCACTGGGCTAGGATATAGTAACAAAGTTTGTGTTCCACAATAAAAGAGGCTGCTCTCAGACATTATACCCAGACTCCATGCTGCTTCTAGAAAAACTTGCCATTGTGTGTGGTAAAAACGTTGAGCTCAAATCCTGTTTTTATTTTTGTTCTTTTCCACAAGAGATTTCTTCAAGTTTTAATCTCTCTGCACCTCAGCTTCCCTTTGTGTAAGAAAGCCTCCTGTAATAACTACTTTTGTTATTGCACTTCTTCTTTTTCTTTTTCTTATTACTTGACACCTGGGCTGAGAGACTCTGGGAAACCCATAATAATCTGTATGTGCCACTCAGGAAAAATGTCTTTGACAGAAATCTATAAGAGCAAGTTAAGTTCCTCAGAAAGAAAAGCCTGAGGAAGGGCTGGGAGGGGAGTTTATTTGGGAAGTAGGCTCAGATGTGATGGCCGGAGGACCTGAGATCCTTGTCCCATGGGCCTCCACTGGGCCGCTTACAGGAGATGCGGAATCGCCCATCTGGAAGGGGCACAACTAGGCCACTCCCTCACAAGCTCCCATCCTTCAGTGGCCCAGTGCTGACCCCGGGCAGGCTCCTCAGAGCTTCCCGGATGCTCAGGTGTGAGTGCCAGGAAGGTTCTTGTAGTCATTCCACCGCAGGGTGTCAGAGAGGCCCAGAGGAGGAAGGGGAGCACTTCTCGCAGCAGCTGAAGCAGGGGGCTGCCAGACTATCCTCCTGGCAGCTGGCCTCCCGAACAATGGCCTCAGTAACAGATGGGTCAAGAGGGTATGAGCCCAACAGGAATCTCCTACAGGCGTTTCTCCAGCAGTGAGCTAGCAGTTATCCTTTAGCAGAATCCAGAGGAATAGAAAGGTGCTCACTGGTTCAGATAATTGTTCATTTCCTTGGAGGATAGGAAACTGAGGCCAGTGGGTTACTTCCCCTCTTATGTCTAATACAGAGGTTTTCAACCTTGGCACTGTCCGCATTTGGGGAAAATGTCTATTCGCTATTTAGGGATGAGGGTGGCTGGCTGCCTTGTGCCTTGCATGATGTTTAGCAGTCTCTCTAGCCTCTGTCCACTACATTGTAGTATCAGTCCCCTGGATTGTGACAATAGGAAATGCATGTCCAGGGGATGGGCAGCTGCCTCGGTTGAGAACCACTGATCTGATAGAGTTGGGATGGCTCTCTGCCTCCTCTTTCTCTCTATCATCTCCACTCTAACCTTGACCCTGTGGCCATTCCACCGGCCCCTGCACAAGCTACACCTGTGACTCCCACCCCATCCTAGTGACCTGCACCAACCAAGGCTTTTCTCTGGAGCTCTGTTTACCAGTTGTGCTATTAAAAGCAACTTGATAGGGCCAATGCAACTGGATGCAATTAAGAGCAGTTAAATAAAAGATCCTCTGAGAAAAGTATAAAGGGAATACTCAAATAGTTAGCTACAATGAGGTATGCTTAAAAATATTTTTTATGTGTGTGTGTTTTTCCACGTTCAAATGCTCCTCGTTTAAGCAGGGATAGTTTAAAGAGTCCAGCAGCATGTTTCCTCTGGTAAGCACACACCACACCAGCAGTGAATAAAGATCACCTAACTCTGTCCAGGAACAAGGTTTGCCCTTTCGAAGGTTAACATCTTCTTAAGGGAAATCAGAAGTTGCCATTTCCAACACACAGCTTCTCCCCGGCAGACGTGTTCTCTCCCTATGTGAAGGCTATTATGAGAGAGAAGCTGCACAGGAAGAAGTCGTCAGGACTGTCCGTTGATGCTTAGCAGCTTGGGAAAGAGTCTGATGCTTAGAAAATCAAGTTGCCTGGACTCTCCTGAGACCTGCCAGCCTCTTCCTCCACACAAGGGACAGGGCACTGGGGCAGCCTGAGTCGGGAGAGTTGTTGCAAGATCTGACCGTCAGTGTCCTTCACCCTTTTCTCCAGTGTTCTAGAACTGTCTGCCTCGAGCTCCCATATGAAACCAGATGTGCTGCAGGCTAGGACATACCTTGCTGAGGGTGCAAAGCCACCCCTCTGCAGATAACTCAGGAGAGCCCAGGGCCCCTGTCACTGTCTACATGGAGCCTCCAAGTCTCTTATACATTTATAAGATGACCCTCATAAGACACAACATAAAAGAGATGATTTTTCCCCCCACACACAAAAAATAGAATATCATTAAAAGAAGGAAGAACATCTCTATCGTTTTCGGTACCTGTACCTCTACCTGCTTAGAAATGGAAAATAGGATGAAAGACACAACCCTACAAAGGGCACATTAAGGACTAACTATTGGCTGAAGGCAATGAAACACGGCGACCGGGCTGCACGTCCTTGAGTGTTTTGAAATCTGTTCAGTGTGGGGTCAAGTGCATGCTAAGGACCCTGCTCTCAGAAAGCTGGTTATTACTGCCAAGAGTTACACTTCTTGCCTGCTCACTGCTATCTTTCTCAGAAACATTGATGGCAGACATTATTTTCGGAGAGTTCTCAAAATATCCAGGCTTGTAGTGCAGCAAACAAAGTTCTGTTACTGCTGTGATAAAGGATTATGTGGTTTCTACGGGACAATTTTGCTACCCTTGTGGCTATACCCGGAAGAGATACCCAAAAGATGTATTCAAAATTAAGATTAAAAAAAAAAAAGCAACTTTAAAGTGACCTAATTGTTTTAGGATATGAATGGGCCAGATTGGGTTCATCCAGATTGCTCCCCACATCTTCACACTAAACAAGAATTTTTTTTTTAAACCCAAGTTCTTTTTTCTTTTCTTTCTTATTTTTTTTAAAATATATTTTACAGATTTTTCAGAGAGGAAGGGAGAGGGATAGAGAGCTAGAAACATCAATGAGAGAGGAATCATCAACCAGCTGCCTCCTACACACCCCCTACCGGAGATGTGCCTGCAACCAATGTACATGCCCTTGACCGGAATCAAACCCGGGACTTTCCAGTCCATAGGCTGATGCTCTATCCACTGAGCCAAACCAGTTACGGCCCAACCCAAGTTCTTAATTCTACATACAAACAAACCACCTAGCTCACGGTCAGAGAGCAAATCTAAAAGGTGGTCACACTGCCTTTCATTCCCCTGGCTCCTATCAGCATTCACGTGTGATGTGAGTGGTATTAAGTGGGAAGACTCAGAGTTTGTGCATTTATATGGCCCCGGCCTACCATTTCCCCAACGTTGGCCTTTCGGTAGAATTTCTCAATTTGCAGTCAGCTGCCCTTAGCTTTAAACAAGTCTCCTCAATCTCTAAATCAGAGGAACTGAAATAAAGTTTCCACAACTCAATACCAAAAGTATTGTATAAGTAAAGACAGAACTTGCACCGTATAATCAAGATGATACCAAGCCTGCTGGTGTGAATACTTGCAGGTGGTTCCCTCAATGCCACTGCAAGAATTCTAGAATGAGATTGGAGCCTAGAGAAGAATATTCTCTGGAGACACATTCTCTGGCAGATGTTATTAAGGAGACAAGTTATTGGAAAGCTGCCTCAGAACGAACCGGCTGTCAAGAATGAAGAGTCAAACACATTGCACAAGAGGGTATTTATTCTGTTCCATAACCGTGGGCACATGGCAATTCCAAACCAGCCTCTGGCTCATTTTTCTGGGAAAGTCTCAATTAAATTGTAAACACGTAATATGAAAACTTGATGGATAACACGGAGAAAAATTAATGAAAAGCTTTGGTAAAGTCAGGATAGATCACGTTTGTCTTAGTTCTCTGACAACTGGGCCTGCCAGCCAGTCACAGAACATTAGAACTAGGCAGTTAGAGAAATGGGAGCTGGCAGAGATCTGGAGGATGGATGCTTGGCACTCACTTTGTGCACGGGCACCAGGATAATGTCCTGTGTGCTAACGGAGCTGCTGCGGACCGGGGTTTGGGAATCACTGCACCCAGTCGGGGAACAAGGCAACTTTATAAAAGAGAATTAATTATGCCGTGATTCATAGTCACTGGCTGTGCTATAAATATTTTTATGGAAGTGTTTTTCTTTTCCTTTTTTCCTTCCCTTTTTTCCAAGTAGGCTGTGTGGATGAGCCTGGCTTCCAGGACTCACAGAACCGCAGCAGCTCAAATTATAGATCATTAGGGCCGGAGGACTCCTTACAGTCTGCCCGAGACCCTTCACCCTGTTCCGCAGGTGCGGACATTGGAGCCCAGGGAGAGTCAGGAACCTTCTGGAGGTCACAGAGTGAGGGCCTGGCAGGCCTCTGGCTGGACCCCTGGCCTCCTGAATCCCAGAGCAGAACGCATTCCTCCACACCTTGTCATTTTCCAGGGCCGGCGAGGCTAGTGCCCTGGACAGGGTGCTATTTTCTGCTGTTACCCTCAGCCCCAGAGCCCTGCAGAGTCAGGGCACCTGAAGAATTTCTCTTCCCAGAGTTCAGCGGTGTAGTGGTGTTTCTGAACATCACTTTAAGGAGAAGGTATTTTTAACTCCTCTTCCATGGGCATCCCTTCCAACTCACTTTCAGAGTGACGGGTTCAAGCTCAGAGGCCAGAGTAGCTCTGGTGTTGTTTTTAACTTAAGAAATGCCATTCAGAAATCCTTTAGTGAAGGCCTTTCACACAGAAAGCATTGCAGTAAGTGCTCTGTGGATGCAGATCTGAGTACAGGGAATCCCTCTTTCTAAATAGTTTGCAGGCGATTGTGGAATGAAGCAGGCATGGCGGGCTGCATCAGGAAATCTGGTGGAAGAGACACGTTGGAAACTGGGAACAGAAGGTGCTAGAAAACGGCCTTATTAGGAGTCATTTACGTTCCAAGTGTGCTTAGGGGACAGTGCAAAAGTTACTTAACTGTGCCAAGGCTCACGTCTTTAGAAAGTGGGTAACTGGTACCTACTTTCTGGGGGTGTGGTGAAGATTAAATTTGGTGACCCATGGAAAGCATTTTCACAGGTCACCTGGTCAAAATGCAATGAATGGCTATTATTACTGTTATCACGGGCACACATCTAGGATGAAACGTTAACTAAAAGATGTTCCAGGGAAGGGCTGGGGAGCAGAGGAGACAGGAAAAAATAATAGGCTTCTGAATAATGCATAGACTAGTGAATAATGAAGTATCATATAATTTTGTTAACGATGACAAATGTACTCACTGATGAAAGATGTTGATAATGGCTTTGGCTGACTGTGTGGTATGTGGAAGCCATCACAATTTTTCCATTTTCTTTTGTTGTAATATATTTTTTATTGATTTCAGAGAGGGAGAGAAAGAAACGTCAATGATGAGAGACAAACATTGATCAGCTGCCTCCTGCATGCCCCCTACTGGGAATGGAGCAGGGCATGTGCCCTAACCCCTGACTGGGAATAGAACCTTGTGTTCCTGGATCATAGGTCTAGGCTCAACCATTGAGCCACACCAGGTGAAGAGGCTGTGAGGTCTGCTATCCAGGGAGCTCAAGATACATACTCATCAGAAGGGTGTCCAAGGCTTAGTATTTCCCCAGTGTTTTCTCAAGTGTATGGAAAAACAATTGAGGTATCCTTGTTCTTGGTCCAAAGTCATAATTGAATCTCCACAAGCTATGAAAATTCTATGCCTAATTTCCCAAAGCCCACTCTCTCTTAGTAAAAGAAACTCTTTCTTATAAATCTTACTGTCTGTCAGAATGTTCTCAGCTCCTAAACTATTTGCAGCTAGCTTTTTAGCTTGTTTGAAGTGGCATGAAGAATTGAGAGGATTCTTAAATCTGGCGTGGGAAATGGAAGGAATTCAATTTTTGGTGGTCAAAAAAAAAAATTGGGGAAATCGTGTTTTTTTGTGTGTGTTTTTTTTTCTTCTTTATATCATTGAGAAAAACACAGGCCTTGTTTTTTGGCTTTAGTTTTATAAAGAAGCTTGTTAAGGATCAAAACAGCATCTGAACCACAAATTCCCTTAGCATCATGTTTTATTTTACTCTCATCATTTGGAAATGGAAGGAATTCGTGTTTAAGAGATGTATCCGGGATAAAAGTGTTTTTTTTCTCTCTGTGCCCTGCTCATCCTCTAGGGCTACCTTGAACAGAGAGTTGTACTGGTTCTAGCTTTTTACATATTTCTCAACCACTAAACCCTACCAGGCAAGCACTCTTTATTCATTCTTCATTGTTTGACTTGTATTTGCTCATGCATGCTGACATCTTGGGCACGTCTTGGCCTACAACCACCTAAGGGATATGTTGGTAGGGAAGGATGACAGGAAGAGTATCCTCTGTTGCATGGTTAGCTTAGGGACAGTACTCTATCTGTTTTCCCTATCTAATCCTTTCCAGATGTGGAGAGCTCTTGACTCTTCTCAATGCACCTCCCCCTGCATTATCTGTTTTAGTTCCTGTGCTGCCCTATCAAGTTGGTGGCTTGATGTCCTTATTCATCATTCATTCCCCAGATGTAAGTGTGCTATGCAAAGTCAGGTATCAAGGGTATACTATTGAAGAAGTCATGTTCTCTGCCATCAGGGAGGTTCCAGGCCAGTGAGGAATAGAGAGAAATAAATGGGCAATTGTGTTACAGGGAAATGACTGCTGCGTGGGAAGGCAAGCAGAGAAGATAATGTTTTGAGATTGTAGTAGCCACTCTTGATGTAAACTACTTGGCATTTACCATATTAGTGCATGCTGGTCTCCCTGCCAGCTGCCAGCACCTGCATGTCTTTACTTGGGGGTGGGGGTGGGGGTGGGAGGGTGTTCCTCTGATCACCCAGGTCAGCCATTCCTGGCCACTGGCTGTTAGGCAGAGTGTACAAACACCACAGCTTCTTTTGCTCCTCAGGTGAGTGACTCTAGGTGCCTGCTCCATATTTTTTCTCTACTTTCTCTATTGGATGGTAATCCCTGACTTTTTGTTTCAAAGGGAGTTTAAACTAATTAGAGGAATTAATGGGTGAGAAAGTAACTGTTTTTTCTTAACGCATAGTTATAGGCCAATCAAGTTCAATACTCTTAGCATCTGTCTTTTTTTTTTTTTTTTTTTAAGGGCCTATATTTATTTATGTAGCTGCAGTGGATTGGGAAGGAACAAGTTATTCCAAACACTCCTTACATCCTAGTTTCCCACCCTGGATCCAGAACAATATTGTCTTCTAGTTCAGGCTTTCTCCCCTGAGCTGGACATGCTGTGTATGTGATGGAAGGAAGGTGCAGTCATTTATCCAGGATCATGGCTTGACTGCTGCTTAGTCCCCCACCTTCTGTAGCTATTCAGAAGGCAGAAGGCAAGAGGTTGATTTGGGCCCCCGGTTGTCACCTGGATGAGCAGGATGCATCTTAACCAGATCACTGCCACCATATTTTGATTTAATTAAAAAAGACCTGCCACTTGTGTCTGTAGGTGTTTATGGCATACAAATGGCTAACATGGTTCAAATCCAAATTCATATGATTATTTTCCTCAGAATCAGAGCTTGCCATACTTTCCCAGCTCCGTTAGTGTTCGTTGCAGCAGTATCCAGTGATTCCTAATACTTCATTTACTCCTAAGCCAAACTGATAGAAGTAAGTTCTCATTCCTCCAAGCCCAACTGAGATGTTCTGCCCATTGCTTTTTTTAAAAAATATATATTTTATTGATTTTTTACAGAGAGGGAGGTTGAGGGATAGAGAGCTAGAAACATCGACGAGAGAGAGACATTGATCAGCTGCCTTCACACTCCCCACTGGGGATGTGCCCACAACCAAGGTACATGCCCTTGACAGGAATCGAACCTGGGATCTCCCAGTTCAAAGGCTGACACTCTATCCACTGAGCCAAAATGGTTTTGGCTGCCCATTGCTTTTCGATATAAGTTTGTGACTTTTGTTTTATTATGATGGGGACCACGTGCTCACTTTTCATGATCACCTAAATTAGAAAACTTTAATGAATGCTTTGTACACCTCCATCCCCACAAATATTTATCTTCCTTAACTTTCTAGTGCCCTTTCCATTTATCCCCGTCCTGAGGCTTCTAGCCATTATGAAACCCATTAACTATAATTACAAAACTCCATTAAGATTCAGTACTCAAGCAATTAATATTCATCATATGCAATCTTCCGAATGAATATCTGTTTATTTCAGTCCTTTAGCTGCAACATCTAAAAATGAAATTCCGTAATTGGATAAGGGCTTCAGCAGCCTTGACTGTTTTCTTTCAGCTGAGAAGTGTGTGACTTCTTCAAATATCTTAGGCTCTCTCTTTCACAGAACTTATATGAATGCCCCTATTGATTTTTTTGTGAGACTAGAAAAGGGAAAAAATTAGGATTGCAGAATTCAGGGCTGTTTTTAGAAAGGTATGTAACAATCAAAAGATGTATTTAGAGATTTTTTTTTGAAAAGGCAATGCTATGTTGTCAATGTGGTCTGTAGTCAATAACTGAGACATGCAGGTTAAAATGTTGATTATTGTCAAATAAAATTGCCATCATCATCTAAAAAAACTAATGCTGTACTACTTCTGGTTGGAGTTCTTGGTTAAAACAGAAACTAACAAACCAACTAAATCTTCCCATACAAAAATTTATAAAATGAATTTATTACACGTCTTTCTGCTGTTCATTAGCATCATTTATTTGTATGTCCAAAGCAAGATGTGGTCATATATGAAAAATGGCTAGAGATGGTAGCTAGAGTCATATATGGTTTTAAGTTCATATGAACCTAGTGGAGTCAAAGGGTAAAAATTTATTTCCCTCCACAATTGAGATGATGACCAAGTTAAACATCTTACCAAGATACCATTCTTTTTCACTGTTTGTCTAGTCCTTCTTCTAACTGGGCCTTCACTGACTATTATCACTCACTTATCCTTTATCCCTTCTAGATGTCAGGTTCTCTCGTGGTCCAGACTACAATATATTGTGTACCCTTAGAAGTAGGAGACCATGCCTTTGTCTGTCCAGTTGTACTTCACATAGTGCTTTGTATGTAGTATACTCTCAAAAATCATTTATAATACTATAATTAAAAATCACAACATGGGGTGCCTTGCATATAAAACAAAACCCCCTCAAAGTGTGTGTTGAATGGTTGGACATAATTCTCAGCATAAATAAACATTTAGAAGTTACATAAGTTTCCAGATGTAGGGTCCTCAGGATCTTATACGCAGAGTTCCACCCAGAACTCAGTCAGGAGCCTTAGGAAATTTATTTATATATTATGTAACACAAAAAAAGGGGGGGAGAACACAGTCTTTTCCCCAAAGAACCTTACTTGCCCCCTAGAGGTTAGTGTTTTGATTTTATTTTAACGACATTGTGTCAGGAGTTTGGGTTTCCAAAGACTAAAAATTGAGGTCATTATGGCTTCTTCTGGTATTTTACACTCCTTGAAATGAGTCTGCTCTCCATCGTGGAGAAGTAATAGACTGAAAATAGATACATCCACAGAGATCTTAATAGGTGAGCTCTTTCAAAGGGGAAATTGCTCTTGCTCAGAGAAATGTTCTCACCATTTTACTTTTTTTGATTGTTCTTTCACACCTTATTTGACAGAGGAAGACATTTTCTTTAATTACCGTAAAGAAATGTGTAGCTCATAGGAAGTGACTCAAAGGAAAAAGGTGTCAACTCCTTTGAGCTGATAACATAGAAGCTGGTGACCACACAGGAAGGCCCTCAACATGGAAACACAATGTTAATTTTGTGCCAGGATTCCTGGGAAATTAAAAGGCCTTGTTTTATGTTACATGACTTCATGACAGCACTTTAATATGCATTGCATGTATGGACTTCACTTGCATGTCGTTCTTTAATCTTGAAGTGCATACTTTTCTTAGCTTTGAGTCTGAAATGAAGTATTGGGTATTTGTTCATTCACTCAACAAGTATAAATCGAGTATCTATTATATACACAACATTGTTTGAGTATCTAAGATATAGACTTGGATTATTAGGATAATATTGAGAAGATGGGGGTGAAGATAGATAATAAACAAATAAACAAACAAATAATATAAAATATTACAATCTAAATTTTATAAAAGGCTAATATGGTAATATGACTATCTGACCAGTCCCTATGATGGGCAGGAGCTGCCGTGACCTGCACTGGCCATTTACAAAGAAATGGCACCACAGACTTGGCACTTACAAAGAAACACTTGGCTTCCCTCAAGTGGGTCACAGGCTCTGCCACCACCCCAGAACAACAGCCCACCAAATCACAGCCAATGCTGCCAAAACCCCATGGCACAAAATGCAGCCCATAGCACAGCCCAACCCAGGAATGGTCTCTGTGGGCACCTGGTAATGACATCACATAGCAATGTCCAGCTTCCTCTCCCTAGCAACTGGCCTCCTTGCCTTTTCTTCAGCCCAGGAACATGACTTGCTTTATAGCCAGGTGCAAACATTTTACACTTTAACCAAATGACTCATCTCATTTGATACTCACAGAAGTCCTGGAATAGGTAGATAGGAGACTCAATGGAATTCTATTTTTCTTTTCATTAGCCGGAAAATGGAGATTTAGAAAGTTTAGAAACTTGACCCAACTTAAAAAAAATAAGAAATGGTGGATCTTGTAAATGACTTCAGGCTTTCTCACTGCACAGAATATAGTCAAACACTGCTGCAGTTAAATATTTCATCCTTTGCTCTCCCTGCATGATCTACAATAATAATCTGCTTCTTGTTGATATTTACTGTTGTGTTTCTCACAATTACCTGGAAGAGAAGTTGGGGTGCTTCACTGGACCGGAAAAGTTTAGCTACATCAGAAAGCAGTCTAACTAAGCAAGTTTATTCTATATATACCAATAAAAGGGTAATATGCTAATTAGACCAGGAGACTGGACATCTTTCTACTGTCTGACTTCCTTCTGGACAAAGCCACAGTGGTGGGGGCTGACTTCCTGCTGCACAAAGGCCATCAGGGGAGGACAGTTAGGGGCCATAAGGCCAGCTGAAGAGGGCAGTTGGGGGCCATTAGGCCAGCAGGGAAGGGCAGTTGGGGGCCATGAGGCCAGTAGGGGAGCAGTTAGGAAACTTTCAAGCTGATAGGCAGGCAAGTGGTTAGGAGCCAGCGGTCCTGGATTGCGAGAGGGATGTCCGACTGCTGGTTTAGGCCCCATCCCAAAGGGGACCCGGATTAGAGAGAGTTCAGGCTGTGCAGAGGGACTCCCCTCCCCCGCACGAATTTCATGTACCAGGCCTCTAATATATATATATAAAAGCTAAGATGACTCTCCCACATGCACGATCCATATAAAGCTCTTGCTGGCACCAATCACAAGCATTTAGAATAAAATCAAGAGGTCTTATCAAGACCAACAGAAGCTCATGATCTGGTCCATGCTACTTTTCTATCTTGCTACCACTCACCCTCACTGCCTGAGCCTCTGGCCTTTCCTTGGAAGAGGGTGTTGCTTAGGACAGCAAGTTTAAAGATGTCTATACATACACACACATACACACACACACACACACACACACACACACACACCTGCGGGCACACAAATAAACACACTGAGTGGCCAAATTATTATACATTCAGATTATAATAATCTGGCCACTCAGTGTATATTAGGTCTTTGAGCCACCAACTTCCATGTCATAGCAACAACCTCTTCTATCCCCTTTCCTTTCCTTTACCTGAGTTTTTATTCTACACCAGGTTCTTACATAGAAAGGAAAAGGACCCAACATTTATTGACAGCCTCCACTGCACAAAGAATATTCCCATTTGATCTTTACCACCACCTTCTGGGATGGAGCTCAGGTTAATTAATTAGTCACACAGTAAATGGGAGAACTGGGATTCCAGATTAGGGCTCTTTGACCAAAAATTCTGTGTCCACCCTACTTTGCCACACCTCCAGCTACATGTTCCATGGTTCAAGGACCCTCCATTATCTTATCTTAAAATTGTTTGAGTGGCTTTACCTTACATTTCAAGCTGTATGAGAGGTTTATGTCAATCTCATGTGATAAAGCCAACAGGACTATGTTTCAGTTGTTTCCAGTTCTAATTGTTAGATCCTCACATTCTTCATTGACTGCCACAAGGGCGGGGGGGCTCTAAAGTAATGAACTAAAGCCCCGGCTTATGTGGCTCACTGGGCTCTAGCATCATCCTATACACCAAAAGGTTTCAGGCTCAATTCCTAGTTAGGGCACCTACCTAGATTCCGGGTTCAATCTTTGTTGGGCATGTACAAGAGACAACAGATCAATGTTTCTCTTTCATATCAATTGTTCTCTCTCTCTCTCTCTCTCTCTCTCTCTCTCTCTCTCTCTCTCTCTCTCTCTCCTTTCCCTTCTTTTCTCTAAAATTAATAAACATCCTTGGGTGAAAATTAAATAAACAAATATAGAAATAAAGTAACTGGCTGGAACTGGACCTCCTGCGTTGGTCAATAGAGCCTGTGACTAACCAGGTTGATGATGAAAATAGCAGTTCTAAATCCCAGACCAGTTTTGATCACCCCTTTATTATGGTTTTTTAATCTTTTTCTCTCTAATATCAATTACGTGTTCATTCTTAACATTAGCCTAATGAAATAATTAGGGAGCCTTGCCTGGTGAGAGGGAAAGTCTTGATTTGATATGAACTCAAGGCCAAGTTGACATTTCTGAAATGTATTTGCTTTTCGAATTAGCATTAATCATGACTTCTTCCCTCTCAATGCAATTACATATTGACCTTCTGTACATGGATATTAGATGCATATTAGTAGCTGACTAGATTAATCAGAGCTTTAGGAAATCTAATTTAGCAGAATATTGGGAATGCAGTAATCATTGAATAATTTAAACAATTAGTGTATATCATTGTCTGACAGTGGGCCAATGTAATTCTATGAACTTTTGTAATTGTATTTTACTGTGTATAGCAATTATTAATTGCTTTGCATCAACAATGGGTCTGGGTAGAGGGGATATGATTCTTGGAAGATAGAAACATTGCTGTTTGTCAGTTGCTTGTCCTCTGCCCTCCATGAGTTAACTCTTTACTGCACATTGGCCATTATCAAGCTCTGTATCCCATACTGTGTCTGTAGACATAGGCTGGGGGTTGGGAGGGAGCTGTGATGTGTAAGACATTTTTCTAAACATCTGTCTAATGGATGGTTGTTTCTCAACATGAAGGGCATTGAATTATAGCCCAGCAACTGATTATGCAGAGATTTTGACTTCTCTTAAACATTTCAAATTTGGGATGTATTTGTTCTCTACCCTCCCCAATTATTTGCTTTTTAATATTAAAGTGTCCTTCCAAGCAAGAACTAACATCTCTCAGCGATACAGTCAGTAAATATGTGTGGATTGCTGACAATTTACAAGACACTGCTCTATATCGGAGACACGACTGTGAGCAGATTGACACGTATGCTTCCTCTTCCTTTTCTTTGACGTCGTGTTCATTGTGTGAAACTAAGATCATCCACATGGGGGGAGCCACTTTGAAGTCTGCACAAAAACAACACATGACCCCAAAGATAAAAAAATAATTTCCTCCCATGACAAAGAGAAGAGTTCACATGTCTCTCTTTATTCTGTGTTGTGAAGAGGAAATGGGAGATGGAGTAAATCTTAAGGTTTTATTTTTTTAAATATGGATATTAAACCAGAAAAACATAGAAGAAGTGACAAAAGCCACAACAATAGCCACAAAAAAACAAGGAGTCTTGAGGCTCAATCCAATGCAATGACCTAGAGGATGGGTTGTAGTGGGGATACTCTGTGGACTGTCTACCGATTAAAGAAGAAGCACAAAGAAGAAAAAGTGACCATCCTCTGGTTTCCTTTTAACAATTGTGACCATACACAAACAGAGAATTAGCTGCCTTAGCTGGTTTGGCACAGTGGATAGAGAGTTAGTCAGCAGACTGAAGGGTCCTGGGTTCTATTCCTATCAACGCCAGATACCTTGGTTGCAGGCTTAATCCCCAGCCCTGGTTGGGGCCAATGCAGGAGACAACCAATTGATGTGTCTCTTTCACATTGATGTTTCTCTCTCTGTCTCTCCTTCCTTCCACTCTCTCTCAAAATCAATGGGAAAATATCCTCAGGTGAGGATTAACAACAATTTAAAAATAATTTTAAAAAAGAGAATAGGAAAAGAGAATAATAATCACCCATTTGATTCATGTGAACAGTAATTGTTTAATATACTTTCACAAAGACAAAACAAAAGTCATGCCCCTATAAAATTTGGGATTGTTACTAAATTACAATCTGTTCTACTATATTTTTCTATTGGTGAATGTTTTACCTATTGTCCCCAATAATAATGTGTGGCCATGTTCCAGAGGAAATGAAAATAATTTGGGGATTATGCATGTTTTGTAATAGCTGTATTCTAAAAAGATAATTTTTCCCAAACAAGGTTAGTAGTCATGTTTCTATTTTTAATTTGTACTTAACCCTCCATTTCAGTTCTCACCATTCATGGGCTCTGTGTTTACTTACCTCACTTCACACAGGTCTGTTTTATGGGAAACTTTACCATCTGTTCCCAGTGCCATAATAACCTGCATGAGGTGTAGGTTTATAGCCAGTGTTGACAAATTTGGGGGCAGGGGAGGAATGCCAAAGAGAGTAAAGAAAAAGAAGAAAAAGAACTATGCCAGTTGATGGTCAAGTTCATGCATGGAAAACTTTCAGGTTAGCAAAGCATTTTGATGGTGCATTGTACAATAAAGCTTGAATTTCCTAAAGAAGAATTTATTACTATATCTACTATGAATATTACTAAGTCCTTTTCCACATGCAGAGTGATTGGCCTTTGAAAGTTTTTCATTGCCATCTGATGCATACGTGAGATTACTTTGGAGAAACTAGCATTAAGACTATTTTCTATTCAAAAGAAAGCAATTCGATTGAAACATTTCACCAACAAGATATATGAATGGACACCACACCCCAGAAAAGATGCTCAATATCATTAGTCATTAGGAAAATGCAAATTTAAGTAACAGTGAGATAACTATTTCTCACCCTCAAGATGGTGATTTAAAAAAAAATAGACAATAATAATTGTTCAAGATGTAGAGAAATGGGAACTCTTATACATTGCTGGTGGAAATGTAAAACGATTCAGCGCTGTGGGGAAAAAATAGTTTAATAGTTTCTTAAATTTGCCATACAACCCAAAAATGCCAGTCCTAAGTATCTACTCGAGAGAAATGAAGTATGGCCATCCAAAACATGCATGTTCGTAGCAGCATTGTGTATAATAGGCAAATCTGGAAATGGCTCAGAAGTTTCTTAACTAGTAAAGGGATAAAAAATCGTGTCCTCATGCAATGGAATACTCCTCTACAATAAGATACAGTACTGACACATGCTTCACCACAGGTGAACCTTGAAAACATTATCCTAAGTGAAATAAACCAGGCACAAAAATAACAAATAGAGTACGATTCCACTTACATGAAATGTCAGAAAATGCCAGTACTGAGAAACAGAGAAAAGATCAGTGGCTTCTTGGGGCTGCGGCAGAAACAGGAATTCCCAGTACCAGGGCATGAGTGATCCTGATAGGGTGGCAGAGATGTTCTAAATTCGGACCGGGTACATTTACTAAGCATCCCTGACTCACTCTCTTGGAACAGGCCTGAGCCCTGCGGGTTTGGGTGCAGGTGTTCCATCTGGGTCAGGGTGGAGAGGGAGGCTGGTTCTGGGGCGTTGGAAAGAGACTTGCTGAGAATTGGTTGAGTCTGAGTTCTGTCTATGCCACCTGCCCCCCTAGGAAACCGTTACGACCAATCAAACAGGAAATAGGCCATTCCTGGAGCTCAGGTTTTCCATTTTCCTGCCCCACAGGGCAGCATAAAATCCACATTAACCTTCAATTTTATACATTTCAGGTGTTCAAAACAGGGGCCAGTGTGGCACAGGGAACTTAAAAAGCAGAGCATTGGACCTCCGCATCCCAGAATCAGGTGTGGGCAGAAAGAAACAAGACCCCTGGCAATGACACAAAGCCAAGGCCAGGTGGATAATAAAGGTGGCAGACAAGCAGGGGGATATGTCACAGGAGAGGGCCAACCAGAGGGTTTCAGTGTGTGTCCTTCACATGTCATGGACCTGCATGTGTGAACACTGACTTGAAATCTGGGAAGTTACAGTCATCTTTCCTTTCCATTCTGCAGTCATCACAGCTGCACTTTGCCATATGGTACAGCAGTCTGGAAGCGTGGATGTATGTCGCTTGGGTGTTGGTTGCGCAGGACACTCTGCTAGATGGAGGGATGCACCCTGGAAGTAGATACCCTTGTTCTCCATGGATCTGCCTTTTAGTGGAAAGACAGCCTTACATAGACATAGACAAATACTTGCCATGAAACAGGACAGCAGATGCTAACAGCCAGAAGAGCGGTCAGTGGTAACTCCCAGAGGAGTTGCATTAACATTGGAGGGGAAAATGCCTGGCTGGTGTGGCTCAGTTGGTTGAGCATCATCCTGTGTACCAAAAGGCTGCCAGCTCCATTTCTGATCAGGGCACATACCTCGGTTGTGGGTTTGATCTGTGGTCTAGGGACGTACAGAAGGCAACTAATTGATGTTTCTCATTCTCGGTTTCTTTTCCTCTCTCTAAGCTTGTCCTGAGGCGAAGATGTGTAAAAAAAAAAAAAAAAAAAGGTGGGAAAATAAATGAAAATAGAGTTTTCCTACTCCAACCCCTTGCTTCTCAGTGTGATGTCAAGATGGCAGCGTTGGCATTACCTGGAAACTCCTAAGAAATGTAAGACCTCTGACCCCAGCCTCAGTCTGTTGAATCAGAATCTACACTCTTAAAACAGACAATTCTTTCACAGAAACTCTAGGACTTGATCACTATCCTCTTGGGTCTGATCCTATAGTCTGACTTTTTTTTTTTTTTTTTTAACAAGTCATTAATTATCCTTATTGCAAGTTCTGTTATTACATAATTTTAACTATGAGACTCACATGAGCAGCCCTGTCTGTTAAGGCCCGTGGGTGCACTGAAGGATTGCAGGGTTCTGCTTTGGAGATATGGCCGGCATAGATTGTCTGCTATCTGACAGGAACCTGGCTGGGGACTGCCCTTCCCCAGCGGGATAGCCTGGAAACCACTATCAGGTGCTAATGATTTCTGAGCCAGACAAAAACAACAGGGAGACGTGAACACAGATCTCTAGGCTGTCATCTCCTTCCTGGCCATGTATTCCCTGGAAGGCACTGTTTGTTTTCAAAGGGAACTGTTACGGAAGGTCTATATTCTTGTTTGCAATTTCTTCAGGGCCTGCAAACAGAGTAGTATCCTGACCTAATTTTCCAGTCCAGGGTTACCCAATAGGTCAACGGGATAATGCCAGAGTTTGATGTGCCGTGAAGAAGGATGGCCATTGGAGCACGAGGTCAGCTGGGGAGAAGAGTTGCCCTTTCAGGGTAACATAGATGACAGATGACATCATCGTTGGCTGCAGCCATGCTCGCCTTTGGGACTCAGGTTTCATAAATTATCACAGATTTGTGTTTGTGCAGCACGGGTAGTGTAGAGGCAAGAAGATATAATGCATTTGTAGGGATTGCTAGTACTAGGAAAGGATTTACCAAGAAACAGATATTGCTGTTTAAGTGAGTGTGAAATCATATCTATCCACTCCATTTTAAAATGGACTGTTGTGCTATTCCAAGGCACTGGTTTTCTTCAATACCTTTCTTATTATTGGCATTAGGATTAGTAATTATTACATTAAATATAATGTGTTGCTTATTTATTTAAGATTAAAAACTCACATGTAACCTTGTCATTTAAAAGTCTTTATAAACACATATTCTCTGTAAACATAACTTTCCGTCAAGGGCCAGATACTAAATATTTTAGACTTTGCAGGCCATACAGTCTGAAGTAATTGCTTAACTCTACCCTTGCATTATGAAAACAACTAAGGACAATATGTAAGTGAAAAAACATGGCTGTGTTCAAATAAAACTTTATTGACAAAACCAGAAAAAAATGAATAGCAGGCTGCATTCAGCCCATAGCTATAGTTTGCTGACCCCTGAACTATAGAATATTTACATTATAGTATCTCATAGATTTGCCTTAATTTACTTAACCATTTTCTTATTGTTGGGTCTATAGATTATTCTATAGCTATTCTTATGCTAATAAAACAATTTAAACAAATGTCTCTGGTTAAAACTTTGTCTGCATTTCCAAAATTGCCCTCAGAATGGATTTCTACCAGTAGAATTTCTAGATCAAAAGCTATCAATACTTTTAAAGCTTCTTATTCTTTTGCTGCTTGTGGGGAGTGTAAATTGGTGTGTCATTTCTTGAAAGCAGTGTGATTATGCCTAATTGCTGCCTCCCCAAGATCTTACTAGTTTTAAGTGTGATTATTTTTAAAGGAAGGCACAGCTGCATGGATTTTGTGTTTTATAAAAAGTGTCTCAGTGTCAGTGTTTTGCGTGTGTGTAATGGATTACATTTCAACTTTTTTCAAGGTTATTTTCCATTTGCATTTCTTCTACTTCTAAGTTTTATGTTAGGCCCCCCCCCCCTTTTTTTTCCCTTTTCCTTTTACCAGCTTGTCTTTTCCTCTCCAATTTTATTTCCATTATATATATTTCTGGGGATAAAAATCTGAGAGCACGTGTTCTAGAATCAGACCATCAAGATTCATACTCTGGTTCTGTCATTTCTTGGCTCTGGGACCTTCCTCAAACTTCCTATGCCCCAGCTTTCATATTTCCATAGCAGAGTCATTGAGAGTATTTGCATCGCGTTGTTGCTTTGAGAAAAGTGCCTAAAGCACTTTATACATTCTTTACCTACAGTAAATGTTCAATAAACATTAAGTATGAAATGATGGTGTGAAGGCACAGTTCTTTCATCACTTAAACGTTCATAGTCTATCTGGTGATCAAATTCATTTTTTAAATATATTTTTAAATTGATTTCAGAGTGGAAAGGAGAGGGAGCAAAAGACAGAAATATCAATGATGAGAGATAATCATTGATTGGCTGCCTCCCTGTACACCCCACATTGGGGATTGAGCCCTCAATCTGGGTATGTGCCCTGTCTGTGAATCAAACTGTGACCTTCTGGTTCATAGGTCAATGCTCAACCATGCCAGCCAGGCCAAGTACATTTTTTACCTCTATTTATTGAACGTATTACAGCTTAATTTTTAAAAAATTTCCCTGAATATTATTTTGGTATAAAATAGGAAGTCAGGCTCTAAAATGATTTATTTTCCAAATAGCTAGCCAATTATTCTAATACTTTTATTGAATAGTACATTCCTTCCTTGTTAGTTGGTGCTGTGACCTTTATCAAATATTTTGCTTTTACACACTCTATGATCTGCCTCTGGGGAACCTTGTCTTAAATTTATCTGCTGGTTCATTCTGGATTCTTCATCGCCAACTTCATTATTGTGACTTTACGATATGTTTACACCCAATAACGTAGCTCACTGCATTACTCTAGTTTCCCATTTTTCCCCTTGGTTATTCTCACACATTATTCTCTCCGTCGTGTTTTAAAGTGCTGGTGTCTGTTTCTAAAAATAATTGGTGTTACTTGAGTTCAGATAGAGGGGTTTTAGAATAAAAACTACTCAGGAACTAATAGTTGGCATGTGATTGGCAGTCTTTTCAGAAGAGCTAATGATTAAACCAGGCACAGAAAGAGGATGGATGAGGGTTTCCAGCTACCCCGTCTGGGGTGGCGCAGTTGGTTGTGTCGTCCAGAGCACTGAAAGGTTGTTGATTTGATTCTAGGTCAAGGCACATGCCTAGGTTGTGGGTCTAGTCCCTGGTTGGGGCATGGATGGGAGGCAACTGAAGAATTTCTCTCTCACATTGATGTTTCTCTCTCTCTCTCTCTCTCTCTCTCTCTCTCTCTCTCTCTCTCTCTCTCTCTCTCTCTCTCTCTCTGTCTATATCTCTCACTCTCTCTCCAAAATCAATGAAAACATATCCTCTGGTGAGGATTAAAATAAAAATAATTCTTGGCAGGTAACAAATTCCTGATTTGGTACAACCATTGATTTAGATGTCATTCTGTTTTTCTGTCTGAGTCCCAAGATCATCTTCACATGTCTGCAAAGAAACTTCATTCTGAGGAGGTTTGATGAAGAATAAATGTCTTTTTAAACAGACTATACAATGCAGGTTCTCTCTCAGCAATGCAGCCAGGCACAACCAGAGAGGAAGCCTGCAGCCTTCCCTTCAAGCACAGAAGAAAGAGTGAATGAGATAAGACCAAGGAAGCAATTCATAGCTCAAGGTGCCCACCACTTCCGGAGAAAGGATAGCTGAAAAATAACACACCCGTATTTTTCCTTAGGGACAGGAAAGGGCATTTATTCATTCACTAGAGGTCCAGCCCACGATTAAATCGTGCAGGTGGGGTCCCTAGGCCTACCCTCCTGTGAGCAGGGCCACTGCCCATTCACCAGTCCCCAGGCCAAATGCCGCTTCAGCTGCTCGGCTGTCAGACCTGGGATCACCAGCTCATCCCCAACTGCTCCTGTGCGTGCCTTTAACATTTATGTGAAATGTTCTTTTGTACCCATTCAACAGAAACTTATCTGACCACTGGGTAAAGCAGGCAATGAAACTACTGGTCCGCAATGTGTTAATACCAAATTAAGATCCCATGAAGGTAAAATCTCACAGAACCAGTTTGTGCCTTTCTCTTTCCGCAATCCAGCTGTGGTTTGGGTGTCCGAACATCCAGGAACTGCCAGATCAGTCCCAGTTCCCAGGGCTCAGAGCACCTTCACCAAACGCTGAAGGGCCATCTGACCTCCAGTAAGTGTGCCCGGTTCGAGGGAACTCGGTGCTTCCTGTGATGACCTTGAAAACCGCTTCCATGACCTTGCAAGCCCTCCTCTAACATTCAGAGGAAAATAAATATTTTTTAATGATTTGGTGAGATTTCAAGAAGAAAAATGACTAACACCACATATGGGCCCACTCCTGGTGAGACGAGACCTGAAATAAAGTTGGACACATGCTACTTCCTCCTCGTAGATAATTGTAACATCCAGGACAATTGCACCCAGTCACAGCTGGCTCTGCCAGTGCGAGTTCTCCTCTTTGTAGAACACCTAGGAGAAATCAGTTTAGTTCAGTGGAGATTTCTCATTTAGGTAGAAACTGACAAGTTCACTTGGGGTCTTCCAGGTACCTCATGCAATAGCACAGGAACGGGAGGACAGCCAGTGGTAAGGAGAGCTTGGGACCCTCCCTGGCTACGTGACATTGCAGTCAATGTCTTCAAGGTTCAGGTTTTTATTTGCAAAATGGGAGTGATAATTTTGTGTTGACTTATGAGGTTAGAGGATTAAATAAGATAACATACTTATAAAGGGCTTAGCATACTGCCTGGCCTCTGGCAAATGCTAGATGGGAGAGAGCAGCTATTCATAACCCCTCATCACTCCAGGGGCTTGTTTCCTTGGGATCCTCCTACCTCCAACCTGACCCCCACACTGATTCTCTTTTAACTACACAGCAGTAACATATTTGTATCTATTTGGAGGGAATTAGGATATACAGGACAAACCTAGTCAGAACAAACCTAGTTTCTATTCCTTTGTCAGAATATAAGCCTTCCCTCACAAAATACCCAGAGCACAGGCAGTTCAAACGCAATGTGAGAAGGTTAGTTCTATAGGAACGGTTGTCTGACTAAGGAAGGTAAGACCAGAAGAGTCATGGCAGGATTCTTTATTGCTGTCCTGGGTTTACTAGGCTTAATGGTGAATTCTCGCTGTTGGGATTCGTAGCATTAGCAAACAAACATGGTGCCGTAAATAGTAGGTGCTTATTAAATTAAACTGGATAATGTTGAAGAGTAGACACAGTTTGCTTGTGTATTTTGAAAACACTGGTCTTGAAATTGAAAGATCGAGTTTGTGGTCTCAACTTTGCCACTTGTTAGTCTATGACCTTGTGATATCATTTAACTTGCTTTTGTTTCAATTTCTCATCTGTAAAATTAAGATGACTGAAGCCAAAATACACAAGCAAATTGTGTCTACTCTTCAACATTATCCAGTTTAATTTAATAAGCACTTACTATTTACCATACCCTGTTAGTTCCTACCACCTCGTATCGATACACCTAAAACACAGGAGTGTAGATTCATTGAAGGGATCAAATGAAATGAAACGATTCAGACATTATCTGATATTTCTTCAAGAGTTTTATATTTTTTATATTTTACAAAGAAAACTGTATTCAGATAGAGTATCTTAAGTGTTTTTTTTTTTGTTTGTTTGTTTTTGTGGGACAGCTTTTAGATGATGGGGAAGCCTGGTTCATGCATCAAGCTGAATGAATCATAACCACATACCATTATCATGAGCCCCAGGGGTGAGAAGCCTGGCTCCCTCTGTGCACTTTGTTCTTCACAGAAGCATGGCTGTTAGAGGAAGCCCTTTGGTCCGTCCCTGGCTAATTTGAGGGAAATGGAAACAATTTGTTTGAGCCTTGGAGATGGGTGCTGTTACAGCACAAGCTGTGTCTGCCTGCAGTTAGACTTCGCCAAAGTAGTTCATTAATACATTGCCTTCCTGAAATACTTAGAGCACCAACTATCAACCAGGCCTCCCACCTGTGTTCCCCAGTCACAGGTCCACGTGGAAGTACAGAAACGGGCGATGGGCTGTCTTGCTTAGAGGAATTCACTTGGCTCTGGGACTAACCTATTTGAAAGGGAGGCCCTGGTTAAAAATAGGGTGACAAAAAAGGATAGGAAATTCACGCTCTGTCTGGACAAGTATTAAAGTACCACGAGACCAGCCAGTAGGTGGAACATCAGTAGATTTCAGATCGTGGCTGCAAGCACATCCTTCAGGCACATCGCAGTATCCAAGGCAGAGCTCAGAAAAGCTTACCTCTGCCAGATACCAGGACCTGAACCTGAGTGTGAGTGGGGACATGAGCAGCTACATCAACGTGCATCTCAAAGTAAACCAACAAACAAACAAATCCACTGGCTGCATGGATCGTCAGCAGTTGTGTGCTATTAGTTCCTTCATACTCAAATAACTAATACATCTGTGCGTTGTAATCAGCGATGCCCACCACTGCACTCTTCTCATTTCTTGCCTCTTCATGTCCCCAAGAATTTATACAGCATGACCCCTGTCACAAGCTTGGAACTGACCAGACAGTAGTATTTTCGACTGATGACTTTTCTGCTCCAGTTACTGACACCTGAGCTGGGCCAAGTGAGTGGACTGGAGATTATGCTGACAAATTGAATACAGGGCACAATTCACTTCCTGCCTCTCAATTCCCTGTGGTTCATGGGTCTGAAGGTCTCTCTTTCTCTCTCTCTCTCTCTCTCTCTCTCTCTCTCTCTCTCTCTCTCTCTCTCTCTCTCAAAACAAATCACTTTAGGCTCTACTCTAGGCAGGCCATGAGGCCACACACTAATAGCCTACGATGTTGGTAATTGCAATCATATGAGAGAAGCCTCCTGTGTAGGATTTGACAACAGTGACCTCTTAAGAGCAGGGCATTGGTAATTTGAGTTCTCACTTTAAAAAGAATCTGATGTTTTAAAAATGTTTCCTCTCTCTGCTTAAAACTTCAGAAACCTAGTGAACATTATTGGCAGAATTGGGACAGTTAGATAACATTCAAACTTCAGTCTCTGATCCTCTCTGATCTCTAAGCAAAAATAAATAGAAAAGCAGCCCACCAGCCACCTGTGGTTTATGGAATCATATGGTGCTACCCTGAGAAAGGGAAACACATTGGTCCCATAACAGACATGGAATATTAGTCTGCAAAGAAATATAAATAAGAGTGGGTTTAATATCTTCAATTAAATCATGTTTACTGCATAGAACATATGCATATGCTGATTTCCTTTTAACAATAAAGAAAATATTGTTTGCATATGGTATCCCTAATTGGTAAACAAAGTGTCCTAGGAAGGGCTTGGGATTGATTGATTGATATTACTAATTTATATTTAAGAAACACATTTTTTAATCCTCACCCAAGGATATGTTTTTATTGAGAGAGAGAGAGAGATAGAGAGAGAGAGAGAAACTTCGATGTGAGAAAGAAACATTGATTGGTTGTCTGCCATTGAGCCCTAATTGGAGATTAAAACCACAACATAGGTATGTGCCCTGAGTGGAATTTGAACCTTTTGGTGTACAGGACAGCACTCCAACCAACCAAGTCACTGGCCAGGGCAAAATGCATTTTCTTAAATGTGAAAAAGTTTTTAAAGTTCTCTAAAACTTTTTTTTTTATTTAAGAAAATGGCAGAGAAATCCTGTTTAGCTGGTTTATTGGCATTAAGAGCCCATTTCCTCTGTTTTGTGTTGTTTTTCATTGTGATCCCAGGCCTGGCTCTCCTGTTTCTCGTCTGTCATCCTGTCCAGATCCTGTCATGGCCTGGATGGCAGAATTTCTTCTGCTTTTCTGTTTGGAGGCTTGGAGATAAAATATGGAGAGATTGAGTCTTTCGGCGAATCTTTCAAAACACAGCTTTCTTTTCTTTCCAGGAGCCAGCGTGCATTTGATTCCACAGAAGTGGTGGGATTCTTCTCCTGTGTTAATCTCAGCTTTGTTTCTGGTCTGACACAAAGGAGGTTTTTGTAAGTGTCTATAAACCGAATGCATATTATGAACACAAAACATTCCCAGGGGCACAGGAAGTTTTGAAAATGACCTTTGGTACTGCCTGTCCGAGCCAATTCCTCAGGAATCAATTTAATCAGAGAAGGGATGTTTACCAGCAGATCAGCGATGCACATACCGTGTGTGCATGTTTTATAGGCTGTTTTCTTGGATTAGCCTTAAAAACACAATGAGGAAGGCCAAGCACAGTGTGGGTGTTCCTGTTCCTGCATATTTACATTGGATCCCTGTAAAACCCTTCCCAAAGGGGAAGATTCCTACATGGAGAGGAGTCTGAACTCTGCACATTATGGAAAAAGCGAATGAGATAGACTGACAAGCATTTGGTTTGCATATTTGATATAAGTGGACTAGTGTCATGGGATTGAAGGAAAGCTTCACAAAATGGTAACAAGATCCAACTTTATATGAAATAAGAAAACATTTCATGGGTAAGAAATTGAATAAAATTAAAGAAAGTATTAATTGGATAAAATTAAAGAAAGTATTAATGATAGGTAGATGTGTTATAAAATACTGTGATTAAGATCTGGAACAAACAGAAGAATTTAAAAACCAGAGCTAGACTAGACTTATTGGGGTGATCACTGCATAAGGTAAATAAATGTCTGATCACTACACTGTACACTGTATATACTATACACTGAAAATAATATACTATTGTATGTCAACTGTAATTGAAAAATAAGTTTTAAAAATTTAGAAACCAGAGCTAGGTAAAAAAAAAAAAAAATGGAAGGTGAGCTAGAAATAATAATGTGGTCATTGAAGGCACACCCTCGTGTGAGAACAAAAGAAGCTCTTGATTTCTTTGACTTGACCATACGTATGGTGTGAGAAGATAAGAGGTATTATTGGGGAAAGATGAAAAATATAGATGCAGATAATTTAATATGTCAACACAGCACTGAACAGCTATCTGGAAATTGCCACAGGGTTCAGAAAAAGTTTAACTCTTCATTTGACTGTTAGGTATTAAATTAGTTTAACTCAGGAATACTCAGGAATATTCTGTCAGTTCTGCTATAACTCTTGGTTGAAAATGCAAATTCATTTTCCCGTGCACTTGATATACTAGGGAACAATTTGAACATGACCTGTGTTTGCTTGAGCACAGCATATAATTTGAGCAAGCCTTTCTCCTCAAGAAACTTGAGGTGAAAGAGAAAATTGGCCCCTAACTCAACTGAGCTACATGGGGATCCACAAAACACACATGCACAGCTCCTTCACCGACCCCTGGGGCTCCAGCCTCCCGTCAGATGTCAGAAAACTCTACCACTTCCTAGTACTCACAAGCTGCAAACCTTTCCGATTCCCACGTCCACAACTGAACCTTGGGCCTTTCCCCAGGCAATGCGCCATGTTGTCACATTTATGCATTCCTTAACATCAATCATGTGTAACACTATGCCAACCTTTTTATCAGGTTCCTATCTTTGTAAAATAAATATTTCTCATGAAAAAAATTCAAATCCTCACCCAAGGGTATTTTTTTTTTATTGATTTTAAAGATAGAGGAAAGGGGAGATAAAGAGATGGAGAGAGAGATTGTCTTCTGAATGTGCCCTGACTGAGTTTGGAATCCACAGCCTTTAGGTGCACAGGACAATGGTCCAACCAACTGAGCCACCCAGCTAGGGCTTTCTGATGAAAATTTTGAGTGTTACGCTGCTAGTCCTATTTTCTCTTAAGTCCTATTTTTTTTTTTTTTTTTTTTTTTTTTTTTTTTGGTGGGAGATGGGGGTGGTCATGCATAGCATTGTGATTTCTAAGAACACCTATGTCACCTTATAGCAGAACTGTTCCACTACAGAGGAGAATGTGCAGCAGCACTGAGCACTTTAATATGCCCAGCCTCTGAGCCCTGGAGGAGCTGTGTCCTACAAGCTGGGTCTGTTCAGTATCCTCCCTCATTAGCACGAAAGTCCACACAAGTGACTTTGTCTTCATTTTCAGATTTGCCCTCTGGCCAGGGCATGCCTAATGCCCCACAGCTTAGTTTACTTAGGATGGACCTCACTAGCTGGCTGTGGCTCCTCCTTTGAGATGCATTTTCCAAAGGCCAAATGGACCATTCTGTTGCCTTTTCAAAGAGAACCACACAGGAAGGGAAACAAGAAATTCAACTTTTAAGCTGGGCTATTCATGGCCTTTGCTAAATCCTGGCAAAGAATCCCAGTTCTTCATTACGATTCATCTCACTGATTTCCTAATGAAATGAACCAGCCTTTTTATTAAGACCACAGGAAAGCAAAGTCGGGTTACCCAAGTCATTAACCATTGTTATCTGGTGAGTGAGAAACGGATCCCTTTTCAATATGCATTCTGGGATTCCTGTGTTTTCTTCCACTGGGTTCTGTTTTGTGAAAATTGTTTCCAGGGAAAGGAGGTCAGTCTGGCACATTCTGCCCCACTCCAACAATGTGTGCCTCTCTGCCCCAGGGGCAGGCGAAATGATGTACAGGAGTTCAGTGATCGGAAGTGTAGTGTGAACAGATCTATTTCCCACTGTCAAGAGAGACCAGCCATTTACCCACTCCAGAACATTCTATCCTCACAATCAACAGGAGTGTTATTTCATCAGTTTCTTAGCTTTTCAATTAGAGCACACACACACACACAGTGACATTTCTGTCTCCTACTAACCCCCACTCCATAGAGAGAGCAATTTGTATAAGAAGGGAGAAAGAAAGCAAGTACATGTTAGTGTTTAGCAATCTTCTTGTGAAATACATAGATCAGGAAAAGGGAAATCATTAGTGCAAAACAAGCTTTCTAGAATAATTTTACACAAACGTTTGTCTGCACAGTTCTGTTAAATTGACTCTATTCTTTCCCTCTATGCATAAATCAAAACCAGTAGTTGATAGGTGAAAAGTATTGCTTTCTAAGCTAACTTGTGGTGTATAGGATATAACTGGACATTATAAATAAAGTAAATTTGTTGCAGGAAAAATTTCAAGATGCAATTTATCTTCAAATAGCATTGTACAAATCCCCAACAAAATGCAAGATTTCTGAGCCTGTGAAGCCTCAGAGAAACTACTTTCCTTTCAGCCTTCACTGGACCTGTATTTTATACTCTACACTGTAGAGTCTACAGAAATAGCAACCTATAGAGATGACAATGGGAGTAAGAAATGTATAGAATCTTCCATTTTGAAGACTAATAATTTCTGGGAACAGTTACGTGCCAGCAATAACAAATAACTTTTAAGACTATAAGAGGATATAAATGTGACTACCATTTTTTGGTGTCAATTAGACTGTTTCCACGTGAATCCAACCCAACTTATGCTAAAACTTCAAATGGCTACTTTGATTTAAACAAAATTGAATTATTTGGTCCTTTTGCCTTGATATAAACACATAATCTTCTGTTGATTGATTCATTTATTCATTCACTAAACATATTCTTACTGAGCATATATTATGGGCCAGGTACTGTGTTAGACATTAAGTAAGCAGTAAAGAACAAAAATACATAGTGATCCCTGTTCTTATATTTGTACCCTGTTTCCCCAAAAATAAGACAGTGTCTTATATTAATTTTTTCTCCCAAAGATGCGGTAGGTCTTATTTTCAGGGGATGTCTTATTTTTCCATGAAGAAGAATACGATACACATTTATTGTTAAATGAAAATAAAGGAAATTTATTACCTGTATACGGTATGGTAGTACGGTAGTTGTCAACACAAACCAGACAAACCGTGAATCCTACAGTATCAAGAATTTACTCATTTATTCAATGACAATCATGTCATCATCTTCTGGAACATCATCATAACAATCCAATTCCTGAATTTCCTGGTGAATTTCTTGTGACCCCATTTCTTTCAGAATCAGTGGACCAAATCTCTCATGTTTAGCCTGGGGGGGGCCTTATTTTCAGGGGGATGCCTTATATTTCACTCAGAAGGAAACCTGTAAGTAGGTCTTATTTTCAGAGGATGTCTTATTTTCGGGGAAACACGGTAGCTTCATTTCATTATAATATGGCTAGATGGCACAATAAAATTATATACCAAGAAGAGATAATAGAACCACATAATTCTTTTATTTTGCATGCTTAAAAGTTAAGGTTCAAAGAAATAAAGTGTCTTGACAAGGGTCATCCCTCTGATTGTCAGTCCAACAGTAAAATCTATTGTAATACACTTTTTCTCTAGTGATATTGCCCCTACACTTGCCTGCTTATACTTAGTTGATGCCTTTGAAGAATATTCTTCTCATTCATTAAGCAATTAAGAATCTTTGGAAAAATTACAATATTGCTCATTATCTTACGAAAATGCTAAACTGAATTGCTGCTTAAGGAAACAAATTCAAGTTGATTTTTGTTTTTGTTTTACTTTTTCATCTGCTTTTTATCGTATACACTCTGGTGGGCTTGGAACATTGTCAAGTACAGACAGCCCTTTAGTATTTAAACAGAAAAGGGAGGAATAAATGAAGGGAGAGATGTGGAAGGAAGGAAGGAAGGAAGGAAGGAAGGAAGGAAGGAAGGAAGGAAGGAAGGAAGGAAGGAAGTCCTGCAGGCAAAAGACCTTTGAGCAGAGACTTATTTTAAGACTCAGAGTTGTAGGTATTAGGATACAGAGCTTTTTGATTTGTGGTTTGAGCAACTAGCTGTGTGAACTTGATCTTTACCAAGGAAAAATCCCATTTACATCAGCCAAGGCATCACGTTGCAGTTTTATTTCCTTAGGAGATTCAGAAGTTCTCAAGTTCCGCCTCCTCCAGATACAAACATCAGCTCAGTCAGGTTTCTCCAGTGGCACCGGCGACCTGAAGGAGCACGTGACCCCGCTAGACAAAACAGAGACAGACAGACTCCCTGGAAATGTCTAGCTTTTGAAAAGTACCTGATGTGGGAAAAAATTAGAAGAGACATAGGAATGGAAAATTCCATTGCTGGCTTCCTTCTCTCCTTCCTGCTAAGGTGGGATTAGTTACCAGCTGTCAAAAGAAATATCACTTTTAATTCTTATTTGGGGGAAAGGAAAGCATTGGGGGGAAAATGTCTGGGAAGGGCAGGGGCAACAGGGGCCTCCCTTTTCCCCATTCACTCCTGCAGTTTGAAAGAGTCAGGAGAAGGAAGGATTGTGTCTCCGTATGAAAACTGAAGAAGAACTGAGGAAAGCATGCAGCTAAATTAGTCTCCCTCCAACATTTCCTAACAAAGTCATCAGTTTGGCAAGTCAAGGGTTTGGTGCTTGAGCTATTCGGGTAAAGACATAATGAATAAAAATAGTCTTTCAAATGAGGGTTTCTTTAAAATTTTTTTAAGTTCTTTAATTACAGCTTACATTCAGTATTATTTTGTATTAGTTTCAGGTGGACAGCACAGTGGTTATACAATCATATATTTTACAAAATGTACCTGATATTGGTGTATCCACTTGGCACCATTCATAGCTATTAGACTATTACTGACTATATTCTATATGCTGTACTTTATATCCCCGTGACTATTTTGAAACTACTAGTCTGGGCTTTCAATTTCTTCACCTCTTTCACCCAGCCCCCTTCCCCCTTCCCTTCTGGCAACCATCAGTCTGTTCTCTGTATCTGTAAGTCTGTCTTTGTTTTGTTTGTTCATTTATATTGTTCTTTAGATTTCCTGTGTACTAGTAAGTGAAGTCATATGGTATCTGTCCTTCTCTTACTTATGTTACTCAACCATCAGAAAGAAGGAAATCTTTCCATTTGGGACAGTGGATGGACCTAGAGGGTACTGTACTAAGTGAAATAAGCCAGCCTGAGGGTATCTTTCAGAACCCAGCCACCTTTGATACTCCTCTCATCCCCATGAACAGATACTTCCTTGAGGTGATGACTTTTCCCTTAACAAGCACGACTTACAGAGGAATAGGATTTACTGGATGTTTAGGTATACCTTTAAATGTTTTGGCACATCTGTGGCAAGCTTTACAGTTCATAAAGCTCTCTCAAGGCACGATTTCAGTTCCTGCCCACAACATGGTGTGATTCGCATCAGTAAATGGGGATGGGATTAGGGAAAATGCAGAAGCCAGCCTCGGAAGATCTATGAACTTGCATCTCCTGGAGGTTGGGAAGTCCAGAGCTAGTAGGTACATTCTTTGGCATTAAGGTGAGAGCTCCTTGACAAAGATTTAAAAATACAATTCAGTGATCAATAGAATTGCATCTCAATTTTATCTTAACACAAATAGAGGAAAAGATTGGAAATAATTGTGGCAAAGGAAATTGAGGCACAATTCATTTTCATTGCCTTTTTTGTACTTATTCATATTTTTCTGCCATGTATGTTCTGAAAGGTTTGGGACACAGTAAAACACAGTTGCTCTAGTGTAAACAAGACACAGTGAAGGACAATTTTGAGTGCTGGGGTGATGCAGAGGGAAAAAAAGCCCAGGCAAAATGTAGTCATTCTGATGTTGGGTGGAGTCTCCGTGAAGCAAGTGGGGCTTGGGCTTCAGGAGAAGTGGGAGATGGACGAGGAACGTAGGAAGCTTATTAAGACAGCAACTGGAGAGAAAAGTCAATAAGTGTGAAAAATAGAAGTGTTTGGGTCTCCAATAGAGTATAATTGCTGTAAGAAGAAAAGCATTCATTTCTTAGCTTCTGCTGTAATACAGCTTTCTGCTAAATGCTTTAAAGACTTCAGTCAATTCTTTCCCAGTAGTATTTAGTCTGGTGAAGGAAATGACATATGCAACCAAGAACCATACGATATGGATTGAAAGGGGGGAGTGCTTTTAAAAGTTTTGTTAGTTCTGATCATATAATTAAATCGATGCCCCCTCCAATGGGAACTAACCTTTAGACCACTTTACAACCAACATTCCTTTTTGCGTAGGCCACATTCCACTTGCTAAGACCATTATCAGACCTTCTCAGGATCCAGACCTGCCCAGAGAATTCTTCACCCAGAAAAAGCCCACCTGGAGTCCTTTAAAATCTCTGACTCCCCATCTCCGGTCCTTGAGTATTGGTGCCATTTGGGAGTTCAGCCCATCTAGATTTCAATGACCTAATAAATTTATAATTCTTTACCACTTTTGGCCTCAGGTATTCCTCCTTTGAAGACCCTAACAAGTTTGTGTTTAAAAAATATATATTTTAAAAGTAACTACAAATAGATGTTTGGAAAAGGCAAGGAAGTAGTTAGTGAAAGGAACCTTGAAGGGAAGATTTACTTTTTTTAGAGCAGTAAAAATTGAAGGATGGTACTGAGATTTCCCATGGATCCCCTGCTCCCATGCCTGCAGAACCTCCTTTATTGCCAACATTGCTCACCAGAATGATACATTTTTTTTAGCAAGGGTGACCCTGCCTTGATACATGATTGTCACTCAAAGTCCACAGTGTACCTTAGCATCACTCTTGGGTTTGGTCAGCTCTGTAATAACATGTATGCATCATTATAACCCCATACAGAGTATTTTCACTGCTCTAAAAACCCTCTGTTCCCTCTGTCTGCCCTTCACCAATTCCTGATTTTCTTATCACCATAGTTTTACCTTTTCCATAATGTTCTATAGCAATACAGGGTGGGGTGAAAGTAGATTACCATTGTGAGTACAAGAAACAGTTTATTCTTGTATTATTATTATGGGTTAATTATTGTATTATTTTCTATACGAACAACTGTAAACCTATTTTGGCCCCACCCTGTATGTATTTCTCCATGTCTTTCCATGGCTTGATAGCTCTTTTCTTTTTTTTAGCACTGAATAATATTTCATCATCTGGATATACCACAGTTTATTCACCCACTGAAGGAAGTCTTTTACCTTGGCCATTATAAATAAAGCTGCTATAAACACCTATGTGCAAGTATTTGCGTGGACATAAAATTTTAACTCTCGGTAAAGACCAAGGGGCATGATTGCTGGATTGTACATAGAAAGATGGGTTTTTCAATTATAGAAATTCAGTCAACCTGAAGTTCACCATGCGCTAATCATTAGTCAGAAGGAGGGGCATTGTCCTTGGTGAATAGTGAGTTGTGTGGGTCAGCTGGCTCAGGGATCGGCAAACAGTTTTCTGTAAAGGGTCAGATACCAGATATCTTGGGCTTTGAGGGCCACGTGGTCTTTCTGGAGACTCTGAAGGTCACTGCTTTTCTACTTACATGTGAGTATGGGTGTGTCTGATGTTCTAGGCATTTACTTCAAACAAAGGAATGAAGCCAAGTCGTGATGATATGACTCTATTGGAGCTGGGAAGACATCCAGTTTCCCCATCTTGCTTCCTGTCCTGCCTTCTCTGTGGTCTTTCTCATGCGATACAGTTAAGAGGCCTCATCTTCTCAGATCAGTCCGAACACTCCCCCAGACAAAGCCCCCTCCCTGAAAGTGTCCTTGCAGAGCAGTGGGAGCTTTCTGTGTACCTGGTGCTCTTTCAGAAGTCCTCTGAGATGGGGCACGGATAAAGGGAGCTCAGCTTGGCATCAGGCCAGTAACTGAGAGAGGAATCCATAATGCTAAACAGTCAAGTAGGGCTCATTATGGATAAGCCACAATGGAAGTTGCCTCGATTAGTATGGAAATGTGGACATTTCTCTAGTGTTCAATTTTCTTTGCAGAAAAGTTAGCCTCTGGGTTCACTACTTCCCTGACCTTTAGAGGTGATTGAAAAGATTGGTCCCTTGGAGGGTTCAAACTCTTCTAGCTGTTACTGTTTAACAAGTTGCATATCACATGCTCCAGAACAGAATGTCAAAGCCTGAATGATAGCTAACGGGTTTGCAACTCTCAAGTATCTGGCTTAGGTGGGTGTTTTTGACATAATTGTTATCATTATTAGCCCCACTTTATGGATGAGAAAACTGAGGTGCACACACGTTAAGCAGCTCCCACAGTCTCAAAGCTAGTGACAGCACCAGCATTAAAAATCCAATTTTGCTTTCTCAAGAATTCATGCTTTATTTTATTATTTTTTTAAGTCCTCACTTGAGGACATGCTTAGAGAGAGGAACGACAGAGAGAGAGAGAGAGAGAGAGAGAGAGAGAGAGAGAGAGAGAGAGAGAGAGAGAGAGATGAACATTGCTATGAGAAACATTGCCATTGATCAGTTGTCTGCCATACGTGCCCTGACCGGGACCCAAATCAACAACCTTTCGGTGAACAGAACAATGCTCAACCAACTGAGCCACTGTGGCCTGGCAAGTGTTCATGCTTCTAAAAAACTGAAAACCCAAACCAAACAACCCCCCAAACAGCAACTATGCTCAGGACCTAGAAAGCTCCCCTTGGGTTTGGATGGTCAGCCAAACTGGATGGTGCTCCTAGATCCTCAGGTTACCAGCACTCTTTGGAGTAAAAAAAAAATACTAGCCCCTTGCCAGCGCAAGACTGTCTTTGAGCTCTGGATACAGCTCCCATAGGGTTTGGGAATGTTATTTCACATTTTCTTGGCCTTTCTCTTTAAAGCCAGCTGTTCTCTTACTTTTCCATCTTCTGACTTCTGGTCGACCAGCTTGCCTACTTGACCACTTCTACAGTTCATTTCATCCTGAGAACCTGCCTCTAGGGTGAAGTAACTACCTGAACACAGCCTGTGTTCCGCTTATCCTCTCAGATAATGGCATGATGGGATTCTGGGGTTAAGGGAGGGTGGACCCTTCAGTTGTAATCTCTGTCTCTTGTTTATCAGGGCGTCTTTGGAACTGTGCAGCACTTGGTAAATAATTATTAAAGGCATGTTGAATAGAGGTAGGAATGGATGCTTAGCTCTTTCTGATTGTCTTGTCTCAGTTTTCATTGGCATGCATCTCACCCCTCACCTGCTAAGATGCAGACAAAGAGTTCTGGTTGAAAAGGGTTTCAGTGCTCCACACCTGAAAGCCAGCCGGCAGGATGGTTTCCATAGGTTAGCTCCCAGCAACCCTGTTTGTAAATATTTGAGTCACTTACTGGCATTGTTGAGCATGTTTCTGGCCCAGGAAGTCTTCCTCCTTTGTAACCCTGACCGAGTGAAAACTTAGTCAGGGTATGCATGCTGGAATGACCTTCACGCTGTACCTTCTGCAGAGGTACAGAGGTGGTGAGGTAACCACAGTCTCAGCTGACCAGCCACTGCCCGCTTTATAAGATGCCAAGGGCTACCTATGTAGATTCCCAGGGTGGAACAGTAGGAACAACCAATGTCAATGGTTAACCCAGGTTCTTGGTGTCTGCAGCTTTCCTTCCCTTTATTATTAACTAAAGAATGTTTTTTTGCCATTGCTCAGCTGTGAGCACCCAGCTCACAGGTCCTCTATGGGGAGAGTGAAAACAGGTAAGCTTTGCTCTACTTTTGTTCTTGTACAAGGTCATACAGCCTATGCTTTGCTTAGGGGCCAGCAATGCTCTGTATCCAGCAATGTAAATGTCAGTGTTGAATCAAGTGCAATAAAGACCATTGACTTTCCTATCCAGGTGCTTCAAATAAGAGTCAGTGTGTCATTCCTTGAGTTCTTTTGAAGATTTGGTCAAAAGTAGTTTCTAATGGGTCTTTAAGGGATTTACTAAACAGATCTTGGTGCCCCTATGTATGAAGCTGTCTCAAAGTGACTTCATGTTCCATATTCAATACCAGGTGGAGTATTCTAACAGTTCTTTCAGAAGCAAATTATTATATCCTGTTTTATTAACTTCAAGCATTAAAATAAGCATCTATATACCACATAAAAACTTTAAGAAAAATAAGCTAATTCTTCTGAGTTTTGTATATAATGATATGAGAATAAAAACATCAACTTCCTAGATTGATTTTTAACATAAATTAGAAGACTTTCCTCCTCTTGCAATTACCTCTCTCTCTCTGGATTTTTTTTTTAAATTCTTGTCCATTAAAATCATGAAACTTTTGTCTCTGAGTATTTATTCAGAAAAGTGTAGAGGTATTGATCCTTTCTCTCTGGCTACCATGAATTCTATAATGTATATAATAGAGTCACTTCCCTTGTTTGTGAGTGTAGGTGGTAAATTATTGCTATATTCAGATGATTTTGATAATGTGCCTTACATTCTTTTGTAGTGGGATAAACTGAAAAGGCTCTAGGAGAAAAAGACTGAAATATTTCTGCTGAATATTAGTCTTATAGCTACAAGAGTTAGACTTTTAAGAAGAAAGAATATATTAATGTATAGTTGCTGATAGATATAATTCCTGCTTAAATTTTTTTAGAGCCTGAGACTGTGAGAATTGTGTTAAATCTAAGACATTAGTCTCATATAAAACTAGACCATGATAACATTTGAAAGTGGAAGAAAAGACTGTAATGGAAGGGGCAGTCAATATTGCTATTATAATGCATATTCCTAAATTAGTATATTTGGATTTGCAAAAAAAAAAAGTTCAAGGACATTGGAAAAAATATGTTTCTTTCATTATACATGTTAATGGTGAGTCCAAATTAAGGATATAAATTAGTTGAAAATTAGGACTTGGCCAAAATTGTGATTTTGTGGAAAGCATTGACATATAAAAGGTATTCAGAGTAAATATTCAGAGTAAACAATTCATATATTTATTGGAACCTTCTCCTTTTGAATTTATAAAACCCATCCTTTGAACAAACTGTTTCACTTTTGTCCTATTTAAGTTTATCCTTGAGTATTCTATATTACTTCCTTGTTCTAGGAAGAGTGTCCTCAAACCTAACTTTAGGACTAGTGGGTGGAAAAATGCATGATTCCAGGCATCAGATGGACTATAAGTATTTCTATGGTGAGGTAGAAAAATAAGCATCTTTGTGCTTATTATGTTCTGGATGCTTAAATACTATATTCATTGGATTTTCATCTCAAATTTGCTAAGAGTTATATTCATTTTATAGAGGAAGTTTAGATTTTCCACTTTCTGGCTGTGTAATCTTGGGAAAGTCATGGAACTTTTTTAGTCTAAGATCCACACTCAGTGTTGTCTGCATTCCAAGTGCAATTTGATCAAAAGGAAAGTGGTTTCATTGAGGCAAAGAACAGGTGACTATAAGACTCCCACAGTCCAGTCTTCTAAGAACATTGTCTCCTCTTCCATGAACCTCACCCCCACTCCCACATAGTCAGGCTCTTATGTATTCTCTTGTGTATTTTTATGGAGTTTATTTTTTATGTGTATGAGTATTGCCTCTAAATAATCATGTTCATAGTATTGGGTCGGCAAGTAAGTAATTGCGGGTTTCACACATATATGGCTTCAGTTGAATTTTTAGGTTTGCAGACGTAGTAAAAATGTAAAACACATTTTGTTATTTGATAGTTGGCTATTCAGCTGTTAATCAGTAAAAAAAGTTTTTTGATCTGTTTTGTAGTTTTTGTTTGGCGTTCATTGAAAAATGGAAAATCAAAAGGAACATTTTTGTCATATTTTGATTTTTTATTTCCGCAAAGGGAAAAACGTATCCCAAGCTCATAAAAAGTTATGTGCTGTTTATGGTGACGAAGCCTTAAAAGAACGGCAGTGTCAAAATTGGTTTGCCAAATTTCGTTCTGGTGATTTTTCACTCAAAGATGAAAAACGCTCTGGTCGTCCAGTTGAAGTTGATGACGCCCTAATCAAAGCAATAATCAATTCGGACTGTCACAGTACAACACGTGAGATTGCAGAGAAGCTTCATGTATCACATACATGCATTGAAAATCACTTAAAACAACTTGGCTATGTTCAAAAACTCGATACATGGGTTCCTCACGAACTGAAAGAATCACAGTTAACGCAACGCATTAGCAGCTGTGATTTGCTAAAGAAACGTAATGAAAATGATCCATTTTTAAAACGACTGATAACTGGCGATGAAAAATGGGTTGTTTACAACAATATCAAGCAGAAAAGATCATGGAGCAGGCCAGGTGAACCAACTCAAACAACATCAAAAGCTGATATTCATCAAAAGAAGGTTTTGTTATCAGTTTGGTGGGATTACAAAGGAATTGTCTACTTTGAACTCTTACCACCCAACCGAACGATCAATTCTGATGTCTACATTGAACAACTAATGAAATTAAACAATGCAGTTGAAGAAAAGCGGCCCAAATTGACAAATCGAAAAGGTGTTGTATTCCATCATGACAATGCAAGGCCACACACATCTTTGGTCACTCGGCAAAAATTAATGGAGCTTGGTTGGGATGTTTTGCCACATCCACCATATAGTCCTGACCTTGCACCATCTGATTACTTTTTGTTTCGATCTTTACAAAACTCCTTGAATGGTAAAAATTTCAATAATGATGATGATGTCAAATCGTACCTGATTCAGTTTTTTGCTAATAAAAACCAGAAGTTTTTTGAACGTGGGATTATGATGCTGCCTGAAAGATGGCAAAAGGTCATTGATCAAAATGGGCAATACATTACAGAATAAAGTTATTTAGTTCCATGAAAAAATTGTCTTTGATTTTCTTTAAAAAATCCGCAATTACTTACTTGCCAACCCAATAGCAGCAACTTGCCAGAAGCTAAGAGAATAATGAGATGACCATGGTGTGCCTTTTAGAAACATTCATTATTCTCCATTTGGCCAAATGGAGAATAAGAGGAATAAAATAATTTAACTGATAAGCAATTAAGTAATTATTTTTCTAATGGAGTTATTCTGGTCTATCTATCAGAATTCAAAATTAGCATACATTGTAAAGGAAAATCCTAAGACTGGAGTATTTTGAACTTGGGATCCAGTCCTTTGTGTTCTATTCTTTATCCCTTCTGTTTTCTCAAATGTGTTTTTTAATGGAAAAATTTGTGAAGCTCTACTAAAGGATGATGTTGGTGAGACTAAATTCTTGGATTAGGTTACTGCTTGATTAGTTAGTTGGCTGTGTGCCAGAAAAATATCCACTCACCCACAAATGCAGCCAATCTTTTCACAACTTAATACTGTTCTCATCACATGTGAGACTGTTCCAAACCGTGGGTAATTCAGAACATTCTGTCTCTACTTTGGGAAAATAATGCCAAAGTAACTTCAAAAACAAGGCACCTGCCATAATGGCTTGGCCACAGAAATTGTTCACTAGATTTCTGGTTCAAAGTTCTCCTGTACAGAAGCCAGAAGAACACTGACTCAGCTGAGCAAGAGCTTACTAGGTCTCACCAATGAGCACTCACCTAACAGCATGCTCCACCATCCTTTAGTGTTTTCATGACTGACATGCTAGTGAATTCTATTTATAGATGGCACCGTAAAATCCTTTCCTGGACATGCAATTATCACCTGATAAGGTGCCAGACTGTGAACTGTACATCCTTTTGCATGTTTACTTGCCTCTTCTTAGGGTCAGAATTGAACCCATTTGTTTAGAGAATACTCAAGGAGAATGGTTTGTGGCTAACATGAGCAAATTATCTATGGCTTAGGAGCTACCCATGTGTAAATTTAGGCTTTGTGGGAATAGGAGGTAGTTTCATTCCCTTATGACTAAAGTCTGATTGAACTGTATTAGATAATAATATTGAGCAGAAGATAAGATTACACCATTAGCTCAAGGAGTTGAAAAGCTAAAGAAACATTAAGAGAAATAAAACTGCTCAAAGCAAAATCACAAATGAACAGAACCAGACAAAACTAAACAGAAGCAACATATGCTGTGCTTTGTCCTCACAAGAATTCGGTGTGATAGCTATCAGGACAGTATTCCTTTGTGTTACCTTGCCCTAGGAAGAATATTTTTTTGTGTTCATTTTCCTAAATAAATTTTTCTGTGCTTCTGCACAATTGTACCTTAATGGCATAAAGAGTGGATGGCGTTTCTCCCGTTGTGCAGCCTGTACAATAGGAATATAGAATGAGCAGGGCCAGGAGGTGAGGAGAAGTCCCAAATTATGGCCTGTAGACATTAGCTGTTTAGAGTCATCATGCTTCCTTCTGTGTGGAAAATAAGGGGCTGTATTAATTAGACACAAAGCAATACCATGAGAATCACTGTGCCATTATTACCATATAGCAGACCTGGTTATTTTAGGCATGGAAATAATAGGCCTCAGTAACCCCATTGATGTCCAGCTAACAGAATATTGTCATCTGTTACACTTGGGTTCCGGAGACTGAACAAATGGTAGATCCTTTCTTCTAAGTGGATGTAAGATACTCATTCCTTGGGCACTAGATATGCAAGATCAATCCATCAGTTCCTTGCCGTTGGGAAAGTTAACACCTGGCAAAGAAGGACATGAGCAGAAAAACCAGCTATGCCTGGGGAATTGTGGGGATTCTTACAGTGGGAGCCACACTTGTGCCTAGCTTCAGGGAAGAAGAGATGCCTGTCTGATTCAGAAAGACCCTAGTATGTTTGGGGCTGTGGCTCAACTCTGCCCTGTGCCAGCAATGTGAGCCCGCAGGTCAGTGACAACCTGGGTGAGCAGCCATACTGCTCTTGCCCTTCACTGCCCTTCTGATGTAAAAAGAATGTGACTATTGATTGACTTTTACCTTGGGTTATGCAAAATTCCTCCCTGGCCCAGGCTAACCTGGAACTATGGAGGGAATAGAATTCTGGGACATGTAGTCCTAGTTCAGCTAAAATAATACCATTCAAATCTACCACCTCTGACCCCTGCCATTCAAAATGGAAGAGATGATTGAGACGTAGTTCCTGCCTCCAAATAGCTAATTGTGTGGTGGGAGAGTCTAAATTCATCTTGGTATGTGTAGCAATAGAACTGCATTGCCACTTTTACAAGCATGAAGTGAGATTAATATACACCAACAAGCTTCACATGTGTTCAGGTTGTAATGGTTTCCAGAGTCTCATCTTGGTGTTTGACATTAGATTACCTCTTTTTAAAGGTAACCACTAGGAAATAGATTCATTCTAGATATTTTCATAAGTTTGGATTCCCTGAGATGCCTTGGTCTTTGTCTCATCATTTGGGAGAGTGGTGGTGCTGAATGGATAGCAACCAGATCCCCACACTAACCCAGATTTGTCCATTCATGGGATTGTGTCTGCGAATTTGTCACCAGCTCTTCTTCCAGAGACCACGTTTGTCCTGCTGAAGGGTAACTTGCTCTTTGGAAAATAAGAGATACATTAAGCTGGGGAAAATAAGAGATACATTAAGAAATGGTATCAAAATTCCTCATCCACTCTAAAAAGCATAAAAAAAATAGCCTCAAAATATTATGCCAAAACTGTTATGAAAACCACTTTTGTATCCACATCACCTTACATAGATTTTCCTTACTGTGTCTTTATAAGATTATGTTTCTCTTCCTTTGATGCTGTATAACAGGATAGATTTGGTATTATTTCAAAGACTTCACATTTTCTCCACATGATGAAGATAGTGTCAGAATGCTAAGTGTCCTTATCATTTCTTTGAAGGGTTTGTTTCCACATCTTAGCTGTCTTGTACCATAGTCATGAAAAGAAGGTACTTTTGTTGATTTTCCATTGATATGAGAGTATATGGAGACACTTGTGAAAACAGTCATCTACCAATGACAATGTCATTTCACAGCAGAATTATTTTCGATTTACCTATTTGTAATTATTTAACAACCACAGGGTGCTAACTACATACTATACATAATTCTTAGTGCTTTACAAATATCAATTCTTTACCTCCATGATGCAATTTATTTTTACAGAAAAGGAAATTTGCCCGGAGAGGCCATATAATATTCCCAAGGTCACACAGCTAAAAAAAAAAAAAAAAAAAAAAAAAAAAAAAATAGCTGATTTTGGACCAGGCAGCCTTTCTGTACAATATGTGTCTTTAACCACTAATCTATGTCCTGAAGAACTGTAATTCCCCATAAATTCATATCTGTTTGATTAGCAGGGATCCTAAATTTATTACCACATAATTTGGATTATACAGCCATGGCCAAGAATCCAAGTGAAAGGCAGAGAAACGCTCAGGCATTGAAAAGATGAGATAGAATCAATCCAGCTGGACCCTGCTCTCTGAAATCGGATTATTATGTGTTTGTAATAGTCTATTTTGCACGCCAAGCATTACATTGTACTTTCTTTATCAAGGCATTTAAAGAATAAATCCAAGCAAATCTGAAACAGAAGGAAAGATTTATGCCCTGGATTTGAGGGGCAGAGCTCAGAGGTTTGCCATTTTTATCAAAAGTTCGTAAACACAAGAGGAACTTGAGAAAGATAAATCAATACAAATCTTACTTCACTGAGCAAGTGCAATACTCAATCTAAGGAAAGTAACATGTCACTGATGGGGAACGTGCCACCACTCCTTACAGTCCCAATCACATGTTGACATCTGTGGACTTGAACGCCAAGTATTGACCTAATACCAAGTAAGCCATTGATAGACACAAGTGGAGCCCAGGGGTCCTTGGCAGATTTCTTAGGTTAGTAAAAAGCCTGTTCTTAATTAATCCAATATTTAAATGACCCCTTTTCTCTGTGCCATTGAATATTAACTTTGTCAGTGAGAAATTACTGCTTGATTAATGTCAGTATTTGAAATTTTTATGGAGAAAGAAATCTTAGTTTTTATTTCTTTTACTAACCAAGTTTTTTTTAACTATTTTAACTACTCAAAAGTAATTAGAACAAAGTAACTCTTGACTAATCATTTTCCAGTATTCACCCAAAGAATGTCTCTTGAAGAAAGAACCGGGATATTTACTTTTTAACTTGAAAAAGGAAAAAAGCTATTGGAAAATATCTGTTAGTGCCCTCCCCGCCCTCCTTTGAAACTCTTAGTGTATCTCTGAGATGACAGGTCTCTGAGGCCCTCATAAACTTCTTTCTTGTGTCCGGCATTTCCTTTTACGCAGTTGCAGCTCTTAAGCTAAAGACCAGATCGTTCTCGGACATATTTTTGTTTTTGTTGTTTTGTTCATCTTGACTCTTCTTCCTATCTGATTCCTAATAAAAAGAACACACAGCACTTGTGGCAGCACCTCAAGGCCTAGAGAATTCTTTCACAGCAGTTGTCACCTTCCATCTTCAAAGGACTCAGTGAGATGAGTGCGAGGAACAGCAGGAGAATGCTTATTATCGCGATGAAGATACAGACGATCTGGTCAGTTAAGTGCCATGCTGGTACATGGCAGAGAGGGGCCTCCCACTCCAGATTTGTTCCCCTTTCCATGCCATGCAGCTACTACCATGCCTCTGCCCTTCTTCCATGTCTGCAGTGGAGAAATCTTAAGAGGATAACAGGTGGCCCCGCAGTGTGGCATCCTGTATGCTTTCTTATCAGACAGACCTAGGTTTTACTCTAGGCTTGGCCACTAGGACTTGTGGACTTAGGCTAGTGGTCCTTCAAGTGTGGCCCAGGACTGGAAGCATCAGAAACAACAGGAGCTTGTAAACAGTGTGAATGCTCCAGCTCCACCTCAGACCTACTGTGTGACAGCTCCGGGCATGGAGCCCAGCCCGCCTGTGTCTCACAAGCCCTCCAGGGGATTCTGATCAGCGTGAGGGCTTGAAAACCAGCGGCCAAGGCCAAGGCATTGCCCGCAGTAGACATCCTGTTTTCCCTTCATCTGGGTCAATGACACAGAGCTCTTACTAGGACTGGGTTTGGGGCAATGAGTGTGAAACAACTGACACACAGTAAGCCAGCACCTTAGAGATGAAAATGCTGACGCTCCCAGGGGACTGAACTTTATTGCAAAGGTTCTTTCCAACTCATCCAATAAATTGGATCCTCGGAGAACAGAAACAAAGTGATCTTCTTCCTTGGATGCAGTGCTACTTCTAAATGGCGGAAGAGGTGACTGTTTCTAACTAAGGGGCGATGGCAAACTTTGGCTGTTCTCATAGTCGTTAGTGGCTGCCATGGGAAAGAAATTAAATGGAGCCTGGTGACTTTTCTCCACCCAGGAACTTGTAAGGAATCAAGGAGGGGCATGACCTCTGTCTGTGTCACCCATTTTATTTGTTCTTGGGATCATGGCAGCTGGCTCACAATAGCTTTGCCCAATGGCCAGTTTTAGTTCCAGAGTTTAAATTGCTTAAAATTTGTTTATGTAAATTCAGCTCAATAACTTAAAAGTCCTCAGCTTTAAAATTTGGTAAATTCCATTTAAAAACTGATTGAAAAAATTTCCAACCTGTGTTCACCAAAACATATGAAAGCCACTCTTTGGTAGTTTTGCGGAGGACACGGGTATAAACAAGCAAATCATGGCAATTTCTGCTTCTCATTCCCTGTTTGTCCTCTTCCTGGACCTACTTGGTATATACCTACTATGTTCTTTCTCATCATTTATTTGGCTTTTTTTGTTTGTTTAATTTTTTTGTCAGGGAGAGTAGAGGTGTTTTATAACAAGAATTAGGGTCTTTAAGCTACATCAGTTAGACACCTAAATTTTTGCTTCTACATTGAATTCAGATTCTTGCATAATCTGTACATGAATTTTAACTACAAAAAAAGAGCAGAGTTATGCCCGATTTCAATAAACTCAGTGTCCCCGGGTTCCAGAAGTTTCAAGAGAAACAACCAGCCAAAGCCATGTTTTCTATTTGTTTATTTCAGTCGTTCCCAAAGGTGGGATTCCTGATTCTGGAGAGACTGAGGAAAAAAAAAGTCCCTTATGGTACTGAAGTGTAAAACTGCAGGGTTTCCATCCTTGCGTTTATTTGTAACCAGAGGGCACGCTAATAAATCACCTCAACTTGCTAGGAAGAGAGGAAAATATTTAGCCATAAACTAGACTTGCAACCTCATGTGTTGCATGTTTTCAAAAGGTTCCCATATCTCTGTTTACCAGATCAATCTTCACATAAAACAATTAAGAGCTGGCTACTCTAGTGTTTACAGAGAACACAGGACTCTACTGAGAATCCTGTTACCCCCCTCAAGAGAAGGCAGAATCTGACAGCCTGGCACTCCTAACTCCGACCTGGCCCTGGCGCGTTGCTACTAGGGAAGATCTTGACTGGTGGGAACCGGTGGCGTCCACCTCGGTCCAGCTCAGCTGTCTCCTTGGACCTCAGGAGAGCTGTGCAGTCATTGGCTCCAGCATTCATTGTCTTAGGCTCCGCCTCCGAATTAATCACTGACTTATCTTCCTGCAGAAGTATTTGTGCTGGTTAAACAGGGCAACTCGATCTAGGCAGAACCTGCTGCTTCTGCTTCTGTCCAAATGGTCAGTGGGAGAAAGGCCGATGGCAGTGATTTTATCATTGAATGGGGACATTGTCCGGGGCCTTTTTGTTTTTCCCTTGAATTAAAATTCAGGTTTCAAAGCTTTGCGATAAGGGGGAAAGTCTACCTAAAAACACTGTATCTTCTCAGAAACCTTCAGCTTGTTGAGAACAGACCATCTTTGTTAGGCTCTGGCTGGATGAAATGGCACACATGATTTGGATAATTGAGGTCAGTGGAAGCACTTTCTTTTCCCAGGGTCTCTTCCAGGCTGAATTAGGGACCTAATTTAACCACATAGCCCTACTTACAGACTGAGTTTCCAGTTCACAGGGGGGCACTTAGCATGTTCATTTTCCCCTTCTGACGGCCTCATTTCATCTCATCTGTTGGCTGCAGGTCTAGTTTTCTGCTGTGGCCTAGGTGGGTCTTCAGGTTCCTGCTATTGTCCAGGTGGACCTTTATGAGACACTTAGGTTTGGCTTGATTTTAGCTTATACTCTCCAATCATCCTGATGCACTCCATGAAGATTCTCTTCTCCTCTATTTTACCCGCTCATTTAATAGTCACACTTAACTTGACTCTTGAGTGCAATAATGTCAATATGTCGAATACTGGGATGTCCTTGGTAGGGTAGGGGTGGGTGCATGCACTGTTTAAGCAGATCCTCATTCTTAGGCCAAGATAACAAATCTAAAATTGGATCTGTACCCTAAATAACAGTCCCAAAATATCTATTTAAAGGCACATTTAAATGAACCATATTAGGCTTTTAATTTTTTAAATTTAGTCTTTACTATTTTATGAGTCTCAGTTTCCATATAGAATCAAAATAACTTTAAGCAGTATCTTCTAAGCACATATTTAGCTTATATTCAAAATCCTATATAATAAAGAGGTAATATGCAAATTGACTCTCATACCCTCACAAGATAGCTGCCTGCAAGGGGATTTAGTGAGAGATGACCAAACAACTGAACAAGCAGGCTTTGTGGGGCGACCAGGCCAGCAAGGGGGTTAGTGAGGGATGACCAAATGACTGAACAGCAGCTTGTGTTGGGCAACCAGACAGGTGTGTGTGTCGGGGGGAGTTGTGGGCAACCAGGCCATCAGGGGGGCAGTTGTGGGCTACCAGGCTGGCAGGGGGGACATTTAGGGGTGACCAGGTCAGTAGGGGGGGCAGTTAGGGGCAACCAGGCCAGCAGAGGGGGACAGTTAGGAGCAGCCAGGTTGGCAGGGAAGGGGCAGTTGGGGGTGACCTGGTTGGCAGCAGGGGGAAGTTAGGGGTGATCAGGCTGGCAGGGGGGACAGTAAGGGGCAACCTGGCAGGCAGGCAGGTGAGTGATTAGGAGCCAGTGGTTCAGGATTGTGAGAGGGATGTCCAACTGCCGGTTTAGGCCCAATCACTGGAATTGGGCTAAACTGGCAGTCAGACATCTCTCAAGGGGTACCAGATTAGAGAGGGTGCAGGATAGGCTGAGGGGATCCCCCCCCCATGCATGATTTTCATGCACCAGGCCTCTAGTTTATAGAATAAACTGTTATTGACTCCCCAGAAATATATATCTAGTGATCTGTAGCTACCATGTAAAGTTGAAGAGCAACTTTTAAATATTTTCACCACCAGTCAATTATGTGATATGTTACAAGCTAGAGGTAAGCTTAGCACCGAGAATGGAATTTTGAGAAAACAAATTCAGAACCTGACTATTGTTAGGCAGCTAGTTTCATAGTTGGAAAAAATTGATCTGCTTGCTAGTCCATAAATTTGCAAAAGTTGAAAGGCATAAAAGATGCCTCAGAGACAAAGGAATAGATAGAAGAAAGTTCTAAAAAAAGTAAAATAACCTTTCAAAGGCAAATATGTATGTTGGTATTTGTTTCCTGTGGCTGCCCAAACGAAGGTGGCTTAAAACAACAGTTCCAGAGGCTGAAGTCTGAAACCAAGGCCACCTTCCCTCCAAAGCCTCTTCCAGCTTCTGGTGGCCCCAGGTGTCCCTTGGCTTGTGGCCTCATCACTCTCATCTCTGTCTCCATCTTCATATGGCCTTCTTTCTTGTGTGTATGTGTGTAAGAGTTCTTTCTTATCAGTACACCAGTCATATTGGATTAAGACGTACCCTAATGGCCTCATCTTAACTCAAATACATCTGCCAAGAACCTATTTCTAAATAAGATTACATTCATGGGTATCAGAGATTAGGGCTTCAAAATATCTTCTGGGAAGGACACAGTTAAATTCATAACAGATGATAATGGCAATGAGATGAGACTTCATACTTTTCTTAGAAAAGAATGGAGAAACACAATGACATGAAAAATAACTTCCCTTTCCTTGATAATTCCTCTATTATTGTGCCTTCACTTGGCCATTATAAAATGGTAAAATCAATTGAAACATTTATTTTTCTGCTTATTGCTTTGAATCTTTCATCCTTTTGAAGCAGCATGACCAGACTTGTTCTTGTGTAATTTGCCATAAGTATTGGCATTCAATGAGCTCTCAGTAAGCAGGCAACACTAAAGTGGACAAAACAAAATGGAAGGGTGTATTTCACAACGAGGAAGGGAAGGTCTAAACAAAAGGGTCAAAGAAAAGGAACCTTACTCTGTGGGTTGAGGAAAGGTGAAAACCATGAAGTATTTTCAGAAATAGGTATCCTATAAACATGGAGAAAATAGAGATTCGAGTATTGACTCAACAGCTCATGACTCAGATTTTCTCCTATAACTTCTCTTGTGCCCCAGACAGCTGAGCTTCCACTGTATTTTCCAGACTTCCTAGCCTAAAGAGAAATCACAATATCAACATTTGCATTTACTTAAGGCTTTATAAAAAAAAAAAAAAAAAAAAATCAAAGTGAAAATAATAGTAACCTTCCTGTGGTGTCTGCATGGAAGAACTGAGTCAACAGTTTTAGCCAAGGCTGTCTTTCAGCCCTTACTTTCATGGCCTCGATAGCACTGTATTCGGGGAGGGTGGAAAGGTGGGAATATAAAATGAATCTATCTGTGAACGAAAACATCTCCAAGGTGAAAAGACTATTGAGTAGTCAGTGTTGCCTTTGTGAACTTGAGTTTCTAGCAACTAGTGATAACACAGGCACCATCTAGGTTGAAAGGAAGGGCTGGCGAAATGTGGAAATGACCACATCCATCCAGGGCACTTTATTAGCCAAGGGGGTAATAAGCCAGAGAAACACAGCCAACAGAAAAGGTGGGGGGAGATGGTAAAATACATTTACCTCACTTTTTGTGACTCAGACAGATTTGAATTGGTAGATTTGACCAAGATGAAATTCATAATGCGCTATCACCCCTAAGTTTAAAAATAATTTTGGACTCTTAAAACAGTCACACTTGGAAGTAAATGAAAAGTGGGCAAAATGCCATGTTTCCAAGAACAGGATGCACTTAACTTGCTGTTTACCAGTCCTGAGAGATGGTAGGGCCTATTGTTCTCAAGATTCTCTACTGCAGTGCCATGCAGTTTCTCCATGGAATAACCAAGATCATTGAGAATTTCTTACAAATGTTTTCATTAAGATCAGAAAGACTCAACTACAGTGATATCAATCCAGCTGTGATATATTGGCTAATAGATAATTAGGTTTCTAAGAAAACCAAGTTTCCCTGAAAAAAAACAAGAGAAAACAAATACTTGATTAAGCGCATTTTTTACTCACACCATGAAAGAATCTGAATAATAAATCAGGGGGAGGGGCTTATTCACAAATAGTTCAATTTGTAAGTATTGGTGTGGAGGCTGTAGGTACAACAGGTGTGTTTGTGTATGGTTGCTGTCCCACATGTCACCAGCATGTTGTATTATTTTTGTTGAGAGGCTGAATATACAAACCAGCAGTGACCAAGCCCATCTATGACAGGGGTGGGGAACTTCCAGCCCAAGGTCTGTATAAGGCCTGCAAAATCATTCTGTCTGGCCCTGCCAAGCCATTAGGTATGAATTAATAAAATGTTTGACCAAATGTAGCAGGCTAATTTTTAAGTTGATCATTTTGTGTGGCCCAAGAATGATGTTATATATATATCCAAATGGCCCTTGGTAGAAAAAAGTTCCTCACCTCGACTGTGACCATATAGCTCTGAGCCATAGCCTCTGTAGCAATGGCCCAGAAGACAAATCACAGCCTTTGCAACAATGGGCCCCAAACAGTTAAGACTTGGTCATTGACTTCAAACTCTTCTCATTGTTTGCCCCTGCTTCAGACTTAGCACCAGGGACGAAAGCAAACTATGCTTTTCCAAACCCATTAAACAGGTGCCTGCTTCTAGTTAATTTGATGCCAGCTTCTCGTGGCCCAATAGCCACTGATGAGAGCAGACCTACCACCTTCCCCTTGGCACTGTGATGCTTTCTCTCTCTCTGCCTCCCTTCGAGTCTCTTCTCATTGATGATGGCTGGCTCCCTCTTTATAGCAAAAGCTGAAGGACAGCCCTTCCTTGTTCTCCTTTGGGTGGTCTTTGTTGATTTCTACAACATTTATTTCAATTTCTATGTAGAAATCATTAAATGACAAAATAAACCTGCCCAGCTTTAGAAATCATTGAGGGCCACTGGATAGTAAATGCAGTGCCATCATTTTGAAAGCCAGAAACAGTTAGGTCTGGTTCAAACTCAGGCCAAGGTTCCTTTGACGTTTCTCAGATTCTATGAGGTGTCAGAAAAGCTTTGCTATAAGACAACACATGCATTACATCGTATGGAGAATGAAGGGATTGTCTGGATGATTCAGCTGCACACCTGCTGAACTGAAAAACACTCCTCTCAGAGTCAGGATGACTTGGTATCAGGCAGGTGGAATGGCTTGTAACCTCAATGGCCTCTTGTGACTGAGCAGGCTGCACCAAGTAACTTGACTAAGGTTTTTGGATATTGACTTTATTTTGTAGAGTAGAGACAAATCTGCATGTATGAATACATAATTCCAAAGGTTCAGGAAGGCCCAGGGCCCAGCCAGCCGAAGAAGGCAGCATGTCCTCTACTCTCTTTTGCATCCTAGACTAGTCAAGAAAACATCTGACCTGGTGAAATGCTCATTTTGTAGACATGACGTGTGCAAGTTTAATTTCCGAATCAAACAAAGGGAAAATTCCTGGGCATTTTATGTGCATTTTTCTTCGTATGATCCCAGAATCAGAGTTAGCCTTTTAATCCCAAACGAGACATGACCTCACTGGGGTTTGTTCCTTGACTAAATTTCGGAGTTCCACCCCAAGACAGCGGCGATTGTTTTGCCCGGGAGCTCTGTCTCCTCCCTGATGTCAGGGATGTGTTTGGATGGGGAGGTGTATCTCTAGCAAATGTTTTCCCAACAGATACTTTGTGGGAATTTCACTGTTCTTTTGTCACAAAAAAAGCCAGTTAGTGGTTGACCTGGAAACCAAGAACGGCACAAGCTACCTTGTTAAAATTCTTCATTCAGAAAGTGTTCCGTTGGGTGAGCTTCATTAGGAATTAGAGGGACCGGTCATTAGAGGGAAGTGGGAAGACCTCTCAGGAGGTCCTGGGACACTTTCTCAGAAGACACACATTAAATTAGATTCTTGAGAAATGTTACTAAGAATAGACCCTCAACGCAGCCCCACATGACGTGCTCTTCAACTTCCCGACAGTGACTATTTCAGATGTTTTCCATTCCCTTGAAATCGCTATTCCTGTCTCTTCTGCTCACCATCCCATTATTTAACAGGGAAATTAAATCAGCAACTTCTTGCCACCCAATCCGAAGACTGACTGCAGTTGTACCGGCTTTTGGAATTAACCTGACTGTTCTTCATCCCTCCACTCTTGTAAATAGCCCATCCTGGTCTCTTCCTCACCCTTCCTTCTCCAATGGATTTCTGATGATCCTGGATACAGACTTCCAAGTATCTCTTGAGTGTGTTCCCTGTGCTTCATTCCCCTAGATTACACAATATCTTCCTTACTGCCTTGCCCACCCCATCTGTTGCCTGTCCAATCCATTCTCACCACCACTGCCAGAATGCATTCTCTTGAATGCTAATCAGATTGTCTTCCTCCCTTGGTTGAAGCCCTTTCATTCCTCCTTAGAATAATCAAAATTCTTTAACCTGGCTTATCAGATGCTGCTAACTGCTCCACCTTACCCATATCATACGTCTCACCGTCCCAGATCCCACGATCCAGCCAAATAAGCATTTTGTTTTTCCTGCTAATGCTGATTCAGTGCTAACATGGTTTATCTTAAACAGTTGCATTCAGTATGAATAGGATATAGGCATAAATTATAGCCTTGGGAAATGTGACTCACGAGTAACTACTGCAGAATGGATTCACTGAAGACCAAAAACAAACACATCCATGGTTTGTAACAAATGGGAGTTAAAAAGGCTAAACATAAAAACAAGTCTATTCACTAGTAGAATTTTAAGTGGAATGTTTACAGTTTCCTTAATGCATCATAAGGACTTAATAAATGTTTACTGAATTATATGGAAATATTCAAAACTCTAAATCATTTTTTGCAGTATCCCTCTTTAAGCCCATTTCTTTTCCATTCCATTAAACAAATGACAACTTTAATGAGGTGTAGTGATATATATATAATTTAATGAGCATGTACTCTAATGTATCAACTACAAGGCAATTTTTTTCTGATCCAAATATTAGAAGCTAGAGGCTTTCTCTGTATGCTCCCCAAACACACACATTTATACAATAGATAGTTTGAAGTCAAGTTTTGATGGAATTGGACATTTGCAGTTGAATTTTAAGTGAAGTTGAGACTGATTCTGGGCTGGATGTGTAAAAAGATATTCAGAGAACAACCAGGACTTTAGGATGTAGAGCAAACCCTACCATGGCTCATCACACAGGGCTGTGCTGGAACAGACTTGTATCAGCTCACAAGAGCCAACTGTGCACACCTCTTACCAACTCCAACCTCAGAGAAGTCCCCTCAGTAACTTGAAATTGGCCATGGATGGAGTATTTGCACTATATAAGTTGGAAAACTCTACCAGTCACCCCCACCCCCACCCCGAGAGTCCACTCTTACAATTTGACAGCACACAACTGATTATTAACTCAGCAGCTTTGGTTGGCACCTGTTGCCTTCATGATTCATCATTTTAGCATTTGACCATGTCCTTATGGTTCTCAAAAGGGACAAATTAAATAATCAATATGCATATAGGAATAATAGGATGCTTTGTATATTTTTCAATGAAAGAAGTAAAGACTGGGTTAGGAGGTAAGAAGCAAGTATAAAATTCTTCTCTCTGTCTCTCTCTTTTCCTTTGTTGGATAGCATATAACACATTCTGCACAGAGAGAGCATGAGGACAGGAAAGTCTTGTGAATGGTGCAGGGAGACATATTTTTATCTGAGTTTAAGGAAGGACTTTCTCATTGGTAGAGTTGAATCATCATCAAATAGGAACAGACATGTGAAGGGTCAGTGCATTTCTTGTCAATGAAAATGCTTAAGCAGAAACGGAGGGCCAACTTGAGAGGACATCAAACAATGGATTCTTGTTGTGTTAATGCTCTTCTGAGGGCTCACGTTTTGAATTGAATCCTCCTCTAACTGTGCCTGGCACAGACATTTTGGCAGTTCTCACAGGGTCATTGCTTGGTAATATGTGTGTTTGGGAGTTAGTGCAACAACCAGCCAGAAAACCAACTCATTCAAAATCAAGAGAAAGAGAAAATAACCCAAACAGACATTCTTATTAATTCTCACTGTTCAATTTTAAAATGAAGTGATTTGAGAGGAAGTATATGCTAACCAACTTACTACTGATTTATTTCTGGTTCCAGATTTTGAAATCTATTCCACTTTAGCACAGTTTGACCAAAGAGAAGAAAATAAGCCAGCGTGCTTTAGATCATCGGCCACCAACCTCACGGACCACCTGTGATTTGTGGACCGCCAGTTGGCGACCACTGCTTTAGATAACTTTAGAATACAAGTAGTGGGAGAAACTTTTATAAGGAGTGGAAGAGGAACTCATTGGTTAGTAGTGAGGACTGCAGACACTCCTCTGTATTCTGTATTAGCCAGGCAATTATTATAGAACTATAGGAACTTGTAGTTGGTGTGGATCTGTCTGCAGGCACACTGTCAGCAGTGGCTGAGGCTATATTAGACAACTTAAGAGTTGTCCTTGGCTCTGGAAAATCAGGTTACAATACACAGTTCTGTCCATTACCCACTTTCTACATTGTGCCACATAGAATTCAGGCTGTTTTCTCTATTTTATATTTCTTTATGGAATTAATCATTTTGATTATCATGTGGATTCTGCAGTAAACCCATGAGACCAAACAGGATACTTTCTTCAAAAGTACCCAAAATACTTTTTAAAAATATATGTTTCAGAGAGGTAGGTAGAGGGAGAGGGTGATAGAAATATCAGTGATGAGGGAGAATCATTGATTGGCTGCCTCCTGCATGGCCCACACTGGCAATGGAGCCCACAACCCAGGCAAGTGCCCTGACCGGGAATTCAACCGTGACTTCTTGGTTCTTAGATTGACTCTCAATCATACCAGTCAGGCTAAACTACTTATTTTTAATAGAAATGACACACAAGAGTAATTGTAGGACATTTACTTAATTAAAAGTTAATAACCTAGCTACCTCTTATCTGATGAATTATAACATCGCCCACATTAAAATAATACAAAATAAAAAGCTCCCTTCATGAAAAGTAAATCTCTCTTGAACCCCAAATCCCTTCCCATCCATCATCATGGTTTTCTACTCCATATGACAGCCTAGCTCCCAATATACAGGATGAATATTGTGTTCACTTCCGCTCACCTTGTTCCACCTTGTTCCAATCAGGCATTTGTCTCCCAAACACTACTGACACATCTTTCATCAGAGTCACCAGTGACATCACATTGCCACATCCAGTGGGCAGTTCTCAGTCTTCATCCTGACCTTCCTTCATCTCTGACAGATGATCACTCTTTCTCTTGTCACACTTTCCTCACTTCACACCACACATCATGGTTTTCCTTCCATTTCAAGCAATTCTTCTCCTCAGGATCCTTTCTTGGATCCTCCTCATCTTCCCAACCTAAAATTGGGTTGCTCAGGGCTTCATCATTGGAACCCATCTCCTCTAACTACTCTCACTCTGCTGTGGCCATGCCCATGTCCATGGTTTTAAATACCACATATATACTGATAACTTCCCATCTTGTACCTCTGTTCTGGATCTCTCAACTCCAGAATAATATGCTGTCTACATGGCATCTTCATTTGGTTGTCAGAGAGCATATGCCGTTACCACAACAGAACCTCAGCTATTAAATCCCTCATTTCAAATCTCTTCTCTCCTAGTTCCATCATCTCAGTAAGTGACACCAGCATTTACTTGCTTTCTTATTCATGTCCACATTCTCTTGACCCAAATCACAAACCTTACTTGTGAGTGAATACTGCGCATTGGCAAAGAAGCCAAGGCTCTCCCTCATCCCAGTGCAGAAGAGGCAAACAACCAAGGCACAGAACAATACCTGCTTCTCAGAAAAACATCTGAACGTTGTCTTTGGATCCACCACTGAGGTTATCACTGGTCTTCTAGGGGCACACACTTCCTCGGAACCCAAATGAAATGATGTTGGGCAAGAATTTGTTTGCTTTGAGTGTAGGATTACACAGTTAGGGCGTGTACTTACCCAGAAAAATCTTTAGAATGACTGTAATAGAGCGCCTACATTTAAGAAAGGCACACTGGGAAGAAGTTGTACAAGACCTGGAGGTCTTCATAAGAGACAGTCCAGCCCTTTGGGATAGTGAGAAATGTAGGGACCATTTTTGGTCATTTTGTGATTTGGGAGAGATTTCTATTACTGAATAGGATTGAAAGACAAAGATGTAGACAGGCAGTGGGGGGGCTCTTTCTTCTTGGTTCTTGTTTTTTGTGAGCCACCATTGGCAAGGCTGTCCCCTCCGGGTAGGCATGGGAACCCGTTAAAGAAAGTGTTGATTCACGAGAGCGGAACAGAACTCAGTGGCCTTTGTGTGTGGTGAATGCACCCGGAAAGGCAAAGCAGAGCGAGATTCTCCTGTGGGCTTCCTCATCTCCATGGCGGCAAGTGCTGACAGCTTGCGAGAAAGCCCGAGAGGGAAGGATAGAACCCTGAAATGGCTCTTACAAGATGAAAAGGCCATGGGATTTGGACCTCAACTTAATTATCCGTAACTAAGGTAAGATCACGTGGTGGGTCACAAAGCGATTCAAGCCTGAGCCCATTCTCACCTGCTCTCTTAAGCGCCTTCTTTTCGGTGGAATGCCTGCTAAGAGGCACCCGTGTAGTGCTTCCTTTGGCTCCGTAGGCAGGCTTTATTGCCGTACTGCCTGTGGCTGGGAGTAGTCTTTCTGTCTCATATCATCTCTGGGGAGCGCTGGACCACACTGATTAAGAGTGTTTGTGCCATTTATAGATCCGTCAAGGGAAGTAACATTCAGAGACTAAAAATATGATGACTTAGCCAGCCGAGCTTTCCTTACTGACGTGGGACAACGTGGAAAGGGTGCGTCTTTAATTTCCTGTGGAAATGACCACTCATACAACCGTCACTTTTTATGTCTCTGTCACTCTTCCTCGGCTCCACGGGGACCACAGAGTGGCACTGACAATCTGAAACTCTGGATAAAACTTGCTGGTCGTTGGTCTGTAATTAATTGCGTCTTTACAACTAAAAATAGACAGCCATGCCGCAATGACTCATTAGAAAGAAAAAAGAAACCCACCTGCTGACAGGTCATTTCGATAAACAGTCAGCTCCTCACACACTGAAGTCTGAGAAGCATCGAAGCAGCGGGCTTTCTGATTCCTGGCGTTTTCCTTCTCCTCATGGCTGCCCTTCCATTGCGGCTCAGAATTGTTGCCATGGAGTAGGTGACTCCTGGCACTTCTCTCATCTTCAGGTTCCCAGGCCACTAGTGCAGCGGTTCCCAACCTCTTCCATCCCGTGGGCGGACAGACTGGTTAAACAAATTCCTAGAAATCTGCGGCACACCAAAAAGTATATGTCTTGTTGATCTGACCAAAACAAGGTATAATTTTGATTCATTCACCCAGATGGCTATTGTGTTGGCTATTATCCTTTTTTTTCACTTGACAATCATAGGGGAAAGAGGTACCGAAAGAGTCAGGTACCTGTGTGTTTTAAAAGCTGTGCAGCGCCTGTGGTGAAATCGCTGCGCAAGTGCTGGCAGCGGAGGTTGAGATGCTGTAGGCTGTCCACTCGGACGGAAGCTCTGGGCTGCTTGGATGTGGCCTGGGGTTTAGCCAAAAGCATGTCTTATTTATAAAACTCTAAGCTTTTCTATATAAAACCCATTCCCTGCTAAGAGCCATGAAATCACTCTGAGAGTTCAGAAAGAGCTGGGGGCATTGCTGCCAGAGGTTCAGAAAGCCCCTCATCTTGAAGGCAGAGCCCAAACTGGTGCCTTACTCAGTGCAGTGTGACCTTCCCAAGTCTCCTCACCTCTCTGCCCCCTTTAGGAAGCCTTTCGCAATCTCCACCTCTTCGGCATTCTTTCCATTCTTTCATCTCATCCCACTGGGCAGCCGGAGCCTGGGGGGAACAAACTAAGTGAAGACAATGGCTATTAGCTGTTTCAGAAAAGAGGAAACTGATATAATAGCTGAGCCCAGAATCAGATTTCTGCTCACTCAACTCCAAGAAACATGCCTCTTGTCCTCAGGTTTGTGCAAATACAGTGCAGATGTAGTTTTGTACTGCGGAAGGTGGAGAACCATTGCAATGTCAGAGGCAGTGTACACCAGTCCCAACCTGCTCCTGGTAAGGTTTTCTGATCAGTGGTATTCAGCTGGCAGCTTCCAGAACTCACATTCCACCCCTGGCTTCCCTCCCGCCCTCCCCCCTGCCCCCTGCCTCGGCCTGGCCCCTCTGCAGAGCCCATTCCCTGCAGGCCAGCCATGCTACTGAGGTCTGGGGAGATATGCTGGGATGAGCTGGCCTGAGGGTAATACAGTAAAGATGGGAGTGAGGGCCAGGGACATTCTTTTGTGTATACATAGTTTAATAAAGACCAACCAGTCACTTCACGTGGGGAGTTTTAGAAATCCAAAGGTCTGCCTCTGTGGTTGTCACAGTGGCTGTTTCAGATCAGCTGAGGCAAGGGGCCTGTTTTGTCCACGTAATCAGTTTCCTGAGAAATTGGCATCTACTGTTACACAGAGTTAATCTGAGTGGGTTCTCAGCGTTACCCTTTTCCCAGGGATGGGGATCAGAGGTAAAGTACCTGGTCTGGATTTCTGTAAGTAAGCGGTAGGGATGAGGTTCAAACAGAAAAAAATCTGACTCCAAAAATCAAATCTAAGCGATTGAAGTAAAGGCTCTCCCCTCTGTTCAGCTCCCAGCTCTGCTTCCCTTGTCCCTGCCTCTCCCTGGGTGGCCGGATGGCTGCCTGACTGGAGCCCTGTCACTCTTCTCTACCCTGCCCTCCAGAGGTTTCCTGAGCTCTGTCCTCCCACAGGCAGAGCTGGGCCTGCCTCCACCCATTCAATGCCCACTCCAGGTCAAGCTTAAATTCTAAGGTCAAAGACCTTAGGAATCTGGCCATTATATCACATATTGAGCCACTTTTGTCACATTTGACACTTAGGAAGGCATTTGACACTGTCTCTAGACTCTCTCAGCTCCCTGGGCCCACTGGCTACAGAGTGAGAAGCTGTGAGTGGTGTATTTCACCAGGCCAGCCGCTAGACCAGCCTTGGCAATGACCGCCCATGGCTAAAACACTTGCAGGACACTGCCCTCCATCTACAGTTTTAGGAAAGTACTACTCCCACTTAAAAAAAAAAAAAAAAAAAAAAAAAATCTAGCCCAACTGGGTTTCTCAGTGGTTAGAGTAGGGGTGTCGAACTCAATCAGAGAAGGGGCCAAAATCTAAAATCCAGCCTAAATCGCGGACCGAATGGTTTACTGAACAGTCATAAACTGTCATTGTGATGGAAACGCAGTGATGTGCAGTGATGACAGCGCGGTGCGGGCCACATTGCAAGGCCTGGCGGGACGGATTTGGCCCGCGGGCCTTGTGTTTGACACATGTGGGTTAGAGCATCATGCCCTATACCAAAAAGGTTGTGAGAGTCTATTCCTAGGTTGCAGGTTCAATCCCTGGTTGGGGTGCATAGGGGCGAGAGGGTGAGCCAATTCTTAGTTAATCAATGTTTCTCTTACTCCCTCCCCCTTCCTCTCTCTCAATGCACATATCTTCAGGAGAAGATTACAAAATATATTTTTTTTAAATTCTAGACTCTAATGATAATACATTCTTTACCTATGTGCAGTTTTGTTTTTGTTTTGTTTTCTTAAATGAAGATGGAAATGTGTTCTGGTGTTTTTTTTTCCTATCGTCACCTCACCACCTTGGGTTGTTTTGCATTCTTTTTTATGAGAATCAGTTAGGTGTGGCCACAAGAAGAGATGGCGTCAGGGCTTAGGAAAAACAAAGTTTATTATAGTCATAGGTCCTCAAGACCGGAGACGTGGCATGCTACAAAGACCCCGGGGGAATGACACCAGGTGGTCAGGGGGTAGAGATAGGAATGAGGGGAAGGTCTAGGTCATGGTCTCTGCCGGGGTTTGCACGGAAAGGAAAGGTAGGCCAGGGTGAATGGTTTATAATTGGCCTGTTTGGAAAATCTGGCAGGCTTTGGGCTATGGGGTGGTCCCTAGTTGCTCGGTACCTGGCCCTGGATGATGAAGGCAGAATTTTGCCTCCTTGGATACTCGGGCCAGAGTGAGGAGAGCAAAAGCACACTCCGGGCTGGGTCCTCCTGTTTCTAAAAATTGGCTCGCCCTCTTGGAACAACGCTGGGCAGTCTCTCCCCAGCCAGAGGAGGGCCCAGAATCACCATTATTATTGGAGGAAAAGGCAGGTTTCTGATCACAGTTGGAGAACACCCTTGAGGAAAGCCAGCCAATTTCCTGTCTCCCTCAGTGAAAATGGCCTTTGCCTAGTTACATTGAAATCATAAACAACCTACAACACGTGTGGGGGAATGTTGGCGCTCTAACTCCCATATCAGGAACCAAATCACACATGCAGGCATAAACACACACATACACACTCACTCCTCTTCAGCGCTGAGCCTTTATGATCAAGACCGATCCCTCCGTAAGAGTCAGGTTTCTTGCTGCAGGAGTTCATGCCAAAATAAGTGTGGACTTTGGATCCAAGCAGTAGGAAGCTTTACCCTTGTGCTTTCCTCAGGATGCTCTGTGACATCATGCACACTCCATTGTTTTCCCCTCTGTGTTCAGACACTTTGGTGTAATTCCAAAGGGCGTCTGAAGGCAACAACCGCTCCCTCCAGCTCACCCATTGGCTGCGTAGTCTCACCTTTGGAAACGTTCTTCGCCATGAGACAGCATCACCCCATGAGTTCCCTCTGGAGCCTCTTTCCTGGCTGACACTTTTCCGGATTCTTAATGGCTCCATCTGGTGGGCTTTTGCTGGTTGAAGGTCCCTTGTGCTGTATATACTGATGTGAAGTTCAAGAGCTGAGCTTTTCCTTGCAGGGGTCTTCAAACTACGGCCCGCGGGCCACATGTGGCCCGCAGAGGAGTCTGATCCGGCCCACCAGGTATTTTGGGCAGTGAGCGCAGCCGAGGTGTTACAGTAGGAATTAGTAGTTCATATAGTCCGGCCCTGCAGCTCTCTGAGGGACCGTGATCTGGCCCCCACTTTAAAAAGTTTGAGGACCCCTGCGTGTGGAGACCTATCTCAAGGAAGCTAGCAAACAACCACAGTTCCCCAAATATATCCTGCATCCCTGTGTTTGGAGTCCCAGGAATAGCATATACCCTCAATTCTAGAATCTGGTTGGATACACAAAAGATATGCACAATCCAAGAACATGACCTAGTCTTCATGCACCATTTATAATCGAGTCATGGATGAGTGGGACACAATCCCAGTTCTTTCACTTTCCATCTCTCTGACATACAGAGGAGACTCCATTTCTCTCAGATTTAGTCTGCGAACGGACAAGACATGACACCAACTTTTCAGGATTGTTGTTCGGATAAGGGGCAAGTGGCACAGCACAGCACCAAAGCTCTGAAAGATGGGGTCCAGCAAGACCAAGGGGCGGAAGTGAGAGCTGGGCGCACAAAGGGAAACCTTGGTCAGCATCACAAGTTTTCTGTGAGCTGGACCTGCAAGGCTGCACCACACTGAACTGCATCATAGGACTGTTCGGTTCCCCAGCTGTCACTGTTGAGATAGCTGAGATTTTGATTAGCGTGTTCTTTTGAACCTACAAGAAAATCTCCTTGGGTAAAGGGACCTATGCCCACAGATGGGCAAGATCACAAATCCCAATGTGTCACTTCTGTACAAAGAGTGTTCTTTGAATAGAATGACAGGGAAGAAGGCATGAATGACTCTGCCGGGGAGAATGAGTGGAGACCAGCTTAGCTGATGGCACAGGCATATTGATTGTACCTTCATACTCAGGCAGCCCTGGGACAAAGAATCAAATGGGAACTCCGGGTTGGTGGTGCTGGGGAGTGAGCAGCGGCACTTGCATTTTGGTTTTCAGGAGATTGTGGTGTCATTTAGCCAATTGTGAATGACTAGTATGTCTCTTCTCTTAAATATTTGTGGCTTTGGAAACTTGCATGGGCTATTCACAAGTTGTTGAAAATCTGATTTGAGGATTGGCTCCTAATTTTTATTTTTCCAATGAGAGCATCCCATCTGTTTCTACAAGAAAGTTACATGACATATGGGGATTCGAATGCCAATAATGTTTACATTTCTCAGTTACAAAGCCAATATTTCTTCCTTTGGTCCTACAATGGAAAAAACTATCTGAGTCCATACCATATTATTTCTGTTAAGATTTTAAACTTTTGCAGTATTGCCAAGGCTCCTCTGTTGAATAAGTGTTATCTATCCTACATGGATACAAAGTGGCATTCTGATTAAGTTGAAACAAAAGTTAATTTTATTACCAGATAAAACATATCTTACCATCCCCTCTTCAATCAACCTCAAAAGGGGGTCATGCTGGCTACATTTATAATGGTTGCAACTAATTTTAATAAAATAAGCAGCTAAAATGTTTAATTTTCAAAACACATTAGAAGTATTTCTCCATATGCTGAATTTTTGGCTGTGGGTGAATTTTTATTTTAATGTGGGAAATCTGTTTGTTCAAACCAAGCACCACTCACATTTCCATAGGCAGATTATCTGCTGGGTGAATTAGCCCAAGGGATTAAAAATAAAAACTCCCAAACTGCCTTATGCTTTACCACCCAGAATGTTCCCCTTGATTACATCCTGTTTGTCTGACAGCTTGAATTCAGGGAACAGAAAATCATTTTCATAGCCGGCCATGCACAGAAATGGGGCATTCTTTCCAAAGCAAATGATTTATTCTAAGCCAAATGCAAATCGATTTCTCACTGCTTTCCTTCTGTGGCTCACCTATGGCACCATCTTCCTGCATTAGCCTAGAAAATCAAGAATTAACCACAAAAGCAGAATGCTGGAAAAGCTCCTTTGCTCTGTGGGGGAGGAACAAACTTCCCTCTACCCTCAAGATCTAATAATCATATAGACATGAGACAGGTCCACTAAAGAAAAGAACCAAATGTAATACATACATATGTACCAGAACCTGGAATACATGAGAGTGTCAGATACCCCACATTCAGGAGAGGGTCAGAGAAGGAAGGAGAGCAGGAGCATATAAGACATCCTGAGCTACGGATGACATAAGGTGCCTTGGGAGCATCACGGGTGCAGGGTGATAAGAAGTTTGTCCTGCCCTATCCATAGGGGGAAGAGGTTATGTCTGAGCATCGCTTTTTATGGACAAGGCCTCTAATTCAAATTCTTCTGTGTCGTTAAGGAAGGGACAGGCATTTTCTCTTGAGTGTGTGACTAAAGTTGCCTTTAGCTCAAAACATCTGCACAACTTGGGGTGACTTTTTCTGAACCTTACAGCACCTGCCAGGAAAGATCTCAAACATAAGCACCTTCCTTTTGGCTCCACAACATCATGCCACTGTGATGGTACTCTGCCACAGACCTTGTGCTCTTGGCAGGCTGTTCTGATAGAAAGTCTATAGTATCCTCGGCAAGACTGACCTCCTCAAGGGCAGCAACAGTCCTCACAACCCTCAGTGACAGTCCCCACATTGTCTCAGATGTTTAAATGTTGACCGACTTAGAGAATTCATAAGGGCTGTGTCCATGTTCCTTTACAGGCATTGGTATTTATTGTATATATATAAAATACTAAGCAATTGAACGACCAAATGACCAGTCAACCAGTTGCTATGATATGCACTGACCACCATGGGGCAGATGCTCACTTCAGGAGCTTCCCGCTGGTGGTCAGTGCATTCCTTTAGCCAACCTCCTGTAGCCAGCCAGCTCCCCCCCGCCCCAACACTGCCATTAGCCCAGTTGGGGAGGGGGGGGCTAGCCAGCCAACCTCCTGTGGTCCCTACCCTCACCAGCTGACCCCCCATCAGCCCTGATCGCTGGCCAGGCTGAGTGATCCCCCACCCGTGCACAAATTTGTGCACAGGGTCTCTCAATACTTGGATAAATATAGTGTCTCATAGTGAGTGTTTTCATATCTTACCATCAGGTTTAAGGAGAAAGTGCTATCTGCCTCTCCCTGAGCTCCCAGTGCCCATCACAATGAAAAGTCCAACCTAAGAGATGCTGGGAGCAGTGCCACTTCTTGTCTTAGGTATCAATCACTGGGGTCACCTCTGCTTGTATCGGCATTCATAGATGAAGAATCAAAACCTCTGTCTCAATAGGAAGACTCATTCTTCTTGTATTGTACTGTGCTGGAGACACAAGAACACGTGGTGGAGCAAGTATAGAAAATAAAACACAGGGGTATTCCAGAGCCTATCGAATGCTCTGACTTCCATCAGCGACCTACCTCTTCCATCACCTGTAGTCAACGGCAATGCTTTTGTGCCAAGTGCCCTTGCAAAGGTACAGGCTAATAGTTAGCTAATCTCCTGTGATCGGCAACGCACTGATTAAGGTTTTGTCTTAATAGGTTTTCTGTCTGCGTCTTCCTAGGGAAAATACTTCTCAATTTGTTTATGTCCACAAGGGAAAATGGGAATTGAAGTAACAGTCAATAACAGTCGCTTTACTGTCCTCCATAATAAAGCCAACCTGTGTTTTCATTTTAACTGCTTAAAACAGAACTCAATCATTTAAAGATCAAAGAAGTTATAGACATTATCCAAGGGGTTCCTGATCTACAAGCAAATCACACGTGTGAGTTCAGTGATTCCCAGAGAATGAATAGACTAATAAAGAGACTCTCTGCAAATTGACAAAGAGGCAACTTTGCAGGTAGTGCTCACAAGATGGGAAAACAGCGAGGTAGGACTTGGCTTTCTGTTGGAATAGCATAAATACGGAACTTGAAGAAGGTCAAAAGCCACAGCGCATATGCTTACCATAAATTACAATGGTTTTGGAATGGATAGTCAGATCAACCAACACAGCTCCCAAACCAAATGATATGGGAGCTATCAAAGGTCAGTCATAGGTAACCCAGCATTTAGAAGGAAAGCAGGTGGCTAGGACAAAATGACTTCTGTTCTTAATGATACATGTGCGTTTTCTGGGCCGCCCGCCCTGTCATGTCTCCCTGAGAATGATGTCACAGCAACCAGGTCTAGAAGGGAAGTTTCCAATAAGTCTGGGCAGGTGGCAATCAGTTATTCATGGTGAAAAAACTGGCGCTTTCGCTCTCTCGCTCTCTCGCTCTCTTTCTTCCCCCCCCCCCTTCACATGGATCTGCATTTGAATGAACTGTACTCATAGCTATAAACATGACAGTTACATACATGTTAAACACAAGTTACTATGAAGGGAGGTTTGGAGACACAACTTCACTTAACTCTGCCATGCAGTCCTATGGTCTTCCCTTGTCCAGTGGGCAGTTGGGGGCTCAAAGAGGTGGAATAACTTTTGCAAACATGCAGTTAGTCTTACCAGTAACCAAGCATCTAAACTGCCTCATGTCTGCCAGATCCAGCCTCTCAATTCTTGAGACTTTAAGGTAGATTTCCATTTTGAGGATATATAAGAATCAACTGGGGCAGGGGGGAGACAGTCAGAATGTTTGGGGTGAAATCCAAGGTTCTGCAGGTGAAAAATGCCCCCTAGGATTTCAGAAGCAGATTGTTAGAAGACCATGCTTTGACAAACACTGACATACTAGACTGCGTGTAAGGGTATCCAAATGAGATTTTGAAGTTCATGAATATGAATTATTAAGAATTATTAAATATCTAGGGCCAGCTATTTAAGCAAATCTATATCATGAATATCTAATTGCTATCCTCAAATGTATTCATTTCAAAGGACCATTTACTTAGGTCTTAAAAGTCTATCAACATAGACCTTAAAGTAGTAAAGTTGCAAAACAGCACAACTTTTAACATTTTCTTTCCAAAGTTATTGGAAATATTAAGATAAAAGAAAGATTCCAAAAACAGATTTTGGTCTGCCGAGCCAAGAAATGAAGGTATTAGGAGTTTAATATGTTTTGGAATGGGGAAGGGGGAGAGGGGTGCTGGAGGGGGCTGCGGTGGGTGCCTGTTTAATTTTAACTCGGCTTCGTGTGCCCCCAGTTCGTTCCCAGCTGCTTTCATGATTTCCCCAATTGGTCCCCCGTGGCCAAATCTGACCCAACTCCCTCTGACCCCTCCCCCTTCCTTGTTTCAAATGAGATCTGGTTTTACTTAGATGAATTAAATGTCACTATATTTGTTTCTGTGGATTGTTCCAGCAAAAATTACAGCATCAGTGTCTGACTTTGAACGTCTGTAAGACTGTCTGCCTCTCTGGGCTATTTATAGCTGCCTTTTCAACACGCTAATAAATGCTTTTAGATTTCTGCTGGTTTGCTTTCCCCGTGTGCAGCCTGAGAATCGGTCCACTTCAACAGTCCCAGCTGAAAATACCTAGTTTCCTTTTTTTTTTTTTTTTTTTTGAAAGTAATTTATGCTCATTGCAAAATTTCAGAAAATATCAATAAGCAAAGAGAAGAAAAGTGTGTGTGTGTGGGGGGGGGGGGAGTGAGAGACAAAGTATCAGACCAAGCAGAGAAGGCCACAAGGAGCATTTTGTTGTGTCATTCAGTCTCTTCTCCATCTCCATGCTGAAATATATTGAAACTTAGAAGTGTATATTGTATTGTACCTGCTGTTTCACAGCCCCGTTTTATTTTTTCCATTGAACAGTGGCTTCTTTTTTCCTATAATTCTTTCACTCTATCACCTTTAATGGCTACATTAAGAGCAGAGAATAAGGATAGGATATGATTGTACCATGACCTATGAAACAATCCCCCATTTATTGATGGCTAGGCATGGGCAACATTCACTACTACACATAGCCCTACAGGTTAGCTGTAACTCTCTGCCCATCCAAGATCATGTCTTTTGGGTGGATGCTACAACCTTTGCTGGATCAGAGGATGTACCAAGTTCACAGACTATTGTCACATAGAACCAACTTACATCCAGAAATAGTTCACGTAAAATCTATGCACGTTATGTGTGAATGAATCTTTAATGTGACAGTAAAATAACCTGCATTAGTGTCAGAAGAACTACATTTCTAATCATTTAATCACTGTTTTAACACAGTTTACTGAACACTTTTTAGTATTAAGCACCTTTTTTTGTTCAACTTCAGATTTCCAGATAGTTCTGCGGCATAATTGAGTAATTACACGCCGTTTTTTTTCTTTCTTTCTTTTTTTTTTTTTAAACTGTGTGTGAGCTGGCAGCTGGGACTGGGGAAGGTGAGGTCAATGGAAGGCCCTGAGCGCTGGTGTCTGGAGACCTGTCAGCCTTGATGGGTGTGCAGTTCTAGCAATGACATTCTCCTGCTAGGATTAAAATGCCTTTGAGTGCTCAGTGGGTATTGCTTGAGGATTTATTGGTTCATCCCTTCAAAATATAACTAATGAGTGCCGACCTGCCACATATTTCTATAGCTGCTGGGGGCATAGTGGTGAATAAGACAAAGGGAGCTTCTCTCATGGAACTTACAATCTAGTCCAGGAGGCAGTCCAGCCAAAAAACAAGAAATTCAGTCAGTAGTGGAAAGTGTGTTAAAATGAATAAAGCATGTGAATGAGACACAAAACTGGTGTGAAGGACGCAGTGGAATGTGGGACAAATTGTTAAAAATCGGGACTGTCCCACCAAAAGCGGGAAGTCTGGTCATCTTACTGTAGTTGCCTGGAGTAATAGGACCCAGCACCCTGTTTCCCTTCTCAAGATTTTCTGATTGGCCGCTCCAAGGTCATGTGACCCTGATCCAGAGCAGGGTGAAGAAACACTGGCATCACCCCCTATACCAGCCACCATCATCTCTTCCCTGGCCAGTGGAATACCTTCCTGGCTTATCTCCACCATGTCTGCTTTTAAATTTCTCTGACCAATTTTCCACTGGAGAGGCAGAGATTTTTTAGAAAGGCAAACTTTATCATATCACTGCTATGTCCTACCTCTCTCTATCTTTCCAGGCTCAGCTCCCCCGGACACCCCCCTCTGCCTCAGTTTCAGTTCTTTGGAAAGCATGCCCTGTGCATCCGTGCATCACAGAGCCTCTGCGAATGCTCTTCCTCTGCCCAGGAAACTCCTCTGTTTCTTCTTATTCAGTGAAGTCCCATCCATCTTCTGGATTGTAGCTCAGGCATCCATCTCTCCCAGACAAGATCAAAACAGAGGAGAAATGGTTATTCAAATTAAGAGTTAAAGGAAAACTATATGGAATGCATGCATTCATGGTGCTAGGCTTTATATTCTTTTATATCATTCACGAGAGGCCTAATGCATGAAATTCAAGGAAGGGGCTCTGCCCGTGCAGTCCCGGCCAGCCCTCGCAGCCCCTTGCAACCCAGGCTTTGTCTGGAAGTTCATCCGATGGTTGTTCTGCTGTTTGGTTTAATTAGCATATTAGCTCTTTATTATATAGAATTTGTTCCTTACAAAAACCACTTGAGATGTCAACTGTTGTCCTGTGTTTAAAATAAATACAAGGAAGCAGAGATATCTCTAAGACCCTGGCATCATGCAGCTAAGATGAGGTAGAGCCATAGCTATCAACTGAGGCTTTGATCTCCATATTCTTGCCCTTTAACTGTGCAGCTGCAGGACCAGATGGAGCTAGGCCAGCACCCCATGGTAGCAGAAGGGATATTTTCATTTCAGGTTAGAATAATCACTGGGTGAACGTGGCAAGAAAGGCTCAAAAGGCTGTTCTGTAAACCAGGTAGTCAGGAGAAGCCAAACTCCGTGATAAAATGCAGATGAGTTCCTGTAATGAGAGGTTCCTGTGAGAACCAAGCCTTCAGATGAACTCAGAACAAAGGATGCAGCAGCCAGGTCACACCTAGAAATAGCAAGCGCCTTGAGCACCTTGACAACCAGGCAGATAGTGAGGGGCCTCAAACAAACAATCAGGGCGGAGAACAAGGCCTGAGCTGAGAGCATCACCCTAGGCTGAAGCCAGGGAAAGAGGAGACTGGGCTGACTATGGGGTCCTGGCCAAACCTGCCCTGATGCCCTTGTTACACGGCACCTCCATCCTGCTCCGGCCGTTCTCCTCATCACTACTTTACTTTGCTTCCCAAGATCCGTGTTTATCTCGCTGTATTGTCTTCATGTTTATTCATGCCCAACCCTTAAATGCAAATTCCGTACAGGTGGGACTCTGTTCACTCATTTCCAAAAATGGGTGGATCTGGCACACAAATAGGAGCTCAATTAAAAAAAAAAAAGTAGAAACAAAACAAGAATAGGAACAATCAGCAATCAGTAATAAATTCTTCAATGGGCAGTTTTGGAGGCCTGTGGGTGAAGTACTTCCCTGACGAAGGGCAGATTGGTTTGTGGTCTCCTACAGGGACATAAGATCTTCTAATATTGAACTTCGACACCAGCCCAGTCAGCGCCAGCTAAATTCTGAGCAGCAGGGTCTGGCATGCAACCAAGACAGGGATAGGCAGGTGTGTTTTCAAGATAAAAACTAGAAACCTTCAGAGTCATCTTAATACAATATGTACATACCATTTAAGTCAAAGAATAAGTGTGATAAAGTGAAGTACAAACATTTTTATAAGCATTTATTTGAGCCAAGTGACAACTTATGCTGGGGAGCCAGATCTCCAATACTAGAGTTTTGCAGCTTCTTTTATGCACCTGGAATTAAGAGGGGAATTTACATGGATGTAGGAGAAAGCAGGTGGGGATTGGATTACAGGATAGTTAACAGTTAACAAGATTATGTGCTCTCTTAAGGATTAGTACCCCTTCCAGGGCTAGTGCCCTGGAATTTCCAAGGTGTGTTAACCTAGATCAGTGGCCGGCAAACTGTGGCTCTCGAGCCACAAGAGGCTCTTTGGCCGCTTGAGTTTTTACCAAAGGCCAGCTTAGGAGTAACCCTAATTAAGTTAATAACAATGCACCTACCTATATAGTTTAAGTTTTAAAAATGTGGCTCTCAAAAGAAATTTCAGTCGTTGCACTGTTGATATTTGGCTTTGTTGACTGATGAGTTTGCCGACCACTGGCCTAGATGCACAAGAACAGTGGACAGGGCCAGCTTAAGGCAAAGTAGACCTTTTAATAGAAAGTTTTGGGTCTGGGGCATGACCCACCATGACCTGTCCACTTATGATCAGATCACCCGGGGGTTACTTTCCATAGAACCCCTTTTACTGTCCACAGCAATTACCTTATAAATTTTTTTAACTTGTCAAATCCTGCCAAGTTTATCAGTCTTGGATTACTCAGAGTAAATAGCAATAAAATTCTTAAACTAAGTTGTATGTGTGTGCTTGTGTGTGTGTGTTTGTGTGTGTGTGTGTGTGTGTGTGTGTGTGTGTGTTGAGAATAAGGGAGGGGATCTCTTATTTGCCAATAATTGTGAAAATGATGGATAGTGACCAGGTCCATGGGGCTCTGGGAGGAGTGGAAAGACAGAGAGGGAGCCCAGGTGGCTTAGTGGTAGGACACAGGGTTGCCGTGCTGTCCCTGACCTTAAATAAAAGCAGCTCTTAGGAAGTACATGTCTTCTGCCTGGTTGTCAAGCAAGTGGAAAGCTCTCGGAGGGGTTCCCACAGACGCTCAGACATTTTACAGAGGGGGAAACTGAGTCTTTGTGGGAGCAATAATTATTGAATCACTACTGTGAGCTTGGCAAAGTGAAGGTGGCCTCTCATTAATTATCCCCCTCAACCTCCTAATAACAGGGGGCCACAGGTGTTCCCCCATACCACAGCTGAGGACACTGAGGTCAGAGGCAGTGACTTGCAAAAACTGCTCAGGGCCCTGAGGGCTGACTTGGCACTGGGTCTGCTTCCCAGCTCATATGTTCTGTGCAAAACCAAAACAACAACAATCATTTCATCTCAGACGATTTCTTAATTTGACTTTTAAACCAGAGGAGTTTGAGTGTTATAATTCATGTTACTTGGGTGCTACCTTGACATCCAGAAAATAAAGAAACCTCCTCTAGCCCCCAGATTTCTTCTCCTGTGTGAAGCGCAGCAGCTTTGTGGGTGAGGCAGGGCTACGGTGGGAGGTAGATATTACTTCAGGCAGTGCTGGGCTGTGGAAGGTCTCCGGATGACGTGGCCAGCTACTGGGGGTCTCTGCCTCTCCTTCCCAGCACCAGCTCTCAGTTCAGTTCTTTTCTCATAACACACATGACTCCTTTTCCTGGCAAGGAACTTTCTGAAATTGATTGAGAAGGAGGGTGATAGCAGGGAAAAGGTAAAATCCCTGGCCACTGAGAAGTTGACTGGATTGGAGGGGAGAGTGGGAAGAAGGGGACACAGCTGCTGTCCCCTGGAGAGCAGGTCCCGGGTGAAGAGGTGCTCAGGGGCTGAATGATGGGCTCCACCTCAGTGTCTGGGTGTCTTCAGAGGATTCCAGGTGAGATAAGGCACGATCCCAAGGCAACAACTTGTAGGACAAGTTTTGAGCAAAAGAACATAACTTGTTTGGTTTTTGTTCTAACTCATCAACACCCCTCTTACTCTCCTCCCCAGCAACCAGAGCCCACCTCCATGTGCCATCTGGCCATGCCTTCTCTTGCTGACTCTCCTGCCCCCTCCCCAGGCACCCAAGCCCGTCCTCAAAGACCATGGCCCAGCCTGGGAATGTAGGCCACCCATTCTCTCTCTGCCTCGTCGCTCTCCAGTTTCCATGGACACTTATCGTGCCTAATAGTTGCCAGGAAAGTAACCTGGCTTCCAATGAGGACTTAACGTAAGCCATTTACATTCTAAAACTGGTACTGGTAGATCTGAAAGGCTGTGGGCAATATCACAGAGAATTTTACCAGAGATACTGTAGACCATTATTTGTAGTTACCCCTACTATATTTATCTTAAGTAGATCTGAAGACAAAATCAAATTTGATATTCCAAGTGGCACTGGATTATAAAGCATTGTGTTGTACCCTCCACATAGCCTGGAGAACTAATTACAAGAGGTGTCTGCTTGGTAAACAGCTGAACTTGAGAAGTTGTGGCAGGATAGCAGAGGCTTGCTGCAAACCGGCGAGTCCTATGAGGATAATCGTATGGACAATTAGAGATAGATAGACAGGATGGTATTCGTTTGGTTGGAAATATCTCCTGTGGTGCATGCAGCTCGTTGGGAACATGCTAAATCAGTAGAGGTTTGTTTCCCCTTGAATTCAGACAAAGACCTAGGAGACTGAGGACGAAGGTGAAGTTCAGACCTCACTGGTCAGAGTAGATGAAGTGGATTGAGGAACATTTCTTTTGTTGTCAATGTCTGAGCTTAATACAAAAAAACGTCTGAAAAAAGGCACCGCCAGGATTGGGATGGCTGTCCCTTCGAAGTTGTCTGCCCCAGGTGTCTGTAGGGTGAAGCGAATGGGTCACCTTCCATCCAAGGTGACTTCGCAAGTGGTAAGGAGCTTTCATGGCCATCTCAGGATGCACCCAGTCTGTTACTCTGGCTGCCCATTGGAAAGAGCTCCCGTGTCAGGGGCCAAAAAATCACTGTCCTTTTTCTCCCTTTGTCATTACGATTCGGAGAGACAGTGGGAACCGGTGCAGAAGGAACCCTGACCTCCCCCAGCATGTGCCTGTGAACTTGACACCCACAGTTGTGTTGTGGCAGGGATCACATTTCCTGTCTCACTTGAAAAAGAGAACTTTGCAGCCAGTGAAATGGCCACCCCCTGTGTCTGAAGGGCTAGGGGCTTACCTTGCAAAAGGATATAGAGAAGGAAGAACGTCATCATTGTTTTTTTCCTGATGGAGTCAGTAGTGAGAGGCTTAAGAAAGCATCAAGGAACCCGTGGAGCCTGGTTTTAACCCTCAGAAACACAAGAGGCCACCTGGTCCATCAACAAGCCCAATCCACTATGATTTGATGGCGAACGACTGGAAAAGTGCTCTCCTCACCATGACCTAGGAAGCTGGACTAATCAATGTTTATCTTGTTGAGCCATTCGGCAAAGGGGCCTCCATAAACTCTTTGCTCACTGGGTAGCCTGAGAATTTAGACTAAAGAAAATAGTTATAATCTATGAGTTAGCTTAGAAAATTGCCTTTTAGAAAATGAATCCTTCGAGTGGGTAGAGAATCTAAGAATAGATTAATAAAGTGTACTCCCTAACCAGAATCTCAAAGCTTTCTTCTGGAAAATTAAAATTAACGACCCCAGTCAAGAACCACAGCGAAGGACATGGTGGGTATGCGGCCGAATTCTCAGAACTGTAACTTGTATCCTTGCAATTCATGATTCAGAAACACACTTTCCACATACTCAGATTTGTTCACTTTTTGCTTGTCTTAATTGCAAATTCATTTGCCAATGAGCCTACTGATGGAGGTGTTTTAAAAACGGCTCATTTATGGATGTTGCTGGCACCACTGGAATTGAAAGTGATGCCAGCCAAATGCCATTTCAAATAAAAATCATTTTTCTTTTGGCAGCAGGAACGCTCCGAGCTGCACAGTAGCTCTTGATTTATGAGCTGTGCTCTGTGATCCTCAGACTCCCACGATCTGTGCAGGTCCCTTTAAGGAACTGGGTTGGAAGTGCTCAATAGGAAAACAACCCTATCTCCAAATCTGCTTCTGAATGTGCCCATTCTCCCACCTCCAGTAACCAGGTGAGAGAGTGGAGACTGAGAACCCCTGGGCTGCCATCTCTTAATGAGAAACCGGGCTGGAACCTGCAAGGAACAATATATGTGGTGGACAAAATTTGCAGAAATATCTTCCATTCGGCATTCCAGTAAGCGTTTTCCCAGCCCTGGGGCACATCCTGAAATTCTGCGGTGACCTCCTCAAAACACGACTGAGGGCTTCTCACAGCAGGCGGGTCGGTGAAGTGATCAGAGGCTGGTGGATGGACGGACAGAGAGACACCCGTCCGTGCTTGGCGAGATTTCTTGGCCGAGTGTCCATCCCCACCGTGGTCCATGGAACAAAGTGTTTATTGTAAAGTGGGCCCAATCCCTGGAGAGGAGGAAAAATGATGCCTTGTGATGGGAGGGGAATTAACTCTTTCCTCCCTTTGGCAGCTGGGAGGACTGGACAGATTCTCAGTGATCCGGTCCTCGGTTGGGTTCAAGGGGGAGAGGGGTCTCCATGCCAGGAATAGCAATGACTCCGGCTGCATCTTTCAGTGCGGAGTGGCAGGGTCCTGGCAAGTGCTTCTCCTTCTGACGCCCCCTCCCCTTGCTAGCACAGGTGGACCGAGTGGAAAACACACTCCAGTACAGTGGGCTGCAGGGGCGACTTCATTTTGCCCACAAGTAACTAAAGGCCATTCTGCACTGGATTTCTAAAACTTGCTCTCAGGCCGGAGCTGGGGAAACCTTTGGCCTGGACCGTGAACGCTAACAGCAATAGGAACTGTATGTTCTGTCTGCATGTGTCTTTTTTTAAAGACTGGATTTGGAGGGACAGAGATGGTTTTGCTGGGGATGACTGAGAGCCTGGGGGATACACCGAGGAGGGAAGGAAGGAGGGTGGGAGGGTGTGTGTATGAAGTGTGCTCCCTTTAAGAGGACAATAAGATTAGCAACTTTGGCAAATTTTCGGGCTTCTATTCAGAGAGGAAGAGAAGAGCTTCCAGTGCCAAAAAAAAGGAGAGAAAAAAAAAGAAAGGATGGATGCTAGGAGACAAAGGCACAGCAATGTTATACCTTGCTGGAAGCCACGCTGGGAGGGCTGAGACTCCGCTGGGGTTAAGGGAGATTTTGTTCCCTCTCACGAGCGAAGGTAGAAGTGGGGTGAAGGAGTTGAATCTGAGCTGCTGTTCCAGTCAGCTCTGGGCGGTCCGGAGGACACCGGGAAGAGGAACGGCCTGGAGGAGAAGGAGCAGGAGGAGCCCAAGGTGAGAGACCATAGCATAGCCACCGCATGTCTGTTACCTGGTCACTGAGGCGGGAGCTCTAATTCCTCCTTCCTCTGAGGAAGACCACCTGGTTTGAACAGCTAGAAAGCTCATGAGACTGCCAGATAAATATGGGAGCCGTAGTCTGCCTTTTTGCATTATCGATTGGTTTGTTTTCTAAACACCTTCCTGCCAGAGGAAGCTATAAAAGTGAGACAATGTTTTTTGTTGTTGTTTGTTTGTTTTGTGTGTTGTTTTTTCTTTACGTTGGTTCAGAAAAAGTACCGAGGCTTCCTTTGGGATAATCACAGCGTTCACTCAAGCCTTATGCATTTATAAAAAGGTCATTGTCTCTAATTCCTATCTGGTTCCTACAATGGCTGAGTTGAATCCTAAACTCAAATGATTAAATCCATACTGAGCATCTCTGGCGTTCAAACCAAGCGTTAGCTCTCTGGGGCGGCATAGCATTGCTTCACATTTAGCAAATTCCTATAAAGATGGAAGTTAAAGCTCAAGTGAGTATTTTTTTAAAAAAAATTAATTATATTATTTATTTATTTTGCAGGTTTTAACTGGAAACCCAAACCAAAAGAAAGCAACTGACCTTGAACTTTTTCTGCCGCCAGCTCCCCTGGATGCCCGCAGGCCATAGGCAAGCATGAGCTACTACGGCAGCAGCTACCCGATCGTGAACGTGGACCCCAAGTACCCGGGCTACCCGCCTGAGCACATCCTCGCGGAGAAGCGGCGGGCACGCCGGCGGCTGCTGCACAAGGACGGCAGCTGCAACGTGTACTTCAAGCACATCTTCGGCGAGTGGGGCAGCTACGTGGTGGACATCTTCACCACCCTGGTGGACACCAAGTGGCGCCACATGTTTGTCATCTTCTCCCTGTCCTACGTCCTCTCCTGGCTCATCTTCGGCTCCATCTTCTGGCTGATCGCCTTCCACCACGGGGACCTGCTCAACAACCCCGACATCACGCCCTGCGTGGACAATGTCCACTCGTTCACGGGCGCCTTCTTGTTCTCCCTGGAGACCCAGACCACCATCGGCTACGGCTACCGCTGTGTCACCGAGGAGTGCTCCGTGGCCGTGCTCACCGTCATCCTGCAGTCCATCCTGAGCTGCATCATCAACACCTTCATCATCGGGGCCGCCCTGGCCAAGATGGCCACAGCCCGGAAGCGAGCCCAGACCATCCGCTTCAGCTACTTCGCCCTCATCGGCATGAGGGATGGCAAACTCTGCCTCATGTGGCGCATCGGGGACTTCCGGCCCAACCACGTGGTGGAGGGCACCGTGCGGGCCCAGCTCCTCCGCTACACGGAAGACAGCGAGGGCCGCATGACCATGGCCTTCAAAGACCTCAAGCTGGTCAACGACCAGATCATCCTCGTGACGCCGGTCACCATCGTCCATGAGATCGACCACGAGAGCCCTCTGTACTCCCTGGACCGGAAGGCGGTGGCCAAGGACAACTTTGAGATCCTGGTGACGTTCATCTACACGGGCGATTCCACCGGGACCTCCCACCAGTCCCGGAGCTCCTATGTGCCCCGGGAGATTCTCTGGGGCCACAGGTTCAACGACGTGCTGGAGGTGAAGAGGAAGTACTACAAAGTGAACTGCCTGCAGTTCGAGGGCAGCGTGGAGGTCTATGCCCCCTTTTGCAGCGCCAAGCAGCTGGACTGGAAGGACCAGCAGCTGCACAACATGGAGAAGGCGCCCCCAGGCCGGGGGTCTGGCCTGTCAGACACCAAGGTCAGGAGAAGGTCGTTCAGTGCCGTGGCCATCGTCAGCAGCTGCGAGAGCCCCGAGGAGACGCCCAGTTGCGCCCTGGATGAGTGTAAGGAAGCGCCTTACCAGAAAGCTCTCCTGACTCTAAATAGAATCTCCGTGGAATCCCAGATGTAGTCCCAGATCGTCATTCCACTCCAGCAGTTTGCTCTCTAGCCCATCACCTTCAGGAAGGTAGTTAGCTATAAACAGGGCTTTACTGGAACGTTAGAGCTGTGTTTGATGCTGATTATAAGAGCAGGTTAAACTTGATGAAAGATAATAAAAAAATTATGTAGTATCCAATCAATTTTTTAAAAATATATTTTATTGATTTTTTAGAGAGGAATAGAGAGTTAGAAACATCTATGAGAGAGGAACACCTATCAGCTGCCTCCTGCACACCCCCTACTGGGGAGATGCTGGCAACCAAGGTACATGCTTTTGACTGGAATCGAACCTGGGACCCCTCAGTCCCCAGGTTGATGCTCTATCCACTGAGCCAAAGCAGTCAGGGCTCCAATCAATTTTTTTTTTTTTTTGCTAGTAAGTTTTGTATTAGGGATGCTACTAAGCGTCTAATTGATTAATATAAGCTTCATCTCTTTTGATGATTCCATATACTTGCATCTTCTATTGGAAGTATAATGTTCCATATTGGGGGAGAAAGGTGAAAGGTAGGATACTGCAATAAATAAAAATAGAACAGGCAACCAGCATCAATAATAATAATATTTCCTGTATCATAATTCAAAGTATAACGAGAAGCTTCCTATGAAAACATCGTATCATCCAACCAAGACCCACGCAGGGCCCGCATTTAGTAGATTGTCATGTTGCGATATTTAACAGTGGCATCAGCTTTCCCAATGGGGTTCCTCTGTTTGCCTCTCCATCTCCACAAGTGTATCTTGGCCTTCGCAGAAGGAGGTAGATGCTAAGAGGAATGGACAGTGCCAGCAATTCAGACCTTTCTCCACAGCCACTTGCCCAGGTGACGGTCAGTGAGTGCCGGGGGCTATTTCTCCTCCAACCCATGAGGCAGCAGAGAGCTCACTGTCATTATTCAGAGCAGGATTTCTCCCTCCAATGCCCCCCTTGACTCCCACCAGGAAGGGCAGAGAAAGGAGGGCTGGCCTGTGAAGGCTTCCTGACAAGGGGCTTCCTCCACCTCTCCACCTTCTCCAAGGAGGAGGGAGGCACAGGCTCACAGAGAGAGGGCGAGGGCCTGGGCCGCAAGGAGTGAGCTCAGGCTCAGGGAGAAACCTGTTCAGCAGCGCCCTGCAGGACTGCAGCTCCGGGCAGGGGGTGGAGGAGGGAGGAGTGCGGGGAGCATGGGAAGAGGGGAAAGGTATTTATTTATGCCCAGTTATGTAGGCTGCCTGTCTTGGTCACTTTACAAAATTTGAACTACGGATTTTGAGAAAATGTTCCATTGAATTTAGAACAATCATTTAAACGGAAGATTTTTGTGAAACGTAATTAAAGTGATTTAATGCACATTTTAAAATGGAGAAGCTCAGGGCCGTCCCATTGCTTGCATTTGAGGACATGAGCTATATCTGGCTACCCTTATTTCCATGATTGCTTTAAACACAAATCCAATCACCTACGATGAAGAGTCACTTTGCTCCATAAACGTAAGAGTTATGAGCTGCATTCAGAATTATCTGCATGTTTTCTTAACGTGATTTCCAAGTTGGCCATCAGTATATGCCACAGTGTTTAGTTTGTTTATTTTATTTAAATACACACACACACACACACACACACACACGCACATACACGTAGTTTTGACCGTTTCTGGGCAATCTTCGTCTCTCGGTCTCTCTTTTTCTATTTAAATTAAAGCACACAAGTCAATGGATGTGAATCCCATTCTCCAAGATGACCAATCAAAATAAAATACATAGGTATATAAAATGGTGTTCTTTTTTTATTTCTTTTTGCCTTTTCCTTTCTCCTCCCACTCCCTGCCTTCCTTTTTCCCTTTCCCTCTTTCTTTTGCTTATGAACGATATAACTTTATCTTTTGAACAGAACATGTGCAAATCTTTTATTCCTGTTTTATGGATAAGAGAGGTGTGCATGTCACAAGCTGCAAGCTTAGCATTGAGATATAAAAGATGCATGTTTGCTGTCTGGCCCCAGGAATGCAGACGCATTTTCCCTCACGTGTGTATCTAGATTCGGGGTTTGCAGCCATGACCAGCTCAGTGAAATTAGAGGACTGCCGCCTGCTAGTTCCCTTCCCCTGTCCTTTGCTTCCCGGACTCCATCTCCCCAGACCTCACTTTGTGAGGAGCAGAATGGAGGCATCAGCGTTCAATGAGTGCACTCGCTTATCAAATTCTCTTACCCAGCACAGAATGTCAGCTAGGCATTCCCGTCATATTTATCTCTGATGTTCTGTTTATTTTTATTACATGTTTCAACACCCCAATGAGTGACTCAACAATAAAGATCTCAAAATGCAGACCGTGTGCCTGTGTTCCGTGTGGCGTGGACTCTGCCACTGTGCCAGCCTGGGTGCCCTGTTGTCGCTCAGGATGAGAAAGCCTGCAGCCCTCAGCCATCTCTCCGGGTTGGGCCAGCTGGGGCCATAGCTGCATCCGCATATCAACTAGGTGCTTCTGTCAGCATCGCGAGAAGGCTCCCTGCAGAGTGGCATTTCTCTGTGTTTTATCCTAGTGCTATTGAATTGTGAACTGTTGGTTGTACTTCATTGCCTAAGCCAGTGGTAGGCAAACTGTGGCTCAGGAGCCACATGCAGCTCGCATCTGTTGAATAATGAGTTTGCCGACCACTGCTGTAAGGCATTACCCTTACCCAGAAGTTTTGACTTCAGGTTAAAGACAGTAGTACATTATTAAAATGTTTTTTTAAGTGTTTCTCCTTAAGGCAGTGGTTGGCAAAACAGAGTCAACAGAGAGGCAAACTGCAGCTCGTGAGCAGCATGTGGCTCTCGAGCCGCAGTTTGCCGTCCACTGGCCTAAGCAAACTCCCCAAAATACATTGATGCTCACAGAAGCTTAAAAAAAGCATTTCTAGCTTCAGATGCTGAGTCAAGGATGAGAAGGAGGTTGAATTTGTTTTCTTCCTTTCTCCCTGAAGATGGCATCACTCGGTGGACTTAGGTGGGACATCAGGGCATGGCCCCCACCTTGTGTAGCCCCCCCTCCCCCCCAAGCGAGCGAGGGAGCTGGCAGACCTCCAGCTCAGCAGCTCTGGGAGGAGCTTGGCACAGACCCACCGAATCCCCATGGCAGAACGGCGGGCAGATCGTTTAAGTCTCCAGGTCATCAAGTATCTCATTCTTGATTCTTTCTCATGACGTTCCAGCGGGACCACCATGTGCCCAGGTTAAAAAATAAAATGTCTGTGATGCTCTCCAGTCTCCCCTGCAGCTGGGGGTCAGGGGGCGGGGCTGGTGCTCATGTGGGGGGTTTCTGGTCCAGGAGATGCCCCCAGAACTCCAGATGAAACCTTCCAGAAAGGCTGGCTCAGCGGGCACGTGCCCTCTCCTTGATGCGTGCCTCCTTCCGAACCTCACACCTGGCAGGTGCAGCTCCTGCCACCCTCTTGTGAGCATGAGGGTTCAGGGCACGCCTTCCGGGGGACACTGAGGAGGGAGGAGGGAAAGCAGCCAGTGGCATATTCCCTCTGCACGTGTGAGGAGTATGGTTTCCCCCCGGCACAGCGAGCAGCAGATGTGAGGCAGTTACACAGGGAACAGAGGCTGGTGAGGAGATGATGGACGTGCCCTCTGCGGAAGCCACTTGGTCTCCGGGAAGCTGAGGAAATGCCCGTTATTGTCAAACAAACACAAAAGGGGGACTGCTGGCTGGGAACTCCCTCCGAGGCACTGACAGCTGAGTGACCTCCATCAAAGGCCCGACCAGGCCCGCTGCCCTTTACCTTCCTCCCCCCCCCCCCTCCCCGCCATGCTCTTCTCCCCCCAGTGATATTCTGTGTCTTGTCTTGCTGGGGCTGACTGGGGCCAGGGGCCTGAAACCCATGAAGACTCAGGCTCAGAAGCAGAACTCTGCTGGGACCGTGTCTCCTGTGTCTCCTACCCCCAGGTAGTCCCAACACGTCCACATACCCAATTGTGCAAATATTCATTGAGGAACCTAGGCCAGCCCCTGAAATGCGTGTCTTCCATTTCTTCTGAGCTGCCCAGGGTGTGAGCACAGTGGATTCCCTGGGCCGCACCGAAGTCCACCCGAGTACAAGATGCTCTTAGCTCTCTCCATGTGAGCATGGATTCCTCTGCTCTCAGTGCTCTGCGAGGCGTGCGTACCAGCCCATGTGTGTGTGTGTGTGTGTGTGTGTGTGTGTGTGTGTGTGTGTGTGTGTGTTTTATATAAGCTCTGCCTCTGGGCCTCTAGAAACCGCCCCTGCACACCCTCGCTACTCTATAAATCACAGGCCCTCCCTCGGCGCTAAATTTGGTGTGGCCTCTTTCTCCCTTTCACTTTTAAAAGAGCAGCCTGACCCATTTGCCAGAGAAAATAACTTTGCCTTGCCCTACCCCCACTCCCCAAATCCTGTGGGGATAACACACACACACATACACACACACACACACACACACACACACACACACAGAGTGGGAGAGAGAGAGAGCGAGCAGCAGGGAGGTGCTTGGCAAATTCCCTGCAAAGGTCCCCCAGGCCTTGAGGTCTCTGAAAACGAAAGCTTGTCCGAGGGACTCAGTTCAGATCAATCTGTGGCCGGAGGGCAAGCAAGGCCTCCGACCCTTTTTCCTGAAGAGACAGAAAGCACCGCGTTGCCAGGAAACCACCTTTGGCCCGCGTGGCTTTGCAGCTTCTCTCCGGGAGGAAAACGTTGTGTCCCAGTGAGTTCCCACGTTCCTGCGAGGCACCCAGCGTCCCGAAGCCACTCCGCGCAGCCCCCTCACAGCTCTGTGGTTCGGTCGTGAGATCTGGCTGGGGACAGCTGGCATCCTGCCCCGTCACGTCACCCCGCACTGCGCTCCTTCCCGGGGAACGGTGGGCATCTTTTGTGTCCGGTTTGGAGACTTAATCTCGACGTGACTACAGTTTCCAAGTTCAATAGACTCTTCGTGGCTGAGTCCCCAGCAGGGAAAATAGACAAAGGAATAAGCGATGGCCTCTTGCCGTTGGGCCTCATTGATTTATGCTGTTTTATAAACGCTGGATCTCAAGTCTGTCATCCCACGAAAAAGCAGCTGGGCTGAGACCTAGGGGCTTCTAAAGAAATAAGGAAACCCGAGCTGGGCAATCACTGAAGTCAGGGGTGGGGGTGGGGGTGTCTCTGGAAACTTGGGCGCCAGGGCGGGCGGCAGGGACACAGGTCAGTCATTTGGAGCTTTCACCACCGGGGGCATGAAAACCCAAACAGCTAGATTCCGTCTTGGTAAATTACAGAGCCTGAGCCTGCTTTCTCTCTGTGCTATCATTTACCGCGGGGGCCGTCCACCAGCCTTAATCACTATCTGAGCAACTTGAACTTGAGACCGAAAGAGCCTCAGGAGCTTCAGACCTTGAGAAAACTTCTTTGCAGAAAGTTACCAGAAACCTTCCAGTGTCCACATAAAATGCTTGAGTCACGTGCCCTGGACACTGTGGGTAAAGACTGACTCTTTATTGGAATTAGAAGCACGTGTTTCAGAGCAATTATTGATTGTGCCACCTGTTGATTTTATCTGATGCCAGTTTGCCTGGGGGAAGGGGGGAAAGGGAAAGGAGGAGGGGACCGAGACAAGTCCTGGGGGCCGGGGTAAGGAAAGAGCAAGCCCATTCCAGAACCAAAGAGGATTCTTTTTTCAATCATTTCACCAGATTTCATTTTACTTATGCGGACCCCTCCAACATAGAGGAGCTAGGTGCCCGAAGAGACACGGCTGTGGAGGGACAGCTGCGGGGTCCAGGACCTGGAACCCCCTGACCGTGAGGGTGAGAGGTTTCCACGCTGCACCCCTCATCGGGAGGAGGGACCATCCCAAGGCCCGCCATGAAGAAAAAGCCTGTTGTTCTGTAAACGTGCTTTCGGAGCTGAACTGTTCATGTGTCATTATTTGGAGCGGCTGGCGTGTGGACAAGGGAAAATAAATGTGGAATGAGCTGCTCAGAGCAATGACGAGTGAGGAGGATCTCAATCCAAAATGGGAACAAAAATGATTGAATTCAAAAGGAAAAGGCTCCCCTTTCTCAGGGCAGAGCTTCAGGCCTGGTGAGCAGGTCCCCACGCCTCTGGCCTGCGGGGGGCCAGGCTCAGGGAACCGGCCAACACCAGGAGTAGCGGGCTTCTCCCGTGGTCCATGCTGGATCCAGGACCTGCAGGGACAGGGGCTGTACCCGAGACAGTCCCCCAGGCCCATGCTACTTGCTACCATAGCTGTACTGCAACCTGAGCAACTCCGCTGGCTTTCTGGTCCTTAGTGCTCCTGTCTGTTGTCTTTCTCGTTGTATGACATGGTGATCCTGAGAGCAGGCTTAACAACCAGACTGCCTGGGTGTGGCTCCTGTCCTGTGGCCCTGTGTGACTTTGGGCAAGTTTCTCAATCTCTCTGTGCCCCAGTGTTTTTCAACTGAAGTGAGGAACAGAACACTACCACCACCACCAGAGTTATAAAGTTAAGGGAGGTGATATTTGCAAAGTGCTTGAACAGTAAGGATCAGGCACATAATGTGGTCTAAGAAAGGGTAAGGTGTTATCGCCAGCAGCAAACTCCACATCTCTTTCAGAGTTTTGATCATTAATTAACATTCCATAACTTTGAACATTGAAGCAAAAAAAAAAAAAAGGGGGGGGGGGTTAAAAAGAGCAATCAGTTGGTAGTAAAAATATAAATTATTCCCATCTGAATGCAAATGATTGTGTCCTCTCTTACCCAAACCACGTTGGGCTATGGAAACCACACATTGCACGAGGCATTGGGACTACGAAAACGGTGCTGAGGGATCCAACATTCTACGTTACTCAGCGATGCAGAGGCTCAGTACCTGGTAGCAAACCAAGGGGCATTAGACTGCGTGATTCAAGCAGTCTCAGAAACAATTTTGCTACTTCATGTCCGAATACCACGCATTCTCTGCAGACTTGTCAACATGTTCTGGCAGATTGAAGGGGCCCTGGGAGGAGCAGCTTATTAGCCAGGCACGGCCCAGCACAATCCCAACCGGCTGCCGCTGGCTGAACTGGGATGAACTTGCTGGTCTGTGAGGGGCCTGCAAGCCACCCAGAGGCTCAGAGCCGCCCTCCATGTGCCAGAGAGCAGCCTGCGGGTCATCTGGATGAAGGAGGGACAATCCTTTTCTCCGCTGTACGGCGCACAGTTGGAGGGCTTTTGTGTGAGCAAGGTCTTCAACTCAGACAAAAGTGCATTCAAATTCTGCGCGTGTCCTTCGGCAATTGTGTGAACTTGGGCAATTTTCTCATTGTCACTGAGACTCAGTTTTTCCAAGGAGATGATATTTATCTTGAGGGCTATGCCAGGATACCCATGAGGGACCGACCCTCACCCCAGGAATATCCAAATCCAAGGATGCTCAAGTCTCTTATAAAATACTAGTAACCCTGTGCACCAATCCGTGTGCCAGTAGCTCACTGCCACCCTCCAGTAGCTCGCTGCCTGCTGCCCCGCCCTCCTGTAGCTCTCCCCCTTTCTTTACCCTCCCCCCTTATAACTAGTTGCCCTGCCTCCTCTTGTTGTTCTCTATCGCCTGCTTATAGCTCGCTGTCCCACCCTCCTGCTGATCTGTAATCCGGTCATTACTCGGTCGGTCATTATGCTTTGCGGCATAACGATCATTTGTATATCTTTATTATAATATATAGGATGGTATAGTATTTGCATAGAACCTACACACATCCTTCCATACACTTTAAGTCATTTCTGCATTACTTATAACATCTAATACAATGTAAATGCTGTGTAAATAGCTGTTACAGTGTACTGTTTAGGACATAATGACAAGAAAAACATCTGGGCATGCTCAGATGCAGACACAACAGGGCTAACTACAGAGTATACATCAGCAGCAGTGTAACATTCTTTGCTGAGTGTTTTCTACCAGTCGTCAATTGAATCCCTGTACATGGTACCCATGGATATGGAGGGCGGGCTGTATATGTGTGTGGAGTTATATATACATACATATACACAAAACCATAACTATCTGGCCAGTAGGGCACATAGGAGTTGCTCAATAAACTATCACCTGTTTTCTTTCTATATGTCACTAATAATAGCTGTTTCAAAGGAATCTGAAAGTAAAGGCATTATTATCTATCCTATATAATAAAAGGCCAGTAGCCATAATGTAACAACTGGAATGACCGCTCAACCAGTTGCCATAAGGTACATTGACCACTTCCCAGTCACCCCCCCGCTTGCCATTCCCCCTGGCCTGCAGGCTCCAATCGCAGCATGGCAAACGGGAAACCATGGCGAACCAAGGTCAGTGACGGTGGGGCAGGACTGGCAAGCAGGCAGAACGGCTGACCTTTTGGTCCCTCCCCCATGCCCGCAGGCTCCAGGGAACTGGAGCCTTGCTGCGATCAGAGAACCACGGTGAACCTGGAGGTGGTGGTGGGGCGGGACTGGGGACTGGTGAGGGGGCAGAAGATGGCCCTGAGGGCAGGCTAGGCTTAGGGACCCTCCTCAAGCACTATTTCTTGTGCTAAGCCTCTAGTCTGTAATAACAGAGTAATACACTAATTAGACCAGACAGTGAATGACCTTCTGGACATCCTTTCAGACAAAGCTGCAGCTGTGAGGGCTGAGCCCCTTGCATGAATTTTGTGCATTGGGCCCCTAGTGGGGTAATAATGCTTTCCTAATTATCACAGACTTATTTATTTCCTAAAAAATATTCATGCTTTCATCCTGATGTTTGAAGTCAATTTTCTAAGTGTTTTCTCTTTCTGCTCCTAAGAGCTGAGAGTAATTGATTCTAGTCCCAGCGTTGCTACTAATGAGCTGTGGGGTTTGGGAAAATTACTCAATCTCTCTGGTCCACTGTTTTCAACCATGTACAGCCTGGATGTTGCTTTAAATTACTTCATGATTCCTTACAGTCACAAAATGTAATGATTTTTCCCTCACTCTGCTTATAGTTCTGATTCTTTTTTGGTTTCTTGCTGGCTTTCTAAGAAATTTTTTCATTAGCATATGTAATTTACTGTAATCTTTCCTATTCTCATGATTATGGTGCTCCTTGAATTTAACAGGAAAGTCCTAATTTCATATTATTTTCTGCTTCTTTTAAAATTCTTCTTTAATGCATAGCTAACTGCAATGTATATTTATGCTCCCATGATAGTGAATCCCCAGTTCAGTTAGAGTAATGATATCTGCTGAACTTGGTTTTCAGAGTTGTGTTTTTTGTTTGTTTGTTTGTTTGTTTTGTTTTGTTTTTTACAATCCTTTTCTCAAATCAGACCTATTTGAAACAGGAGAGTTAAAAATGACACAAGTCTGATTTTTTTAAAAAAGATGAAATGTTTCATTTGTGCTTAACAATAGTGGGAGGCAAATAAGGGCAAGAAGTATGCAGTCACTAAAGAAGAGCAGTAACATTCTGACAAGGGCGACCTCCACGTAAGACAAACTAGCCAAGGACACCGAAGATGCTATTATCATAGATTGCATGAAATACCAGGACACTTCCTCCATGCAAGCTGTGGGGAGGGCGTGGGCTCCAGGTGCTACTAAGCTTGTGTATTGCCTCTTCAGGTTGGTGACTTGTACAGTGAGCAACTTGAACAACTGTGTTTTATTTCATTTGGGGGGAAGTGGCTGCTTTTTAGATCCTCCCTGCCAGTATAACTGACTGTGATTGCAGGACATGGATTTCCAGACATCAGTGGTCTCTTAGTCCCCTGAGCCTGAAAGAGATGGTCTCATACAGAACAATCATAAATAAGTAGAAAGCACCTTGGAATATTCCAGATACACTTCACAAGAGCGTGTCCTCTGTGGTACTCCGGAAGGAGCACTTTGCAAATAACAAATCTGACCTTTCACTGTAGGCTGGCGTTTCCAGAGTGGCTCTTTTTATTCTGGTATTACAGAGAAGAATGAGACCAGGCATGAAACCGTGGATCTGAGCGACAGCAGACCCACTGAACAATCGAAAGTCTTGTTTATCCTCTTCCAGAAACGTAACCTATTATCCCAGTTATTGCTCTTTGTTTTAAAGCTCTGGGCAATAAATAAAATGAAGGGTTCTGGACCAGAAGGGCTCAGTAGTTGAGCATCGACCTATGAGCCAGGAGGTCACGGTTTAATTCCAGGTCAGGCCACATGCTCAGGTTGTGGGTTTCATCCCCAGTGTGGGGCACACAGGAGGCAGCCGATCAATGATTCTCTCTCATCATTGATGTTTCTCTCTCTCTTTCCCTCTCCCTTCCTTTCTGAAATCAATAAAAATATTACAACAATAAAATGAAGGATGTGCACACCTACTTGTCCTTTCTGGGACTGGGAATCAGATGAGAGCAAAATAGTAATGATGTTTCAGGCAGAAGGAAGCGATTACAAAGTAAATCAGAGCATATTTTATCTCTTTCACCAAAAGCTAGGACGCTATGTCGGCGCTTTTGAAATACCATAATGATAATAATAACAACTATTAATAGCAACCATTATGTAAATGCCTCTGGTAATTGTAGTTCTACCAAGAGGCTGAGTATTCCTGGTCACCATTGTGCCACCTTGTGGTCACAAGGGAACACATGTTTTTTTCCATGAAGTAAATCCATTACGTTTCAATTCCCGCCCCACTTCTATGGGATGCTGTTTGGAAGGATAACTTGGGAATCACATTGTCAGTAAGGCCCCAGAATGAAAGACAATGGGTACCACTCAAGTCAGAACATAGCTGGCACTGAACAACAGCAAGTGCCAAGGTCTCAGCTTGGATTCCATGGACTGGATTTTTCCTTTGCTTCCTCCACGTGGAATATATATTTAGAGGATGGAATTGGAGTTCATTTGGGTGTCTGTTCTCTATCCACACATTTAGACATGACAGTCTAGATCATGTCCATTGAGATCCAGCAATCTATTTATAGCAAGAGAAAACTGCCAGAGCTCAGGAATCAATTACTCTATCAGAATAATCACATTAATGCCTATACAGAGGCAGCTTAATAAACAGGATTTGAATAAGAAGCAAAGATTTGCTTGGTAACTGTGTGCAGGATAATCTCAGAGTTTTTATGCATTTTGGAGGGCTGTGCTATTGGTTTAAAGGGCTTTTCTGTTTCCTAAATTCCTCTTACGTCGGCATTGAGACGTAAGGAACAGAGGACAATCAATTGGCTATCTTTCTGCAGAGTTCTGTCCGCTAGGGACTAAATAAAATAGTAACAAATTCAGGAGTTGGATGGCCACTATTTTATATTACCAGGGCTGGTTTGATCAAGGATATAGTTTTAACCAAGGATGAAGGTATGAAGAAAAAATGGCGTTCCAACAAGGATGTGTGTGCGGAGACAAGGAGAGGGCCCTACGTTCTTACAGAGCTATTGCCAAACTACAGTTGGTGCTAAGTCTCTTCATCCATTTCTAGGTCTCTGTTTGTCTCTAAATATGATGATTTCTCTATCTCAGTCTCTTTCTATTTCTTATTCTCTTTCTCTATATGTCACTGTCCTGTCTTTCTCTCTGTATCTCTCTGTTACACTTTTTCATTTAATGAGACAGAAATCTAGGCAGTCGAAGGGCCTCAATTTGAATCCTAGCTCTGTGGTGTCCCCATGGGCCAACTACTCAGACTTCCCAGCCTGTTTTTATTTTATTTTATTTGTTAAATAGGGGTAAAGGTATTCACCTCATACCATGGTTACAATTAAATGATGCATTACAAGTGAAAATACTTAAGACAATCCTAAGCACAGACTAATGGCCAATACGTGGTACTCATCTTTATTTTTGAAAAATGTCTGAAAAATGCATCCATTCTTATTATTTGTCACAAGATGTTCTCATAAGATGTCCCCATATTGTCTCATTTAGAGGTATAATGCCACTACAAATGAGAGATGTAGCTCGTAGGTTTAAAACAGGGAAACCTCCCGTGTACTTCTTCTAACTACTTTGTTAATGAAATGCTAAGAATCAGAAAACATTTGCCTATAATCATATAATTAAATAGTAGAACCCATTCATCAATCCATATCTACTGCTTATGCATCTGTACCCAGAGTTTGTTGCCGTGAACAATAATTCTCCTTCTAAGCCATGGCCTTATTTTTCTGTCTAGTTCTTCCTCCCTCTCTTCCTTTCTCCTCCCCCTCCTCCTCCCCCTCCCCCCCTTCCTTCCTTCCTTCCTTTCTTGGTGGTTTGTTTGTTAGCCTATTTGCCCAAACTAGAATTAATGCACTCGGTGAAATAAGAGTTTTCAATTGCAGTACCTGATTTGTCTAAAATTCATTAATTTGTGTATTCATATTTGGGCACCATTCCTAGACCTTGTGTGGGCAATAATAAACTAAACAGAAAAATGACCTTTCCCTCTTGGACTTGCAATGTAGAAGGGGAGAGAGGAAGCAAATAAACAAACAGAGAACATAAGGACAGGCACCGCTAAGTGCTCTGACAGGAATTACAGGTGTGGTCCTGTGCCCAGAGCGATGGGTACCCTCTCAGCTAGGGTGGTCAGGAAAGGCCTCTGGGTGGAGAAACATTTGCTCGGGATATTAGAAGAGAATGTTCTAAACCCAGGATAGAGAAAGGAAACCATGTGACTACCTGAGAAATAGAGTTCAGAGCCAATACAAAGACCCTGTCACACAAAGAAGCTTGTGTTTGGGGAAATAGCGAAATCAAGAATCTCGTGTTGGCCGGAGTGTATTTCCAATGCTTATTGGATACGCAGGTGGGGAAAAAGCAGGACGTTTTACGTGTAAGTTTGGGGCAGGACAGAAGGTGGAACCTGAGGCGGTAAGTTTGGAGGCCCTGTGTGTCCCTGGGCCTTTAACGATGCAGGCTTGCATGGGATCTGCCAGGAATTGGATGGAGACGTGAAAACGTGGTCCTGGAGCCAGGGACACTGCCACGTGCTGAGGCTGGGACACAGGAAACTCATCAAATGGTGACGAGAAGGAGCAAGCTGTCTGCGAGGGCTGAGGAAAGACGGAGAAGAGTGGCTACTTACCAGCGAGGAAAGGAAGTGACCCAAGAGGTCACTGGGCCACCAGGAGCCACTCAGAGGCCCTGGGAGAGCTGCCTGTGGGAGTCAGCGTGGAAGTCTTTGGGGTGAATGCCCAAGGTCCATGCCCACTCAGGGAGATCAGAGAGAAGGAGCATGAGAGGTGAGAAAGTAGTGACACCTTTTGAAATGTTTTGATATAAAGGGGAGAAGATGTATGAAGCAGTAATAGCCGGAGGAAGATATAGGGTCAAGCTTTCCTTTTATTTTATTTCTTTCTTTGCATTTTTTTTTTCTTTTGTAAGTGGGAGGTAGTTCGGCATGTTTTATGAACAGATGGGAATGATCCCATAGAGAGGAGAAAATAGACAATGTAGGAGGGAGGGGCTAATTAAAGAAGTAGAGTCCTGGAATAGTCGAGAAGGGATGGCAGCTCGTCTGAAAGGGAGGGCAGGGTGACCCCGGAGCACAGACACGGGAGGAAGCAGCAGACACAGGTGGAGACGTGGAGGTACACTTCAGGGTAGGGTCCTGCTCGGGAAACTGTGTGTGCGCTTGCCTCACAGGATTGACTGATGAATAATGAGGCAAATCAGCTTGACTTGAATGCATATGTTGTGTTTGTGGCTGTAGATTTGAGAGTAATACTATTGGAGTAGGGAATGCATTTATATTTAGTTTATCGTAGATTTGCTTTTTATCAGATGGTTGCAGTAAATTGTTGATTTTTGGTAATCGTTATGTAAGCAGCAGAGAGGCTCAGGGCATGCTTATTTACAAATATTTACCAAGGGAACACTCTTGAAAGTATTAAACGCACTGTCTTCTTGTTTTCTGATGTTTTGCATTGATAGCTGTGAATAGACTTCATCTTTCCAGGTTCCTGAATGAGGGGATTTTATATTCCTCTATGAAGAGACAAGACATTGTGATTGCTTTTAAATTCATATGCAATTATTGGCCGTGAAGAAAGAAAGTTGTGGTCTCTAGCTTAGTGTTCCCTGTTACAAAAAATGACAATGATAATGAGGATAGTAATATTAGAAATGGTGACACCACTTTTAGATCAAACTTTGGAGATCATCAGATTAAAGTAACCATGGAAAAACAAACAGGAGAAATAATACAAATTATGTCCTTTGAAAGGCCACAGTACTGAAATCATCTATGTAATAACTCATTGAACTGTATTTATGTCATTATCATTTAAATTCTATAAATCCCAGAGCACTTACATTCATGCAGAAGTTTTTGAAATTGATTATAACACCTTGATTTCTAATAGATCAAATGGTTAAAAGGGCCAAAAAAAAAATGAGGCAAAATTTCTGCCCTTTAAGTTTGGCCAGAGATCACAGAAAAATAACTCTGGGTGGAACCTGAAGGAAGACCTTGTTCAACTCTCTCTTCCATGTTTGTAAAATGAAAAACAGAATTAATGTTTCCATGGATTTTTGATAAATATTTAACCCCAAAGGTCACTAAAATTCCTTTTTAAATAAAAAATTTTAATACTAAATAGAGAGCCTTTGGGGAAATCCTATATTGTTTGAGGTCATTAATATCACCATTTCCATTTCATTAGATTCTGAAATTCAAAATCCCACCAAAATGAATAAGCTGGCTTATTTCTTTTTCTTTTCTTTTTTAAAAATATTTTTATTTATTTCAGCAAGGAAGGGAGAGGAAGAGAGAGATAGAAACATCAATGATGAGAGGGAATCATTGATTTGGCTGCTTCCTGCACATTGGACTGAGCCTGCAACCCAGGCATGTACCCTTGACCAGAATCGAACCTGGGACCCTTCGGTTAACAGGCTGACACTCTATCCATTGAGCCAAACTGGCTAGGGCTGGCTTATTTCTTTTTAATGTTTGATAAATTTTTTTCCCCTAGAATTTCTCGTGAAATATAGTCACTTATTATTTTATAAACCCCATCCATCTTTATATTTGATTCTCCCCTGTTGTGTTTCTATTTAATTGAGTCCTGGAGGCAATCCTGAACATTTACCCACATACGCCACATGGTTTGAATGACTAATTATTCTCTGTGGAAGCACATTTAATGTATTCAGCCGACTAGAATCGCAGATGAGGAATAGCATTCACACTCTTTTTATTCAATTCGGCCTTATGTTCCATAGCATTATTCTGGGCCAGTGTGAACAAACTTATTCTCCAAATGGCCAGATAGTAAATGTTTTAGATTTTGAGGGCCACATATGATCTTTTTCTCATCCACTCAACTCTGTCCCTGTAGCACAAAAACAGGGACTGTCAAACCAAATGAGCATGGTTCTGTTCTAATAAAACTTTGTGAATATAGACATTTGAATTTTATAAAATGGTCAACTGTCACAAATATTGTTCTTCCTTCATCACCCAACATTGAAAAGTGTAAAAACACTCATGAGTTGTGTAGATGGTGAGCCAGGTCTGGCCTGAGAGCTGTGGTCTGCAGACCATTGACCTGGAACCATGGAGAGTGTGACATCCTTGATGTAAAATATCAGAAAGGCCCAGGTTTTAAATACATTTTTATTGATTTCAGAGAGGAAGGGAGAGGGAGAGAAAGATAGAAACATCAATGATGAGAGAGAATCATTGACCTCCTGCCTCCTGCACCCTCCTTACTGGAGTGGAGCCTGCAAACTGGGCATGCATGTATCCTGACCAGGAATGAAACCAAAACCTGGTTCATAGGTTGATGCTCAACCACTGAGCCAAATCAGGCAGGTTTCAAAAACATCCTTTCTTTCCCATGGGTCTTATATAATAAGAATATTCATCTAAAAAACATATATCTCTACTCAGTAATTTTCTCCATGGAGATACTGTCCCATCAAACCTGCTCAGTCCTATATTGTTTTTCATTAAAGGAATGGGATACATTTGGGAGAACTCATTTCAGATGGCTGTCTGTGGTGTCAGGGAAGTTACCCCACACAAAGCAGTGAGTTTTCTGAAGAATTGATTTTTGGAAGAAAAAAAAGCTCCCAGTGATGCCATCTCTAAGTGCCTATTCTTTTCTTGGGTTGCTGCCTTTTTCATTTTATTCTGTTCTTTATCAGAACATCCAATACAATCAGTAGTACTCAAAGGCCCAAGACCAGCTCTTCTGTACACCTATTGACCCAGATATTTGAGGTCTGAAGCCAGGAAGCAGCAGGAGGTTTTCCTTGAGGAGTTTGTGATCAGATATTAAGGAAGAAGGAGGCGAAGAGAAGAGGGGGACAGGGCAGCAGTGTGGGACATTGGTGGGGCATTGCCACAGCAGCTGCTACATGCTCTTCCAGCACTAGTGGGTTCTACAGGCAAAGACACGGCCACCCCGATGCTTCCACAGCCAAAGGCAAAAGTGCAAGTTCTCTCATCAGTGTGACTGCTAACGTCCTTGCTCTGCAACTGTTGGGGAATTCCTAGAGGAGGAAGAGAAAAGAGAAAAAAAAGGAAGGGGGCTCTTGGTTGGTCATGGGATCTGACTGGGAGAGAGGGAGAGGCTCTAGCCCCATTCTGCCCACTTCCTGTTGGCCCAACTGAACCCTTCCGGCAAGCTCCATTGACAATTTGCTTGCTCATCTGGAGAAGCCTCCATTGCAGGGTGAGGACAGAAAGGACTGAGGCAGCTCCCTCATTCACCAGATGGGGCATCGATTTTGACAGGACAACAAATGCACATCTTCTGTCTTCCCTTTGCTCAGACAATCCTCTTCCTATTCTATGTAGAAAGAAGACAGAGCATGATGCCTGATTGCTTGATGAAAGGCAATAGTAACAGGACCAGTTTCCCTTTTCTTCTTCTTTTTTTAAGCAAATGTAATGGCTTTTATCTGCTCCTAATTCTTTCTGAAACCAGGTCCTCTGGATATTCAAGTCACCCCACCCCCTTCCTAGCAAGTTAAGATTGGAACAAAGCAATTATAATTCTATAACCTGTCAGCTTGACTCAGACCATCACAAACCAATCACACAAGGCTGTTCGCTTCGGCCCAAGAGTTGGGCTTATTTGTCCACGATGCCATGAACCTCTCAGGTCCTCTGGAAAGGAAGCTCACCAGCAAGTCCCTCTCACTGCGTAGAGAGCCTTTCTCACCAGGGCCAGTTGAGATCATCTGTGGCGGGTGAGACGTGTCCTTCAGGGAGAAGGTTTTCCAAACCAGAAGCATTAGTTATGGAGTTGCCATTGTTGTCGTTCCCTGCAAGGAAGGGAATCAAAGTGTAATCGCGCTAGGTTATGTGTAAATTTATGCTGTTTTTACTGGCTCTTAACCCTTTTCCTTCCAGGAATTGTTAAGGTCCCTTGCAGTCATATATCAGTCCTTGGTTGTTCTCACCAATGGTGACTGTTTGATGGTAAGGTCCCCGAGCCGACCGGGTCGCGTAACGTACTCCCTGGAAATTACATAAGAGAAATAAATACCCTGGGATTTGCACGGAGAGGAAATTATGAAATTCACTCTGAGCATGAACTCATGGACTCTCTCAAGCTCTCCTGTGAGAAACACTTTTCACAGTCAGGGGGAGTCCTCAGGGGAGTTGGGGTGAGATCTCTCATAGGGCAATCTCCCATTTCCATGTTGCTCAAAATGGGCTGCAGGGTAGGCTGTCTTCCCCTCTGGAGACTCCAAAAGGGTTGGGGAGACAGGAGAAAAAGCAGACATCTGTCAGTGCCTAGGGTTCTTTCTTTTTACTTTTCTATCTTTTGTTTTGTTTTATGTCATGGCCCTTAAGTCAGTTCACAAAGGTTGCTTTTTCTTTTGGAGAAATAATTTCAAAAATGATTTTTTTAAGCCCAGCCAGTATGACTCAGTAGTTGAGCATTGACCTATGAACCAGGAGGCCATGCAGACTCAATCCCCAGTTGTGGGCATGCAGGAGACAGCTGATTAATGATTCTCTCATCATTGATGTTTCTATCTCTCTCTCCCTCTCCCTTCTCTCTGAAATCAATATATATATAAATATATATATACACACACACATACATACATATATATTAAACCAAAACCGGTTTGGCTCAGTGGATGGAGCATTGGCCTACAGACTGAAAGGTTCCAGGTTCGATTCTGGTCAAGGGCACATACCTTGGTTGCGAGCACATCTCTAGTAGGAGGTGTGCAGGAGGCAGCTGATCGATGATTCTCTCTCATCAGTGTTTCTAACTTTCTATCCCTCTCTCTTCCTCTCTGTAAAAAATCAATAAAATATATTTAAAAAAATATATATATATAAACAGATGATTTTTTATTGTATTTTTGCCACTGGACTGCTCCACCTGGAGGGTACCAGTTGGTTTTGTATCAGCAAATGTCCTGGGTGCCTTGGCAGTCTGTTGCTTTGATGGGCTGTGTCTCTCCATAGAGCCTGCGGTGAGCTGGAACCACGCAGCTCCTAAGCGGTCTGTCCAACAATGAACCAAATTCTAAATTATGACAGTAATGTAGTTCTGAGCACTGTGCCTGCATCATTGGCTGGGTTTGGGTCCCCACCCCCTTTCTGCAGGGTTTGAAATAAGGGATTGGCAATGGAGAGGAAATATGAAGCAAGGCGGCAATGCATGAGGAGAGCAGGCAGAACAGAGAAAGGAGTCAACTGTTTCTGTGCGTCGGTGACTTAGGGGAGAGCATTGCTTCATTGTGAGCCCAGGATAAGCAGACGTGCTCACATCCATCACTCTGCCTGGATTTTGAAACTGTGGTATGGCCTTGCTGACGAAGTCTTGGGCTGCATGATGCTTTGCACAGTAGATGTTCAGATAACTTCAGCAAGGAAATACAAATAACATTTCATCATCATCTACTCAGAGGAAATGCTTATATTGTGTGTCCTTAGCTAGCGCTTTCCTGAAATATTGAAGCTGTTTAGATTCAAAGCATTATAGATTATTTTACTTTTGGAAACTACTGAGAGTTGCCATTAATTGCTTTGCATTTTTCATATTTTAATGCATAGGAAATGTGTGTGTGTGTGTGTGTGTGTGTGTGTGTGTGTGTGTGTGTGATGGGTGAGGAGATGCTTTTTTAAATTGCAAATATAATGTAAAATATAACTGAGCTCTAAACATCATAAAGTCAGAATGATGAATGGAGGTTACTGAGATAGGAAATCTCAAAACTAAGCACAGTGCAGTAACTGCTACTCCAAAGTTAACTCTCTTCATCCTTGTAGGAGGCCTTTAGAAGTGTCACCATTGAGCCAATATATATAATTCTGTGTGATTGTGCATGTCTACTTTGCATCTTTCTGCCACTAATTTATTAAATATACTCCTTTCTTCACTGAATCTGGAACTGAGGAGACACTGACTTTTTATATAAAAATAATCAATATTAAGAGCAATAGCTTTGGGTCTTGACCAAGTGGGAGATATATCATTTTTCATGATTTTTAAAAAAGCACTGCTGCATGTTACATACATAAGAAGTTTACTGTTGGTAAACAGGAAAGCTAGCTCTCCCCTTGGACTTTGGTTGCCCGGGTCGTGTAGCAGATACAGTAGGCGTCTTCGTGTGTTTTAGTTTCCATGCAGGGAGCTGATGACCACATCATAAAGCAGCATTGTTTACAGGCTCAATTCCTGCCTTGCTAAAACCTGGTGACTCAGCCATGCCAACCGTATAAAAGAATAGATTTGGGTATAAACACAAGTTTTGAATTGAGATTTCCATTCCTGATAAATCCGGAGGCTGAAACACAGGTGGCAAGATTTAAGTCTGTGTTATAAATTCAGAGTTTCTCTGTTTCTAAATCATAGGAATAATTTTTTCAAACACTTGTTTAGAGGGCTAATTCATTTGAATTGCTTAACATTTAAAATGGAGCATGTAGCCGAAACCAGTTTGGCTCAGTGGTAGAGCATCAATATTCGGACTGAAAGGTCTCAGGTTCAATTCCGGTCAAGGGCATGTACCTTGGTTGCGGGCACATCCCCGGTAGGGGGTGTGCAAGAGGCAGCTGGTCGATGTTTCTTTCTCATCAATGTTTTTAGCTCTCTATCCCTCTCTCCTCCTCTCTGTAAAAAATCAATAAAATATATTTTAAAATGGACCATGTAGCTCAAATGCAGGAGAAGAATCATCTGCATGTGAGCCTAATTATTAAAAGCTACACTAATAAAAGAGAAACATGCAAATTAACTATCACTCTGCTACGCCAAGCCATGCCTGCCAGCCAATTAGGAGTGAATATGCAAATTAACCCAACCAAGATAGTGGCCAGCCACAGAGCTAGAGCAAGCAGGAGGCTTGAGTTGCCCCCAGCAATGGAGGAAGCCAAGCTTTTTACCCACCCTGACCGGTCCTGGCCTCTGCTCAAGGCTACAAAGTTTTGATTATAGAAGACAAATAAATCCTAGATACTTGCTTCCATCCAGTCCTGCAGCCTTGGCCTCTGCTCAAGGAGGCACTGAAAAAAAAAGAAGGGGCTGGGAACTTGGGTTGCCAGGGAATGATCAGGCCAGGATGGTAGAGGCCATTGGGGGTAAGCAGACCAGCAGGGGGGACAGTTGGGGGTGATCAGGACAGCAGATGGGGGCAGTTTGGAGTGAGCAGGTCAGCAGGGGGCAGTTGGGCATGAGCAGGCCAGTGGGGAGGAAAGGTGGGAGCAAGCAGCCAGCAGGGGGGCAGTTGAGGGTGAGCAGGCTGGCAGGCAGAGTGGTTAGGGGCAGGCAGGCAGGCAGGTGAGCAGCTGGATCCAGCAGTCCTAGATTGTGAGAGGGATATCTGACTGCCTATTTAGGCCCGATTCCTATAAATGGGCAGTTTTTAGGGATGTGCAAGCTGGGCTGAGGAACGTGCTTCCCCTCTCCCCCTCCATGACAAATTTCGTGCACTGGGCCACTAGTATCTAAGTAAGTGCCTATAAAATGAGTAATGGCATCAGGGGTTTTCTTCAATCATCTAATGTTATTTGTTCTGTTACCATTAGTCACTCATGTTATTGATGACAGCAGTACAACATTTTATTATTGCATAATTGTCATACACATTTTATTTCTTTGTAACATATACACAAGAGCTTTGAGTATTAAAACAAATTTATCAAGAACCTGGAATTAAATGTCAATGAAGGATATATGCTTGCACCACACAAAGTAGTCAAGGAAGGAGGAAAAAATTCAATCCAACTGAAACCAGTTTGGCTCAGTGGATAGAACATCGGCCTTCGAACTAAAGGGTCCCGGGTTCAATTCAGGCCCCATCCCATGCTTTCCAGAGTTATCTGGCAGCCATGCTAATGCAAAGTTCTAGCCTCCTGCAGAAAACAGGGGAGAAACACAGGGTGTGTGCCCAGCAGGCTGAGAATTCCTATCCACAGCTTCCACTCACACGAGGAGTTTTCTCAGAACATAGTTTTTATGTCTCCATTTCCTTAAAAACGAAAGTTGGGATTTGGGAAACCATTTGAAGATCACACACACACACACACACACGAAAAAAAAGAAAAAAACAACACAGAAGAAATGATCACATGTTAGGTCTGCAGCCAGAGGCAACAAGGAAAAGAGAATCAGATAAATGCTCCTCTCACGCCTCACCTGGAGATCTCTCTCTGCCTAAAGAATAAAGCATCAACTCCTGCCAAAACTGGTTTGGCTCAATGGATAGAGTTTAGGTCCGTGGACTGCAAGGTTCCAGGTTCGATTCAGGTCAAGGGCATGTACATTGGTTGCGGGCACATCTCCATTAGGGGGTGTGCAGGAGGAAGCTGGTTGATGTTTCTCTCTCATTGATATTTCTGACTCTCTATCCCTATCCCTTCCTCTCTGTAAAAAATCAATAAGATAAAGAGCAATCCCACTTACTGTTGCTGGCTTAAACAATATTTGATGGGGAATAAAGACCCCATTCATGGGCACGGTAAGCACTCAATGGTTCCTCCATAAAAGAGGGTGTGGTTTTGTTGTACATGTACCTATAAACCTAGGTATATTTAAACACACGTGAACCTCACTTACCCAGAGGTCTTCTTCGAGTCTTCATCACATAGCAAATACATGAACTAAAGCATTTAAGTGCTCTGAGATGCTAAAACAGATGTGGTAAATCTGAAGCTTTTTACTCCACAAAGAACCAAACAGAACAGGATAGCTGCAAATTTAGCATCGCATTCTATTTCAAAAGCATGCATCCACTTTGAATCTCTTAGGTTCCATTTGCTTTTACTTTATGTACACATTTTCAGCAACCTTGCTTACATAATTTCTCGGCCCAGTGCAGATGATAATCAGCAAATTAGACAGTTTTGGTGAGACTGTCTGACAGATTTGAGGCAAATTGGCGGAAGCAAAAATGAGAAGTGAAGGCTGTCAGTGAAGGAGAAGGAAAAACAAGCAGAGGCTTAAACATGCTTCATCTGGGGTTATTTCATGTAGGAGATACTGCTCTTACTGCACCCCTATAGGCCCGCCCACTGCAGGCAGAATGAAATAGCTTGTTTATTCAAATGAACCTGACTCATTATGCCAGAGTCCTTTTATACTCACAAATATTGGTACTTTGATTCATTTATTCATTCAACCGACATCTAATGAGACTGATTTTTTTTTTTATCTTGGCCATATGCAAGGCAATGAGGATATAAAGAAAATATAAGACATGGCAGTGGATTTTTTAAGTCACTGTTGGTGGATAGAAATAAATATAAGGAAAAAAATGCTTTTGATAGCATGAGAGGAACAAGATATGTTCTACTAGGAATATATACCCAATGCTCCAGGGGCAGTCTGTGGAGAAATTGAGGATGCATTCACCAGAGAAAATAATTCCCACCCGAACAAATTTCAATTTAGGAAAACCATCACGTGATATGTTACATTCCCAGGCATGCCAGCTAAATATGGCATGATCACTGTGGGTTCCAGTGGTGACAAATGGCAAGTAGGGCCTGTGGAATACATCCCACTGCTTTATGGGACACAGTGACTGTATAGGCAGTGTCATGCATGACAATCTTAGAAGCAGCTTAGAATTTATACACACGATTACATGCACATATATAGATGGGTCTGGAGGCAAACAGGTACTTTTAGAACACAAATAGGATTGTCTTCTAGGGTGTTCTCAGCATCCTTAACACCACAGCACATGGTAATGTGTCCTACACATCAAGTCTTCCATTCTAAGGCTTCTCCATAGATTTTACTCCATTCCACTCCACTTCTCAGACACACCCCAACATTTTTGTTTTGCATGATCCATTTTAGCGCTTAATCACAGGCTGCCTCATGTTGTCATTTGATTTCCTGTGTGCATTGCTTATCTACTCAACTGGGGAATGTAAATTATCAGAGGGAAGCCGCTGTTCCTCCTGGGCGCTTATGGCTCCCATATCCTAGCCTAGAACATAGCTAAAGCACAAAGTAGCCACTCAACCAACACATTGACAGACACTAATGGGAAGATGGAATCTGACCAATGCCGTGGAATTGCCAAGGCTGTTTTCTCCTAGATAAGAATACCATGGGAGATGGCTTGTCCACGGAGCAGCAGATTGCAAACTCATCCCGTCTACATTTCAAGTCAACCTGACATATATATATATATATATATATATATATATATATATATATATATATATATATGGTTACTATGGATTATTGCTGTGAAGATGATCACGTGGTTCTTACTGCCCAGCAGATGCAAATGACAGGAGTTCTTCGCCTCTTTCCATTGTGAAATGAAGCTGCACGTATGGATCATGGCAGGCTGAAGCTATACCCAGTGGCTGGAGAGCTCTGTATAAGTGCAAAGGTCTATGTTCCCAGTGGAACACAACCCTCCTGCGTCACCCATTCATCATCTGACAGCAGCTCAGGATTGTGACTAATATTGGGCCCTCATATCCTAGGTGGTTACCATAGAGGGACTTGGTAAGAGCATAATTCGCATTTCCTTGGAAAAATGTAATCTACAGATGGACCCCAGCACCCAACTGCAGTGGTGTCCAAAACTAATGAGGATTTTTGCTAAATAAAGACTGATTCGGCCAAAAAAGCTGTGCTCTGACAGAGAAATCTGTATCGCACATCGCTCCAAAGAGTATATTTATCCAAACACTGATTGCATTGGAACACTAGAATTTTCCTAATAGGGGCATAGGGAAAAAGCGCTTATTGATGAAAATGCACATTTATATTTTTCCTTTATAGAGTGAAGAAATAGGATCGATGCTACCAGGCATTCACAATGTTTCAGTTACAAAATTTAATCTCTCGTGTTTTCTTATGTAGCTCAGGAAGGTAACATTTTTTTTTCATTCAAATTAGAAAGCTGATTATTAAAATAATCCACATCGCCCTAGCTGGTTTGGCTCAGTGGATAGAGCTGCAACCAGCAGACTGAAGGGTCCTGGGTTCGATTTCAATCAAGAGCACATGCCTAGATTGTGGGATTTGACCCCCAGTAGGGGGTGTGCAGGAGGCAGCCAATCAATGATTCTCATCATTGATTTTTTTTCTCTCTCCCCCTCTTCTTTCCTCTCTGAAATCAATAAAAGTATATCTTTTAAAAATAAATAATACACGACTTCATAAATAAACGTAAGGTAGACTTCCCTTGTGTGAGCCGTCACTCCCACCTATAGAACAAGACAGTCGGTAACGGGGCTCGGAGCACTGTGTAATCCCCATAAAATGAAATGGCACAGGAATGTGTTCGGCTATCAGAGCAGTCACACTTCGTGCACAGCCTCCTCCACACCCTTCCAATTTCAATCTTTTGCTCAGTGCTAGGAAAAGAGGCATGCTTGCTCACACAGGATCCAGTACATGGCTGCGAAATCTAAGCATATCTCACCAGCGCCTCCTAGAGGCCATGTTGAGGATACAGGCTGGGAGGGGAGCGCGGGCACAAACCCTTTCCTTGCATTGAGAGTTTCACCTCCCCCTTTACCCCCCAGCACAAACCCCCCTGGGCTGTACCCCCCAGAATAAGAACTCGACTGTTGAAGTAGTTTGGCGACTCTGACAGGCCTTTTAGAGGAGAAAATACACTGCAGCACAGAAGATTAACTTCATCGCTGGAGGCAATGAACACGAAACATACACGGAGAGGTTTCAAACTCGGGTGTTCAGAAAAGACCACTCACTATATTATGCAACCTGCTGTTTGTCACGCGCGCACACACACACACACATACACACACACACACACACACACACAGTCAATCTGCGAGGTTCCAGGATGCAGATGCAGTGAACATTGAACCTGACGCGGGCTTCCCAGGCTCTGCACCCTCTCTCCTGGTTGCTGGGAACGAGGGCTGGGAATGAGGCGCTGGTGCGAGGGCAGAGCTCGAGTGTCTGTAGGAGTTGCTGTTCCAGAGAATTCATTACTGTCTAATTGCTCTGATTTTAGATCAGCAGAGCGTGTCAGGCGGCGGTGGTGGTGGAGAACGAGATCGAGGGAGGACAACGCGAGAGGGAACGCGCCCTTCGCCCCGCGGAGGAGCCGGGCGCTTTGTAAGTAACCGGCGAGCAGTGCGCTCGCAGGAGCCCGGCGGCTGTGAGGTTGCAACACTTTGCGCGTGTCTCAACCCTGCGGGATCTGCGGGGATCCCGGCCCCTTTCTTTTCCCCATTTCGTGCTTGGCTCCTCCGCCCAGGGTGCAGATTCTGCTGCGGATTCATTCGGGGTGCTTGGGAGAAGGGGGAGCGCCGGGGACGCCCTCGGGCTGAAATGCAACCCTCCCTGGCATTTCGCCCTGGCATTGGCGAGGTGCTGGGCCCTGGAGGGGCACGCACAGCCCAGCCGCCGCCGCCCAGGCTAGAAAAAGGGAAGTGTGGGGCTCGGGGGAGGAGGGTAGGAAACTTTGCCCAAGGCCAGGCTGCAATTAGGCAGACGCCGAAGCCCGGAAGCGGAGCTTCCCACCTGCTGCTGCCGTCCAAGCCGGGGCGCAAGTCCCTCCAGCCGGGGCGGCCTCCGGGGCCGGGCTGGGAGGCCGGAGGCGGCGGGAGCCCAGCCCGGCAGGTTCTCCCCGCTGGCAGCGCCCGGGCGGCGGGTGCAGCATCCTCCCCGCCCCGCGGCGGGGACCGGGGGGGCGGGACGCGCGGCCAGGCGCGCTGCGATTGGCCAGCGGCGGCCGGAGGCGGGGCCGGGCCGCCGGTATCTCGTGGGCCGCCTCAAAAGAGCCCAGGATGTTGCAGAGCGCACTGGAGCCCTGGCCAGCGCGCAGCCTGCCCCGCGAGCTGGGTCTTGGGAATTCGGGTTTGCTCTGGCGCCCTCGCTCTTACAAAACCACCGGATCTTACATGCCTCTGTGCCCCCCTCCGTCCGCTCCATGTCCCCATGCTCCTGCGCCGGCAACAGGTAAGGGCTGCTGTGTGTTTTCTTCCCCCGCGTGCCCCGGGGAGTGCGGACTCTGGGGCTGGGGCTGCCGCTGGTCCCCGACGCTTCCCTCCCCTGCCCCGCGGCCCCAGAGGTGCCCAGCTGTCAGCTGCAGCGGCGCGCACCCACGCTCCCTCCGAGCCCCCGAGCATGCCTATAGAGTTTGTGTGCCGCCCCAGAACATCCCAGATCTAAAAATACTGAGCCGCGCTTGGAACAGTTGAGCAATCGAAACATTTCTCTGCAGCATCTGTTTGTGCTCATAACTTCCAATGCACCAGCTGTAGCGAGATACCGAGTTTGGAGGCAGGGGCTAGGGAGCTGGCGTTGGAGAGTCCCTCTAAGGGGGGAAAACAGGGGCGAGGGGATAGATAGGGTGACTGGGGTACTGGTCTCAGACCGAGGCCGATCTGGGTGCTCCGCGGTAGTCCGGACCCTTGATCTATTTAAGTTCTTTCTTGGTCATTGGTCATTGCTTCAAGTAGAGAGTCCAGCTCCACAAGGAGCGAGCGTCCCAAAGTTGCTTTGCTGGGGAGAGAGGCAGCCGGAGTTGGAATGGAGCCTACAGCCGGCAAAGCTCTCACACTATTATGTCGCTTTCCCCTGAGCAACTTGTAATTCTTAATAATAATAATAATAATAATAATAATAATAATGCTGATACCTCCGTGGAAGACAGCGTGGTTTCTGGGGAGGCCAGAGGGGGAAACGACTTTTTCTGCAAAGAGATTGCATCATAACAGACGGATCGTGACATTTGGGGAAAAGGAGAGATGGGAGACTGGCAGTGTGATTGATGTCTGTGCCTCAGCCAGCGGATCAGTAGGAGGGTAACCAGGACAGGACTGTGAATCCTGGGGCGTCTCACCAACGCAGACTTTGCCTTCACCTGATAGGAAATCAGGCACGATTTGAAGACATGTTTGGGGTATGCAAAGAATGCATATTGCCTTCTATTTTCACATGCATAATCTAGAGGCAGTTCGATTTTCTCTCACGGCTGTTGTATGTCTGCTGTCCATTGCGTTACCCGTGCACTTGTTAGCTTTTTCCTGCTCACTTCCACCCCCGCCCCCGTAGTGTTTTATTTATATTTGCCATTATCCGGAAAAAAATCTCCAAGGTCAGGGGTCAGAGGTGTGACATCAAGGGCTGTGGGAGGGGTGAGAGTCAAGATCAAGGTCATTTCGCTTTGCCTTCAGCTCCTCCCTTCCCCCTCCCATGTTTGTTGGCACTTTCTTTGGTGCTATGGGTGTCCCTAAGAAGATTTGTTTTAAACTCTTGTGAATTTGGCATTAAAAAAAATAAAAAAATAAAAACAATCCATACTATTTCTACTTCCTTGAGACTCTCTCCAGTTGTCGGATCTCCCCTTAGCTGTGGAATCCTTGTATGACTTTTCAGTAGCATGAAAGATTGACCACATCTTTATCTCAACAGATGGCCTGTGTTCAGGGTTTCTGTAGCGTGTTTTCCTGTGTATTAAACCCGTATGTTCTTCAGCATTGGCACATGCTGAGTGACGCTTCATGCATTGTTGGGTGTCCGTGTCGGAGTGGTCACGTAGATAAGTGAGTGTCCCCCTCACTCCCCCTCTCCCTGCCCTTCCTTCCCTCTGTTTACTGAGCTTCACAGAGGTTGCCTTGCTAGCACTTGTGCTCACATAGCAACATGTGCCCAGAGCACAGTCGGGCTAGTCTATATGGCGTCAGCTGGGGAATAGCTACTCTAAACACTCATTAGCGGGCCTCTCTCTGAGCCCAGCTCACCCTCCTTTATGACCCTCAGTGCCCATCCTCAGGAACGTTCTCATTCACTGCACCATGGCCGCTGGATGGGACACATTTACTCTTGTTGATTGTTCACAGTCGCATTTTCTGGTTTTTAGAGTCCATGTCGGAAATACTTCCTATCGGCTAACCATGATTTGGGGTCATTCCTGATATTATCTCCTTGATCTTTTCCTTTTCTTTAATCCATAGCTCTCCCTCCCTTCACATCTACCTAAGACTGAAGCGCTGAACTCTCTTTTTCCATTGCTTATGCTTAATTTTGGCTCAGCCTATAAATAGTCTTACCATGAACAGCTCCACATGCAGCCTCTCCATTTCCCAGAAACATTTTCTACCTCATCGGGGATAGCTTGGGTGAAATGATGACGTGTGTCTTTCAAACTGCCATCAGACCCTTACATATTTAGGCTGGAGGGGGGATTCACACGTGGTTCACCCGATCAGGGATCGATTCTCCTGCCTTGTTCCCAACTCAGGAATCACATAGTGTTCTCAGCTGCTGCTCTTCATCGATTCTTTCTCACAGAATTAATCTGAATCTATCCTTAAACCACTTGACAGAAGCCCTGCTCCTAATGGAAGTTTTCCCAGATGCTCATGAATTAGTGATTTGGGGTGAGAGAGGAGGAGCCAGAAAGCTCTCTGCTGGCCCGAAGCCACTGGGTGTGCGGGGTGGTTGGTAGAAAAGCCATTCCTCAAAGTGGACCTACCAGATTCTGGAAGGTTCTAGATTGTTGCTATGGCATTAGCTGCACCAAGTCTAAATGCATCTTCTGTGTGTGCACACATATATACACATGCATCTGTTTTGGAGCCTATCTATTCAGTGACAAAAGTTTCCATTTCACCTCCCAACTATATTTTTTTTTCCATTTTCAGGCAGAATGATCAGATTTGTAAATGATGTGCTTCAGGTGGCACATGTTCTGTCATTAGCAATGGAAACAGGACAATAACAGTCCCTCTATCCAGGCTCTCGTTGAGGGCCTTGATGTGAAAAGCTATTCAGAGGCAGCTGGAGGTGTGTGTTTTGTGGAATTCAGACCAATGTCCTGGGGTCGAGAGTTTTGGCAAGTTGTAATTCAGCCTGTAGATTTCCTGTGGTGTTATGCTTTCTTCTGGAAAGGTGCAGAAGTCAGTCAGACACTCCGACAGAAGGATTCTTTTGAATCAGAAAAAGGGAATTTCTTGGTGTCAGTTATAGGATTCCGAAGTCAATCAGAACTCCAGGATACACGTACTATTTAGATGATGCCTCTTCCTCACTCTTTTTTTTTTGGGGGGGGGGGGGGCGGAGATATACCTGTATTTGGTGTCACATCACCTCTATCTGGTTTTGTGCAGAAATGCGTGGCCATAACACCTGAGCCCCATCAGCCGAGGTCCCTGTTAAACAAGGTCCTTCCCGTGCCCGGCCGGGATCTAGAACTCCGAGGAGCAGGAGTCCTGTCTTGTTCCTTTTGTCCGAGTACAAACCTTGCAGGGAAGCAGACAAAACATTGAAGCAGGTGGAAGACTGGGAAGGCACAGTAACTTCTTTTTAGAAAGTGATTCAAAGACACTTTTAAATCGGGCATCACTTAGGTGTCAAAAGCTGCCAAAATGTAACACACATTGCAATTTTCACAGATGACTAATCTCGGGAAAAATGTGTTGGGGCACATTCTTGCATAATAACTTGGATGAAGAGGGAGCAGGGAGAAGACGGTAGCAAGGCAGTTTTCACAGACAGTGCACCGAGCCTCTCTGCAAGGGGCTGCGATGCAGCAAGGCAAGCGGCATGCTTTGCCCGTGTGCAGGTGGCTTGGCTGCGGCTGGATTCGTTCTCTGCTTACCCTTCATGGGCTTTGGAGGAAGAAAGACTCAGTGGATCCCTGATCTTTTTAAGCTGTTGTTCCCTGTCTCCCTTTAATCCAGCAGATAGAGTAGGTCCGTGTTTATGTGCTAGTTACATGCTGCAATCATTTCTATTCGATCAAGACAACATCCTCGACTTCTGCACAGGCCTTTGTCAAGTAGGGGAGGGGGAAAACAGTGCCCATGGAGCCAGGAAGGAAAGTTGCAGTCCACAGGGAGCTTTTCCGTAGGACAGGACAAGGTGAGGGGAGAGAGCAGAGAACGCCTGTTTGCTCACATTACGTAGAGGTGGGTGCCTTCTCCATAGGAACATCTAGCAAACAACGGCGCATGGAAGTGAAAGTGAGCTGGCATTTATGATCTGTTCCTCCAACGCGGCCTCTGTTTGGGAAAACACAGCATTGGCCTCGCGTGAAATGAGTTCCTGCCTTATCTCAGTCCTCTAAAGACCTGGTCCTCTGGCACCAAGGTGCTTGCTTCCAAGCCAGTCATTGCACACGGCAGTCCCATCTCCGGGGAGTTTCAGGACCAATTGCTAGGCAACAGAGCTAGCTCTCGTTGGCCCCCAGAGCAAATGTGCGTCTTCCAGTGAGCATCCCTTGCATTCGCGGAGGTGGTGTGGGGCATTGCTGCATGGTGGCAGCTTGAAGTGTGTGGACCGATGGAGCCGGCCCACACAGTCTCCAGGAACTGGGATCCGTGTCAGATAGCTTTTAAGGACTGCCTGCTGAGTTGCATCATTTAAACAGAATAAGCCTTCTGATTTCAGCCTTGTATTTGCCTCCCCTAACGCACCTGCAGCTCAGTTCCCATTAACATTCTGCATGCCTATGGAACGTTCTCTAGACGTGTCCACGTTCTTAAAGCTGCACGATCCACCTTGGCGTTAGGAAGTCCTTCTGCTGCTTGATACCTTGCAAGTAGAGAAAGCCAAAGAAGAGAATGAGAGGGGCGAGGTAGACCCAGAAAATAGAATATTTTAGACTGCTTGCAAAAAAAAAAAAAAAAAAAAAAAATAGGAGGAAAAGGACCTGAAGTTTTGGTGGAAAGACTTGATTTTATGCTTTTAAAGGAAGTTAAAACCATCTTTTAGGGCACAAGGAATTAAAAATCCAATGATTCAATGTAGGGTCTATTCCTCTATATCTGACCCTGTGACTTGCTGGAAATGTTGCCTCAGGGCGTAGAGCCCTTAATAATGACTTCTCTTGTAATGAATGCTCTCTCTGTCTTTGGCAGGACCTGTCCTCTGGATGTCAGCTGAGTTACTAAGGTAACTCTGCATGTCCGTAGACAGACCTTGGTAGAACCTCAAGGCTCCTGGAGACCCCCCATCTCTCCTTCTTTTACTTTTTTTTTTCGGTGTGTGTCCTCACTGAGCATTCAAAACTGTTTCTCCAAAGGTTTTTGCAAAAACTCAGACTGTTTTCCAAAGCAGAAGCGCTGGCGTCCACGGCAGAAGCAATGGGCAGCGTGCGGACCAACCGCTACAGCATCGTGTCTTCCGAAGAGGACGGCATGAAGCTGGCCACCATGGCGGTTGCAAACGGCTTTGGCAATGGGAAGAGCAAAGTCCACACCCGCCAGCAGTGCCGGAGCCGCTTCGTGAAGAAGGACGGCCACTGCAACGTCCAGTTCATCAACGTGGGGGAGAAGGGACAACGGTACCTCGCGGACATCTTCACCACGTGCGTGGACATCCGCTGGCGGTGGATGCTGGTTATCTTCTGCCTGGCCTTCGTGCTCTCGTGGCTGTTTTTCGGCTGCGTGTTCTGGTTGATAGCTCTGCTCCATGGGGATCTGGATGCCACAAAGGAGAGCAAAGCTTGCGTGTCTGAGGTCAAGAGCTTCACGGCCGCCTTCCTCTTCTCCATCGAGACCCAGACCACCATCGGCTATGGCTTCCGGTGCGTCACGGACGAGTGCCCGATCGCTGTGTTTATGGTGGTGTTCCAGTCCATCGTGGGCTGCATCATCGACGCCTTCATCATCGGCGCAGTCATGGCCAAGATGGCCAAACCCAAGAAGAGAAACGAGACTCTTGTCTTCAGTCACAACGCTGTGATCGCCATGAGAGATGGCAAGTTGTGTCTGATGTGGCGGGTGGGCAATCTTCGGAAGAGCCACCTGGTGGAGGCTCATGTGCGAGCCCAGCTCCTCAAATCCAGAATTACTTCCGAAGGGGAGTACATCCCCCTGGATCAGATAGATATCAACGTTGGGTTTGACAGTGGAATCGATCGTATATTCCTGGTGTCCCCGATCACCATAGTCCATGAAATCGATGAAGACAGCCCCTTCTATGACTTGAGCAAACAGGACATTGACAATGCAGACTTTGAAATTGTCGTGATCCTGGAAGGCATGGTGGAGGCCACAGCCATGACCACCCAGTGCCGAAGCTCGTATCTGGCCAACGAAATCCTCTGGGGCCACCGCTATGAGCCTGTCCTCTTTGAGGAGAAACATTACTACAAAGTGGACTATTCCAGGTTCCACAAGACTTACGAAGTCCCTAACACGCCCCTGTGCAGCGCCAGAGACTTAGCAGAAAAGAAATATATCCTCTCCAATGCAAATTCATTTTGCTATGAAAATGAAGTTGCCCTCACTAGCAAAGAGGAAGATGACAGTGACAATGGCGTCCCAGAAAGCACAAGTACGGACACGCCCCCTGACCTAGACCTTCACAACCAGGCAAGTGTACCTCTAGAGCCCAGGCCCTTACGGCGAGAATCAGAGATATGACTGACGGATTCCTTCTCTGGAATAGTTACGTTCAAACACAGTCTGTTGGTCAAAGGCCCCAAACAGTGATTCAGACGACGGTACTGGCGGAGAGGTGGGTCAAGGCAAGTGGCCACCAGGGACTGAGGCTAGCCTGGTGGCTTCAGAGGAAGACTCTCAGCTCAGAGATGGACGGAACACACTCAACACACCTCCCCATGACCCGACTGCACATAGACATGTTGTAGAATAAGTTATGGGGTGTTCTGTTTTGTTTTGTGTTTTTATAAGACTTGAACTTGCAGGCAAGCCTTGGTTGGGTATTGGACTTATCCAGAATGCTTCTCTTTGGGGAACAAGAATGTTTTTAATGGCATAACAAAGGCAAGACTCTGCCTTAATCTCGAAAAGCTGCTAACTACATGAACACAAATTATATTTTTGTTGCAGTGTAGTTTTTCTTTAGTGTAACTTAAAAGTCAGTATTGAACTTGGTTGAAAGCTCATGATATGCGCTTCAAAGTGCCAAAACAAGAGCCTGATTTTTTTGAGGCCAGTAATTTGTTTGCTAGAATTGATTTTTTTTTTTTTTCTTTCTCTCTCTCTCTCCTCTGGTTACATAAGGGCATTATGTAACGCTAGCCAAATGGTAGCCTCCGGGTTAGTTTTTTATTTTTTTTCTTCATGATGTTAATGGGTTATCTCAAATTTTAAGTTGGACTACCTAAAACGAATACCAAAGATAATGCACATTTTTGCACAGTGGAGCTTATACTAAAAAGGAAGGAAAGCTCCAGAGCTGCCTTGAAATCAACAGACAATGACTTTGAACCTCAGCGAGACCTTGAACTGCCCTCCAGAAAATAGGACATCAACACACATAGAGTCTAGGTAGGGAGCATAGTGCTTTTAAAATGTTGTTCTTTCGTGTGATTTTTGTATTAAAGGAGGGAGAAGAAAGGGAAAGGGAAGTTCTCACACAAGACACACACTAAACACCTCTTCTGTCCTGCGAGCTAGTGCTGGCCAGGCTAATGCATAAGGTGAGAGATGGTGCCGTGCTCTGAGCTTGCTCCAGGTTTTCCCTGTTTGCACATTCCAAAATGGATCCCATAAAATAAGACCTTGGTGGAATTCAGTAGGCATTCTCAAAACTGAGCCACCTAACATGGAAGGTAAATTAAGTCAAACCCTTGCAGTTGAATACCCCTCCCTGACTGCCAGGATGGTTCCAGATGGACTTTGCCTTCGGAAAGATGCCCCACCAGCAGCCCCCTGCGTGGTCCCTCCTGACCAGTCTGTCTGGAGCAGGTCCCACAGCATCTGAGAGGGCTACGAAGGCCAAGGCCAAAGTATGGATGAACCTCTTTGGATGTAGCACATCAGCTTAAGTATCCAAGAGGGAGAGGAACATGGCTTTATATTCACGGTAGAGGGTAGGGATGAAACTGTCTCAGTATTTTAGGGTCACCAAGAGCCATACAAAATAAAACACAGTCACGAGTAAGGGAGATAATGGGCTAAAGGGTTATGGCCCATTGTACGCACACTCATGCTTGAGCATGAGCTGATCCTTGTCCCCATAGGAGACATGGATTCCCAGAAGCCTCTCCTGCCTGGCTGCCTGACTTGCTACCCACCATTTCCCCCTCAATCTAGCTGAGTCACGGAACTCTTTTTTATTTTTTTTGTCTGAAGTACCCTATCTGTGAATTCCGGGTTACTGACTTTTCTTTTGAATTGGAGTCTCAAAACCAACTCTCTCATGGTGTTAAATCCCTGTATGCCATTAAAAAGAAGCTTGTTCTAGAATCCTGTATTTGTGAATCGATGTGGGTCTTGAGCAGCCATATCTGAATGCAGTGCCTGCAATGAGGTCACCAGACCTGCCGTGGTCAGCCTTCAGAGTCCTTGGGTTTGAAGACGGTGGTGTTCTTTTCATGGGAACCAACACAGAGATGTGGATGCTGTTTTGAAATCCAAATTGAGAGGCAGGTTTGGGAAGTTGTCTAGAGAGTTAGAGGAACTGGGACTGAGTGGACAAGACAATCAACCAAAGAGGCAACTGTCTGGCCATGGACACGAGGCTACCGAGGGCTTCCACTGCTGCTATTTCGATATTTTTGCAAAGGAAAATAATCAAACCAAAGAGTATTCAGTCACATGTACTTTCAATGAAGATACAGTGGAGGGTAGGGCTGACCTCCGAGAAGATTCCTCCCCAACACACAGCTGCCACTTAAAGAAAGAATTGAAGTATTTGCAAAGAGGGTGGGCAAGGGGGCAGGAACGAGGGAGGGACATCTTTCAACTTCTTTCTGAAATAGAGAAGAAAAAAAAAATCTAACATTTCTGGTGCACACAGGTTTGTTTGTCGTTTGTTTTTTTGTTTTTCAAGAAAATTTTGCAGAAGCTATGTTTTTAAAAGTGTACATTTTATAAAATTTATCAGATATTTTCATATTTAAAGCCAAATGTAAATAGAAGTCTGTAAAGGGGAAAAAAAATTGCCATGGAAAGTCTGATTTCAGTGCAGCAATTTCTGAGAACTAGTACCTATATGCTACCGGTTAGCATGGTTTTAGCAAATATCTTCCCAGCCTTATAAGGTTTGTATTGCTATGTTCTTCGGTTATTTATTTCAGCATGGGCTGTTCATTTGAAAGCTTTTTTCCTAGTTATTAGTATTGTAACAGTTACAAGCTTTAAGTGGCTTTTATTTTATTTTATTTTATTTTATTTTATTTTATTTTATTTGTGGTCAAGAGCCAAGACACAGGTAATGCACTACATTGTTTTGCTGCATTTTACCTTCAAAACATTTGTCCCTCCTGGGCCTCCTTCCTTCGTGCACACATGCCACCAAGATGCAGATGGAAGAGACCCCGTGAACGTCTGGGGTCCATTCTTGGACGCGTGTTGCTTCTTTATTGCAAGCGAACCCTCGCTGAATTCACGTAGGACTCACTCCCTTTTAAAGAAGTCACTGCCCACGTCTGGCTGGGCATCATATTTTTGGAAGGAGGCATAGATTCTCGGTTATCCTATTTTTAAAGAAAATGTAGACAAAGTGAATCTATTTTGATTATGGAGAAAGGCATAGTTTTCTACCCCTCTACACGTATACTTGAATCAGACATTTCAAAGATGTCACACGATAGCACTGTAGTCCTTTCCAAATTCCTGGAAAAAGTTTTCACCTTAAAAAAAAAAAAATTCTCTCAATGCGTTATTTCTCCCTTTGCTTCCTTTCTTCCCTACAAACTCCCATCCCAAACCTTGATGTTTCTTTCATGAGCTGTACCCAACTCTCCCTCCCCTGTCCCAAATTATGTTACCCTTGCAAATAACAAATGTCAGTTCACGTTGTAAAAACCACTTGGTAAAGGCAAGAAGCTTGTCCTGACTGGTAAAGTGGGTTCTTTTTCACTCTGTGTCTGCTCATGGTAAGGTGGGAAAAAAGTGTTGCATTCATTCCCATCCCCTCACTCCCCACTAGAATCTCTTTTCTGGTGACACTGAGTTCAGCTCTGGTCTCCGGCGAGTTGCACAAGCTGGGCCTCGGACAATCGCGATAGTTCCTATTTTCCCGTTTGCCGTCCTTTTGTACCTAAAGTCTTCCTATTGTACTGCACAAACCATGGATTGTACATATTTTTATATATTATGTCTTATTTTATTATTTCTAAATAAAAACGTAAATGTTGAACACAAATCCGTGCGGGATCTTTGGGCTTCCTCCATGTAGAATCGAGAGCACAAGTTCGCACACAATGGGGCAGAAACTCCGATGCCCTGCATGAATGGAGCCATAGAAATTGCTTGAGTAGGCAGGTGCGTGGGGTGGCAGATTAGTCTAATCCACCTTAGAGGAAGCCAAGCTCATATTTTGTTTTTTACAGAATGGGCTAAGCTAGAGAAAGGATAGAAAAGACAGAGGAGAAACAAGCAAACCACCACAACAAAAAACCCACAGAATATAATAAGGTTTAGATCCATACGTTTGTTGAGTGATCCTAGTCCCTTTTCTTGGAACCTACGCTGTAGGTGGGGTTCTTCCTTATATGTTGTCTCATCTCAAGAGCAAATCAGGACATTCTTATTGCCCTGTGAGACATCAGGAGTAGGCAAATGTGTCTCATAAAGGGCCAGATAGTAAAGGTTTCTGATTTTCAGACTGGGCCATCCTTGTATAATCTCTACAGCTCCTCCCTTGTGGTATGAAAACAGCCACAGATAATAGGAGAACAATGGTGTGGCTGGGCTTCAATGAAACTTTCCTTACAGCTGCAGGGGGTGAGCCAGATTTGGCCTGTGGCCTGTGATTTATGGGACCTGTGGCTGTAGATAAGAAGCTGAGGCCTGATTGTAAAACTAGTGAATCCCTGGGGTGGTATGAGAATGCAGATTTTATCTGAGAAATAACCACATCCCTGGTGAACATATTTTAAGACCCCAGAGACTTCTTTTTCAAAATAGTTCAGATGGAGGTTCCTATTGACCCAATGATTTGAGCCACTGTACCAGGGTTATTATAATGCCTTTTTATTTTATTTTACCTTTTTTTTTTTTAATTTTTGGAAGGGAGAGGGAGAGGAAGAGAGAAACATCAATGATGAGAGGGAAGCCTTGATCAGCTACCTCCTGCAGATAGAGTCCTCATCCTGGTTATGTGCCTGAAAAGGAATTGAACCATGATCTCCTGGTTCATAGGTCAACACCCAACCACTGCGCCATGCCAGCCAGACTAGAATGACTTTTTCAAAAGGTACATATGTACAAGGGAACACCAGTGTTAATGTAAAAAAAAACAAAACAAAAACAAAAAAACCCAAAAAATCCCCCCAAAAAACATTGAAACCTGTAAAGAATTTTTGTGAGTTTATTTGAGCCAAATTGTCAACATATGCCAGGAAAACAGAACCTTAAGGAATTGAGATAATGCTTTGGAGAATGGCAGGTCACATTTGTATTTACACATTGCAATCAAAGGAGGAACATAGGTGGGTTACATGAAATGCATTGGTAAAAGATTAAGGAGATGGGATAAAGCAAAGCGGAGGGAAACCCCTGGATTGGATAAAAAGTAAAATGATGGACACATACTTAGGTAGGTGCAGGAACAACTAACATGATAACGAAGGAATTTGTGGTATCTGTCCTGGTGCCCACCACATTTGGTTGTGCCCCAGGGGGTCCAGAAAAAGGGAAGTTACAAGTTACCCAGACATTTCAAGGGCATGTTTTCATAGATACAAAAAGACAGGCTCAGTTAAGATAAAGGTAGACCTTATCAGTGAAGATACTGCCTAGGATATAACTGCCCACCATAACTGCATTTTGTTAAAGTTTAATTTCAGACCATCCTTTGTGGTTCCTTTAGATCTCTGAATTTGCAAGACCGTCATGCAGGCCTCCCCTGAGCTTGTCAGGTCAGCATGTGGCTCCTTTTGTCCACACCAGCAAGATGCATCTACAGTAAGACCATCACAATACCTGGTTCAGGAATAGGGTGACCAACTGGTCTACTTGGGTGAGATATTTCCCAGGATGCAGAATTTGCAGTGCAAAAATGGGTGCATTCAGGGCAAACTGGGATGAGTCCATCACCTGCTTTGGAAACTAAGAGAAGCAGAAGAGTTGAGGGCAGGGAAGGAGGGGCAGTTAAGAAGAACGAGGAAGGGGAGGAGTTAGAGGAAGGTGAGGCCCATTGGCACAGGAGTGTTGCTAACTAGTAAGAATAATAATGATGGATAATTACACATAAGTGGCTCTCTCCAAATAAGTGAAGTTTGTTGCCTCCAGGCATTGATTGTATTAGAGGAATGGTTTCCTAAAATACACAATTCTCTGCCTTATTCAGAAGATGGTCTGTGTTCTTTAGCGTTTCCTTGTGTGGCACACAAGCTCTTCCTAATAGAAAGTGCTTTTAAAAGTGTGCCCATTACTAGTAAACCACCCATTGCTGTTGATCCAAGGCCAGAGGTCACCAAGCACCATTTAGGTTTCTGCATCTGATCTGCTATGTGGAGAAAATCATATCATTCACCGTAAGGGCTTTGTAACTAGTATGTCAGAGGCAGGCAGGCCAGAAACATGCAGATAACACACAAAGGACATGACTTGGATGTAGGGGTTTTGCGGTGCCTGAACTCATTGTCAGAGGTCTTTTTTATTTCAGATTTGAGATTATATTCTGAGAGACTGACGCTGTTAAGAGGTTCAGTGCCTAAAATAAACTCTATTCAGCTTGACCAAAAACTTATTGAGGAACTAGCCTATGGTTGGTGGTGGTTATTCAAATGTTTCTATCTGGAATTTCACAATTTGGAAAATGGGCATTATAGTTGTATGTTCATTTTGTCTTATTAATGAGAAAAGCAACTGGATTTTAGATATAAAAAATATCCATAACAACGACCAATTTGGGAATACATATGGGGTATGAGGCACTGTGCAAAGACATACTTCTTGCCTTCCCTGTATCACTTAAATATCCTTTCAGGGATGTCACCGTGGATTCACATACTTTGGTAATGGCTGGTTGGGAATGGCTTAAGTTGGTTTGGTAAAACCTCTGCTCCCCTGGAAGCTGCTTTTTTTCTTTCTTTGCTAAATGACCCCTCAGACCCTAGACTCTGCTTCTGTGATTAGGTCTGTGACATCGTCACCTCCCTGATCCTCACACAGGATCCAAAAGACATCCCTGGGGCAAGTGCCTGGGTTTGATCCTGCACTAGGGACAAATGAATCAAGATTCACACGGGATAGTTTTATTCGGCTTTTGTGTATCTAATTCTTGCTGATAGACTTCTACATCTGAAGTCCGCATTGTGCAACGTTTTATTTGGTCCTGCAAACGAAGAGAAGGTTCGCTAAATAGGATAGAGGGGTGTCCTCAGAAGGAGCAGCATTAGACCTTAGACACAGACCCTCAAAACAGACTATTTACCAATAAAGTTCAAAGGCAAGTGTATACACAGCCCTAACAAAGCACTCCTGACAAAGCCACCCTCAGAGGGCAGCCACTCACCCGAAAGCGAGGGAAGGTGGCATCTGCCTGCCAGAGGGGGTCTTAGGGCCTGGAGGCCAGGAGACCCACGAAGCACTCCTCCCTGGCGCCTCCAGCATCAGCGGGGAGCTGCAGTCCCATCCCTCAGGCACACTCAGTCAATGAGGCAGTGGCAGAAGATGCCTCGGAGTTGCCATGGGAACAGAGAGAAGCATCCGCGTACCTCTCTTGCATACTCCTTAATTTAATCTGAGTGACTTTATTCAAGAACCAAAAATAAAAAGTGCACAGGGATGTAATTATATAAAAAGCCGTGTTCGATGATAATAAATACAGTGTGTACTTTTTGCTCAGTCTGCAGCTCGCTTGCGTCTCCCTTCTATTCCAAAGCATTTGAACTTCTCCAAGCAGGAGTCTTCGTTTAGAGTCTGATTGAAGGGAGGCCCAGGTTTGCCAAGAGAGAGGCGTGAGGCTTCCTCCCGAATCTCCAGCCTTGCCTGGCTCATTCTCGCCATCTGAATGCGGAGCGTGCTCACACCGGGCCCTCCGTTCCCAGGGTATATTCGCATTGGGCCATCTGGCGCTGCCTCCTGAGCTCCCTGGTCTAAAAGGTTCTATGGGTTGGGATTAGTTTGTAGGATAATAAAAAACGCAGTGCACAGGAGAAGGAATAATAAAAAAAAAAAAGAAAAGAAATTAGTGGAGAAGCTAACACAATTCTTCTTTTAAAAAAAGAAATAAGATATGCCGAAACTGGTGTGTCTCAGTGGATAGAGCATCGGCCTGCGGACTGAAGGGTCCCAGGTTCAATTCCAGTCAAGGACATGCACCTTGGTGGTGGGCACATCCCTGGTGGGGGGTGTGCAGGAGGCAGCTGATCGATATTTCTCTCTCATCGATGTTTCTAACTCTCTCTCCCTACCTCTCTTAATTTTTTTTTAAGATTAATTAAAAAATAAATAAAATAAAATCCTGTTGCTACTTGCAGTTAGCACTTCCTTTTCAATGGGGAGGTGGGGGAGGGAGAAGCAGCTTCTCAGTGCTGGTGCCCTTGCAACATCACCAGGGCCAGAATTGGGAGTAGGCCCCTGCCCTCACACCTTCCGAGGGACTGAGGGCTTACAGGTGCAGGAAGAAAAAGTTGCCTCCTCGCCCCCCCCCCACCCCCCGCAGCATCCTTGACTGAGGCAAGGCAATTCTGGCTGCGCAGTTGGGCCTGATTCTAAAAGTGCTCAGGTTGCTGTTTCCGGCTGGAGATTTGCATGCAGTTGTGTGCGATGTAGGATTTACTTAGAAAGGAAGATGCAAAGGTGCCAGGCACGTCTGGTGGGCCAGAATGCAGTCCCGGTTGTTCTTTGGGATACACCCTGCCCATCCACCTGATTCAGAGGACCCCAGGTCCCCTCTCAGCATTTTATATCCTGGGAGGCCCTTCCACTGAGGCTTCTCTGCAAGGCAAATACGTCCTCTCTAGGGATAAAGTGGGAAAGGGACTTTTCCCCTTTTGGAGAGCCAGCAGTCTGCAGGTCAAAAGCACGCTGTCTGTAAAATTGCGCTGGTGTGTTGTGTTGTTGAAATGCCTAGTGAAACAGCTGTGTGCTTGCAAAGAAGTGGAACTGAAGGACTTCCTTGTGTTTTAGGTTGGAAATTTTTTACTCTCCTGAATTTAGAATGTCCAGTCCTTTGCACCTAGGGGTATGAAGCAGCCACTAGAGGTGTTTGTGACTCTGTTCATCTTAGGGGCACAGTTATTGTGTAAAATTTAAAAACATTGGCACCTATAGAAAGCTGCTCATGTCTAACAAGGAGGCCCCTGCTAATAACCCATGGCCATTTGTTCATTTGTTTTGCTTAATATCTCAGTGGGTTTCAGGAGGTAAAGAGAGTGAATTAGTGGGGACAGGGAAGAGAAGCCCTGCAGAAATATGAGCTGCGAGAACATTTAGATGTTTCCTGGGGAGGTTGGGCTGAGAACCCTCCTCAATTTCCCACGTACAACTTTCAGTAAAGCCAATGCTGCTCAATACTGGAGTTTCCGATGATTTTGGAAAAACACAAAGGGAATTGGAGTTTTTCTTGTGGGTTAATGTGGGAGGGGAAAAAAGCCACAAAAAAACCTCAACAACAACAACAACAAAAAAAAACCCAAACTAAAACAAACCCAGATACAAACCATCAGAGCCACACAGGCATTGAACACTGAGCTTGAGGAATGTCCCCTTGGTGGTTATTACCATTCCGTACAAAGGTCTAGAAATTCTAGATTCACAAAAGCAAAGATTCCAAACTTAGACACTCAAGGAAGTTCTTCAGTTCCTTTTTTTTTTTTTTTTTTTTTTTTTTTTTTTTTTGTGGGGTTGATAGAGGCGGGAGGGAGAGGAGGGTCTTGTGGGGGAAAAATGTAGCTGGTTTCAGTAGTCACCTAAACAACATGGCCAATCCAGTTTTAGAAATGGCACTAGCTGAACTATCCACCCTGTTTACCTACAGCCTGTCAGCTCCTCTTTTCTAGAATTACAGCCTGTCTTCTAAAGGCCCCACATATCTCTGCTTTCAGGAGTCCTGTCCTTGGTTTTGCCTTCTAGCTCCCAGAGAAAAATCATACTGTCCGATTTTTAAGATCTTGGGGACTTTCAAGTGCTCCATACACCTGAACCCTCTCCAGCTCTCTGCCTATCTCCCAGCCCAGCCTCCTGGCCCACTGATAGTCTCTTTTTGTTAAATTTTCATTAGCAGAACTTTTGAAAAATTATATCTATGTGAAATTTAGCATATATGTTTTCCCTAAAGAAATCTGCAGTTCTATGGCATTCTCAAAGGAAGTCCTACAGGTTTTGTGCACAGATTTAATGTTTTCCAATCTTTTCATTTCCATGAAGATGCATTTAACCCCGCTTAGGGAAATAGTACTTGTAACTAGAGACAGCTTCTTACAGGGAAACGGTTGCAAAAAGTTGCCTTTCACAAGTTATAGGAGACTTTTGAGCCTTGGTTTGCTCACTGGAAAATAAGAGTAAAATCAGAATTTTGTGGGATTTAAAATGAGATAGTTTTTATAATAGTGCTCCATAAGTCACACACACACACACACACACACACACACACACACACACATTAGTTTTATACTTGTGATAGCAATTTTTCATTTTCTAATAGAGACAATCGTCACTGCTAATCAAAACCTTTAAATCAACACACAAAAAAAAGAAAGAAAGAAAAAGAAAAAAGAAAAAGAAAGAGAGAGAGGGGGGGGGGGGGGAGTGGTCTTCCCATTTAGAAAACATTCCCTGAGCTTCAAGCCCCTGGGGCGATGCTTGATGTTGGAGATTCAAAGGTATGACTTTCAAAGTCTGCAGTGGAGTGAGGGAGAGTGAGAACAACAATCACAGCCCTCTAATTTTAGATTTCTATATTTGTGCCCTGGCATTGGCAATCCAGCCCAAATATCTCCAATACAGTGTCTGTGAGAGAGGTGGGAGCACCCGTTCCCCACCTGGCTGAGAATCCAGGGCCCACCTGCTATGTACGTGCATTCAGTGTCAAGGGTTTTTTTGATGTTTTGTTTTGTTTTGTCCTGGAGTTTATAAGGTTGGCATTTAGGCACCTGGACCCTGGCACTGTGGGAAGGAAAGGCGTTGTTCTTGGCAAAATGCTCGGTGGCCTATCAGATTACAGATGGATTTCCTTCATCTTGGGGCATTGGCCTCTATTCAGGGGGCAAGAGGGATAGGATTGCACAGCTTGTTTGGACACGCTGGTCCTTTCTTATTCTCCTTCTTTCCCAGAAAAGAGTACGGCCTCCTGGCATCCCTCCTAGCAGGGCCAATGCCCAAACAAGAAACTCATTAGGTGCCCGATGCATGAGGCTGAACAAGATGGCTTCATTGACCCACAGCCTAGCAAGTGCTTCCTGGAGCATCCAGCCAAGGGAGCGTGGCCTCACTCTCATCCCCCATGGGGTGATGAGAGTGGAGGTGTTCCCATGGGGCTGGCTAAGTAGGAAAGCCTCCCCCACTAACCTCCCTGTCCAAAGTGAGTTCCCCTCATTGGGTTTCATGGAAATCTTTCTCTATCGCTTCCGTAAGGATATCATTTCTCACTGTTTTCATCACCTCATTTGCGGCCAAATCTTTGCCAAATTTTCATGTCACTGAAATCTTTCTTCATAATGGACTAAAATGAACCGTGTATTTTCCTTTGACAAAATTTTCTTTTTTTTAGAAAGAAAACAGTATTCCTGACAAACGATTATGGGAGGCTTATTTTGCCCATCGCCCTGTGCACACACAACACACACATACACACAAACACATATACATACAAATATACACACACATACAAACTCACACACACAGATATACACATAAACTCATACAAACTTATACACACACACACACACACACACACACACACAACTTGTATATACATAAGTAAAACTAAATGCACCCCATATGATTCCCAGAGTCACTTGTAAGGTGTCTCTCTTTCGATATTGGTGGAGCCAAAGAGTAAGTTCAACCCAGAAAATACATACACCACATAATTTTAGGCTTTTGGCTTGAATTATTAATTGTCCATTACATGTGTTATGGTCACAGGGAAGGAAAGAATAATATCAGGGGGATTGTGGGTAATTTTCACTTTTTTCTTTATAAGAAAAAAATGCCATAGATTTTAGATATGTAACATTGTCATTAAAAATATTTCTGAGTAGTTTGTTATAACCCAAAAGTTATCAGAGTCTTAAAGTTGAATATTTATTTTATTTTTTGGATTGTTTTGTTTTTGTGGAAGGAATCTATCTCTTGTTTTTAATTTCTCATTTTATTGAACTGTAGTCAGATAATAAGGAATGTGTTATTTTCTTTAAAATATAATGGCCACTTTTTGTAAATATTGCCAAGACTATTTAAAGTGAAAGTATATTTACTTGCCCTTTATTATAATAGATACAAATTCTATGCATCTAAAAGCTCGCTGTTTATATAATTGCAATAGTCAATATGCTTAAAAACTTTTTATCTGTTTGACATTTAGCCACTGAGATAAATGTGTGTGTCTCTACTATAATGGTGAACTAGTCCATTTCTACTTGTATTCCCAATGGCACTCTCTTCCTGTATTTCTCAATGCTATATTGTTAAGTGTGCCTATGTTAATGATTATTGAATTTCATTGGGGTATTTATACAACTTTATAAAAAAATAACCCTCTTTTTGCTTTTTGCCTTGAATTATTATATCAGAAATTAACATAGTAATGATTCCCTAGTTTTTAAATAATTTTTCCAGTACATCTCTCCCTCCCCGCCACACACTTTAATCTCTAGCTTTTTTGGTAATTTTCCCCTGATTTTTATACCAATTTTTTTATAGTTTTTCTTTATTTCTGGCCCCTTCTCTCTTTCTTTCCTCTTCTTTATGTTTGTTTTTTCTTTTTCTTCTATTGGCATATAAATATATTTTCTTTTTCATTTTAGAATTTAAACAAATCATTCTGAAAATGCCTATAGTTTATTTGCATTTATATCTATTTTTCAATAAGACAAAAATATGCTTTTATCTCCCGTTGCCTTATATTACTTGATAAAAATCAGAGTTGCATGAATTTTAGTGGTTGTTTTTATGTGAAATTTGATGCAAATTCAGTGGGCTCTCTCAATTAAGGAATCACAGACACTGCAGTGATTCAAGTTGAATAAAATCTTTTTACTGCATGGACAGAGGAACCTGAATGAAGCTGTAGATTCCAGGAAACAGGTCAGGTTGTTAACTTGATCTTGAGCACAGATGCCTTCTACAGTCTGGGTTTGGGACTCCACAATTTACCTTTCACCGAACACTGCATGAGGCTCAAAGACCAGTGTGCACTTATACAGACCCTCCGAGTTACTCTGGTGCACGGGTGTTTGAAACTCCTACACGGGACCAAACATTGACAGATGGGCCCCCATCTCAGAGCTTCTAAGTCGGTGAGCTTGGGATGGGACACCAGAATTTGTATGTGTAACATGTTCCATGGAAGACCGACCCGAGGACCCCACACGAGGAACATGTCTAGTGCAATAAAGCCTGAACAAGAGTTCTGGGTACGAGACTGCAATCAGCGAAGTCTATGACCTTGTGAAAGACATGCATCCTTCCACAATCCCCGTTTTTTTTTCAAGTAAACAGGCCGAGGGAGGAGGGCCGGAGGGTTTCAAAGGTCCAGCAAACTCTAATTTACTTTTCATTTCCTCTCCCTACAAAGGCTGTGGTTTATTTGCTATCACGTTTGAAAAAAAGATTGATTTACATTATTGCATTTATCAGTGACTTTGAGATAATTACATAAAAATTATCATTTTTGTTGTTTATATGCCAGTAAAAATTTCATGCAAAGAGATACAATGGATTTTTTTAGAGTCAAAAACAAAAACAAAACAACACACACACACACACACACACACACACACACACAGACAGGAAGAATGAGGAAAGTAAAGTTCAAACAGAATAGAGAGTGGCTTACATAAGTTATGCCATATATATTTATATATTTAAATAATAGGCCTAAACTTAAAAAACAAAACAAAACAGCTAAGTTAAAGAAAAACAGTGAAAGTAAGATAAATTATTTAAGAAGTGCATAAAGTGCTGTGGTGATCCTTCTATGCAGGGAGCCTGGTTGGAAGAGAGAGAAGATTTTTGGTATCAGGGAGCTTTTGGGAATAACCTGAAATGCTGGTATGATTTGAATAGGTAGAGATGGTAGGAGGACATCCCAAGTAGAGGGCCCATTGCAAGCACATGTATAGACCCCAAACACCTAAGTTTTATCTTGATAACCACACGTGAACCATTATTGCCATGGTTGAGGACAGTGATTTTGACCCCAGGAACCTTTAACAATGGCTGCAGACATTTTTGGTTGTCACAGCTTGGAGTGGGTGGGTATTTAATGGGTAATGGACAGAGATGCTGCTGAACATTCTACCTGCACAGGACAGTACCCATAACCAATAATTGCTCAGTGCAGTATGCCAATAGGACCAACACTGAGAAGCCCTGGTGTAAAGTATAGTTACTTTGAGACATTCATCAAGAGTAAGTTTGGAAGTAGTTTGCATATTTTAAATGATTTTATTTATTTGAAATAGAGGCTTGTGAGCAACCGTTGACGTTTTTTTTTTGAGTAAGAGAATGATGCAGCCATCGGGCCTTTGAGAAAGATGAAGTGTCAGACACACAGTGTTGATTGGAGGAGAGATGAAGGCAGGAGCTGGGTGGACTAGGTAAGAGCTTACAGCAATATTTCAGGTGAGAGGTAATAAGTGCTTGAACTTGAGAATGGAAAGGAAGTGATCAATTCCAGAGACACTGCAAAAGAGGAATACAAATGACTTGGCAACTGTTTGAATCACAGGAGCGGGAAAGGTGGCTGGAAGAGTTGAAGATCGTTCACTGCATGGCTGAACTAAGAAACCTGAGTCAGGAGAGAGGACTGGTCAGAGAGGAGGGAATACACATTGGTTTGAAGGCTTGGGCAAGACATTTACAGGTGGTCACATCAAGTAGGCTGCTAGAAGGCAGAAAGATTGAAAGTAACGCTCCGTCTGCGTTCCTACACCTTTCCAGTGGAATGGAATCCAAATTACCACCCTCTCCTGCAACGATGCAATCTTTTCACTCTCAGGTGGGAGGGGGCAGGGGTTGGGCCTCCAGCAGTTCAACTAGAGAGGCCAGTTCCTTCAGTCTCATCCCAGCCATGCATTATGGGAGTTCACTACCGTTTAACAGTAGGGAAGGGGAGTAATGGTTTTTGTTGACTGTACATCATGTCTGCTTTTGTGGACATCTTCCATGACTCCAGGCTTGTGAATTTGCAAGTCACATTTGTTTTCTGGGCATGAGTTCACATTTATGTAAACTACCTTCACATGCTGCTACAAATCCACGCACGTCGACCGCTCAGCACATCCCAACATGTACATTTGAGAGGTTTCCATGAATTACATTCTTTGTTCTAAGCCTGCATTGACTCATTCCCATGCAGTTGCCATCACTCCTGCTGCAACTTGACCCAAGGTGCAATGTTAACCTTGTTATATATGTCTTACTTTCCAGTGGGTAGAGAGGCGGTCCCCCCTCCTCCTGTGGCATGAGGAGAGGTAGAGGAGGCCAGGAATTAATGACTGCCCACAGCTGATGAATATAGCAGCCAGAAACAGGCGTCTTGATAGAGTCATTAGATGCAACCATGGTTTGATTCCTTCTGATTTACATGAGGCACATTTGCTTCTACTCAGGATTTCTTTATGCTTCCAGCTCCATAGAAGCATGCAGTGCTAGAATCCACATATTTTCTGTTTCCCAATCATATATATATATATATATATATATATATATATATATATATATGTATATATATATACACACACACATATACATACACACACACACACATATATATTATATATATATATATATATATATATATATATATATATATATATATATATATTGCCATTTAATTTGAGTTTATGATACAAGTAGATAGACATGGTAGAAGGCAATTAAGTTCTGGTCTGATGCAAAATGTCTTTCTATCTGTGACATTTCTGTTAACTGGTTTGTCAAGGTGCTATATCAGTTGTAGAAGTACATGTATTCCATGAATTTTATTAACTCAGCTGGATTTGATACTTAAGGTCCTTAAGGTACTTGTTTTCATGTCCAACAGTCAACCTTACCCAAAAGGAGGAACACCAGCCTGGGTGATCTGCTGTGACTGTCTTTATGACAAGTCTCACCCAGGAGAGGGAAAGACAAGGCGTCTACCACCTCTCCCAGACCACGAAAGAACCACTTCCAGCCAGACCAGGTGGTCAGTGCTACTGATCTGCCATCCTTGGGACAGACACTTTTTCTGATGGACTCATCCACCCCTTCCTGACCAGGAAGCTGAGAAACTTACATCTGACAAGGCTACCTGTCTGCCTCATTGATGGGAAAATCTATCTGCTGGACACTTTTGCCTGTCTGCCTGCCCATCATTGCCTTTCTTGCCACTTCCGTTTCCTGCACAAACTGCATTATTCACCTTCCCAGAGGTTTAGAGTAATCATCACACATGTTTGTGAGGGGGACAGAACATATCATGATGGGTGGCTTAAAAGTTAGAGAATGAAAAGCTTTCTCAACTTAGAAAATATGGATTCTTGAAAAGCTATGGAAGGGACTGAGATTCCTTGTCTAAAAGGATTAAGATGGCTAAATGCAGTTTTTTATTTAATCACCTGGACTTGCAGGCCAACACACTGGTCCCTGGAGCTTTTTGTAACAAATTAATTCCTTAGGGGCCATCAAAGGAGAAAGAAAATATCTTTAGAAATAAATTCTTCTTTGTTTCATATAAGACCTAGTCACATCTTTCTTCCTCTTATGGTACCAATCTGGAATATCTATTAGGAAATGTCACCTCTGAAAGTTCAGCAGTAATGTGATAGCAATGATTGCTTCTGTAGATGGCATTATTTAGGATCCATAATGAGTAAAACAATGTCCCTACGAAATTTCAAGTAATTCTAGCCTGGCCTGTGTAGCTCAGTGGTTAAGCATTGACCCAGGAACCAAGAGGTCGCTGGTTCAATTCCCAGTCAGGGCACATGCTGTGGTTGAGGGCTCAATCCCCAGTAGGCAGTGTGCAGGAGGCAGCTGATCGGTAATTTTCCTCTTTCATCAATGTTTCTAACTATCTCTCTCCAAAAATCAATAAAAACATAGTTTAAAAAAATAATTCTTCAATGACCTATATTAATCCAGCAACCATAGGAAAGCAAACCCTCTGGGTCATTAGTTGAGGCTCTCCATGAGTAAGGACCATGCCTCTGTTAATTAAGCCAAATAAATCTAAGCTGTTCCGAGTGTCACAACTCATAGTATTTCAGGATATAGATATGTGTTAACTAAATAGCATTCATCTCCTATGTTTACCAGACAATGACTTGGTGTAACTAACAAGATAAATATTTTCAATGGCAAGAAAAATGTGTCCTCAAGGCCACCAAGCTGGCTTTTGGCAATCTTGTTAACTTTAGGTCTTCCTTTCAAAGAATGACAGGAAAGCTTAAATTGTTCAGGATAATTCTGGACAACCTTTGAAACTTATGAAAACTTTTATATATAAAAAAACACACCACTTTTGAAAAGGGCTGCCATGATCTTGGAAAAGTTTGGTTTCTGAATTGTAGGGAGTTCTGACATTTTCTCTTTCTAAAGTAGTAACATCCCTGAGAAGTGACTCATTCTGGCGTTTTTATAAAATCATCTTAAGTACTAAATAAATAAGATGTCAGAGTAAAGATAAATTCTGGATACTGCAATTTGGAGTTACATATGTGTCATATCAAACTCTCACAGGTGCTTGAGCCTCAGTGATGCTGAAGTTTGAAAGGAAATCATGAAAAAGGCGTCAGGCGTCATTGTGCTCATGGGTATGCATAAACCACCTCACCTTCGTTTTTCAGACTGTTTCTACAACAATAAAAATGTCAAGTTACCTCTCAGGTGCATCGAAGTGTAAACAAAATGAAACAAAAAATAATTTTACTGAGTTGTCTTGTAATTGGAATGAGATTACTAGCCCCTGTTTCCCCGTGCCCCCCCCCCCCCCCCCCGCTCCCCAACTTTGGCTGTATTTAGTAAAATAACATGTTTAACGTACAGCAACAAACGCACAAAAATAAAAGCAATTTTTCTCTATGCCACACACTATGAAGATCTCATTTAATCCTCAACAGTACCTTTGAAGTAGGTCAGAGCACCCTCCTTTTCACATAAAGAAACCAAATCAAAGAGATTTTATTAAGAACTTGTTCAAAATTATATTATTATTGCTTGAACTGGCCTTTTAATCCAGACCTTTTTGAGTGAAATCAATACCAATAGCTGTGCTTATTGTACAGGGCCACAATTTGTGTGATACATTAAATGGGTGAAGTGATATTTCCTTATTTGAGATTTATCTGGATTGATATGAGCCATATTTATTCACTTGGAGTGTGTTGCGAAACACTGATCTTATTGTTTTCTCTGTCCACGAGGGTTAGGCTTCGGTGAAACCATTCTGCATTGCCTACTTTGTATGTTAACTCTTACTTCCCATAAGTGCGTGCATCTGGCCCTCAAATTCTGGCCACAGCTTCTAGTTTGAGTTCTACAACTGCCAGTCATTTGTTTCCATAAAAAGGGCACGGCGAGTAGAGGACAACTCTGCAGAGGTCAATGTAAAGGTGTCTGGGAATGAATGAATTATGCAATACCACATGATCCATGCCAAAGAAATTTTCAAACACTGGCTAAGTAGATGCCAAATGGGTGACCACTCCAAAATAGTGCATCATGATCTGTTTTTATGAAGTTCGGGTTGATCAAGGGAAAAATAACTGCCGTCTAGATCACCTAAAGGCTAATCCTGTTAGAAACCCTATAATTAGTTATCTGGCTCCCATTTCTATTTTTAGTTTAAGTGACTTATTGTTCCTTACAGTTTGAGCAAAATCCAAAGTTAACTTTTGTCTCTGGCTTTCTATTCTTCCATTCACTTGTCAATGTCAGAGATTCGCAAAAGGTGGGTCAGCTTCAGGCACTGGTTAAGGCAGACACTGTAAGTTGAGAACTTTGCAGGAGGGTTCCTTGCCAACCACATTCCTGATGGGGTGGAGGAGCTCCCTGCAAAGGGCCATGGGGCACAGAGAGAGTGATCCAACTAGTGATGCCCATAGCAGGTCACCAGGTCCTCACCAGGGAAGAGTCTAGTGCTTGCCTGTCAACCTCTGTTCATGTGTTCTCATCTGGGTAGTACCAGCCTCCATGGGGCAGTGGGAATATGTGTGGATATTTTGGGATTTCAGGATTATAGGATATTTATACTTATTTGTGATATTCAATGCCAAAGCATCCAGGATGCTGCCTTCACTCTTGTAATGTGCTATGGAGCTTGCAAATGAAAAAGTGTCCTATTCAATTTACATTTCCATGCATTTAAAAATATTATTCTACACACATTTGCATGTGTACCTACATATATGACTTTGTAACATATACCTTATATATATGTATGCAGAACGAAAGCAATATCCACCTCAAGAGGTAAACACAGAAAATGACTCATGCACTCATCAGGGATTAACAGCGTCTATCTCTGAATGTTGATTCTCAAATCACTCCCCAAAAGTGCAACTCTTGGGAACAGAATTGCATGTCCCCATCACACCCAACTTGTGTTGAATACTTAGAACAACACTAGGTGTCTAAGAATCATAACCTGCTTGTTGTTTTTGTTAACCTCAAGGCTTGACGATTCTCCCTGGAAGAAGCCATTGTCGGAGGCTACTCTGGGGCGGTTGTAAATCTGTGAGTGGGCCCATGGGCAATGCCTCTTCTTTAGGGAAGGATGCTTTTTAAAGGAAGATTTTTGTAGGCGGTTCTTTTTCCCCCCCTGACATTGTGTCTATATTGGGCTCCACCTCCACATTCTCTCATTTGGCTGCATTTTCAGAAAGCCAACTCACAAAAAGCTAGATGTTCTTTTCTTTGTCCTATACCGGGTGGAACCTCTCCTCACTTATACACACTGTCATAAACAGATGCTATAGAAACACGGAGTCTTATTTTGGGTGGTAACTTGTCTTTCCTAACTTCATGTGGACCCGAAGGAAATTATATCCTAGGAAAATGGAAGATTGCAACACATTGGTGAAAATCCTCTCAAAGGATGTATTACTTAAGAGTTGTATTGCACAGGTGAAGTACTGTAGGGCCTTTCTTTAAAAAAAAAAATATTGATTTTAGAACGAGGGGAAAGGAGATGGAGAGAAAGAGAGAGAAATATGGACTGTTTGCCTCCATTTCACACTCCAAACATGGATAGAGCTCACAACCTGGGCGTGTGCCCTGACTGGAAACGAACCAGTGACCTTTCGGTTCCCTGGACATCACTCAACCAACTGAGCCACACTGGCCAGGACTGGGCCTTTCTTGAATGACCTTCTTGTGTGCCTGGGCTAGGGCTCTGGCTTTGTATTGATATTATCCCCAGCCGAAATTTACAACATCGAAGGAAAAAATAGAGTTTTATAGGAAATACTTTCCTGAGAGTATAAGCTATAAATTAGGAAGGAGAAAGAGAAATTTTAATGGGGACCCATCTCTTGCTTCTTATTGGAATAACTGTTGTAGCAATTGAACACTCTGTGTGTTGCCCAATTCTGTGGCAGGATCCAACGGTTAAAAAAAAAAAATCTTTAGATCATTGGTACTTAATTTAACATGAAACTTCAAATTATTACTTTATTTGTGAAACATAAAAGTAAAAATGCACATTTATATGTCTAGCAGTATCTACATTATTAAGTGCTTTATTTTCTAGAGGGGGGATTTTTCTCTAAGTCTAATATGAGCATATCCTCGCCAAAGACAAATTCTCCATTAGATATATCATAGTATTTTTTAAAATATATTTTTATTGATTTCATAGAGGAGAGGAGAGGGAAAGAGAGATAGAAACATCAATGATGAGAAACAATCATTGATCAGCTGCCTCCTGCACGCCCACCACTGGGGATTGAGCCGGCAACCCGGGCATGTGCCCCTGACCATAATTGAACCCAGGACCCTTCCTTCTGAAGGCTGACACTCCATTCACTGAGCCAAACCAGCCAGGGCTCATAGTATTTTTAATACTTTAGTTTTTTTAGAGTAATGTTAAGTTAGTAGCAAAATTGAGAGGTAGGTATAGAATTTTCCTGTACACCCTCAAACTTACCTACCCTTCCCCATTACCAACCCCCCGGGCAGAGTTGCATTTGTTAGAACTGATTAAGCTACCTTGACACGTTATATTGACTCAAAGTCCACAATGTACATGAGGGTCACTCTTGGTGTTGTGTATTCTATGTGTATCACAGTATTTTAATACTTGTATTCTAAGGCAGAGATTGAGTGCATGGGATTCCTACAGAGCCAGAAGCCTCCCAAACATCTACCCGGTCCCATAAGTGAAATTATGTGAGAAATCAGAGTTTCTGCTTCATTTGTCAAACTCTTTCATATTCAATCACGCTTCCTGGTTTTATTTCAGACTGGAAGTGCCAGAAAGTAGCAAGAAAGGGCAGCTCCAGCCCTATGGAAACAAGAAGTTCTTAAAGGCTCATGAAAACATAAAACCCTATTGTGAAATGTCTAATCCGGTTGCACAAATTTAACAGTTTTTAATTCACACTTCTCCACGTAGTTTCCTGTGGGGGGTAGGGGGAACCCAAACATGATCCATGCTTTTTATTTAATTTAGTGAAGAGAAGTAAAGGAGTTAGCAGTACCCTGGAACATCCACCCAAGGGTGTCTGAGAACACCTATGTCCTGAGAACATCCAGACCTGTGCTCTGCCACGACCTGTGTCCCACTCGCTGCTCCCAGGATGTGGCTCCCAGCAATGTGGCTCATGCAGCCTATTTCTGTAATAAAAGATAAAAGATAATATGTTTATATGAACAGATTAGGTATCAACGCTTTCCCTTGGGCCATACAGATAATTTTTACTGTATCTGATATCCTATAGAAGTAATCGTTGCTACCACGTTGTCTAATTTTGTAGCAAAGAGACACTCCTTGAACTCTGAGCACAAGTGGCTCTTTATTGAAATACAAATATTAAGTCAACATCTTATTTTGCCTATGGAGAAGCTCACATAAAAGAAAGCGAAAGAGCCATTTTTTTAGGGGTCAAGTGTTTTCAATATTAGTCAGAGTCTTCACTGTTTACCCGTATCAGCACTCTGGCACTTCCCTCTTACTTCCTCCGTCTGATGTCCTCCTCCTGCATATTCTGTTTGCAGTCTAATTACTGTGGCATTGTGGCCAGGGCTTTGTGTTTCATATCCTCTAGAAATCTCAAGCTCTACTGACTAAAATCTCAAAATTGTTTTAAGTTTTTCAAAAGTTAACAGGATGAGATATTGGTTTCATCTGTACATGTAAAACCAGTTTGCTTGAATTAGGTATTTGTAATAAGTCACTGGCAATTTTTTTTTAAAAGCTGTGTGCCTGATAGATAGGACCAGAAGCACAATTTTTTCACTTTGTAAAACTTGGTTGTAGAGATATTAGTACAGTGCTGTTCTCTAGCCACGCCTGTTCTAATTCACGGTTCTTCATTAGATAGCATCAGCATTGCCGGTGTATCTTAATGTGGTGGTCTCTTTTACCCTTTAAAACCACAGGGCCCGGCTTCTAAGAAGAGTCAGAGAGCAAAACTGTAATGAAGGTACCTGTTCCCTCTCTTTCACTTTGCCTCTCACAAAACAACTGTATTTAGGGAATGACTTCATCAGCCTTCAACTCTATGATTTGCTACCTCAACATAATTCAGGTGTCCTCACAATTCTTCACATAAGCAAAAAGAGAATGTGGATCAGAGTTAGAGCTATAATTAAACTATCAAATACAGTATATCCATGTGCATATGTGTATATGTACGGAGGTGGGTGGGTGGGTGTGGGTGTAGGTGTATGTGTGAAATCCTTCCAAAACTATGCCAAAAACGTTTATGGTACTCACCTCTCTGTGATGGGGTTATGAATAATTTTATGTTAATTATGAAAATTATATGCATTTGCTATGTTTTATAATGATGAACATAAGCTTAGGGTGTCATCAGTGAAATGCAATTAACATTTCTCTCTGCTGAAAGCCCTAATTTCATATTCAACCACCAAGTTATTTGTCAGATGTGGGAACTACTCTCCAAACAACAGAGAAACACATGGTGACACGTGATGTAGGAGGAAAGGCAAAGCACAGTGTGTGTGACCGAGCAAGGCTAGGAAAGCCATCAACATGCAACAGATTTGGAAAAAGCTACAGCCACTGAGCAAAGTGTGGTTAGATCTGATGAAAGGATGTTAATCTAAAGTCTTCTAAGAGTGGTGCACAAAAGTATGACTGTCACCTTGCAACTTACTATTTTTGAATAGTTTTAAATCATCTTTTGTAATAGACTTAAAGTTCCATGGTAATAAGAAGTTCGTCTGTTTCCATTACATCATGTCTCCCCACCCTGCATCCCCATGTCATGTGGGACATAATGGTGCTCATTAAATATTGAATGAATGAATGAATGAATGAATTGAATGAATAAAAAATAAACAAATAGGAAACCTCTTTATTTTTATATTTCTAACTTGTAGCTTTTCTTTTGGTTTCTTTAGCCTTTTCTTTTGCCCAGTCCTTAAATGTTTGTTTTTTTGTTTGTTTGTTTGTTTTTGTTTTTTCCTCAGAAAAAAGTTTTCTTTCATCTCTTGTTTTCATTCTATCCATTTCCCCCTGATTATTTTCATTCATTAGATGGCTTTTGTCAACCATGTGTGCAGTGACTCTTGAATCTATGTTCCTTAACTTCATCTTTCCCTGGAGACTAAAATGACCTTTCACCTTCTATTCAAGATCTCTACTAGATAAGGTTGTCTAGGCAACTCCAGGTCAACATCCAAATTCTCATTTCCTTCTGTCTCATCCTATAACTGTTCCCTAATAGAACCACTCATTCCCCAATTGCCCCCTTGTTGCTTCTTTTCCCCTCAACATTCAATCAGACACCACATTTTATCAGCTTCACCTCCCAATTATCTCAAGAATCTTTTCACTTGCATCGCTCCCACCTTCTCTGTCTTATATAGGCTCTCACGTCTCAGCTGGACAACTTCCTCCATGTTCTTCCTGTCCCACTCCAACTAGTACATTTTTGTGTGTGGCTGCCAGTTTTATTATTATTATTTTGAATGCATAACTTTATTTTTTTATTTTAATTTTTTTTATTGTTGACACTATTATAGATGTCCCCATACTCCCTGTGTCCATCTCCACCCAGCCCGCACCAACCTTCCCCCTGGCCATCACCCCACTGTTGTCTGTGTCCATGGCCTATGCATATATCATTATTAGTTTTTTTAATATAAATCTGCTTCTGTCTTCTTCTTCTTAATAAAACTTTCCATGGCTGCTCATTGCCAATAAAAAAATCCAACGGTTATCATTGAGGTTATCATGAAGCCAACGGTTTTGATCACCTCATTTTGTCCATGCTACAATGTTTTCTAAGTACAGTGGTTGCTTTTGCATGTCCCTGCATGCATGTGTTGTCTGTGTGTGTTACCATATGTTTCTTGTTCTTCCTGGAATGTCCCTCATTTACTTTTCAGGGTCAAATAATCTCCCACTTTGGTTGTGAGACCCAGTGCTTTCTCTACTGAAATGATTTTCCTTGAATAGAATTGTTTCCTTATTTGTAACCTTACATAACTTTGTCTGAATCATTAAGATAATACTATTTCAAAACTAAGGAATGGACCCAATTCTCAGGGTTCTGATCAACGCCAAAAACAGTTCAGATATGTACTTAAATTTTTTTAAAAAAAATATTTACTTCTCTTATATGTTTCAGACTTTGTCGTAAATGTTTACAAATATTAACTTATTTAATCTTAGTGGCAACTGATGAGCCAAACACTGTGACTCCTGCCACTTAAAAGATGAGAAAACTTAGATGCAGACAGTAGAAGTCACTTGCTCACTGTTGCACATGGGCGGGACTTGAACCTGGACAGTCCAGCTTCCCATTCGATAATCTTGCCGCCGTCAGAAACGTGCCTTGTCCTACAAACGAATGATGGTCTTCAAGGCAGGTGCCCCACTAGAAGGTCAGATGAATGAAATCATTTCCTAGTCGGTAGTAGGGAACCAGTCTCCTTATTGTTCATTCAACCCTCAGTGTAGACACTGGACCTTTCCTGAGAATCGCAATGCTTGCCGCAGGCTCAGAGTCACCCAGCGTTATGGTCCCTTCACTCACTCGGTGCAGAAGCCAGAACACCCTGTTCCCACTGAGCTGGTGTCTCCCAAGTGGAGGCGACAGCCCTCATTAAGCTTTATGGAGCCATGTGCAGAAGGGAACTCGAGTTGCTTGGAGACTCGCTGTTCTTCTGTCTTCCCGTTGCCCCGGATATTTCCTGGGCCAGAGCTCAACAGTTGAAAGTGACTTTCCCTTCCTGGACCGTTTGGCTTTGAAATCGTTAAACATGTTCCAAAATGTGTAGGCTGTGCACCAGCCATGATCTGCTAGGATATGTTTCTTTTAAGATGGAATGGCACCCACTGTGTGGCCCACCTCCTTATGGTATAGAGTGTAGCTTAATGGTTAATAGGTTTGGCCTGTAGGTTATAATACACATCAGCATGTAGGTTGTTCTTCCTTTGATAAATGCTAAGTTAAGAGGGGAAAAAAAATAATCCTTGCCTAACAGATATAGACTCATCAAGCCTTTCCTGTTATAGGTCTGCTTTTCCTTTCTGATTACAAAAGCAATAATTTCAAAAGCAATATATTCATTACTACTTACTATTCAAACATTCAAACACAGCATAGGATACAAAAGACCTCTATAATCAGCTTCTCACAGAGAAATAAAACTAATAGTTGGGTAAACACCACTAATTTTCAATACACACATATATTTATACACGCACATTTGTCATGCAATTATTCAGAATAATTCTGAACAACATTAGGTTGTATTAGAAATACTATTTTAAGCTTTGCTTCTTAACTGGGCTACTAAAATTAAAGTGTTTTCTTTTTTTTTAAGTCCTCCATATCATTCTTAGGATGTTCTTGACCACTGAATTGAACCAATAAATTATACAGGGACTTTGCTATTCCTCTTTATTTTACTCACATGCACAAATCTATCCATCAAACTCATCCACAGCATACATCCCCATTACCCATTTACTTATCTGCATATGCATTTTCATGGCTATTCTATCTTAAGAACCCTAACCGCTAACATTATCTGCAACTCCCCCAAACAAATAAACAAACTGAATACACACACAGAGTAGATGGGAAAGAAACAGATCTGTGGATAGGATAACAATGGCCAGAGTTTACAATGGATTAATCTCTTCCTCTGTCCTTTGCCACCTTCCATAAGTATTTTTTGAACACGTCAAAACATCTGAAAATATTGGTTGCTTGGGGGTAACTCCCCCTTAAAGACAAGCAGAAAAATCACAGCATCATCAGAAAAGGGGAAACAGAAGAGTGAAGGGATCATACCAATTAAAAAATATTTGTAGAATAGGGGCGCTTTTAGCCAGTATAACAGACTAATAGACTAGGTCTCTTCCCTTCTCTCCCCCTCCCCCTCCCAACCCTTGGCACCACCCCTCCTGCCCTCCTCCCTTTCTCTCTCTCTCAAGTTTGGGGGTTGACTGGGAGCAGAGCAGAAACAGAGAAATTGTACTGGGAACATGTTAATAACTAAATTTAAATGACTGGCTTGCTTCCCTCCCTTCCTCCCTCCCTCCCTCCCTTCCTCCCTCCCTCCCTTCCTCTCTCCTCTCTCCCTCCCTTTCTTTTCTCTCTCTCTCTCTCTCTCTCTCTCTCTCTCTCTCTCTCTCTCTCTCTCTCTCTCTCTCTCTCTCGATTAATTTAAAATTAATGGGAGGAAATCTTAAGGAACCAGATTTCAATATAAGAAAATTTATTTGCAGTCGTAAGTGTACCTGAATAACGTTGGTTATATCGAAAGATAGTGAGCATAATGATGATGGTATTGTAAACAACAAAAACAGTGGTTAACATGTACTGATCACTGTCAGGTACATTACATGTCTTATCACATTTAACCCTTATACCAACCTTATAAACTAGCTGTCTTTTGTTATTCTACTTTTGCAAATAGGAGGATTGTGATATTTAAACTTTTTCACTCCCTTACATCTGATAAGCGTGAATACAAGGAGACACTGTATTGTCGGAGTGTATCCTACCTAGAGACAAAACTCCTAAGCACTTTGTTGCACTGAATGGTAGTGACTCATCTGTTACTGAATGAGCCATTAATTATCTGGATAAATATTTAGCAAGCTCTCCAGTGTATGCCGAAAGCCATTGTGATAATAATACAGTGGGATTCAAATGGCTGGTGAGCTGTCAGGTCAGAATTCATTGGCTTCATAATTTATGACCGATCCAACACAAAGTGCACAGTTTCTGGGTTGGTGATTTTCAAAGTCCTGCTCAAAGATCTTCACAATTCTTGTGACACCCAATCCCCTACCACACACACACACACACACACACACACACACACACACACACATTTCAGACATGACATAACTAAAAAAAAACCAGTGGACATCGCAAGATTCCATCATCTCAGACGGGATACATGTTTCCGGTGCCTTCAGAACTCCCTCTGTACAAGTCTTTCTTGTCATAGTGACAACAAAGAGCAGCCGTTCATCTGTGATGCTGCCCCACTCTGTTCCTGGGAATGAGGAACCCTGGGACCAACACTGGGCAGCCCCTGTGGTGGACCAGATCCCTGCCTGCCTTGTCCTCAGCACCCAATAGCTAGGGTGCCCGAAAAACTTGAGCAAGATTAGTCAATAAGCTGCAACATTGCACTATAACACGTAATACATAAATAAAATACAATACATAATAAATATAAATAATAGTAAACATCATCTGTTATGTAATGTCAGGTTCTCTAAGGATGTAGCTTCTATCTCTCTTTTTTAATCCTCACCTGAGGATATTTTTCCAGTGATTTTTTTTTTTTTTTTTAGAGACAGTAGAAGAGAGAGAGGGAAAGACAGAAATATCGATGTGAGAGAAACACATCAATTGTTGCCTCCTGTACAAGCCTGACCAGGTCCCGGGCCCGGGAGGAGTCTGCAACTGAGGTCCATGCCCTTGACCGGAATCAAACCTGGGACCCTTCAGGCCACAGGCTGATGCTCTGATTACTGAGCCAAACCAGTTAGTGCAGGATGTAGCTTCTCAACATGCGTAATAGACTTCTCTTTTAAGATATATATTGGGATGCTCTGTATTTTCTTTTTTAATTTTTTTTTTTTTTAGAGTTGATTTTATAACTCACAAGAGAGGAAGTGAGAAAGGGAAACATCCATTTGTTGTTCCACGTAGTCATGCATTCATTGGTTGATTCTTGTATGCACCCTGACTGGGAATCGAACCTGCAACCTTGGCATATGGTGACAACGCTGTAGACTCTCAACTCCAATAATTACAGGCTGTTGTTGTTCCTGTGATTAAGCCCCAAACCAACTGAACTATCAGGCCAGGGTTGCGTTTTCTTCTGTCTGTTTTCTAGGGTGTGTATGGATATGATTGAGTGTGTGTATTAAATGACATAAATGATATATTTCCTTCTAAATTTTGCTTTCCTGGCACATACAGTTTCTGAGAGGGATTTGTCGCTTGAATGTGTAGCTCCTCACAATGGCCAGGACAGAGTTCTAGCCAAACAAGCTTCCAGAATTTGCAGAAATAGGATGAGAGAGAGGTATTAGACTCAATCCTTAAATTTTAAAAACCTATTTAAATTTCTGAATCTCAAACTAATTCAAAGTTCTGAAAATCCCATCTACCAGAAACATTTTACATTTGCATCTATTTCATGGAATGCATTGTGTGTGTTTACTTTGTATGGATTCTTCCTCAACACCTCCTGGGACCACCAGGAGGAAACTCAACCAGAGCCCCTTTGTATTGTACCTCCTTGGATTCATTTTCTGGGTGGTGTGTTTTTATTTCGGTGAGACGATTGGTACTCATTCTGGACTATGTTTTCAAATACAGTTTATGAGAGTTCAAGCGGGTTCTGAGTCCTGGATTTGGGACTCGTGGACAGCCGGGTGGCATGTGATCACCCTGTCTCTTCCCCGGCAGCCCCGGGCCATTTTCCATGCCATTCAATTAATGGAGTTTCCATTATGACTAATTTACTGTGCCCTAAATATCTTCCTTCCGAGGGGCAGAGAGGCATTATTTTAAAATAGAAATGCCTAGAAGAAAGCTCTTTCTTTTCTTCCTAATGTGTCATGTGCCTTTAGAATGTGTGTACATCACTCAGACACCATCCACTCCGTTCCTGGTGGTGTGTGTCATTCTCCACTTCTGTAAGGTCAGTCTTCAAAGTTCAGATGAGAAAAGGAGCAGAAAGATTTGTGGATATTTCAGAGTCTAACTGAGGGAAAGCAATACCTTTCTCTCTCTCTCTCTCTCTCTCTCTCTCTCTCTCTCTCTCTCTCTCTCTCTCTTAATTAATCTCAATTCAGTTTTCTACTCCAAGAAAACACTGGAAACACATTATTTCAATCACTTATTAAAGAGGTAAAAGGCTTACTCAGCTCCCCGAGTAAGCTTTGGCAAGACAGCAATAGAGTCTTTAATTAATTACGGGAAGTGACTAAAAAGATATCAATAAAGATTTTATCCAGATGAGGCTTAAATTACTTTAGAGGATTTATTAAAATCAATATTATTAATAAAGAATGATAGCTGAGTTCCCAATATGCATAAAGGACTGATTCCTTTGAAATTCTAATCTAAATTGAGATCTGGCTCTAAGGTTTAAAAGAAATCTATGTGACATGGTGAGTTGGGTCAGAGTTTTCTGTTTGTTAAAGATGGACCTCTACCGCTAGCCTGTTTGGCTTGGTGGATAGAGCATCAGCCTATGGACTGAAGGGTCCCAGGTTCGATTCTGGTCAAGGGCACTTGCTTGGGTTGTGGGCTGGATCCCCAGTAAGGGTGTGTGCAGGAGACAGCCAATCAGTGATTCTCTATCATCATTGATGTTTCTATTTCTTTCTCCCTCTCCCTTCCTCTTGAAAATCAATAAAAATAAATTATATATATATATATTAAAAACGATGGACCTCGAGCTAGTACTTGGGAGGTATATAAAGCCTGAGGGACACATAAAAATAATTGGAAAACATTTTTATTGTGATCAGCACCTTTTCTCTGAATTGTATAGATTTAAGGTTAGCTCCAGAAGAGAAGACAGAGTCTTGGGCCAGGACTTAGAGTAATTAACTCAGAGTCATGGTTTTGCTCTAGAGCCAATGCCATTGCCATGGTGACCTCTGCAGCCTTCCTCATTGCCAAACTTCCTTTTCAACTCAGGAACTTCTCCACGTCTTAAACCCGTGGACCATTTTTTGGGCCGCCAGTTATCCTCAAACTAGAATTTCTTTAGCAAAGCTTTTATATCCAAAGGCAAAGAAGCTCATTTGTTGGCAGGCATCTAAGAAAGGAAATGGGATTTGGTATTGATGTTCTAACCCTTTCAAGTTCAGAAAGGGATAAAGCAGATTTCTGTATGAAAAGCTCTTTGTGCTTCACGGGCAAATAGAAGTGGCCTGGAATGACACACATTTGCACAGATCTCCTCAGTCCTAGAGATCATAAGCCATTGCAAGTGACAGGGGTCCTAAGAACACATATGCCTCACATGGCAGTGGTGTTTGCTCTCCTTGTGCAGTTTTGTTTATCTTTCAGCCTTGGTAGTGGTCTTCTGTTTTAGCAAACCATTGGGTCATGTGTAGTAGGTTGCTTTCTCACCATCTTCCAACAGTTTGTGCCCCCTTTAGAATGGCAGAGTGTTTTTTGTTTTTTTAAACATGATATCCTCTTCCCATCAGTGTTACCTTTACGTTGCATCATGTAAATATTCTATTACTATGAATCACAAGACATTGCTGATATTGATGTCATATGTAAAAAAGTTGCTCCACAATGACATTTGTAACTCCATACTCTACACCAAATACATTTTCTTTTGCAATAGAACAGCAAACTCATTAGTCAACAGAGCCAAATATCAAGAGTACAACGATTGAAATTTTTTTTAAGAGCCAAATTTGTTTACTTAAACTTCTTATAACACCACTTCTTCAAAATAGACTCACCCAGGCCATGGTACTTTGTGAAAGGGCCACACTCAAGGGGCCAAAGAGCCAGATGTGGCTCGCGAGCTGCAGTTTGCTGACCACTGCAATAGAACATTTAAAAATAATAATTTAAATGTGAAGACCTAGCTATCTATACTCTCTTTATCTCCTAACTCACCTGTCCAAAAAGTCCTCTAGAAAACAGAAATAAATTTACAACAAAAAGGATTTTGCTGATAGCATTTCCTGATTTCCTTCTTCTCTCCCTCACTTCCTTCCTTTGCTTCTCTTCTCTTCCCCTCCTTCCATCCTTTTCTCCTGTCTTTCTGTCTTCTTGATGAATATTCGAGTAGAAGATTCTTTATATGAGAAATATCGAGTGGAAATTTTACTTTGCCTCTAGCTTCCCCTTTTCATTATGTTATCAAATAGATAGATACAATGATACAATCAAAGGTGACTTCTCATTTGCATCAGACTTTGTCCATTTTCAGATGGCGTTCCTTTGGAAAGAGATAGCAGGAGTCACACCCATCCCAGATGTTTCTGGGGCATCCCCTATGTCAGGGTTCAGCCTTAACTAGTAAACTCACTCAATGATGTTGTCATTTGGTTTTAACACAACAAAGCACAGAACATAGAAGTTGATGAACATTAATCACAATTAATATTTTATAGAAAAAAAAAGTGTTTTCTGAGCAATCGTTATTCTTATGGACTAGATCTTTTAGATACCATCCATTAGAAAACATGTTTATTTTCTTAAAAGGACTTTGCTTAGGTGAGCAAATGTTGAGGATGAGCTGTGCCTCAAGGTATTATTCCAGAAACTTCTCCATCAAAGTTAGGAGGGTCAGATTTTCAAGGACCCAGAAGTATTCATTCTTCCGTCTTATGTGTTTATCAATCAGGTGTCTGCATGGTCTGATAGCCTGTTACCGTTAATAGCACTTTACTGAAACACACCCATATTTCCCTGTTTACATATTGTTCGTGGTGGCTTTGAGTTACTGTTTTAGAGCTGAATAGTTGTGATAGACTATTTTTCATCCATGAAACCTATTATACTATCTTGCCCTTTAAGGAAAATGTGTGCTAACACCTGGTGTAGATAATCAGCTTCTATTGATTTAGCTGGAAATTAAATGATTTATTCAAAAAATATGAAGCATTTATAAAGTTTCAGACATACAAGAGAAGCAAATGCTTTCTGCACAGAGCTAAAAGTTAGTCTAATAGACACAGAAAGAACAGAACAAATTCATCTATACCCTGCTTACTTAAAAAATATAAAAAAGAACATAAGTATTTCAATATTTCTCCTTACTACAACTTCCAAGAAAAGAGTTTTCCAATTCATCTCATATATGGGACTGAATTTTGGCAAAGCCTCTATTATTCAAAACTCAATAGTCTTTAGGGGTCAGACAGAAGAATCAAGATAAGAAATTGTCTCCACTTTGGCAAAGAAGAAGAGAAAAATCCCATTTTTGACAAATCAACAGGTACAAAATTCACATTTTGTTCCACGAGGCAAAAATGAATTAGAGGTGTTAACAGTATGATCTTAATTGCTGGCAAGTCATATGCTTCCTTACAGCACTTCTGCCATTGAAGGTCAGAGTCACAGGAGGCAGGATAGACAAGGATTGTGATTTTATAAACCACCCAATGATGGGAGTATGTCCAAAACTAGTATTGATTCTGTTCTTCATGCTTCAGAATTAATGCTCACTCTTCTGAGGAATTGGATAAAATCACATCTGTCATAAACAGTATCAATCCAGTGTCTTGTGCATTGACAACATGAAAAAAGCCAGAATAGAGGTCCTGTGTTTTAAAAATATTGATAGATATACAGGCCAGCTCCCAGGCTACTTCTTTCCCTTGCAAACTAAGAACATTCCCAGAGAAGTGAGCCAGCTAGTGAAATCTGCCAGAGCAAAAACAATGTAATGCTCAGAGGAAAAGCCATTTATCAGTACTGTTATAACTTGTCCCTGGTCTCCCTTGCCTCACTTCAGAGGGTGACATCATGCAGATTTTGAGACTCTTATAGGAGAAAGGTATGTTGCTCTCTAACCTCAAATATAAAGACGCTTTGAACTATTTAGGTGTAATATTCAAAACCAGGGAAAACATTTCCCAACCTCCCTAAGGCATTTTCAGCCTCATGCAATGGAAACCAACTGACACGAACTTTGGCACTAAATTCATGGAGACTATACCAACAACAATTTCTGGTTTTCAGAGATTAGGTGATGAAAATATCATTGGGAGTATGTATATATTTTGTTTGAATTCTTACCATCAATAGATATGTTTATATGTGTTTGCATACCAAATTGGAATTATTCAATACAATGTCAAGTTTGAGGATCTGATTGTCTAGACTTGCTTATTAAAGCCAATGTCATTCAAATAACATAGCATCACCATTTGTTCTCTTGTTCTCTTCTGTGGTTCATCAAAGTGTGGTAGAAGGGTATAAATCTATGAACACTCTTCTAAACCATTACTTGTCTTTATACCATCTGTGTATATTCTCACTGTGTGGTATCATAGTGCCTTTCTCTCTCTCTCTCATTTGCAAACTCTTGTACTCTCATACCTGAGCAACTTCAAACATCACAATGATTTAAGTATTTCATGCAACTTATAAAACCAGGTCAAGGTATACCTGTAAATATGACACACATACCACTTGCTAATTGGGTCTTGTTTAGTTGAGAGTCTCATGGAGTACATTAGTGGTTTTTGAATTTCTGTGGGCATTGACAACAATGACAATACAATGTTATGTATTTTAAGTTCAGCCATGGTAAGATTGTTAAGACCCCCAAATTTCTAACACCCCCTGGTTTCCTGCTCTACTACATCTAAATTAGATTCCATGGGATCCCCTTTTGCTAATGGTTTAGAGGGCAGGCCTTTTAAAAGCAGTAGCAGCTAATGACAACTAATTCAAAAGCCAACGTCTTTGTGAGTACATCTGCCTACCTCAAATGGAATTTGGCATTTTTTCCTAATTTCTCAGAATCACTAGGAATAAAGACACGTAACTTTCCAGAAAGGAGAGAGAACAATGTGTTCTCATGACTGTCTGATGAAGCAGCTGTAATTGTTTAATATGTTTACAATAATGGATGATTTTTATACACACATTTTTAAGCTAGGGAATAAATATGTAAAATCCTGAAAAATATAATTATATTATTCATCCCCTCACGTGAAACTCTTCCACTTAAGATAGATTTATAGAGAGCCTTATTTTTTTCCAAATATGAAGAAAATTTATTTTAACACATTAATATGTTTTCACTAAGTTTCTGTTTATTTTCTCTTTTTAAAAAAATATTTTATTGATTTTTTACAGAGAGGAAGGGAGAGAAAGAGGGACAGAGAGCTAGAAACATCGATGAGAGAGAAACATTGACCAGCTGCCTCCTGCACACCCCCTTCCGGGGATGTGCCCACAACCAATGTACATGCCCTTGACCGGAATCGAACCTGGGACCTTTCAGACTGCAGGCCGACGCTCTATCCACTGAGCCAAACCAGTTTTGGCTGTTTGTTTTCTGATAAAAAAAAAAAATTCCAAGCAGCATAAAGTTTAATTCACCAGGAGAGATCCCTCTTAAAAAACAAAACAAAACAAAAACACCATTGGGGAAAGTTGGGCCCAGGTTGGAAGGTAAGAATTTGTCTCCTCAAGTTCATCGGGTGGCCTTTCTGCCATTGAGGTTGGTGGTGCTGTAATTATCTGTGAAGATGAACCTTGCCTGGGACACAATTTGAGGTGATCAGCTGTATAATCCCCAGTACATGAGACAATGTGGAAAACAGGGTCACTTACCTTGAATAATCTTTGTAGTCCATCTTCCGTACTATCGTACACACTGTGTATGCAGTGCATGGGCTTACCATCCTTTCTCTCTCTGAAGAGTTAGAGGTCGTTTATTAGTAGCAAATGTAGAACTTCCCATTTCCCTGATTAAAAAAAAAATAGCTTCCAGAACACACTTTCCTTATTAGGGATATTAAGTATGTGACAAAAGTAATAACAGAAATCATCTATCATTTAGTTATCAAAACAGGGCTGTGGGCAGTTTAGTTTGGTTTGATTTTGGAGAATCCTTGATCTCATTTCCATACAAATATACAGACTCTATCCAGCTACTTCTTTTATACAATGCCAGTGCAGGCAACCCTCAACCACACTTCCAGATTATTCACCATTTATTTTAAGCACTTGAATGGTGATGACACAACATCAATCCCCCTTAAATAAGTATTATGCTTTTTGAAGGAGCTAAGAAGACAGCTTCGCCTTAGACTCAAATCATGATCCAACCCACATCAAGGCTGAGGTCCTGCTCAAACAGTTCTTGGCTACCAGGTCCCGATTCTGAGAGCCTTCCAGCAGCCTCCGTCCTCAGCAGCAAGCTATTTATCAGATGCCAATGAAATTAAAACATCATGACATTTAATTTTTAAGACAACAATTACTTATTTCCTTACCAGAATTGGAAAGAGATAAAGTGAAATAAACAGGATTAAAATAAAACAAACCTGCCTCTCCACACCCCCCCCATCCCAATAACCTCTGCTATAAACATTGTTTTCTTTTCTGCAAAGCCCTCCCTTTACTTGTCAAAGAACATCAGAAGTTCAGTTGGTGAAACAGAAAGGAAGTGATTACTCTTATTATAGACTTCTATTACCATGGCAATTGTGGCATGGAGACCTATTTTACATAGTCAAATGAGCATCTCAGTCTTTTGCAGAGTGTGGTTCTTTGCTTCCTAGGAGTGGACATTCTGGGAGAGCCAGAAGGGTAAGGGACCCTGGTGATTCTGTTCGTCTGCCAGGAGGAGAGCCTGCCTGGCAGGTTTAGGGGAGTGGAGCCTGAGTAGGGTATTCTGCAGCCAGTGGGAACGCCAGCTCCTGTCTTGATAACTTCCTATTTGGCAAATTCAACGTGTGTCGATTTATAGGCAGCAAAACTGGAAACAGAAAAGCAGAACCACAGGCTGCTGAGCTCAAACTCCTGTCTCGATCCATGTTCATGTGTTTTTTCTAAGGATTTTGCCACGAGTGATCTAGGACCATAAGATTACAACTAGTAGGCTCCCGTGTGGGTTAGTTGCCCAACTCAGGGCAGAATCATACGTTGATAGTGATGGCAGAGAATCGGAGGGACTTATCTATGTACATGTCTTTGTCCCTTCACCTAAGGCTCAATGTACAAGCTGTTCAATTAGACATAGGTGTAGCCCATTGAATGTAAGCCTGGGTTCTTAAAATTCCCCACTTCAGCCAGATTCCTGCATGTGTTCACAGTGGGCTTCACACGTGACCTCAATTCACCACCTCCCCTCATCTGTTAGTGGCTCCCATCTTCCAAACAGCAAGAGCACATCAATTAACCTACAGACTGTGCATCAAAGCTATTCAGAACATTACCTTTTGTAGCCAAGGACTCTTGGTAGGCATACTCTGGATGGTTGTCACCAACACAGTCTGTCATCAGCTGCTACAGAATTCATCCATTCGACCTTTCATTCCCATAACCATTCTTTCAATCATTTACTCAACATTACCATTGGGAGACCTTCTAGGTGGAGCAGTTGGGAAAAGAGGGCGGATTCCATTGGAGGAGTGATTTCTCATGTCTGTTTTAGTGAATGGCTTTGATGTTTAGTATTACACCTGGACCTTTCCAGCACTCCTGAACAACACAATCCATTTTGTGAACACACAGATGTGCACACATTTATGTGTACCCGTCGTCATTTCCCTATATAAATGCAGAGGAACATTGAGGGAGAAAATTCCAAACAAGACAATTCAAAAGTTGCTTGTGATCACAAAGCATGTATATTTTGGGCACTAGGTTTGCCTTCCCAGTTATGTTAATATTACAATGAATTTGCATTTGCTGAGCATGAACCAGTTTACGTCGGAATAGGAGAGGCAGGCTATGAAAAGGAAAGGAGAGAGAAGTGGCTTCCAGGGATCAGGGCAGCATATGGCTGGCCAAGAGACATATGAAAACATGCTCAAAGTCACTAATCATCCGAGAGATGCAAATTAAAACAATAATGAGGTGCCATCTCACACCTGTCAGAATGGCAAACATCAACAAATCAATCAATCATAAATGCTGGCAAGGATGCAGAGAAAAAGGATCCCTCGTGCACTGTGGTGGGAATGCAGACTGGTGCAGTCACTGTGGAGAACAGTATGGATTTTTCTCAAAAAAAATAAAAATAAAAACGGAATTCCCATTTGACGCAGTGATCCCACTTCTAGGAATGTATCTCAAGAAACTAAAAGCACGAATCAGAAAGGAGATATGCACCCCTATGTTCATAGCGACACAATTTACAATAGCAAAGATTTGGGAGCAGCCTAAGTGCCTGTCAGCAGATGGGTGAATTAAAAAACTTTGGCACATCTACACAATGGAATACTACGCTGTGGTAAAAAGAAAGAAATCTCTACCACTTGCAACAGCATGGATGGAACTGGAGAGCATTTTGATAAGCGAAATAAGTCAGTTGGAGAAAGACAAATATCACATGATCTCACTCATTTGTGGAATATAATGAACAACGTAAACTGATGAACAAAAATAGATCCAGAAATAGAGAAACATCGATCAGACTGTCAAACCTCAGAGGGAAGGTAGGGGAGGGTAGGGGTAAAGGGGAAAGATCAAGGCCTTGTATGCATGCATATGGGCCTAACCAATGGACACAGATAACAGGGGAGTGACAGTTTGAGTGGGAGGGTGGGAGCAATGAGGGCATAAGGACACATATATAATACCTTAATTAATAAAGGGGAAAAAAGCATTTTACAGTGAACTCTGGGTTACCCACAGAATCAATAAAACTTGTGCAGTCCCGAGGCTCATGGTTGACTTGTTTACGTAACTATATTTATATCTCTATGTTTTCCTCCCAACGTATTTTTCCTACAAAATACTTTTACTGATATATCATTTTTAAAAATCTGCTCTGATAATACCTAGAAGAAATGTCTGTGTTCTCTGCCCACACGAGCAAGTGGAAATGCCCTTTTGTCTATTGTGTGGGCAATCTCCGCGCATATAAACGCCCATGGATACTGAGGCACCCAGTGGCTTCCAGCTCAGGAACAAACCCGGGAACAAGATAAATCATGCAGCTGTTCCCTTCCTCCAACCAGACACTTGACCCCGGGGGAGGGGAGGTGTGGTTGTTAAAACAACAGAGCATCCCTTGGCTGAGTGGACGAAGAAACATCGTCCAAGAGTCTCCTTGGAAGGGGAGGGCCTGACATCTTAGCACAGCCTCAGCCTGGTCCTGGAGCTGGACCTGGACAGCAGCAAGCATTCCGTGCAGAGCCCAGCCCGCTGGCCCCTGCCAGCCCCTTCGGCCTTCTCTTTGGAGCAAAGTGCTTCCATTTGATGGTCAGTAGGCCAGGCCAGAAAAAAACTGCTGTCACTGGCTTTGGACAGTGCAGACAATTTCCTGGGGAAAACACCACTTTATTTCTGCTTTCCCTGAATCTGTTAAAAACATGTTTGTTTTGGCGTTTTTCAGCCCAAGTGCGATTTTGAGGGCTGCGCAGCTTGGGAGGATTACGTTACACCTTGTGACCGAAATGAGGCTGGGAGGGAGTCCACCCCGCAGCCGTCGAATCCTGTAATTACGGGTTCAGATAGAAGGAGTAAGGTGAGTTTAGATCAGCTCTGTGTTAAGGATTTACTACGACATATTGAGTGTGACTTAAGACATACAATATGTTTGTATTATACGCTTTGGGCAAAACACAGGAGACCTGCCTGTGTCGTAAACAGATCGGATGTACACACTGTGGGGTGTTGGGTATAAAATAGCTTGGGAACTAGAAGGAAGCAGGAGCTCAGACCCCTCACCTTTCAGGAGAGACTGCCCCAAAAGGCATTTAGGGGAGCTAGTCAGAGTCACACACAAAAAGTAACACTCAGGTTTTACTAAAGAATCTCATGAATTTCAACCCCATACACACAAATCCATGGGGACACACCTGATCCTGAGCAAAATCTCCCATCTTTGACAAACACACACACACACACACACACAGTTATTTAAAATATAATATTACATACAGCACAGGGCAAAAGTGGGCTTACAGTAGCGAGTATGTGATACACAGTCTATTCTTATGCTATTATTTATCAATTAGTGTATTATCTTCCATATGAATAACCATAAACCTACTTTTGCTCCACCCTGTATGGACTGTGGAATTTGGGTTGGTTTGATTTTAGAATTGCTGACCCAGAGTCGCTCTGAGTCACTCACAGTGGCTCTGAAAATAAAATGTGAACACACTGGGGGAAGAGAAAAAGATACTGGATAAGAACCCGTTCTTGCCCTTTGTAGCGGTGGAGGGAAAATCCTGAGCAATTTTCTAAATATGAACCCAGCTTCCACTGCTGCCAAGGAGGGTTCCCTTAACAGGACAAAAAAAGGGTGAAAGGGTGAACAGCCTTTGCTGTAACAGCTGTCCCTTTATTAAAGCTAGGAAGCATAGTCTCTGAGATGACCATTACCCTGGAAATAAAAATCACAGGAGATGTACCTACTCCTCGTGTGAAATGCCCACTTGTTCAGTGTCAAAAACAGGAGCCTGTTTTTACACACTTGCATTTATTCCTTTGGTTCTCTGTGGATCCAAAGGCATCAAACACTTCCTCTTGAAAGACAAAAACCCCCCTTCCCCCCACCCTCCCTTACCTTCCCTCTGAGGTTTGATAGTCTGATCCTGTACATTCTTTATAAAAGTTTGAGTTAGGATGAATGCAGCTGGTCTTATGTATTTGTATCCACTTAGTCATTTATTCAAATATTTAATGGACACTTAGAATATGTCAGCTACCCTGCTAGCACTGGAAAAGAGATAAAATATGTTATCCCAGATCCTAGAGAGCACGAGGTCTACCCAATGCTTTAAAAGGGCGGTCAATAGTAAGATAGCAATAAGCCTACAATGCTAAGGGAACATAAAGTGTGGGCTTGAAACCCAGACATGGGAAAGGAAAAAGATGTGAGGAAATATTTCTCAAAAGAGGACACTCAACTGTGACTTTATCATGAAAAGGGATTAATATAGAGAAGAAGAAAGACTAAGAAGGGTACATGTTCTTCTTCCTAGATCAGAGTAGATTATATAGAAAATTTAGTACTTAGATTTTACCTTAAGATTAGAATATATTAAAAGTTTTTAATCAAAGGAGAGAAATGATCAAATTCAATTTAAGAAAAGTCTGTGTAGGTTTCTTGTCTATTTTTGATGTGGAGGTTTAAAAAATTATTTTGAGAAGCAATATTCACCAGTGGTTAAAACCAAAGAGTCTGAGGGTAGACTGCCTATGTTTGAATTCTAGCTCTTCTAAGTAATAACTATGCAACTCTTTTTAAAAATATATATTTTATTGATATTTTACAGAGAGGAAGGGAGAGAGATAGAGAACTATAAACATTGATGAGAGAGAAACATAGACCAGCTGCCTCTTGCACACCCCCTATCGGGGATGTGCCTGCAACCAATGTACATGCCCTCGACCAGAATCAAACCTGAGCCCTTTCAGTCCTCAGACTGACGCTCTACCATTGAGCCTAACCGGTTTTGGCCGACGATGCAACTCTTTGAGAAGTTCTCTCTGTGCTCTCATTTTTTTCTTTTGTCATACCCCATGTAATTTTTATAAGAATTTTAACATATGCAGAATAAATTAGAATAGTATCTAAATAATGAGTGAATAGTACCTGAATAATGAGTGAATGCTCTTAGAAAAAAATTGCAATGATTTATGGAGAAAATCAGGAGAATCTGAGTTAAGATAGTGCAGTTGAGGATAGAGAGAGGAAGTGGTCTAGAGAAGTATTTGGTAACTGACTGGATGTAAGGGATTAGAAAGAAGTGGAGGATGGGAAGAGCCCCAGATTTCTGTTTTGTGTGCCTGGTGGGTGGTGTGTCTCTGTTTACTACAATAGAGAATACAGAGAAAAAAGGTCATCTGTGGGGAGAACTTTGGGCATTTGATTCTGTTTTGGACATTTACTTGGAGTTGTCTCAGCATGTCTAAATAGTAGGTCCAATAGGCAATTGAATATCATATTTGAAAAAAGAAGAATGAGTGGTTTGGCAGGAGATACAGATTTAAGGGGTCCTTAGCATATTAATGATAATTGAAGCCATGGAACCGATGAGCTCATCCCAGAGAGTGAATCGAATGAAGAGAAGGCCAACAATAACACCCTGAAAATATCTAAGAAGAGGGTAGAATTATAAATCTGACAACAGAAACTGAGAATGAAATAACAAAGGAGAGACTCCAGCTTCTGGCCAGAAATGATAACGATATTGCATTAATCCTCCCATTACTAACAACCATAAAACCAGAAAAAAATAGATGAAATTACTGTTTTTGCTTGTTGGATCCTGTAGCAAAGTTCTGTGACCCCTGAGGGAAGGACAGCTAATGAGGTGAGCACTGTGATTGGTCCAACTGTCTGCCTGGAGGCAATTTCTGCACAGCAGTCCTGGAGGGAGAAGCCAACCAGGGAACCATGGTCTTGGAGAATTGAAGAGGGAGAGCTGGAGCTCATGGCTACTGAACTTGTGGAGCAGAGTATTAGAGAGAAAGAACTGGGCAGCAAATGAGCTCTTAAAATCTGCACAGGGATCCTATTGAGAATTCGGTGAACGCTAAACTGCCCATGTGTGAGACGATAACCCATGCTCATGAGCAAAATAAAACCATTGGGTAAATAAAAGTCACCTGTGGAGCTATGAGAAGTGATCAGAGAATGGACAGGGCTGTGCAATCTTTAATCTTTTCCCAGCTGCAGTGAAGAGATCTTGTTGAATAAAGAGTATGAATATTCAGTAGATTTAAGTCCACACATTAGGAGAAAGACATACCTAGAGACACCCTATCAAAGCCTCAAAGCAAACGTTAAAATGATTAAACCGATATAAAAGTAAATGAACTCCTCATCAGAAAAACACTCTATAGACAGGGAACAAAGTCCGAAGACTCAAACACTTGATATCTGTAAGTCCAGTATTTATGAATGGTAACAATTTTTCCAAATATGATGCAAAGTATGAACTAATGAGATCAAGAAGCTCCATGAGTCCCAGCAAGAAGAAATAAAAAGAAAGCCATTGCAATGGACATCAAAATAAAGATAATTAAACAAAGAAGCAGGTACATGTGACCCTGACCAAGAGACAAACCAGTAAATATAAATGGACTTAGAAATATATAATGGAATTAGAAGACAAGGACTTTTAAAAAGAAGAATTACAACTATTCTAATTTTTTTGTAAGGCCCCTTTTTTGTAAGGTCATATATTTCCCTATGCTTTACTCTCTTTACTTATATCTCAGTTTGTAATTATACAGCTCTATTGAGATTTTTATTTACTATTTTAGGTATCTTTGCATAAAAGCAGGAAGCACATGGCTTTGGTTCATTGTTGTATTTCTAAGGTTTACAGAGTTGGTGCTTAGTAAATGTCTGTTGAGTGGATTTATGAATGAAGGTTGGAGGTTGTCAGGACAGTGCTAGCATATAAAGGATTAGAATGAATAGAGCTGTTTCAGGAGAAACACCTGAAAATACTTTGATAAGGAAGGTCTTTGAATAAGGGAGGAAATTATTAGAATATTAAGGAGGTGAGTGTACTCAGGTTACCGTTGAATTGTTGAATGAGTCATCTATATGAATGAATACTCACAATTTTAAAAATATATTTTTATTGATTTCATAGAGGAAGGGAGAGGTAGAGAGAGATAGAAACATCAATGATGAGAGAGAATCATTGCTTGGCTGCCTCCTACACAATGGGAGTTGAACCTTGACCTCCTGGTTCATAAGTCAACATTCAACCATTGAGCCACACCGGTCAGGCAATACTCACATTTGGGATAGGATCATGAAGGCTCCTGAAATGGAAACGTAAGATTATGGTTAATGTATCAACAAACAAGTCAATTGATAGACCAGTATCATGAAGAGTAGAGCATCTTATAAATGAATAGCTCTGCCTTAAAGAAACAGATTTTTACATATGGGGATAAAGGAGTATTGTTTGGAAATGGCCCTGAAGTCTTAGAGTAATGGTGCATGGACTTCCAGGCCCTATGGTATTTGCAAATGTGAAATTAACAGCCTCTATCTAAGAGGGTTGCACAACACAAATACCTTTCCTCCAGGGCAAACAGAGCCCACCCTATAGACCTCAGGATGACATTCAGGGAAACAGCTGAACCAGATTAGACTGGTCTGTGGGCTGAAAGAAAGAGGCTGCAGGGATTTAGTTTGATGGTAGGAAAGAGGGTCTGATCTCACTCCCTGATTGCCTTTTAAAAATGTTTTCAACTTAGAGTTAGGCAAAGTCCACGTACATACAATAAGCCTCAGCTCTAATCCTTATGGACAGTCCTTCTGGCACTTCATGGATTTGTCAGCCTTGTGAGTGATAAGATGCTTCTGTTTTAAACTACCTTGGCTGCAGATAAAACAGAGAAATGAACCTTCTCTTTCCTTGAAAGGGCATATTAAAGGTTGTGTAACAGTGACTACTTGAAAGGAGTCCGTTTAGAACATTGAATCCAGAAGATGCATTAAGTGTAAGAACTGGACTCATAAATGCACACACATACTTTGGGTTACAGGACATAAAGTTTCTAGGAACCATGTTTACAATGTCAGTTTCCACAAGGAAGGCCGCACGCTTTCTATCATCAATTAATAACTATGAACAGGGATTGATTTTGTAGCCCTTAGGGAGGAGGGTGAGATCATAACATTTGATGGAAAGAATGACAGAGATTTCTAAGGTAAATTAGATGTGGAAGTGCCCAAGCTTTAGATAGGATAATATGTGACTAGTTATAGTAGCAAAGGGGCTAGATAATGAAAGAAATTGCAAGGAAGACATTGTTAAACTCGCAGTTTTGCTTTTATTTATCCACTCAGCCCATAGCATTGAGCATCTTCTAGGAAAAGATGCAGGAAATGCTGCTTTGAGCAAAGCTGGCAGGAATCCATGCCCCATGAAGTATGGAGTCAGGAGGCAGCAGGTAAATGGTAATGTTAACGCAAACAAACAAACAAACAGAAAACACATTGAAACATGTAAGGAATTATTGTATAAAAAGTAAAATGATGGACACATACTTAGGTGGACGCAGGAACAATTAACATGATAATGAAGGAATTTGTGGTATCTGTCCTGGTGCCTACCACATTTGGTTGTGCCCCAGGGGCTCCAGAAAAAGGGAAGTTAAAGTTACCCAGACATTTCAAGGGTATGTTATCATAGATGCAAAAAGACAGGCTCGATTAAGGTAAAGGTTGACCTTGTCAGTGAAGATACTGGCCTAGGATATAACTGCCCACCATAACTGCTTTTAGTTTTAATTTCAGACCATCCTTTGTGGTTCCTTTAGGTCTCTGAGTTTGCAAGGCCATGCAGCCCTCCCCTGAGCTTGTCAGGTCAGTATGTGGCCTCTTTCGTCCACAATACATAAAACAAATAAGTAAATTTAACTACTTTGAAATGAAGATCAATGCTATGGATTAAAGCCAGTAAGGGAATGGGATAACGATTGCCACTTTTGGGATCTGGGATAAAATTCTAAACAGGCATTTCAGGAAAGGCCTCATGGAGAAGGGGTCACTGGACAGGACATGGAGGAGGGGAGAGAAGGAACCCTGGGAACTTGTGGAAGAGTGTTTCTGGCTGAAGGGTCAGCACATGCAAAGGCCTGAGGCATGAGTGTGCCTGGTGTATTCAAGGAAGAGTGAGGAGGCCAGTGACAGAGTGAAGGGGGTGGAGGTGTGAATGAACAACAATGAGAAGAAAGGAGGGAGGGAAGTGGCATATCATAGAGACTTGGGTGTGACAGCCTTGCTAACTCAGAGACCTAAAGTAACCATGAAGGATGGTCTGAAATGAAAACTTTTTAATACAAAAGCAGTCTATGGTGGGTAGTCACTTCCTAGGCAGATATCTTCCTGACAAAGATCAACTTTGATCTTCTAGGAGCCCCTTCTCTTTTTTTCATCTAGATAACAAACCTTGGGAATGTCAGGGTTACTTGTAACTTCCCTTTTTTCCAGACCCCTCAGGACACAGCCAGGGCAGACCACTAACTCCTTCATTGTTATTGTTAACTTGTTAATTGTTGACTGTAAACTATTGATATTTTATAGCCACCTATGTAAAAGAAGCTATCATTTTACTTTTTATCCATTCCCAGAGGTTTCCCTGCTTTGCTTTCTCTCACCTTCATAATCTATCACCAATGGATTTCATGTATCTTTCCAGGTTTGAATGTTTCTTACATTAGTAGACTTTGTGCACTCATATAATTAAGAAAGTGTTTATAGCATTGATAGTTTTTAGAGGTTGAATAACATTCATGACACACCTATAGTTTGTTACTCACTCACCAGAGGACTGAAGCAGTCCAGAAATCCTTCAATCCTTAAAGCTTGGGAGTATTATAAATAGGGGTGGGTTGCAAGATTTTGTGGGCATCTCAGATACCTCGGTTGGGGTGAAGCAGAGGCAGCATCACTAAGGAATGGATTGCACATTTGGTAATATTTGACCCCAGAGGAAATAAAATATGGCTTCACCTCCAATGTAAATATTGGTCAGTTCCTACCCCATTAAGTGTTCCTGAAGGCAAAGATTTTGGCCTATCAATCATAATAATACTCCCATTAGCTCTTAAACAACATGTTTGAATAGGAAACTGCCTCTCCCTATATGTCTCTCTCTCTCTCTTTGTCTGTTGATGATTTAGAGACAGTAAGATCTCCAGGCTTATCTTGAAAATATTTACTCAGCTTCTTTTGGTGATTATAAAAGCATATGTTTCTCTAAAGCGAAGGATGATAGAAGAGGAGGAGCACAGAGAACCTCTGTCTGGCCTAATGTTTTCCTGAAAGGTGACAGAGGAGATTAGCAAACCAACATTGAGGAAATGTTTTTGATTATTTGCTCCATTCAGTGAAACAAAAATAAAGGTATAAATCTCCATCTGGTTTCATTTTATCTTCTCCCATTAGGTTCAGACAGATTCCTACCCAAGGCTTTTTTGTTTGTTTGTTTTCTTCTTCCTTTGGTTTTGTCTAGTTATTTTCTTGTGTTTCTGACTTGTGCTTATCCATTGAAAAGCTCAACTATGAGTTTTTTAAAAATGGCATAGAAAGATAATGGGACAAGAGCATCACGGTTGTATTCCTTCTTTGCAGTGGCTTGAGCAAAAGAAGAAGTAGAAAGTCATGGCTGATAGAAATTATTTTAAAGGCCTTAACCAGTTTGGCTCAGTAGATGGAGCATAGGTCTGCAGACTGAAGGGTCCCAGGTTCGATTCCAGTCAAGGGCATGTGCCTTTGTTGCAGGCACATTCTCAGTGGGGGTTGTGCAGGAGGCAGCTGATCCATGTTTCTCTCTCGTCAGTATTTCTAACTCTCTATCCCTCTCCCTTCCTCTCTGTAAAAAAAAAAAAAAAAAAAAAAAAAAAAAAAAAAAAAAAAAAAAAAAAAAAAAATCAGTAAAATATATTTTTTAGATGATTTTAAAGGACAATTACAGGAATTTTACTAGAGAATCACATTGGTCTATTAAAATTATACTTTCCATGAATTAACTGTCTGTCCATATTTTAAAGCAAGGATGCCCTTACATGAGAAAATTAATTATTGTTGTTGTCTTTATGTATTAACCCTGAGTCTATCCCAGGCATCATATGAAGGGCTCTGCGTTCCATGTCTCACATGATTATTAGTTCAAAAATCTATCTTGCCTATAGTGTGACTCTCATTTTGTAATAGAATATAGAGAGCCCAGAGAATCCAACAAATTTAATAAAGATCTTATGAGCCTTTGATGAATGGCAGACATTGCATTTGCTTGCAAAAGTGACTTCCTAAGACCCATTGGTAGAAAAAATTTCCCATCCTGGCAATTGTTGATGTGACTCTATGACTTTGAAATGGAGATCCCACCATCACAAAGATGTATTTTTCCAACCCTTTGAAGATACTATAGCGCTTGTTACATGAATTCATGTTTTTGATGGTGAAAAGGAATAAGAATTTGAATATCTTAGTCTAGTCTTGTAGCCCAACATAAACATCTACCACTAAAACATGGGAGTTAATGTACCTGAACATGTGTGTTGATCTTTATACTTTCCTGATAAGTTTCCAATCTCAGTTCTTTCTTTTGTAATGTAAATGATCTGTGTATATAATTTTATTTTATTTCAACATCATTGGCTTCATGGATATTTTTTAAAAACTGTGCAATTGTTATTGTATTTAAAGTAATTATAGGTATCTGAGGTTACTCAGCAGCAGATCTTTGCAAAAGGAAGAGTGAGTGATGTTTCCATTCTGGTTATGAATATAGCCAGAATGGGGATACTATCACATGAAAATATACAGAAGGAACATGATATCCTCCATGATAGAGATCCTTGAGTTTTAATATTTCCTATTAGTGGGAATTAAAATATTAAAAATGCAAGGCTCCTGAATTCCAAAGCACTTTGCCATGCACCCATAATATTCCAAACCAAACCAAATCAAGTAAAAGACCTGAAAAATATTTATATTTTTTAATATATGGAGTAGTACAAAGATAATGAGTGTAGGTAGGCTAAGTGCTTAGAATATTTGACAAATGTCAGGATTTATTATTATTATTATTATTATTATTATTGGTGAAATATAGCTTTGAATTCAGTATTTAGAAACATATACTCCATAAGAAAGATACTGAGAAATTAAAACTTTTAATCATAGGTAACTGGTTAATCTCTTCATCTTTTAATTACCCTGAGGTTCAAAAATAGCAATCTTGAGTTCAAGGTTCTATACCTTGAATAGTTGGTGGCCACACCATATTTTACTGGAATACAGTCCATGACAGATAATGGACTTTAAAGCCCAAATATTTGCCATTCTTGGGAGATACTTTGCCTTAAGAAATGAATGACTAATATTGTAAGCTAATATTCAGTGCTGAGATAGTGTTGTGGTCAAACCATATTGCTCAGTTGGGAACTCCTTTTATCTTGATATTGTTAAAAGAGTTCAGATAACTGGAATCACTAGGAAAAAAGATGAGCCACATGATTTGTGAAGAAAGACTAAAGGAGAAATTAAAGAGGCCAAATACATAGGCTTTGCCTACTGTGTATGGGAGAAGGAGTGTGGTAGGATTAGCAGTATATACATCACTGAAAAGCTTAAACATTTATGAGAATGATTACGTGATGCAATAAAAATAAATGCAGTATTACTGCTTTAGAGAATGTGGGAAATGTAAAAACAATATTACATTCATTGAGTAGCTTTCCTGTGTCCTAGAGTGATTACATCATCACATGAGGTCTCCGGGGTACTAGTGGAGATAGTGGAGGCTGTTTTCTGTTTGGAGCTAGACTAAACTCAGACCAAGATGGAGTAGTCCCTCACTCAGGGGTCAGAATGGAACAAACAAGGCTGCCTTGTTTTCATTGGAATAGAAGATCATTGTGTATGGACTCCTATGAGATTAAAACATTTGAATTAATTATTATCAAGAAGTTCTGGGCTTAACTTTGATTATCAAGAAGTTCAGAGCTTAGTTTTCTTTTTCTTTCTTTTTTTTTTTTTATGATTCCTGAGTTTTCAATAGACATATTCGAATAAAGGGAAATTAATTAGCTATCTATTGCTGTGTAACAAATTACCTCCAATTGTAGTGACCAGCACATGTTTACCACCTCGTGTGAGTCAGGAACTTAGGGCTGGCTTGGCTAAGGATTCTGGCTTAGGGTCTCTCATGAGGGTGTAGTCACATCACAGAGCCTACAGCCACCTGAAGGCTAGAATGAAGTATCCACTTGAAGGATGGCTCCCTCATGCAGCTGGCAGGCACACGCTGCCTGTTGGCAGAGGTCATACTTCCTTACCACATGGATTTCATCACCAGGCCATTTGTGTATCATGACACAGCAGCTAACATTCTTCAGAAAGAGTGATCCACGAAACCACAATGATTTTTATGACCCAGACTCGGAATCCACACCCCATTATTTCTGCAATATCCCATTGCTTTCACAGCAAGCTCTATTCAGCCTGGTGGAAACTGTACGTAAGCATGAACACTAGCAGATGAATCACTAGGGGTCATCTTGGAAGCTGGCTAGTAAAGGATCCTGTGTCAATTCCCATTTAACACCTGACATTACTTTCTTTTTCAAAATTGTTCTTTCCTAACTCCTCCATAAAAGGACATGGGGCACCAATCTAGGTGTTCATGAAACCACTGTCCTTAACTAAGCTTCCTTGTGTATAGTCATTGAGATTTGATAAAATATTTTTCACTTATCAATCATTCTCATGCATTAAATGCTTATTATGATCCACTAAATCTCGATCATGACCTTGAGCAAAACACATTGATTGGTTGCCTCCTGCACATGCCCCAGACTGCAACTGAGATACATGCCCTTGACTGGAATTGAACCCAAAATCGAACTTGGAACCTTTTGTCCCTCAGGCTGATGTTCACAATGGAGAATATAATGAAGAAACTAAAGATCAGAGGGGAGATTTCATGAGCTTAAGTTCCTGCAACTAGGATATGGTCAAGACAACACTCAAATATAAACATTGAACCCTAAGGCACTCCCCAGAAGTTTCTTTTAAACCTAAGTATCCATCAAAAAGAGTCAAACTTTTGGCAGAAGAGTGGATCATTTAGAATTAATGATATTCTCATATTTTAGTAATACTTCTTATTGCTACACACTATTGCCATTGCTGCCATCACTGTCAACTTCTTCATGTCCAAGTCAGTAGTGCTGAGTGAGGAAATATATCAGTGGATTCAGTCTTAACACCTTCTAGATGATGTCATCTATCGATACAAGTGGCCTCCTTATGAATGGGTTGGGTAGATTATGCAAGTGATGTGCTGTGGGTAGCTGTGGAGTTTCCCATTTGTGCTGAGTTCTCAGCTCCATTGGCCACTCTAAAACTGTGCCTTAGTTTCTGCTTTCTGCTTAACATTCCAAAATTCCAGATACCTAGCACAGTATCTGACATGTGTTAAATTTCTGATGAATGACTAAATGGATGGATGAATAACCAAGTTTTACCTTATCCCCAGCTTTCATGGACAGATCCTAGCTAATTCTAACACCACCACCACCACCACCACCACCATTATCATCATCATTATCATATTAATGATTTTTTTAGCACATACCGATGCTAGACATCTTACATTATGATTTCAAAATAACGATTGTAACAATCTTATTGGTTTTGTTTTTGTTAAACATAAAGAAACTGAGCTAAGTTAAATGAAGTATAGACCTAGTAAGTGGTAAAGGAGGAATTTGAAGTCAGTTAGAGATTGCACGTGCAACTATTGCCTTATATTCTCTCACCAGTTTGTCCCTGGAGTTCAGGCATGACTAAACAGCTACCTGAGAATCTATTTCTGCTTGCTATATTTAAAATGACCACTCACAGCTTGGCTTCTCTCCTATTATTTTCCTCTATCTACTAGGAATAGCTTTCTCTATCTTTCCACCTTGCTTAGATGTTACTTCACCTTATTTTAAAGAACAGTTTAAAGAATTAAAGCATCTGTGAGATAGAGGGGAAGTTCCTACAGTGTTGTTTTCTTAGCCAGGTCATTGTCACACAACTAGAAAAAGTATATTAGTGACCAGAGCCACATTTGCCAATGCCAGTAGTTGACATGCCTGTACTTGGGTTTAGTAGTCTAAAATTAAATTTGCTCATCACTTAGGTTATAAATCTTTCCTTAAGAGAAAGAGAAAAAATCATCAGCCTCCATAGCACCATCACCTCTCTCTCTCTCTCTCTCTCTCTCTCTCTCTCTCTCTCTCTCTCTCTCTCTCATTTTATTTTATTTTATTTTATTGCTTTTAATAGATTCAAACCCAATTTTCATTCTCTAGACTGATTCAGGTTGTCTATACTAGACCAACACAAATAGTTAAAAAGGGGGAAATTCAGTGTACTAATGGTGGAGTTTAGTTGACAAAATTCTAAATACAGTAAAATTCCATCTATCTGGGAATCTTTAAGGATCGAGACCTTCCAGATTCTTAGAATTTTAATTGCTAATATTAGGCATTTAAAAAATCCTAACCATCCTATTTAGAAATCTCCTAAATGTTTTAACAGATTTCTATGCCAACAATACTGTGTACTGGATATCTTGAAATACTCTCCACTATGAATCACCTAGAAATGCAGCGTAACCTATAAAAGACATCTCCGGAGGTCGAAATGAAGAGAAAGCTGGAACCATAGAGTAAGCTGCCACTTACTGTTTGGCTTCACTTAGGAACTGTGTTTGATGGATACTCTGGAAGAAGACAGAAAGTCTTTGGCCAACACAAGGTGGGAAGTTGGACCTGTCACCATCAAATAAAATCGGGAGTTTTGAAGGATTACATCTTCAGTGAGGGAGTTACAATAGAAATGCTGCCCACCAGCAGAGAAATATGATACTGAACATGGCTTGCTTTTTCTGGCTCTGGATTAGAGGGAAGGGGAGGAAGCAAAACTCTCCTCTCAGAGCTCGTATTAATAATGCAGATTTGGCCTACACCTTCCCATGCCTTGGATGCTCCTGAAAAATCATAAGTCAAAAAAGTCAGCATGGGCATATCACAGCCCGGAGTAATGCTCCTGACAGAAGTTAAAACAAACACATTTCAGAGGGATTTTCAATCCAGGTCACATAAAGTTTCTCCACATAAATCCCCCCTCAAACATAAGTAAACAAAAGAAAATAATAAGATACTCCTGTTCTTGCTACTCAGACTGGCATGTGGACCAAAAGTATCAGAATCACTTGGGAACTAGTTAGAAATGATGAATCACAGGCCTTCTCCTCGACTGAGTGATTAAAAACATGCAATTTTACAAGATGAGCATATGATTTAAATATACATTAAAGTTTGAGAAGTACTGCTTAAGGAAACAAGCCACCGTCAGCAAGATCCTGCATAAATCACAGATTAGATTTCCAAAAATATTCAGTAGAAGATTTATCAGATGCAGGTTTAAAAATAAATGCATTGGAAGTGACTTAATGAAGAAACTATGGAACAAAATATATGGAACAAAATATTATAGGCTAGAAAAAAAAGGGGGGGGAAGATATTTATCAATGAAAATTATCCTTATTTAGTTGGAATCAAGCTCAATGTAAATGTTAAATAAAACCCAGTCGGAGAGAGAATTAGTGAACTGGAAAGTAGAATCTCAAGAAATTATCCAGAATGCAGAACAGAAAACCGAAGAAATAGAAAAGAGCAGTTAAGGCTCCATTTGCCTTCTTCCTGTTTAGCTTTGAACATCACCCAAAGATCAGAAGTGAACACTCTGGTTTATCCATTGGGGATATTGCAATTACATAAGGTGAAATGTGGTCTGAACAGTCCGTCCAAGATAAGCAACCATATGAAGAGAAAGCAGCTGAGCGAAAGGAGAAACATGAAAAGGTTATTGCTACATACTGCACTAAGGGCAAAAGTGAAGCAGGAATGAAGGGCACTGGCAGGTCAACAGGCTTGAGGAAGATGCATGAATGAAGAGGAGGAGGAGGAAGAGGAGGAGGAGGAAGAATAAATGACTGTCCTGTAAAGTGTGTGGTGAGTGTGTTTGTGCTTAGGCAATTGTTTTGCTAAGAATGTGAATTTAAGTGTAGCCTCAGTATAAAAACTGCTCAGATTTTTGGATAGCTGATAAGATTCTTTGTAGAGAAAATACTTTTTTTTAAAAAAAATGCAGGTTGTAGCTTTTTGATGGGCTACTATACACAGTTTGATTTTAAGGTTTCCAAAGTTAAGTGTTTCTATATATTTAACAATTTCTTTAATTTCTTGTGTATATAGATTTGTAATCCCTAGAGTAATCACTAAAATAACTACAAAAATGTGTAACCAAAATCATTGGATTACCTAAAAGAGGGCAGGGTGTCAAACAGCCTAATAGAAAGAAAGAATGGGCACGCAAGGGGAGGGAGGGAAACAGAGGGAAGAAATGAGAAAATGTAGTAATGGTAGACCTAACTCTGGGCATATCCACAATTGCACTAAATGGAAATGTCTAAATACACCAACTAAGAAACAGAAATTGTCCAAGTGGCTTTAAAAAGATGATCATGCTCTATGCTGGCTGTAAGAAACTTAATTAAACTACCCATAAAATGTTATTGTGACCACTCTCATATCAAACCCGAGATAAGGCCTCATAATGAATTCTCTTTATCTCTTCTTCCCACACTGCCCCACATTCAACTTTTTCAAATAGTATTATTTTTACTATACAGTTTTCTTTTGCTTATCATACCACCAGACACATAAGTTCTCAATACATTCCCATTAAATGGAAAAATGAATCTTCTCAAATTTCATGGACTGCAAAGTGCCCGCACAGTCTTTGCTAATTTTCTTAAATCAAATAGGCTTATTTCAGGTAGACTTTTAAGTCAGAATGGGTTCAAACCATCTCCTACTTTTCCATTATGGTCTGGCCTGTGTTGCAAATTTTAAAATGGAGTGACATCATGACTAATAAATGTAATAAAATACCAATTATGCATATCACAATGCGCTCGTTAATGAAATCGACAAATGTGTTATTATTTTTTATGAAAAAATGTCTAACAAAAGAAATATTTGTTTTAAGATCCCTCAGTAAGTAACAAATAAACAAAATCTAACCAATCCTTCACAAATATTTGCTTCTTTTATTGCAGTTTTTATTACAATCACAGTACCGACGTCACCTAACATGACTGGCTGTTTTCCATGACTGACATGTGCTACATGCCTTTCATTCATTTCCTCATTGAATGTCCTACATCTACAGGATCAGTATGGAGGGATAGATCTTATATAGGCTTTCAAATCAGAAGACCTGAGTTTGAGATTCAGACACTTAATTTTCAAATCTCTTAATTTTTTTTTTTTTTTTTTAGTTTTTGTCTCATTAGCTGAAAACATCGCAATGAAAACACCAGGCCCACGTACATCCCAGGATTATTGTAAAGGATGGGGTGGACTTCATGATCTTTTGAGGATTTCACATATACTGTCTACTTCTGATTTAATGTTTCTTTTCTGCCATATCATTTAAGAGAAAGAGGATAATATGATTTAAACGTATCCTCATGGGTACTAACAATGGTTCCATTATACCTATATTTTCTTATTTTCAATGTATATTCTTCAAAGAATATACCTTCTGTGAATGTTTTCTTATATCCCCGGAAGTCAGTATACAGTCCTGATGCCAGGATACATCCTAGAAAGTCAAGGGGATGCATGCAGGTTAACATGTCAAGTCCAAGGCACAAATAATCCACGCTGTATCTGAAGAGGTCTAACTAGCATTCCATCCAGGAAAAGTCATTTTGTTGGAAGAGGGCAACTTCATGAGAAGACTAACTTCCTATATGTTCTTTAGGGCCACCACAGCAAATTACTGCAGAACGGGTGGTTTGAAGCACAGAAATCCATTTCCAGAGGCTAGAAGTCTGAGGTCAAGGTACCAGTAGGACTCGTTTCTTCAGAGGCCTATCTGCTTGGCTAGCCAATAGTGCCTTCTCTTTGTGTCCTCCATAGTCATCCTCTGCTCTGTGTTTTCTGTGTCCTAATCTCTTCTGATAAGGATTGGAGCCCATCCCAATGATTTTTTTTTAACCTATTTACCTCTCTAACTACCCTGTATCCCAATATAGGCACAATCAGAGGTACTAAGGGTTAGAACATCAACATATGAATTTGGGGAGGGGAAGAGCACAATTCAGCTCATTACAGCCATCCCCGATGAAGCCTTACCCATTTTCATGGGTTAATAACTCTACATTTCTTCTTCACCAGCATTAGAAGGTTCCTGAGCCACTCAACATGTGCTATGAAACATGAGCTAATCCACTGGATTATAAATCCAGCTCAAATTGTACCAATGCAAAGCCAAGATATGTGCAGCTGAACATGCATCTAAGCAAACCAAAGGGCACAGAAAATGGTCCCTTAGGGGATTTGTGGGAAAACAAGTGAAAATTTGGAGCAAACTCATCCTGTACTGGATTGGACCCTATTCTTGGCAACGCCCAGAGAGAAGGAGACACTGCTAGATATATTACTGGAGTGTTGACCCAGCAAGTATTCATGTCAATTACACTCAATGGGGTTGAAACCACATCTGAAGTCTCCCCACAGAGGGCAAACCACAATGTGGAAGCCAAGCACAGTGACCCCGACAATCACAGTGCCTCCCAGCACCTTCCTCTGCTATTTACCAGTAGTTAGGAAGGGATTTCCTTTCCCAGATTGCCCTGTTAGATTCTCTCTTCAATCTGACTGGCATTTTGCTTGGGGGGGAAAAAATCAAGTTTCAAAAGCCTTCTCTTTCAGGCCATCCAACTCACAATTTCTACCATGTTGTAGTTGCCAAACAGCAGCAGATCAGAGAGTGTTCTTCTGCACCCAAAAGACAGAACCAGTGGCACTGGGTCTCATTTTATTCCTTTTTCATATCAAAGAAGAAATGGAGGGAAATAGAAAGATCAGGCTGTTGGCTATGCAGAAATCACTCCGTACAGTAAAATACATCAGCCTGAGTCTAAGAATCCTCTCTCAGGCTACGACAAAACTAGTTTGCAAACTGATGGTTGCATCCCTGAATTTGGTGAGGAGTTGCATAATACATCAGTTAAGCCAAAAAGGCACCAATAAATCAATCTTTACTAAACATAAAACAAGACTTGGCAAAGTTGAAGAAGAAAAGGAAGAAGCCGAAACATGTGCATGAAATTTCCACATTAAAAACTCATCGCTCTTGCCTGGATTCTGATGTAATTTGAAAGGAAACAGACAATTCTATAATTTTAGCAAAAATATTTATGGTACAGTATACAAGTTCACCAAAACATTCACTCCCAAATTCTTTTTAAAAAAATCAGCATTCTTTACCCTAGCAAAGGAGCTGCTAAAATAAATTTATTTTTAGTGTATTTCAGAACATTCTGGGTTCTAACTATAAAAAACATACAAATGCTCCCATGGTCTTCACCCCCCACCTCCATCAAAGGGCTCTTTGGCCACATGCCCTGTGGCCCTTCGCTACTTCCTCATACCACACTATGAGGGAAACATCAATGTGACATACATAGACCTGGGAATCAAGGTCAGCTGGTCAACATTTTAAAGACAAGGTCAAAAATTAAGTTGCAGAGGAAAAAAAAAAAAAGGAATTTAAATAAAAAACACAGTTTTTAAATTCTGGTCCTGAGAAAACAGTAAGTCTAGATTTTAAATGTGTAATATTTGAAGTAAATTTATATGAAAAATTTATATGAAAACTAGAGGCCCAGTGCATGAAATTTGTGCATGGGTAGGGTCCCTAGGCCTACCCGGCAATCAGGGTCAATTGGGGCCTTCCAGCTGCTGGCCAGGACCTTCCTTCCCTGGCTGCTGGCTGCTGGCTGCAGCCCAAGGGCCTTCCTTCATTCCCTGCCACTCCCTGGTGGTCAGCTCATGTCATAGCAAGCAATTGAACTCCCAATCTCCAGGTCAAATTTCCAAGTGAATCCTTTGCATTTTAGCCTTTTATATATATAGGTAAATATATGAAGACATTGTAATTTATACCATACCAAGGTATTGTAAGGGTTGGATCAAAGAGGAAAAGGCATGTGGAAAGGTTTTTTGAATCATTTATTTGTTCATTCATTTACATATCAAGCAAACATTTATTGAGAGACTATTTTGTGCCAGGTGGGGTTGCAATGATTAGATGGAAGTCTCACCTCAAGGAGTTCAGAATAGAGTGAGGGAACCAGGTGTTTCCACTGCCATGGGTCAGTCAGTGTGTTGGGTCAGATGGATGCACAATGGAGTGAGGAGAGAACCAAGAAGGAGAGATTAGAATCAGCCAGGTACACTAAAACTCTGAAAGAAAAGTAGTGTATTTTTAATTTTTGAATATAGCCATGGACCAATTTTTGTCAAACAAAGGGGAGATGGAAACTAGTAGTTCTTTTTAGGCCTTCTCTTGTAATTCTCACATTTATATACCTTTCACTGAGGACATTCTGGGCAACCTGCAGAAACCAAAATGAATTTATGTTGTGGACAATTTCTAAGATGGCCAGCCTCCAATTATCCCCACTGTTTGCTTTTTTTAATATATAATTTTATTGATTTCAGAGTGGAAAGGAGAGGGAGAGATAGAAATATAAAAGATAAAAGAGAATCTAGCACACCCCACACTGGAAATGGAGCCTGCAACCCCAGGGCATGTGCCCTGACCAGGAATCAAACAGTGACCTTCTGGTTCAGAGGCCAACACAACCACTGAGCCACACTGGCCAAGCCCCCAGCCAACTTTTTAGTTGCAGCTTTTTGAGATCCTCAGGCAGAGGACCAAACTAAGCTATGCATGAACTGTGACCCAGAGAAACAGTGGCATTGGAAACGTGTGTTGTTTTTGTGGCTAAGTTTGTGATTGTTTGTAAAGCATCTCGAGATAAGTAGTGCTGTAAACCATAGGAAAACAGAAGGAAATTCAATTCATAGAGTTTCCTGTGTGTGAAAGTTATTCAAATCACCGAATACAATGATTTCAAGTAGCATTTTTCCCCCCCAGGAGAACACCTATGCCATAAGGAGAGAGAGAGAGAGATGTGTGTTCCTACTGTTGGTGCCTTCCGTGGAGGAAGGCTTTACTCAGATTTTCAGAGCAAACCCTTTCTGACCTCAGAATATCCTCATTATCCTCTTTGTTTCTAACTCTCAGCTGACTGCAGGTGGTAAACTATGCCCTCAGCTCCCTGTATCTCCTTTGACCCGATACATTTCTGAAGCCAAAGCTCAGCTTGTCTCCCTGGACCCTGAGAAATAGGAAAGAATTCTGCAACTGATGTGATTGTAAACTGTATGACTCCCGCAGATTCTTAACTCCCTTGCTTTTGAGAGATAGCAAACTTAGGTTAAAGAAAGGTGAAACCCAAAACCTGTTCTGTAAAGGATGAGATAGGAATTATTTTAGGTTTTGAGGTCTTTGTTGCAACTGCTCATCGTTGCTGTGTACCAGGAAAGCAGCCAGAGATAGTCCATAAAGAAATGGACAGGACGGTGCTCAGTCAACTTCATTTACTTTGATATTTGAATTTTCTATAATATTTACATTGTAGTAAATAGTCCTCTTCTTCATTGAAAATGTAAAAACAGTCTTTGTTGCTCAAAAGTCATGCAAAAATAGCAGGTAAATCTGATTTGGCCTGACCCCTGCTCAAAACTATGAATTTCCAGGGTCATGTATGGCAATCCCAGTGACTTCTAATGATCCTAATATTTTTAAATTATAATTCATTTAACTCATATCTATTTTAAAAATCAGCAGAAGGGAAATAAGAGGGGCTGGGAGATTCAAGAAGGAAGAAATGGAATAAACAAGGGAGGGATCTGCTGAAACTGGTTTGGCTCAGTGGATAAAGTGTCGGCCTGTGGGCTGAGGGGTCCCAGGTTCGATTCTAGTCAAGGGCACATACATTGGTTGTGGGCACATCCCCAGTGGGGAGTGTGCTGGAGGTAATTGATAGATGTTTCTATCTCATCAATGTTTCTAACTTTCTCTCCCTCTCCCTTCCTCTCTGTAAAAAAAAATCAATAAAATATATTTTTTTAAAAAGAAGCGAGGAATCAGAGAGGTAGATGGCATGTGTATCAAACACATGAATAAATACTCCACTACAAAAAAAAAAAAAAAAAAAAAAAAGGGATGGGCTTTTCAAGCTGCCAGGGTAGGGACTAATTTTCATGTTATTATAGTTCCTGGAGGTACAGAGAATTCTCTAGTTCCCTTAGGGTTAACATGGGGTTTTGGAATGAAGTGAGAGACCTGTATGAGCAGATCACTCAGACTGGCTGTGCCTGGAATGTGAGTTCTCAGTTTTGCTTTTCTCCCACTGGTTCCACCATGCCAGCCAGTTAACCAGACTAGACCGGAGATAAGTATGGGTGGCCTGAGATGACACTGCCTTGAATGGGCAATGCCGAAGCTGGGAAGGTCACTACTGCCTTTGAGAAACTTGTGCTGATCCGCATGCAAAGACAAGATGGGTTAAACTTGGAAAAACATCACTTTTGAGCAAACATTGTATGGATAATGTATATGCTTTTGTGTTTCTGATTCTCATGTCACGTCTTTAGCTTTAGGCTTTGTCTTATATAAGGAAAAGGAAATCGGAGGGGGGAGAAGCAAGGGGCAGTCAGTAGAAGAATGAGTTAGCTCTTAATAAAGCACCTTAAATAGAAGATCTATCTGGTCTCAAGGCTCCTTCTGGTTGCAAGCTTGGAGCTATTTCCCTTTTACTTCTAGAACAACCCACTCCCAGAGCTCTCCTAGTTTAACATGCCTAAGGTCCTGTCAGTGCTTTCTGAGAGTTTATTAATAGGAATGCTTCTTGCTCTTTTGTGAAGAATCTTCTATGTTGTCTTCGCCTCCGGGTGCCCACCCAATCAGAGACACAAGTCTTGAATTCCCCTCTCAAAGAGCCACAGATTTAAAATAGCCATAATGGACTCAGATGGCAGTCTCTTAGAGCATACCTTTGCACAGTGTTCCACATAGCAATTATAATTAAGTTAACCCATAGCAATGTTTTATTTTTTAACGGTAAGGGGAAAAATAAGAACTAAAATTAGATAAAATAGATTACAGAGATGGAAGAACTCTCTAAAGACCATCATTTCATTTTTTTGATTCCGTTTAGACCTGTGCTCAAGCCATCTTCTGAGAGATAGTGGGCAACTCTCAAACAGCCCAGACTGTCAGTGAGAAATAAGCAGAACCAGGTAGTTCTTCCCAAGGTTTATTTTAAATCCCTCCCACTGTGATCTTAGACAGTGAATGTAAAGCGAGACATTAGCTTCAAATGGACGGAGCCCTTGTCCTTCCTGAGACGTGAGGGTTGCCTGTGGCATACTCTCTACAGACAATTATTTTTGTCATCTACGAGCCAAAGTCTTGGCTTAGAAGGAGGATACAGGGGGTAAAATTACAGACACTTAAATAGACCCGGGAGGAACTTCAGAGAGCTTAGCTAGAGGATCACTAATCTTGGAAACAACAATCTCTAGACTATCCTGGCAATTGGATACAGTTTGCTCCACCAGTGAGTGGATGTGCTAACTGGATGAAAGACTATTGGTTTTTTCAGATTCCCAAAGTGGATCAATGTATTCTTCACGAAGGGGCCTTTATACAGAGACAATACACTGAGTGGCCAAATTAGTATGATCTCTGTATAATAATCTGGCCACTCAGTGCATAAATATATACATTTTGATTTGTTTTTATAAAAATATTGCTTGTTCTATCTAAAATTAAAATGAACTTGCTTTTAGTTCTTACTGGCCAGGGCTGGATAGCTATGAGAAGACATGACATCAAAGTTTCATAAGCAGCCTAGGATATCTATTTGGAATGAAACATTTCTTTTTTTTTTAAATATAGTTTTTATTTATTTCAGAGAGGAAGGGAGAGGGAGAGAGAGACAGAAACATCAATGATGAAAGAGAATCATTGATTGGTTGCCTCCTGCACACCTTCTACTGGAGACAGAGCCCAACTGTGACTTTCTATATCATAGGTTGCATTGAGCTACTCTGGCTGAACTGTAACATTTCTTAGAGATCCCCATGGTGATTAGGACGTAGTGGATCATTTTGCTGTGTTGTAGCTGAAAGATTCCAGAAATCAGCATCACTATTGATGTTGTCTAGAGCCTCAATTTTCTCATCTCAAAAATGTAAGAGTTGATATCTACATGATTTCTTAACTTGACATTTGAATTCTCTGCCTCCTTTTAAAAGTTTTAAATGAGCAATGGAATTTCACTCTTTATTGCTGTTTTAGGAAAAGAAAAATAGTACTAGATACAACTAAGTATTACCATGTACTTGGCATTATGCTAGATTCTATACCTAAAAAAAAACCCCTCATTTAATCCTAACATTAAGTCAGAAAATCAGTTATGCTGTGTTGTTCCAGAGGAAGAACTAGTTCATGTATCTTTCCAAGGTCACCCCCATTAGTGTATAATTTGAGTTCAAGCTTAAAGTGAAGAACTATAACAACTGGGAGTTTGTTAATCAATATTCGTTGGAAACAATTCTGTACCATGTACTGTCAGCAGGAGGTTAGACTGCGGCAGAGTTAAAGTTCTCTGTGCATGTGACTGTCTGATATCACAGAAGGGGCCACTAAGCAGCTTACGAAAGTAGAAGACATGAGTTTCTACCACACTGGGGAGAAATACGGAGAAACCAAAAGCCGGAAGTGTGGCCGCCATGCCGGGGAAGGGAAGGGAAAGTCCTCACGCCTGGGGAGAGCACAGATAAGACATTCACATGACTCCCTTCCATGCACTTTGGTTTTTGATCATTTTGTTTCTTCCATGGCTCTTTTTGTGAAAGGGAGAGGGTAGACATGTAAACTCACAAGCCAGATGTGATATAAATGACCCATTAAAAATGGCATTATACGAGCAATCTGAAATATAAAACAAACAAACAAAAAAACAAAACAAAAAAGACAACAACAAAAAGAGGAGATTGAAAAACCTGATGAACAATAATAGCGGTTCATTGTAGTAGAGTCGGCGATACGGGAGGGGAGTGGACTGACTGTTCTCGGCGGGAAAAGGGAGGGAGGAAGAGACTGACCATAAACTGTGCACCTATGGATGAGGACAATGGGGGGTGGGGAGGGAGAGGAGGGTGGGGTGGGAACCTGGTGGAAGGGGGAAGAAATGAGGAACCTTTGTAATAATATGAACAATAAAGATTGATAAAAAAATGAAATATAGTGTAAATAAATAGTAATGTGGGCACAGGAATACATTTAAATTTGCCACGGTAGTTCTCTTCTGTATGAGAAAGATAGCAAGTTAGCCCAAAACATCAATTCTCAGGCATTTGTTCCCACTGTTTTTCCTAACCTCAGAAAACATACATGTATCCTGATCCTACATTATGTGTTTGTATGTGTGTATATATATATATATATATATATATATATATATATATATATATCATGTATATGTTTATTTTTTTATTATTGATTAAAATATTACATATGTGTCTTTACACTCCCACCCCCACTGTGGGGGCCCCCCCTCCCGAATGGCCTCACCCTCCTGGTGTCTGTGTTCATTGGTTATGCTTACATGCATGCATATATATATATTTTTTTGATGTCCCCAGAAGTCCTTGCTGCAAGATGGTTAAAATGTTTGCTCCATTGCAACAACTTGCCTTTCTCCTCCACAATCTCTTTGGGAATATTTATCTTTTCTGAGTTACAGAAAAGAATCCTGGCCTTGGAGGAAAGACAGATGAACAAATTAACCCCTATGGGAGTATACTGGCTGCTTCTGGTCATGCGCCTATTGAAGCCATTCTCTTCTTCCTCATATCCTATGTAAGGGATGGGACATGTAGGAGAAATTGTTGTTAGTTAAACATTTATTGGGAAACCCAGAGGTCAATCCTACTTTTCCCTTTTCTCTTATCACTTGATTAAAATAAAAATTGAGAACCCTAATCATGTGGCATTTGGTACATACTTTGCCTGTTCAGATGCTCAGCCATGCTTGCTGGCATTATTTCAGTTACCTTTATGGATCAGCTTGAATATTTACCATACATTTCAAATTACAATCGCAATAGTTCAACATTTAAGGCAGAGTGGAATCTTGCCAGCTATAAAGATCACTCGTGTATGACTCTATTATGGTAAAGTTTAGGATTCAGATAAATTAGGATCCATATATTGATTGTTCTTTAGGCTTGCTGATAAAAATGAAAAAAATAAAACATAAAATGATGACTCGGGGTTTTTTCTCTTAATTTATCTTTATTGTTGAAAGTATTTCAGATGTCTCCTTTTTACCCATTGATCCCTTCTGCCTTGTCCCCGCCCCCTACCCCAGGCCTTCACCACACTAATGTTTGTGTCCATGAGTTATGTGTATATACATGTAAGTTCTTTGGTTATTGTCTTCCCACACACCCACCAACACCCACATTCCTTCTGAGATTCATCAGACTGTTTCATGTGCCTATGTCTCTGGATCTGTTTTGTTCATCAGTTTAGTTTCTTCATTAGATTCCATATATGAGTGAGCTCATATGACACCTGTCTTTCTCTGATTGACTTATTCTCTTAGGATAATACTCTGCAGGTCCCTCCATGCTATCACAAAGGGTAAGAAATCCTCCTTTTTTACAGCTGCATAGTATTCTGTGGTGTAAATGTACCAGAGCTTTTTTATCCACTCACCTATTGATGGGCACTGGAGCTGTTTCCAGATTTTTGCTATTATAAACTGTGCTGCTATGAACATGGGAGTGCATATATTCTTCCTGAGTGGTATTTATCAATCAGATATTTTTAATTTCTTGGGGTATATTCCTAGAATTGGGATCACTGGGTCATTATTTTTTAAACAACTTATCTGGCTTGAATCCATCTCCTGATGGTAATTTAGATTTATAAATCCCCTACCGAGTAACACAAGATATTGGGATGGAGGTGAAAGGGACCTTGAGAGAGAACATGATCCAATTGTCTGAAGGCTAGATGGTTATATATAAGAATCCTATTCTAAATTATATCGGTCATGCCTGTCAACCAATCAGAATGGATGGGGGCAGTTGCTCTGAAGTAGAATTCTGGAAAGCCCATTCTGTTCTTAATGCTACTACTATTTGTTGCTGGATAATGGGGAACAGTTGGGGGTAAACCAGGGGTAGAGTTAGGAAGCAGCTGATCAATGATTCTCTCTCATCATTGATGTTTTTGTTTCTCTCTCCCTCTTTCTTCCTCCCTGAAATCAATTAAAAAAATACAAATCATGTACTGGACTTCTAAATAAATGTACAGAAAACAGATTGAAAAGACCTAAGCCACACTAAAAATAGTGATTGCCTCTGTGGAAGACAATGAGATTGGGTATAGTAAAATATTTTGGGTGTGTTTTATTTTCTTTATTTTTGTATATTAAAAACAATAATGCAAATGCATTTCTTGCATAATGAAAAATCAAACTAAGAATCAGTGAAGATTAAAAACAGAAAGCTACCTAGAGTAGTTTGGTTAGGGGCATTGAAAGCTATTGACTTTTTTTTTTTAAGACTGAACTTATTTCTTTCTAGTATTGAGAGAATCATCATGAGAAAAAGTCAGTTTATTGATCAATGAGTAAGTAGGACTAACGAGCTCAATAGGTTGGATTCAATGGCACTGTGTCTTAAGGCTGTGCTTATAACCACGTCAATTATACGTTTTGTTAGGTCCATGTTAAGAGGACTAAGATTTAATGTTGGATTTCTTCGTGTGCTTTTATATTCAAGCACCTGAGGTCTTGAAATGGGGGGATCCAGAGTTAAATACATCTAAGGAAATGTTTTCTGTGGCTTCTCTTTGTCCACGGAAACCTTATTCCTTTCTGTGACTCACAGGTAAGATCCAGTTCCTTTCTTTAGTATCTGGGACCTTATTTCTCAATGGGGATCTTTCTCAAATCGAAAACAAAAATATCACTATGTTTTTGCATTTGGGAAATGGTGACGTTATGAAGGTACTGACTTTTCCCTCTGATTTTATTTTTGGAAGGAGCTGTATAAACAGGCCTTGCTGTCAGACCCAAGTGTTCTATGGCCAACACAGTGTTTATGAGCAAGGCCCGAGCTTGGGCCCCACCAGCTGCATTGTCCTTCTCACACTGATAGATTATAATCTATTTTGTGGACAGGAACTCTGGCCTTTGTTGTGTTGAACATTCTCATAAACTCAGAGGAGGAAATGTGAGCGATGGCCATACACAAGCATCCTCCAGTGAAAACAGCAGGTTTCCTGGGATCTAGCTGAAAATACTGCTCCAAAGAGATCGGAGAGAAGCAGACTGTTGATCACACTTCATAGTCCTGTTACTGCTGTAATGCCCACATCATTCCCTAAGCCACAAGCTGGTGCATTCTGGGGCTCGGTGTTAGGAGGAGGGTTTGTCCACTGGTGGGCCTTTGGCACATCACATTTAAAACACCAACCAGCAGATTGGAAAAACGTAAACCTGCCAATTCCACATATTGGGGAGCATGTAGAATAATGGAAAATCATTATACTGCAAAATATAAAGAGGGTATGGCAGGCCTCAATATTCTGGAAATTAATTTTGTCATCAAGTTTAAAATATACACATCTTTTTTTTAGGTATACACCAAAAATAGTAAGCACATATATAAGGAAACATATATTCTCCAATGTAACATATATGTGTAACCCATAGACATAGACAATAGTGTGGGGATGGCCAGAGGGAAAGGGGACAGGGGCTGGTTGGAGGTGGGTAAAGGGGAGGATGGGGACATCTGTAATAGTGTTAACAATAAGAAAGAAGAAGAAAAGAAAGAAAAGAAAGAAAGAAAGAAAGAAAAAAGAAAGAAACGAAAGAAAGAAAGGTGAGGTTATGTGTAATGAGGGAGGAGTGGAGGGATGAGGGGAGGGAGGGAGGGGAGGAAGGAAGAAGGAATGATGCCTCGAACGAAGCTGAGTCCGCATTAGACTCCCTACCCCTGCCCTCCCTCCCAATCTCGCACCCCCCATCTTCCTCCCATTGTATTTTAGCTTGGAATCGTTTCTGTGGGACCTGGGATATGAGGCCATGCAGTGCTTTTCTCTTTTGATTTGTGAAATAGCAACTGTAGAAGTGTTGCTAAATAAGGAAAGTGAGGTCAGTGCAACAATGTTTTGATAAGATAAGGCTAGTATGCACATAAAAATACTGTGCTGACGGTTAACATGGGTAGTTGTGACATTCTACTTTAACACCCCACAGAAATCCTCCTTCAATATGCTCATAGAATGGGAGCAAACTGCTCTCCTTGGACTGTTGTTTGTAAATGTGATGCAACGTGTTATCATTGCAATTTTTGCAAATGTAAACCCTGAGACATCTAAATCCATCTCAGAAGTAGACAGAGCCTATTACCCAGCTTTTATCCAGTGTACCCACCAACCCAGGTATTGAACACCTACTGCCATGTTGTTAAGTGCTGGGGAGCCAAGCAAAGTAAGACATGCTATTGGTTACCTAGTGCAGAGGTGTGGGAAAAGGAAAAACCCAAACAACAAACCAAAACAAAGCAATAGGGCACATACATATATAGCATCATAGACACAGAGCTTTTGGAGAAGAGTGAAAAACAAGTGATTTATCATCTGATTCTCTAACCCAGCTTGACTTAAATTGAACATAAAAATCAAGTTTGGCATAGGAGAGTCCTAAATTCTCTTCTCACTCTAGTTAGTTTGTCCTATTTCCCACTTTTCCCACTCCACATTCCTCTTTCTTCAGCCTCTGCAAATGTTGTTGAAGACACAGGACTTCATAATAATAACAATTACAGCAATCCTGGTAAATTATTTAATGAAATAAACTTGATCCTTGGATCAATTCATAATGTATTCATCCTTCTAGAATAAGAACTGGTCTCCAGTCTCCAACCTTCTCAGTTCTCTATGATCTCCAGTTGCATTCAGGTCCAAACAAGTTAGTTTAGCACCTTATTATTCCCCAAATAGTTGTGTGTGTGTGTGTGTGTGTGTGTGTGTGTGTGTGTGTGTGTGTTTGTGTGTGTGTGTGTGTTTTAATTTTAACCATTTTCATTTTATAGTATTTGGAACTTTTATTATAAGTTGCCTCCAGTTTACTTTGAAAAATACTAGGTTGGCCCTGCAGGTGTGGCTTAGTGTTTGAGTATTGACCTATGAACCAGGAGGTCATGCTTTGATTCCTGGTCAGGGCACATGCCTGGGTTGTGGGCTTGATCCCTAGTGTTGGGTACGCAGGGGACAGCCAATCAATGATTCTCTTTCATCATTTATATTTCTATCTCTCTGTCCCTCTCCCTTCCTTTTTCTATCTAATAATCACTAAAAACATATTTTTTAAAAGTGCTAGTTTTTTAGATCTATGAGCCCAGAATAATCTCTCCTCTTCCCCAACAATCCTATTCCCACCCAAATCCCAGTGTTAGGTAGGTCTAGGTAGATGTAATGTTGGGAAATGTGTGATTTAATTTGCTTTTGTTGTCAGAGCTTATTGCATCACCAAAGGGATTGAATGAAATGTCTTCCATATTTGTCTAGTTTAGCAAAATATAGCAGGGACAGTGTGCAATAATTTTAATATTAAAAATTAGTATTCATAAGATAAGTGTGTTCAGATATCTCAACTAGCAATATTTTATATAAAAAAGGAAGGAAAAACAAGACTAGAGTAATTGTCCGAGGTGAGCTATGTTCAGTGCATGACAGTAGATCTTTATAGGTTTATGTTGATTTCTCTTTATCTGTCCCTGCCAATTCGGGGAGCTCGTCCAGTCTCATGGCTCACTGTTGTGTGGAAGAGAGCCTGCTGTATGGAGCATGAATCAGCTGCTAAAACAAGTGGCAGGGTAACTGGGATATGCCATCTGACCTTCAAATTAATTTCCTCTCCTGTGTATTTCCTCTGTCTTTCCTTGTAACCTCCGCCTCTCTCTTTCCAGTAAACTTTAGTTAAACAAACAAATAAAATCAGATGCAACACCAAAGATGCCCTTAAATCTACGCCTCTTGGATGCCTAGAAACACTCCTTTGTGAAGAGCTTGGTACTTGGTTGTTTCATAAACATTGGTAGTAACATAAACACACGTTGTATTATTCCCTCTCCACTTTGGGTGGTCTCTCTGTCTGTGATGGTTCTTGTCAGAATGTTGCTTGGATTCCAATGAATGTAAAGGTTAGAGAGAAGATGTATTGCGTCTCTTTGTGATGAGTTAAAACACACACTTGTTGGAATATACACATTGCTTAACCAGGCCAAAGAAGGTGATGCACCTGTTTTGAGGTATTACCACATCCTTATTGTAAGCCATTTGAAATCCTTTCAGTGACTAGAAGGAATTAAAAAATACTTAAAACTCTCTTTTGAAGGCTTCCAAGGGTAGAGATGCTACATATATAAACCTTGGCTTCAGGATCTACTCACCTGGTTTGAGAGATTCGCCCTTTGTGCTCTGATAGCTTTCTGTGACTATAATTTCATAGGTCAAAGTCTGGAGTGAGACCAGTCTCGGTGAGGGATTTGCTATTGCTGCCTTATTATTTAGGGTGGAGAGCATCAGATGGGGCTCAGAATGACAGATATTTCAGGATGTGGTAGTGATGGACAGTTAGCCAAAGCCAACACAGAGGAGGCACTAGGGTGTAATAACACCCTACAGGAAGAGCTAGAATAAGAAAGAAAAAAGAAGGAAGGAAGGAAAGAAGGAGGAAGGAAGGAAAGGAGGGAGAAAGGGGAGGGAAGGGAGGAAGGAAGGAATAGAATTACTCTCAGCTCATTTAGAATTGAAAAGACTATTACGTTGCCTTTATCTGGAAAAGAGGCTGAGGATGTATTGAAAACAAATCACAGCAAATCCCTGACTTGGTAGAACCAGGACACTCCTCTGGAAGTTGCAACCATTTCTCTAATTACTGTATGACCCCCATATTTTTTTGGCCAATGCTGCATGGCCAGGGCTGTAATCCAGTAAGTGTCTTATTTTCAATTGCATATTCACAAATTAAACCACAGCTGCAACTCGGGCCAACCTGATCTGTTCCGAAGCATAGGAAAAGTCAATTCATTTTTCCACTCTCAGGGGCCAAATGGACAATTAGGGTAAAGAAGATGGTGGGGGTGGGGGTAGGGTTGTTTTGTGGACTGAAGACTGAAATATCAAATTAATAGGAATCAATCCAATAAAAGCATATCACTTTCTAAAAAGACATGTTTTTTCCCTTACTATTAGGCTATAAAATTCCAGAGGGTAAGATTTTTATAACAATTGTCCCGTATTCACCACAGTGTCTCACAAAATACACCTTGTACAGAAGAAGCTTAAACACTTGTTGGATGGGTGTCTGAATGACGAGATGGAAACATAATCTTCCACAAAACCACACATCCAGGTGACCACATTCATCCTGCCACGTGCTCCCAGAAATCCTCCCCAGTTCCTCCCCATTTTTAGCCATCAGATCACACTGTCCTATATTTGGAATAATCGAGAGCTGTCAGTGCAGCAGATGTCTGGGTTGGCAACCCAGTTGCCTCTCTCTTTTGTGAATGCTGCCATCCACCAGTGGGGGAGTTCAAAATGAGATGAATCATCGCCTCTTTTGTCACCTGGTTTGCCCACCTGCTGACAGGGAACGATTCACTCCTAATAAGAATCATCCCTCATGAAAGTATTAATAACACATTCCCATCTTATGAGAAGTTTAAGGTTGACCCTGGGGCAAGTCTTAAGGGAATTTATCCTGTTCTATCATTTTTGTCCCTACATAAAACGCGTTGGAAATGAGGACTGGAAATGGAAATTCAGCTGTGTCCTTTGACATAGTTTTATCAGTGAATATCAGCCATCACAATAGGTCTTTGGTCCATGGTCCGTGGGGAATCATCTCCCTTCTATTTGCAAAAACTTATAGGGAGTCATCATTAATCACAGAATGAAGTTCTCAGTCAGCATATCCTTCAGGATTCCAATTCCTTGGCTTATGGACTCAATAAATGTTATACTTAGCCATAATGAGCATGCCATTTTCTTGCATATAACCTCCGTTCCCCATTGTGAATGGTGAACTCTTCCTATCGGGGTTCTTTTCCTTCAGACTCATCAGACCTTAGCTCTAATCATCTGAGCTAAGCATTTCCCAGGTCCCTCTGGCCATGATTATATTCTCCCTCTCTGGATTTATGCTGCAGTATCTTGACATTTCATTTTATTATTTCTTACTTATCAATAATTATTCATGACTTATTGTACAAGAAAATAAGTGACAGAAGGCTTGACTTCTGTCACTGTTAATTGTGAAAGTTTTATCTTCCTCTGACTAGCTGCTGAACTCCCCGTGAGCAAAGCTCATGCATTTGGTTCTTTTGTCTTATTTAGTGCTTTGCTCTAACCCCTTTTACAAAGGAGGCATTCAATAGCTATTAGGTGAATTGAATTGCACTGAACTGCTTTTCTGGGGCTTTTAATCTAATTGGGGGGGAATACAAGCACATTAAGCAATGTTAAGAGCAGGCAAAGCATCCGAATTAGAACTGAAATATAATGTGGTGCCCAATAAATATCTCAATCACAAAAATATACCATAGGGAAGCTATTTTAGCTGAGTACAGTGAATAGGAAGTGTTTTAGAAGTCCCTTTTGTTATGTTTTCCTCCAGTGACTAGAATGTTACACAAGTTCATTTTTGCAAATGTTTAGGTCCGTGGTCGGCAAACTGGTTTGCGAACCACATGAGGCTCTTTGGTCCCTTGAGGGTGGCTCTTCCACAAAATACCACAGCCTGGGCGAGTCTATTTGAAGAAGTGGCATTAGAAGAAGTTTAAATTTAAGCATTTTGGCTCTCAACAGAAATTTCAATCATTGGGCTGTTGATATTTGGCTCTGTTGACAATGAGTTTGCCGACCACTGTTCTAGGTCAACAAGTGAACAGAAAACATATATTGTTCACTCACTGTGGTGGGATAGTAATGACAAACAAGACCTACGGCTTTCTTCTGAAGAATACAATTAGAGAACTACCTATAGATTTTTTTTAAATGGTCCAAGGGACCATGGCATGAAGACAAAGATGAGGGCAGCTAGACAAAGAAGCTCAGGAGCCAGGTGGTCCAAGTAGCTCATCGGATTTATAATAAAAATAAGTAGTGGTGGCTATGGATGTGATGTTACAACAGAGAGACCATACTAAGTGCATTACCACTCCGTCATTTCTTATAATCATGTTCTATAGACTCGCAGTTTGCAAAAGAGGAAACAGGTGTGAGGCCATCGCTCTAGCACATGAGGAAACTGACCACCAACACAGAACAGTGACTTGCCAACAATCACAAGGTTGAGTGAAAACTCTGATATTCTGATTCCCAGCACAATTTCTATTCTGTGTGATGGATGCAAGACCACACACACACTAACACTCACACACTTTTTCTGAGAAAGTCATTTTTTAGTAGAACCTCTTCTGAATTGAAGCATAGGTACCCTAAATATACAGTGCACAAATACAGAGATTACTAATGCTTCTATGCTCCTTTAAAGATCCCATGTTTGTAGAGTCCTTTGGAACTCTGGCAGTGTGACAGATAGAAGTAAAATCATGAATCATAATTCACTGTCACGCTCTTTCTTGCCCCCTCTTGCCAAACCTGTAAAACGTGACTTCATGGTTCCTTGTGCTCCATTTTGCTGTGATGGGCTCCAGTGGGGCTGAGTTTCATTTGGTGACATCACGTTGTGCTGTGATCATTGTCATCTTCTCTGTTAGTGTAGCTCCCCGTGGGAGGGCCCTGTGCCAGGTGAATCATCTATACATTCTATCTGTCAGTGACAACAGGGACTGCATCACTACCACCATTCCTCCTCACCCAAGCACCATCTACGGCTGGTTCCCACCTATGACTTACATGGAGGGAGTGTGTCATGCTAACGTGTGGAGCTCTGGAGTAAAGAAATCTGTAGGTAATCTTGGTCTCTCACAAACCAACAGAGTACTTTTGGGCAAGTTTCTTGATCTTCATAATTCTCAGTTTGCCTTTCTGTGAAATGGGGGCAAAGTTTCAGGAATTTTATAGAGATTTACATTGATGGCATGTCACTGTTTCTCCAGAAATGTTTCTGCCCCAAAGGCAGGTTTATTTTTACAGGAACTAGGTACCCCCTGAGATGTCACCTGCATTGTTCCCTTAGCTGAAATTTAACAGAAACATTTCTCTTACCATCGTTCTTATTCCGTGTTAGAATGCCGATCCTAATTAGGGTTTGGTCCATTTGGAAATACTCCTCAGTAAGGTCACAATCTAAGCTTTCCTATTTACTCTTGGGAAAGACAGCTATAATTTTTCTTTCTTTCTATTCCTTTCTCTCCCCCCTCCCCTTTAACACTGTTGAAGATGGAATCTCATAGAAGGACAGAGGTGGGAGGGGAAGACGTATTTCAGCTTAACACAGTCACAGTCCACCTGCAGGTCTTGAGTTTATACATGTAAGGGGCCAAAATGTGCCCTTCATTCAAAACTTTATACGTAATCTCTTGGAACCAAAAAATAACCAAACAACCAAACAAAAAGGCAGAGAAATCACAGCAGGTAGATTTTTATGTTCATGAACTAGGGCTGGAAAGGCTTAGGGCTCATCACTCAGAGAAGACATCTGTGCCAGGGTAACTATCTGAAGAGGGAAAAAGTAAATCATTTTCAAAAACCCCATTGCTCCAAAAGCTGGTCCAAGGCCACTGTCTTGAGTGCTAAGTATTCCATCTGGCAAAGCAAGTCATGGAAAAGCACAGAGGCAATTTACCCAACTGGCCTGGGCAGAAGGTTTATTCTTCAGTTATTTTTTGTGAGTCTTCCCCAACAGTGTGGCTCAGACCATTGTGCCCTAGGATCAATGGCTGGTTCAAGGCCACACACCTGAGGATACATGGCTGCATAATTTGTAGCAGCTTCATCTCACTCCTTATTGGTCCAATTTTGAATTCCTCCTTCTAAACAGGTGGACCCCATTTAAAACAGTGTGTTGTTGTGTCTTTTTGCAAAGAGGAGATTCATGGTTCAATCTAAAAGGACTTTTGAAAATATATATTCAGACAGCCTCGCTTTTTACAGGGGCCACTGTGGAGAAGGCAATTAATTGGCAACTTCCTCCTCAGTATCATTTTCTATTCTTTATAGCTCAAGCTTCATTTTAAAACGAGTCTACCTTCTCTTCAATCTCCTTGGAAACCAACCAATGTGAGAGTGTTGCTGCATTGATGAGATGATCTGTTTCTTGAGAAATTGCCGTTTAGAGGATTAAAATATAAGGTCCCAACAACAAAGCATTATGGTTGTCTAGAAATTTGCTTAAGAACAGCTAAGCCAATGCAGTGCCATCTCAGGACTAGGACACTCGGGGTTGACAGATATGCTCACCCGCACACTTGGAGAGCAACCGCCAGCTGGTTATTTGCAGGCCGCATGTTCTGTACTGTAGACACATGAATCACTCGTTCAATTAAAAATAGTGTTTCCCCAGCCGTTATTTGATCAAGAATGGGAGGACGCCGTGGGCGGGATTGTGGCCACTCACAAGCCTGTCTTGGAAACGCGCCCCTATTTTTGTAACAATATATACACATACTGATCTTTTTTGTGTGGTTCTCTCTGAAACATCAGCTCCTAAGATAATGGCCATGGATTCTTCTAGGATTTCCTTAACGTTATGTAAGTCTTTTCAAGGTGAGAGTTAAGGGTGGGCAAAATCAGATGCCAATTTAGGGGCAAAATCAGATGCCAAGAGGAAAGGATATTAAGGAGGGAGTCAGAAGCAGTTCTGCACCAAATTGTATCTGAGTCTTGCCTTGTGTACAAAATTATGTAATCATTCTATAAGGGTAGAGCATGGAAATTTTCTGATCCATGTCATTAAGAGAAGATAGAGAATAGAGGAATCAAAATAGATCCTTGCTTTCTGGTTGCTCCTTGTGTTTTGGCATGCTTCAACTACTTAGTTATTTGCTTATTATTAATATTTGTTTCTTTAAAAAATATATTTTATTGATTTTTTACAGAGAGGAAGAGAGAGGGATACAGAGCTAGAAACATCGACCAGCTGCCTCCTGCACACCCTCTACCAGGTGTGCCCGCAATCAATGACTGGAATCAAACCTGGGACCTTTTAGTCCCCAGACAGCTGCTCTAGCCACTGAGCCAAATAGTTTTGGCATTAATATTCATTTTTTTATTTAGGTGCACATGTTCTAGTACAAAATTGGGAGGAAGGAGGGAAAACAATGATATGCAGTTTGGGTGGGAGGAGGGCTGCATTATCATCTTGGATAAAACTTTAGTATTTCCTAGATTTCTGTTTGGGAAATTTGACTCAAACTTATTCCTGCCATCCTGTATCTGTTCAGTGATTGTTTTTGAATCAGAAATTTAGACTTTATATCTCCTCTCTTAAATGCCACTACTACAGTGTGGATGGGTTATTTGGAATTTTGATTTGCATTGGCCATGTCTTCCAACTTTGTGTTACACAAAGTTGTGGTGTAATATTTGTGTGTATATGATTTTATCCAAGTCCCCGGAACATTGTGCTGTTGTCTCTAGTGAGACATCAATAGACCAATCACCACTTCTAGCAGAGTTATTCAGGAGTCATAAATCTATAAAGTCTGTAATGTAGACCCGGAGATAAAGGGAGACTCTATTGAGTGTGTGTTGCTTAAATCAATATCTTGTAATTTCACAGGTCCCATCTATCAAAATCCGGGGCTGGTAGCAGGAAGTGTACTTCACATTATTGTTTAACGATTATAGCTTGCCGTCCTCATAGGAAGTTCAGTATGCTATTTCTGCTTTCAATATTTATTTTGGTCCAATAGATTAACATCAGGGAAATTCAGCTTTATTGCGTTATTATTGTTAAATGATTAGGGGTGAAGAGATACTTCACTCTAAGCTTGATCCAATTATAATCTAGTAATGTTAGAGTTTATTAGTTGACTAATAATAGTTGTAATCATCCTGATCAATCCAATGCTTACAACATGCCAGTCATTAATTATCTAAACTTATAATTCCAGCTAATTCTCACAGCTATGTCATAATTTTAGTACTATCCATTGTCCCATCACATGGATGAGGAAACAGGCTTAGAAGGGTATGATAGTTTCTCAAGATTTTAATTTTCAAAATATGTTCTCATTGATTTCAAAGAGAGAAAGGGAGAGGGAGAGAGAGAGAAGCACCCATGAAAGAGAAACATGGATCAGCTGCCCCCGAATGCCCCCTAACTAGGGATGAAGCCTGAAACCAGGCATGTGCCTTGACAGGGGATTGATTGGTGACCTCCTGGTGCACAATCCAATGTCCAACCCACTGAGCAACACCAGCTGGGATCTCAACATTTTTTGTAGCTCAAATCTATGCATCTTCAGAACTTGAACACTTCACTGAGTAGTTTAATGATGCCTGTTAATAGTCCATAGAAATAACAAGCAAATGCATTTGTTTTTCAGAGCTTCTAAACTTAAGAAATGTGAAGATGCTGTCAAAGTCCAAAGTCTGGTACACACAAGATGCACTCACATATTAGCAGATAATGCGATCAAACTTATTACTTGCTTACTGTATATTTAAAAAGCATCGGATGGGTGATGGGGGCAATATAATTCAGAGACAGACACTTTCTAAGTGAAAGGAGACAATAACAGATTTTCTTCAGACATTTCTTTCTGGCAGCATTTTTGTGGCAAACTACTTGCAATTGTTGGTGCCACCTGAAGCAGTTTGCTAAATCAGACATTCTATTGAGAGCTTGTTTTCTATTTGATCGAAATTTAGATTCAATATTCATCTCAGTCGAGATCTGAAACTCCAACACTTCAGGGATTATGCTCCTGCTCTTAAATACAGTGCAGGATTCTATTCTGACAGGTGAGCCATCCAGAGAGTTTTTCTCATATCACACTCTCTACTTCTTATTGAAGAGGGGATTGATTAGACAATCTTGTGGAAACTCATGGGCCAAGGATTCAGGATTCCTTTCAAATTTTTATTTGAAGCTGTATCCTACAGCTTAAGGCCCATATGTATATTCACATTTAAGTGCAAAAATAATTTCCAAAACCCATTATAATATAAACCTTACACATACACATATTCAGTATCCTACTCCCTTTCATCTCCCCTTTAGGGGAAATAAATAAGATCTTTATGATATTCCTTACTTTCTATCAGTGTCTGTGAGATTATGGCAGGGACAAAGAAGATAACAGATCAATACCTACCTCCTTGAGGGCATATTCACTTTAGTTTAAAAAAAAAGAAAAGAAAAGAAACAGGACATTTTACTCTTTTCAGATTTTCTTGTAAAGGGAGAACTTGAAAGAAACATTCTCAATATTGTGAAGCAAAGAGGAACTAATGTTGAGAAATTGCAGACGTTTGAGGCATGGAGCAATACTCTTTGCAGAAAAATAAATAATTTCACAAGGAAAGGGATCTCTCGGAATTGAAATCTATTAGACAATTCATCAAGTGGCAGGGGGGTAGATGGGGGTGGGGAGGAGAGAGACATATAAAAAAGAATACCAGGTGATTTACAATGAGATTTAGAGAGATACAGTCCCGAGTGCCCCGCTTCATTCAAAGTACTTGGTGAGAACAAACAGTGCAGTAGAAAAAAAAGGAAAATAAAGCATTTCAGTCCTCCAGTCCTGTGGTCCCATTTCCACCTGCTCACATGGCTCCCACCTGCTATAGTTTATCAGTCACTCAAGTGTCCTGTGGAGGATGCCCTGGTGTCTTTGGCTTGGCCTGTGCAAACCACGTGACATGTTGGAGACATTTCAACCTATGCTCAGCTTCCCTATACCATTTTGAAGCCACAATGATATCCTTTAAATCAGACTTTCTTCCTATAAAGTTTTCCCCATAGATGTGTATCTTGTTCTTTTACTCCACCCCCTCACCCCCCCCCCCAAAAAAAAAAAAAAAGTAGGATCAACTTTGGCAATTCTTCATCTCTTGGTTTTTCATTGCCCAGAATTTACTTTGGCAAAGGTCACCTGTCAAGTCAGGGAGACGACCCCTCAATAACCCAAGAAGGTCACACATTGTTGCTCCATTTGGCTAGAATTAAAGAAATAAGGAGATTTCAATAGTAGCCAATCCATGGAATCATGAGCAAACTAAGTGGTGTGTTTGTTTATTTGTTTGTTTGTTTGTTTTTAAGCTGCTAAATATTGGGGGAAGGAGGGTGGTTATGCAGTAATAGATAACTGATATGACCTGGATTTTTCTCAGTAAAGAACCAAGGATTTGTTGAAGATGAATCAATTCTAGGAAACAGAAGAGAGTTGGGAATACTCGTTAGTAATGGTGGAGAATCTGCTAGAGGAATTCAATAGAAGGTAAAGGCACCACCCAGGACTATTGAAAGCCCATAGGAGATGGACAACATTCACTTGTAAAGCACAGATTGGTGCACTGTTGGGGGTACAGTCCCATTAAGATAATTGCTCATAACAATACATTTTGGAACATCTTGAAACCAAGAGAATTTTGCTCGTGGTTTCAACAAGCAGAAAGTGGCATTGGTGCTTTTATGTTTTCTGAGTTACCTGGTCAGAGAGCTCCCTTCACAATTCCTGACCAACTGCCCTCTTATTTCAGTGGTCGGCAAACTCATTAGTTAACAGAGCCAAATGTCAACAGTACAACGATTGAAATTTCTTTTGAGAGCCAAATTTTTAAAACTAAAACTTCTTCACAATAGACTCACCCAGGCTGTGGTATTTTGTGGAAGAGCTACACTCAAGTGGCCAAAATGCCACATGTGGCTCGAGAGCCACAGTTTGCTCATCACTGCTTTAGGTAACTGATCACTAGTATAGGCATCCCCCTCCCCCCGCACACACACAAAACCTACCATCTGACCATAGCTGTCAGGCCTCTTTCTCACAGTAACCAGGTACCATCAGTCCACTGCTATTCAACCTACTGCTTTTATAAGCTCACCCACTATTTGTGTATTTAGAGCATCAGGCAAGGTGTGCGTGGAGACAATCAGGACTGAATCCCCAGTGAGAAAAGTGGCAGCACTGAAGAATGGGAAAAAGAAGACAAGACTTGGTGTGGACAGGTTGAGGAACCTCTCCTTCTCCCCGATGTGTCGCTGTTGAAACCAGGCTGCAGCTTTTCCCAGGGAAACCCCAGTGGCAGCTGTCAGGAGCGGACACCTGGCCACCGCGCTGTGCTTTGGCTCTGAATGGCCTTCTCCACCCCCAGCCCAGCTTGGAGTTGATGGAGGCCGGGATCACACATGCCTGAGCCCGGTGATCACTCTCCTTAGGAAGCAGTGCTGGAGGTGCGGAGGGAAGAGGGTGCGCTGCGGGGAGTGTCCCCGGGGCCTGTGAGCCCTGCTGTGCAGACACAGGAGAGGTGGCTGTGATGCTCCCCATCCCCCAGGCTTATGTCACATTTGCAAGAAGGCGTGGCACTCAGATCCTGCTCATTTATTTATCTTGCCTACAAGGACATGACAGGAATGTCATGGAAAAATGTTTACCTGGGCTTTTTTAGGAGGTCAGCCAAGATGCAAACATCTCCATGTTTCACCGGAAGATCAAACCTCTGAGCCAGGCCTCCAAAGAGGCTTTGCAGCCTTTCCAGGCACCGAGCCTCACAGGCCAGCGTCTGCTTTTAGTGGGAACTCTTTCAACCTAAAAGCTGCCTCTCTGAGGTCACTGTCTTTTTATGTCGCTGAAAGAATGGGTGAACCTATCAAAGCAATAACACTCCAATAGCGCCCGCTGGGGAGGAGGAGATGGGCTTTCAGAGCAGGTCGATGCCTTCCTGCCATTTCATCCTGCTCAGCTGAAAGGGAGAGAGAGCAGGAGAGGAAGCCAGAGCCGAAGATCAAGGCCAGCAGCGTGGCCGATTTGGGAGGAATGACCTTCAAGAGTCACCCCCTCGGATACGCTTCTCATGAACCAAGGAAGATGGACGTGAAAAGCAACACCATTGAAAGGAAAGTTCTGATAGGACACATCCCTAGTAAAACCCCTCCCAACAGTCTGGATTTCTTTAGCCTTGTGAACAGAAGTAGAAGAACCTTGGGCAAGATTAAGACCCATCACATTTTGATTTTCTGAATAAATTATGTGACAAGGGGCCGGGAAGTGGGGGGGGGGGGGGAAGAAGAGAGGGGGAAGAGGAATCAAGCCTGAGACTTCCTAATCCTTGAAAACCCAACTGGCCTGGGATTACAGTTAAAACCTTTTCAGTCATTTATGAGCTATGTGTTATGCCATTTAGAAATGGAAGATAACTTTCCGGAACAAGAAAAATACACACACAATAAGACAGAGCAAAATCAATGTTTTTTCTAGCCAGGTAGCCAAGTACCTGGATGTGAGCAGCCCCCCATGAGCAGAAGCTCCCAGCTCCTGGAGGGAGTGTGGGTCACAGGGTCACAGGGCTCCATGTCACATGCCCTTTAAAGCCACACCACCGGGCTCACCTCCAAGGCTTTCGGTTTCAGGGATGTTCTCTTGATGTGACATTTTGCTATCAGGGGATGGTGTGGGAGAGAGTGGGAATATTATTTTGAGACTGTGATTAGTACACAGGAAACAGCAAGAGGGGCACTGGAAGCATTTGATTTGACTCAGTTGGCTAAAGAAATCTCTGCTCAAATAAATGAGTTGGTACCAGGGCTTGAAAACACTTCCTACCCTTACCTCCCTGTAACATGAACACAAACATACTCCGAGTTCTTTCTCCCTCGGGATTACTTCCTTCTGGAGGCAGAAGTTCTGACTTTCAGAGACATGGACAAAACAGAGTATGGGACCATAAATATCTTTCTACTCTCCTCTTTGTTCTCCTGCTCTCTTTTCCTTCCAGGAAGTTCCTGCCTGTCAGGAGACTAACCTTACCCTATGAACACAGAGCATGTACAGTAAGCAGATTTGATATGAATATGCAACACATTAGTCAATATGAACTCAAGACAGCCAGAAAACATATCAATATTATATGACAACTATTTGGTCTCCCACTATGAGAATTACTTTACGGACATGATTTTCTCTAACTTTCAAGCATGCTCCATGGTGCACTTATGGCTATTACCAGGCCCATTTTAAAGCAAAGAAAAGGAAGAGCTGAAGATAAAGACCATGTGATTATAGAGCTGAATTCTTCACTTCTGCAGTGCACTGAATGTAACTAACATACGTGGTAGGATTTTTGTCTTCAGCGGAATAGTTATACAATTTTTGGTATCATTAAATTGTGTAAAGGCAAAAGTAACACCTGCTTGAGTCTCTTTTCTTCTCCACAGCAGACAATGCTGCAATCACATCCATTGTTGGACTTGTGTTGAGCCAGGGCCTGGAGATTTATTTTAGAGTTTGAGGTCGTAGGGGCAAGCACTAAATTTTTTTTAAAGAAGGATTTACTTCATGGCTCAAATTCACCAGCTATTTGTCTGATTGTCTCTTCAGAGAAAAACAGCGATTCACCTGCTATAGGTTTCAACCAGGTTTTCGATGCAGAGACCATAATCCTGAGATCAGAAAGCTTTCGATCAGCATGCATCCCCCAAAGATGCTTTAACTCTGGATTCCTGTGTGCATGATAAACAGCACACGCCTCACAGGGCCTGAAACTGCCAACAGAAACTGCCTTCTTAATGTTATTCACCTACTTTTTTAGAGGGTGCTGACAATCCTGCAAAGGCCAGACCAGCAGCTAGGGCGGGCCAGCCCACCTTCTATGGCTTTCTTGGTATATCAGGAGATTGACTCAGCCTGAGTTTTGCATTTGGGTTTGGATCAATGCCCAGAGGTCTTAGGAGCAAAAGCATATTTGACACCTATTTATCTTCGTCAGGGGGTTGTCATGGAAGCCAAGGTGATATTGACATACATGAGGTCCTTTGAGGAGAGGTGGTGGGGAACTGGATATGTCTTCTCAGTTCTATTTTCATGTCTCACCTCTGTTTACCAAAAGGTTAAGTTTCTCCCACCTCCCTGTCAGCACTTGCCCACATTTTTTCTTCTGTGGCACACTTGGTAAGACCAAAGGCATGACAGGTGGTAGCTATGAAAACAAACATGGCAGAGACATGCACTTCTGTGTCCACTCACTCTAGTTGAAACTATTTTCTCTTGGCTTTTACATTTGTTTTTATGTTGGTGGGTGGTGGTCTAGTAGGAAAAGGCTGGGGCTTTTCAAAGAGTATATTATATTATATTGTCAAATGTGAGAGAGCAGATAAAGAGAGGTAACAAATGCCAAAGAAATCTAATGGAATCCAAAGGAAAAGACTCACTGTAGTCTGAGCAAATATTAAGGCAGAAGCTAGAACCATGAGAAAGCAATAGTTCATTGACTTTTCACTGAGACTCCAAGTCTTTGAAATTTGGAAACTCCGGTATGGCTTCATCCATAACGCTAATGCATGGCTGGGGGAAAGTGAGAAATGTATTTAAGTTGTTTTAAAGCTCAAGCTCCACATTTGCAAATGAGCTTTCCAATGATTTGTTTTCTAAATTTGAAGAGAAATAAATGTCCCCCATTTTCTGAAAGCAAATTTTCAAGATAAGATAATGATAAAGACAAATATTTTTTTTGAAGCACTCTAGGCTTAAGTGAATTACACACACACACACACACACACACACACACACACAAATTGTCTTTCTTCCCTATCAGTTTTTCTTTCCTACTTCTAAAGTTTGAGTTCTTAATCTGTGCCAAGAACTATGCTAAATATGTTAGCTGGATTGTCTCAGTTATCCTCTGAGGTAGACAATGTCTGTGTCCCCATTTTACAGATGAAGCGACCAAGGCATAGAATGATGACAGAGGTAATCATTGGAATCTGTTTCCCAAGTTTACCCTTTAACTACCATACAATTGTCCTTCCCAGCCAATAAGATAAACAATAACAATAATACATACTCCTCTATTTGCTTTTATTTTCATTCATAACCACATTAAATGCTTGCATTCTATTTACTTGTGGAAAAGTAGATTATATTTATCATCTCTGGGTGGTAACTTTTTATAGTAATCAACTCCCTGTGTGTATGGATGGGTATATATTGAATAGATATGTGGATTCATAGATGTACAGCGATCTGAAAGGATGCAAAAGAAACTGTGATTGCTTCCTAAGGGAAAAATAATTAGGTAACATGAATGAGGGTAAAAGGGTTAATGTATGGAAGTTTCCTATATATACTTACATTCCTTAATCAAAAGCAATTTTAAAATCCTATCCAATCCAACGACAACAGAAATTTATTCTCCTGGAAGAAGTGTGGCTTGTAGTCGATAAACAATTACATGTGGTGACTTCGATGTGTCATCAGTAAAGCATTAGTAACCACATTCCTTCTCTTCTGCAAATTAATTATTGTCATTAAAAATTAGTCGCAGTAATCAATTAACTGTATTTTAATTCTTCCAGCATGTGTCCTACGCTTCTGCCTGTAAATAGAAATAGGTGGGTATTGTTTGGATGCATTGACATTTGGGATTCTTCAAACGAATCCATGCTTTATGAAATCTCACTCAAAAGTTCCAACTTTTAACTTGTCACGTTCAGCTTTAGATTCTGGATTTCCAAGGGGCTTCCCGACCAGCTGCCTTTCATAGGACAGAAAGGAACAATTTGTTTCCTTGAGAGCTTTAGCTGACATCAAGCTGTACCCCTCTCAGCAGCAGTATTTACCTACCCCTTCCCCTCATGCTTTGACTTGAGCACAATGTTAACCAAGTCCTTTTCCGATGTCCAGTTTCCCTGAGGTCATGACAATATGTGGAGAATTATGGGAGCAGAGGAGGGCATGTCCGCGGACTCACACACAAACAGCTCTATTAACCTGTGACGCCTCGGGAGACCAGCTGCTCCTCACCACAGATGAAGCCGTGGGCCTGGCAGGCTCTCTGCTTGCCCGGATGCCAGGCATTCTTTCACCCTCAGAAGCAACTTAGTTTAGGTTTATATTTGATCACTGAGTCATGTTTTGTTTCTCTGTAGCCAGCTGGAGGTTTTGGCTATAAGATGCAAACAATTTCTGCATGAATCACTCTGTGTCCATTGTAGACGTCTCACCTGACCGAAGAGCTGGGCCTGTTTTGCAGCTTCATTTTCAAAGAGTTAATGGCCTTAGCCTGTTTTGCTCTGTGGATAGAACATCCACCTAAGGACTGAAGGGTCCCAGGTTCAATTCCGATCAAGAGCACATACCTTGGTTGCAGGCTTGATCCTGGCACTGGTCAGCATGTGTGCAGGAGGCAACCAATCAATGTGTCTCTCTCAAGTCCCTCCCCCTTCCTTCCATTCTCTCTAAAAATCAATGGAAAAATAATCTCGGATAAAGATTAGTGCCCCCTTCCCCCAAATAATAATATAAAAGTTGATGACACATGACTTAGCACACAGAACTTCTGCGGTGTCTATTAATTAGCTGTCTAATAAAATGCACATTAATAAGATATTTTCCAGGCAGAAATAACAAACTGCATCTGGGCGGCATTCTGTACAATGACTCAGACTCTCGGTTCTGGTTCCCCGTCTGGATTTGCATGCTGGATTTGCCCCTAGTGAGGCAAGTTAATGAAATCTCTCTAAGCTGCAATTAACTGATTTAAAAGGAGGGCTTGTCCTAAGGATTAATGTATGCATCATCAATAAAGCTCTTAGGACAGTGCACGGTGTTTGGTAATCACTCAATGAGCTTTAATTCATATTTTAGTGATTGGTGATCTTGTTGGAGGGCAGCAAGATGCGTGATGTCAGCATAGGCCTGGACAGGGGTGGTGGTGGAGGGGGAGGGGGGCTGAATAATAATTTCTTCTGATAGCTCAAATTTCCCATCTTGCCTGAAAAATCCTCAAAAATATGTTCCTAATCCAGACTCCCTTCCAACCCCTTCCCCGCACAGCCTTCTGCTTTAGCGGACACTCCAGTTCACTCATCTATGTGACCTTCCCTAGGAGGTGGGGGAAATGACATCTCCCTTAAACCAGGTTCAAATCCCTCCAGCCTTCAAAGCCAGCTTCAGTTACACATCAGAGAAGCTCTTGCTAAAAATTATATCCTTCCTTCTCCTCTACCAAATGCCAAGAGAAAAATTATTTTGGCTACACATGTTGATGATGTGTTTGTATTCTTTCTAAGCTGCCATGACCAATGACCACATACTTGTTGGCTTGCATACATTTTCATATATACATATACATATACATATACATATACATATACATATACATATACATAATAATTGTTTTTTTTTATATTATTATTTTTATTATTGATTTTTTACAGAGAGGAAGGGAGAGGATAGAGAGTTAAAAACATCGATGAGAGACAAACATTGATCAGCTGCCTCCTGCACACCCCCTACTGGGGATGTGCCTGCAACCAAGGTACATGCCCTTCACCCGAATCGAACCTGGGACCCTTTAATCCGCAAGGCCAAAGCTTTATCCACTGAGCCAAACTGGTTAAAGAGGCTTGCACACATTTCTTATCTTGCAGTTTTGTTGACCGGAAGTCTGAAATTAATCACGTGGCTAAGACCAAAGTGTCAGCAGATCCTCGTTCCTTTTCGCAGGAATCTCTTTTCTTGCTCATTTGGGTGTTGGCAGGATTCATTTCCACGCAGCTGTAGGACTCAGGTCCTCATTTCTTTCCTGGTTGTTGGGTGGAGTCCACCTTCATTCCCAGAGCGCTCTCCCAGGTCCTTGCACGTGACCTTTACAGCAGGGGGACTTCTGATTCTTCTCACACTGCCACCTTTAAGCTCCCTGCCCTGCCTTTCTCTCCCAATGATAAGAAATTTATGGATACGTTGGACCCACCAGAATAATATGGGATAATCTCCCCATCTCAAGAACTACCACCTAAATCACATTCTGGGAATCTCTTTTTGCCATATTAGGGTGTGGACATTTTTAGGAGTCATTATATGCCTACCTAGGTGGTTGGTTCAAGCCCATTTAGGATTTCAATTGCACATGGTCATGTCTGAATCACATGGGTTTTGTCAGTTGTATTGGTGTCTTGCCTCCCTGCCACGATTCTGGACATGTCTCATAGGTTTTCTGTCACCCTAACAAGATTCACCCCACAGCTCTCAAGGTCAAAGAGATGATTGAGAAATACTCAGGCACATCACCGAGTCCTTATTTCAAGAGAATCTTCAGGTTTTTAGTTTTATATCTTAAATAGTCAAATTTCTAAAGCGTTTGGTTTTTATTAGAAGTCTAATCTAAGTTCCTTCTGATACCAGAATCTTCCTTTGGCATATGCCATGAACTTGATCATGCTTGGGCTGATTTAAGTAACAGGTGTTATGATCTTGAAGCTGAACCTCAAGGTCGAGTTGATGAGCTTAGGAGAAATGTTAGCCAAAGCAGTATTTATTAAAAGCACGCATTGCAGCATTGGCAAAGGCGATAGCGTACTCTCTGCATAAAAGACATTTATCTCCAGGACACTGTGTTTACCCATGCTTCATGTTTGCATAATAATTTTATGAATGGGGCAATTACTTGAGCTCACCTTGAGTAATCATTTAAAATATCAGAACCTCCCTTCTTATCTTTTCCCTCTGACATTCCCTTATAATTCTCCCTACTGCTATCCTGTGTCTCTATTTATGGAAGACCAAGACATCTTTAAAAAGCATTTTCTAAGCCTTTACACAAGTTATTTCTTTTCTTTTCTTTTTTCTTTCTTTCTAGAATTTTGTTTCTTCTTCCCATTTCTCACCAGGAAAGTTTTCAATCATCTGTAGAAACCCCACTCATATTCACTTACAAGGAAGCTTTCCTTTATCTCTTCTCACCTACATAAAATGTGAAACATGTCAGACCTACTTTATATCCCTATAAACCAATGCTGTATTTATACCATATCTACAAAACACGATTGACTATTAATAGCAATTTGATGCTATAAATACAAACTATGATTGACTACTATTGATACTACTAATTGAACAAATAAATTCATAAGGTTATATCTCGGAGCTTTAGCTATAGAATATAATCCTGATTGATTGGTGCTTCATTTTTTCAGTTTGATTAATATTGTTTGGTCTTGTTTGCTTGTCCAGTATTTATAACTCTTTAGATTATGAAACTTGATCGATGACTTTGAGTTTAGAGTAAAACATTCTTTTGGCACAAATAAATATTAGATACACGCAAGGAAACAATAATGTGGGACTATTAGCTCAAAGCTGATGAAGAATTCCTTAGCATGTCCTTAGCATGTTGGAACACACCTTCTACATACCGTAGAAATGGCCTATGTCGTTACAAAACAGCATTTTTTACTCTGTGACCTGTGGCAGACCATGTTATGTATCATTATTTTATCTACCTTTAATTCTAGTTTAAAAAATTTTTTAATTAGCTTTAACCTATTACTCAGCTATCATTTGCCTCTTCCCAGGGCAGAAGAAATCCACTGTTTGCCTTCTCAATGAAAGGGTTAAATCCCCTCATTTAGTATCAGTAAACTTCACACAAACACTAGAAGGTAGAATGGCATTAGGAGACACCATATTAAAATGTGCTTATACGCTTATTTATATATGGGTCTCTGTAGAACATTCTGTCCTGAGGCAAATCCTCAATATAATAAAATCATTTAGGAAAAAACAACCACCACTCGCCCAAACTTGGCAACTGATCACGGATCTCAATATTGTATTCTCCCGGAAACCAAAAAAAGAAAAATGATCTCAGAAAGGCCTGTTGTTTTGGCAAGCAGTGAAATGCAATCGCATTTCTACATATTGAGGAGCAGTTGGTGTTTTATAAATGGTTAATGCTGGTTTGAGTCCAGGAGGCATTAGAAATATTAGAGCTGGTGGCACACTGCAGCTCAGCGATTCCGCACGCACCCAGGAGCTGGGCGGCATCCACAGAGAGTATTTATTACGTCGCCAGGCACTTGAGAATAGGTTTCTGGGAGCGAAATGAGATGATGATGAGGGAAATTATGTAATGAAGGTGCCAAAATAGTTATAAAGGAAAATTATTCATTGGGCAAAAGAAACACATGGGGCACCGAGGACATTTCTAACAACCTGCTGACCGGTAGCAAGTAGCCCCTGTTCAGATGTTAAGAAAAACAAGCCCTACCTGGTTTGCTCAGTGGATAGAGCATCGGACTACGGACTAAAGGGTCCGGGGGTTTGATTCTAGTCAAGAGTGCATACCTTGGTTGGAGGCTCCTCCTCATGCAGGAGGCAATAGATCCATGTGTTTCTCTCACATGGATGTTTCTCTCTGTCTTTCCCTCTCTCTTTCCATTCCCCCTAAAAATCAAGGGAAAACTATCCTCAGGTGAGGAAAGAAAGGAAGAAAGGAAGAAAAGGAAGGAAGGAAGGAAGGAAGGAAGGAAGGAAGGAAGGAAGGAAGGAAGGAAGGAAGGAAGGAAGACAAAAGGGTATTAATAAAGGCCACAGAAATTCAAGAGTCTAGTTGATATTGGGTCATGCTTTTCTTAGAATCTCTCTCTTTGGAATTTGGTTATCCATACACACACATGTGTCTGTGACTATATATACATACATATGCACATACATATGTTTATGTGTATTGTCATATAGTTTCACATTAAAGGATATTTTTAAATATCCTTTCACCTCTTTTGCTCCTTGGACTTTCTGTTGAGATGCTCCTTGTCCAATCCTGCGATACAGAGATGCTTGGAACCCTACCCTGTGCCCATTACTCCTTGGGCAGGTTTGCAACCTTAACTGCTTTCAGCTCCACTGCCAATGGCACCAACATTTAGATGGCTTCACATTGTTTCCTCGGAGACCCCAATGCTCTCCAGTGCCCTGTGCTCTTTTTTATCATCTTCACAAGAGATTCCCACCATCATCTTTCTTCCTCATGGAGATTTCTAGGCAGGGTTTCCTTCATTTTTGCCTCTTTCTCCCAGGCACCCAGGCTCCAAATCCTCAAGTCTTCATTATCTCCCCCAACCCCCCACTTATAATTGCTGCCCAACCTCCAGAATATGCTATATTGTCCCTTACATCTATCCACTCTTCTTGTTTAAATATTTTTTTTTAAACATAGATATTACTATGTCTCTAGCCTCTCCCTTCTCAAATAGTGCATTGATATGATTACTGGTCTCCTTTGCTTCACAGTTTTCCTCTCCTACTTTTCCTAAGCATTACCACCAAAAAAGAAGCAATCACAGGGGATCCAACCCCCATATTTAAATAATATCAATAATAATAATAATGTTTTCACTTTACTGGCAGCACACATCCAAATAGCTTTGCCTGTTATTTCCCAAATGTACATATTGAACTCTATCCTTTTTCATATTTTGGGGGAAGGGCTACAAAGTTATTCTGTTCTTTTGTTCATGCAATTCATCTTTTCTAGAATGTTCTCTGAACATATTTATTTATCAAAGTCTTGCCCTTTTCCATAAAATGCAATTCAAGTCTGACCTTGTTTGAAGAAGACCAATGAGTAGATTTCGTTTGGTTGAAATTGACAATATTTTTGAGAGTCTCACTGTTATTATTAATCACATCCTTTATGTCGGAAACTTGTTCATGCAGTGGAAGCAAGCTGTGGACAGCTGCCTGCATGTTGATGTGGGTCGTGAGTAACTTGTATGGCATTTCCTGAGTGGTGGGAGGCAGACGACTAATAGTGAGTGGCTCTGAGACCAAATCCTAGGTCCTCTGACTCCCAGTCAACATCGTTACCCTATAATGTGAGTGGAGGCCCCATGACATACTCATTAAGTGCAGACACAGCCATCGAGTGGCCTGGAATTCAACCCTGGCTCTGCCACTTCTTGGGAATGTGATGTTGGACACGTCACTTAGTATCCCTGCTCCATTGTCTAATCTGTGAAATGGGCCCAACAGGTTTGTTGTTAGGTGAGACGAGGTAATGCAGGTAAAGTATTTAGCACAACACCTGGGATGAAGCAAGCCTTTAGTGATGCAAGCAGCTGCTACTGCAACACCATGACTGGGTAAGATTGGCTAGAAGGATCATATCCCCAAATACCTGTGGCCTAAAGGAGGAGTTCTTTTCCATCTCACAACTAAGACTATGTTTGTGCCTTATCTGACACCCAAGGTGCTTTTCCCTCCCATTCTAGGTGAGGTGGTTTCATTATACTCTCTGCAATCCAATGATGTTACTGAAGCCCATCGGTTCACTTAATATTTGGCAGGTATATTCCTGGGGCGAACATAATATCAACAATATTTTCTTAGTGGTTAACAGTGTTTCACTCCTACAACCGAAATTCTTTCTTTGCCCTGTATGCCTCCCATCAGTCCAGGCCAAGAAAAATTAGAGCTACAGTTTACACGTACTTTCAAAAAATCTACTTCATACCACAGGTCATTACTTAACCTGGAAAACCTACAATTTAAATATTGGATTAACCCCGCTAATCATCTCCTTGAGAACTAGGTGCCCAGATGCCAAGTTGTACCAACAGAGGAGTAACGTTCACTGGAGACATGCTAAGGAATTCCAGGCAATTAACAGCAGGCAGTATGTGCAGTAGCCTAATACTTACTTTGGATTCAGACTGCCCACGTTGAAATCCTGACTGTCATTTCTGTTCCAGGATCTCCAGTGTAGTACTGAACCTTTTTGTACTGGTTTCAGTCGACATTTTTTATTTTGTAGGATTACTTTAACATATAGTGTATTCATCCCTCAGTAATATAAGCATGTAAAGCTTAAATGTGATGATTATCAATGTTATTGGTATTATTCTGTTTCATATGTGCTATGTCTGATAGCAGCTTCTGAATTCTCTGGTTTTTTATAGTGTAGACTGATGGGTTTCTCTTTTTTTTATGGTCTGTATTTTCCTCAATAGGCTAAGAAGAATTTGGCAAAGTTTCAAGTGGGCAAACCCCACTCTATTAGAGGGGGTTGGGGTGAGTACAGCAATGAGTTGAAGGCCGTACTCGGCATGTCTGTGGCTAGGAGAAATATTCGATATGGAGCTCACTAACTTCTTAAAAATCTGAGCTGGCACACAGGACACTAAATTGCCACAGCTGCCAGGAATGGTATTTGAACAAAGATCTTCTGATAAATGACTAGAATGTTCTCTGCCTTTCCATAAAGGGAGCCTTGTTAAGTGAAGCGGGGAACTCATGGGAGTGTAATACCATTTGGCAAACCAGTGCTTTTCTGGACAACATGGCCGTGCTTTCTGGAGCTAGAACCACAGGCACTCAGTTATTTAGAGGGACTCCCGGGCATGCAGCCCATCAGCTTGTGGATGGGGCTTAAGGAGTCTGGAGGAGGGATGCAGCTGCCTATCTGAGCTGCTAAGAAAGGAAACATTGTACATCAGACATTACATTTTATTTTTTTAAGTATATTTTTATTGACTTTAGAGAAAAGAAAAGAGAGAGAGAGAGCAATAGAAACATCAACGATGGGAGAGGATCATTGATCAACTGCCTCCTGCATTGGGTATTGAGCCCACATCCCAGGCATGTGCTTTCCCCAGGAGCTGATCTTTGCTGAGTCTTCATCGGTTCCATTTTGGGGTAACTATATTCCATCACTTCTTTTAGGCTCTCTCAGAGATGCACAGACTATGCAACTTTTAGTGGTGGTGTGCCCTAAGCAGGGATGCATGAAATTCTCGCCCTTGACTCTTGGACTACCCCAATCCTGTTTACGATGTGTCCCAAATCAGAGATCTGCCATGTATGAGAAAGTATGCGACATTGATATTTTCCCCCCAAAGGACACCAAAGGATTCTTCCAGCTGACCTCCATGACTGATTTTTAGCCATTCAGCTCAACTTAACTGTCCTTTAGCTGTGTGTTCTACCAGGTCGTCATTAAAAATGTTGACGATGTTCCTAGTGAATTGAAATCACTGATGCTCCATTGCAGCTTATGCCTCACGTAATTGCCAAGCTTTAATCAGCCAGCTTTGTCTTGCTAGTTGGAAGGATATTTAGTCATGTTATACCTGCCAGAGAGTCATATACACCTGTGGGCTTCTGCATACTTGCTGACTCATGGCCAAGTCCTAGTCTGACACAGTGACTTGATGATCGGACTAGATTTCTGCTTTGGCCAGGCCCCCACTGGAGCTATTTTGGGCCTTACTAATGATTGCCAATGGCTGGGCCATGAGAGGTCACACCTCTCTGACTTTGGCTCTAACCTACAGACAGGAATCCCATTTTTTATATCCCAGTAACCAGGTGTGACATTCTAGACCAACCTGTACCATGCCAGAGTTCTTCATGTTTTTTCTTTAGCCACATTCTATATTGGAGAGTCTGGCTATTTTTGTGGGGTCATGCTTTAGACTCGGGTTAGTCTCCTTGAATCCTTACCCGACCCAACTTTCTCCTCTATTCCAAGCCCCGGAAGTCTTAGAATCACTGTCATCTTGTTATACTGAATTTTAAGATAAATCATTCATTTATTACCTAAGCTAAGAATAGATAGACACCATCAATTTTTAACTAAAGTTAGTCATATAATTGGGGTCTGATCTCCTCTCTAGAGCAACTGTGGGCTGAGGGCTTGGTCCAAGCACCTGTTCCAAGGACTAGACCTAGGAATGGTGAACATTTATTTATTTATTTTAATTAATTTCTTTATTGATTAAGGTATCACATTTAATGGTGACCATTTAATTGGCTGATCATGGTTAAGCAATATGAAGCAAAGACAAGTTAATTATGTGGAGGAACTGAAAGGCAGGGTAAGTCTGAGTCCTGAGCAGCAAGAATGCGTGAAGTGCCAGAGAGGCACCCAAAACCAATGGTTGGCTAAAGCAAAAATTGAACTGCCAACTTTAATATAAAAGGGGGATTTAGGATAATGAATTTCAAAGGCAGAGCTGAAAAGTCTCAGAAAACTACCCAACACAGAGGGTATCTGCCTTTTACGGAATGCTCACAGCTGAGCCCATCAGGTATAGGCAGATTTTAGGCACCTTGACCAGCTTAAAGAATGCTGGGTTACTCTACTCTTCAGTAGCATCCAATCATTCTAGAACTTTTTGATGACTTGGCTTATTTCGGCTCAGCAAACTACTCCATTGGCAAGGGAGCTTGAAAGAGATCACTAGAATGACACAGACTAGATTGTTCGAGTAAAAAAGTCTCATACTTAGTTAGGCTATAACCCTACAGCCTTCTGGTAACTTGATAATAATATGCTTAGTAATTTTAGGTTTTTCTCGACTTAAGTCTAATGCATTTAGCCCATTTGAACCGGTTATTGTCTCTAGGAGTATCGATTCCCTGTCATCTTAAAAAATATACCAACAACTAGCAAAGAAGCAAATGTAGGGACCGTTCATCTCCAGAGAGACCATGCATCGACAATGGCCTTGCACTGCCCCAAAGGGATTTCTGCAGGAGGAATGGGAGTAGCTACTGCTCTGTGTCTGGTTCAATCGCTGTTTGTTTTGACATCTGCCTATGCTGTAGCAATGACTCTTCATAGCTGTTCTAGCCATCATAATTTTCCCAGTGAAGGCTACCTACTTACTGGGTTTCTATGGCAAATAATCCTTTACTCTGTTCAAAGATCTTATTTTATTGACCTCTATAACCTCTTGGGGCATCTTGCAATACACACGGAGCATCATAACCGACTAGCGAGATGAGCAGAGCATCATAACTGACTAGCGAGATGAGCAGGGTTTGTGGAAAAGCATGAGCCTGAAGAGATTATAGTAAAATCAGTTTGCAAAAATGCTTTGGCTTCCATGTTTCAGGATTTGGGACCTTATTTGAAAAGCAAATAAAAAGAAGGGGTTTGTGAGCAAGGAATCTCATAAATCAGGACCTGCATTGAAAAAGACCCCTCTGAAAGCAATACAGTGAATACATTTGCAAGTGAAAGGATGGCCATTAAGCCTCCATTTGGGAAGCCATTACAATAGCCTCCAAATTGCAAACAGGCAAATATTCAAGATTAAATTTAGAATATGTGCTATAGCAAAGAATTGAGAAATATTCTTTGTAATAATTTGCTGCATTTCACTGAAACATATCTGTGTTTCAGTGCTAGAGTCAGTGAGGTCAGGTTAATGAATCTATTATCTAATTATTCTGCAGCTCTTCCTTGCACAGGATCTTGCTAACATGAACATTCAGAGGTATGAACCTATGTAGAGCTGGGCTACAGCATCGAAGAGAATGCATGTTTGTGGGTGTGTATGTGTGGGTGTATGTACGTGTGTATGTGTGTGTGCGTGTGTGTGCATTACTTGGAGAGAAAGGTCCAGCTGAGATAGCAGGTTTTGAGGGTCAGTGTTAAATTCTCACTTCCTCTTTTAATGTTGATTGAAGATCACTGATACAACACTGAAGTGTTGTCTAAATGCAATTTGATTTTAACTCGTTATTTCTGCTAAGCAGCTTTAAATCTGATTATAGTCTGTTCTTAAAAATCACAATGTTTAACCCATGAGGGATAATACACCCACATCTTTGTACATTAATATCTATTGGGTGTGTAAAATGCAAAAGCAATTCATTACCTGTTATTACAGAGGAGGTCATTTTGCTATGAATCATACAATGAATTGAGTGGGCACAAACATCTGAATATTAGTAATCAGAAGAAAGACATCAGAGCTAACTGAGTTAAATCTTAGCTGAATATCTGGTGGAGGCTGCGATCCTGCGAGGTGTTTTAGCCCAAGGCAATATTGATTCACTTCCAGGAGGTCCTCTCTGCATGAGAGCTCCATGCTAATTTTCAGAGACACGGATTCAGCACATTCGGCTCTGATCAGGAAGTTCCACAGACAGCCAGCCCTGCTTGCTGATCGCTTTGGGTTCAGCTGCAGTTCTTACTATTCCAGAGAATAGACAGACTCATGTCGTGTCATCCGCAGTCATCTTGCATTTAAAAATATATCCGTGCCTGCGCCAGAGACGCACTAATAGAGACTCTGACAAAAGCCAAAGCTTTCATCTGCCGTGCTTGCCAGTCTGCATCTGAAGCAAGACTGGTTTGAAGTCCAGGCAATGCCAAAGGCAGGGCCCGTGTCTCTTCTCAAGGGGACCAGAAGGGTCGTAGATCATGTTAACGTACACAGGGAGAGAAACAAGTAAGCTGTTTTGTAGTAATGGCATCCTTGTGGCACTTACAGTTAAATACTGGAGATATAAACAGAGTGGCCAGATTATGATGCTCTCTGAACGCACAATCATCTGACCACTCAGTGTACTTCTCTTGAGTACCTCATTGATTTGATATCAAAGATACTATAAATCATGCACCTGATCAGTTTTCCCCTTTGCAATGGCTGATAGAAAGCTCAGGGCAAATCGGTGGTTGATCTCCAGCAAAAGTCTAGAATACTTTTGGTACCCATCTGAGATACAAATGCACTGAGTGGCCAGATTATTATACATTCAGAGATTATAATAATCTGACCACTCAGTGTATCTTTGCACTTTTAAACATCTCACTTGGCAGTTAGTCCAGATAATTGACGCTAGCATGGGACATGGTGAACTTCTCTGGAAAGTCTGGAGAACAGCTTATCTCTCTCTCTACTTGGGATTTGCCACTGAAACCTCAACTTTCCTTATTGCAGCCTAAACTGCGCAGTCCGCGGCAAACACCGTTCCTAAGATGTGCATTTCCCCAGAAGGACGGAAATAGATCTGTTGGGTAAAGAAAGTGACAGTCTCGTTGCGGCTTTGGAAAAGAGATTTTGAAGGTTATCACAGGGTACAACAGGATTACATTACATTAAATCTATGTACTTTTGAAAGTGCTTAATACCTCCAGTGACATTCAGTGGACAGAAACACTTATTTACTGATTTTTTAAATCATAGTTTCCCACATCAGGTCTGCCCAGCAGTGTCTCCGGTGCGTCTGTACTTTCCCGGTCGTGAGGCCGCCTGTGACTGCCAATGTCTGTATATCATGATCACGTGACCACTGATGGTCGTTTGAAATTTTAACGAATTCCGTTCATTTTTACTGCCACAGTTGGATGTAAAAACCAAAAAATAAAAAAACTCCTAGCAGCCTGATAAAGATAACTGATGACTCACAAGACTAAGTTAGCATTAGCCAACTGCAGCAGCAGCTCAGAAATGTTTAGCTGAAGAACGTGACCAGTATTCTCCGGTTCCAAGAGGCCAGAGCCCTGAGGAAACCTAGGTCTCTGTTTCTTCTAGGAAGTTCGTGTTCTCACATTAACTGGGAAAGAGTTTACAAGGAAAAAGGAGGGAGGGGGAGACTGCTGTTTTAAGGCCCTTTGCTTTTTTTCCCCTACCCACTGCTCCCTTCATAAACCTCAAGGAGTTGACTACGTTCAGATTTCTGTTTTCCTGGTAAAAATAGGGATTGCTTTTGTGAATCTTTTCTGAGTTCTGTAAAGGAGCAGGTATTGTCCACCTTGATGTCGGTTTCTGATACAAGACAAAAGTTACTGTTCTAGAATGGTGTGAAACAACTCTCAACGTGTTTTTGTTTGGTTTGGTTTTTTAATTCTCACTGAGGATATTCTTTTTTCCCATTGATTACTTTCTTTTTTTGAGAGAGAGAGAGAGAGAGAGAGAGAGAGAGAGAGAGAGAGAGAGAGAGAAGGAGAGCAAGAAACAGAGAGAAACATAAATATGAGAGAAACACATTGAATGGTTGCCTCCTGCAAGGGCCCCAATTAGGGCCTGGGGATCGAGCCTGTAATCAAAGTACCTGCCCTTGACCAGAATCGAACCTGGGGCCCTTCAGTCTGCAGGTGGATGCTCAATCCACTGAGCTGAACCAGCCAGCGCACCAGCATGTTTTGATAGATGACACCGAGGAGTTGGGAGCACTGTGCAGACACTGTCTACTGGCTGCTCGGAGCTTAAGGGGCCAGTATGACACTGTCGCTACTCTGAGAGGGTGGTGGCCTCAGACAACCCACATGGCACTTGTCTGTATGGGACGACAGCTGGAGCAGAATAAGATCCTGCAGGAGGGAGCTCCCCTGAACTAATAATGACAAAGTCAGGGTGCTCTGTTCCCAGTCACGCCAAGCTGTGTGCAAGGAGGGAGAACTGCTCTCCCTATGGCTACCTTTCTCCGAGTTCCTGAAACCTCTTGCAATGGGAACTTGAAAGTTTTAATCATGTTAGAAATAACTGTGGAAATGGTCCCACTAACATGTTCTAAAAAACGTTGGCACAAGGCACTGTGTTGACCAAACCTCTTTTCAGCTCTTCTCCTTCTTCTCCGGCAATTGGCAATATTTTTTTTTTTTATAAATTTCTTTATTGATTAAGGTACGACATATGTGTCCTTATTCCCCCTACCCCCACTCCCACTCATGCCCTCACCCCCCTGTTGTCTGTGTCCATTGGTTAGGCCCATATGCATGCATACAAGTCCTTTGATTGATCTTTCCCCTTTACCCCCACCTTCCCTTACTTTCCCTCCGAGGTTTGACTGTCTGATCTATGGTTCTCTGTCTTTGGAACTGTTTTTGTTCATCAGTTTATGTTGTTCATTATATTCCACAAATGAGTGAGATCATGTGATATTTATCTTTCTCCGACTGGCTTATTTCACTTGGCGTAATGCTCTCCAGTTCCCTCCTTGTTGTTGCAAATGGTAAGAATTTTAGATGAATGGTGCCCAGTTATACAAAGCTAGGCTCCTCATGGATTTATGCTCTCAGTATGTTGTTCTTGTGCGTAATAAGCAAGCTGAGCATTCTGGGAAACTTCATATCACATAATCAAATTCTGGTCCAAAGTCAGGACCTTCATCTTCTGTTTTTCTGTAGCTACACCAAGGCCAGCACAACTGTATAACTGTTGTTATTTTATTTTTTTAAAAATATATTTTATTGATTTTTCACAGACAGGAAGAGAGAGGGATAGAGAGTTAGAAACATTGATGAGAGAGAATCATCAATCAGCTGCCTCTTGCACATCCCCTCTGGGGATATGCCCACAACCAAGGTACATGCCCTCAACCGGAATCGAACCCGGGACCTTTCAGTCCACAGGCTGACGCTCTATCCACTGAGCCAAACTGGTTAGGCAACTGTTGTTATTTTAGACTTTTTGACCTAACCGGGGACTTGTCTTTCTCCAGTATTTTATCATGGCACTATTATTGAAACTTCCAAGCTATTATTATACACAAACAATTAAGCAATTACTGATTTCACTCACTCCACTTCAAGTCTGAGAATGGTTGTTTAAACAACAGAGTATGAAACTCTCATTAAAGCTAAACCAACAGTCAACACAGACATAGACGAGAGGCGATTTCAGGTGCCACTAGGGATGGGCACTCTGCAGTGGTTGAGCATGGTTTCATTTTTAGTGACTTATGAACACTTTCACATACATCATCTCATGGAGTCCTTACAGTGGAGGGGGAGGTAGGGCAAAGACCACCATCTCTGGGGTAAGTTCACAGGAGATTCGCTTCAGATTTTAGAGTGAAATGATCAAGAATCAAAATCCCATGGAGAAAAGTACCCGCTGTTAGGTAGAATCCAGAGATTTTGTTTAGATGTTCTGCAGAGTCAATTAAATGATTATGTGAAATTGCATGTAGTTAGGAAGTGGCTAAACCAGGATTAGAACCCAGGCACTATGGCTGCAGAGCATATGCAGTTAATGCCCATACTGCCTCAAAAGAACAAATGTTTATTGAGCAATTACTGGTTATGCACATGTTAAACACACCCCCCTTTTGTTGAGTTTCTGCTTTGTACCAGACACTAGGGAGGGCATGGAAGATAGAAAGATAAGCAAGGCGTAAACCAGACATGTATTTATTTACTGATTTCTAACCAACAGCAATTCTGATGGCTCTTTGAAGAAGGAAAATCACAGGGTGCTACTGGACATATAGCAGGAGGTCTTGGCATACTTCACAGGAAGCCAATTTTCAGGTGTGGCTTCAAAGATGAGTAGGAGATTTGTGAAAATTTGGAGGAGGGCGATGCAGAGATGCAGAAAGAACATTACAGGCGGAGGTAAGTCTGAATACACTTGACATAGATAATCATGGAAAACACTCACACACTCTCCCTGAATTCACTCACTCATTGGTTCTTGATATACTTTCTACCTCTGGCCTCTTTCCCCTTTCCCTACATCAAGAATGCAAATCTGATGATGTCATAACACTTCTACACTTACACTGTCCTTAGGATAAGATGGGGACACAGGCCTCCATGCTCTGATTGCCACCTACCATCATGTCACCCCATTTCCTGTCACTCCTACATTACCTATATTCTCAACTATTGGTAAGACCATACTTCTTTTTCTTTTTTTTACCTCTAAGTCTTTTGCTATTTTTGCTGGACTATCTCCTACCCATCCTCATGTCAGGGCCCTTTCTATTACTCTGTATCTTCAGTCAGATTATTCAATTATGGCTCTATAACCCAGTACTCCCCCACCCCCATCATTGCATTCATCACATTATATGAAATTGCTTATTTAATTATTTGTAAATACAGGACACATCTCTCTGTAGCTTATCATTACTGTTACTTAGGCACATAGTGACCATGTGATGGACACCTGTTAATTTACATGAATGAATGCTATAATCCTGAGTCACATACTTGTAATATCACAGAATAACAAGAGCTTTTGGATGAGAGGCCAATTTAAATCTAGGGTTGTCTCTTATTTGCTGTACTGGTTTTGATAAATTAACTTCTTTGAACCTCAAATTTAATCTGTAAAATAAGCATAATAATATCCAACTCATAAGGTTATTTTAGCCCACTGTGCAACTTTAAAAAGTCTGAAAAGGACTTCACACATTTAAGTGCTCAACAAATGGGAGCTTTTAGCTGATTAATTTAGTGCCTTATAAAGCCAACTTACAGCAAATGCCTCTAAGTTCGGAGAATGCTGGTGTGATCTGGCATGGAATCCTTCTCCCTCTGCTACTTAATTTCTTGAAGAGCTCTTTTAATTTTAAATTTGATTTTCTGTAATATCTTATCTAATCCTCCAAATAAAATCCACTCACCAGGAGTCACCATAGATACTGCTTGTCATTCTTATGTAGAATTGACTTTTGTTCACAATGATAAGTCCCATTTACTGGTTAGTCATGTCTTAGTTTCCTATTGCTGCTGTAACCAACTGCCATCAACTTGATCGTTTTGAACAAGTGAAAGTTATTATTTTATAGTTTCAGAGACCTGGAGTGTGAGTCAGCTCAGTGGGCTAAAGCACAGTGTCGGCACAGCTGAGTTTTTTCTAGAGGTTTAGGTGACAACCATTGCTTTGCCTTCCTAGCTTCTAGAGGTTACCTGCACTCCTTGGCTCAGGGTCCCCTTCAAAGTCAACAATGGCCAATCCAGATGTAGTCAGAACACATCCCTCTGACACTGACTCTTCTGCTTCCTTCTTCCACATTTAAAAATCTGGCGATTCCAGTTGGCTTTTCTGGGTGATTCTTCCTTTTTTAGAGTCATTTAACTAGTAAGCTTAATTCCACCTGCAACCTTAATTCTCTTTTGCTATGTAAGAAGACATTTTAACAGGTTCCAGGGATTAGGATTAAACACCTTTGGGAGGGCATTATTCTGTGGTGGGCACTGTACTTAATGCTTTACTGACATAAACCCAGTTACTGCTCCCAGAGGTACTATGAGGTAAGCATTATTGACTCATTTTATGGATCAGAAAAAGAAAGCTCTGGAAGACTTGCTTTCATTGGCCATTGGTGGAACAGGGTGCCGCCTCTTTCTGCTGCCTGCCACTGAGTTCTTTGTTCTTTGCTTGAGGTCCTGAAGGCTCTTGGGAGGACCCCTCCTGTTTCTGTCTTCACTCATCCTGATCAGACACTGACCCCAGAGGTTTGTCCAATTCACTGTGAAGTGAATGAGTCTATGTTGACACTCAGCATGTTATCTGAGGTGCATTTTGCTCACCCCCTCCTGGAGCAATGACACAGGAGAACTCACATACTTAAGTCAACTCCCATCCTATATAATAAGAAGCTAATATGCAAATTGTCCCTACCCGTGGGAGTTTGACCAACTGGGAGTTCGACATGCACTGACCATCAGGGGGCAGTGTGGAACATGGCGGGCAGCAGCAGTGGCAGGGGATTGGGGGAAGAGAGCCACCCCCCTCAGTACTTCCCTCCCCTACCACCCAACAGCCCAGCAATCACTAGGGACCCTACCTGTGCATGATTTTCCTTCACTGAGCCTCTAGTTTTCAAATAAGAAGCATGTGAATCCCTTGTATAGAAAGACAAAAACTCAAATCTACAATTTGTGAAGATGAAAGCAATTTTACAGAGTGTAAGCAGAATGATTTTTTTGAAAAAACTCAGGGCTTCCCTGAAAGGTCCTCATTTCTTTTACTTCTTAATATCAGTATAATAATTGGAAGATCTCTTGTATGTGTATGAAATTACTCCCTTCTTACATACTAAGTTAAGCTGTAAATGTCATTGGCATGTATTTCAATGCCTTTGACTCATTTATGGAGGTGTTTAAACCCTGTGTTTCATGAATCAGATGTTACTGTTAAAAGGGTACATGCCAATAAAATGCTAGGTCTCAAAAGTAAAAAGAAACACAGAGGGAATATATAAATTGGTTTTACTTAGTGACATCTTACAAATCCCGTTGAAGAAGCCCCTGCATGTTTTTAAGTGTCAGGACATGCTAAATCGTATTCCTACACCTACCCAGTAATTCTGCAGACCACATGAAATTCCCAAAGTTCAGTGGTATTGCAAAGTAACTAGGCATCGTGGAAACTTCCTCTCTCCCTCCCGTGTATTGAGATTTCTGTTCTAATTCCTTTATCAAAAGTTTCCTTTCCCATGGAGCAGACATGGGACTCCAAGCTTTGAAGATAGACTTTGTTTGAGTCCCTGTTTCCTGTTGGGGCTGCAGGAGGCAGGGAGAAGAAAGGGAGTCAGGCTCACAGCTCTTCTCATGGAACTTGCAGACAAGTTTACTCTTTACTCCACGTTAACTGAGTAGAATGATATTAAAGTTCTTTTCTTTCTGGGTGTTTTGTTTGTTTGTTCGTTTGTTTTGCTTTTCCTTGAGGAATGAAAGAGAAATAATGTCTGGTTGCACTGGGAAATGTACAAATCCTCTTGGGATAACAAACATAGTTCATTTGCACTCAGGTTACCGGTGAGGTCACTTCCTGGTTGCTGAGCTTATAGGTTATTGCATCCATTGCATCCACTGGGGTTTCGTTAAAAATAGTCTTCTTGTAAATCTGTCCCTTCTTTTAATAATGCTAGAACTTTCTTAAGTGTTGTTTGCTCTCTTTTAAGAGCAACTTTATTATTTCTTTCTCTTTACTCTTTATGTTGATGAAAATTACTCTTACTTAGATCTGTACTTGGTTTCACACTCTTTCTCATCCTAAAATGATGATGCCTATAAAATATGTGTCATAAGGCAAAGGGATCTGAAATGTATCTCAATATTTGTCTTTACCGTGGTCCTAAAACTCTATCCATATGATCTTATATGATGGCTACACTTGGAGTTACAGCCACTGAAGCCTGGTGCAGTTGTTTATTAAAAGAATAAATCCAGTTTATCCCAGTTTCTACTGTTATATATTTCTGAGGATTAGAGCTGGGGTCATTGTTACATAGAGCTGAGGTTAGCATAATTATGTTATGAGATGGAAGGCCCCCCCTTTGCAAAATATCTCTGCATTTACCCCCTTAGAGACTGGCAGTTAGTGCTGATGACCTTGTTTTTCATCTAATAAAGAATATTAGTATTTAGTGCATATTGTGTATATTGTTTCTGGTATATAAATTATGTTGCTTGTATTTATTCTCTACACTAATAGAAGAGTAGCATGCTAATCGACCTTTCCTTCGTGATGCCCACCAGCCAATCAGGAGTGAGCATGCAAATTAACCCAATAAAGATGGCATGTTAATTTGCATACACAGGTGTGAGTGGCCGGGGGCGGGGTGGGATACTTATGTTGTCACCACGGTGATGACACAGGTGCTCCACACCACCCCAGCTGCTCCAGGCCTCTGGGCATCATGGGAAGGTAGAAAGGTGGCTCTGGCCAGAGTGAAAGTGGTACCGGCAGCCAGGGGAAGGCAGGTTCATTCTTACATGAATCTTTGTGGACTGAAGAGTCTCAGGTTCGATTCTGGTCAAGGCTTGTACCTCAGTTGTGGGCACATACCCAGTAGGGAGTGTGCAGGAGGCAGCTGGTCAATGTTTCTCATCAATGTTTTGAACTCTTTATCCCCCTCCCTTCCTCTCTGTAAAATATCAATAAAATACATTAAAAATAAAAAATAAATTAAAAAATGAAAAAGCATTCTTGCCCAGCTGGCATGGCTCAGTGGTTGAGTGTAGACCTATGAACCATGAGATCATAGTTTGGTTCCAGGTCAGGGAACATGCATGGGTTGTGGGCTTGATCCACAGTGTGGGATGTGCAGGAAGCAGCCAGTCAATGATACTCTCTCATCATTGATGTTTCTCTTTTTCCCTCTCCCTTTCTCTCTGAAACCAATAAAATATATGTATTTTAAAAAGCATTCTTTTCATGGTCATCCAATTTTACTAATAAGGAAACCGAGGTCCAAGGAGAACCAATAATGGACCCAAAGTCACAGAGTTACCACAGATAAAAATCAGGATTTCCACCCAAGCAGCCTCTTGTTCCTTAGGTGGTGCAGCTGATGTTTAAGAGACCGTTTCCAGGAGTCCTTGAGGAACAAGTAAATACCAATAAAAAGTCAAGTCACTAAACTATTATTACTTACACTTAATAAAGCTTTCTGATTTGATAATTTACGTGGCTAGGATTAATACACGGGTCAGAATTAATTTATTAACTTCCCTAGCATTGCCTTGGGAAACTGGGTTAGAATAAATCAGGATATACAATTGTGAGAAGGACGTTGACAAGGGGGGGGCGGGGCAGGGAAGGATGGATTCTAGCCGCTAGGATAAGAAGATCACTCAGGAAAGGGCCATTTGGAGGGAGAGCCACACTGACTGTGTTTCTTGGAGCCAGGGGAGAGAAGCATCGAGATGGTGAATGTGTTGAGACGCGGGGGGAGGATTTGCTGCTTAGAAAGGGAAAGAGAATGCAGCCTGATGCCAAGACATGATTTTCCCTCCGGCTGGTCTTTTCCAAGGTTGTTTTAATTTCTCTCCATAACACTGACACAGTGACAGCCTGATAACTCACTTTGAATTCTCAAGTGGGCTCAAATGTGCTTAGAACTACAGAGCCGTGGAAGAATGTTTATGGGACAAAATGATATGGAGAAAGTATTTACTTTGCCTACAAGATGGTAGGATGAGGGTATGCCAGTGACTTAATGGTTAGATGTCTGAATGGTATCTCTTTAAATGAGTTTGGGACCTAATTAAAATTCAAATGCAAGTTCTATCAACTTGTGTTTGTGTGTTCTTTAATACACACTCTGTTATGAGCTATTTCTGTAAATTTTTAGTTCTAAACCCTAGAGAAGTCATACACTGTACAAAGTCTTTTAATCTTTCAGCACACTGGCTTCTTAGAAAAATTCAGAGTATGCTTTCCCTTATGTTATCAAAGAAAAGCAAATTTAAAAACTTCTACAATGGGTTTCCTACCAGAGTGATCACTTATCTAACCCACTCGGTTCCACTTCCACTTTCCTCCCACATTTAGGATTGAGCCAGTCCCCCTGGTAACTGGCGTGGTAAAGGGGAGACTTGCCCATAGGCCAATTACAGTGTTTATTTAAATAACTGCGAAGTTTCTTAGTGGATCTTTTTCTAGAGGCAGGGATTCTTTTTGTTATTATTTTGCCCAGATCTTCCTGATTCTCCGACGCGTGTGGTATGAGACCAAAATGCTGACATGTCAGGAGCTTGCCGGTGCTAAATTACCTATCAGAGGCGGCCAAGGTCTCAGCCTGTCTCTTAAAAAAAAAAAAAATCCCTCCTAATTTTTTAACTGCTGAAAAGAGCAGAGCTCACATCATTAGTGACTGGGGAAAACAAACCAGATGTGCATGTCCCTCTTCCCCTGCCCCTTTAATCACCAGTCCTGCACCCAGTCCCCACCTTCTGACAGGCTGAGAGTCTGATAAATTCCTGAGTGGGAGGAAAGGTGTGTTTGGTTCCATGTTTCATGACCATTCAGCCAGCCCTTCCAAAAATGAGGGAAAGAAGAGCATTACTTTTAGCATGTAATGATGTTACAATGCATATCCCAGCTACTTCCAATTTCTTTCTGTGTGACCAATTAGCTCTAAAATGGGTAAGGTGAGCAAAAAAAAAAAAAAAAAAAAGCTAATCAATCCTATCAATCATGGGCTAGGCATAGGCAACCACAGTTACTGCTCTAAGCTCAGGTCTCTAGGAGAGAAACGCACTCACGTGACAGATAGGGAACCCACTTCCTTCCCTCCCTTCCTTCAACTCTTCTGCGCAGAAGTCCTGGCAGCTGACAGCTGTTCAAACAGCCCCCTTTCTCCTCCCAGTTACAGGCAGTGCTGGGGTGGCTGGACACCTCCCACCATCCGGGGGGCAGTGGGTGGTAACCCTGACAGGTAACCAAAGCTACTCAAGAGGCCTGTCCCCTGTTCAAACAAAAGCCAGCGTGTGCGATCTGACCTTTGATCAGAGAGCTGGGTGTGGCATATAAGCTTGCTCTTTCCAATTTCATGTCAACATGGCCATCCTTTTATTTTGATGTAGTATTAAGGAACCCAACTGCAATGATTAAAATGCAAACAATGCTTATTGAGGACTCACCGTATATATGTATGCCAGTGACTGGCCTAGACTCTGTTGACAAACGCACAGGTGTCAGACATGGTTTCAACTGGAAAAGTCCCTTCTAAAACCTATCAGGGCTAAGGGACACTACGCCAAGAAGGGACTTCATCTTTGCCCATTCCGGAAACATTTTTGCTTGTCACACCTGGGGAGAGGGGGGGAGACTAGGGATGCTGAGGGTCATAATTTATTTCATCTGGTTCAAGAAAGCCACCCCGCCCGCTCCCATAACATGGAATAACCTGGCCCAAATCAGTAGTGGTGAGGCAGAGACATAACACCATAAACAGTGAGAAGAGGGTAAACATATCTGGCACTTCTCTAAATACGGAAGTTCTTTTATTTTAACAGGGATTGCATTGAATCTAGGGATTGCTATGGGTAGTATGGATATTTTTGTGACGTTGCTTCTACCAATCCATGAGCATGGTATATTCTTTCACTTGTTTATATCTTCCTCTATCTCTTTTTTCAACACCATGTAGTTTTCTAAGTTTTTTACATCCCTGGTTAAGTTTATTCCTAAATATCTTAATTTTCTTGTTGCACTGGTAAATGAATGGTGTTGTTTTTTAGTTTCTCTTATTGAGAGTTCATTATTGGTGTATAAAAATGCCATTGATTTTTGGGTAGATGAGTGGCTAAAAAAGCTGTGGTACATTAACATCATAGAATACCATGCAGCAATAAAGAATAAGGATCTCTCACCCTTTGCGACAGCATGGAGGGACCTGGAGAGCATTATACTAAGTAAGCCAGTCAAAGAAAGATAAGTATCACAAGATCTCACTCATATGTGGTATCTAATGAACAAGATAAACTGATAAGCAAAATAGATCCAGAGTCTTAGCAGCATGGAACATACTGATGAATTTCAGAGGAAATGTGTGGGTGGGAGGGTGGGTAGGGACAGCATAACCAGGGTACTTATGTGCATAACACATGGACACAGACCATAGTGTGGTGAAGGCCAGGGAAGGGTGGGTGTCGGCGGAGGGGGGTCAATGGGGAAAAAAAGAGGGGGACATCTGTATTACTTTCAACAATAAAGATACATTAAGAAAAAGAAAAGAAAATTATTTTAGAACCATGGTCGGCAAACTGGCTCTCGAGCCACATGCGGCTCTTTGGCCCCTTGAGTGTGTCTCTTCCACAAAATTCCACGGTCTGGGCAAGTCTATTTTGAAGAAGTGGCCTTAGAAGTTTAAGTTTAAAAAATTTGGCTCTCAAAAGAAATTTCAGTCGTTGTCCTGTTGATATTTGGCTCTGTTGACTAATGAGTTTGCCGACCACTGTTTTTTAAAAAATAAAATCTTATATTGATCTTTAAGGACAGAAGAGGCCACACGTGGGCAGGGATGGCCCGGAGGATAATTGCAAGCTCTTTCTAAAGGCTCTTACCCTCTGCTTTTAAGGACCACAACTGTTGCCAATAAAATGTATTCACCAATGAGTGCATAAGAGAACAGCAGCCACAACCTCAGCACCAGCAGCTCCCCCATGTAGGGCACTGAGGATCCGGTCATTGTGCTGACCAGGGCACTACATGAACCCCACACGCACTGGTGAAGTGGGCATCACAGTCTCCTGCATGGCTTACAGGTGAGGACACAGGACTAGAGGGGTTCACCACGTGGCCCCCAGCTATAAGTGCTGGAACCCTGATTGCAGCCTGCGGGATCTGGATTCAGAGTCCGTTTTCCGCTGACGCAGCTCCCGCCTCTTCGGATTCGGGCCGTCGAACATTTATTTCATCGCAGCGACCTTCCAGGTACGTGATCCCGGACAAGCTGTTCTCCCTGGGCGTCGTTCTGGTCCTCTTGGGGATGATGTACGATTTGATTTTAGTCGTGGTATCCTTTAAATGAGTTAGTGCGTGGAAGCCAGTTATTATGGAAAAAGAGCCAGTTCTCCATAAATTTCACGCATGATGTTGACGATAATTCTCCGCGGTGGCAGGCGCGGTTCAGGGGGTCTGGGGGGGGGGGGGAGTGGAGGGAGTGTGGGGAGGGTGTGGGCCTGAGCAGCGTCGGCCGGTGTCCTCTCACCGCCTGCAACCAGCCCTGTGCCGTGACCAAGGTAAGAAGCTCTTTAGGCTTGGTTTTTCTGAATTCTGGTTTTAAATCTTCTGAAAGATTTTGTTACATGGGAAATGACCTCTTGAAAAGAGAATTTTTCTGTAAAAATGCATCTGAAATAAATCAACAGAAATGAATTGTTACATGTTGTAATGAAATGTTAAATGTTGTGAGCCAGCTGGGGGTCATAATTACCTAGGAGCGTTCCTACCTCCACCTGGTCTATGCTACTTAAGTGGATTTTATCCTTTTGTGAAATCACCTCTTATGGGGATGTTGCCTTTTATACTTGGATGGTCAGTGCGAGGGTCAGGAAGACGTTTTACATGTTTATCCTATATCATGTGTATATATATACACACACATGTGTGTGTGCATGGGTGTGTGCACACGGGTGCCTGTGAAGATGCACACAGGAAACCAAAGCACAGGACCAAGACTTCACGGATCCTGTCTGCTGGAGCAGGTAAGCACAAACCCTTTTACCAGGTGACCTAACGAGGGCTTGGGGCGGGGACAGCTGGCCGTGTTGACGGTTTGAGAGCTCATCAGCTGCCAGAGGGTGCACGTGATGTGGTTGGAAACCAGGTGTCTGTCAACATGATCCTGGGCTTTTATTATGAAAATGTTGTCCGTGACCCAGCGCCTGTCCTGTCTCAGATCACTCTTGTTTTCCTACAGCTTGTTCCGGTTCCATGCCGTGGCTCTTTGCTCTTGAAAGTGTTTAAATAGAACTGTCTTTCTCTCCAAATGTGTATCTTCAAACAAGGTCCTTTTAGGAAAATAAACTGTATATCATTGATTAGGGTGGAAGTGGATGACTTGGAGGCGGCCTGAGAGGCAATTAAAAGACACCTGGGAAGTCACTGATTAACCATGCTGGCTATTTTATGAACCGGTTATTGTGGCGTGAAGAGTGAGGACTATGACAAGTTCACGTTCCTTTTGGGTCATTAAGTGCTGCTTTGATGTACTGCCTGTTCCCTCCCATCCCCCCAAGAAAAACCACAGGATTACCCACACCAATACAGGGAACAGGTTACCAAGAAGCTTGAATCATAGGATCAGTCTGTTATTTTTATTAATATAGATATATTATGGTTTTCATTAAAGGGCTGGCATTCTACAGTCTGGTTTAAAAAATTTTTTCTTCTCTGTGTGTTTTTCTTTTTTTTAGAAGAGGAAACATGATTTATAACTTTTTCTATGCCAATGCCCAAGGTTTGGAGAAAATCCACGAATCACCTTTGTGATATATTTGAGGGTTGTTTGAGTAAAATAGCCACATTATTCTGCACCCTCTAACTCATTAGAGATTATGTCAAAGTGCCCTGCAAAAGAGGTCATCGAACTCCGACATCTTGGGTTTCTCTGCCAATGTTTTTGTTTTGTTATCTTGTCCTCTTCTAACTCTACCTCTGAGCCTAATCAGGAGCCAGAAGACCTCAGACTCAAGAGGGAGGTGCCCAGACTGTCAGATCTTCCTGATAAGATGGGTTCTTGCTTTCCCCAAAACTCTAGGATTAATTTCTTGTCTTCCTGGAAGAGTCCATCAGGGTGAATGGCATCAATCCCCATCACCAGCAGAGGTCCAGGTCCCCAGACTCCCCCTGCTACCCCGATATGGACACGCCTCCCTCTGCCTTGGTTCCCTTGCCCTTCAAACCCTCCCATTCATGTTGACCTGTGGAATCTTACACTGCTCTCAGTTAAACTCCCTGCATGTTAACTCTTTTCTCTGAAAATTCCTCTTCTATTTCTGCTTTAAGACAGGGCTTCCCAAATGTCAGTATTCCCAGAAGCACCTACAGTATTTGGGAAAGCACAGGTTGAGGGGCTCTAGGCCCCAGAGCCACGATTCTTTAGGTCTGTGGTGGGGACCCAGCATTTCCATATTCAGTGTGTTCCCAGGTGATGCTGATGCTGCTGATTTAGGAGCACACTTTGAGGACCAGGCCCCTAATGGAAAGCTGGCCTCTCATGTCACTGTTTTCCCTACATTCTTCTCACGTGATGACTGTGGTTTCATTCAGTTTCCAAGTACAATTATAATGTGCAATGGTTTTGGTGTTTGCTTTCCTGGTTTCACATCCTCCCTCTTCACTCCCTGCTCAAGTGCATTAGAAAGCCACCAGATGATGCCACGGCAGCTCCTTTTGTGGTAGTTTCAACCGACCTTCTAGCCACTCTCCCTTCTTCAAAAATGTTAGCATCTGGACAGCTGACTTTCTCTCTTCTGTTATATCTGCCAGTATTCTTGGTGTCTCACCATCCACATACATGACCCGTGACCCTATCGCTGGTTCTATCACCTCATCCTCCTTTATCTCTCTCTTCACCATTCAGCTTAGATACCAGACACAAGAACTCCTTCAACTCTTTCCTATATTTCCCCTGCACAACGCTAGCCATGGCAAAACCCAGCTCTGTCTACTCTGGGCCTGGGCCCAAGAAAACTGATACAGCTGGAAAAACACAACAAAAAAAAGCACAGAGCCATGCTGCTGGTTTTCATCTTGAATATATGATTTAAAAAATCTAAATGGGCTTTTAGTACAACTGTAATGCGATTGCTTCTTCTGACAACCAGTAACTGGATAGTTGAGACAGACTCTCAAAACCTCAGACAAGATGCAGAATAAAATCACGTTTGCAAGTTGGGGTTTTGGAGTCAAACATATCTGCATCTACACCTGTCTCTGACTTTGACCAATTGAATGTCTTAGAGCAACATGTTTAGTTTATTTATAGCTTTGTTGCCTCATCCAGAAAATGGGAAATGTGATAGTTTATACTTCATTTTGGTGTGTGAAGAGTAAATGAGGAAAAGCATCTCAAGTATTTAGCATAGTGCCTGGCCACCAGCAAACACAAGGTAAATGTTAGCTATTATTGTTGTCAATAATGTCATTGAACTTACCCAATACACGTTAAGTTTTACCATGACAGACACATCTTTGGATGTGTCTGAGTAAAGTGTTCACAAATACGGATTCCTCTTTCTGTATTTCTAGTTTTTCCAATGTTGGTTCCTATAAATGGTGTCTCAGTGAGTGTAGGTGTATGCTGTCAAAGGTGAGTGTAGGTGTATGTTGTCAAAGCAAGGATCTCATTGGCTGACCCAAAAGGTTCAGTTATGCCAATGCTCTGTAGACCTGGAGGGTGACAGTATATCAGCTCGTACAGTAGATGAGTGTTTTTCTTGGAGTAATGAAATGTTCTCCAAGTCCAGCCATGCCATCCCCCCAACCTTCTAACCAACAGAGTGAAAGGAAAGCAGTTTAGAGGAAGCAGTAATGTAGCAATAAGAAAGTTTCTTTATTTAGTACACTCTGGTTTCCTCAACAGCCATGAGGAGCTCAGTTCCTGAAATGTAGTGGGATCATTAAGGGGCAGGCTGCCAATAGGTGCAATGCTTTGTCTCTAGAATTCAATTCATCAAAGACACAGATTATTTCTCAAGTCAATTAATAAATGACATAGGAAATGGGAGAAGGCAGAGCTGTAGGGGCAGTTAAGAGTGAAACAAAAGTCTGGTCAGAATATTTTAAAAAAATTAACCAGGAAAAATAAGACAAATTAAGAAAACATTAAAAGACAAACCACAGGTAAAATTAAGAAGTGCCACCATCAGGAAATCCCCATTAGAGATGGCAAGCGAAAGATGAGGAGGTAATGATTAGTGATAATGGCTATGGACTTACTAATGGCCGTTCTCCATCTGTCCCCAATGCGACAAAACCATAAACATCGAATTATACTGAGCTCAGTGTCTTGGTAAAAGGCCCTTGTTTATTCCTTTATACTTTCAAAGAGCAATTTTTTAATTGAATTTATTGGGGAGGAACTGCTTAATAAAAGTATATAGGTTTCTGGTGTATAATTCTATAATAAATCATCTGTATATTGTGTGTTCACCACCCTGAGTTAAGTCTCCTTCCATCACCATCCAAAAAGCAAATATTTGAGCAAAGGTTATAACATTAGGATCATTGTGGATAGTTTTGTCAAGCAGCAGATTTTATCTTCAAAAACAGATCCTTTGAAGTAAATTACCAGCTGACAAAATGAAGTTTAAAATGTCACCAACTATAGCTCATGGATATACCATAAGGTGAAACACTCCTGTAGTGTACAAATGCCTCTTCTAGTCCCAAAACAAAAAGGAAAATATATACCCAAGAAATAATAGGCCAATGGAGGAACTCATTGTTCATTCAGAACAAACCTTTTTTTTTTTAAGAATTGAAATTGAAGGAGAGTTTATTAGGGAAGCAGGGAGAGAGAGGGTGGGCTACTCCACAGACAGAGCAGCCCCTCCCCAGTGGGATGTACTTCTTTCATTGAGGCTCATTTAATGGAGGGGCAGGGCATTCAATAATAAGGGGGAAGAATATTCATGACTTTTCCAAGAAAGGGGTGGATACTTCTTGGGAGAGCACCTTTGGCCATTTTGTGTCCTTAGGTGGGCTTTTCCGGATAATGCAAGATCTTTCTCAATGGGGGTTCCTATAAATGGTGTCTGAGTGAGTGTAGGTGTGTGTTGTCACTATGTGGATCTCATGGGTTAAACCAAAGGATTCCGTTACTATATTTGCCCAACCCACTTTCTTATTTTCTACTTTGGGGTATGTTTTTATTTTATATATAATTGAACTCCTAGATAAGCATTATTGTTATGCAAAGTGAATATTTATTTATAGTTATCCATACAATTAACTGTGGGTTTTTAAAATTCTTTTGTTTTATGCTTCTAGCTGGGATTATATACCTTTTCTTTCCTCTTTATTTTATTGTTTTCTTTTGGTTTTATTAATTATTTTATATTTCCTTTACCATTAATGCCCTCTATGACCTCTTCCACCTCCACCCAGTGCATCACTAGGATTTAGCTACCTCCAACAAATTTCATGGTCCTTGTAATTATTTACCTTTTTCCCCCCATACCTTGTAAGTGATCAAAATATCATACAAGACAGTGCAATTAACCACTCATTTCATGTCAATGTAAATATTAAAAAAATTATTTTACAAACAAAATATTAGTGAGAAGGGAGGCTCCATTTTCCTCTTTTTTTGAGATGATTTTGAGACAATTGTGAATATTCTTTGATATTGCAATGCTAAACTAGTGTCCATTTAAAGGTTATTTGCAACCTAGAAGCTGCAACCTTATCAATGAAAGTTTTGTGCTCTGTTATATAGAAGGTCATTGCTCTGTCCTGCACTTTGAATGTACTTTTTTCTTTTGCATAATTCTGTATTTTTGTGCATTGGTCATTTAGCAAATATTGAGTCATGCAGATCTTTCAAATATTGCCACATTTCATTCCATAATAATGAAAGTACGATATTTGTTAACATTGCTATCAAAATCAGCAGGCACTTTGACTGTTTCTAAGCTGCATGTTCACAGTGGCCAATATAAGGCTTCCAAAATTCTAGTGTTCTCAGGAAAGCTCAACTTTTATCACCGGCAGGTAATGCTGTCAGTTTAATTCCTTGAACTGACAGCCATCCTTTGTTCGTTTTTCAAGAAAATGCCTGCCAAATACCGAAGTCTGAATAACCGCAGTTGTCTGTCAGTTGCTCTTTCAAGTAAAAATAGAGTTCCCGGAAAAAAAAAAAAGAGTCCGCTCAGTGCATCACTCAAACACTTGCAGACACGTAAGACAACCCTGTACTTTGATAAGCAGCCTAGCGTTTCAGAAACGTCTCCTATTCCCCTACACACGTTAACCAAAATATGTGTACAGATTGGTGGGAATTCAATAAAATGAATGCATTTGATGTTTCCTCAAGACTGTTCTTAAATGGAACTGGCATTCTTTTAACTGCATGTGTATGCATGACCTTAAACATAGGATGACCCCAAGTATAGTCAGTGTCTCTGCTTCAATTCTTACTAAGGCACCAGGGCCTTGGCTCTCCATGGCTTTTCAACCATTGGTGGAAGACCCAGGTTAACATCTTAGTGTGATTACAAATGTGTTTTTATCTCTTGGACCTCCTGAAAGGATCTTGGAATGTCCAGGATTCTGCAAGCCAAACTTTGAGAACTGCTGTGGTGACTCATTTGGTTCCATGATAATAATATCCCTGTTTGACAGTACAAAGAATGACATTAGGAGGTCAATCACATGCCTGAAGCCATAATATAGAACCTATAGTTAACAATAAAGTAGTGTACATCCCATGTGGCCTATTAAATTGATTTTTAGAAATCCTAGTCCAGAAGGTGTTTCCTACAGAAAACTAGGCTGATCAAGAAAATGATGGTACTTTTTGTTATAAAGCTATCAGGCTGAATCTGAAACATACATGAGCTTTGGCATAAAAAAAAAAAACAAAAACTTGATTTGAACCACCAATCTGCCTTTTACTACCGTGAGTCCCTGGGGAAGTCCTGCATTCCTCTACCTTAATTTATGTGTATCCTCCATCCTCAGCACATGGTCCTTCAAATAGTCCAGTAGACACTCCAATACTAGGACATTAGATCTGCCAAGGACATTTTGGGCTGAAGTAAGCACATTTTAATTTCCTTGATGTGTTGGCTACTGGAGAAGCATTCACAGAAGTCGGAGGGATTTTCACAGGTTTCTGTCCAGGGGAGTTTAGTAAGTTGATCATGGATACGGACAATATGGATTGGGAACCAACAAACAATACATGTCAATGTAAACTTAGCTCTTCTCTTAGATATTTTCTTGTTTCATTACCAACACATTTGAGTGGAGTCTCTTACGTGGGAGATGATATCTCGAATGACCACCTGTCTACATACTTGTAAGATTTTTCAGGTAGTCATCATTTTCAGTTTCTTAACTATGTGTCATTTAACCGCAACAAGCAAGTCTCATTTGATATAGACACAAATATTTGCTTCCTTTTATTTTCTATGCAATTTATTCTCTCATTTACTGGGTGCATATTTCCCCCATTTAAAAGCATTTTTTTTTACACTTGAAATGATATGTTCTTTTTAAAAAAATATATCTTATTAATTTCAGAGAGGGATAGAAGTATCCATGATGAGAGAGAATCCTGGATCAGCTGCCTTCTGCATTCCCCACACTGGTGATCGAGTCAGCAACCCGGGCATGTGCCCTGACCCGGAATCGAACTGTGATCTCCTGGTTCCTAGGTCGACATTCAACCACTGAGCCACGCTGGCCCGGGCAATATGTTCTTTACTGTGGTTATTTTTTAATGCCCACCCCTTGCATATCTATTAGACTGTAAGCTCCTTGGAAGCAGACATTATTCCAGTGTGTGTTCAACATGTGACTGTTAGTGCTGCCAGAGTACCTGAGACATAACAGGCATTCCATACATAATAGTTGTTGAATTAATAAATGAATGAATTAGTAAACAGTTTGAATTTAGGGAGTGACATTACCTCTTTCTTGCACCCCCCCTTAAAAATGCATTCAGTTCACAGTGTATATATATATAATTTTTTTATTCAGATTTATCAAACTGCTAATACCTGCCTGGAACAAAGTCTTTGCTTTTAAAAGTTGGCCACAAGTAACTTTTCCCAGAATGGAAATTTTAATAATTAACTTTGATTTATACATCTGTTCGACATATTTGTATAATCTGGTGCATGCATTTCCATTTTTAAAATGTTCCTGAAAGTCACATCTTAGCATGTGTGAGCTGGTATTAACTACTTGCAAATCTCCTTATCTATGCCTCGAGTTACGGCTCCCATGACTTTGTAGACATCATCTGTCCCACATATTTTTTAAAACATTTTAAAGGAAAGATACTGAGTGATGAATGAACTGGAAAAGTACCTGTAGTTGAGAAAAGAAAGATAAAAAAGCCTATTGTATACAGGAAGGATTGAAAACAGTAATAAATCTGTGTAAATAGATATAGCAAAACGATGCAAAAAATAAGGATGAGAGTTAAACCATTATTTTCAATGGTCTAGAGCCAAAATACCATGTAAAACAGACTCCCAGATTAGCAGATTTATGAAAGTCATAAAAACTTGTGACCATAAAGTTGTTGGGGGGGAGGGGGGGAAGATCTACACACCATTGACTTTGATTAAATTCAGGATTGAACTGAACTGAATCTCAGAGGGGAAGAGGTGTTCTGTGGTCCAGTCAATGTCTCCATAGTATTCACAAACTCTATGGGCCTTTCAGTGAAAGACAGCTCCTGGGAGAGGTCATTTTATCACCCACTTCCTTCCAAGGATAGTAACTAAGGGCTGATAACCTCTAGAATGTGAATTTCAGGCCAGGCCCTTCAGTTTCAGTTCTGACTATCCCCACCTTAGACTGGAACCTCCTCCACCCCCTCTCCCACAATAATTTCTTGAATTACTATGCTAGTCAATATGTCTGTCCAGCCTACTCTATAGTTTATTCTGGATGCAGCAGCCAGAGGAATCACTTGAACCTGTAAGTCAGATCACACCTCAGCTCTGCTAAAACCTTGTGATTGTTTCCTGTGACACTCATGGTAAAATCAGGTCTTATCAATGGCCTTTGAGGTCCACATGACCCTCACCTCCCTTCTTTTTTTCTTTTTAGTCATAACCTAAGGTTCTGTTATTATTGATTTGAGAGAGAGAGAGAGAGGTGTGGAGAGAGAGAAAACATCAATGGGTTACCTCCCAAAGTGCCCTGACCAGTGAATGAAGCCAAACCCTGTTGGTGTATGGGAGCCATGCTTCAACCACCTGAGCTACCTGGCCAGGGCTCCATCGTTCATTGATTCCCTCTCCTTCTCCCTAGCCCCCAAATAGTGTGGCCTCCATGTTTTCCCTCAAACCACCAGGGCACATTTTCAACTTAGATCTTTAGCCCTTCTTTTCTCCATGTGGGATGCTCTTCTTCCAGATACCTTCATGGCTCATCCCCTGACATTTGTAACATTTGTTCCAATGCCACCTTTCCAAAGAGGACTGCTCTTAAGAAAAGCTAACCTGTGCTTTTCAACCGCCCCCAGGCATTCCCCATTACCTCCTAAACAGCTCAATTTTATCACCCTCTAACATGCTAAATCAGTGGTTGGCGAACTCAGTCAACAGAGCCAAATATCAACAGTACAAGGATTGAAATTTATTTTGAGAGCCCAATTTTTTTTAAACTTAAAAAATGTGTAAATAGGTACATTGTTATTAACTTAATTAGTGCACTCCTAAGCTGTCTTTTGCTAAAAACTCAAGGGGCCAAAGAGCCGCAGTGGCACAAGAGCCGTAGTTTGCCGACCACTGTGTTAAATAATTGACTCATTTATTAATGTTTTGTCATTGCTTTCTGAACCTCACCAAAAAGTGAGTTCAAGAACAGGGATTACATTTGCTCATGGATGTGTCCCTATGCTTAACACAGGGCCTGGCACAGAGCATGCCCAACGGGCGTTCAGTATGTGTTTGGATGATGTCGCAGTATTCTCACAACCACTCTCTGGGAGGGTCTAGGACTGTGATATCATGTATGTTTTAGGACCTGTGGTTAGCTTCCTTGATGTCTCATTGATCCTAACATGGATGTCGAAAATTCACATGCATGAATCCAAAGGATTGCCATCATGTAGTTTTTCATGAGAAGATTGGGTTGATAGTTAAAGGAAACTGTTACAACATGAGATAGCTTGATTTTCTAATTAATTATTTGTTGCCACAAATGGATTTCAAATTCCTGAGGCCAATGTGCCGCTGGTATACATTTTTGCTTTGAAAATTGTTAACACCGCGATGAAAAAAAATCTTCCTTCAAAACATGATCATCCATCTTCCATCTCTGTTTACATCTGAGAACTCCCATCCATCACGTGCACCGCGGCTGCTGGCCTTTGCTTCCTGAGCCTTGAGCGAGCTGTCGCGGTTGTGGGACACGGAGCCTCTCATTCCAGAGGCGGAAGGTGGGCAGTAAACATCGTCCGCAGAGGGCACTTCTGCCAGGAAGGGGCTTGTTCCTGTGTAGTCAATGGTGTTTGAGACTCGGAATTATCTCACTTCAAAAACCTCCAAGTAGTTAAGTGTCTTCTACATCAGGAAAGAAAACTCGACCCTTTAATACAGCTCCTCCTGTTGTGGTGACCCCCAACCATAAAATGATTTTCGTTGCTACTTCATACCTGTAATTTTGCTGCTGTTACGAATCATAATGTAAATATCTGTGTATTCTGATGGTCTTAGGCTCTACAGCAGCGGTTCTCAACCTGTGGGTCGCTGTTTTTGAAAGCAGTGCCCGGGTCTCTATTTTACTACTCCCGGTTAGAGAAGGGTAATATGATTTTGTTTCAAAGTATTCAGCCCTAACCGGTTTGGCTCAGTGGATAGAGCATAGAGCGTCAGCCTGCGGACTGAAAGGTCCCAGGTTTGATTCAGGTCAAGGGCATGTACCTTGGTTGCGGGCCCATCCCCAATAGGGGGTGTGCAGGAGGCAGCTGATCGATGTTTTTCTCATCGATGTTTCTAACCCTCTATCCCTCTCCCTGCCTCTCTGCAAAAAAAAAAAAAAAAAAAAAAAAAAAAAAAAAAAAATCAATAAGATATATATATATATTTTTAAAAGGATGAAGTAATAGATTAAAATGTCTCACGTTAATTTTCACCTCTATATTTACCAGGTCCTATTGGATGATGGTTTCATTATTTTATGCCTGAATTTTATCATTTTCCAGTTGGCTTTTGAGTAAGTCATGAGGGATTGGGTCATGCTGTGATAATATCCTAAATCCCAAAATATCACACACAAACATTGGTTTCTCCTTTATGTAAAGCATTTGGGTGGAAGTGCTCTCTTGGGAACAGGCTGTTCCCAGCTTGCATGGCCATTATCTGGAACCCAGGACCTCGGGGTGGGTGTGCTGGGGAGGAGCGGGTCCCACGCAGGCTTTCCAGTGCCTGGGCCTGCAAGGAACACTCTTCTCTTTTTCTCTAGCCCCCTGGTCAGAAGGAGTGAACACCCCCACCCCTCAGTTAACAAGAGCTAGAGAGGGTCATTCCTTTCACCTGCAGTCTTGCTGGAATCCTACATATTCTGCCCTTTACCCATTAACTAATAAGCAATTAAGATGCACAACCTCTTTGGGTCAGAACATTAGCCGTCGACTCTCCTTGGCTGCAGACTTTTTTTAAAAAAATGTTTGCTATTTTCGTTTGCATGTGCCCCAAGTGCTAAAATGGTTTAGGAAAAGTCAAGTGCCCTTATATTATTTGTAAAGAATACGTGAGAGGAAAGCACTTCACACTTGGCGTATTTCTTTAAAAAACTCCATCCTGTCCTGTCCTGAAGGAGGGGAGGGATCTACCCCAGACAGTGGACTGAGGGGTATGGAGGGAAGAAGGAAGGTATGGAAAACAGGAGCGGTGAGAGCCACCCCAGCACATCAGGGAGTTCGGTGTGAAGATGAGCCGTGCAGGCGCCTGTTCCCACATCCCTAGAACTTGCTTTGCTTGCATGTGGCTAGATTTCCCCAGGAGATCATTTAGATTCTGCCTTCTGGGAGGATCACCCACACAAGCGAATTAAAATATAAGCTAAATACAGCTTTGTTCAACGTGCCTCCAACCTGTCTCTCCTCTGCTCCCCTTCCTCCGTCCCACCCACACCCCCAGGAAAAAGGGCGACAGGATGACTTTGCTCATGCCTCAAGATACATGAGCTTGGACATCTCTATTGCCTTCCGTGACCTCTCTGCTCACTAACCATGAGGGCTGCATTGAAACATGAATAGTTAACAAAACCCTCCAATAGCCAGGGCTCTGGGCTGAGCCATGCAAGGGGTGTGACGCAAGCACTGGTATTTCTGTATTTTAGGGGTAAACTTTGCTAAGGTATTTTCCCGTATTTTTCTCCTGTTCCTTCTTCCTTAGTTTCTTGCAACAAATATGTTATTAACATGTCATCTTCATGCAAAATGTATTAGGCGGGTCAAAATCACATGCCATTTAAAAAAAGAAAATCAAAACAGCCATTTGGGCTGAGATAGTCCAATGCGTTTATTCCCGGTTCTTTTCCTGCAGATTTTGACCTAGAAACATGTTAATTAATTTAAATGTAGATTGAACTCTTTGTCTCTGGGATTGCTTCCCCACGCTTCTTTATGTAACCTCTTCTTGACTTCCAGTGCTCCTGCAGTTTCACTTGCAACTGAGCTGCTGGTCTCAGAGTAGCCCAGGATCAGATGTCTCCAACCTGCTTCATAAATGCACTGCCTTGCTGACTCAGTTTTGCTGAAGGAATGATTGTTTAAGTAGGAAAAAGGGAATAAAATCTCGATGAGGCAATGACTCATTCTGGCTCCTGTGAACTTTTACCCAGTAGAGCCAGCTGACTTCATGGGAGTTGTTATCTGCTAGTGGGAGGTGTAGGTAGGAAGATGTCAATGTCCCTGATAAGATGCAATTCAGTAATAGTTGAGTCTTATGGAGTCAATTCTCCTGAAATATGCTCCATGCATTCACAATATTAAAGGGAAAGGGCAGATGATTTTCTAATGGAAGAAAATCAAAGCTGATCCTTGAAAATATAGTCTTCTTATAAGTGTATTTCTAGTATCACATGATCTCACTCATCTAGGGGAAATAATATAAACTGATGAACAAAAACAGACCCAGAGACAGAGAAGCATCGACCAGACTGTGAAACCTCAGAAAGAAGGCAGGGGAGGGTGGGGATAAGGGGGAGAGATCAACCAAAGGACTTGTGTGCATGCATATGAGCCTAACAAGTGGTCATGGACAACAGGGAGATGGGGGCATGCATGGGGAGGGGTTTCGGATGGGAATGGGGGAATGAGGACAAATATGTGATACCTTAATCAATAAAGGAATTTTAAAAAATCAATGCTGAATTTCAAAAGCCTAACAAGACAGACAGGAGTGGAGAGGAGAGGTCTCAGGTATATTTACTTAGTCTTCAGAGAGGAGCCCCTGGCCCTGTGAATAAGTCCTGAGTGACTCCGGGCGATTTATTATAAATTATTATTAGGCAATTCTGTCTGGGTTGAATGCAGTAGCATCAGACAGAGTGTTTAATGCGGGGGGGGGGGGGGGGGGGGGGGGGGGGGAGAGGACACCAGGAGGCAATTACAACCCTAAACTGGGTAACACAATTCTGGAAAGAGGGTTCATGGACTCACATTTCACAGGGATGAGGCTTAGGAAGCTCATTAAGAGCGAGAATCCTAGTAGGAAGAGCAAGAATACGGAAGTTTGTCAGCGTGCCAAATTCCCAAGTGTTTTTAGCTCTTTGGTGGCAAGAGGGGAAGAGAGTTTTGTTCACAAACATATGGCCCATGTTGATAAGATCTAATTATATGTTTGCAGCTGTTTGGATCTGTAAATATCTAAAGTTGGTCAACATTATGTGCACATGACAAAAGCAGTATAAATAAAGGAAACTAGCTAAAAATTGAAACAACAACAACAATCCTTTCTGAAGGGAGGAAATTAGGGCTGCGTTTTCTAAGTGTGACTTAAACAGGATAAAGAGAGGAACAATAATGCTCTCCAAACACGAAAAGTTGGCACCTCATTAACAGGAGTTCTGGGACCAATGTTTGTGTCCAGGGAAAACTGAGACAGAATTCTCACCCGTCGGATATCATAAATAAATTTTATCAATGTTATTAAAGGACAATGTTGGTCATTTAGACCAGTTAGATAACCTTTAAATTTACACGTAGATTTTTGTAGGAGACTCTCATTTAATGATCCTTTAATAGGATGTGACAATTACATTTACAACCCGTCCAATGAAAGATTATATTCTGCCCTAACTACAATAAATGTGGCTAAATATACAGATGTGAGATTATCCATTTTCCAAAGAATGCACTTCTTATAAGAACAAGCAAGGTTACCAATAAGGAACCATTTGTGTGTTTAAATACAGGGTTGAGGGAGTGATGGATGTTAACCATTCAAATTTAAAAATAAGTTTTAAGCAGAAAAAAACTAATTAATTTTATATTTCATTGGAATTAAAAATACTTATGGGAATAGAGTGACCTATATTTTAGTATTTTGCTCTTCTGTTAATGTCTCCTACCAAAATCTGTTTCCATATCTGAAACCGAGTAAATATTCATTGCACTTGCTGAATAAAGGTGGTAATCTTCTTGAGTCAAAATTATCACTGTTCCAAGTTAAATGTCTGTTCTTCATTTCTGTTCATACTGTAGCTATCTATGTACGTGTTTGCATGCCTGTGGTAGGGGTATGAAGTATAATCTCATGTTACTTACATGAAAGGGAGAGAAGGAATATTCTGACATGCTTCAGACCATTGGCCAGATGAGGCAGTTCCCTGAAAATCTCCCGGTTTACCTTCTAACTGTTGGCACATGTGTCTTGCCAGGCATAGCCACCTAAAACTTCATGCTAACGAGGTCCAACTGGCATGCCATTATCAATGCAATTGGCTCATGTGACATTCTGCAGTGTTCAGATAACCAAAGTCACTGAGAATAATATCACAAAGAACAGAATCACCACGTGTATTGAATAAAAACGACACACACCACATCCAAAGCTGGATACCCAGTGTTTATCTGTTCTAGTGAAACTATCTGTTCTAGTGAAACTAACTCTTCTCACCCAATAGGTATGATTTAGTCTTCCCTTTGGTTAACTTCATGTTGGTCCTTTATAATCCTACTAGAGGCTCAGTGCATGAAATTCTTGCATGAGGTGGGGGGAGGGGGTCCCCTCAGGCCAGCCTGCATCCTCCAATCCAGGACCCCTCGGGGGATGTCTGACTGCCAGTTTAGGCCCGATCCCTGGGATTGGACATGCCTCTCATAATCCAGGACAACTGTCTCCTAACCACTCGCCTGCTTGCCTGCCTGATCCTCCCTAACCACTTCTGCCTTGACCCTGTACCCAGGACCCAGGCTTCCCTCCTCTGGCTGGCTGCAGGAACCCGGGACCTGGGCTTTCCTCCCTCTGGGAACAGGCAGCTTCTCCTGGGCACAACTTTGTCAAGAAAGACATCTGGAAGACATTTGGTCTAATTATCCTATTACCCTTTTATTAAAATAGATACTATTCATTTCATTTCCATAAAGGTTATACTACTGAATTGAATTGGGACATAATAGGGATCACAGAGCTTATTTTATTGTATATAAATTCTTGGGGGATAGTGCTAATACTTCTTCTAATTTAATATCTTAGGTAAAAGGACTTCCACTTAATACATTCTACCATAATAGCTCTTATTATATAGACTAGAGGCCCATTGCACAGATTCATGCACATTGAAAGGAAATTAATTAGAAGGTGCTGGCAGGGCGGGACTGGGTGAGACTGGTCAGACATGCCCTGAGCCAACTTCCTCCAGTCCCTCCATAGTCAGCTGCACCTAGGGCAGTGCAGGGACTCGAAGGCTGTCCCTCTGGCAGGTGAGTCCCTTGGCCTGGCCTACGGGGATCAGGTCGAAACTGACAGTTTGACATCCCCCAAGGGGTCCCAGAGTGTGAGAGTGCACTCAGCAAAGTTGTTGTTGCTCACAGCTCTTGCCTTGAGCATCTGTCCCTTGGTGGTCAGTGAGAGTCATACCTATCAGCTGGTCAGACAGTCAGCCATCACTTAGCCATATATATATATATATATATATATATATATATATATATATATATATATAGATAGATAGATATATTAAGGTTAATAATTTCAACCCATTTGATCTGATGTCATATGGACCAAGGGCAGAATTTTTTTCTGGCAACAATAAGCCTTCACTTCAACAAAAGATTGTAATGGGATTTTGAATGTCCTACCATCAAGGTCAATTCTAGCCTTGCCTCCAACATGCTTCAACAAGTGTAAAATGTTCCTTTGTCCAGGGGACCAATCAGTGGGTTTGATGTGCATGAACTGACTTAGGTCTAGAAATATTATAGTGACCTCTCTTGATCAGTTTTTGAATTTTTGTGGTTATATAAGTCAAGTAAATAGTTGGTTATTCATCTGTCTCACCCTGGAACACTATGATCTATTTAGTATCTCCATAGACTCCTGTGGGTAAAGTAACCTGATAGCCCCTCTGCCCTCATTGCCTATTGCATTGATTCTACCTACCTCCCCTCTACTACAAACGCCTCCCTTTTGATAGTGAAGAGGCCAGAGCGCTAGCATCTCATACTTCCAACTCTAGAAAGAAGCCACCCCACCCAGCTTCTTAAAGACGCCAGGGACCCCCTCACAGTGCATTCTCCAAGGCCTCAGTAAAGGGAATGTCCTTTGGGCTTTTCCAGAGAACATGGCCAGGTTGTGAGTTTTCTTGTCTCACCAAGTAAATATATTTTAACATACACACTTCCCAGAGTTTCCTGAACCCTTCTTCGAAAGCACCTCCATCTCACTTACCTTTTACCTTTCTAATGTCCCAGCTTCAAAGAACATTCTAGCAGCCAGTGAGTACCGCCTCCAAATATTTCTGGCAGAATGTTAAATTGTGTCGAGAAACTTCTTCAGTCTTAAGAAGTGATTTCTTATCCAATCTGATATTTTGCCTATTTCTCCACCCAACATCTCCCGCAGGTGTCCTCCTTGATTATGTGAACACCTTAGCCTGGCCCTACTGTCCCTTGGTTGAACAATGATTTTCTTCCTCGAGCTGGGGCTGTATTTCCCTCTTTGGGCCTAATATTTCTAAGGATTGGTCCGTGACAGTCTTTAGTTGCAACTTTTATATCATGCTCATTTCTACATTTGACCATTATGCCTGGAGCAAGAGTAGAAAAGGAGGCCCACATACCATATGTCAAGTATTTAAAAGTTACATATCAAGCTAACAAACTGTTAAATAAAATCTGTTCTCTTTTCTGTTCTTGGCAAATTTATCTACATAATTGCAAAATTGAAAGATATGTTCAAAGGTTTAGCTTTTATATGACTGAAAGTTGGCCAGATACCAAAGATGAGTGAATTTACTTATTACTGTGCATGCCTAGTGTTTTGTTCATAAGCCAGCAATCTTTGGATGAGTAGTGAAATAAAGATATACACAATTCATAAAAGATTATATATTTTAATAATATATATATTTTTATTTCTTTCATCCTAGTAGTCAGTTATATTTATATAATCAATATTTTCACATTAGCATACTATTGATATGATTTAAAGACTTAAAAATTAAATAAAATGTAGTGAAAATATGTAAAATATTTTAATGTAAATTATTTTATTTAACAACTATTTAAGTAATAAAGCTTTATATGAATGTAATTCAAAATATAAGAAATATAATTAATTTTCTTACACATTTTAAAGTTATTTTTTTCATGAAATATTCATAAGTATATATTAAAATTAAAAGGTGAAAGACAATCTATAATTAGTAAATATCATATTTGAAATAACTCATTAAAGATGAAATTTATATTTTGGAAATTGAAATTATATTAAATTTATTTTATAGAACTTATTAGGAATTTTGCACCCATTGTCTACTTGATAATGGAAATAATTAGTTTTCAAGGCTCACAATTTTATTAAGATCTAGATATTTAGAAGTTCAAAATATTAACATTTTGAATTACGCAACTATTATGAATGTTTCCAGAATTATGAATCAGAATGTGAGAAGAAAAAAAAAATGGAATTTCAGCACTACTAAGAAAAATATGTTAATCTATAATTTATTGCTTTCATGCTGTCCCCAAAGGGAGATTTGATGAGTTCGTTAATTTACCTTTTTACTTAATGAAGCATTTGCTCTTCATGCCCTCTCTCTCCACTGACCAGTGTCTGCCCACTACATTCGTTATGATCCAAACCAACTGGTCCATGTGTTTGGACTCAGTGGCCTTTTGATACGGGAACCAACAAAGTGCAGGAGGTACAGGGATGTGTTTGGTTGGCCTGCTAGGTGCTCCTAATGAGCATAGATGTTTGAGACTTGACAGTGATGTGCCCGTGAAGTGCTGGCTTCGGAGTGAGGCCACCATGTGTTCCCCTGTGACTTCACCGTGAAAGCGATGCTCAAGCATGGACCACATTTGTCCCGAGCTATGTGTGGTTCTACATGACCCTTAGGAAGAAAATAATTTTTTTTTAAAGACAAAAATATGTGATATATTCATCTATGCTTTCTCATTCCCTACTATGCCTCTAGTGAAGTTTTCACAATCTTTTCATTAGCATGCAAATGCAGATTTACCTGAAAAAAATATGCTTAACTCTCCAGATGTAAATCCTGTTAGGTAATTCCAGCAATACTAGAGAGATGGAAACTATGCAATGAGTTTCCATCTCAAGCATGCTCCTCAGTCAGTTAACGAGTAATGCTTATAAGACTAGTGGTAATTGCCCAGAGCTCAAAACTATCCTAGATTTAAAGTTATGAGGGTTCCCATTTGAGAAGGAAAATGGTTTCATTAAGCACTGATGAGAAGATTTTGCCATTGAGAAGCTCTTTTTGTAATGAGAAGTGCATTCTTCAAATTTAGAACTTATTCAAAATTTCTGTGTTTAGAGTTACAACTAAAAATCTGTGTCTCTGTGTTAAAATTAGTTTATGCTCAACCAAATGAGTTTCCTGTTTTTGTTTTTTAGGAAAAAGTTTCAAAAGTTGGCATAGACATCTCATTCCTCTCTATTCCTATCAGAGAGAAACCTTCTAAATTACTTGAAAATAATTGAGAAGGTATATATGTTTCAATCTTTAAAGCGGCAGGTTATAATAAAACATTTTGGTTTTAGTAAAAGTTTCCAACTCTTAAAGAAAAACTTTTGTAGTTTTTTGAACTTGAACTGGACCTATAATCATTTAATTTGTTTTTAGGATTATTGAAAAGAATAGGGGCTAATTTTTAAAATAGCAATTACAAAGTATATCATCAAAGAACAATTTTATGTATATTTATTTTAAAACGTCGGTTCCTTAGCCGTGGCATTCACTTAACCTGAAATCCTGCACATGAGTAGTTAAAAAATATACTTTAGGTTTAGAAGGTCATTTAGGGATTTGAGGTTGACCCAAATTTCCTATCAAGACTCTACTCTTTTTTTGGGTTTTACTCCTTTTTTTTATGAGAGAAAAAAATTAAACTGAAGGAAAATTAAGCCAATATGATGTAAATTGCAATCTATAAATCTCAATATTTTGGGTGGTGGTGGCAAAAAACATAAATTACACTCATGAATGAAGACAGTTGGAACAAAAGTTCAGAGTTGTTTTATTACACAGAGTTCATGACCAGTAGCTGTTTAAAGTTTTTTTTATTAACTAGAGGCCCAGTGCACGAAATCCATGCATGGTGAGGTCCCTAGGCCTTGCTGGTGATCAAGGCCAATTGGTTCCCTCCTTCCCTTGCTCCCTCAGAGCCTCCTCCTTCCCTTGCTCCCTCAGAGCCCTGCCACTGCCACTGGTTGCCCACCATGTTCCACCCTCTGGTGGTCAGCGCACATCATAGTGAGCGATTGAACTCCCAGTTGGTTTCTCCGTTGAACTCCCGAGGGGACATATTAGCCTTTTATACAGATAGATGGAGATTGGGTAGAGAGGGGGGGAAAATATTTAGTGAGGGTTTTCTTGCTGAAAGACCAACTGTCCTAGATTCCCAAGCATTAATGATATGTATAGTACTTTGCTACATGTAACACAAATTGTGTGATGGCTGAAACAGGTTCCTGGTGTTTCAGAATGAACCAGTGGTACTTTACAAGAAATGATAAGGCTCTCTGTCATTAGCTGGACATGTGTGTGATTCCAACAAGACATTAACTTTTAGAGTAAACCCAGACTGAGTTGAAGAACCATAACTGTACTAATTGTGGTGAGTTTTGGAGGGCTTCTAAGATCTCCTTTCCCATGTCCATTCTTTGGAAGTGATATTTACTGCAAGTTTTGAAAGCTGGTAATTCACTGGCAAAATTTGTCCAGTATTCCTAGTTTGTTTGGCTTACTCAGCTTTAAAAACATAATGTATTGATTGTCTTTAGGTATTTCTGTAGTCTCCATAATGCCCTGCTTTATAATATCAATATCATTAAAAATTTCTAGAAATTACCTTTGAGTTTTGTTTCTCCACAATTTCCTCTTTTCTCATTTTAGAAAAGTCTGTATATCTATATATATATCTATCATCTATCTATTATCTGTCTATATGTTATCTATCATCTATCTATCTTTGATTCTTTATGTCTTGAATGATTACCTAAAAAAAATTTCTTTACATCAGTCCTGAATTGTGAGTAAATTTATCTGTACTATCCTTCAATGTTCTAATTCTCTCTTTGAAATGTCTATTTCAGAGTATAGTGTTTATTGTCTTTTGTTTAATAATTTTAATTTGAATTTCCATGATTTCAAATTGTTACTTTTTTTTATAGATACCTCTTCTTCTTTCATTTATGCCTATCTATACATTTTTTCAAAAAAGTATTTTCAGTTATTATTTTACCTCATCTCTACAGGAATCCTCAGTTCTTTGGGTTGTGTGAATCCAGGCCTGGATTTGTACTGGCAATTGAGCTGCCTCACTACCGTGACAGTGGACATATTTCATACTGAGTGGATAAGCCAGTGGGGAATTAAGCCTACAATACTGACTTTGATGCATTCCCAGTTTTCCTTCTACATATGCTGCACTATATGTACAATAAACCTTGTGTGGCATACTTTCAGGTCTGTTTGCATGGCAGGAATTGAAATTCCCATTTCCCTAACCTCGCTGGTCACATCACTTCCTTTTGTATATATTAACTCATCAAATATGTAAGATATATTTGTCTCTTCAATTTTACCTTTTCTTTAAGCCATTGCTAATTTTTTTTTCATTATTCTCTAAGATAGTCTAGTCAAACTGGTCTCTTTTAGAACTATTTCAGTGTGTTTATATCTTGTGGGTTCTGGAAACATGACATATTCATCCAGAAAAAAATCCCATTGGTAAATAAATGGAGTTATGATAAATACTATATTTATAAAATGTGGGAAAGCATACAATGTATCCATCAAGTCAAATATGCCAGTTGTGGTTTAATTTATAAAAGCACTGAATGTTGATTAGACAGGCAGAAAGGGACCCTTGGAACAGGCTTAAGGTAGGACATATGACCTTGGACTTCTAATCTGGGAGCAGAACGGATGATATCTGCTAATCAGCAATGTCAGCAGCTTCAGTGTTTCATTCTACAGGTGAAGCAATCTCCAAGTTCAAACAACTCAGTTAATGACAAAGACAGAATCAAAACTTAGTCTTTAAATTATTCCATTTAAATGAGCTGATGATCTAGATTTCATGATCTATATTCAGACAAAAGGTCTACTTCGTATAGGTTTCAAAGGACATTATGCCAAAACATGCCATTCGATGTTAGGTCTTTTAAATTTTCACCAATCCCCAAATTATGATCTAGGCTTTTGTTTTGATTTGTTTTGGATCACAAATAAAATTTGAAACTAGTCTCTTCATTCCATCTGTGACATGCACCCTGGGGTCATTGTTGAATATCAGAAGTGAGAGGGATGGAATAGGGTTTGGAGATGGTGTGAAAGTCTAATATATAAAATTTTATTTTGTTAATCATAGACACACACAAATACACACACACACACACACAGCTTAAATAGCAAAGGCCTTAGTGGGAGGAAGATGGCAAAATAGAGGCAATATAAAAAGTGCCCTAACGGTATGCCATGTGTGACTTTTATAAAATCTGTCAAAATAATTTTCTTAATTACAACATTGATAAATACAATTTTAAAAAATGATGAAACCTAGTCATTATGGAAATTCCAATTAAAATTGCCATGTCGTTCCACTACACATACCTTCCAGAATGGGTAAAATGAAAGGGGGGGAGGGGGTGGGAACCAAGCTATTGATTTTTGGTAAAATTTCTTTGGGGAAATGAAATGGAGCCACGAATGTAAGGAGAAGAAATCCTATCATATTTCTGGATATTGAAAACCTGGTTCATGTATTACTTAAATAGATAAGAAGACTTATCAAATCACTTTGGAATTTAGGTTCTATAGATAAAATTAAAAATGAGGTTAAGGTGTTGGTTAAAATACTGACATTTACAACACACTAAAAATACCACTACTTATTTTTAGATGAAAACTTAAAAATATCAACATGTCTACTTAAAATATGAGAGTTCATAATTCCTTCATTGTTTTTAAATCATTTCAGTTGAGATTAGAATCCAGCTAAAGGCTCTAGCTAGACACAGCTTGGGAAACAGTGTCATTTTGAACTATGGCTCCGTTTGGAGCATGCCCCTCAACAGTAACTGTAACCCATCAGCTGCCTGTTTAAACCATGTGGACAGATGCCCATGAGTGCCGGAAGAGGCCTCTTTGGTATTTCATTGGCAATAACTCAAAGCTTATTAAAATCCAGATGGAGAGAGACCTGCAGCGTATTTAAGCCCATAATGCCCAATTGGGTACTGCACGATTCAATTGCTTGCATTTCAATCATAATTTCTTTCTCTTGTCCTACACTGATATTCTCCAAAGTGTTTATGGACTCTTTCAGTCAATGTCTGCCCATATCGTCTTTAAAACTGGTTCTAATGGTCATCCATAAAGTACTTGGGTTAAATTCTATGCATGATCATTTTACTATTTTTATATCAGTGTTAACATTGAACCATGAAGAGGCAATTGGGTGAGTCATTTATGACTCTCTGTATGTAGCTCTATTAAATTAAAAATGCCTGGTTTTAAATCCAATAATATCTTCCTAAACACATTAGGGCTGTTCTGCACACATGGCATGCCTTCTCTGTCTTTGGATAAATCATAAGAGAACTATGTAATCGCAAGCATCATGTTTGTTAACTGACACCTAGAACACACCTAATATTAGGTATGACAGCAAAATAATCACAAATAAACACAATTCACTCTGTCCCAATGGCCAGGGACTGAGACCTCATAATTCTATAGCCATTGGCCTTGTTCTATTCTGTTGCCAGTGACTCAATCCTAAATTTCTAATGTCCTACTTCCTCTCTTAATTTTTTACAGTAGGCCAGAGTTTCTCTTTTCTGTTAAGTCCTAACACATTGAAAGGGTCTCATATTTTACTTTATCTTGAATTTTCCTGAGTTGTCAATTAATGCTTGTGGACTTTGTCTCCTCTCCCACACTTACCTGATTCTGAAGGACAGGAGTCCTGTTCTGTCTTCCTATAGCCCACCCAGTGTCCATGTGTCCTATGACTTACAGACCTTGCAGGGAGGTATGATATTGAGTGTTTCCATAGCACAAGATTTATTTCTGTACTAGTTCATATTCTATTATATTATAACTCCATTTATTGCTCTGTAATGCTCATTTGATAGCATGTATTTCTTTTTTTAAAATATATATTTTATTGATTTTTTACAGAGAGGAAGAGAGAGGGATAGAGAGTTAGAAACATTGATGACAGAGAATCATCGACCAGCTGCCTCTTGCACACCCCCTACTGGGGACGTGCCCACAACCAAGGTACATACCCTTGACAGGAATCGAACCTGGGACCTTTCAGTCCGCAGGCCGACAACTCTATCCCCTGAGCCAAACCAGTTTCAGCTGATGGCATATATTTCAAGAGCAGAGTCTGTGTGTGCATATGTGTGTTTGCAAATTTGTTTTTTAACACTAGGACATAGGTAGTTCCAGAGATATAAATATGGGGCACAGTTGTCTCTAAGACACTGAGTGCAAGAACATAGGCAGTGATGGAACTTTGGTAGGTTCCATGTCTCTTTAGTGACAAATTACCAACTGTCTTTGATGAACTCCCTTTATTGTGACCATTTGGAGATTTTAGTCAGTAAGTAAAATCTTTCTCAAACCAGAGAGAGAATAACAATCAATTACTCAATTTTAAAACTCTCATTCCTTTCATTCCTAATTCTTCATTCCTTTCATTCCTATAATAATTCTGACATGACACTAATTGAAGATACATCTTAAGGTAACTTCAAAGTCTTCAACTCATAAGAATGCGGCAGCAAGAATATTAGCATTTAAAATGTAGCAAAAGAGCTTACTAACCTCAGTGAAATTTCATCAAAATTGTAGAGAGAGAAAAATTTTAAGAAAGATCTCTAGAATAGACAAAAAAAAAAAGAGGTAACCAAGTTTTTGTGCTAAACCCCATAAAAAAAGCAAGCAGTTAAAAACAAAAGAGGCAGAAGGGAATTAATAGACACAAACATATGGATCACAGTTAGAAAGTATAATTAACTGCAATTGAGGTAGTGGACAGACAAGAATTTGGGAGGCATATCAGTTCTTTCCACAGCGTGGATTCTTTGCCTATGGAATCAGATGGGTTAAGGAACTGGGACTATATATTAATATATGCCCCTCAATTTCTCCCAAACCTCACTCCCAATTCATACGTTGAAGCTCTTAACTCACAATGTGTGATGCAATCTGGAGATGAGGCCTTAGGGACATAATTAGGAAAGTCACGGGGTTAGGGCCTTAGGATGGAATTAGTGCTTCAAAAGAAGAGGAGGAGACATCCGATCTCTCTCTCTGACATGTGAGTGAGGGCACAACTAGAAGGGCAGTAGTCTGCAGGACAGAAAGAGAACTCTCATTAGAACCTGGCCATACCGGTACCGTAATTTCATACTTCCCAGTTCCAGATTGGTGAGAAAAAAAATATCTGAAATTTAAGCCACCCAGTCTATGATGTTACATTGTGGTGGCCTAAGCTGACTAAGACACTAGGTGACAATTGATAATGATGGCTTATGTGCTATCTGTGCCCCTAAATAATTAGACCTTCCTGTGTCCTGAACTACATAATTTACAGAACCCACAACACTATATTGAACTCAGGGATTACACTGTCACATCCCCTTTAAGGAAAAGGGTCTTGGCTTATGCATGTGTGCATTTCCAGACACAAGAGCAGTGACAGGCAATAAAGCTTTTACTATGAGACCTAATACACAGAAAAACTCACAGAACAACTGCATAGCTTAATGAGTTAGTCAATGACAAACCTTCTCTCCTCCTAAGTAACTTGTAATTTATTTGTTGAAGAAATCAGATGGTTGACCCTTATACTTCTCCATAGTCCTGATTTTAATGATTACGTTCCCATGGTGAAGTTTAACATGATTCTCTGTATTTTCTGAACACTGTGGTTGAGTTTATAATCTTGATCAGATTCTGGTTTGTTGATTTGGGCAAGCTTATCTCATTGGTGCTGTGAAACTTTATCAGGCCCTGAGACTCACGGTTCTGCTTATCTTCTCTTGATGAGACTTGAGACTCATGGGAGTTTCTCAGAGATTTTTAAAGTCAAAGCCATTTTGATAGATCCTTTGAAGATCCTGTGTTGGCCATAAGAACAACAACACTCATTTGTTGGGTTGTTTCTAATTTAGAGGTATTACAGTATTGTGATGAAAATTCTTCTGCATGTCCTCTGGTAAACATGTGCTTGTATGTGTACTTTATATAACTAAGGGTGACATTGCCAGATCATAGGGGATGCTTATGTGTTATCTTTAGCAGGTACTATCAGACAGTTTTCAAAGTGGTTTTTATCAATTCATTTGCCCCAAAACAGTATCTGACTCCTACCAATTGCCCTACATCCTGGCCAATAGTTTTTTAAAACATTTGTGTACATTCTAGTATGCCTTTTATGTGTCCACTAATTACCCTTTCAGGAAGGTGATTGTTTTAGGCAGTGTTCTCCAGAGAATCAGAACCGAAATGATATGTGTATAGATAAAGGATAAAAGAGTAATTATGGGAATTGGTTCCTTTAATTATGGAGGGTGAGAAGACTGAGAAATGTCATCTGCAAGCTAGATAACCAGGAAAACCAGTGGAATAATTCAGTCCAAAAGCCTAAGAAGTGGGGGGCTAGGGGCAGGGTAGGATTGGGGTTTGGAGCTGAAGACTCAAGAAACAGGGGTTCCATTGTTCCATGTGGAAGGACAGGAGAGAGGGCTGAGAGAGTAAGAACTCACCACTCTCCCACTGTTTGTTCTGTTCAGACCCTCAAGGGACCAGAGGATAACCTTCCTCCAGTGGGGAGGGCCATCTGCTTTATTCAATTCCCGGATTCAAATGCTAATGTCTTCTGGAAATAATCTCGCCAACACACCCAGAAATAATGCTTTCCAGCTATCTGAGCATCCCTTAGCCCAGTTACATTGACACATAACATTAATCACCACAGTGGTAGAATGATCATCAACCCCGTTTTATGAATCTAAAAACCAAAGTGCAGATTGGTTAAGGTACTCGCCCACATTTACAGCGCTGGTCGGCAGTGTTGACTACCACAGGTTACTTCTTTCCACTCTCCCGCCAAGCGGATTTCTGGTGCCTTGGTGATGCTCCCTGTGGTCTGTGGGGACACAGTACTTGCTTCCTCCCAGGAGCAGGTAGTTGTAGATCTGGCCATGATATCGGGTACACCACATGTTTCGGTGCCTGTATAATCAAGCATACCTCAAAGCAAATTGAAGCCAAGGCCATCTCGTTGCTGCAGTCCATTTGGCTAGAGAAAAATCGCCCTCCTGGTTTCCTGAAGCAGACAGCTGGGGATATGCCTGCAGCTTTCATCCCCAGAGTCTCTTGAGAACCAATATTTGCGGCATGTGCATTATCAAACACTGGCTGTCCCCGCCTTTGGAATACCTGGGGCCTTGAAAGCATTTCTTCCTGCTGTGTCTTTTCTCTGTGGAGGTGGTTTATGCTCCATTTAGTGACCAGCTGAGCATACTAGCATGCAGGATTCCTTCTTCTCATCTTATTCTTTCTCCCCCGGGGTAAGAAAGTAAGAACTAGAAGTGGAAAGTGGCCAAGATAGTGAATATAAAGGCATTGTGTAAAAAGTTGAGAGAGAAAGCAATTGGTTGAGATGGCCAATCCCAAATGCCCCAAAGAGACAAGGTAGGTTGCTGGAAGGTGATGCTAGATTGAAGGCTTTTGTTGCCATTTTAATAACAAAAAAAGATAATGCATAAAAGCACATGAGAAGGTGTTAGTTGACACAGAGAAGGTGATTATACAACTGAGAGAAGGGGAAAGTTGGTAAAATGAGGTTCCCAGGAAGGTGAGGAGTGGACAGGATGTGAGGTGCAGATGAACTCTGTGCTTCCACATATCAGAAGGGAAGAAGGGCAGGGGATGGCAGGAGGCTGGTCCACATGTATGTGGCTTTATGTAATAGATCGAAGGAAGGTGAGAAGTCTTCCATCTCATGGCTTCTACTTGGTAAAGGAGCAGGTGGGATGGGCCATGCAGGGGAGAAGGATGGGGGCCAGCGTTGGCTGATTGGGGGGGTGGGGGGGGAGATCACAAGTTAAAATAAATCCATTTCAACTTCACAAAGTGAATCAACTAGAGAAACCCAAGTGGAATTTATCATGGAAAACATTAGAGAATTGTCCACTGCATGCAGAATGTGTGAAATGTTATGTAACTGGTACTCAATATTTGATTTGAGTTTTAATTAACTGTGTTGTATCGCCAGTGTTCAAATGTGGTATTTATCAGTTCTCCATCTTTCAATGCCGTCTTATGTTTCATTGATAGCAGATGCTGGGAGGTTTATTAGGAGATCATTTTTGAATATCAAATTTTGTGTTAATAGAACTAATTATCTTAAGGAAAAGCAAGCAGTGACGTAAGCCCGTGGCTGCAGCCATCTGTCTAAGCCAGCGACAAAGGATTCTTTTCTCTTGCTGAATATCTTCCCCTTCCCTCCTTTTTCTCTTAAAATCAATTTCAGGTGAAGAGAATCAGCCCTTTATGACTGGGATGGGAGTCATAACTTTTGTGTTTTACTGGTTTGTTCTAACCCTCTAACCCAAGACTCTATATCTCTTTTTGTTACACCTTAGTGGTAGTTATTACCCAGCTTTTGGGCAAACCTCAGCTAAGTTCTGAAAAATAGCTTGTTTGTTTTTCCCCTCTGAGAAAAGTAAGCATCTATGTTTGTTTATAACTTGTTTTTCTAAAAATGATCTTAATTTGAATCAAACCTTTTAATTTATAGTTTAATAGCATACATTAAATTAGGGAATAAACTTATATAATTGATTTTAACCCTAATTTTAAAAAATTAGCTTCATTGGAGTGGCATTGTCTAATAAAATAATATAGGTTTCAAGTGTCCATTTCTATGACACATGAGCTGTATATTGCATTGTGAGCCTAACATCCACAGTCAAATCATCTTCAATCACCATATACTAAAATTTGACCCCTTTACCGTTCACTATCCCCCACTCTCCTCTGGTAACCACCACACTGTTGTCTGTGTCTCTGAGACTTGTCTATCTTGGATCTTCAGAATATCATGCTAAGTGAAATAAATCAGACAGAAAAAGTTAAGATCCATATGACCTTATGCTAAGGTGACCAGAGGTCCCGCTTTTGTTGGGACAGTCCCAATTTTGAAAAGATTCTTTCCAAAAATCGGGACTTTTTTTAAAATGTCGCGGGACACGGGACCAATTGTTCAAAATTGGGACTGTCTTGCCAAAAGCGGGACGTCTGGTCAACTTACTTTATGCAGATGTGGAATATAAAACTGAAGGCAAAAAGAAGAACCAACAAGAAAAACATGAAGGATGGTGTTTTGAAAGAGCAAGAGAGAACCAGCCACAGGGGCAAGGCCTGCCTCTCTGCCTCTTGCCTCGTCCGACTGAGGAGCCAGCCCAGTGGACCAGGAGCTGGGAGGACCCAGCAGCCTTTCAGCCCCACAGGCTGTGGATCCCCTTACATCCACAGGAGGTGAAGTGATGACATGCTCAGAGCTGCCACCCCGAACTCTCCTTTCTAATAGTTCAGACTGATCTCCTTTTCAGGGGGAGTCAGGGAGGGGACGAGGCCGGGGTGGGGAAGCGAAGAAAAATCCTGGCGTGTTCACCAACAGGTGAAGCCTAAAAATCTCACTGGAAAAAGTTATGGAAGAAGTAACAGCTGCAGGCCTGTTTGGAGAAAGTCAGCAGAGAAGTTTCCATCTGACATCTGTTTCTTCGCCAGGAGATTTTTTTTTTTCCTTTTTAAATTAGGCTTGAGCTGAAAGCCCACTTTATTTAGGGGATGCTAAGCCCAGGGATACGGAGGGCTTTGCAAGCTACCAACATACCCTCCTTGTCTGTCTCTTTAAAAACCTCCCACCAGCCATCACGGTGGAGGTCAGTGGAAAAAAGAACATGCAGAGATGAAAATAGCTCCAGTACAAGGTGAGAACCCTGAGCCACACGTGCCCTCTCCCCTTCCCTATGGGAGTTTCAGCCAGAGAGGCATCAAACTAGGTGGGAAGGTGCAAAAATGGACTTTTGTTGTCAACCTTTGTGGCCCTGTACACAGTATATGTTCAATAAGCCTCTCTGTTTTGGAATCAATAAAAAAGAAAAAAGGAAGCAACCAACCCCTTATTTTTGTAGGGTCAGGAGGAAAGAGCCATGTGATTTTGCAAAAGGTAACGTAAGATTCAGGGGTCTCAGGGTAATATTGCCCTTAATGGAACATTGGTGGACCAGCTTATTGGATGACCATTTTAAAAAAGGATGTTACATAAGCATTACCCTATTTCAAAATTCGATATACAGAAACAGAATCCAAGCTTGATTGCAGTAGGCGTTAATCACAAAAGTCACAAAGGAACAAGGATGTAGTTAAAGAAATGGGTCTACCTAGAAAACTTTACTACCCTATAATTTTAAGACTTAATGGAAGCCCCCCCCCCCCAAATCTCATTAACTTAGGTAAAATAGAAGGAATGCAGATATCTTTTTTATAGAAGTGAACTATTCTTAGGATTACCTTCAATCAACTTTAAATTTTCTCTTTCACTTAGTATCTGAGATAGAACAATGACGATGCCTTACTGGATTCTTGATTAGATATATAAATCTGTACTATTGCTAAAAATTTGGCGAGAGAGAGCTGAGAGCAAAACTGTATGGTTAGTCAGGGATAAAATTCCAAAAGAGTCTTCAAAATCGATATTTTGACCGAAAATAAGAGTTGCTTTTTAAAAATCATTCTGAACAGAATTCTCTACCCTAGAAATGTGAGAAATACAATTTTCATGTTCTTTCTCTTCCAAGAAGATATTTCTGTTTGCACACAGGTTAAACTTAAGTCACCTCAAGACCTTTAAGCTAAGTTGCTTCATAGTTCTAATGGGGCGGGGGGGGGGGGGGGGGGAAGGGGAGGGGGGGGAGGGCAAAACTAACTTACTCCTGGATTCCTTCTAAATCCAAACACGTGCTTCTGCTTTGTTAGGGTCATGACACAGAGGTAATAGGCTAGATAAAGGAATCAGAAAAATTAATGGCCAATCCCTTTTTTGTTCAGGATCTACTGCAAACTTATTGGATAATCATCATAGCTATCAGGCAGAAATCTATTTTTTAAAATTCCTATGGGGAAGAGTATTATATTTATAAAGAAAATGTATTTTGATAAGTTGTCTGGAATTGTGACTAATATTGACATTGAATATTAAGTTTAAGACAAAAACACAGCTGAGAGCCCAGCTGGTGCGGCTCAGTGGTTGAGCATTGACCTGTGAACCACTTCAGTTCATCGTTCTCACCTTGGCTGCATGTTACAATCAACTGTGGGAGATATTTTAAAAAATCCTGATGCCCACAGTGTTCTCTAGACCCCCTGTATCAGGATCTTTTGAGGTGTCAATATTGTGAGTTTTCTAGGTGCTGCCAATGTGTAGACAAGGTTGCATAACATTGCGTTACTTCCACCTCATTTGAATGGATAAATTGCCTTCCTTGTTCCAACTGAATTCAGTATAATTTCCCAGAAACCTGTCCTCAGAAATCAGGAGCTAAATGTCCTCTACCAAACCCAGAGCTCCATCCTCATTAGTGTGTTTTTGTTTTGTTTTGGTGTTGAGCTCCGTGGTTTCATGTCCACCCATCTGCTCATGTCATCTGTGCTTATTGGTGACACCGTAGTCTAATAAGCTTCTCATCAGTGGCTTCTTGAGGAAGTATCATTTATTCACGCTACTGCTCTGGGTCACTACAAAACGGAGCTCAGGTGTATCCAGGGCTCAAAGGGTCAAACCCAAAATTCAACCCAATCCTTTCAAAGTCTAGAAAATAAAAGACATTACAGCATTGTGCTCTGAAGTCAATAAATATTAAACACAGAGTCACTTGATCTGCCCCGATCCTTTGCAAACCACAGATACCATCCTTTTTCAGGAAATGCATTCTTTTGGCCACTGGCCATTTCTTAAAGCGGAACCCTGGGTGGACAATGAGTCAGCAGGGTGAACAGTAACTCAGGCTCTGAGTTGATTTAATGCTTTGAGGAGTAGCCTGTTACCCAGTTATGCAAAATGTAGCCCCATCTCCAAGAAAACCATTATCTAGCCTGATCTATAGATTGGAACTAATGTTCTTATTACCCCAGTGGGACAACATTAGATAAAGGGCTATTATTCATTATTTAGAAAGCTTGATAAGAAAAACATGGAGGTCATTTTGAAATAGTAAGCAATGGACACTCTCTAACAGCACGCCCAGCAAATTAATGTATAGCTAGGACCTGTATGTTCTGGGGGTTTTACTAGTGTCCCTTGTAAACCATATCCTGTGTTTTCCCTGAAGGCTCTTATCTCAAGAATCCTTGCTATTAATCACTCTCATCACTTCTATCTATCCCAAACTCTTTCTTCTTGACTTCCAAGCTATTTTTTTTTAAGATCAATTATCATATTCCCTTATTTTTCCAAGAATAAAAATGTGAGGTTAAAAAACCCACTGAAACATATAACTAAGACCTAAATTATATCTGCAATCTCTATTATGGTTATGTAAACTTGACAGAATATTTAGACCATAAGGAATCTAATACCTAGCCCTGGAGTGTATTCAGGCCACAGATGTTATGAAGTCAATATCATTTGGTGTCAATGAAGCAGTAACCTGACTCCTTCTCTTGGCCCAGTGGCGCTGTTTCTGCCCTTCAAAATCTCTCAGATATGGAGGTTTGGAGAGATGAGATAAAGGATACTTACTGAAATTTTCTAATTTCCGTAATCAGAATGGCATGTGGCCTTTGCCCATTATTTTTCCTAGAGGGCTATTTGTATCATCAGCAACTTAGATAGGCCTAGATTAAAAGCATACTTGAGGGGCACACATAAACCTATTTTAGGATAGAAGAGTTTGAGCCATTTCCATGCACTCCACAGTGTTAAGTTGATGATTGCATATTGGCAGAGATGAAGAAAAATAAAAATAACTTAGAGGAGGTAGGGCTAAGGGATTTCTCTTTGCTTATTTGTTTGTTTTCTTGTGTTGAACATTAATGCTTTGGGTAAATCAAAATCCATCAGAAAAATTACCTGTAAAATTTAATACTCTCCAGGTATCTGGAGAAGCAAACATTGAGTTTTAGCAATAGGTTACAAGTAAATTTTACAAAATATATTTCATTGGTTTTCTGTGTTGCTGTATCATACGTCGTATGTGTAATAAAGCAGTATGCTGTCTTTCATATATATATATATATATATATATACATATACATATATGTATATATACATATATATACATATATGTGTGTGTATGTGTATATATACACACACACACATATATATATATACACATATATATGTATATATATGTGTGTGTGAGTGTATATTTTTTATACATACACACACATATATATATAGTGGCAAGCAAGAGTTGTTGACTATTTAATATTTATTATTAAGAGTTAATATTTATTAAGAGTTGTTGACTCTGTTTAGTGTGTGTGTGTGTGTGTGTGTGTGTGTGTGTGTGTATAGTGGCAAGCAAGAGTTGTTAAACCATTTCTAATTGTATCTGTACAGTGAAATTTGATGGCCATTTGAAACAGCATTATATTTCTAAATCCAAGAGTTAATAGTGTCACATGGAATGAAAATTTCTTCATTCCTACTCTGTACTTTGAAGCATGTGGCCTGGAGTCAACAAACCACTTATTACCAGGGAGATATTGGTCTTTGAAGTTTATATAATTATAGAAGAAGTTTCACTCACTCAGCTCCAGTGGGTTTTATGGATTATTGCAGAAGATTCTTACAATTCTCCTTAATTAACAGAGTGAAAAAAGTAGCTGGAAGAATTATTTTCTGGTCTTTGCTCAGGGACCATTGTCAAACTTCCAGCCTGGTAATTTCATGTCCCCTGAAATGTTATATGCCGACATGATTAAGTGTCATTACATTGGAGACATTTAAACAAGGCAAACCCCACACTGGTCATGTTCACTCAATTACAATTAAAGTGAATGCACCTTAAGAGCACTCAGTATTTTTTTGTTTATTATGCCCAAGAACCAGGTGCAGTAGTACACCAGACCAATTCATCTCAAATATACCTGAGACAGTAACTGCTATCCCCCTGCCATCTGTAATCTTAGCAGAGGATCATTTTTTGGGTAGAGCTATGGAAGGAAATAAAAATAGTCAAATCCTGTAACACAATCATGCCAACCTTGTTCTGCACAGCCTTAAGTTGTCTAAGCAGCTCCACGTTTTCCAAGTAAATTCCCTGGGCAACATTTCCTCTCGAGTCTAATTAGAGGCCATGCTGCATATTGACAAACAGGAAGCACAGTCTTCCTCACAGTCTTCCCTCAGAGGCCTCCTCAATTAGCATGAGGCCTTGGTTTTATTTGGGAATAAAGGTTAGGGTCATCTTAAGTTCTCTGTGTGACAAGAGCAAATGACCTATTTTTTTTTCTATATTGAAGATGACAACCATACTGTTTTCATATTGTGAACTTGACACATAGAGACATTTTCTAGAAATTTGAACAACACAATCCAACAGTTTCAGTAAGGATGTAATATGTACCAGAAACCATAACTAAATTCTTCACGTGAGTTTTCTCCATCTTGCCATTCTTCTATAAGATACCATCCCTGTTTTATGCATAAATAAGCTAAATTCTAGAAAGAGTATATAACATGCTCATGATCACAGAGCAAGGAGAAAACCTGAACAGAGGCGATATAAATGTCAATCTTATTTTCTTGACCACTAAACTGTACCACCTGTTAAGTTAGTGGCTTTTTCTCAAATATAATTGCTTCTCTGTGCACTTGACTATTGCCTAACATGGAGTAAGATTTACAGAATTATGTTTAATGAAAGGCCCAGGAATTCAGGCAATACACAACCCTAGATGAGAATTCCAGTTGTTGTTATGCTTTAAGAAGATTCAGGCATATCTGATGTTAGATAAAAGAAGTAGAAACCTGCAAAGCAAAGGAAGAAAGGTAGGTTCCTTGGAAACTGGACAGTGCTATAGATAATTACATATCTACATGCAATGAATCAAATACTTCTTTGGAAGCTCGGAAAGAAGTTTCAAATTGGAGCTAATGGAAGTGTTTAATCCATCAAAAGGTAAGGAATAGTTAGTGATCATGTGTTATTCCCTGGGATTTCAGGAAAATTGAGGGGATGAAAAGCAACACAATTATTGCATTCATCGAAATTATCTTTTCTCAATATTTTGCTATATTTTTAGAAAGGTGGGCAAATAGATATTTTCCTTTTAATCTACTTAGCATCCACCAGAACTTTGCCTCCAAGTTCCCAATAGAACTGAGCCAAACTAGATATAAAAGTTATAAGGTGATTATTTGAGATCTGCTTCTTTAATCATCATAGTTTGGAGCATTTTAGGACACTGATATACTTAAACTCCTGGATGGCTGCATGTTTTTTGCATTTAGAAGCAAAGCTATGAAGCAAAAAATGCTATTTTGAAGGCTTGGTGAGAACACAGTTCATCCCATGATGGATGTTAAAGGATGAAGTAGATCAAATGACATTTCTGGAAACCATAGGATTTGGAGAATCAATTCATAGAAATTCTCATTGGTAGTATTTTATGTTTCCTTTAGATTATCTTTTAGGATCTGAAGCACTTTGTGCTATATTAAGGCTGGAGCATTTCCATGGGAAAGGCTGGACACATTTTTACCTGGTTTTGTTTTGGTTGGATTGGTCTGCTCAGCTCAGTTGGTGGAGTACATCCTCTTCACCCACTCACCTGGAAAGTCCATGTGATAAAGTATAGAATTTCATAGTATTTTGCTGGAAGAATGACCTATTCCCATTGAAGGCACTATTCTTTGTGGACTTAATGGGTGGAAGGAGGCAATCTGTAGGAATTTAAGGATCAATAGAATTCCTCATCCCAAAGACATGTACCTCTATATTCCCCCAGAGAGGACGATTTTTAACATTGTTAGTATTAGATAGCCTAAATGAGATTGCCATTTAGAGGAAAACAGTAACCAGGCTGCCTCTTGCATACCCCTTACCAAAGATCAAGCCCACAACCCAGTTATGTGCTCTGACTGGGAATCAAACCAGTGACCTCTTGGATCTAGGCCGATGCTCACCACTGAGCCACACCAACCAGAAAAAATAATGTTCTGAAAAGTGACGTGACCAACAAAACTTTAGGGAGAGTTCTTTTTTCCAACAGATTTCCCATGTGAGCTGGAGGGACTATGAGAGGCCACCATTGAGGAAAGATGGTTGAATTTAGATGCAAGGAGTTAAAAAATGTGACAAGGAAATAAGCTTGCACATGTGTCAAACACAAGGCCCGCCGGCCAAATCCGTCCCGCCAGGCCTTGCAATGTGGCCCACACCGCGCTGTCATCACTGCACTCTGCTGCGTTTCCATCACAATGACAGTTTATGACTGTTCAGTAAACCATTCGGCCCGCGATTTAGGCTGGATTTTAGATTTTGGCCCCTTCTCTGATTGAGTTCAACACCCCTAGAAACCAGAAACGTAGAAATTTCTTTGTATGAAAAAAAGTCCAAGTTAGTCATGGAGGCCAGTTATAAGCACTGTTTTAAGAGGAAGAGGAAAAAATTGAAAGAGTAAAGGAAATGTGGTAGCATGATTTGAGAAAGGATTTATGGACATTTGATGCTGAGATAATAACGTTTTGATTTTATTTATGTTTTGTGTTTGGAAAACAGAGCCTTACTGGCTCCTGTGGCTTTTCCCTGGTTATTAAAAAAAAAAAAAAAAAAAAAGGCATTTCAAAATACTCTATTTTAACCCCTAAGATTAACACAATGATGAAGTTTGTTTGTTTTTTAATAAAAATAAAAAAAGAAAAAATTAAGCTTTCCCAGGCTTGTTTTGATTGAATCAGTGAAGCAGTCAGTGAAAGAGAGAGAAATAAAGAGAAAGCCTTATAGATGAGCTGTTGTGTGTTTCCATTTGAAAGTGCCCTTATAACATTGAATACACCATATATATTATGTGCAATAGGATATGCTTTGTAGAATAAACTGACTACTGACTTCCGTTTTCCATTTTTCGCCTCTGAAAATAATGAGTGAAGTAAAATACTTTTACTTACACCTTTTGCTTATCTATTATTAGTTTCTGGTTGAAAGGGAAAAGGGAAATTTTTGGAAGTGGCCATAGAAACCCGATTCTGAAACCCAGTGAAGAGATTGAAAAAAAAGATACCTGTAGGCAAATTGCAGTGACTGGTCAGTGAGTGGGCTATGTCGACACTTAACCAGCAAGGCCATGGGGGTAAGTTAAGGGTAAACTATCAACGTGACATTTTTAGGTGACAAGAGGGTCTGGGCACTAACTTGCTCATGTAACTAACGTGTGCCTTCTGGATTCACTTAGTACCCCCTCCGAATATACCTCTTCATCTTACGGTGTATTCCTGTTGTATCTGAACCACCTTGTGGCTCCTTGCTCAGGCATGAGAGGCAGTTCCCATGCTGTAGCCATTTGATGTTTGTTAGCTGCCCACTTTCTAGAAGGATCCAGTAAAGCTATTGGGCTGCTTCTTAGACAGTGACTTTGGTTCTCTGCAGAATATGGCATGGACATATCTAGGAGTCTCCCCAAAAATGTGCTGGAGGCCGGCTGGTACCCGCTCATGAGAGCTGGTTGTCTGCAACTCTTCCCCAATTCTGCTGCCAGCAATATCAGTGTGATAGTTTGACACTGACCATGGCAGAGGACTGGCACCACGTGCATCGTCAAAGACTGCGCAGAGGACTTTGTTTCGGGGTTCCGGTTTGCCAGCACCCCTCAGACAGCTGACTTCTGGACCATTCTTATGGCTACACTCTCGACTCCTATCCCCACGGGCTACTTCCATGGGCCATTTCTCCAAACAGCTGCTTGGGTTGGGGTTTTCCAAGAATCTACCCCTGAGATGATGATTAGGTGCAAGTACTTTTATTTGGTAGGCAATTCCAGAAACCATGGTTGGAGAGTAAGAAATGGAAATAGGAAGGGAAAAAGGATACACAGAGTATTATCCAGCCTATTACCACTGTGGACATGTGGACTTCATTCCTGCTGGGAACATTAAAAAAAATGTATAAAGCAGATATTAATGTTATCCCAACAAGGGTGAGGACCCTGGGGTAGAGTAAATCAAAGCCTTGTGCATGCTGATCACGGGCTGCTTCTGGAAAGTTCCAGCTTGCCTTGTACTACACAGGCAGATTGTGTTTACTAGGCCAGAAATCAGACCTCGGGCAAAGGTGTTTACAGGAAATGGTCTTTGATGAACAAAGGTAAATTCTGAGCATGTATGACAGGAAGCAACACATTTCTTTTTCGTGTATTTTCTTTTATATATTTGGCAAATAATTTTCATTCAATTGCTATAAACTCAAAGCTCTTGGGAACTCAGCAAAGGGAAATCTACCTAAAACAAAAGCAACAATGTGGGAAACAATAAGGCTTTCTGAAGAGAGAAAAACCATGTTAAAAAAAAATAGAAGAATAACATTGTCAGCAAGAAAAGTCTCCTTGTATAGAACCTACATGCAAATAATCACTTCTTGTTATAGAAAACCTCTGCCTGTGTCAGAATTAACATCTAAAACTCCCCAAGAAAGGGGTCTGAATTTGAACAGAGGTCTTCCTTCCAAAACATGTGACCACGTGCTAATAAAATAAAAAGCCACGTCTTATAATATTTATTCAGATTTTAGAGGCTTTGACAAAGAGCAGCACTGAATGGGAGATCAGGTTATGGAAATTGTATCTTTACAGTTAGTGTTGACTGATGGACTGTGAGGGTCAGAAGCAGCCTTAAAACTATATCTATTAAGAGGTTAAGCCCTGGCTGGTGTGACTACGTTGGTTAGGTGTCCCATGCACCAAAAGGTTGCCAGTTCAGTTCCTGGTAAAGGGCACATGCCCATGCAGCAGGCAACTGATGGATGTAGGCGCTCTCACATTTATGTTTCTCTCCCTGGCTTGCTCTCCCTCTCTCTCTCTCAAATCAGTAAACTATTTCTTTTTAAGGTTAAAATGGTAGGATTAAAAATTACTAATTGCAGAAATTCAAGAAGATAAAAAGTACCCAAGACATATCATTTATATATATTCACTTTCATTCCCCCTCTCCCTCTCCCTCTCCTTCTCCTTTTCCCTCCATAGAAAGAGAAAGAAGGAGATTATTATTCTCTTTCAACATGGAAAGTCCTTTGTGTTCCATTTCTGCTTTTTAAGTCTAGGAAACATTTCATTTACATCTTAAGTTCCACTTCTCTCTACCCTTTCCCGCAGGAAGGATAGTTATCTGTATATTGGATTGATCCTGTCCATTTTCCATGTTCATCCGCCATTTCCAATAGCCATTTCTCTCATTTCCAGTGGGCCCAGTTGGGCCTGTCTTCCGCATGACTTATTCACCTTTTCAGGGAGTGGATTCTGATCTTTATTGCTTTCAATAGCATTGTCTCCATCACTTCCATAATTCTCTCGGCTCCCTTTTCATTTCCTCTCGGTCCCTTAACAACTCATCGCGATGCAGATGAACCCAGAGAAGACACCATAGCTCTGATCACAAACAGCTTCGTGAAGGAGGGACACGACTAACCCCAGACATCTCGACATCAAGATAAAAGCAAAAGATGGAGAGAGAAAGAGTTTAGGGCAGAAAGAATAGTTGAGCAAAGACAGAAAAAATAGCATTTGTTTGGGAATTAAGACAAGTCTAATGTGCCCTAGCCGGTTTGGCTCAGTGGGTAGAGTGTAGGCCTGTGGACTGAAGAATCCCGGGTTTGATTCCTGTCAAGGGCACATGCTTGAGTTGCGGGCTTGATCCCTACCCCAGTAGGGAGCATGCAAGCAAGAGGCAGCCAATCAATGATTCTCATCACTGATATCTCTCTCTCTCTCTCTCTCTCTCTCAAATAAAAATATATATATTTTTTAAAAGGTAGTTAAGTCCAATGTTACATAGAATGTTAGGTGTATCAAGGGAAGTGAAAAACATAAGATGAAAAAGATTGGGGCCAAGATTATGAAGATAATGTAAACATACTTCTTTTACAAGGTATAGTGGAAAAATAAGACCACAGATTTAAAGTAGATTCTGCTGAAAGTCTATATGGAGGGAAAAATTAAGACCCACTGACCAAAATTTGGGTGATTCTAACTCCCAGTCCCTCAAAACAACAAAATACAGCCTTCCTACTATACGCAGTTCCAACCTAGGGTCTGGCCAGGAATTGGATTGCTCTCATCAAATCGAGTGGCTTTCAAATCACAGCTTCCCCAACTTCAAAAGGCCCTTTGAAGGAGTGTTGATAACATGTATGTCTGAGAGATCACAGGGTTTGTCCAGTTTTTTTGTTTTAAGCCAGGCGCTAGCGGTTTTCTGAGATGCTAGCCTTGTGTCCAACCAGCGGACCTATGCATATGGGGCTGACTTTTCCACAGAGATGATGACATACTTCATATTTGAGGCTTAATTAGAAGTCATCCTTTATTCATATGTGACATCGCATTTTCAAGATTTCAGATGTCCCTGACATGAACTATCTTAACAAAACAAAAACACAGGTAACATGAATGCGACATTATCCTAGGTATTCCTGGCTGTGAATTTATGACAGTCTCGTGGAATCCATGCGATAAGTCTTTGGAATAGTGAAACCAATCAGATGAACTTAAGTTCAGGCACACACCTCCCTTTCCCCCACTCCCCTCCCGAAATAGGTAGCAAACATGAGAAGCAAGCTATCCCCCAGCCCATCCCCTTCCATGGAAACTTTCTAAGGTATAAAAATAAAGCAAGCCAATTGCATTATAGAAAACGTGATATCCAAATAGAATTGTTTATAAATAGAATGTTTTACAAAGTTTCCATGAGGCATCAGCTGTCCTTTAACCCCCTGCCTGCTGGCATTTTCCAGCCCACTCGCTAAATTAAGGCTTAGGAAAAAATTACCTATGCATTGTATTTTTATGTGGCGGTTCATCTATTTTTATACGCTGGGGATCTATAGCATCGGTTCATTATAAACACATCAGAAAGCCCCTCCCCAGACACCCCACAACACGTGCAGATGGGCGATCATGAGGAAGACTAGGAAGACTGGCTCGGGTTAAGCTAAAGACCTGATCCAATGAACAAGAGCGTCCTGTCCCCTAGTTTCCATGCTAGTGTCCCCCTCACTGCCGGTGCTAAATTCCGTGATCATCCCAAGTGTGAGACAAATTGTCAGGCCTTTGTGAGTTCCTTGAGCGCTTGGAGAAAGGTGGGTTAAAATGACGCAAATAAATTACCTAGCAGAGAGATGACCACGCAGTGAAAACCAGATTTCAAGAGAAAGAGAGTTAGAAGATTGTTCCATCTGCTCAAAGAGGATCATCACTGTTTCCAAGTCAGCTATGTTATTTCCGTTCTCTGCCTATCAATTCCTTCCTGGCTTTGATGCCACATACATACATACTCCAGAGAGGGTATAGTTTGCTTCACAGCCATGATTTGGCTCAGGTAATTATACTCTGGTAAAGGTAACAAACCTAGATACAGAAAAAAAAGCTTCATTTATGATCTCATTTTATTTTTCCATCACCATTTATTTTATTTTTTAAATGTATTTTTACTTATTTCAGAGAGAAAGGAGAGAGAGAGAGAGATAGAAACATCAATAGTGAGAGAGAATCATTGATTGGCTGCCTCCTGCCCCTCTCTCTCACACCCCCCAAGATGGAGCTTGTCCTGACTGGGAATTGAACTGTGACCTCCTGGTTCATAGATCAACACTCAACCACTGAGCCTCACTGGCAAGGCTCCATCGCCATTTAAAGCCCCATTCTTCATATAAAAACATTAATTTTATTCCCCAGATCTTGGAACCCAAATTTTCTTATTTTCAGTTCACTGAACACATAACCATAATTCTAGTGAGATTGATGTTTCTGGTCCTGGATGTCCAAGGTAGAAAATGAACAGTGTTCATTTTTGAAAGTTTATTAATAGGTTATTTTTCTTACATTAATTAAAAATGAGCCATGGCCAGTTTTGTTCAATGGATAGAGCAAACTGAGAGGTTCCAGGTTCAATTCTGGTCAAGGGCACATGCCCAGATTGTGGGGTTGATCCCCAGTGGGGGGATTGCAGGAGACAGTCAATCAATGATTCTCTCTCATCATTGATGTTTCTATCTTTCCCTCTTCCTTACTTCCTGAAATCAATAAAAATACATTTTAAAAAAATGATTATGCAGATGTGTGCATGAGACTATGGTAATATATACACCACCACCACCACAATGCAGGAACATTTTCTTGATTGTTCTGGCCATTTTTCAGAGGTATGTAATTGGCTTACACAGCATTTATTAACTGGACATTTTCTCTGATTGTTTGTATAGCCCACAGGAAATGAAAGCAGGCATGTGACTTACCTGTGACGGAGTGATGGTCAGCCTTATACTTGGGGACAGAACAAAAGATACATGCAGATGAAATCAATTGTCCTCCCAACTTAGTCAGTAAAAACCATTATTCCAAAGCTGGGAAAGCAAGAGATATGAATTAAAATATTATAGATTTTTCTTTTTAATTGTTGGTGGTGGACTGGAGACACCCCATTTTGTGTGTGTGTGTGTGTGTGTGTGTGTGTGTGTGTGTGTGTGTGTGAATGTAATGAGTGGAAAACATCGCCTATAGACAGTGATGGAAGATTCAAACTTGGTGTCAGGAACATAAACAGACAATCTGACCACATAAGATGTGCACCACCTTTGACCCTTCCATCAATCCCAGAAAACGTATGTTTTTCTTCATTTTGAAAGTCAGCCAAGGATGAACACATGATACGACACATGATGTAGGCAAAGAGCATAGATGTTGTGTTAAACAGTCATACGTTCAAGTCTCTGAACTTACTAGCCATCTACCCTTCACCCCATTTCTCAACTCCTCATTATCACCTGTAAATGATTTGAATGAGTGAATGAGTTATTGATATAAAGCACCTAGTTCAGGGCCCGTCATAATTAGGACTCAGCAAAAGGTGAATTCTCTCTGGAGAGTATTTCTGAAGAGAGAATACTTCTCTTCTTATTGCAATAGAGCTCCTAACGTTGGTTGCTAGTGGAGTTTGTAAAATAAGGACTACCTAGAGTCTCTTACCCATTCCAGATTCTTCCTTAAAGCCAAATAGGTTAGTAGAACAAAACTCAATTACCTTCTCCCTTCTCTACCTGCCAGCAGTAGTCAACTGGAGGCATGTGCTGCCTTTACCCGCTTAGTAGGCAAACTGATAGGTCCCTGAAACTGTTTTGATTTTCCCAGACATCTGCTTTTCCTATAATCTTTATAATTACATTTGCTGGGCAGATTGGGATGTGACCTTGGCTTTGGGAAAGCAGATTTCAAAATATTCATCGAGAAAAAATAAGTATGATCCCAGAGATTCTTAAGGAAAAAAAAAATACTGATTTTGAAATCACAAATAATTCCAATGAGAAAGAATTCTTTCAGAAGAGATGCCAAAGCACAGACTGATCCCATACAGGGGGGAAAAAAAAATCCTTTAAATCTGAAAAGGGTGGAGATGGCATCCGCTTTGAGAAAAGTCCAAGAGATTCTTGAGAGGAATGGAACTCTGAAAGCATCGACTTGATAAGAATGAGGCACAGAGAGGCCTGCAGTGTGAAGAAGCTGCTGTCCGTCTCACAGGTGACAGGAGGAAGGCAAGGCAACTTAACCTGGATATTACATTTGGCAAAGGAAAAAAATAAAATGGGAGGAATTTGAAGAGAAGGGGCACATTTTAATGATAGCTAATCAGTATGAATTTGAGTCACTTCCTCCACCTTCACTAGTAATGCGGACAGTAATAGCAGCAAACCCATTGGGCTTCCTATCTGCCAGGCCTTGTTCTCAGAGTTTGACATGAATAACCCTCCTTCTGTTCCCACGAGGACCACAATAGCCTCCATTTGTACACAAAGAGACTAAAGCACGTAGATGCAAACTATCCCGATTTACCCAAGATGACATCCTTTTTTAAAAATATATTTTATTGATTTTTTTACAGAGAGGAAGAGAGAGGGATAGAGAGAATCATCGATCAGCTGCCTCTTGCATACCCCCTACTGGGGATGTGCCCACAACCAAGGTACATGCCCTTGACTAGAATCGAACCCAGGACCTCTCAGTCCGCAGGCAGACACTCTATCCACTGAGCCAAACCAGTTTTGGCCCAAGATGACAGCCTTGGACTGTGTGAAAGAGGAGTTGGTATTGGTCACAAATTCTAGAAGCAGAAAGTAGAAATCCCCACCACGTGTTCGTTTTAAAATGTGAAGACATTTTCTCAGAGGTGTTCTAGCCGACCTTGTCAGAATTGGGTCTTTCTTGGTGCTGATGAGGAAGGTGAGGCCACTATGGTGGGCTTCCATCAAACAAGATTTATCTGGGAATAATAGCGAGCCCTGTGGGCCCAGGAAAATGTGGCCTCAGAGGAGGTGAATGAGATAGGAATCTGAAGCAGAGAGAAGGAAGAGTGTCCAGAAATCGATGCTTGCTATTGTTAATAAGCTTTCCATTCAGTTTTCTGGAATTTCTGGAATATTTCTTCAGTATAAGAGTTACCAGTTTTTCTAAGTTCTCCTCAAGGTTAAAGAAAAGGTAGGGGATTTTGAAGAGGTTGATCGTACATTTTCAAGTTTTATAGATTTATGTTTAGAATAGCAATTCTTCTGGTTGTGTTTGTTGATTAAATGGTTGTAATACTCATTAACAGCTATTTCATCATTCCTGAATTCTTCATGTTAATAATTACTGGATTGGTTGGAATTCATCACTGGTAAATTATCCTTGTGCCTTCATATGGAATTTTCTTACATACTTTATTTCCAATCTTGATGTTGTTTTGATCGTCTACTTTATGGCACTCTCTGAGTTTATCTCTTGAAGTTTCTCAAAGGTGGTGTGCCATATCTCACATACCTCTTCATGAACTCTTTCCCTTCCCAAGAGACCTCAATAATCCTCAATGAAATAAAATAAAAATGGAAGGTATAGAGAGGAATTTACACATCTGAGATGACACAGTAACAATATCTGATCAGTTCTCATACAGATGGATGGCATATTCTGGTTATAGAACTTCTCACAACTTCCATAATTACTCTCCACTGGTAAATTTATTGCTTCCTAGATGAATATGAAAAGTGTTTCTTTTGAATTCTTGGATGACTAAGAATGATCTTATTTTTATGCCTGTTATTACTTGGTTATTTAGATGGAAATTAAAATGTATAGCAAAGAACTGTTATCCTAGAAATGTTTCGGGAACAATCTGTTTCCTAGCAAGAAATTTGATTTCAATTTCTTTGTAGGTGACTTTTTCCTTTCTCCTCTCTGTGGGGAGTTTTAAGGTAAGGCTTTCTTTTTATTCTTTGTGCTCTGAAATAATGATGGGCACACAAAGGACCTTTCTACCTAAAAAATCCCAATCTTTAAATCCCTACATATTATTTCTTTTATCATTTCTTCCCCTCCACTTTCACCATTCTTTTTCTGGATCTTCTATTACTAATAGATTGGGTCACCTAAGTTTATTCTCTATGCATTGAATTTTCCCACTCATTTCTAAAAAAATACAAAAACACCTTTTTGTTCTCTTTATAGGAGATTTCTTATTATATAAGCTTTCTATTCCTTGATAATAAATTGTTTGGTACATTGATGGAGCAGATTTCTTAATCTATCTGAACTTTAGTATTCCAAATATAATTGAGAATTAAAATAGCACCTGCCTTGAGGGCATTTAAAAGCTATCAGACAGTCAGGGATGTACAAGGATTCACACAGTTCCTGCTTCACTAGGAGCCAACAGTGTGGTCAAGCTGTTAAAATAGTAGAAGTGATAAAATTGACATTGATAGAGCTGTAACATTCCAATAACGAGCTGTGACCTATTCTGAAAGAAGATGATATCTTTCAAGATGCCCACTGAGACTTTTCTGACTAGAGGGCAGGGATGGTTGAAATGATCCAAGTTAACTCTGGAAAATGGAAGACTCAAGAGTGAGAGGCACTGGACATCTCATGGTGTGGCATAAGGATGAGATTTATTCTGCTGCCGCAAAGGCGGGGCTGTGACCAGCATTTCTGGATTAAGATGACTAAAACAATGGGAGCAATCCAGTGATCCAGTGGCCCGATTTTGAGAAGTGGTGATCACTCGATCATCCAAAGCTTTTAAGCAGATGTGGACTGACTTCTGCGGAGGCTCATGATGGAGGAAATTCCGGAAATGGGTATGAAGTTGGACTTGGTGGCCTCTCCTGTCCCTTCCAGCATAAAGATTTCATTGTGTGGATATTCCATATATGTGCTTTTTTGGGGGGAAAAATGATACTCAGTAGCTCTTTTCCATGTGAATTAAGTGGATATAAATTTCTCGTCGTAGAAAAGGTGAGTCAAAAGGAAAATAGTGTGGACAACAGCACGGCAGCCCAAACAGTTCATCAGGCATCTTAAAAACACGAGTCTGAGCAGCAGACAACTTCAAAGGGGACCCCACCGTTGCCAGAAGTGCTCGCCAAGAAGCCAGCTGCTCCTGGAAAAACACATTTCCAGCTTGGCATCAGAGCCTCGTGATTGCTGTCCAGGGAGGTGGAAGAAGAATGGGCTTACGGGCAGCCAGGAATAACAAAGGCCTGACATTCTGAAGATGGGCCAGCTCCTCCTTCATGTTTCAAGACCCTCTGTTGTAGTTCGAAAGTGGGAAAGCTATAACTCCCCATGGTGAGAAAACCTAATGAGAAGAATTAAAAACTGGATTGATCTCCTCCACCAGGTTCCCACCCCACCCTCTCCCCTTTCCCCACCCCCCATTGTCCTCATCCATAGGAGAGCAATGGGGGGGGGGGGGGGAAAGGAACATTTGTAATAATATGAACAATAAAAATTTATTTAAAAAAAAACACAACTGGATTGATATTCCATCAGGTGCTCTGCAAAATGCTTCACGCTAAATCTGGAGGGCATATCTTTTTATCTCTGAAGACACGGGGGCGGGGGGGGGGGGAAGGAATTGGAGAACATTTCGATGGGATCTCCAGGAAACGCCAGCCAGAGGACAATGGAAGTGCACCTGATCTGACTTGAGGCTTACGGTCCTCCTTGGAACACGTGTCTGCCCAGCACTTGTTTAGAAACCTGCCCTTTGAGACAAAGGAGTACTCGTGACTCAGCCCCTGACATTCTTACAGAATTTTGGCATTCGAACTATGCATCCTATCCTCCATGTGGAATTTCTTGCTCCCTCTATTTCTTACATACTCCCATTGTGTCTACTATATTCCTAGCATTTTTCTAGGTGCTGAGTATTCAGAAGTGAAGAAGACATGGTCCTGGGTCTTTATAATTGCAAAAAAAAAAAAAAGAGAGTAGTGCTTATCTCAAATTGCTTTGCTATCTGCTTGGTGGTTACCCAGTTTGCATTAAAGGGAAGCTGGTTATGAGGAAAGGGAAATGAATGGGGAGTCTTTTATCTTGTGGCATCTTTTGGCAAATGGAATAAAGCCCAATAACGGAATTTTTAAAAGATATGAGAGGTACTCACGATCCAAAGTTTGTTATCGGTCAAACAGTTGTCAGCAGATGGTTGTTGACATCAACAGATGGTTGCTGGCACCAACAGGAATCCCCAATTTTGGGTGCGGTGAAGAAGGAAGGTTTATTCAGCACAAACAGTTCAGCTGTGATAGAGTGTGGCTGTGAGAAAAAAGCTCAATAATGTTACAGCTTAATTAAGAGATAGCATGGCTGTGAGATGGCCCTGGACAAGGCTACTGTCCTGCTGGACAGCGCTGAGCTGGGCTGCTCAGGTCTGCTCTGCTCTTGTCTGGTCTGGTCTAGTTCACTGCTGTCTGGTTTAATCCTGTCTAGTTCTGCTCTGGCAAGATGCCATCTGTGCTTCATCTTCCATGTTTCATCTCTGGCTGGGGAAACACAGTCTTCAGTTTTTGGAAAAAGGCAATTGGTCTCTCTGAGCTAGAGGGGAGCTGACTCACACAGATAGAAAACACTCATTGACAGATAATGGGTTGTTTTAATGTCCATTTAGGTCCACTGATCATTTTTAAATTTAGGTTATTAGTTCTTTTGCTCTTGATTTGTAGGAGTTCCTTGTACTTTGGATATTAACCCCTTGAAGTTAGTTCCATGGGTTTTATTTTTATTTTGTTGATCATTTCCTTTGCTGTGAAGAAGCTGTTTGGTTCAATGTTGTCTCTTCTTTATTATTGCATTTGTTGCCTTTACGTTCGGTGTCAAATCCAAAAATATCATTGTCAAGGCCAATGTCAAGGAGCTTGCCCCTGTGTTTTCTCCTGGGAGTTTTATAGTTCTTGGTCTTATGTTAAAGTCTTTAATCCATTTTGAGTTTTTTATATAAGTATAAGACCAGGGTCCATTTCATTCTTTGCATGGAGCTACCCACCTTCCCCAGACCGATTTATTGAAGAGACTCATTGTATATTCCATTATGTAATTATGCCACTATAGCACATTGCCTCTTTATTTTTAAAGGTAATATTAAAAATATATAACAAAGAAACATAGGACATAGTTTAGAGCAATCTAGGGCTAATAGTAAACCTCTCTCTCTCTCTCTCTTTCTCTCTCTCTCTCTCTCTCTCTCTTTTTCTCTCTCTCTTTCTCTTTGTGTGTGTGTGTGTGTGTGTGTGTGTGTGTGTGTTATTCTCTCTCCTTTCTTCTCATATTTCCTGTTCTTAGTTTACTCATGAATACTCTAAACTGCAGGGGTCCTCAAACTTTTTAAAGTGGGGGCCAGATCACGGTCCCTCAGAGAGCTGGAGGGCTGGACTATATGAACTACTAATTCCTACTGTAACACCTCGGCTGCGCTCACTGCCCAAAAAACCTGGCGGGCCGGATCAGACTCCTCTGCGGGCTGCATGTGGCCCGCGGACCGTAGTTTGAAGATGCCTACAAAGAAATGCTTCTCTGCTTTATTTGTCCCCCTTGTATCATGAACAGCCCTGTAAAGCATAGTCTGCACCTCTGACTGACTATACTATTCCTATCTGGGTGGGTGAATTTTGTGAGAGTCTTATGCATGTCAGTAATAGTAAAAGAATCAGCAATCTAAATGGACCAAATGACTTTTTGCGTGTGCCTCCTGAGATACTGTTGTACCCAGATTAACATACTAATGTGGGTCTCTGGATAGATCAAGTCAAAATCAACGCCTTGGTTTTCAATGATCACATTTCCCTATCTCCTTAGGCTGGTTTCTCACATGTTGCATTCTTATGTTTTGACACCAATCTGAAATATTCTAGGAATTCTACTCAGATCTCAGTTGTGCTTGGCTCTACCCATCACTACTTCTATTTAGAAAACAGCATTCAATTTTCTAGCTTGACTTACTCTTTTCCCAAACTCCTTTCCAAGCATCCTATATATAAAAGCCTAATATGCTAAGTATCTGGGCATCAGTCAACCATTCAACCAATCAAAGCATAATATGCCAATGATATCCTAAGGCTGTTCAATCGCTTGCTGTGTTGTGCAATGACCATTAGGGGGCAGATGCTCTGACCAATAGGTTAGCTTGCTGCTGGGGTCTGGCTGATCAGAACTGAGCGAGACAGGCCAGACTTGCCCCTGAGAGCCCTTCTGGGTTCTCTCCCCAGCTGGTAAACCTCCCACATCTCTCCCCAGTCCCAATTGTGCAGCAGTGGGGTCCCTTAGCCTGGCCTGCACACTCACACAATATAGAATCTCTGGGGGGATGTCGGAGAGCAGGTTTTGGCCTGATCCCATGGGCCAGGCCGAGGGACCTCACTGGTGCATGAATTTGTACATGGAGCCTCTAGTACATTATAACCTAGGACAGTGTTTGGTAAACCAACCTGTGAACAAAATCAGTTTTCTTGGGACACAGCCACACTCTTTTGTGTGTGTCTTGAGAACAGCTGTCTTCATGCTCCAGTGAGCAAAACCAAGTAATTGTGATAGACCTTCTGTCCTACAAAGCTGAAGATACTATCTGGCTCTTTGCAGAGTAAGTTTGGTGATTACTGAGTTAGAAACCATTGCAGTGAATCTATTATAAATTTTCATTTCTAAACCTAATGTAAATAACTTCCCAAAACTATACATCTGCCTCTACAGGTCCTACTAGCTCACTGGTTTCTAAGAGAAATCGTTACCTGCCCCCCTTCCATCCTTCAAAATGAATATCTTGTAAAGGAATTGAGAAATTGTAAGGCTTTATGAGGTCAAACACAGCTGTCTTTTTTGAAGGCATGTAAAGTGAGAACTAGACAGACCAATATTTGGAGTCATCTTTTGGCTGCCTGTCAGTAACACTGTTATCTGGAGCTTCTTTTTGCTTTTGGAGCAAATGCTTTCCATACATGAGTTAAATATTATTTGAAGGAACTTATTTTTTTGAGAAGATATTACAACTTGAAACTCTTCCCACAAATTATGAGAAAAACAATCCTCAGCAGCAAAATAGCCAAAAGTGCTTGACTGTCACTTAGATGTAAGTTAATAGTTGTTTTTTTATTGTAATTAGTTCCAAAAGAACATAAAGTCAAAGACTCCTGCATTAGGCTTTATTGCTGCTATAATAAATCACATACTAAGTGGCTGGAGAACAAACAAACAAAACTTATACCTTACAGTTCTGTAGGACAGAACTCTGACACATGATTTTTGTGCAAAAAATCAAGGTGTTGACAGGATTATGCTTCCATCTGAAGGATCTAACGGAAAATCTGTTACTGTACCTTTTCCAGCTTCTGTGGGCTACCAGCATCCCTCGAGTCATGGGCCCTTTCCTCCATCTTCAGAGCCCACTGGTCAAGACCGTTTCCCATGGCATCACTTTGACCTTCCCTTCCATCTCCCTCTTCAACTTTTCAGGACCCTTGTGATTACATTATGCTGGCCCAGAGAATCCAGGACAATCTTCCTATTCCAAGATCAACTGATCAGCAACCTTAATTCCATTTGCAATTTTAATTTCTCTGTGCCTTGTGATGTAACATATTCTACATATTCACAGGTTCCCTAGCCAATTAGACATTTTTGGGGGAGGTCATTATTCTGTATAACACAACTCCAATCATATATTGTCTTAAGGGAGCAGTAAGTAAAGCTGTGCACTGTTTTTATTGTTGTTGTTTTTGCTTTTTAAGAGAAATTCCAAATTATATGAATTTAGGTAAAAGACAGGACCTTAACTTGTACTATAAAAACAGTGCCTCCCATCTGTGACAGCTAGAGCACAAAACAACTAGACTCACCCTACAGAGAATTTGAATCTTGGTCACCCATCTCAGTTCTTATTTCTTGACCTTATTGTATTCATTTCTTGATCCTATTTTATTCCCCCACCTCTGCAAACCAATGCTAATTTTTTTTTATTTTTCTGAGCCTGTGGGATTCTCTACCTTCTTTGGCATGGCGTTTCCCTGGTCATGTTTCCAGGATACTCTGAAGGACACGAACAATCACATAACAGAAAAGACACAATCCTCATTCATGTTCCCATTAGGTTAAGTGCACCTCGATTATGTTTCTTGTCCTCCTGTTGTTTGTTGTTATTGCTCTTCCTGTATTTGTTCCCAGACACCTTAAAACATGAGTCAAGATCACTTTTTAGGTGTTGGGTAGGTGGGAAAGAGGAAGGAGAGTGGGTAAGAGGCCACAGAGAATTTTGCCCTATTTCCTGTATTAAATTTATTAAGCACAAATCCCAGGATTTATGCTTTATATCTGTTATATCTGTATCTTTGGGTATTTAATTGCTGAACCCATATGCGTAATTTTTCAGTACTCAGGCAACACTATTTTTTATTTTAATAACTCATTTACTGTTTTTAGTGTCAAAGGACTTCCTTTTATTGTATATACCCTCAATGTTCCACCTTTTATGCTTTGGAGGATTCCTTGAAAGTAGATCTATTATATATACAACGAGGAAAAGATCCACAAACATTGACTTTACTATGAATGTCTAACATAAAAATACCCACCCAGTGGCCAGAGTGGCACTAATAGCACAGCTCTCTGGTGACACATTAGTACAATAATACACAGAATTCAGCTATAAAATGCTCAGAGATGCGTTGATAATTGAGTTCATTTACTTGCATGGAACTTAGAATTCTTAGCCTTTATTGGTAAGAGGCATGGGAAAGTGTTCTTTAAGGACATTGTTGGTTGGCGAATACACAAGTTATTGTGTATATGACCATTTCCAACTATTGTTCCTTCTGTGTGAATTGAAGAGTGTTTCCTGTGAGCCAGTGCTCTCTCCCTCCCTCCTCTCTCTCTCTCTCTGTCTCTCTCACTTATACATACATTTCAACAGAAACTCACAACTGTGCGGACAACAGAAACATTTCTTCTTACCAGTGTGGCTGATTGAAAAATGTCAGTTTGAAGAGATATTTTCAATCCTTTGGGATGAAAAATACATATTGTTCAGTTCAGAAAAACCATGATTTTCCAAGAGTTCATTTTTCCTATTGGGAGTTACTGTGCATAAGGAATGGTCTGAGTCAAAGACTAGTTTAGGGATAAAAATAAAGCTGCATTAGCTCTATTGTAAAGATAGACAGTTTATTTTAATAGGATCGAGGTCCCTAGACTAAGGCACGGAGACTGGCCAACAATTAGCGTGACATGCTTAGTAGTGAAGAAGAAATGGGACATTTCAGAACTTACCATAATTTCATTAAGTAGTCAGGTGTATAAAGGAGAACTTGGTCAGGGTGTTAAGCATTCTAGCTATGGCTTAGATTCCACCCAGGATGATAAATGAGTAAACACTGTTTATCTTTAACACACTGGCAGTTGGCTGAAAAGGGAACCCGAATTCAGAATAAAGTGAAATAATTCATGTTAATCAGATCAACATGATTATTTTTTTGAACAAGTTTCCAGTAGGAGCAGGAAAGAGGTAACTCAGAGATAAGGCTGGGCATTGGATGTTGATAAGAGTTAAGAATGGAGTCTATATTTTAGTTTGAAACTGGAATTGCGTATTTACAATATAAACATACACCATGTATCTAGGAGCACATATTTTAAATGAAGGGACTGTTTTTATGTCTCTGGAAGCATATCAAGCTTTGAGCACCAAGATAATAGGCAAATTGTACATATTTGCTAGTCTGCTGAAATTATACTGTATTCAATAAAACATTTATGAAAACTAGATAGTTAATAAGCAAATAATTCAAGCTAGCCCTAACGGGTTTGGCTCAGAGGATAGAGAGTTGGCCTGTGGACTGAAGGATCCCAGGTTTGATTCTAGTTAAGGCATGCACCTTGGTTGGGGGCACATCCCCATGGGAGGTGTGCAGGAGGCAGCTGGTCAATGTTTCTCTCTCATTGATGTTTCTAACTATCTCTCTCCTTTCCTCTCTGTAAAAAAATCAATAAAATAAATATCTTAAAAATAATAATTCAGACTAGATAAGGTAAAATGCATAATGTGATTAGCAATTTGAGATAAACTATTCAAAATTAAAGGAAAATAACATTTTGCCCTCTCTCAAAGTAACCGAATTTAAAATATATTCCTGATTAATCTTAATTAAAAAACTTAATGCAATGAAGCTGGTAAATGTATTTAATGCTGTTGACACTATAAATTGACTCAGCCATTTGAGAAATACATTTTAAAATGCATTTAAAGAAATAAGAGCACATTTCTGGGAAATGAGTCTAAAGTAATAAAGAAATATAAGAGGTGGCTTAATGTATATAATTGGCATAGTCAGAAGAAGTGAAGTTCTTCAAATTAGAGCCACATAATTTCAGGGAAATATTGCAAAACTATCTGACTATTAAAGAAAATGTTTATACATTTAAAATATTATAAAATGAAATTGAATCAGTGAAGATTAAGTACTTAAAATAAATGAAACAAAAAATATGCAAGATCTATATGTGAAAAATTTTTAAACACTACTTGAAGACATAAAAGTAGATTTAAATAAATGGAAAAATATTCAGTCCCTATTTCTTGAAGGGTTAAATATTACAAGGATGCCAGAACACCCTAAAATAACTTATGAATTCTCAATCTCAATGAAAATGTTAAATTAGCTAGTTATAGACTTGGATAAGCTGATAATAAAGTTTATTTAGATAAACAATCCTGTAAAGCTATCCAGGAAAAACTTCACAAAGCAGTACAAAAAATGACCAGGTAAATTAGTTATAATCAGATATGTAATAAAGCTTTTGGATTTAAAATTCATGGTATTGGTACATGAAGAGACAAATAACCAGTATGACAGGATAGAATGTTCAGAAACGGACTCTAATACATGTGGAAATAATGCATGATAAAGATAGCATCTCAAATCTATGTGGGAAAGAATGTCTCTTTAACAAATGGTGCCTGTATATCCTCTAAACTCTCATACACACACACACACACACACAGACACACACATTTTAAGCATCATCTGACTTTATGCTCTACCTGCTCTTCCTGAAATGTTTCATGCATCTCTTCACCTAAACCATCTAAGATTCTTCTCGTTCTGCTTTCAACTTCTTTAAAACCTACTACCAATTTGTTTTACTGTTATCAGAGACTAGGTCACTAAAATAAAAACCGAAAATAGAATTTAGGTGCTCACCTAGGATTAAGTGTTAGCCTAGGCCAGTGGTCGGCAAACTCATTAGTCCACAGAGCCAAATATCAACAGTACAACTATTGAAATTTCTTTTGAGAGCCAAATTTTTTAAACTTCTTCTTATGCCACTTCTTCAAAATAGACTTGCCCAAGCCGTGGTATTTTGTGGAAGAGCCACACTGAATGGAGCCAAAGAGCCGCATGTGGCTCGCAAGCCGCAGTTTGCCAACCACAGGCCTAGGCAATTAATTGCTAATAGACTGGTGGGTTGATGTCAAATTTTAAGGGGAGGACTCATTATTTCCGATTAGCCCTGAAACACATACATATAGAAAGAAAGGAAGAAAGGAAGAAAGGAAGAAAGAAAGAAAGAACTCACACAGCTCTCTTTTCCTTGGAAACATGTTTTTCAGAAAGACTGAAAAACAATAGAATGTTATTTTCTTTAGAAAAACTGAATCCTGGGGCATTCAATTTACAGTTTACAAAACCAGAAACATTTCTAAGAAAGCCAAACGAAAAATGTGTTCTTGTTCCCTTATCGCGCCTGGTTAAAAAAATAAGAAGGTGAGACATAAGGAAGAGAGAACTGTGGGTTCTCACAGATCCTGCGGCCCCAGTCACTTACTTTGTCCCCTGTCTTCCCCAGTGCTCTGGCTGCTGCCTGTGCACATTTTCTGTTACATCTGTGTCTGTAGATGTGCTCTGAGTCATTTTCTAATAGATTTTGCTGACACTGGCTACAAAGCTTTTATGAAACTCATTTTACTGTCTGGGAGAGATCAAAAGAGAACCAACCTGTGACAAAGCTTATGGCTTGTATCATTATTTCCTAGTGCTTCTGTCAGTTGCCAAACCATTTGCCCCCAGCAGCCCTGACATCCCTTTCTGTGGCCCACACCCTATGCCTGTCAATCTCCTTCCACTCTCTGCTCCAGCAAAATGGCTTTTGCCTCAGGCCTTTGCACTGCCATTCCTTCTGCTGAGAATCTTCTGCTAGCTCTTTCCCATGGCTGGTTCTTGAATGATCTTCAAGTCCAGCCTAAGTATTATTTCTTCAGACATGCTCTCTCTATAATTCTTTGTAAAGTAGACTGATATATGATAGGAATAGTCATCAACCCCATCTTTAGAAGTTGTTTTTGTAGCTCGAGGCATTATCTTGTCAAGGTGTTTGTCACATTCCAACATCATCTATCTACTTTTCATTTTTTTGGCTTAGTTCCCCCATGAGAAAGTAAACTCCATAAAAACAGAGGCCATGTCTGCTAACTTGGTTCCAGACGCTATCCTACCATTGTATAAAATTTAAGTCCTTTTCAAAATCTCTCCTCATCCTTCCAAGTCTGAAAAGATAAGAGAGGGAGGAAGGGAGGGAGGATGAGGAGAAGGGGGGTGAGGGTGGGGGTGGTGGTGATGAATCACAGCAGAGGGTAGTGAAAAGATCATATACTTTTGACTCCAATGAACCTAGGTTTGAATCTTGGCATGCCAACTTCCTGCTATATGAACTCTGGAGAAAACACCCCTTCTGCAAAGTAAAAACCGTAGCTGAGTTATAGTATGTACTGATAGATGCTAGTTTTTGTTTTTTAATTTTATTTTTCAATTACAGAATGCATATAACAGCATTTTCTATTCAATCAGACTATATTTCTTTATTATACTACTTCCCATCTTTGCTTTCCGTAAGCATGCTCTATGTGCAATGGCCCCTGATTTCATTACATTGGACACTGGTGTTTAAAAGTGCAATCCTGGGTTCACTCAAGAGACACAATGGAGAAATGGCTTCAAAACAACCAACACCCCTCTGGTTTGGTGGCCAAGAATGCAGCCCTTTTCTTGTGTTTTCACAAGCCTTGTGTTGATTTATGTTTGCAAATGTACTTTTGGTAGTTTTCTTAGGCTGTAATCCCAGCGTCTTTCTTTAGATAACTATTGGACATATATATTTTTGCAGCATTTTCTAAGTGTTAAAGGAAGAAGGAATGAAGAGGAGAAAATGCATGTTAGTTTTCCTGGGATAAATTCCAAACCAACTTATTTTTTTCCATTTTTCTCTTGGTCAGTTATCTGCACTCTCGCCATTTTCCCTTTGAATTAACTCACTCAACCACAACTAATGACTAGATTCATATTTCAATTCTAAGGACTGATCATGACTAGAAGGTAAAAGAAAATAACGTAAAAAAGGTCAGAGAAGATGTTCATTTTCCTTGAGCTTGCCAAAACATTTCTTGTATTGTGTATATGCCCAAGTACTGGTAAGTCTTGAGAACTTTGCAAGTTTGAAAACTGAATCAGTTTCCTCCAATGCCTGCCTATTAAATCTTAATAGTAAGAAATATGATTTGTTTTCTCCTTGAAGTATTGCCTCTCTTGTGGCAGAGAGTGCCAGACATCAAAGTCCAACCTGGTTTTGCAGAAACAACACTGGAATTGAAGTGGAAACAGAATCCAAACTTTGCTCTGTTCTTCACCAGCCCTATGACTTTGGTTAAATAAATCAAGCTCTCTAAATTTGGTTTAATGGACAAATTTTCTTTTACTACTAAAATGCCATGACTCTGCATCCATCTCACAAAAGGCTAAGTTTTGCTGATGTCTTCTTTAACTGCCTTACACACCAAATGCTGTTCTTTTCTGACTATGACACCAACGGTGATCTGGTATATTGGCCCCACTGGTTTGGGTATTGTTTTCAGAAAGACAATGTAAGATTCTAGACAGCTAAACTTGTCTCTATAGAGATTGGTACGTAATTAGTTATATATATATATATATATATATATATATATATTCTACTGTATATATAATTTTATATATATTTATTTCAGAGATGAAGGAAGAGGGAGAGAGAAATAGAAATGTCAATGATGAAAGGGAATCACTGATTAGCTGCCTCCTGCATGCCCTTCCCCCCCCCCCCCCACCAGGGACCGAGCCCACAGCCCAGGCATGTGCCCTTGACTGGAATTGAACCCAGGACCTTGAGTCCACAGGTTGATGCTCTATCCACTGAACTAAACCAGCAAGGGCAGGACCTGACTAGTTTTAGAGTGTCACCTTATGATCATTTTATAGTAGCTTGAACTTCTCCATTGATGTGTCATATACGTGTGTATGTATACACACATAACAGATGCAAATGTGTAAAGATAGATACATATCTCTATATCTCTATCTCTCTGTTTTTGCCATATATATATTATCTAATCTGTACATTATCTGTCTACTCTGATCCTGTTCTTAAAACCTGGACCATCTCAAGACGTATTACTTTATTTAGAACAATTTATCTCTTCTCCGTGTACTAAGTTGTCATACCCCATCCATCTACAGACATTGAGAGTATCTTAGAGTATCTTACATGTGTTCAATATGCCTCTCATGAGCAGAATAGGCCTGGGGAACTTAAGCTACTGACCAGACCCTGGTGCTGGATTCTTCTATTTGCTTAGTTCAGTGATAACTCCAGCCAAGAGTTATGCTAAAAATATCAAAGGGGTAACTCATTCGCACCCATCCTCTGTGTGTGGAATGATACCAAAGAGCAGCATGCTACAGGCCTCATCCACGGGAGCTCAGGTTCGCACATGCTAACCTCACGTAGTCACAGTCCCACTAAGGCTTTTATTTTGGCAGCTCCACACCCAAGAGTGAGACATAAAATCCATGCTTTTACCACGGCTGTTTCCTACTTCCTCCATAAAACTATTTAAACACCCCGGGACCCGAGCGAAGGGGATGAATGGTGGACTTTCCAAATGAGCGCGCTCCTGTCTGCTGTCATTTCAGAAGCATGCACCCATTGACAGAATGATCCTTACCAATTCTCTCTCGCCATCGGGAGACTTGAAAACCGTTCTCATTCTCTGTCCCTACCCTTTCCTTCCTCAAAACCTCAGACTACACAGAAGTAGCATTTCTGCAAGCAACGTGGAATCCGGCTTTGTTTCAGACAGCAAAGGGGATTTACCGAATACTCTAAAACCTCTTGGAAAAGCTTGTCTTTGGGGAGCCTCAGGATTTGGAAATTTAAATTTCCTGCCAAGGAGTTTTGTTTTTCATTTTTTGAAGAAGTAGCAAGCTATCCAAAGTTATGTTTTAAAAAACCAGTGAGAGGCTAAAAAGTCCAAATTTATATTAAAATCCAAAGGAAATTGAATTATGTAGTGGTAATGAGAACAACCCTACCCCGTCACCTGCTGCTAATGCCATGATAAATATTATTTCACAATAAATCTCTGTCAGTACCACTCTGTTCCTCCTCTGCAGCCACAGAGCACATACATTTGCACACAAATGAGTGAGAAAGGGAGGGCAACAGAGCTTACATGTCCACATATAAAAAGTCAGTTTGTACAATATTAACCCTTTGGACAGAAAGCAGGAGCAATAATTGACCTAAGATCAGGTATGATCTTGTTTATTTCTCCCATTCATAAATGGAAGATCTTGCAGCTGAAGCTATCCTGGAAAGAATACAGATTACAATGAACCTTCTATGAAGCGTGGGATTTTAATCAATGGTTTAAATGCTTGAGTCCTATTTTTAATTGAAAAAGGAATTAAACAACTCCTACTACCTCTAAATGCCAACCATTTGTATGCTCATGAATCGTGCTTTGGATTTTTTTTAAATCCACCCAGAAAAAAACTTATTTTAATAATCAGAGTCATATGGTCACAGGGAACTTTAAAAAGTTCTTTTTCAATACATATTTTTTTGTTGCCGAGAACTATTAATAAGACTTTCAAGCATAAAACTTACTGCATTAAGATAAAATTCAGTGCCTGACCACTAATACAGGAGAAAATTGAATGCAAACTGTATTTGAAAAATAAAATTTTAAAAAGAATAATGTACATACTCCAGAGAATGAACAAGATTTATTTACTGTTGGATATTGGACGTCATTCCTGTTTCTTTTTCAACTCACATGTCCATTCCCCCTAATTTGAGTCATTAAAAAACAACAACACAAACACACACACCAAATAAATAAATAGAAACTCCTGAAGTTGAGAGTCATTATTGGTGATGTTTGCTCAGCACAAAATGACCTTTTTTTTTCTGCCTACATCACCCATTGGAATGTGTCCCCAGCAACCAAGTTTGAACACAGTTGAATGAATGAGGGTAAGCACTTGGGAGAAGTGGACACAATCAAATCCTCTTTCCCTGGAGCTTGAAAGTGTGGCCAAGAGGTTCTCGCCAGTCTGGGCTGCTCTGTGGATGAGGGACAGAAGGTTTCCGACGTCCATCTTACCCCAAGTCACTATCAGCAGAGAACAGCCATCTGTGGACAGGTCAGAAGGAAGGGCATCTCCAGAGAGATTACAAACATCTCCATCTCAGCCCAGATTCCTTAAACTTTTCATTTCTTGGTTCCATTATTGCCTACATTCTAGCCCCAATTTATTGAGATTCTGCTATATTTTTGTTTTTGTTGATTTCGAAGAAGGGAGAGGGGGAGAGAAAGAGAAACATCAATGATAAGAGAGATACCCTGTTTCCCTGAAAATAAGACGGTGTCTTATATTAATGTTTTCTCTCAAAGTTGCTAGGTCTTATTTTCAGGGGATGTCTTATCTTTCCATGCGCTAGGTCTTATTTTCGGAGGATGTCTTATTTTCGGGGAAACACGGTAGTTGATTGGCTGCCTCCTGCATATCCCCTACTGGGGGGATCGAACCTGTAACCCCTTGACAGGGAATCAAACCAGGACCTCTTGGTTCATGGTTCAATGCTCAACTACTGAGCCACACCAGCCAGGCACACTGCTATATTCTTAAGAAATTTCTCCTCTTATATCTAAAGTAACTAAAGTTGATTTGAATATTTATACCCCCAAATTCTTGCCTAACCCCAGGTAATTATAGAATATAACTGTCTTAATCTAACTAAATCTCAGTATACCAATGAAAGTGAAATATAACGTGATAATGTGATGGCAATTTGGAGAAATGAAAGTTACAAAGAACACGATTTTTATTTTTTTTTATTTTTTATTTTTTTAATTATTTTTTTAAATATATTTTATTGATTTTTTTTCCCCCCATCCCTCCCTCCCATACATACTCTCCTTCCCCAGAGTTTTATGTCCATTGGTTGTACTTATGTGCATGTACACAAGTCCTTCGGTTGATCTATTATCTCCCCCAGATCTTCCTCCCCTCCCCACTGTAATTTGACAGTCTGCCTGTTGCTTTACTGTCTCTATATCTGTTTCTTGGTTCATCAATTTATAATGTTCTTTATCATCCACAAATGAGTGAGGTCATGTGGTGTTTCTCTTTCATTGATTGGCTTATTTCACTCAGCATGATGTTCTCCAATTCCATCCAGGTTGCTGCAAATGATGAGAATTCCTTCTTTTTAATGGCAGCATAGTATTCCATTGTGTAGATGTACCATAGTTTTTGGATCCAATCATCTGCTGATGGGCACCTAGGCTGTTTCCAAATTCTGGCTATTGTAGACTGTGCTGCTATGAACATAGGGGTGCATATATCCTTTCTGATTGGTGTTTCTAGTTTTTTGAGATATATTCCTAGAAGTGGGATTACTGGGTCAAATGGGAGTTCCATTTTCAGTTTTTTGAGGAAACTCCACACTGTTCTCCATAGTGGTTGCACCAGTCTGCATTCCCACCAGCAGTGTACGAGGGTTCCTTTTTCTCCGCAACCTCGCCAACACTTGTCGTTTGTTGATTTGTTGATGTTGGCCATTCTGACAGGAGTGAGATGGTACCGCATTGTTGTTTTGATTTGCACCTCTTGGACAATTAGTGACTGTGAGCATGTTTTCATGTGCCTTTTGGCCTTCCTTCTGTCTTCTTTTGAAAATATTCTATTAGGTCCATTGCCCATTTTTTAATTGGATCATTCATCTTCCTTTTATTTAGTTGTATAAGCTGTCTGTAAATGTTGGAGATTAAACCTTTTCATTTGGAACAATAAAAGACCCTGAATAGCCACAGCAATCCTGAGAAAGAAGAGTAAAGTAGGAGGGATCTCAATACCAGACTTCAAACTATATTACAAAGCCACTGTTCTCAAAACAGCCTGGTACTGGCACAAGAACAGACATATAGATCAATGGAATCGAATCGAGAACCCAGATATCAACCCAAATCACTATGCTCAATTAATATTTGACAAAGGAGGCACAAATATACAATGGAGTCAAAACAGTTTCTTCAATAAATGGTGTTGGGAAATTTGGACAGACACATGCAAAAGAATGAAACTAGATCACCAACTTACACCATTCACAAAAATAAACTCAAAATGGATACAGGACTTAAACATCAGACGGGAAACCATAAAAATACTAGAAGCATCCACAGGCAGCAAAATCTCAGACGTATGCCAAAAGAACTTCTTCACTGATACTGCCCCTAGGGCAATGGAAGCTAAAGAGAAAATAAACAAATGGGACTACATCAAAATAAAAAGCTTTTTTACAACAAAAGAAACCATCAACAAAACAACAAAGCCCATGGTGTGGGAGAACATATTTGCAAATAATACCGCTGATAAAGAATATGATTTTTAATGTTGCACAGGTATTGATTTCTGAATACTTCTTGAATCATATTAACCCATTTTAGAGTAAAATGTTTAAATGATACTTGTGGGTAGGATACCTTGAGAAAGCTGTGACTTAATTGGAAGGTCAAACCACAAATTGTTTTGGGGAAATATTATTTTAGTACTAATCTAGTGTATGCCTAATTAGTGTGAAGAATTTTGAATTCTTTTCCTCCCAACCAGTACTCCCTGATAATTTTGCTCTCAGAGTTTGTATTAATCTTCTCTCCAAGTAAAATCACCATAATGTTGGTTAGGCTATTATGTCTCCTAAAAATATATTTTATTTAATAGTATCTATTTCCCAGGTGTTAAATTTTCCACAAGAGTAATTTCCCTTGTTTTAACTCCTGGCCTATCTGGCATCAGGCTCTCTTGACTAGTTACTTGCATATAAAAAGAGTTAATTAAAATTCAAGTCCACAACGTATTTTCCATTGTTCATAGACGGTACTATGTAGTGGAAACTAATAGAGGACCTCTTTAAAATATTTTTCTACTTCAAAAGTGGTCATATTTTTTAATTAAATTTTCTCATTATCAGTGCTGGTTAACACTTGATTCAAGGCGCTATGTTTTAACAGTTAGTTCCATTTAACTGGGACAAATTTCTGTTTCAGAGGACTAGAGTAGAAAGTCTTTATGTGGAGAGAACACTATTGTCATTTTTACAGTAATGCCAGTAGTATCATGAAGTCCAGATTGGTGTAAACCTTAGTCACCAAGCCACAGACTTGCATTTGCATTTTCGGCATGCATCACAGCATACAGAATGTGTGGCACCCGAAGGAACCCCTTGTTGGCAAAGAGAACGCAGGGATAAATCTTTCACCCTAAGTCATAACATAACAATATTTTATTTTATTATTTTATTGGCTACGAGTGTGTAAGTTTAGCCAAGAGGGAATTTAACATATCTTCCAGTTACATTTCCCCCCCCGACATCTGTAAGCTCTAAGCTTAGAAGATTTAATTTTAAAGAGAGTTCCTCTTATCGTGAACAGGTTATGACATAAGCCAAGTACTAAATTTGAGTTAATATCTTCTTAAACAGAACAGAGTTACTTTAGAATGCCTACGAATTCCTTTGCTGTTTTATTCTCTTCTTCCCTTCTTGCCTGACACTTTCTAAGACTTTCTTGTTACCTTTTCTCTGTGATTCGAAATCCCTATGATCAATCCCATACAGGGCCTCCATGAACTTTTCCTCAAGCATTCAAGCCAGCAGCTATGTCTTTCTGTACCTGATTTGTCATGATAAAGTTGGTGCTTTTCATTCATAGGTACTAGTACTAGGAGAGATAAAAATTTATTAATGAATGTTTCCTATATGGCAGATGTTTAATATTGTTTTTCAGTTACACTTGGCAACAGTAGTACTCAGTCTCAGATATGCAATATAGTGATTAGACGCTTATATGCCTTGTGAAGTGATCACCCCAGTAAATCTAATACCCATCTGGCATCATACATAGTTATGACTATATTATTGACTATATTCCCTATATGGACTTTATATTCCAATGGATATTTTTATAACTGAACAACCGGACACTTAGCATATTAGGCTTTTATTATATAGGATAGGATAGCCAAGATAGGGAAGCAATCTAAATGTCCATCTTGAGATGAATGTATATGGTAGATATTTTTAATCTACTGTGATTTCCAACTTGGCTCTCATTTATCTACTTTGATATGATAATATCGATAAAATGCCAGCCAGGCCTAGGGACCTTACCCATATATGAATTCTGTGCACCAGGCCTCTAGTTCAGTTGATAAGACATAGGTAAGCTTCCCACTCAGCCTACCTACGTGGAACTCTCCAAATCCCCAAGTTACCATGCAGAAGAGTGAGAAGTGTGCCGAGGTCCTATCTCTCGGGCTAAAATAATTTGGACTCTGAGTGTCTGTTAGTGGAGAAACAGGGATGAATTAGAGAACTTTAAACTGGGAGTGTATCTTCATGGCATGTGTGTGCATTTTGGAAGGTGTGAACAATCCGGATTGTCTCGTTCTTATAGTGAAAGGTCATTCTAATCTGTACTGATCTGAAGCCAGGCGCAGTGTTCTGAACAACTCCCTAAATATAAACTGCTGAGACACACTTCTGTGACCTGAAGGAGGGCTTCCTCTGCTCCAGAGTGTTGATGGATTGCTCATTTGTTTGTCTCTCCCCATGCTTTGCAGGGCCGCTCTTGGATCGGTTACCTTTGTACAGACTGGGCCGATTCCCTGGAAATCTGCTCTGCCTGCTCCTCTACAGAGGAAGCAGGACACGTGGTTTCATGATTTGGATGGTTCAGGCACATGAGCTGGTTCACATACAAATCAAAATTTAATATAACTCATGATGGTTTTATTGCACGTCATGGCTTCAAGAGAAAAAAAAAAGTCTTCTGTCCCTTGCAAGCTTTCCCTAATTAGTTTAAGGGGAGGTAGTAAATCTGTCCATAGCAGCCTTCTCTAATTAAAAAAAAATAATAATAATAACCAATCCCATAATTCCTGCTTTGCCTGTCATCCCACAGTATATACTGATATCATATCGGTGAGCATGATGTTAGTATGTTAGTATGCAAAAGATGTCAACATATAATGTTAATATTTAAGTATTTTTAAAATACTTTTTATTGTTTTTCAGAGAGGAAGGGAGAGGGAGAGATAGAGATAGAGATAGGTAGGTAGGTAGGTAGGTAGAGAGAGAGAGAGAGAGAGAGAGAGAGAGAGAGAGAGAGAGAGAGAGAGAAACATCAATAATGAGAGAGAATCATTGATCAGCTGCCTAATTTAAGCTGCAGGAAAATCTTGTAGATCAGTTGCTAGCTTCCTGCTACCCTAACAGGAGAATAATACTTCCTACACATCCCAGGACCCTCTGCAAAAGTGATTCTCCACAGCGATGATTTTGCCCTGCAGAGGTCCTTTGACAGTGTCTGGAGAGTGTTTTGATTAGCAAGGCTGGATGGGGGCTGCTACTGACCTCTAGTGGGTGGAGGTCAGGCCTGCTGCTAAGGGTCCTGATTGCTCCAGTCCCTGCCCCCAGCAAAGAATTACCTGGTCAAAACAGCAATAGGGCCCAAGTTTAGGAATCCTCTCTGAAAGCAAGTAACCATTTCTTCCCTTGACATAAAAAGGTATTTCTTTCTATTTTAGAGTGGTGTGTGTGTGTGTGTGTCTGGAGGCTGAGCATTGTCTGGCTGAAGTCGCCGTACATTCTGTGGAGTTAGGCAAACCAGAAGCAAAATATGTCTTCCCACCATCTCCTTCTGTAATAACCAAAATTATTAAATCGAATTTCAAAACCCAACTTATTGAGAGGAAAAAAAAAATGATACATTATCTGCAGAGTATTGTATACGAATGCATCGCATCACCATTAAGTGTTAAAAGAGACAAAGAGACTACAGATCAGACGAAAGCAAAGGTTAAAGTATCCTATGGTTGTGCCTATTCAAAAAATGGCATTTTCGGCAACTGGGACTGCCTGATGGTGGGAAGAACAATAAGAAATCCGATGTTTCTTTTGGTGGAACGACATTTTATTTCCTAACTAAAGGTCCATCTGGGACTATTTACAAAATAAGCTGTATTTCACAAATCCTTTGTAAAACTAATCTACAATGACAGGAAGCAGCCGGGAGTTGCTCTGGGCTAATTGTGTGTAGAAGCTGACAGCAAAGAAGCACAGAGTAGCCATTGGGAATGATGAGGATCATCTATAGTTTGAGAGAGGTGGTGTTTTGATTGCACGAATGTTCATACAGATTTGTATGAACTTCTTGAATGTATAAACAGGAAGGGTGCATTTTGGTGTATGTAACCATATGATAAAGAAATGTGGGGTTTTTTAAGTGCCTGATCTGGATGATAATCCTATGGCTGTTTTGAAGGTATGCTTTCCTTAGCTTCCCTCCTTGGTGCTCAGGATGATCCTATGACACATTATCCAGCCTGGATGGGAAGAGAGAGCTAGGAATAATTAAGTTGGATCACACATGCTCCAGAACTAAACTAACACGGATGTGAGAGAGAAGTATTATACCAATCCGCTGCCTCCTGTATGCACCCAGACCTGGGATCAAAGCCACCACCGGGGATGTGCCCTGTCCCGGAATAGAACCCGCCTCCTTCTGGGTGCACAGAGCAGCGCTCCATCCACCTGAGCCATCCAGTTGGGGCTGCCTGTCTCTCTTGATACAATATGTTGTATCCTGAAGCCTAAAAGAGCTGTTTTCACAGGAGGCGGTACAGGCATTCTTTCTAACATCAGCACCCACCAAGATGCTCCAAGAAAAGACACCTCAAGCTGATTTGTTCTGAACGTAGTTTGTTGCTGAAAAGAGTGATGAGATAGTGTGTCAGCGAGGGTCCAATAGGAAACAAGTGGTACAGTCAAGTAAAGAAACATTGAGGAGGTTATTTATAAAGCATCCAATTATAACATGGGTATGGGAGGGAAGCCACAAGGATAAACCATCACTCCCAGGGGCCGCAGATAAAAATCTGAGGTGCCCAGTTAAAGTGGAATTTCAGATAAATATCCAACAAGTGTTACAAGTGTTTTGGTATATGTGTGTTTCCTCCACCTACCTCTTTCTTTTTGCTAACTCTTGCAACCAGACATCTACTCCCTAAAAGGACAAAGGAAAGAGACAGAGTGAGGTCCCCGGGAGGTCAGACCTGAGTAATGCATACTTGGTATCTTAAATGGAGGAAGGTGGAGTCGGGGGAGGGGAAGTGAGGGACCCTCATAGGGAGGGAGCCTGGGCTGAGGAGCCTGGACTCATTGTCCCTACCCTCGAGCTCCTGCTGAGGCTCCCCAGTGCCTGGACCCCAAAAGACTAGCTTCTCAGGCACAGACCACAGGGAAGAAAGATGGCAGTGTAGGTCGGAGAAACAAGAAACAAGTGGAAGCTGCCGGGCCCAGATAAGGTTCCTGTCTCGCTCCACAGACATGGTTGCCAGGCTTCGGAAAAAGAAATCTACATCTACTGTGACAGCTGACTCACACATGAACTTACAGTAATTTAAAAAAATCTAATCAGCAAGGAAGTATAAACACATGCACACTCTAGAGTGTTTTTTAACGAAAGCACTTAACCTGGGTAACAGTTCTAAACAGAAACCACAAATTATGCAAAAAACGAAAAACCTATAAAGTGAATCAAAGGCATGCTTACAAAGACTAGGCTCCCAGTTTTTTTCAAAAGGAAAGAAAGCCAGATAAAGCATCCAGACAGTAAGGTTTTAAAAAATCAGCCCAAGCTTACTGCGATTCTCTGACAAAAGCAGATAAATGAAGGTCAACACGTCTGTAGATTAAAGCAAATATTCTCTTATGGGTAAAATTGTTTTTAAGATATGAAGGCTTGGCAAAACCATTTCAGATGTCATTCTAGTGTAGGGGTGTCGAACTCAATCAGAGAAGGGGCCAAAATCTAAAATCCAGCCTAAATCGTGGGCCAAATGGTTTACTGAACAGTCATAAACTGTCATTGTGATGGAAATGCAGCGGAGTGCAGTGATGACAGCGCGGTGCGGGCCACATTGCAAGGCCTGGCGGGACGGATTTGGCCCGTGGGCCTTGTGTTTGACACATGTGTTCTAGTATAATGATATTGCTTACGGTTAACCACTGCTGAAGAGCAGAAACAAGTAATTTCTGACCAAGGCCTTATGTAAAATTTTCTGCACCCACGGCTTTGGATTCCTTACCAATACTCATAAGTGCAAGCCTAGATCCTGAGTTATACAGTGTGATCATACATTGCTGATAAGGTGAACACACAAAAACAAAGACACACAAAGGATGTGTGCACACATACATAGCTGAAAATAAATGCACAGAAATGACGACATGACTTCTAATCAGGATAAAAGAATTATAAGTGACATTTTATTTTTATTTTTATTTTTTTTACTTTACTTTCTAAATTTTTCCTATTAAATGTTTCTTTATAATCAAAGTACAGAATACTTTCATATTCTCTTTATGAGGGTTCCATGCCCTACACTAATCATCTTGCTGGTTCCTTTACATGATCTGTGACCCTCATGTGAAAACGGTCCCATGGAGAACATATTTCCCCATGGACGGCACATGGTATCTCACACTGGAAACACCCTCGGGAAGAAGACTGCAAGTTGGTGTGTTCTTTTCGTTTTCGTAGTAAAATGGAAATTGTTTGTAGTCATTGCCAAAAATCAGGCTTTGTAACGTGGAGTTTGGCACGGACCATATACTGCACATCCCTATCCAAATGCTGCTGCAAAATCTGAAGGCTTTATTTTTCTTAGACATTTACAAGAGTGAGTGCAGTCTTGTCTTATCTTGGTCCACAGTTACCCGTTCGTCCTCTCGAATGAGGGCAGGGGAAAACATCCAGGGCCTTCCTGGCCGGGCATGCGGACTCCCCGTATTTGGCAGGAGTGCCGCCTGCCCTGTGATCTGGCCAGCACACAGGCAAAGGAGGAACGGCTCACGGCAGGGGACACGCACTTGGCACTGTCCGGGCCATTTCTCAACATTTCAGTAACTGGATTGCCTCAGTGCCGTGTGTCGACAGTCCTGAGTAACATAGTAGTACCCAGGAGATCACTTAAAATCTAATTTTTTAAAAATAGGTAGCTTTTCCAGGCAGGCGTAGCATTTTGCATTTTAAATCCTGTCATCGCCCATAGGAAAAAAAAATATATGATGTATTTCCTTTCATGCATTTCAGTTCAAATATTTGAGGGCATTCTTTTCCCCCCCAAATAATCGTTGGGTGCAGGCCTTTTTTTTTCCTTCCTGCATTTCAACAGCTTACCCTTAAAAGACATAACAGATTAAAGAAATGCTACGATTTGCATTTTTTTCCCCCTAAAAGTGAGGGTAACAGAACAGTCACAGTAGGAAGCTCATATCCCTCTATAGGGAAAAATTAATTTGAGGGTTTCTAAATTGTTGAATAAGAATACGGAAAGGTTTTTGTGTTGTTGTTTTAAGTATATTTCAAAGTTCTGAGTTGTAGCTTACAGCGAATAGAAACCAGAGATTATCAATTGAACAGAGAAGAGGATGTGGGTGAAAATGGCTCATTTCGGTTTGAAATCCTGCCATCGGTCTATGGGAAGATCTATGAAGAGGGTCACTGGAAGGGCCTCATGCCAATGGCTCACTGGGGTGTGAAAAAAATAATGTATGGTCCTTCTAACTCTAAGTTAATTATAAAAGAAGAACAACATTCTATTTAGCCCCCATTTTTTAAAAAGTTTTTATTGATTTCAGAGAGGTAGGGAGAGGGACAGAGAAACATCAATGATGAAAGAGAATCATTGATCGGCTGCTTCCTGCATGCCCCCTTCTAGGGATCGAGCCTATAACACAAGCATGTGCCCTGATTGGAAATCAAACTATGACTTCCTGTTTCATAGGTCAATGTTAAACCACTGAGCCACACCAGCCTGGCTACTCTCATTTCTAATGAACATCAAACTATTGGGGATAGTCAGGACTAGTAGTCATGATGTGAGAAGACCAAATCAGAGCCTCTGGTGGATAGAGGTCAACTCGAGCTCTTGAGTTTTTCATTTGTCCTCATCTGAGACATAAGGGTTATTGTTGTGAGATAAGTAATCAGCAATCGTAATGAAAACATATTTTAAAAATTTTCAAAACTTTGAGCACACATACGTTCATCCATATGTTACATCTATTAGAATAACTCTTAAGACAAGGAATGAGAATGGACCCCAATATATGAAAAAATTCTTAATGCTAGGAACTAGGACATACTGCCATATTAAACTGCAAGAGTTATCCCCATCCCAAGAAATGGAAGCTGAGTCCTGCAAACCCAGTACCTGCCGGTTGACTTGAGAAGGGAAAGACATTTAGCACACTTGATGCAGATTTCTAGAACATTGGTTGTACTTGTGAGAGTTAGGTCTGCACAATCTTCTTTGCTCTTGTTTGATTTTGTTTCCTCTTTCTGGCATTATATCGCTGTTTTTAGGGAAGTTGTGTATCAGCTGGACATTTGGTCATTAGTGGTTTGGAGCAGAGATGCCGAGATACAATGAAAAGGAATGGGATTCTGATATTCCTCTTCTACTGAGTGACAGACTTGGAAAAGAATGGGACTGAGCCCTGGCAGGTGTTCTCAGGGGTTAGTGTGTCGGCCAGCAGAGCAGAGGATCCCAGGTTTGATTCCGATCAAGGACATGCACCTCAGTTGCAGGCTGGAGCCCTGGCTCTGGTTGGGGAATGTGTGGGAGGCAACCAATCGATGTGTCTCACATCATGTGTATGTGTTTGTGTGTGTCTCTCTCCCCAACTCCTTCACCCCTCTACTTTTTCTTAAAAAAAAAAAAAAATCAATGGAAATAATATTTTTGAGTGACGATTAACTAAAAAAAGAAAAGAATGGTATCAAGATTCCTATGTATTATGCATGTTATGATTGGACTAGGGGCCTGGTACACAAAATTGTGCATGGGTGGGGTCTCTGTGGGTGGCCTGCAGGGAATGAGCCGAAACACACTGTCCAATGCTGCCTGCAGCTCCTACCTGCCACTCCTGCTCATCCTGACCCCACTGTGTCTGCTGCAGGGCTCACACCCAATCAGTCCCGATTGAGAGAGGCTTGTGCTACCATAGCAGTGCTCCCCAGCCATGAGCCCTGTGTCTGGTACCCTCCCTAGGGGAGTGGCCTGCAATAAAGAGCTGAAACCAGCTCTTTGACATCCCCGAAGGGGTCCTAGATTGTGAGAGGGTGCAGACCAGGCTGAGGGACCCCACCAGTGCATGATCGGGCCAGGGAGGGACCGTGGGAGGGCTCCAGGGCATGTCCGGCCCATCTTGCTCAGTCCTGATAGCCTGGACCCCAACAGCAAGCTAACTTACCAGTTGGAGCATCTGCCACCTGGTGGACAGTGCACGTCATAGCAAGTGGTTGATCGGCCTTAGCATGTCATTAGCATATTACGCTTTGATTGGTTGTTCAGTTCTGCCATTCCGTCGATTTGCATATTACCCTTTTATTATATAGGATAGCCCATCCTTATGAAACATGCCAAGGTATGCACTCCAATGTACTGATTAATGAGTGGGCTATTGGAGGCCAGAGGACAAGGAAGGCTACCTCTGGCCAAAAGGTGAGCTCTCTGGGAGGCCCATGGGTCTTGCAAGCTGTGAAACTCCTCATTGGACTCCTCCTGAGGATGATACCTGTACTGACCATGGCTATTCCTGGCTTTAAGAAGTGTCGCCTCTATCTAGAGTTAGCAGTCAAGCCTTACCTTTTATTTTCCTTCTATATTTGGTTAAGTCTGAAATCTTAAAAGTTGTTTCCTGAGATGTGGGGAACTAAAGAAACTTGTCCTTCCACGGGATACTATGGATATGGAGAGAGTAGGAGTAACACTAGGGAAGACAAAATTCAACATTTTCAGGAGAAATGGCCAGTGAAATAAATATGGCAGGTGGCCAGATGCCTTTATTCTCCCTCCCCCATGCCTCATTAAAATAACAATAAAACAACACAATAAAAGGAAAAATCCACAAAGACAAAAAGAGTTGGAGAGGAGTCAAATGCAATTCAGAAATGTCAAAAGACCTTGAAAAACAACCAACAGGCACAGGAGAGGAACTGACTCAGCAGAGAGTAAGAATTCGCAACCTAAGAGTCTGATGGGAATTCGATCAAGTGTGCCAACTGAACATAAACACCTCCTAAGAGTTAGGCCCTGGGGACAACAAGTAATACCTGGGGGTGGAGTAAGAGGTAGTGCTGACTACACAGGATGCAGTTGAACTAATACAAAGAGTTTGGATGAGCAGAGCCTGCAGAATCAGATGACTGCTTAGGGGATGACATTTGTTATTTGAAGAAACTAAATCTAAGAGGCCCTAGAGATACACAGGTAGAGATGGAATTCAAAAAATAGGACATCAATACATAGTTAACCACGATCCCTGTGATGGACAGACCCAAAGGCTCCCCACACCAGCAATGTTCTAGTATCGATAGCCTTGTCATGTGAACAGAATTTCTCCCTTTTTGTGTTTTTAAGAAATGAATCTGTTAGAGTGTGGTTTTTATGGCCGTCAATCAGGGACGGTAAAAGTATGATAAAGACCTTTGATGTGTGCTGATCAGGTAAAGCCAAGCCATCTCTAGTCTAGCTAGGTTACAGAGTAACATCAGTGGGGCCATAAAGAGTGGGCTGTATTATACAGGAGCTTACAGTAATCTCTTAAAACCAAGAGGACCCAAGGGGACATCTTGTGAACCAGCTAGGAAGCTCTCATGGCAACAAGAGAGAACAAGAATCCATTGGAGGGGAAGGGACACCCAACATGGATTATAGTGTTTATTCTCACTGTTTTCAAAGTGAATGTCTTGCAAGCATTTCCTACATATGGATCAGGATACAACTCAGATTTACCTCTTCCAAGTGCTCATGTTATAACCTATTTCCTTAAGATTGTGTGTGTGTGTGTGTGTGTGTGTGTGAGTGTGTGTGTGTGTGAGTGTGCGTGACAACTCTGGTTTCAGTTTTATCTCCCAACAAAGCTAACTTAATGGATATCAATCTGTAATTTTCTGTGACAAAGAGCATGTGGTTTTCAAATTGGGGAAAATAAAATAACTATTCAGCTTATTGTTTAAAATTTTAGGTCTGGAGAATAGCCTCATTTTCTACTTCTCTTCTTCCTTATATACTGTCTTCATTTTTAACTTCACTGATTTCTAGATTAAGAATTTTAAACGTAAAAATTGTAGCTTCCACATTTGTAAATTTAGATGAATTACTGGTGATTGATATTCTTTCAAAGGCAATATACTAATCTCATAATTGACATCTTGCATAATCATCAATTACTCTGAAATCTGAATCCCCCTAAGACAGCATTTTTTCCCAGGTAAATGTAACAAACCACCCTATTCTTCGTGTGTGTGTGTGTGTGTGTGTGTGTGTGTATCTATTCTTCGTGTGTGTGTGTGTGTGTGTGTATATGTATATATATATACATATATATATATATATATATATATATATGTATGTATATATATGTTTTATTTTTATTGATGAGATAAAAAATTCACATTTTTCTCAAATATTCTAAATGCATTGATAAAACTATTGTCAACATCTGGTGGAAAATTCCCACCAGAAGTTATTCATAGTGAAACATTACATTTGATTGCTTCCAAGAATCCACAACCATTATCTTGCTGATAATGGGCAATTGGACACAGAGGATATTGAGAGAGAATAATTTCCTAGGCGTTACACCAGGGAGGAAGAGAGATTTCCACTGGATCCAGAGTTGTTGGAAAGGAAACAATAATAAAATGTCCTACTCTATTCTGTTTCTCACTTCTAAAATGTAAAACGAAAAACAAAAAACAAAAAACAAAAACAAGAAAACACACAACAGTTCTCTCTCACTTTACAATGTTTTAATTTGATTTAAAATATAGCATCTACCGAGCCTCTAAAAGTTTACTGACTTCCTCTCCACTTGTGTTAGAAATTATTGAGAGAGGGATATTTAAAATTCCTACAAATGTGGCAGAATAATTGGATGCCCATATGGGAAAAAAAGAAACTTTGACTCATGCTTAATGTATATACAAAAATTAACAAAAAGTGGACCAAAATGTAAACTATAACATTTCTCTAAAAATACCTGGGAGAAAATCTTTCTTACCTGTGGCTGTGTAAAACAATTTCGTAGGTGCAACCAAAAACACAAACCATAAAAAAATACAATAAACACAATTTATAAATCATACATTATAAAAATCAAAAGAATATTTTAAAACATTAAGGGAAGGAAGTAACCATAGATTAGCAGAAGATACTTGCAAATCATACATGGGTGGGCAATAGTACCTTTATAATAATAATAATAATAATAATGATAATAATAATATAATAAATAAGAATAAAAATGAAGACTATATGTTTCATATACTTACAACTGTAAACCTACTTTTTCCCCTGTTAAGAATCTATATCCATACTATATGAAGAATGTTTAAAACTCAAAAATTAAAAAAGCAAACAATTGATTTTAAAAAATAGAGACTGTATTTAGCAGACACTTTACTAAAGAAATACAGATAGCAAATAAGTACCAGGAAGTTTGCTCAACATTATTGTCACTAAAAAATAAAATTGAAACCACATAGGAATATGACTGCACACCTAATAGAACTAAAATTCAAAGAATGATCATAAAAAGTTTTGACAAAGATGGGAAATAATTAAAACTCTCATATACTCCTGGAGGGAATGTAAACAGATACAATCATTTTGGAAAAACCACTTGGCAGATATCTAAACATTTAAAAATAAACTTACAGGATAACTCAATCATTCTATTCCTTGGTATTTACCCAAAGGAAAGCATGTGCTTGTATAAAAACATGTACAGAATGTTCACAGCAGATTTATGCCCCAAACTGGAAAAAAATGCATTTGGCCATCAATAGGTAAATAGGGTAAAAAATTGTCACACACAACACTGGCATACCTCTCAGCAATGTCAAATAATGAGCTCTTAATAAACACCACCACATGGTGGTATTGTAAAGACAAAACAGGGTAAAACTGCATGATTCCATTAATTGAAAATTCTAAGAAATTCAAACTAAATTATAGAGAAAGGAGTTGATTGGACACCTTGGGATAGGGATCAGAAAGGAGATGTAGGAAGAGAAAAAAATCTACACTAATAAAAGAGTAAGTTGGAAGTTGGCCATACCTTTGTGACGCCCACCAGCCAATCAGGAGTGAGGATGCAAATTAACCCAACAAAAGCAGGGTTTCTGTACCACACCAGCAGCTCAGGGCCTCTGGGCAGCATGGGAAGGTAGAAAGGCAGCTCTGAGCCAGAGTTAAAAGGCAGCTCCAGGCCAGAGCAAAGTCAGTGCTGACAGCCAGGGAAGGAAGGCCCAATTCTTGTACAAATCTTCATGCGTTGGGCCTCTAGTACTAGTATAAAGGGGCATAAGGAATCTTTGGGGCCTAAGGTATATGTTCATTGTCCTGATTATGGTAACAGTTTTATAAGCCTTTACATTATAAGCAAAATTTATCAGGGTGCAGACTTTAAACATACTAGTCAGTTATACCTCAATAAAGCCATTAAAACATCAAGAAAGCAGTCACCCCTCCAGGGAGGGAGCATCTGTGATAAGGAATAGACCAGCGTTTTTCAACTGCTGTTCCGCGGCACACTAGTGTGCCGCGAGATGTTGCCTGGTGTGCCGTAGATGCAGACAAGACAAGAATTTTATAATTTTTCACTATTTTGTTTACTTAATATTTCATAATAAAGTAATTATAAAATACTTTCTTTGTGTTTATTTGATTCCTATTCAAGAGAATTACTTTATATATAGTCAATATAGGCACAGAGTTAAATTTTTTAACATTTTCTAATGGTGGTGTGCCTCGTGATTTTTTTCATGAAACAAGTGTGCCTTTGCCCAAAAAAGGTTGAAAAACACTGGAATAGACATGTGGAGCTTCCAGGGGATGGGGATGGGAGGAGCAGCAACGTTCTGTGTTTTGACTCAGGTGTACGTAACATGTGTTCTTTAATTAAAATCCATTCAGCCGAGTATGACACTATTTTATGGTTTATGCACTGTTTGTTATACTTCACTATTTTAAAAGTTTAACAATTTATATATATATATATGGAAAATCTATTTATAAAAAAGAGGTAATTATACTTAAGGTACATGAATTTTATTACTCTTCAGTAACAGCCTTAATAATTCCTTAATAATAATTTATTTATTCCTTAATATTAAAAGTATTAGTAACAATTTTATTGTTCCTTAATGTTATTGTTATTCCTTAATAAAATTATAATAATTCTGTAATGACAGCCAGATTGAGTCTTAGTAGTAGTAAACATCCCCCTGCTGTGACTCTATAAATTCTGTGCTAGTTAAGTTTCCTTTGGGAAATTAAAGTGAGTTTCTACGTCTTTCACAATCGCATTCTTATGTGAACTGCTTTTAGAAGATAAACCAGCAAAGGACAATTCAATCCTATCTCTCTGGGCCTCGCTGGCGGTCCCTGCATCATGAAAATGTTGTCTGCCCATCTGTTCTGGTGCTGCTGCTCGGTTTATAGCAGCAGTTGGGTGTGGCTACTAGGAATAGGGCATCAATTTACTTCATTATTTTTATAGCTTCATTGTACCCTATAGCCATTAGGTAGGGTGTCTGTCATCCCCTAGGGTACAACATTATATTTATTGTATATATTTATGTTATCTCTGATGGTTCATGTTTTTTCCCATCCCTGGTGTGAATTTCATTTTGCCTTCCATGTCATATCTAGGAGTCTGCCCATTCAATTAATCAAAATGTGCAGTGCAGTCTCTGTAGAATCTGGGAGAAAGTGTTTGTATCTGCAGAGGACTCTAAGAACATGTCTTCAGCAATAGAGGAGAGCGGTAGTAATCTGTATCTCATAGAAAGAGAGGAATGCTACTGAATTCAGAAGGGAGGGACTTCTATCATAAAACAGTAATATTCATTTGGAAAAATGAGAACCCGGTCCTAACGTGAGGAAGGAAAAATGACAGGGGTAAAGGAAAGAAACCTTCTGTGACAGCGCCAGGGGACTGCACTCTCATGATGGTCCTAGTCTTTGGAACTGAAGAGTTCCTCTTTGCCTTTCAGTAGTGCCTGGGTCTTATGGGTGCCTGGTTCATTTCCATTGTAAAGTAGGGGAGGTAAGCACAAGAGCTTTAATGCTAAATCTAAGACAATGAAAAGAATCGGGCTCCCAGTGGGAGCGAGGCTTTTTGTCCTCTGGATTTAGTATGTTCCCTAAGTGCTAGTCATCATCATAGTTAGCACAGTGTGGCCTAATGGGAGAGAAGGTGGAAATCCATATAAAATTCAGATCCCATAGGAAGCAGGCCCTAGAATGGGAATGGATATTTCCAATGGAATTGTCCCATTGTGCCATGCATCAATTCAAACTCCGAAAGACATGTTGAGCCATGTTAGGTTGTAGTGAACTGACTTCCTCTTATGCGTGTTTTTCATTCATCTATTGTGCAATCATCCTCTGATTTCTCTTTCTCTGGCTCTCATGTGAAAGACAGTTAAGTAGAATGTCTGCTTCAGGCTTTCAAATTATCTATCACTTAAATGTATATGTTAAGCAAAGTGACTAGATCAACCAGTTTTGGTTTGCTTGTTTGTGTTTTGTTGTTGTTTTTGTTTTGATTTGTTTTTTGCAACATGTTCTTCAGAGAATCTTTTCATGTACCCAATGAAATATTTCGCCTCTTCTGTTCACCAAGGAACACATTTTTCTTCAGGAATTCACAGTCATCTCCTTATGATTGGGTTGTCTCTAATCTCCAGCTTTACAATCTTAGTCTGGAAGCATTTTGATAGACTGTCAATTCTAAGAAACATCAAGAACTGCATCTTAGATATAAATGAGTTGCTCTAACATGGTGTGACATACATGGCTATGAAAAGCTCAGAGCAACACAAATTAGGGAGGCACACGTGTATTATAGTTCATTCTTATCCAAAGCATTAAAGGACAAATTAATTATATTTGATGTGGGCAACATCTGATACCATTTTATTTCTTGTTATGAAATTTAGGAAAAAGAAGTTGAAATCCCTTAAAGTAATAATTCTAGAGGTGTTTATAGTTGCTGAGCAAATGTCAATATTTTTATTGTTTAAGAACCATGCAAAATCTGCTACAACATGCATTAAATTATATTACTTTAGGTTTGTGTAGTTCTTTGCAAAAGTTTGCTCATGTGCCTTATTGTTTTAGATATGAGTAATTCCTCTGCCTCATTATGTACTTGAAAATCCAGGCACACGACATAATTTTTCAGGAAGTTTATGTCAATTATCCATTTAACAAATGGGTTGAATATTACTATCCAAAAGTTTTTGCTAGAATAATTCAGAACTTTTATTTCATTTTGAAAATAACAAAAGTAATTCCACTATTGAGTGGTGATGTCTGGGGAAGGAGTGGTGTGGGTGGAGGGGACAAAGGAATAAAGAAAAAAAATACAATCCGTTTTTAAAAAATGTAATTCCCCTCTTTAGAAACCATCTTCTGGAGAGTGTTGGGTTTCCTCCGCTACCCATGGTTTGTTAACAGTATTACCAGTTTGGCAATAATGTTCACCTTCCTCAGAGAATGACAGAATGGGGAAATCAGAAATTGTTTCTAGATTACATTAATTTTATTATTTTAATAAAATGAGGCCTTTGAAAGGGCCAATGTACACACATCTGTAAGAAAAGAGTGATGACCTCATGAATTGTTTTGTGTTGAAGGCTCTGGAGGAGGCACAATCATAATAGAGACACAGGGGCTGTGGTTTCCACCTAATCAGTCCATCATGTGACAAAACCTGTGAGATGCTGTTCAATAATAGCTACTATTTCCAGAAGACCTACTTATATGGTACCCCCTTGAAGCATCACAGACAGGGTCAGTCTTTTTATTTTATTTTATGTATTTTATTGATTTTTTTTACAGAAAGGAAAAGAGAGGGAGAGAGTAGTTACATCCATGAGAGACACACATTAATCAGCTGCCTCCTGCACACCTCCTACTGGGGGATATGCCCACAACAAAGGTACATGCCTTCGATTGGAATCAAACCTGGGACCTTCCAGTCTGCAGGCTGATGGTCTATCCACTGAGCAAAACTGGTTAGGCCAGGGTCAGTCTTAATAGCTAAATTTCATAGATGAACAAGCTGTGGTTCAGAGATGTTACACAGTGGTTGAAGGAGGACTGGGCTTTGAGGATGTCTGACCTCACCGAACACCCTTTCCCAATCATGTTATTCCTAGTGCTCTCACTTGGGAAGCAACATAAAGGAGCTATTTGAGTGGATGGAGAGGTCCCAGGATCCGAGCCTCCCTTTGATGTAAGTGTTTGTGAGAGAAGTAATCAGATTACTAGCATCACCAGATTATACACCTTTACTGCCAGCATCTCAAAACGCTGGGGGACCCCAAGCAGTGACTATACGTTTCTCCAAGTTATTTCCTGAATATTCTTTTTACATTGGCATGCTCTTCACTTGAGAAAGAAAGCAAATGTAACCACGGGCGTGATGATGTTGAAACTTTACATTTCTATCCAAATCCAACGAGAGCCTTTGAAATCTGCATGGATGCATAACACATTTTACAGTGCCTGGATGGAACACGTGTCTAAACGTCTCCTTCAATTAAGGAACAACAGAACCTAAAGGTACTCAGTGCTAGCTAAATCTATTGAAACGTGAAATAAGAGGTATCATGTGTGCCAAATAAAGTGCCAAACCATTAGACGACTCTATTTTTAACGCATTTCTAAGAAATCCTATTTTGTTGCAAACTGACGTGGTTTTATATTTATCATCACTGTAAGCACAACCCAAGAAAATGATGAATGGTGAGGTCCATCAAATCTACGAAATTGTTTATCTTTGAGCGATCGTGTCTCGGTCCTAGTCTAGGCATTGTTTTACTGTTGGCATTTTTTAAAAGTTCTTATGTTTTTCCAAGTCAAGTTTCATCCACTGCCAGATAGCAAGACTGGTGTTATTTGATTCAGCTCTCTCTTCATAATTTCAGAGAAATTGGAAAATAAAGAGTCATTAATTTCTGATGTCTTGCAAATGATTGACACAGAATAAGAAAGAAAGAAAAAAGGAGGGCGGGAAATCTATTTTTCCAAGCTCACAGACCTGCGAGGGGATTTCAGAAGCAGCCGTGCCTGCGGATTGTTTTTCAATGGTGGGCCTTGCTCTGAGGTTGTCCTTTTTCCATTCACCATTCCAGGATTTATTTTCCAAAAATATCCTGTGAGGTCCACATGGTAGCCAGGATTCTGTCTTTGGTTAATGAGCCTGTGCAGTTCCTAATCCAACACTTCTCTTGAGAAAGAGAGTAAATCGCAATTAATAGTAACGGGGGTGTCCTATTTTGTGGAGTAGACTTGATGGAAGCTTGCCTGCTATTTTTTTCCATCCCTTGGTTGAAAAAAAAACCAAAAAACTATCCAAACTCAGAGAAGGAAGGGAGGCCTAGGAACCAGAATGTGGAAGTTCTGTCAGACTGGTCCACAGTCTTGACTTCTGTTTGTCATGTGTTGTTGTTTTGTGTGTGTGTGTGTGTGTGTTTTAATGTATTTTTATTGATTTTAGAGAAGAAGGGAGACGGGGAGAGAAATATCATTGGTGAGAGATAATCATTGATTGGTCACCTCCTACACATCCCCCACTGGGGATTGAGCCCAAAGCTTGGATATGTGCCCTTACCAGGAATCGAACTGTGACCTCCTGGTTCATAGGTTGGCGTTCAACCATTGAGCCATACCGGCCAAGCTGCCATGTTATTTTTATGCCACTTAAATACCCTGTTTCCCTGAAAATAAGACAGTGTCTTATATTAATTTTTGCTCCCAAAGATGTGCTAGGTCTTGTTTTCAGGGGATGTCTTATTTTTCCATGAAGAAGAATATGGTACACATTTATTGTTAAATGAAAATAAAGGAAATTTATTACCTGTATATGGTATGGTAGTACGGTAGTTGTCAACACAAACCAGACAAACTGTGAATCCTACAGTATCAAGAATTTATTCATTTATTCAATGACAATCATGTCATCACCTTCTGGAACATCATCATAACAATCCAATTCCTGAATTTTCTGGTGAATTTCTTGTGGCTCCATTTCTTTCAGAATCACTGGACCAAATCTCTCATGTTTAGCCTGGGGGGGGGGGGCTTACTTTCGGGGGAATGCTGTATATTTCACTCAGAAGGAAACCTATAAGTAGGTCTTATTTTCGGAGGATGTCTTATTTTTGGGGAAACACAGTATATTTGTTCCTAGTAACTGAAGACTTTCAGAAGTGCAGCCCTTCTGCAGAGCAAATGCCCTTACAGCCACAATGTCACATGGTCTCTCCTCACTCAGTGAGACTCTGGACACACCTGCTTCTGCTCATCACTCATTTAGTGGCGTTCAAGCGTACCCTTCAGTGTTTTTATCCTTGCTCAACGCCTTCATATCCTACTTTCTCTAATGCTGCATTGATTTCCTGCCCCTCTTCCTCCATCTTTTTCTAAGAATTTAGTGGTCGATTGTTGCTTGCAACCTGGAAACTCAAAATAGCAATAGAGCTGATCAGCAGCTCGCCTGTCTTCTCAGAAGCCTGAGCGGGTTCATCCAACTCCTTGGAGGGTCCTCGGAGTCTTGCCTCTCAAGTTCAGGAAGGCTCCTTGCCTCCTGACAAAGCCATAGGACAAGTGATCACAACCTTTATGCAACTTGAGTTTACTAAGTGCCAAAATGAGCCTAATACTGTGTGAGGACAGCTTCGCTCATGAGAGGGATCTCAGCAGCCAGGAAGGGTAGGCTGGTGTTTAAGGCTCGCTGGGTAAATTTAGTAGGGGCTTCTACGTGTGCTTTAAGGTCCTCCAGGCCAGCGGAGGGGACAAAGAGGGCAGACAAATAATTGTACCAGTGGAAAACAGAACAGCCCCATCTGGCCTTCTGGAAAGGGAAGTTGTCACCTTTAGGAACTTGACCTTGGTTGTACATACCATACGTGTTGATGGGGCAGGCAGCACTGTTAGGCGTGATGGGACTTGGAGACTTGGTGTCCTGGGCAGCCAGTCTATTGGTGGGGACAATGGCTTTTCTCTGTGACTTCCATCCCTTTACGATGTGGAGTATCTCAGAATACATGTGTCAAACACAAGGCCCGCGGGCAAAATCCGTCCTGCCAGGCCTTGCAATGTGGCCCGCACCGCGCTGTCATCACTGCACTCCGCTGCGTTTCCATCACAATGACAGTTTATGACTGTTCAGTAAACCATTCGGCCCGCGATTTAGGCTGGATTTTAGATTTTGGCCCCTTCTCTGATTGAGTTTGACACCCCTATCTCAGAAGGAGCCCCTGGTGGGATACATGAGGCTGGGATCTTACCTCTGTCGCAGATAGACAAAAGCGATGATTCTGACAAGTTTAGGTGTATAGGAAGGAGGCATTGCTTCCCTCCCCTTCGGCATTTTCTCTAGAGACTTGAAATTAAGATAGATGTCGCTTCCAAATGTCATTTCTGCTAGACTACCAGGTCCTTGAAAGATAAGTAATGCTCATCTGTAAGTGAGCAGTTCCTCTTCGTATGATCTGCACGTCATGGAACTGAACTGCATATGAAATAACTTCCAGCCTTCAGGAGATAGGGTGCTTCCATGAGTGACAGCTGCTAGAGTCTAAATGTTTTCAAAAATATGACTTCCGTACAGTGAGTACCTAGCAATTCAACTCATTAATTAACGAGGAGACCCATAAGATGTTAAGAGAGGTTCAAATGAGAATGTGACTTACAAAAATGTATAGTTTCTAGGAGACAAACATAATTCGCATTGTAAGAACAGGAAGCATTTGCATTGCTTCCAATTTTTTACTATGTAACAATCAACCCAATGAATGGCAGATCAGTTAAAGGTGTACGCCCCTCTAGAATGAGAGAATTTCCACAGGGCTTCTAGACCAGTGGTCACCAACAGGAGGTCCACAGACCACTGGTGGGTGTGAGGTCTAAAAGGTTGGCGACCACTATTCTAGACAATGCCCAGCCTTCCACTGAACTCATGTCCAGTAGCCTCTCCTAGCCAACTCTTCCCAAGGCCTTGACTTTTCTTCTGACATGCAATTCTTAATAAAGTTAAATGACAGAAAGAACTATGGGAAGAAATTAAACGAAGACAAAGAACATAGCTATATAACAACAAATATATTATTGGGGAAGAAGAAAAATGCAATGAAAAATTTTTATTTAAATATTTTATCTATCTATCTATCTATCTATCTATCTATCTATATCAGTGTGTTCTGCCTTATCGATTATTGCTGCTGTTGTTCCTTTTAAATATAAGACTCTCCTTTCACCCACGATATTGGTAGTACCCTGTTCTGACTTCTTTCTCTGCCCTCTAGCTCCCCACAGACTAGACATTCTCAGGATGTGAAACTTTTCCACCAGGCAGATCCAATAAAAAAAAGTTGGAATGACTGAAAAGCTTCCACTGAGGTTGGAGTGAAAATAGAAAGATCTAGAAACCTGGAGGAACTAGTGGCCTAAATTCTCCAAGCACAGTGGGAAGCTTTGTGCCTGTCATCACAATACAATGAAAATCCCAGGGACCTAGAGGATTTCCTAATCTTACAGCCCTTTTAACATCTGTAAACCTTTGATTTACTGAAAAGAACTCCAGTCATGCATTTGAAGACCCTCCCTTTATACATAGTGAACATGTCAGCATCTTTCGAGATGAAATATTTCTATTCTCTTCCTGGTGTATATAAAACAAAAAGTCACTCCCCCTTTTACTTCAACCAGATAAGGCTTAAGGCATGACAAGCAATTACCTTTATGATTTGCCATGTTTGCTTGAAAGTTTAAACTTGAAATAGAGTTGAGATTGATAGCACTTATATTCTGCCTCGGGGTAATTATCATCTGGGTTCTGGAAGTCAAACAGAATCTGAGAATGGTACTTATATCATTTTAAAAAATATATATATAAAGCTTGGTTCTGTTCTCTCTCATTCAAATAGCCCCACCCCACACCAGCCCATCTAGAGAGTTTATAAACAACATTTAATGTATGATTCAAAGCGTAGCCTCACTTTTAACTGCTTGGGTGGCTAAAAATAGGGTTGACTTGTTTCTCTCTACATTAGGAAAGTATCTCTCAGAAAAGATTTATCTCATTTGAAATGTCGACATATAGCTTATTTTGTTTGGAAGTAGTCTTTCTTCGGTGGTGTTGGGTAGACTTTAAATTATATTGCCATTTAGGAGAGATTATTAAATTCTCCAAGTGTTTAAATGAAAATTTCACAAAATAAAATAGTATCACCTAAGGTCATAGAAAGATCACCAAAGAATTTTAAGAAGAAAAATTATCTTATCTTGGTGATCTTTCTATGAATTTAGGTGATACTACTTTATTTTGTGAAATTTTCATTTAAATACTTGGAGAATTTAATAATCTCTCCTAAATGGCAATATAATTTCATTGCTGGAGCAATGGTTGGGAAGAGGGTAGGAGAGAGGGAAATTTTCTTCATTTTATACAAGCCCTCCTTTTTATTTATGTTTTTATTTTTTTAATTAAATGCATTGGTATGAAATTGGATAATGAGATTATATAGGTTTCAAGTGTAGATTTCTATGATACATGATCTGTATATTGCATTCTGTGTCTACCACCCCAAGTCAAATCATCTCCTGTCACCATATATTTGACCCCCTTTAATTTTTAACCATATATACACATTGCTTCTGTACAATACTAATAAAATAGGCTTAATAACTATCTAAAATAAAGATCACAGTGCTTCTGTAGAATTAAGAGAATTCTATAGATGTGTATGAAGTGTCATGGCAAAGTTGTGATATTTGAGATGTTCAAGGGGCAAAATTAACATATATATTTTCCATAACCCAATTATTCAAAAACAAGAAGTGCATTTATCTGTACTGATGGATGAGTATCTATAGGTAATCTCCAATTTTTAAGCACCATGAGAAATGCAAAATCAATGTCAGGTTGCCATTTGAAGACATCAGTGGAAAATCCTATTGGAGCGTACTGTTGAATCTTAGTGTATATTTACATTTCTTTGAGCACTTTCATGCAAAACATTATATTCAACAAGTTTATTCTACCATGTCCCTTCCACTTTTTCATGCAGTTCAACGAATCCTCCTTGTTTGCATTCTGCTGCATGATAATGTAAGCTACCACTGTTCCTTTCTCTACAGCCAAAACTTTCAAACTTTATTTTTAGTCACTGTACATTTTCTCCTAATAAAAAGCTTTTGGGGGAAGTGAGAGGGTTAAATAGTGCTTCTCCTCCAAAATCCATGTCTGTGAGGAACTTTAGAACATGACCTTATTTGAAAAGAGGATCTTTTGAGATGTGATTAAGATTTCATACATGATTAGTGTGGGCCCTCAATCCAATGACTGGCACTCTTGGTAGAAGAAGAGACAGAGAAAAGAAGACCACTTGAAGGTGGAGGAAGAGAATGCAGTGGTGCAACTACAAGCCAACAAGTGCCAAGAGATGCCAGGAGCTAACAGAAGTGAGCAGGAGGCAGGAAAGAATTCTCCCCTGAAGTGTTCAGAGGGGGCACGGGCCTTCAAACAGCTTGATTTCAGACTTCTAAACTCTGAGACTATGCATGAATATATTTTTGTTGTTTTAAACCACCGTATTCATGGTCATTTGCTGGGATCCCTGGGAAACTGCTCCGGAAGCAGAGTGACTGCAGTCATTGTCGTCGTCATCATCTGCAGAGAATGGCTGCTCTTGGCTCCAGAGAGAGGTGTGGGAGGCAGGAGGCATCTCCCAGGGACCCTTGTGGATTCTCAGAAAATGATTGCCCAGAAGGACTGGGAACTGTGCCCTGGAGGCTTCATTCTTTGCTTTCAGCACATCAGGCACTACTTTTCCAAAACGTTAGCACAATAAAGGAAAAAGCCCACAGTTTCTATTTTTACGTGCAAGGTATATCGCTGCTGCCCAAACCCTATGTTGCTCAACAGCAGTCCCAGATGATTGTAATAGGGCAAGGGAAATTAAAAAAGAAAAAGGAAGGATCTCAGGATCCAAAAGCTTGGAAAACATGCCATGGTATTTTTTTGTTTGTTTGTTTTTGTTTTTGTTTGTGTGTGTGTGTGTGTGCGCGTGTGTGTTTGTATTGGGGGGGGGGGGATAGAAGGGGAGTTGGAGATTCTTAGACACATCAAGAATCTGAAAAGTTCTGAGAAAAAAATCCAGTTTATCTTTGATTAACATGGACTCTACACTTTTTGAGAAGTCTGGAATGGAACTGGGGTAAACCCTAGGAGAGTGGAAATTCGGCTGGCCTTTAGAGGACAACATCTGACTCAGCTACATGCAGCCATGGAACCTGGTGGACCCACAGCCTCGGTTTTCTTCTTTGAATGCCAATGTCACGGGGTCAGCAGCCATAGTTACACACTTCGCTTAGTGCTTTCATCCACGTACAATCTCTCATACCTGGGATGTTGATAATGACCAATCTTACATGAAAAAAAAAAAAGTAACTGATTTTTGTGAAAGCATTTTGAAAAGGGAAATATTCTATAGACTTATTTACTACTTGATTTTTCTAATTTATTGTTGCTGTGTAAGGAAGTTAAGAGACTTTCTATTTATGGACAATACACATTTTAAAAACCAATCCTCACCTCCATTCCAGTTCAGTGTAAACATGGTGTCATTCATTAGGGCACCATTCTTGCCATGCACGTGATGCTTACAGATGTAGGGATGCTTGCAATGTTCTTCTTTGTTGCCATGCATCCTCCAAAGCATAGAAGGAGGGACGTATTTCCATTGTGCCTCTTTTCACCTCCCTCCACATTTCTTTTGTACTTTGTACTTCATCAAGGGCCATCTATTTAGTTAGATTAGAAATAATGGCTACATATCTACATGTGAAATTTATTAGTGACACTATTAATTTACTGGAAAAAATGAGGAAATAAACATATATGAATAAGATATTAGAACTATTTGTTTTTCTATCAGACCCTGTAGTAAAAGTACTCCTTAAATACCAACAGCCTACCATTGGTCTATGAAAAGAGATACTTCATCACCTCTTCAACTGAGTATTATCTTATTTTTTTTATTTTATTTTTAATATATTGATTTTTTTTTTTAACAGAGAGGAAGAGAGAGGGAGAGTTAGAAATATCGGTGAGAGAGAATCATCAATCAGCTGCCTCTTACACACCCTCTACTGGGAAATTCGTCCTCTAAGGGCCTGCCGAATTTCCATTCTCCTAGGATTTACCCCAGAATATTTTAAATACAGAATGTCATCCAATGTGCCCGCAACCAAGGTACATGCCCTTGACTGGAATCAAACCTGGGACCTTTCAGTTCTCAGGTCGACACTCTAGCTATTGAGCCAAACTGGTTTCAACCTGAGTGTTATTTTTTTTTTTAAACTATCTTATTCATGAAATATCTGACATAACAAGTGGACTATAATTAAAAGAGGGAATATTGCTAAAGATTTGACACACCAACCAAGTTTCAGAGATTAAACACACACAAAAAGACACACCACCAGGCATTTGCATCTATAACCAACTGATTTAAGAGATGTATAATTTTGTTTGTTGAAGAGATTTTTTTCCCCATCAAGTATAAGTCTCCACTTCTTTTGAAAATATGGAGCTACTTATTAAACCTCACACACACTACACGCATATATTTAAAAAGTCTAAACAATGTGATTCCAAAGAAAAGATTTTTCCATTTCAAAGGCAGGATCAATGGCCTACACAATTCAGATTTTCCAGTTAATTTTTTTTTTTAATTCTGCGGTTTCCTTTGTTCATTTGGAAGTGACTTTTTAACTAAAAAATGTTCTGAATATTTACTGTAGTTCTACACAGATTCAACTGACATGCACACACATCAGAACAACAGTATCCAGTTTCTAATGGTCTTTTTCATAATGTATGCAAGGGAATGACTTATTACTTGTCACTTAAAAAAAACACACACTTCCTCTAATGTTGGGCATTTCATAAAACTGTCTCTCTCACACACTGCATGTCCATATGTAGGCAATGTGTAAAATAGACTTTGGCTATTTTGCCATGGTTTGCAGTATATGTGTTGGCGGTCCGCGCCAACTTTCCATTCTCTTGACCGAAGACGTTGTCTAAATTGTTAATGCAGAATATTTTAAACACAGAATGTCATCCAAACCGATTTTTCCCCTCATATACTTTTTAAAGGGGAAAAGGTCAGAATATTCCAACCGATGGGCGGCGCTCGATCTAACGTGAGCCCAGCGGGGTTCAACACTGTGCGTCATTGGACTGTTTTCCATATGTTTCTAGTGAGATTAGCAAGAGGATTCTGGCTGCATTTAGAATCCAAATTGGAGGAAAGAGAGAAAATATAATAGATAATGGAAGAACCGGAAGCCATTGTAGTGTTTTGTTGGTTAAGGAGCAACTTGGGTCAAACTGGAGAGACTCTCAAAGGAAACAGAGTCCAATTGTTAGCCCTTCCGTCTCCGAAGATTCAGCAGGAACCTGAGATTGGTTCACCCACGACTGCAGGAGCACTCTAAGGAAGAGGGACTACTTTTTGAGGACATGGCCACGATAGGCTACTGGCCTTGCTGAAACAATGGGCAGAGGCTGAAAATGGATTTTCACCACTTGCTGCCATTCCAAGGGAGAGGCTGTGTTTCCAAAGAGTCTTCCATGGAAAGAAAAAGTAAGTTAGTGGAAACGAGAATTTCCATGTGCTTATGAAAGGACTGCATGTTCTTGCCAGTAGAACTGCAAAAACGCCCCCTCCTCACCCAAAATAAAAAAGGAACAACAACAACAACCATTTTTTAAATGGATGAAAAGTGAAGGAGAAAGAAAGAAAAAGAAGGCAAGGAAAACAACCAACACTGTAAACCCCATTGGAAATCAGAACCTCAGGCTCAGTTCTGTCTGAAAATCTAAATAAATCCAGGCCCTTTTCAGATGCATTTAAGGTTCTGTGTTTGTTTTTCTGGGTTTTTGTTTTGTGGCTGTTGCCTACAATAAGAGAAACAATGACAAACTTCGAAAACAACCAATTCTTTCTACATAAATGGAGTATGCCGTAATTTTTAAATCTTGTAAGAGTGTTTGTGCTGCCCCGTTTAAAAAACCCAAGGTTTAGCCCTAACTGGTTTGACTCAGTGGATAGAGCATCAGCTTGCGGACTCAAGGGTCCCAGGTTCGATTCCAGTCCAGGACATGGTTGCAGGCACATACTCAGGAGGGAATGTGCAGGAGGTAGCTGATCGATGTTCTCTCTCATCGATGTTTCTAACTCTATCCCTCTCCCTTCCTCTCTGTAAAAAGTCAATAAAATATATTTTAAAAAAAATAAAAACCCAAGGTTTAGTCTTTAGTTCCTCAAAGGAACATGGATTCAAATCATCCCACCTCTGCCATGTATGACTGTTGGTCATCTATCACTGTGAATACGGGAAGAACATATAGACATTCATAGAAAGACGTAATTCCACCTTCTCTTACTCCATCACCTTTAAATAGTCCGGTTGCTTCTACTAGATACTTGGGAAACCTTGGCAGAGGCAGTGTTCCTAAAGATTCCGTATCTGCCCACATATGTAAGTCACTGGGTGGGACTAATTGGTCTCCACCTAGTTGGCTTCCCTCCAGTTTTAGTTTCTGATCTAAGACATCCTCTGGGAGACAGGAATAAATTCTGTAAAGACACAATAGTTAAGTTCTCCCTTCTTGATACCGCGGCTACTCAGTTCTACTTCCAGAACTGTGTGCCTTTAAGATTGCAGGTTCCACAGAGCTAGGCCCCAGAGAAGTGACATAGATAAGAGAATCGGGTAAGAAATCACATGACTAAGGCTTGGATTCTGGTTTTTGCTACTTTTAGCTCTGTCTCCATTTTCTCATGGTAAAATGGAGAGTGTCCACTTCTTAGTAACATTAGGGTTAGGAATAATGTGTTCACATTTGCAGGGTCCATTCAGGAAGTGCCTGGTGAGAAATAAGTGTGATCATAAGTTCTCTGTTATAGTCATTCTCTCTTTGCAACAGAACTCAAGAAAGATCCTGATGATAAAAATTTAACACTGTCCCTTAAAGTGCTTATCAATTTATTGGAACTTAACCTTTCATCAAAGATTAAAGGATGAAAGAATGGTGATACAATTATCATAATTTGCAGAAGAGTTGACTATTTTGAAAACACAATAGATTGAAGTGTTGAGCTCTTTCAAACATGAACACAATTGGAAAAGCAATAACTATCCTGCAAACATTAAAACGAGAAGTCCATAAATACTTCTATAAATTCAACATTTAAAAAATAGCATATGTAATGGAGCATTAAATGAAAATGTTATTACATCAAGACCAATAGGGTTCAAATTTTTGAGCTTATGATCTCAAACTAGAACAAAAAATTGAATTTTAAGCATGATAAAGACCTTAATAAAAAGTTTACTAACGAAACATTTAAAATATTTTAATTTTAATATGTAACAAAACAAGAATGTACATTTTTATTTAACATTCTAGTTGGGGTTCTAACAAAGCCACTAATGAAAATAAAAATATAAATGGTATAAACATGGAAAGAATGAAATAAATCTGCCACATATATAGCTGCTGCCTTTGACTATAAAGAAAATAAAATGTAGGGAAATTATGAGAAGAGACATGAGCAATTTTATTAAATATAGAAGCAAACAGAGAAATCAATTGTACTTCCATAACCAGAGATAAGCAGATAGGAAAATAACAAAAGATACAATTTGGCAAAGCAATGGATGTGAAAGCACAGATTTTACACACACAAAAAACCCACACCTTTATAGAGAAATTTGTAAAATTTATTAACAGATATAGACATGGACCTAAATAAGAAGAAGCAAACTTCACTGATGGGAAGAATCATGATTCTAATAATGTTCACTCGACTTGGATTGATCTATAGATTCAATGTAATTCCAATATCCCTATCAGCAGAATATTGGGTTTTGTGGTATGTTGAGGAGATTAACATATATATGTTTGAGTGTCAGAGAAAATAAACCTGTGAATCATTCTTTTGATGTTGCACTGTTATAAGAAAGACATCAGGATTCTGGAACATAAATAACAGGTGGCTGTCCCTTTAAAAAAGGTGAAGGGGATTAAGAGGTACCAACATCCAGTTATAAAATAGTCACGGGATGTAATGCACAGTGTAGGGAAGAGAGTCCATAATACCATAGTGATATGCATGGTGACAGATGGTCACTAGACTCAGTGTGGTGGCCACTTCATAGGGTGCATACATGTGTGATCACTTTGCTGTACTCCTAAACTAATATAATGTTGTATGTCAACTATGATTTTTAATTTAACCATCGTTTTCTTTACCTAAAAACTAACATACTCTCATAGGTCAACTATATCTCAACACTACACCACAGTAAAAAATAATGCTATAAAATGACCAGTTTTGAAAATGACTGTAACACTGAAAAGCAAGTGTTCATAGATTTAGAAGTTATGTAAGTTCTCTGAGGCTCATAGCTAAGTGCCAGACAAGTGGCTTCAATGACAGAAATGTTTTCTCTATTATTCTGGAGCCAGAGTCCAGGATTAAGGAGTTATCAGGGTGGCTTCTCTTTGGTCCTCTCTCCTTGGCTTGGAGACGGCTGTTTCTCCCCATATCTTCCTATCATCTTTCCTCTGTATGAGCCTTTATCATCTGTGGACACCAGTCATATGGGATTAGACCATTTATAGGACCGCGCTTCACCTACATCATCTCTTTGAAAGCCCTATTTCCAAATACAGTCACCTTCTGGGTACAGGGAGCTAGGACTTCGACATGTCACTTTGGGTTGTGGAGTTGGTGATAGTTTAGCCCATACTAAAAATCAAATTTAAAGATTGTCACAATCAACTCATAAGTGTTTTGGAAGAATTTGGTGAATCGATTATGAACAGAAAATTTTTTAATGGTTATTCTCTGATAATTGAAGATGTGGTGACAGCATAAATAAGAATTCTGAATCATGTACAAATCGTGAAGGCACTGTCAGTTTGTTATAAAACCTTACCAGGTGACAGGTGAGCAGAGGAACTATGACATGGTCATTGTATAAATTCACTTGAAAATTAAATTGGAGCTGACAGGAGAGGGATGGTTTGCTCAGCCTATTACATACTCCTAAGAGCACCAGTTGTATCAGTGAAACGATCCTTCCCCCAGATTCACATTTTTCAAGAAAGATTTGCACACTTGCGTTTCTCTAGGACTGTAGTCAGCAAACTGCAGCTCATGAGCTCCATACGGCTCTTCCACAAAATACCGTGGCATGGGTGAGTCTGTTTTGAAGAAGTTTCCTTAGAAGAAGTTTAAGTTTAAAAAATGTGGCTCTCAAAAGTAATTTCAATCGTTGTACTGTTGATATTTGCTCTGTTGACTAATGAGTTTGCTGACCACTGGTTTAAGGCAAGTGATGCTACTTTCAATTGGACCCATTGAAAATGGAGCCGCAAAAGGACACAGCTGAATAAGCTAGTAAATACATCTGCAGAAGGGTGAGCCAGGCCTCACCTTTTTGTACTCAAGGTATCACACTACTAAAACACTATCATTTATAGAAAATGATGACATCAAAATATAAATTTTATGGAATTCATCAGTTGATGTTATTTATCTATCACCATTATCCCTACTTTGTTTTATAAGAAGACATACATTTTAAAGGGTAAAGCTTTATATTTTAGTACCATCAATGAGACTTTCAGAGCTTTTTCAAAAGGCACCCCGTGCTTGCATTTTGTTCTGGGTCAAGTGCATTATGTAGCTAGTCCTCCCTGGCAGACTTGGGGATCTCTCTTTAAGGACCCTTGGGAGGCAGGTAAATTAACATGACAAGGAGATTTAGACTTCCACAGAATAGAAAGGGGCAGAGATATTTCAGTCACAACAGCTCCATGGGCAGTAAGGCTAACCTGATTTAAAATATTGAGATATGAAAAAATACAGCCATCAAAAAAAAAAAAGGGATCTGAACCATGAAAACACTGAAGAAATCGAATCCTATGAATACACCTGGGCAGGGATCATCCCCAGCCATTTCATTCTGGAGAGAAGTCAAAGGACTTTGTGCTCATTGTGGTTTTATTCAACAGGCCGAGCAGCTCTCTCATTGCCCACGGAGTTACACGCTGGGACACAATCTGTCAAGCGTACTTTAAAGAATATTCTCTTTCATTGTTTCTTTTACAAGAAACAAAAAGAGAGCCAAGACTGGTGTGACGAGTTGAATAACATCGTGGCCTTAACGACATACATTTTAAACTCACTTCTACCCCCGACATTATGTAAAGCAAAGAATGGATATCAAATGATGAGACCAACCAGGAGGAGAATTGTAACTAAGATAACGTGTGTCCACACTAATCCTCTCCTTGACCTGAATGTAGGAAGGAATCTCAGCGGGGAGGCATGGGTTTTGGTCGCTGAGTTTCATATATCCATCTTTTTAAAAAGCACAAGATAGGTGCACGCTTGGTGTGAAAGAATCTAAAATCACTTGCGAATCTAGTTATGGGTTGATTCCCCTCATGCCCTCAATCTCTTCTCAGCAGTCAGCCTCTTATATTCTGAGGGGGTTAGAAAAATGAGTGTCCAAACGACAGACGAAAAGAGAATGCATTGCCTCCTCTATCTTTATGGTTGTCAGGATGATGATTCTCCTCCAATATGGATCGCCTGTGATTTGAGACTACTGTTTACACATGATAAACAAATTTATCGTGCCCATTTTCTCCTAACTCCCCGTGGCACAAAGTAGCACATCATCTCGTCTTATAAATCGGGTGTCTTTAGCTAGTCCTGTAATAAACTTCCTGGATCACAGTGCTAACATGACTCATGCCAGACAGAGTGTTTTATGGATGTGTTGGGAAATCTGAGAGCTAGAAAAATCAATGATTGCTGGAAGGAGGAGACCCGTTGATAAAAACTGGGGCACGGTGTGTGGTTGCTTTGACGAGGCTCAGGCAGTAGCAGATCACAAATGGAAGTGTATAAAATGCCATTCTAGCTTTCCAAATCTAAAAGGAGGGAACCCTCATATGGTTTTGGAAGTAGTTCTGAACACTAGATGGAAATAAACACATTTTCTTTCCTGGGACATTTTTTACGGTCATCTCAGACAGACAATGTCAGCCGGACTCCTCTCAGGCCAGCATGTAAAATGACATCTTTTAGGATTCTCCAGGGTTTTAATGGAATGGACTAAAATGGAAATAGCTGGGTTAGACATAAAAATCAAAGTTTGGTTCATGTTGGTTTAGAATTTTTTCCCTCCACTTTAAGCAGCCTTCCCATGTTAGTTGCTTAAGATTATAGAGAAAGAGTATTTAGCAGAATGTTTTGTCTCTGCAGTAAATGAAAAGGTAATAACATAAAATATCACTATTATATAAAATTCCCACCATGGGTTTCTACCTCAAGGAGTTTAAATGAGCCCTGGCTGGGCCTCTCGATGGTTAGAGCATCGGCTCATGGTCTGAAGGGTTGTGGGTTTGACTTCAGATCAAGGGCACATACTGGGTTGCAGGTTTGATCCCTGGCCCAGGTGAGGTATGTGCAGGAGGCAACCAATCAATGTGTCCTTCTCACATCAATGTTTCTCTCTCTCTTCCCTTCCCTCCCTTCCACTCTCTCTAAATATCAATGGAAAATATATCCTCAGGTGAGAGTTAAAATACACATACATTCACACATAAAAAAAAAAAGGAAAGAAAAATGAAGCTTAAATGAGTGTGCATTGGTCTGCATTTCCCTCATTCTTCTACATGAGGTGGGTGTGGAAGAGGTGTATTTGGGACAATGGCCAGGGACAGAGCGCCCTTGCCCTTCCCTCTGCATTAGTGCATCTACTTCTTTCTCGTAGGATTCTGTCCACATCCGAAATTTCCAGTCCCCCTGTGAGCTGTCACATCCTAGACTTTCTCCAGCCCTCACCCCCACTCAGAGTGTCTTCCTTTCTTCAAAGAAAGAAGCCCCAGTTAGAGGTGACCTTTCAGCTCATCCTCTGTGCTTATTTTCATTTTATTTAGGTAAAAATAAAGTCCAGTGCCTTGGTGGACAGAAGAAAAGGGCAGACCTTGGTGTTCAAAATCAGGCCTGACCTTTAGAAATAAACCAGGACACGCCTGGGCCCGGTGGGCAGGCTGAGGGATCGCCACGTGGCGGCAGGGCCAGAAGCAGAGCATCTACCAGGAGAGTTATTTTAAAGGACTTTCGTCTTGAGAGCAGGTTTAACTTCACAGAAAGCCTAAGAGGAAGGTATTTTCCATTTACTGCCCTGTCTCCACACATGGACCGTCTTTCCCCCCTAAACAATATGCCCTCCAGGTGGTACATTTGTTACAACTGCCAGCACTATCTTGAGTTAAAGCATGTTTTTATACCCTGTATTTTTGTTTTGTTTTGTTTTTAAATTTAATTAATTAATTTATTTTTACATATTTTATTGATTTTCCCCCTCCCTCCCTCCCACATATCCCCTCCCTCCCCAGAGCTTTATGTCCATTGGTTGTACTTATATGCATGTATACAAGTCCTTCAGTTGATCTATTATCTCCCCCAGTTCCTCCTCCCCTCCCTGCTGAAATTTGACAATCTGCTTGTTGCTTTACTGTCTCTGTATCTATCTTTTGGTTCATCAGTCTATAATGATCTTTATTATCCACAAATGAGTGAGGTCATGTTATACCCTGGTTTTTAAAGTTAAAAGGGATCTATTTAAGGTGTATAGCATGGTGTTTTGATAATACACATAATGAAATGACTTAGCATATCTATCAGCTCTCATAGTTATCTGTGGGTGGTGGGGTGCAGGGGGAGGGGTGAAAGCATCTGAAATTCACTCTCAGCGAATTTCTAGTATTCAGTCCAATGTTATTAATTACAGTCATCATGCCATATGTTAGATCCTAGTGTACTTATCTCTTTTGGGCTTCTCTCACTGAGCTTTATGTCCTACAGCTTCGTCCATGATGTCTCAAGTGGCAGTTTCCTTTCTTAAGACTGAATAATATTTCATTTTCTATATATATATATATATATCACATATATTCCACACATAGGGGGCCCAAAAAGTATCTATCTAAACACTTTGAATAATTATAAAGGCAATGTTTATTAAAATACATTTCATTTTCAAAATTGAGCTGTCAGCTGTTAAAGTATGCATACATTTTGGGGTAATATATACACTGAGTGGCCAGATTATTATGATCTCTGAATGCATAATAATCTGGCCACTCTGTGTGTGTGTGTGTGTGTGTATTAGAGGTCTAGTGCATGAATTCCAGTGCATGAATTTGTGCATGGGTGGGGGGATCCAGCCAGCCTGGCCAGGGGGAGAGGACATGGGTGGTTGGCTGGCTGGCCTAACTCCTGATTGAGGAGACAATTTGCATATTAGCCTTTTATTATATAGGATATACACTGAGTTGCCAGATTATTATGCATTCAGCGATCATAATAATCTGGCCACTCAGTGTATATATGTGTGTGTGTGTGTGTGTGTGTGTGTGTGTGTGTGTGTATATATATATATATATATATATATATATATATATGAACATAGGGGTGCAGATATCTCCAAGATACTAATTTCATTTCCCTTGACTTATGTAGTTTTTTATTTATTTGTGTTTAAGAAAAGTGCCATTTTTTTTCTTAGAATAAATCCCTTCTTGTATACAAATCACTGTGTCTAAATGAACATTAAGCAAGTCAATGCATTTGAGGCTTTAAGGCAGGTGTTTCTGTGAATCCCTAATACAATCAGTTTGCTTTGGCTTACAACTCTGTGGCTATGTGCATCTAATGCTGAGGGTAGGGCTATGACTGCAAAATTCTGGCCTTGTGCATACAGTAATGTGTTGCTTTTATTATAGGCTTACTAACATCTTATGACATTTCCTCTAACATGAAACTTTCATGTACTTAGGCATGCATTTCTTTGGTGATTATTTATTGCAACCTTAACATAATGGCATCGTTGCTTACTATTAAAAATTTTACAAAACCCAATAACAGAAACCCCTATTAAAAGCCAAAGAGCATATCTATGGATCATCCAGTCACCTTAGGTGACACCTTTGCCAAAGCACAAAGGTGAAAAGTGACAGTAAAGGCAAGATTGTCTCCTGGGGACTCCCCGTTCTTATCCTTATCTACATCCCACTCCGCTCTCCTAAACACTCACAACCCCTAGGCTTTTGTTCATCCGAACACTTTTTAAAAATATATATTTTTTTTTGATTTTTTTACAGAGAGAAAGGGAGAGGGATAGAGAGTTAGAAACATCATTGAGAGAGAAACATTGATCAGCTGCCTCCTGCACATTCCCCACTGGGGATGTGCCCACAACCAAGGTACATGCCCTTGACCAGAATCGAACCTGGGACCCTTCAGTCCATAGGCCAATGCTCTACTCACTGAGCTAAACCGGTTAGGGTCATCCAGACACTTCTGACATCATGTCTTGAAGATGATCATTGGTGATTCTCTTTCCAGGTGACTGAAAAGTTGGCTTACCCGGTCAGAGCAGATGTCTTACTGTTTTCTGTTTCCTTGACAGCAATTTATTTTTTGTTCTAATAATAAGAGTAGGACAAAAACATGTTAACTCTATTATGCTAATATTTATTTTAAACAGAAGTGTTGTTTTGGGACAATCGTATTAGGACAGCCGCTCTCCCCCAAACTCTGTGTACACTCGTCTTCATGGGGAACAAGGGACCTCAAAGGCGTAGTTAGAGCCAGACAATTGTGTGGCTCTGCTTTTGTCTGACTCCATCCCAACCTGTTGACTTTTAACATTGAATGAGAAGCATTGTTTCCTGATAGGAAAGGGGAGCATGAAAGGCTGGGCGTACAAAACGGGACATCAGCATTACTCACCTGGGATCACACAACCGCCAGGTGCTCGCTGCCTGGTTGTTCTTGCCATAATACCCAGTCCAGCTGCCGGTAACCCTGATTCCTAACACTAATGTCAGATGAAGCTGAGAGGAGGAAAAACTGAAAGAGGGGAGAGCAGTGGATTAGGGAAGGGAAATAAATAGAAAGGTGCATGAAAATTGACAGAAAACAAATAAGGCAAGTTTACATTAAAAATAGAGACTTATAAGGCACCCTTAAAAAAATGATACCCATGTAAAACACTTAGGCTAAAAGTTGTTGTGGATGATGATCATTCAGACTTCACAGGGCCATTGGTTTAGGACCGTGGTCAGCAAACTGTAGCTTGAGAGCCACATGCTGCTCTCTGGCCCCTTGAGTGTGGCTCTTCCACAAAATACCTGGGCGAGTCTGTTTTGAAGAAGTGGCATTAGGAGAAGTTTAAGTTTAAAAAATTTGGCTCTCAAAAGAAATTTCAATCGTTGTACTGTTGACATTTGGCTCTGTTGACTAGTGAGTTTGCCGACCACTGCTTTAGGGGATGTAGGGCTTTGGCATTTCGTTAACCATGCAGATTCTGTTGTGAGTAGCATTTGGGAAAACAAATCGAAAATTTGCTAAACTTCCTCACTAGCCCCTCGTGTGAAGCAGGTGATGGGCAACTTCAGAACAAGCTGTCAACCCCTGAATAGGTTTTGGGGGGACCTCCTGGCCTGTACTCCCTTAGTTACTCTGCCCCGGACAACATCAAGGAGCTGTAACTACAGTTCCATGTCTGCCTGTTCTTGCTGCTGTCAGTGCTAATGTGAGAAGACTGATTTTCTATAGCAGCCGCTCTGTCCAATAGTCCACAGCTTCTCACTCCACTGCAGTCACTCCGTGCTTCCAAAGTACCGAGTACCTAAGGCTAACACACCTCATGCGTGGTCCACGGGGCTGTATCCCCCAATGCCATCACTGTGGATTGAATATTATACTTATGGACATACAATACATCCCTTCAAGGTAGGAATGGAATCCTAAGATAAGGTAAAGGAAATATTGAGATCCAGATGGTTTAAGTTTTTCTTTTAAAGCTTCTGTCACTCACACTAGCCATCTAGGCAGTTGCCTAGAGAACAGAGAGGGTCAAAGAGGTAAAAGCAGAATTTCTGCAGTTAATATTCTTGGATGGAAGCTTGCTTCACAATATACTGGCTGAGAGATTTCACAAGTGACTTTATCTATAAAATGGAAATAATAATTGTAACTGCCTCAAGGGATTGCTTTGAGTCCATCATTGGAATAATGCAGATATGTAGTGATGGCAATGGGCAGACCAGACCAAGCACAGCAGGCAGGGTGCTGGGAGGGAACAGATAAAACACAATTAACTCAAAGGATTAATTGACGAGAACTCGAGGAGGCATTTGCTGATACAAAGGAAGGATTAACAGGGATGGCCAAGTGCCCAGATGAGAGGCTCCCACCAGTAGGGAGGGCAGCTCTAAACACTCCACACCTGGAGAGGAGAGAGTTGAAAGCTGTGTCACAGAGCCCAGGAAGAGGAGGGCACATGGGAGGGGGCCAGCCCAGCAGGCAAGTGGCACAGGGCAATGTCACCCCAGAGCCAGAGGGCAGGATCTGAGAGGCCTGGCCATCCCGAGAGTGCAAGTCCTCCAGAGGAAATCAATTGGGCAGAGAAGGGATCTGAGAGAGCAAGCAGAGAACACTGGGGCTCAGGCACCCAGAGTTTGGATGATTCTCTGTAAGCCCTTGCCAGTGTCAGTAAAGCAGGGTTTGACGCGTGTTATTTAAGGAGCCTCTGGAGTTGCTCTGTGGGGCCCTGGAACTTTGTAGATGGCAGCTTGGATCTTTGACTTTCAGCTCTGCCTGGGGACTGACGTTTCAGACTCCTGGGGACTTAAGGGCTTAAGCTTTGCTTTTGAATAATAAAAAGCCCCGTTTCCTGTTCAACAGAACATCACTAATCCACATGGAATTCCTAACTATATCTTTATGGATATTTGACAAGTGTTTTTAATCGACTTTGGCTGCTTGGACTTCCATGTTGGCATCCGATGGTGGCATTAATTTTGGACGAATGCTGACTAGTATTTAGGATTTGCATTTGAATACACTGCGGACCAGTAGTTTTTTTGCTAGCTTCACACAGTGGCCAGATAAGTTTCTATTGAATGAGAACAAAAAATGTTTTACGTAAATGTTAAAGGCACGCTTGAAAATTAAATACCCATGGCATTTTGAAATTATTACATGTTCTTACAAGCTAACACATTTTTAAAGAATTCTCGTGATTGGCCACAAGCCTGAGAACAGAAAACACGAGAATTCTCGTGATCTCTCTGCAATGTGTTGTGGCCTCTATCATTTTAAATCACTGCAAATTGACATTTAAAAAGATTCAAGTTAGTATATTCGTGATACTGAACAATTCATTGACAAGATTCCAATATATTGGAACATTTTTTTTTCCTAAAAACTGAATTTGAAATTTCTTGGAATGAAGCACTATTCCTCAGTGACAAAGCAAGAGTAGAGAGGAGTCTTTAGCTAGGGCAGGTTTTGAACACAAATACAAGAAACTAGAGGCCCGTGGCACAAATTCACACAGGACACAGACCCCGTGCACCACTGGACCCAGCGTCAAGTCCCTGTCCACCCGCACATGCGCAGCTCACGCAGCCCCGCCCACTTTGAAGACTGTTGTGGGCGGGGATAAGAATAGTTTCCTGCCTTCACCTTTCCTTCTCAGGAGCTCTTACATTGACCTTCATTGGGAGATAAGAATTGAATAGGGCAACACTTACTTGTTCCCATGAAGAAATCATATGATGTTCAGGAGGGGCCTTTTGACATTTGGTCGTGACCCTGTGATGATGTCACAGCCATGAGATTTTTATGATATAGATAATTGTCCACTCAACAGACTTTAGGGTTGATACAGAGTGCAAATAATATTAATACTGGTTTCTCTTAATAGCTCTAATACATTAGAAGTAATGTTCTCTACTGCAACCTGCAGGAAAAAAAAAAAAAAGCAAAGGAACAAAACATGATTAAACTGATGTGTAAAATATTCCAAATAGCCTGTCAACATCCGAAAATGTCTTTCATTTCACACACTCGGACCTAATGATGTTCCACTGAAAAACAAAGAAATAACCAGTTCAAAGAGAAGATCGGGAAGCACTTGGTATAATGATTGGGCCTCAATGAAATATTTATGGTCCTCTCTCATTCAGGAAACTGCTTGAAGCCATCATGAAGTGAATTAAGTAAAAAGCAGGAGACAGAGCGTCGACATCAACATGTATTGTGTTCATGAAATGAGTACTGAGAGAGTGTTTAGAGAATCCGATGACAATGAAACAAGTGCACATTACATTTGAACTATCACACTAGGAATATTTGACAGTTTTATATTACATTGATGCATTAATATATATATATATATATATATATATATATATATATATATATATATACACACACACACACAAACATATATACACACATATAAACATATGTATATACACACAAACATATATACACACACATATAAATATATTCTAGTAGGTATACATATATATGTAGCTGATATTAGGAAATCATGGTTTTATTGGAAAAGTATTCCATTTAAAATTTTGTATTTATTGACTTGTGTGTGAGAAAGAGAGGAGAAAAATATTGACTTGTTGTTCTACCTATTCATGCATTGCTTGGTTGGTTTTCGTATGTGCCCTGACCGGAGGTCAAACCCACAACCCTAATGCAGTTGGACTGATGTTCCAACCAGCTGAGCTACCTGGCCAGGCCTGGGAAAGTATTCATAAATGCTATTGCTCAATAAAAATAAAAAAAAAGCCATATATTCCAAGTTCTCTAACCACCCCACCCACAGTTTAGAATTGTCTCTCCTAGAAACACCGATTTTAGCCAATGTTATTAGATGTCCTGTTTCATTTGTCTACTTATGGTTGAGTGATGGAGGCCAATACCACTATCAACATTACCAGGAGGAACAGTGCAAAGGTGCTAGTGCTCAGAGGAAACGTTGCCTCCTTTGTTTTTGAGCTAGCAGGGGCAAAAAAGGAATAAGTTGATGAATTAAAAATTTAAAAACCGTGAAAGAGAACAGAAAATCTGGCATTCTGTGACTCTAGGTAGATACTAGCGAGATCCAGACTTTCTCATTTAATTCTACTCGGTGTACTGATTCCCACGGGGCTTCCTGGGAACCAGCGGTGGTTATCTCGGCCTGCAGCTGTCGGGAGCCCGGGCTGTTGCCACCCTCCCGTTTCCTGCTTTCGGGGCCTGGATGAAACAGCAGCAACCCCCAAAGAGGGGAGGGCTGGAAAGCCATTTTCTCTTGTTGACCTTTCATAGCAAGATGCAGCATGTACTTCAATTGATACAAACTTTTACGTGAGAATCAAAATGGTTTCCAAACTCTTCTGAATTTCCCTGGACTGTGATGGAAGAAGCAATAGTCTCCAAGACCAGGGCTCTCTTCCTTGGCTGCAACATACAGAAGAAAGAAAAAAAAAATGTCTTGTAAGAAACAAGCAAAATGCTCACGCCTGATGTCTGAATCCCACCATTGGAAATGTGTGCTTTTGGATTACTTAAATACAACAGTTGTATAGCTTCCCCGCCCCCCTCCCCCCTTCCCCCCCATAAATCTGCCTTTTGGAAAAAGTTTCTACAGAATCTTGATAAGAAAAAGAGAAGAAGAGCTGGGCAAAATTCAGAGCCGGGCAGACTAGAAAGACACCCTCGGGCAAATTGACCATCACTTCGCGACACCTACCAGCATACACCCTCCCCAGCCATCCTTCCAGTGGTCACCCAGACAGTGTTTTGTGTCCTCCCCCAAGTTCATTGTCGTCTTCTTGGGCAGGTTTTGTCAGTAAACAAGTTTTTCTCATTCTAACCTAAATTCTCTCTTCCTATCTACCACTTCTCCCCAGCCTGACCTAGTTTTAATCATTGGGAGATAGGGGGAACAGGCCTAATCCTTCTCCTACGTGACAACTCGAGCAGCAAAAGACGAGGGCCGGAAGCTGGGGAAGCCTGAAGGACACTTCACACATTTCACAAGGTGGCCGCAGCCCAGGGCTGGCCCTACACGGTGGGTAGAAGCAAACAGTGACAGTAAGAGGAAGGACTTGGCCATGGGGGAAGTGTAGTGGGAATGTATGCTTATCAGTAATATGAAAGGAAACCTGCATCCCCCGTTGGGCAATCTTATAAAATCACAGTGAAGTAACCCATGGAAGGTATTGAGAAATGCCAGGCCCAGTGGGCAGCTAACGGCAGCTCCGGGGAAGAGCGATTGAGAAATCCAGTCTGAAGAGGACTTAACACCCTCTTGGTGGTTTCCAAGTGGACAGCCTCTGTTACAAGAATTATTTTTAGAAATGTTGCCTTACATTTTCTATGCTTATATTAGTTAGTCTTTTTCTAATTTTACACCTGACTGTCCTGAGTAGGGGTGTGTGAGTGCCTGAGGGGGTGGGGGTTAAAGCAGGAAGTGGTAGTCTGAAAACACAAAGGAATACAGATTTCAGAGGCTCAAGCAGCAAAAGGCCAACACTCTCTCTTCCCACTGAATCATGCCGCGGCCATTCAATGGACTTGATGCAACTCCAGCCACAAACGGAAAAGCACTCACCAAACTGCAAACTGTTATGGAAGTGTTAGTTAAAAGTGAAGGAATATTACATTTATAAGGAAATAAAGGGAGGGGAGGTGCATTGATCATGCCTGATAAGAATCCAGAAGTGTGGGAGACAGAGAAGAAAGCCATAAGAATGCCATGCCCTTACCCACAGCCTTGATCCTCATAGATGGCTCGCCACCCCACAAGCCAACTGAATCCTGTCATCTTGGGAATGCTCTTAGAGTAAGACATTTGATGAAGAACACATATATTTTATTAGTTCGTGTAAGGGGTGCAACTGAAGGTATATTGAATAAACGCTGTTTTTCTCTTCTCCAAAAGTCTCTTGCAGAAAAAAACACATGCACACACAGGATACACATGATCAAACCTGCAAGTGCAAACGGTTAAGTCACAAATGCTGCTGGAAGGCAGAGGGATCAGAACAACATCAAGGTCACCGGGAGGGACACTGCAGGAGCAGTCAGGCTGCAAATGCAGAATGTACCCATTTCCCAAGGATGACGAATCTTAACGAAAAAAAAAAAAATGTTTTCTCTGAGAGAGGCTGAAGCCCAGCAGAAACATGAACAAAAAGTCTAATATGCTTTGGAGACAAATATTATAATAATAACCGCAACCACTACCTTAATATTGGTTAAGCTCTTTCTAATTTCTAGGAATAGTGCTGAGAATTTGATGTCCTTTAAGTAAATTAATTTAATCAACCAACCATTCTAATTTGTCAGAGATTATAATGGTTATTAGAAAAAGACCTGGACTTGAATAGGTTTGCTTATTTCTACCATTCAAGCTTTTAATATAGCAGTCTCCAAATCGGCTGCCACATCTCTCTAGGTATAGAAAATGACCTATTGGGGTGTGAAAAAAATATATATGAAAGAGGTTTGTTTCTATTTTTGTGCTTTTTTTCTTTAATAATGTTTTTTGGTCTAGCCAGTGTAGCTCAATGGTTGAGCATTGACATATGGACCAGGAGATCAAGGTGTCGGCTCGATCACCAGTGTAGGGCATGCAGGAAGCAGTTGATCACTTATTTTCTCTCTCTTTCTCCCTTCCTCTCTGAAATCAATTAAAAATATTTTTTAAAATAAAAATATTTGTGTATATGATACACAAACATATGATACACGATATAATATAGAACATTATATCAAAAATACAAAAATCTCTCTATATAAAAGCCTAAGCAACTATTCAACTGGTAGCTATGATGCACATTGACCACCAGAAGTCAGATGCTCAACACACAGGAAACATGGAATAGCTTGAGGAATCTCGGAGGGGAAGGGAGAGGAGGGAAGGCAAGATTAACCAAAGATCTTCTATGTATACTAGAGGCCCAGTGCATGCATTTGTGCACTGGTGGGGTCCCTTGGCCTGACCTGCAGGGGATCAGGCTGAAACCAGCAGTCTGACATCCCCTGAGGGGTCCTGGATTGTGAGAGGGATTCAAGTTTACATATAAAAGTTTACATATACTGTGGGTTGTGCTTAAAATATGTAATGCTAAGAAAAAGCTATCTAAAATGCATGGAAAAGAATGTTTAAACTATTTAAGCCACAGGGCCTCAAAATCAGACCAACCAAAAAAGCCATTTTCTGAATGACCTATGATGGTTAAATACCATCCGCACATTTTCATTGCTTTTATTGAAATATCCACCTGCTGGCCCTGGCTGGTGTAGCTCAGTTGGTTAGAGGGCAACCCAATACATCAAGGTTGTGGGTTCAATCCCTGACCAAGACATGTACGAGAATCAACCAATGAATGCATAAATAAGTGGAACAACAAATTGATGTGTTTCTTGCTCCCTCCCTCTCATCCTCTCTTTAAAATCAATCAATAAATAAAAGACTTAAGGAAAAAAAGAAATACCTGATAGGTAAGATGTCAGACCTCATGAATTGACTGGAGAAAAAGATAGTGGACTTAGGAAAGTTTTGTGATAGAAATTCATATGTCTATGAAAACTTTTTGACCCGTAAGTGCCGATAATCAGCTTGAACAAAAAGGGAGGTTTATTACAATATCTAACTAAAATATTTATTCCAATTATTCAATCCCTCTGGTTTATTTATAGGGAAAATACAACTGTTGGTTTGTCAACTTGGGGAGTTTAAAAAGCTCAATAAAAATATGATATATTAAGAAAAAAACAAAAAAGGAAACTTTTGGAGTTATATTTATTACTTGCCTCCTCAGGAAGAAAAATTGTTTAAAACAGTGAATTTTGACATAAACCAACCCAGGAGTCATCTCAGAACTATTTCCTTGGAAACTGTCTGGAAATAGAAGTTTTATCACTTGTTTTTTTAAAATGTCACCCAACTAGGAAGAACACTGTAGTCTATAGTTCAGAATCCTTACAACATAATTCGTTGTCCATTTTTTCAACCCAATTTGTAAGCTGTCAGAAAGTGAGGATGTTAACTTACTTGTATATCTATAAATGTGTGCTGTGCCAGGGACCTCAAACAGTCATCATTTTTGTAGATCCTGAAACAAGAGTTGCGAATTAAAATGTGTGATATCCTTTCTTTTTAAAAAATAATTTTTAGAGTAGTTTTAGGTTCATAACAAAATTGAGAGGGAGGCACAGAGATTTCCCATATGCCCCTTGCCCACACATGGTCATAGTTTACCCCATCATGCACATCATTTACCAAAATGGTACCTACACTGAGACATAACCATCCAAAGTGCATGTATTAGCTTAGGGCTGACTCTTGGTGGTTTACAAAAGTATAATGACTTGTATTCATCACTACAATATCATACAAGTATTTTCATTGTCCTAAATTCCTTTGTGTCCCACTATTCTGCTACCTACCCTACCCTCACTGCTGACAATCACTGATCTTTTTACTGGCTCCATAGTTTTGCCTCTTCCAGAATGTCATCTAATTAGAATCCTGTTGTACATAGCCTTTTCAAATTAACTTCTTTCACTTGTAATATGCATATAAATTTCCCTCATGTCTTTTCATGGCTTCACAGCTCATTTCTTCTGAGCACTAAATAATACTGTACATTCAATGTCAGAGTTTATCTATTCATGCACCAACTCAAGGACATCTTGGTTGATCCCAAGTTTTGGCAATCATGAACAAAGCTGTTGTACACACCCATACGCAGGGTTTTGTGTGCACATAAGTATGTGGCTCTTTCGGGTAAATGTCAAGTACATACATGACTGCTGGAACATACAGTAAAAGCATGATCATTTTGTAATAAATCAATAAACTGTTTCTAAAGTGGCTGAATCATTTTGCATTCCCCACCAGCAATGTTGCTCCACCTCTTCAGGAACATGGATGTTATCAGCATGCCAAATTTTGACCATTCTAATAGGTATGCAGTGGTATGTCATTGTTATTAGCATTTCCCTAACAGCTTATGACATAAAACATCTTTTCATATGCTTAATACCATCTGAATATCTTCTTTGGTGAGGTGTCTGTTGTTCATATCCTTTGCCTAATTTTTAAATTAAGTTTTTATTGTTGAATTTTAAGGGATCTTTGCATATTTTTGAATAACAATCTTGTATCAGATGTGACTTGTCTTCTAATTGTTTTGACAGTGTCCTTTGCAGAGCAGTTTTCAGTTTTGAGTCCAAGTTATCAATTATTTCTTTCATGTATTGTGTCTTTAGTGTATCTAAAATGACATCGTCATACTCAAAGTTATCTAGATTCTCTCCTATGATATTTTCTAGGAGTTTTACAGTGTTGTGTTTTGCAATAAGATCTATGACATGCTTTGAGGGGATTTTTGTAAAGGGTGTCAGGTCTGTGTCAAAATTCATTTTTTTGTGTGGAATCAGTATGCCCACTTTTTCACCTCCACCTTCACTTCTCCTTAAAAAGTACCCTGGACTCTAAGTTGGCTATTTTGTCCCAATGGGCACCCCAAGTTCTGAAGAAAACACTGCTTGGCTCAACCCTGCCTCTTCTCTATTTTTCTTTCCTGGATGAAGATCCCATCCTGGCATAATAATTGGGGTTACTACAGCTACCTGCTAGGCTAAGGTAGAAATTATTTCTTACAATTTTTTTTTTTTTTTTTTTTTTTTTTTTTTTTTTTTTACCAATTTCCAATTCCAGACGTAGAGAACTCATGACTTCTATTTTCCTAGAGGACATGAAGTCCACCTCAGCCAATCACTCTGGACCATATCCCTCTCCATTTATTTCAGCGAAGTTAGAGTTCCATGGAACTTTAGGGCCTCCTGTTAAGTTCCTATTATAGCCATATTCATCAAAAGAACACATCAACAATGAAAAGAAATCCTTTATCACTTTTTAATATCTAATGTCCTATGAGTCCCAGAATTTTTGGAAGACTAGGATTTCATGCCTAGGAGACACCTCATGGTCCTCTCTACCAAAGAATGCTTGCAAGATCATTTCTTTCTGCTACACAATTATTTTTAATGTTCGCACTGTTCAGCCCTAGAAAACATCTATTCCCTTTCCGAGCTGACATGTGTACAGGCAGTTATAGACTGTTTCCTATTCAGCTCAAGAAAACACACACTGCATTTGTGAGCTAAATGACAGCCATTACTAATTGTTTATTTTCACTTATTTTTATCTTCCTCTCGTGGGTTGAGTTGCTGCCAATGTATTTAGCTCAATAAATGTTCCTCATCTTCTCCTCCCAGCTTCCTAATCGGCTTGTAGCTTCGAGTTGCATCTCAAGTAAATATTGGCAAAGTAATTCAAATCCTTAAAATGGCTCAGTGGATTGATACAGTCTGAGCTAGAGAAAAACATAAAGACAGAATTCTCAACATGCATCATGGTTGTCAGCCTCTATCATTGGTTTCCCTGACTACTGGATTCAAGGAGTCCAATAACCTTCCCCATGTTTCAATGAGACTATGACATCTTAGGCTAATAAAAGGGATGTGTAATACCTTACAAGTACATTTGTCTTTGATGGCAGTTTCCTGTGAAAGGTAAGGGAATTGGGGATAAATGAGCTTATGTATTGGATCTGATAGAACACTGGATGGTAAGTGGGAAAGAAGCTGGGTGGCAAACATAGCTGCTGAACTGGCACATTGCCATGGTCAAGAAGGTGTTCTGGGAATTATACTCAAGAAGAAAAAAGAATGTCAAGTTAATGAACTACTCCCAACCTGGGTTTCCATCTTTTGAGGAAATATAGTACATATAGTTACTATTAAGGAAAACAGTACATATAGTTACTATTAAGATTCTTTTGAGGACTTGACTGTCCATGTCATCTGTTGACATCCAACCCAAGAACCTCTTTTACTTTTGTCCTTATGAGGGTCTTCATTTCCTGAACAAAGTCAGATAAGTCATCTTGCTTTGTCATGAAGTAAGGTCAGAAAGAATTAAAGCTAGAATGCTAGGGTTTGGGCTAAACTGGAGCATGTATTGCCTCACCATCATGGTAGCTGTGTAGATACATACAGTTAAGATTCCTGTTGACTTGCCTCCACTTCCCCCCACCTCCCCGCACCCCTTGGTTGGCTGAAGTTCTTTCCAAATACAGCTTCTCGGGGACAATAAAGGATGTTCATTTAGAGACCAAAGACACAGCTGTCTCTCCTGTTTCCTGCCCATCTTGTGCTTCTTTCTTTCCTAAGCTCTACTTTCTATGTCTGCCTCTCAATCTGAAATGCAATTGCCTTCAAGTCCATAGAAAAGCGTCAGATGCCCAGTCCCTGTTTCAGTTACGTGAGAGGATAATGAGGAAGTTGCTTGTGTCTGGTAGTGGGGGCGTCAAACACTATACAAGGCTGCTGTGTGTTGCCAGGTCAGGATACTCTCCCTGGTAACTTGGCAGTTGGAGAATCTAACCAATCTCTTTTCGGGGGTTATAACATCCCAGCAGTTTATATGTATTGTGTTGGAAAGTCATAAAAATTAAAATATTTCAACATTTCTTAATAAAACTCTCCTTAGATCAGGGAAAGGGGAGGCTACAGACCATAATTTCTGCTGATCAAAATGGCAGGTAGAAGGCAATGTGTCAAGTTACCTACTTTCATTTTCTCAGCGGAGAAATAAAATCTCTTAATTGAGATGACTCGAGGTTGACATTTCACTTTGCCTTTCTTGGTGGTAAAAAGCTAGGATGTCTTTCTGGGAAATATGATGCATTGAGAAAAGAATCTAAGCACCTTTTGTGAATTGAAGAAATCAAATACAGACAATATTCCTTCAGGACACAAGCATGACTTCAAAGTTTGCAAACATTTGGGTTCAATTCTATTTCTGATTTTAGTGAGCAAATATGTCAAGCTAGATTAATCCATGTATGGGCATGACATCTGAATTACTTGATACTGAGAATGATGGACTTGCACTTCAGATAAGAAGGAGGAGGAGGAGGAGAACGAGAAGGAGAAAGTGAAAGAGAGAAGAGATATTTGTCTTTAAATGTCTTTATTTCTCAGAGCTTCCTGATCTTGGCAGGATGAGCAAGACAGAGGATTGCAGTAACTATTCTTATCACACATGTGGGAGTTCTCCCTGTGCACTTCCTCTACCAGTAGCTCCAACCACATCTTGAGAAATTTTTTACAAAATGTGTTCGATCTGACACATTGCCTGGCAAATGCACAGGAGAATCTGGGGTTGAGCTCAGAAACACCATCACCCTTTTCCTTCACCTCAGAACACTTCTTTGAAGACACTGAAGTCTCTGAAAAGAGGAGGTGAGAACAGTTTACTTGAAGAATTTGTGTGAGATTATGGTCCATGCGGTCATTTGTATAATACTGGGCACAGTGTTTCATTGGTTAAAAAACAAACAAACAGCTTTAGGAACTTGTCCTGAATTTATGTTCTTGGTAATTCTTTTTCTCCATTTGGACGCCCAGAATGAGCACAAATGGATGCCTGATTTATGGAGATATATGCAAAAGCTCCGCCAACAGGTACAAGTAGGCGAATCAAAGTCTGCTGTCTCCATGCATCCCTCTCCCCTCCATCTCCACCTCCACTTCTCCTTTTCAAGTATCTTGTGCTCCGAGTTGCTGCTTTTCTACTATGTGGCTCACTTTGCTTTTGTCCCTCCGTCCATATTATCACCCCCTTTGAAGTGCCTGTCCCTTACTTCTCCTTGTAACCAAAGCAAGTGTCAATAAGTTCCAGATGAAGTCCATGGGCTACCAGAAGCTTTTTTTTTTTTTTTCGGTCTGGACACATTATATTGATATAATCTCATCCCTGGAGCATTTAGGATACCTGTTACAATTTATATGTGTTGTGTGTGTGTGTGTCTTCATTGCACTAATTTTTCTCATTACAAGTATCTCAAGCTTCTTGAACAAAAAGTGAGTACTATTGAAATACGGTCCTATCAACTGAGTGCTCACTACATGAAAGTAGCAAAAAGTGTTAAAGCAAACATTGAAAAGTGATGCAAGAATTAAACGGAACTTTCTTATCTGGCAATTTCTGTGCGTGTGTATGTTGAATTGACATCTAGCCCATTCCCGTGCCTAATGCTACCTGTTGTGGTAGCGGAAAATGCTCGGTTCCATGGTATTGTCTTTGCTTCATTTATACCTAGAGAATCACTTCCTTGTAGCTCCATGTGGTATTATAATTAGTTCTGACTAAGGAGATGTAAGCAGGAGAGCTATGTGCAATTCCTGTGCTATGTCTTTAAAGGAAGCAGGCAAGGTGATCATTCTTTCCAATGTAAACACGATGGCTGGTGCACAAGCAACCATTTTGGGCCAGGAAGGTGCCTGGGGACCTACTATGATGTATCCACATTATCAGCCAAGGACAGCAATATGTAAGGGTGGGTATATGAAAAATTAGAGAAAAGCAGACAAATTTTTCTTCCATTTTTTAAGGTGCTGTAAGGTCTGTTTCTAGCATTCACATGTAAACCTCGGAGGACCACTCTCTTAGTCTACCCTGGGCAGTCCTGGGTTACCACATGCCTCAGTGTAATTTTTCTACTACTACCCGTCATTCTCAAAAGTACCTGGCTTAGGTGATGTGTTATACGAAGGTGCTACATAATCCTTTAGGTTCCACATGTTTCTAGCTGCAGGAACATTTATGGAAATGACATTTTCCCTAGGAGTTTAAATGTAAAACAGCTAAAAATGGAATTATTCTGGTTTAAAGAGGGTTGGAATGGCTACAGTTTTGCCTCATAACTGCAAATTACAGAGATTACAGAGCAGGCCTGACAGGGTGTACTAGTATGTGTGTGTTGGGGGAAGTATTCATACATCTACTTGTGTGTGTTGTTTTTTTCTTCATTATTGATGGGAATTTCTATCAACTAAAATATAATATTGTCCTTAGAGACAAATGTAATGATAAATAAAAGGAGAAAATAAGGAAGATGCACTGGACATTGTGTTTTTCGGAGTTCAGGCAATTTATTGAATTTACCTAATCCTTCACACTCAGGGATATGGACTTGGTTATCCCAATTTTACAAGAGAAAAAAACTGAAGTTGAAAGTGACTCAGTGAGTTTTTATGGTCACATAAACATCTAGCTAAATGGCTGAAACAAAATCCAAATTTACTCAAGCTCCTCTAAGACTGATTAAGACTGGGGTTTTCCCTCTTTTTCTACGAAGCATTCTTTTTGTTTTGGCTCTTGTCCATATTCCCTCCTATTTACCCAATGACTACTGTGCTTCAGTTATTGCATCCTCCTTCCAGAGAAAAGAAAAGAGGAAGTGAGAGGAAATGAAAAGTCATGTTAAATGAGTCTATCCCTTTCATGAGAAAAACAAAAGCATTCCAGAAGCAGCAGTGTCTAGTGGCTATCATCAGTTAATCCTCAGCAAAGGTGAGGTTATGGTGACCTGTCATTGCCAACTCTAACAGCTGCCCATCAGAGAATCCTGCTTTTTTTCTCCCCCATGGTCTAGTATGCTTGCTAAGGGGGCATTGCCTAGATAAGGACCACCTTCCCAAACCTCTCTTGGGTCCAGGTGAAGCCACATGATTAGATCCTGACAACAGAATGTGCCTGTTAGTGATCTTGTCTCCTCCATGAGGAAGTGGAAGGACTGCATTCCTAGACCCCTCCTCCTCCTCCTTCTTCTCCTCCTCCTTCTCTCTTTCTCTCTCTCTCTGTGTGTGTGTGTGTGTGTGTGTGTGTGTGTGTGTGTGTGTGTGTGTGTATATACACGTGCGTACGTACCTGGGACCTAGGTACTCAAAGATCAAGATGACAGAATGCAAGACATCTATGAATTACCAAATAGAATGTTGCCTGTGTGAATGAGGAATTAATTTTCCTTGGTTAATTCATGAAGGGTTGGAGTCTGACTGCTATGGAAGCTACTCTTATCCTAATGGTTACATTGGTTTAGGCCGATCATAACTCATCCTGTGAGTGACCAGCATTTGGGACTCTTATGTTTGAGTCCTAGATGTCTCGCTGCTCTTGACCAATTAATTGAGCTCTAGTTCTCGGGGAAGAATGCAGGTATAGATGCTGTAACAGCAATCAGAGGTGTCTGCCACACCAAACCACCACAACTTGTGGATGTTTATGGGAAATGCCAAGCCCTGAAACCCGCGGAGGCTCTAGAGAGAGAGGAGGTCTGATGAAGGGACTGTGCTCAGCATGGAAGGGCACCTCGGGGAGACGCAGAGAAGCTGCATTGCATAACCACGCATTTCCACCTTGCTCTTGGCTTGGGGTGATTGCTTTAGTGCCTGGGATCCTACTTTCAGCACTTTGAAATGCAATGTCTTCCGCCCTCTGCTGGTTACAATTCTGCTTTTCAATTTTAAGTCAGAAAATGGAAGGAGGAATTCACAGAATGCCCCACACAGGAATAACTGGATCAAAAGTCTCACCCTCCGGAGCGGCATTCACGATGCCCCGCTTAGTTGAGAGAGTCAGCTCCGCCAGGAAGAAAAGCCTCCCCGGGCTTTGCGGCTGGGAAGCCTGCAGCCCCCAGCTCCGCCAGCTCTCTCCGGGAATGCCCCACCGAGCTTCTGTCCACAGAGGTCTTCAGCGAGTCCTCAAAGGCTAGCTTTGCTCGGGATGGCTCTGAAGTCCTGGTGGTCTCCATATATATATATATTTTTTTTTATAGAAAAGCCTTTGTTCCTTGAAGGGAAATGTCTAAAAGAATCTTCCAACCACACAATGACTTTGAAAGGCCAGTCATCATTTAAATGCTGCCTGGCCAGGACTTCATCAGCTGTCTCTTTCCCTCTCTGGTGTATCTGGGAGAGAGCGAGAGCCTGCTCATTATCACAGGAAACTGTTATTAAGTTATGTCAAGTGCAATAGCTGTGACCGACACTTGCTAATAAAGAATGGGTGTCCAGGAATAAAATGGCGCTTCAGTTATGATTAGATGTTCACTTAGATTTTTAAGGATCTAGATGCCATAGAATTGGAATTCCATCTATATGCTATTAAAACTCCAGTGTGTGTGTGTGTGTGTGTGTGTGTGTGTGTGTGTATGTGTGAGAGAGAGAGAGAGTATGCATGGGACAACACCCACCAACTGAGCCACACCAGCCAGGGCGTGTGTACATTTTTTTGTTTTGTTTTTTAATTTTAGTCTGAGCTGTCATCCATCGTGTGAATATACTTCACCTGTTGATAGATATTTAGGTAATTTCCAGCATTGGGTTATTGTGAATAAAACGGCTATAAATATTTTTTGCACAAGTGTTTTGGTTTCTCTAGGAGAAATATCTGAGAGTGGAATTGCTGGCCACAGACATAATACATTTCTCAAATAAAATGTTGTATGTTAAAGCAACAAGAATCTACAAAAGAATTCTCCCTGAATTCCCTGCGTGCTGTCTGTTTTTCTCTTGGCCGGAGACTTGCCTGACTTATGGGAATTTGGAATCGCCCTTGGCATTGCATGTGGCAGCACAACTGTATAGAAGCTTCTGTGAAAGTTTTTGTTTCCATGAACGTTGGGAACTGTCAGGAGTAAGAATTATGTATCCGGTGTGAACTTTCACATAGCTGAAGCTGCTGTCAGCAGGTGACGAGCCCAGGGCTTAACCAAATAAGTCAAGACAAGAATTCGTGTGTTTTTTTGTTTTTTGGATTTTTCCAAAAAGTATCCAAGGCCCTCCCTGCAAAATCACCTGGGTACCCAATTATACACACTAATAAAAATAGCTTGGGCACCCTTTTATCAAGTAGCTTGGGGATCCTTATGACCAGAGATATTTAAGAATCGCTAGATCGCTCTGGCTGGTTTGGTTAGTGGGTAGAGAATCGGTGTGCAAACTAAATGGTCCCAGGTTCGATTCCGGTCAAGGGCACATGCCAAGGTTGTGGGCTCGATCCCCAATAGGGGGTGTGCAGAAGGCAGTCGATCAATGATTCTCTCTCATCATTGATATTTCTCTCTCTCTTGCTCCTCCTCCCTTCCTCTCTGAAACCAACAAAAAGGTGTTTTTTTTTTAAATCGCTGGGTGGATCTGGACTCAACGATTCTCAACTGTGACTGCACAATACAGTTACTTAAGAGGGTTTTCAGAACTTCCATGCCTACAACACACCAAAGACCAAGACAGTCAAACTCTCCAGGCATGGACATCAGGCGTCCATAGGTGGCAGTGAGTGGCCAAGGATGAGAAGGACTTGTCTGCCCTGTGCCATGGCTAGCGATGGTGAGGGCCCCACCAGCCGCGTCTCTGACATTCTGTTGTCCATCCATAACTCCTGACAGTATTGGAAAGGACTGGGGAAAGGACTTCTTAATGTCCTTTGCGCCAAGATGCCTGGACTCTCAGTAAGCAGAACTCTCCGCAGGGGCATTGTCATAATGGGTTGCCTAAGTCTTGTGGAAAGCCACACATCTTTTGGACATTAACCTGTGCTCTGAATGGCAGAATTAAGTCATGAAAATTGCCTTTACCTAACAAAGTAATATTTCACATAAAATCATATAGTAGGCCCCTCACTTAGCAGTTTTGACCATGCATGTTATTGGTGGTGGTGTTGTACCAAAGAAATAGTCTGAAGACAGTGCCCCGGGCAGGCCTGGTTAGTTTTCTGCAGCTTCAGTGCAGGTGGCCAGGCTCCTGGGGTCATGACTGTGCCTTTTACATTATGAACTCTCCTAATGCCCATTGGGCAATGGCTGGATCGATGAAAAGTTATTAAGTAGCTCAATTCTTAGGAACACATATATTTCAGAAATGAAATTCTCTTTTGGGGGGTGAACTTGCTTGAATACTCCATTAGAATTTACTTGATAAAAATTCCTTGATTGACTGCATTTCTGTGATACATGATTGGATGTCTACTTCAGTGCCAACCTTGCATTTCCCCCCCCAATTTGCTAACATTGGCCTTGTACTAATTCACCTAAAAAGCAACTCAGAGAATTTTCCTATTTTCTATTTGCAAATGCAACATTCTCTACTGGTATTTCGCATTCCACCCTACAACTGCCTCCCAAGTTAAGTGGATTTTATTTTGTAATGAAATATAATTGCTGGATACAGTAACCTAAGTAATTACATGAGTCCTTTTAAACTCCCTAATCCCAGCATGCCAGCTGAAGGGGAGAAGAACTTCGTCACCCCCAAATAGGCCTCTTTGGCATAAGCATTACTTTAGGCTGATTGTTTCTAAAATATGATTTTTACTCTAGAGCAGTGGTCAGCAAACTGTGACTCTCGAGCCGCATGCAGCTCTTTGGCCCCTTGAGTGTGGCTCTTCCACAAAATACCACCTGTGGGCGCACATGTCTAGTGTGATTGAAACTTCGTGGCCCATGCACAAAAGTCAATTTTCAGCTCTCAAAAGAAATTTCAATTGTTGTACTGTTGATATTTGGCTCTGTTGTCTAATGAGTTTGCCGACCACTGCTCTAGAGGAGCTCTGAAAATCAAGTGGACGTCTTCCTCCTATGAGAGCAATCTACATCTGTAAGGGAAATGACTCAATCTGTAGGAACTCTTATCAAGGGCAAAGACACAGACTTGTGTGTGCATGACAACCATCTTGTTTTCTGTGCTTTACCTGACAACCTGGCTCTCTCCCACCCAACACACTTTGTCTTTAGCTGGAGGTGGTGTTTCAGGTGATGGCTTGGGCCTTTTTGAGGAGTAACTCCAATTCCACGATGCATGGAGGCTTTGAAGTAGAAATGAAAAGAACAGTTTGGTTGGCACAGAGAACAAGCAATCTTTGTGGGAGCCTGGTCATACTCTCGATCTGTGTCACCATGCCAATTGTGTCACTTTGGAATTTCACAGGCCCCAGCCTTCACTCAGTGCCCTTTAAGCAACCTCTGTCCATCCACCAACCCTTTGGCCTCCAGCCATCCTTCTTAGCCCGCTTCAACTGTAATTTGCATCTGCCTGGCTGGGAGGCAGTTGATTTTCTTACTACCTTTCCAGTTGCCTTAGCCATTCCCTGTCTTGAGTGTTGACAATGGGAGAGGGCAGTTCTGATATGTCACCCCGAGTCTGCTGGATGAATATTTTCCTTTAGGAAAGAGTGAAAGTGAAATCCCATCCTGACCCACCCTCTTTCCAAAACAATAAACATTTCCTGGCTGTCAAGATTCCCCACATTGCTGAGGGCGGAGCAGTTGTTGAGGAATAGGCAGCTGAGCTTTATACTTGTCTGGACCATCTGTTCTCATAGTTAGTTTTAAAGAAAACTACTAAAGTGATTGCGATTCATTGCAAAGAATCATGGAAAATGTTAGGAGTCTGTGGCACAGAAAAACTTAGGCCTACTGGACATCCATGCAAGAAGTAAGGCGTTTCCTAAATTAGTTACTACAAACTGGTGTTCACACAACAAACTATATTTCCCAACCTCACTTGCAGATGGAGGTGATTGTGTGATTAAGCTTTAGCCAGTGTTGTGTAAACAGAAGTCCCTTCAATGGGGACTCCTAGGAAGCTCTGGAGGGGGCTAAATCCAGATGACAATTCTGTGTTTCCTCCTCTCTTTTTGAGGATATAAAAGCCAATTGGAAAGGGCAAGCAATGGTGCAGTGGGAACTAGGAGATTGACTTTTTAACAGCACGTGTGCTGGCTGCTCTGGCCCTGGGCAGCCTTCTGCTTGACGTCTTTTACACAAGATAAAAACAAGCTTCTACTCCATGGAAGCCACTATTTTTCAGTATCTGCTTCCATCAGATGAAGGTGATCTCTGATAAAGTGCACAAAACTTCTATCGAAGTTTTTGTTATTTTCCTGTGTGTGAGGAGAGGATCATTTACATTTGCTTTGTCTACAAGCTGTTCTTTCTGTGTTAGGGAGAGAACTTCTCTCTTTTTTAATTTTAAGTGTTGATTTCAGAGAGGAAGGAAGAGGGAGAGAGGGATAGAAATATCCATGATGAGAGAGAATCATGGACTGGCTGTATCCTACACGCCTCTTATTTGGGATTGAGCCGGCAACTGGAGCATGTGCCCTGATGATAATAATTTAGTGACCGCTTACTGCTTAGTGAGGGCTTGACATATGCTATAGTAAGTATATGCATCACCCATTTGACAACAGACAGGAATGATACCACTGTATCCTGTGCCTGTCAGTCACAAGCCAGTGACTAATATGCATTAGGAGGTGGTCATTTTAAAAGTCCAAAGAGCCTACTTCGCAGGGAAGAAGGACTGGTATGAGGAGAGGTCAGAAATAATGACACGTTAGGTCATGTGAATGGGAGGAGTGCCTTCAGAACGTTCACAATTAGTGTATCCAGATCAGAACCCAAAGCCACTTAATCCAATAAGAGCAGCTGATCTTTAAGTAACCACAGACCCCATCAACTTCAAATATCTCTGGGACGTGCAAATCTCTGTGGTCATTTTATTTTGGAAAGTGTTACCTTGACACTGGCCCAACTGACCATAGTGATTTTCTAAAAATTGCACCAATAGCTCTCTATAAGTAGTTCCAGGCAAAATATATAACATAAACTTTTCAAAACAGACCATAGAAGATCCCCTTAGACTTTCTGGCTTGGGCTGGGACTAGGAATGATTGAGTTAAAAAAAAAAAAAAAGCATATTGACTTTTTTGATTCATTGGAAAAATTGCTCCCCATGAATATAGTTACAAGGATTCAGATTAAGACCATTTGTCTTGGTTCCACCTGTTGACATTGATCAATAAGCTGTTGAACATTGGACTACATAAAAGATTTACACTTTTCTTTCCATTGGAAAACATTCTTTGAAATCCACAAGGTCATTTTAGGGTCTGCTATAAAGACTCGTGTGAGTATGTGTGCCATTTATAGAAACATAAACCCAAGCATTGCATATTTTAGGCATGAAATAACAATAGGAGAAAAATTATTTTAACCCAGCCATTAACACTTATAATTGTTCAGTCAGTTGGATTAGTAACCGATAGCACAGACTGTTTTCCGAATCTCAGAATTCATCTGTAAATAATAACAGCTCTGATAGCCTGACAAACATATAGATTAAATTTCAAAGTTTTAGCAAGAAGAGACTTCATAATAGTTTAGTCAAGAATATTATTTAGTTCTTACTACATATGTAAGTACATCTACTGTGCATATGTTTGTCAATAGATATGCAATCAATTTAATTGTGGGGAATAATTTAGTTCCATATGGAGGTCACATAGCCAAGGTTGATGAGTAAGTAGAGTATGGAGTTAAGTTGTATCATTTTGGCAAAAGAGCAAAACAGAAAAGTCTATAGAATAATAATACCTATAAACTAGGATTCTTTGCTAAAATGGCTCTAGAGACTAATAAAAAAAAGAATTACAAATAAAAGGTAGAGCTAAAGTATATTTACAGTTGTAAGTATGCAAGACACAGCACTTATTCTTGTGTTGTTATCTATGAATTACTGCATTGTTTTCCATACAACAATTATAAACCTACTTTCACCCTAGCTAGTATTGTTTGAATAAGAGATCCATTGGGTGAGTGGGAACATTCAGAAGACCTCAATTTAAGACCCTATTATTCTGAATAAGAGCAAGTCACCTTAGTTTCCTGAGACTTATTATTCCCATTAGTAACATAATGGTGTAAGCATGTCTAATTTAATCAATATGCTTTTGAGATGTCTTCAGGTAATTGACCTACAATCATTTAGAGACATATTCTGAGTGTTAGACTAGTAAATATTGTACTGAGAATCATTCCAAGTCCTAGCCCAAGCCAGAAATATAACGTTACTTTTTGTGTTGGAATAATTCTCACAGCACTGTGCATGCATGTGCATGCATGTGCTTATATGTGTTAACGTGAGCCTTGTCAAAAGATGACCACAACTACCTTCCTCCATTTCAACTCCCTGCTAGGAAATACTCGCATGTTAAACAATCAGAGGAAGGTGGATTTCAAAGCTGTGGGTGCCTCACTATGGTTAAGATATCTAGTCCAGTGGTCGGCAAACTCACTAGTCAACAGAGCCAAATATCAACAGACAACCATTGAAATTTCTTTTGAGAGCCAAATTTTTTAAACTTAAATGTCTTCTAAATCCACTTCTTCAAAATAGATTTGCCCAAGCCATGGTAGTTTGTGGAAGAGCCACACTCAAGGGGCCAAAGAGCCACATGTGGCTCTCGAGTTGCAGTTTGCCGACCATGGATCTAGTCTATTAAAGTAGAAAACATGTTTAAAAGGCTTGCAATGGAAGGGAAAGGAACAGAAAAATCACCAATTCCTAGCTCATTCATCACCACTAAGCCCATCTTTGCAGTCTATGTTTTCCAAGGATGTTTATTTATCATCTTTGTCTGCTTAGTGTACAGGATTGAATGGTACAAAAGAGAGAGATTGATCCATATTATTAGTCATACTTTGGGGAGGGAATATTTTCCAGAGCAGCAACTCAGACACTGCAGTAAACAACATAAATCAAAGACATCAGGATGCTCACAGCTGTACTTAAGCCCTGTTGATAGGTTAACCCTGGTTGGGTGGATTAATTTCTTCCACCCCCCTTCTGTGTTCAAATAGACTCTCTCATGTAGCTCAAACAGGAGCAGGGAAAATACACTGCAGACTTGCTCGGTCCATGAAAAGGTTGAAAATAATATAGCAGAGTTTCCTTTTTAGTGATACAATTTTATTGGACTGCCATGAGCACCCAATGAGATGAACGCTTGTTTGATGAAATAAATATCAAACTTCTGGAAAGTTGTCTTTCAATTAACATAATTTAATGTAGCTGATATTTTAAAGATGAGGAGTTTATCTAGTTTGTGGAAAAATAGACACTTGATTAAACCATCAAATTAATAGCATTTTACTAAGTGGCATTATCAAGATAATTTTATACGAAAGATAGGAACTATTCATTTCATTAAGCAAATATTACTTTTTCTATTTCAAATAGGTATTTGTTTACTGAGTTACTCATCTTCTCTGACATTATTTTAGTTTTAATAATTTTTGAGCCCTACCATTTCTATTTCATGGCTCAGAATGACAGCAAGTTTGCCCTTCAGTGATAAATTATTAACACAGTTAATATTTCAGGTTTAATTTACAAGCAGAGTAGGAAACAGAACATTTTGATATTTTTTTCTAATTGATTTCCTAAGGTGGAATATTTAGATTTCTTTTAAGTGGCATGATTGGGAAAAAGACAGTTTTTGAGTTTGTGTGTTTATTTATCATCTTTAATTTTAGTAGTGGACCTTGATCCGGATAACAAATGCATCCAAAGATTTAATGCCAATTTGGATAGACATGTACACATCGCTGGCCTGTTACTGACAATTCACCTGCTCTCATAAATACCTAAGGAAAGAATACCAATTGTCATTTTCTTTCATACTTTGAAAAGTGGATGTTACATCATTCTTACTGGCCCACCCAATTGCTTGCAGAGAGACATTTATTTTATTTTTCCAATTATTTTATTTTTCCAATTAAAGTTTTCCTGTTGGTGAAATAATTCATGCATAAACCCTTTTGAATTTCTGATTGCTTTTATGCATGACAATTCTCCTCAGCCTTTAAGAATGCAAGGTCCTTGCCAAAACTGGTTTGGCTCAGTGGATAGAGCGTCGGCCTGCTGACTGAAAGGTCCTAGGTTCGATTCTGGTCAAGGGCATGTACCTTGGTTGCAGGCACATCCCCAGTGAGGGGTGTGCAAGAGGCAACTGATTGATGATTCTCTCTCATTGATGTTTCTAACTCTCTATCCCTCTCTGTAAGACATCAATAAAAATATATTTAAAAAAAAAGAAAAAGAATGCAAGGTCCAGCTGCCTTCGAAGCTCCCTGTAGAACTCACGGTGTTCCGTGTGCTCTGTACACCCCGCATCTTTTCCATCTACACAGACCTGTGTCTGTCCCGAAAAGCCAATGCAAAGAACAATGTCATCTTCCTACTGATTTTTCCATTCCAAATGCTTCATGTAACCTAACACATACAAAAATAATGCATTGTTTAGATGTATCTGAAACAAGTATTACACAGCAAGTTGAACAGAGACTAATTCAGAGCATTATTGTTAGCAGATGATGCTCACCGTGTCTCCTTTTCCCTCTTATGGGACACATTCTATTTTCAGTAGACAAGTTACAAGAGAAACTGGCAGGCAGAAATATGTGGCTGTGAATAGGAAGAGAGATATTCAGACCTCTGTGTCTGGCATCTATTTTAAGTTTGATGTGATACCATTTCTGGTTAGGCAAATCTCTTTACTCCATAAGGAAGAAAGAAATGATTCCAGTTTAGATCTTCAAAATCTAGCTTCTATAATACTATCAACAATAATACACACACACACACACACAGAGGGGCCAGATTATTATGATCGCTGAACACATAATAATCTGGCCACTCAGTGTATATCCTATATAATAAAAGGCTAATATGCAAATTGTCCCCTGGACCAGGAATTTGACCGGCAGGCAGGCTGGCCAACCGCCTATGTCACCTCCCCCTGGCCAGGCTGGCCGGACCCCACCCATGCACGAATTTATGTACCAGACCTCGGAGATCATAATAATTTGGCCACTCAGTGTATATATAACAAAATTGGTAGCAAAATAATCTAGCTTCATAAAAGATATCTAAGCTATCTTTGCTTTAGCATGAAGAAAATAATTCATAGCTTGATTTGATTTAGCATGAAGAAAGTGATTCATTTGTCTCAGATTTCACAAGCCCATTTGACCATTTATTTTCAAAGGTTTGTGGTGAAATAGTGTATTGTGATTATCTGGCTTACAAAAAAAATGATTTCCAATTCAGCTGGATCAATATGGAAGGAAAACCTAATGGCAACTTACTTTCTTATGTAGTTGGGTGAGAATTTAGTTGGGTGAGAATGTGTTCTCGTAAGAATGCAGATATATGCAGGGATAAGCAAAAGTAGGTCAACAGTTCTTATGGCATATAATACAATTAATAAATAATAATTACAATGATCTGTGTTTTGTGTACTCACAACTGTAAACTTACTTTTGCCCCACCCATGTATATTTCCTGACTTCCAGGAATACATACTCTGTCAATTATAATATAGTATCTGTCCTATTATACCTATAAAAGCAAACCTAGGAAGAGGGTTAAATGAATGGAATTCTAAGGATGAATGGGAATTCCATATGCATCAGTAGGCATTTCACAAGAAGGGAGAGCTTGAAATTCCAGGGCTTGTTCCTTAGAAAATAGTTGAAATAATAGGGCAGGAGGCTGCAATGAGGGGGCATGCCAATTGCGGAGGGCCCTGAAAGCATAGCGAGGAGTTATACCTAATCTTACTGACTTTGGAAGTTTTCTATTTTTTTAAATAATTATTTACCATGACTCGTTTTATGTAGAAAATTGAAATCCATCTATTTAACACTAATGAGTTCTTTTCCCAGGATGTAAAATGCTACCTGAAATGATGCTAAAGTCACAGTTCAAATTCGAGCATCTGGTTTATTTAAGAAATGGATCATTTGAATGGCATTATAATAACATGGAAGAGATGAGAGAGATGTGTAGTGCAGGCATATGTGTCTGTGTGTGCTAGTGGGTGTGAAAAAGTAATTAAGATGACACATTTTTTTTCATTCATTCTAATTTCTTAAACTTCCGTGTATAAATTAACACTGAGAAATAATATATTTAACATTTCAATAATATGATTATGTAAATAAAATGTTTGTACTAATTGAAACAAATCCCATAAGGACATTTTTGGGGGATTGAGGTCTAGTGTTTGAGTTATCCTGTGCTTTGAAAGTAACAAAAGTATAATTTAAAACATTTCTGATTCTAAGAAAACATTTCTATTTCTTATGACTTTCTGCTTTCTGACAGCCTTCTCTAACTCACACTAGTCTTACTTAGAGAGTTTATTCCCTCAGAGCCTTTATCAGCTGCCTCTATAAAGCTAAGCTTGTTGGTTGAAGGCTTAGCTAGTTCTTATAGTTTTCTTTACTTTCAAGATTAAAGATATATAAACCTGACTTGCTTATACTTTATCTTCTCAAAAAAAATTAGATTGGCCATGGTAGTAACAGGCACACTTGAGTTTAAGACTGTCTGGAAAACCCCAACTTGTATGGCTACTTTAGCAAGAGAGCTGTACTAATTGGTCTAATATTTCAAAATAATTAGGTAAGCAACTCTAAATATTATACTTGCTAAAAACTAGAGTCGTGCATCTTATTTTTTAGTATTGATCCTGTAGTTTCTTCCTATTACTAGCTTGTGAAGTTGAGAAAAGAAAATGTTAGAAATATAGAATTACAATGAATGCATATTTGCTGTCCTAAAATTTGGGATTTTTAGAGAAGTTAATGACTACCATTATCTCTGAAGAGCAGATGACCTCAAATATGTGACAATGGATTTATCAAATTAGTGACTGCCCCTGTAATTACAGAGTTCCAAAAATGACACACCACACATGTCATGGTCAAGTAGAATTAAAGTGGAAAATGGATGGGAATTAAAAAGCAAGTGTTTTTAACAAACAAATAAATGAGCTAGAGCTACATGGTTTCAATCCACATGCTGGCTTAGTCAAGCCCACACAGCATTGTCCTTAGTGCATGCAGATCCAGGGCAAGGCCCTGAGAACCTGAACACTTGACTCTTTTTACTCTTGTGATGGTGAAGGGAAAGGGACTACAGCTGGGTAACCTTGGTCCATCCTATTGCAGAGTGATCATTCTATAGTCAAAGCTGAGAACACTGGCTCTGCCTGGAATCCTCCCATTGTTACTCATCTCCAGGTAAAGCCCAAACACTCAAGCATAAACAAACAAGTCTCTTCCTCATTTCATTCCTACTGTCCCTAGAACATCAATCCAGCTGCTTTGCCCTCTAGATTAAAGGTGCATGGGCCTGTTTGAAGGTCCTCAAACACATCAGGAACCTTCAATTTTGCCTATGCTATGCCTTCTTGAAAAATCTTCCCCAGCCTACCAACCAGGCAAACACCAGGTCTTCCATGGGATAGTTTAGAGGAGTTCTTATTTGGAGCATCTCTCTTCACTCCTTTATCACTTCCATTAGCCTATACTACCGTGTTTCCCCGAAAATAAGGCATCCTCTGAAAATAAGACCTAGCACAACTTTGGAAGAAAAAATTAATATAAGGCACTGTCTTATTTTCGGGAAACAGGGTAGTTCATGCTTTCATTTTAGCATGGATATGGTCATCATTTATATTCAGTAATTCAGGTCTCTCTCTCTCTCTCTTTTGGTGAGATACAGAAAAATCATATACTAAATAATTGCTGATATATTTTCTCACCAATGAGAGTATGGATTTCCAGGTAAAAAGTCATTCCTTAACTCTGAATTCCCAGAGAGTCTAATTGTTGAAAAGTGAAACAATCAACTAACCGATCAAACCACTCAGTTCAAAGGTGATCCATTGACTGTTCTTGCTCTCTTAGGACACACAGTGTACCTCTAAAGAAGTCAGGGACGCAAAAAGGGGGCAGATATGTCATAGTGACCCATGGAGCCACTCTTGAGTTCCCGATAAGGATCCATGAGGATCCTTGCTAGTCAGTGTACATAGAGATCTGGGGGAATCAGCAGGTATAGAGCCTCCTGGCTCTTTTCAGAAAATGGTCCTCAAATCTCCAAATTCTCCTCTATTGTCCATCCAATACTAGCCTCTCACCAGCAGCAGCCAGTTTGTTTAGATAATTGACTCCATTTAAATGTAAAGTAATTGTTGACAGGAATGGACTCACTATTGCCCTTTGGTTTGTTGTTTTCTGGTTGCTTTGTGCTTCTTTTGCTTTCTTCCTTTGTGATTTGATGGTTTCCTATAATTGGATGCTTTCATTCTTTATCTTTTGTACATCTAATATAGGTGGCTTTTTATTATTTTTTTTTTTTGTGATTACCAGGAGGCTTACATAAATCGTTTTCTATTTATAGGTGTTCACTTTTTAATAAATTCTACCCTCTGCTTTTACCAAACATGGGCAAATACTCCAAAAATAGAAACTGCTAAAAGGAGACATTGTGTTCTCTTTTCCAAACTATTCAAACTTATGAAAATAGTTTAGATATTGAAATTGAATTTTTATATATTCTTCTATTACTTTCCAAATTGCTTGGCGTATTACATTTGCATGATCTCATTATAGCAGATGATATCTGGAGTAGTCATAGTTTTAAATTCCAAACTTTGATACTTCCTTGTTATATCACTTTGATCAAATTATATAATGACGACTCCATTTATCACCTGTAAGATATATGCTCCTCGTATAGTTATTGTGAGATATAAATATGTTACTATATGTAGAATGTACAGAATGGTACCAAGCCCAAAATAATGTTAACTGGCATTATTATAACAAGCAAATTGTAAGCTTTTTCATGCCTCTTCTGGATTTCCATGAGTTTTTAATAGAGGAGAGTTCACCTGATCCATCTATGGCAATGATTGGCAAACGCATTAGTCAACAGAGCCAAATATCAACAACACAATGATTGAAATTGCTTTTGAGAGCCAAATTTTTTAAACTTAAACTTCTTCTAATGCTACTTCTTCAAAATAGATTTGCCCAGGCTGTGGTATTTTGTAGAAGAGTCACACTCATGAGGCCAAAGAGCTGCATGTGGCTAGAGAGCCGCAGTTTGCTGACCACTGGCCTATAGCAATAGCTGTTGGGTGTACAATAGTGTGAAAAGCAAGAAATACTCGACCTGACAAGTTATACTTGGCTGTTGAGTTTCACTGGGTCTCCATGGAGCCCATAACTGTGGTTTGGAGATCTAGAAGACTGGCTGCCATTCCAAAAGACTATAAATGTACAGCTATTAAATGTGTATTTGTTAGCTAGATTGGGATAAGGACTTTGCAAGAACAGAAGGCTTCCAACTAATTAGGCTCATAGAAAAGCCATTACTTAGCTTTTAATTAAGCAAATGGAGAAGGGAGAGCACAACATCATTGTTATCTAATTAAGATGGAGTCTTAAAGCTGGCATTTCCAGAAAAGCTTGATTTAGAAGGTAACAGTCATTACTTTAAAACCTATTATTTCCTAAGGCAGGCATTGAGAATTACAGTAAAATTAAACTTGGTGGTGGTCTTGACTGAGAAAAAAACTTTTGTATTTAAAAGTGAACCAAAATGATAAAGGGCATTTTGGAGCTAGTGACTAATAGAATGTGATGGTGAAATGGCACACCTGGCTTGTTTTTTTTTTGTGTGTGTGTGTGTTTTTTTTTTTTAGGTAAAACAAGAATATAAAGAGTTCTATGAAACCTGACCTATGTGGCTGAGTGTGGACCTATGAATTAGGAGGTCATGGTTCAATTACTGGTCAGAGCATATGCCTGGGTTGTGGGCTCCATCCCCAGTGTGCTGCGTGCAGGAGAAACATCATCACTGATGTTTCTATCTCTCTCTCCATTCCTCTCTAAATCAATAAAAGTATATTTAAAATATGTAAAGAGCCCCACGAATATCACGTGCCATCGTTTTTCCTGCATTGATTTAAGACTACTTAGTCTTCTTGGGATAAGTGAGAGGATTTGCATTGCAGACAAGTCAAAACCACCTGTCCACTACCTTGTGCTTTTTCTAATGAACATGCTTTACTGAGAGAAGTTGGTTGAGTGATTCTCACACACACATTTACATGCTTAAGGAAATGACTCAGTTCTTTGGAAGGTTTTGCCTAATCCACTTAATTCTTTCCATTTTTCAAATGTCTATTAATTTCAATGAAAAAGAAATAGTCTTGTATTTGGCATTTCCAGGCTGTGCTGAGGGGAAAAGAGCTCAAAGGAAGGAAGTGATCATGTTGTTGCTTGCTGTCAGGTAACATTTTGTCATCATTCCTGTTCTTTTGCATTATCTATTCTTTCTCTTGTTAATCCTCCCCCGAAGATATTTTATCATTGATTTTTAGAGCAAGAAACATGGATGTGAGAGAGAGACACACACTAGTTTCCTCCTGAATTCACCCTGACCTGGGCTGGGGTATCGAACTTGCAACCCAGGTACATGCCCTTGACTGGAAATTGAATCCACAACTCAACTTCTAAACATTTAGCCACACCTGCAAATGTTACTGATTCTTGAGTTGACTTTCTGTTGGGTAAATAAATCTGAGTCATTTCAGCTAATGTCAAAATGAGGACGGAGCCCATGAATTCGACTCCGTTACACACTGAGTCTGTGACATATGAATGAAGCTGAGCCTTCCTGTGGTAAATCTTGTTAGTAATGAATAACATCCTTCTAATTAAATTTCACTTTATTTGTACCATTCTGGGTGTCTCAAACATTTTACCATAAGCATTTTTGGCTTTCTAGTCACTGAGATATAATTTATGAATAAGCAAATATTACTTACCTAAGGTAGGTGTAAAGGCAGTTACAATTATAGAAGTGAAACATTCTAAACGGGACACAGGGATACAGCCCAGGGGCCGAATCCCGTCGCCTGCCTCATAGCTTTTAAGTGAAGTTATTGGAACACAGCCGTGCCCATTCGTTTACTTACATATTAATTAGGGATGCTTTTCTACTACAAAGGCAACCAGAGCTGAGCAGTGGCCACTGAGAATGCTTTTCTACTACAAAGGCAACCAGAGCTGAGCAGTGGCCACTGAGAATGTGTAATCCACACAAACCAAACACATTTCCTCCCGGACCTTCACAGAAACAATTTACCATTGACCCTGGCTTAGACCACAGCCTGGTATAACTGCACCTGTTACTGATTTCTGTCAATTAGCTCTTGTTCTAAAACAATCCAGAACATCTAAGTTCATTATTGCTATTTAGGAAATTCCTTGTATAACATGCACATTTTTATGGGCTCTACATTAACCGAGCATTTTTGCATAATGCAGAATTTGCTGGTATATTTCTTTATCTATGGGTGAAAAAATTTGGTGTATCATTTTGTAATTAAAGAGTAGTCATTTTGCACAAGGGGAATAAAAATATTTTACTTTTGAATTAATGATTTATAGAGTCTAGTGAAGCTTTGTAGGTAATTTGAGTTATGAGTAGAAGATGAAAGTCTTTTCACCAATAGTCAACAATCAAGACTTACTCATATTAGATAAGGTATCACACACAGACACTATCCATTCCCTCAGAGCTGCTGTTTACAAGAACATTAAACAGCGCTTTTGTTTCATTTGAAATAATTAATGTAAGGGATTGTATTCAAGCAATGTAAGGGATTGTAGAGAGTATATATAGTATATTTGGAAAGGCGTGGGCAATTGCTGTCTACTGCACAAAGAGAGAGAAGCATATTTCCTTTTATTTGAGACTCATTTATAAAAAAAAAAAAAAAAAAAAAAAAAAAAAAAAAAAAGTGAATTAGGAGTTGATGAATGAAGCTAGCCTGACCAGAGACCTTCTTAAACCCATGGCTTCCTCCTATTATTCCTGAAAACAGCTTTTCAAAATAGTTCCCATAAAACTTTGCATCATAATCAATAAGGAACTGTCATAATTTTATGGATTCTACATTAACATTATCAATAACCTCTTCTTTATATTTGGTACTTTATATAAATGGAACTGGATAGTAAGTATACTTTTACTTAAACATTTTGGTTAGGAGATTCAAAGTCACTTTTGGATGCAGTTGTAGAGTGTAATTTATTCTACTGTGTGTATGTTGCATTCTAATGTTGGTCAGCAAGAGAGTATTAGGGCATAGTGTCCAATTTTGGCTGTTATGAATAGTGCTGCTCTTAAATTCTAAAATTTATGTCTTTATTGAACATCATTAGCCATAGAACTTGCAACATAAACCATAAATAGTATGGCACTATATTTAATAGATTCAGAAACAATGATACTAAACCATGTTTGAAGACTGTGTGTGCAAATTAGTAGGAGAAAAGCCGCAGATTAAGTATATTGGGAAAGAGCTGGGAAAATTGCATCATGTAGGGAGAAATCCAGTGGTATTGATGGTAACTTCCTGGTTTTTAAATTGGCTGGATTTCAGCTGTTCACTGTATTGTTTTGCTTGGTAACATACATATATGGAATTTAAGAGAAAACAGGATTGGATGTGTTGTCTCCTAGTGTTCTGTTTCTTATGCAAAGCTTTCATGCCAGGCATTACTGAGATCTCCTGATCAAAGCAGATTCTCCAGTGACTCAGCAAAACTGGATCACCTTCAGCAGTTTTGAAACCTCTTGTCAACTTGGCCTCTTAATCTTGAATACACATGTCCTAATCCACCCTGCACATTGTGGAAACTTTCTTTTGTTTTTCACTTTTTTTTTTTTTTGAGTAGTGATAGACTTGTTCCCACTGGTTAAACGCCTGAGCCTTCTTGACTGCCCCATAAATAATGGGAGGGAGCATCTTCCCACTCTCTGGAATAATACACTGAGAAATAACACAACTACACGCATGCATTTCCGCCTAGACCCTCGGGAGCAGTGTCACACCCCAGGAAGGACAGTGCTCCGTCTTTCCCTGTTGATCTAAGCAAGAAAGCATGCAGATGGTTCCACTGATGTTAGCAGAAAAGCTCATCTTCAAAGAAAGGCCCAAGAAATAGCTCTGTAGCCTGTTGGGTCTGATCAAATAACGGAAAGGGAACCCTTCCCTGGGAGACTGATCTTTAGACCACCTGACAATACACGTTCCCTTTTGCTTAGACCACATTCCACCTGCTAAGACCACTAATTCTACCCTCCAGACTTTCCCAGGATCTGGACCAGCCCAGAGAGTTCTCTGCCAAAAAGGCCCAACCAGAGTGCTTAAGCCTCTGCTTCCGCATCCCTATGCTTCCCCATCCCTATGTGCTGGCGCCATCTGGCATGCTGATGACCTAATACAGTGGTCGGCAAACTCCTTAGTCAACAGAGGCAAATATCAACAGTAAAATGATTGAAATTTCTTTTGAGAGCCACATTTTTTTAAACTTCAAGTTCTCCTAATGCCACTTCTTCAAAACAGACTTGTTCAGGCCATGGCATTTTGTGGAAGAGCCACATGTGGCTCACAAGCCACCGTTTGTCGACCACTGACCTAATCCATTTATAATCCCTTACCATGTCTGGCCTCATACGTTCCTCCTTTAGAGACTCTAGCAGCCCTGGTACACTTTCCATCAAACCAAACTTGAAGCCTACTACTCTCTTGGTTTCTCGGGAGTGAGTTCAAATTTTCAAGCTAGTGTAGGTTAAGAATGAATGCAATATTGAAAAATAACTGATGAAGAAAGGCATACAAATATTTCTCAGGTTTTTTCATTTTCTTTAGCAAGAGAACTAGCTTCAACTTGCAGGAAGTTCCCTGGCAAATCCTCACCGACAGAACTGAACTGAAGAGAATGCATCTGCGGGGCCTCAAAGCGTTTCTGAATTCCTTGGGGGAACTTGCAGCCACCTTGGCTCCCTCTAGCATTTCATTTCTGAAGCTTAATAGTTCTTCCTTAAAGTTATCAAACCTTTTCCCATTCTACTTCATTATTCTAACAATCATTTTTCTCCCATTATGTAGGCGTGTTTAGATTCTAATAAGACTATTTTATTTTTCAAATGCTTTCTTTCCTCAAGTTGGAAATGAAGATGGAAAATGTTGATGTGTATAATTTCAGTGCATCCAGAAATGAATCCTTTGGGGTTATGGTATGGAAGTGAGTGCAGTCATAATTGAAAATGAGTTTGAAAGCTCTCAACGAATCCTCATTTTCTTTTGAAAATGTTCACTGCAGTGGTTGGGTATGCCTGATGACCTTCCCCTCTCAAAAAGTTTGTCTTGGATATCAATATGTTTTTATAGCTCTGTTAATTTACATATACATTCCATTTCCACCCCAGCCCAAACTCTGCACCCCACATACGGTAACACTGTCTGCTTCCGGTCTCCTAGCTTCATTTCTGTCCCCAAAAGCAGAGTAAGCATTTCTGTGCTTGAGCAAATAGAGACCTCGCTACTTAAAAATCTTTATTTTGCACATTTCCTATATTCCTTTCATCTCGTTCTCCCACATACATCTTGAGAAGAAATAACGCATCTCACGGATTCAACTTTAAGTACTGCCTTTGCCAATAAGACTTGGAAAACAACAAAATACTCTCAAACTGCGGGATATTTTATAGTCATCCATTTGCTCATTCCCATCATCCCCAAGGGGATCAAGCACATGTTATTATTCCATTAAGGAAGTGAAGACTCTCCGAGCCAAGCAATTCTCTTTAGTTCCCTCCCTCCCATTTCCATGTTCTAGAACTGTCTCTGCATACGCTGGTCTCAAACTGTTGTCATCCATACCTTGTGGCCTGCAGGAGATCCTTAAGGCAAACTCACCACAGGGACCAACAGGGAAGCCGTGGAGATAGGGCTGTAGGTCTGCAATGCTGCTCCACCGTGAGTTGTACCCAGTTCTTGTGTCTCCAATTATACCTGCGGGGAAAAGACTCTGTGTTAACAATGGCTGAAAGTAACTCTCCTAGTGAAAGTTTCTTTACCCATGTAGCACTTCTGGTATCCCCCCTCCCCTTCCCCCCACCAACTAGCCAAATCAACCCAAAACAAAACCACCACAGATAAAAATAAAGTCAGAGCAACACTTAACACAGAGACATTTTCGAATATAATGTAATGTAGAAGAGAAAACTTTTTAGATGATTTGAATTTTTATGAGTTTTTAAAAATGTGTTACCTTTATTGTTCAGTGTGTTACAGATGTTCTCCCTGTTTTCCCTTCTTGCCCCGCTCCACCCAGCTCCTGCCCCACCGAAGCCCAGAGAGGTCTGCTCTGCAGATGCTCAAGGAAAGGTTCTTCCTGGATCAGCAAAGCTTGAGAAAAACCACACACTGTGTCTGATACTGCGAGAATCCCCATGTATGTTAGCAGATTAAAGAATCTTGTAAGTCCTGCAAAGTACATTTATCTTTTTAAGTCAAGTCTTTCCTAGTTGTATTGGGACCATGAGACCACTCCCTCACCAAACATTTATTAACAGCTGAGCAAACTATTAGCACACTTGGCTTTTATAAATAAATGGTTTTGAAAGTCTTTATCAATTTAGAGTGTTATAATTTATGTTAATATAGAAATTACCAAAACTTATGCTTGGTTTTACGCTTTAAAAAGAGGAAGGGAGAGGAATAGAGAGAACAACCGCTGAGAAAAATCCATCAGCTGCCTCCTGCACACTCCCGTTTGGGTATGTGCCTACACCAAGGTACATGCCCTTGATCGAAATTGAACCTGGGACCTTTCAGTCCACAGGCTGATGCTCTGTCCACTGAGCCAAACCAGTTAGAACAGTTTTAAGCTTTAAAGAGCACATTTTTATTCTATGAGTAGCACAAAAATATTTCTGTAAGATAAAAGGCGTCATAGAAAATAACAATTAAACATGAACGTAAACACACTGGTTCCCTTTAACTGTGCCGCTTTGTTTTTAGGAACAAGTGCACTGTTTCTTACTCTTGTAGCACAAGTTAAACTAAAGCAAGAAGTAGCACAAGTTAAACTAAAGCAAGAAGCAGCCCCTCACGGTGGGGGTTGGGTGGGAGGGACAAATCATACTAGGGAAGTAGAATTTTAAATCTGCAAATGGCTACTGCCTTTCTATATTTGTGCAAAAAGAACTTGGTATTAAGCTCAATACGCCCCAAGTTAATTTACTTGAAGTACAATTATTCTGAATTTGGAATGGTTTAACGTGCTAAAGGAGTCTGGCGAAATTAACTTTTGCAATATCAATGAAAAGATAACACATAAATCAAATTAATATCGTGGAAGCGACAGATGCTCAGTGAATCTGTATTTTTTCCCTTTGTGATTATTTAATATCCTAATGAAAAAGCTCTCCTATATACTTGCAGAAACATTTATAAAGCCGCACTGGGTCCAAGGAGCCTTTCCCGGCCAGCCTGCAGGAGTGGAAGGATCTCTGCGGGCAGCTGCTTTGAAAGTTACTTCTTTAAGGACAAGAACAAGATGTTGCTTTTCATTTCTTTTAAAACGCTTGTTCGTACCTGGCTCAGTGGCTGAGCATTAAGCACATGCCTGGGTTGTGGGCTCGATCCCCAATAGGGGGCAGCCAATCAATGATTCTATCTCAGCATTGATGTTTCCATCTCTCTCCCTTTCTCTCTGAAATCAATAAAAAATACATTAAAAAAATAAAATGCTTGTTCAATCAGAGTTCTTTCTAAGTCTTAGAATTCTTCATCACCTCTTCTGACTTCAGGAAAAAATGTGCAATAAATATAAGTCTAGAGTCCAGTGGTCGGCAAACTCAGTCAACAGAGCCAAATATGAACAGTACAACGATTGACATTTCTTTTGAGAGTCAAATTTTTTAAACTTAAACTTCTCCTAAAGCCACTTCTTCAAAATAGACTCTCCCAGGCCTTGGTATTTTGTGGAAGAGCCACACTCAAGGGGCCAAAGAGCCACATTTGGCTCACAAGCCGCAGTTTGCAGACCTCAGGTCTAGATCAATACGTTATTAGCACCCTGTTAACAATTCCATATGCCTTTTACACTTTCCAACAAACCAAACAACAATCCATTTCTCAGATGAGCAAATGCTGAGACAGGTCACTGAGCCAATAAGTGTTTGACTTGGACACAAGTGCTTCACTTGGACATAAACACAAACTTATCTCCTGGAAGCAGGGAACAGACTGTGAATCTCAGAGGGAAGGGGGGTGGGGGAGGAAAGAGATCAAAGAGCTTGTATGCCTCTGTGCATAACCAGGGACACAGACAAGGTAGTAAGGGCAGAGGTGGGTTAAAAGGAGTTGGAGGGGTAGGGGTGGGGTGGGGATGGAGCAGGGAGTGACATAAGTAACACCTTCAACAATAAAGATCTAAAAGAATAAAATAAAAACCATGCTGTTTTCCACCATATCACACATGTAAATTTCTCATTTTTTAAAAGTGTAGTTCCACATCTCTAGAAAGACAGTGTTTCCAAGAACACTTGACATATCCTGTTCTCCTGCCAGAGGAGTAACATGGGGGCCCTTCACTCCACTCCTATAAGCTCCCTCCGCACACTCTTCCACAGGACACCCTTCCTTAGAAGTCAGTTCCGCTGGAACCCAATTCCTCCCTGAAACTGGATCAGCAACTAGAGCTTATTTCACTGGGATACAAGCCTCAGGCTACCTCTGGAAGAAACCCATTGTCATTGGGGCCATGTGAGGCCCTAAGAAACAGGCTGAGCGATGCCACCTGGGCTCCATTGTCCATAGTTACTAATTGTTTCTGAGCACTGAACCCAATAGAATGAAGGATGCTGGGCATAAATATAGGACCGGAACAAGTGAACATGAAAATCACCACATGGCACAAGGCTCACCTGATACCCTAAGACAGTGGTCGGCAAACTCATTAGTCAACAGAGCCAAATATCAACAGGAAAACGATTGAAATTTCTTTTAAGAGCCAATTTTTTTAAAACGGAAACTTCTTCTAACACCACTTCTTCAAAATAGACTCACCCAGGCCATGGTATTTTGGGGAAGAGCCACACTCAAGGGGCCGAAGAGCCGCATGTGGCTCGCAAGCCGCGGTTTGCCGACCACGGCCCTAAGAGGGTCTGCCAAGGCAATGGGGACATTAAAAACAACAAAACAAAACCCCGGGCCCCTCAGACATTGTTTCCTTGACTGCACAGTCAGCATGCATAGGCGTGTTCCCATTGTGAGCCTATGTTATCTTTTTTCTTCCTGAGCCTGCACGATATTATGATAAATTGAGATGTTCCCATCTTTTGCTAGGCTAGCCTAACACATATTTCTGGTTCCTTTAAAAAACAGCAAACCAACAGCTGAGAACAATACGGTATTGTACTTTGATTCTCTAGGGAGGGAATATAAAGCACTCTCTTTCGTAATGAATAGATGAATGATAATGGACTCCTCAATGGGACACTGTTTCAAGATCTATTTTATCTCTGCGCTTGGGGTTTTCTTTGTGCCTCAGCAGGTTGATCCCACTAGGGGCCAGGGCAGGGGCTGGGCTTGCCTAAGAGCAGAGCTCAGAACCATGACACAGTGCTCAGCCTAGATGAAACACACAGGAATGGACCTACAATAAATCATTACCTACCCCTTTAAAATCATCCAGAGCAATACCATTTCTCTATTTATTCTCATGGTCAGGGTTTCAAAGTCCAGATCATATTGAAAAAGTCTTATATTTTCTCCATGGTGTCCAACTGCGAATCAATGTGGGGTTTTTTTAGCCAAAACTGCTCACGCTTACTGAACACACATTTTAATCTAGACTAAAATAGGTAATTAAGCTAAAAGAAAACACATTTTTTAAAAAATCAATAAGGTGGCTAAAGTTCAGGCTACAGAGATGCCAGACTTTGCCTCAAATATTGGATTCTTTTTCTTCTTAATGATATGAACCAAACTCAGTCTGCCCCTCTCCCCACCCCGGCACCCCCAAGAAATCTCAGTCTTCTTAGCTGCAAATTGAAAACCATGAGAGTTGTTTGGGACTTTGATGGGCTTCATACCTAGCACCTGTCTTCCCCACCCAAATTTTGAGAAAATATTAAGAAGTGGCCGATGGAGTCCAAATCATCCTCTGGACTAAAGATGGATCTTAAGGAAGAGGGTGTAGCTTAGAGTCAGAGCCAGGTGGACCTACTCAGAGAATCTCAGGATACAACGTATAACCATGCTGTACGTGTCAGACTCAGATGGCGCCTGGGAAGCAAAGGCCCCCAAGGTTAGATCTGGGGTGTGGGGGGCTTCACTGCCTGGGGGCCAGAGAAGAGAAAGAATAAAAGGAAAGAGTAGAAACTGCAGCCATAGGCCTAATTCATTGTCCTCAAGTTATTGACCCAATAAATCGTTTCCTTTCTTCCGATAGAAGAGAGATTACAGGTTGCAAAGGGTCAGGCATGTCCATATCAGGGGCACCATCAGAAGCCAGTTCTTTCCAGAAACAAAGAGGCATGAAGGCCTCCCATGGGTTAGATGTGGGTCCCAGGCAGAGCCAATGAGAACTACCTAGTCCAGTGGTCGGCAAACTCATCAGCCAACAGAGCCAAATATCAACATGCAATGACTGAAATTTCTTTTGAGAGTCACATTCTTTGAACTTAAACTTCTTCTAATGCTACTTCTTCAAAATAGACTCTCCCAGGCCATAGTATTTTGTGGAAGAGCCACACTCAAGGGGCCAAAGAGCCGCAGTTTGCCAACCACGGGCCTAGTCCAAGAGAGTACCAGTCAGGGATGGTGCAGAGGGAAGGCTGGGTGGGGAGGAACCTGAAGGAGCACGGGGCACAGAACCCTGAGTGGTGACTAGTGGAAGTTTCACATGGATGGTGGTTTCACTCCCGTGGCGGGTTGGATCAAGAGTGGGCAAAAACCATGCACCCTACATAGCAACTCGAACCTCATACCTCTGCCATGAGGATTCACGTGGTAATGCATATCAAAGGCTCAGCACAGTGGGCTCAGCACCATCCATGGAACATGTAGGTGTCAGAATGACCTTGCTTCCCACGATCGCACATGCCCGGCTTCACTCCTTGCCCGTTTGCATAGAAGCAACCGTGTCTGCTCTAGTGTGATACATGTATTCCCCCAAATCGCCCGTCTGTGACATCAGGCAAAATGATGCACAAAGGGTGGGGCATATGCCCCTTAGCCCACAGTCTTAATGATCAAAAACAAGCCTCTATATTCTTGGCCGTTTAGGTGTGTTAGGTGAAGAGTATGTCATTACAAACGTCATCAACGACATCTTCAAAAATGATTGGAACCGAAGAAACATGGTAAATGGTTATGAAATACTACAATCAATATGGCACCTGCTGCTGCTTAGGGAAGGGGGAGGGCTGTGTGTGAGTTACTGTGGGGAAGAGGGCTCTCTGAGCTGAAACAGAAAGTGCCAGCAGGTGTGGAGGGGTGTGGCTCCCCTCCAGGTGAGTTGAGGTGTTGGTGGGAATTTCCTACCCCCAGAGGGCTCCCTTCATCAGTGTGTGACCCTCCTGTTCCCCGCTGATGAAAAGCACATAAGTTGCTGAAACCTGTTTGGCTCAGTGGATAGAGCATCGGCCTGTAGACGGAAAGGTCCCAGATTCGATCCCTGTCAAGGGCATGTACCTTGGTTGCGGGCACATCCCAAGTAGGGGGTGTGCAAGAGGCAGCTGATCGATGATTCTCTCTCATCGATGTTTCTAACTTTCTATCCCTCTCTCTTCCTCTGTAAAAAAGAAATTAATAAAATATATTTTTTTTAAAAAAGAAAAGCATATAAGTAAATGCAAAATGTGTGTTCTCCTCACACTGGTCCTCACATCCCAGTGATATGAGAACAGATTTACCTTTTCAAAACAAGGAAAACTGACCATAAGGACTTACAAACCAGGGGCCACGCGTCTGGCCTGCCCTGACCTGGGGTGACATATGGGAATGTGATCGCTCAAGTGCAATGGCTCAACCTTGGGTTTTGGCCACGGTGTTGGCCCAAAGAAGCATACAACCAGGAAGAGAATTCTAAAGGCCCTTGTTAGGAGAGCCGTGGCCTCCTGGGAGGTTGCTCAACTCTCTGGCTGGCTGGTCTGGGAGGCACTGATGACACCTGACGCTTGGGTGTGAGGTTTAAAGCAAGAAGAGGAAGGAATGAGGAGAAAAACATGGAGCTGACCAATTCTTAGAAATGACAAAGGAGCTATGCCTCACCCACAGTATCATGCGATGGATTTGAAAGGTAACTTTTTTTTTTTTTGCAATAAACAAAGACCTTTGATCCTGGAAAAAGATCAATATGCTTACTAAATCTATTAGTTAAAGCCACCAATCAAACACTAATTTCTCTTATTCCAAGACTGATAGAGAAGAAATTTTGACTTTTCTTTTTTTGGGGGGAGAGGGGGTGGGGTGTGACGGTGGTGAGAAATAACACATCCAACCTTCCAAGAATATAAAGGCTTGTTTTTGATGATTAAAATTTTGAAAAATATTGTAACATACATAAGTTAGATGTAAAAGCAAATTATCAGTCACTCAAATCACCCGCCAAGAAAAACCTTATCAATGTAATAAAAACACTTAGAGACTTGAAATCTCAAAACAATACCACCAATAACAAGAAATTTGTAAATTTTCACAACTTTGTAAAAGTTCGATGTGTGTGTGTTTCTGTAATCTTGAATTTTCTCTTTAAAAATCAGCCATTGTGGCAGCCATTGCTTTAGATCAGAGCCCTTAAGAAGCCCGAACTCTGTTGGCTTCCTAGTTATGTTCACACACTCCTGAGACGCCAGCAGTTAGTCATTTCAGTGAAATAGATGTTAAGCAATGAGTTGTTGGGCATAACGCTGCAAAGCAACTGGTGGCTTGACTTTTTATTTTCAGTAGCGTGTCCGTAGTTATTTTTAGAACCAACTCTAACTGATGTTTCTTAGAAGCAGCTCTAAATAACGATGTTTAGCAAGGGTCATGTGATAGGCATTTCAGAAACATCCAGGGAGAAGATACTAGCTCTCATGAGAGAGTCCCGCATTGGTCCTCTGCGCTCTTAGTGGCTTCTCATCCTACATCAGCGTTTCTGTGTCTTATATCCTTCCCTAATCTATGGGTTCTGGCATGGAATACTCTGATCTAAGCCTCTCTGGTTTCTCAAGACTTAGCACAGCACTGAGTACAAAGCTCTCTCTCTATACCAGTGGTCAGCAAACTCATTAGTCAACAGAGCCAAATATCAACAGGACAACGATTGAAATTTCTTTTGAGAGCCACATTTTTTAAACTTAAACTTCTTCTAATGCCACTCTTTCAAAATAGATTCGTCCAGACCGTGGTATTTTGGGGAAGAGCCACGCTCAAGGGGCCAAAGAGCTGCCATGTGGCTCGCGAACCGCAGTTTGCTGACCACTATTCTACACCAATAATGTGGAATGAATATGTGACAAAGAAGACTAGTGCCTCGTTTGCTTTTTTTACATTGGAAGAATCAGATCGCTGTTGGTACGATTATAGGGTCCCAGGGCAGGAGGAATAGGGAAACTGAGGCAGGAAAGTTAAAACAAGGCCCAACAGTGTTGGCAACAGGCAGCCAGCTGGTAACTAAGGAGCCATTATCTACCTCAGCCAGGGACCTGAGAACAAATGGTTAAAAAAACCTCCCTAACAAGAAAAAGCAGAAGGGGAGGAGGAAGAGGAAAAGGAAAAAAAGAGCAGTCTTACTCCCAAACAGGCCAGCAGCTCAATCTGGGCTTGGCCAGATCAAGTTGCCAGGTGCTTCTCCTGAATTCTGGGAAGGCCACAGCCAAGCCAACAGTGACCTTGAGAATGAATCTGCACCAAAACAGTCAGCAAAGGGCATATCTAATGCCTGGGACCCTCCCCCAACCTGCTCTTCAGAGTAGCCCAGACCAGTCAGAGCCAAATATCAACAGGACAACAATTAACATTTCTTTGGAGAGCCAAATTTTTTAAACTTAAACTTCTTCTAACGCCACTTCTTCAAAACAGATTCGTCCAGGCCGTGGTATTTTGTGGAAGAGCCACACTCACGAGGCCAAAGAGCCTCACGTGGCTCGCGAGCTGCAGTTTGCCGACCACGGGCCCAGACCCATCTGTGCTTCCTAAGCCACATATACAGGTTTGTTTGCTTTGCGTTTTCCATAAAGGTGCATGCATTAATTGCTTTAATAAATTAGCTTTTCCCAACACAGTCAAGGCCTCTTGAATAAACTCATTTCTCTGAGAAGACAAGGACGGAAGGTGGGGACAGCCCTCTCCCCACTGACTCGGGGGGCTGCTGAGAGGTGCCTCTAACAGTTGGACCCACCACTCAGGCTCACCTTTATAATAAGTTTGGCTCGGGAAGCATCCTGCATTTGATTTCTTCCTCATTTTTAAGGGACCCATGCCATTCAGGTCACCGTGGATGTGCAGATGAGGCCGAGGACCACAATTCCGTGCTACTATTTGTATTATTTCAACTCTCTCGGTCCCTTTCAGCTGCACTTCTGTACATTCAAACCAGTACAAACTAGTGTGGAAGTTGTCTCCCGGGCTTCCTGCTCTGTCACCCTCACTCCCTCCAAAGTTAAACTCTGTCTTTTTGTTTCGTGTCACATCCAAACTGGACAGCATCCCTGGTTTCCTAGGAAACCCTGAGAAAAACCTCCCAGCTTTACATAACTCGCTTTGCCCACTGCTGGAATCCAGCCATTCCTGCAGAAAAGCAGAGCAGCTGTTCGCTGCCTCCTGGCACACACTTCTCCCCGGTGTGGGCGGAACAAAGAACACCGCACTCCAATTAACCTGCCCCGGGAGGGGGCACGGGCAGAGCTAATAACTCAGGAGCTGAGTGTCTAATGAGTCAGCAGACTCGCTCTGGAGGGGAAGGCGGTGCATTTTTAATGAAATCAAGAGAACCTGCCTTTGGTTTCATCTCTCCTTGAAAGGCAGGGAGAAACATTTAAAAAGCTATTAGTTAGAGTCTTTCTGTTTCAGGTGTACCCAAAGATGCATTCTTTTTTAATTTGATAATTTTCATTTCAAAACAGCATAGCCCAAAGGATACTGTCAGAAAAAAACAACAACAAAACGAGTCAAATACGTTCTGTGCTGGCTTAGAGTTCTCTTTATCTCAAGGATCTCTCTTTCTCTCTCTCTCTCTCTCTTTTTTTCTTCCCTTGGTACCTCAGAAAGTAGTCCTTGCATAATTTATCAGAGGTGGTAACGTCAGCGCAGAAGTGACAGGCAGGGAGAATGACCCGAACAAAGCAGGTTTTGATCAAGCTGGCCAACACCAGAATCATTGGTTGTTGGATCCTAGGCCTAGTCCAGTGGTCGGCAAACTCACTAGTCAACAGAGACAAATATCAACAGGACAACGATTGAAATTTCTTTTTGAGAGCTAAATTTTTTCAACTTAAACTTCTTCTAAAGCCATTTCTTCAAAACAGACTCGCCCAGGCCGTGGTATTTTGTAGAAGAGCCACACTCAAGGGGCCGAAGAGCCATATGTGGCTTGTGAGCTGCAGTTTGCCGACCACAGACGGGCCTAGGGGACCTTCGGAGAAGCTGTATGGCATGAGCCTTGGCGTCCAACGTTCAGCGGAGGGAGGAGAAGCATCTATCTGTTGGCTTCTGCCCACTTTTGTTCAAAGGCCCAACCCCTGGGAACTCTGACTTCCCTAAAGGTCAAGGGTGAGCATGGATGAGCCCCAAATGAGCAAGAGAAGTGAGGGAGCAGACCAGAGGAATGCTGCCCGGGCTACAGGCGAGGGGGAGCCAGGATGCACCTGCAGGAAACCATTCGGAGCCCATACCGAACTCGTCCCTGAAGTTGTGGCCAAGATCGGGGAACAATGGGACCGGGAGGCCCTGTTTGGCTGCATGAGAAAGCTCCCCAGGTTCTCTGGAGGAGCGTTAGTTAGCTCGGCCTCTCCATCTCGGCTCTGGGCACAGGCAATGCTGTCCCTCCACAGTGTTCCCCCTTCAAGACCCTGTCCTTGGAAAGGTCACTCCGTACCCCCTACCCTGTTTCCCCGAAAATAAGACAGTGTCTTATATTAATTTTTTCTCCCAAAGTTGCACTAGGTCTTATTTTCAGTGGATGTCTTATCTTTCCATGTGCTAGGTCTTATTTTCGGAGGATGTTTTATTTTCGGGGAAACACGGTACCACCTCTGAAATGCTGGGGTTCCATCTCCCCTTCCTGATGGACCTTTGGGAAGGACTCAGAAGACTCCAGGCCTGCTCGCTATCCCACAAAAGCCCACATCTGACTCCTAGAAAAGTAGTCACATATCTAGGAAGTGCAATTATTTTTGAAACAACGAAGCAATTCACCTCTTCTCCACCGGCCACAGCTTCATACCCTCCATATTTCCTTGGGTAGAAGGTAGACCCCACTCCACCATATCTTCAAATAATAGGCGCATGTCAACCATCCGAGTGGCTTTGTTGGGACCTACGGTCTCTGGGCGGGGCGACTGAGTTATCCCTCACCTTCATGATAATAGCTTTCTCCAAAGAATTCTCTCTTCCCTCACCCCCATTTTTATAACCACTAAGTGGATGAGAGAGTACAGAGGAACAGAATAGACTCCTGTCTCCCCATGACAATTTCTCCAGGGTCTATGTCACACGCACGTCACACGCACAAGGATCCATTTTCTCTTGGCATCTATGTGGGAGTTTAGTTTTAGCAATCTCATATATTCACACAAGTAGCGGTGTGATAAGCGTTTACAATTGAGTGCATCTCACTTTAAATCCTCTATTCTTTTTTTTTAAAAAGTTTATACCAATTTGAGAAGAGAGAGGGAGGGAGAGATGAGAGAAACATCAATATCAATCACCTGCCTCCTATACGCCCCCTGCTGGGGACTGAGCCCAAAACCCAGGCATGTGCCCTGACCAGGAATCCAACCAGTGACCTCTTGGTGCCATGGGTCAATGCTCAACAGCTGAGCCACACAAACAGGGCAAAACACTCTATTCTTTTCAGTAAAAACAAAACAAAACAAAAAAAACAAATAGCAACAACAACAAAAACCCAAACACACACTTTCTTTGGTGGTTAACTTTATGGTGATAAATGTACTTAAAATAATCTAATGCAAAATGAGAAACACACCTTTTCTAAGTGGAGCAAGGTTTGAGGGATGTTCTCCAGGACCATGAAACCCTTAGCATGTATGGCGATGAGCCTTCCTCCTCTCACACTGAGGACTGGTCCTTCCATATGCCTGGCAGAGGTTCCAACCCCAACAGTCTCAGAAAGCAATTGAAAATCACCATGTATTTTACACTAGAAAATTCCCATACATTTAAATTTATGTAAAGAAAATGTATATATATATAAAATTTGATTTTTTACAGAGAAAAAGGAAGAGGGATACAGAGTTAGAAACATCGATGAGTTTGTGGGGATGTGCCCACAACCAAAGTACATGCCCTTGACCGGAATTAAACCTGGGAACCCTTGAGTCTGCAGGCCAATGCTCTATCCACTGAGCCAAACCCGTTAGGCCAGTGGTCAGCAAACTCATTAGTCAACAGAGCCAAAATATCAACAGTACAATGATTGACATTTCTTTTGAGAGCCACATTTTTTAAACTTAAACTTCTTCTAACGCCACTTCTTCAAAACAGACTCGCCCAGGCCTCGGTACTTTGTGGAAGAGCCACAGTCAAGGGGCCAAAGAGCCGCATGTGGCTTGCGAGCCGCAGTTTGCTGACCACGGGGTTAGGGCTATATATATTTTTAAATTCCTAGGCATGAAATGACTTCACTAATTTTAGCAATATGAAACACAACATAGAGTTGAGGGTTTGTTTTTAGCCTCACTATGGTCTCTAGCGAAATTGCATATCATTATGCAAAATATATTATAATGACTCTCTGGAAGGAAAAAAAGAAGAATCTGCAATTTGCCCCAAAGTTCCCTGGTTTTACAAAATAAAAGTAAGGGTACCTCTGAAGACTTTCTCAGTTACTGCTGTCCGGACCAGTGGAACCACACGTTCCAAGACACTCAGAAATCCAAGCACAGAAACACACTGAGCGCAGCTGAAGAGCATTCTGGGATCAGTCAGAACCAAAGAGCAATGCAGAGGAGGAGACATTCAGGACCGATATTCTAACATGTCCACGTCATCCTTCTGTGAATTGCTTTCACCACTGGATCAAGCTAAATGAGGGCATTTTAATGGAAAAAGACTCGGGTAGAATTTAGAAGGCGCTGTCCGCAATCACAGTGGAGTCGGACAAGTTCCTCCACCAGCTCTGGGCCCTGCTGGAATGGGCTTGATTGGGGGAATTTGGTTTGTCCTGCACTTAACTCCTTCCCGATCCCGTTGGGGCTACGAATGGGAAAACCAAAGGTCATTCCTGGGGCCAGTTTTGTCTACAATTGTCCTGGGTCCATCAGAGCTGCTTGGTTATTCCAGGAGGAAGCTAACAGCTAACAAAATTACTTCTCTCTCCATCACGCGGGGAGTTATCCAAAACCCTTTACTCCACCAGTGATCACATTCAGCTTGCTGGCTAAAATGGCTGCAAATGTGCTGTTTGCCCGAAAATCGTGTTTTCATTCCCGAAAACCTTGTATTCATCACTCTTAACCGGCAGCTTTTGTGAGCCTCAGACAGTTAAAGACACATCACCAGAGGATAATTTGAATTTTGTTTTGTCTTTTAAAATGCACTCTCTGCGATGCTAATGATCTGGAACAAAGCTTCACTCTTCCTCTCCTCTACAGCCTTACCTTAGCTGGCATCCCAGCAGCGGGTCCGGATCGGGGTCCGGGTCCCCGTTTGGGAAGAGGTGGTGAGCTGGTGGCACCGCACAGCCATCCTTGCGAGGAGTAACTCTTGCAGAGGAAGGAGTATTGCTTCTGGAAACAGTCAGCATCCCCTTCCCACCGGAACTTCCAGCAAGGATAAATCCGAGTTTAAAAAGATGCGCTACCTTCCTCCTCCGGCCGCCACGGCCACGGGCTCAGTTACTCCGCCTGGACCACAGGCTGGTCTACCCGAGCGCATGCGCAGTGGGCTTTGGTTCCCCCAGTTCCCGGAGAGCAGGGGCTGTTGAGGTGCCTGCCCACGTCCCTCCCGCTGACCAGGGGTGGGAAGGCTTCACCAGCCTGCACCCTGGGTGCACAGCTATCAAGAATGAGCAAGAAGGACATGGGTTCTGTGTCCCCACTTTGGGAAGAGGTGGCGGGGCGGGGCGGCTCCCCCTGTACCTGGCGCTCCCCCTGTACCTGGCCCTCCCCCGCAGCACACCTGCAAGGGCGCTGGCCCAGCCCCACGGGCAGCAGGAGGACCAGCGTCAATCCCACACTCAGTGGGAACAGCTGATGCTAGATTGCAGACAGCTGCTCCTAAACCACCTGCTTTCTGCTCTCTGTGTGGAGGAAAAAACACCCTTGCAACTTAATCTGCTACTTGGAAAATGTATCTCATTATAAGGTTCTGAGAATTAGAGGATCAATTAAGGTGTGTGTGTGTGTGTGTTTTGTTTTTTAAGATTCAATGTTGGTAATCTAATATTATTTCCCTGAGAGAGAAAAAAAAAAGCCCACAATGATAATTTCTAGCCCATGCAACATCTTATTTTAATGATCATTTGTAGCTCAGTCAGTCACTTTTTATTAGATCTATAATGCATGCACTAAAATGAGAGAAGTGTTATTAGACACTCCTGAAAATGTAAAAAGGCAAGTTTCTGTTATTCAGTAAATACATTTCTCAGTGAATATGTGTTTCCTTTCCCCCCTGACTGATGAAGCAACATTTTAGTTTAATGTTTTAGTAGAGAATACATCACTGCAAATATTAATCCTCTAATTCACCCTGGGTTGACTTTGCATGTCTGTCTGAGTTGGTTAGCATGCACTGATGATTGCTTGAACCATCAACAGCCAGATGAGCTAAATCGGGGTGCGCCATGAAGGTAGATTTCATCTTTCTGCTCCAAGACACCTGGCTTATCCTAAAGAACAGGAGCCCTGCCGACAGTTTTGTGTTAAGTAAAGATGGTTGTGCCGGCACTGGACATGACCTTCTGCAGGCACTTGCTGCCACATAAGTCCATCTTACTACCCAGAGTCATAAAAGTAACGCTCTCAGTTTCATTGCTATCTACCTAATATGTGCTTTCTTTCTTCCAGACATACAAGTCCTGGAGACTTGGAGAATGTCCTGGAGACTTGGAAAATGACCTACAGTGAGAGAGAGATGGTGGCATCCGGCATCTCAGGTTTCTACATTACTCTTGACTGGCTGCTCCAAAGCTGTTAAAACCAGTCATCATCCTTAAACACTTTTTCCCCCCGCCCAAAATTCTACTACACCTATTGTATGGAATATCAGGGTAGCAAACAGTAAATGTGTGTGTGTGTGTGTGTGTGGAGAGAGAGAGAGAGAGAAAGAAAGAGAGAGAGAGAGAGAGAGAGAGAGGAGAATTTTTTCTAAATTCACCATGTCTACTTTTAAAGTAATTTTTATATATTTTTTTTACCTTTACTGATCTTAACTATTCAGTGTTATCAGCATCACCCCCTCCTGGCCTGACAGCCAGATGGGCCCTGGCATAGCCCAGCCTGGAGAGTTTGGGGAACCTGCCCGGGCTGGAATGCCCCGGAGAGGGAAAGTCCAATGCAAAGTTTTGATGGGAGAAAAATGTAGTGGGTGGGCCACGTTATCTTTCCAAAGCAGACAGCGTTAGGGAGATAGGACCGCACGCGACAAAGCACATACACAGGGCTGTGGAGGCAGGACAGCCTCATAACAAATGAGTCAGCTTAAATTCAGAAGCTTTAGAGGCCTGGGTTCACATTTAGCTCAGAATGTTAGTAGCAGATGAGGTGGCTAATATTTCCCCTTAGGAAATCATAATTGTTTTCCATGGTCAGGGTGACCTCTCCCTCCTAGCAGCCGTGCAGCTACTGACGTGCTAAGAAGGAAAAAAAACAAACAACAAGGAGGCTAGTGCTGACACCTGGGGTCTTAGCGGACTCAAAAACAGGCATAAAAGTTCGGGCCAAAGTCTCCTCTGCATAATTTATTTGGAACAAGATCCACTTATTAGTGATTTATTTTACAATGATAGGAATGACTTATTCAGAAAGAACATATTCGATATATAAAATGCAATGCCTATGCAGGGCGGCAAGCACAGTACTACCCTGCCCTCTAGTGGTAGCATGGGGCTTGACAGTCATTATTTTCTCAAGCATAATGTTTTATTTTCTCCAAATAAATAAAGCAAAAGTAAATTAATATCTCCATGCTTCTGGTTTTATTTTGTTTGTCAATTCATTAGATTCCACAAATAAGTGAAATCATGTCATATTTGTCTTTCTCAGATTGGCTTATTTCACTTAGCATATTATTTTCCAAGTGGGGTTGAGGGGTGGGGTAGGGAGGAGAAGAGATAAACATGATAACTTACATACTTACATACATAGTCCATGGACATGGGCAATAGGGTAGTGAAGATCTGGGGAGAGGTAGGGGCTGGGAGAAAGGGAATAAGAGATGGGGAAGGGAGATATCTGTAATAGTATTAACAATAAAAAGAAGAGTTGTTGTTGTTTTTTATCAGCATACACATTCAGCAACCTTAATGCATTTTTCTTGGAAATGAACAAATAAAATTATTTTCTTAAATATAAACCCATTGATTCCTTCAATAACATTGTATACATTAGGCCACTGCATTAGACCCTGGCTTAAAAGAGCAGGTGTCTGTCCTCAAACAGCTCAATGACTAATTGAAGGTGAATGCTGTTACTATGTGAAGGTCATGGTGAGGGAGGTTATAAAAATCCCCAGGTGACCCACCCAGTTATCAATGGTGCCCTCAAATGAGCCTTAGAAAAAGAGTAAGCATTGGAGCTGAATCTGAAAACCTGGAAATTAATCTACATTCATGAATCTAGAAATTCACCAGAGTAAAAGGGGTAGTGAGAGTAGAAACTGCAACTAGCATCAGATCTAATGGTGAAAAACAATATTTTTGTCCCTGAGATAACAAATGTGGCAACAGTGTCCACCACCATCAATCCTATTGGGCATGTTAGAATAGTGATGGTAATGATGAGAGAGAGAGAAGGAGAGAGAGAGAGAGAGAGAGAGAGAGAGAGAGAGAGAGAGAGAGGTATTTCACACTGTATACAAAATTAAAAGTGGATCATACACCTAACACATAGAATTATTAAAAATTTTATGAGCAAACATCGAAGAAAGTCTTTCTGATGTTGGGTTAGGCAAAGAGATCATAAGATATAATATCCTAATCACAGTCCATAAAACTAAATGAAACTGTCAAAACAAAACATGTTTGCTCTGTGAAAGAAATTCCAGAGGGAATAGGAAGTCTTCTTATATTACATTTGCAGCTGCTTTATACAAATAAAATTGTTCCAAAAATATGTTGCTTACTAAAAATTAAATATGTAACCACATTTCAGTAAGTATATTGGAGGTTTTAAAAAATACGTTTTTATTGATTTTTTTTTTTAAGAGAGGGAGAGGGAGAGAGATAGACATCAACGTGAGAGAGAAATCTTGAAGGCTTGCCTTCCGACTGCATCCCAACCAAACCAGCAACATGGTCACGTGTCCTGACCACGAATCGAAGAACCTGTAGCCTTTTAGCCTTTTGCTGCGCGAGACAACGCTCCAGCCAATTGAGCCACACTGGCCAGGGCTTAGGGAGTGTTGTTAAATAAAGTATCTTGTTGTTCCTTCTAAAATAAGACAATTGTATGTATAGGTTTAGTTCACTGTGCTTAGCACACGGAAGGTACTCAAGAAATATTTGCCAAGTGACCGAATTATAGAAGATGCAGGCAGGCCTTTCCTAAGAAAATTGTATTTTTCACTTTAGCCACTAGGTGGCAGTATCAGCACTTCAGTTAAAAGTCTTCATCAGAAGTAAAAACAATCCTTTGAAAAAGAACAAGGTTTGAAAGAAGTTATGACATGACATTCTGATATACCTATAGTAGCAGGAAAGCATTCCATAGTCGTGTGATGAGGATCAGAAAAGATATGAAGTGGCTGTGGACAGGAATCCAGGGTCCTGAGATATCTAGAAATAAAGTGGAAAAAAATCCAGCCATTTATTTAAACATTTCCAGACGCGGCTAGAAGTGCCCTTGGACAGAGAGCCCATCTGGAGAATTAAGGGACATCTATCTTCCCCCAGACATGAGTGCGGCGTGCACTGTCTGAAGCTGCCAAGGCCTGAAAGGGGGGTGATCCGATGGAACTGTGGGTGCTTCAGCATGGGGGTGTCTGAGTGCCCAAGGACCATTTCAACCGGATGCTACCACTCATGAGACCAAGCCGCTTGCTGCCTGCCACTATCTCTACGTGCACCTTGTATCACTCAGGAAATAAAAGCACTTTCTAATTTTGGCCAATGCAAAGTGTAACTAGGAAGGCAAATTCTAAAACCAATGGAGAAATTAGAATGGATTTGTATCTCAAAAAACAACAACAATACTACTAACAACAACAACAACAACAACAAAACTACAAAAAACAAACACGAAAAAAACATAACCCCAACCCATTGGAATAGAGCACATGTGTCAAACACAAGGCCCGAGGGCCAAATCCGTCCCGCCAGGCCTTGCAATGTGGCCCGCACCGCGCTGTCATCACTGCACTCCGCTGCGTTTCCATCACAATGACAGTTTATGACTGTTCAGTAAACCATTCGGCCCGCGATTTAGGCTGGATTTTAGATTTTGGCCCCTTCTCTGATTGAGTTCGACACCCCTAGAATAGAGCATCATTCAGCAGATTGAAGGGTTGGTCCCTGGTTCAATTCTGGTCAAGGGCATGTACCTGGGTTGCAAGCTTGGCCCTGGTCAGGGAGGCAACCAATAGATGTGTCTCTCACATCCACGTTTCTCTCTCTCTGTCTCTCCCCCTCCTACTCGCTCTCTTAGAAAAAAAAAAATCAATGGAAAAATATCCTTGGGTGAGAATTAACAAAACAAAACAAAAGGGAAAAAACCCACAAGAAAACCTCATCTTAAGAAAGAATTGTTAACACTGAAACTTTTACTACTGAGGGAGTAACTGTTTCTAACCACAGATTCTACTTGTTTTTATTTATTTGTACACATAGTCTCTGTGGTTGAAATTTAGACAACTTTCAAGCAATGGTTTCCATGGTGACTGCCAACCACAAACACGATGATGAGACAGATCTCTAAAAGAGTCATTTGGTTAGGGATCTCAAACTATTATACATCAGGCCCTTCTCTATTCTTCTTTAAAAAAATATTGATATATATTTTTATTGATTTCAGAGAGGAACGGAGAGACAATCATTGATCGGCTGCCTCCTGCACATCCCACACTGGGGATCAAGCCCACAACCAGGGCATGCGTCCTGATCAGGAATCAAACCTCGACCTCCTGGTTAATAGGCCGACGCCCAACCACCAAACCACGCCGGTCGGTCGGGCAATTCCCCTTTCCTTTATGTCCATATCCACCTACTTAATCTTGATTTAGGTTATTTGGAGCAGAGATTCCAATAAGTGGCATTTCCAGGGATTACACGCAATAGATCAAGGCCTTTCGTGTTTGCCGTCTTAGATGTGGAGGCAGAAAGCACTTTATCAGACACACAGGCCACTCTGAATCAGTCCTTCCCGTTCAGAGGGGCATTCCGCTGCCTTCCAGTTTCCAGATAATTAATCTATATCTACTGTCAGAAGCAACTTTTTTTTTTTTTTTTTTTTTTTTGCCAGCCTCTGGATAGTTGCAAGACAGCATTTAAATTATATATATAATTTATATATATATATATAAGTATATATACATTTTTTTTTCAGAGAGGAAAGGAGAAGAGAAAGAGAAACATCAATGATGATCAGCTGCCTCCTGTACACCTCACACTGAGGATCAAGCCTGCAACTGGGGCATGTGCCCTGAAGGGGAATTGAATCATAACCTCCTATCCTGTTTCCCCGAAAATAAGACAGTGTCTTATATTAATTTTTTCTCCCCAAGTTGCGCTAGGTCTTATTTTCAGGGGATGTCATATCTTTCCATGCGCTAGGTCTTATTTTCGGAGGATGTCTTAAGTTCCATGGTTGGCAAACTGAGGCTCTTTGGCCCCTTGAGTGTGGCTCTTCCACAAAATTCCACGGCCTGGGCGAGTCTGTTTTGAAGAAGTGGCGTTAGAAGTTTAAGTTTAATAAAGTTGGCTCTGGAAAGAAATCTCAATCGTTGTACTGTTGATATTTGGCTCTGTTGACTAATGAGTTTGCCGCCCACCTAGTTCATAAGGTCAATAATCAACCATTGAGCCATGCCTGCTGGGCAAGATAGCATTTTTGGTCAAAGGATACCTGCGTAACGTCTGCAGACACTGATCATCCAGAAAGATCCAGTACAGGAGAGACTCTGGACAATTTCTGCTGGGCATGACTCTGTGGATAAGAGGCAGTGATGTCTGTGACTACCATCTGAGCAAGACAACTGCTGACCTCCTCAGCTGAGACAGAGCTGCTGGGGGTGTGGCTAGGGCTGCTGAGGGCGTGGCTAGATCTGCAGGGGGCAGGACTAGAGCTTCTGGGGGTGTGGCTAGTGCTGTTGGGGGCGTGGCTAGAGCCCCAGGTGCTGGGACTCCTCCCCAGGACTCTGGGTTCTCCCTCAGATGCATGTTCCTTGGGATTTTACAGAAGAGGGAAGAAAGTTTAGGTCTAGGTTGCTGTTGCTTTGTTCTATTTTTATTTTGATTGTTTATTTTAATCCGCTAGAAAACGTTAGTGACTTGGTAATATACTTAAAGGTGTGGATATCAGGTATAGAAGAAAAAAAATGACATTTCACTCTATCATTTGTATTTAGAAATATGTCAAGCTTGTTTGGGGATAGACAAAATACTCCCATAAGTAAAAATCTTACTCTCTCACTTGTTTTTCTACGTCTTGTCCTTACAATGGTAGCGTTTCCACAGAAATGTGGGTGGGTTTTGTTTTGGTTTTGTTTTAAAGAAAAGAAGAAATAAAACAGGATTTGCATGTCCATCTTTTCTTTCTTAAGGGTCATTGTTTTTATCAGATCTGAGTCTGGGCTAGGAAATCACTCAACTACCGCTAATGGGTTTGGGAACAACTGAAATAAAAGAAACTGACAAAGCCAGAGAGTGGCTCTCACCCTGGACACTCCAGTCCTTGTTCTCGCCCACGCCAGCGTGCCCATCTCCTCCTCACACGCTCACACCTGTCTTCTTTCTGGGACACGGATGCTCAGCCATCATCTGTGACTCTCTCAGAGTCTGCTCTCCTGCTCGGCTCTTTCTTCCAGATGGCAGATGCTTTTTTGAAGAGAAGCCACCTGGGCCGCCCTGGAGCTAAGCCAGGAAGTTGTATTGGGGGCATCCGAGCCAGAAGTTTCTGCATCCAAGGGCCTGTGTTGGGGGCACGCCAACTGCACCAAAGGGCCTGTTGCCTTGACCCCATCTCCCCCCGCCCCACACCCCCAAGCCTTCCCCTAACACCTTTTATACCTGCTGGGGCGGGAGTAAACAGGAGAAATGAGGATGGATGCGTACCTGCCGCCACAGAAGCCCACTCCTGGGAGGAGCACTAACAAGCACAGGGGCGAGCTGGACATGCAGGGGCCCTCACCTGGGACCAGGTGAGCTTACAGATGCCTCCCTCCCTGCTTCCCTCCCCTGGCTGCCCACAGAGCAGGCTGGGCCATCCCCCCAATCGCAGCCGGGTGGTCGTCTGTGTGCAGAACGGAAAGCAAACACTGCCGAGCTGCAGCCAGATGTGGGGGCTTTCAGGTTCACTGGCGGCTCCTGGGGTCCTCGGAGTCAAAGCGGCTCCAGCAGGGTCCCGCTCTCCACCGGGAAACATGAACACAGAGGCCTGGGCCCCCCCCAAATCTCCTGCCCTTTCTCAGACTGTACACAGGCCACTCTCTGAATCAGTTCTTCCTGCTCTGAGGGGCATAGGACTGCCCCATCATATCCCTCAGCCGAAGTGGGCCTTAAACACACACACACACACACACACACACACACACACACAGAGTGTCCAGATTATTATGCTCTCTGAACGCATAATAATCTGGCTACTCAGTATATATTAGAGGCCCGGTGCATGAATTCATGCATGGATGGGGTCCGGGCAGCCTGGCCAGGGGGAACTCCTGGTTGAGGAACAATTTGCATATTAGCCTTTTATTATATAGGATATACACTGGATGGCCAGATTATTATGCGTTCAGAGAGCATAACAATCTGGCCACTCAGTGTGTGTGTGTGTGTGTATAAATTTAAGAGAGGAAGGGAGAGAGAGAGAGAGAAAGAGAGAGAGAGTCATCAATGATAAGAGAGAATCATTGATCAGTTGTCTCCTGCACGCCCCCTATTGGGGGTGGAGTCCACAATCAGGGAATGTGCCCTAACCTCTTGGTTTATAGGTCGAGGCTAAGACATTGGGGCCGGGCTAGAGTTGGCCTTTTATGCTGTCAGAGGCCTCCCGTTTGCTCCTTCCCCACAGTGCATCAGGAGATTCCAATGCCTTGGGAAACTGTTGCAGCCACTTGCTTAAGGCCATGGCTCTGCTGTCTGGCCCCACAGCAGCAATAGATGTCCTATGAGATCAAGTCTATGCCCTCCAGAGTGGAGGGGGGTGTGTGTTCTGAAGTAGAATATTTCTTATTACATCTTTGGTAACAGATTTTTTATTTTTTTATTTTGTGCCGTGGCATCTGATTTTCCTTCTCTCTCTCTCTCTCTCTCCTCCACATACCCAGCTCCAACACCCATCCTTTTATTTGTCCTCCTGATTTCCCAGCGCTTCTTTTGTTTCCACTTCCTGTGGCACTCACCTCACACCCAGCCTATAAGCAAGGCCCGGCGGTTTTAAAAAGCCCACTCAGGAACGCGGTTTGGTTGAGGGAAATCCATCTCGCCCATGCATTGCTGGTCCCTCGCTCGCTGGGGTTCGGGGAAGTCCGTTCTGTTCATTTCCGAGGCTTCAGCTCCACCTTTGGTTTCTTCAGAGCTCAGGGGTTGGGGGTCATTTTGAAATTTTTAAAGTGGACTGGGTAATTTCATCTCTGGTTCCCCATTTCTAAAAGTGCATCCTGGGTCGGGGGACACACACATCTATAATTATTATCGAACATAACAATGCACCAACTTTGCACAAAGGATTCCCTTGAACTTCTCGGGGAGCACTGAGCACTTTACTGATGTCCTCCGCACGCTGGCCAACAGGACACCCAGTTCCATGGTGCCTCTCTGAGAGTCTGTTTACTAAAGTCACTAAATCACCCCGTTTCTGACCTCAGCTGGGAGTTCAGACCCCGTTTCACAGCCATTAACTTCGTCAGCGCGGCCCCGAGCAGATGTGTGTTTCGGTGGCTTAATCTCTTCCATACGGGACGGTACCACCGGCCCCCACCTGACGTGGGCTTCGCGACAGCATGGAAATCCCATCCATCACATCCAATTTGCCCTGTGGCATTTACATAGGATGAATTAAAAAAAAATATATATATATATATATATATATATATATATATATATATATATATATATACAATATATATATATATTTTTTTTTTTCACAGCACAGAGTCCTGAGTTTGCTCCATAATTACAATAAGAGGTGCCGGGATTGGAATGGTGTAGTCACAGCCCGACCCTTTCCAAGGCAGTCACTGATGTCCCGCATCCGGTGATGACTTCAGGCACTTGTGACATTCACTCACGTGAGTCAGCTTCACGGAGTAGAGTCAAATGTCCTCAACTGTATCCAAATATGCCAATTTCTCGCCACTGAAAATCACTTTTCCCAGGGCTGTGCTTGTATACTTAAAGGGAAAGGGAAAGCAAGCAACAAACTACAGAATTGGAGACAGACGTGTGTATGTTTGCATATGACTGGGGAGGCAAATTACATTTCGGTGCTTTGAGTGGACACAGCAATCATTATCGCGTGTCTTTTTAAAAGGAACAGTCCTAGCTGGTTTGTCTCAGGGGATAGATCATCAGCCCTTGGGCTAAAGGGTGCAGGGTTCGATTCTTGACAAGGGCATGCATGTACCTTGGTTGCACGCTTCATACCCTGCTAGGCTGATATGTCCCTCTCACATCGATGCTTTTCTCTGTCTCTCCCCCTCCCTTCCAGTCTCTCTAAAAATCAACGGAAAAAATCCTCGGTGAGGATTAACCAAAAACACAAAACAAAATAATACTAGTAGAAAAGGCTAATGTTACTGCTTACTGCCAGATCTTATGCACAAAGGAATTCCATTTACATTGTCTGATTTGCTGCCCCCAAAAATTATGAGAGACAAGGATTATTGTCTCCTAAGGCAGATGAGAAAATGGACACACAGATGTCTTAGAAAAATAAATTTGCTTCCTCTCCTATTCTATTAGGCCCTTATATTATACCAGTAGCCCTGTGCATGAATCTGTGTGGTGCCAATAGGTCGCTGGCCCTCCTGTAGCTCTCCACCCACTGCCCCCCCTCCTGCAGTGCCTTCCCCTCCCTGCCCCCTCTCCCCCCATCCTCGATCCCCCCTCATAGCTTGATGCCCTGCCACTCCTGTAGCTCTCCTGCTGCCTGCTGGTAGTTAGCTGCCCCATCCTCCTGCAGATCTGTGATCTGGTCTTTATGTGGTTGGTTGTTATGCCTCAGGGAGTAACGGATAATTAGCATATTCCCCTCTTAGTATATAGGATTTTGTAATCTTTGTGCTGATAGAAAATTACAACACTAGAAAACCCAGAAGGCATGGAGTATCTATTTTGCATTTCTTGAGGGGGAAATACTTACTCCAACCTTAATGCTTTGAGGCCTGAGTGATTTCTTTCGGACTCTGGATGGTTAGTTATCCCCGTCCAAAGGGTTGCTACATCTCTCCGAGAGCCCACAAAAGGCACATTTTCATCCTCTCAGCCTCCCTCCCTCAGCTTGTCCTCTAGAACAGTGGTCAGCAAACTCATCAGTCAACAGAGCCAAATATCAACAGGACAATGATTGAAATTTCTTTTGAGAGCCACATTTTTTTTTAAAACTTTAACTTCTTCTAATGCCACTTCTTCAAAATAGACTCGCCCAGGCTGTGGTATTTTGTGGGAGAGCCACACTCAAGAGGCCAAAGAGCTGCACGTGGCTAGAGAGCCACAGTTTGCCGACCATAGCTCTTGGAAGAACTACCTGCAACTAGTGTGACATTGCGGGTGACTTTTGGATTCCCTAAATAAAACATAGCTGTTCCTGATACTCCGCAGACCGATTCAAAAATTAAATTCCTCCAAATTTCCTCTCTCTCTAATTGGCAGTCCCAGCTGCCCTGGGATTGAGTTTTCCTCTTGTTTACTTGTCCCCAAAGTCTCTCTGTAAGAGGTTTTATTTCTCTAGGCAACCAGCTGGTTTTTCACATAGATAAGGTCAATTAATTTGACCTCGGTTTCAATATGAAATGCATAATAAAAGCTGGTGCCCCAAAGACCGGATGTGGCCTTTCCAAAAAAAAAAAAAAAGCTACTTTGCAGGACAGGGAACAATAATTTATGACCTCATAAACCCCAGTCGAAATGCCTGTTGCCCAGCATGGCAATGACAAGGAGCCTGTGTGTCTTTACTTATTTATTTTGTTCTGGGCGATGGGGAGATGGGAACAGGACGGAGCACCTGCACTATTGAAGGATGGGAAGCGGCAAAGGCAAAAAAAAAAAAAAAAAAAAAAAAAATAGGGCTGTTGTTTCTTTAAGGATCCGCTGGATGCTATTTGAATTTATTTTTTCCATTACTGACAAAAAACATCCTTAAAGCCACGCTAAGGGACTTTATTCTTGACTTCTGACTAGAAGATCGGCTAGTGAAATATTTTACAACTCAGGTTTTGAGAACTGAGCAAATGGGTGGTGAAGCAAAAAAGAAAAGAGAAGAAGAAGAAGAAAAAGAAGAAGAAGAAGAAGAAGAAGAAGAAGAAGAAGAAGAAGAAGAAGAAGAACAAGAAGGAGGAGGAGGAGGAGGAGGAGGAGGAGGAGGAGGAGGAGGAGGAGGAGGAGGAGAAGAAGAAGAGGAAACGTTAAATTGCCACTTCTAGTCCTTTCCCAAATGACTCTATCTGCAATCGGATGGGTAGGCCAATATGTGAGTCCAATTTCAACCAATGCAGGCAGATGCGAATGGTTATATTTTAGGCTTCCTTCAATACCGTGTCTCCATCCATCTGCCTGCCCTCAGCATCCTTTGTGTTGGTACATTTCTGAGGGCGTGTTCAATCATATGAGCGTGCTATAGTTACTTGTTGTGTCTATGTTTATCACATGTTTTAAACAACCATGGATGAAACCCTTTTACCTAAGTCTTTGATCACATCCCTGATTGCATCTTAAAAATGGGCTAAATCAAAACAGACAAGTATCACTGAGGCCATCAATATTGATTTTCCCAGTGTGATTCCTCTTTAGCCACCTTCTCTTTAGAAATCCATTCTTTTAACTGCTCTTTGGAAATAGGCCCCTTTGGACACCCCAAATTGTGGATAAGACACACTGTAGAAAAACTTTCCCTAATCAGTTTGGCTTATTGGATAGAGTGTTGGCCTGTGTACTCAAGGGTCTCAGGTTCGATTCTGATCAAGGGCATGTACCTTGGTTGTGGGCACATCCCCAGTAGGGGGTGTGCAGGAGGCAGCTGATCGATGTTTCTCTCTCACTGATGTTTCTAACTCCCATCCCTCTCCCTTCCTCTCTATGAAAAAAATCAATAAAATATAATAAAGAAAAAAGAAAAGAAAAGAAAAACCTTCGTTTCTCAAGATGTGTACTCATTCCTAAAACAACCTTTTTCTCAGCAACACAGACACACTTATTCCAGGAGATTTTCATAGACAAGGAGGTGCGATTTTGGGAAACCCAGAGGTTGTGTGGGACCAGGAGGACTTTCTGAGTAATAAGAGGGGGATGAGTAATAGTGTGGGGGAATCATAGAATGCCGCAGCACAGGTGTGGTGGGGAGGTTAGGCACCTGTCCTTTTATGAGGGAGGGGAGCAGTGGGGGAGGGGTGACTCTAGGAAGAGCATACAAAGGGAAAAGAAGCAGTGCTGAAGACCATCTTCCTTCAGACCTTTTGCCCAGCTTCTCCCCTCTAAGCTGGTGAGAACATACATGAGGACCACCTTGCTGGAGGGCCAATGGCAATTCTTGTCCACAGGTGTGACTGGCAGATACCCTGTCCCTGCAAGCGTAAACGGAAGCATCTCTCCCATGAAAAGCATCATAGACATCTGGGACAACTATTTTAGTGAGCATAACTTATAAAGTAATCATTGATGTGTATCTTTTCAGAGCTTTTCATATGGAGAGAGACAGAGGAAGGCAGAGAGAGAGAGGAGAGAGACAACTTGCATTGTGGCTTTGTTTGCAACCAGCTTCTAAGCATGTGTTCCAAAATTAATTAATAGTGACTATTCCTGATTTGAGATTTTAGAGTGGATGCCAAATGTTCTTCTTTTTCAAAACTTCCAAATTCAAAAACATGTGTGTGTTTGTTTTTTTTAAAAGAAAAAACCACCAACAAGTGCCATTTTGCAACACCTGTGGTTTCACATTGGACCATTCGGTATGGTGTCATCAAAGAGAGAAGTCTCTGCCCACCTTCCTCCATCCATCGGATCTCAAGGCCCTTTTCCACCAAGACCCGGACGGAAGGTTAGTGCTGTTAGCACTCGCTTCCAAATCCGCTCCTGGCTAAATAAGACTTTTTGTTGACTATCATTTAAGAACCTAACCACAATTTATATCATTGTTTCCATGGGGAAAAACGCGTTCCAAGATTCAAACAGCTGACAGAAAAACAAATCACAAACAGCTTGTTTGCGCGGTGCAGGTTGTCTATATATTTCCCCTCGTTTCTGAAAGCCAGTTGGTACCCTGATGTCCTTAATTACCTGAGAATACAATGCAGCCGCGGCCGGAAATTGTGGCCCGGGCTGTTTTGACCTCTAATTAAGAAAGGCTTTTTCTGGATCTTGGTCCCGCTGTGTTCAGCATTCTTTCCATGGCGATTTCTTTCGTTTTTATTTATTTTTAAGGTTGTCCATTGAAACCACAAATATCCCGATATGTGTATGAACTATGTGTAAAAAAAAAAAAAGCAAGGTTGTCATATTTAACACTACAAAGTTCTCTCCTCATCACTTTTTTTGTTTGTTTGTTTGATGGCAGGAAAAATCTCAAATTAGCTCTATCTCTCCAAAACTCCTTTTATTTTTAACTCCAAAGACCTTTGGGACTCAAAAGGAGACCATTCCATGCATAGGTCTCATTGCATCCCCAAATCACTGAAATATTGTGAACAGTGTCCCAGCGATAACACTCCAAGAACGAGCTGTATTTCTAGCTGGCTGTGTCCAGCCTTCTGTCTCTGTCCAGACGTCTGTCTGTAATTGTAAACAGTATCTGGGGCGGGTCAAGAAGAAGAGGTGAAGGTACAGGGGCCAAAGGAAGAGAGGGACAAGCAGAGGAGCTGGTGAGCCTTGGGAACAGGCCGCTGCCAGTGGTCCACAGCACAATTCTCACGACCCCATCCCTGAACTCTGTAAACAGGCTTGGCCTCAGATTCTTGCCGGGAGAAAATAAGGAGGAAAAGAAAGAAGACCCTTGCCCTGGCTCCAACACACACACACATACACACACACACACACACACACACACAGGACATGTTGCTCACCACTTAACTTGGTAAGTGGATGGAGGCAACTGGCCTACTGCACTTGATTTTTGTTGTTGTTGTTCTTATTGTTTTGTTAATTCTCACCCAATGGATATTTTCTATTGATTTTTAGAGAGAGTGAAAGGGAGGGGGAAAGACACACAGAGAGAAACATTTATGTGAGAGAGAAATATTAATTGGTTGCCTCTCTCACAGGCCCAGACCAGGGCCAAGGAGTGAGCCTGCAATGGAGGTATATGCACTTGACCAGAATCAAATCTGTGACCTTTCAGTTCTCAGGCTGATGCTCTATCCACTGAGCAAAACCAGCTAGGGCTGGCCCATTGCATTTTGAATGACGGAACTTCATGCTCCTGATCACAGGGAGAAATCAGTGCTTTTCATTTGATTGTAGACCTTTCTAACCCAGCATTTCTCCACAGGGCCTTTAATATCCTGACTAGACTGCATGGGGGGGTGGGGGTGGTGATGGACTCATTTGCATCAGCCAATCATCCCCAGCTCTGTTTCCTTGGAGAGGCTATTTCTAATCTGTCCCTGTTATAAACACCCTCACCTGTGAGGAGGAAATATCAGATCTGATTAAAACCACAGACTCGGGTATTGGTTGATTTGAGCCTAAGTCAACGAACTTGCTCCAATTAAATCGAATTCATTCCATTTGTTTTATTTTTGTGTTTCCTTTAAAACTGTTAAAATCATGGTATGTGCCTCTTTCAATTATTGTGAGAATGGAAAGACAGGCAGACCCGGTGATCATATATGTGGAAAGCTTAGCTCCATGCCTGGCCCAGAGTAAATACACACTATTAGATAGACAGAAATGTTGTTGTTGTTAAGAGGGTATTGCCAATTGAAATCATAGATGTGGTAAGAGTGAATCTCTAGGTATACGAATCTAAAGTTCCTTTATCTTTATTGTTGTTTTTTTGTACAAAAAAGGGGGCTTATTTTATCTTTGTTTAAAATATATTTTATTGATTTTTTACAGAGAGGAAGAGAGAGGGATAGAGAGTTAGAAACATCAATGAAAGAGAAACATCAATCAGCTGCCTCCTGCACACCCCCTACTGGGGATGTGCCCGCAACCAAGGTACATGCCCTTGACCGGAATCGAACCTGGGACCTTTCAGTCTGCAGGCTGATGCTCTATCCACTGAGCCAAACCGGTTTTGGCAGGGGGCTTCTTTTAATGCCGGGTAGGAAACATATTGCCCTCATTTGTTCCATAGTTGGAAATCTAAACCTATGTCTGTGTGTTATAAGACTGGAAGTTTTCATAATTTATAACTCTTTTTCAATAATTTATAACTCTTTTTCAAATATGGCTGCTTTAGCATCTTACAAAGTTTTTGTCCTATTTCATTTAAATGCATTTTTCTACTGGTCATACTGACAGATGCAATGGTAATCACACCCAATGCAAAGAAATAGCTAAGAAATTCGACCTAGGAATGCAAGATAGCATGCTTGGCCATTTATGTAAAGGATCTGATGTATTTTAAATGTGACTTACAGATTTCTCTACCAATGCCGAACACGTCTTTCTGTTTTTCATAGATATAATGGTTGAATAAACATCTTGAAAATTCCCATATAATAAAATTAATATGCCCTAGCATAAACAGAATAGTTTAAACTGAAACATTATCTCATTCAAGTAGATAAAGCAACAAACTTTTTTTTAAAAAATGATAAAAGAAATTAGTTTTCAAAACACACATGCTTCAATAAAACCTTTTTTTTTTTTTCTCAGCTGGTTCATATTGATTATAATGGGGAGCAGAATTTGCTACCCCAAAATATGCCTTTTGGGATATTGATTATTCTAAGCTGGCTATTTAATAAAATAAAAAAGGCTCAGGTAGAACCTTTGACCTTCCCCAGAGCTGCCTAAAAATTTAGATAGAGGACCTGCTCCGGGCAGGGAGCCATTACCATACACAACTGTAGTTTAATATGAACTGGTGGTGAGGGACAGGGAGGAGCCTAGCACAGCCCCTTAGATCGAAGTCCCTCCTGAGTCCCCTTAATAAGGATGACTCAGCAAGCATCTGCTTTTCTATCTCCATGTGAATAGCCTTCCGGACCTTCCCAAAGCACTATCCCTCTTTCTCCTCAGCTCAAGAGGACATCTGAGCCTCAAATGCCCAATTTGGACTCGGGGCCCCATAATCTGATGAAACCCCAATACACACATATGCAATGAAATTTGCTTAATTTCTTCTTTCGTCACCCTGTCTTAAGTCATTTTCATTGACCAGCCAGAAGAACTAAAAGGGAAAAGGGAAAAATTCTCCATCCCCAGCATACTCATTGACTTGGAGTCAATGTATATTTCATTAGCTGTAAAGCTAAGATAAAGTTTAAAATTTGCCAAAGGGAAAAAGAGATACACTTGGGGGAACAATGACCTGAAATGGACAGATTTCTCATCAGTAGCGATGGATGCTAGAGACAGTCAGGCAACATTTTGAAAGTGATGGGGGAAAGCTTTGGCCTGGAATTCTAGAGAGAGTGAAAACATCCTTCAAAAGTGATGAAGAAATAGTCCCACCCAGGTGGGTCAGTGGTGGGAGTGTCATCCTACAGCAACAGGTTGCTGGTTGGATTTTCAGTCAGGACACATACTTAGGTTGTGGGTTTGCTCCTAGGTTGGGGCCTGTAAGGGAGGCAAACCATCAATATTTCTCACATTGATGTTTCTCTCTCCCTCACCCTCTCCCTTCCTCTTTTTCTAAACTAAATAAAAACGTATACTCAAGTGAGGTTTACTAAAAATGATGGAGAAATAAAGACATTCCAGTCCAAAAAAAAAAATCTGAGAGAATTAATTGCCAGCAATACTTTAAGAATGTTGAAAGGATTTTTTCAGGCTGAAGGACAATCTCACTGGATGGGAACAATTACAAGGGAAAAGACACCGTCCTTAGAAACACACAATCTGGTACACCAGGGACCATTCAACTGTGGCCTGTGAGCTGACCATCCCTGTAGAGTTCATTGGGAGCCACTCCTATTCACTTACATGCCGTCTATTCTTTTGGCCTCCAATTCCAGAGTGGAGTTTCAACAGAAATCATATTGAGTCTTTTCCAGAAGAAGAAAAAACATTCAAAGTCTCATATGGAGAATAAAAAGGAGAGACCACCATAAAACATTGCTTGAATAAAGGACAACATAACAAAGCACGTATTTGTGTATTGGGGAAACCCAGGGTTTAGTACAAGAGAGCTACTTAGAGATTTTCATTGGGAGGAGGAGACAGTGAAAATGTGAAAATGCCTAAGTACTCCATTAACTGAAAAGCCATTCCCTGAGGCCATGCTTCCATCAGAACAGAATAATTCTACACAGTTTTTTGATGCCATGCAGGGTTAGATGCAAGAGGAGGTATCCTATATAATAAAGACAGAGTATGTAAATTGACCATAACTCCATGACAAATATGGCGGCACCCACAGCCAATAAGGAGGGAATATGCAAATTGATGCAACAAGGTGAGAGGTGGAAAGGCGGCCCTAGCTGGAGCAAAGGTGGTGCCAGCAGTCAGGGGAAGAAGGCCTATCCATGCATCAGGCCTTTAGTAAAAAATAAAACTCCATTGATTTTTACCAGTTTTGCAAATTGAGTTTGTGGCAAACTGAATGTTGAAATACATTCCCCCATTCTACACAAATGAAGTAAATGAATAAAGCATCAGTAAATGTTCTATCCTGTGTCCAACATGTATAAGGCTTATTTTGTAAGGCATAGATGCCTAAACGTTTCTTCCACGGACCATAGATCGGTTGCCAGATTTGCGTGGCTGTTAGACTTGAAAGAGCGCAGGTGGGAGTTTAGGGAAATAAACAGTACCCAGAAGGACCTGTGGGTACATTCGAGCTCCGACTTTCCCAGCCCTTGTCTTCTCTTTCCTTTCTCCCACTTTGCACATCTGTGATACTGGAGGGCAGCCCAGAGGAAGAGCACACAGTGGAGATAAAGAGACACGAGCCAAGAAAGCCAGCAATTCACATCAGATGGGATGCAGATGGACATCTGTGTGGAAAAAGCAAGCCGGGGACGCTAGCTTCCACACTGAAATAACTACACAGCCTTTTCCCTCCACAAGCTCCCTCTTAATGGGCCATGCATTCTTCCCGCAAAGAAAGGGTGTTCCTGGGCTGCCCTGAAAGGTAACTGGCTCCCCCCCACCCCCCCGCAGGTGTGTGTTTGTGTCCTGGTTCTTTGGACCAACTCAAAGGCATAAGCAAAGCTCCTGTTCTTTGTGCCCGCGTTGAAAGCGAGCTTGACAGTCCGATTTCTGCACTGACAGGCACACAATGAAAATCATGTACTGTTACCCGTTTTCCAGGCAGAATTATTTCATAACAATTATCTTCAAATCTCCAGTGTTCCCAGCGCTCAAAACCAATCGTCTTTCTTTTCATCATTAAGTCGAAGTGACAGTGGATGACAGCTGCAATTGGTTTTGTTTGGGAGGCAAACCCTGCTCACCATGGAACCGTTCTGGCCGGGTGTCAGCACGTTTGAGCCATTGAATGTTACCAAATCTGTAGTCAGATGCGGTTCGCATTTTCAGGCAAACACACGTTTGTTTGTTTGTGTGTGTGTCTTTGTGTGTGTGTGTATGTGTGTGTGTGTGTGTGTGCTTTATTTTGGGGGGAGGGTGTGTAACATCATACACTTTCTCACCAAATAGCAATCGTTTTAGCAAGATTTGTAATCTACAAATCTGCACTATATTTGAAGATATTTCCTACGAAATGGCTTTGTCCCTCTGTCCATCCTTTAAGCCAAGGATTGGCCAAATTTTTCTATAAAGGACCACATGGTAAATAGTTGTGGCTTTGCAAGCCATATGGTCTCTGTGGCAACTATTCAGCTTTGCCCTTGCAGAGAGAGAGGCAGCCAGTGACAATATGCAAATAAGTAAGCACAGCTCCTGTCCAATCAAACTGCATTTGCCTAACTAGGCAGCAGGGAGAATGTGGTCTAGGGGCTGCTTTAAACAGTCATCCCACGTATTTTATGTAGAGCATAGTACACACCATGTTTAAGTTTTTATTCCCTTTGACTAGTCAAATTACAAAGTATTAATAGAGACAGAGAGACAGTGACTCTGGTTTCAAAACAAAAGTTTGGTAGATACTGACCATATCCAACAATCCCAAATGTATTTTTTTTTTATCAATCAAACACATTACATTTCCATGTCACATAACACGTGACCTCCACGTGGTTTGTGGTTTATCTCATTGGATTATAGTAACACACTTGTGAGTTGGCAAGGACAGGTGTGATTCTAAAGCCCCATAAAGCATAAGAGTTTAAGTGGCTTGCCGGACATCAGCCATGTTAAGGGTCGATTCAGGATTTTTCAACTTTCCATTGGGGTCCCAGGGCTTTTATTTTGGGCAGTTGGCCATTTGGACACCTGACGTTGTATGGTAATTTGGATTGCAGAGAAGTGGTCCCAAGTCAGCTCCTGACATGCAAAGACTGTTCGAAGTGAAAAAGAAAGCGAGTATTTTCTATGTTATCAAATGACTGGAGACAGTGAGCACGAATGGTTTAAGGAAAACTAGAAATACGCCTTCGATACTCATTTTCCCTTAATCACAGTATTTCTCTGCCTGAATTATCGAGGTAATTGCCTCACTGATCCGTGTGGCTTCCCTTCGCAGACAACACCTAAATAACCCTCTAGGCAGGACTCGGCAAATTCACGCAAGAGGCTCCGAAACGAGTCACTCCTGGCCAACTGGCATCCGAGAGATCTGTTATGCATGATTTTGGCTCCTGTACAATGTTACTGTTACAACTTTTATTACATAAAAAGCTCAGAGAAGAGACAAACTACAGCATTAGGATTTTCTGATAGAGACATGGAGCCATCGGCACAGGAAACCAGGCTCATGGATTGTGTCCACAGCCCTCCTGTCTGCCCAAGAACTAATCACCTTATAATATTACCGTCTAACTTTCATCTATATTGATGGTTTTTCTCCCACAAGAGCATAATGTTTTGGAGAAACTGTCTGAAATATCTTTACCACATTGGTCTAAGATCAGAGGGTTTACAATTTCCATTCTTTACATTCTTGGTCTTAAGTGGCTCTTAGAAAAAAAAATAAGTGAGGTTAAACTATTTCACAGTTGCATGTATAGATCAAATATGAAAATGCTGGCTATTTCTGAAGGCTTTGGTGATGCTAAAACGATGGGAAATTAGGTGAAAATGACTTGTGGGAAAATGTAGTGATCAGGGACACAGCTGCCCACAGTAAAAAAGATGCTTATCACGTGGATGCAAAAACGACAAAACAGATACAAACATCCCTATGCAAACAAAGGCCAAGGATGGGTAGTGGGACTGAGGGAAGAATAGGAATCTGAGAGTGGCCATACCTCCCCAAATACCCGCAGGAAGGCAGGTCCCTAATCTTCATGGCTGCAAAAAGTGGTATCATTCAAAGAGACCACTTCCATTTCTTCACCCATTTAAGATTAGATGGTGGGACCCTAACTTGCAAATTCCATCTGTTGAGTTTTATAAACATGGTGAAATGATTCTATTCTTTAAGAGAACATGCATTATTTCTTGCCTATTTTATTTCTCTCAAAAGATATCTGGAATAGGGGCTGGAAAGCAGTGCCATTGGAATTTCTCTTCCTTCCTTTGTAGAACGTGTACCAGTGAGTTCATTTACAATATCACCGATGCAGAGCAAATCCAAAGAAAAGACCTCAGAGGCTTTCAAAATTACTTGCAAAATGTGGAGTCTATCACCTGGCTAGTCAGTGTTGGATGAGTCTTTGCTTTTAAGTCCACAAAATCATCACGTGATCCAGGGGCATCACTGGGTATGGCGTGCGAGGTTGTACACTCAGGCCCGTACAGAGGGACACAGTGCGAGCTGAGAAAGTCCTTTAACAAAAGGCTGTCAGATATGATTTACGAAGCTGCCCTCCCCTGGGCAAGCCTCACTGGGCATTCTGAATTCGCGCTTCCCACACTGGCAGACTTTCCTACAACCCAACAAAGAAGTAGACTCATAGGCACTTCATGGAAGGGATGTCTTTTGTTTAGTTCTAATGGGATCTCTCAACAGGGGAGGCAAAACCAATGGAGTGAAAAATATAATATGAAATCAACTTCCCTTCTCGCATGGCCCCAAGGAGAAGAAAAGATGCCCGTGTTCGTGGTGCTGCTGTAAAGACATTCTTTACAAAAAATCTCAGTGTCTTCCGGGTGGTTGGAAGAGAAGACCGAGAGAATTTAAGAATCTTACAGCTTAATTAGTTCAGGCACTTTGTTTGGAGACAGACTTAGGACATGGTTCTCCTATTTAAAGGATGACAGAGGTCTGGGCACGATCGTTTTTTCCAGATAGGGGGTGAGGTCGTTGGAGGGAGGGTTATGCTTAATGAAAACTGGAAAGCATTTCTATTGGTAGCTGAAGGAAGGGATTGCCAACTATAATCTGGGACCAACTGGAACCGCTTTAATGATTTCTAAGCAGAGATGTTACTCCTTGAGTGATCCGATACTGCAGAGATGGTGGCTGATGCTCTCAATTGAAAGTCACTGTTTGAAAACTTCACTGTGTCTGAATATGTGGTGCTATTTCATGTGTAGCTCTGACTAGCATGATGTTAGAAAACACAAGTAACACATAAAGTATTTGGTCACTTTAATAAATAGAATGTGTCACACAAATGAAGAAGTATTACTTGGCAGGGCACCACTGAGGAAAGAAAGTTACATTTGATTCTGGCATTTGATAGGGACCATTTTACTAACTTGTATACTCTAGGTCTTTCTATGCTGTGTTGCCAATATATTTTCTACTAGAGGCCCAGTGCACAAAATTTGTGCACAGGAAGGGTCCCTAGTGGCTGCTGGCCTCCCTTCCCCAGCTGCCAGCTGCCAGCCAGAGCCTTCCTTCATTCCACATCACTTCCTGATGGTCAGTGCATGCCATAGTGATCAACTGAACTCCAGTTTGGTTGAACTCCTGAGGGGACAGTTAGCACATTAGGCTTTTATATATACAGATATTTCACCTAAAATATTTTCTTTACAAGTTGTAAATCAGTCCATACAAATCCATCTGAACTTAAGTGTGACATATCATTTTTAAGTTATATTTTATTAATAATATAAATGGTATCATTCATTTTTATGTAGTTGCAACTACATAAAATCATAGATGGAGAATTCTTAAAATTAAGAGAAATTAGAAAGCTACATGAAATAATCCCACCAGAGAAAGACAAATGCCATATGATCTCACTCATATATGAACAAAATAAGTGGACCAACAAAATAGAAACAGAGGCCGAAACCGGTTTGGCTCAGTGGGTAGAGTGTTGGTCTTAGGACTGAAGGGTCCCAGGTTCGATTCTAGTCAAGGGCATGTACATTGGTTGCAGGCACATCCCTGGTGGGGGGTGTGCAGGAGGCACTTGGTCGATGTTTCTCTCTCATTGACATTTCTAGCTCTTTATCCATATCCCTTCCTTTCTGTTGAAAATTAATAAAATATATTTTAAAAAAATAGAAACAGAGGGAGGGATACATGGAACAGACTGATGGCTGTCAGAAGGGAGGCGGTGGGGGAACTGGATGAAAGAAGATGAAGTGGTAGGTGTTTCATGGAGAGCCAAACTGGTAGCTCAGACTGATTTAGGAATATTATTTGAGGCCATAAGTGACTGTCCCTCCCCAAGCATACCTCTCATTCTCACCTCTCTTAAGAGGGAATTTGGCCCTGACTGGTTTGGCTCAGTGGATAGAGCTTCGGCCTGCAGACTCAAGGATCCCAGGTTCGATTCCAGTCAAGGGCATATACCTTGGTTGTAGGCACATACCCAGTGGGGAGTGTACAGGAGGTGGCTGATTGATGTTTCTCTCTCATCAATGTTTCTGGCTCTCTATCCCTCTTCCTTCCTTTCTGTAAAAAAATCAATTATGTATCCAGAGAGAGAGAGAGTGAGAGAGAGAGAGAGAAAGAGAGAGAGAGAAATTTGGCCTGGCCAAAGTGGCTCAGTGGTTGAGTGTTGACCTATGAGCTAGAAGGTCACAGTTCCATGACCATGTTACTGGCTCAATCCCCAGCATGGGCATGCAGGAGGCAGCCGATCAATGACTCTCTCTCATTATTCATGTTTCTATATCTCTCTCCCTCTCCCTTCCTCTCTGGAATCAATAACAATATATATTTTTTTTAAAAGAGAGAATTTGTTCTGGTCATTTTGTCCAACACCATGTAGAGTCTGGGGCTGAGTCACTGCAGAGGTGGTTGTGCTACTGCATGTCCAACCTACTTGCTGTTACTGTGACTTGGGCACCTCCCCAGGACCCGTTTATGGCAGCTCAGCTAACGGGGCTTATTTCTCACACGTCTCATGGCATGCGCCAGAGCTGCATTGTATATAAAAAACCTCTTGGGGCTGCTTTCTGCAGAAGAAGGCAATTAGAATTTTATGGACTCTCCAGTACAAGTGTTAATGTTTGATAAAACCTAACTATGTTACTCCTTGCACTTAACTGCATTTAGCCATTGTTTCGACGCCCATAACTCCAGGAGCTGTGCTTGCATTATAGCTAGAGTGCACTGGTTGGCTTACACCACGTTGCACGTCCTCCTTTTTGCAAAAGTCCAGACTTGCTCATCTACTGTTGGCTGCACACCCTGGACTAATTACTGAACTTTTGGTAACTAAAGCGAACTTTATCTTCAGATCTTGTCATGGACTTCAACTTCTGTTTCTAGTTCACGATCTTTTTTTTTAATGACATCTTGGCTCTCAGTTCAGGTTGCTGCATGATTACTTAGGACACCGAATTCTTTGCAGCTCATATGTGGCTCAGCACCATGAACGAGGAAGGGTGTAAGGCTGTGTCTGCCAATAACGGGAGCCCAATAAAGTTAATTGTTTCTCCGTTAGGCACTTTGCTAGTGCCCTGGACACATGGAACCGATTATCTGGCCCTGCAATGTTGTTAAATAAAATGTGCAAAAAAGAAAATACAATTATTGCTAAAGTAAAAACATACCACAAGGGGTTATTAAAAAAAAGCAAGATGTTTTACATTTTCAGGATGTTTCGCTGCTACATGTGTGCATTTGGTGGAAAATGATTAGCTCCAAGACACTGCAGACTGAGCCTTAAACCTTTCCTTCTGCCTCATTGTCTTCCAGTCGCCTGGAATAAATGGAAGCAGATTTTTCGGGAGAAAAATAAGTAAAAGAAAAATAATAATAAAGGTGCTTCCCGGCAACCTCAGAATATAGATCGCTCACTTAAAACATTCATCTTATGCTCTAACTAGGAAGATTCTTCTATCGGCCTTCTGGGCAGGCCTGACTGCTTGTGAACTCCATTTATTCACAAATGCATGTCATCCCAGGTGTGTGCATTCTGGTACAGGCTAGAAATTACTCTGGTAGCATGGAAAGAAACTATAATCCTCTTTTCCTTACGCTTAAGAGAACCATGGGGACTTCATAAATGCAATGTGTTTATAAGATAAAGAGTCATAATCAGCTTCCATTTACCTTCAAAGGTTTTCCATGTCTCACCAACACGTTAAAACAGTCGATTGGCCTGGATGTAAAGCAATTATGTCGACATTGGCCATTGTTCATTTAAAATAGTTTTTCCCATATTGCGAATAACTGCGATCATAAGAGAGTCAGCCAGCTGACGTCCACCAGAGATTACCCAAGAATGCTTTGTTCGATTTGAATTTGTGTGCAGGCCCTAGAAATAGTCAATCTGTATCAAGGTCAGTAAAATATAACATGAACACTCATTGGACATTACAAACTGACTCACATATGGGCCTAAAAGATCCGAAGATTGGAAAATAAAAAGCATTTTGGATTTTAATATTGATGTCTTCCATTACACAAAGAGAAAGATTTTTGTTTATTTGTTTATTTTCCCTCTAAGGTGTCAAAAACTAAGTGCCAAGAAAGGGCATCTGAATAAACAGATCTGTTCACTGTCCTGCACAACAGTTGTATTGACTTTAAGTCCTCCTGTGTATGGATCTTTGATATGCATAGAGGACACGTCCCATCAAACCAATACTTAGTTTTCCACAACTTGGCATGAAAAACCAGAATGATAAAAATTGACAGGTAACTGGAATGTCCTAATTCGAACGTTATTGCACTTTCATTGTGATTGTATTTTAGTAAACACACCAAAATCTTATACTTTTTAAATGCAACATTTTTCACACTTTTAAAAAATGAGGGCTGCATGATGCTTAGTCTACAGCTTTCTTATATTTAAAAGGAATGGTCAGGCAGGCAAGTACCTTAAAATGAACAGAAACCTAATTTCTCCCAATGGACAGTATCAGAAGGTTTAATCTTTGTACAATAGATCACTAAAGCTGATCTTTGAGGCCCAACTAGAAGAGCATGAAGGAGTCCTTTTTCCATATTTCAGCAGAATTATCATGACTGCTTCTTTTCTCTTTTTACTCTACAGTCACTAAGATGTGATCATACTCCAATCATCATTTTTTAAAATATGTTTTTATTGATTTCAGAAAAGAAGAGAGAGGGAAAGATAGAAACATTGATGATAAGAGAGGATCACCCATTGGCTGCCTTGTGCACGCCCCCTACTGGTGACTGAGCCCACAACCAGGACATGTGCCCTGACTGGGAATCAAACTATGACCTCCTGGTTCATAGGTTGATGCTCAACCACTGAGCCACTCGGGCCTACCTCTCCAATCATAATGTTAATAAAGACTTTTTTGTGGAATCTGAGCTTACTTATTTATTTGGTGCCTTTTTTCTCTCTCTCTGGTTCTCAGGACACATTGGACCAGAGAGGTCGGCCCTTGCTGGGTCAGAAGGAAGCAAATGGCACATGGGAGACATTGGATATGTCTGGAGTGAATGTACATGTAAGCCCTGTCATCCCCCAGCTCAGCTCCAGCTCGGACAGAGCTGTAATGAGCAAATCGAGCTCCGTGCCCAGCTAGGGCTCCAAATTGTTAAACATAACATGCTTACAGCTGCAGAGGATAATTTCAATGATATAAAATATAATACTGTAGCGTTTCCAAGAGGAAGTAATTTAGGGTAATGGCTTTAACTCCTCTTGACTAAAAATACAGCGACCTGCCAACCATTTAAAAGGGACTCTGTTACCATCAAGAGACACGTCCATCAGTTTCCATGAGCTACTGATAACCCTGACCTCTCGGAGATTTTTGATGTGTAGAGAAAACTGGATGATTTGGCTATTATTAATAAGCATTTGTGCAAAATAGAAACAGTCCTTGTGGAGCATGTAGCCAGAGGCCATTTGAAAGGGGATCTGGGTGATAATTATAGGATTCCATAAATGACATAACTAGGTTTTGGCAACTTTTTAGAAAAATTTGCAGACAGATATTGCATGTGTAGTAGGTTCACTAAATCATCCAAATTACTCATTTTATTCATGTTACAAGTAATGTAATATAACTACCCTATATTTTATAGATTTGGCATAATCAACATTATTTAATATACTTACATTCACATTTACACCCAACTTTTCTACTTATTTTGGGTGGAATTAAAAGAAGCTAATTTTTGAAGTTGAATGTATAAACATGTTATATGAATTCTGCACCCTTAAAGAAAAATATTTTCTCATAAAAACAAAAGTCAATCTTTTTAGAGTTTTTAACCAAGCAAAAATTGAATATTTATTTAAGACCTATTCTATGCTAGCTCCATGATTTGCAGATTCTTCATAGGAAAACATATTTTACACATAATCCTACTTGAAATCTTAGTATATGAAACAAGCCATGTATTTCATTAGTATATTCATCTTACAAATTTAATGTTTATAACTTCCGATTGTTACTGAATCATTCAATGGGAACTACGGGATTGCTTTGATAAACAGGGACATCTCTGAAATCACAGTTTATAGAGACAGTGGCACCAATCTACTCTTTAGCCCTGTGTTTTTATTTGGTTCTACATTATCCAGGAAACCTTGACATTAAACCAAATCTATGGCAACATTTAAATAACTACCCTGGAATGTCAAGAAAAACCTCACAAAATAGAGATATCTTACTATGGGATTTTCACCAGGATATGTTCAATGCACATCAGCAAAATACAAGTGTTGTCAAATGCTGGTGTCTCGCTCTCAGTTCAGTGAAACCCATGTCAGACGTCTGTTCTTCAGAACTGTCAGGTTATATACATTTGTGTTGTTTTATGCCACTGGTGGTCATTGTTACAGCAGCAACAGGAAACTAATGCACTCACTTCTGTCTGACTACCTTTTCCTATTGTTCTATTGGAAAGCAGAGAGTTAGCCTAATTTCTGCTCTGAATTTCTTCTGGGCCCAAATCTACCCAACAAGCCATCTACAAAACTGCCCCTGCTCCCTGAGGCGCTTTGGGGTCTCCAGCTGGCACAAAAGCAGCAGACACCTGCTCGTTGTCCTGGAGGAGGGGAAAGGCCTCGCCCACAGAGCTGTCCTCTCATAAACTCTAGTGCCTACTGCCTCCCAGCCCTGATGGCACCTTGCCACCAGCTCCTCCGGCATCTTGAAGGAAAGACCATCAGTTCAGCTTTGGGGTTTGCTTTTGCTTTAGTTCATGCGTCTAAATGACGCCACTTTAAAAGAGTGTGCGATTTTTTAAATCACCAACCACACCCTTCATCCTTCACTCTTCCTTCAGCTACGGATTCACTATTTAAATAGATTTACCGGCATTTCAGTGGGATTTGGGGAAGAAAACGAGGCAAATTCATGTGTTCAAGCTCTCATCCTGACTCAGAGTTCTGTATTATGCTGCTCTTTTTTTATATAAATATATATATATTTTTATTACATTTTGCCCTACTCTTTGGAGTCTACACTAGGGAATATCAGGAGGTTCGGCAGGGATTTTTATTGGTTTGCTGCGGCGACCAAGGGTTCCTGGTGCTTTCCCTCATTATCTGCCAGGCCTGGCATCTGTGATTGAGAACAGGTGCACCCGGAGCCCTGGCTTGGCCCACCACTTCGGTCTGCGTCAAATGAAAAGGGAGCACGTGTTCTGTGGGCTCTCGCCCCACCTCCCAATTCTCTTGCGCTGGAGAACTTTCCAAAATACTGGCAAGGACCTGGACTTGTGGCCGCCCAGCAGTCCCACATCCTGCCGCAGCCCCATGCACTTTGCAGCATAGGGACAGGAGGTTTTGATGTGGTTCTACTGGAGTCGTGTCTTCTGTGTCATTTCAGTTTAATCAACGCTCTTATAATCAGTGGATTATGGGTTTGTGGAGCTATCTTTTATTATTTTGACATGATTAAGTAATTCCTTGACATGACTGTCCATGGATGGAGACAAGCGCTCCCTTATTTCTAAGTCAGACACTGACGCTCTCCTTTTCATTTTTTTTTTGTATGTTCCTTTTGTTGTTATAATCATAAAGTGGGTAAATCAAAGATAGAGGTTAAAAGTTTGTGCCTAAATCATTAGCTCACAGGGAAGTTCAGATACGTTAACATAATCAGCAAGTTAGGATCTCTAGCCCATCTTTTTATAATCTGTTACCTTAGACATCTGTTTATTCCTTTTCACTTAATTTTACAGTTTAATCCTAAATTGCAGTGGAGGATTAAGGGGCTCAGTGCATGCCTACATGATGCTTTTGTGAATTCTGGGGTATTTTAATGATTGAAGGAAGAGTACTAGTAGTCTAGTCGATAAAATATGGTTTCTAATAATTATGGAAACAGACAGTAAGTGATACATTGTATCCAAGATACCACTTATATCCATTGTGGTATTTTGCTGTCTGCACCAAGAGCCCCAACTCAAAAGTGTGCCAAGCAGGGCCAAGGGAAACCCCTATGGAGACAGAAATGCAGAAATGCTTAGCAATACTTGGAAAAGAATGTACACAAGTAGTTCCACAATTCTGTCAGCAGAGAGGGGAGACCCACGTTTTTGAGCTGAATTATAGGAAAATTACGCCACAGGGAAAGGGAGTTGGCTCAGAGGGAGGGCCATGCAGATACCAGGCCTTCTGGCTGAGGACAGACAACAGGAAGACTAGCTGGGTAATTACATGTCTTCATTTCTCACATTACCGTCTATATATATAAAAGCCTAATGTGCAAATTGTCCCCTAGGGAGTTCAATCAGGAGACTGGGAGTTTGATAGTTTGCTATGGCATGCACTGACCACCAGGGGGCATCACAGAAGGAAGGCTCGAGCAGGCAGCTGGAAGGCCTCAATTGGCCCTGATCGCTAGCCAGGCCTGGGGAACCTACCTACCCTTGCAGAATCTTGTGCATTGGGCCTCTTGTTTATTTACAATGTCAAAAAACAAAAACAAAATACAACAACAACGTATCAGAAGGTAAAATTGTAAAACCACTCATCTTATGGAAAGAGCCTTTGCAAATATTATGGCTTTGTTGGTAAAGTAATTCAAGCCTACACACTAGCTGAGCTCAGGTATGTGCACCCCAAATACAGTTGACCTCTTTAAGCTTAGGCTAAGCATGTTCATCTTATTTGGGATGGCATTTTATTATTAAACCTCAAAATCCCATTATCATCATCATCAATAACATTTTTTAAAAATGTACTGAGGCACCATGAACAATCACTTCTCCTGAGTCAAGTAGAGGTTCCCCAATGGACAAAGACCCAACCACCCCCAACGGTATCAGCCTCTTGCCTAAAGGGTTCCCAGCAAACATTTGAAAGGAATGAGATGCCTTCCCGGGGTGGGCAGCTGGGAAAGAGGAAAGAGATGGATCCAGAGAAAGACTGGACCATCCTGATCCTGTTCTTCGGGCCCTTGATTGAAGGCATTACGTTTTATTTTATTAACTTCTCTCTTGCCCTTCAGACGTTGAGGGTGCTCCCTCCAGGGCCCCCTCAGAACGGCCCCGGGGAGCCTCGGAGCAAAGGTTGGGACTCACAGCTGGCTGTGATTACGGGGATTGGGGGAGATCAGTGCTTGATTAACTTTCAGCTGCTGTTGGTTTGCCTCAGTTCCTGCAGGAGAATGAATCTGTAGGTTCGAGTAAATGTTGGATCTTAATGGATACCAGATACGCGGAGCCCACCCAGACCACCAAGAGTTAGCAATCCCTTTCCTCGCATTTAAATGGTACAAATGAATTCATTCCTCCTGACCCAGTGGCCCAAAACCTCTCTCCCTCACTCTTTTCTCCCACGGAGTTGCCTTTACGATGCCTTCTGTTCCAAGGATGTGTACGTTCTTTAGAGTAAGGTCCAGGTCTTGGTATTTATACTTTCGGGAGTTTGAATTTAATGCCTTCAGAGAGTTGGCTAGGTGAGTAACAATACATTCTGTCCCCTTTCTGTTAATGTGTGGTCCGTGTACATGAAATTATCTCAGCTCTACAATGGATCGTCTCCACTCTGCACTTCTATTGAACAATAGAGATTGATGCGCCCTCTTTCCCCCCTTCCCTCAATGATTTATGTCAAACATATTTCTTGATAGCATTCCAAGGAATTAGGTCATTACATATTTTTACAAGAACCCATGTATTGGGATCCTTGCAACCTTCATTTTATTGTTAAGTTTCATAACAAGGAAGTGTTCTTCATCCAACCCCTTCCTTGCTAACTAGATATACTTATTCTTGTAAAAGGAGAAATTCACTCTGAAAAGAAAACTTTGCACAAATGTGATACACACATATTTGCTTCAATTCAAGAGCCTTGCATTTTTCTGATGTGCTATTATGACAGCAATGATGTGGAGCCCCACGCTGTTTACTATCAGAGCCCTGTAAATAAAAATAGAGTACTAATCCACATTAAAAAAAAAATCAAACAGGAAGGTTCCTAACAAGCATGCAAATCACTTCCTTTTGTAGAGTCTAATTACAGGAAGTAGTAGGGGAAAAGCTGAGCAAATGCAAAGCTTATTGAAATGCTTGCTTATGCATCTCCCTGAGAATGTCAACTGCATGAAGGAGGTACATTTTCTGTTTGGGACTTCTTAAATTTGTTATGATCAACTGCTTTTAGATTCATACGTGCATCTAATTCCCTCCCAAAATTTTTATTGGCCTTGTACTAACACAAATACCCAGAGCTACGTGTTCCTTAGGAAATCATATAATATTTACCAGATGCAAGCATCATCCTGTGGATCTGAGCTTCATCACCAATATCAGACCAATGAGTGTAGATCTATGTAGATCTCTTTCTCTCTCTCTGTAGTGCGAGCTCTCTCTTCCTATCTCCATCTCCATCATCTCTATCCCTCTATCTCTATGTCTATCTCTCTACATATCAATTCCTTGTGTTTCCACGGTAGTTAACTCTATCTCACTTACTGTGTGTGGCAGCTGAGCTTTAAAGTTAGAAGGTGAGACTCTCTCTGGGCCGAACAGTGGCTTCCCTGTGGGACCTGGCCTACTTTCCAGTCTATGGCCTTTAATATGCTGAGTGCATCGCCGACAGTAAAGCCCAGAAGTGACTGAGTGCATAAGAACTGAAACTTTGTTCCTCTTACTCCCCTGAGGAAATCAAGGGGAGTAAGAGGGACAAAGTATGCTTCTTTCTGCCCTGTCTCTGCTAGAAAGACCCTTATACAGATGCATCTGCTCTCAGTATGTACATCTAGGACCTAAGTCACCTTACTGTGTTTGGGACTTACAGAACACAGGTCCCATACAATGATGCTCCTGTGGTTACAATCCATCCCGTCATTAAACCTATAAGTCTGAAGTAATTAATATAAATCATGTTCTATACTCATGAGTCAAGCAATATGTAGAGAATAGTCAGCCAGCACCTAAGATTGTTAGACACAGATGATGAAGTCTAATAAAAAGACACTTTAAAAAGAAAAAATGAGTATTTATCGCCCCCAGTCGTGCCTCTTTCCATCGCCATTTATCACACAATACAATATACAGATGATCTATTATAGAATTGGACACCTTAAACCTATAACATATTATTAACCAATGTTACCCCAATAAATTAAAAACAAAAATTTTTTTAAAGAAAAAAATCGCAAAGAAGATATACTAAAAATCAGAAAATGATCTCAATGCCCAAGGATCCAGTTTGGGGAAAAGCAAAGGACATGCCAATGAAGCCTGGTTATCATATACCATCAAAGTGACCATGGGCAAATAGTTCATTCTTGAGAAAAGAGGACATTCCTTATTAACTTTCTGAAGAACTACAATCTTGAACAAGGTTCTATAAGGAGCAATCCGTTGGGTTATTTGAGCCCAACAGGAAGTTGTCAACCTCTCTGTTTCCTTGGAAACGCTGTGTTGTGTGCTCACTGTGGTGTGGGCCTCACAACCTTCATGGTGCCTATCCCCTCATGTCTGAGAGCTCCTGCTCCCCATTTCCCTGTCCTCATTAGACACCTTCAGGGTCACTGGCACGCGGTGGTGTGTTTATTGAAATAAAGGTCTAGCATGAATGTGTTACGGCGTTTGAATAACTTTCTCCTCCCCCAGGATCTGGCTAAGGGAGGAGGTCGGTTGCCAGAGGCCCTGGCTCAGCTGGGGGCAGCGTCTGGAAGGAGCTGGGTTATCTTTGCACTGGAGGGTGTCCTGGCCCAGTCTCCCTGTTGTGAGCTCCCCTTGGCAGATGGTCCTGATCCAGGAGCTTTCATCCACCTTAACCTCACTTTTCCTCACAAGCAGCTCGGGGAAGCTGGGAGTTTTTCACCAGCATCTGGAGCTCAGACACACACCTCCTGGTGCAGTTGTGCCCGGGAAGGTCCTTCACTGCTTCATGGTGCATATCTCCTCCCTGCCCCAGGTCTGGAAGCAAAACCAAACATCACCTCTTGGAATGAAATCTGCAAATAAAAACAAATTAACTCACCTTGCCACCGGCCCCCTCCCTGCCCTCGGAGGTCTGTGTAAGCCCCGTGTGCCCTTTAATGTTCTGTTTTACAGCTTTGTGTGCTGAACGCTTCAGACGGCCACCACCCTCAGAGCAGGGGCCGGGTGTGCGGTTCAACTTCTTCATTAATCATAATGGAGAGCCGGCTCCCAGGACCCGGGCCCGTGGGCCGCTTCTCAGCTTGCAGTCCTGCTTCTTGCAACAAACAGGCTGCAAACCTGTGTTTACTTTATGTGTCAGATACGGTTAGCCTCCAACGGGGCCTCTCCTGTGAACTGCCCGGCAAGTTCAGCACAGTCAGGGTCGGGTTTCCCTTCCATGCGGGAAGGGACAGCAGGTCTGGACATTTAAATGATGGTGGAGCTTCCCTGTGAGCCATCTGTGTCCTGTGTTGGGTGTTTCCTTTGGGGCTGTTCTAAGTCAAGGTCGAGACAACAAAGTGTCGAGGAGGTGTTTTGATGAACTTTCAGGCTCAGTTTTTTGGGAGTCACAAGGTTGGTATCTGTGTCATTTCCTAATATGTGGATTTCTCTCTTATCCTGGAATGAAACCATAAGGCTCTCCTCCTCCTCCTCCTCCTCCTCCTCCTCCTTCTCCTCCTCCTCCTCCTCCTCCTCTTTCTCCTCCTCTTCCTCCTCCTTCTTCTTCAATTTAATATATTAGAGCAGTGGTTGGAAAACCGCGACTCGCGAGCCACAAACAGCTCTTTGGCCCCTTCAGTGTGGCTCTTCCACAAAATACCATGGCCTGGGTGAGTCTATTTTGAAGAAGTGGTGTTAGAAGAAATTTAAGTTTAAAAAATTTGGCTCTCAAAAGAAATCTCAATCATTATACTGTTGATATTTGTCTCTGTTGACTAATGAGTTTGCCGACCCCTGTACTAGAGGCCCTGTGCACAAAGATTCCTGCAAGAATGGGCCCTCCTTCCCCTGACTGCCCGCACCACTTTCACTCTGGCCGGAGCCGCCTTTTCGCTCCACCCAGAGCTGTCTTTCTGCCTTCCCACACTGCCTAGAGGCCTGGAGCAGCACCTGTGTATGCAAATTAACCTGCCAAATTTGTTGGGTTAATTTTCATACTAACTCCTGATTGGCTGTTGGGCACCATGAAGGTATGGTCAATTAGCATGTTGCTCTTTTATTAGTGTAGATTTTTAGAGATAGAAAAGAAAAGAGAAACAATGATGAAAGAAACATCATTGATGAGCTGCCTCCTGCACACACACACACAAACACACACACACCCCTTTACTGGGAATGGAGCCCACAACCTGGGCATGTGCCTTGACCAGGATTCAAACTATGACCCCTTGGTTCCTGGATCAATGTTCAACCACTGAGCCACACTGGACAAGCATACGATTCTTCTTGAATCAGATTCTCTTTCTATCCTTTCTTTTCAATTACTCAAGTCATTTCTCACCTCTGTGGAAGCTCTGACTCATACAAAGCCAACATCCTGCAGCTTTCCATGTTCTCTGGTTATGTCACATGTTTTACTTCCCTCCCATCAGACAATATACCAAGAGCCTTTAGTTCAGAAAATTCTCGGTGTGAGTTTAGCCAGAGAAAGGGAGGATCTCTAAATTGTATACATACTTCCCTGGTAATATTTTAGGTGTAGAGGTAAAGGATCCTGAAGTTCAAGGATTTTCCTGTTTTCATCAGACAACTTTCTAGACAGAATGTGCACCGAGAATGACATGTAAGCATTTGTATTTAGTAGTTCCAAATAGGCCCTGGCCAGGTAGCCCAGCCAGAGGAGTGTCATATGCCAAGGTTTTGGGTTCGATTCCTGGTCAGGGCACATAGAGGAAGCAACCAGTGGGTGCATAAATGTGTGGAAAGGCAAGCCCACGTTTCTCTAAAATAATGTAATTAAAATTAAATAAAACAAGAGTTCCAAATGAAGGCCCTTCTACCCTAAAGACTCTGATGCAGGGACAATACTTTTTATCCCTCTGATCCAGTGACTCTCCATGGGAAGGTTTTACCCCTGGGGATAGTAAACAATGTCCAGAGACATTTTCAGTTCACACAGCTGGGGAGAGGGTTGCTGAATGCTTCTATTGGGGAGTGGCCCGTTAATGTTCTGTTTTACAGCTTTTTGTGCTGCTAAACGTTCTACAGTGCAGAAGACCCCCTCTGCCCCTAAACAAAGAACTTTCTGGGCCTGAATCCGACTCCCTTGTGCGGAGCCTGAGGAACGCTGCTTGAGTCTATGCCGAAATTCAGTGGTTTGCTCAATAACTGGTGAGGAATAAAGATGTGGAGAAGATAAAGGTTCTGAATTAAAATCACCACTCAGCTCTGCTCTGTAGAGCTCCCTTATTCATCTATTATTAACTCATTAATTAATTAATTCTCACTGGAATATATTTTTCCATTGATTTTTAGAAAGAGTGGAAGAGAGAGGAAAAGATGGAGAGAAACATTGATGTGAGAGAAACACGTGGAATGGTTGCTTCCTGCAACCCCCCCAACCAGGGCCCGGGCTGGGGAGGAACCTGCAACCAAGGTACATGCCCTTGACCCAAGTCAAACTGGGGAGCCTTTGGTCCACAGGCCAACACTCTATCCACTGAGCCAAACCTGCTAGGGCCCTTAATCATTCTTTGATGCACCATCTCCCCTGTCTGCCTAGACTTCTGTGACATGCTATTTCCTCCTGCCATCCCTCACTTCCTCTGCCGGGCCTGCTCCAACCCAGGTCTGTTAGATCCATTTCACTCATGGCCCACGCCTGCACAGCCCTCAGTCTCCAACCTGACAGCCGGCCGAGCTGGGCGACCACAGAAATGGGATCGATAGATGACCTGCATTCAGGAGCAGCAACAGTCGCCGCCACCTATTCCCAATGTGAATGTCAGCCCATGGCGTTCGGCAGCCGTCCCACCTCATGCCAGGCCCTGTTGATACAAGTGCGTTTGCTGTAATGCAGTTCAACACAATCCATTTTCTCCTCTGGTTATAACTGGCAATAATTTTGCAAGTTCCCAGCTACCGTGGAATCCATTTGGGGCAGGCAAAGAAAGCAAACAGGCTCCAGTATGAAATGTAATTGTGGTCACCACATGTGAAACAGGTTAGCTACCAACTTGTCTTGGGAGCCCGACTCTGGTTTTCAGACGCTCGCTGTCGCTGAAACCAAGTGGGTTTCACTAATATGAAATGGAGACAATGATCTGGGCATTGCATTGAAAGGAAAATGGCTTTTTCTTTTTTTCTGGAAGCAGTCAGATGATGGAGACAATGTGATTCCTAAAATAGATTTCCAGCGGGTGCATTAGCATTTTCAGATTATTTATCAGAGAGATGGAGAGAAGCACACTCCATGGCCAGGTCTGGAAATGTGACTAGACAAAGCTAGTTAATGTTGACATGCTGTATACTAACACACGAATGTTCTGTGTGCACTACCCACTCAATCATTCCAGTGACCCTAGGAGGCACACAGCTATATCTTCATCTTTATAGTTAAGGGCACTGATGTTCAGAGAGGCTGAGTAACTCCCAAGACCGCATAGAAAAAGAGGCTTAGCTGAATATTAGAAGGAACCTAGACTACATCCTGAAGTTCATTAAGATTATGGAAACATTTTAAACAGAGCTTCGAACATTCAAACACATTTGACATCCTGAGATGTCCCTACAGCTTTAACAAGAAATGAAGTATATAAAAAAAAATCTTCAATAGTGTCAAATTATCACCACTTTAAAATTCTGTCCCTCCCTCATGTTATCTTTCCATTAATCAGCGTCATGAAAATATAATCTGTCTCTCGAATTTATAGTTCTCCCTCATCCTAGCAAAAGCAGGTCATCTACTATTTTAAGGTCTTTTCAGGGGAGGTTAGTGTTCCAACATGAATGTGTTCAACGCTGAGCCATGTGGTAGCATCTCATTTAATGTTGGGTTTCTCAGTATAAACACTTCATTGTATCCTGAGGGGGAAGTCCTTGGCCAGTTATGTGAACATGACCCCAGGAGGAAAATGTTTCCAGGGGCAGAGAAGATAGTCTGGAAAAATAAATAAGGAGAAGTCGAGGTACTTAGAGCGACTACAAGTTTCTTTTCTTAATCGTACTTAATTCATCTTACAAGTAAACTATATTTGCACAAGGAAAGCGCACGTTTTATTTAAGTAGACCAATTTGCAAAGAGCCCTGTACATACATCTGTAACCTACTATAAACACGAACACACAGAGGCCTTTTACACGTATTGTTTTTTTATATATTTTCATTTCATATCAAGGATTTCTACTGACGTCAATGGCAGTCTCCGGACTGGAAGGAATCGTAAAGATTTAACAGGCGGTGGGTGAGAGGATTTTAGCTCATTCACTGGGGGGAAAAAATCCTGCACAAGTGATTTCACCCGGGAATCCTAACTTAGGAAATTTCACCATTTCAATCTTTATGAGTGGGAGAAACAATATCAGTAATAAGAATAAGTGAATGAGGCTTACGGTTGCGGACACTTGGATGTTTTTGTTGGGTGGAAGCTTATAATAAATTACTTCCTATCCCAACCTAATATAGCATATTTCCATTTCCAAATAGTCTTTCCCAGAACTTCCACAGGTATGCAGGGAAACAAAAGCGAGGGTACACGAAAAATTTAGTTATAAATTCACATTTTTACTGACCCTTAAAAATTAGCCTCCTTCAAACGACTTTCCCATTACAAAACTAGCATTTCTTGCTGTTCAGTCTGCCAGCATTTTTCCAGAGAGTTCCTCAGAAATTGTCAGATGTTAAAAGTATCCACGAGATGTTTGGCTATGATAATCCGCATTATATGTAGGATTTGTACTTTCATAATAGGGAGGGGGGGTATAATAATAGAACCTTGTTAATCACGAATATCTTAGCCCTGGCCAGGTGGCTCAGTTGGTTGGAGTGTTCCATACACCAAAAGGATGTAGGTTCCATCCCTGTCCCAGGCATGTATGGGAGGCAATCAATCAATGTTACTCTCTCACATTGATTTTTCTCTCACTCACTCTCACTCTTAAAAAAGAAAAAAAGAAAATCAATAATAATAATAATTAAAAAAAAAACAAAAAACATATCCTCTTGCCCTAGCTGGCTTGGTTTAGTGAATAGAGCATCAGCCGGCTGAATGAAGGGTCCCAGGCTTGATTCTGGCCAAGGGGACATGCCTGGGTTGTGGGCTCAGTCCCCAGTGGGGGAATGTGCATGAGGCGGCAGATCAAGGATTCTCTCATCGATGTTTCTATCTCTCTCTCTCTCTCCTTCTCCCTTCCTCTTTGAAATCAATAAAGAAATATATTTTAAAAAAACATATCCTCAGGCAAGAAATTAAAATAATAATAATATCTTAGACCTTTCTGGTTTAGAAATAGTCTTTTCTACACAATTTAGCCTGTGGTAAGAAAAAAATTAGATTTTCTCTCCCAACTTCTTCAAAGTGTCCCCACCTGTGTACTGGCACAGGGGATCACCTCATTGACCCAAATAGATCAGCAAAAGGGCCTCCGGTAACCTGTGCCAAGGGCCAACCTAACACTGTTTATGCTCTTTTCAGGGGGCGGGGTACGGCCAGCACAATCCATCAAAACCTTCCCCATTTCTGATCTGAAAAGCAATCCAAAGTATTTCCCACTCTCCCATGAACGCAGGTCCTGTTGGAGTCTTCCGATGGGAAATCTGTATCAGCACCGGTGCTCTCTAGTCATCCTAACAATGCCCAGGCCTGCTTTTGTGTACGGGAGGGGGGACAGAGGCAAGTAAATCTGGGTGCCTTTATGCTTCTGACACCTCTGGAAATGGCTGGTCCAGAGCGGCTGTGAAGGGGTGCTTCTACAGTAGAAGAAGCAAAACCTGATGACTCAGGGCAGCCACACCACCGGGGACCTTGGGAGCAGGAGGGAGGCATCTGCCTTTGGAATGGACATGGGTCTGTGGGTGAAAGGGGGGCTTCAGTTCCTTGTGTGGAATCCCTCGTGCCCACGGCTGCTGAAGAGCAAGCCTGCATCACTCTTCATTTTGTAAAAAGCAGTGTTTCCCCTCAAGTCCTGGGTGGGGATGAAGGCAACTAATCTCACAAGCCTGGGGTTCCAGACTCTTCCCCCTTTACCTCGAAGGCCTCCCCTCCCCATTCCACAATGAGTTGTACATCCGTTGTTTCGCCACCAGTGTATTGGATCCCGTGGAAGATGAATGGCTTTGACTTAGAAAATTAAACAATGGCACCACCAAAGCAGAGCGCAGAGCACAGCCTCAGTGCGCTGAGGAACTGCCTCCCTGTTCCTGCATCTGAGACCAGGCTGGCGCTCCTGGCCATCCGCTCAGATTTGCTGGAATTCTTTTGATCACTGGTGCTGCTTTTTCAGAGATCGGAAATTGTGGCCATTTGTCTTTCATGGATTTCTTTTCAGCAGGGGGAGGTGCTGAGTCTGAATACCCACCTGGACCGGTGGGAAGATGTGGGATGGGTCTTGGTCCTGTCACTTGGTGCCTATTTAGACCTGGCATCCAGGGCTGTCATTCCAGATCCTGCTTTTCTCATTGGCAAGGTGGAAATCTTAGGATAGGTAAGAAGATGCAAAATCGTAATGTGCTAGTACGTGGTTGGCAAACTGCGGCTCACAAGCCACATGTGGCTCTTTGGCCTCTTGAGTGTGGCTCTTCCACAAAATAGTATAGTCTGAGCTAGTCTATTTTGAAGAAGTGGTGTTAGAAGAAGTTTAAGTTTTTAAAAAAGTTGGCTCTCAAAAGATATTTCAATCGTTGTGCTGTTGATGTTTGGCTCTGTGGACTAATGAGTTTGCTGATCACTGTACTAGAAGAACTTTAAAACTTTAACGTGGGCCAAATATGAAAGGAATGAGATTGAGATAAACTCTTAGCAAACTTATTACTATGATACACTATTTCAAGCCACAGAATCTTATTTACTGAACGATGCGAGTCAAACACAAAATGCAGTCAATGTCACCAAGGTCCAATGTTCCAAGGAATATTACTCATTAGCACAGAGGCATTCACTCTTTAATGGACACAGAGTGGCAACTGACACGATTCCACTTCAAAATTCCATCTTGTGTGCTAGGAGACACAACCTGAGTGAGGACTGCATCCTCCCATCACTTGCCACCGATTGGCATCATCTGAGAACTCAACTGCCAAAGAGCTAACTTGTTCAACAACTAACAGAATCTCTGGAGAGCAGCGGTGGGGCTCCCCACTCCTCACTCGCAGCACACAGGGAACTCCCATTCTGTCTGGCTGCCAGGGTACACAGCAGGCAGCAAGAATCAGGGACCACTGGTGGTGGCTCTTTGTGATGGTGGCCGGGTCCCTGGAGGGCACAGCACATTCTCCACAATGGGCACCTTAGGGTAATATTCAGTTGACTTGATGACTCTCCCACATGCAGCCCAGTCATGAACTTGCTCACCAGACATTGCAAGGCTGCTCTATGCAAATTTCCCAGACTTCTGACAACTGAGAACATCACAGTTCTCATTCCAGTATACTCAAAAGGCAAACCAGAGGTCTTCCAAATCCCTCAGACTAGCCTTCTTAGTTATCGGAATGGCTGACTGGCATGGTATCGCAGTGCTCACGTTCCAGTCACCTTTATTTTACCTAATAATGGTCCCAACGAGCAAGAGTAGTAATGTGGCGATCAGGATATGCCAAAGAGAAAAGGGGGAGTGCTGGTGACATAGGACCATGAGGTCAACCATAGCCTAAGGCCAAGTCGCAATGCCCACGTCATTCACCTCATTCCATTTCATAACACAGACACTGTGTCATCTCCAGCATCACAGGGAGAGTAGAGTACAGGACAGTAAGCTATCTTGAGAGAGAGACACCATCCATATCACTTTTACTACAGTCTGTTATAATGACTCTCTTTGATTATTATTGTTAATACTAATATTGTTGTTAATTTCTTACTGGGCCTAATTTATAAATGAAACTTTACTATATATATATATATGAAAGACAGAATATAGAGTCTGATATGATCCACTGTTTCAGGCATCCACTGGGGACTTTGGAATGTTTCCATGGGGGTAATTGGAATTTAATTGGAATTGAATTATAACTGGGCCATTATAATTGGAATAGTTCAGAGAGGTACACAGGTAGAAGGGCCAGAGAAAGATGAATCTGTGCTTAGCATGAACAAATGGTTTAAGGCCTCTGATGAGGAACAGCTTGCATGTAAATTCCCAGAAATACTTTGAACTGATTTATGTCTGCTACAGCCTACTGAGGGGAAAGGAAGTGAAAGGAAGAGCTGCCAACCCTAAAGTGTCTCACCTAAATACTGGTGACATGGTAAATGTTTTCCCTGGTATTTTTCTAGAACCCCAAAGAATCTATTTGAATAGAAAAATAATAGAAGAGCCTGACTTACACCTGTGGTTTGGTGGTTTGGAGGTTGGAGAGAACATCCCTCTCCATACAAGCAATTTAGGTTAAAAGGCATTTAAGCAGATGCAAGCTGGACTCTGGATTCCGTGGCTCTGGGGTTCACTCGCTAATCGTTTTTTTATAGCGTATCTCCTCCAGATATCCTTCCGTCAGTCCCGTTGTGAAAGCAATCCATTCTGACCATATTTTTAGGGGAAATAAAATAAAGACTCAGGAGGCTCTTAATAAAATGCCATTGCTAAGACTTATTAAATAAGCAAGACAAAGACAACCAACCAAGAAAAAAATCCAAGATTTCAATGTGGACAAGAACACAGGCCCAATGCCAGGAAAGCTATGAACATAATTTAGAGAGAATCAGATAGTACCTGGACCAGTAGCATTTAATCAAGCAATTAAATATCTGGGTAAATTCCATTTAAAAATGGAAGTGAAGTAGGTTAGGGGTTTAGCTTTAATTCTGGGCCTTCGCTTCACAAGGTCAACCCACTTGGAGGGCAGGCACTTGGCATCTCAATCTCCATAACGACGGTCCTCATGAGCTCATTTGCAGGGAGTATCAGGGGACTCAGTATCTTGCAAATCAAAAATCTCTGTCATCAGGGAGCATCAGGCCAGTGAGAGGGCATCTCAATATTCCTGAAATGAGCTTGTTGTTTCTATAAGGGACCAATCACTTCTAATTCTGAAATTTGTGAGAAGTGATATAGGTATGCAAAGTTAATCATACCCATAGTATGAACCATTTTGTGTAATAACCTGTACTAGAATCTAGAGTTTCTGTAAGATTAAAGCAAATTTCATATTTTAGATAATTTAATAAAGGAGTCTTGAAATTCAATGCAAAATAAATAATTGAGTAGCTAAGCTTAGAAAGGAGATTTTTTTTTAATGGATTCATTTTATTTCTTTAATATATTCAGAAGTTACAACCCCTATTTCCTGGACTAGAGATAACAGTCATGGAAAGACGTGCTAAGGTGGAAGACATCCCCCAGGGAGTGGGAAAGACACTAATAGCTCAGTTAAAATAAAATGGATGTAGCTGCAGAGAAATTAAGCAAAAAAGAAGCTAAAGACAATCACCTCAGAATTTGGAAAAGAAGAAATAAATGAAAGCTGAAGAATAAAACTAATAAAGAGAAAGTAAAGAACATGCAAAGCAAAAGCAATACACAGAGAAAACATAAAGAAAGAAAAGAAAAAAACAGATCTTTACACTTAAAATTAATGTATTAAAGAGTCACAGCAAATTCTAAGAAAAGATCATGAAAAGCTACAGAAAAACAAATATTTAATTTTAAAGCTAAATCCTTTGAGCAAACAGGTTTGTGGCTTAAACTATTGCTTAGGCATAATAAAAAATTTAAAATTTTCAGAACTACAAGAGCTCAGCATATATGGAACCCAATTACCCTTGCTGAATGAAACATTCTAGCCAATTGGAAAATAAATAAAAACAAGTAATCTAATGCTTACATATGATAGAAATGATGATAAACAATGACACTGCTAAAATACAGTAGTACAAGTAGTCATCAATGTCATTATGACATATCAAGAAAATGTACAAGTAGTTAATTATTCAAAGAACATGCAACATGGGAATGTTGTCTGTGGAAAAAAAAAAAGGAAAGAGCTTACTAGAATACACACACACACACAAACACACACGCACACACACACACTAGAGGTGCTGGGTGCACAAAATTCGTGCATGGGTAGGGTCCCTAGGCCTGGCCACCAATCAGGGCCAATGGGGCCTCCCTTCATTCCTCACCACCCCCCGGTGGTCAGCGCACAGCGCACATCATAGTGAGCAATTGGTCTCCCATTTGAACTCCTGTGGGGACAATTTGCATATTAGACTTTTATATATATTTTTTCACATTATAGAAAATATAAACAAATTTATCCTCATTAAGTATAGAGAGATAAATGGATATTATACTCTATTTACCTGAATATTGGGTTACAAACAACAAAATCCAGCTCTGGTTAACATACAAGTGAACAAGGGCGTTACTGCCAGGGTTGTAGGTAGCTCTCCTAATTGACAGGGAGGTTGTAGAAAAAGATTCAGGTAGAGACCAGACAAGGAAAATTGTAGCCCATATCATGACACTGAGACAAGAGTTGTATGCTTTTATCACAACCATCATCCTTGCATTTGCCAGCTTGGTTGGCATCACTGCTCCTAAAACATGACTAGCTGTGGGGTCTTAATCTCCCCTTAACCACTGAGAATAAACTTTACCTGAAAATACACCATGAGAGAGTGATCAAATGTGCAAAGCCTTCGGTAGGGACATCGAATCCCCTCTCCTAAGGACATTTGCTTGTCCACTAGCTGCCAGGAGGACTCAGCCACCGTCCTCTTAACCCCACCTCTCCCATGACAAGGATGTCCTGTCCATAATTAGCAAAGGGTGAAAGGATAATTGTCCACTCCAGGAAAATACAAAGACAAATATACACTTACTTCCTCACATTTTAATGGGCTGTGAATTGGAGCCCTTTGCTAGAAAAATGGAAAAGCCTTGGCCTAGGTAATCATATATATGAAAATGAAATGTGATCTTTCATATATTTCAAGGCTTCAGAGCAGCAGAAAAGGCAACTGTTCCAGGCACGATGTTCAAAGTCAGAATGAGATCTCTCATTTTCTCTCCAGCAATCCTAGGACGCGAGGCGAGGACCACAGTCACACCTCCATTTGGTATGACGACCAAATGTGGTAGAGCAGAAATGAATGCTTATGTCCTTAATATAATGAGGCTTCAGATTCAGGTTAACCTAAAATGACTGTTTTCCCAGTGAATTTTACCTAAATGTCAAAAGTTGTGTGCCAGGACTAGCTCAACATATTTTCATTGCCACCCTGATCTGGCCCAGAGACAAGAACATAACTTATAGGGGTTCCAGTTGCAGTAAACTCACAGTGGATCGCTTTTATTTTTACAAGGATTTCCCTGCCAAGTCCTAAAACATGGAAACTTCTATTAGCAAGCGCGCGTCGGCACGCCGGGCAAGCGGTTTGGGTCCTCCTTGACTCCTGCTTCTCCACCTTTGGAAATTAAAAATGGCCCAGCGTTTCCACGGCTCAAAATATTATTTTTATTCCTTTGCTAAACCTTCACATCCAGGATGTCAAGGTTGTAGTTCTCTAGTTCCCTTTTCTATTACTTAGATGATGTTACAATCACACTACACCTTTCTTCTCTAAGTCAATGAGCAACCTCGGGAGTCTCATTTCCAGGATGTATCTGTTCTCTTCAAATGTTGGTTTTTATCCTGAGGCCAAACACCAGGGGGAAAAAAATGTCTTCAAAGTGGAGAATTTTCATGTTTTTGGTGATTGTCAAAACTTCTTCTTCTTCTTCTTCTTCTTTTTTTTTTTTTAATATATTTTGTTGATTTTTTTTTACAGAGAGGAAGGGAGAGGGATTGAAAGCCAGAAACATCGATGAGAGAGAAACATTGATCAGCTGCCTCTTGCACCCCCGCACTGAGGATGTGCCCCCAACCAAGGTACATGCCCTTGACTGGAATCGAACCCGGGACTCTTCAGTCCACAGGCCAGTGCTCTATCCACTGAGTCAAACCAGCTTCAGCTGTCAAAACTTCTAAAAATTATTTCAACTCATGCTAGGACCATGGACCCAGCCTACTTATCTAAAAGTGCGATGTTTCAGAAAGGAGGCTGAATACCAGGTATTCCTTGGTCAACAAGAACTTAATGTATTTATCTATGTGCCAGGCACACCTCTGGGCACGGGAAACACAGTCAGTCAAACTTCTGCCCCTGCACAGCTTCCATTTCAGTGGGCAGAGACAGAAGGTAACAGACAACCAGCTTAGAGAGCAGGTCACAACATGATCACTGATGCACAAGGAAGTGGGAGCCTGATTGGAAGATAGGGCTTTGCAATTCCCTTTGAGCCGAAGGTCTGACTTTGAACATGTCTTTAACACACAGACCTGAAGAATGGGAGAGATGATGGCTACCTGTCTGGGTAATGAGGTCTTTGGTCAGAGGAAATAGCCTGTGGACAGACCCCAGTGTCCAAGGACCAGAAAGGGACCAGTGTGGCAGTGAATGAACACAGCAGGCAAATGATGATGATGATGATGATGTTGATGATGGTGACGGGACTGAAATGAGCCCTGACTCATAAAATGGCCTTAGGTGCCTTTTGTATTTAACTCAACAGAGAAAGGAAAAGCAGTCTCCGTAGCATCCATCCACTTAGCATAGAAGTCCTCAGAACCAAGGTGCTCTGGGGAGGAGGGTAGAAGTACCACTGAGATGTCTCAAAGATTAGTTGCTCACCAAAAGTTTTAGTATTTTAAACTTCCACCAACAGTTAAGCAAATCACTGTTTTTTTTCTAAACTTGTTTTAAATAGGTATGATAGTTCTTTTACCAGTTGGATGGGAAAAAAGAACTCATTGCTAATTTCATATGTATTCCTTATTACCAAGTTTGATTCTTTAAAATTTTTTTATTTCCAATGTTTATTTTTTTCCTGTGAATTGCCTCTTCATGTCTTAATGAAATTTTATTATCAGGAGGCAGACTAATTTTTAACTGACTTTTTGGTTGTTACTGACACAGTAGGAATTCATAATTTTATAGGCATTAATAATTCATTGCCACATACGCTGGAAAATTTTTCCTGGATTTGTCTTTCAAGGATCACCCTGGTTTTTGTTTTCTGTTATTTGCTTGTTGTATAACCAAAATATTGTATAACCAATTCAGTTAGAATAGCCAGAAATGAACATTCCCTTTGTACTATTTTATATAACGATATTCTTAAAAAGAACTTTCCAGTTAAAATTTATTTTAAAACATTACCTACATTTCCTTAATTCCACTAAAGTTTTTATATTTACATTAAACTACTTTGTACATTTAACAAGGTTGGAATTCATTTTAGAAAATTTTGTATTTATTTACATTTAATAGAGTTAAGTTATTGTTAAAGTCTTAGTGCTCATGACCAGAATAGTATTCCTTCACCACATTTTAGGGTGGATTATATCACTAATGTTATATTAATATGCATTTCACATTTAACAAATATAATTATGCGTATGTATGCACATGCATATAAAACTACAGATGGATATACATACACATATTTATATTTTATATTTGGTATATATATATATATATATATATATATATACACATACATATTGTGTATATATATATATATATATATATATATATATATATATAATGTTATCTATTCACCAAATATTTTTATTAGTCTTGAATAATTTTTACCAAAATATGATTTTTAAAATATAACAAAAATAAAATAAATATACAGATAAAATTATAACTTAAATTTTTGCAGTCAATGTAGCTAACTAAAAATTTATGTTAGATGTTCTGAGTTTAACAAATTTGAGGAGAATTTTTTTTTTTTTTTTACAAATCTTATATAAATAGGTTAGTTTTGTGGTCTATTTCAGGATTTAACCTAAAGAAATATAAAGTTAAGATAAATGGACCTAATTACTTAAAATGATATATTCTGTTCTTTTATTTTTAAAGTTGAATATCTACTTTATGTCATCCTATTTAATAACATAAACAGACATCACTGAACTCTTTAGCAAAATAAGACCCATTACAATTCATTTTCCAGAACTCAAACTTAAGTCATGTTTACTTTTCAGGTTCCTATGTAAATTGATTTTCAAATGGTGATATTTTCATTCCTAATAATATCCTGATATGTTTTGCAAAATCTGCCTGCTCTGTAATGTAAAGATGGCTGTTGACTTCATCGTGTGCTGAGGAAATTTCAGGAATGTACAGAAAAGAGTCTCAAACCGTTACCTAAATGTACCCACTCTCAAAACCACAATTAAAATCAGAATAACCTCAGATAACATGATTTTCCCCCGTTAGTTGCTATTTGTCAGAATTATACCAAAATGAATTCTAAAGTGAAAGACAGCATGGCTCTCTGCCAAAAAAAATTAAAAATATGAACAATAATTTTCATTCTGTTTAAAAAAAAAACAAAAAAAAAACCTCTAATAAAATACACAGATCCCGTAACTTACAGTTCCCTCGCCATCGTATCTTAAGTTAATAAACACATAAACCAGGTCGAAACTATTTCTCCGTGAATATTTGCTCACATCGTTTCCAAGAGAGCAGGCATACATATCAGTCTCTGCAGAAAGAAACGGTTTCTTTGACTACGTCCTTGCAACTTAAAAAAAAAAAGCCATATTACCAAGACTGGCTTGCACATCCTGTCCATTGTTTTTTCTGTCCTCTCTTAGCCCTGCATTTCAAATTAAGCCCGAGGACTAAAAAAGAAGAAGCGGAGAAAAAAGCAGGGCACGGTGACAGGATGATTTTATTTTATGTCTGAGTCTCAGTGAGATTTGAGCACACGGAGACCGCATTCCTTCCCGGGGCCTGTGTGGTCAGAGTCCATTAGGCAACGTTGGAAGACCCCGCAGGGACACCTGGGGCCAGACGCTTGCATCCCTCCGGCCGCAGCGCACTGTTTGTCTTTCTGCATGGAGAATTAATAAATGTATCAATCTTCTGAACCGGGGGACGAAAAGGAAATAGAATAAGTGGGGGGGGGGGGGGGGGAAATCACACATATGCTTTTTTCTTCCCCCACCTCCTGATCTTCTCTCTCTTCTACGCTGCAAACTTATTTTCCCTTCAGCTTTTTTTTTCTTTTTTCTTTTTTTCATATTATTCTCCCCCCCCCCCCCCCCTTGTTATTACTTGTCTCTTCGCATTCCTGGCTGCATTGCACTCTGTCGGCCTGAACGTGATGCCTCCAGACCTGGACAGGGGCTGCAATTTCGGGGAATTGGCCACCTTTGCCTGCCTCCTGCTCTGAAGATCGGGCAGCGGCCTTGGCGTGTCAGGTTGCATTAAATGATTTGGGTTTCAAGGGGGGACAAATTAAAGGCAAAGTGCAGGCAGGAAACGCGAGTGTGCCAGCAGCCTGGGAGCCCGGGCTTGCAAGCGCCGGGCCCAAATTTCTAAACTGATAAGCTAATTAATTATTAAAACAGAAACACACCTCGGGTACCTGTGACCAAGGTTACACACACACACTCCTTCTCAATTCCTCTTTCTTTCTCGTCTGTCCTGCCGCTGCACACGGCTGCCTTTCAACGGCACCGGGGTGACTCCAGCAAGTCAGTAAGGGCTTTCAAATCACAGCAAGGAGTTAAGAAGAAATAGCAATTGCGTGTTTTTTTTTTTGTTTTTTATAAAAAGGTTACAGGACTTAATTTATTTTTTACGTTTTCTTGTAGACCAACTAGTTTAAAACTCGGTTGGAGCAAAATGCAGAACTAGACTGCTGGCCATCAACACATTTCTATCAGTTGAACTTCTTCCCTATTTTTCTGCTTAAAACTCCAACTGTGGAGGTCAGGACTACGTCCTGGTTAAGGAGGGGATTTGCTGAAGGCCCCACAATAAATCGGAGTCTAGAGCAGTGGTTGGCAAACCGCGGCTTGCGAGCCACGTGCGACCGACACCCATATTTCTTCTAATGCCACTTCTTCAAAATAGACCGCCCAGGCTGAAAAACGACCTCTGCACATGGGCCACGAAGGTGCAATCGCACTGTGTGTGCCCACCCGCACGTGGTATTTTGTGGAAGAGCCGCATGTGGCTTGAGAGCCGTGGTTTGCTGACCACTGGTCTAGAGGGTGTGCCTGTTTGACCGTTGCCTGCTACTGCCTCTAACGGTTAATTCATAGCCACAGATGTCCATGCAGAGAGCATCCTCCTTATACATTAGAGGATGTCATTACTTCTCTTTTGAAAATGAGAAAACTGAGGCCTAGACAGATGAGTAAGGTCATTTTTTTTGTGGTCAGTGCAGGTGACATTGAACCTGGAGGACTGTCTGCAGAGTGGGTCCCCTCCATCAATGGCTACCCCAGAATAAGCAGCAAGAGAAAATCGATTGAACTTTTCCAGAAATATGTTCCATGGCAGTAAAGTTCATTTACAAACAACAAGAAAATAGCCATCATTTCTATCTGGGCATTAGAAATGAAAAACAAAATCTAATGATTAAAGCAAATAATGGTGTTCTCCAAAGAGGGAACCTCGGTGAGGTTAGTCATGTTGCTTCATTTAAGAAACCACCCCCACCATGAAGACATTGTAAGCAAAGGGAAAACCAAACCAGAAAGGGTATTGGTCATCTGTACTGCATGCTACGATTTGTGTTGTCCTATATAATAAAAGCCTAATATGCAAACTAACCCCTCAACCAGGAGTTCTACTGGGAGTTTGACCGCTTGTTATGCTGTGTGCTGACCACCAGGTGATGTGGCGCTGGCAGTGGGTGGAAGTGGAAGTGCTACGGGCCCTGAGCTCCCCGCCCCCCCAAAAGAGCAGGACTACGATGGGATGGTGGAGCAGGTGAGCAGGCGTTGCCAGACCAAGATGGTGGCAAGCTGGGCCTGATAATCCCACCAATTGCCCTGCAGACTGCAACCAGCAATGGTGGCAGGGTATGGGTTGCTGCTCAGCTCCCAGGCGCTGACTCAGACGTACTGGGGCTCAGGGGTTCAGATGCTGCCCAGGGCCCTGAGGTCAGCTGGTACCTGCCTTTCCATGCCAGACACTCAAGCTTCAATCACTGACCAGGCCTAGGGACTACACCTGTGCACAAATTTCATGCACCGGGCCTCTAGTCCTTAATAAGCAGACTACCTGGTGCTCCTCCATCAATGTCTCCTTCTCTTGCTATCCCCGTGCCTAGCAAAAGAGAACATTTCAAAGTGCAGTTATCTAGCACATTGTATTAATCACCAGATACACTGCAGTGCTCGGATTATATAGAGAAGTCTGATCTTCATATCCCCCCCCAAAAAAAAGATATCCAAGCAAAGGTAAGAAGTTTCATGGGAAGAATGAATGAAGCAATCCGAGATAAAATGAGGAGATTCTCAGATCTTCATTCACAAGCCCCAGAAAGGACTGCAAAATGTAAAGGCAGACTACCTCGATTCCCAGCCCATTTCCTTCTAGAAGCCTCCTTCTGACGTCCTGTCTGCCGGCTTCCCGATACCCAAGGGCAGTCACGTTTTCTTTCTCTTTTGGCATCTCGTAGTTTTAACGTTCATTCATCTGCTGAGGCACATTGAGGTGATTTGCCAAATCACTTCTTCTGGCAAAAGGAATGTGCTGGGTTATTATTCTTTGGTCCAAATGAGCCAGACTGGCTGTCTACATGGTGGGAATGTGCCAGGTAATTACTTTAACCACGTCTTTCCCTTTCGCTGTGTGTACATGGTCCCTGTATTCTAGATAAACCCGGTTAAACCTCGAGTTGAATAATTGCTGGCAGGGAGCCATGTGCTCTGAGTCATTGAATGTTCATCTTTGGTTTCTACAGGGTGCCAGTGACAAAAGCAGGTTTTGTTTATACTTGTGTTAGAAGAACTTTCTTTTCATAATTCCAACAGAAATCTCCAAAACACGAAGAAAAGATCGTGCAATTAAACAAAAAAAGGTTTGGTTCCAAGTTTTACCCAGGAATCACAGACAGGGGGCCGAGAAAAAGCCGGCGTATTTCAGCTCTTAGAAACAGTAAGATACTAGAAAAGGGACCCTCAGTCCACATGCCTGGCAAGTCACGTGATTTTTTTTATTACTATTGAATTGCATCTGATGTCACATGATTCTCTCTTTTAAAGGAGGCAATGTCGCTGCATTTTACTACGGATGGTAAGTGATATGACTTCCATAACTGGCTGTGTCTGAAGCCCCAGGGTAACAGAAAAAGCCTTAGGATGGGAGGCAGAAGGTAAACATTCGAACTGTGTTTGGGTTAGTTTTAGAACCAGAAGCAAGACATTGAACTCCGCTCTCTTCCTTCGTCTTTTCTTCGTGAAAATGAGAATACCACCTGAACTTTGCCAACCACGTTCAGGAGGCTTCGGTGAGATCCCAGAGAAAACCGTTTTCTAAGCCCCAGAACATGACATGTTCTGTGGGAAAGGACAGAAAAGATGTTTTAAATTGAGTTCAGATTTGCAGGCTTTTTGAAAATAAACCAAATACAACACGTTGGGGCAAATGCGGATGAGTGCTAGCCTCTAGAGATGCTCAGAGGAAAGAGGTCAGCACAGCCTTCAGGGGAGTAATGGGTGCCTCAGTCCTGTTCGCAGAGAAGGCCTGACGCCTTTGGACACTCCCTTCATTTTCTTCACAGCATTTGTATTTGTCTACTGGAAAGTGTCTCTTTTCTTTATCAGTAAGCAAAGTCATTAAGAACGGAGGCCTAGACTGTCTTCTTAAACATTTCTTCTCAAACTAGAATACTGCCTAGCACATAGGGCCTTCAGTGTGTGTGTGTGTGTGTGTGTGTGTGTGTGTGTGTGTGTGTGTATATATATATATATATATATATATATATATATATATATATATATATAGAATGAAGGTATTTCATTCCACATATTCCATAGCCAGGATCACTGAGCAAAGACATGAAGGTAGGACAATATGGGTTGTAAAAGACAATGGCAAGTTGGAGAAAGGCTACATGAAGAAGGAGAGTGGCCCACAACATGGAAAAGAAAGTTTCAGGTCACGTGGGAGGGCATCTTGAAGGCAAAAGCAATATCTCATCAATACTCAGATGAGAAATCCCTAGTCTAATTACACATCCAGTGCAATACAGTCATGACCCAATTCTAAGGGGAACAACTGCCTAAGTCACAGAGAGTGAGGTCAGGAGGACTTCCATCTGGACACTAGGACTCTAGGGTGTCAAGCACAGTTTCCCATGCCATGGCCTTCCAGCTCCTGGGAAAATTCTGAGCAAAGGAAATCATATGGAGATGCCTATGTTTAATATTAATTAAATGAACACACACACAGATATGTGGTATTTTATGATAAAGGGGGTCTGTGGGATGACTTTTTGGACAACTGTCTGCTTTACATACTTTTTAAAAAATATATTTTATTGATTTTTTACAGAGAGGAATTTTAAGAGGGATAGAGAGTCAGAAACATTGATGAGAGAGAAACATTGATTAGCTGCCTCCTGCACACCTCCCACGGGGGATGGGCCCACAACCAAGGTACCAGAATCAAACCTGGGACCTTTCAGTCTGCAGGCTGAAGCTCTATCCACTGAGCCAAGCCAGTTTCGGCTACATAGAGAATTTCAACCTGAAAGTGAATAAGGCACTTCAGCTCAAGGAAGATGAGCATATTCTCTAACCCCTAACTTGAAGCATCTGTAGAAACCTGAGTCATGGTGACATGTCATAATAATTAGCATTTTTGAAGAAGGTTGTCATATACCAGTGATTTTGCAGCACATTACTTTGCACCGAGTTAAGTGACTCTACGTGGCGGGAAAACTGGAAACATAGCATTTAATTGGAGAAAGAAAAAAACCCCTGTTGCATAATATGTGCTATAATATTAAGAAGCATCTCTAGCTGGATGTAAAAGCAAAAATGAAGCATATCTACTTATAATGACCAGCTTCACCACAGGGTCATAATTAACCTAAAATAATTCCCCACAATCAGAAACAGCCCAACTTTCTGATGAAACTGGAAAAAGAAATCAGGAATATTTAGATCCTTGTTTTAGCTACCATCGATTCTTATCCATGTGCTTAGTAAGAAATGCGGACAACTCGAATAAACACAGTACAGATTTTATTGCGGAGGAGCTTCCAACATAGATATTGTCTTTTAGCCAAGCACCACGGGCATGGCAGAATGGGAGAGCTCACTGTGTATATTCAGGTGTAAGTTTCTGTAAACCCTCAGCAAATACTTGGCAGCCAGAGGCCATAGTGACATATATATCTCCTCTCTATCACACACATACTTGCAAAACCCTTAGATTTCTACTCCAAACGTTAATGACCAATCTAAGAATGCACTTTCTCTATAGTATTTTCTTGTACTTGAAATAACATACTCTCTAGCCATGATGACATCTCGACATAAAACTTTGTGAAAAAAATGTTAATGTCACAATTTAATCATGAACCAAAGGTACCTGAACACAAGGAAGAACAGTGTGGGGGAAAAGCATGAAGATTTGCTTCATTCTCCATGTAGCAACAGGGATTCTGAATTTCATGAAAATTCCTCACTGATCCTTGTAATAGTCTTTATTTTTAATGACAAGCATATTTACTGACTTTTTTTTTTTGCTCTTGATTCCACTGTCTTCTTAAGGGTACAGTGGGAATTTAGAACATCCTCTGTAGCCTGGTCCTATTTTGGAGGAAAGATCACATTGTTCAATTCTTAATATTGCTTTTGTTGTTGCTTGTTTCTCCCCTTTTATCTTTCTGTTGGATGCCAACCCAAGATCAGAAACGTTTTGCCGACATCTGTTTATTGTTTTATTTAAACCCGGGAGCATGGGACTGTACACATGCCCATTGTTTATGGGTCTGCATATAGCCCTCAGATGAGTTCCTCATATTTATTCTTGATGATCTGCCTTGAAACCCATCTTTTATATTCAATTCCCTTTTTTATCCCTGGCCTTCAAAGCTAAGAAGATTTCTAAGTGGTACTGGTTGGATGGTCGCAATAGCATCTCATAAAAGCCAATGTTTTATGTTTTATATTCAGAACTAACAAACACATCCCAGGGCTTATACAAATGCCTTTACAACAAAGCCAAATGGGCGTGAGCTAAGTCATGTCCACCACCGACTCTGAGAAGAACGGAGGAACTATGGAATTCTTACAGAAATATGTGGATTATTATGGAAAGCCAGATGTTCTTGGCCTCTACCTAATTTGTTGATTAATGAATAAAGTGCCAGGCATTTTGTTTTTAACTTTCATTGTCCCCATAATACGCACTTTATGGTCATAGCAGGTTATTTCATACTTCCAAGTATAGGATAAAGTTTTACCTCTACCTTTCTGGTCTATTAATTTCTTACTTTTTATTGATTGATTTTAGAGAGAAAAAAGAGGAGGGGAGAGAGGGACGGAGGGTAAGAGGGAGGGAGGGAGGGAGGAAGAGAGGGAGAGAGGAAGAGGGAGGGAGGGAAGAAGAGGGAGGGAGGGAGGGAGGAAGAGAGGGAGAGAGGAAGAGGGAGGGAGGGAAGAAGAGGGAGGGAGGGAAAGATCAGTCTGCGGTTCCACTTAGTGATGCATTCATTGACAGCTTCTTGTATGTGCCCTAACCAGGTTTAACCTGCAATCCTGGAGTATCCAGTTGATGCTATAACCAACTGAGCTACATGACCAGGGCTCGTCTGTTAGTTTCATGGTGAGTTTCCCATTCTGTCCTCAAGCCCATGTCTTTCACCAGTGCTAGGTCACTAACAAATTTGCAGGATGAACTTTTAGATGAGATGAAGACCAGAATGATCATGGCAAGAAGGGCTTTCTTTTACAGTACTTGGGCCACGTTAGAAATGTAGATTCCCCCATTACCTAGTAAGCTGGGAATAGAGGTCCTAATTCAGTTAGGTAATTCTGATTGAATATATTTTTCCCAATTATTTGAATAATAAAGGTGATATAGATGGTCTCAGACTGCACAAATCTATTTAAGTAGCACTTGCATTAAAATGCCCACAACCAAGGTACATGCCCTTAACTGGAATCGAACCCGGGACCTTTCAGTCCACAGGCTGACACTCTATCCACTGAGCCAAACCAGTTTTGATGAATCTGTGAATTCTTTTTTTTTTTTTTTTAATATATTTTATTGATTTTTTACAGAGAGGAAGGGAGAAAGATAGAGAGCTAGAAATGTCGCTGAGAGAGAAACATCGACCGGCTGCCTCTTGCACACCCCCCACCGGGGATGTACCCACAACCAACGCACATGCCCCTGACCGGAATCGAACCCGGGACCCTTCAGTCCGCAGACCGACGCTCTACCACTGAGCCAAACCGGTTTCGGTAGAATCTGTGAATTCTTAATTGAACTTGTTGACCTGGGAACATATCCTGAGCCAGGATGTTAATACATAATAATACATCTTCAATGCACTTTAAAATAGCACTAAAGAGAAAGATCTGCCATAAATAATAATTGAGCTAGTAACAAAAATTTAAAGGAAAAGGAAAACAAGAATCTTTTAAGCCTTTGAAATGCTTGCTAATGAAGGAAATGCCTAGGAAAACCCACTGGCCTTTCCCACACTCTTCTTGCTCAGGAAAGCCCTTAAAATTCACAAGATGTATTCCATCTATCTGAAACAAAATCCTTTTTGTCTCATCCAATTTCTTTGAAAGATATTTGTTTTCAAGATATTTGTTACCGCTTGTAAGTAAAATAAAACACAGAGGGTTTTCCTACTGGAGGCGTTTTGTGCAGTCAGACACCAACCCAGGCATTCTCAAATAGGCGATTCAGGAAGAATGCTCATTTTAGGTTTATTCAATGTTCATCTCCCCAGGCCTAAAGAGGACTTCAGAGACTGGTTGCAAATGTCCTAACCTTGCTACGAATGTAAAGTCCTGAGAATTTCTCATCACAGAACATTCTGACCACACACCAGCTCTCTGAGGTTTCAAGGAGCAGAGGTGAAAAGGTTCCGAGAGATCCAGTGACCATGGAGGGAAGGAGGGAGTGGGAAGAGAAGACTCCCTCATGCAGGGATGGAAAAAGGAAGAAATGCTCAGGCTTCTTTCTTACTGGCTGACCAGACCAGAAGCCAGAAGACAAGCAAGGCTGGCTGATGCCTCCTTGGAGCTGATACCTTCCAGGGAATAGGGCAGAACACGGCGGGCATGAGTCTAGAGGGGGATGGAAAGGCAGTGATTGATTTCAGAAAGATTATACCTCAGGGCAATATACCCCACCATGCTCATCACTGGCTCCACTTACAACACACTCAGGACAGTGTCACCCATTGGATGGAGAGTTTGATTTTGAATGGTGAACACACAATACAATATGCAGTTGCTGTGTAGTATAGAATTATACATTTGAAACCTATATAACTTTATTAACCAACGTCACCCAATAAATTTAATATAATTTTTAAAAATACAATTCAATGGCAGTCACCCAAATGTATCGCAATCTGATTTTGGCCTCTAGTCTTTCCGTCAAAGACAGAAGGGAGTGAGCCCAGTGTGTGAGCTCAGAGGTGGAGGGTCGGGGTTTTGAATGCTGTTTCTGCTCCATCCAGCACTGCAACAGGCAGACAGACTAACCCAAATCTCAGTTTCTCCAGTTGTATAAATGGAACAGCAATACATTGTAAAGAGTTTTACAATGGTGCTAGGCATATAAACACTAGTTTCATTCTTACAAGAAATATCACTTTTAGTCACAATGGCCCTTTAAAAAATGTAGCATTGCCTTTCTAAAAATGTACAGCTGCTTAAGTGAAAACCCCAAATCTCAAGCAGCTAGCTAAGGTTCCCAAAGCTTTGTTAGTGCTCCAAGGTAATAAATAAGCCCGACTTTTATGTGCACTTGTGGCCTATATTGTTTCAGAGATCGGTTCCCTAATCCTTATCTTTCTCCCTAAAAAAGTCAGCCCAGGCCCACACACAACAACATGCATACTTATTCCTTCTGTATTTTAGGCATTAAGTGTTTTAATCAAATGCAGTTCAGTACCAAATCACAGTTTCCAAGCACAATGAGCTTAAAAAAAAAATGGGCATCATTCAAAAACCACTGTATTGTATCCATACAGGTAATTCAAATTGCATTTCATTATTAATCCAAGCCATTCGCAGGCCACTAATATTCTGTAGTGTTTATGATAATGGGTATTAGTTCTGTCTATGGAGCCTGTGAATTCCATAAAACCCTGTTGGCCCAAAGCGCCCAGACAGAGCCCGAATCAACATGTGCATGTCCTCTGTCACATGTGATGTGAGGAAACAGTCTCACCGCCTGCAAACCCTTCATAACATTAAATATTATCTTAAGAAATCCTATTGCACCCAATCTCCCAGTCCATCTTCACGTCCCCCTCTGTGACCTCACGTGGCTGGCCTGCCTGTGACCTGGCACACATTGGCTTCCCATTAGATGAAATGCTACGAAAGCCTCAACAAATAACCTTCGAATTAGCTCTTAAACTCTACAAAGAGAATGGGCTCCTTGCCATGACATCATTCTATCGTTGTTTTAGCCCACCGGCTTTATTCCTCGGCTGCATTAATTTATCTCGGTTTTCCCAGATAACCAGCCAGATGTGGAGATCTTAGTGTGTCACCCTGCACGTTTCTGCTCATTTACAAAGGCTGCACCCGAAGACTGGTGTGGAGATATTAACATGGGCTCCTCTGCCATTTCTGCTCAGATAAGGAGCTTGCAACCAAAGACTAATTCAGCATTTCTCCGCACGGCTTTGACATTTTTAAATACAGATTTATTTGATAGAGTCTTACAAAGAAAACAAAGAAACAAAAAAATAACAATCTCGCCCTAACCAGTTTGGTTCAGTAGATAAAGCGTTGGCCTGTGAGCTGAAGGGTTTCTGGTTTGATTCTGGTCAAGGGCACATGTCCAGATTTTGGGCTCGATCCCCAGTGGGGGCATGCAGAAGGCAGCCGATCAATGATGCTCTCATCATTGATGTTTCTATCTCCCTCTCCCTTCTTCTCTGAAATCAATATATATATATATATATATATAGTGACTGAATCTCAGAAAGAACATTGAGCCTTATGGCCTTTTGAACTCACTCATTGTTGCCAATTTAAACAGCCAATCCATGTTGCAGGTCTTCTGTACTTGACTTCCTAGCAGCCTATGGCATCTTGGATCTTCTGTTGAACCACAAGTTTCTTAAATGCCATGTGGTAACATTATCACTATTTTACTGCCACTTTTCTGTTTCTTTTTGGAAATTTAAATGTTGGTATTCCTCAAAATTATGACACATACCCATTTCATTTATCCCTTTATGCTATCTGGTTGGTATCTCACCCAATCAGATGACTTCAATTGCTGCCTATGTGCTGTAACTCCCAACTTTGTGTGATTAGCCCAGACTTCCCTCCTATGTTCTCGACTCTTCTTTGTAAATATATATATATATATATATATATATATATATATATATATATATATATATATAAACACACACTTCAATAATCTTAACACATGTTGCTCTCCCATTTCAAAAAATCACAGTTCTCAGCTCCTTAGTTATTTATGGACTCAGCCTCTTCTACAGATGATTGAGTCTATTTTGAATACATGTAATATCTCCTCATGAAGCTTGTTATTAATTTTTATTAATAAATACGTTTCCTTATGTTCCATTACTGTGTTTGGTTTGAACACATACGTCATTGGTGGAGTCCCAGAAAGATATTTTGGGAACCTCCTTAATAACTACTTCGGGTTATAAATAAGGGGGGGAAAATAGCTCTAGTCATTTCATTTGGTTGGGAGGTTACACTGGTTCACTTGGCCAAAGGAACCCATTAAAGTGGGTTGGTTTCAGTTCTGGCAGCTTTCAGTTTATGAGTGTGTCCGAAGGGCTGTACATGTTGGAAAAGATAAATGAATCAGATCAGAATGAGCAAAAAGGAGTGTTTTGCAATCACAGAAAGACATCAGCCACTCCAGGAATGCTTTTCGTGAAGTGGCTGCAGTCAGGCATGCTGCTAGTCGACAGGAGGAATGACAGGAAGACTCTGTTTAAAGAGAAAGTCTTCTGAGAAGTTCAGCGGCAATCATGAAAGGATTTGGGGAATGCTATCTCCAGAAGCACTCTGCCTAATAAAAGTCTTATGTTTGATCATTTTTTACATCTATTGTCATACTTTAGAGTTGACCTGTGTGTGTTCCTTAAGATGATCTATATGCAAGATCCTGTTCTTTTCAATAGAGATAGAGTTACTTCTTTCTAGGCAATCTGGGTATCTTTTACTTCCTTTTCTTGCCTAGTTACCCTGGCTAGAACCTACGGTACAACATTAAACAAAAGAGGTAAGCAGTTATTCTTGTCTTGTTATGGAGAACCATCTTTCAGTCTTTCACTATTATGTATGATGCTAGTGATGTGTTATTTATAGATACGGGTCATTAGATTGAGGTGTTCTCCCTGGTTTGTTGATTGCTTTTATCACGATAGGGTATCTACTCTTATCAACTGCTCTTTCTGCTTATATTGATATGATCATGAGGATTTTTTTTTTCTATAGTCTATCAGTATGGTTTATACCATTGATTGATGACTGTAAGTTTAACCAGCCTTGCACTTCTGGGATAAATAACATTTGGCCATATTTATAAGCCTTCATAAATATTTTACTTTATTCAGTTTGTTAGTACTTTGTCTTGGATTCTTGTGTCTATATTCATAATGGGTGTTTTTTATTTATTTTTATTTTTTAATTTTTTATTGATTTTTTACAGAGAGGAAGAGAGAGGGATAGAGAGTTAGAAACATGGATGAGAGAGAAACATCAATCAGCTCCCTCTTGCACACCCCCCACTGGGGATTTGCCCGCGACCAAGATACATGCTCTTGACTGGAATTTTTCAGTCCACAGGCCAACGCTCTATCCACTGAGCTAAACCGGTTTTGGCAATAATGGGTGTTTTTAATAACTAGGCTCTAAGTTGTTGAGATTTTTTCTATATTGAAATAATATATATATTAATGACTGGCCTTAGCCAGTTTAGCTCAGTGGATAGAGTGTTGGCCTGTGGGTAGTAGATATTAATATATCTACTCTGTTGCTGAAAATGATAAGACCTGATTTAAGGCACAGAAAATGGGTTTAATTTGTGGCTTAATAATTCTACTCTAAAAGCAGCAATGAAAAATGTTTTAAGGAACCACAATGTACCAATCAGTGAATATTCTAAGAAATTTGAATGGTATTCAACTATGCACAGGATCTATAAATGCCCAATGAATGAATAAAGTTTTCTAGATATTTTTAAAGGAACATTGCAAATCATGACAACAATGCCAGCATTACATTCATCTATAAATCTCAGGCTTAATTAATAATGTATCTTCTATGGAAACAATCATAAACATACCACATGCAAATAGTTTATCAGATATGCCATAAGCACCTACTATGCCAGGTAAAGGAAAATCAAAGATGAATAAGACAAAAAACACATTTTTAATCAATGTCCAATGGAGAGAGAGAAAAATATCAATCTATTTTTTTTAAATCTCCATCTTCTGAAGCCCTGTAATGAATTACTACCTGATTTCCATCCAAACACAAGAATTATTAAAATTATTTAATAAATATCACCACCCCTGAATTTCTAAAACCCTCCATTGTATCTTTTTATGTTATAAACTATGCTATATGAATCATCAACATGTCTACTTTCTGTTTTATAGTAAAAATTATTTCAGAATAAGAAACATATTTCTAACCTATCATGTTAGCATGTATTCAAACTGCAGTTAAATAATAATTATGCAATTATTTGGCTGATGCCTAACTTCCTTGACAAAATGTGAACGCCACCATAAGCCGGGGATTAAGTCTTATTTATCCTTGAATTCCCATCAGCTGGAGGAAAATACACATATTAACTTCCCAAAGCTATTTGTGACTGCATGCTTTCCTCCACCAGTCTTCTGAGGACGCAGCATTCGCCCGGCTCTGAGTTAATCACAGGATAAATTCTTAATACTTGAATGGAGGCCTTCATAGCCTCAGGTATGATGACAAGTCAAGGTTTCTTTTTTCCCCTCCCAACTGGTCAGCCAGCAGGTGATAAATGGGATGTGAATATTGGTTTATGTAGATCCCCGCCTCGGGGTGCTGAGACTATGACTGCCGGGTCTGCTGTAATGCAGCCCTGTAGCCTGAGCACATGACTGGTTCTTCTCTTTGTAATCAGGGTTTTGCAGAAACTCGTTTTTCTTTATATATTCTTCTCTCCTTCTGTTAGCTTTTTTTGTCCTACAAACATAGGCCATCAGAGACCACCCTGAGTTTGAGATAGGAGTAGTAGAGTTTAGTCATGTTTATGCCTCAGGAGTCAGGCAGAATAGATTGGGCCCTGCACTTGACCCAGTAGACAATCTTGGATATCTTATAAAAAATCTCCTTATTTTCTTCATATTAACATGATCATCATCATAATATGCATCTGACTAGCTTGCTATGAGTAGTGTGGCCTACATATCATAATTAGCAATAAGAATAACAACGCTTAAGATTTATTATTATTGTTTAATGCATTAAGCGAGGGAACGTATCACTGTCACAGAACTGCTTTCATGTGTATCAGAAGAGGAACATTCAATGAGAGAAAAGCAGATGCACACACATTGCTTATGCGTTTCCTTGCATTCGTCTCCACGGTGCCAAGCACATTTCTGGAAGGTAAGCCATCAGTCCCAGGTTTTTCATGAAAAATTATTCACTCTGGGAGCTCAGTTCCTGCATTATTCATGCCATTCTGCATGCAGCTAGATTTATATGTCAGGAAAAACATACAAATGGAATCCGATTTACTTGCACAAGTTCCTGGACCATGTGATTTATGTTTGAGTAAATAAAGACATATGTCTTCTAGGTACTGGCTTCACTTCTCCTTAGCAATGGGAGTGCAATGCTTCAACTTCTTTTCTTGGCAGGCATACACTTCTGAAGGTTTGCAAGCAGTGAGACCTCAAACCCTACACCCTCTATTTTCGGCTGTGTTCACTGTACCTTTGTGTTTTTGTAGTCATCCCTTGCAGCATGAAGACAATGGGAAACCTGTAGCTCTGGGCCACCGTGTCCACTAAATTCCTAGTTAGGTACAAACGACAGAAGCAACTAAAGTGGAGAATTCAAATATAAAACCTTATCCAAACCTTCATCAAGCTATCCAGTGTTCTGGCTACAAATAGCCACCTGAGCCAACAGTGCAAAAACCATGTCACTAACTCTTCTCCGGAGGGTTCTCTGTTGGCCTGAACACTTCCATCATGCTTTGCTGCATTACATTCGTTTTGCATCAGTATCTCAAGTAGGTGTACGTATGGACCCGTAGTTATTTTCTTGAACTCAATGTTTTAGTCGAGTTAAAGACAAAGTCCTTGGGCAATTTCAGAAATTCGTTACTAACACTGCTCAAAAAATACCAAGGTCATGAAAAACAAAGGAAGACTGGAAACTGTCCAAGGAAGCTAGGGAGACATAGCAACTAATTGCAATGTGGCATCATGAAGCCGTCCTGGGACAGAAAACAGAAATGAATGGACCGCGTGTGACTTTCAAAGAAAGTCTGGGGTTTAGTTAATAGTCACATCCCAGGGTGGGTCTCTTAGTTTTGATAAATATGCATCAGCAACAGGAGATGGTATCAGTAGGAGACCCCTAAATGTATGGGGGTATCTGGGAACTCTATACTGTTGTTACACATTTTCTGCAAATCTACAATTATTTCAAAATAAAACGTTTATTGAACACATTTGGAGTTTTTTTTTGTTTTTTGTTTTTTTCCTTTTATGGATAATTTCACAAAAAAAGAAAAAAGATTTTCCTAGTGGTACACTAGCCATTCCCTCTCCTCTTGTCACTTGATGTCTAAATTATTATGAACCTCAAAAAATGTACTGAGCCTGCTGAAGGCAGCAACGCTTTTGGAAAAATCACCCAAGATGAATGAGTGTTTACTTGGTTGCACATACAACCTAACGCTCTTTTTGCCAATTCTTTCTACAAAGTGCAACCACCACCCAAAACTGGAAGTGCATTTTATTGGTAGCTATGGCAACAGGCTTATTGAATCCTTACACTGTAAGCCATAATTTAAAAAAAAAAAATTAGGATTAATCAATGGCAATATGTATAATGGGAAGTGAATTTTTTTTAAAAAAAAACAACTCATATTTTATTTAGCAATAAGAACAAAGGGCTATTGGGATTTCTTGTGTTTTTTAAAGTATGTATGTAATGAGTAACATGAGATATAGGTAACTCCTCCTCCCCCTGCTCCAGGCAAGGTTTGTTTTGAGCATATTTGAGGCTGGCAAGAGCTTTCTAGAGTGTAAAGCCATTTTTATAATTAAAATAGATAACTACACTTCTGTTTATGGTTAGTCTGACCTTTGGTAAATGATGTAACATTTGACAAAACACCATCAGGTTGTGCAATTTCATCAAAGAGCATGAGTGTTACTCTGGGTGGCGAGTAAACAGTGAAATATATGATATTAAAAAAATTGTTTTAGAAAATCAAAGGCTTCTACCAAAGGAATATAAGTGTACTATACATTTGTTTAATAGGTGTTTGTCATAGCTGCTTAATTTTTAAGAAAGTCCATAAAATTTGCATGTATGTATCTCACAATATTTTGCAAAATGTTTAAAAAATACCAATTTGCGTTATACTTTAAAGTATTTTTTAAAACATTTATTCTAAGTATTGAATGCCAAGTATATTTTACAGAGTATTTAGCAATGGCTATACACAATTTAATAAAAGTAATAATAATAATAATAATAATAATAAATTATAGTAATAACACACCTGAGTTTCCCCAGTCAGATTTGTGTGTGTAAAAAGCTGTGATAAAACACAACTGAATTTAGTTAGTGTTCAAGTTATGCTTTCCTGCTTCATAGCTTCTTGTCAGTTCAAGAAAAAGACTAGAATTTAAATTTTCCAAATTACATATGAAAGGAGAAATAGAATCCCCCCAGTTTAAGTTAGCAAGTGGCATAATTTTGGTTCAAGACTTAGTTGCTTTTGTCATCACAGAATTCTTGGAAAATAACATCTGTGCACCGATTACGGAGTTTAACAAATTTTCCCAGAAACCAAATATCTGCATGTGAAAATGACACTGGTTTTGTTTGTGAAAAGATAGCTTTTCCCTAAAAAATGCCTAATAAATTGTCAAGTCTCTCTATTGAGTCACGTTTAAGACCAAACTTGATTCAATTTAAAAATATACTCTGTCACTGACTCCCTATATGATGCTACTCTAAGCTTTATGAAGTTAGGGCAATAAGTTATGTTTAACAGCTGTAGAAACGCTACTCCAAAGCTATTGAAAATTATCTGATTTTGGAATCACGGGAAATCTCCCTAAAATAGCTATATATATTAGACATTTGGAAATGTTAATTTCACTTTAACAACTGAGTTCCATATTGAGTGCACTTACGTTTGGTGAGAAATTAATACGCTGATTTGTTTGCATCCCAGAGCTATATTTACATGGTCCTTAAACAATGGTATAGTAATAAAGGGGGCATAGTTGTGAACCCTACTTGACAGCTGTGATGGAAAGATGCAGAGAGGAAAGGGGCTCCCTGAAGACTGCCTCATGGGTCCTGTGTCTTTCCATGACGCTGTATCATATCCATTACTGATATAAGTATGAAGAGTTTAGGAAGGTTAAGTTTATAAATTTCACCTTCTTTCCATTACGATTTGAACATCAGTTTCTTCTATGGATATATTCCTCATGTGGATCACGTTTAGCTAACTGGGGACCATAAAGGTTTGAGCATCATTAGATAAACATTTTAATAAATATGCTTGGAGTATGAACGATGTAAATGGGAAACAGTAGACATTGAACTTTTGGGGGAGATTTGAAACCATCAGAGGATATTCTGCTGAAACTCTTGCCCTTTTATTTCTCCCATAAAGCTAAATGACCGCCTTCCAGGAATTCACTTCAAGTATCTACTTCAGATGCTCGTTTTCAGTTTATCTGAAGAGAGGACAGCAGCCTGTGCTGGTGCCCTTCATGATGAGTGGGAAGCTCTGTATGGAGTTTATCACTTTCGAGTGGGTGAAATGGCACCGCACCTCTGTTTTTTGTTTTTAACCCTTACCTGAGGACATTTCCCAAGGATTTTCAGAGAGAGTGAAGGGAGGGGGAGACACACACACACACACACACACACACACACTCACAGAAACATTAATATGAAAGAGACACATTGATTGGTTGCCTCCTGCACATTCCCAGTCCAGGGCCAGGAATTGAGCCCACAACCGAGGTATGTGCCCTCAACCAGAATGGAACCTGCAACCTGTCAGTCCCTGGGCCAACACTCTATCCACTGAAGCAAACTGGCTGGGGCCCACTGCCTTTTCTTTCCTAACCTCCCATGGTAGCTGTTGGTATTTTAGGTTAATGGGTGGTCTGGCTTATCGGGGGACTTTCGCATCTTCTATCAGCTCAAAAGGCTTCAAATGACCATGTTCTGTCCTCACAGTATGTCCTTAGAAGTACACGGAATCTCCCAAAACCTGCCCTATTGAGCATCTCTGTTTCCTGATGAGGTGCCCTCATCACACAATGTCGTCGATGGCGCTTTGTGAACTTGAGCAGAGAGAAACCTTTCCTGCTCTGCTCTGGCTGTATGAAATGCTGGTGGTCTCTACCTCCCCGACACAAAGAATCTGGATCCCATTGCATTCCACTGAAGCCCACTTAACGCAAACTTCAGGACAGGAGTTCCTTTCTTCGCTCAAATCTGACTGTTTCCAAAAGTCTTAGGAAGAATGTCCCAGGTGCACCTTTCATCTATTTACAATTGGCAATGGAAAGGTAGAAAGTTCCCTGGTAGGGCTCTGAGATTAGCATACAATAATCGAAATGGGAGATGCTTTACAAAACTCAATGCTCTAGTTTATGCTTAGTGAATACACTCAAGAATATAGACAGAGAAGTTTGATTTCTAATAATACAGGTAATTGAAGTCATTAATGACAGCTAATGCAATTGAGACTTTGTGGTATAGGGGAAAATGCTTCAGTTTAGGAAATATGTGTAATCTTACATTAAGGAAAATAATTCATCATGTTTGATGTTATTCTATGACTGTTGATGCCTTGGAATTGGAATATTAATACTAAATGTGAAAATGCAGATTCTACATTTTTCCTGAATACACAAATTACCTATTGGTTCTTACACAAATACAGAGTCGTCCCAAAAATGTATACGCACTTGAACAGCTGGTAGCTCAATGTTTAAAATAAAACATATTGTAGTAAAACACTTCCTTTATAATTATTCAAAGTGTGTGTGTACATTTTTGGGATGCCCTATCTTTATTGAGTGTCCACTGCATTATATATTGTGCAGTCAATGTGGAATTAAAAGAACGCCAAATGATGCATTTATTTTTGCTCTTCTCAAAACCAGAATGGCTAAAGAAGACCAAGATTCAAAAAGGTTTTTATTTTTCAATGCACGGAGTGGAATGTGAAGATGTGGACAAACTTTTATTTTATTTTATTTTATATTATTTTATTTTATTATTATTTTTTAAAATATATATTTTATTGATTTTTCACAGAGAGGAAGAGAGAGGGATAGAGAGTCAGAAACATTGATGAGAGAGAATCATCAATCAGTCGCCTCTTGCAAACCCCCTACTGGGGATGTACAAGCCCTTGACTGGAATCAAACCGGGGATCTTCAGTCTTCAGGCTGACGCTCTATCCACTGAGCCAAATCAGTTTTGGCTGGACAATCTTTTAGAAAAAGCATTTGGAAAGACAAAGGGAAGAGAAGCAAGAGAAGAGCTTCTTACAGGAAATGCTTCCTGGGCTGTTTGGAAACGGTGTAGGAATTGGAACAAAGGACAAAGGCATTTCAGGAAGAAGAATCAAAACTCTAGTATGCAAAAAGGAAGAAAGTCAAGTGTCTTCTAATGGCAAAAGAGCAAATAGGAAAAATAGATCAGAAAAGCAACACAGTTATTTAGAAAGATGTATTTATTAGTAAAAATTAATGAGAATTAATATATATGTAATTTCTCTCTCTCTACACACACACACACACACACACACACACACACACACACACACAGAGACCGTCTTTTAGTAATGTGATATAAAAATTATTCTTAATACAAACTCATTCTTGCTGTGTGAAGACCAATTTCCATAGTTATTTTTAAAATGTTCCAACTTCTTTGTATAAGAATTTATTATTGGACAGTGTTCTCCCCACTTGGCCATTAAAATGATCTGCTTTTCAATGGTATAGTATTTTTGCAGGTATCATTTTTCTCCCTCTCCTCCTGTTCCTTCTTCTGCTCCATCTTCTAAGCTCCGTTATGACCTATGTTCACATTTGTGGCTTTCAGAGGGAGCCAAGATGTACAGCGAAGAAAAACATCATAAATTCATTATGAAATTCAAGACTGTGTTTTTTTATATTTTCTCCAGTCTGCAGAGAGTATATTAATGGGGATTTCTAATTTTGTTCTTCAGAATGAAATAGTGTCAAGCTGTTCAATTCCTGGACTGCTCATACATTTTCAAGCCCGACGCTATCCATTTTGTCTGTTGAAAGATACCTTCTAATCCAGAAAGTCAACTAATATTGTGAAAAGCTGGTGACCACTTTCCCCCCACCCCTGTCTCCTCAGGGTACATCAATACTTCCTTGGGCCAAAAATAAAGAAAATACACACTCTTCTTAAAATCCCAGATTCTTTAGTCAAATTACTGATGATCCCACCATTAATTGTCCAGGATGCCCAGCAAAAATCATTGGTTTCCTTCAGCAATTGGAATCTTCCCAAGTCATAGATAGCAGATTTCTTTAAATTAAACAAATAGCTATTGAATTCCCACGTACATTAGATAGCATGCTGCTAAGTACTCCTCTCAGTCTGTTCATAACAACAACAAATACCATAAACTGGGTGTTTATTTTCCATAGTTATAGAGGCTGGAAAGTTCAAGATCATGGTGCCAGCAGACCTGGTGTTAAGTGAGAGTCCCCTTCCGCATTGGTGGCTATCTTCTCACGAGAGAATCTTCCCTCATGAGATAATCACCTCCTTCAGCTCCCACCTCCAAACATGATCTCCCTAGGGACTGGAATTCAACAAACAAATGTGAGGGGGCAGGGGAGCACCAACATTCAGTCCATCGCAGTATTTCCACGAATGGCATTCCATTGCAAAGACATAACACCCTGTGAAAGAGGGTCCTGTTGCAGTTTGCATATAACTCACCGAGGGCCCCAAGGAACTCAGCAAGTGGGCCAAGTGCGCAGAGCTCACACGAGTGTAAAGAGGATGAACTTGGATATCACTCTTCACCTGGCGAGGCCCCTCCAGCAGCGGGCTCTGGGTTCTGCAACATGGAATGTAACTTTACCAACCCTCAAGGTTCTTACCTGTTAAATGGAGATCCCATGAAACACCACAGAGCAGCATATTTGTTGATGATTAAATGAAATACTGTAGGAAAAGAACTCAAACGAATGCAAATAAGCTAGCAGCCACTGCGAGCTGTGGAATCTAATTCCTGAGCATAAATCTAGGGCTTTCGGCAATATTGTAGATGCTCCTCCTTAAAATCTGCCTCTGTAGATGAAGAAAAACAAGGCAGCAACAGAAAACAAATACTAAACATGTGGTGGTTCACTTCCAAGTCCAAGACCCGCCTAATGATACAAGCCAGCAGGCACCTGGCATCATACTCAATGTTCCTGCCATTTCCACGTCTGGGGAACTGAGTCTACACTTCACCTTCATGCCAAGACTTCTGATGCTTAGAGAAACGTTTCCTAATGCAATGGTTAAGAAGCCTAACATGCAAGGTGGGGGCAACGTAGGTTTACAGTTGTGAGCATGCAAAACAGAATTCCTTCTTACATTAGTCCCTATTAATTATTGTATTATTTTTCAGATGAGTTGTGCCCCATTTTCTAAAAATGAGCCAATAGGGAAACTGGGGGATCTTTGTTTTTAATTATAGATTTCTGTAGAGCCAACTTTGCTGCTTTCTTACATGGAAAAGAAGCTTCATGGAAAACTCCCTTCTATATGTTAAAAATCAAATTTGTGAGAATTTTATTAAGGAAAACCAACACAACTTTCCATTTCTGGTTTGAAACAGAGAGCCAAATATGCTCCTCTGGATGAGAGGGAGAGCGAGGAGAGCAAACAAAGCCTTAAAAAAAGAATGTTCTTGATAAAAATAAAAAATAAAAAAAATCAGACTTCAATGGAATATTTAGGCTTAGTTGTTGTGGGTCTCCAGTATGACCTCATGGGATACAGCTCATTGAGCGATTATATGAAAACATACGAAAATCATTTTACCCAAGCAGTAGCCACTCCAAATGTTCATCTTGACTTAACCACAGTTCTTAATGTCCCATTAGTCCAGGGGAATGTTCAAATTCAGAAACGCATAAATGAACTCTCCAAATGAAGGCCTACGAACTAGTTGGTTTCTGGTTCTGGGCAAAAGTTCAGACAACTGTGTATTTGATCAAAACTAGCTATAACAACCTTCCAAGGCACATCCAATTACCATATAGATTGCTGCAATTGACATGCATGCAATATTCTGGAGCGCCCAAACCCCTCTGCTAATCCTCAAGAGCAATTGGCTCACGCTAGACCTCTTTTCTCTTTCAATCATTAGTGCTGGGCATGGCCCTTGCTCCAGGACAGAGCGGCATTTAGAAAAGACTGTTTGTTAGTATCAGAGCCCATACCAGCCACATAAGGGCCCTGTCTAGTTCAGATAAATGGCATAAATACTCTTGGGCCATATCTACATTACCAAAATTATTTCAATGTTTCATTCCCTGTAAAGAGATTAGTGCAAGAACCTACCAATCAAATTGAGAAATGATCATTTTATTGAAGACTATGATTTTCAACTTTTTGAACATTTGAAAACCTTAATGCCTCAGGCTAATGGAAATCTATCTGGTATCCAACATAATGAGAAAAAACAACAACAAAAAAAAAAAACAAAAAAAAACCCACAAAATCAAGAGAAGTTGTAGGATAACCAACACCAAATTTGGTTTCACACTAATCCGCAGACCACATAAGGTAGGAACAAAGAAATAATCCACAATGTAGATTTATGTCTACTCTAATAAGCAGGGCAAAATCTCTTTATGAACTCAACTCTGATAAATGAGACTTCAAATGACTTTTCCTTAAAAACCAAAAACCACCCCGCCTGTGTGGTTCAGTGATTGAGCATTGACCTATGAACCAGGAGGTCATAGTTCAATTCTGGGTGAGGGCACATGCCTGGGCTGTGGTTTGATCCCCAGTAGGGGGCATGCAGGAGGCAGCCGATCAATGATTCTCATCACTGATGTTTCTATCTCTCTCTCCTTCTCTCTTCCTCTCTGAAATCAATGAAAATATCTAAAAAAAAAAAAAAAAAAAAAAACACCCAAATCCACTAAAAACCTATAGATGCTTAAGAAGATGAAGCCTTCCGGGAAACCCCTGTCTTAATTCCCTCCTCATCCAAGTGAAACCCACTCTCTGTAACCTAAGATTCTTTATATAGACGCTGATGTCATTTTCACTTTTTAAAAAAGTTATTAAATGATATTGACTTTTCCACTCAACAAGAGGAGTTCTGGATCCATTTTTAATGCCTCAAGGATGTGGTCAAATTCTTGGATGCCTTTTAGTATAAAATCCCATTGTAAGTCCTGAAGTGTAGGATGGATATGAATGAAGGTCCCATAAATGTCACAGCCCATCTCTTACACTCCTCTGGAGACATCCACTTCCTTCCTTTCATTTGTAGTCTTAGTTCAGGTTGTCGACATCTCTCTCACAGCCCCTGCATCCTAACGGGAGTTCTGGCCTTTGGTAGCACCCCCCAAAAAAGCTTGATCTGTAACTGTTACCTTTAAACAAGTCAGATGGGAACATGTCCATCTCTAGCTGAAAACCCATCAATAGATTGCCATGGTCCATGGAATATAAAGACCAATCTAACCTCTTAATATTACAGACAGTGGCTTCAGGGGATTTCCCAGTTTATATTCTACTATCTACCTTCCCTGCGGCCCTACACTCAATGATCTCATAACACCAAACTGTGTGTGGCTGCTTAAAGACACCATGCTCATTTAATGCTACTTGTCTGCTAAACTCACTCTTGTTTCTATTGGGAATGAGCCCTTCCCCTCCCTCAACCACCAGGCTCTTGTATGTTTGGAAAACAGTTATTGTTGAGGAGTAAGACAACTTGGGCATGCATGGTACTTGCCTCATTCTGTTTTATTCACTCTTTGAGATTGTGTCTGTACTTTACATGCACGTTGTTATTGCATGTATTCAGCCCTCAGCCCTTCAGTTACTGTGGTATATACCCAGGACTGAGTTCTATTATTAGAGTTGAAAATCTTAGCATATGGAAGCAGTGTTTTTATTTCATTTCATTCTGTTTTATTGTGCTTGACAATATCTTATAAAATCCCTTTCCATCGTTAATGAGTCACATTCATTGGACTAGAAGGAACAAACAAGCAGGGAGCTTTTCGCTTCTGTCTGCTTTCAGTGGCCTTTCTGAGTGTTTGTCTGTTTACGATTAAAAGTCATCCTCCAAGGCTTACTGACATCATCTTCTATTAAGAAACCGGTGGATTTGGCACAGAATAGTATCTGTGATAAGAGGCAATGACGGCTTCTTGAATACTTCAGAATTAGACAGAACACAGCAATAAAATGCACTGTTGCTTTTCTTTTTCTTTTTCCTTTTTTAACTGAAGCAGTGAAGTGGCAAAGTGTGTTTAGGATCTTTTGCTTTTGAGTTTATAGTTTGTAAGATGGTCTTAATTCTATGAACAAACACACAAAAACCTATCATTTATTTTAAAAGTATTTTTGTGGAAAGATTTTTCTTGTTAATTGTCAAATATATGTCTGTATATGTGTGAGCTTCCCCAACCTGAACTCATCTCACACTGCCACTGGAGCTCACAGTGTTGTCTTTACGATTTAATGCATCTCTTCATTCACGCTGCAGATATTATGGAGTTCCTACCATATGCCAAGGCCTGGTGCTGGAGTTAAAACATTGTATGTGTGTTTGTGTGTGTGTGTGTGTGTGTGTGTGTGTGTGGAGGAGTTTATGGGGGGGGGGGGAGAAGAGGCGAAAATTGAACAAAATGTAAATAGCAGCAAAACTAAAACAAAACCAGGCCTTGACCTTGTGGAATTGACAATCCAATTTGTTGTAATAAGCACACTATTCTCAATACAAAGGAGCTGAGAATGGAGAATGTGGAATGAGTGTGACTTGAAAATATCTGTTCGAAATGTCTCATTTTTAAGAATGTAACTCCTGTCCAAGTCTTCACCTTCAAATATTCTTCAACTTATCATTTTAATAACAATTTAACTTTGTCATGTTTTCAACATTTTATTAAATTCAAGCTTAAAGTTTTCAATTTTCATTTCTAATAAATATATTGTATCTTAAAAAAAAGAATGCACATACTTTTACAGAAGCATTTGACCACTGATCTGTTTATTTTCTCAGGTGCTTTTCTAGGAATAGAATTAATAGGTCAACTTTAAGTGGGACTTGCATTTAAATTACCTAATTACTTAGAGAATGGCACCCTAAATTTGCACTTCCAAGAACATAGAAGAATGCAATGCTTACTTAATTCATTTCCATATTTGTCAATTGTATCAGGAAATGAATTTGTGTATTTCATTGACATAAGTTCCTTATGGAGCACTTTTGAAGTGTGTGTGTATGTGTGTGTGTGTGTGTGTGTGTTTGTGTGTGTGTGTGTGTGTGTTTTGTCCCCCCCCCCACAAATGTGAATTTTGTCTTTTCTCTTTATTTATTTAATCAGAGTACAATAAGCAAATATTTAGCTATACTTTCTTTGAGTTATTTTTTGTTCCTTTTTATATTTACTTGTTAAATATATGTGGGATTCATTTTGGTGACAATGTGTTGTTCAAAATATTCCAAATCTTATACACATCATAGTTTAATTATTTCCATTCCCACAGATCCTGTTTCTCCACCTTTTTAAAAAACAGCTCTTTTAGAAAAAGGTCCAAATTCTAGAAATACGTTACCTTTTGGTTTTAATTTTTAGTACTGCTAGAAGTTTTCATCATTTCTAAATTATGATTGATATGTTATGGGTAAATTGAGAAAATTTACCCAGAAAGCCCTATCTAGATACATGGCTTATTATAAAGATTGGTAGCAACTCACAGAAGACTATCATATGTTAGGAACAAAGAGGTAATGCAGACTGTTTACATGAGATCAACAGACAGAAGCGTAACGTCCCTTTTGGGGGGCAAAAAAATTGGTTATAGTCTCCTGGAGTTACAAATCTCAACTTTCCCAATCTAATAAACTAGCTGTTCCATTTTGCTTTTCACGTGCTGGTGAAATATTAATACTATGAAAACCATACAAAATGTTCTGTACAGCAACTACTTTTGAAATACCAACTTTGAATTATAGAATTCATAAAATTCAAATGCATGCTAGACATGTGAAATCTTGTCATTTTTTTACATCTCGGATATTACCCTTCACCCTCTGCAATGATCTGAATCTGTACACATTTGACTACCCTGAAGTTGTGGGTCCATTTCTTCAGGGTCTTATTTCTTGTGCTCAATTTGCTGATGTTGAAATGTCTCATATTCTACGGGGCACAAATATTCCAAACATTACTCACAGAAATGAAAGGAAAATAGACCGTATTGGAGTGGAATTATTCATTCAATTCAATTCAGTCTAACGTGGCTAATTCCATGCGGGAGTCTTAAGTTTAAATAAACGTTCCATGGCAATCTATTTTCTGAAGACTTTTGCTTTGTTTAAATTCTTTTATAGAGGGACATTTTCCTCCATATGTTTATTCTCACAGACAAATACAGGAAAAAGCCCACTTGCTCCTGTTGACCTTTCTGCTTAGCAACTATTACTTTTCTGAGCTCCAAGGTAATTCTTTATGCAAGAAGGCCTTATTTAGAACACATGATAGGTATTCAGAGTTTTCCAGTAGCCTCTGAACACCACACAGTATTTATTTACATTGTATAAAATTAGAGGAAATGAAGGGTATGCATTTGAACTAGAGGCAACAGCCTAATTCTCTTTATGGAGAGATTTCAGTCAATGTCACTTTAGGAGGGGGAAAGAAAGAACTCAGATTACAGACATTTTAAACAATATAGATTTTTGTTACCCAACAATAAAATATATCATGCTGCTTTCTAAATAAAGACTCCGGGTATGAATTATGGGCTATTTCTATTTTACGCATTGTCTAAGAGTATGTTTTGATTACTGTCCCAGCAAACTAAGACATATGGAGTCATCATTGCTGACCTGGCCCAACTGAAACTACTTTAGGGGGGGATGTTATTCAAAAAAGGACTCAGATGCAGTGAGTTGGATATCTAATTTGTTGTGAGCTCCTGTGTGATCTTTACTATTTAATCGGCTCATGAATAACTGGTGTCCAATAAGATGAAAATGGAATTTGTACCAGAATGGGTTTGATTGACACAGATTACAAATCTAGCCCTTTCTTTTGTTTAAAAGGTGTGAGTCTTATTTATATAGCTTAAGCTTAAATAACCTTGAGAATAAATTTTTGTAGAACAAAACAAGTTTAGGGTCGGGAGAAAAATGCTATAAAAATGCACCTTCAGAATTTCTTAATGCATCATGAAAAAGCAATATTTCAACTCAAAGGGCAGAAATACAATGCCTATTTATATGATGTCTGTTAAGTGAAATAAACGATAAACACAAGACAAGGATATAAAACAGTTATAGAAATAAAAACTGATAGATGTAGCTGTTGTGCAGATATCACAGTGGTTGAATATATCTTCATTCCTACAAAATCTTAGGAAGAAAATAGTATTGACACTAAAAATAGGCTTGATTGACCCAAACTAATACATTTCCACTGAACAAGTTCAATTTTCCTAAGGAATTGCTTAACATATCCAAATCCTGTTATTTGAAATCTTTTTAAAAGATATTTTGTAAGTAATTATACACAAATTATTGATTAAAGATAATCTAATTAATTTATCAAGCTCGAAGAAGTGCTGAAGAATAAATTAGGTTGAAACATTGCCACAGTCATCTGTCTATAACCCACAACCTTAAAATCCAGCATAACAGTTTTTCCAATATAACTGAGTCAAGATTGCTACTAAAAAGATTATTTAAAAATTAAATAAAGAGTGGGCTGGATTTTAAAATATGATTTTAAAGTGCTCCAGTAAGTTCTGTACTCTTTATATGAACCCCACTAAATATAAAAATGCAACTCATATACACATATGATTGTGTTGTTATCATCCCTAGACCTGAGAGGTAAGGAAGTTAGAGAAACAGCTGTGACAACAGGGCCCCCTGATAGGACATGTGATTGCTAGTGGAAGGCTATAGCTGGCATGTGCTGGCAACAGAGGGATGGATACTTGGATGGACCTTCCTTTCTCCCTCTGATATCCTTCCATTGTTTCCCCACTGGCTAATGCTAGCAGGGATCCACAAGCAACCAGTGGAGGTGGTCCCCGCAGGCCAGTTTCCCGGGCCCAGAGACAGCATGGGGAGAGCAGAGAGAGGGTCTCTCTGCAGGGTCGCAAGGAAGATACCCAGCATTCTCTCTTTTGAGAGCTGACTTTGGTGCAAGAAGTGCTCGCAAGTCATTAAACTTCCCTGGGCTCCAGGCTATTCTGAGAACTTGATGAAAACTGTAGAATAATCTCTCAATCCAGAAAAAATACACATGTATACATGCACACACACACATGCACATATACAAGCATAGGCAATGGGGCACACACTTATTACAGAGCCTTATTAAGTCCTTGAGCCTATCCAAAGATCCACGTTAAGAATTTCTGTTGTAATGTTAATAAGGTTTAGTCATCTTTTTTTTTTTTTTTCCTGATATGAAGCTCTTAATTCTACTTTGTTTAGTCAAGTCCCTAATATCAAAGGAAAGGCGTGCATTTTTCCAACGTTGAGGTCTCTGGGCCACTCAACTGTCTGGAAAAAGCAGAATATCAAGAAGATAATTTTGTCTAGGCATCCACATTTGGTAATCACATCCATAAGGACATGATTTGCAGGCATGTATTTTAAAGTACAGCTACAGGATTTAAGTGTTTTAAGCCAGGGTATATATTCAAATCACAGTCTTCAATAGTTTACACTTAAACTAGTCTAACTCATTGTAGCCACGAGCCAAAGACATGCTTCATGCGCAGCCTCCCTTGTTACACAGCTCTTCCAGAAAAATAACTTGGAGGCGGGCTGAATGAAAGATGTATTTTTTAAAACAAAATCTCCCAAATTTCAGAAAACCATTGAAGTATTCTTGTGCTGCAGGGACAAACAACACCTCTTGTCTGTGCTAGAAACCCAGCCAATGGTGCTTCATGAACGGCTCTGTAGATCAGGGACCAGGGTCCTGCGGGACAGTCCGGAGGGAACTGTCAAATTGACACAGGAATGGCTCTGTTGATATTAGCCTGGCTAATCATTTTGCTAATTGGATGGCCAGTTGTACCCCGGTGCAAAGTCAGATCGGCTTTCACTTTAACTGCTCACACAGATCATGTTTGACTCAAATGTATTACTTTATATCAACACACTGAATGGCTGTAAAAATAAAACCACATGTGCCACTGCTTCTTTTTAATAAGTGTCTTCCTCAATTTTCCCTGTTATAATAGAGATTTTAACGTAGAAAAATTAAAGGTTATTTAAAGGATATCGACTGGAAAAAGGAAAAGAAAAAAGCACTCCTAAGATTCTGGAAAGAAATCATGCCACCAGTCCTGGCCACATTCCTCTGTCACTTGTCTTCAAAAAAGCAACTCCAGTCACACTGACGGACCTTCAGTTCCTGTTTGAGAAGCAATGTAGCTTCGTCTCAAAAATAAGGTCACATTTTTAAATAAATGGACTCATTTCTTTGGTTTTAGATTTTTTTTTTAAATGAGATACTTGTAGATATTTTCATGTAGTCGATGAAATCCGGGGTTATTTTGAATATAAATTAAGTTAAATATAAATTAAGTAGTTAAAGTCAAAGCAAGAGCACAACCATATCCTAGTGGATGGTTGAGATCCGTCTCTTCCTTTGATTAGTGATTTTCAACTTCAAATTAAAAAAAAAAAAAAAAAAAGGATTGCAAAGTTCCCGTTGCAGAGATGGGTGGGTCACTAAAGCAGGCAGGATGTCCACCAGCTGCAGGAGAGCCCACCCAAAGCAAGGTATTTGGGAGCGGACTTCAACAAAACAATCAGAATCACTGCACATATTTCAGCTCAACTGCACTGGAACAGCACCCAAGCCGGTAGGTATTTGCCTTTAAGGCAAGATGTTTTAAAGTCAGAAATGAGGTTTCACTAATGTTCCCATGATTCTTAAAAAGAGGCGGCAAGACTGCAGAAACATATTCTTTAGTGATAATTATTATGAGTTATTGCATTTTTTCTGGCTTGAGAACTCACAATTTTGGGGGAACAGAGCTACTTTTTAAGTACATTTTTAAAAAGGATTGTTGAAAACCTTTAGTCTTGTGGGTGTCTGGGATATCTATCATGCTGGATATAATTGGTTTGAAAATAGTGATTAAAATTCCTGCCATGACAATCTGGAAAATGGATCTGCTTGTGCTTCCTCTTCTTCATTCCTCCTGCTTAGTACCTGCTGGAGGTGCAAATGGCCAGTGAATAAACAATGGAAAGAGAATCTTGCTATAGCCAACCACCTTGGCACTGTGGGGAAAGCTTATCCAAGTGGGAAAAATATATGTTTTTCCTGAAAAATACACAATCCTGACTGATTCTGAATATGTGCATTGGATTGAAGAGAATACTATAGAGAATTGTCCTGTTTGTTTCTTTGATAAGGAAGAAAATGGAAATATATACACTCTTCTTTAAAATAAAAAATAAAATAAAATAAAATAAAATAATATATATAATATATATATATATATATATATTATATATAATATATGTCGTCGATGAAATCCGAGGTTATTTTAATATATATAAAATTGATTTCAGAGAGGAAGGGAGAGGGAGAGAGAGAGCTACAAACATCAATGATGAAAGAGAATCATTGATTGGCTGCTTCCTGCATGACCCACACTGGGGATTGAGCCTGCAACCCAGGCATGTGCCCTTGGCTGGAATCGAACCCGTGACCCTTTGGTGCACAGGCCAACGCTCTACTCACTGAGCAAACCTGTCTAGGGCATCACTCCTCTTATTCCTGTAGATAGTTCCTTCCATGCTCTGTCTTCTCATCTTTACAACTTGGCTCCCACTACTTCCTCTGCCCGTGATTTTATCCTACTTCCCACATTCACTCTGTCCTCAAGTCTCCTTGTTTGACCGCAGGCTCTCTTGTCTAAGGCTCAATTCAACTCTCCCCAGGGAGAGTCCTTCTAGCATTCTTCTCGCCTCCAGACATTCGGGCTGTTAGGAGTTCCTTCTTTAACTTCTTGAGTCTCAGGTGCTTAGTATATCTCATATGCTCCTATCTTCCTAAGAGCATTGGCAACACTGCCTCCCAGTGGCTCACTTGTCTTTCTCCCTTTGTAACCTCCTTGAGAGCGCCTTCCATCTTAGAATCACTTTTGCCCAGAATAGCACCTGTCTTCCTAGGAACAGCTCATCAATCAATTATTAATGCATGGGATTGGCGCACGATTATTGGGCCAGTTTTCCGCAATGTAAACTTGAGTTTATGGCTATAATCATTCAGACTTTCTCTCTTTGGTATGGCCTGGTTAATGTATCGCTGCTCTCAGTGTAATTGCTGCAGACATGCACAGATGGGAGCCGGTATGTTCTTCTCAGAGCTTCACACGTCAGATGTTATCATGTTGACAATGTCCAGTCAATAATGCAAAGGATCTATCTTTAAATGACTAAATTAAAAAAGCAAACCAAGTTTCCTATTTTACTGACCTCAACAGCTTCATATGGTGGGGGAGAAAATGAGTGTTTATGTAAACTCTTTAAGAACTGGAACCATTTTCTTTATTTCTGTTGTCCTTCGTGCTAGCACATTGTTGGCGTAATTTAGATCTTTATTGAATGAATGAACATGGATAACTTTCCAAGGTTGTGGCTGCCATGAGGTAGTACATTGCATAAATACAAGAAGAGTCTCCTCTTTGAAGCACGTGGTCTGTCTTGGTTAGATATGTAATATACTAGCACCTCAGAGGAGCTTGGGCAGCACGGACCTCAGATTGTCTTCAGATAAAACAAAAAACAGTATTACAATCAAGCACAGTGACTAGTGAGGAGAGCCCTGTTCAACCACATGGATGCCCATGTGAGAAACTCACTCTGGCCTTCAAGACCTGATGATATGAAACATCAGAGTTCACAACAAATGCCATTTTCCAGATTCATCCTGATCCAGCCTCATTGGCCTTTTTGCATTGCTTGGTTGGTTCTCTGTGTCTGCCCTAAAGCTTTTGTTGTTATTTTTGCCCTCAGATCTTCTCAAAGTTGACTTTCTCTTGGCATGCGGATCTCAAGGCAAATATCTCTTTAAAAACGCTTCTCTAAAGATAAACATAAGAAGCCTCCCTCAGTCTTTCCCTGTCCCATCACTCAGTTACTTGCCCTGTGGCATTCACCTCCTGCCCAAATGGTATAGCTCAGTGGTCGACAAACTGCGGCTCATGAGCCACATGGGGCTCTTTGGCCCCTTGAGTTTTTAGCCAGCTTAGGAGTACCCTAATTAAGTTAACAACAATGCACCTCCCTATATAAAGTTTTCAAAAATTTGGCTCTCAAAAGAAATTTCAATCGTTGTACTGGTGATATTTGGCTCTGTTGACTAATGAGTTTGCCTACCACTGGTATAGCTCACTTTTATTTTCTGGTCCCATGGACACATTTAGATGAGGAGCTCCATGAGAACCGGGTCCTCCTTGTATGTGGCTGCTCTTTCCTCTCTTCCTGTAACAGTATCAATTTATTATTTTACTTTTTAAGTTATTTATTGATTTGAGAGAGATTTGTTGCTCCACTCATTTATGATTCATTGTTTAATTCTTGCATGTGCCCTGACCAGAGAACGAACCCACAACCTTGGTGTATGGGGATGATGCTCTAACTGCCTGAGCTACCAAGCAAGGGCCTAGAACAGTATTATTTATTAATAAAATTGATTTCTTAAAAAAAAAAATTACCAGTTCTGGGTTTTTGTCTGTCCCTAGAAATTAAGTGGTGACTGAGAGTGCATGGGCACACTTAGCCATCCATAACTCTATGTAGTGTATATGTAGATCATATAACATAGGACTTTGTTCCAAGGTATACAGCCGAAGTCAGTAGCACATCATCAATGACTCTGGTTACATGTAAGTTGAAAAAAGAAGAAAAATTTGTTTTTAGCACCTAATTCAAATTTGGGGGGGGGGGTAGAGAGAAAAAAAAAACACACCCACACGTCGCTGTGGCTACTTATTATAATTTGGTTGAAACTGATCTGATGTGGATTGAAGGTGCATTAGAGGTGTTTGGAATTGAAGACAAGGGTCTGTAAAGATGATCTATTATTCCAGCCAGCGTTGCTTGCCTGGGATTGAACGTGATCTCTCGCTGATCCTCCGCTGGGAGAGGAGACTCGTTCGGAGAGGGAGCCTGCCCGCCTGTGATTGTTCAGCTGTATATCAAGTGGCGGGGTTCAGAGAGGTCCCTGCCAGTCCGCATTCAAGCCTCCGGAAAATCACCGCCCGAATGTCCTCCAACAGGGATCAGGCTTCGGTTTAAGTGCTGCTCCCTCACATACTTGTGTTCTAGTCATTTAGAGAAGTGTGATTAAAAACCATTATGTGCCCCAACAGATGTGACCTTCAAGACTCTACTAAGGTTTGAAAAAAAAAAAAAAAAAGGTGCAAAGCAATAGTGGTTAGACTAACACCAGGAAAGGATTATATGAGCTGAACCACATTGAATAACTTCTCATTGATTACTACCTTCTGTTTCAAGAAAAATACCACGATGTTTCAGAATGAGCTGCAGCGTCCCTACATCAGCCGCCAGTCCCCAGCGCCGGTCTCTCCTGGTCCTAATGAGGACAAAATGAAATGCCGGTGGTTTCTGAATGTTCAATGCTCTTTGCCGGAGAGGATTATTGGATTGTTACCATCTTCATTTGCTCTACTGGCAGATAATGTAATCCATGTGGCAAGAAAATAGGAAGCAAACGAAAGAAAACCATGCAGACCATTGAGAAAATGAGATCCCCTTGTTTGAAAATCTCTTGTAAACAGTATAGGATGGTTAGCAATCTTGGAGAAATAAGTTAGCCACCTTGTATCAGGCTCCTGTTAGTTGACAGTCTTGCTGATTTCCCCGAGAGCTCGTAAGAGCATCTCAATGTTTTTTTGTATTTAATATAATTCTTTATGTCTCGTCCACAAATAGGCTGCTACTGAGCTATCAATGGGAGAAGAGAATTTGTCCAAACAATAAGAAATCTTTCCTGAAAGCCACAATCTCTCGTAGGGTAAGGATAGACTATCTTCTGTTCTCCTCTCCATGCTATTTCTTGTGACCTAGGACTCAGTAATACTAGATATATTTGCCTAGGAACATCTATTAATTATACATATATGCGAGTTCCAACTAATATTTATAGTATCTAAAATTAGAATAAGCCTTTCTTGCCTCCATTATTAGCCTAACGTGTTTAAAATGTTGATTTTATCTTTTCTTTTTATGGAGCCATAGTGTTTATATTTATTTTAAGCAATAGGGCAATAAAATAAGGCTGTTGCATATTTTAAAAAGCGACTTTGAATCTCTTGCATGGTAAAAAAATGAAACTTAGAGCAAATGGATCTAAACAATTAAGGCTTTATGAATGGCCAAATGTGTTGTTAAATTATAAGCAGTTCAAGTTATTATCAAGAAGAAGGTATTTTTAAATAAGAAATTTAAGTTCAATAACCTTTAAAGGGTCTCAATCTATCCTGTGTAAAAGGATGGAGGTGAAAAATATCAGGAGTGTCTACAGCCCACACTTTAACTTTGAGTAAGTTTGTCGTTTGAAATCAGCCCCACAGACACAGTTACCTATACCTTCTAATGCCAGCCAATTAAAGAATTACGATAAAGCTTACAAAAGAGTGCCCTGCGCCTGTGGCTAATTACAATTACATGCTATGTAGCTTTAATTAATTAAATAGGATTGTCCTGTGTGTATAAATCTAGGACCCATGGAAAAGCATTATCCTTTATTCCTTATTGTCCTCTATCCTTGTGTGAGAAGAAGGCGATCAAAGGACTGACAGGACCAGGTGGGGTCAGAACAAAGACACGTAATCACTGAGTAAAACCCAAGTTACCTTTAAAATATATATATATATATATATATATATATATATATATATATATATATATATATATATATATATTATTGATTTTGTACAGAGAGGAAGGGAGAGAGATAGAGAGCTAGAAACATCGATGAGGGAGAGTCATCGATCAGCTGCCTCTTGCACAGCCCTTACTGGGGATATGCCGGCAACCAAGGTACATGCCCTTGACCGGAATCGAACCCGGGTCCCTTCGGTCCCCAAGCTGATGCTCTATCCATTGAGCCAAACCGATCTCGGCCCAAGTTACCTTTGCTCTTCAGTTGAACAGAGTGTGTTCTCTCTCAGACAGAAAACAGACACCTACCAGGTAGCACAAAAGAACATGAGATGATGTCTCAGAAGCAGGAAGCTAAAAAAAAAAGTTTCCAAACCATCAGATTTCCACAACCCCATCCCACCCGGGCTCTAGTGAGAGTGGGCAAAAAAGAGTCAGTGTTTAAATGTAGCTCCTAAAAATTGGGGTAATAAACATAACTCAATTACAGGCAGAATCTAGGATGGATTCGGGGTGATATTAAGACTTCGAAGGGTGTCAGAGCCGTATACTAGTAGGTGTATATGGTGACTTGTAAGGGTTTTTGAAGCTGAAAAGTAGACTTGTCATGGGTCAGGAAAGACAGCGAGACTCGGGATAATGTCTTTCCAGTGTAGAGACATTGGTGCAAATACAGAGGGCTGAGTGCGGACATGAAGTTGGAAGGCACCATGTTTAACCTGGCTGGACAGAGATTCGTTCTTGGAATCCTACTTACTCACTCTTTTTCTACTACATTCATATTTCTTATCTACAGAGCATATTTGTTCTAAAAGCCTAAAATGTTGCTTGGGGAAGAATTCATGTAGGTGTTTTTGATAGGAAAGGGGAGAAGAGATTTTGGTGGGAAAGTGGGAAAAGGGAGGAAGTAAATGTGGTAAAAGCTTGTGGTGGTGGAGAATGCCTATGTCTGGAAACTGCTGTATTATCCTTGGCAACTCACTTACTCCATCCGAGCCCCAGTGTCCTCGTGTGTGAAATGGAGATAATGACAACGGCTTACAGAACGTTTAACAAGATCCTACACGGCGATGTCTCTGAAGGGCCAAGTGCAATGTCTGGAATACAGGAGACTCACAAACATTTGTTTCACCAAGTTCCTTAAAAAACTCACAATCTGCCCTAACTGGTTTGGCTCAGTGGATAGAGCATCGGTCTGTGGACTGAAAGGTCCCAGGTTCGATTCCGGTCAAGGGCATGTACGTACCTTGGCGGGCACATTCCCAGTGGAGGGTGTGCAGGAGGCAGCTGAATTGGTGTCTCATGGATGTTTCTGACTCTCTGTCCCTCTCCCGTCCTCTCTGTGAAAAATCAATCAAATATATTTAAAAAATAAAAATAAAAACTCACCATCTGCCTTGACTGAAATGAAGGGAGAGAGTTTTTAGTATTATTTGCTCATTATCTAGGTTGGCTAAAATTTCAATGGGAACAGTGTAGGAACTCAGCAATCGAAAGTGGTAGTGATACAGGGAACGTATGTGCTCAGGAGACTAAGAAATAAGAGAGGAGGAAAGAAAATGACCCAGATTAGCTCGAGACAATACAGGCTTCCTGCCTAAACAATCCCACAAAAATGGTAGGAGTGTGTACCCCAAGACTCCTAACAGGAACAAATAAGCACTACAGTGGACAAGTAGGTACCAAGTTTAGGAGGTGGTAAAGTTAGGAATGCATGCATTTCTCTGCTCCTCCCCACCCCACTGCATTTCGGCTGTAGGGCTCCGAGAGAACACTACACCTTATGTGGTGAATACCGCTTCCCCAAAGACGACTAGGTTATAGAGCTAACCGATTTTCTTCTCTCTTTAATAAACATAAGCAATCTTAGACACCTTTTATTGATGCGTTTTCTCCTGTTCTGTTTGATAAGTCAGCAAATAATGTAAACGTACCTACACATGGCAGTAAGTTTAATTTTAAACAAAGACGGTTTATAGAAATTTTAGGGTCTGTGTAAAAGAGATTTTTAGCATATTCATGAATTCTGACCTCACACAGTTTTCAACAATACCGCTTTTGTGTGGAAGCCAATTTTATCACCTGTAGAGTAATCATTAGACCCTGTAATAACGAATTCTTTTTTTTAATTACACATACATTTTTACAGCTTATATAAAATTATCAACGATGTCTCAATCCACATTTTGACATAATTACCCATATACATGCAAGGCATATGCTAGTGGAGACAGAGTACTATACAGTATAATGCACAACTTAGTTTTCTTTTTTCATTTTTTAACTGAATATATTGGTCTCTCTTTCCTCTAACAATGATGATACCTGTATATATGATTTGTCAGTTTTACTCATGTACAGCTTCAAGTATATTAGTTTTGGTAAATACAAGAAGCATGAGTACACACTGATCACTGTACTAACTATGTTACATTGGCAGATAACTAACAATTTACAAACATAAATACATTTTTGCTATTCTCCATTTATTCTGCTTTGTTGCATTTAATGGTAGACAAACCCCCCCAAAACCCACCAGATGTAAAATTAATTCTTCAGACTGAGATTTCTTATTATTGAGAGAGCTTTCATTGTTTTAGGAAATCTTGTACTGATAAAAGAGCCATATGAAGACTAAACTTCTAAAGAATTCTTTATAGTTAAAATTAAAGTGTCATCCAAAGTGCTTCCCCATTTGACTGCAACATCTAAGTATTATGAATAAACCCATGCATGGGTCTCTTTGCATATTTAATATAGTAGGTACTGTTTGGAAACACTGTTGAAAAGCTGTTAAAATAATCTACTGTACATAAAAATCCTTAGCAGCCATGAAGGGGTCAGATACAAGGACTTACATTTTTGTGCTCTTCCAATAAAGAAAGAAATTGAGCTCATTAGAATATTTCATGTATGTGAATGTAACAAATGACTGCCCAGGATATCATAGGAACCCGAGCTAATTTCCCATCAGTCGCACCGTGGAAGATTGTCCTTCTGTAATATTTTAGTCTTAGGGTACTGGGGCTTATTTCTGGTAGAATACTGTGGCAGCACCATTCCGCTCTGACATAGTCATTCATTTCTGTCTCAGGGCCTAGGTACATTTTAATAGATGGGATGAGAGAGAAAGGGCTGTTTTGTCTCTCAAGGAATGGCTAAACCAGATGTTGAAAAGGGAGGAGAGATTTTCAAATTTTAGCTGAAAAACACTACCCAACGAATGAAAAACGGATGTCCCAGCAGTAACAATGCCTCCAGCCAGATAGCCGGGGGCCCTTCGGAGCCCACCTCTGGTCACTTCGGCACTCCTCCCCAAGGTGACTTTCCAGGTCACCTCTCCTTGTATATTTGTGGAAGATTTGTGCGAGAAGCGTGCATCTCGCCATCTGCCCCCCACATCAAAGGCCTTCGCCTCCCAAGTTCCGCCAGAAACAAGGGTCCACGTTGGAAAACTTCATTCTGTGAAAGGTTTTCAAACAATATATTGCAGATTGCATTGCATTTTAAGTTTTGCAAGAATCTTGGCTGTCTTTATGATCTCAAAACATTAAAGCATACTTCTAACACAGGGGTATCAGAATTAGTTTTCTTGGATGATCCTACTTTCTGTCTGGTTTTCTTAGATAGAAAAAAATAGGATATTGCCGGATTTCAAATACAAGATTTCTTTCTGTGTCAGCAGGCAAAAGCTCTTATAAATATCATTGACAGAAAAATGATGGCTATAAAGTCTAAGCTTGTTTTTAACAGGCAAATCCATGTTTTTGAGTGAAGTTTGCCTGTCAGGGAGTTAAGCGGCCTTTCCTTCACTTCAAACTTTTTAAAAAATATATATATTATCCTCAGAAGGTTTATATGAAGAGCTGGAAGTAACCCAAACTAAGAAAAACTGAACCCCAAATGTCTGGTCTGTTAAGACAGGGAGCCATGGAAACTTCCGCTGTGTTCCAACAGAGGGCAGTGGCATCCCACAGATTAATCTGATGGCTAGCGGCTGAAAAGTGATCCTCAGAATGTAAATCTCTGAAGAGAAATCTGTCTTAGCGCAGCTACCTCAGGAAAGGGGAATTATTGCACTTAATTAAACTGTATTGACACCATATGCAGCCCCCCGCCCCACCTCTCCTTTTTGGATTCATTAATATTTTTTTAAAAAATCACGGTCTAGAAAGGGCAATAGTCTTGCAGAGTCTGTGACTTAACCCCTAAACATTAATCTTATAAAAATTACATTTAAACAAAAGGTAGCTGGCAAACAGAAGCCTATCAGATGAGACCATTTGTGGTCATTATCTTTATAGCTCAAAGAAATGTCATCTGTGTTTTTTTTTTAAAAAAAAATAATATGCTTTATGAGAGTTTGTATTTGCTTATGTAATATTTTAAACAACTTGAAAAGTCAGAAAAGCTCTGACTATTCTTATCAATAAAATACATGCAAAAACTTGAATATTTTAGCTCGCCTAAATAGAGAAAGGACTGTTTTTATATGTTTGACTCTCCCAGTGCCTTAAAGTCCTTGATATTTGAATAAAATATGTCTATTATAGTTGAAAATAAAACTTTTAAACCATGATTTGGACATCTATAAAAATTAAGCTAAGTGAAACTCCTTTAATAAATATATACAAAAAATATGATTTTAAGAGCATTTTAATACATTCTCTTCTTTATTCTCTTTATTTGTCAGATCACCTTTTTAGTGTCCTTTTAAAATTTTTTGTTTTCAAATTGAGTTTTTACTCTTCACTGTTTAAAACTCACTTGGAGGTGGAAATACATGTTACCTTCATATTTCATTCTGTTCCAGAACTAACACCTCAAATGTGAACTTCCTTACTTTCTATTTAATTTTTTCTCTTCATATTTTTTAGATTATAGCATTAAAACATCTATTTATTTCCTGACTAAAAATAATAAACAATATTGCACATATTTATAAAATACAGATACCAATTTATAATGACTCATACTTCTACCTCCCAGAGATATATCATCAGACTGATAATTCTTTCTAACTTTTTTCACATATGTACACATGAACTATTCATTCATTTCATGTATGTTAATATCAACTTTCAAACATCACAATGTACATTTCATATGTGTGTATATGTTTACAAATATACTTAACATTAGATTGTATCAGCTACAGAATTTTGAGATTTTACTTAACATGCTTTGATGACTTTCTCAGGTCTTTGAGTTGTTACTATTGAATTGTAAATGGCAATGAACTATTACATCATATGGATTTACTATAATTCATTTACCTTTCCTTGTTGCCCCCTGATTTATCTGACATTTGAATAGTCCAGTAATTGAAAACTGATTTCAAAGTCTAAGAAATCTATGATACCAATTCTAAGTCTTTTGACTTGAAAGTTGTGTCTTTTAAATCCGATTCATCACAAGTCTAATAAACTGTAACTGCAATAAAGAAATAATAAAAGATTAGGAAGAATATTGACTATGCTTTTAAAGATGAGATATTTTAATGACTATATTTTAAAGAAAAGTTTGCATCTCTCATTTATGTAACTATTTGTTACAAATGAATACTTTTGTGTACAACAAAATGCTTTTGATCCTTTTTTTAGGTGATCAAAATGAAAACCATTTTAATCAATACCTGTGTACCCAAAAGTATTTTCAGATATTGTTTCTGCTACAGTACAACACTTAAGAAGATAACTTAGATATTTCATTGTATCATTCAGCATCATACTTTAAGCAACTAAATTTGCCTGCTGAGTACACAATACTTAAAACTCATACAGAGTTGGGGGGAGCTAATATTGAGGTAACGTCTTATTGGGGAAAGAGCTGTGTTCTGACCCTACACTTGTCCCCAGAATCCCCACACAGAGCAGCATGTGGACTCATATTATCACACTGAGATAGAACTTTGCATGGCTTATTACATAGGTGTGTATTTGACACCACATGTATCACCTACAGAATACAGAATTCATTTCAAGTAGTAGCTGCTCTTACAAATATTCAGTACTTAGTTTATTTAGGAATGTATCTGTATACATATCTATTTCTGTATATTTGATATACTTTGCATTTAATTAAACATGTCTTTTTATAATTTTGGGGGTGGGTAGAGAATGTTAGGGTATTAGTATTCTAAGATCATATAGGAGAAAACTTAGGGTTGGCTGAAATATTGATAAAGTTATTAGATCAGTCTCTCAGCAAGCTAAGGATCAGATCCTGGTTCTTGATGCATTCTCAAATGCTTATTCCACTACATGATAATACGTTTCTTTGACCTACTGAGGTCTGTTCATATGCTGAAGTGATTGCAAACACCATACTTAATATATAAGCAGATTACATGTAAGTATAATATATGTATAAATATATACACACACAGAGATATATATCTGGAGATAGAGACAGAGTATATATAGTGTCAATAAATGAAAACACCTACCTATACTACACAGTGAAGTATTTTCAGCTCATCATTAGCCACAAGAAAACATACATAGCAACCTTTAAGAATCGTCTATGTCTTTGCACCCTGGCCCCTGGATTTGTTTTTAAAACAAAGAAACATTTTCAGCCTGAGTCACAGCTCCTCCCAGTGAATGAAAGTGTCCCCTGCTCATTTGAATGTCACAGGGTTTGCGTTTCACACCGGGCATGGGGCTTTCACAGGTTTTTAACTACCTTAAAGCCTTGTTAACTTTCAGCCGAAATGGCTGCAAAACAATGTTACCTTCTTGGGGGAATACAGGCTCCTGTAGAAAGCAGTGGGAGGAACTGGATTCCCAGAGTAACCGCAGTCTAACCAGGGGTGGAAACGGGGCTTGAGGGGCATCCCTGTTTGGAGACAAACCGGTCGATGGAAGGGAGCTAAGCTTTCTCACAAAGGAGAATCCTTGTCTGCGGATGCTCTTTGGAGTGGCAGTGGCAGGGGCTGGCTCTCTGGCTGCAGGCAGCGGGGTACCCCAGCTGTCTGTCATGCTCTCTTCCTGCTTTTGTCCCCAGGAGGGGTGGTGGGTGGCTGCTTCCTGGTGGCCCCCAGGGGAGACCATTCCCCCCTCCCCCAACCCTACCCTCACCTAGCGCTTCCCTGGTGCAAGCGCCAGAGAGCCAGAGGCAGAGGCAGAGGCAGCCTGCGGCTGGAGCTGAGGGCTAGTGTTGAAGGCTTTAATTCTCGGGGAAATTGAAAAGAAGGTTTCAACAATCGCTAGGGAAGAAAAGGCGCTCAGGAAGTCCACCCCAGGGGAGAGCAAGGGGACAGAAGACGGCGAAGGATTTGCAACCAGGGACTCGGATCCTGAGTGTAAACCGCTCCGGATTCTAAGGATGCTCTTTACAGATTTTTAGTTTTGGAACACGCGCGTTTGTGCTCTTCCCGTCTCCCCTTTCTTCTGAGCCATGGTTCTCAGCCTGGGTTGGTTTTGCTCCCGAAGGCCCCTGACAGTGTCTGCAGACCTTTTGGGGGTGTCCCAGCTCAAGGGGAGGGGGAAAGAAGGGGTGCTGCCGGCCAAGGATGCTGTGGACTATCATACAATGCACAGCCACCCAATAATAAAGGACTCTGCATGCGCACACGTCAGTGGCAAACGTGGAGAAGCCCTGCTTTAAGCTCCCTGTCCTGACCCTGGGCCTCTGCTTACTAATGAATGGCAGCGATTTCACTGCAGAAATGATGCTGACACACTCAGAACCCCTCTGCAGGCCCCCAGTCTGAGAGGCTGTGCACCTGGGAGCCGTCTGGACAGAGCAGACCTGGCCTGGGTCATTTCTGTGTTTTCCGGGGACTTGATGACACCCTTAAAATCTGCCCCAAAGAGAAAACACTCCCCAAGAGGCTGCAGTGCAAGCTTCCCTAAGCGAGCGAGGCAATGGGATAATAAAGACATTTCAATTTAAGGAAGGGGTGGCGAGGATGGAGCTGTGGACATAAGACCTAAGTGTGCCTGGTAATGTAATAGAGGGTTGGTTTTTTTTTTCCTTTTTGCTTTAAAGGCGCGTATGAAACTATAAAAGAAAAAGGCATTGGGGCGTATTGTATTCCTCATCCCCTGCGCCCCTCCCCTCCCCTCCAAAGCTCTCAGCCTTGGAAGCAGACAGCGCGGGGTGTGAAGCTGTCAGGGGCGGACAAAGGGCCTCCATCCCGGGCCCCCGGCCCGCCTGGGCTGAGGTCTGCTTTTCCTAAGGCTTGGCAGCAGCCGCTGGCCAGGCAAAGCTGGTCTTTGCCGGAAGTCTTAGCTGCCGCGGTGGCAAGGGTTAATATTAAGCCCACCACAGCATTTTGCAGAGTCTCCCAGGAGATCCCTCAATGGGTTTCCACTGCCACTGGAAATAATGGCTCGCAGCTGCGGCCGCCCCTGCGAACACTTGATATTCCCGGCGCAGGCCGCTGGGCTTTGGGTGGAAATGAGAAAATCAGGGCGCTGCGGCTCTGCCTGGGCCTGGGGCTGGGGTCAGAGTGCCTAAGCCACAGCCTGGAGTGACCTCTCCCAGCCCAGCCCCCAGGCCCCGGAGGGTTGCTTGGGGATGGGCTCCTTATCTCTTGGTTTTCTGGAAAGTGCACAGAGGCAGGCCTGGAGGGGAGGGAGAGGCCAGGGAGAGCCCCAGGGAACTTGGGACCTGCAGGAAAGACATTATTTCTGTTCCTCAGGGCCTACTCAGAGCCCACAAATCCTTCTAGAGGGTGTGGGGTTCTGTCCAAGTGGGAGAATGCCTGGCCAAGTGTACTAAGGGGTTTAACTGCTCTAAAATGTTTCTCTATTCCCAGTACCTACCTCCAGATCTCTCTAATCCATTGGCAGGAGTGCTAAAAACCTGTCCTTCGAGATACCATTCTGTTGGGATAAAACTCTGGACTGGGAAAGATAGGTAAAAACGGAACTGCCTTCCGAGAAATACAACAAACCGTGATCTTAGAGGAGCCTTCCTGCAAAGCTGGTCTTCAGATCTGTCCACCTTCCCCACTCCTGCCCTCCGATAAACCAACAGCCGCTCCATCAAGTCTTCCTTCAAGAATTCAGTTACTTGTTTATCCAGTCCTTCCTCCACCCCTCATTCATTCACTAGCCGCACTCAGTTGCACACCAAACTTCTGCCCCGTGTGTAGCTGGTATAATTTCTTTTTTTTAAAATTAATTAATTACATTGAGGTGACGTCGGTTTATAATATTATATAAGTTTCAGGTGTGCAACATTATAATTCAACATCTGCATGTCTTACATCACCCTCGCCGCCAGAAGTCTAGTTTCCATCCCTCACCCTGTAATTGACCCCCTTCACCCATCCAGCCTTCTCCCCACCCCCTTCCCCACTGGTAACCACTACTCTGTGGTCTGCCTCCATGGGTTCACTTTTGTTTTTGTTTGTTTGTTCATTTGTTTTTATTTTTCAATGAGCAAGTTCCTCATTCAGACCAACTGCTTTGGAGAAGCAACCCCTCCTGCTCTCCAGATACCAAACTGAATCAAAACAAGCTCAGCAGCAAGGCTGGTGTTGCTCAGTGGTTGAGCATTGACCTATGAACCTGGAGGTGACAGTTCAATTCCCTGTCAGAGCACATGCCAGCTTGCAGGCTTGATCCCCAGGAGGAGGTGTGCAGGATGCAGCCGATCAGTGATTCTCTCTAATCACTGATGTTTCTATCTCCTCCCTTCCTCTCTGAAATCCATAAAACATACATTAAAAAAACAAGCCCAACCTTTACCACACTGCATTGGAAATTAGAAATACATATGTATGTTTTATTTTTATATTTTGTATGATAGACTTGAGACTCTCCACCTTGTACAGATGTACATGTGTGTAAGGGAGCTTTGTGAGACTGCCCCAGAAATCCCACAATCCTCTGCAATCCTGAAAATTGGCTGTGACAGAATTTTAACGTTTCAGGAAGCACTGGGGCTACTTGCTGATGTCATGAAGGTCCCTGGAGAAAATGTGGTCATTAAGTGAGTTGCATGTGGTGATAAGAAGCCATTAAAATAAACAGAACTTCTCCATAATTACTGAATTTCCCAGAAAAACAATTAGGGTGCTTGAGACAGTTTGTGTCTGTCTTCCATGGAGTTCAAAGTTTCCACTCCGCCTATTTTCTCAAAAGTGCTCACTGAAACTGTGCAGCAGAACCCGCAGAGAAAGGAGCTGGGGGCCCCTCCGGAGTATCTGACAGAAATTTTTTGCTGTGTTTAATTTTCATTTAAACAGTCGGGAGCTCTGAAATAGAAGGGAATAAAGAGACTCTTTCGAGGCGAAAAACACAATCACTTTCCAATCGTTTGGCATGATGTGATTTCCTTCGGGTTGTTAATACAGTAAAAGCAATCTTTGATTACTGTCAGCCATATATAGGGACATGTTATTCATTATACATGCAGGTATATCAGAATTGTTCATTCATGTGTGTGTGTGTGTGTGTGTGTGTGTGTGTGTGTGTGTAAACACATCCACTCCTTATATGTAAATGATCATAGCAATTCCTTCCTTTCCATCTTTCCTGGAGAGCCATGCCATTAGCACCTGGAATTGAATCCAGGACTAGAAATACCTCCTTATGTCATCAGATTCTCATGAGAGGCTAAACACTAACCTGTCTCTGGAGCCTATTTTCATGGGGATGAAATATGAAGGAAAGATCACAGGAGAGGTTGAATTTGTATCTCTACGTATGAGACAAAGATGATGGAAGTTGAACAGAGAGGGAGGCCTTGGGATGCTGGGAGGGAGAAAGAAGCTGAAAGGGGATCCAGGAAGGCACACACATCAAGTCCACAGCCCATGGACTGCACACAGGCCCTGCCTCAATGACCGATGTTCTATACATTCTATCTTCGACCCTAATCAACTGTCCACTGTGTAAGGAAATAATGTTTCCCTGCTCCATGGGTAAATTAGGCCCTATTTCTCTTTAAATATATAGCTACTTCAGAGAAGCTTTATTTTGAATGTTAAAGTCTAATGAAAGATTCAATTAGGTGATGTCCATTTGAGTTATGTGATTGGTTCTCACTCACCTAATAGCTCTGCTACTTTTGCTGCCTGAGAATGACTTCCAGAACCTTCAGGGACAACTGTCCTCCCCACCATCCTAACACCCTCAGCTTCTCTTCCCCTGCATCTGAATAGCACCCCACCCTTACTGCCATGGCGGCGTACGTTGCCATGGCTATCAGCTTTTATTGACGTGTGTTTTTGCCTTTGCCTCTGAAGCATGAGCTTCTAGGAGACAGGGTGAGGTTGTACTTATCAGAGTTGCGTCAGGATCCTCTGGTCCAGGGTGGACACTTAATAAAACTCCGTGGAATGAATAAGCACAAGAATAAATGGATGGGTTTTTTTTCACCGTGATTTGTGGAAGGCATGGGCTTGTGGGATGCCTGAATAAAGAGGAGTTTCGCTCATGCTTTCCCGGCATACAGGGCATGGAGGACACATGCTCGGTAGCACGTTATACATCTCTGAGAACGCGGGAGATGGAAGAGATGACCATTCTCCGGGGATGTCAGGGAGGAATGTCTGGAAAGTTCTCATTTTATAAATAATCTAACCTAATTTAAACCTTGTTCAAATGTTTGTAACAGAGAACATGTTTTTAGTGGTTGCAGGAGAGCAATGACCTCTAGCATCTATTAATATTCTGCCAACTTTGGTTACTAAATTTATCATCAAGGATGAATGTTATTTTCTGCACCATATAGAATTTTCTGGGAGAGCTGAAACTAAATTTAGAGAAGTAACATACAGAATTATGTGTCGGCTTCACTCGTATGTGTCTAAAAATAAACACAGCACGTGCGTGCACCCACGTACATAATGGGGGGTATTTAAAAAATCTGGATAGGTCTCTGGTATGTTCGCTAATGGGGGGCAGCAGAAGCATAGATCATTTAAAAGTGATTCGTGGTCCTCTCTGCAGTGACTTTATAAACCTCAGTTTTTCTATGTTTTTGTTGTTTTCGAAACCCGCTTTAAGCCCTATGATGATTTTACACTGAAGATCTAGATCCAGGTGACGCCAGCAACTTTAATATCTGACCCTGTTTCTGGTTAAAAAATAGGTCACTTCCTCTCTCAGAATATACAGCATCGAGTTATGACTCAGATTCTTAGAATTCCGACCCTAACAAAGGGTCTTGCTTTTATGGGAATGCCTTCAGATCTTTAGTTAAAACAGGATTAGATGAAATTGGCAAATGGATGCTGCCCATGACGTGAAAAAGCAATGATCCCGATTAGTGAGTGATTAAGATACTCATTTAACTATAAACTCTCATTTTCACAATGCATCTCTTTTCCATAGGGAGTGTAAGTGAGATTTCATCGCTATCTATAGTTGCAAAGAGTAAAGGAAAGGAGTAATGATTATTGAGACTTCATCCCATTTTCCACTTCTTACTGTCCTCAATGAAGAGATGTTGACAAAATCCAGTCATAGGGATAGTCCACTGCTACCTGTTATCTGTCCTTTGCTACCCTCCTGGGTTTGAGAGCAGCTGCCCACCTCCCCTGGGAGCAGGCAAGACTGACTGGCAGCTGGGATGCACCTGTTGGGCTGGGCTGGTGTGTACAGCCGGGTGTCCTTTTTGATTGGACTGGGCATCTGTTTTTGATTGGCTGCTGCCCAGTTTCTACCAGTCATTAAATAATGTCAACTGCTGCCCTGGTAACCAGGCTATATTCTTTTTTGTTTTCTTTAATTAGTATTTTTATTAACTTTAGAGAGGAAGGGAGAGGGAGATAGAAACATCAATGATGAAAGAGAATCATGGATCAGCTGCCTCCTGCATGCTCCACACTGGGGATAGAGTCTGCAACCCGGGCACAGGCCCTGACCGGGAATTGAACTGTGACCTCTTGGTTCATAGGTCAACACACAACCACGGAGCCATGCTGGCTGGGCTGTTTTCCTGACACTTATATATTTCATTCATATGTTGAAGAGGAGTACCTTCATCAGAATTTGAATGCGTGAAGAGAATGGCACGCTTGGCCAGTTCCGGTGTGGAGGGGAAAATGATGCAAAGCACTGCCAACTAGATTAGATGTCTAAGTTCTAGAATATCTGAAAGAAAACAGATAGAATGGCAAACAAATGGCTGATTAATGAATTTTTGTTCAGTAGATCAGGTAGGCAATCCATCCATTTTATGACTCGTGGGCAAACGAAAGCTGCCCATGCATGACAGAAAAAGCAATGATCCCAATTAATGAGTGATTAAGATACTCATTTAACTATAAACTCTCATTTTTTACAATGCATCTCTTTTCCATAGGGGTATAAGTGAAATTTCATCACTATCTATAGTTGCAAAGAGAAAAGGAAAGGAGTAACGATTTTTGAGACTTCATCCAATTTTCCGCTTCCTACTGTCCTCAGAAATATAAAATCGGGAAAAAGAGAGGCGTGAAGTTCCAGGAGAAAGAGTGGGGGTCGTTCTGTAGAGAGCTCAATCCACCTCTCCCCCACATTTGACATTCACTTGAACAAATAAACAAATTATGGCACTTCACAACTATTAAAACTTAAATATGGTTAAAAAAAAAAAAAGGCAGGTTATGAAGGTACGCTTAGTGGCCAGACACAGCTGGAAATCATTGGGAAGCAGAGTACAGTGCAAAAGAGTTTCGAAACCACACGGTCTCAGGGATATTTTCCTGCTGCTCCAAGTAATTTTCTTCCACAGGTCAAATGGTTTCAAGACTCTCCAGCTCAAAATTACCTGCGAATCATAGATGCCAACAGGGGTAAGCTGCTGGGCCTTGGGACAGAGCAGCCGGGAAGCCATAAGGAAATGCCTTGTCAACATGGGGAATGGGACGCTTCGTGGTACAGAGCGCCACAGCGCAGCCTTGAGTCCAAATTGTCCTTGTCCCTTGTCCACTCTTGGGAAGAGAATCAGCAGTAATTTACACACGAGGCGGAGAAGTACACGGCGGGCACCTGCCTCTGTTTATTTTGGGATGGAGTGGAGAGCAGTTCTAGAACAAACCTATGAGCATTTCCCATAGTAACCGCTTACTTTCACGTGACTTTGGGAGGTAATTGACATGTAATCGAAGACAGGCTAATAACATCTTTCCCAATAATATGTACAGTCAGTATCATCATCGTAAGTAGAATAGCCACCATGACCCAACTAATACTAAGAATTCAGGGGTTCAGTGTTATTATGCCTAATCTGTGTCTCTAAGGTTGCTCTTAATGTATAGTGACAGGAATTATATTGAACTAGATTCTTTAGGGGCATGATGCCACAAATTTCTTACTTTTAAACTTTCTAATCACAAAATAGAATGTCACCTGATAATGTCACCTGATAATATGACAATCTTTCTTTAGCACATTAAATATATTAGCCACTATTTATTTAACATACTGCAAGCACAGAACTTTTTAAGCAATTTCCATATAAAATTAATTTTCACTTTATAACAAGTAATTTGTTATGCCCCATCTTACAGATAAGAACATTAAGACAGAGGCAGTAAGCCAATAGCACAGGGTGGTAAAATTCATCGTTGGCTGCACTAGAATTTTAAATTTCCATTCTCTTTTCAAGAGCATGAAAAATAGACACGTCAGAAAAGTGTAAACCTGGAGTACTTTCATTATTTGTCAAATGGAAACAAACATATTACATTGATGCAAACTCTCAATCACTTCTGTGCAAACGCTAAATGTCTCCCAAATTAAAACGTCTTCAGAGTTTGCTATGATCAAAATAGGATTGGGACTTGGATCTGGAGCAAAACTACTGCTAACTGATAATATCACACGCAAGACGCCCAGAAATGACTGAGAACATTTAAAATGTTTGACATGATGGCAACACTTAGTAGTAGCACAAACAGATACACACAGGGAAAGTCTCTCACTTTCTTCTGCTACCAGATGCAAAGGAAGAACATTGTTAGCCTTCTTCCAAAGAGCTCATGTGCCTATTAATTTCATTTTTAAAGAGAATTAAGAGAGGTTTGGACTCCATGAAAAAGCTATATTTCTGTACTCTCAAAACTTCTAGTATGGATGACTTTGTGCCAAGAATTGGTCACTACAGAGTTCAGGCCAAATGGACCCTTGACCTAATTTTATAAATAAAGTTTTATTGAAAAACGGCAAGACCCATTCATTTATGAGTTGCCGTTGTGTATGGAACTTTCACTGTGCAAGAGTACAGCTGAGCAGATACAACAGACACTGGCCACAAAGCCAAAACTATTTACTGTCTGGAGCTATCCAGAAAAAGTTTGCCAACCCCCGACCTAGACGATCATGGCATATGTTTTAAAAAAAGAAAGGGGAAAAAAAAGAAGAAAAAAAAAGAAAAAAAAAAGAAGGAAAATTGAGACTAGTGAGGCCTTAGTAGACAAAGGGAGACAGAGTTGAAATTCCATGCTCTTTCCAGACAGTGTCCTGGTCCCAGGGGCATGCCATCTGTCGTTGTACCATCGTGACCATTATTGCCAAGGACATCTATTTGGCCTAATTGCAGTAATGCCACAGACAGAATTTGCAGAAGGAAAGGAAAAGTTGCCAGAGCCCATTAGCGTGAGATAACATTTTATTGAATCCTCAACCTATTACAGATTTACAGCTCTCCCACTGCCTCTCCGCCCACCAGTGTTTTTAATAAGAGGTAATGATTTTCAGAGAGTCTTAAACATATCTCGGTGGACTTCAAATCAAACATTTCTCAAAACTACCACAGATAGTATATTTTCATGTAGCATCAGTGCTGAGTTAGCTGTTTCACAAAAAGCTGACTGAATGAGGGGGAGATCACTGGAAGACACAGATACATGACTCACACAGGCATTGGCTCTCACTGTGTGAAATGTGGTTTAGAAAAGTTAAATAACAGGAGGACCCTAGCTGGGGACACAAAAGAGCACTCTCTGTCTAAAACTTAGAGTGGGGAAACCTGGAATCAAAATGAAAAGAATGGTCCAGAATCCCATGCACCCTGACTTCTGAATGCCACCAGGGAGTTCTAATAGAACAATTCTTGAGGGATGATAAAATTATATTGGCACCTAATTATATAACTGGTTTGGCTACTATACTCATTAAAACTTTGCACGGCTCAAATCACACTTCTCAAAATATAGACAGCATAAATGTTTGCTATCACATGGCTTGGTCAATTACAAAGGTTCCAAGACCTGTCTTTACTAGACATGAAAGCAGATGCTGTGTCATATGTGTGAAACAATAGGTTGACATATTTATAATTGCTTTCCACGATCCAATCACTACCTTTATGTAACTTGTGTATGCCATGGTTGATTTTATGTTTGTTTGCTTCTAACAGGAGGACTATACTGAAAGGTATTAGGAATGTTTTATTATTCAGGACATCAAACTACTTTTAGGTTGTCTCCTTGGACTAGTAACTATTTCTTTCACATATTTGTAAGCAATGCAACTGCCTAAGCATCATTAAGAATCACAAATAGGTGTAATCTATATTCTTTAAAGCTAATTTATACTAACATGAAAAATGAATTGCTTTGTTTTTCTGATGATATTATAACTGCCACATATAAGGCTACAGAAGTACAAAGGAGAATAAATGTGCATTTTATTAAATGCTTGCATGTAAATATAATGCTTCCATTCCAGATATCCCCTCTATGCCCAGTTAATTCTTTGAAGACACACTTGAAAAATCAAGTAAGTTTTCAAATCTTGGTCTGAATGTGCACAATTTAAAAATCTGTCCATTTTCCAGAAACAAGTATGATGAGCTTTATGAGCCTTTGGTTAGATGCTTCATGGACCACCCACATCAAAGGGCATTTGCACAAACCTTCTGAGAGACACCCATCCATTAAAAGGCCACAAAAGAAAATGCCAAGGAGCACATCCCAAAGTGGAGATAGCCATGTCCTAGAAATGATTAAATGAATCATCTATTTCTGGTTTTCTGAATGAGGTATTCTATGTCTCGGTTGCTCTTACTCTTAAAATAGGGAGAGAATTTCCACACCCACAACCCAGTTGTGTTGGTTGTTCTCTCTTCAAACAGATTCCCCTCTCTGCTTTCTCCTGCCTTTTTGCATCTGGATGCTGGTAATGATTTACCTGGCCTCCTTGGATCTCCAGCTTCTAGCTGGTTTTGGTCACTAGGTAGATCTAGCTCTGACAAGAGAAGAAGGCAGAAAGAGAAAGACAGGGGTCTACCTGATCCTTCATAGCTAGGCTGCCAATATCAACAACCATATTGTCACAATTGGCAGGATTTCCTTTGTTTTTATGGTTGAATAATATTCCAGTGTGTTTATATGCCACATTTTCTTTATCTATTAATTCATCAACAAACACTTAGGTTGTTTCCATATCTTGGCTATTGTACATAATGTTGCAATGAACAGGGTGTGCAGATATCTCTTTGGATATATTATACCCTAAGAAGTGGGAATGCTGGATTATATGGTAGTGTTGGGAGAAGGAGAACCCAATACTATTGGTGGAAATGACTGGCATAGTCATTGTGGAAAAGAGTATGGGAATACCTCAAAAAAATAATAATAGAGTTATCTGGAAGAAATTAATCAACTATTATTCAAGTTATCCCCTCTATACCCAGATAATTCTATGACTATGCCCATGTCTACTTTACATATGTCTATATTTATATTGATACTATATTTATAGGCCCAGTGCATGAAATTTGTGCACTTGGTGTGGGGGGCCCTCTGCCCAGCCTGTGCACAGTCTGAGGGCCCTTGGAGGATGTCCTACTGACGGCTTAGGCCCAATCCTCGCCATGAGCCCAGCTTCTGGCTAAGTGGCACTCCCCCTGTGGGAGCACACTGTTCACCAGGAGGCAGCTCCTGCATTGAGCCTCATAGAGACTGGTCATTCCACTGTTCAGTCGATTTGCATATTATCCTTTTATTATATAGAATAATATCCATGTGTGCAAAAATAAAGTAGATATTTATGAAATGTTATATATCTAGCGAATGAATTATAATTCATTAAGATCAGTATGATAATGACATTTTTGGTGAAAATATACCAACTATGATTACATCTGTGTTTTCAGCTTTAAAAGACCTTGGGAGAATCACACTGTGACTCATGTACATATTGTAAAAGCTTCAAGTTTCCAAATCCATTTCATGTGAAACTGTATTTATTTGCTAGATTTTGAAATAAAGGTCCCCTTTCCTCTACAGCAGAATAAAATAAAATCATCCACTATAAAGCACTGTTGTAGATATGTTTGCCAACTAACGTTACACATGAATAAGATTTGAGTTCTTGAAAATCAGTGGATATGTGTTGCCTTACCTAAGGGTGCAAGGTTGGATGGCATAACATCTGTCATCGTGGTAAGATCATAGAAACTCCGGTATTTTTTCATTTACTGCACCCGTCACCCATCCCACTGCTAAGAGTGAAATGCTTACAAATGGGCTTCATCGACTATTAGACCTCCTGGTAGCCTCAGTCTCAACCTTAAAAATGGCTGACTTAACCAATCGATTTGCAATTTTTGCATTATTAAGAACACACTCCCTTCATACCACTGAGAAAAGCATCTCCGTATCAGGTTTTCATTCCAGACATCGCCTCTGGCCAAAGCTTTCTTCTTAACAGCATAAAAAGTGAAAAATGCAGAAAACAGCGAGTCCCAGAAAATTCAGTTTAAATGCCCAGCATTCCTTTCCAAGAACTTTCAGGTAGAATTTCATCTGTATTAGTCAGGGTTTCAGAATAGCAGGTAGTATGTGGATCTAGCTGTCACGTTTCTATGAGTAATTCAATTGGCACGGGGTAAATTTGGTTATGTCGTTGACTGCTTGGTATTTCAAGGCTTTTTCTTTTTCCCATTGTGGAGATGGACTCAAATGTAAACAGAATTAAGTAGGGCAACTTTCCCCCCCTGATAACCTCAACCCCACATCTCCTTCAACAAGCCCTGCTTTTAAAAACCTCAGTGTACTTCTGGTTAGATAGGGTGGAGTAAACCCACACATTTGCATATTCTGTCTCTCAAACTCCACAAGCAAGAGTAAGTGGACCCAAAAGACGAACTATGCCAGCTGACCTGAAAGACAGTCTCCAATGATATCTGCCTCCTGGCACCTGGCATTCACAGCCTGGGAAGTTCCCCATATTGTACCAAGATTGGACCATTTGACCAACATCAGAAGGCAAAAGTGATAGGATATCACTTCTGATATTAGGTTATAACGCAATATGGCTTCTAATCCCCCCTCTCCTCTCTATCACACGCCAATCAGCTCAATGGAGAAACCCACAGAAGGAGAATCCAAACCTTCCGGCCAACAACTGGTGAAGAACAGAGACCTGCCCCCAGCCACGTGACTAATCTTGACATGGAAGTTCAGCCCCACATGAGAATGTATTTATGTATTTATTTATTTATTTATTTATTTATTTATTTATTTAAAATATATTTTTATTGATTTTTTTACAGAGGTAGGGAGAGTGAAAGAGGGTTAGAAACATCGATGAGAGAGAAATACAGATAAGAAAGACACATCAATTGTTTGCCTCCTGCACATTCTCTGACCAGGGACAGGAATCAATCCTGCAACTGAGGTATGTGCCCTTGACTGGAATTGAACCGGGACCCTTCAGTCTGAGGGTTGACACTCTATGCACTGAGCCAAACTGGCCAGGGTGGAAAATCACTTTTCATCAGACTTTGAAAGACTAAACACCAGAAATATAAAGATTAAAAAATATAATAACTAGAAAAAAGAATAACTCAGTGGAGATGGATACAATGCAGGGATTAGAATAAACTTTTAAAATACAGGATTTATCAATAGGAGGAAGTAAATATTCAATATATACACAAAAATAGGATGTAAGTAGTAAGACATAGAGAAAAATAAAGATATTTTGCAAAGGAACATACAATAACCACTTTTTAAAATAAATAGGTGAATGGGAAGATAACTGAAAAAAGTATCAAAGAGAACAAACATTTAAAATGATCAGCAATGACAAAGGAAAGATAAGAAAATTAAATTAGCAAGTTGGTAGATGGGATCTACCATTTAGCTAGTCAGGGTCTCAGAAAGAAAAAAGATAATTTTATGAAAGTAAACTATAGAAGATGTATTACCACAAAATTGTTTCCTGAATCAGAACTTGAAATTTTTATAGTGAAAGTGATCCTCAAGGTCAAGCAAAAAACTGAGGGAAAAGACACAATAAAAAGTCAGTGTTGTTGACAAATAACTTTTACACGGAATTCAGATAAAGAGTTTCACTGACATCTGATAATGTGTGTTTTTTACAAGATGGTAAACTTCTATTTATAGTAAATTAGCAATTTCCTTACATAATTATGTCTAATTATTATTTACATTTTCATTTAGTTTTAAATCATTTTCCTGATTTAGTCAATATGCCACTTTTCTTTAAACCTTAAGTAGCCTCTATTTGTTTAGTTTCTGGTTGGCCACCCATGAGTGGGACACAACGGTTGAAGGTCTAGCCATATTTACTTAGGTCCAGTTTTCCATCAGCCAAGTGGTAAAAGTTATTTTCATATTGGGGGAAATGTTGGACTATGCAACATGTGATGCAAAACATCTCTTTCCACTCATTTATTTATGTACTTTTTCTCTCCTAAAGTATAGTACATGCCTAATGCCTTCTCACATGTATTAATTTAATGAAATGCCTCTTTACAAGAATTGCTTGCTAATGATAGGATTTGAGTTGTGGCAGGCAATATTTAGGCTATTTATTTTTAAATAGCGATGATATGTGTATTTATGGGCAAATGGTCCCTTTTCCCCTGGAGAATCATGGACATTTTTGTGAAAGTTATTTTCTTACAAGCATAAGCCCCTTCCTGGGTGTAAAACCATTAAAAGTGAATCTAATTTCAACTCCCACTTCACAGACCAAATATTTGTATTCATAGGAACTATTTTTACCAAAGACCGGCAATCGGTGTGGCTGGAATTCTATAAGTCATGCATGGATGAAGGGGGAAATATACATGTAAAATGTATATTTACAAATATAACATTGGATGTGTTTATATTAAAAGAGTAATTGTTTAGAAAGACACAGCAGTCTATGCTTTTGGAAATGCTATAAAGACCAAAGACAGTGACACACAGACCATTTCTGCCCTTGCCGCGAAGGAAAGGGTAATTAATCTTTCAGGAAACGTGTATCAACCCCGAGGATGATTTTCCAATGTGGATTCCACCTGACGTGCTTCTCAGTTAATATGTGTCTAATTCTGACCTTGGAGACACTACCTCATAAGGGGTAGACCAACAGCGTGGCGATGACAAAGAGTCTCTGAGTATTTTTACTGGGGATGACCGCCATGGGCAGGGTAAAACCATAATGGTCAGGTCGGCGGTGAGACACTGACTTGGCCAACCTTCACCAACCTAACCAAGCGTGAAAACCGGTCTCCAGCCAAGTCTGCCGTGGTGGGCAAAGGAAATCTGGAGGCTTCTTTCCACAGTTGGCTTTGGATGAGCAACAGTTGGTTAGCGCATTGTGTTCCTGAGAATAAAACCATGGGCACAATCCCAGCCCCATCCAGTTAACGGCCTTTGTTTCCATGGTTACGAACGGCACCGCTGGCCTTGCCAACAATATTAGAAATACTTGAGTTTGGTTATCAAAACAAGTGGGCCAGAAGCAGCTCACTGAAATTGTACTTAATGCTGGGAATAAAAAGGCTTAGATGCCACGGTTGGCATGATATAGTTGCATGTAATCTATGTTTTGTCATTTTTTTTTTCTGCTCCTAGTGGACTGTATCATTTTAATTTGGGCTTCAGTGGCAATGGGGACAAGGCAATATGGAAGATCGATAGACTGATTTTGACCACAGGTTCTCATAGGGACATTCCTGGAAGCTCGGAGATGGAATCCTTGCCTTCTGCATGCTTAGCTCTTCTGGCTAATGTGCAGCTGAGGCTAGAGTATGCAGGGGAATCCACGTTACCTAGTGAGGGCCAACATCCCCACAGTCACCGAGATTGGCGTAAGTGAAATGATATGACTTGTGGGAATAGATACCCTAAGTCCCTCCTCTATTTCCCTGATACTTAAACCATAAAAGAAGGGTAAGTGGAGAAGCTTGTAGATATAAGGCTCCCTTTCAATCAAATAACAAAGAGCGATGTGCAAGCAGTGACATTATTTTAGGAGCCTCGTGGAGGTGCACATGCGTTGGGAACAACAGCTTTCCTTTGCATAAAAACTATCTTTGTCGATGGATGGTGGGGATGGAGTTGTTGAGTGGTGACTGGAGAGGACAGTAGAGATGATGGTGACGGGGATGATGGTGATGGAATGGATGTGGAGGAGGCAGTGGAGGTGAGGTTGAGGAAGCGGACTGTGGAGCTGTGGATGAAGGACAGCTGGCACCAATGAAAACCTTACAGCAACCCCAGGGGCTGCACAGCATCTGCTGCCACCGGGACCTTGGTCTGTCTGAGTCCACAAACGGCACTCTCAACACCTGGAGTGTGAGACTTCTGAATCCTGTGCTACAAGGAGCCACAGAATTACACCTATTTGAGGTGGAACTGAACTGGATGGGATAAGGTGCTCAGACCGCATAATTAACTTAGAAGATAGCTAGTTTAATATATGCATTAATTAAAATTGTATATAATATATAAAATTGTCTCCATTCTTGGCATTCTGTTTGGCACGTGGCGGTTTTCTTTGTGTTAAGGCCTGAGAAGCACAGTTGCACTTTTTCACTGTCTTGAACCCACTGGTTTTAACTTCTAAGTTGTAGACGTTCCCTTGATATCGTAGTGTTCCCTGTGCTCTGGACCTCACAGCTTAATTTCAATTTCACGTGACTTTTTAAAAATATATGTTTTTTTTTTTTTGGTTTGAGAGAGAGAAAAACGATGAAAAGAAAGAGAAATAAAGATAGGTTGCCTCCTGCGCACTGCCTACTGCGGGTTGAGCTTGCAACCTGGGCATGTGCCATGACAGGGAATCAAACTAGTGACCTCTCAATGCATGGGATGATGCTCAACCAATTGAAGCACACAGGCCAGGGCTCACATGACTTTTTTTTTTTTTTTAATTCACTGAAGGCGATTGTTTTTGAAGTAGCTAACCAAATTCAATGCAATGGCTTATAACTTTCTAAGATATAGTCTGTGGGTCAATTCACAGTTCATAGAAGATTTGTTTATGAATGCCTTATTCTAAACTTTGGGATTAGGGAGCAGGTCACTGGACCCAGGACCATAAAAAAAAAAAAATCTCAGTTTCTCCAGTCCTGGTTAAAGCCAACAAGAGAGTCCTTGTCCCACTGCACAGGAGCGCAGGTAAGCAGGAATGTTCTGGAAAGGGTTTCAGGTGAAAATGGATGCCAATGCAAAGTTTGCCTATGGTACACTTTTTCCTATGGGCAGTAAGAGCCATTCTTGTTCTCTGCTGTTCAGACAGGACCAGGGCTTTCCATGTATTTACACACAAATCTTCATGGCACCTAGTGTGGTAAATACGCGGGGGTTTGGCAGAAGGGAAGGCTGTTCCATGCATTTTTCATGAGAGAAATTTCAATAAACTGAAATAACTCGGTGTCCCAAACACCACGCCAGCGGATGACAAGGAGGCCTGTTTACATTGGGATTGTGCAACCAGAACTGCTTGGGTTTCCTACATTCCGAGGCCGCCAGCCAGCCTTTTCAGTGGATCCATTTTTTTTTTTTTAAAGTTCAAGTTAAAAAAAAAGAGAGAGAGAGAGAGAACTTTTTCAAGAACTACCTGGAAAACACGTCTCATTAGGCAATTCTACTTAAATCGGCCCCCTTGAAAAACAATTACCATCATAATAGAATGTCAGTATGTACATGCTATATTAGTTGAGACTTGACCCCAATTATCTTAATTACTTATATGCCCTGAACACTAGAAACATCCATAGGGGGAAGCCCACATATTCTATTCTTCAGTGTGATGAATAAGAGCCATTCTTCCACGCCTACTGAACATTGTACAGCATCCTGTGGCCTCCGAATGTGCAGCGTGGACATGATTTTAGAATAACTATTCATTGGAAATGAACGAGATGACAGAAGTATATTTTCCAACGTCAGCTGCTATTCTTCTAGAGAGGGTAGTGCTACTCAAAGGTGGCCTCTGGATTAATAATAGCTGCCTCATCTGGGAACCTGTTTGAATGCAAATCCCAGGGCCCCGAACCTAGTGAGTTAGAGAGGCTGGGCGAGTGTTGTGTGTTTTAAACCGGCTTCCAGCTGTCTCTGATTCATGCCAACCTTGCAGACCCCGAGACTAGCCGCTACTACTTAGTGGGTCAACGGGAACACGAGAACTCAGAAGAGCATGAGACACAATGTGGAGCCATAGCAAAAATCACAGTTTTGTTATTATTTTTGTTTGTGGAAGTGTATGCATATGTAGAAAAAAGAAACAAAGGGAGGCAGAGAGAGTGCAAGATGTTAATGGTCAGCAGCACACAGACCAGTTACTTTTCGCCACATGCTTTTTCGTGTTTTCCAAGGTGTCTTCATTGACTCTGGATTAGTTTTGTGAACAGAACTATGTGATGAAAAAGAAAACCTAGAGGTGTTCCTGTACATAGGCAGACACGGCGCTTGGTTCTGTGGGTGCAGGGTGCAAAGCACACCGCCCGGTGGGGAGCAGATGTATCTGAGCGGCTCTGTTCTCTTCATCCGTTTGGGGAACTGTCATCACACAGCTTATAAGCACATTTTCACCTGCTCTCAGGGTAGGCACTTAAAACGGCTGGCACACAGCTGCCTGAGAGCTAGGGAACCCCTGGCTGAATGGGCCACCGCCCCTGGGGCTTTCTTACATTCCTTCTGGGAGTCTAACACCTCCCTTGATCTGGTTTGCAAACGGGTATTCAGGTATTCCTGGTTCATTAGATCATTTGACACTTGAAGCTTTTTTTTTTTTAATTTTTTTTAATTTTTAAAGACTGAGATGGTAAAGGCTTACTTTGGGGAAATAATCTGACATCATTCTTGGAAAATTAAAGAAAAATAAGTCAGACAAGTCTTGCTGAATGTCTGACCTGGTACTATGCTGGGATTGTCAAGAAATTCGGAAGGAGATTCTGTCTTCCAAAGAGTATGAGTTTTCTGTTGCTGCTATAACAAAGAAGTACAAATATAATGGCTTAAAACAACACATATTTATTCCCTATTGGGTCTAGAGGTCAAAAGTCCTAAACTCAAGGAGATGGTGAGGCAGTGTGGGTCCTGGAGGCTCCCAGGGGAAACCGATGTCATCTCTGACTCTATCAATACATTGGTTTATAGGCTCCTTTTTTTACTCTGACTTCTGCTTCTATTTTCAGATTTCCTTCTTTTACTCTGCCTCCCTCTGACACTTCCAAGGAGCCCTCTGATAACATTAGGCCCACCCAGACAATCCAGAATGTTCTCTCCATCTCAATGCATTTAACTTAATCACACAACTGAAGTCCCTATTGTCATCTAAGCTTCTGGAGATTTTGGGCACATCATGCTTTCCAAGGAGGAAAGTTTTCAATACTGAACTATATTGTTCTCTTAAAACACACACACACACACACACACACACACACACACACACACACACACATATATATATATATATATATATATATATATATACACACACACACACACACACACACAAACACACACACATGTATATATATTGATTTAAGAGAGGAAGTGAGAGGGAGAGAGATATGGAAGCATCAATGATGAGAGAGAATCATTGATTGACTGACTCCTGCATGCCCCACAGTGAGGATTGAGCCTGCAACCTGGGCATGTGCTCTGACTGGGAATCGAACCAGGACCTAATAGTTCGTTCATAGGTTGACACTCAGCCACTGAGCTACACCAGCTGGGCATGAACTATATTGTTCTTTACCTATGTAGCAAAAGAATACTGAATTCATTATACCTGTCACATTTGCAAAAGATGGAGGGACAGATCTCATGGGTTTTATATATTTTATCCTTTTCAATGACCAGGTCAGTCCATGCAATGTGCTAAAAGAAAACCAAGCTTATTTGGCAATATTAAGTTGCATTCCCAACTTGCTACACCTTAAAGAAAGTAGTACTCATGTTTCCATATATTACAAATGACACCATTATGACTAAACATAATATTAAAAATGCAGATAAAAACTAAAAAATGGAGTGGTAGTCTCTTGGACATTTATATGCATATTCATTTTCATTTTTACAAAATTAGATGACAATGCACATCTTGTTTTGCAACTCTTATTTTTACTACCCTGTCATCAAACCTTTTCTGATAGCATTATTCATTTACTAAATTCCACACAATCTTAAATATTTACAGATAATCTTTCTAGCAGGTAATTCTAGCAGGTAAATCTCTGTGCATATTCACAGTTATTTCCATGAAGTAAAAGAATTAAAAGAAATGGCTGAATAGTTTGAAAGTACTTACCTCCATATTGGATGATATCTGTATCTCCAAGTCTTATCTATAATCATAGAATTAAAATGCTTGAGGCCATTGCATTAGTTTTAAAAGAATTTCCCCCATCATTTCTTTGGAGATAGAAAGCTCAGGTCAGTTATGGAACACTGATACTTTAAAGAGCTGGTAAGTAGATTTATTTAAACTCTAGGTCTTTTAACAGCCTTTCTTTAAAATGTATAGCATGTGAATGCATCTCTCTGTAGAGGGACTTACCTCGAGTGGAGCTTCACAGAGACGCCTCTTAGTGGTGAATGGAGTTGTACAGGGAGAGGTGGCCATTCCAGGAAATCACAGGAGCACCTGCAACAAGCATGGATTGTACTAAACCCAGATGAAATTTAGTTCAAGGAAAACATTTGCAGGGTGATTTTTCAATGGCATAAACACTAAAGATGCTCATGAATTCTGTCATGAGATGCTCCTCCTGCCCTGCTGATTTACCTGCTTGTAAAAAAGCAAACAAAACAAAACAAACAAAAAACACCCCACAAAAAAACCATTTTATTTGTTATTGGAGTTCTTTATCCTTGAATGCTGAGGCCTTAGTAATCATTTGGCCAACCTCTGTTGAATAATTATAGGATAAAAGTAATAACAGCTAACTTCATTGAGCGATTATTTCATTCCAGATACATTGTCAAACTGATGCTAGAAGACATAACAAATTTATACCTTGAAGATGGTCACAGGGCTCATCAATGTTGGCCCAGGTCTAAATAACACCAGAATCTTTTATCGTCACATGCTCATGTCATTTCCACAAAGTAAAGGTGAGAAGTAAGTAGAAGGGAGGATTTTGAAATTAAGTTATAATTAAATATTTTTAAGCCACATGAGTAATCACGACATAGACATGATATAAGATTAAGAAAAACAAGCCAATATCTACACTAATGTGAAATCAATTTGTAAATTGACAGGAAATTTTGCAAACGATACGTGTGTGTTTATATATACACATAGCCTTAAATACCAAGGCAGTATTTGAATGGTAGAGCCATAAATGACTTAACTTTACTTCACTATTCTGTTTTGTATGTTTTATACTGAAGGGGATGGCATATTTTACAAATTACTTTTATAGCAATCAACAAACATGCATCACCATTTAGTAAAACAGAAAGTACGGGGACCAATTACCAGGCTTATTGAATCTTCCACACAAAGGAGAAGCGATTGCTTTTTCTTAGTAATGTTACAGGTATGGCGCCAGTCATAGATGCCGTCAGCGATGTGTTTAATTATGAGAATGATACCATTTACAACAACCAAGGAGAATTACCACCACGATAAACTTTATCTTTCTCTGAACAACATAGTAAGTACTCAAGTGCAGAAGTGAAATCTAACCTCACACAGAACTCCAACTTTTGAGTCCTGCAACCAAAGACTGAAGTTACTAAATATTTTACAGCCATCAACATCCCTCAAGACCCGATTCTCCTGACTTCAATCATTACCAGCGCTGCCATTGCAAATGGCTGCAAACACATACATTTCAATCAAATCATAATAAACCTTGGGATCTAGCAAATGTCTGGAGAAACCAGAAATGGCAGCATAACTTGCGGGCCTAGGCTTTCCTGGAGACAGACAGCCTTTGAACATTATATTGGTCTCAGCTTGCGCACTGAAAATCACTGGTAATGAATTCAATTCAATTTCTTTAATCTATGAACTCATGGATTTAATGCAGGTGAGGTTATTTGTTTTCAATAAGCCATTTAATATAATGAGGGAGGGTTTTTGTAATTTCTAATTAATTTTTGCCCTGGGCCCCACCAATTGATTTATAACCCAGGGGAGTGAACAGGCAGCCCCCGCCCCTCCCAAATAATTGCTACCCAACTAGGAATGTCACATTCAAAATCGCTCTTGTTAAAATCATACCATGACTGAATAAATGACGATGGCATTAACGAGGCAAACAAATTTCCATTCTTATTGATTAATTGTTGAAATTTATATCACGAGCACTGCAAATCTACCTTAAATAATTGTAGGAGTGGATAAGAGAGCTGTGGTATTTATTGAGACTACAACTATCCAAACAACTTTTTCTTTTCTTTTCTTTTCTTTTTTTTGTAGGGAGCAGAATATAATATAGAACTGTGCAAGATGAGTGGCTACTATATTTAACTCAGACAAATGCATAACAAATCACTATTCTGTAGTGAGAAGGCACACCTCATAGACTTCTTTTTCTTTCTTCCCTTTTTTTTTTTTTCTTTCTTTCCTTGGGGCCTGGATATAAGACCACAGCCATCTAAATAATCCTCCAGAAATAAACCAATGAAGTTGTGAGTCTGACAACAGACACAGTATTATACCTGCAGCTGGTAAATGTTTCCATAGTCCAACCACCTTCCCAGTAAAAATTTTATCCCGGGGGAAAGTCAGCAACTAAGATTTTAACTACTTTTCTGCAACAGAAAAGTTTGGAGCAATTGAGCCTTCATAAATTTTAATATTTACAGCTTTTATTTTGCTTAGAGAATTACCCACCCATCAAGCATATTGTGAAAATACTACTACTGTATTACTGTAGAGTCCTATATAAGTTAATTCTTTTTTTTTTCTAAATCTGGATGATTAACTATGAGACTACTTCATAAGAACATGCATAAATCAAAACCATTGTGCTGTTTTCTGCTATTTGCTCGGTTAGCAATTGTTGAATGAGTATTTCAATTACAAGATTACTGGAGACTAAATGTGTTTGTCAATGTTTTGGCCAATTCTGGAACAGGAGTCTCTCTCTCTCTCTCTCTCTCTCTCTCTCTCTCTCTCTCTCTCTCTCTCTCTCTTTTTCTCTTAATCCTCACCCAAGGATATTTTCCCATTGATTTTTAGAGATAGTGGAAGAGAGAGGGAAAAGACAGAGAGAAATATTGATGTCAATTGGTTGCCTCCTGCACCCACCGCCCGAACAGGGCCAGGGCCAGGGAGGAGCCTGCCACTAAGGTAGGTATTCTTGACTGGAATCAAACCAGGAGCCCTTCAGGTAGAAGCCCGGCACTCTATCTACTGAGCCAAACTTGCTAGGGCAGGCCTGCTCTCTTTTGATGAAATTCTTACACGTTATGTTTGGGTCTTATATCTTACCTGTTCTCTCTCAGAGAAATAATCTTAAATGTTGCCCAACTTTTGAACTCATGAATATAGTTCCAGTATATGCTATGATAATACTGGAGGGATGGCATAGTGAACTTTATTTTAGCTACCAATGGATCTGCAGTGGTATTGGAAAGAAATAACACTATTAGCAAGCAACTCCCATAACTTTGGTGAGAATATAGTTACAACTGTTAAAAAAAAATCTGCATTATTTGTCAAAATGTAAAATGCATAAGTCCTTTTACCTAACATATTAGTCCCAGGAAACTATTCAATATACCCACATATATACAAGGTGTTCCCTCGGCCGCCACCCCCCACAAAGGTATATACCCTTTAACAGCTGATAGCCCAATTGATGTTTCTTTCTTTTCAGATTTAACTGACTGGAATTAATAATTATTTAAAGTGTGTATACATTTTGAGTCACCTTGTACATATGAGAATGGCAAAGATATATGTATAACTTATGCCCACCGCAATATTATTTGTAGGCACAAAGGGTAGTAATATAAAAGATCTAGAGGCTCAGTACACATATTCGTGCATGGGTGGGATTGGGCTGGCACACCCAGATTAGAGCTATTGGGCCAGGGTAGCCGGGGTGAGGGGATGCAGGAGGTTGGCCAGCCAGTTCTGCCCCCAAACAGGGTATAGGGGCTGACTGGGGTGGGTATGTCTGGGGGGTGGGGCTGTGGATGGTTGGCAGGCCAGCCCCACCCCTGGTTGAACTCCCAGTCAAGGGGACAATTTGCATATTAGTCTTTTATTATATAAGATTGTCACCCAGTAATCCCATTTCTAGGAATATAGCTCAAGAAATCAGAAACACCAATCAGAAAAGATATATGCACCCTGATGTTCATAGCAACACAATTTACAATAGCTAAGATTTGGAAACAGCCTAAGTGCAGATGAGTGGATTAAAAAACTTTGGTACATCTACACAGTGGAGTACTACTGCTATAATACAAAACAAACAAACAAACAAACAAAACAAACAAACAAAAAAAGGAACTTTTACTATTACCATCAGCATGGATGGAACCCAAGAGCATTATGCTAAGTGAAATAAGCCAGTCAGAGACAGACAAATATCACATGATATCACTCATTTTTGGAACATAACGAACAACATAAACTAATGAACAAAAATAGATCCAGAGACAGAGAAGCATGGAACAGACCATTAAACCTCAGAGGGAAGGCAGGGGTGGGTGAGGTGTGTGTGTGTGTGTGTGTGTGTGTGTGTGTGTGTGTGTGTGTTTGGGGGGGTAAGAGATCAATCAAAGAAATGTATGCCTGTATATAAGCATAACCAATGGACACAGACACGAGGGGAGTTGAAGGAATGTGCTGAGGAGTGCGAGTGGTCAGGGAAAAGTCAATGGAGGAAAAAGAAATATATGTAATACTTTAATCTATAAAGAATTAAAAATAAATAAAAGGATCATCAAGGAAAATATTTATAATCTTTCCTTATCTTCAGTTCTTCCAAAGAACACCTAATAACGAGATGGCTAGCCTGTGGGTTTATTCTGGAACTGATTTCAATCAATAGGAGTGGAAGCCTGAGAATTTTGTCATAGCAAAGGAGGGGTGATACCAGTCCTAAAGCAGGTTACTGATCCTGCCATTCCCAGGCAATTCACTGCGTATCCATCTCGCTTGGGGATCTTATGGGAAAAAATACATAACTGTGCAAAATTTACCTTGGTGTTATTTATTGAGGGTTGGAATCAGGTATCTATTGCCTCCAATATTCATGAGTTTTTCTATGGAATCTCGGCTTCCTCGTACCGCCAGATGTTCTGATTTCCAAAGGAGTTGAATTTCTGAGGCAGGGAAATCCAAGGACAGAGAGAGAAGAGGTGCTGAGATGCAGGCTGTCAGGGTCAGCTGGGGCCACCACAAAGGGAAATCCACAGGCAAGGAAACCCAAGGACAGAGAGGGAAGAGGTGCTGAGATGCAGGCTGTCAGGGTCAGCTGGGGCCACCACAAAGGCCGGCCAATCACAGGGTCAGCTGCATCCCAGAAATGCTATATGTTCCTTTTCATTTTTATTCCAATAAAAATTATTTCATTTGCTTTTGGATTTTCTTTTTTTCTTTGACCGAGGCAGGTCTTTAGATATTTGATTGAGTTGTTCGATTTCCAAACATTTGGATTTCCAAGATATATTTGTATTGTTAATATTTATTTTAATTCTGTTGTGGACAGAAAGCATACTTTGATTTAAACACTCTAACATTTTTTACTGTGTTTATTGGCAAAACATATGGCCCATGGTGGTGAAGTATCTATGTGACCTCGAATATGAATCCTGAGTATTGGGTGAAAGGGTCCCTATAGGCCAATTAGGTCAAGTCAGAGGACAGTGTCCTTATGGGTTATCTGTCTAATTTATTATTGAATCCTGAGAGATGCTCGGGTCTCCAACTACAGTTGTGGCTGTGTTTCTTTCTCCTGTTCTACCAGTGCTTGCTTCCTGTATGTTGAAGTCCTGTTTTAAGGTACACAGATGCTGAAATTACACTCTTGTTGAATGAAACCTGTTATCATTTTGTAATGCGCCTCATCATTTTCTGATAATGCTCCTCTAAAGAGGTCTAATCTACCCAATTTGAATAGTCCTTCCAGCTTAGGTTTGCCTATAATGTGATGCCTTTTACTTTAGCCAAGTTATAATTTATACTCACAGTAGCTTTCTGTTAGACAGTATATCGTTGGGCACTCCTTTTTATCTAATTTGATATTCTCTGTTTTCTACTTGATTTTTTGCTTGTTTTTTAATGTATCTTCGTTGCTGCAAGTATTACAGATGCTCCCTTCTCCCTGCCCCCATTCATTATTGTTGAATAATTCTTGGTTGTTATCTCTTCAAACTCTGCCCTTGTCTGTCCTTTCTGGATCTTTAGTTATACATGCCTTAGACATCTGATATTGTCCTGCAGCTCTTGAATGGCCTGCACAGTTCCCCACTCCTTTTTTTTTCTGATTATTTAATTTCTTTTTATCCTAGTTTCAGGTTCCCTAATTCTTCCCATGGATGTGTCACGTTGGTTATGGAGGAATGTACAGCTATGATGATTCAGTCAGTAAAATATGACCTCAATGCTGAAAGACAAAACCCAGGTGTCACTCTCCCCCACGCCACTCCCATCATTGCAGTGTCTGTCTACCAGAAGTGTTCATGCTAATAAACATCAATTTACACCTGAAAATTCTTTGGCAAGACTTTCTATTTGCCGATAAATATTAAGCTTTTGTAAAAACTAAGATTTACTTTGTTTTTGTCACGTGGACACAGCTTCAGTTGGACATGCCTTAGATAAGGGTGATCCATATGCCTATAAATATGGCTAAAATGAGCATGGAAGAACTTTTAGACTGCTTCTATGGGGTTGAAGCCATTACTGGGGATGTGTCAAAGGGAAACTATTCAAAATGCTGCCCCAAAGACTTATATGTTTATTTAATATGCCTTGGTTACATTATAACTATTAGTTTTTACTTCCACCTTCGTGCTGTTTTGTCACTGTTTGTTGATGTTATTCATTCCTGATAACCTTTATTTTAATGAATTAAATATCTTGCCATAGCCAAGATTTGGAAGCAATTCAAGGGCCCATCAGTAGATGAGTGGATAAGAAAGCTGTGATACATTTACACAATGGAATACTATACATATTATTAACATTCATGATTTGTTATATCCTGCAAAATGAATATGATAAAAGATGCTTTTCATTACTTTAATCTTCACCTTTAGCAGTTTCAATACATTTTTTGAGGGGAGGAGAGTAGGAGCAAATAAATATTAAAGTGATTTTCCTTTGGGCTCTGGACAAAGACTGACTAAGTTCACATTTCACACTTTCTCCTGTTTCTTCTCAGACAAGTTTACATATTTGTGAGCTGGCTGATGAGGTCTTAGGGGTAAAATATGTAGCTCTGGAAATGTTTTCTTTGTGCAAATCTGTATTACCTAGTTAGTATAGTTATTGAGTTAAATTTGCAAACTAAGTAGGAAATTCAAGGATTTTCTAGGAATTCCATTCGCAAACATGTTTCTGTATCCTGTAAATACATAAAAATATTGGGAGTTATAGTCAGGCCTACTGAATGTTGGGCCCAGCAAACCTGGAACCTATGCACTTTGAGCCTAGGAACCATGTGCCTGTCCTCTGAGCTAAGGTCTCAGTGACTTTGGATCCAGAATTTGACCCACATCGAATGCTGTCAATGGACCTTCTAACATCATTTCAGAAGATTCTGAGAATTATCCTGAGAGAGGTCAGTCTTATGACATCCATGTAGTATCTTGGTGGCACTGGAGTGAGTGAATGTAAGGACACTTAAGTCATTGACTTTTCTAGATGAGAGGAGAACGGCTATATACAAAAATAAATAAATAAAATCTGTAGGCTACTGTGTGCTTTTCGGACACCTGATTGCTAAGCTGTTAGGAAAAGGGGAGGTGTCAGACACAGGGTGGGTTTAGTACCTCCTTCTGCCTGGAGGTCTCATGCATTCCAACCTTTTCAACAAAAACAGGACATTCTTCCTTTATTCCCATGACCTATTTTTCGAGTAGCAAGCAACTTGACGTTCTAGTGGCTGACAACAACCACCACTCATTTTGTGCACATGGGAGGAGAAAGAAAACTTGGCAACTTGTCCTATCTCTCTCTGTGATAAGGACATTAGACATCAATGTTATGGGACCAGGGCAATTAATCTAACCCTAACTACATCCCAAATAAATGCCACATCTCTAAATACCACCTCATGGAGGGGTAATGCTTCAAAATAAGTGTTGGAGAGCAAAAGAAAAAAGAAAAGAACACATCTAGTTAACAATCAACTTAACCAGAATCAAACCCAGGACCCTTTAGTCCACAGGCCGATGGATGCTCTCCCCACTGAGCCAAACCTGCTGGGGCTCTTTTTATTTTTATTTTTTACAGACATGTTTTAAACTCAAACTATGTGCTAGACATATGTGATGACAAAAAGTTTGCATTAGTAAATAAAAAATATAGAGAGAAAGAGATAGTCTAGAATTTCATCCTGGTCTTTCTACCCTAATGCTTTTCAACATGCTCATGTGAATTGATAGTAATTTAAAGCCCCATATTTTAAACATAACAAAACAATATATTCCCCCAAATAATTATTCAAATATTAATAGATATCTCAACACCACATTTATGCCCAGAAATATAAATTATATATACCCATATGCCACTTAAAATATGCTTTCACTTTAAAATTACATGGGGGGGGGTGTTCACTCTATGAAAATAAAATAACTTGATTTATGGGTCTTAATAAGAGGCCAATCCTTTCTTATAATAGAAGTGTTATTTATGCTGTTCCTGTTAAGACAGGGAAGTTTCTCCATGGGGGAGGAAGCCGCTGATTTCCCGTTGAGGGTCTTAAAGGGGATTTTTTTTTAATTTCACCAGCTGGAAAGGAGACCCCTGTGCACTCTGCTTTATGCATCCAAAGCTTATCTTCCCCACAAAACCCATTCTGTCCCTCTGCGACTTGTGCCCATGAATCTTGCCTTGACCTCTTCACCTCTGTGATCTCCTGCTGCTCAAACCTAACTGCCCCGACCTTCCTTTCAACAATGGAATGGGGGGGGGGGGGGAGAGACAGTGTGGAAGCAGAAACCCAATGGTCACAAACTGGGAAACTGAGGCATACACAAGCTAGAGGATTAAGGAACCCTTGCAGGTTAAGCATTGCCGGAGGGTCAGAAATACAGACCAGCTTCCTGAAGAGGCTGAGATAACTGAGTCAAGCAAAGGATGTTGTGTCCTCTGCAATTCTAGCCTTTGGATGACAGAAGTCCACGAGTTGCTCATGCTGAGTCACCCCTGCTATTATTGGGAAGAGAAAAAAAGACTGTAGTGTTGTCCTCAGGGAGGAAGAAAAGTTAGAGAGAGAGATATGACTGTGGAGGACAGGAAATTCCAGTGTATGACTGTGCCACTGAGCAATTTTTTTGTTATTATTATGATTTTTAATTATTTTACATTTCTTTTGTTAAAGTTCCATAGTTTGTATGCCATAACTGTAAAGTATTAAAAAAATAATTTTGATTAATCAACCTCAAAGTTCTCAGGGGCTTATAGCTCTGATTGCATTTCTCAGGGCTGATCACAGCTGCCACTCATTTCCTTGCTTGTGGGTTGCCTGGGATCAGCTGGACTTGGCACTGTGTTGTGAGATAGGTTCAAGTGCACTCCCCAGGTTTCCGCATTTCCTTTGAACCAATAGCTTTTTGTTTTGCTCTTGGTGGGCCTAACAGGCACACGTGGTCAAGCCAATCAATCAGAGTAACTCTTGATCTACAACTATCTACTATTTTTTTATTTTCTATTTTTTGTTGAGAGAGAGAGAGAGAGAGGAAGAGAGAGAGAGAGAGAGAGAGAGAGAGAGAGAGAGAGAGAGAGAGAGAGAGAGAGAGAGAGAGAGAGGAAACATTGGTCTGCTGCCTCCCAATATGCACCTAGACCAGAATTGAACTGGCAACCTTTTGATGTATGGATGATGCTCCAACCAATTGAGCCATCCAACCAGGGCCCTCCAATTCTTGAATAAAGCAAGGATGAGATTAAAGGAAGAAACAAACTCTTCCTTTTGATGAAGCAGTATAGGAAAAATTAAACTGAGGAGATCTTGGTAAAAATCCTGCTAATATGCAGCATTCAGGAGGAATGAGTCTGAGACGCATGGCCAAGATAGGACTTGGGGTTGATGCCAAGTGCTCTGCACGGGTGTCCTTTGGTGTCCTGGACCAGAAGCATTTGCAAAGATCTGTGTGAGAGAAACAGACCAGGCAGAACGTCCTCTGGACAATGAGGCTGCTCCCTGATCGGGCAGAACTTGTCGGGGATATTTCAGACAGCAGCACCAGAGAGGGTATCAGACATAGACGCATTGTGTTCGGGGAATGAAGGCCAGCAGAGCAGACCAGGGCTTATTGATAGCGGTCCCCAGGAAGGCAGTGTCCCCAGGCCGGCAGAGATAAGACGCCCCTGCTGGAAATGCTAACTTGTCCTACACTCAGCATCGCTGAAGTGGTAATGTAAGTGCATATCTGTTATATCCATTCCCGGGAAGTTTGTCTACCCCACAGAAAGTCCATATCAAAATGGCTTATGTGATATGTATTAAGTAAAAGTTACAGAAACTAGAAAGGAGTATACAGAATTAAGATTTCTGGAATGTCAGAAGAAGAAGAAAAAACTGGAAAATATGGAATTTAAGTCCTAAAACCATAACATAAACTCTTTGGGTAAAACACCCAAATCTGAAGGATATAGAAGTGAATGACACAATGAGAAAACATTCATTGAAGTAGAGCAATGTAGGTCTCCCCACCTTAACAGGACGAAGAAGAAAGCCTTTCAAAGTCTATATCAAATCACAACAACATTCACTTTCTACACCTTATAATGCTGTGCCAGCGACACCTTAATAAAGATGAAATGAAAAGTAATAACATATTTTGTATTTGGTATGATTTCTATGTGTTCCAAGTCATTTTAGCCAAAGAATATTTTTAAATGTTTTATGTATTTTATGCCTTTCTTTTTCTCGTCTCTTCTCTTCCTCCCGCCCCTTTTCTTCCTTTTTCTATTAGCAAATCTAATGAAGGTTCTATGGAGGCTGGAAAATCACAGAATCTGATTTCTATTCCTACACTCTTCCTTTGATTTTGTTACAATATGAAATACTAGAGGCCCGGTGCATGAATTTGTGCACAGTGGGGGTCCAGCCAGCCAGCCCTGATTGGGGCCAATGGGGCAGGGCTAGCCAGGGGGAAGGGATCTGGAAGGTTGGTTGGCTGGCCCTGCACCCGATTCCATGGGGAGGGGCCACGGGCAGTTGGCCGGTCCTGCCTCCAGGTTAAACTCTTGGTTGAGGGGATAATTTGCATATTAGCCTTTTATTACACAGGAGAGTTAAGCAGAATTTATACTAATTAGAGGCCCTGGTTGAGGTATAAAAAAAAGACATATATATACTGTGGTACATATATACTATGGATTACTACTCAGCCCTAAGGAAATGTGAAGGTCTGCCATTCACAACATCATGGACAAATCTTAGGAATATTATGCTAAGCAAAATAAGTCACACAGAAAAAGTTAGGAACTATCTGATTTCAGTCATATTGAGATATAAAACTGAAAAACAAAATGGAAGGCAACAAATAAAGGAAAAAACAAAAACATACAGACATGAACAACAGTAACAGTAAGATGGTTTCCAGAGGAAAGGGGTGGGAAGAGTAATAATGGGTGAAGGGGGTCAAATACATGGTAATGGAAGGTGGTTTGACTTTGGGTGGTGGGTACACAATATAACGTACAGATGATGTATCATCGTATTGTACACTTGAAATCTATATAAGCTTATTAACTAATGCCATCCCAATAAATATAATGTATAAGAAGCCTGGAGAAGATAATCACATAATCATGGTCTACTGAATGAAAAACTCCACAAATTGGGGGGAAAAAAAAGAACTGATGTTTAGAAATCAGGCAGAGAGGTCAGAACAGAACAGGGTATCTTTCCTCCTATTCAAGCATGTTTGGTGTTACCCCAGCTCTAGTTAAATCTGAATTTATCTGTATGTCTTTGGCCTGGAGATGAAATGGAGAGTTTGTTAGTATAATGTCTCTTGTGCACTCATGAGCATTTCCTCTTTTCATTCAAGTTAAAAATAACCCAAGATTAGGCTGTCTGCATGGATGATTGCCTTGCCACGTTAGAAGTGAAGAGATGGTTGGCTGGGGCACCAGTTTGGCAGGTTTAGATAAGCCCCTGAATCTACTTGTTCAAATAAGCCTAAGAATGATGAAACTGGGGTTTTATCTAGTTTTTATTTACAAAACAGAGAAGCCAGGAAATCATATCATCAGGATGTTTCTCTCCTTTTATTCAGACCACATGTCTTATTTTATTCTTTTATCACGTTAATTTCCTCTACTTTAGCTATTTTCCCTCAATATTCCTCTATAGTGTTCATGTCATTCAAACAGATAGTCATCATGGTTATTTCTGAGTCATTGCTTGGATGAGGAAAATGTGTGGGTTAGATTATTTTTGAGTTTTTATCTTTGTTGTTATTGTTTAAATGTTTTTCTTTTGCCTTCAGAATTCAATTGGCCAATGATATCGCTTTGTTTTTAGAAATACACTAGAGGTCCAGTGCACAAAATTTATGCACTGGTAGGGTCCCTAGCAGCTGCCAGCTGCCAGCTGGGGCTCCCTTCCCCTGGCTGGCTCTACCCTCTGATCAAATTCCCAGACAACTTCCTGTTGAGAGGACAATTTGCATACTACAAATTTGCTTTTATTATGTAAGATTCTTTCTTCCATTTTCTTTAAATGAGGCTGAGCCAGAATATTTTCTCTTTCTAAATATGTGAATCTAGAAAAGGAGCCTCCCTTGTACCAGGGAGCATATAGGACATGATAGCCAGTGTGTGCTATTTCACTTAGTAAGAAATACCACAAGCAGGCTGGGTGACAAGTAATTTTTCGCTCCAATTTCTGAGAGTGTGAAGTTTAGAAACAAGGGAGAAATTATGCACGAGTCTTCTAGGGATAGATGTACCATATTCTAGAGCAAAAAGAGGGAGGAAAAGCTGACGTGGGAGGCTCAGGAATGTGTCATACACAGAAAATGCTTCATGACTGTGAATCCAGTTAGTGAGAGTCCTCGTGTCATCTGACTACTTCGAGTGGCTTTTTCTCTCTCCAAGTAAACACTAAAACATCCAAGTTCCAAACTGGACTCTGTGACAAGAAGTTTTCTCTGAATCAAACAGTGAAGAAGAAGAAGTTTCTAGAAGAAAGTGGCTGAGTGCATGACAATGAGTCTTCGCCATGATTGAAATGTTCTATATGCATGCACGGGGCAGCTCCAGGATTGGAAGGAGTTCTGTCAGTAGGTCTTTTGTTTAAATCTTTTCAGTACCCGTGACCCAGGGAGTCCCCAGATCCATCTGTCAAATGCTCTAATTTTGGGTGCAAAAACCTGAGATATCGAATCAGTCAGCCTGCTGATCTGTTGATAATTTTACATCCTTGAAGTCAGACTTTATGATCTCACTCAAGAGTTAAGGGCACAATCTGAACATCAAAACTGAGAAGGCACCAGACGACAGCAGCCATTTGATATATTTCCTCTCTCTCTCTCTCTCTCTCTCTCTCTCTCTCTCTCTCTCTCTCTCTCTCTCTCTCTCTCTCTCTCCTTTTTGTTCAGGTTGATGGAAAAATGTAAATGTGGGCTTGGATATCAGGATGTTAGCACAACCCGAGGAGAAAAGGGTCGTTTTCTTTGTAACTTGGCAGGCCTGGAATGGCTGCTTCTGACATCATGGGTCTTTTTAATGAAATATTAATGACTCTGATTTTAATAGGAATTTCAGCACAACCTAAATTAAGCCATTGGAAAAGGGATATGGTCCCGTTAAGCACAGTAAAACCGTAAGCCCCTTCCCTGAAGAGTAGCTGTGGGCAGTTAAAGTGACAATCAATTTAACCAGGCCATATTGCTTTGTAAGTCTCTGAAGTGTGAAGTCCCAGCATGCCTGATGTATTTCATTTTAATTTCCTTTTGGACAGAGCTTTAGTTAGTGGGGAACCTCAAACACACACACACACACACACACACACACACACACACACACACACACCAAGAGGAAAAAAAATGTGCAGAAGAGAAGGAAATTATTTAACCCTTTCAAAAAGCTATGCGATGCATTTGGCCAAGTAAAGAAAAATAAGCAAGATTGGATTTCTCCTTTTGTTTTTAAAGGAAAATAAAAGTAGACTATGCACCATAAATAAAATAATCACCAATTTTACTGATAATTTATACTAAAAGACCTAAAATGTTCTCTTGGCAGTTATTTTGAGTTGCTGTTGTTGTTTTTTTTAAAAACTAAATGATTCAACAATATTTTTCCTTTACTCTTTCTATACAGAAAGATAGACTTCATGTAATTTATTTAGACAATTTTCCATTGCTCATTGGAAGGAGATATCTACGTGAAAAGCTGCTGATCTGTTGATAATTTTACATCCTTCAAATCAGGTTTCAAGATATGGCTTTTGGAGGCAGACCAACTTGGATGTTTTCAAGATGGTGACCTTGTCAACTCTCACAAAAGTTAGATAAATAAACTGCCGGGTAAATCTGAAGGATCTTCCTTAAAATGACAGAATTCTCCTATACCCAAGATGCTCAGTTACCTACAGAAGTTGCCAGGAAATGATTTTTGCTCCCCAGCAGCCTAGAGAGAGGACAGCAATTTTGTGGTGGAATGTGGAAGGCGGAGTGGTGTTAGGAGCCACAAAAGCTAAATTTGACTTTTATTGGCTTTGACACAAATGCATCATTTGATATTCTCAAAGTCATTTGCTTTGCCTTCCTCTCATTTCTTATTCTCTAAATGACATACAGGGATGCCTAGCAAACGCAAAGCATCTTTTGAGATTTTCATGTGCTCAAGTACAAATTTTAATTTAAATAAATTATTAGCTGTTGAAAAAAAGCAAATATTGCTATATGTGCAATATTTTTTTTTTTTACCTTCACACAAGTTTAAAAATGGCTATCTGGGTTAAAATTATCCACAGGGAATAGTTTTACCCAAGGGGTATTTTAATATATAAAATAATGAAGAACACTGTTCATTGTGTCCTTGTATAAAGAATGAGAACATGGCCATATTCTTTTAATAATAATAGCACATATCAACTCATAATTTAATAAAAATGTTGTCACATTAATGTTCCTGAGGCACAGTTCAGACAATATTACTCACCCTGGCCAAACATTGCTAACAGCTCTCCAGTACACGCAAAGTCAAGACTAAATTCCTTTTCTAGCCTGGTCTTCAAAGCATTCAAAGGTTTCACCTTAACCTCCACTTGCCTTCCCAATACCTATTCCCATTATTGCCAAACTGCACTCCCTTCCCATCCTGTCCTCTCTCTCTGGGATTCTCTTTCCTTAACAGACATTGAAACTTACCTAAATCTCAAGGTCTACAGCCAGTGCTATCTGCTGAGCCAATCCATTGATTGCACTCCTTTCCTTCTTCCAGGATTCTCATAGTAGCTGAATTTGGTGATCACAAAAAGCTAGTCTCAAACTCTGAACCTTCTAATTTCATGGTAGTGACCTCACTCACTCCCAGGAATTATGAGGCTGTCTGAAAGACAGGGAGTGCCTTCCGTGCAGACTTCAGAGGTGTGAGGATTGCATGATGAGGCAGGAGATAGACCTTGCACATGGTATGTGTACAATTCCTTCTCTTTCTCCTGTTGTCTTCTATTATATTATGTATTACTTTTCTGATTTATAAACATAAAGATAATTATATATTACCAAGATAAGCATATAAGGAATCACACAGCAAACCCACATTAAAGTTTTGGTACTGGCACATGCCATTGCTTTTTCTTTTCTACAACATCAGGAGGGACCAGGGGCTCCCCTTGCTTTAACCCATGGGCACAGGGCCTCAGGGCTTTCAAGAGATGAGATGCTCCTCTCCAGGATTTGCACCTTGAGCATGTGAAGGTGAAAAGATTAAAGTTCACATGCAGACAGATATAGCATGGCCGCTTCCTGCTGGCCACAGCATCCTGGCCAAAAGGTCACAGACCCGGAGACAGGGAAGCATCGATCAGACTGCCAAACCTCAGAGGGAAGGTAGGGGAGGGTGGGGATAAGGGGGAGAAATCAACCAAAGGACTTGTATGCATGCATATGAGCCTAACCAGTGGTCACAGACAATAGGGGGGTGCGGGGTGGGAAATGCAGGGAGAGGGGTTTGGAATGGGAATGGGAGAATGAGGACAAATATGTAATACTTAATCAATAAAGAAATTTTAAAAAAATAAAATAAAGAAAAGATAATGGGCTGGCCCCTGGCTTCTTGGCTACCTGCAGAAGTCTCCACCTGCTCTAGTTTCCAGGCCTGTTCCTCTAAGGCTCCATCTATTGTTTCACCCTTCTAACTGGCTACTTGGGTCCTCTTTACTTACAGAACCCAGCCTTGGTTCTGTTGCTTAAAAATGAAATCACTTTCATTAATATAGATCTCAAAGTTCTTGAGGAAAGCATCAGTGCCATTTACCTGGTTTCATTTTTTTTTAATCAGCTGGATTACTTCCATAGAAAAATCTGTCAACTAGCCAAAACCAGTTTGGCTCGTGGATAGAGCATCAGCCTGTGGACTGAAAGGTCCCAGGTTCTATTCTGGTCAAGGGCATGTATGTTGGTTGCGGGCACATCCCCAGTAGGGAGTGTGCAAGGGGCAGCTGATTGATGATTGTCTCTCATCAATGTTTCTAACTCTCTATCCCTCTCTCTTCCTTTCTGTAAAAAATAAATAAAATATATTTAAAAACTATATACTTCAAGTCCTGCGCATAGAGACACACCAGGGTAAATTCTTACAACTTTCTCCTTATTTACCAGTTTCAAAATAATACATTCTCTCCCTCTTTCTCTTCGAAGGTGGCTTACGTGATATTGTTTAGAATCCTGAGTCCATGGGTAGAGACGTATCAGAACGTTTCTATTAAATTAAAGTTAGGGTGTTGTCAAAGGTCAGAGTGTTCCACCTATGTCTGAGGGGCCTCATCAACTTGATTGCTGATGTTTTTGTTTGTTTGTTTGTTTACAAAAACCCAGTAGTTTCTGTTTGTGTGTGAGAGGGCACACCAGATGGGCACACACTCCCAGACCCCACCGTCACATGGACAACAGTGCTTCCTGACTAGTGAACAGCATATGAGTGGTTTTTATTCTGCTTTTTCACTTAAACTGTGGCTGCATTTCCATGTTACTGCAGCTTTTAATTATTATTCTGTTAGTGCCTGCGTGAAAATTCTTTGAATAAAAGCATTGTACTCCAGCTTAATTACATCACCTTATCTTTACATCCCCTAGCTTAATTCTCACTTATTTCCAAGTAATGTTTTAATCAATGCCTGCATGTGCGTAACCTTTTTTTTTTTCTTTTAGATGATTTCATCAGGATACATTCCTGGAATGTTCGCCAAATCACAATGATCATTATTGTTAACCTGCCCGCCTGCTGCCAATGACTTTCCGAAGGCCGTGCCAGTGTACACCCCTCAGATAATGCAGAGCACACCAGGGAGGGGAGCCTGGCTTAGCTGGAATGTACCTTTTCTTTTGCCACATTAACGAGGGCAAAACATCACATCATTATCAGTGCCACTTACCTGGACTGAAAACATGGGCCAGATTGGTATGCTAAGGTTCGGTTCCAGCTCCAGTGAGGGCACATACAAGAAGCACCCAATAGATGCATAAATAAGTCAAACAAGAAAATGATGCCTTTCTCCCTCTCTCTCCCTCCCTCCCTCCCTCTCCCCATGTATATACACTATAGACTGAGTGGCCAGATTATTATAATCTCTGAACACATAATAATCTGGCCACTCAGTGTATTTGTATCTCAAATGGGTACCAAAAGTATTCTAGACTTTTGTTGGAGATCAACTACCGATTTGCCCTGAGCTTTCTATCAGCCAGTGCAAAGGGGAAAACTGATCTCGTGCACGATTTATAGTATCTTCGATATCAAATAAGTGAGGGACTCAAGAGAAGTACACTGAGTGGCCAGATTATTATGCGTTCAGAGAGCATCATAATCTGGCCACTCAGTGTATAGTATCGACATAGTAATACATATATATATATAAAATATATGTGATATATATATATATATATATATATATATATATATATATATATATATATATATATATTACAAATACATTCTATACACACACATGCGCAACGTCGAAGTCAGTGTGAACAACCAGAGTTTGACAGCTCCCGGTATTTCCAGACATCTCCCAAAGTGTGGCAAATTAGAACGAGCGGGAAACCTTCTGTCCTGGAGGCGAAGGCCTTGGACACACCGCTGGGCTGGGGCTGCTGGTCCTACTCCTTCATTCTCCCTCCCCTGGGGCCTGCACATCACGCTGGCATGGCCCCACCCAGGAAGAGGATGAATACAAGAAACATGTGGATACTGGAATCTTAACTCCTTAGCTTCCTACTGCTAGGACAACATGAATCCTTTAATTTTTCATGTGTCGACCTGTGTCTTGTTTTATTTCATTTTGGAGGAGATGTGTGTCAGATACGCCAGAAGGGGAATCCCGCATGCTAGGGTTTGGGCCATTGTGCAACTGCTTTCACCCCGAAGGAGAAGATGCGTGCGCAGAGGGCGAGCGCCAGAGGAGGATGCAACATACTCAAGGCATGTGTCTCCCGGTGCCCGGCAGCTGGGCCCCGTTTTAATCTGAGCCTTATCGCCTGCGATCTGGAGCTGTGCCTGGACATAGTAGGTGCTTAGTAAACATTGGCTGGATTCGGTGGGAGTCGCGTGGACAAAGGTCACAGGGGCACTTCATTTCTTTGGGAAGATGATTCAGTACCAAGTAAAAAACTACTTCGTTCCTCACACTCTATCTGTCAGCCTCCTGGACTTCTGTAAAGCACAACAATGCATCCGAACTAAAATACGCCAGGAGAAGCCCCGCTCGCTTAGGGTGTTTTATTTACTTTCTGACTTCAGACCAGCAGTTACGAAATGAGCGATGCTTCGTAACGACCGACCACACAATCTGAGGTTTTGTATTTTTCTTCTTTGTTAACCCTGGGCCCTGTTATTGAAATGGAAAGTTAGGCTGACATTTTTGTAAGCTTTTTTTTTCTTCTTTTTTATAGTCTAAAGGTTAATGAGCTGTGGTGTGGTTTAGTGCCTGTGTGCTAAGCTAGCACCTAATATGTTAAGTTGGGCGTGATTCAAGCCTTCCAAGGCAAGAGCTGTCCCAGGCACTGCCGCGGGGGGGGGGGGGGGGGGGGGGCAGGAGGGGGCAGGAGGGAAGACGCCCACCCCATTGTGCTCGCTGGCTGCGTGAGAAAGGAGGGCCTGGTCAGCGTGCGTGCTATGTGGGACTTTATATACAAGCAGTTCCCTGGGGGGACATAAATATCCCACATTCCATTTCCAGAGGTGCTGGGTTATAGGTTATTGACCAGTTTAGGGATTTATAGCTGGAGTCAGTAATTATTAAGGAAAAATGGCTTGACAATTTTATTATAGTGGAGGCCTGCTGGAACAGTTACCCAGTTACATGTACATGTACCTAAGAACTAACTTGATCTTAGTAAGAATAGGTGTGTGTGTGTGTGTGTGTGTGTGTGTAGTTATGTCCATATGCTTTAGTCGACTATGCCTTTCTAATTCATAGAGAAGTATTATCATATTAATTCATACACATGTATCGCATGAAAAAGTATACTATATGCCATTTCATGACTGTGTATATTATTGTATGTAACCATCATACTGACAAATCCTTTGTGAACAATGCAAATATGATCGGTTCCATGTTTCGGGGCAGCAGGAGAAGGCAAAGAGAAAGCACCCAGGGGGACAAGCTCCTGTTTGCTGATAGGAGGCATATCTCACTACCACTCTGCTCTGCGGCCCCCCCCCCCCAAACATGCAACTGTTCACCTTCAAAATCTGAACAAATTAACCAATTACTTTTTTTTTAATCTAAAGATCTTTAAAAAGTAGAATTACAGATTTCATTTCCACTCTGATTCTTCCCGATGCTTATTCCAAAGAGAACTCATAGTTAAAGATTTAGTTTTAAGAATTACTTGGGTGTTGTTACAGTGACATAGAATATAATAAAAAAATAAAATAAAAATACTCCACTCCCCCACCCCAAAAAGCACAAACACACCAACAACCAACAATAACACTGTTCAGTAGGTATGTGCCACCGAAAAGATCGGGGACAAGTTTTAAGTAAGAATGTTGGATTCTTCCCATTTGATTTTTGCAAGCAGCTCTTGTGTGCGCCCTGTGCCACTGTTCAGATGAGCTATAGACTCCCCGTTCCAATAGAGAGCTAACCCCCACCCCTCTCTTGCTAATACCCACAAATGGAACCAATAAAATAGAAAAATAAAGATGCCTGTCAGGGAGAGAGGACCACATCCATATTGTGTTAGCCAAAGAGTTTCAGGCCATAATGCATGCTCTCATTTTTCTAAAACTGCACGAATTGATATTACATATAACACTCTCATATTCTCAATGTCCACCAAACCTTCAATGGGGTTTTCTCTGAAATTTGGTGACTTTATTGAAGAGGAACACTTTCCTGTATGCCTGTATTCTACAACAGTTCTAATCAAGAAATAAACATGTTTGCAGAGATTTGCTGAAACACCAAAAGAATAGGTGATCCTAATAAATAAACTTGTGATGCCGTTAGATGGCTTCCCAACTCTGACTTCCCAAGTTTCTCAGCATGTACTGTGTTCAAAACAACAGTTAACATGAAGACAAAAAGAACTGATCGGCAATCAGGAACTTAAGATATGAAACTCATGTTTGTTTGTTTTTAAATAGCTCAACAATGGCATGTTGAGAGCCTGGCCAGTGTGGCTCAGTGGGTGAGCGTTGACCTGTGAACCAGGAGGTCAAGGTTCAATTCCTAGTCAGGGCACATGCCTGGATCGTGGGCTTGATCCTCAGTGGGGGGCATGCAGGAGGCAGCCGATCAATGAATCTCTCTCTTCACTGATGTTTCTCTCTCTCTCACTCCCTCTCCTTTTCGCTCTGAAATCAATAAAAATATGTTTGTTTGTTTTTAAATAAAGAGACCTTGAACCTCATAAGCACATGATACAACCACCTAATAATACATGAGGCCTGGCCATCAATTCCTGCAATATTGCCCTCTATGAGGATGCAGACCAAATTCTTCATTAGTTGATAGGTTTTCTCTGATGAAAGGCACAGGACATGGAAATCATTTCGTCAGAAGAGAGTTTTAAAATACGTTTAGAAACTGACCTGTCAATTTTTCTTTTATTAAAAAAAAAAAAAAAATCCGTATCTTTAATGATTTCCGTAGGAAAACAGGCTGAGAGATGGGCACTCATGCTGCAAGGAAACTACAGAGGAAGCGGCGTGTTTTTCAAAGCGGCCGGGCCCGTGGCTGCGGCGCGGGGCCCTTTGTCTCGGCAGTTTCCTGAACATGGGTGGAGAGACCGACTCTCATAATATCACTTGAGCCTCCCCTCTTCTGGTTCCGCGTTCAGGTTGGCCATTGGGGGAATCACCAGATGGGAAGAACCCTTTTAAGTCGATTACCGCTTTCCTATCCCTTCAACACTTTCTGACGTCGGGGGGTTTTCACAGGTTCTAATGTTACTGCCGTGATTGAGCAGGCTCTTTGAATCCTGTTCAGGAAGGGAACAGGATTCTCTTCCTAACCCTCCGAGGACCTCACCTTTCCTTCCTAGGCACACAGACAAAAAGCCCAACTCTGACTCCCCGCGAACGAAATAAAATCATCATTGTGGAGCTAAATGCTACGACGTCAAGGTCTGGGTTGGTAACAATAAAACTAGAGCGGGCAAGCAAGTCATCAACCGGTATTGATTGCCCGAGATTCAACACGGCCCAACGTGCCTGTGGTGCATAACCACGTACACGTGGAGAAGTAAAAAATGAAGAGCAGATACAAAAGATTCCAACGCTGGCGGTCATGTGAAGTGGGGGGACAGTCTTGTAGGACCGAGCCCGTGGCTTGTGGAATCTGACACTGTCTCCAGGTAGATGGTGTCAGAATGGAATGGAATTGTAGTGAGCCCAACTGTTGATGGGAGAATTGCTTGAGGTGTGGGCGATCCATACATCTGGTGTCAGAAAGGAATGCTAGTGTGAGAGGGAAGGAAACACACTGAGGTTTTCACAGACAGACAAGTACCAAGATTATTTGAGAACTTGGTGGTGTCTGTCCTCCGTAAGGAGGTGGCCGTCCTCTGTTAGGAAGATATATTGTTACAGGATTTTGTGGCTCTAAAGAAGTAGGATGTGTTGTTGTTGTTTAGGAGGACAGTAAATATTATACCATCCCTCAACCAAATAACTTCTAACTGCTGTCCCATTTACAGTATCTGCGTGAAGCAGCTGCAAATGGACTCAGGTACAAAGTATGCAACCTTTGACCTGGTAAACGTGCTCTCTCTCATGCCTATCAGGCAGAAGGCTCAGACACAGCTCAGATTCACATGGGATGAGTAACAGCGAATATTTCCCATCTTGCTTCACAGGTATGTTATCTCTCTTGTCTGTTTTCTATCACGGTTTGAAGAGAACTGGATTCTCTGGACTCCCTACAGAATATCATATTGATGCATGCGGTGACATCATATTGATGGGAACAGATGTGTGAGAATCACCAAGTTCACCGGGCCAGAGGAACAAAGACTTCACTTAGGTCACCGATATGTCAGCTCCGTCTGAGGGCTCAAGACAAAAAGAGATGCTGGGGCACCACAGCTCTGCAGAATGGACTGGAAGGCAGAGAGGAGAGGAAATCTAATGACAGAACCTCAGACAATGAACCTGGCCAGTCTCTGTGGGGAAGAGACGTTACTTAGTCTTCACCATCGGTCTGGAAGGAGAAATAGTCAATAATTAATGTACTCAATCCCCTCAAGAGCCATGTCTATCCAGACCCCAGAATATGACTGTATTAGAAAATACGGTCTTTGTAGATGCAATGAGCTAAAATGAGGTCCTTCTCCACTGTCTAAATGTCCTTTTATGAAGAGGAGAGGACACACAGTGATACACAGAGAGAATCAGCCTATAGGATGACAGAGGCTCAGAGGAAGGCCACCAGCGGACACAGCAGCAGAGATAGGGGCGGTGCATCCAGGAGCCAAGGAATGCTGAGGGTGACAGCAACCACAGGAGCCAGGGGAGAGGCACAAAGTAGCCTTCCTGAAGAGCCAACCCCAACGACACCTGGGTTCCAGACTCAGGGCCCCAGGCACTGTGAGAACACACATTTCTCTTGTTTGAGGCCACCCAGCTTATGGCAGTTTGTTACAGTAGCCCTCACACACTAACACAGTTGGGCCAAGGACATCCGAAGAGGCACATGCAAAGACCAATGGGAAAGATCAAAACGGTTATATATTTTGTATTTCGTGTCAGTGCCTACAAGAGAGAATCTGCTATACAAGGGGCCTTCATGACCAAATACGTGGTGAGTTGATGTCAGGCAGCCTCAGTGACAACTAACTTCTACAGGTCTCCATAACTGACCACCTTATTTGCTGATCATAGGAATATTTGTATTGTTCTGGAATTAGGTAACATCAATGTTCACTGCAAGAAGATAGCATTAAAATTGCAAGTGCAAAACAAAACTGAGTATTAGGTGTAAAATATAAATGCTTTTAGGAAGTGTAACACATACTGGATTGTTCTTTATCAGACACACACACACACACACACACACACACACACTCTTACACATACACACATCCAAATACAATCTGGAGAATGAGGCACCATTGTGCAGAGTTGAATTTGGGGGTAATTTGCTTTGGATTTGACTTACCCACGTACGTGCAAAAAAAAAAAAAAAAAAAAAAAAAAAAAAAAAAAAAAAAAAGCCCTTCAAATATATTTGGTGTCTATTATTCATGCAATGGTCAGAAGGTATGGAAGGCTCCTGGCTTGCGCCCAGTTTTATAGCCGTTGTTTAGTCTACTAAGTCTCCAGTTAAAATTAGCTTCCTTTGGCTTTCCATATGCAGGCATGCCATTATGATTAAAAATAGGCATTGTAGTTGCATAAGTTAAAATAAATAAGTAAACAAATACAACTTGAAAAACCACATTGAAGGATAAGGAGATGACATAAATCTCATCTGAAGAAATCACTATGGCTATGAATGAAAGAAATTCCCTAATAGGATCAGGATGGAATGAGGCCGATTTAGAACCCCTGTAATTATAGAACAATTAAGCAAGTATTATGTACGGAACATAATGGCGAAGGAAGTTCAGTATTTTCCTATGAAGAAAACAGTATAAAGTTTGTTATCCAGGTTTGGCCCGTGGAACTTGGTCCCATGGCAGTGTCACAGTTAAAAGAACCCAGTCCAAGCAACCAGAAGTAATCCCCAAATATATAAATTTTACATGACAATTCCTTAATTCACCCATAATTAGGACCATACATGATTTTGAGTTTTAAGCCCTATGTTGTAATATGTATTTTTGACTGTATAATTCATAGTGACATGTATATAATACAAACAAAACAATGAAAATTTAATTTTGCATTATTTTAAATTATATAACAGAGATTATAAAGCCATGGATACACACACACACACACACACACACACACACATATATATATATATATAGTTTAATTCCTTCAAATTTAATAACTGCATTCTTTGAAGCTTATACAATTCAAATCCTTCACTTCTGTTTTTTAAGGTAATGAAATGCATATATAATACTCAGCAAAGCCACCTGGCCTCTCATTCGTTTGTTTCGACTATCATAATCCATGTCCCTCCCACGAATGGGCTGTGACCCACTTTGCTTTCCCCTCCACCAGGGTCAAACTTTAAGCCTCCACACTTGGAGGCCTCTCTAAAGGAAGACTGCTCTGTTGTCTGAAGAGGGAAAGGAAAACCTAGGAACACTCAAAGGGTCACACATGTTATCCTGTAATAACAACAACAACAACAGAAGAGCCAACTAAGAAGGCAGAAGTCTGTAATCTAAGTCAAAGAGTTGATCATTTCCTATTGTGTTTTTTATCTGATTTATTCCACAACAAAATATTATGATAATGTTTTCATGCCAATGTCCCTGTGATGTCATGAATGGTATCAAAGGGAGTAAAACAGGTTGATTCTGGTTTGCAGCTTTCATATGGGTTAATAAGAGCAAGTGCAGTCCTTGGAAATGTGTGTAAAACTCCTTTCACACGTGCCTAATAATTCTAGAAAGATTAATCCAAGAGGGGGAAAATTACCTTCATCACTGGGCTACCAACAAAACAAGCAGAAGTGGGTTAAGGTAATTGCTTAATCAACAACATTCAGCCAAAGTCTCCTGGCGTGTAGAATTAATCATCTTATTGTAAGATTCATTAAAAAGTAATGGGCATGGTGAGAACATGACACAGCTGGGAATAATTTTGTTCCATTAAAAATAAAAATAAATACACCCTGGAAAACACTATTTTGACAATATTTTGCTCCATGCCTTGTCTTAAAAACAAGGATTTTGTTCACTCATGCCGCGCATAAGGCCATCATCATATTCGCAGTAATATAAAGTGTGTGAACGACAGAGTCACAGGCAGGATCAAGGCCAGGAACACCGTGTCTCCCTACAAGAGCCTCTTAGCTCTGGTTAATGGTCAGTAAAAGTGTGAAAATCTTTATTATGCTTCACTCTGTAAGGATTATATTTTTCAATATACTGGTTTATAGTTTCTAGAACCTCAAGCCTAGTGAGCAGTTTATGAATCGAAAGTTTAAAAATTATGTATGGAACTGATTTTCCCAATGTAATTAAACAGTTAGAAAAGAAGTACTCGTCACCTGAGTGGGGGAGTGAGGGGAGACATTAGCCGTGGAAGAAGGGGGTTGTTAGAGTCTTTACATTTAAACAATCATTATTATTAAACTGCCATTAACTTCCTGAACACGAGCAAGCATGAAAGTGTCCCTGTGGGTTGTCTCCTGGCATTTTCAGAGGGGCAGCCTCTCTGGTTTGGGGTGGTTTGGATAGTTGTGATTCCACTTTAGATGGACAAGGACAGTTGACTGTGCCAACACATTTCCTAGAGAGAATGCTTCTGTTTTACTCTCCCTGGTGCTTGGTGATAGTCCCTGGGCGTGAGTACCCTTGGGTTTTGCATCATTAGATCTGATCCCCTTGTGGACTATGGTCTTGAGAGAAGAGCTGACATGAATGTCCACACGAATGATGACTTCCCAACTAGATCTCCGGACCCTGCTACGTAACTTACTTCAGTTATCTATCTATGATGTTAGAGGTAAAGATAGTAAGAGCCATCATAATAGCCATGACTGTTGACGTTAGTATTTAGGTGCAGGCACTGAACTAAGACCCTTTGCCTTTAACCCTATTTTCTTCCATATGCAACCTTGAAAGCACTCTCCTCTTCCGTCCACATAATTCACCGCATACCTTTCATCTACCTACCCCGTTCAGCCAGAGGAGAGACAGCCTGGAAGGTAGCCAAGGGCCATCTTCTGTTTCTCCAACATTTCCCTTGAGCGTATCCCCCTGCCCTGCCAAGTGGTTTATCAATGATTCCTACAACATAAAAGAGGAAAAAAATTCTCCTGCTAAGGAAATAACGTTTTTCCATATTGCTACATTATTAATGAGTCTAGAAGGTCCATTGATTGGAATTGCAGGGCCGGTCTCCAGCTCTAATTAGAATCACCTGAGAAACTTCAAACACATTTTCCTGGGACGGCCTGCTTCGGAGCCTCCCTGGGTAGACCAGAAGCCCTGGATGTCTGTCATCTGTCTCAGGTGATTCTAGGGAGGAGCCAAGTTTGGAAATGGCTGAGATATGGAAATAGCTTCATTATATAACCCAAGGCCTTCCATTGAATGATATTTACCAAAATAGTTTGGGAAGAGACCAGGAGTTGGCCACACAGAAAATACCTTGAATATTTTTCTTCATCTTTCAGTGCCAGTAATGTCCTTGCATACCAAAAAAGGACAGAGGCAAAAGTTAGGATTTTTTTAAAAAGCATTTTTCAGCATACTGCATGCCCTGGCAGAGATAGTGAAGGAAATATTTATCTAGCGTTTCCTCCTCCAAACCCATGAGGTATCTCTTTGGGAGGGTGTGTTAAACATTACAGAAGGCTTGCATTCATTCCCAAGCTGCTGATAAGAGGCCCATTTCATATTTAAAGCTGTGAAGTAGCAGTTAAAATGAACAGTTGTCCAATATAAATGTCATTTTGTGATTCCTGATAAAATGACTAATACATGCTTTGATAATGCTTTAGGAAGTTTGTTAAAGAATTTACATCACTTGTGTGTCTTGGTTCATAAAAAATGTTGGAAACAACTTATTTAATCTAGAATTAAACTGTTAAAAAAAAAAAAAAACACAATCAAACCTATACAAGTATATCAAGATAAAAATCAACATCTCAGTCAATCATACAGTCTCATTTGATGATTTCTTTGGATCATGAATATTTGAAAATAAATTCAGTGTTTATATACGTATATAATTGTGTGCTTACCAGAAACATGGCACAAACATGTTAGCAAGGGTTTCCGTAATTTATTTACAAAATGTATGTGCACTGGAGCAAAATGGAATCAGATGGAAGTTTTCAGGGTATATTTACTAAACTATGGTTTTTATCTTATGTTCAGATGAAATAAAATTTGTCAGAAATTGCCATTATTTTCATTTTTGTTGTACGTGAATTCAAGTTCCATTTGTGTACATGAAGACTGTGTTATCAACACTTTAAAATAAGCAGTATATTAGTAATTTTGTATTATTGACATGTTTACATTCTGACCTCATTGTTAGCAATGCCTTGCATGTGTCTAGTATTCTGTGGTTTACAAAATGTGTTCATGTCGATCTTAGTTTCTTGATTGCAGTGTACAGCTTTTACACACCTCTTAGTATTTCTCAAGTAATAAAACTAGTCTTCAAATCCGTGTACTGCCTTCATGTGTGAAAGGTGTTCTTCACTCAAAAGCTTTCTATGAGCCTTGTGTTAATAGCTGGCATAGTAAAATCAAGGACCTAGGGCATTATTCCAGTGGCTTTTAAAGACAATACTATTATATAGCATTGACGGGTTTCTATTGTCCTCACTCAAGCAACAAGGAAACTATGCCCCCATTAGAACTGAAGTTTAAGTTGGTTAAAGCATACCTCCCAACAGTGCCTACTGCTGCTACCATTATCCTATGCCAACATGTACCCTGATCATGGCAACGTCAACGTCTTCAGTCTATGCAAACACACAGACACAAGGAGAACGCAGTGGTGAGCAGCATAGCTTTCCCCGGAGAGAGTTTCCAAGAAGAAACAGAATAGGCTTAGCTGCAAGCACCCCTTTGTGCACGGAGAGTCACATGGCGAGCATCCTGTGAGGCAGAGCAAACTCCATCCTCTCCACTTCTTTGTTTGCTGCTGCAAGCTACCTACCCAGTCCCCCGTGATAAGCTTTGGCCCATGAAACATGCCGAGCTCTGCCTGTTTCTCTCAACGTGGTGGTGACAGCTTCCAGCTGGACACCTGATCAATCATGCCTGTCACTGGCCTGCGTGTCTAGGGCGCAACTGCCCTTGTTTGTTTGTTTTCTTAGCTCGCTCCCCTGCTTTACTGGCAGGCCCGGCCGCTTGTCCATTAAAAGCCAAATGTGAAAGTAGCAAACTCCACCATCTGGGAGAAGGGAACGGGTCTGGCACATCTCACCGGCCTTGATTATATCGAGGCTCCTGGAGGCTGCCCGCGCTTTCCTCGCTGCAGACGTGTTTTGGCTGCAGTGGGTCCGGAGGAGGGAGAGGAGGTTGGGGTGGTGAGTTTGTGTTTGTGTTTGCCCGCCCCCCACCACCTCTTGCCAGCTCTCTTTATAACTTTAGCATGAATTAGGGAGCAGGAGACAAGGCAGGGTATCTTTGAGATGGGTTCTTCCTAAAATGAAATGTGGATCCACTCTGACCATTCCAGTGAGTACTCCACCCTAAAGAGCAGTGAGTGTTAACAAGGGGCTTTCGAATGGAAGGGGCTCTCTCTGGCTCCTGGGCGGAAAGTAGTACAGTGTACATTTCCTTTTGCAGGGCCTGTGGGAGATGTGACCATCACACGCCCTCACGGAGCCTTTTCTTTTCTGAGCCTCTGATGTGAAATTGAACAAGCGAGATCTGGCCGCTGTGTCCGTCCTTTGGTTGTGAAAGCGACATGACCACCCAGCGGCCCTCCCTCCCACATACTTCACAAGTTTCACATTTCTAGAGCATTCCCTAGCAAGGCATCCTGAAGAGGTCATTCACAGATCAACCTGTTGAACGTGCTTCTCTGTGTTTTTTTTCCTCATTGGTGTCTGTGTCATACCAAGTTACCAACTAAGAAGGAATGTGTTGTATGTTCAGGGCCACTCTGGCCTTCTACACGCTTTGATTTCTGTAGACATGGAGGGGAAAGCTCTGTCTGTGTGGTCTCTGTTACAGTTTGGAGACTGAAAAGGACACGTCACTTGAGTGGAAGAGAAGAAAATGAGGAAATGGCCTTTTAGCCAGGTGTACAAGTTGACAAATAGTCCCAGAGCAGATACGCACACCGAGGACCCATGCCCAGTGGAATCACTCCTAGGGAACAATATTCCCACTTACATTTGATCCCCCTGCATAGTTTTTAAAGGAGTAGGAAGGGCCTATACAAATACCTAAAAGCTCTCTCGTTCAGAGAGACAAAAAGAACATCCCAGGAAACACACTTTCTGGTACATTGTCAGTGATTACAGTAATCGCTGCAGTGTTGAGAGACAGAGAACTAAGAGATGAGACAGATGCAGACCGCATCATAAGCATATGCTCAGTTTCCCTAGAGTCTGGTCAGCCTCTGGAAAAGAGCACCAAAGGAAGCTGTGGGGATTCCTACGCTCCCTCCCCAGTCATCACCACCACGAAAATGATGTGCTTCTTTCTCAGACTTACTTCATTCTGGAACGTAGGTCAATTCAGTGCAATGCTCTGATTGCTTACATCCTGGGGTGTGTATGGGGGAGGAGGGAAAGGGGGCAGGGAATGCAGGTGCATAGGCGATGAACTACTACAATGCTTAAATTGTTCTATTATTTACCAAAAGATAGTCACCAGTATATTATGACTATGGTGCATTATCATTATGCAAGGTGATGTGTCATTTTGCAATAAACATTGGACATTTCTGAACCTGTGATTCCGTATGATGATTAAAGCTTCCTTAGCACAAGTGTATTAGATTCATTTTCATCCTTAGAGCATCCCTAATGCTCTAATGTTTTCATGTATATCTTATTTCTTGATAAGCAATAAAGCCACATGGAGGGAGTAATATCACTTACCACTCTAACAGAGCTGCATTGCTAGTGATGGCGAGAATGAATCACCATCACACAGGCTTATTAAACTCGTTATTTCATTGTGAAAAGTATGTATAACTTTGCGAGGCGTGCACACATCATGGAGGATGGAGCCCACACAGAAACAGACAAAGGTCTGCTTTTCTAAATGGAAAACTTACAGTCAGTTAAGTGGGGTCGGGGTGAGGGTGGGGCAACCCAAGTCTTAATAATTAAGTAAGATCCTAGCATAATCAGACTGTGGAAAAGGACTCAGACAGCAGGCCATGAGGTTGATGGAGACACAAGTGGAGAGAGCTGGGAGCACAGCACTGATTTATTTAGGAACCAAACTGCAATGATCCATGCAAGATACTTCCCGTATGGCAGTGATTCTATATCGGGATATGGCTTCTGAAAATAGCCAACATTCACTTTTAAGTGAAGTACGTTATTAATACACTTCCTTCCTGTTCCTTAGTGAAAGAATCTATGAGTTTGTGGTCTCTTGTCAAACTTTCTCTGAGCACATTTAGGTTTTTGTTTTGTTTTGAACATGACTTTATTCTCCAAGTTCTCGGCCGGCCAAATCTGTGCTTTATCTTCTCGCTTGGTACAATGCCTGAACGAGGCCTTTCCAAACAGCTTCCTGTCTGGCTTGTTTAAAACATACCTCTCCACTGTCTCTGAGTGGGGCTGAAGGGAGGAGGAGATGAAGTCAACAAGCCTAAGGTGAAAATAAATAAGCCCCCAGTTCAAACAAACCACTTGCCTCAGTCAATAGTTTCTGGCCCCAGTTCAGTTGTACCCAACCAAGTTCCTTGGCTATCTCATGCTCACACTTCTTTAAGGTTAACCCTTCAAAGAGGAACTTGTTTTGAAGTTCTAAACATCGGGGTGTGCTACGATGACTCAGGTATTATCATGTACCGAGGATTCATGATGTCCTTCGAAAACACGAGAACTCAGGCAACTAATCAATAAAATAATTCTGAGTCTTTGAACCGGTTCCAGGTCAATTTTTTTCTTGGCAGTTTTTTGGCTTCCTGAATTATACTGACCCAAACCATGAATAATGACCTAAAATTGCACAATATACAGAAACCATCTGTTCGATAGGAACAAGAGGGTGATGTCATGGGGCCATTTCTAATCTCCATTGAATGTCCTGCCAGTGCTGATGTCACTGGCTTGGCAACACACTGGCAGACTCCACTTTGTTGAGGATGAGTAGGTTTAAGAAGGAAATTATATCACTGCAAGGAAAGGGACTTCTCTTTTTGGGGGAGGAGGGCATTGAAGATGGGCTAACAAGATATGGCAAGAGCTGACATTAGAATGACTATGATTTTCTCCACTGCAATGATCTAAGTATTATAGTTCACAAATGCATCCCTGTCTCATTTGCATTTGCCCAATCAAAGCCCCTGCTCTTTTACAAAGGAAGGTGTTTTAGAAGCTTCCTGAAAATAAAATAATTGCACCAAGAGAAGATGGTAAGGGGACGTCTTCCCTTAAGGGTCCACAAGAAATTCAGGGAGTTAAACAGTAGGAGTCTGCAAGATAGGTGAACAACAGATAAACTACAAGGTGTATGTAGTAGCCACAAGGTCATGGTCCATCTACACTTGGCCCTGACAGATTACTCCTTTTATTTTTTATTTATTTTTTATATATATATATATTTTTAAAAATATATTTTATTGATTTTTTACAGAGAGGAAGTGAGCTAGAGAGATAGATTTTTTACAGAGAGATAGAGAGCTAGAAACATTGATGAGAGAGAAACATCAACCAGCTGCCTCTTGCACACCCCCTACCGGGGATGTTCCCGCAACCAATGTACATGCCCTTGACCGGAATCGAACCTGGGACCTTTCAGTCCGCAGACCAACGCTCTACCACTGAGCCAAACCGGCTTTGGCAGATTACTCCTTTTTAGAGTTCAAAAACAGCCAAGAAAACCAATAACAACTAAATGGTATGGAAAAGTTTGAGAGGATTCAGAAGAGTACAACAAAAACGATGAAAGGGTTAGATTATCCTTTTTGGGATAAAATAGTTGGCACATTGTTGGGGAGATGGGCAGTAAAGGAATCCAGAGACATATGCTAGTAAGATGCTTTGCTACAGAAACCATTTCCTATACACCCAAATATGCTGCAGCTCTACGGAATTAGCCAAGAAAGCAAAATGTCACGCTCTCCTCTTTTTCTGAAATAGCGTTTTTGTCTGAATTACCGACATACACAAAATGGCGTCCATTGTCTACTTAAAACTTTGAGTGAGAGGTTGCAATTTTCAAGTCAAATTGTTTGAGTGAATGAAGTTCAGCCTATTTGTGATTTAAGATCCTCTATAATGAAAGCAGAAGTGCATTTCATTAACAGACAAGATATGGTAAAGTGGATATTTGTTGTAAGATTCAAGTAAGGGCAACTTACAGAAGCTGGTGCCAAATGTAACTGTAATTAACTGATATAATGACATAATAAGCAACTGTGAGTTTTTAGGTTCATCTCTGACATGTATAAAAGCATCACTAATTTAAAAGTAGGCAGATATATTGTATGCTTTCTCTTAGAGTATCATAAAAAAGGCTTCAGATTTTAAATTTCTCCTTAATTTTAAGCGCAAAAAAGCTCACGCTTGTGAAATCTCATTAACCACATTTCATGTTATGCTAAGGTAATAGTTTTCCTTTAGATTCAGTGAAAAGAAAGAGTCTGCAGGTCTGAGGAAACAAAGAAAATGATCCTACGTATATATTTAAATATCTGGAGGGGAAACATTAGATTTCATTAGTAATGTTAGAATTTTTCCCAAATAAATCATAGTCATGTGAGCTTTGGAAACTAGAATTTGAAAGGCTTCAAACATTTTATTCTGAAAACAGAGAACAAATGTATTAGAGAGGGCACTTTATGAGAATACATAGATGTGCTAAACAATCATAAATTAATACGAAGGCCCAGAGGGGGACAGTCCAGGACAGAAAGTTTGCTTGACTGCGGCCTAGTGGAGTGATTTAATTAGAATGCCTTTTTGTAAAATATGTGCAATTTTGCCAAAGGGAAGAGTGCGTGTTCTGGTGACAGATAGAAGCATCGATGAGCCCAGTCAGGACATCATCACAGAGATGAAAGGTCACGGGCTCTCCTGGCAGCCAGCACATGGTTTCCATTGCCTGCCTCCCCCATGGTGAACTTCCTTGCCACTCCTTAGAACGTACTAACGCTTAATTCCCTGCAAAGAGACGGTGGGAAATATAGCCTTCCAGAGCCCTGCTCCTCTCGCTGTGCGGGAAGGACTGAGTGAGCGGTGTACCTCAGTAGCCGCAGGGTGGTGAGGAAGTAGAGGGAAGGAGAGAGGAGGTGAGCCGTGCGTGCAAAATGTCCATTCCCCGATTCGGAGGCGTACAAAGACCTTTCAATGCCTCACTTATCTCATATTGTAAACTCCACGTTGAGGAGAAATATTCACCAGACAGGCCATAAATCATGCCCAAAGACAGGTGCAATAAATACCAATGTCAAAAAGTTACAAAGTAAAATTATATTGTTTTGACAAGGCTTCCAGATGCGCTGACAACAGGTCAAGTCAATGTTCTCTTTTCGGAGGGTCCACATTGCTGGCCCATGGGTGGGGAGAGAACCCCAGGCCATCGGAACAATAACAGTACCCCACAATTTTAACACTTGTCATGCTTACTGTATTATACTCAGGGAGATGAGGAGCAACGATTCCTCCACTACAGAGAAGTTACCACATGTTAAAATCTTATCTGTGAAAAAGCATTTAACACAATGTCATGTACCACAGGGAAGACATTTAACATTCCTCAAAGAAAATTTGCTTATAAATAAAAATGTTTTCTAAAAACATTTTTATTTATAAGCTCACCTCCTCGCTCCTTTCTCCACTTTCTCACCACCCCGAGGCTACCTTTATAAATAAATTCTTAATTTTATATATATGCTTATGTATTTAAATATATAGAATATTTATGATTTAGTGAAATAATCTGGTGGTTCTTTTGTAAATAAATTATTATTTAGAGCCTATTTATCATTTGACTAAATCTTGATTTCAACAGAGTTAAATAAAATTTTTATATGAATTATATTATTTCTTGTACAAAACAAAAATATTTGAAGATTAATTTAACTTCAAATATTCTCTCATCCTAATCTTTATAATATATGCATTAGCTATAATAGAAGCTTTATTAAAATGACCCACATTACACAGTTTTACATATTAGTACATATGAACACAACAAGATGCCAAATATTCTCTCCTATTTGCTGTAGATTTTTTTTCACTCACAGTTGTATGAAAAGTACCAACATTATTCATTTAACGTCTGAGTTAAATTTTTAATTAAGTTTATGTTATAGATAAATCCAGCTATTGGAAATGTAATAAGGGGCCATAAGTCATTTCTTAAATAAGTCAGCTTCCTTCAATATTTAAGGAAGGGGTAGGCAAAAGTAGGCTCACTGTTGTTTGTAAGAAAAATATATGTAATACAAGAATAAATAATAACACAAGAATAAACTCTGTTTTGCTTGCTCACAACTATAAATGTACTTATGCCCACTCCTCTAGTTTAATCTGAAGGAAATAAATAATTGGGATTCATTCATCAGAACTCTGAGTGATAGAAATAATGGCTTAAAGTATTGATATATGCCCCTATGCATAGAAATGTGGAGTTGGTTCCTGAATGATTCAATTGTACAGCTCTGTTTTAACTCCAATCTCTATCTGTTAGGTCAATTTGTCTCCATCAATCTACAAACCAGATACTCAATTAAAATCAAGCAGAGATGAAATCAATAATTGGTCAAATGCATAATCATTGAAAGAATTTTCTAAATCTGTATTAGATCTGAAGATAAGTACAACATCATCTTAAAAACATTTTACTGGAATACATTCAGATTGAAATGGGATCTTACATTCATCTTCTAATCTCCTAGCCAGTTTAGAATCACGCAAGATTGGACATTCCATAACAGTTTATAAACTTCCAACCTGCAGACTCTTTGAGAAGTCAACTCAAGACCTGTATCCAATCCCTCTAGAAATGGCATCATGGAGTATTTCAGCTCTGTCGTCCTAGGTTTGACTATTGTTTCTCCTCTTTTAAGAAAGAAACAAATCCTAAGTTATTTCTTTAGGGATATGTTTTGATCTCCTAAAGGGAAATATCCAGTTCTATCATTTTGCGTTTATTCCTTGGGGGTCAGGTCCCGCACCACCCCTGGAAAAAATAAATTCTTTTCGCTGAGTTGCATGGGGAGTTGGACTCCTGACCTAGGGAAGCAGAAGTCAGGATGGAAGGCCTGGTAGCAGCGTCCTATAAACCTGGCCAATGTGTTGCCCTGGAAAGGAATGTGCTGCCATAAATGAAGGCACTTGGAGGGCAAGGGTCAAGGTGTGTAATTAGCACAGGCCATTTAAGGAAGAATAAGAAAATAATGTTTTACAAGCTGGTAGAAAGAGAAGCAAATAATCATTTAAATGTTCCAATTGTGAGTTCCGTCGGTGTGTGTGGTTTATTTTATAAGCAACTTTCTTTACTAGTAAGAGGCAAAGCAATACTGAAAAATTAAGTTCGCCTTGGTCCCTTGAAATGTATACTGCCTGGCCCTCTCTTTGAGTTTACATGTGTAGGGTTGATTCCCAGAATGCTTTGCTCTTATTTGAAAACTCATTCTGATATCCCACAATAACAAGTGGGAAAAAATAAAATATGGAAATTTCTTCAGATTATTGCAGATGATTTTAACCAGTTTCTAGAAGAAAAGGAGCTGGATTCTGGAATATAAAAGTTCACAAAGGAAGCTGAAAAACTTTTCTCAGGGAGGCTCCATCCCCTAATGCTTAAGTGACTCAATAATGTCACTCTTGGGACTATCCAGCTGCCCATTTCATTAAAAATAAATGAAATGAATTTTCAGCGGTACGTTTAAATGTTTCAACTGACTTATTGTATGGTGTGGGCAGTGACTTCGGTGTAAGCTGAGGTAAGTTAAAGGTCATGAAAAGTGACCGTTACTTCAATGAATGTTTATACTTACATGTATTGCTTTTTGTATAAAAAAATAGAAACATGAAATGAAATCTGCCTCCCCCCTTTTTTTTTCTTGTCATTAAGATACTGGGGCAGTCAAACTTCCCTACATTTATATGAACCAAAGTAAAAAAATGACAAGTAAGCAAATAAAGGCACCATCAACTCAAAACAGGTTGCTAAATATGTGTATCATCCATTATTCCATTTGATAGCCTAAGCACAGTACCATGAATGATGTCGTATTTTAAAGCTGTCACAAGGCAGTCATTCATTGGTACACTCTATCTATCCAACTGGTCAACCCACAGTTTTTCTATTCCAGGTGTAGGTTAAATACTATAGTGCTTTTGCTTTGAAACATGACTTCTTGGTATTACCAGCAAAGTTGCAATCTTTGATCAAAAAGTTGATCATGGAAGACTCTCTTGCTGATAAGGAGAATTCATTAAGATAAGACTCTAGGAACTGGTTCCCATTCTTGGCTTCCTATTATGGGCAGTAAAGAGAACAGATTAATGGAGTGAAATGTGATCTCTTGCTTACCAAATTCCAAGGCCTCCAAGTGAAATTTAATTACTTACAGATATTGAGCCTTTTTACCACTAATTTTTATTTGTCTCCACTTTTTTCATTATTCGGTTGTTGTTTTGCTTTTAAGTTAGACTTTGTATGAAGATGATCTATAACCGTAGGATGTGAGGGCAAGAGAGAGATGAGTCACTTACAAAGGACATTCCACGGGGCCATAACAATCCTATCTGGGATCCAAATAAATCACTAAACAGCTGACAGTGTGTGGTGCCTAAGCTGGCTTGAGACAGAATCCTTATTTGATTTAATATTTCATCTTCATCGGGCTGATTGATGTAAACTGGATGCCTTTATTTTAATTCCCCAACAACTGAAATCCAATAGAAGGTGCCTGTATTTCACTCCCCTATTTTAGACTAGAGGACTTCACCTGAGCTGCCCTGCATACAACGCAGTAAATGTAATTGTGGCTTTCCTGTATTTGTTGTTAATTAATTCTATGAGATCCCTGGCCACTCACTGATGTTTTAACTTCATCTGAGAAGAGGAATAAACTCAGCACACTGACCACACAATTGGTTAGGGACCACACAAACTGTCCATTAATTATCCTGTAAATACTGCAAATAGTCGATGTGTTTTTTTCCAGCAAGATAGTAAACTCCCTGAGGACAAGAATCATAAACTTCTAAAATTCCTAGCAATGTCTAGAGAGCGAAGCTGACTCCAGCATGGGTGTTTATGGATATTTTTGTTGAGTAGTTAAGGGTTCTTTTCTTGTAGTGGGACAAACCAGAAATTACGAAGAAACAAATGAGTATGGAGTTTATTGCCACATGCTTCTTTGGACGCTGTAAAATATGCAGGGTCTTAATCAATTCAATAATTATTTTTTGTTTGTTTGTTTTTGTTTTAGCATGCCTAGAAATAAATTCAAACAGCATTTTAAAAATAACTGATCCGTTGTCAAAGCAATATATATTCTTAATAAAAAAAAATAAAAGCATATAATAAAAAAATGAGAATTATCTGTGGACCCCACACCAGAAAAGTAGAACAATTAAATACATATATTTAATTAATATATATTAATCTATCTGTAATTTAGAGATTATACAAATGGTTAATCAGATTGATAAGCAATTTTAAAACCCTGCTTTTTTTTCACATACATAAATATTTGGATAATTTTCTCAGTTAGGTTGATGTCCCATACAACATTTTAAGTGGATCTCTCTTCTGTAAGAAATGAATATAATTTATGTGTTCATTTTCCTAGCATCATCATTAGTATTACTTTTAAAGTTATTTCATCCAGAATAAAGTACCAAAGCCACCAAACACATTATCTGTACATGCTGCCTTGATTATTTCATTTTGGTAAATTTTAAGAAGTGGAACAACTGAAAAGAAACATAATTTTAATTAATTTTGGTACATTCTACCAATTGTTTTTTGAATGCTATATTTCAGAAGACCCTCATAAGTAAAGCATGGTATCCTTTTGATCTTATCTTCCCTTTTCAGCCTCACATGTCCACAAAGCCTCTTCATTATCTGTTGCTGTTTTATACCAAAGGAATTCCTGCTAAAGATCTGCCTTTTTCAGTTAATTCTTGTCCTTTACAGTTTCTTTCTTTCTTTTCTTTCTTTCTTTTTTTTTTTTTTAAAGATATAATCATCTAGAACAGCAGGTCCCTACAGAGAACTTGAACATTTGCTTTTAATCAAAAGACAAAGTTTATATTAAATTCAGTAAACAAAATCAGGGACTTGAATAAATAACAATCTGCGCATATCATTTTCATTCTTGTGGACACGTTTGACTCTGGTACTGATCTTTTGCCAGGCTGTGAAACTCAGAGGGCAAAGGGCAAAGTTCAAAAGTGGCTCTTTGCCTCCAGGTTTATTGAAAATAAAACATCAACGGAAGTCCGCTGAAGTAATTTGAGGAAACTTTTTTTTTTTTTCTTCTCGGAAGGATGTCATTATTTGGTTTGTAAGGTTAAGTCTGCTTAGAGAAAAATAATAGAGTGAAAACAGGCTTGAAACATTAGAAAGCTGACTGAGAACATCAATAGAATTATGTGACTTAATGCAGGTATGTTGAATTCCCAAGGAAAAACATTTCATTCGATATTCAACATCTCTTTATCCGTTTATCATCCAAATATTGAGATGATCGCTTCATTTTGCCAGTGTAACCCAGCATGTGGACAAAAAACAAATTTCAAATAAATGAATAAAGAAAGAGAATATTAAGGAATAGGTTACTTTTAATTTAGATTATAACAAAATAGATGCTTAAAAATCAGCACAATGGGTTATTATGATGCAGATAAAGACCAAGTTGATTTTTCATTGATAATCTATTCCCAATAATAATTTTGCCTTCATGCCAGCACTTGCTAGGAGTGTTTCCAAATTCACACAAAACAAATGAACTGCCGACAGAGCTGTTTTTAATTTTTAAGATAACTGAAAACATGCAGGAAACTTCTCCAACTTTGTCTTGAAATTGTTGTCTCCTACGAGTCTCAATGCATTTAGCATTTATTAGGAAGTGTCCATCCGCCTTAGGAGAATTCTAACAGCATCCCCCCCTCCCCCCAGATCAGACTGCAAATTAAGCCAGGAGTCAAGAATTTCCGTAATCTTTCCCCAGTGTCACGAAGTAGATCCTGGTTATTTTCAACTAAATTAGACATCATTTAGGATGTTTATTCTCCCAATTAGCTGCTTCTTTCCTAATTATTCTAAGTTTCTTTATGATTTTATTTTTTAAAATGCTCTTAGTTTCTGATTACTAGAGTGAATTTCGTGTGGTCTATTGGAAATCTTCATCCCAGGTACATGGGGAACACAAAATCATTTACGTAATAAGACTCCAGCTGACCCGCACCCTTAAGCATGGAATGATCCAGAAAATTCAGCTAAAAGCTGGAGAAAATACAAACTACAATATGGAGCTGTGCATTACGAGACTGATCTGACTATGTATTGTATATAACCTCTTAGCTGTCCTGGGATCTTACAATCTGATGGCGAAAGCATATAATGAACAAGTAACCAAATAACTAGACAAGAAAATTTCAGATACTGTTAAAAGCAATGAGCCAATAAAAGAGTGTTATAAGTGGTGATGTGGTTCCTTTAGAAAGGATGGTCAAGAAAGACCTCATTAGGAGGTGGGAGTTGAGGTCCTTCCTGAAGGAGATGAAGGTGACTGTATAAAGCTTTTGGGGAAGAGAAGACAGAGCAAGAGTAGGCAACATAAGGCCCCAGAGTACAAATGAGATTTCTTTTGATGTTTTGTTTTGTTTTCACCCCTGGGGACCAGAAAGAAGGCCAGGATTGCTGGATTGCTGGATTGCAGTCAGTCTAGAGTAGAAGACTATGGCATGCATTGGAAGTAGGCGGGGAATAAAAAGGCAACAGTACACTGAGAACAATGGCTGCCATCAGACAGTGAAATGAACTGTTTTATCCTTAGACCATCACTCCCATTGGAATGTCCAGTGTGGGCTATGGAGAAAAATTAGCAGAGACGCTATCATCAGGATAGATGGGATACAAGTGAAAGAGAATCAAGTCTGTAGTTGCTTAAATGAGATTAAACTGTCATATCCTTTTATATAATAGTAAGCAATTTGGGTTGGTATGGTAGATCCTTCAGTGTTGAATCTACTGTTTACAGATTTCCATTCTGACAACCCTGATGGGTCCAAGAAGGATGGAAGAAGGTAGAAGAAAAGACCCTTCTGAAAGTTGCCAAAGTCACTTTTATATGAGTGGTCACGTGGCTCAGCTAGCTGTGAAGGAGGTCATGGACCCAGTTAAAAATTGGGCTGATCTTACAGCCATCATATAAGGCCAAGTCTGGGAATGACAGAAAAGATGTTAACAGTACTAATATGGAAAAGTAGACATTCTTGAGTTACTCAATTACCCAACCATGGACACACCTCCTCTTGGGAAAGCTTGCCATGTGGACGATAAGCGCTTGACACTTCATCCATCACAAGTTCGGGCTTCTCTCACTTGTATCCCATAGGCTCCCATGTGAAACATCTCAGGGAAGGCGGGAGAAAAGGCAGTATCCATCCTCTCCAGTTCATCCATCCGTGTCATAAGTGTGTATGTGTTTCTTTTCACTCTTAGGGTAGGAGAGATCAGTCCCTTTGCCAAGTGGATATTGTTACTAGTCCTCAAATCAGAGGATGAGCGAAGTAGCTGTGCCTCATGGAGCACGTGGCAAGTTGAGGAAAATCTGTGGAGTTCATGTCCAATTCTGTGGGTGTGAAGCATCAGAGATCGGAGCCTGAATGATATACTTTGCCCACACATATGTAGAAATCACTGTGGTATTCCTACATTGGCGGGGGTCTCCGTTTTGGCTTTGCCGTGGAAGTCCTACTGTGTGGGAGACCGGCTCAGAGCCTGGGCTCTGGAGTCCAACAGACAAGGGCTTTGACCCGTTTTGCATAATATTTCACATGGGAGTTAGAGCCACGGAGATTCAGCTCTTCGTGTGAAATGCACAGTAGGATGGCAAAGACCACCTTTTTCATGGCCTTATAATACGACGAAGAGTTTTACATTGTGCCAACACTGTTCCAAGCAGTTTTATACAAATGTTAACTCTTAAAGAGGGAGGTGCTGGCGTTAGTATTTCCCTTCCTCCAGCTGCTCAGCTAGTGAGAGAAGGGCTGGGATTTGACTCCACGCAGCCGCTGTCTGCCTCCAGGATGCGAGCGCTCTGCCTCCTCTCTGTTTAAATGAAATACTGCCTGCGGAGTGTTTGGCACATACGCATGCAATAAATGTCACATATTATTTTTATTTTGAGTTTTCCCATCACTTTATTTGGACTTCAATGTGGGAGAGGTGATTATCCAAAGATGTGAATTATCCAAGGATTGCGATAGTCAGAAGCAGAGGAAATATTAGATTTTTTTCCTGAGTGGGAGGAGGGTTAGAGATCCAGCACTTGAATCAGTCCAGAGCAAGAAACAAATGTCCAGCGAACCTTCCCTGCACCGCATCTGTTTTCGTTTTTCAGTTTATCAGCCTGCCATTTCATGACAGGATTTTGCAATATTCGGCCCCCCTGGTGACTTATAGGATATCAAGGGAAGAGAGAATAAAGAAAAGCTTTTAGCCAAGTTCAGTTTTTCCTTCCTTAAAACTGAAGATAAGCTCTGGCTGGACACCACGGGGCTGGTTGAAAAGGCCAATTCATGCATCGCCCCGCTATCAGCTGGAGTGGGGGGTGCTGGCTTCCCCAGTGGCCAGCACGGGCGATAGTCCTTGTCCCACAGGCCCAGGATGGTGGTGTGTAAAGATAAGACAAGATTGCAGCAGAGGACTGGCCTGAGAGAGGGCCCTTCTCTCCAGGGGGGGCAGGTGTGGGCATCTTTGGGATATGATATCAATGTCATCGCATGGAGGGTGGGGTTGGATGAGAACATGAAGAACCGTGAGGAGAGAGGCACATAGCTGTTGGGTTTCTTTCCTGCCAAACCAGCAGCTCTTTCCTAAGCCACAGGCAGAGAATGATCTGCAGCCTTTCATTTCTTCTAAGACTTCCTATTAACCATAGCAAAAGCCAGGCCTGCCTGCGCACTCAACAGTCCACACACTCTCATTAGGGAGGAGCGGCCCGCGTTCAGGTTGGTACTGGTATCTTTAGTCAGGCTTGAGAGGGACTGCTCATCTTCCATAAAACTTTTACAGGCGACCGTGTTGGGGAATTGCTGACAGTTCTTTCCTAAACGGAGACGGATCAAGTCCAGATGTCTACCTTCTGCGGGAGGAGATGGAACCCGTGTCTCTTGGATCGAAAAGCCGCCCAAATAAAATGAGGGGTGTCTCCAGCACCTGCTCCCCGGAATCGCATGTAGAGTTCAAAGTGAGCTGGTTTCTCACCTCTCCCTCTTTTTTTGCTTTTCTCCTGAAGCTGATTCACATGGGGTCTTGTGTGAGTATAGAATTTAAAGATCAGGAAAACATTTTAGGTGGTCTTAAAACAGACCACGCAGTGAGCAATAGTTTGGAAAGAGACTACTAAGGAACACGATGTTGACATTGAGGCCAGATTTATACTTGATATATGTTTTGAAAAAAAGAAAAGAAAGTCAGTTGTCTGGTTAATTGTGCCCATAGAGCACAAGTTTCCGTCCAAAACCCAGAAGTTTTAGGTAAATGAGGTCCATCTGAAAACAAAATGGTCCGCACACTTGCTTGGTTCTTTTCTTGTAGTATGTAAATAGGAAGACAAAAATTAGGGAGATTCACAATCAAATGAGAAATTTTGTTACAAGTTTGATTTACCACAATGAATAAAATGTGCCATTCTGCCGGCACTGGTTTGGCTCAGTGGATAGAGCGTTGGCCTGCGGACTGGGAGGTCCCGGGTTTGATTCCGGTCAAGGGCATGTACCTTGGTTGCAGGCACATCCCCAGTAGGGGGTGTGCAAGAGGCAGCTGATCGATGATTCTCTCTCCTCGACGTTTCTAACTCTCTATCCCTCTCTCTTCCCTCTCTCTTCCTCTCTGGGAAAAATCAATAAAATATATTAAATAAATAAATAAACAAATAAATAAATAAATAAATAAAATAAAATGTGCAGTACTTCACAAGAATAAGCATTCAACTTCAACAAAAATCACTACTTCTGAACCACTTGGCTTTGTTAGGACTCCAGACTTTCAGATTTCTTCATTTCACCATATTATTAAGTTAATTTGTTCTTTCTTGTGTAGAAATTTGTTCTTTGTTAACTTTATTCTATAATTTCTTAATGTGCCGCCACCAGGCAAGTCCATGGGAGTCTTTGGCTCTGCAAAATGACAAGAGGACCTGGCTGTCTAATATTTCCTTTGGTTAAAACTGTTGGCCACTTCCTATGTGGTAACTCTGCCTTTAGCCTCGTCTTAGAATTTCTTTTGTTGCCTAGCTGGTGTGGCTCAGTGGCTGAGCATCAATTCATGAGTCTGGAGATCATGGTTCAATTTCTAGCCAGGGCACATGCCTGAGTTTTGGGCTTGATTCTCAGTGGGGGGAGGGAGCGGGGTGCAGGATGTAGCCAATCATTGATATTTCTCTCTCTTCTTCTCCCTTCCTCTCTGAAGTCAATGAAAATATATCTTTTTAAAAAAGAAATCCTTTTGTTGCTAATTCCAGATTTGGGGGGAAGGGGAAGTTGTGCATTGCTTCACAGCTTTTCCCAAAACAGAATTCAGCTTTTTGGACCTTGCTAAGTCAGTTATCATCCCCCGCATCTGAGTGATACCCTACCATTGGTAAGCTGCTCTCTCTCAGCATCTTCTCTTTATTCTTGTAAAATGTGGTATTTTTTCTCCTCTATCTCCTTAAATTACTATATTGGGGCTTCATGTGCCCTTCCTTCCATCTTTAGCAGATATAGCCACCTCGTTAACCGATAGTCACTCGAAGGGAACTTACATCGGCAGGAACATCTGAAATCTGAACCAGAGTGCGGCCACAGACCATGGCAGCACACCAGAGGCTGTTTATTAAGAAGATGTGTGCACAGGCAGCCATGAAGGAACCAAGGAAGCTGTTCCCGGAATGCAGCTTGCCAAAACAATAACACAGACCACATGCTCATTAAAACAAATGACAATGCTAATTATGCACTCCGTGGCTATGTTGACTTGATCCCAGACTGTGGATGAGAGCTAAATGAAGTCAAATGAAACCTTGGCGTTCATTCAGAAGTGGCTACTCCGGTGAAAGAAGCACGGCTCTGTTTCCCCAAGAGCTTCCCATCCAGGATGGTGGGCAAGACACTTAGCTTTGGGAGGCTCACCCAGTGGGGAAAAAAATTGGGCTTGTACCTCACTATCTCCAAGGTCCATCCTGGCTTCACAAATTCATCATTTGTCAAAAGAAAATAGGAACTTGAGTCCCTGTGTCCTTATAAAGAAGCCACCTGTCTGCCTTGCTAGCAGAACCATCACTAAGTTTTGTATCTTTGTCAGCATTAACAAGTGTTTTTGTGCCTCTGGAAATCCTCTTTCTCCAGTTGGGTAAAAAACAAATATCAGCATGTCAGTGAGATCAATTCAGGCAATTCACCAAAGGAAATCAATAAGAATCACAGAGATTGAAAGAAACTGTGCTGATTCTATGCCTCTGGTAATCCTCTGATAGAAGGATCAAGTCCCCCCACCCCCCTGTTTTCTTTCCTTTAAATACTGTTACAGTGGAAGTCATCGGAGAATCCTAGCAAACAAAACGACGGATCCTGCCAGAGAGGTTTCCATACGCAGTTCTGGATAAGAAATGCCTAATTCAATGTTGTCTGACAGAGCCAAGTTGATTGGGAGTTGATTTACAAGTTTTTGAAATCAGAGCATGGAGGGAGGAAGGAAGCAATTTGAGGACATGATTTCTAATTTGTAAAGTCCATTTGTAATATTCTGCGGGGTAATTTGCTGATGACAGTGAAGCTTAAGGAGACAGATCAAGCTAATTCATTAACTGCTCTATCTCCTCCGAGAGGATTAGAGGAGGGGGAGAAACAGCTCTGCAGAATTTCAAGTCCCCGGGGGGATTTGTGACTCAGTCCGTGGACAGAATAACAAACCAAATGATAGATCACTCGGCTGAACAACATCCTTCGGTGTCCATAGGCTAATCACAGCCCTCATCCCAGGAACAAACGTTGTAAAAGCAAGAACAACAACAACAGTAACTACTATTGACTTGCATGAGTCACTTGCCACCTACTAGTTCATTTTACATGTATTTCGGAGGTTTGAGATAATTTCATTGTTATGAAAAGATATGAGAAGGGTTGTATTATGTCCCTGCACTTTATGGAGAGGTTAGTAAGTAATTTATTCACATGAAGAGGCAAAGCCATGCTTCAAACCTCATCAATCTGACCTTAGAACCAACTTTTTTTTACTTAGAAGTATACTGTCTAGTTAAATGTTTTGCTCCCTCTCTTCCTGTTCTGCAGAGACACTGAAAATATTTTTTTGTTGCTCTAAAGGCAAAAGGTTTACTTTCCCATTCTAAGTTACATCCGTGAAGAGGAATAAAATAGGATAGAAAAGTAGGATCATGAATATAAGGGGAACTGGAGTGTAAATATAAAATATTTTAAGTGTCATGGGCTCTCATTGCTATAAATGGTGACTCAAACCATTTTTATTATTTATTCATTTATTTTGAATTAACTTATTTATTTGTTTTTAAATATGCATTTTTAGTGATTTCAGAGAGGAAGGGAGAAGGACAGAGAGATAGAAAATCAATGATGAGAGAGAATCATTGATCAGCTGTCTCCTGCACACCCCTTACTGGAGATCAAGCCTGCAACCTGGGCATGTGCCCTTGACTGGAATCAAACTCGGGACCCTTCAGTCCACAGGTGGATGTTCTATCCACTGAGCCAAACCAGCTAGGGCTGTTTTCATTGATTTTAGAAAGAGAGGTAGAAAGAGGAACAGAGAGATGGACACATCAATTAGCTGCCTCCTGCACTCCTCCTACTGGGGATCTAACCCACAAACCTGGGCATGTGTCCTGACTGGGAATCAATCTGGTGACCTCTTGGTTCATGGGTTGACACTCAACTACCAAGCCACACCAGCCGGGCACCATTTTTATTTTGTTGTCAGTCTGGCCTATGAGCAAGTTATGTAACTTCTTTAAATTCCAGTTTCCTCATCTCTACTCTTATGAGAATTGTAAGGATCAATGACATAATGTAGATGAATAAGCCTATCATGCCTCCTGAGTAGCACCTGGTATTGAGAATTTCCAGTTAAACACATGGATAACGAATAGGAATGCCCATAACAATGAGGCAAGAGAGAGAATTTCTCTGAGGTATAATCTGGCTGAGGTAGCATGAGCGAAATTTTAACAGTATAGCTAACTTGGGGTTTCAGGTGCCTCCCTCCTTTCTTCTTGAATAGGATCTAATCAGGCTCTAGTCTAGGGGTGTCGAACTCAATCAGAGAAGGGGCCAAAATCTAAAATCCAGCCTAAATCGCGGGCCGAATGGTTTACTGAACAGTCATAAACTGTCATTGTGATGGAAACGCAGCGGAGTGCAGTGATGACAGCGCGGTGCGGGCCACATTGCAAGGCCTGGCGGGACGGATTTGGCCCGCGGGCCTTGTGTTTGACACATGTGCTCTAGTCCATTAGGCATACACTTTCAACCTACAAGGTCCTAAAATAAACCATCAATTTCTGTAGTGGATGAGTCTAATTTTCCATCTGCACAATGTGTGTTATTGTTAACAAGCATATTTACAAGAGAGAACGAGTGTCTTCTACATTGGGTCATCTATCTATGATGATTTAAATAAAAATGATGTCAGTTATAACTCTACAGTAAGTCCAAGTGAAGATAATATCATTTTTTTACAAGTTTAGCCATTTTACTGTCCTTCCACGTTGCTGTAAGTGATCTCAATTCAGAAAGAAGTAGACCTCTTATTCATCTAGTCACTGAACTCCTCAGCCATGGTTTCCCTCTTTAATTTCACCAAAAGGCATCTCACAAAGTTACCTACCTACCCGTTTCATCAGACACGGTGCCTGGAGCCGTATGTTACTAAATTATAAATGAGATCGGAGTGAAGCCTGTAAAAAGAGAGTTGAGGTTGAGCTCATGTATCCCTCAGGCCCCCAATCCCGCAGTACACGCAGTGGAATGCCCATTTTACTGTGCGTGTCATGCTCCATTAATCTCTGGATCTCCAAGCGCATCTGACAAGGGTGATGTTGCACATTATAAAATAAGATTTCTCAAACTCTGCCCATCTGTTAGTGATACAGGCAACCGAAGTGTCCTATATACAGAACATACGTACATTTCCTGCATTGCATACTCTCTCAAATATTTGCTTTTGGCATTGCAAGGTGTCCTACTGTCATAACAGACAAGCCATTCATTACGCTGTCAGCGCCTTGCTACCCTGCTCCCATGGCGGGCCCATTTCTGTGTTTTCTATTTCTTGGTGGATGACCTATTCACTCATCGTGAGCTGAGCAGTTACTCTCAGAACGGGTGCAACTGAGTTGTTCATGTCAACATGTGTAAACCAAAGTCTGCCTCTTCATGTCTAGAGGCCCCACACTTGCCTGGCGGAGGGCACTAATGGGTTGGAGACCCAGTGTGCATACGTGAGACTTAAGTTGGTGTCACTATGATGCAGCTCTTGGCTGCGACATCTAAGGCAAGGGCATTAAAAGAGAAGAAGTAGAACAAACAAGAGCAAAAAAAAGGAACGTGATTAATTGTAAACATTGTTTGAAAATCTGAAAAGGAATCAAGAAAGGCAATTAGCTACCCAGACCGATATGTTGTAAATATCTGGAACAGATTACGTGGGAAATTACGAAAATATATTTAACCTACAATATAAGTATCTACTATGGCACATAGTTGAGAGATGAGAAATAATGAAAATTAATTTCTGACTACTTAGAGTTAAAAACATATTGATTTTCATCTTTGATTACATTGTTTGTATTTAAAGAGGGCTTGTCTTTATGAGAAATTTAATATTCACTGAAAAATTAGAAAGATAATTTTTTTTTGTTGTTAATTCAGGAATATAGCCTCTGAAATATCCAAGACCTTTCCTTGTTTTTCTTCTGTACCTTTTGACAAATCCATGATTATTTTTATTTTAGAAAGCAGAAAAAGCAAAGAGGGAACAGAAATTTAAATTGGCCAATCTGACTCCTAATTAACAACTGTGATTCAAATTTGACAGAAAGCAGGCTAAAATAATTAATGTCAATGAGCCTATTAGTAACCTGTTAATTAAGCACTCTGTTTCATCAGCTCTAATATATATTAAGAGCTTGATGACAAAATATAAGAGATGAACCCTGTCTCATACTGTCTTTTGAGCTATTCAGGCTAGATTTTGTTATTATAGAATAGAGCTGTTGATGCATTATGTTACACAGGATTTGCTATTCTGAGCTTATTTTGGCATAAGGCTCGAAAAGACCACCTCACCAATCAATTAAATCATTGACTACTCGATGACGTATGCTTTGCCCTGCTCACTTGAAGTTTGGTCCTCATACAAGTGAAATGTCTTCCTCCCCAGGCCGAAGGAAGAGGCATGGGGAGAAAAGTCAAATTTCTCCCCATAACAAAAATATCAGATGGGACTATCTCCATCCCTCAAACACAAGGGGGAACAGGAAAAGACTGGAGTGAAATCACTACAATAATTTATCCAACTCATATTTTCTGTAGCACAAATACATCTAGAATATTATGGCTCACATCAAAATTAGGCTCTTTTCTCCACCATTTTCCAAGAGAAACCATTTCATTGTTTGGAATAAAATGGGTCAAAATCATTGCCCCATTAACTTAGAATGTATTGTCTCTATGTTGTTATTCTGTTACATAAAAAAACAACCACTTCGCTTCACACAGCCATTTGCCGCCATATGAACCCTCCACCATGATTTGAAGATTTAATAGTATTGTCATAAGTGACTGGTCTAGACCACAAGACAGGCATCACAGCAGGTTTTTGCAGTGTGTGTGTGTGTGTGTGTGTGTGTGTGTGTGTATGTCTGTGTGTCTATGTTGTTGTTGTTCTCTACTGCTGTTCTGTATTTAAGTTGGAATGTGCATACCTTTGATCAAATATGTTCATGTTCTTTTCTCTTGGCCTGGTTGGTGATCAGAAATTCTATAAGTAGGCAGCATGGATGGTGATCAAAAACTCTATAGGTAGGCAGCATGGGGTTGAACCAAGACTTTGGAATAACTTTCTCCATAGGGATGGTGTTAAACTCTTCTATCATGTATCTAGTGATTCCTGGAGCTAAGATTGAGAAAAGAGCAAGGCCAATAAATACATTATATCATTTAAAAATTTTTCATTCTAATACTACTATTTAAATAATAATGATGAAAATAAAAGCATTGGTGGAAAAGTATTCCTTTGGGGCAGAGTTGGAGATCTTAGGGGAAGGAAAAGAGGAGCAGAGAACAGAGGCTGCTGTGACATCATCAGCTTCAGGAGGCCTTGCACTGTCAGGTAACTTACAAAGAGCAACAGGATAGAGCGAAGCTGCTGCTGCTGCTGCTGGACAAGAGGGACTCAGGAACCCATGGCCACCAAGAGGAATTTGACCCGGCACTTTCCTCCATTTTGTCAAATTCTTAGCATATTCTTTACTACTTAAATTTGTGTTACAAATTTACAACTGTCAGAATTATTCTTTAAGAAACATATTATTTCTGCTATAAATTGTTAAGTCCCGATTACTGCCTTTTGCAATAGAACTCGTTCACTTCCAATGAGCTATCTTTAAAAAATGTCTTCTTAGATGTATTATAATCTCATGATGAGTATGGTATTCAGAGTTTATTTTTCATCTACTTTTTCAGAGACTTTTAATGACACAGGGTGAGTTAGTGCCTTCTTTGGGAGGGAATGATGCATGCTTTACTCATCCTTGAGTCTCCGGTACCCAGCAAATTACATAGACACAGTAGGTACATGATAACAGTTTGATTAAATAAATAAATAAATAAAAAGCATGAGCAAGAGTCTGAGGTTTGTTTCTAAAGCTGGAAAATGATTTCTAGAAGATTACTTTTTGGTTGAAGATGAAGTCTACATTATAAAGTCCTTCCAGAAGAAACAGCCTCTGTGACCAGTCTCCAAGCAGAAACCAACGCAAATACCTCATATGATGGTTTACAAGCCTCTCGGTCAGTCGATCACTTTGGTTTTCTTGACCAAACCCTGTAATTATGGTGAGTACATGATATAGATTTCCCAACATATTCCAATTTCAGATATCTTCCCTATTGTTCCCAGAAATACACGTATGACTGCCAAACTGTGTAAGTGCCTTTTTTTTCTTGGTTCAGAAAATATGACCACTGTGTCAAAAATAAAACCAAAAACGTTTGCACATCACACTGTGATCTAAAGCACTTTCAAAGTTGTGCTCTTAAGGCAATTCGGATGATTCCCAGAAGATGCCATGAATAATAACATCACGAAATAAGAATTAAAGCAGCAATGCAGTCAAGGTAATTGACAACAGTTCATAGGGCAGATCAACTTTAATAGAATTATTATAAAATGGACAGATCAGGACAATTCTATTCGAGAAGACTAGAAAGTGTGAAGGTAGAAAAGGATGGATTAGCAATTTTTCTGTAAAAGTGAATACAGATCAGTGTGTTCACCTCACCTCAGTGAGGGTGACTAGAGATCCTCACAACAGATAGTATAATGAGCAGAGCACTTATACCCAAAGTATCAATGAAAAGGATAAACACTTCAATGAATTTTCAAAACTACAAAACTGTTTCAATTTTTCATGACCAGTGAGCCCACACAGCTACACCTGTTTGGCACTAACTCTGTTAGATTTCGTCCAACTGTTTCAGAAAGAGGTCTAAAACACGCACACTTTACAATGGGTATCATTTAAGAGTTTCTTTGTACTGTTGAACCAAGTACAAAAAAGTCGGAATCTATTTCCTGGTCAGTCTCATAGCAATGGTGGTTGTTATGTGTATTGTTGTTGATAATGGTGGTTTTAGTCAGCTTTATATGTGGTTGGATTGTGGAATACATCTTAATTAATTAAAGTTGGTTGGACTTATCCAGCCGTCAGTTTGTCTGTCTTTTAATCCTCACCTGAGGACATTTTTTCCATTGATTTTTTTTTAAAGAAAGTGTGGATGGGAGGCAGGAGGGTAATAGAGGGAGAGAAACATTGCTGTGAGAGAGACACATTAATTGGTTGTCTATCATACACACCCTGACCAGGACCTGCAACTGAGATATGTGCCCTTAACTGGGAATCAAACATGAGACTCTACACTCCAACCACTGAGTGAAACTGGCCAGGGTCCATACCTCAGCTTTTGTTGATGAACTGAAAATAGGCAAGATCCTAAGAGTCATACTGAACACATATATACCTCTCAATACATCTACTTTCTCAGGTTTATCAATTTGCAACTGGGGAAATACTGGTAGCCAGAAAATAGACAGGAATCCACATTCTGTCCTTTTCTTAAATGCAAATTTTAGAATCATTTTGGAGTCTGCTTTCTTTTAGGGTTAACCGACTTATGAACATTTTTTACAAATGGATTCTCTCCCCGTCCCCCATAAAGTTGCCTCTTCCTGGTAGTTTGATAAGTACAGGGTCACCGCAAATGCAATGGCAAAGACATGGGTAAAATAACATTTTGCAAAATCAAAATTTCATAAAACATAACTCATAAATAACAGCCATCCACACACAAAACAATGATTAGCAAAAGATATAGACACTAAAACCTTACTAAGTCCAAAATATCTATTTTAGAAATTTACTTTTTAACCAAGAAGATATATCTTTCCATCTTTTATTTTCTTACTCTTCTACCTCCAAAAAAAGAAATGAAAAAAAAAATACCCACCATAATCCAGAGACATGCAATTACTTAATAAAATCCCTTGTGCTACAAGGTCTTATATCTACAATATTCAAAATTCTTAAACAAAAAATAATACTCCACTTTCACCACTGATATCTTAGAGTTTGTTTTCCTTTGGGGGTCACAAGTCACCCCCCCCCCAAAAAAAAAATCTCCATGAGAGGGTCACCTGTTTTCTGGAAACCTTAGAATCTGCAGTGTAAGACTCTATGTGCTTCTCATGCAATAACATACTCTATTTACTTAAGGAGCAGTTATTCCTGGATAATGTTCACATCCAAATTTTTAGGTCGAATGGATACAAGAACCAAATAAACTTGGCAATTAGGTGCACAAAGTTTCTGGTTTAAAATGGCCTCTGTCTAGAAGTTCCCGTAACAAAGCTTCTCCTAAAAGCACTACAAGATGAGAGAAAAGATGCAAATGTCTGACCTTAGAAACGAAGATTGACAGACATCCTAAGGCCTGAATCTGGAAGGAATTTTGAATAATTGGAAGTCAGACAGAGTTGAGTGTATTAGGCCCGAGGTGCCTGTGTGTGTGTGTGTGTGTGTGTGTGTGTGTGTCATCCCATGACATAGACCAGCCCTTGCAGACTGAGAGATGCTGGAAAGACAGCAAACCTGATCCGTGGAAAGCAGGGTCTGCAATGACCAAGAACTGGAGGGCACGTTCTTTTCTCTTCCCTCCCTCCTCAGCCCATCCAACATGTATGTTCTTTTAGAATCTGAAACTCTAACATCAGCCTGAATAAAAAGAGAGAAAAGAGCAAGAGGAGTGGGGACTGCTGGTGAAATGCTGAATCCTTGAGCCAGAATGAAAGCTCAGGAGACGGCACAGCCCAAGGTGGATAGGGATTGTTCACAGATTGATGCTAGGGGCTCTCACATCACCTCGTTCTTTAGCTGCCGACCTGGGGGTAAATTTTATTCAGCAAATAGATGGTGAGTAAAAGATCAATCCACTCAATCTGATCAGGGAGCTGGATACATTCTTCTTTATTTGATGATTAATAAAAGTAATCTCTCTATATAGAAGCCTAAGCATCCCTTTGACTGTTCTCTATGATGAGTACTGACCACCCGGGGGGCAGACTCAATGCACAGGAAACATGGAACAGACTGATGAATCTCAGAGGGAAGGAGGGAGGGGAGAGGGCGGGAAGAGATTAACCAAAGATCTTATATGCATGCTAGAGGCCTGATGCATGGATTCATGCACCGGTGGGATCCCTCTGGCTGGCCTGTGTGGATTGGGCCAAATCTGTGCACCAGGCCTCTGACATCCCCCGAGGGGTCCCAGATTGTGAGAGGGTGCAGGCACCGGACCTCTAATAATTATCACAATAGCAATAAATAAAAAATTACTATGTGACAGGTACTGTTCTTCCCACTTAGAGATACTTCATCTCTAATTTCATCCTCATAAAACCTATGAGGTGGGTGTGATCATTGCCATTTCTGTGATTGCCATTTTTGCTCCCAAAGCAAAGAATTTAAGTTATCAATTGCCCAAAGTTACTTGGCAATAAGAGCTGGGGGGAATATTTAAACCCAGGCAGTGTAGCTTAAAGGCTCCGCTCTTAATCATGATTTTAAACAAACAGAAATATATTTAAACAAACATAAAGCCTAGGTATGCATATTGTAGGATGGAATAAAATAAATACTGTATTATCCTGAAGGGTTTAAGGACCATGCACCTGAAAATAATTTTTTATAGGAACCACAAACATTGAGAAATACTTGGGAGGGGGGGGAATGCCCCCTTATCCCAGTGACCCTATATGGGTGTATGAGCTATTGGGGTCAATGAGCACAATTTATTGAGTATGGAAATGAACCATAGCCCAAGGTCCCTGGTCCTGAAGCTTACAGATAAGAAAAACATAACACAACTTCGTACACTTGCAGAGGTGCTTAAGGAGTAGGCTAGTATAATGGAGGGTTATAGCAATGATCCCAATAAATCCTACCTTTTGTGTGTCTAACATTTTTGTCATGTGACATAGAAGCTCCTGATAACAAGAAGCAGAGTCTACTTCACCACCCTGTTCACTCGCTTTCTGAGTTGTTTTGCCTGAAATAATGTGAGGGAAGTAAGGAGTGAATTCTGAAGCCCTTGTCTTGACAGACTGAGCAGGATTTTCGTTTGTTTTTTTGTTTTTTTTAAATCCTCACCTCACCGGAGGGCATTTTTCCCATTGTTTTGCAGAGCAAGTGGAAGGGAGAGAGGAGGGGGAGAGAGAAATGAAATAGAAAGAGCAATAAGGGGGGGGGGGGGGAGGCAAAGATGTGAGAGACACATTGATTGGTTGCCTCCTTCACATGCCCCTACTGGGGCTTAGGGACCTGCAAATGAGATAAGTGCCCTTGACTGGAAATCAAACTCGTGACCCTGGTCCATAGGCTGATGCTCTAACTACTTAGCAAACTGGCCAGGCCAGGTTGAGTTTTGACTCTTGCTGTCTTAGAATCATGAAACCACCATGATGTGAAGACATTCAGTCAAATCTAATGGAGGATGAGAGATCAACTGGAGGAAAAGCAAGGTCTATTAAACTGCAATAGATAATTTTAATAAAAGTTGGGTCCTGGGAGTGGGCTACTGTCTTTGAAAAAACCTAAACTATCGGTCATTATTTGGGGGCTCCTGTGGTTACAGTCATCTGAGGTCTTCTGACATTATGAGGCACTGAATTGAAAAGTGAGCTATAAACAAAACACAATTTTATTTTATTTATTTATCTATCTATCTATCTATCTATCTATTTATTTATTTATTTATTTATTTATTTATTTATTTATTTTTTATCAAGGCAGTCACTCTCTCATCAAGAATATCTCACTAGAAAGCAGCATAAAATCACTGCTATGGGAGAACCCTAACCGAGTCTAGGCTAACAGAAAGGAAAAGGGACACGGGGTTGTGGGGAACTTCATGAAGGACCAGGCAATTGAACTGGACTCGGAGAGCAGTCGGGGCTGGAGCAGAGGTGGGGCTGATGAGCATTCCAGCTGGAGGGACATCCTGAGCAAAGGCACAGAGGTGCACAGGCACAGGGCCTTCTGGGAAGAGGGAAAGCAGGGTTGACAGATGTATGCTGTGCAGAAGAGACAGGCGTGGAGGAGCAGGAACTTGGACTGGAGGCGGAGGGCCAGGCACTGAGGTCAGGCTGAGGAGACTGGACTATCAGGCAGGAAGCAAACAGATGTGAGTCTGAGGAAGCCAGTCCACCTGATTTCTTCTCTAGGACGCCCAGAAGCTCGATCCAAAACCAGCTGGAGACCCTAGCTGTCTAATTATCACGTTCTCCTGACCTCTTTGGATTCAAGATACTGCACGATATGTCCTAGGATCTTGCCTTTATGCTGTTTTAGGAAACAAACTATTCTGAAATGATCATTGGTTTTTTTCAAAAACAATGTTAAGCAATAAAAATAAAGCAATAGGCTCAGATAACTGTAGCATATTTTTTATTCTCTCTTCCATCTTAAAGTGACGTTTAATGAAGCTGAAGGGAAAAAAATACTAAAGATGTTTTATAGTCTTAACGTCTGACCACTGATTTGTCTGACTTTTTAAAAACTGACTTGCTGCTGAGATCACATCACCATGATTTCTTATTCAGAATTGGCCAAATGGAATTTGATGGACTCTGTGAACTTGCCGAAACAAGGAGGCTGTTAGACTGATGTGACTCTAATGCCCCAGCAGCCAGTAAATGCCTCATGGTTACAAAATCAAAATTCTAAGGATAACCCATCACAAATGGTCAACCAGGCTTTAAGCCATAGCCAATCAAATCAGTTTCTTTCTTCCCTTCCACACTTTCTCTATATAAGGTTTTCCTCTGGCTTTGGGGGGTGAGGGAAGAAGGAGGAGAATCCTAACCACTTCTGGTTTGGTGCTCCCCGATTTCAAGTGATTTTTGTTTAAATACACTCTTAAAATTTCTCTTAAAAATTTTAAAGACCTTGGTTTATCTCTTAACTCTCTGTAGTCTGTTTACCCCTCTCCTCTATCATATTTCCTTGTTTGCAGATGCTTCTATGAATAGGTTTTATATTTAAAAAGAAACTAAGACAAAACACGTGATCACATCACTTACACTGAGATATTAGAAAATTAAGCTTGCATAAAAGCTGAGATTTATCAGTAATAGGACAACAAATCTCATAAGGGTTTCCCACTGTGGTATAACCGAATACTAGGGTGACCTTAGATACCAACGCGATTACAATAAAAGACAGCACCTATCTCTTGTGTAATCAGGAGTTCATTATCTACTAAGTGGTTTAATTGAACTTCTATATCCAGATACCACTATGAACAGGCCTTCCGTTGTCCCTGACAACACCGTGTACTAAAATGAAATGTCCCTTTAAAAACTCCAAAATAAAAGAGGCGAACACCAGCTTGAGGCCAGACAAGAAGCCTGTGAAACTTCAGACAGTTTTCATCACAGCTGGCCAGGCCTGGGCAGTTTCAGACAAAGGACTTCCGCCTTTATCTGGCCCTTATTTTGATGTCTCATTCAGCTCAAGATAAAAGGAAAGATGTGCTTTGAAATTTAACCATTAGGGCGGCAAAGAAATCAACATGCAAATGTCACTCATATATAAATTCGAGATGAAGTCTACATTTGTCTTTGCAAACTTAGAGCTCATAGGTATTTTTTCATCCCGAAGCAGTAGGATAAAGAAATATCATTGTTGGATTCAGTACAATAGGAATTTTTTTTTAACTGACACACTTTATTTACAAAGCACACACACATATATATGAGAGAGAATATAATGCTATAGCAATATATATACCCTGTTTCCCTGAAAATAAGACAGTGTCTTATATTAATTTTTTCTCCCAAAGGTGCGCTAGGTCTTATTTTCAGGAGATGTCTTATCTTTCTATGCGCTAGGTCTTATTTTCGGAGGATGTCTTATTTTCGGGGAAACATGGTATATACATACATACATGATTGAGAGATAATGTATGTGTATATATAAGGAATATATACTTATATAACATAATATATATGAGAGAAAAATACACATACACATACACATATACACACACATATTTAGAGTACATGAAAAAGGTATGAGAAGAGATAAAATAAAAATTGGAAATCTGTTGTATGATACAATTTAGCTTTAGACAATCAAGAAGAATAAATATGGGGGCTCCATATCTTTGTTTTTAAAATCTTATCAACTTCTGCCTGCCAGTTGAGCTTTGACCCCAGAAACCAAGAGACCTCTGGTTATATTCTTAGTCAGGGCATATGCTTGAATTTGGGGCTCCAGCCCCAATAGGAGGGAGCCAATCATCATGGATTCTCCTCTCTCATCAATGTTTCTATCTCTCTATCCCTTTCCTTTTCTCTCTCTCTCTCTAAAAAATTAATAAAAACATTTTTTTAAAAAAAATATTATCAACTTCTACCTAGTAAACTAATTCTCAGGAAGAGAGGAGAAGCTCGGATACCTGTAGAAGGTGAAGTGTCCTGAGAGACCTGGGCAGGGTCAGGATTTGCTCTACAATTGTTGACACAAACAAAATTTGCAAACTGCAGCCAAAACTGGTTTGGCTCAGTGGATAGAGCGTTGGCCTGCAGACTGAAGGGTCCAGGTTTGATTCCAGTCAAGGGCATGTACCTTGATTGCAGGCACATCCCCAGTGGGGGGGTTGTAGGAGGCAGCTGATTGATGTTTCTAGCTCTCTATCCCTCTTCCTTCCTCTCTGTAAAAAATCAATTAAAAAAACTGCCGAAACCGGTTTGGCTCAGTGGATAGAGTGTCAGCCTGAGAACTGAAAGGTCCCGGGTTCAATTCCGGCCAAAGGCATGTATGGTTGATTGTGGGTGCATTCCAAGTAGGGGGTGTGCAAGAGGCAGCTGATCAATGATTCTCTCTCTCATCGATGTTTCTAACTCTCTATCTCTCTCTCTTCCTCTCTGTGAAAAATCAATAAAATATATTTTTAAAAAATCAATAAAATATTTTTTAAAAATTTGCAAACTGCAAAGCATGAATATGATTCATTTCAAACTTAGAATAATCACACATATGTCTTCTGTGTCTACTTTCACATTCTCCTGATTCAGAGGTGTTTTTCTAAAGCTGTGATTCCAAGTCATGTGATTTTAGGAGAATTCCATGTTTGTTCTTACCATTAAAATTTTTTTTTTTTTTTTTGTCATTCAAAACTCCAAAGGAAATGACTTGTCACTCTCCTGAAAGCTCCACATCCAAATCCATAGCTAAGTAAAGAGGAGGATGAGGAGACTGAAAAGGATCCAAAGAAGTTTGTTAGAAACTGGAGATTTGACATTGGCCATGATGTTTGTGTAAAAATCTTTGGAGGACTCTCATATAAAAGATAAACTTGACTTATGATCTAAGGCAGGTCTAGGAACAATATGTTAACTGCAGTGAAGAGAGATAATGCTGCTATAATTTCACTGAGGGAAATATGAGTGGTGGTTCATTTTATAAGGTAGACTGGCTGCATTTATTCCTTTATTCCTTCTGAATTTTTGGAATTCCTATTTTTGGAATTCTAACTTGGAATCAAATTTCAGAGTATAAGGATAAATAAGATATAATCTCTGCCTTAAGGATGAACATATTTGGGGGCTACAGAAAGAATTAAAAGTATAGTGCAGCTAGGCTGGTGTGGCTCAGTGGTTGAGCATCAACTCATGAACCACGAGGTCACAGTTCAATTCCAGGTCAGGTAACATGCCTACATGCCTGGGTTTTGGGCTCCATCCCCAGTAGGCGGTTTACAGGCCGATCAATGATTTTCTCTCTGTCTTTCTCTTTAATATATATGTAAGGGGTAGCCATTCTATAGGTTAACTACAGCTAAAATGTACAGTGAGAGGTTTATATGTCTCTGTTCTTTTTCACTTAATTAACTTCCCCAACTACACTGTCTGTGGAGGAGAAATTCACAGATCTGTCCTCACAGGACCTTTACTGTTATATCCCTAAGTCCCCAGAGTATTGCAAAGGGGCTTGGGGGGGGGGGGGAGAATGATCATCTTTATGTGTATTTGCTACCTAAGACTTCAGAACCAAAGAAGATGATCAAGTCATTATACTTAATAAGTCAAATAATTGTTACTATCATAACAGATTTAGTTTCTTGAGTGCTGCCCAATGTCAATCATTGTGCTAAGTACTTCGCATGCCTTCCCTTAATTATAGGGGCTTTTTTCCCTACATGCTCTAAGCACAATATTCAAATGTATTACACAGCTTCGATCCTCCTGGTTTGAAAAAAAAAAATGCTGCATCCATGTGTTTTCTACCACTGTATGTTAAAAAGAAATGCATGAGTACTCTTATCAAAAGGATCATGGTAGGGGTCATTTTCTCCATCTTGTTATAGCAATCTGTTCTAAACACCTACATATCCTACGAATGCAGCCTCTTCCAAATATCGCTTTGGGAAGCGTCACCCTCCTTTAGCCATTCCTAGAAAAATCCCAGTGGCCAGAATCCAAAGCTAGGCACACCCTCTGTTTGAAAAGGATGCCAAAAGGTGAGAACTTGACAATGACCTCAGGAAAATGCAAGGTCTTTATTTATTTTAATTGGGGAGTCTTTCTTAATGGAGAAGCTACGGTCAAGATCACTTCTTGTCTGGTTCCACCTAAAAAACAAGAGCCAGATCCTACCCATTAAAGATGGTAATGACTTAATTAAAACCAAGTTCTAGGCCCTGTGGGGTCTGGTGTGCAGGGGACAGATGGGGCTGTCTACCATTTTGCTAGATGGATTCTGATAATCGATGCCAGATATAGATATAGTCATGGGATCCCCCCCCCCCCTCCCCGCCCCGTGATAAAGCTTCCAGTCTACAAAACCAGGAGAAAGCTTGTCAAAATAAATCTTAACTCCTGACCGTGGTAGAAGACCTACTACGGGGTATTAACTGCATCAGAGCTGTCAATCACTGCATGGTCTCAATGTTTGTGTTATGAATTCCAGCTCCGGTGGCATGAACTTGGGATGAAAACCATCGTTAGCTGTGCGAGTCCAAAAAACACAAACCCAGAGTGAAATACATTTCGGGCTGAAGTGACGTTACCGATGTCTGAGATGGGTTTTCTTTCTCGTTCCCTCCTTCCCCCACCCCTACCTTCTCTTTTGAAATGTGATGCTTTTATTAGATTATTTCTACTGCCAAAAGACACAGCTACTGTCTGGCTGAATTTGCTGGTTTTCTCTTGAATTAAAATAAATAAATAGATGAAAAAAATTCCAAATCTTTTAAATAAAACAAGTGGGGTTATTTTCTTTTTTTTCCCCCTTCTTTTTGCCTGCCAACTGAGCAAAATCTATGCATTTAGATAGGACTCCGGGTCACATAATATTTGACATATCCTTTTATGTGCACATATAGCTCATAGGACGAGATGAGCTTCTTAAAATAAACACGTAGTGTCTCTGGATATAAGAATAAATGAGCACTAGCACTTGCTATAACATAGATTTGATATATGATGGATTTGAGTGACAGCTGCTTAATTCTCAATACTGCTGGACAGGTCCCTATCCTCCCCCACTGCTATCTTTCTCCTGCTTCAGCACCCTTCTCAACCCCTGATAACACAGCCATGCTCCCTTGGTGTTCAAGGAACATGGCACAGTCCTCTTCCCTTGCAGATAAAAACATGAGGCCTTGAGAAATTAAATCACCATCACATATTCAAAGTCATGCAACTAATTAATGACCAACCTCATGCTGGGGAATCCCTTATGACTGTACCTATTAGCTCTCTACTGTCAGCACTTTACTGACACGGCCAAGAAGTTACTCAAAGTCATCTCAGTCTCTCCATCTAAGTAAAACCAGGAGGAAAGATATTTTACACATAGTGCCAAAACTCCTTTAAGGTACCCTGCAGATTCTTTGAGAGGGTAGAGGAGTGGAGGAGAGGTGGTCCTTATATTTTAACTACTGTCTCCAGCCTTGTCTTTACAAATTTCCCAAAACTCCCCTTTTAACTTATTACCATTCTCCTTACTTTGCATCAGTTCCTACCTACCACATAATCTATTTGTCCTTGACTTCCTACCACAGAAAATGAACTTGGTGCTGACTTTTAGTGTGTTACATCATTAAAAAAAAAAAAAATCAAATGTGTGACTTAGGCCTAGCCTTTGGGACTATCGTGTGCCAGGTCCTCGTTAGGCACTTGACATAGCTTTTCTAATCTTTAAAATTTGTTTTTGTGATTAGGTGACTGGGGGGGAAGGCAGAACTGAAACAAACCTGGATCCTGTGAATTCTAGCACCTGTTCTCTCTTCACTAAGCTGTGCTGCTTCCTAAAGTCCTCCTGGCTTTTCAACGTGCTATTGTATTTTTTGTAAAACAGAAGTGATGGCATTACCTGACCTCAATACTCATTGTCATATAATTGTGGGATGTGTTGGGTCTCATTCACATTCATCTTCCTCCCTCCTGGACCAAGGAGAATGATCTATCCAGGTTCCAAGTGCCCTCTGTATCAACTATCACATGTGTCAAACACAAGGCCAGCGGGCCAAATCCGTCCCGCCAGGCCTTGCAATGTGGCCCGCACCGCGCTGTCATCACTGCACTCCGCTGCGTTTCCATCACAATGACAGTTTATGACTGTTCAGTAAACCATTCGGCCCGCGATTTAGGCTGGATTTTAGATTTTGGCCCCTTCTCTGATTGAGTTCGACACCCCTACGTAGATTCTTTTCTCAATAAATGGAAATTAACTTCTAAAGAGATAGTGGATGCAGGTGATGACTTCATTAGCATAGATTTTTTGGGTTTTTGCTACATCATGTGTCCCCAAAAACTGCTTTCTAAGCACTTAGCAACTTTACCAATATGACTCAATAAAGTTGAACGGGAATCGTCATGTTGAACTTGGAGTGGTCTGGGATGAGGAAAGGATTTGTAGTTTATCCAATTTCCCATCCCATCCCAGCTCTTCCATGTCGTGGGTAAAGCATTCGTGCTATTTGCTATGTGTGAAACCAGCACTAATGGTAGTTCTATTAGAAGGAGACACACACAGACTAGCATATATTGGATTTGAGTCAGACCACAGAGCAAAACCTAAAGCAATAATCATTTGCCAACCCTCAGTCCCTTGAGGGATAGTCGGCTGACTAACACTGTCCTGCGTAAGTCTGGGAGAGAAAGGGATATCATTCCTACTAACCTACATCATAGACCAAAAGTCTTGAAGAAGATTAGGAAACCCCTTCTTTCTTTCTTTTTCTTTCTTTCTTTCTTTCTTTCTTTCTTTCTTTCTTTCTTTCTTTCTTTCTTTCTTTCTTTCTTTCTCTCTCTCTCTCTCTCTCTCTCTCTCTCTCTCTCTCTCTCTCTCTCTCTCTCTCTCCTTCTTTTCTTCCTTCCTTCCTTCCTTCCTTCCCTCATTTCTTCTCTCTCTCTCTCTCTCTCTCTCTCTCTCTCTCTCTCTCTCTCTCTCTCTCTCTTTTCTTCATTCTTTGTTTCCTTCCCTCCTTTCTCTCTCTTTTTTCCTTCTCTTTCTTCCTCCTTTTCTCCCTTCCTTTCTTTCCTCTCACTCTCTCTCTCTCTCTCTCTCTCTCTCTCTCTCTCTCTCTCTCACACACACACACACACACACACACATACACACACACTCAGACTTATTACACTATTCAATGTATTCCAGTTGGCTCAGGGCGCTTATGAATTATATGTTTATTTTGTCTTCTTGATGGATATTTCCTCATGTCTGAGTATTGTGCCTCTAGGAAGGAAAACTTATATATGTATATATGTATTTTTTTAAAAGAGAGCTTTTCTAAAACTCTTGCCAAAAGGAAAGTGGCTAAAATAGAAAGCACATAGAGCTTTTCCTTTGAAAAAGGGAATAACTTCAAATAATTTTATTATATCAATTTCTATGTTCAAGAAAGTTTTTTTTTTGAGGCAGCAGTAAGACCTTCATTTGAATAAGATCAAAGAAGACACATTCAAATGACAGTGTCCAGTGAGTGTGCAGTAATGGTGAGCAATTCAGTTATTCTGGACATACGGGTATAATTATTCTACCTGTCTTCATGTAATTTCCCACACCTGCAGCAATTTGGAGTATGAATTATAAATAATCATTTTGAATGACTGTCTAGTTACAGGCTCATCTCCTGGATCCCCCTTCTCTCCATTCAGCCACACAGGATTGCAGGCAGGTGCTCCACACTGCCCTGGCTCTGTGGGCAGGGTGCACTGCCCCCTGAACCTGCCCAAACCAGGTCACCTCTCTTCACTTCTGAAAATGGATCCTCTCTCCTCCTGCCCAAGAAGAATTCACTGCATTCCCTTTGCACACATCCTGATTCCAGTCTGTCAGTCAGTGTGGCACAATTATATGCACCATATCAATTTATTTATATATATAAACAATTTATTTATATAATTTATTTAAATAAATTATTTATATATTATTTATTTATTTATATTATATATTATCTAAATATATAATATATAATATAAATAAATAAAAATTTATTTATATATATAATCTCCACCAGCTAGCACACAGCCTGGCAGATGGAAGTTGCTCAATGAAAACCTGTGATTTGCTCAGTGAATTTCATGATTTTCACTGGTCTTGCTCTAAATGATATATACAAAGCACCAAAGGAACTTTGGCTACTAGATCTACCACTGAGCCCACAGTCACTATCCATACACATTTGCAGAATTTTTTTCTCCCGCACAAAGTTTAAAACTCCTTAAATATGGACATTTTTACATAAAATTCTGCATCTCTCATACTGCAGAGCACAGTACTTTGTAGGAGGGAAAGCTGAATAAATGAAAGAAATATTAAGGTAGTTGTTCTGGGCAATTTACCTTAACGCAAACAATTAAATTTTTAAGGACTCAATATGTGGCCTACAGTTAACTAAGTATTTTACTACATTGCCTCATTGGATCTACAGAACTATGAGGATAAAAAAGTACTATTATCGCCGAAACCGGTTTGGCTCAATGGATAGAGAGTCAGCCTGTGGACAAAAAGGTCCCAGGTTTGATTCTGGTCAAGGGCATGTACCTTGGTTGTGGGCACACACCCAGTAGGGGGTGTGCAGGAGGCAGCTGATCGATGTTTCTCTCTGATGTTTCTGACTTCATCTCTCATCCTTCCTCTCTGTAAAAAATCAATTATATATATTAATATATATATATATATATATATATATATATATATATATATATATATATATATTAAAAAAGTACTATTATCACTCCCAATTTGTAAACATGCAGGGAGAAGATAAGTTGCCCAAGATCACAGAATTGAACGTGTTGGTTCCAGGATTTGGAAAGGCCTCGAGTTTCACCACCACTCTCAGCAGTCTTGATCAGTGGGCTGAAAATATAGGTCTAACTGCCGCAAGGAGTTGCTCCCAAGAGTCCATCAACAGTGGCAGTGGGGAAGCTACACCAGGAAAGTGGGAGGAATCAGAAGTGAAGAGAAGTGACCTGGTTTGGGCAGGTACCTGAGGCCAGGGAACCATGCCAAATTCCACCTTACATGTCCATGGCCCAAAAGTCAGCTAAGTCCGCATCTTTGTGGTACTACCTTAGCCCCCAAAATGGTTCCTGGTTTGCTCACATTTGTTTATCCTTCAAAAAACTGTGCATTCGGCTCATGGCAATGATGTTTCATTTTTTGTTTAATGGAAACATAAGGGAGGTAAACAACTTACTTGCTTTTACACTCATTTGGAACTCAACATTATGACAATGAATTGAATTGGGTTTTATGTCATCTTAAAAACATTATTTTATGAGATAGTTTAATTTTAAAAACTCTTTGTAAGAATGCTTAAAACCAATGGTATCCATGTGTAGTTAAGATGTTATTTTTTTTTTTTACTACTTTTAATCTATTTAAGCATGGCTGTTAATACTCCTGCTTGCTAACACCAAAGGCTGCTCTTTATTCTTAAAAATAATAAGACATCATTTTGAAAAAGGCTTATGATTTAGATTTCCAGAGTTATGTCTCTCTCTAATATAGCCCATGAGTGGTTTTTACCTATTTTCTTTTCAGAGTGTCATCTGATTTATAGTCTAGGTTTTTGTTCCTGAAATCATTTACCCTAAGGGAAACTATTTTCAGAAGTTTCAGAAGCAGGCTTACTTAGGGACTACAGACTGATGAGTAACACTAATTATTGGTGAAATTCTGCTACAGTCTGTCTTTTATGAACACTTGAGCAAATGTCAGTATTTCTTTTACTTTAACATTTTTGTTAGATTAGACATTGTGGGTTGAACTGGATTCCAGGCAATGGGGCAATTAAACAACGTGGGGAATAAGTCTCTTGAACAGAAAGGGACCCAGCTATCATGAATTGGAAATGTACGGTCACTTTGCATTGCACCTGCATCGTCTCCTTGGTGGAATAACCGTTGGTCGTCCCTTCTGCGATTTATTCTGTAGCTGTGATGGAGCAATCACAGATACAGAAAAACAGTTCCATTATTAGCAGTTCAATGCTTTAAAAAGATTTTCACTGCTATTTAAAGAGAGAGGAAGGGAGAGAGAGGCACACCAACGGAGAGAAGCATCATCAATGGACTGCCTCCTGCATGCCCCCTCCTGTGAATCAAGCCTGCAACCCAGGCTTGTGCCCCTTGAAGCTCAACTGCTGAGCCACACTGGCTGGCCTCAATGCTTATTTAACATGAAACTGTCCTGAAGCTCTTCTGGACTGATCCTGGTTTATTATTATTTTTTAACATGGTTTATCGTTAAGCTAAAGGATAAACAGTCTATGAGGAATTAGCTGTGCACATCCTCTGGTTTTAATGAGGAATAAATCAATTCCTTGGAATGGTTTTCCCCATTCTGTTTAAACATCATTACAGTCACAAGATTCTGCTCCCAGCTTTCGCCATGTTATTGAACAGGGAATGCAACCCCACGGTCAAAGCTGAGTGGAGAACGTCTAGTGAATAAGTCACAGAACCTAGTAAAGACCGATTACTGGAACATCAAGCCTTTCCAGAGCAGGCAGGGGAAAACCCAATGTACGTCAAACTCTAATATTTATTGGGAACATAACACTGATGTGGTTGCTTTTGCTTGTTTACAGTTGAAATGCCATTTACTAAGATGTGAAGTTGACTGCATTTTTTTTTAACGTGGCTAGTGCTGAAGGTGAAAGGGGAAATTGTGATTGGGAAGAAAAGGCAGCAGGAACATGGAGAAAATACATTAAAAAGCAAAAGTATATAAACAACATTTCAATCGCCCTCCTGCATCTACATTCTCTTATTTAATAGTGGGTTTTTAACTGTCCAAGTTTTGGGGAGGACACTTAGATAATGCAAATAACATCTACACATTTGGGCCAAAGGAGAAAAACAAATAAAAACAACTGCGGGCACATTTCCACTGTCTGGAGTTTGGGGATGATATCAACCAGTTGTGAGAAGGAATCTGTCATGGTTTCTCAAATCAGGTTCAATGCAATAGAAAGGCCTTGTCTTACTGTCTGTATGTGAAATGCAAACCTTATCGTCTCCAATGACTCAGTCAGTAGAAGAACTGATGTGTGGATTAGTTTCTAGAAAGTTTTAAGATAACAGTATGCTGTTGCAATCCTGTCACATGCTAGTGTGACATAGACTACCCTTGAGTCAGAAGGATAGCATTGAGGAGTAAGAGAAGTGACTCTTCAGATCTAGTCTGTGTTGGTCAAATCCAACTAGACAGTTTGTTTGGAAACTCCCTCTCTTAGAGAGAAGACACTCTCATTGAGAGAGGAACCACTGAGGTCCCTCTGAGCATTGAGATGGCATAACACTTGGGCTGGAGAAGCAAAGCCTTGAGAGCAAAAGCAAGAATGGACAAGCTACTGTGTAAAATATTTACCAATGATTTTAAGCTGAACTCAATGCTTAGAATAGGCTGAGAATATTTTAAGTTAGTAGGTTTTCTAGTAGATGGAATGGGATCTTTATTGGTTAAAAAAAGAAAGAAAATAAAACTAGTACTACTCATTCTAAATCTAAGTACCATTCAATTAATATTCTAAATTATTATTCAAGCACTAATCATAATGCAACTTGAGGTGTATGGTTATCAGGAGAGGGTTCAAGCATTGAATAAGAAATTGAGCTAAATAATAACAATAGGCATTATTTGTTAAGAACATTTTTTGTGTGTGTGTTAGATCTTGTGGTAACAATACATATTATTGCTAACCCTTACAAAAATTTCAGAATGTTGGTGTTATTCATCCCAACCCATAAGAGAAGAAACAGAATGTCAACTACACTATATAGCTTCCCTGTCCCTGGTTAAAATATCACCAGATTAAAAAACAAATAAACCACACACACACACACACACACACACACACACACACACACACACATGTGTTCAATTGAAACCCCTATGTCTATGTGTACAAGGTCTCTACATTACCCTGATAGTCTTTGATGCTAACAAAATCTGACTATGAACACTATCTTTTCCTGCCAAATAAGTTGTTATCCCCCCCCCATTCCATGTCCAAAACCTGTCCGAATTCTCTGATATGCTAAAGACCATGTATAAGTTCTCTTCTTTTTTAAAATATATTTTTATTAATTTTAAAGAGGAAGGGAGAGGGAGAGAGAGAGAGAGAGAGAAGCACCAATGATAAGAATCATTGATCACATGCCTCCTGCATGCCCCCTACTGGGGATCCAATCTACAAACTGGGCATGTGCCCTGACTGGGAATGGAACTCTGACCTCCTGGTTCATAGGTAGATGCTCAACCACTGAGCCACTCTGAAAGACTTCAGAATGAGCCCCCTCCTCCACCCATCACCTACATCTGCTCCTCTGCTTAGCCATGCCTTCTCATGTTCTTTCTTGTACTTTGTAAACAATCATATTTTGGTGGACCGTCTGATAGGCTTCTAACCAATCACTTTAACTCAGGAATGGTTTGCTCTCTCCATCTTCCTAACACTTGGTCTGCTACCTGTGAATGTTGTTTTTCTTTAGTCCTTGACTTTGTGACTATTTTCTATGAGGTGTCCTCTTCTGGGAAGGGTCTTTCATTCCAGGTCCTGCCAATCTCCTGACTCAAATCTTGAAAAGTTGTAGACTTGAGAGAATTCTACTTCCTTCCTCTGTATTTCTCTAGTTATGGAGGCAACCAGCCAACAAATTATACAGTCTCTAGCACAGTGTTTCTAGGTCTTTCATTTTTCCTTGTGTCCATGCCTTCTCCTCAATAAAAGTATAAATTCCTTTTTTTAAAAAGGGTTATTTCTGTAGATACTTACTATTTAAAAGTTGAGCTTACAATGGAACTTAAAAATGTTTAACTTGTTATATATTCAATGGGGGCTTTTGTTTTGTGCAAATAACTTCTTATTTTGTTGATCTAAATATTAATGGAGATACCTTCAGTTGACTTTTGTTATCTCCCAAATGATAGCCTGTACAGATTTATGCTTATAAAACTGATCTATTATAAAAAAGTGATTAATTCTAGATTTTTAAATAGTAAAAGACAGACTATCTCTAAGTAGGAGAGTTTTATTAAGTCTCTTGTTACCCCCAAACCAAGAAACATACAGTAGAACTGAAAAGAGACCAAAACAAAAAATCACCAAATATTTAATACTAGAATAATAAAAACAGGCGCGATTAATTGGAAATTTATTATGTGCTAGATTCTAACCACCCATTTCATATGTCTCCAAGGAGTAGCTTTCTAGCACATCTGTATGAACCTTTAGTCAACACACATTAGTTCAAGGTATTTAACATGAAGAAAAAACTTCCCAACGCTTAAGAACGTTTCTGCTTACAATCTGACATCATGTTTTCCCTAGAGAGCTCAAAAAATATAATATATCAAAACCATCACCTTATTTTTTCATGGAATCCACCCACCCACCCCTGTCTCTCTAGATACTTACAAAAGCACAAACAGCACATGCGCACATGCATAGAGAAACACAACTATAAGACGAAAGACTTTGAATATTTGCATGCTTGGGTGTTTTTCCCATCCCCGAAAATTCATGGACTGGATGGCCGTTTTCTGAAATTTGGCTTTATTCTGGACACAAGGCATTTGGATTCCGTTGGAGGAAAGTGCCCGTGTGCCTTGGTTGCATGGTGCCCAGCCCAGGCAGTTTGAACTTGACTGTGGAAAGAACCCCTGGACCGAGCGCGATCACAAACTCACCCTGGCCTTCAGATCGCCCACACGCTCTGCAACCAGAAATATTGCTGAGGGTCTGCCAGCGACGCAAAGGCCCTGGCTTTCCCCGTTTTGCAAGCAAAGGAAACAGCAATTGAGCCTCCTTTGAAAACTTTTTTTTTTTTTCACATTAAGAGGCGCCACACGAACAGAACGTGCCATAAATAACGTGTGCTAACATTTTCCAAAAACTGGACATCAATTAATGCTAATTTATGAGGAAACGTCTTTGGAGGAGCAGAGTCCAGACTCATGACTACTGAAAAGACTCATTAATATAAATGTTTAGGCAGTGTTTTTATAAAAAAAAAAAGGGGGGGGGCATAAAAGTAAATGCATATCATTACATGGAAAGTTCATAATTTATTGAAAACACAGTGGAAAGGAAACTTTACACTGTATGTTTCCAACGGTGATGTTTTAGCACATTAATCAAGAAAATAAAATAAGGATAAGGATATGATCTTGAGAGAGACACGCTATGAAAACCCAGCTGAAAGATACCAAGCATTCATTGAGGAGTGTGTGCCAGGCATGATGCATACGAGATCTTGTTTATTTTTCCAAACAAACTGTGAGGTAGACTTCATGATTATTTCCATTCTACAACTGAGGGAAACGGAAAATCAAGACGTTGATGTTACTTATGGAAAGTCACAAATCTAACAACTGGTAAAACTCAGATTCACACCCTCACCTCTTCGATCACAGGTGACACATGTTACACTGCCTTTGATAATGGTCAGATAGAGGTAGGGACACGTTTAGGTAGGCATGCCTGTAATGCCTTACTCACCTGGGTCTCTACAAATCAAGTCAGAATATTCTTTCCATTAGTTACACTACACAATTCTCTATATAAGTTAATTTGTGCATACCTGCTTGTACACTAGTTTAGATTTAAACATGGTGATAAAACATTTCTCAGTGCCTATCTCTGCTGAATTTTATGACATTACTGCTTTTTCGAGTTGTGATTGTCTTTACTAATATTGTTGCTGAAATGAAAGTTTAAAAAAAGTTATCTTGATTTAGTTGCTCTAGGGACTGTGTGTGTGTGTGTGTGTGTGTGTGTGTGTGTGTGTGTGTACATATGAGTACACTTTGGTAGAAGAGAGATGAGAGAGATGGGGCATAGGAGAGAATGAAGAAAAGCAAATTATTTTACCCAGAATCTCGAGACTGGGTATCTATTGCTTGATCAGAAATGTCTGCCAGCTCTCTGTTAGATCGATTTGACTTTAATGTACACATTTCCCCTCCAGCCAGACAGAGACCCTGGGATTGGGCGAAGATTCTAGTGGATTGATGATGCCCCTCATCTCAGCCGATGGTATAATGTTTAAGAACCTTCTAAAACAATGTTTCTCAAACTTGATCATGCAGCAGAATCATGTGGAAGTTGTCCTTGTTAAAGCACAGGCTACTGTGCTCTCTAGTTGCTGGTTCAGTAGATCTGGAGTGGGGCCTCTGAATTTGCATTCCTGACAAGTTCTCAAGAGATGCTGCCCTAGGAACCCCACTTTGAGAAACACTGTAGTAGAGGGGACACTGTTAATGGAACATCCATAGACCCATGTACACTGTACTTCAGGGGTAAGAGTTACAATTCAATAAATAAATAGTGGTGTTTGTTGTTAGATCAATGAATAAAACATATATTAAATAGTCACTAAATGATCTACAAATAATTGTTACATTCAGTGCTCTGGCCAAATTAAGACTAATATTGAAGAATCATTTAATATGCTGATGGAATAAGTTCAGGCTTGCTAAGTCTTCTGTAACTACCAGCAACCTAAATAATGTGACTTCAGGTTTGAAGGAAAGAAAAAAGTTAACTCTAGGGGCCATTCATTTCTGAATACTCCATAGGAATTGAGAAACTTCCAGAGTATTTAAATTGAAACAGGAAATCTGGTTAGAAACGAACCATAGGGAACACACAAAATTAAAGGAGTTATATCGGAATGATCAAACGTTTACAGCTTATTAATGAGAAAATGCTGAGTTTTCTCCAAGGAAATGGTAGGAGAAAATAAGGAGAAATTAAGTGGAATAAAATATGTCATTTTAGACCTAGCTGGTTTGGCTCAGTGGATAGAACGTCAGCCTGCGGACTGAAGAGTCCCGGGTTTGATTATGGTCAAGAGAACATGCCTGGAGTTGCAGGCTGAATTCTCCAGTAGGGGGCCTACAGGAGGCAGCCAGCCGGTCAATGATTCTTGTCACTGATCTCTCTCTCTCTCTCTCTCTCTCTCTCTCTCTCTCTCTCCACCTCCCTTTCTCTCTGAAATCAATAGAAATACAAATATATATTTAAAAGATGTCATTTTAAACTGTGAAAGTGGAAATTTTGTGTTTATTCAATAATTCACTTTTAGAAGAAGCTGGCTCCATAAATCCATTCAGTGATAGGTGGTTGTTGGCACAATTAAGTCTGAAATACCTCCAAAGTTTACCTAACATCGGTTCCTAGAAAAAGAAAAAAATTGCCATATCCGTGTTCCCAATGCTAAGGGAAACATTTGTGTATCAGGCATGTAAGTTCCTCCGTAACTGAAGGAAGGAGTATGCGTTTAACATGCAAAACTCACTGCATGAAACTGTGTGAAATGTTTCAATTATTTCTATAATAACATTTAACATGTTCCAGATACAGTGCATTAAGCACACGGCCAAGAAACGTTCCAAGCCTATGCTGGTTTTCATTTGGGTGTATTATAAGTGTATGAAACACATGTTGGGAATATATTTCATATTCTGCATTTGTAAAATATCAAATTTATATCAGCAGAAACCGCAGAGGCAGCACAGCAGCTGGCCCCAGAGCAAGGCCGTTGTGCAATCAAACTTTTAACACCACATTATCATTTTAAAGAACAAATCTCCTGGTTGAAATGAAGAAAATGATTTTCACAACTCATGGCAATTTTCTTTATGTATTTATTACACGGGATTCAAAACACACACTCAACACGAATTAGTCTCGAGTTTCTACTTTTTTCTAATAGGTACCATGCTTAGAGGACATATTACAAAAGACATTAATTCAACTGGCTTATCTTATTCCACTCTTATGCAGAGAGAGAATTTTGTAAAATGTTTAAAGCTTAGTGTTATATATGAATCCTTTTATATATGCCATAGTCCCTCAGATTACTGTATGCTAAAAGACTATCAAGGAAGAAGGTTATTCTTCTCGTGAGCTAAATCAATTATTTGCAAACATTACCCCTCTTGGGCATTCTGTGTGAAGTCCCAGGTGAAATGTTGATGAGAAATCAAATTTCTGAGAGATTGGCTTATGCTACAGAATTTACCTTCCATGATTAAATAGTCAGTCTTTTCCACCCTGTCCTATTTTATAATTATAAATATTATCCTAACAATTCTATTTAATTTTACTAATAGAGGACAATGATCTGAGTAGAACCAGCATGATCTATCTTGCACAGAACTATTTTCCAACAGCAGGTACTGTACTTTTGCATCTGGGATCCTCTCTCCCAGGGTCACAATGACAAATTCTAAATTACTAGTATGCATTCACTTTTTTTTTGACCTGACAGATCCCGGTCAGGTTTGGACTCATGGGAGATGAATTGATTTTTAAAAAGTACCTAAAATATCAACTGAAAGCTCACACCAACACTACACTGGTCTGTGTGCAGCTCTGGATAACCATGGATCTCACCCCGGGATTAGGTCATCATAGAGGAAACTGTCTGATGAGTGGGTCTCAATGGCTCATTTACAAACCAGGCAAGTGCCTTAATGTCTCTGTTCCTCAGTTTCCTCATCTGGTGACTAGGGATGCTAGTAACCCCGATGTCATCCATTCCTTGTGGAGATGTAGTGAACTCATCGCTGTAATGCACTGAAACAGCTGACAGCACACAGCAAGCACCGCATAGGCAGCTGCTGGTAGTATCATTCGTTGATGTTTTATCCGTGCTCGCCTAAAAGGGATATGCACTTCATCGATGAAGAGCAGCGGAATAAATAAAACCACACACAGCCTTCTGTGGGACCTCTCTAGGAAGATCTGCCTCTGGCATTTGCTCCCCTGCAGTGACAAAGCCCACGCCTGGCACACAGGATGCATCTATTCGGAGCGCGTGTGGAATGAATTAAGGACTGCAGAGGAGACAAGGAAATGTGAGAGGACTGCCTATCAATCAGGAATTCCTAGCTTCATTTTGATTACATGCTTCTGGAGCAGGCTGCGGATGGCATTTTGCTGTGCGTGATACAAAAATGCATCAGAGTCCCTTAATTCAAGAAAATTATAAATGAGTCAAGAAGGCAAAATAGCACATCATACTCATTCAGGGGTAATAGCTAACTCACAAAAGAGTATTGTATGAAATGCTGGGAGACTCCAATACAAGACATGGCTCCCAGAGCCACTGGGAGCCAACAGGCATCCTGAAGTTGTACGAAGCCATCAGCCTCAGCCTCTAGCTCGACCTTCCCGCAGACACGGGCTTGGCTCTGTCTTCCCCTCTGAATCGGTTACATTGACATCGGTTTGGTTTTATTACGAATTAAACTTGTGGCTAGCTCTACCCAGGCTCGCTAAACCACCTGTGAATTCGATCACACTGATTAAATGGATTAAACAAAATTCATGGGCTTCTTTGCATTCTTGCAGGCCTAGCTTGCATGCTAATCTCTGTTTGTGACCTTTTTTTGGAAGGGGTTATATATATCAGGAAGCCAAGAAATGAGTGAAACTGCTTAACCTCATCAGGACATTTAATAAAGTGTTCCCGGCTATCAGTAAGCAAGGCTCCCTGGCCCCCCAGCAAACGCTATCCCCAGGAAGGGCGTATCTGACCAGGAGCCAGGAGCAAACCTAACCAAAGGCTACATCCCCCACAAAGAACTGGGCTGATGGTTTTGAACGCTGGGATCACTTAAAATAGCTAATCAGTACGTCTGTGTAGACTCAGCATTGGCTACTAAGACCTACTGTGTGTGTGTGTGTGTGTGTGTGTGTGTGTTTCCATTCCATTTCTCCACTTCTTTTTCACTGGTTAGAAATGACTTGACCCAAATGTGAACGGACCTGGCAAGTCCTGTTAAGAGTTCACCAATTTCTAATCCCAGTGGCGGATCCAGGAGCCCAGGGCCAGCGTGGGCCTGAGGCATCCTGCAATTAACATTGTCAAGCCTCCCCTGCCCATAAACAGTTACCTTACATCACCTCCGAGCACCAGGCCATGCTAGCACTGGGAGGCAGCCGCCTCCGAGTGGCTTAGCTAACATTCTGACTTCTGGAAGTCATTTTCTACCACGTGCACGTTTCAATAAATCTGCAAAACAACTTAACCAAAGAGACCCAGGGTGATTTTTCTTCCCTGGTTTTTCTCCCCACCCCCCGACCCAGCTAAGCTGTAAAACTAAGTCCCCTTTATCACCAGAGTCTCCACTCCATAATCCAATTGGCTTTCGGGGTTTGCTTCCCACATGGTTGTCTCTTCCTAGGCACTAAATTCCATCAGCTGCTCTGGATTTGGGTCTGATGGTGATTGCTGAGGTGGGAAAGACCCTGACTGCATTGGCTGGTGACTTGTTCACAAAATATAGGAAGCAGAGAGGAGAGTTTTTGGAGTTGGTAGAGTTTACTATGTATAGAGGTCATTTTGTTAGATTGTATTTCTAATTGGGCCTTTGATCAATTTTTCTAAGATAAAAACCTTGAGATCCAGACATTATTGGATTTTTTTCTATCATGCTACATTATGTAAAATAATGGGGCATTACCCAGTGGTTGCCAACCTTTCGTACCTCATGCGCCACCCCACTGGTTGGTGACCACTGATTTATAGGCCATTATGCTAATATAGATGTGTAACTGTCCATAACTCTTACATACAAATGAGTATATAAAACTATAATAACATGATCTCCTGTAATAATGCTGATAATACATTATTCCTGATAATTAAATTACTGAGTAGTTACGAGGGCAATAGAAATAGTGTTTGTTGTCTTAAACAAATAGTTTGTGTGTTAATGTTTTCTGAGTGTATCTTGTAAAGTCAAATAAATATTTTGCATAATATTTGTGTTTATCACATGAAATATATTATAACACATGAGATAAAATGGCCAACCCAGGGTCTTACATGTATTCAGTAAAAAGAATTACAATTCAGTTTTTACAAAAAAAAAAAAAAAAAAAAATTGACTTCATTTTCCCAAAATGATTCTGCCCCCCTCAATCAGCCTTCTGTAGCTGCACACAGTACAAGCTAGGTCTGCTAGGGTTCAGTCTTAAGGAACCTCGATTTTAATCTTACCCATGTGGCTCACTAGCTGTGTGACTGGACAGGTCATCCAACCTTTTTGGATTTCCTGACCTTACAGTACAAAGCAGAATATCATATTCATATTACTTCCTTACAAGGGTTGTGGCCTGAGTAAGTAACATTAGGTTGGTGCTCTATTTTGAAAAGCGATACTGCTCACATTGGAGGCACAATTCAGTGATCCTTATTTTTATGTTCCTCTTCTTGGCTGTTCTTTCTCCCTTTCACCTCTTCACTAACATTTCTCTGAGGGTTCATGCCCTGGCTCGAAGCTCCGGCTTGGCATATTATTTTTCTGTCATCAGCTGGATAGCAAATATTTTGAGCGTGGTAAGCCATCCTGTCTTCGTGGCAAGTACTTCATTCTGTCAGCACAGCATGCTAGCAGTCATAGATAACAGTAAACAAATGGATGTGGCGGTGTGCCAATAAAACTTTATTTGTGGACACGGACATTTCAATTGCACGTCATTTTCACATGTTATGAAATATCCTTATTTTGATGTTTTTCTTTTCAACCATTTAATAACACAGAGGCGACACTTGTAACACTTGGTCTTACACAAATAGGTTGGAGGCCCTATGGCTCCTCTAAGCCACTACATGCTGACTCAGGCCTTCAGCAGTGACCTCCCCTCCCCACCATCTCCCAGGAGAGAAGGGCAGCTCTTGGTTTGGCCTTAGAGAAAGTAGAGGAGATGCATTAGGAAAAGAGGACACCCCCAATCTCAGGTTTCACTTCCCACTTACATCCCAGGGCAAAAAGTGAAATACATGTTTTAAAACCTAATCAATAATGCCTAACTCTTTTAAACTACTGTCTTCTGGCAATGAAAGTGCAAATTGCTAATTTTCCACTCTGACATTCAGCTCACCATAGCGGCTGCTTCCGAAATCCCGAAGGCCCCTGTGTTTTAGAGTGAAAAGATAAGCCACGATTCCCTGAAGGCCCTGCTCTCATCCTATATCTGAGCAAACTCCTGTTCCACCAAAGGAGAACCATTTGCTCAGAATGAGTGCTGAGCCACGCTAGGACTCATGTGACCCCAGATGGGCTTTCACTACACACAGGCACCTTTCCCATCATTGTTCCTGGAAGTTCCTCCAAAACAAAAACAGAGCCCATGAAACACACATGCACACGTCAATCCTTCAATAGTTCTAGGTTTAGATGTAGACTATCCCCCCCCCCATTTTATTTTATGTTTTAATATATATATTATTTTTTATTTCAAAGAGGATGGGAGAGGGAGAGAGAGAAACATCAATGATGAGAGATAATCATTGATAGGCTGCCTCTTTCATGCCCAAAACTGGGGATAAAGCCCACAACCTGGGCATGAGTCCTGACCAGGAATAGAACCATAGCCTTCTGGTTCATAAGTGGATGCTCAACCCCTGGGCCATGCCAGCCAGCCACCCCCTTACCCCTTTTTAGAAATGAGGGTAAGGGGGATGAGAGGCGTTTGAATGGATGCCAGTGGCCTGCTGAGTACCCCGTCTTCAGGTACCTTTAGGGCAAGCAGCTGCTGACTAGTTGCTGCATTGGGCTGCTGTCCCCATTTACACTATCCCTCTTTCTGTGAACGACTGAACGCCCTTAGGTGATTGTCCTCAGAAAGCAAGCTCTAGCAGACAAGGCCCCTGAGAGCTCCTTTAGGATGTGGCCCTGGGGAGGCATCCACAGCAGACCTTCCAGTCCCACCGGGACCAGGTCTCTCCAAGAGCTCCCAGCTGCCCTGTCACCTAGGGCCATGTCCACAACCCTGCGTTCTTTCATTCTCATGCAAACAGACACCGGCATGGAAAGGTGGTGCATATATTACCCACATCTGTCTGCTACAAACCCTGCTCAGTTTCATGCTTTTAGGACAAATTCCAGGCAAAGGGCCACTGGGAGAGGCTCCATTTCTCAGTACCCCATGCCCAGCTCTGTCAGTTCGGCGGCAGAATAATTTCTTTCATAAGGTCTGCCCGAGCCAAAGAAAACATACCCATGCCCCGTGGCATGGGCTCTGTGAAGGGAAGGGACTGTGTTCTGAATTACTCTCCAAGGGGAGTTGACCTGAGATCAGATGCCTGAAGACCTGGAAAGCGGTGAGACAGGAATCTATCAAAGATGGACTTTATCATTCAGTACGGATGGAAAATCAATTTTCCACATATGGAGCCGTGGCGTGGGGAAGTCCACGCCTCCCCTCCCCTCCCCCAGCTTCTTCCTTCTCCGTGGTACACATGAGAAGGGCTGCATTTATATTTGGGGATTTACGCTAAAGAAACAAGCATCTCCAAGTGGAAGCCAATCATTTAACAGGATGGAAAAACAAGCCTACAGAGAGAGAAAAGAGAGAGAGAGAGAGAGAGAGAGAGAGAGAGAGAGAGAGAGAGAGAGAAAGAAATGGAAAGATGTCATTTACATGCACAGATTAAATTAGCAAGAAAATATAGCCCCATTCAAGGTTGCTGCTATGCACCTAATGGAAAAATGGTTCCCAATCCAGGATTTTATTATTATTGTTATTATTTGAAATGCCACCTTAGAAAAAAATTTCCATTCGATACCCACCTTACTAGGAGAGGCTCGGTACAAAAATAAATAGCTGAAAATGTGCTGTGACTGAAATAGTGTTAGCCAAATTAATGCTAAATTTCCATCTGGGTTCCAGCGTGCTGCCACCCAGAAATATTTGCTGGGTCTCATTTCTATCTAGGGTTTTTTCTCCCTCAGTTTTTTTTCTTTTTTTCTTCTCCTTCTCCTTCTTCTTCCCCTCCTCCTTCTTCTCATCCTCCTCCTTCTTCTCCCTTTCTCCTTCTCCTTCTTCTTAATTCTCTCCATTTGATGAGATTCCCTTGCAATAGGGTTGGATAATTGTTATAAGGGAAATTATTCTTTCTACCACATCCATAAGCTGACTTCCCCACTCTAGGAGGCAGATAATGCCCTGTCATTCCATGGGGGCAGATTTATTTGTGGTCTTCTCTCCCCACCTTCCCTTCCCCGGTGGACTGCTGGAGATTTACGGGCATGAATTCTGGGCTAGGACCTAAGAAAATGGGGCCTCTGACAGCAGGCACACCCATCCTTCTATCTCTTCATCATGCCTTCCATCCAGCCTTGGCTAAACAAATGGGGACCCAACACAGAAAGGCTGCACCAGACAAGAGGTAAAATGGTAGCATAATTCTCATCTCTTAAAATATTCTTGTTACTGACAGTTCCAGAAAAACTCTGGTACATGGAACAATCAACACCCACCATGGAAGCTTCTTTGGGATGAATTAAATTCTTACTATTTTGGAGGAAGGAACAAAAACAGATGAGAAATCCCAACGTCTAGGCCCCCTTCCAAGTTTCATTACTAACTCGCTCAATGGCCTCGTACAAGCCATACAACTATCTTGGTCTCTAGTTCTTTGTTGTTGCTTTTTTGTTCTGTTTTGTTTTTAATGAGGCTTATAAAAACTCTTCTGCCAACCTCTCTGATACATCAATAGCAGATTGTTGAATAGTTGCTAATAGCTTTTGGAATTAAAAATGCTCTATAAAAGGGTGCTGAAAGGAGACTTGCCTTGGGGCGGTGAACACACAATACAGTATACAGATGATGTGTTATAGAATTGTAAAAAGTTCTAAAATATTTAAGAAAAATAAAAAATAAAATACCATCAAAATGCTCTGTAATCACAGCATTTCTTTTTGCTAGGAAGATCAGCACAAGTTATTCGGTAGCTGAAAGAGGCTGTCAGTTGAAAGTTTAAATTAAAAGTCATTGGACATCTCGAGCTCTCATGAGTACCTGAAAAGATATGTATTTTTTACTTTAATTCTATAAAAGCAATAAGCAAATCCAAGAGATCTGAAATGAATTGTCTGAGAGTGTATCAGGTCCCAGGATGGGCTCATCTGAAATGCTGGGTGCTAATCCTTTACTACACAGGACACTGGAACCTATAGCTGGAATTGCAACCGCTGGTTTCAGTTCAATTGGGTCAGTTTCATAAGATTAGACCTGAAAAAATATGTGGTCATAGAACCTGGGACTAGTGGTTTCAACATCTCAAAATCTGTCCACTGTTGTTCTTACCCACGTTCCACACAGTCTATTTGTGGAATACATGTTTGTGGTGTATTTGTGTGTATAGGTGTGTGTGTGTGTGTGTGTGTGTGTGTGTGTGTGTGGTGTTAGTAGATAAAGAAGTTAGAATGTTAACAGTATAATCATTGTCTCTACTTACAATATTTAAACTTATTGGCCAAAGTTGCTGCCACTTTCTCTCCTTACTAAATGCCAGAGCTTATCCTAGAGTTTGGGGAGCAGAACACAACTTGGTTTCTTCCCCCAACATTGGAAACTCCAGATGGTGAGAGAGTTAGGAGGGTATTTGTTATTCCAAAGACAGTGGTAGTAGCTTCACCTAGCACTGTGGTGAGGAATTTGAGAAGTAGATACCTATAAGAGATACTTGGAACCAACCAGTCTTGATTATGGGTTCAATAATGTGGGGAGAGAAGAAGGGAAGGGAGAGGATGGCTTAGGATGACTTCAAAATGTAAGGCCTATAACTGAGAAAGGGGACTCTGGAGTATAGAGACAATCCCCTTATCATAGAATGACAGTAAGGTTAACGAGGATGAAAAACGGAGGTTTATGCAAATAAAATTACATATATGGGAATTCTATATAGACATTCAGTAAATGCTAGATCACTTCCTCCATGGACCATCCATTGTTAACAAACAAACAAAGCTTGCCGGGACCGGTTTGGCTCAATGGATAGAGCGTTGGCTTGGGGATTGAAGGGTCCCGGGTTCGATTCCGGTCAAGGGCATGTACCTTGGTTGCGGGCATATCCCCAGTAGGGGGTGTGCAGGAGGCAGCTGATCGATGACGCTCTCTCATCGATGTTTCTAACTCTCTATCTCTCTCCCTTCCTCTCTGTACAAAAATCAATAAAATATATTTAAAAAAACAAAAACAAAAACAAAGCTTCCTATTTATCCTGGAATAAAAATTACATGGGCATATGGTTCTTATTTATCAAAACAGATTGGTAAGAAAGGATGGAGCCCAGTCAGGATGGCTAGTGGTGGAGTGGGGACCCATGCACCAGGAGGCCACAGGTTTGATTCTGGTCAAGGCACATAACGGTTTCAGCTAGATCCCCAGCAGGGGGCGTGCAAGAGACAGAGGAGAGATATCAATGTTTCTATTTCTCCCTTTCCCTACATCTCTCTCTAAAAGTCATAAAACCATATTTTAATACATTTAAAAGAAAGCATGCAAAGGCACACTACCTCCTTCTAGGGTCTGAAATATACCTTCCATTGTGTCACAGCATCCTGCCCTCTCTCTACCTTCTTCTCCCAAAGCCACATTTGCAGGAACAGAAAGAGCCTCGAGTTTCATTCCGTGGCCTTTCCTCTCTGGTTAGGGTGCAGGAAAAGGTGCTAATGAGCAGTGAAATAGCCCCCAGGCCACAGAAGGAAGGAAGGAGAAGGAAAAAAAAGGAAGCAGGAGTCAAATACTGGTTGTTTTCTTGCTTATGTAGGATTGATATTTTGCTGATATGCATCAGAATTTAAAATGAAACTTAAAAAATCAAACAAAGGTTGCTAGTGGGGTGCAGAGTAAAACTGATTCTTCTGGACGGCATCAACTTTTATTCTAGCCTGTCTCTTGCAATATCTGTTTTTACTATTACTTGCTTGTGGTTATCATAAGACAAGAATCTGGGGAGATTTGTGGAACGGGAAATCACTTCAGGGATAGAAGAAGCAATCAAAAAATGTATCTACCTGTAGCCTCTTTACTTCCAGAGCTAAGTCAGGACCATGGAGGGGAAATTCCTAGCTCCCACAATGATCCAATTGGGTCCCATAGGTAGACTAAATAAATGGCAGCCAAAGGGATAAATTAACTCAGTTATATCTGAAAATTTAATCACAGTGCAATTTGTTAGCCTCTAAAAAGACTCCCTCTAAATGAACAGTAACAAAACATAAAACTAAAATAAATGTGATCAAGAGGAGTACCAATGATTAAAAAGTTAGCCACAGGTTAAGATATAAGAATCTGGAATAAATAAATGATACTAAAAGAATATTTGGAATAAATAACCAAATTCAAATTTAAAGTGTACAGCAACAGTCCACGAATCACATTTTTTTTTTCCATTTCCACTCTCTTATTTTACTTTACCTTTAGTACTAGCTTTAGCTTTCTGTCTTTATTATGTCATCAGTTTTCTTAAATAAAAAAAAAATCAAAAGTTAACAACTCAAAATGAAGACAAACTTATTTCTCATTTGAATGTATTTTTACTTTTTAATGTTCATTACTGAAGCTTTGCTGCTCTGTGTAGGACAGACCTATTTTTCACATTTCCGGAATGGTTCCAGAAAAATTTAAATGAGTTAAAGAAATATGTTTCCTTCCAGAATTTATATTAGGTAATAAGGCCTCCTTTTTAAGTATGAGCTGAACATGCCATTTTAAGGAACATGTGTTGAAACAGGCTAAATGTCACCGAGAAGAGATTCCTTCTAACCCGGAGTCGTGGGTCGGCCGGAGCCACCGGGTGGGGATGTGAGTCTGTGAGAAGGATCTCCCTGCCTGAACACCACTAAGGCACCTTCCATGGCCTGGTGCACCAGACACTGAAGCCACAAAACAGGAAAGTCAGTCCAAAGCCCCTTTATGGAGTTTGAAGTGAGGGCAGAGCTGTCCTGCCTGCTCACACATTTCCTGGGTCACAAGCTGTGGCAGTCTTGACATCTCCCTTCTTCTTTAAAAAGGTCTTAATATCACTTGTTTGGTATCAGCCAGGGGACAGATGGAAAAGAGACATTCACCTTCGGAATTACCTAACAGCTATTTTTCAACACTTCATCTTTTGCATTTCCATTGGCCCAGATGCAGTGAGCAAACACGGGATGATTCCAGTAGCTGGCTTCCTTATCAATACATCCATTTCTCATGAAATAGAAGAGATAGGAACCAATGGAAAAGCCCAGGCCTTGTTTTTCTGAATGGTGACCATGAAGCAGGACTGCAGGAGCGGGGTCAACCTTGCCAAGTTTCATTCTTTACCCTGAGGTGCAGTTTTCAAAATGTATTAGGTCAGACTCAAGGTCTCTTTCTACCAGTCAACTACGGCTGCCTACAAAAACATGTCAGATGTCTGCATGGTGTTTGATGCTTTATTTTGCATCAGATGGCAATATGGAACTTGACAGTCTTATGTGAGTTTTGCTTCTTCTTGGCTTGGAGAAAGGCTATTGGCTCTCTCTGAAAATTCCAGCCCTGGAACTGGGCCACCAGGGTCACGTCAGTCCCCGTGGCCGGCCCAGCTTGGAGAGGTTGCACATTAGATTCTGTGTCATACCTTTTCAGGATCAGGTTCCTATGGTCAACTGAGCCATATTCATGATTTGTAGGAGGATTATATGCTTGAGATGAAAGACTGCATTTTTTACACACACACACACACACACACACACACACACACACACAATTTGAGCCTAGCATCGACATGTGTGCAGTATAGTGACATTATAATTAAAAAAAAAATTAAAGAACCAATTGGTAGTTACAGGATAGTCACGGGCATGTAAACTATAGCATAGGGACTATAGTCAATAATATTGTAATAACTATGCATGGGTTCAGTTGGGCACTTCATAAGCTATATAAATGTTTCATCACTATGTTGTACAACTGAAATTAATATAATATGGATGTCAACTATAATTGAAAAATTAAAAAGAAATGTTAATTAATTTTTAAAGAGAGGAAGAGAGAGTGAGGGAGACAGATATATTCATGTGAGAGGGAAACATCTATTGTTTGCCTCCCCGAGGAGCCTTGACCAGGGAATAAACCTGCAACCCAAGTATGTGTCCTGACCTGGAACTGAACCTGCCACCTTCTTCGGGTATATGGGACCAACCCCCTGAGCCACACCAGCCAGGGCAAAAAATAAAAAGATTTTTTTAAGTGTTGATTGTGTCAACATATCAGCATTTTAACATAATTTAATTATTTTAAGTCCTTGTGCATGTGTTAAAGTTTGAAATGTTCAAACATTCACATGATGAATTTATCATATCGATTTTGTAGATGTCCTTTTGGTACAATATAAAAAAGCTTGTCCCTTAAGTACGGTGTGTCTTAAAGCCTCTTTATAACAGAAACACACTGCCTTGTAATAAATCATGAATGAGATATATGATTCTTCTATATAAAAGAAGGCATTAAAACATTCTAAGACGTAGCTCATAAGGAAATCAAAACTTAAAATCAGCAAATTTTAGAGCAAAATTAAGAAGAAAGATCCCCTACCCTGTAATTCCATCAATAACTATCCCATGATAAGTACAAACAAAATATTTACAATATATTTTACTGTTATTATGTGTGTGATGTTGGCTTTGAAAAAAAATATTTTCAGTGTTTAGTGTATTTGTAACCTGGTTTAACATGTAGAATTGTTGAAGGAAGAAGTTTTTTTTTAATTACACACACAGTTTTAGATGAGCCATGCTAATACACACTTTCCCTGATTCCGTGAAATCTGAGAATAAGATGAGATTGGTTGATGCATGGGAAAACTGTCTATATTCAAAGGCAGGAGAAAAGGGAAGCTTATTAACATGTGATGTCTCCTTTGAGGGTCCTGTGTTATTTTTCTGCAACACCCCATTAAAATTCCTATTCAATTACTGATCTTTTTGCCTTCATGCCTTATTCCGTCACCTTTCTTTGCCATTGCCACCTTCCTCCATGCCACATAACAGGCAACTTTGGGGAGAGACTGGGTTTGACGGTGTTTTACAATGAAAGGGGAAAGGTACTTTCAGCTGGAGGAATAAGATTCGTTTTTGCGTTCTTCCTCCTTCTCAAAATTGACTCTGAAAATTGAGTTTGGATTTAGCCACATACCTGTCTCCCACTCTCTCCTTCACATCTTCTGTGGAGTAAATAGAAGTGTGACAAATGCGAGACCATCCACCCCAGTCACATAGTTTTTAAAAAAATGGTTTCAGTTATAAGTGTCCAACAGATTGTGGCTATAAGAAAGAAAAATAGTAATGCTTCAACTTTAAAGTTTGAGCATTGGCGGTCTATTTGGCTTTTGCCATATGCCTCTCCTGTCTGTATTTCCTTTGTAGCATTGGAATCTGTGAAGAAGACAACACATTCCTGTTACAGCTTTAGGTTTTAAGAGCCACTGATATATTTACAAACCATGCTCAGAGAGAAAAGGCCAGAGTTCATTGTGTCTACTTAGTGTAGTTTCACCATTTATACAGAAAAACTAGCCATTAACATAATGGGAAAGCTACTCAAAACTATGCTGGCCCTTTCAAAAAATATTTATTTGGAAATAATCTTTTAAATGATCTGTTAATATCCTTTATCTAAATTAAAGAAGCACACTCACTACCTGTGTGGTTGGGATCTGTGATGAACATCCCCATTAGTCACTGAATGAGTCAAGCATGAGAGGGATGATCTGGTTGGCAATCATCGTTTTCTGTTCTAAGTAAACGGATTCTGTATTCCTCAAATCCTTTCCGAGGAGGGATGGCTCCAGTAATTCCTCACCTCCCTCGTCCCCAGTTCCAGTAACACTAACAACTCGGGTTTTCCTACATCCGCCCCACCCTCGGGCCAGGACACCCTCCCTCGGGGATCAGCTTCCTGGTGAGAATAGGATGTTTCCAGCCACCGCTGTATATTGACACTTGCTCTGCTTCGGGCTATAAATCACTGGATGACATCACATTGTTGCTATAAATCCGTGAACAAATAAGCTATCCTTCCATTAGGGAACATAAAACGGTCCATTTTCTGACTCAGTCTGCGTACTGTTTATGGGTTGCTTGCTGCTTTCAGGGTTTTTATAAGAGAACGTCCACTGTTTCCTTCTGGCCCCCCTCCAGGGAGCGATGTGAACACGGTCCATTTTCCAAGATACTCGGTGGGAACGCCGCTGCGTAACACAGTCACATTTTCCATCGGGGACCTGCCCCATATTTCAGTCTCCATTTCCCAGACAAATTAAACCCACTGTTTTATGAGCATACTCAAAGGGGCTACACAGTAGCTCATTTTAGGGAATATGGATGCTGCCACTCAGAACACTGATCAGATGATAACAGAGCATAGAGCTTAGGAGCCTAGGGCTCATTCCCTATGACCCCAGGGTTTGACCCTAGATGACGGAACTGCTTGAGGGAAACGGAGGCAGTGGCCACCCTAAGCTGCTGGACTTGAAAGCGCCAAGGGCTCACGTAGGTGATCTGCCTGGTGGTGGTGGTGGGGTGGGGAGGGGGTCTGCAAGCACAAAGATGGACATACATGTTTATGTCATTCCTTTCTTCATCTGAACTAGAAAAGGACACTTTAGTATAAACAGTCTCATCATTCCATTCTTTAATTTTCTTTCAAGTTTTTAAAGTCAGAGTTTGGCTTAGGATCCTAACTCAGGAGTTAAGCTGGGGTGACAGTGAATAGGTGGCTAAGAATAGATGATAGATAGATGATAGGTAGATAGGTGATGGGTAGATTATAGATAGATAGATGATTGATGACAGATAGATGGCATATATATATTGAGTGACCAGATTATTTTATTATTTTATTATGATCTCTGAACGCATAATAATCTGGCCACTCGTGTGTGTGTGTGTGTGTGTGTGTGTGTGTGTGTGTGTGTGTGTATGAGGCCTGGTGCATGAATTCATGCATGGATGGGGTCCAGACAGCCTGGCTAGGAGGAGGGCACATGGGCAGTTGGCCAGCCTGCCTGCATTGAACTCCTGGTCAAGGAGACAACTTGCATATTAGCCTTTTATTATATAGGATATACACTGAATGGCCAGATTATTATGCATTCAGAGATCATAATAATCTGGCCACTCAGTGTATATATTAGAAGCGTGGTACACAAAATTCACGCATGGGTAGGGTCCCTAGGCTTGGCCAGAGACCAGGGCTGATTGAGGCCTTCCTTCATTCTGTGCCTTCTCCTGGTGGCCAGTGCATGTCATAGCAAGCAGTCAAACTCCCAGCCGGTCAAAATCCCATGGGGACATTTTGCATATTAGCCTTTTATAGAAGATATCTCTCTCTCTCTCTCTCTCTCTCTCTCTCTCTCTCTCTCTATATCTATATATATATATATATATATATTTATATTTATATGTATATATATATTTATATATATTTATATTTATATTTATATTTTTGTTTATATATGTATATATTTATTATATATAAACAAAAATATAAAAATATGGGTTTGAATTGTTACTTATTCATTCTTTCAATAGTTATTGATAAATTATCCAAGCCATTCCTGGTTTTCTTTTTTTATTTGCTTTTTCCCCCCACTCTTATTATCCAAATTGAATTATTTAGATGTAAGGGATGGTGGCTTGGTTATTTTTGTGGCTCATGCTTTCAACTTCTGTTTAACAAAAAGCAGTTAGAACAATATTGAACAAAATATGCTAAATGCATGTGAGATATGACAGGCACTGCAGTCAGTGTATTACATATGTTTTCTCATTTTAAAATGATAACTCTATGGGGCATGCTCTATCATTATTCCTATTTCATAGATTAGGAAATCGGGCACCTACATGAAATTGTTCAACTTGTAAGGGGGAAAGGGGGTCCTGATTTTGAATGCATGCTGAACTGACTCCAGGGAAGATTTTTTTTAAAAAACAAATCCAATACCGATGCATTCTCTAGTGACTGAAGCAAGAGGAGCGGACGTGTTGTTATTCTGTAAATAGAGAACCTTACCATGCTTGAAAAAAGAGCAACTGGACTTTCAGTCAGGTTTTTATTGTTATTCTTCTTGTTTCTTCCTTTTCTTTTTTATTGGGGTGACATTGGTTAGTAAAATTATATAGGATTCAGGTGTACAATTCTATAATTCATTATCTCTATATTGTATGGTGTGTTCCCCATCCCAAGTCAAGTGTTCTTCCGTCACTATGTATCTTCCATTTACCCTCTTCTCCCTCCCCTCACCCACCTTGCCCTCTGATAGTCAGCATACTGTGGTCTGTGTCTATGAATTTTTCTTTCTTATTGTTGCTTTTATTCAAGGATCAATATCTTAATGTATCTTTCTTGGTATTTGATAAGTGAAACCACAGAGTTCCAGACAAATGCAGTGATGTATTGGTGAGCCTCAGAAGAATGAACTGCTTGATACTTGGTGGGAATTTTACTTGCTACTCAAATGTTGCTAACATTACTTGGGTTTCAAAATTATAGTGCCACAGTCCTGTAAAAATGTTGCCATGGACAAGCCTGAGTGAGGCATTACTAGGCAAAAGTTTCTGGTTTACCGCCACCTTGATTACTGATCCTAGGATCGTTCAGGAAATTCTGGGCTGTGAGTTCCCTGAGAAGTCATAGATTTTTGTTGTGAAAAGAATGAACCGAATGGCCCTTACCAGTTTGGCTCAGTGGAGTGTCAGTTTGCGAACTGAAAGGTCCCAGGTTCGATTCTGGTCAGGGGCAAGTACCAAGGGCAAGGCCTGGGGATGATAAAATGGTGGTCTGGACTAGCCTGGATATTTAGACTCCGATAAAAGGATAGGCAATGGCATGAGGGAAGAAGGGAGAGGGAAAAGAAGAGGAAGAGGGAGAAGAAGAGGGAAAGGGAGAGGGAGATAAAGAGGGAGGGAGGTGGAGGGAGAGAGAGATACATTGATGTGAGAACAAAACATCCTGCACACCCCCGACCTGAGATGGAACATGTGCCCCAACCAGAAATCAAACCAGCAACCCTTCAGTGTATGGGATGACACCCAACCAACTAAGCCACATCCATCACGGCAACATGGCCTGTATTTTTAATTTCACTGGGATCTGGGATTAGTGGAACATTTGGCATCTGTGTACTAAACGAAGGATCAGAAGCAGTTCCCACAAGAGTCAAGAACCTTCCTTGACTAGAAAGAGTGCAACTCAAAAGTTTTATAACGGATGTGTAAGTATGTTGGTGCAACATCTGGACCTTACAGCTTTAAAATATCTATGTATGTATCTATTTAGTACATGATAGAGGATAGATAACATGAACAAAAAACACCAAGGCATCATTGTATTTATACACTCTACACAGAAAAGAATCTGTGCTTTCCATGTGGACAGAATCCTAAAATCACTCCACAGCAGTGATGTCACTGATGGTGTTATTGGAGTGAGGGTTCAACAGGCAAAGACCACTTCGTCTCCTATTACTAAGCTGACCTCTGAGTGGCTATAATTCTGGTGTCTCAAAATGACTATCTTGTACCTAGCTTTAAATAAGATTTCATTGAAACAGGTAACTTGCATCCATTTATTTTTATTTACTTTTTGGTTAAGCCTCACCTAAGGATATTTTTTCTACTGATTTTTCAGAGAGAGGGGAAGGAGAGGGAGAGACAGAAAGAGAGAAACATTGGTATGAAAGAGACACACTGATTGGTTGCCTCTCACATGCACCCCCATCTGAGCTGGGGATCGAGCCTGCAACTGAGGCACATGCTCCCGACCTAGGACTTTTCAGTCTGCAGGCTGATGGTCTATCCACTGAGCCAAACAGGCCAGGGCAGGGTGCCCATTTTTCAGTTGACTGAAGTATGTGCTTTTGGGGGGTTGTTTTTAAACATTTGGGGACAGAAGTGACTGGTCGAAGTATTAGGGAAATTGGAATGACTGTTCTCTAGCTCATCCATTAGCTGCCAGCCTAAATATACCCTGAATCATGCTTTCTCACTGGGGCTTCATTTTGGCCCAACTCTTCTTCTAAAACCCCTCTTTCTCCAGGAAAGCTTTCTATGCCAAGCATCAGCAGGGAAACATAATTATTAGTAACACTTAAGCAGGTAGCATTAAATCTTTTCCTTTCAATTTGGGAATCCAAGATGAAGAGTTTCATATGAACTCCATCCGTCAGTTTCGTTTAGGGCCCTATGCATTACCGTTAATAGCATTAGAAGCACTAATATGGCCCCTCGAAGGACAAGCAAAGCATTATAGCGAGTCCAAGTAGACAGATTCTACAACGATTTGATTATATTTGTATGTTTTCTTGCAAACTCCAGTGGTATTTCTCAAGATTTTTTAGGTGTCAACATATGGTTCCAATTTCTCCGAAATATATAGCTGAGCTTGTTCTCGGAGAAAATGCTGCCAAACAGGCCTTGTAAATGTATCTTGAGGTAGAAGTTAACATCCCGTCCTTTCCTATAAGGCTCCTTGGCTAATGCCGGCATAACCACCTCACATGGAAAATCGCACCATTACCCAAACAGGGTTTTTTCACCTCAGAAGGGAAACAGGTTTCTCTTTCTTAGGCACACGAATCTACACTCTCACAGGCTTTTTCGTCCATCAAGAAGATAAAGACGTAGGTGTGTTTTGCTATTTTAAATAACTGCCATCAAGCGTACTTTCGTCACCATTAAAACTAGATGGAATCAGGCTTCCAACATTCATAATATAGAATATTCTGGGAAATCTTTTAATCGTTCTGAATTCTGCTTGTTTGATTAAAACAAATAGGATAAAAAAAGTTGCATGTGATTTCTCATAAAAATGTTGCTAGAAATTGTGACATTGCTGTATCCCTTGCTGCACCAAATATTTGTACAGAATGGTTTACCTTCAAGGTACATTTAAATTCTCCATTTGTGCATTTACTTGAAATACATGTGTATTAAGTATGCAGTATATGTGTATAGATGTGTGTTTGCATATATACACCGTGTGTGTGTTTATCTGTTTAAAAAAATAAAACTCTGGTATGTAAATTTCAAAGCTCAGGTTAACATGTGCATGTTTTCTCTATGTTATAACCGAGATCCAAGGAGTGTATGGACCCCCATTATACTCAGTAGCTTGCAGGAGACATTAAGTTACCCATTCTCAGGGAACATGGAATTGCTGTTGAAACAAATTGGCTTGTTTGGATTTTGTTTACCCTACACCCATTGCGGAGGGAGAAACGGCATGGCTCCTTTAGGGAAACGATTTAAACGTTTTATTTTTGCCTTTGTGTAAACAAGAAGGCAAAGCTGGTGAGAAAGGCGGGGATTTTGTCTGTGAAATGCTCCCCTAAGTTCTGAATGATTATCTTGAAGTTATAAACAATCAGCGGTCCATTAAACCGCATCCCTACATTACCCGGGATTCACATGCTTGGCCACCTCCGCACTATTATTATTTTGTCTCCCACCAGCGGTGTTTATGAAAGGTGTACGTAGAGACAGACTAAATAGAACGGGACAGCGCTGTGCTTCAGTGAGAACCCTCCGTGTGCCTTGCCTTTCCCTCCCCAGCATCAGGAATGTGTCCTAGGAAGACGCAACGTTTAAAACAAGGGCTACTTTGATATGCTCAGTGTTTTCTTTCTTCTGATGATAGAAATAGATTGGAGGTAGAAACATATGTGAAAACACAGATAAGCAAAGATAATGAATTAAAACGTATACAAGTCACTTCAGGGATGTGTGAATACTCACACGTGTGTTTCTGTTCTCTTTTATATATATCTTTGATTTCAGAGAGGAGGGGAGAAGGAGCTAGAGAGAGAAATATCAAGAATGAGAGAGAATCATTGACTGCCTGCCCGCTGCACACTCTCTATTGGAGATTGAGTCCACAACTATGGCATGTGCCATGGCCTGGAATCAAACCATCACTTCCTCGTTCATAGGTCAATGCTCAATCACCGGGCTTTCTGTCCTCTTTTAAATAAATTGGGCTCATCATTACATACTATTGTTAAAGGATAAAGATGGGTCAGGAGCACCTTTTATTGCTAGCAATTTTTTTTTTAAACAGTATTATGTTCAAATAATTACAATGATTACATTTCTCTAACCTACCACAATTGTATTTAGTATATAACTGTTGGACTTTTAAGTTATTTCCAGTCCTGTAGTTAATTTTTTATTTTAAAAAAGTCACAATAAAAAGACTACTATTCACCGAATCTTTATGATGTGTCCAACATCTTTCCTTAGTGCCCCGCGTGGATGATGTAGTCTAGAAGTTGGCAAACCACCTACTGCAAACCAATTCACGCCCCCTGCCTGTTTTTATAAATAAACTTCTAATGAGACACAACCACACCGATTTGTTTACACATTGTCAATGGTCAAGGTGGATGTGGCAACAACACCTGCTGGCCTACAGAACCTAACACAGTTATGTGCTAACCCAGTGGTTGGCAAACTCATTAGTCAACAGAACCAAATATCAATAGGACAACGATTGAAATTTCTTTTGAGAGCCAAAGTTTTTTTTTTAACTTAAACTTCTTCTAATGCCACTTCTTCAAAATATACTCGTGGAAGAGCCACACTCAAGGGGCCAAAGAGCTGCATGTGCCATATCAGAAAGAGCAGAAGTAGGCCAAAACCGGTTTGGCTCAGTGGATAGAGCATCAGCCTGCAGACTGAAGGGTCCCAAGTTCGATTCTGGTCAAGGGCATGTGCCTTTGTTGTGGGCACATCCCCAGTAGGGTGTGTGCAGGAGGCAGTTGATCCATGTTTCTCTCTCATCAATGTTTCTAAATCTTGATCGCTCTCCCTTCCTCTCTGTAAAAAAAAAAAAAAAATCAATAAAATATATATTAAAAAAAAAAAGAAAGAGCAGAAATAGAACATTTCCATCATCATATAAAGTCTTGTTGGACGATAGAAAGGTTCTATTTCTGCTCTTTCTAATATGGCGGCTCTGCTGCCTCAGGAAAGGACTGAGCATGGAAATGTGGCCAAAACATCCTCCATCTTAATGAATGATTTTGACAAGGGAGTGATGGTCCCTGAAAACACAGGTGTCTAGCTTCATGTAACGTGACGCTTTTTCATTCACAGGGTTTATCAACAGGGTGTCCCCCCAAAATGTACACACGCTTTAACAGCTGATAGCTCAATTTTGAAAATTAAATGTATTTGAATAAACACTGCCTTTATCATTATTCAAATTGTGTGTACCAGTATATACTTTTGAGGACACCCTTGACTTAAGCTTTTTGCAGTGAGTATTCAGGCAACAATATGCTTCGTTTTTGATGTATTTCCTCTCTATCCAAAACACTGTGCTCTTCGATTTCACAAAATGGCATCGGGAAACGGTAAAGAAGACCTAAAAGAACCATGACTGGGAAGTGATGACTGTATTTTGGAAGGAGGGCCAGCTTTTTGCAGAGCCATCTGCCTCTTACTGGGCTCTCTGAAATTCTCTACAGCATGCATTGCGTTGCAAAAATACTTGGCTTTGGGATGATTGGTAAGCCTGCCCCAAGCCAACTGATGCAAACAAATGCTTTCTACATGAAGAATGACCAATATGGCCTCATAGATCAGCCTACCCCAAAATAAATGTCCTCTCTGGATAGCCATTTACAAAATTACTAACAATGCAAATCTTGATCAGAAAAACAAATCTGTAAGGTACACGTCTTTTAGCTCCAATTAATCATGCATAAATCTATAGAGTTACCTGGCCTTGGATATATGCACACATGTGTACATCTTTATCAGTCTCCAGCCATGGCTCCTTGTTTCATTCCCACAATAGGTAAACATCTGCTGGAACTATATCTTTCTGAGTTCCCTTGAATTATAGCAAAGAGCTTGACTTTGGGTATTATTTTACCATTTTTCACTTACAAAAACATTAAAAATGGAACATTCTTCCCACATAATTAATATTTATATAAATAGAATTTCTCCATATATAACGAGACAGTCAAATAAATCAATTGAAACTCAAAATGTATTCTTTAACTCAACAACTACACTTCACACTTTAAATTTATACTCTGTAATTCATTTATTAACATTACTTTTTTCCAGTTTAGCAAAATAATAGTAACCAATCTACATTCGCTGTACTGGTGAGATACTGTAGTTAGATTATTTGATTTTCATTAAATGCATATTAATAATCAAAGAGTTATTTTGGCAAACATGTCTTTATATAGATTTTTAGAGATGAAGTTGGCTAACTGTAGAATTTGGAGCCTTAATTAGCAGAATATAGTTATAAAATATGAGTCCCTTGTTTAACCTACAAATACCAAATAGAAACAATTCAACAGAATGTCATAAAATCTGTTTTTGCTAACACTTTTTTTTTTATTACCTTTCCTCTGATTTTCTAGTTTAAAGACATCTTCCCAAAAAAAACAGGGAGTGGCTGCAGATTGTATATGATTTCAATGTCAAATACTATTAATTTTTAGCAGCCTTCTTTTTAAGTAATTTACTCTTTTAGGTTTTATATAATTATTATGACACTGAATGTAATTTCCTATGATGCTTTTGTTCCCTTAACTGTAGGACACAAACAGTTTCTTTTGTCAGTAAAACAAACTAACAGATTACAACTAACTCTGCAAATAGGACTCTAACAGCCATCTATAATTTGTTGGGCAGAAGCAGGCTGATTTCACATAAGTATATGGACATAGTTGTGCGCTAACACAACTTCATTTGTGCACACAGCGTTTTGAATTTTATGTGTCATGTTCACATGTCACAAAACTAGATTTTAATGCTTTTAAAGTTTTTATATAGTTAGAAAAATGCAATGCTTTTGCTAACTATGTAAAAATGTCACAAAGCATTCTTCACTCACAGGTGGTACAAAAATGGGAGGCCGGCTGGATTGGACATGGATTTTGGACGGCCCTGGTCTAAGGCATCCTGACTTGCAATATCCAGAGTTCCTCACAGGCCCTTCTCTCCCGGGACAGCGATGCTCTTGTTTATCTTTTTATTGCAACATCAGACCTTCTTATGATATTTGAGAAGAGTGTCAGTGGCCACTTTGCCTTGAATGGCAGCACTGAACAAGCCGGGAGACTTTGTTGAAAGGGCCTTCCAGAATGAATTCTAAATGCGGCATCTCTCAGTCTAAAACCTGGCTGATGGAGAGGAAGGAAAGTTTTCCTTACCCCTGGATGGCGTGAATATTGTTAGACTCCACCAAGTCGGAATAAAAGGATAAAAGCACACCAAGTTGTTTAATACAAGTCTTACGTGACCCACAGCCTCCATGAAAAAAAAAAAAAATGAAGACCCCCCCAAAAAAAAACAACACACACACAAAAACACAAAGCCAAAACAAAACAGTTAAGACCTGTACACTTGGATAAAAGGTGTACAGTCATCAATGAAAGTGATGGGTTAAGGAATCTGAGGTAATTGTAGTAAACTGGGGGGAATTCAGCAAGGCCTGTTTGTTATGAAATATTCCATGTTAGAGATAAGGAAACCAAAACTTAGAGATTTCAGGTAACCTAGATCACACTGTCCGTGGAAAAGAAAATGTGAACTTGGGCCCTTCTGCCCTCTACTCTATTCGGTCACTGAAAAAGACTGGACCATTCATCAAAGAGACTTACCACTACTTGGAGATTATATATTTGCAGAATTCACTGCCCGGCAAAATTCCATTTCTAGCCAAATCATTGGCAGCTCTACGAACAATAGTGACAACCGCTCAGTGTATCTAAAGAGTTCTTTAGTGATTTCACCCAGTAATCTTACAGGTCCCTACCTCATCCCAGTGTGTAACATACAGTCTTATTAGAAAATCTGTCCCCCAGAGAAGATTCCAAGAGAGAACCTGCAGTCACTGTTCTCCTCTCCGCTATAAAAGCCAAACCCTAACATGTTTTTCTTTTGAGATTTCCTAAGAAGAAGGGGAAGGGGATAATTACCCATGGGAGTACACTGAGAACACTTAATTTGCATATCTTTACATATCCCATGGTGCCCTGCACAGGGAGAACAGTTGAAGGCTATAGAGTTCCTTTGACGGGGGCTGAGGGCGGAAATGAGCAGGGATGTTAATTTGAAACAGAATGAGATGGCTCACTGAGGTGCCTTCAGGAAGCACACAAAGAGAGCCTTCTCCTGTCCAGCAGGCGCTGACAGTGTGGGTGTCAGGCCATCCTGTGCAGCTGATGCTCAGAATGGCACATCCTTACATCTCAACACCTGGACAGGGCTGGGAGGTTTGGGGAGAAAGCTGGCCAGCTGGTTCCTCGTAATGACAATGCAGCCCTCCCCAAAGGCCTCTGTCTGCAGCTGGCTCACTTAGGAACTGAGTTTACAAAAGAAAAAAAGAAAAAACAAAACAAAAAACCTTTCCTTAGCAAGACACATTTATCAATGAAAACAAGTCAAGCAATTTCATAGATCGCTTCTAAATTCCTATTTGGGGGCCCACATATATATATTTTAAAATATAGTTTATTGTTTTTTTACAGAGAGGAAGAGAGAGGGATAGAGAGTTAGAAACATCCATGCGAGAGAAACATAGATCAGCTGCCTCCTGCACACTCCCTACTGGGGATGTGCCCACAACCAAGGTACATGCCCTTGACCAGAATTGAATCTGGGACCTTTCAGTCTATTCACTGAGCTAAAGCGGTTTCGGCACGGGGGAGGGGAGGGGCTCACATATTTTTGCATTCTGGCTGTTTCGGGAGGATTGCAAGTTGCTGGTTGCCACCCACCTGCTGGAATCCTAGATAGGCTCTGAGAACAGGGAAGCATTGCTTTATATGTCAGTCCATGGACCATTCCTTGCAGAATTTTAGTTTCCATTTGCTTTCCCGTTAAGAAGGTCATCCCCCTTTAATACATTCAAAATGGAATTGGTTAGTAACTGAATGGATTCATATTTGATAATACATATGACCTAACTACCTCTCTGAGACCATGACTTCGCCAACAATCTGTTTGTCTTCCAAAATCATCAGAATTGGAGCATTCAATAAACTGGTCATTGATGTCTCAACGTTTTGGGATTAAAGTGTTACTGTTATAATTAGCTGGTTTGTTCATATTAATAACAGGAAGAAAGCAAGGGAGGGGATGGGTGCGTGCACAGTGAAGCCCAGGTGACATAGGGAAGGTGTTTGTTGTCAGTCGAACCTGGGAAGAGATCATTGGTTAGGGCCGTGGTGGGCAAACTGCGGCTCACAAGCCACATGTGGCTCTTTGGCCCCTTGAATGTTGCTCTTCCACAAAATACCATGGGCTGGGCGAGTCTATTTTGAAGAAGTGGCATTAGAAAAAGTTTAAGTTTAAAAAATTTGGCTCTCCAAAGAAATTTCAATCACTGTCCTGTTGCTCTTTGGCTCTGTTGACTAAGAAGTTTGCCGACCACTGGGTTAGGGGGTGGAGCCACTCCAAGTGTGTGAAATCCTGAAGGGTTCATTGGTTAAGCTCTCAGTTATGACCGACCCCCCCCACACACACACAAAGAATTCTCTCTCTCTCTCTCTCTCTCTCTCTCTCTCTCTCTCTCTCTCTCTCTCTCTCTCTCTCTCTCTCTCTCTCTCTCTGTCACTATTTTTCTCATTGGTTCCATGCTCTACCCATAGTCATGGGATCCTAGAAGCTGCATGACCATGGCCACGTGGACCCCACAGGCAATGGACTGCAGCTGGGAACACAGCTCAGCTGGCCAGATGCTGGATTGGAATCTGCATTTTCAAACGTTGTGGAAGGGAATACCGTGCCCGCTACATCCTGGCACAGAGGAAGGCTTTCAATGTCTCTGCGCACCACAGACCCTCTGACCGATGGGACCCTGAGCCTGGTCCTTAAAACGCTCCCAAATCCTTGGAGATACTGTAGAAGCCCCTTCCATGTCTGGCCCTGAAACACCTCCATGGAGCTCAGCCAATGAAGTCACCACAGGGGGACTGAATTACACGGAGAAGTCCTAGGGCCTTTCTATAACCGAATGGTTTAAATCTATCAATTACGGTGAAAGAGTTCTGAGGTGGGGGAGGCCAAAACTAAAAAAAAAAAAAAAAAATTTAAAAATACATAAGTAAAAAGAAAGAGCGGTACAGGTTGTGTACTGAACCAAATTATACGGCCCGCACATCTGTCCGACTGAAACCTAAACTGTTGTGAGTAAAATGAAGACATTAACATTTAATTACTTGCCTAAAAGAAAACGCCCCTCGTCGCCTGGGAAAATAAACCTCCACCAAATCAGGATTAGATGAAAACTGTAGGCCATCCCCCGCTGCTGCGGTGACGCGGGCGAGCTCCGACAGCTTTCAAATTGCTTAAATAGTTAGTAAGGTGCCTGGGACATTGACCAGCAAATGACATAAATCCAGAATTAATTATAAGGCCTTAAGTAAACAACAAGAAAGGGGTTCGCTGGGCCCAGGTTTATTGTGAGATGTCGGCATAATGAAAGTTGAATCAGTTTGTTTATTTAAGGAAGAATTAATTGCATATCACATTGCAGAAAATCTCGTCTGCTAGTACAGTTACCTGGCTTCAGACTATTATTTAAGTGGATGGCTCGTATCTCGCTTTTCTTCCACAACTTATATCGTTTTTGGCTTTTATCAGGCTCGTGTGCAGCTTGTCACGGTGGCTACATTTAAGCAATACATAGGCACCCGCTCAAGAGGGCTCTTGCCTTTATTTTTTAAGGGACCCGCCCACCCCTTCCATCCCCATGCCTCCTGAAATGTTATTCTCCCCAATAATTTGGAGTAAGCTATGCTTTATGGGTTGTTTCTAATTTATGAAGTGGTGAGGGGTGTCATACTTAGCTGGATGCCTCTGTGAAGGTCCACAGATCTGTGCTGAAGCCCTCCATTTACCAATTGACTTTTAACCTTCTTAGCTGACAAAAGAGGATTTATTTTCAGGCAGAGAAAATGAGCTCAGCCTCTGAAGACAGACAGGGCTTGCGCGCCACCTCAGTACATTGCGTCTGAAAATCTGCTGCCTAGAAACACAGCCATGGGTCGGAGTGCGTGCTGGCCACGAAAGAAACCAGTGCAAGAAACCAGTAGAGCATTCAAGTTCAAAGTCAGAATGCCTACCCTTACTGCACTGCAGGTCAGCTCCTCGCTAATTTCCATCTGTAAAGTAATTGTACACACATTATAGCTTCCACAAAAGGAAGCTTGTTTTCTTTGCTACCAAAATGTATTCCCCACCGGAGTGAAGCCTAGAATTTAGTATAAGTAATGATAAAATGGCGACTAAATAGATTAATAGCCTTGCTTCATGAGAACAGAATTCTATATATGATATCAGTAATCACATCAGTTTTTATTTGAGCAAACCCACCCAACTCACCATTTTACCAGGTAGGCAGTGTTTTGTCCAGAGGCCAAGACTGCATGGTATTAGCACATTTACTCAAGTATTTCAGATGCCCAGGCATTGCTATAAGTGCTTCATATAGATTATTTTCTAGTCGGCCCTCAAGGCAACTTTATTGTTGACATTATTATCATTCATATTATAAAGAGGAGTAAATGGGGTCTTAAAGAGTTAAATAACATACTGGTTTTAGAAACTACTAGGAGATGGTATACTCTATCAATCATGGTTTTTACTCTCTATATTTGATGATGATTTGACTCTTGGGGCTTTGCAAAGCCCCAGAGGGAAGCGACTGGCCCTCCCAGGGTGAGCTAATTCCTAGAGACAGCAAACGATTTGCCTGTGAGCACACAGTTGGCATGTAAGCCAACCAATCTGGAGTCTATATGTCCAACCACCTCCTTTTTCAAATTCTCACACAGCAAGCCATAGTTCTTCCTGCTACAATTCCAGGATACTTTTTAAAAATGAATACAGCTATCATGTATCTAAATAAAGTACAAAGAGGTATATTTTATACAGCAGAAGCATGTATTGTCTTCGGATATTCTAAAGAAGATCTAGGCTCCAGATCTAAGATCCATCGGCAGTTCTGTCACTAATATGCATTGAAACAGCACACACCATGGACAATTGCAGGAATCAGATAAAACAATTGATATGAAATTATTTTGTATGCTCTATTAGCCATGTTTTTTATTAAATGAATATAAGATTTTTTGCATAGGCTCACAACCAATTTAGTTATTGATTGATAAATAAGTTAAAAAATAGATGTTAATTATAGTTTAAGGAACCCCATTGTTAATTGTATTATCAAGATCTCATGGTGTGCTCAGACATTATACGAGTATATTATTATAATGTTATTAATTCATTAGAAAGCCATGGTTTTTAATACACTGACCATATAATAAACTTTATCTTTGAAAATGCCAGTGACCAGTAATAATGAAGCTAATATGAATTCAACAACGAATCACAAAAGATAATTTCATTTAGTTTTATAATTTTTTTAGTTCAACAATATGCAGCTCCAGATAGGAGAAAAGAATCATTAAGCCTGATTACCCCAATAATCTTAGCAATGAATTTTCATGTTTCTCTTTTTCCTGCCAACAAAGGAAGAAATGTGATTTGACAATATCTCATGTAGAGTCAGACATACACTTTTCAAATTTGTTTGTTTCTGGGTTATTTTTGGCTTTCTTTCGTCATTTAGTCTAAATTAAGTGTTGGTTAATGTGGTTACATTTTACTGGAGCTACTAAAATAAAGTTACATAAAGCAGAAAATGGAAATAAAAGTTTACAACAAGCTTCATTCTGCTTTCTTTCTTTGAAGCTCAGTGGAAAGTATGACCACATTTCACATTTGAGTCTTTGCATATTATTAAACCAAAAAAAAATTATAAAGAACATGACAAGTTGAAAGGAAAAAGGAGGACCAGCCAGAACAAATTCTCCCTGTTGATCATTTCCCAAAGATTATTGCCCTTCGTGGTCCATGGTGAAAAGCATCACACATTCCGTCCGAAGTCGTGTTTACCGAACGTCCAAAACCGGAAAAACTCAAAAAGTGCTAGATAATCAATCTGGGGCCAGTTTTTCTCTTCACCTCATTCCCTGGCTGTTTGGGAATTCATCACATGTGTTTGCTGGTCTGCAGAGAAGATTAAAAGCAAGTCAAGGACAAAATACAAATGGAAATATTAGGTCTGAGGTGTTAGGAGATTCATTTAATAAAAACAGGGTCACAAAAGAACAGGTGAGAGAAGGACACTAAGGGCATTAAAAGCCTGCCCCATATGGAGTAGTTGGGGGAATTCCTGGATCTTAGAGTTGGCATGGCTAGGACTATTTCTTTTCTCATAGCATTCTTTTGGCAAATTATACAGTTTCAAAGTTTTTGTTTGCTTGTTTATTTGTCTAAGTCTTGGTCTAAAACAAATTCGGAGAGAGTTTAAGGCTAGAATCAATCCCCCCCCCCCCCCAATTTACAATGATTGTAAAAATGAGACTGCAATAGGGGAGATACAAAGTGTTTGAAACTGAATTAGAAAAATACTCAAAGTCATTGGTTAGTTGAGAACATTTTGAAAATGGTTCCACTATGGCAGTGCTTACTAGCAATTTACTTATGCCATCCTGTGTTAATCAAGGCACCATCTGAGCATACTATAAATTGCATCCGATCATAAAAGCTAAATAGAGAAATAATCCAATATCTGTATTACTTAGATCAAAAGGCTTTAAATGGCACATGATTAGGCATGGTTTCTAGAAGGTGGTGGTCATTCATAACTATTGGACTAATTGCATAAGTTCACCTATTTTATTTATTTTTGCATATGGGGCATTACTACTAAATCACAGTCCCTCCAACTCTGATAAAAAAGGAAATATCTCAAACAACCACGTTTTAAAAATTATAAATAGCAGTAAAATTAAGAGGAGAAAAAATTTACTCTCCAATATTCCATTTATCAATCTATAATCCTAATAGATTAGGAGTATAAATATGACTTTGATCTTTAAAAAATCTGTTTAGAGTTTAGCTATCTATTTAAGGGTGATCTAGATCTTTTTTGATCAAATACTCTACACTCACTAGGTGGTGTAGGTACAATGTTACATCCAGTACATTAGCATTGAGAGTGGGTACAAATAGGCAAAATTCAGATGTTTGCTTCATTTAAAAAGATTTTCCAGTTGGAGACAGAAAGCAACTTTTGAAGAACAAAAACTATTTTGGATTAACTTTAAAAAACATTTAAACCATGTTTTTAAAGATGGGTTTTAGTCATAAATATTGTACCTATGAAGTTCATTCCATTCCTTGGATTATTGAAAAACCAAAACTTAAATAAACAAATCAAGCAAACAAACAAAACAAAACAAAAAAAACTCCTACTCACCTGTATTTTCTCCTAATCCTTTAACATTTTTATTTTTTTTTTTACCATGTAAAGTGTTATTTTACCTGGAACTTTGGGTAAGTCAAGTTCATTCATATTTTAACCAGGTTTCTGAACTCTCTCTAAACAAACAAAACACCATTTCCTGGGGATTTTTGAAAATGGCACTTTTACTATAAACAACCTCCCCGTATCTAACACCTCTCTAGCCTCTCTCCACTGCTTTTCAGCCCATTTTATACTCTGGTCACTGCTACAGCGACCAGCAAACTGTAACCTGTCTGCAATTCACCTCTGCTGAAACCAGAAATCTCTCCTCTCAGTCCCAGGAAACACTGAGCCCTTTAGAACTTTCTGCCACCGTGGCATAGGATGCTTGGCGAAACCATCAGCCACTGTGAGACATGTGCAAATCTGGAATGCCAGTGAAGAGCACCCTTGACTAAGGGTGGGACTGGAGACTGGATAAATACACTGCTCTTCTGTCACTCGGTGAACGAGATATATTCTAGGTGACTCCTCGTGGTGTCCCCAGTGAGAACACACCTCACTTACCCTCTTGTGTTATCAGCCAAATAGGCCATCCCTGGAGTGGCTCTGCCTCCTTCCTTGGATAAGTATTCCAAGGTCCCTTCTTCTAGCCATTTAGAGCACATGTGTCAAACACAAGGCCCGCGGGCCAAATCCGTCCTGCCAGGCCTTGCAATGTGGCCCGCACCGCGCTGTCATCACTGCACTCCGCTGCGTTTCCATCACAATGACAGTTTATGACTGTTCAGTAAACCATTCGGCCCGCGATTTAAGCTGGATTTTAGATTTTGGCCCCTTCTCTGATGGAGTTCGACACCCCTAATTTAGAGGATTCCTGCCTGCAATGAGCCTTCTGCACTCAGCAGTCTCTCTTAGACTCTGACTTTAAAGCGATTCCTAGGAATCAGTTCATCCGTGATGCTACAGGAGCTGGTAGGACAACCATACACAGGCCTATTCTTTGTTGGAAAGCGACCCTGGGCTGTTCTCATTTGAAGATCTTTTCTAGACTGACTTTGAAATATTTAAATAATTTCTCTGTCCCACGATTTTTCAATTAGAAATAATTATATATTTTTATCCAATTTCACTTTTCTCCAATCGCCAGCTGTATAGACTTGTGCTTGTTTTTCTTTATTTAAGCTCCAATATCCTCTTTTACAAATTGAGCAAAATAATTTCTTCGTCACTGGGTTGATATGAATAGTATTTGATTTAAATATACATATGAAATGTAGTGGGCAATATACCTTTAGCATGCAATCAATGGATTGTATATATGCGGACCTCACCATAATATCAAGTGTCCTAAAGTATAAAGATAGCATATTATTTCATTAGTGCAATCACACCGTAAAGTCCATAGGAAAATCTGATATGTTTCTTCTTATTGGCCCTACATTTTTCCCTAAAAATTTTCAAAGAATATTTTTTTTTTACATTTCAATGGCAATTTTGGGTAAGATCACTTTAATTTTATTTGCAAACTAATTAAAACAAATGGTTATGTTTATTAGGCACATCAATGGGAGGTACGATGCTAAATGCTTTATATATGCTATATCAATTATTATTATAATCATTGCAATGGGAGCTATTAGCTCCATTTTACAAATAAATGGACACAGAAAGGCTTGGTATATCTCCCTAGCTAGTAAGACTGCGGTTGACTTTTAAGAAAACAATTCTTCACTTTATATTGTTTTGATAGCTAGCCACCAACAACTTATACTTGTTATAATTATTTTTGTTGTTTCTCTCTCTCTCTCTCTTTTTTTTTTTACAATTACATTAATTTGGACTATTAATAATCTTGCTTCTACCTTCCTAATATTTATCTATCTTTTTTTTAAGAACTCGAGCTTTGATAAATTAAAAGCAATATTTTTTAACTCATAATTTATGTTATTTACAGAAAAAACAACAACAAGACAAGTGTCCTGGGCACAGAGTGCTCTCCACGTTTCCAAATCTAAAATATTTTGCTAAGTTTGTCTGCCAAACCCTGAACGCCTAGGGGGTCCCCATCTTGTTTTTAAAAATAGGATCTTGCTCGTACCATATAATTGTCTCAACCTCACCTTGTAGACATTTTCTGCTGCTTGGCTTGTAAAGCCAAACTCGACGATACTCTGGAGGCCATGGCAGGGAAAGGTGTTTGGGATTCAGGTTAACCACCCTTCCCACCCAGGACACCACATTTGGCTCATGGCTCCTCTCTGGATGCCTTACACAAACCAAAGGAATCTGGAGCCCGAGTTCTGAGGGAGCAGTTGCATTTTTAAAGGGCACATGACTAAGGGTGACTTCGACTTTCCAATAAGTCCTTCAGCCTCTTTTTTGCTTTAGCTTCATTTCTGTGACATTGAAACAGGGTCCCTGCACAGAAGTTTCTTCTTTAAATGAAAATGGATTTACAAGAGCCAGGGCATTGAGCTGCAGACCTGTTCTTAGAGGGGCTCCATGTTACCTTCTGGAAGGCGGGGGAAGCAAAGGGCAGCATCGAAATGTGAAGAAGGAGCAGATCTGCCCCCAAAGCTAACCCAGATGAAAGAGAGAAATGACCTCAGCAAGAGAAGATTCCATCAAGCCTTCGAGGTTATTTTGTGCTTGTCCTTTTGCATGGCAGCCCCTGATGAGCCATTTGCATTGATTCATTAGACTGAGCTACCAGAATCTTTGGTACACACCTGTCAGGTGTTCTAGTGTATTTCCCTAAAGACCTTTCTCCAATGTGTGTGATAAATGCTTCTACAGTAGCAAGGTGGTTCAATGCTTTTACTATAAACAATTCTGTAGAGTTTTTGTTTTTCCTCTAATCTTTGTGCAGAGACCCAGACAAGAATGGAAACCTCTTCCTATTGAAAAAATAAATAAATAAAATGAAAGATTGCCTGCTTTGTACTAAACACCTATTTAGTGATAGCAGTATGTATTAGTATATGTATTATTCTTAATATTTACAGTGGTCCACTAACCTGATTTAAAAAAAAAAAAATCTCCATTTTATAGATGTGTAAATTGAGGAAATGGAGGCATAGTAAAGTTCACTAATACACACACATACACACACAAACACAAAATGTATTATATAATATAGAGGCCCAGTGCACGAATTTGTGCACAGATAGGGTACCGAGGCCTGGCTGGCAATCAGGGCCAATCAGAGCCTTCCTGCTGCTGGGCCAGGACCTTCCTTCAATTAACGCTATCAGCACATGTCATAGCAAGCAATTGAACTCCCAAGGGGACAATCTGCATATGAGGTGTGTGTATATATATATATATATATATATATATATATATATAGAATATATTTTAGAGGCCCAGTGCATGAATTCGTGCATGGGTGGGGTCCCTAAGCCTGGCCAGCAATCAGGGCCTATGGGGGGTGGTGAGGGTTGGCCGGCAGGGGGAAGGACCGTGGGAGGTTGGCCCCAGCAGCAAGCTAACCAACAGCTGATTCCTCAAAGAATCGGGCTCCCTCCTCCCTCATGTGGGTTGCGGTGCAGGTGAACCAGATTCGGGGCTGTCAGGGCCTCAACAGCAAAGTCTGGGTCAGTGTGTATCATAGCTACCGGCTGGTCCACCAGTCATTCTAGTCATTTCATCCTAATGGTTGCTTAGGTATATATATATATATATATATATATATATATATATATATATATATATATATATAGTTTTCTGGTCAAAGAAAGTACCATAATATAATAGCCAGTCTATCATTTTCAGTCTTTCCATAAAATTGGCCCAGAGGCCTGCAGTGCCCCTATGACAGGAAACCCTACGACTTGTAAACAAATATATGGAACAATAGAGCATTTTCATTACATACAGAAAAAGAACAACAATGAATGAAACCCCTCCGCCCTTTCACAGAGGGTTCCCAGACTAGGAACGGTGCTTGGCCAAGTCACAGCCGTTTACCTCATCACTCAATGATAACAGCTCATTCTTTCTATCTGAAACACAGTGATCGAAGCTCTTTCTGGGGAAGATAACGGCGCTTTGAGAGATCAGGACAGAAAGGACGCTAGCTCCAGAGAGAATCAGGAAGGCAGAGGGGAAACCACCAGTCCCTGAGGACAGTGTGTCCCAGGGAAAGGTTTAAGAGAACATGCAGGTGAGACGTCTCATACACGCAGTCCCGTGATGCTGCAGGGGAAACTGTGTTTTTTTGTTTGTTTGTTTGTTTTGTTTTGTTTTTACCCCCAAAGGAGTGGTGAGTCTTGGTTTCAGGACTACCAGAAAGCCCAAATTAAACGGCGTTTCATTAGCTCTTTAAGTGCAGCGACTCAATAAATGCCTTGTTTTAAAAACATAGACGTCCCATTAAGCCGGCTCCTGAGACGGACGGTAAAGAACCCACTAATCCTGGGAGGGGCGCTTCCCACAGGCTCCTGGAAGAGGCCCCCTTGCTGTGAGCCCGGGGACACACGCGCGTGTGTCCGTGGGGTGTGCCTATGTCCCATCCACGCGTAGACACGCACCTAGAATGTGACATGGACCTGCTTCCAACAACGGACTGCTGCCTGGAGCTCCCCTAAGGCCGGTGGGTGAAAGGAAAGCCGTTGCTAAGCACCAGGGCCGGGAGGAGATAAGGGATGCTGAGGTGACCGCCCTGCATCCCTCCAGCCCCCCCTCCCTCTGCGGTTATGCCTCCCCAGGCCTCTCTCGCAGAGCCACGGTTACCTGCGGAAATGGCCCGGCTCCGCTGTGAGCACCAGGCCGTCGCCCCGGGTCCCCGTGTAGCCCGGTGGAGCCGGAGGGCTGATCCCCTAGTCCCCATACACAGCCTTCCTTTCACCACCTTCCGTTTATACAAAGACTGGCTTATCCCCATTTTTTTTTTCCCCCCTCTCTCTCTCTCTCTCTTTCTCCTGTTGCCTTTGCAATGAAAAGCCCTCCATGCGCAGCCTAATAAAGTGCCCTGCCCGCCCCGCCCCCACCCCAGAGTCCCTGCCAAAAACAAGAGAGGGGAGACCTGAAACCTGGAACTCATTTAGCTAAAGGGACTTTAGTTAACAAGAAAGTTACCCATCATGAACTGCAGGTAACACCTCCCGTGATCCTAAATCCATTACCTGGAGACTGAGCCTGGGCTGAGTTTGATTTTATGAACTGTGAGGCTGCAATGTTGAAAGTCTGCAAATTGGACATAAATTGGACGCCAAAGACTGGGGGAGCCGAGTGATTTTCTCTCTAATGGCGGGGCCGGCTTCGGCTGGGAGGACAGAGCCCCGGAATCAGGGATGAGTGCCTGTGTCTGCACCCCTCTCCATCCGGGGTTTCCTTGCCCCTCTACCCCCCTCACCCCCGCAAAAAACAAGCAAACAAACAAAAAAACAACAAGGCTCAGATGAGGAAGCAGCTCTTTCCAGAGCAGCCTCGATCGTGTATTCCTGGGTGCACTGCCCAGGATCCCAAGGTTAGACTGAGGAGTGCGCACGCATGCGCACAAACACACCGATAACTGAGTTTTCTTCTGTTTCTTGCCCCTCCCTGTCAGCCACGTCCTGTAATGGTTTTGATCAGATCACTTTTCATCTGGCCCCCTGCGCATTCTTGCACAATTCTGTTCTAGAGGCAATGGCTGATGTCAGGAATCACTCGTTTCCAGGAACCCAAAGCCTACTTTAATGGTAGTGACATCTTCTCTTAATGTAGTTAAGCATTAAAAAATTAAAAAAAAAATTTTTTTTTGTTCATTTAGATATTCATTTCTTTTTACTTTGGGAAAGGGTCCCAGGGTGATAAAAATAAAAATAAAAAAAATCTGGAAAGGTACACGTGTCCAAAGTGTAAGGACAGGGAAAGCCAATTCTCTAACAGAGGAAAGAAGTGCGGAGGATGGGGGACCGGAGCGCACTGGGCACTGAAAGGAACAGGGAAGATCTGTTCAGAAATGGAACTGTGACTCACCAAATGGGCAGTGGTGCTGGTCTCAGGAGAAGAGGAGAGTAGGGACCCCAGGCAGAACGCAGGATCTCAGAGAACAGGGCAGCAGAGTGCTCAAGGAAAGGCCATTTGAGCGGTTCAGGGTACGTGGGGAAGAAGAGGAGCCAGGGAGAAAAGTCGGGCAGTGGCTTCCTGGCCAAAGCGAATGCTAGGCTGAATAGTGCGGGCTCCATTCCATATAGGATCGCAGTTTCGGAAATATTTTGAACATGCGGAGTATACCATGAACCTGGGTGTAAAAATTGGCTCAAATCAGCTGTTGCCCGGTGGGCTCAGTCAGTTGGAGAATCATCCCATACACCAAAAGGTGCAGGCTCTGCCTGATTCCTCATCAGAGCACATACCTAGGTTGTGGGTTCCATTCCTGGTCGGGGTGCATATGGGTGAATCAATCGATAACCTCTGGTGACTATCAAAAAATTGCTCAAATCCTATATATCCTATATAATGAAAGAGCAATATGCAAATTGACCTAAGGGTGGAAAGACGAGTTGCTATTGTGTGCACTGACCACCAGGAGGCAGACACTCAATGCGGGAGCTGCCCCCTGGTGGTCAGTGCACTCCCACAGGGGGAACTCGGCTCAGCCACGAGCCACGTGAGTGCAGCGGTGGCAGGTGGTAGGAGCCTCTCCTGCCTCCTCAGCAGCACTAAGAATGTCCGACTGGGGGAGTGGGCCTAAGCTGGCAGTCAGACATCTAAGGGATCCCTAACTAGGAGAGGGCCCAGGCCAGTGCATGAATTTTCATGCACCAGGCCTCTAGTCAACAATAATAGCATATATTTCAATGTCTCAAGGGCAAAAATTAATTATAGTTCATTAAAATGATGACATGATGTACATTTTAAATGAAAGAACCAGGTCAAAATATGTTCAAATATGAAAGTAAAAATACTTTTGAAAGTCGTGTCCTTTAGTTTAAAAAAGCAATAAGTTTTTTTAAGGAGTCACATATACCAACTTGTTGATGGTATTTACTTATGGGGAAAATTGGTATCTTGAGAAAATATGGCAAAATATGAACATTTCTTTCATAGCTACTGTGATGTTAGCATTTTTTTTTTCTTAAATTCCTACAGGATTTAAGGACTTTTAAAATATAAATCCTCCCATTTCTTTCCCTCCACACCCTCAATACTTCAGTTCCATCTAAAGCATCTCCAAGTATTTATCAGGATCTTGGGGAGCATCTCAGACATGCTCACAAATCCATGTCATTAATGCTCAGAGGGTGTCTCTGTGCAGTGTTAGCCCCAAAGGAGGGGCACAGGGCTGCTTCCGGGGTCCCCCTTCCCTCACCGAACAGAATCAAGTTATTCTGACAGCCAGCCCTGCTTTGCAGGAAAATGGAAACAGACACTGGGACATATTTGGTTTCAAAGTCCACCAAGGACCACAGAGAAAGGAGGGTGAGTAACTGTCCCCCTTTTGTGTTAACCTCCCTGCTCCCAGTTTTCAGGATACCGATGAATGACTATTTGGCTCTGAGGGTCCACAGAGCTTTTAGTAAAGGATGCCTTCTAGCATTAGCCCCTCAACTGGCTTCGGGATGAAAACTCCAACTCCTGGAGAATAATCCTAGGCTCCTGGCTGAACTCAGACCCATCACTCACCTCTGACAACTCAGGTTTTATGACTTGATCAAGCTTTACTTTTAACTCCCTTTTCCCCTCAAGATGAGTTTCTCCCCGAAGACTCCCTGAGCCCTCCTACAGATAAATGTCTTGTCACAACTGTCCATCGGTTGAAAGGACATGCCTAGACATGGTTTAGACTCGGGTCGGGTTCTCCACACCACCAGGAAGTTTATTCTGGCAGGAGAACGTGGGACAGGCGGGAAACAGGAAGAGCTGGAGTCAGGGAGACCAGGGAAGAAGGAGGCCACTGCAGGCACACAGGCGAACTTCTCTTTCACATTCAGTCCTTCACAGGAGCCTCTTTGCCAGATGTATCACGGATGCTCAATATCTTTTCCTGCCACACATAGGCAATGGTATTTTCTCTGGTTCAACACTTAAAAGTCAAAGTATTAAACAACGGTATCTTCATAGAAATCCCTTATTACATGACCTGCAGCCTTCGCCCTAAGACAATACTCTCAGGAAGACAAGAGAGGGATAAGAAAGGAGGAAGATGATACTTTTTAAAAAATGAGTATTACCTTTAAATATGCCTTTATTTATTGAACCCTCGCCTTTATTCTACCCAGAACTACTATGTATAAGACCAAGTGAGCAAAATAAACTAACAAAAGCTGCTAGGGCACAGGTTTAGAATCACGGATCAGGCCCCTTCTCTTATAATTTATTAAAATTATGAGTTCCAAAAGCAAAATGTCTACAGATACCATGGAGGAAGACTTGAACTTCAGTAGTACATGCATGGTACAAAGGGGAATAAAAAGGTATTAGTGATATTATGGTGAAGTGGATTAAGTAGGTTTCATTGGATGAATCCCCATTGTTACAAAAGCTAATGTTTTGGGAGAACATGACTTTCCCCTATATAGTCTATGGTGGTATCAGGTTTTCATAGCTTTGGATGTTCGCAGAATTTTCTTGCAAGTTTCAGTAGCCAGAGGATAGCAGGAGGAGAAATAAAGCAGGCACCGAATACAACAGTGGACAGTGGACATCTGAAGTGGTCTGCATTCCATCAAGTGAGGGCTAAAAATTAAATCTTGGTGGGCTGAGGCAACCAGAACAAACTTTTATCCAGAGATAAGAATGGGTTGGACAGGCCCATATGGGATTGGTTCTGTCCTAGGCGTGTTTGTGTGGGTAGCACAAGCCCAATAACTTTATGCCCTGATTCTGATAATTACTGCATATCAGAATATGAAAGATGACCCATTCTAATGTTTACAGTTACTGTCACTGCTACCACTGCAAATACAACAGCAAACACAACAGAAATGCATTTCAAAAGGGTCCCCATGTCATAGGCTGCCCAGGTTTCTCACAAGCCCTGCTTTCTTTTTAAACTTTAGGGGATGGAAGAACTTCATCCACATGGAATTAGAATAACCCTCCCTCACTCCTCTCTTTGATTTGGACACACCAAACAATCAGGCAAGGCCAATTATTGGTGTCCTCTTCTCTGTAAGGAAGAGAAATTGGCTTAGACAATGGTGCTGTTCCTTCGAATTTCTTTGTGTCCCAAATGCAGTTGGAAGCAAAAGAATCACCAGGAGCCTATAATTCCACCCTTCATGTATAACTTTACCGAGGAGTATGCTCTGCTCCCCTCTTCTCTCTCTCTTCTCTCTCTCTCTCTCTCTCTCTCTCTCTCTCTCTCTCTCTCTCTCTCTCTTATGGAAGGAAGTCTTAAGTAAGTAGGTGCTCTAGGAGGTCAACATGATCAATGACTTAATGACACATCTCAATAAGTAAAGGATTATTGTCTAAGCAAATGCCAGTAATTTAATGATACAAGTGAAATCCAGTCACCTGTTGTTGGTTTAAGCTTGAGTTGCAGTAGTGCTATGAGAAGGCATCTCTCTTAGCTTATTTATTGCTGTTGTTGTTGTTACTGGACTCTCCCATTGCAGGAAAAGCTGGCATGGCTGAAGGTGGTTGCATGGAAGAGACCTTTAAAATGTTCTCTCTTTCATCTTTCTCTTTCAAGGAATGGAGATACCAGAAATGCTACGAATCGGCAGTCATGTTGTTGCTTGAGTTGCATTATGGGATGTTGATCTGTATATATATGGATTTTTCATCACCCTAAAAATTCCAAGGACCAACTTTTATGAACATAATATGTATCTGAGTGAGATGTTGTTAGACTTTTATTGTCCTAATACAAACTATTTCTGGCTGAATTAAGAGGACTTAAACAGTAAATCATAGACTTAGACTTATGCTAAAAGAAATAATAAGCTGTTTTCTTGACTCCATTCTCTGTTGTCCACCCATGTATTGTGATCTGTATATGATCTGAAGCAGCTGCGTAATTATTACAGGTGTAGAATAGAGAGTAAGACTCCCATTGGGGTAGCACGGTAATGACAAGGCACCGCATAACCTCCTGTGACTGGACACAACATGCTCTGATGAGAAAAGCTCTGAGATGTGTGTCCAAGCAGGATTTATTATATTCACTGGATCCTCCTGATGCAGGAAAGGCTTACAGTGGGGGAAGCAGCCAGCCGTGTAGTGAGTCTTAGCTGCTCAGGCAATCCAGTGGGTAACTGGAACTTGATGGAGAGTGTGAAAGGAGGTCCACAGGAAGGTCCCCAAGAGCACAATCCTGAAAGTTGGGAATTTATTAGGGAAAAATAATGTCAGTCATAGAGGCTACCAGGGCAACCAATGAGTGGAGGTCGAGCTTACTATTCTGATGGCCACTCAGCTGTGCCATGTTGTCAGCCATCTGCAAACGCGTGAGCACAACTCCCAAATCCAAGTCATTCTAATTCTTCTTTATGATTTTCTACCACCCGACCTGATTCTCACTTCTACCGAGAGAGTAACTGCATGCTACAACCACTCCGACCAAGCACTGCGGCTTTCTTCTGAGCAGCACTCTCCTAGAGACATAAGTGAGTATATGCAGAGGGCAATGGAGGATGGTGAAGAAGACATTGCTGCTTCCATTCTGTCCCCCTGCTTAAAGGAGACGTGGCCTTTTCAGTTCTCTTCTGGGGAGAGGGACCCTTCTTTCCTTTCCCCTCAAATATCAGCTCAGTTCTCCGAATACTGGAGCCTTATTTGCAGACTCATTTATTTCGTAAATGTTTGAATTTTGCTTCTTTACGTTTTGCAGTGTTTCTTTAGGAGAGATTGAACAGAGAGAGGAAAGCAGCAGAAGGAAAAAACTACACATGGGAGTGAGGAACAGAGTTAGCACACTGGATCCTTTGATAGGTGGCAGCGAGCTTTTTCGGAGCCAATTCCCTGAGAATTTTGAAAAGGAGAGAAACACCAAGGTATTTCCGCCTCACTTTTGGTGGCATGTTAATTTTTGGTTTCTGATTAATTTAGGTCCATTAACATTATGCGGAGAAAAAATAACAACATCACCTTACAGCATCTCAAGTCTCCTGTGGAAGCCTACCCCAAATAAATGCCGTCCCTTGATACTGTACCATGAAATACGTTTCTAAGAAACCCTTGGCACCTTTTCCTTGAATTTCCAACATCATCTGCTAAAAAAACTATTCAGTGAAACCACACAGGTACCACCTCAGAAAGAAATGGCCCCAGAGAGTTTTTTCCAGCCAGTTAGATGGATGTCTTCACATTTTTCATGTTAGCCAAGAGCTGTTTGGGATCACATCCATAGCACACAGGGATTTCTTCCAATCTTTTAGGCGTATTTTTCTAATGAGACTGCACCTTCTCTGTCTGTCTTTGTCTCTCTGTCTGTCTTTATCTCTGTCTTTCTATCCATCGCTCCCTCATTTACATCAGAGTCTCTTACACAACGTAGAAGGGAGTTATTTCTATAAACCAAGAAACAGGTTCACCCATGTTTCAGGATTTTAGGGCATTTCCCTGAGTGCTGCTTCATGATTGAATTGAAATAAATGATTTAAGCTGAAACCGGTTTGGCTCAGTGGATAGAGCGTCAGCCTGAGGACTGAAAGGTCCCGAGTTCGATTCCAGTCAAGGGCATGTACATTGGTTGCGGGCACATCCCTGGTGGGGGGTGTGCAAGAGGCAGCTAGTTGATATTTCTCTCTCATCGACGTTTCTAGCTCTCTATCTCTCTCTCCCTTCCTCTCTGTAAAAAATTAATAAAATATATTTTTAAAAAAGAAATAAATGATTTAAGAGGACCAAGTCTATTGTTATTTATTTATTTTTGTGTAGGTGTGACTTAGGAAAATATATTTCCAATAGAAAGAATTATGCATTATGTTTTAATTCTCCATCAAAATCTCTTTGCATCCAAGTCTTCATTTCACTTCTTAATTTATCTTATACCATGGGATTTATGCCCAGCAATATCTAATCTATGTTAACCCAATCGACCACTTACTCAGTGCCTGGATCTGAGTATCTGAACCCTCCATGAAGTTCACAAGTGACAAAGTCATAGTCACAAATAAACCCCAACCTAGAAATATATTATTTTAGTATTTTATAATTTCATTTGCCTTGTCAAAGGTAATATTTCTCCACTCTCTCCTGAAACCTTCAACACCTTCACTCCTTATTCTCAGGTGAAGACTTGATTCATACTTCATAAAGAAAATAGGTCCAATCCAGAAAGAATTACATTATCTTACTACAACCACATCTACCAATCTACCTGCATCTCTACCACCTGTGACTTCTAGCCCTTTAAATTATAGAAACTTGCCCTAGCTAGTTTGGCTCAGTGGATAGGGCATCAGCCTGTGGACTGAAGGGTCCTAGTTCTACTGAAGTCAAAGGCACATGCCTGGGTTTGCCAGCTTGATCCCCAGTAGGGAGCATGCAGAAGTCAGCTGATCAATGATTATCTTTCATCATTGATGTTTCTATCTCTCCCCTCTCTCTCCCTCTCTGAAATTAATAAAAATATATTTAAAAATATGGAAACTTCCTCTCTTTTTTTTAGTTATCCTCCTTAGGAGGCCTTTCCTGACCACCTCAGCTACAATAGACAGCTGATCTGTATCACTTTACCTGGGTGTTGTTTTACTCATTTTTCATTCTGTATGGTATTTACCAATAGCTGGAAATTTCTTACTCATTTAATATCTCTTCTTAAACCCAACCAGAATGCAAGCTGTTAGAATGCCTTATTCACTGTTGGATCCCAAAAACCAATACAGGAATTACCATTTTGACTTAAAAAAACAAAGCTCGTTAGATTTGTACACCCACTTCCATTGAGATACAAACTGCTAAGAACCCTTAACCGATTACAGCAAAACTTAATGCACTCTCAACAATTGATAGTAGATGGATAACAAAGTGGCCCCCGGCCTCAGACCATTTTCACAGATAAATACTGGACATCTCTCTATCACAGGGATGATCAGCCAGGCCGGACATGAGGACAATCTGCTCATATCCAACCAAGGTCCCTGGATGCCCTGCATCCCCTATGCAGGAATGATGATCTTGCATATGGAGAGAGGACCTCAGGGCCTTGGGCTCTTCGGCCAGCCACTGGGTCACATGAAAGCCTCCTCTGTCCCACCCTGTATGAGTGTCAATCTTGAGTTTAAAAGAGAAGAAAATCACAGCTCTCACATTTGGCTGTATTGAAATTTATGGGGCAGGGTGGTTTCCCGGCTGCCGCTCCTGCCGGGCACTGCTCAGATGATGTATGACTGGGACGTGTCACCAGTGTAGCCAGACTCTGATGATCCATTGCAGCAACAAGTCATTTGTCATACATCACTGCCCCAGCAGCGGCCCCCACCCGGCCCCTCCCGGCAGTCCAGCAGGGAGTCTTGGCTAGGAACAAGCCCCGTGTTCCTGCCGCACTCCCCCAGGAGCCGCAGCCACCGGGCTCACCGTTAGTGGCAGGAAAGAAAAATAGCTCGGACTAGCAGAGGCTATTCGGGTGTATAAAGATGTCTAACGGGAAAAGGTTCATGGATGCCGATGCCATAAGCTACTAGCTAATGATAGTGATTGGAAGGTGCGATGCTTCTCGAATGCCATGCTAATAGAAACACTAGTGAATAGTGATGTGGCACTCCTTCCCTGACAGCCGTTCATCGCAAGGCTACGGGCATTAATTACAGTAACCTTCTCACAGTCCTGTTCGGGAGAGGGTACTATTCTCACCTGTTTTACAGAGGAGGAAGTTGGGCTCAGTTTGCTCACTGTCACCCCGCTAAGAAAGCAGACGAGAATCATGTTAGAGAGCAGGATTGAGGAATGTCCGACCTGCAGGCTGTATAAGACCCACAAAATCATTTGGCCTGGTGCTGCCAAGGCATTAGGGGTGAGTTAATTAAATGTTCGACCAAATATAGCAGGCTAATCTTTAAGTTGATGATTTTGTATGGCTCAGGAATGATGTTATAGATATCCACATGGCTCTTGGCAGAAAAAAGGTTCCCCACTCCTGCTGTAGAGAAGGCAGCCTGGGACTGACAGCTTGGCTCTCACCACTATGTCATTCTGTATGCACTTTCATTTATGATCGTAGGGGCTCTTTATATAGGCTTTTCTTGAACCCTGTCTCCCAGGACCAAAGAAACAGACCCAGTGCAGGCATTTCATTCACCTGTTATAATTTACTTATTACTGATACCTATTATCAACAAGGATGCAGAAGAATAGTCCTTTTTGCACTACATCCTGATTGACAGTATTGGATAATACAGCACAGTATAAAAGGCACACCCATGAGTGCACACTGGTACAAACAGATCCTCTAATGAATGAATAACTGCACACTAGCCAACTCTTCTATGCATTATGTTGATAGAAGATACCCTTGATATGACAGGATGCAAATGGTTCTTTGTTTCTGTGACCCCCCTGCCCCAAACCTATGACCCCAGTCTAAAAAAATACAGAGAAAATAAGCAAGCAAACAAACAAAACCTACACAACTTTAGCCAAATACCAGTTGAGGGGCATTCTACCACCTGCTGACCTGCGCTACTCAAATGCTTAAGATTACGGAAATCTGGGAAGACCAAGAGGAGCCTACAGAGTCATGACAAATAGCCCTGGCCAGGTATCTCAGTTGGTTAGAGCATCGTCCTGATATACCAAGGTTTTGGATTCAGTCCCCAGTCAGGGCACATTCAAGGATCAACCAATGACTACATAAATGAGTAGAACAACAAGTCAATGTTTCTCTCTCTCTCTCTCTCTCTCTCTCTCTCTCTCTCTCTCTCAAAGAAAAAGTCATGACAACTGAAAGTATGGAGCATAGAATATTGGGTGGAATCCTGGAATAGAAAGGACATTAGTAAAAAGTGAAGAAATATGAATAAAGTTTGGACTTTACTTTTAATTATAATCTATTGCTATTGGTTCATTAGTGTGACAAATACAAAATACCAATGCAAGATGTTAATAAAAGGCGAAACAGTATGTGGGCTATAAGGGAACTCTGTGCTAGCCCCACAATTTTTCTGGAAATCTAACAGTATTCTAAATTAAAAGGTTATTAAAAATGGATTAGCATTTCTCACATTTATTGGCAATAAATCTGTTAACAAGTTATTTTGCAAAGCACAAAACACACAAGAAGAAAGCCCTTGAGTGCTTGGTTTGACAGGTATTTAAACAAAACAAAACAAAACAAAAAACCTTTCAGCTTAAAACAATGTACATGTTAAAGGAACAACTGAAAAAATTAACTTTTTTTAAAAGGGCAGAATAAGTAAAATAAAGTCAACTCAGCCTGTTTACCAAGATAGTCTATTATGGAATTAAATTCTGAGAAAAAGGACACTTTCCAAAAAGCAGAGAAGATGTTTTCCTCCAAAAGGTTCAATTGTGAAACTTACTGCTGACTAATTAACGGGATTTAATCACTAGAGCAGTTGGGTGTTTGGCTCATGCAGAGAATCCAATTATGAATGGGTGAATGAGTACTATGCGCTGTTCAGAGAAACTATTTGGAAGACACTATAAGCAGGCGGGATTTTCACTTCACTTTTGAACATCAGTAATGAATAAAGACCAATCTGACAAATTATATTCTGAATATCCAGAAATCCTTCTGGAAGTTTCTCCTGGGGATTTTCTGTGTATTACATTATACATGTTGGTGTGCTTGACTCTTTAGGGAAAAGGTTAGAATGTTATGTCAGGACAGAATTAGCCCCCATATCTTCATATGTTTCCAATATTTTAGAAATGCTGCGGGTAGCATGGTTCACATCATTCCATTTGTTCTGTGCTGGGCCCATGACAACCTCATTGGGCAACCAGATTCCTCAGTGAACAATCTCCCCTCAGGTAGATCAGCTCTGCATGTGAAAACTATTTAAAATGGGTCAAGGCCATGTCCTCCACTAGACCCACTGCTGCTTTTACCTGCTTTGCATGCCACTGTCTGGTGGAAGAATGACAAGTTAGCCCTGGATGTCCTCGGGCAGGGCAGGCCTTTTCTGAAGGGAAGACGAGTGGATTCTTAATATCTGGGCTGTGATGGCCTCCAAAGGCCCACATTCCTCCTGCATATTCCCCCAGGCCAATAAGGTGCCAGCAATCAATAAATTGGCTCTCCACCCGCCTTTGACAGAGGAAACACCAGGCTGACACTAGCCAGTCGGGGATCAGCTGTTTCCCTGCCTTTGATCTCAGGGGCTAAGGCTGTCCAGACTCCCCAGGCATCTGCTTCAGCTTAGATACAGGCCACCTTGTCATGCTGATCGCCTCCCCATGGCCTATTGTGGCCATTGTGTTTGAAGAGATCACCTGCCAGAGGGACTGCCTGCAGCCCCTCCAGGACTGCGGGAAGCCCATTTGATGCGGGCAGATGATAATAAGAGTCTAATTGAGTGATTAACTACCTCCACTGACTCTGAGGTTTTAATGACGCCTCTTCCAGGAAGGTCTCAGTTTCCCAGCAGGAACCCCGATGTGTAACCACAGGGCCCTGATATTTGCAATTAGAAGCCTTTCCTTGAACCAGCAGGAATTTAACAAATGGACTTGGTTAATCACAGCTAGATGGCTCTCCTGTCTGATTTTGTTGTGAAAAACATTCATAAAGTCAAGCCCATGATAGAATTCGAAATACAGGCCATTTCAGGTCCACAGTCCCATCCCTAAGATGGAAACTGTGCCTGGAAGATGAAGGCACCTGAACCAAACTGTCTGATGACCAAGGTCAGCTTTCGTAGAATAAACATCCCTTAAAGATAAGACCCGGTTTTTTAAGAGCTGCCATGCAATAGGATCCCTCTGGGCAATGAGAGTCCACCAAGATATACTGTCTTTAATTAACTGGGTCTGAAGAGCCTATTAATGCAACATTAAAAGGAACCAGACTCAGCGGGTTCTCACAGTGGGAAAGGCATCCAGGACTTTCCATTTACAAGGTCTTATTACAAAGGTGCCCCGCTGTTCTGGTCCACGCTCTTTCTGCCTGGGAGCACTTTAATGACCTGCTTTGGAGCAGAAAAATGGTTGGAGAGAAAATGTGCAGGGTTACGTGTTAGTGATCAAATACCCAATGGAATTTACAATGGTAACCAGACACTTCCTTTTCATATCGGAGTAGAACGGACAATGCCATCAATACAGTTGATTAAAAAAACCTAACTGAACAAAAAACTGTCCTCTGCGATTGTTTGTTGATAATATGAAGTTGATACTGAATGCGCTATCCACACAAATGGTCTGAGTAAGGAGAACCATGGAAAAGAAAGAGAAGGAAGAGAAGAGAAAGGAAGAGAGAAAAAATTGCATAAGGAGAAGAAGATGGCTTTTGAATGGAAATCTCTTAATAAGTTAGGCTTCGTTTATTCAATACCATTTAAGAAATAGTTATAATTATCTACCGTGTCCCAGGCGTGGGGAAACAGCTGTCCCAAAGCACTATGGAGCAAGTAAGGAATTCCCTCACTTTTCTTTTCCTTCCTTTATTCACTTAGGAAACTTGAAAATGGCCATAACTTGATAGCTATTATTGTACTTTGTTGGTAATATTTTAATGATCTTTATTTCCCTATGATGCAAAAGGCCTGCAAAATCATTGGTGAATGAGCCAGTAAATGAACATTCACTGAAAGATCCCTAACCCAGTCAATGTAGTTCTCATTGAAAACACATTCATAAAATAAATGCTGGTGGTGCAACACGATAAAAAAAATAGTAGGAATTTGAAGACAGTGTTAAGGAACCAGGAAAGAGGGGCTTAGTGACTCCCTAATTGAAGTAAGAACTGAGCATGTGAATTTCACTTGATCTTAGCCAAAAGGCGGAGAAGTGATGAGCATGTGAATTTCAACTGAATGTGCTGAGTTAGGTCTTTATTAGAGAAAATTCTGAATCTGAGATGAACTTTGGGCACCATTCTGTTAAAATACAGATTCTAAAATGTGTAAAGTTTGCATTTTATAGACCCGGGAACTAGCATAAAATAAACAGCATAAAGAAGAATTTCAGAATCTTACATTCATAGTCCTCAAATTTCAATTATCCCTTAGAGCTCCATCTTATCTTGGAATAATATATTAGAATCAGGCAGGCAAGTGGGCGAAGTGGCTATTTACACTTTGATATTAAAGGAAGCACTGTGACATTTTAAGTCTACATTCTTATCTAGTCTACACCTTTCATCACTAGAATTATTCTTTCTTCCAGTAAAAGTGAAAATGCTGTCTCAAGCAGGTGGCTGCCACCATCCAAACAACTCTGAGATTTCCTCTAGTCCTGTCCCAAACCAGAGTCTCATTTCTCAGATAACCTTTTCTGATTTTTGAATATCCTATCCAGTAGAGATAGTTCTAGAATCAGAGGAGTTAGACCACTGCCTTGGACCCTAAGTGTCAAGCTTTTCTCTAGTCAAGGGTGGGGAATGTCCGGACTGAGGGCCATATAAGGCCCGCAAAATCATTTAGTCTGGCCCTGCCAAGCTATGGCGTTAGGGGTGGGTTAAGTAAACTTTTGACCAAATATAGCAGGCTAATTTTCAGGATGATAATTTTGTAAGGCCTGAAAATGAGGTTATAAATATCCAAATGGCTCTTGGCAGAATATAAGGTTCCCCACCCTGCAGATGAATGGCCTCTGGCTAGCTCACTAAAAACTTCCGCCAGCCTTAACTCAAGAATTACATGCATTCAAAGATGGTTTATATTCATATCATATTTTAACAATGTTTAAGGGTAGATATAGTATATTGGGATATCAAATTTACTGAGTTCATTGTCAGAACTTTATGTGAAATAAGTAGAAAGGATTACATATCATGTAAAATAGAAAATATGGAGAAAGACTGTTTCTCTACAACAGTGTTTCCCAAAGTGTGGTACGCATACCCCCAGGGGTACGGGAAGAGTTTGGTGGGGGTACCTGTTGCACCAGAGTTTGGTGGGAATATGCACTGCACCGTGCTTAGCTGCGCCTAATTTTATGTTCTCATGAGTACGAGGGATACTCAGCATTACGAAAATTATAGAAGGGGTACACATATGTCAAAAGTTTGGGAAACACTGCTCTACATGAACAGTTACTGAAACCTTCTTGCTTAGAGAGTGATGCTGGCCCCTTGAGAATTCAACCCCTGAGAACAGAGCGAAGCTCTGGCCACCTGGTTGATCACTCCTATGTCCTATGAATAGCAAAACTCTAACTGAATTTTAGCAGGTAACAAAGCAGCATCATATAGCAAGTGATGACAGTAACTCAATACCTTTATAAGTCCTGATTGTCCCATGGAAAAAGAACACCTTCCAGTGGGAAAGTTGATGAGGGCATATAAGTTCACTCAGGTGACACAACAAGGTCAACATTGAAGACTTTGGAAAAATGCAAAATGATCATACAGCACTTTTGTTTAAGGTCTCATTCGGGCTGGCTCTAAGAGGGAACACTGACTAGCAGGTTGGCTTTTACCAGGTGAGGGCAACAAGAAATACTGGATTCCAGATAATTATTTTGTTGCAGAAAATATTCCTAAACTTGTTTGCTTTTCCTTGAATCTTTTGAAGAGCACTTGTACTTCTATCCTGGGGTTTCTTATTGGTGACTTGGAAGTGCCCAATAATACAACTTACAAACAAACTCACAGAGGGTTTCTGTTACTTATACATGGTCTGTAGTCCTTTGGGGTTTTCAGATGATAAGACTTGACATCTCTCTAGGTTTCCCTAAGCAGAATGAAGCTGAATAAACATTAAGTTACTGGAATCAATACACACATTTGTCATTTATAAAATGTTACTTTTAAGAAGCACCCTTCTAGTCAAGTTTTGCATGTGAAAAAATGTATCCTGCAATAAGAATAGGTTCTAGCAGGTCCATTAACATAGTGGACATCCATCCAGGCAGCAACATCCCTTATCTCTCAACGAAGCCTTGTCAGAATCCTCAAGCAAAAGAAACTCCTATTTTATCCTGAACAATCTTGGGACTCATACTCTAGCATGAACCTACAACAATGTTATCAAAATAATTTCAAATTACTAGAACACATACTTTCTCTTTTAGAAGTACTTCTTGGAGAAATGTATTTAGCAAATAGTATGCACATGCATAAACACACACATTGGGCCGGGGGGTCGCCATCATGGGATATCACAGAGACAGCTTTCCAGTGATCTGTGGTGGGTGATCTGTGGTGGGAATTAAGAGGATATGATGCCCCCATACACAAAAAAACAAGCATGTTTTTAAGAGATTGAAGATATAGAATACCCATTTTCCTACCATGAAGGAAGGCAGATTGGACAGGTTAGTTCAGTAGAAACATCACTAGTCATAACTTTTTGGTAAAAATCATGGATTGGTACAACCTTGAAAGAGAAAGGAAAGACCTTGTACAGTAAGAGTACAGATGGGGGCCTGGCCAGTGGTTGAGTATTGACCTATGAACCTGGAGGTTCGATTGGGTCAGGGCCACATGCCTAGATTGCGGTCTTGAACTCCAGTAGGGGGCCTGCAGGAGGCAGACAATTGATTAATGATTCTCTCTCATCATCTATGTTTCTACCTCTCCCTCTCCCTTCCTCTTTCTGAAATATATATATATATATATATATATATATATATATATATATATATATATAAAAGTACAGAAAGGACATTGGATATTTCATTTTATAAATGGCGAAATGAAAGCTCATGTTGAGAATGGGACTTGTCTATGCTCAGAGTGATTTGGTGAGCTAGCTGAAATGAGAGACCAAATTTATTTGATATATTATCCTGTTGTTCTGTTTTTCATTGTGGCACCTTGACTTCTACTTAATGTGAAGTTTTTTTTTCTTTTTTGGAGGGTGAGGGGGTTAATAGCATTTCTCTTGGAGGAAAGAAGCTCAAGTCCACCAGCAAGGTTGCCACTGATCTTGGTGAGGTCCGATGGAATATGGTGGAATGTGGTTTGCTTTATTTGGCCGGGAGCATGTCTCTGTAACCTGAGGATTCATTAGTTTGAAATGCTGGCCTTTTGCCTCTTTCCAAGGCCATTTTCGATGCAAATTGTACCCCAGACATCATTTTTAAGTGACAGGAAAATCTCTGGAGATAACAAGAATCAGTCTGTTAAATTTATGGGCCCTTTGCATTTTCTAATCCTTCTTGATAAATAACTCAGTTTCCAGCCAGGGTTTGAACCTAGGAGTTGATAAAGCATCAGTTTAAGCTGCTGACTACTAAATCAAGGTAAGCAATGGCTTAATCGGTCCTCCTCCTCCTTCGGCTACCTTCCCACAGAATCCCATTAGACTTCCACGGAGCCAGGTCAACAAGAGACAGACATCCGACTGCCATTTGTAGTCATGAGACAGCATGAGAAGGGAATGTAGACCAGCAAAAGGACTCAGTTCTCTGGTTGAAGGCATTGAGATTCTGCAAAGCGAGATGGAAAACCTTGACTTAGAGCTTGTGAAGTTCGGGGAGGGGCTGTGAGTGTGAGGGGACCATCATGAGAAAATGGAGAGGAGATAAGTTATGGGAGAAGTCTAACAAGGTGGGTCTTTTGTAGAGAAGACGCCTTGGATTATACTGTGTATGCATCTGCCTTCTTAAGCCCATAACAGGAATTCAGACCTCAGCTCAGAATACATAGATTAGAAAAGCAGCATGTAACCATGCTTTTAGAGGGTCAGATCAGAATCTTAGCTTTAATTTTCCTTTCCAGGGCTTGATGATGGAAACTCCCCAAAGGCCCACCTTCTGGAAAATTGAGACAGGTTTCTACTTTAATGAACATGTCATTTTAAGGGTAGGTTGATATAATATACAGCGAAATCACTCTTGCCACTGACTGTTACCCAGCATGATAGCCTGCCATATTAAAATTTTATTGCTTCTAGAAGGTACATAATGAGCAAGGTGCTTAGTGTCTCTCCTTTCTCCCCTCAACCTTTTCTATGATCTGAAGAATCAAATTTGTCAGTCCATAAACCATCAGTATTTTAGTAAGAGGACAAAACCACTTTCTCTTACTAGTTTTAGGATCTCCATGGAAGTCAAAAGTATTCTCAGGCACAAATGTGAGATTCTGCTAGAAGAGTAACAGATGAAGTGGCATTGATAACCATCACCTGGACCAAAATGGAGCATCCTCAAAGCTGTATCAATTACCAAAACTGAATGCACCAGGAGCCATTCTAGAATTGTAAATACTTTTTTTTTTTTTTTTCACCAGTAAGAACGTAACATTTCAGTTTAGGTTGCATCAGGGTTTCCCTAAATGGGTGGACTTGCAAAAACAAAACTTCTTTTTCATCTTTTTTGGGAATGTACTTTAAGTAGGTACAAAGAAGTTTGTGGCCAGATGGGAGTTGGTTTAATAAACCAAAACCCTGCTCTAAAACCCAGGCTTCTATTTTTAGTAGATTTTAAATAAATTACTGAATAAACAAATATTTACTTTTAGTCAATGCTGCAGGGGGTGGAGGGTGATAGCTTTTTCTAGTAATAACTTCTGGATTTTCATGGGGACACTTAGATCTACACTGCTTCACTTCAAGCTCAAGGAAAACTGCTATGACTATAGCTATCAACCAGCTTCCCTGAGGTTTTCAAAGTATTTTCTTCCCAATGATGTTCCAAATCTCAATTTAGAGAGTAAATGATCCAGTCCTTCCTTTTGATGGCAAAAGGGAAACATTCCGTATAAAAGAATGAAAATTAGACATACTCAGGCACTCAGAGGAAAAATGTTTTTCCCAGTAACAGTAAACAATGATCATTAGTCTTCATAACAATATTGTAACTTTCATGTTTTATTGATAGCATGTCCTTTGGGATTAGAATAACAATAGCACTCTTCCTGGAAGAGAAATAATCCTATATATCCCATAGCTAATTTAACAACAACAAAACCACAAGAAACAAACAAACTCAAGGTAAAAAGCAGCCCATCGTTTGGTTTCTCATTTATAGAAGTCTGCATGTTTTTTAGTTTATGGTTCTCCTATAACAAATGTCACAGAAACAGATCTTGAAGGAGAAAATAACATTAGTAGTGACATGACAATTCAGTTTATTCTAGTTTATGTCTTACCTCCAAGGATTGAAATTCTGTGATGACTAGCTGGGTAGTCAGGGAGCATTCATTTATCTTCTATCTATCTATCTATCTATCTATCTATCTATCTACTCTATCTACCTATCACCTCTTTATTTTTCTTTATTTTTTTGATCTATAATTAGAATTTTTTTTTTTGATCTTCAGGAAAACCCATTGACTGCATATTTTTGTGTATATACTGCCAATAAGGAAACTTGTTTTGTGTTACATGCTTAAATAAACTAATCTAGAGGGAATTAGTTTAATGAAGATCTGTTTATGATCATTTAAGCATTTCACACTTTCTTAAACTTATTATTTATGCTGATTAGACAATCAACAAAGTTTATTAGAAAACATTCTGTAACAGATTAGCACTGTATTCTCTAGGTTTAAAAGTATGAACTGTATATTATTGACTTCAGAGGGTTATTATGAGAAAGAGAGAGAGGGGAAGGGGAGGCACTCATTTTTCGTGGAGTGGATAGCCATTGGTTCATCTATGACTAACATTTCTTCCCAGTCTCCAAACTTCCTTCTGCTCCAAAATTTCACCAGGTCTTATCTTTCCATTTCTAACTAACTCTGTGGTCAGGATGTTTTTTCCTGAGAAATTTTGAGGAGGAAACAGATATTAATACCTAAGACCAACAACAACCCTTTTACAAATTAAAGGTTTATCATAGCAATCCATCAACAGAGAGAAGACTGTGAGAACACACAGAAATGGAATATTCAGAGCAAAGGCTAGGAGCAAGCACTCTGGAAAAGTCTAGAATATTGAGTTTTGATAGGAAGCAGCAACTCAGCTAGAAATCCAGAATGAGGGCGCCAGGACTAACGGGAAGGTTTATACATTTCTCAACACTTTGAAGTAGGATGCCCTGGAGGCAAGCGTGGCCTCACCCAGGATTTTGCCATTGCTAACTCCGTCAGAAATTCACGAGAAGAAAAGTGAAGTTGACGAAATGCTTTCGGAACAACCTGGCTCATAGATTTTGAAATAGCAGATTCATGTGCCACCTTTTAGTCATTTCTGGCTTTTAAGCTTCTGGGCAAATATGAATAATCACATAGAGTCCACAAAGTCATAAATGTTCCGGAGGACTAGCTAGTAATTGTGGTTGGTCTTCTATGCCATGTCTGCTACCCGGTGGCCTCACCTGAGGGTGGGTCCTGAGCCACCTCCCTCTGGACATCCCCACCCAGGGGCTGTGCCTGCTGCCAAGCAGGTCATGGCTCTGGGGTGCCTGGGATAACAAGAATCAATTCCTGCTCCAGAGACACTCTTGGCTGGTCTGGCCACCAAGTGACATGGGAGTTTCTTGGTATCTTGTCCCCTCTTCATGTTCTCTTCTTCATGGAATGCTTCTGTGTATATCCCAGAGGCAAAGTGTGGGACACAGTAAATTTTTTTTTTGTAGTTTTCTGTTTGTTTTATTTTGTTTTGATGAAATATTTGCAGTACAAAGTTGAATCATGCCGTGGAGAGTACCAGATGCTGTGATAAAATTTTCATGAGGAACACAAATCCTTGGTCTTGAGTCCTAGATATGCCCATGTATTCCCTAAAAACCTACATGTACAAATCTCTGCCCCTGGAGATCTATGTAAGGTTGGGCAATTTCAAGACCAAGAAAAGCACAGGACTGCCTGCATGTTTTGTAACTTCTGCCCTCATAATCTCTTTTTCTTGAGCTCACTTTTATATATCCAAACACGTCAAGAAACTCAACAGAGCAAGACTTTCCACTTAGGAATATCTAACCTAGCAAGAAGACAGTGTTGTTGTAATTAAGCATTTGCTTCTCTTCAGACTTAATAGAGCAAAAGTCCTGCCACTTACCAATATTCACTTGGCTAAGAGAGTTATAGCTTCAATGTTTGAATTTCCTAATTATACCAAGGGTACTATTCATTGATACTCTTTCCCAAGGTCATTAACATGTTGAAGGGGATGAAAAATACGTCTTTTGCCTCCTCTGGTCTTTCACACACCGGCTTTACTCAATCTAAAGATGGGAGGTGCTATGGTCTGAATGTCTGTGTCCTGCCTGGAATCCAGATATGGAAATCTTAACCCCCAATGTGAAGGCAATAGGAGGTGGGGGTGTTGGGAGGTAATTAGGTCACAGGGGTGGAGTCCTCATGACGATATTAGTGCCTTATAAAAGAGAGGCCAGAGGAAGTTAGTCAGTCCCTTCCTCCAGGTGAGGACACAGGGGAAAAACCTTTCTCTATTAAGCAGAAAAAAGCTTTCACCAGTGAATCCTCTGGTGACTTGATCTTGGACTTCCAGCCTCCAGAACTGTGAGAAAAAAAATTTCAGCTTTCTACAAGCCACCCAGTATGGCATTTTTTTGTTGTTGTTGTTATAACAGATTGTATTGACTAAGACAAGAAGGTAGGTGGGTACTTACTACTTTTAAAGGAAGAATTTTTGTTTCTTTATTTGTGATCTCATCATAAATTTCTGCTCAAAGAACAGTATTTTTAAACATTTTATAATTTTTATATTGCTCAAAGCACCTCACTTAACACAGTGTCTTATACATTTTTTTGTTGATAAATAAAAAGATGGGTGTATCTATTAAAAGAAGATCACAGTGTACCTTAAACTCAGAGAGAAAGGTGGCAAAGAGCTATGTAGGTAAGTGTCCACTGCGACAGAATGAAGGCGGTGGTTAGATGCAGCCAACTTCCAAACTCTTCCTTTCATTGTCTATTGAGTGTATTCAAGTTTTGTTCTTTGTTAGTAAGACTCCCAGAACCCTAGATTTATCCTTATGAGTAATGTCTTCATTGGGCATGTCTTCTCTCATCACAGAAAGTAATGCAGTCACGTGCTTCACAAAGCAATGGGACTCAGAGGAATGCCTGGATTGGCATTCAGAATTAACACACTGACTCAGAGATAACCAAGCTGATGGGGGTTGCACAGGCACAGTTGCAGTGCCATCATGGAAAATACCTGGCACCTGGCTACCATCTCTTCCCATTGACTCTGCTCAAAAACGTGGGGCAGCACTGAAGCAACTTGAATGATTTCTAAATATATCTCACTAAATAAACCCTGGTGCAGATATTTGAGAACAATTTTGTCAGGAAATGTACAGCCCGTGTTACACTTCAAGGGAAAGTGTTTTTCCAAAGGGTTAACACAGATGAGTCATCTCGCACTCAAATGCCAGTTCTCTGGAGGCGGGATTCCTGTAAACAGCCAGACACTTTGAACTTATGGTTTTCACTTTATGTCATATTCCAACCACTAAACCAACACGGCACGGCGGAGTTCTCCTCTGCTAAACCAAACACACCCACCTCATGGAAACTTACTTTGGAAAAAGGGGGAGAAGGATCTTCCTAGAGAAAACGCACGTTCATCTCCTAGACAGGGACGGATCTTTTGCTGCAAATAGGATAAGGCCACCCCCAACTCACAGACTGGAGATCAGGGCACCTAGTCCCAGAGGTACAGGGAGTTGCTTTGCAAATATAACGTGTACCTGTTAAGACTCAGATGACTCTTCCAAGAGGGACCTGCTTTGGAGATCTGACAACCTTTCAACTTGGCTTAAAAAAATAAAATAAAATGACTGCCTTAAAGATTTCAAAGCTCCTCAGGTTTTTTGTTCACCTTATAGATATACCTTTAATTTAAATTATTTCATCCACCTCTCCCACTTGCCTGTATGCTGCTTGAAGATGAGAGTATTCCCTTACTAGTTTTAAGTGTTAGCTTCAAAGTACTCCTGTCACACAGTAAACACTCCACAAGTGTTTGTTGAATGAATGAATGAATGTCTTTTCGTTGTTTCAATGTGTTCCATTTAACACAGCAACTATGAGAATGGTAATTGGTTTTATATTTGAGGACAGTGCATTGTGAATTTAAGAGTCCCCCTTAAACTGGTGCAATTGGTGTTTGTAAAGTGAATAGGTCATAATACAGATGTTCCAGGAAATGATCCCTAACCTATTCATGACCAGGTATGTCATCATGGGCCCCAAAACTTAGTATTTATGCATCAATGGATGCATGAATACAAAGATGTGGAATATATACAACAGAACAGTACTCAGTCATAATAAAAAAGAGAACTCTGCCTTTTGCGACAACTTAACTGGACCTTGAGGACTTTATGCTAGGTGAGGTAAGTCAGACAGAGAAAGACAAATACTGTACAATATCACTTATACACTGAGTGTCCAGATTATTATGAACTCTGAACTCATAATAATCTGGCCACTCAGTGTATATTCTATGTAATAAAACGCTAACATGCAAATTGTCCCCTCAACTAGGAGTTCAACCAGCAGGCAGGCCAGCCAACCACTCATGTCCCCTCCCCCTGGCCAGGCTGGCCGGACCCCACCCATGCACGAATTCATGCACCTGGCCTCTAAAAAAAAAAATGTATATCACACAAACTGAATGGCCAGATTATTATGCATTCAACGATCATAATAATCTGGCCACTCAGTGTACATGGAGTCTTTTAAAAAAAGTGAACTCAGAAAAACAGAGTAGAGTGATGATTACCGGGGGACAATGTAGAATTTAGGACAATACATATGAATGCTGGTCTCAGGGTGTCGTTGATGGTGTGGGCCATGTGTGGGATGCTTTTGCCAAAACTTGTTGAACCTCAGAACTGTGTATTTCAGCATAAGTAAACATAACTCAGTTAAAAATGTAAAAGAACTTATTTTAACTAACCGCCCCCTCATATAATCAGAGGGAGATATTTTTATGAAGAACTTTAGATCACTTCTATTGTACATATCACTTCCATAAATCATTCGCAAATCTCTACTCATAAATGTTTACTTTCAACACACATTACTAGTGGTTAAAACACATTAGGGACATGGCAATGAGAAGCAGTAAATCTTGATAATTCAATCTTTAAAATCCCTGCCTGTCTCTTTTCATCTCTCCTCTCTTCTAGCTTGACTGAAGGTCTGAACATTTAAAGTAACCGCCTTAATTCATCACTTGGAACATCTAGATAAAACCACTGTCCATGCAAATAAAATGCCATCTCAATGGTACCCAGGGTTTTCCTCCACTTGTGGCAGGGATTAAATCCTACACTGTATTCCAATGTTCCCAGCCACTCATCCCAGGCCAAATATTACTTCAGATGTTAACACTGTCTCCTCAGGATATGAAAAATTTCCATATTTACCAAACCACGTTCACGGAGGAGGTTTGCTGTGCAGTCCTGAAGGACAGGGACAGGGCTCAGATGACTGACACTCAAATCCTGAGAACAGAAAAGAGTTCTGAAGGCAGAACCCCACTTTATTAAACGCCTCTAGGGCACTTGTTCTGAGTAAAGTCATCCTCTTCCTTTAATCCTACCACCATTCCCAACAACCGCAGGTGAGATTATTAGGGTACAGTGTGGGTGGGGCTGTGGTGAGCTGAGACAATAGGTTGGCAAGGCTGATGGACTCCACTCCAAGGAGTTCGGAGTTCATGCCCGTTCATCGCACACCTGTGGGTTCTGGAAAGATCGCATGATCTACAGCATAGAAAACAAGAGGGACCTAAAAGGAAGGCCAGGAGGAAAAGAGAAGTCTATGGATATTCAAGAAAAGCTTCTACCTGAACCAGAGCAGAAACAAAGATACAGGCAAGGGAGGGAAATTAGAGCATCAAACAGACATGATTAACTGAAGGGTGAGGGTGATCCAGATAAGGGGATGAGGGAAGGACTAACGGTGACTCTTGGATTTCTATTTTGAAAACAAGATCCTATGACTTATTGAGACAGGGAGGTGGGAGATGCCATGCATGTTGCCTTGGGAGACCCACCGTGATGTGCTCTGAACATGTGCTCAGTGGGAGGTGTCTGTCAAATGCCAAGATGTTGGCTGAGTACAGGGCTCTGCAGTGCCGGCAACCAAACTGCTCTCAGGAGGACACTGGGAAGTGGTTGGTATTTAGCAGATGAATGGGCAAATGTTGTCCGTGGAAAAGACTGAGAATGACCAGGGAAGTATTGAAAAAGATCGCATGGGAGAATGTCAGAGACTCAGGAGATGGCGGAGTTTGAAGACGGGAGGAGTCGAGAGTGTCACATCATGTAGATAAGTCATATTGCCACAGACCTGAAAAACGTCCATGTGAGTTTTGGCAAAAGGCAACTTCAGAATTTTGTGAGAACCTTTATGTGGAGGTTCTAGGGTAAAGGTGGAGAATGGGATGGGATGTAAGTGGGTCAATAGATGACTGGAGGTGGAGAGTGAATAATCATTCTAAGCATTTTGTTGTGGAAGAAAAGAGAACTACGGTGACAGATGGGAGTAACGTGGACATAATTTCTCTCCCTTTGTGTCCCAATGTTAATGAGCCATTTAGATCGTTTTATGTTTAGAAGGAAGTGGGAGGTGGGAGCATTTGTTTCAAGACTGAGGAGAAATACCAAAAAGAGATCTAAGAAGAGAAATGCCACAGAACCCCACCAGGCAAAGTACATCTGGACAGAAGGGGACCCTGCTTTCTTAGGGGATGGGGGACAAATGGAAAGACAGATAATGAAACTGTTCTTTTATTTCCTCTCGAAATCCCAAACAGTGAAGAAATACAATTCCACTGACCAATAATTGATGATTCCCTGTCGAAGTGTCTCCGTCCGGCAGGAAGAGCCTGTGATTTAAGGTGGGGAATCTGCCTCCCTGCCTGCTCAGGGACCATTAGCTGGGGAACAAATAGGCTTGCTGAGAGGGGTAGAGAGAGAGGGACAAATGGACTTTCCCTGGGTCCAATCTCACTGTAGTTGTATTCTCTATGGACGAGAACAGATGTTCTCTTTTTCATCGAGAAAGCACCATGCTTCCTCCTCGACTTCATTTTAAACAGGAGGTTTCCAGAGAGGCCACCCACAGCTCTGAGTGTTCCCACTGAGAGGAAAAATAAATGCCAAACCCATGTGAATGGAGCAAGGAGCAGCTGAAACACACACAGACACACACACACACACACACACACACACACACACACACAAAAAAAAAAAAAAAAAAAAAAAAAACCTAAAAAATTCCAAATCTACAGCCAGACTTGCTTAACTGGATTAGAGGCAAAGATTGAGTTTACCAAGCTTCTTTTATGTTGAAACCAGATTAGTTCATTGCCACTGATAACAAGCAACTTAAATCACAGTGATAGTCCAACTAACTATGCCTAGAAAGCCTGGGGGTTCTTAGAAAGCACAGCATGTGTGTTTGTGTGTTTCTTTGTTTTGTATTCCTAGGAATTCATAGGATCATGGGGATGGGATAGAAAGAACCCAGGTTTAAGACACTCAAAAACTGTGAGTATTAACAGCGCTGACCAAGGATTTTTGTCAGAGTAAAGTAATGAAGATGGGATGTCTCTGCAGTTTGGGGAAATAAACACACCTAGGTAAGAAAACCAGCCACTCACTTCACCAAGCACAGCTTTGTGTGACTCTGGGAAAATTATTTAACCTGACTATGCATCATTTTTTGGGCCATAAAATACTGGGTCTAACAAGCACATTCTGTATAGGGTTAAATAAATATTTGTTCTGTAACATATATTATTATATGTAATAATATTTATTATTATACATATTTTATGCCAGGCTTACACATTCATTAGTATATATTTTAATCCATCCAGATCCTGCCAGGAAACAGAATTCACAGAATGGTTCAAATGCAGACCTTTTTTAAAATGTATTTTTATTGATTTCAGAGAGGGTGACAGAAACATCAATGATGAGAGAAAATCGTTGACCAGCTGCCTCCTGCATGCCCCATACTTGAGATTGAGCCCACATCCGGCATGTGCCTTGGCCCATTCAGAATCGAACCGTGACCTGCTGGTTCAAAGGTCAACAGACTCTTGATCACTAAGTCACGCCAGCCAGGCTCAAATGAAGGAATTACCTACAGAGATGAAGGTGGGATGAGGGCACACAAAAGGAGAGGGGGTGCGGGCAACCATGAGAAGCCAATGCTACCTAAAAAGCCACAGAGAAAACAGTGTTAGGTAAGCCCTGAAAAGGGGATCCCCTCGTAAGGTTGCTGGTCAGGAAGCCATTGAGTCCCTGCCAGAGATCCCATTTATATGAAGAACCAAAGCAGGAGAAGAAACTTCGGATCTTATTTCCTTCCACTCCAAATCCCGTTTTGATGCCTGCCATTGGCCAAAGCCAACGGAGGGAATAGTGATAACTTCCTGTGATGTCAAAATCACAGAGCATAGAGGAAGACAAAGAGGCAGAGAGATGGGATCTGGACCAAAATAACTTTAGGTGGAAGTCTATTTTCCAGATAGTTCCTCTATATAGTAAAAGCTTAATAAATATTACCTAAAATTATTATCACTACCGAACTGATTGTATAGATGAAGAAAAGGATGATAGTGATTGCATATTATAGAAAAACAAAAAGATGGGAAGTGTGAGGTATGCAGGTATTTATGTTTTCCTTTATTTTTTTTCAGATAAAATATTTAAGTGTGCCCAGTTGGTGTGATTCAGTGGCTGAGTGTCCACTCGTGAACTAGGAGCTCACAGTTAATTCCCAGTCAGGTCACTTGCCTAGATTTTGAGCTTGATCCCTAGTAGGGGTCCTGCAGGAGGCAGCCTATCAAGGATTCTCTCTCATCACTGACATTTCTATTTCTCTCTCCCTCTCCCTTCCTCTCTCTCTGAAATCAATAAAAAAAAATTTTAAGAGTTAAGTGTGAGGCATATTAAGGATTATATAAAATTGAAAGAGGAGACAGATATTAAATAGTTGCAAAACAAAGTTATATATTCTGTTTGAAGAGCTATATATTCATCCCTTAGGAGAGTCAAAAATAAATCAGTAATGGATTAAACAATGATTAATTTACTGGAAAGAATTGGAGAGGTGAATGAATTTGATAACTCCCTGTGGGAGTGCACTGACAACCAGGGGGCAGATCCTTCATTAAGCATCTGCCCCTTGTGGTCAGTGCTCATCAATGCAACTGGTTATTCCATTTTTACAGTTACTTAGGCTTTTATATAGAGAGATAAAGTAGCTTTTTTTACTTAGTTGTTCAGTATTCTTTTTATTTTATGGTTTTCATTATTTTAGTAAGGTGCATTATATTGGAATTTTTCATAAAAACTGTACCCAATTCCATTCATTAGTTATTAAATCAACAGATTAGAAGGTTAATCTCAAACTAACTTGATAAACTAGCTCATGTAAACACCTACTAAAATGTGAACTCTTCCCAGCGCTCACCTACGCCTTTCACATCTGCATTTTAAACACCCAGGGCAGAGTCAGGCACCAGAGCCATGCTGTCATCTCAGAGAAGATGCACGTATGTGCTAAAATGATAGCCCACATTGAAGGCCGTGTTAGCAACTGGATGAAGCAAGTGATTCCTTCGCAAGGTCTTATTTATTATTAAGCTGCCAAGGTTCATTCTATATGTTTGCTTACATCCAAGTCATTGTGCTTAGGATAAAATGGTGACCTCCCCTTTGAATTCCACACATTCTGCCTTTCACAGCAGGGAACTCTACCCAGTCAGCATTTTCATGTCCTAAACTACCTTCAAGACATAAGGTCTTACTTAAAATAATAAATGGTCATCCTTCAAGAGTCAATTAGAATCAGAATCATAACAGTTTCTTTCTGGGAAGGACGGTCTTAGGAGACATGTATTTCAACTGGAGTTAAACTGACTCATGGATTTGATAATTGCCCTTCCTGCTGGGAACCTTAGCTTCTATTCTGCTTTTTAGCAGATACAGCATTCTGCAACCTATATAGTACCTCACAACTGTAGCATCTGTCCAAATTGCTCCAAATTTTTATACCAAAAAAAAATGTATACTTATTTAGTGGCTGTTTCAGCCATTCCAAACAGTCTGGAAACGATAACATGTAGCCGAATGAAATTTCAAGGCTGCAAGTCATGTTATTGTTTTCCCTCAAACAGACTGTTTTTCGCTTAAAGCTCAAGTCAGCTTTAAGTGGTCCCTGCGGGGACATCTGACAGGAAGTGCTCCTTAAGTCGGAGGAGGGCCCAGTACGAGCAGAGGGTCAGTGGGGCTCTCCACATGCAGACACTTCTTCCCTCATATCCACGTGGCACCGGTGGCAGACCAGTTACCAGGATGTAAGTGCCAGACCCTGGGAAAGGTCTTCCTTTTGCAAAGATTACCCTAGAGTGACAGAATTTGGTTTTATTATTAATTCCAAATACATGTATGCACAAGGCATCATATAGGGTGTCCCCAAAATATGTCCATGCACTTTGACAGCTGATCACTCCATTTCACTCCTTTCAGGTTTAAGTGATTTGAAATAATGGATGAAATCAGACTAAGCTTTGACCAAAGAAATTTTATCCTAAACTGGACTCTTTTTTTAATGGGGATGCATAAAAGAGAAAGTTTATGGCACAAAAATGGCAACAGTTGTTGAATGGAGGGCACGCCAATATATTATAGATCAAAATGGTTCTTGATATTTGCAATTCCATTGCTTGGTGTTATCAGCAGTGCCTGGACCAGGATGGACATCAGTTTGAGGACAGGCATTGACAAAAGAAATCACTCATGGATGTAGATTCCTTTAAATTTTGGAAATGAACTTTATGTTAACAAACACTGTGTAATTATTCCAAGTGTATATACATTTTGGGGGGACATGCTGTATATATTATATGTAATATATATGTATGTATATATTGTTTATTTTAATCTGATGTGTTTGATGCTCTGATTTACTATGGACAGAGTCCTTTGGACCTACAGATGAGTGACAGTCAGCGCCAGAGTCAGAACTCATCCCTGTGACCAGCACAATTTCAGGGGAGGGTAAAGGGGAGGAGTGATAGGTGTATGGCATCACAGAAAATGAGACGCAGAGGCATACATAGCATAAAGAACGGAACAGGACAGGATACAGCTGGGCCATTTCCAAGTGATTCGCTATTTATGACTCAACAAGCAGGGAAGGGTGGAGAGGAACAGGGCAGGGGGGCTAGTGCGAAGGGGCTGGGACGCAGAGAGTGCTGGGATTTTCCCGGCTGGTAACGGATGCCCAGGAGGTATTTCCAAGCAGGAGACAGGCCCAGCCAGAGCTGTTTGAAGAGAAGGCTCTGACCACAGTGGGGAAGATGGATGGGCCAGAGGAAGCCGGAAACCAGACTGGAGGCGGCTGCAGTATTCAGAGTTCCTGGCGTTGGGAGCTGGTCTAGAACTTGGGAAGTGGGGCGAGAAGAAAGACACACATTTGAGGTGTAGGCCCAGCAGCTGCTTTCAATGAAATCTACAATCTACCACATTCACCTGCCATTAAATACATCACACTAATTTGCTTCTCACCCCAAATCATTCCCCCTCTGAGAGCTTCCCATTCAAGCCATTCGACTCCACCACTGCCCACCAAGGATATCTCTCTCTCTCTCTCTCTCTCTCTCTCTCTCTCTCTCACACACACACACACACACACACACACACACACACACACACACACAGGACTGCCATTTCAAATGCTCTGCTGAAAGGGTGCCAAGCTGCTCAGAATCATATCACAAAGCGAAGTAGAGAAATTCAACTTGGGCCCTGGGCATGGCTCTCATGAAGGTCACCTCAATTTGGGAAGTTAAAAAGAATGTTAAAAATGTTGGCGTGGAGATGGAGGAGGGAAAAAATCTCAGGGGAGCTGGCTTATCCTGGAGTCTTCATCTCACCTTGAAAGTACACGCACGACCTTGGGCGCTGTGCTACAGAAAAGAAAGGGCTACTGCCCAGTGAGTGTGATGGCCTTAGCCAGGGACGGGAGGGAAGGGCACTGTGATCAGAGCACCCCCCCCCCCACCATGCCCAGGCATCCCCAAGGCAGAGCAGGGATGGGCCCAGTTCTCAGAGGGAGCCTCTCAGCCCGTTACAGCATAGGTGTCCTCTGTCCCCCGAGGTCGCTGACCATCAGAGGGAGTGAAGGAGTCCCTTTGGCAGCTGTAGTTCATGGTGGCCCAGAGGCTGGGCTCTCGTGGAAAACGGGAGTGGAGAAATAAATATGTCTATCCTTGATGCCAAAGGATATTGCAAGCTGCTGATTCGGTACAAATTCCACATTATTATTATTATTATTATTATTATTATTATTATTTTGCTGCTGTTTTTCTTTTTTCCTCGGGGTTGATGCGAAAGGCCTGCGCCCTGTTTTGAAGAAGATGCTCAATTTGCACTGAAGTCCCTCCGTTCAGATTGCAAGCATTTGTTTTCCGATTCAGGCAGAAAGAAGGAATTCCACTCCTTCTTCCTTAATTTAAGCAGACTGTTGCTAAGTGCATTTTTTAAAGGCTGAAGAGGTAAAACTAGGCCACGGTGGTGACATTAGCTCCAGGAAAAACAGTCTGATTTACACTTGAAGGCAGTTATTTCAACTTTTCAAGTAATGTAATCTTAGGGAGACCTCAGTTCCAAAAATATGACAATGGATTAAGTAGAAAATCAAAACTGCACAGGCTCGTTTTATTTCCATTAAACTCCACTCTGAATCCTGCAGAAGTCGATATTTGGTTTTATTATTGTTAATTCCAAATATAATAAATACTCGTCTCAATCTCAGTTGATTTATTATCATTTAAAATAGTAGAATGTTTGCAGCTTTCAATATATAGGAGATATCATAGGATCTGGTCCAAACTACTGTTTTATGTCTTATTTGGCTAAAAATAGTGTGGTCTAAATTCTTAGAAAGCATACATTATAGGCATAACATTGTTTGAGGAAACAATGATAATCCTACCTATAGTTATTAAAAGTATTGTTTTGTGGAAAAGAATGAAGACATGTGTGTGCAGTTAGAGAACACTACCACTATATACTATGTCTGCGTATATCACTTAATATTTTGTTACTAATATTGGGCTTTTCTTTTTTCTTTTTTGTAATTTCCCATGATTTGATGTTCTTAAAGCTTGACAAACATCTTTCAAATAAATACTTTTGAAAACCTTGGAATCTAGTCTATACAGTCCAGTATTCTGTTATCCCTCTTAAAAAAAATAAAAAATATATATATTTTATTGATTTTTTCCAGAGAGGAAGGGAGAGGGATAGAGAGTTGGAAACATCAATGAGAGAGAAACATCAATCAGCTGCCTCCTGCATACCCCCTCCTGGGGATGTGCCCACATCCAAGGTACATGCCCTTGACTGGAATCCAACCTGGGATCCTTCAGTCCCCAGGCTGATGCTCTATCCACTGATACAGACCAGTTAGGGCTGTTATCCCTCTAATCATTTATTATTTTCCCATAAGAATGCAATGGTTATTGTGACTAATATACTTAGAATCAGATCAAAGGTCTGTACTCTGTTACCACCAAGATGTTGACTCTCCAAGACAGGAGACAGAATGAAGTTTTGGGGGCATGCATGGTGGAGAGCAAAGGCCTGGATGTGAATGCCAGGGCTCCACTCCCCCTTAACTCTAGGACCTCAGGCAAGCCACATGACCTGCCCATGTCTCAGTATCTGTACCAAATGATCTTGGCCTCTCACATTTTTATCTACAACAGACTGAGGAGGTAGAAGTCAGTCAGTGTCTAACACTGTCGTGTAATGTTATACATGATTGCCATTATTATTTCTGTATGTAGGCTGATTCACATCACAGCATCACAGCTGGTATTTTTTTTTGTGTGTGTGGGGGGGGGGGAGGGGGAAGAATGCCTGGGAAGCAGAAAGCTGAGATAGTGTTGTTGATTATATTAGAAAATAATTTAAATTGGAAAGATCAGTATTAGCCTCATTTTAATTAGATGATGGTAAATAGGCTGATGGAGAGTTAGGGATGTGAAGCGAACACTGAATCCAAAACCTACCAACAAGGTAGTGGGCTTTCCTCGTTATACATGCTGAAAAAATGAAGTACAGCTCCTTGGAAGAAATGAAGTACAGTCCCTTGGAAGAAATGAAGTACAGTCCCTTGGAAGAAAACTAATAATTTTGCCTTGGCGGGGTGGCTCAGTTGGTTGGAGTGTCATCCCATACACCAAAACATTTCCTATTTAATCTCCAATCAGGGCATGTATAGAAGGTACCCAATCGATGTCTCAACATAGCTTCAGGTGAAGACCAGAAACAAAAAATAAACTTGAGGCAGAGAACATCTTAGAGTTTAAATACTTTGCTTGTAATCCCTGCTATCACATGAGTGTTTAGTATGCATCAAATTTTAAATATCTGCACTATTGCTCTCAACACTGGTCTAAAATTGTCCAAATTTACATGGAAAAAAACAAAAACACATACACAAGTTTGCATTTAGATGCTGCATCCTGTTGGGACTTGCAGAGAAGGAGCAATGAGCATAGAATGCACGCTACAGTGAAAGGTGGCACCGCCGTTCATATTCATGCAGACAAAAGGACCCTTTGTAGAAAGTGCTTCTTCGTGGTATTCTAGATGTAGCAACTTCAATCCAAACAAGAGAGCAGCGAGTAAGACGAGTAATGCTCTCTACTTCGGGGGCAGAAGGATGTATTTGCCAATGCTATCGCCTCGAGGGTTGTAAGCATGCCTTTTGCCTGTCTTCGATCTGCTGCAGAAATAGCACACAAGACTCTTTATCTCCCCTAAACGTGATGAATGTGAGCGAACATCAACACCCGGGGCTTCAACCTTCTCTACTGCGCTTCCCTGAGGAGGATCATCGACCACAGGGAACAATAAAAGACAGCAGGAACTGGAAAATATGGATAAAGCTGGGGAGAAAAATCCATCTATTTCATCACTAACTCTCAGATAAATAGATGACCTTGCTGAGGGCGCCCTTAGAGCCCTAATGTGATACAAACTGGATGGACAAATGTTCTCCCTTCGGAGAACTGTGACCTGTTTCCCTCAAAAGAGCCCAAGACCGAGGGAAGCCCCTTAAAATATCACACCCTTGGTGCCTCTAGCATTTTCCTTTGTTGCTCTTTAATTTGAGACGTTTGTCAAGGAAAGAAAATATATGTCCTCGGGGAGTTCTTTTGTGCAGATAGAAAGGATGCACCCTCCAAGAATGTCTAAACACACGCTGTTGCATTTCTCATTCATTGCTGGGTTTTTCAGCTGGAGCTAGGTAGGACACGTTTCCCAACCCCAGGGACAATCCTTTTCTTAATGGATGTGTACTTCATAGGAGGAGCCCTGGACCATCTGCTTTAGAGACCCAGAGGATCATTGCTGCAACCAAAACACTGATTTTTAATTCCCAAGATGACCAAAACACAACAACAACTCCAACAAAACAGGAGAGAGAAACAAACAAACAAACAAACAATCCTGGATTACATTGAAAAGAAGGAAGCTGATGAATCTTGTACTATGTTTTATAGGATTCCACAAGGATAAAATCCTTTCCTTGGTATTTATTATTGAGCTTCCTGTTGTTAAGACCAAAGCAATGTCTATCCCCAAACCTCCATTTCTCCGTCTCTTATATGCAAAGATCAGAGGACAGGGTGGCGGGAAAGTCGGTCTAGACTTGTTCCTATGAAAAATAAGACAGTCATTAATAAATAATAATGCAAGAATAAATTCTTTTTTGTGTACTCACAACTGTACATCTACTTTTGCCTTACCCCATACAGCACCTTAAAGGTCTATTTGAATCTGTGGTTTTTATTATTAACTTTAGTTCAAGAGATTTTGGCCCTAAAAATTAGCAGATGGAAATTGTCAAGGAGGAAAACTTTTGGAAAATATAATTTTCTTAACAATTTATAAGAGGACAGAAATACCAGGCAATATAAGATGCCACAACCTTGTCATATTTTTAGGAATACATTTACATTAAATTTCTTCATTTCAACCTTCTTCACCTATAGAAATCCTGTGGCCTAGATCACAGAATCTTAAAGTTGCAAATGGATCAACCGGTCCTACTTCCCTATTTTATAGAAGAGAAAGTTGTGGGGTAAATTTCAGAACTCCCCAATTAAAGGAGATGCCAAGATGAACACTACTTGTGCAAAAGGGGGATACATTACTTCCAAGGCATGCATGTTCACACACACTCATGCATACACACACATGCACAACACACTCGATTCAAAGAATAACTACTAAAATGCTACTGTGTGAAAGCACAAGGTTGAAAAAACACTTTATCCTTTTCCTTTATGAGGCGTTGATATGAGGGCTATGATACATGTAAGTAAATTCAATACATAGAGTCATGTCATGAGAGTAGATAAAATGGTGAGGAGGAGAGAGAGCCATTTCCCACAGGGGAAGTCAAGGAAGGCTTTGTAGAGGATGTCAGCTGAGATGGGCCATAAAACCTGGGTCATGTTTTGGGCGGAGGAAACAAAATCCATTTATCCAATCATGGATCCATTCACTCATTCCCCCAACATTTAGTAAGCACTGACAGTAAGGGAGGCATTGTGCTTGATCCCAGACTATGAGGTCAAGTAGAACAAGTCTCTGCACTCAGGGGCAGCACTTATCTGAGAAGCTGCGAGCCAATCAGTTCATCTATATCATTGCATCTGTGCAAGGGTATGGGGAACATACCATAGGGAAGGTGGATAAAGTGCAACTGAAGTAGTTCTTGCAGCTCAGATCTTTCCTTCACAAGGAAAAGATCACAACAGTTGCAGGCACCACTTGATCGACAATGTGTCTAAAGTAAAAGTCACCAAGCGGCCCAAGGCAGCACTGATGGGCCAAAGGAAACTAAATAGGACTCAGGATGGAAAAGGGAGAGAGAAATTAGCAAACACACACAGGTGAATGGTGACTTAAATCTGCATTTGCAAAGCTTTACTCAGATAAATCCCTTGTATTCCAGAACCAATCTTTCTTCTGAAATGCCTCTCCTGACTGGCTTAAATAAAAATTTAAGCCGAAACCGGTTTGGCTCAATGGATAGAGCGTCGGCTTGGGGACTGAAGGGTCCCAGGTTCGATTCCGGTCAAGGGCATGTACCTTGGTTGCGGGCATATCCCCAGTAGGGGGTGTGCAAGAGACAGCTGATCGATGACTCTCTCTCATCGATGCTTCTAACTATCTCTCTCACTTCCTCTCTGTACAAAATCAATAAAATATATTTTTAAAAAAATAAAAAATTAAATAAAAATAAAAATTTAAGTGTCTGAAGTCTCAGGGAGCTCGCAAGGACTAGACAGGGGCAGCGAGGTCCAGAAAGGTAGAGGGGCATGTCCAAGGTCATAAAGTGAGTCAGAGAGGTGTCAGGAAAAGGTTCCGTGAGTCACAGCTCCCAGCTCCTGCTCTGACCACTAGACAAAGCTCCTCCCTAGCAACAGAGGGAGGACTCGCCCTCCATGCCGCCAAACTGGCTCTCTCTCTCCATCCTTGGCTCCCACTAATGGCACGACTCTGTCCTGTTACATTTGGTTCCAAAGCCCAGAATAAGTTTCAGTGACTCCTTTCTGGCTAGGTGGAAAGTGGTAGCAATGAGGTGGTTCACAGATAATATGGTGCCACCACCGCCCAGTACAGGTGGTAGAGACAGCTGGAAATGGAGTGAGAAGATCACAAAAAATCTGCAATGGGCTCCATTCAGTGGGTACCGGCAAGGGATTCAGCAAGTCAGGAAAAGGTGGTCAATGAAGACCAAGCATTGAGTGAAATGTTGGGAATGTCTTCTCCTTCTTAATAAGACACATTTGCTCTGGGATAATATGTCAGGATGAGGAAGGAGTGCATTAGGACAAAGACGACCTGAAGAATTTCTTATTATCATGGATGCTCACTCTTTGTGAAAATCTATATGCTTGCTACCATCTACCCACCCCTGGGGAGGGTTCCAATTTACCCTCTCTGGGGAAGAGAATGGCTTCCAGTAGGATGTTGAAAAACCTCTGAAGTCAACTCTGATACCTGCCCTAGATGGAAAGCATTATTTGAAAATACCAGATTTGTGAGATGGGCTTAAATCTTACATTTTCTTTTTGTAAAGTGATTTTTCCACTATTCTTCCTGAAAGTCTTAGACTCTTCTCTTCCTAGGAATCATGTATGGCTCATTGAAATTATTGTTAAAATTGCATTTTAATATGGTTTTTAATGCCCGATATTAAAAACATACCTTGGTCATTAAGGATATAGAAATATAAGTACTCCTTGTACAAATCTGCAGGCATTCCTCAGAGCTCCAAGGTAAGGTCTATTTACAAGCGTCTGGGAGAAATGAGTAATAATACCTTTTTTCTTATGAAAATATCAATGTGGGAAAGCTAGTGTACTTAATAATTCTTTATAGTGCAGGGTGTACAAATCCAGGTTTTGTACTTGCATGGACAAAATATTACATTTAAAAATTTAAATTGTGTATAAGTCAACTCTATACAGACTCGAAGATTGGAACAGTCAAAAACATGAAAAGCGAAACTGTATTGTTGAGGGATGAAAGCATAAGTGATAACATGATATATAAATGCAAACACTGTTATCACTGCTGCCTGTAAGGGGCAGGCAGGGCTCCTTGGGCTAGCGATGATCTGGTTTTAGACCTAGGTGGTGGTTATGCAGATGTTTGCTTTATTATATTGTTAAACTACCCAAATAAGTTTTATGCAGTTTTATGCAGTATGTATGGTATAATTCACAATAAAAAGTTTTTAACAGAAGAATAGGACTAGAAGACTCTATAATGGAAAACAGCTGTTTCTTGCCCCTCATCTTGAATTCCTACTCAACAGATGAAGCCCCTCTAGCGTTTTTAATGGTATTGATCTTCCTGTTTCTAAAGCAAATGCTTATGTCTACTTTTAATTTACAAAAAAATCTTACACATTCTATGTTCCCTTCCTCCGTAGTTAAGAAAGAATTCACTCTGGTGCTCTTTCAGCCCTTCCTTCGGTTCCCAGAATAGTTTGGTTAAATTGGTTTTGGTTAAATTAATATTCAGCGCACATCTTCTCATGACTGGGTATATTTTGCTTATAGATGAGCCAGTTGGTACCTTAGGATCGCACTGCATCCTGTTTTGTACATTTGTATGCTCCCTTCATGGTTCAAAGCTGCTGCACCTGTTAAGTTTATCATTGCATTTTGTTCTTTGTAAACATAACTTACTTGGCTTCAATGATTTCCAAAGAACAGTGAAACTTCTCCCAATATATTATTCCAACATTAGTCTATCAATAAAACTTGTTTTCAGTATAGTGTAGCATTATCCCAATCTTTGTCTATCAGTTTGGCATGTGTGTGTGTGTGTGTATGTTTCTGGGTATCTCTTTCCTGCTGTCTCAACCCACACAGCAACACCAGCTGTCTTCTGAAGACTTCACTATCATCCTGGGAGTTGTCTTCATTCCTTCCATTTCATAAATCCTACACAGTCCTCTTTTATAGATTACTGCCTCAGACTATGACACCAGGAGCTTTTTGGAAGATATTTGGCAGGTAATTTTTTGGAGACTTGGCAGGTCTGAAAATATCTGATTCTACTATTATATTACACCTCCTGATGGTTTGGCTAGCATTGTAATGATACTTTTGGATTTTCTTTCCCAGAATTTTGAGGATATATTTCTGCTATATTTTAGTTCCCAGTAATCTCACTCATGATTTTTCTTTGCACGTACCCTATGTTATTTTTTTTTCTTAAAGCTTTTAGGATGTTTTCTCTACTCTTGGTGCCATAAAATTTTATTATGAGGCACCTTGTTATAGATCTATTTTCTTTAAATTAGTATGCTGGAGCTCATGCTTTTCAAGTATGTGTAAAGCTTTACTTTTTATCTGATGGACTTTATTTTTTTAATTTTCTTTTTTGTTGAATTTATTAGGGTGTTGTGGGGCTGGGTGAAAGAGGCAAATGGAGTAAGAAAAATACAAAAACAGAAAAAATGCATAGACACAGACAATAGTATGGTGATTACCAGAGGGAAAGTGGAGTGAGGGAAGGTGGAAGATGCAAATAATTTTCTTCTTCTTTTCCTTGTTCTCTAACTCTTAGATGCAGGGTCACCCTAGTCAACCTTCAATTTTTCTTTCCTCCTCATTTTCTTCTCTTTGTGTTTTTATCTCTTAATTATTTAGTGAATTTTGTTATCCTATCACATTTTTAATTTTTCCTTTACTATGTCACTCTCATCTTGACATGGAGGTATCATAAGTTCTTATGATTCATAGCCACATCAACTACTGACTGAAAATTTTCAGTGGTCTTTCTATTATTTCTGTCCTTAATTTTTAAAAAAAATATATTTTATTGATTTTTTACAGAGAGGAAGGGAGAGAGATAGAGAGCCAGAAACGTCGATGAGAGAGAAACCGACCAGCTGCCTCCTGCACACCCCCCACCTGTGCCTGCAACACAGGGGTGTGCCTGCAACCAACCTACATGCCCCTGACCGAAATCGATCCTGGGACCTTTCAGTCCGCAGACCGACGCTCTACCACTGAGCCAAACCAACTTCGGCTCTGTCCTTAATTTATCTTGACTTAATTTGTTCTTCAAACTGCTACCATTTATATACAAGATAAAGACCCTTTTCCAAAATAAATGCCCACATTCCTGTGTCTATGCCCATTCTGATGTATCTGTAGATTGCAATCCTTGCTCATTGTATCAGATAGGAATCTTTTAGTTACAGAAAATCAACACAAGCTAGTTTAAGAGGAAAGGGGAAATTATTGCTTTGTAATAATAACAAGTCCATAGGGTGCTCCTGGTTTTCAAGTTTGGCTGAATTCAGGACACAGAAGGTTGCTGGCACTCAGAATCTCAGCACTGAAAGACATTCTTTCTATTCTAATGGTTTAATTCTCAAGCTATTCTTGTGACTCTAACAGCCCAGAGCTCACATCACTACAAAACCAGGTGCAGATGGCCATAAATACTGCTTTTTTACTACTGATCATCAATGCCCTAAGTCATAATATTTCTTGACCAGAGATCGATTCAGCAATGGGGTTTTCTGATTGATGTTGCCTATAGTCATGGAGTCATCCTGAATACCGGAGTGGTATTACTTCTACCTGAATCGTAAAGGAAGAAGTCAAAGGGAATGGACTCCTATTTCACTCTAACAGCACTACTATCAAAAGAAAAGAAACTAATATTGAAATTGATCCTCACTTTTATAACCATGTGAATTATTAAAATACTGAAGCACTCCCATATTTGTTGATAAGAGACCTTTCTCCCAGTTCCCTCAAATCTCCATGTTCATCCTAGCCCGACTGGCCATGCCATAGGATCCCCTTAACCTTTACAAGATCTATCAATTACTAGTACATTAGAGGATTTTTAGGAGCTACTCCAATTCCAAGGTCAGTGTCCATTTGGCTTAGTTGGTAACTGCGCCTTTTTGGCTATTTTATGATCATACTTGACATCTGAGAGAAGCAGGTTCATCTTAGGTTCCATCTTTGGGAAACAGAACTTTTAGTGATAATTTTAGGATTACATTTGATAGCAAATGTCAGAGAATCCAATTATCAGCAGCTTAAAAATATAGAGGCTCCTTTCTTGTCCATATAAAAGTATAAATATTGTACTTTCTCTATTGTGTTGTTCCCCAATTTTTCCTATCTGGCTGCCAGTTTTTGATCCAATATACTTCTCAATCCCTAGCCACCACTTTGCATCCTGTTCATAATGAAGATGAAAAGGGAAGCAGAAGGTAATTTCCCCACCCTCTGAGGATGTTCCCTTGACATTATTACACGTCCTAGTAGTTGCACACAAAATTTCCCTTATATGTCCCATTGGTTAGAACTTAATCACCACATCTAGTTTCAAGGGAGTTCATAATTGTAGTTATTATTCCAGGGGACCATGTGCTATAGTAATATGTTATCAATTTTGAAGGATAAAAATCCCAGGTATGAGTAGAATTAGAAATCTTAACCACTGCCAATGATTTCATAGTCTTTGACTTATGGGAAAAGAGACTTAGAAAGGCAAATAATTATTTAAGAAAAGTGTGATGGGAGATTGAAAACTGAGTAGCAAAAGAGGAAGGAAGAAAAGAAAGAAGGAAGGAAGGAAGGAAGGAAGGAAGGAAGGAAGGAAGGAAGGAAGGAAGGAAGGAAGGAAATAGGAAGGGGAAAAAAGGGTTCTTAACCCTTAACCTTTATTTTATACCCCAAACTGGTGATGAAGATCATCTAGAAGCCATGACTTTTATTCTGAAGGGAGAAGATCTCTCTTCTAAACTCTATTTTCCATACTTCCATCCAATGTGGGTGTTTTTCTTTCTGCTTGATCTCAACCACATATGGCACATGAAATACAAACAAGAATTGTGTATGTTCAAAACACTCACTTGTCTGGCTAATAATTGTCTCTCTCTTTTCCAAACTCTTAAAAAACACAGTTTATATGAAGCAACACAATTAATTCATGGAACAAATATATATTGGGCATTCTTCTAGGAACTTGGAAATGTCAGTGAACACAACAGATGCACTTCGTAAATGTAGAAACATTAAAAATGGATAAGAAAATGAGAATGTGTGTTATACATTGGTAATTATTAGGAGACACAATAGAGTAAGGTATGGGAGATTTAAAGTGCTGAAAGTGGGGAATTACAATTTTAAAATGAGGTGTATCACTGAGAAAAAGCTTCTGAAACAAAAGAGGCAAGGAAATAAACTACCCAGAAATCTGGGAGAAGAACATTTCAGGTCAAGGAGAAAAACATTCAAAGGTCCTGAGGTGGGTACATGCTCTTCCCATGAGTAGCAATGAAGTCTATTTCTGTAGGACTCTACTGAAGTGAACAAGTGGGAGATGCTTTCAGACACCACATCACAGAGTGCTTGGTCTTATACTTGGAATGAAATGTGAAGCTATTGGAAGGTTGGAACAGATGAGGAGCATGATCTGTTTTAAGTTTTAGGAACATCCCACAGGATGCAATATCAAAATGAGATTTTAAAGGAGTGTGAGTTGACACAGGGAGAGCAAATTGAAATCTTCTGCAATAATTTAAAAAATATCACATAGATCATTATGAGAGTAGATAATGCCAACAGTATATAATACAAATAGACTGGAAATGGGGTGTGAAGGAAAGAGAAGAATCTAGAATGATGGGAAGATATTTGAAAGAGGTGGGTTGTGATCTGGCTGAGACAGTGAGGAGCTCCTGGGGAAGTCTCTGTAGTTCAGTCTATTAGACATCCAAATGGAGGTGTTGGGTAGTTGTCTGGAATGCAATGGAATAACCCGGGCCAAAATTTATATGTGGGCATCCATAGCACATTGGTGACATTTAACACCATACTACTGGCTGAAACCATCAAGAGGTTGAGGATAGGTAAAACAAAACACAACAGAAGAGCCATGATTTTGGGGGTCATATTCAGTGTTAAGAGGTTGAGGAGAATAAAAAAAGAAGTAGTAAACGGGACTGACAACAAGCAGCCAATTAAGTAAGTTAAAATATACAATAATATTTTGGATATTATTATTATACTATTCTGGATAACCTAGAATAATATTCTGGAAGCCAGGTAAAGAAAGGTTTCCAGGATGAAGGAGTGATCAGCTGTGTCAAATGCCTGGTGACTAACCAAGTCAGATAGGACTAATCATTGATCATCATTTATTATATTAAGTCTATGGAATATTATCAAGAGAAATTTTAGGGAAGTGTGGTTGGAGAGGGTTTAAAATAATATGGAACGGTAAGAATTGAACACAATAAGTACTTTCATGAAATTTTGCTCTATGAGAGAACAGACAGTATGCTTTTCCAAGATGCAAGAAATAAGTGTTTGAATCATGATGAGAATGATCTAACTGGAAGAGGAAAAAATGATGATATAAGAGCAAGAGGAAATAATTGGCAGAAGCAATAATCTTGTGGCACCAGGTGGAGGGTGAGCCTTGAGGTAGGAGCCTAAAGAGATAGCCTATTGGTACAAGAGGGCAGAGCATTTGGGTACTGAAGTAGTAGGTTGGTGAGTGGTCTGGGGAAGAGTTAGTAGGTGTTCTTTATGTCTTAGCTTTAACTAGTCTCTCATTAAGTCATTGATATTATGCTCATTTGTTAAGACTGTAAATTTCCCCCAAACTGTCCTATGTATGTTTTCAACACCTGTCTAGCCAAGCTATGAGTAATTGTTTATTTAACTTTATAAATAATATGGCAAATGCACTCTACTAATATCAGGGAATAATTATCTAAAAATAAAAAGACTAGAGGCTTCCTATAAAAATCTTAAGTGGGATACTCCATAATTTAAAAATATTCTCCATAATTTTCACATTTTTTTCTTTAAAATATTGTACGCTTATGTTAGGATTATTTCTTAGTCTTCCAATTTTTAATGAAATTGTAATATTTCAACAGTGTATACATTAAATGTATACGTTGTTACATGTTATAATAATATACTCAGAAAAATAAATAAGTGCATTTATTCGCTTTCATTATGCATCATTAGTGTTTATTATGCATCAGTAGACTAATGAATTTGCACAAATAAAATACACTGGTGAGACCAAATGAGAAACTTAGAATGTTAATAGTTTATGACTATTTATTGGATGCTAGAAAATAACATGGATTCTGTTGTGGTTCGCAGCAGTATTTACATGGGTTTTATCAGTCAGATTTGTTTATTGCGTTGCTCACATCCACTCCATTCTTTCAGATATCATTGTCTTTTGATCTAGCCGTTACCAGAGAGATATGCAAAACCTCCCACTATTAATTATGAATTTACCAATTTGTCCTTTAGCTATGTTTATTTTAGCTTAATGTATCTTAAAGCCATGTTATGTAGCCCATATACATTTAGAATGATGATATCTTTCTGGTGAATTGAATATTTTAGCACTATAAAGTGACTTTAACAGAGACAGTATTATTAATATAAAATCTATGTAGCCTATATCTGCTTTCTATAGGAGATCTGATTGCAACAACTTAGAAGCTCATTCCTAGAAATGAAAGCATACATTTACATCTTTCATCTGTTTGAAGTTTCTTTTTTATATATGGTGTGAAATATGAATACGGCTTTATTGTTTTCCAAGGCAAACCAATTGGTTAGTGCTATTTATTGCTAATTCTTCCTTTCCCTGGTAATCAATTGGTCAGGTCATCTTGTCATATATTACATACATGAGTGAATTTGTTCCTTTTTCTATTTGTTTCATCGCTAGGATGTATGTCAATGTAGAGCAGCACTAATGAGATGTTAGGGAGTGATTGAGCCAATATTTACGGGAGAGCTGCAGTCAAGGTAGCTAGCTACAAACCTATAAACAAAGTGCCACAATAGAGTGCTCAGAAGTAGCATTTACCTACACTGGCCAACCTGGTCTCTAACTTTGGCAACCACAAGGGGGCAGGGAAGGGTATCAATTGGGTCAGATGTCAAGACCCAAAGCCTTCGCAAAGTAAAAAGTCAAATAGTCTTCACATCAATGTAAGGAGTAATTTCAGTATGATGTAGGAAGAAGTTGCAGAAAAATTTATATAATTATAGGCTTATTTGCATGTTGCTAAACATTATCAATGTACCGTCAAGATGTGCTTTGTCTATTTTATAAAGACTTTATCCTCTTAATATTTAAATATTTTATCCATCTCATTTTTAACTATTAAAAAGTATACTCACCTTGCCCTCAAATAATTGTCCATATTTACATAATCTATTTTCTTGCTGTTTTCCTCAGTATAATTTCTCTCCATTCTGTAGTGATGTTAAAGAAATGTAGTTGGAAATAAAGAGTAGGCTTTTATTATCTCTAGCTTTAAATATCTTAAAACATTTTATAAATTTGCATCCTGGTATATCTTACACAAAATGTTTATTAACTCTTCAATTTTTTGCTACTCCAACTCCAACTGAATCTCCAGTTCAGGAAGTCCTGTGTTTTAGTCAAGTCAAATTAATATTACAAACCCTAAAAGAGCTACAACTGAATGCCAATTATAACAATGTCTTATTTTTACTTCTTAGCTAAGGGGAAAGAGGTAGTGACAGAAACTTGGAAATACTGTTTTCTGTGCATTAAAACCAAACAAGTAAAACTGAATATGATTATTTCAGCCATAAAATTAGCCATGCAGCTCCTGAATGCTTGAACCATAAAATGAAAGGAGCCTAAAATAGTACACTGATTATAACAACCTCAAACCTGACAAAGTTCTGATAAATCACTGTCATGTTCATGCTGTAAACGCCCAAAGCTCTGATCTCCACTGGGATTCTATAAAAAACACCTATTGCCCTGGCTGGGTAGCTCAGTTGGTTAGATCATGATCCCAATATACCAAGATTGTGGGTTTGATGCCCCATCAGGCCATATACAAGAAACAATCAATGAATGAAAAAGTAAGTGGAATAACAAATTGATCTCTCTCTCTCTCTCTCTCTCTCTCTCTCTCTCTCTCTCTTCCTCTTTCTCTAAAACATAAATCAATCAATAAATACAAAACTTTATTGTACAGAAAACACCTACAAATTCATGGATATTTTAAATGTATCTAAAAGAAAATTCTATTGCCTTTCCACCCACACATTCACCGAAAATTATGATCTAGAGCTAAAAATCTTAGGAGAAAAATGCTGACCTTCATTATCAAATCAAGTCCTTGATCAAGCTCCCACGCAATGAAATAGCATTTCTTTCCCCACATACATGCTACAATTTCGTATTTTGTTTGTTTTTCCCTAGCTGGATTTATTTTCTTGGTCTTTTCCCGCTTGGTTCTTTTTAGTCAGAACACAAACTAACATTGTTCCAAAAATGTTCCCCACTCTTTCTTATTTTCTCAAAATGTTCAGCTAGTGGCAGAGGAGGGTGAAAATAATATATGAAAGGTCTAATTGCTAGACTATCACTCAAATCATACTTCCAAACATCCTGAAATTCTACCTTTCGCAGCTTAGGCCCTAATGCTTTATCAATTTCCCCTTCTTTTTTGGTGATTCTCAACATGGACAGCATCTGCATGTGTTTAAATTAAAATGTTTCTGTTTTTCAGAAACTCCCATGTATGTTTTCATGAAATAAATCACACATTGTGCATATGTACGTGGATATTTTGTTTGGGGTTTCACATAGAGGTTTTCATGGAGTTTATAAAAAAAAAAAAAAAAAAAGGAAATAGGTTCTACCCTTGGCTCACTGCCTAATTTATTTTATTACTACCTTATTTTGTTTTACACCCAAGCACAAGTTTGTTTTCATGGCAAAGATAAAGAAACTGAACAAGCAGTTCCCTTCTGGGGGAATTTATCCTCATTCATGTGACACCACCCAAATGCCCTCACCCCTTCCTTCCCACCAGTGCGACACTCGCCTGAAGTGAGCTAAAATATTTATTGGGTTATGAGAGTAAGGATTCCTTTTTCTAAAATTTCACATAAAATAACGGTGCAGTATTGGTCTTGACCAACAGAGTCTAAGGCCCCTTTGTAACCACTAAATGTAGGAAAAACCACAAATTACTGTTGGAGAGGGGTTGGCCTTGGGTTCTGGCTTCAATGACCCCCTTCCCCTAAATTCAAATACCCTGCATCTGTGCAAATAAACATCTCTAGGTGTATGGTAAGGGAATATTTAGCACAAATATGTTTCATACAAAATTAGCAGCAAAGAAAAACTTTAGACTTGTAATTACATGAAAACATTTTTATCCATTAGTGAAATTAAAATGTTTCTTCCTTTTCCCTTAAACAGGTAGAATATGATCCATCATTCTTTTGCATAGAAACTCTCATTGATTGTTTCCCAAGCACAGTTTTTTGTTGTTTTTGTCGGTTTGTTTTGTTTTGTTTTGTTTTGTTTTGTTTTTTTCCTTGTATGAAGATTTATAATAATGCTAGTTTTATCCTGGCAAGAAACCAATCTAGCATTAAATGTTTATTGATTGTAAATGCTAAATTTAGAGTAGCATTTCTGCCAGTGGATCTAGGAAGCCATTAGATAAGCCGTTTACTTAGGAGACATTAGCCAGAAGTCTCATAGTTAATTCATAAATAGGAAGAAAATTAATTCAGAGAAGATAGACTAGAGAGAGTGTCTAAGTATGTCATTTTCTCTTCCTTGGTGATTCTTTCTCTCTTTCCAGTTCCTGATGTCAACACTACCTTTTGAAAGCAACCCTGAAAATCATAGCTTGCAGTTCAGTGAGGTCGTAAGCTCCTGAGCTCATTAAAGTGTGTCTCCAGATAGATGACCGTGGGTGCCCTCTACCCTGCCATCTTCCTTCTGAGTTCGCTAAAAATAATTACATGTAACCCTCTTTATGGTTTGGGAGTAAATGAAAAAAGGAACTTCAGTTCAACTGGATTTGGGACATTATCCCCAGATAACTCAGAAACCCAATGCCTATGGGTTTATCCTTTTGTTGATGGAAGAAATGAGATCATGATCAATTTTTCATCAACCTCATAATATGAAAAATAATATTTCCATTAAGCTAAACTTGCTTCTCTTTACCAACAAGCCGATTTAACTTCCTTGGTTCATCCTGTGTTTCAGTGGCCAACCCTCCCAGGACTGCCCTGGAGTCCTGCATTGCAGAGACCTCCTCAGCTCCAAGCAAATCAACTCAGTACATTACCTACCCCATATGCAACTAGGGTACCATCCCTTTCATCTTCTCATCTGAAATCTTCTTCCTCCATCTCTAAACGTTGTCAAGGATTAAAGCCAGCTCTCTCTCTGCATCCTTCAGTCATCAGTCTTCAATCCCCATTCTCTAACTTTCTATGGGTTTTAAACTTTGGGCTGAACAATGAAACATTGAACTAAGGGCTGTCTTCCCTTACTTGGGAATAATTTGGGGCAAATCCTCCTTCTTTCATAATGTAGATTCTAAGGAATGGAGTTGAGGAGGTAAAAAAAAAAAAAAAAAAAAAAAAAAAAAGACCTTGTCTCTGAGAAGCCCTGTTGTGAGACGGGCATTATGCAGGGTAATTGGTCTCATTTACAGACTCATGCCCTGTGAGGTTGGCATGATGACATTCGTCTTATAGAAATCAATGAAGTTCAGACAGGCTCCTAATTGGACCATGAAAACTCGAAGGCAGACCTCTCTGGCTCCTTCCGTCCCTCCACACTTACTGCCTAGGAAACATGTTTAATGATTTTGAATTTCTCACAGCTCCTCACAGAATGCCAAGAAATACTTGCTAAACTGCTCTTCCATTTACATCTACAAACTTACGCTAAGGATGGCGGGGAGGATAATGGTTTCTGAAGAGGAAATCATGCAAAATGTGTCTTTTATCTAAACAATACAGAGTCCTATTTCATAGATTGATGTTCTAATATTCGTAAATGAGTTTATTCTGTCTTGTGCTTTTAGAGTTAAAAATAAGGTAATAAATGTCCCATATCTATCTATCTATCTATCTATCTATCTATCTGTCTATCTATCATCTATTATTTATCTGATATATAGATCTATTTATATATTTATCTGTTAGGTATAGATACAATATCTATCTATACTACATGTTAGGTATGTATATTAAATATCAATCACTTTGGTTTTTCTTCTGGTTTTCTTATTTTCCCTTTTAAAAAATTATTTGGGTCTCCACTAGCAGCTAGCAGGCAAGTGTGGCCATTGAGTGCATGGAATATGGTTAGTCCAAAGGGAGATGTTGCATAAGTATAAAATACACTTTCAATTTTGAAGGCATGATAAAAAACAATTTATTGTAGTTTATTAATGAGATTTTATGTTGATTACATGATAGTGATTTAAATATACTGGGTTAAGTAAAACACTATTATAATTAATTTTGCCTGTTTCTTTTTACTTTTCCTTTAAAATATATTTTTATTGATTACAGAGAGAAAGGAAGAGGGAGAAAGAGATAGAAACATTAATGACCAGAGAATCATTGATTGGCTGCTTCCTGCACACCCCTGACTGGGGTTTGAGGGCACAACCTGGGCATGGGCCCTGACTGGGAATAAAACAGTGGTTCTTCGGTCAATCCTCAACCACTAGCCATGCTGGCTGGGCTCTTTTAACTTTCTTAAAAAATTTGGCTACCAGGACATTTAAAATTACATACCTATTAGACAGTATTTTTTAATATAATTTCTAGAGATATCAGGTGATGAATACTTTATATTCAATTTTCTTTGAGATAATTCCATTATTTAATAGTCTTATATATTTTTTCTCAATAAAACTATATATTGAAGTGTTATATATTGGCTGTTTAATAAATATCACATGTCCCTACACATGATCGATGATTTCTTTGATAAAACAATTCAATTTTTTTATAAAAAAGTTATGTAGCTGACATGAACATAGTGTTTCGGTGAAATTCTAGTCTTATTTTTGAGATAAGATCATGATATTCAAAGAAATACATTTAATAAGCCTCTTCATATTTTGTATTTCTATGTGTTTACTATAAAACTAACTTTAACCAAACTGACAGCAGAGAAAAATAAAACAGAACAAAATAAAACACTCACAGTTACTAGGAAAACACAAAACACTTTTTGGGGGGAAGGGGTGAACATTGCACAGTTCAACTGTTTTTAAAACCTTTTTAGATCTGGAACCTGTTACCTTCAGACCTGACAAAGTTATAAGGTCTGTAAAACATACTGGCATCAAGGAATGGCAGTCAGCTGCTTTGTTAAAGTTCTCCCAGGAGCCAAAATGCTCTAACCTCTTGCTGGGGTGTGAAGATGTAGAAATTATGACCAAATGTATTAATTTTTTTCTAAATGATACAGCTTTCCATGGTTCTATTTCCAAATCCTAGCCAGCAATTTGATTTAAGACCACAGAAAAGGAAGGGAGTGTGCATATGGGTTGAGTGTGTGTATGTATGTGTATTGGTGTATGGGTGTGTGTTTGTGTACATGTTTGTGTGTTTCTCTGTGTGTGCATATTATTCATGTGTATCTGTGTGTGTATTAGCCCATATGTATGCACACATGTATGTGTATGTTTTGGTGTATGTTTATGTGTGCACATGTGTTGGTGCATATGGGTGTGTTTCTGTGCATGTGTGTGTGTGTGCACGCTTGTATTTGTGTGTGAGTGTGATTTTGAGACTGAGCTAGAGTATCATCTAGATATCAAAAGTTATAGACTCCTTTTTGGTCACCGAATAACATGCTCCATGATGGTCTGGGGACCCAATAGTGTCTCTCTGTTTCCCTAGCTGTGGTGACTTGCAGTTCAACAGTGCAGGCAGCAAGCGCCTATAGGAAGTATCTCCATTTTTATAACTCCTGTCTCTTATTTAAGAACTCATGAGAAAAATAAGGTTCCCTGTTTAAAAACAAAACAAAACAAAACAAAACAACTTAAGAGTCACAGGAATAGACTTGAGTCATAAAAGGAACACTGACTATTGGAGTCATAAAATCATTTGTAGACACTTCAAAACCTTCCTGTAAAGAGAGCCCAGGAGGCACTGGGAGTGGTGGCAGGTGTCCACCCCCCCTTCCCTGCCCCGGCCCCCTCAGCCTTATCAGCAGGTGGCATCTGGCACTATCTGCAGGGATGTGGCCACGCCATGCAGGCTCTTTGATCCCAAGGCCTTCATCTTTGAAGAGGAGAAAAGCATTCATATTTGCTTTTCTCTCGTGGGGCCCCTACAAATGACTCTCAGCACACTCATAAAATCATCGGTGATGATAGCTTCCCGAGGATCAAACACCTGAGAGTATTTCAACAAATAAAAGTACGACCAGTGGCCACACGTTGATCTCTTTCAGGAAATGACTGCTACAGCTGTCCAGGTTCATGGCAGAACTAACCTCGGAGAATTTCCGGCGGAAGTGTTGGCAGGCAGTGGGTCTCTGCAACCACCTATTAGGCAGATAGCCTGTCTCGCAGGAGTCATAGTAAACAGACATTTACTGAGCACCTACTGTGTGACAGACACTGTGATTGGCCTTTGATATGCAGTCTTGTCCTCATTATACTGGTAGGTCTACGTTGAAACACTGTTACAATCCCCATTTTAGAATTGAGGGAAATGGAGTCATAGTTTAGGAAATGAGCCCAAGGCCAACATTTAGTAAGAGGTGGAAGGTGAACAAGCCAGAAGGAAATAATAACGTGGCTCTTGCACGTTGCCCGTGCATCCAAGTTGCTGGATCAGCTTATAAAATCACATTTCTCTGTACCAGCATCAGAGGTCCTGATGGGTGTCTTGTCATCTGGTATATTCAGAAGGTCATCCAATGAATCTTGTGTAGAGAGAACATCAGAACAAAGGACCTACTATCTGTAATTTCTCTGCCTTGTCATTCCGAGAGGGCTTGGCTGCTCTCGAATCTGATTCTGTCTTTGGAAAGCCTTAACTGGGAATGGGGATGTCTCCTGTTTCGGGCAATGTGTTCCACAGCTGACTGATTTGTAGGTTTCTTCCTCTTGGCAGAACCACGCTCATGCATTGCTGACCAGCCTCCCTTGAGAGAGATTAGTTATTGATTTCTTTGTCTTGCCTCTGGGATTCTGCCGATTGGACTCATGCCAGAGAATGAGCGTGGACTTTTGTTCTCGAATTAGAGGCTTGGTCTGCTCTGTAAAAATGATACTCTAGCTCAGCCCTCAAAATCCACAAGAAAGTCTTTTCAACAATTTATATACACCTAACTCCTGCCCCTACTTCCTTTTCCAGCCCAAAAAAAGGATAAAATTCTTAAACCACTTGGTAGGATGGGGAAGATTAGGTGGAGGGGGTACAATACAGGAGGAATCAAGTGGGTCACTGCTGGCCTCCCTCCAGCTTCCTCTGCTGTCTGTTCTTTGAGATTTCGAAGTGCAGTGGGTTTAGATGAATGTATTCGTGGCATTGTTTCCTGTTTCTAAGCAAGGGGAGGTATGTCAGCGGTGTCTGATATCAAATAATTTAACAAGAAGGGTAGGGGAGCTGAAGCAAAGAAAGATGTAGGCTCATTTTTCAACGGGTTAAGATGAAGAAAGGGGACGCTTCAGATATCACTGATTTTGATCCAAGGCATGTTGACCAAACACCTACTAAGCACTCTGAATTGTTCTTGCTGTATTGTGGGCTGGAAATGAATGGGTATTGAATGCATTTATTACTGAAGGCATTGTGTCGTATACAAATATGAATGAAAGCGGGTGCCTGCCCTTGAGAGGTTTAATCAGTGGTGGGAGGAAGACAAAATGTCTGTGCAAATAGCTCACAGAAGGTGACAAGTGTAATTGAGGAGAGGGTGCTATGAAGTTACAACAGGCAGGAAAAATATGTTTTGACCAGAGGGATTAGACAATAAAGGAGTTGGATTTTGATGTCCAAATGGACTCTCACAAGAGCTTTGGATATATATTCCAGGGATGGTTCAAGGGTCCTGCTGACACAGAGAGAGGAGTCCTGTGAAGAGAGATGAGGGGGGAGGCAGGGTAGGGAAGCAGGATCTCAGGAAAACTTTCAAGATCTGTCACAGAAAGGGTATGTTTGTGACCTTTTGAGATGTGTCAGGAACTTAAACAAACAAGAAAAGGGACCCAGACAAGGGTGCAGTTGTGTTCTGATCTGAACTAGATGTTAGTTTTCTGATCCCATGATTGGCTCCATGTATTAATCTCCTAGAGCTACGGGAACAAAATACTGCAAGCTGCATGGCTTCAAAGAGCAAACTTTATTCTAGAAGGAAAGAAGTCCAAAACCAAAGAGGCCACAGGGAGAATTTATTTCATGTTTCTTCTAGCTTCTGGTGGTTACCTGAATCTTTGTCAATTGTGAGTGTTCCTTGACTTATAGACAGATCTCTCAAACACCTCCCTCCATCTTCACATAACATGCTCCCTTGCCTGTCTCTATGCCTTCACATGGCCTCCTTGTAAGGACACTAGCCACTGGATTTAGTTCCCACCCTAATTCAGAAGGACCTCATTTTAACATCTTAATTACATCTGCAAAGACCTTATTTTCAAGTAACGCCACATTCTAAAGTTCAAGGCGAACATACATTTTGGGAGACAACACTATTCAACACCATATTGAGTTTTTGAGACTGCTGCTTAAATATCATAACATTACAATAGAACTTTGAAGAATGTTAGGGGTGCCAACCACCCATCCAGTGGTAAATCCTCATATAGCTTAAGGCAGCCCTCCGCCTACTTGGGTTCCCAACTGGGGATGGAAAAATATAGTAGACCTGTGAACAACAAAGGTTTGATCTGGGCAGGTCTACTCATGAGCAGATTTTAAACAATTGTAGAGAAACTTCAGAAGTATAAATCTATATCTTGATAATAAGGCATAGAGAGAAGAGTTTACAATTACATGGACTTCCATCTGAATGATAAAATGAATGTAAATATATTAAACCAAGAAAAAGGAACATAGGAGAAATTATACTTTTGTTGATTTTCATTATACATCTCTCCTATAAATGTATAATGAAAATCAACAAAATGCATTTGATTATAGGTATTTTAAATTTAAAGTGTCAGTAAACGATCCATAGAGAGATGTTTAGGTGGAAGCTGAAATATAAAATCTGGAGCTTGGTAGAAATGCTGGGATTCAACATATAATTTTAGAGAGAGCTATAAGCAAGTTTTGGCCATATGCACAGATATTCCTGAGGAAGAAGGTATGAAAAGAAGGGAAAGGAGATTCAAGTACTGAAACTTGGTAAAACATACAGAAAAGGTTAAATTGAAGGAGGAACCAATTAATGAAATTAGATGACTACAGACAGTTAAGTGTAGATGATGAACCCCAAAATATTATGTCAATAAAATATAGGGGGGGAAAATTCCAGTTGTTCCAAATGTCAATGGGGTCCAAAGAATTGGGCTTGAGACAAACCATCATTTCTTAGGTTTGGGTACCTAGGCAAATCATTTCATATCCTCAAGCCATAGTGTCTGCATTTATAAAGCAGAAGCAGAACCAACACAATTTGTGACAATTAAATGCAACAGTAGATTGGAATATAGAATATCAGGAAACATTACTATTATAGGAAGCTTGGGCTGGTTGAGAACCAGGGTATGACACAGTGGACATCTCTGTGTCTGCTTGGAGAATGTCTCCTCTGAAGTGGTCAGGAACCCCAAGATAGAGCAGGGCAGGGAGCACAGATAACACTGGGGGGAAGCAGAAACAGTGAGTATAAGGGACACTTCCTAGACATTTAGCAATGAAAGAAGGAAAGTTCATGAGAGCAAATTTGAGAAGGTAGCAAGATTGAAAGAGGAGGTTTTCTTTTTTTTCTCTTTAAAATTTGATGAGATTAGGACGTGTATATACTGAGCAGAAGAAGTCGGGAGACTAATTATAAAACAGAAAAAAAACAAGTTAAGTGAAAACTAATGGGGGTAATAGGATGGAGTGCACCTGGAGTTAATAGGAAAAGGAATAAACCCAGGTTAAAAGTAAGTTTAAAAACGGTAAGAGTGTATATATACTCTTACTAAATAATATCTATATATATTTGAAATGAGAACAATGACCAAAACAAACAAGGATAAGAAGTAGAAAAAGGCTGGTTGGCTTAAGAAAAAAATTCTAAAATGGGGAGGTGAAAGGTAGAAAGATTTTATAACGGATGGATTCTATATTTTCAGGAAATTGAAATAGGATCAAGGAAGTGGGGGTTGAAATTAAGTGGAGGCTGCTGGTGATAGCATGTTTGAAATGCCTGTCACTGGCTGGTTCACAGCCGGGAACACAGCCAAATGAAGCTCAGAGGGTCAGGAGGACTGTGGGAAGGAGTGTAAGTTAAATGACGAGGAGTTTCTATCATCGTTACGAAAAGATTCAGAGGGAGTGGAAAAGTGGGAGAGGGGAAAAGGAAGAAGAATTTGATTAAGCATGTGAAGCACTTAGATTTACATGGATCTCTTTAATTCTTTAATGTTACATTTTTACGTTTTATAGAAATAGTATCACACACACACACACACACACACACACACACGAGGCCCAATGCACGAAATTCATGCAAGAGTAGGCCCTCCTTCCTCCAGCTGCAGGCACCAACTTCCCTCTGACACCTGGGACCTGGGCTTCCCTCCAACCACCAGCAGGCACCCAGGACCTGGGCTTCATCTGAAAGGTCATCCGGAAGGACGTCTGGTCTAATTAGCATGTTACCCTCTTATTATTATAGATATTACTTTGCACAAGGTTGACTACTGGCCATACTAGGAAGGCAGGCATCTGGCCTGAGGACAGTGGTTATAGAGAGATATGGAACAGGCATACCAAGAGGAACTGAGAGCATCAGGGGAAATCATCCAAGGAGTGGGGACAGAGAGCACGTGGGCTCTGTTGCTCTGACTCATGGGTAGCCTTATAAACCTGTGTTGTAGGGAGTCTATTTAAATCACCAACCTTGCATAACGGGGTGAAACATAAATACACAGAGAGCTGGGACCACACACATTTCATCAGTTCCATGAAGGCAGGCTAATTAAGCTGCACTGCCCACCCAATTCTCCATGTGTTCACTTCTACGAGAACGTGGATCCTCTTTTACCACCTTTGTGGCCATCTGCTGTGACTTCTAGTCAATTGGTCACACTTCACACACCTGACCTGGGTTTTGGATACACAGCAACACGAGGGCAGTGTCTCCTTGAAAGCAATCAGCAAAACCACTAAGCACCTCTCTGAATCACGTTCTCTCACGTTAGAGATAAAGCATTTGGAAAACAGCACTGAAAATACCATTATTCTTTCAGGGGGAGAGGGATTGGGGTTGCTGTCAGCTAAACTGTGATGGGCGTGTACACCATCTACCGATTAGATGCCCCTGGCAAAGTTAACAGGGACCTGTGGCTCTGGGTTTTGCTTGCGAAGGGATACATCTGCAGTCTTTCCACAGAGAGAGAAGAAAAGCCAAGGCTCTCAGATTTCCTTCTTCTTTGTTCATCCTCCTTCCTGTTGGATATTGGGAGGAGTTGACCAGCCCCTAGGGATTAAGGCATTCAAAGTGGCCCGGAATTTCCATAATAGGATTCAGTGATCGGATGGAAAAGCAAAGGACAGCTAAGAGGAAAGGATAAGACAGATGAATGGCTGTAATAGAGCCACTCTGTGAGCGGAGAGGTGGAGTAGGTGTTATTCAAGGGGGAGGAAGTTTCAATATCTTCACGTCTTGATGGAATAATTTCTATTCCAATAATGGGCCACAAAACAGGGAGGACAAGAAAGACACGTGGAAAGGAGAAAAACAGAAGTGGGGAGAAATTCAGCATTCAACTCTCAGGACAATTTTTGAAAGAGCAAAGAGAGCCCTGAGAATAGGCAGGAAAAAAGAACCTGAGGCCAGATGCATTGTTGAGCTTGACTTTTAAAGAATCAGTGATGCGTATAGTCATGTTTACAATATACTCCGAAAAAGGTATCAGCTTACTTCATTCCTGGAAGAAATACTAAATAATGGATTTAGGCTGCTGTGTGTGTGTGTGTATGTGTGTGTCATTTATTTTTATTCAGCTCAGACTCACTGCTTGTTCTCTCAACCATATTCCTATACGTATTTTTATGTTTTAGGAAGGGATGTACTTCACTAATGTTTCCAACGTATAGGTTAAAATCAGGCTATCAAGATGGACAAACCCTGCATCATTCTTTATCTACTGCTCTCTATTAAGTCACTTAAACTTTTTTAAGCCACAGGTTATTCTGTTTAAAAAGGAATTTATATTTTATAGCCCCTTTAGGTTTACAACAAGCTTGAGAGATATATAGAAAAATTTCTCATATAGTCCCTGTCGCTTAGCCTCTCCCCTTATCAACATCACTCATGAGAATGGAATGATTATGAACAAGGTTGAACATACATTGGCAAATCGTAATCACTCAAAGCCCATAGTTTACATTACAGATCACTCCTGGTGGTATACATGCAATGGGTTTGCACATGTATCATTACTTTGTTATTAACAATATTTAAAAATTGGATTTTCTCACCCTGGTCCCATTTCTCTCTCTCCAGAGGAATTGCAATGGTGATTTTGGTTTCTAAACTCATAGCCCACATGATAGTTATAACATAGGTGGGTTTTATCATGTCTGTGTGTGCATGTACACATGTATTTTAAATCTGACAAGCCCAATATCCCAGTAAAGAAAACCCTTATTATAACAAGAAATGTGGGTGATTTTGTAAAAATCCTGCTAAGGTATATTTTTATTATTTTATTCATGCTTTCAAGTGAATTTTATAAAACAATCTCCTGAACAGGGATTGTGAAGTAAAAAATAAGTAGAGCATGAAGTGTTTAGGACAGGTTCCTAACGAGAACAATGTGAGGCTAAAGGAAAGCAGGAGAACAGTAGGAACATTGGGGGCACCAGGAAAGTTATTTCTCTGTTGTTGTTGTCCAAACTTTAAGGAATTTAGGAGAGATTTGACTTGGGCATTTTTCTTGTTCGTAGCCAGATTTATTCCCCATTTGTATTTTTGTGCAATATCAAATGTCTTAATGTGGCGGATTTGTTCAGAACTCCATTACAAAAGTGGCTTCCTGTCTTAGCTTAGGTAAGCTGTTCACCTAATTTAGGAAAGCACTGATCCATGTTTTGAGACAAAGCTCTTTTGTTTAAAGGACCATACGATTAGAATGACAACCAAGGGACATTTGACCCAAATCCCAGAAAGTCCTGAGCATGGATTTCCTCTGCTTCGCACATCACCACACTTGAAACCATTAGAGCAGAAGAGAAATGGCCAGAAGGAAATCTCCCCTGCACAGGTAGGAGGGGCATATTCTTTCCAAAGGACTTCGTGGATAGTCCTCGGGGGAGCAGATGAATTCTAGTGAGGGGCTTCGGTCAGTTTTAGTGGGACCTTGACTTGACTCAGGTCTACGTTGCCTAGAGAAGCCAGACAAAGAGCAGGGGCCCTACTCACTAATCTCCAGGAAGTGTCAAAAGCTGAATCATTTCAGGTACTTAAGTCCTGTTGCAACAAACAGCCCAAGTTTGCTTTTGTTAGACAGCTAGAGAAAGAACAAGTCAAATGCAAGTCAAATACCAAAATGGAGGCAGGATGAAAAGAATGGTGTTGGGGAGGGAAGGACCTGTTTCTGAACTTGGGGTGTCCTGCACCGCCTTAAACCATCTCTGTCTTCCCCTCCCCTGCCTCACTCTCAGCCATCAATAGGGATCTTCACAATCACATAGGCGCTCCACACAGTTTGGAAAAAGGTTTGCCCTAAACTCTAGAATAAATGTTACCTTTATATTGAGAATGGTAGAAATAATATAAAAAATGTATAATGTTGAAATGTATATTATTGATCCATGCTGTATTCCAAATTGATTTTAAAGAATACATCTATTCTTTAAATATATATAATAGAATACACACACACACACACACACACACACACACACACGTTCCATGATTCAACTGAGTGAACCAAAAACATCTCCAAGATGAAAAATCTAGTCACTATTTTTATCATAGAATCTCAAAAGCCTTAAAATACATGTGTAGACTTGCTAAGGGTCTTCATAAAATATATTATTTCTATTTAAGAACTCATTGATTGACAGACATTCTTAGGTGATTTTTCTCCCCTGGACACAGAGAGCCAGGGCATTACACAAAGACTACAATTTAGGGGACGTGTCTCCGATCTGGCCGGCTCAGACTGTCACCCCATGCAGGGCCACGGGTCTCACCTTGCTGCTGAACTCTGACAGTCAATATTTGACTGGTGGAGCTGGTGAGGACCTGAATAGTAAATATTTTATGAGGGGAAGTGGAAACTCCCCTTTGCTCTGTCCTTCCCTTACATTAAACATATTAATTTATATTAACTAGGAACCAGATAATTCTCTGTTTGCCCCTGTCAATAATTAGTCATCCTTTGAATTCTGAATCCTGCTTCTGCCACAAATAGGATGCACTTTTTTTCTTTTTGTCCAGATTGGGATACACCTAAGTGTGCAGTTATTGATTGAGAAAAATCGGGAGCCTTTGATAATACACAGCGCACATCGATAATGCATCCTCTGATAACAGGAGAATTATTGAAGGCCATCTTTCCCTGAGTGACTTGATTAATGGGGTCCTATGCAGCAGATCCCCTGCCTATCTCAGCTTTTAGAACGGTTGGCGGCGACTTCCCTTTTCTCCTCAGAAGGCCACAGCTGGTTCTCATTACGCATCAGATTATGATACACACCAAAAAGAAAAGGGTCAGAATGCATCAAAAGGGAGTTCTGGTGCGCCTGTGGTTTGAGCCCACGGGTGTGAAGGTGAAGAATCCATGCTGTCCTCCGGCCCACTGCAGACTCAATCCATTTCCCCCTGCACACCAGTGAGACGCACCAGCGCTTTCTTAAGAATCTGTGGCTCTTATTTACTGTGGGAGCAGCCCCTGGGCTTCTCTTTCTTCTCCTTCGGTACAACGCTAATGCATTTTATATGTCCTTTAATCTCAGCCCCAGTTCTGTCAATATTTGAGCTTATCTTAAAACGAAGAACTCCAAAGGAGGGTCAAAGAAAGTAAATTCTCACTCCGGAAGGCAAATAACAATTATTTCATTAAACATCCCATTCCCAGGGCACCCCTTGGACCAGTTCTTGATGTCAACAAGAGGGTGCCCTTTCCCCCAAATCTATCCCTTGTGATGCACACTTAAATGTCCCCAGTTTTCTAACATGGGGTGAGCTTTCAAACATGTATGGTTCTGCTAACAAATTCAGTGCCGAGTAACTACTAGAGTGCAGTGGGTAGGGGTCCCTATTCCTGAAGATGGGGGTGGGGGGTGCTAGGGAGCTACTTATTGACCCCAGGTTGGCCTGCTGTGCTGCCTTAATGAAACATTGCTGAAAATCGCAGCTCAGCGATTGTCTTTTACATGAGCCAAGCAATTCATAGTGTCCTTCGGTCCTTCACATGGGGATGCAGACAGAAATCAGGAGTCAGTCTAAGGCCACAGTTATGCCTTCCACCAGGGCTGGCATAGCTGGTCAGCCTGTTCCACCAGGTATTTATTTTCCCGTAAGCTTCTAGCTTCATAAGCTCTGAGGATCAGATCCTTTTAATAAACACCAACAAAAGCGTTCTAGAAAGACTCACGTTGATTTCCCATACTGCAACTTTTTAGACAACAGGAGGTGGCCAGGTGTAGATGATGGGCATTTGCTGTTTAACAAGGCTTCTGCACTCCCTACAGGGCAGGCAAACACACACACACACACACACACACACACACACACACACACACATCTACAAACCTATACAATGAAAAATGGATGTGGCTGGGGGTTTTTCACACTCACCCTTCCTTCTGGGTTCCAGCAGGGCTAAGCAAGGGGATGCAAACATTCTTTACCCACAGTAACTCAGGGGTTGTCTATGTGGACAGTGTGAAAATGAGGTGTGTTTGCAGATTCCACACGTGGGAGGCAGATTCCACACACTGCTGAGGCTCTTCTCCCGGCCCCTTCTTGGGACATGGATACCATTGGAGGCCCAACTCCATCCTGCTGGGAGGCAATTAGTGCTGAAGAAATGACAACCTACACACAGGTGGCAAGGCCATGAGGGTGGGGAGCAAAATGGAAAGACAGAAGAGAAGAAAGAGGCACACGGGGACTAAAGAAAGGAAACTGGAGGTGGGGCCCGCTTCCTCTGGGTGCAGGGAACGGAATAGCCATCTGGGAACCCTGAAGGTCAAGCACTGAGCTCTTGAATTTGCATAGAAACTAAAAACATCAAAGCCAGTGGAAGAGGAGAGAGCAGGGCTGTGCAGTAGAGCTTTCTTCAATGAGGCAATACCCTATAATCTATACTGAGTGTCCATTAGCCACACATGGCTAGCGAGCTTGAGAAATGTGGCTAGTGCAGGAGAGGAAGTGCAATGTTGTGGTGGAACTGAGTTTTTCACTTCAACAGCCACATGTGGCCAGAGACCGCCATGCTGCACCGTGAGTGGGGGAACAGAGCCACCACCTGCAGATCCCTGTTTCTTTTTATGGACCTATTTGCACATTGATATCAAGACCTGAACCCCAACCACAAGACTATTGTATATATTATTAGATATTCTTCGTGTTTGGCCAACAAACACACAAAACATGTAGGATGTGGATTTCTCTTCTAGTCAGACTCAGAATATTAATAAATGTGTCTGTCTGAATAAAATGACAGCAGGCCCACCCCCACGGAGAACATGGTGAGCGAAGACTATGGACTCAGGTGGAGTTGACGTTACATCCTAATCTCACAAAATGCTGGTTCTGCGACATTGCACAAGACACCGAGTCTAGCTTCATTCTATGTTTCCTCATTTGCCAAAATAGATTTACAATTCCTCACTCATTAGAATGTGATGATGAGTAAATTGAGTTACCAAGTATTATAGGAGGTGCTTTTTTATTGGCTCAATCTGTGTTTAATTACAGGCAATTTATCCTAGAATCATTATAGATCTAAGATACTAATACTAATAGCAACAATAACAACAAAACAATAATAACGATAATAAAATAATAATAATAAATCCAGTTAGCACTTCATTTTACTATATTCTGTATGCACTCTCGTTAGCTTTGCTGTAGTAAAGAGACCTCATAATAAATGGCTTCAAGGAGACACATCCTTATTTCTCTTCCACGTTACTGCCCTGAAGTGAGCAGTTCAGGTTGATGGGTTGACTCATTTTTGTGAGGTCCTTCATGCACGCCACTCTTTTCCATCTTTTGCCCCCACTGTCCCCTCGGGCAGGTATAGGCAAACTGCAACTCCAAGTTCAAATGCAGCCAACTGCCTGTCTTAGGTACAGGGTATTACTGGAGCACAGCCATACCTATTTGTGTATGTGCCACCTACGGTTGCTCTGATACTATGAGAGCAGTGTTGAGTATTTTAATGATCTCATGACCACACTGTCTGAGATATTAACTATCTAACCCTTTACAGAAAAAGTCAGCAAACCCTCAGCCTAGAGTGCTGCGGTCATTTGCATGCTCAAAGCTGGACCACAGGCTCAGCCACCCATGGCCAGGGTTGAATACAAGATAGCAGTTTTTATGTGTGTGTGTGTGTGTGTGTGTTTTTAAGAGGCAGAAGTTGTATACATTACTTTTTGTTGTTGTTAGTCCTCATCCAAGGATATATTTTCCATTGATTTTTTTTTTTTTTTAGAGAGAGAGTGAAAGAAAGGGGGAGGGGTGAGAGGGTGAGAGAGAGAGAGAGAGAGAGAGAGAGAGAGAGAGAGAGAGAGAGAGAGAAGCATCAGTGTGAAAGAGGCACATCAATTGGTTGCCTCCTGCATGTGACCAGACCAGGACTGGGGATGGAGCTTGCAATGAGGTATGTGACCTTGGCCGAAATCAAGCCCAATATCCTTCAGTTCTCATCTTTTCATTATGTCCCTGAAGTGCATCTAATTTGTCTGAAAAATTAAAGCTAACAAGAATGAAAGCCCAAGAGGGTGACTGTGTATACATTCTAATTGTGTATAAATTGTGTATAGACTTTCTTACAATTTGGATAGAAGTCTACAATAATAAACTAGAACAAAAACGAATGAGACATCCCATGACTATGAATGAAGCATTGTGCAGGTCCAATGTCTGCATGTCCAGGCCCAGGGAATAGTAACAACTGGAAATGGGGCCCAGAAAAATAGCTCTCAAACCAGCCACCTGAGGTGATTCTGATCAATAGTCAAACTCAGAGGCTGCCATCCTTAAGAAGGTTCCTGAAGAGAAAGTAAAAAGGATATGACACAGTTGCTGGCAGTTAGATTGGAAAAGTGAAGGGTCTGTGCATACTTTTTCATTTACTTATCAACAGATATTTATTAAACATACATGATATGCCAAGCCCTGTGCTAGGTGTGAGGAGACATTGGTGAGCCCACCAGGCAAGGCCTCTCTGCTCATGAAGTTTACACTCAGAGTAAACATCTTAGAAGCTAAGGGAGCACACAAGGACGGACTCCATAAAGGCAATAAAGCAGAGACTGCATTGTGGAATGACTCTGAAATGTCTAATTCTGCATATTAGGGAAAAGAGAGCTTCATTTAAACGGAGAAATGAGGAAATGTGTTCCCCATTAAAAGGAGAAATAAGAAATGCGTTCCTGCCTTAGCCAGCAATGTTCAGTGATTAGAGCACCAGCCCTCAGACCTAAGGGTCTTAGGTTTGATTCCCAGTTAAGGACACGCAATTGGATTGTGGGCTCTGTCCCCTGTTTGATGGGAGTGTGTACAGGAGGCGACCAGTTGATGTGTTTATATCACATCAATGTTTCTCTCTCTCTTCTCTCCCTCCCTTCCACTTTCTATACAAATCAATGACTATAGGAAGGAAGAAAAGAAGGAAGGAAGGGAGCGGGAGGCGGGGGGAGAGAAGGAGGGAGGGAATTAAAATGTACTTTTAGATTTTAGTAAGAGTGGGTTCAACTGATGGAAAGAAATGTTGAATTTAGAATAAACTAAAAAAAATAAAGAATGAAGACAAGCACACAGTTGGCTATGGGCCTGGGTAAGCAGATATACATGTTGTTTACATTTTTGAATCCATATGAGTAAACAACTGGACCTAGAGAATGATCTATATATAAGGAGAGGAGACTGATGATAACAGGTTTGGCTTTCCTACTCACACATAAGAAGCAAGGCAAAGAAAGGTGGTGATATTAAGCATGGACAGAAGCAATAATGATGGCACACAGGATAGAATTAGGAAATCACATTGGTGGAAACTGAGGAAAAATCCTAGTGTTGACCTTGAGGTCACAGAGAGGTCATTAAGCATGAGGACCGGGTGAGATCATATTTAGGAAGGTGGGAAGTGGAAAGGAGGTTTGAGAGGACTTGACAGTGAATGGGCAGATAAAACATAGGGACAACAGATTACCTGCCAATAAAGACTAAGAATGTAAAAAAAAAAAAAAGTTGCTCCAAGACATCTTAGATTAAAGTTGAGAGGATCAGTAGACAATTCCTGATCATTACTGAGAATCATAATAAAAGAGCCCAAGCAGAGGAAGGAAGTCATGGAAGATTCTAGAAAAAGAGTGGAACATTCTATAAATGGGGAAGAACAGGAGTTTTAACAATTAGGAAGAACAGGCATTTCAACCCATTTTATTAAAAAAAAAAAAAAAAAGTCACCTAGAGCCATTAAATGCAATTATTAACAGATTTTACTTGTTTTAGGTTCTGAACAGGGATGGATGTCAGTTCTCACACCACGAGGCTACCACACAGTGAGATGCCACTGCCAAGGCAGCACTGTCCAGGCTACGTAAATGGGCTTCTCCGTGTTTTCCCCAGGTGACCATGTAACCCCCTCAATGCTTTTTCCACCAGGTGGCAATGCCCCCTTACTATTGAGGAGCTGAAAATGCCACAGAAGGAAAACAGTGAGTACTAGGGATTTCTGAAAGAACATTCTGACCCCTGTCTTTATGTAGAAAGTTGACAGTTTCATCAGTTTCCTCCTGGAAAACCCATCGCAGGTTCCCAGACCCCTCAGCATTATACACACCCTGAGCGGGACAGGGGTTTTTCTATCCAAGGCAGGCCACCTCATGTCTTGAGCTCCAAGTGACTTTTTCTGGAAAAGAAAAACATTTTTCATCATCTGAAACTTTGGAAGCATGGGGGCCACCAACAGGAACCCTGAGATATTTGCAAGAAAGAAAGGATGGGCGATAGAAATGGCTACTAAAGACCGTAAGATGATGGAACAAGGCGAACCTTCAGGGATTCATAAATAGTCCTTAATTAGCAATCTATACGTGTCCATTAAATGGATGAAGGAGGGAGGAGGAGAAAGAGACCCTTACACATGCAATTAGGAGCCAGTGCTCCAGAAATTATGGGAAGTATAAATGGAAACTTCCTTAGGAATCAAGTGGAAAGTATAGACTAGGACAGGGGTGAGAACACCATGTTTCCGGTCCCAATCCGGTCTATTACCTGTTTCTGCAAATACAGTTTTGTCGGGAGAACCACACTCACTAATTCATGTCTCATCCGTGGCTGCTATCATGGCAGAATTGTGTGTTTTCCACGGAGACCCTCTGACGGGCAAACCCCAAAGTGCTTACTATCCGGCCCTTTACTGTGAAGTTTGCTGATCCCTGAAGGAGCGTTTAAAAGCCCGAGTTTTGGAACCCGAATGGTCCCAGATCTAATACTTAATAGCTGTTTGACCTGAACACATTTCAGGACGAAAGAGAGTTCTATCTTTGAAACACCAAGAACTCTGCAGATAGATAAAACCCATCTCTTTCTCTCTGGACTATGAATTCATTTCTTTACCTCCCATTAGCCCTCAAACTCCAAAACCATAGTCCTTTGTCATGAAGGGAACAATGGCCGGGAGCTGGGGCACCTTTTGCTTTATTCTGATGAATCCATTGTCTCCAAGGGACCTCCGTTTCTTTCTTTCACAGAATGGCACTTGGGAGGAGGTGGACGAGGGCCGTAAGCCTGAACAGAGGCCTACTGAGCGCATGGCTGCCTCGCTCTGAGGCCACTCACACTTCCGACCAAAAGCCTGGGTCCCGAACTTTCCAAAAAGCCTTGGGCAGAGGACAAGCAGAGAGGCGATGGGGCGTGTGCGGGTCTCACCCTGAGCGTTTCTGCCCCTGGCCCCACGAGGTCTGCGCCTGGCTTGGGGAGCGTGGAAAGATGACTTTGATGGCTCTCGCTCTCCTTTCTAACCAATCCAGGGCTCGGCTGCCAGCAAAGGGCCTTGGCAAACACCGATAGGAGAAGTGTCTACATGTAAGTGTGAATCACTGGAAATGGGAACTCTGTCAAAATAAGGGAATTAAGTTCATTAAAGGTGTGGTAGCCCGATTCCCGGTGCCAGCGCATAATGACCAGGGCTGGCACTGGATGCTGCCCCGGCGCAAACCCACCCAAACTTGGCAGCAGCAACCACCCCACCAACCCAGCCTCTTGGCTTTCTCTCTGGGTTAAATGTGCTTAAACAAGAAAAAAACTGTGTTTGGACTGCGGGCCTTTCTGGTCTTTTAGGCTGAAGCTGTATCAGCACCATTGGGACAAAAAGCAAAGAGGGCACTGCCCTGGGGAAAGAGGGGCTGGCAACTAGGCGACAGACGTCGCTCTGAAGTCCCAGAGTCCTTGGGAGCTCTCTTGGCGACCGGGAGGATTCATGCTCAGACCCAGCATTTCTAAGACTGCATTTCGATCCCACTTCTTTGTGAAGTTTGAGGAAGCCGATCCCGGGAGGACGGACCCCAGTGCGGGGAGGCTGTTCTGGGCCCAGGAGAACCACGTGCCAGAGTCGGCAGCAGTGGGTAGGACGGGACAGGAGCTGACCCTCTGACACACAGTCCTTTGCACTGACATGGACATGGGGTTTACGTGGGCATGTGGCAAAATGACAAAACACAATCCACTTGCTCCTTTCTGGATCATGGCAGGGGATGCCTCACTGGTTTCAACCACCCCTTGCTCAGACCAGGACAGCATATCTGAATCTGCTTTGCACAAGAATAACCTGTCATGCTTTTGGAAGTGCCTGAGGCAGAGGAGGACAACGGCCACTCTGCCCTCAAGGGACTTGGATTCCGGTACGAGGACAGCCTCATCATGCAGCGCAACTGCCGTCTGAACAGTGATAGCCAGGAGACAAGGGTGGGTGCCAGGCAAAGAGAGAATGACATAAGACGGCACCCAATGCTGCGGCTGGGCCTGGACTGTGAAGGGTACAGGATACGGCGACAGGAAAATGAAGTTCCATTCCCTGGCCCTCTGCTCTTCATTCTGTTCCTCCAGAAAGGTCTACATGAAAAACATGAATAGCCCCAGCTGTGTATGGGTCTCTCCCTCACTGAGCAGGATGGTGGGCAATGATGGCGGGATTTCCCATAACACCCAGGTGGGCTGAGCAAAAGATTGGGGAAAACATTCGAGGAAAATAGTGGGCCCCTATCCCATGGCATGTGGACATTTTCTTGGAACCTTCTGTCTGTGAGTGGTGAAGACACGAGTGGGAAAATCACGGAACTCCCTGGGATCAGCCACCGTTGGGGGACTAGCAGACGTGGCGTCTTTTTTATTAAACTAGAAAAGGAGCCTGGCCGGTGTTGCTCAGTGGTTGGTGTTGACGCAGGAATGAAGAAGTCAGGGTTTGATTCTGGTTGAGGCACATGCCCAGGTTGGGAGCTGGATCCCCAGTAAGGCGTCTGAAGAGGCAGCCGATCTCTGATGTTTCTCTTTCGTGGATGTTTCTATCTCTCTATTCCTCTCCCTTCTTCTCTCTCTAAAAATCAAGAAAAACATTTTTTTTTTTTTAAAGAGAGAGAAAAGGATTAGAAAGAGACTACCAGGCTTTGTTAGACAAAAGGCATAATCGGGTTTCACTTTTTAAAATATAGTTTTTTATCATTTGCTTCTTTGCTTTTCGTGATAAAATCTTTACAGCCAAATTAATGTAGATACCTACAGTACCTGGCTGTCCTTTTGAGGCAACTCATGCACCACAATTGGTCTAAATAATCTTTCCAAAGCAGCATGAGCCAGAATAAATGAGTTGCGAAAGGTTATTTTTAGGTGATCCATTTAGTAAACATTCATTGGGCGTCTCTGATGTGCTATGTGTCAGGCAATGGCATCAGAGAAGCAATGACACGCACGACAGACACCGAGTCTCACCCTCTTCATCTAATGCGAAAAGCAGACGGTTTACCATTATAATGCTGCTTTTTCCAAAAGCCAAGCAGGTTGTCAACTGAGATGTTGCAGGGGAAGCAGAGTGCAATGGCATGGAAAGCAGGGCCCTGGCGGGGAAGGGAGAGGGCAGAGAGGAGGGCCAGGGAGGGGAGAACTGGCTTCAGCCTCACTGGCAGCAGGACTGTTCGTGACCTTCCTTACAGCCCTCAGGGGCTGGCGAAAGGAGAGGATTCACACCAATGCACTGGCATTCTGAAGAGGGAGAAAGTGTAACAAAGAAAAGCAAACGTGTAGCATGGCGAAGAGGAGGCGCCTGCTTGCTTACCGGTGAGACATAACGAGAAAGAAGAGAACAAGATTGTTTTCTCTAAGATGTGTACACATATAATACCTTAAGTTTAAAAAAAGAAAACGAAACAGAAGAGTGAAAAACCCTCTCATGGTGGGTTTCCCAGGTGGAGTGCAGAGATTCTAACTTCAGTCAAAGGGAGCTTATTTTCCTTAACTGCTCCCCACCCCCCAATCATTTCCCCTCACCTCTTCCCCTCCCCGCCCCCCTGAATTCAGCATTTTTTCTCTCATTCGTTATAGCAGAAAATGGTGACTACTTCTGTTTTTAGGAGGTCTTAGTGTGTGAGTGTGTGTGTGTGTGTGTGTGTGTGTGTGTGTGTGTTTTCTGATCATATTTGTAGAAAAACAGTAAGCAGAAAAACCTCTTAATTAAAATACAAAAGCTATTTCTGGAGTTAATTCTAATGAGCCTTTGAAGTGTATACCTGTGGCGATTTAAAAGGGGAAAAATGTGCCCTTTCCTGATGTCTGTATTCTTAGTGTGAGATACCAGGCCCTACACACACTGGGTGAAAAGTCTCGTGGGGGGTTTTGGTATAAAAGAGCATTTAGGTCTGGCTGGTGTGGGTCATGGTTTCATTCCGGGTCAAGGCACATGCCCAAATTGTGGGCTTGATCCCCAGTGAGGGGTGTGCAGGAGGCAGCTGATCAATGATTCTCTCTCATCATTGATGTTTCTCTCTCCCTCTCTCCCTCACTAAAATCAATTTAAAAACTAGATTTTTTTTTTTAAGAGAACCCTAAACTGCTCATATCTCCATTCAACTGTTCTCCCAGGGTTGCAAAATAAAATAAAAACAACCATGCATTTTTACAGCTAACCTTCTAGATCTCCATGCCTTCTCTTTGGATTCCTGATGACATCCCCTCCACAGTTTGTTCACTAGAGAGCATGTGAATTTTATGTGGTGCTAGGACCATTAAAATGAGCATGTAGGGAAAGAAAGAAAAAATATTAAAGAAAAAAAAAGGAGTTTCTTCTCCCCCCCAAAAAAAAAAATATATATATAAAAGCTCCATGGTGGCTTCACATGGGCCCCTGCATGGAAACGCTGAATCTTGTGTGTGAAGCCTTCAATGGCAAAGGAAAACAGGCCACCCTTATTAGAAATTTTCTACAGCGAGAGATGTAACATCATAGCTAAATTCAGTCGGAGACAGGTCGAGCAACAAAAACCAGGAGCCAAGGCAGTCTAGTCGGCTCTGAAATTTGACTCAGGCACCAGATTATGAATAGATTTAACTAGTTTGCCAAATGAAAATGTAGATTTTGGCACCGTCTGAATTTTTGGGGGGAGGGGACATACTATATGTGGAGTCCCAGTACACACTCAGGGGATAGGAAAAAGAGCTTTTTATGTTATATAACTACTCAGTGTATGCTAAAGGGGGAAAAACAATTAACCCAATAAATGCCGAAAAAACCCAAACTTTTCATTTTTCTTTTTTTCTTTTTTATTACCTAGAGCATCCAACTTTTTCTATTGACCTTACTTGCTAATGCAAGCATTTCCATTATTTGAAATGACAACAACACTCAAGTCTATAATCAGGTAGTGTCGACTGGTTATTAAAATACTCGTATCTGTTCCAATTTCTTTTTTGAAGAAACAGTGATAGGGCAAGAGGCTCAAATCCCACAGCAGGTAAGTAGCACATTGTCAGTCAGGATATGAAAATGAAATTGTAATTGCCTGGAGGTTTCTCAGATTCCCTTCCCGTTCCTGGTAGGGTGGCAATGTGTGCCACTGACACCATGAACTTCAGCTTCCTCCTACTTCCTGAGCGTTGGCCCTCGGTGCACTATTATTCTAGGCCTTGCGATGATAAACAGAGATTAAAACCAATGAAAATAAATGAGGGAGCATGGGGGAGCTCTCTCAATGTCAACAATGCAACCTGCTTCTCCTCAAACTCCAGCCCCGCTCTGCGTGTGTTACCACAAGTTGCCCAATTCTCCTTCTTGAGAACAAACCATTCCTGCACCCCGCAGCAATTACTCTGAAAAACTGTCCTGATGCTTTTTGATGCACACAAAAGGGGATTCAATAAAAACACATTTGATTGCCAAAACCGGTTTGGCTCAGTGGACTGAAGGTTCGATTCCTGTAGAGGGCATGTACCTTGGCTGCGAACACATCCCCAGTAGGGGGTGTGCAGGAGGCAGCTGATCAGTGTTTCTCTCTCATCGATGTTTCTAGCTCTCTATCCTTATCTCTTCCTCTCTGTAAAAAATCAATAAAGTATATTTTAAAAAACACATTTAATTAAAAGGAGATGTATTACTAGAAATAGCCTAAGCAACAGTTGAGAACTTTCTTTTCACTGAACATGTTGTTTTGAGATAGATTGAAAGGCTAGTATTCCAACACAGTTGTTTCTGTGTTGCATGTGTGTTGAGTGAACCTCAAAATTGGAGTTATTCTGATCATTTCAACTAAAAGGACTGTCAGACTGTATCTTTAAAGTCAGCATAAGTTCCCTGTTCTCCACATCCTCACCTGCACTTGTTGTTTGCTAATTTGATAGTAGCCGCTCTGACAGGTGGGAGATAATACTTCATTGTCATTTTTATGTACATCTCTCTGATGGTTAGTGGCCTTGAGCATTTTTCATATGCTCCTTTTTGGAGAAGTGTCTATTCCAGTCCTTTGCCTGTCTTCATTTGGATTGTTTGTCTTCCTGGTGTTGAGTTGTATAAGTTCTTTATATATTTTGGAAATATTGGGTATATCAATAACACCATATTGAATATATCACTGGCAAATATGTTCTCCCCTACAGAGGGTCCTCTTTTCATTTTGTTGGGAGGCATAGGGGACCAAGTTCCAGGGTCAAATTCTGGCTCTACTATTTTATGGCCGTATGACCTTGATCAAGTATTCTAAGCCTCAGGTTCCTCATCTCAACATCAGGATGATAATATTAATCCCATGAGATTTAAAAACATGGTGGGTATAATGAGAAGATTTTGCACTAAAAACATATTCAATGGGGATAGGCAAGAGACTGAGGGGGAAGAGTGTGTGTGTGTGTGTGTGTGTGTGTGTGTGTGTGTGTGTAGGGATGGTCTTATACATCATTCTGGCTGGGAAATCTTGAAGATGAAACAGAGCTTTAAAAAAAACGGGGCTTAAGACCCAACAAACAGTCACCTGATACTGTATTTTAGTGAACTTGATAGGTCAAAGCTTTACTGTGACAGAAGCTAACATTTGAATGGGACCTAAGAGTTCTTTACTTTATATAATCACTCAAAGGGAACCTGGGCTTGCATTTTACAAAGGGTGGGTTTGACTTTGACCATGCTTAGATTAATAAAAACTAAAAACTGCCAATCAAGTTCCTAACTGCAAATGAAATGTGGGAAGGGAGAATAAGGTAGTTCAAATACAGTAGAACCTACTAAATATGATTTTTTTTTAACATCTTAGACTATTTTAAGCACTGTTCTTCACACCTTGAAAAAAGACATACAGCAGCATTTCCCCACCTAAGCAAAAGAGATGCATCGATGGGATAATATTGCATTAACAATGTAAATAAGTGGTGTACATTTTATTTTTCCCCTAAGATACAGGTTTGCTGGAATGATCATGCTCTGACTGGGGAAATGCTTGCTACCTTCATTAAAAATGCATATTTTAAGTCCCAATCGCTCTCTAAGGCTCTGATAGGAGAGAACTCAAAGTGGGGAATGAGACCCGATTCCCAGCATCATACCTGACCTAAGATGTTGTCTATTACTGATGATTTTTTAAAAAAATTGTCTCAATGTTTCATTTTTATTTGCAATTTGTGATATAAAGGAGGCAAAAACATGTATGCTAACAGACTGACTCGATGCATTCTGTGGAATAGGGATATTTTTGTAAAAGACATTGAGGTGGGTATTCCACCCACATAGGCTTTTAAATACCACACGTCTATGGACCACATGTGTACTGAGAGAAAAACAAACCTGAAACCTCTAGAGGTATATTTTGATTACAGATGCCAGTTACTTGTGGTTGGATTTCGCTCTGATTCTGTTCAGGTATGCGATCCAGGAAGTAGTAAAAGGTAGATGTTTAAAAAGTAAAACACAATAAAAAATAAAATGTAAAGGAACAGCCGGACACATGCATATTTTCTGTCTATTAGTGGTGAAATACTGTGATGAAAAGGGTCTAAGTATTTAGGGTATTTCATTAGCAGAGAAAATACACAGATCTTTTTTATTTGTTTTTGCTGGTGACACCAATGGTGTTAGCCCCAACATCTTTGCCACCTAATGGGCACTGAGGTGTTGTTACCAGGGGCAACAGCCAGAAAGACGATGCTACCATGGCATTTGGGTGGTTTCATTTCCGGCAATGAGTATGCATTAACTTAAAGGGGTCAAAGAAATAATGTAAAGGAATGCCAATTCAGAAATGAAAAACAAAACAAAACGATGTCTTTCTCTGACCAATTAATTTCCTCGGTTTCCATACTAAATCAATAAAAGCCTAAGGCAAAAGTGAAATCATTCACGATCTCCTCTTATCTGGTTAAGTGGAGGACCTGGCTATAAAATGATTTTTGGAACAAATAATAGGAGACATTGAACATAGAACAGTGATGTTACATAAGACTGCCATAGCTAACATATAGATTTAATGTAGCTTGCACTGTGAATGAGTGGAGTATGAACATGATTAGTACATGTATGCACATCTTTATATATATATATATATATATATATATATATATATATACACATATATATGTATATATATATATATTCAAACACAAATGTACAGACACAGTCATTTTTGTTTCCTATAACGTAGAAAAAGAAATTAAAAACAGCAAAGGTGAATATTCATTCTGTGCTTCACTACAGCCTTTTTGCTTAAAGTAAGAGGACCAAATTCTCCCAAGAAAGGTCTAGTGAATACCAAATGAAACAAAACAAATCTAAGGTCATAAGTTGACAATTTTAACTGACAAGTATTATAATTATTTTGAAATAGTTATTTTTAAAAGGAAATTATGGATATAATCCACTTTATCTTGTCCAAAAGTACATTTATCAAATGATAGAAGGACTCGTTTGCTAGAATCTAAACTCATTCCTCATTTTTAAAGAAAATGTATAGAACAAGAAGTATTAGGCATTTCCTTAAGATGATCAAGAACACCTTACTCAAACCTAAGATATCAAAGACAATCAGACAATTACCCTAAAATGAGCACAGTGGCTTTGCAGACACCTATCACCACTATTATTAAAATCTGTGGCACACATAAAGATTTTAACATCTGAGATGCCTAATCTCCTTCCTAAGTTATTGAAGAGATAAAAAAACTCACTGAGATATTATTTTTTTTATCATCAGATTGGTGAAAAATGAAACAAATTCTGTTAGTGACGCTGTAGGAAAATAGGTACTCTCATACACAGAAGGTAGATCATGTCATCTTGCCGCATTTCCAGTGGGAGATAAAGCAATACCTGTCAAAACACCTCAGACACTTCTTTTTTGACTCAGCAACCCCACTTCTAGAAATGCCTTAGAATTATACTTTCAACAGCACAAAATACAATTATTCATGCATTGCTGTTTATAATGACAAAATACTGGAAGCAAGCTAAGTGACTGCATTTAGGAGAGTGGTTAAATCAAGAACGGTACAACCACACAGGAGAATATTATGCACCTGGGAGAATAAGCGGGATGATCTCTAGAAACTACGATGGAGTGATTTCTGGGACATTTTGCTAAGTGAAAAGTTGCTACAGTATGTTTCAGGAAAGAACAAAGATAGTATAAGAATATGCATGCATCTTCTCCTTTGCCAAAAAGAAATTACCGGAACAATAAGCAAAGACTAATGTTATTGATCAGGCAAAGGTGGGAGCAAACAGAGTGGAATAGGGTTCTGGGAGACTAGAAAGAGGACTTTTGAGAAGATGAGGACATGGTGTTGCTCTGAATATGCCTTCTTTATAAATACAGACACTACAAAGTAATACATAAAATCAACTTTTTTTTTTTTTTTGAGGGGAGCAGGAAGAACCCTTCATGGAAATACAAACAGTAGCAAATTAACCTTAAATGTATTACTGATGAGGTACATAACCAAACTGAATGAAGTACCTGGACATGAGGTAAGGGGACAACTGTGGCCTTCAGCTCTTCCTAAAGATCCTGCGAGCATCGCTTTAAAAATCAGTCCCTATCATTGCAGGGATCTCCTCTTCCAACCTTTTACTCTGCATTGAATATGCTCACTATTCAATGGACCAGCATCCTTCTGTTTTATCCGAAAAAGAACAAAAGCAAACACCCTCGGCTCTGTCCTCCAGCTGCCAGGGCACAAGGGGCATCCTCCATCCTGCAGACAATGCAACGTGGGGGCCAGACACAGGCCCTGCACACTTCCCAGGAGCCCAGGAGCACTGCTGGATCCAGAAATCATCTCCCTCACTCAGGGGCCAGTGGCTTTCACACTGAGCAAGACGGCAGCACCGAGAATCCACACGCCGCTTCTGACGTTCATTAATCATCTCGCTAATTTGTTTGAACATGGGAGCGCTGACAGCACACGAATGTTATGATAGCAACGGTGACTGCAGAATGCAGACGAGGAGGGCATGGGCGTCTATGGAGCCAGCGGTTCCACACTCAGATATGGGCAGTGCTGTCTTTCAGTCTCATTGCAAATAAATCTCTATCCACTGCACATCTGCTATAATCGTTGGGTGGATTAGATTGGGTGAGATGAGTGGATAACAAATTATAAGTTTTCCCCTTACTTGGATCTTTATACCAATAAACATATTGAAATTCTGGAAGGGGGGGGGGTTATGAATCTGTTTGATAAATGTGTGGATTGTATTTTAATATGCTGCAGTTTAAAATGAAAGTAAAATGGACTGTGCCCTAGACCGAGTCTTTCGAGTATGTATTTTGATACCTTGCATCCCATGGAAGTGAAATCAACCCAACTTTGGAAAAGTTTTGTCTTTACCCTTTAAAAATGAGGGCAGTGAGAAGTTCTGGGGCTTGCTGCTTTAGAATTCTAGCAGCTGTAATGCTCTGCACATTGATTATTGATGGCTTATACAAATGTTTTCGTGTCTCAAAGTATCTTTCTCTTTGCTATTTTAGGTCACTATCACTTCATCTCTGAAAGAGATCATCTTTATGATGTGGTGAATAATGATAAGTAAACACATTAAGTGAGTAGATTTATCTAAAGTCTTTCAACTTGGTAGTGGCTGAATGGAACTCAATTCGTGTCTCCTTGTTCCCAGATCCAGGGACGATCCCTTAATAAACTCTCCCTTGCTTTGGAGACACCACGGGCTTCTTGGTTTTAAGAAAACTATAAGCTGAACCTGGAATCCAAATCTCAGACATCAAGCACTCCTTCCTCCTTCCTACAAACATAGAACATGAACATCCTCCTCTTCTTCCATCTTCTTGTCAATGTCATTCAAAGTCACTCAGGAAGGAGATATTCTCTCTCCCCTCTCACCGTCTCCCCCCGACCCCATTGGAATTTGCTAAGAGTCATCAAGAAGCACTTAAGAATATATTCCTTGATTCACCTCATTCTCTGAAAAAAATATGTAGTAAATGCCTTTACTCGATTAAGAGACATTAAATATTTTTTTTAAATCACAATGTTTGAAAGGACTCCAGCCCCCTGCAACAAAGAACAACTTTCACCCAGTAGGAAACCTAAGGAAATAAATGATTCTCCCTGACATGTTTACATTGTTATCTAGAGTCTTTTAAACAGTAGCAGAGCTGTGGCTCCCTTGATTTGCTCACTCATTCTGTTATTTGAGAAATTCTTAAGGTCTTCCACAGGGAGCGATTTTTCTGTCTTCACTCTTTTCCTAGGGCCCATGCCTGTTCATCGGGACAGGGTCAGGACTCTGGAAGTGTGTCTAGGCTTCTTCGTTGCCATCCCTGCTATAGTTTCTCCCTTATCCCTCACACCTCATGAGCTCCTAGGTTTTCTGTGTGACGAAAGGCAATTCAACAAGCAGTCATTTTGTTTGTAGAGCTCTGGCCGTTCAAATGCTGGTAGCATTAAAACTAAAACATGTGTCTCTAAAGCTGGGAAAAATGCAATATGGACATAGGAGAGACTTTTTTTTTTTTTTTTTAACTTACCATGTAGAATGAAATAGGTTGCTAAAACTGAATTTTGAAAAATAATTGCATTCTTAAACTTGAGTTGTTACGTTCTGATTATAAGCGAATGGCACACAGATTAATACATCTTTTAATAATTTTTAAGTTGACTTTTCATTAATTTAATCCATTTAATTGTAGATTCTGTACAACCCTGAACTTTGTGTCCTTCAGGGCAAGTGGGAGGTACTTGTCTTCCACTTGCCTTTAAAGCAATACTTGTATTTACAGGAATTCTGATGGTCTTGAACCAATAAGTTGTTTAAGATATAAAATTTCAGCACCTAAAGGCAAAAATGAGGTTCCTGCGTCTAGCTTTTATACAAATATCTTCAGGGTTTTTATCAGAAATTCAGGTCCATACGGGTTACTTATTTTGTAGTATTAGCATTCACTAAACATGCAAAGATTATATATGGGGCATATTACACAAAGGGCTTTAAAGAGAGTTAAGGGCTTTCTTAGAGATGGTTTAAAACTGAAACACGTTTCATAAAAACACCGTTTGAGTTTGCAGCAGTTTAAGGTACTATCATCAGCATGAAAACGCTGTACACATCAAAGGGCTGGTTGCATGCAAACCTTTTTATTTGTTCAGTCATACCTGAGTTTTCTTTTTCCTGTTACATGAGGTACAGTATCTACCGGCTAATTTGATAATAATTATTAGATAGAGAAAATAATTATTTTAAAGGATACTTTGGAAGCTTAAGATTAGCATCTTATCTGGAATTTTAGTATTATTATTATTTTACTATGTAAACATGTAATTCAGTACATTTAATTTGTTTAAGCAAATTACTCTTAAGAAAATAAATGGAATAGGTGCTTTTTGTCTGGAACCAGACAAGGATGTCCTCCGGGCAATTTCCTGTTTACTTCCTTCCTTTCCTCTCAGATCCTAAGAAGGAGACTACCCAAGACTTAGAGCATTCATCCTTCAAAATCAAGCATAAATCCAGGGCAAAAGGACAGTCCCTACTTTAAGAGAAGACTAGCTAATTTGAAAATCATCCCGCAGAGGTATTGCTTGGTGTGAGTACGACAGGAGTACACGTGAGAAGGACTTTTAATCAGTTGTTTGAAACTAACACTCCTTAGTTTCTACATATTTAAAAGAGACTTTCTTTTTTTAAAAAAATACTTTATTGATTTTTCGCAGAGAGGAAGGGAGAGAGATAGAGAGCTAGAAACGTCGATGAGAGAGAAACATCGACTAGCTGCCTCTTGCACACCCCCTACCTGGGATGTGCCCTCAACCAACGTACATGCCCCTGACCAGAATCGAACCTGGGACCTTTCAGTCTGCAGACCGACGCTCTACCACTGAGCCAAACCGGTTTCGGCTAAAAGAGACTTTCTGATGAAACTTACTTTTGCCATCTTATGGATCTTTTTAAATTTCGTTAAATATAGTTCCAATATCAGAACTAACATGTTAGCAATTTCATTAATCAAAAAGTATATATTGGAGTAATCACTGCCTTTTGAAATGATTGTAATGTTTGATATGGTTATGATCAAACTTTCCTCGAGCTGAATCATAATAACTTCCTCTTTGCTCCTAAAATCTTGTAATAAAAAACCTTGAGGGAGAAAATTGCTTGCTGATATAAGCACTAAAAGTGGATTCATTTTTCTTAAAATCCATCAGCTGATTTCTTGTTTTTACTTGAGATATTTGAAAGGTAATGCTTAGATAATACAATGAGAAGGGCACATCTTGACAACCTAGCAAAATCAGGGCTTGCTCTTCCACTGTATTTATTATCCAAGCTAATTGATTAGTTAGGAATAAGGGTCTTCGTTTATAAGCTAAAAGTATGGTATTTATATCTGCAAAAAATAAGTAAAGCCAATACTTTTTTCCATAGCATTTTAAATTTACTTATACCAATGTAATTTAAAAAAAATTATATTTTACAGAGAGGAAAGGAGAGGGATAGAGAACTAGAAACATTGAAGAGAGAGAAGCATCGACCAGCTGCCTCCTGCATACCCCCTACTGGGGATGTGCCCACAACCAATGAACATGCCCTTGACCTGAATCGAACTTGGGACCTTTCAGTCCACAGATCAACACTCTATCCAATGAGCCAAACTGGTTTCGGCTACCAATGTAATTTAATGTTTTATATAACTTCTAAACAATTACCCCACAGTTACGTCTTTTTTTTTTTTTTTTACTACAGTAAACTAGTGTAAAGAAGTGTAAATTCTTAGTGTTTCCTGGATCTGAGTAGAATTAAAGTATATCATTCAATAAAGCAGTATGATAAAATATTTGCTTTCAAATCTCCCGTCTCCATCTGAGTCATAATCTATAATAAAAACATATAGTTTTTTAAAAATAAGTTACCTTAATTTTTACTTATCAATTTTCACATCTAATAAAGCAGCATACAAGGCATAATATGTGTACATGCTCATGATCACATCCTATGTGTACATGCTCATGATCACAATATACTTATTGAAATGACATACATAAGAAGACAGGCCCAAAAGAGATGTCTAATTTGGAAAGAGAAGCTTTGTAGGTTACTTAAACTTGGCCATCTCACAGGGCAAAAACCACCCACCTTGATATATAACCCATGTAAACATGCCAGGAAGTGCACGCCCAGCGGGGTGAAGCATTGGGACCTAATTTATATTGGAAATGGGATCATTTGTTTCTTCCCATAAACGTGAGCTGCTGGTCCAGAGTTTACCACATACATGTTTACCCACTGTGTGCTCAGCTTACAAACTATCTGCCCTGCTTCCATGGTCTCTTATTCCATGACTCATGTGATGCACAAATGAGTAGATTAAAAGTCAAGGTCAGTCCTTTGAGGGCATTTCGTGATGTCTACACTTTCTAATCAAGAAATTAGTTACATTTCTCAACAAAGGTCTTTGTAGAATAACTGCAATCAAATGAAAGCAGGAGAGATAAAAGGTTTTTTTTTGTAATGTATTTCCAGCTTGTCTGAAAAGAGGGAGATAAAGAGGTAGAGATAGAGGAGAGGGGGGGGGGGAGGAAAAGAGAGATAAAGAGATAGAGATAGGGGAGAGAGGGGGGGGGGGAGAGAGAGAGAGAGAGAGAGAGAGAGAGAGAGAGAGAGAGAGAGAGAGAAAGGGAGAGAGAAAGAGAGAGGAAGAGAGAGAAAAGAAAAGGGGAAGGGTGGGGGGAGGAAGAGAGTGAGAGGAATCTCCCAAGAGAACCTGGTCTTATGGTGCTTCTAACCTGATTTCCAGGCCAGAGAAGTCCTGATGGATATCTGAACATGGAACAGCTGTGCACATCAAACTTATGAACCTTTGGAGAGCCATCCATCATCGGGCCTGGCTTCAGTGGGGAATAAGCAGTAAGCACAGATGCGCTACGAAAGCAAGAGGTCTCCATGCTAATCATATCAAGAAAGACCACAGCCAAGCAAAGCCTCCACGGCACATTCCCGGCCACGCCAACCCTCTCCATGAGAAGGGCTCTCCAGGGTTTACTGCAGATGCCTGCTGGTTTTTAAAGAAACAGCATGTTCCCCACACCATGGCCCAGAAGTGAAGGCAGCTCCGAGGGAACAGCCAAGTACGTTCCCTACAGCCCGACCCAGACGGAGGGTCCGTGGGGAGAACCCTCATCAGGAATGGGGCATTTGTTCCACGGGGCTGGGAGTTCTGAAAACTAAAGCTCAAGCTCACTTCGAAGAGTCAAACAGAGAATGAGAGAAAAGGTATCCCGAGGAGCTCATGGGTAAGACTGGATTGCACAATGTAGTCATTGGACAGAAGATACTGGCACTCTGTATTCTACAGAGAGAGAGAATTTCTCAGGCTCCTCCTGCTAGTCACACAGCAATCAAAGTGAAGGACAAAAAGGAAGCAAAAGCCAACAAACAAAACTCTCTGTCTCAAAAGATGGTACTGATGTTGTGCTCTTTTCCATGTTTTGCTCATTGTCTTCCTCCCCCCCTTTCTTCTTTTTTTCTCTCTTCCCATCTTACTTTCTTTCTCCCCCTTCTCTGCTCTCTCTCACCACTTCCCTCTGTCACTCTTTTGTTTCCATGTCTTTCTATTAAAAGCTATTTTTTTTGAATGACCACTAAAATATAACGGTAGACATGAACACTGGATTTCTTTCTCTTTCGTCAGTCTCCTGGCCCCAGAGTAAATGATTTATTTATTAGGACAAAAAACAACACACACACACACCAAAAACAAACAAACAAAACACCTGAAATGGGATGTGAGTTGGTTTTTTTCAAACACCGTTCACATAATGACTTGACCCCCAAGATGGGCTGAGGGGCAGAAGGAAAGAGTGTTTTTCAGGCCCCGCTCGAGTGCCGACACCAGTGTGGCTAATCGTCAGCAGCATTATGAAATCCTAAACCCGTTCCATGAATCTTTAGTTAGAAGCAGACTTTGGCCAAAAATGACTCCAGCAAACTTTCTTCCCTCCTCCCCTCTCCCACTCCTGTTTTCAGTTGTTTTCCCTCCATCCATTGTATGGCATCCAAGGTTTCGCATGGAAACACCCCATGGCTTGTTTTTCATTGCAGGTTAAAATCAACTTTAATTTGGTTATTTTTTCCCCTAAGATGTCGCCCATCCCATTCGCATGATTAGGCTCTTCTTTTGAAGAGTTACCTGAGGTAAAAGTCTAATTGGCACATGGGCCACTGGGAAACGATGCCAAAGGCAGGGCTGGTCGCGGCCAAGCCAACCCATGGCAAGTCCTCATGCAGGGGCTCGATTTCACGCCGAGATGGGAGATACCACGTGGTCAGCTCGGATGATAAAGCTCCCGTGGTTGTTCAGCATTTGAAAGTGGAGCTGAGTTTCCTCAATAGAGAGGAACTAACCCACATGAAACATCATGTTTATGTGTGTAGCAGCCATATATCGAATGACAGCATGCAACCAAGGTTCCTGCTGGAGAGATGCTGATGCCTGGTTGAGCGAGTTCAGAGCTTTGTGCTGCCTTTTGTTCATGATTGGAAGCTCCAGGACTGCCAGCACGGGTGACCACACCATCCATTTAAAGGCTGAAATGAAATGTTTTACAAACTGGGTTTTCAGCATGGTAACATGATGCATTGAGCAGTACTTAAGCAGGAGACACAGGGAGAGACCTAAATAGCAGCTTCACAAGTTTCCTTAGCAAAACAAGACGGTACTTCACACTCAATGGTACATTATGACTGCAGCTGACCAGCGATAAAAGGCTGGTTTGGAACTAGACTGGAGCCAATTTCTGTACTACCAACAATTTCCCCCCAGGCGGATGAGTGTAAAAAGAGCTGATAGACACCATTAAATTAAATAGAAGGTCTTTCTTTTAGTTTTCCAACTTTCATAAGACTCCACATCAGAAAGGAAGAGAGATAATCCTGGCTAATTTGACTTTGCAGTGGCAAATAAATATATATGAAAGTCATATATATATATATTTTTAATTTCAGAGATGGAGAGAGAGAGAGAAGAAGATTAAAACATCAACAATGAGCCCAGCCGGGAGTAGCTCAGTGGTTGAGCGTAGGCCCAGGAAACAAGAGGTGACCAATTTGATTCTTGGTCCAGGCATATGGTTGCAGGCTCAATCCCCAGTGGGGGGCATGCAGGAGGTAGCCAATCAATGAGTCTCTCTCATCATTGATGTTTCTAGCTCTCTCTCCCTCTCCCTTCCTCTTTGAAACCTATATACCTATATATATATATATATATCAATGATTAGAGAGACTCATTGATCGGCTGCCTCCTATATGCCCCCTTCTGAGGATTGAGCCTGCAAACCAGGCTTGTGTTCTGACCAGGAATTAAACCTCATGGTTCACAGGTTGACATTCAACCACTGAGCCACATTGGCTAGGAACATGTCACACTCTTGATGTTCCTGTGAGAGGTCATCCTTCTATGTGTCTGCAGGAGCATTGGGGATTCAGGTAAGAACTATTTCCAAGGATCATGATATTAGGGCAACTTCAATTCTTGCCTGTTCAGCCAATTAGGTTGTATTCCTTTTCCTTGGACTCCAATGCTCACTGTCACTATGACATTAAATTACTTCCCATTAAGTAAAAATGGAAAAGGATTCCATTGCTAACCCACTGGTTATATGAATTTAAGAAGGGAAAGAAACATAGAATCATATTTCCTTTTCATCTTTGCGATACACCATCCCAATGAGATGATATTCTTACACCAGCTCAGTCCATTAAAATAATAACTTGATTCCCAAGGTTTAGAAGGTGGACTGTCTTTCAGTGTGTGCATTTTCTCCATGTTAGAAATGTCTCCCTTTGGACAATTCTAAATTTTTCTTATTATAAACTAATTCCGCACGTGTGTGTGTGTGTGTGTGTGTGTGTGTGTGTGTGTCCTGGGCAGTGTATTGTTCGTTCTAGTTTCTTTAACCCTTAGCCTTTTTTTCTAGGAACATGAAGAAAGGAACATATCTTTGGAGCATAACAGATACCTATAGTATTTAAATTCCAGTTCCATCCCTAATTCTATCACGTGAGGGAATTGACTTAACATCTCCCCTTGAACCTTTTTTAGTTTGCTCATTAATAAAATCAGGACAATTGGATGAGAAGTACATATATGTACGTATGGAAATCACCACAAAGAGTTCTTGGTGCATACCATCCATAATAACAAAGGTAACATTAACAACAAATACGTTAATCCCTACGAGGATCATTTTTATCCTATTGGAAGTTCTGTTTCCGGAACCCAGGTGACTTTCCTTCTGGTTTTATCACTCCTGTGCTGAACTAACTCAGTGTGTGCTAAAGATGGTGTCTTGAGCCCAGGGTCCCCTAAATCCCATCAGAATTAATGATGAGTTTCCAATTCCTTCTCCTATAGTCCCAGAACTCCCAGGAAAGTAAGAGAAAATGGTGAAACTGGCCAAGCAGGTATTGGTTATATCAGTGAAATTTTGCCATGAGCTAAGTTCTGGAACTCCCTCACTTTTCACTGTGCACTGGACTATATTCAGCATTTTTGGATTCTTGGAGGTGTATATTCAGAGAAGCCTCCACCCATAGACACAGAACTTGAAGTAAGGGTTGGCTGGACTCTACGGTGAACGATTTTTGCCTCCGAGGCTGAATACACTCTTTTTTTAAACAAGCCCTTTAATTTAATATCGTGTTGACATGCTGCCATTACTAATATTTTCCAAAACAATTTCATGGTAAATGTCCATCTACTGATGAATGGATAAGCAAAATGTGGTACTGCAATGCAATACTCTGCGGTAATAAGAAGGGAATAGAGTCCTGCTACACACTTGCATAAGTGAACTTCCAAACCATTGTGCTAAGTGAAAGAAGCCAGACACAAAAGGCTCTATGAAGTGTGATTCCATGTCTATGAAATATCCAGCAAATTCATGTCTACGAGGGAAGAAAAGTAGATTACTGGTTGCCTAGGACTGGTCTTGGGAAGGGTGAGCCCCTGAAAATGACCACCAGGGATTTCATGCTGATGCCGGAAAAGTTCTAAAATTGGATTGCAATGATGTGTCCACAATTTGGTAAATGTACTAAAAAAAAAAAAAAAAAAAAAAAAAAAAAAAATCACTGAATTGTACACTTAAAACGAGTGAATTTTATGGTAGATAAATTACACCTCAAAAAAACTCTTAAAACAACAATTTCACATTTCTTCTTTTTCTCCACATGAATATCGATGGCAGAAAATAGTTGTTTAATATTATTGCCCTAAGCTTCTTTGCTGTAGGGAAATCTTGAAAAGCATTCATAAGGAAAGCCCCAGAGGTGAGAGCCTTATTTTTTTAATTATTATTATTGATTTCAGAGAGGAAGGGAGAGACAGAGAGAGATAGAAACATCAACAATGAGAGAGAATCATTAATCGGCTGCCTCTTGCATGCCTCACATTGGGGATCGAGTCTGAAACACAGGAATGTGCCCTTACCTGGATTTGAACCATGACCTCCTGGTTCATAGGTTGGTGCTCAACCACTGAGTCACAACAGCTGGACTAATCTTAATTGTGACATCAAATTGGTCCAATGCTGCTGATGGAATATACTACCGGTAGTACCCCAACAAAGCTCTCAAACTTGGTATTATTGGAACAAGTAGTGAAAATATGTCATAGGCAAGTTCACAAAGCTTCATGCTTTCATTTTGGAACTTTGGTGTAAATTATATTCATTATTACTTATATTTTACTTTCTGTCTCTAATGAGGAGCCTTTTCCCTCCCCCCCCCCCAAAAAAAAAAGAAGAAAAAGAAACTCCACCAGGGAGAGCCACGGAGAAGTATTTATTTATTTGTGTTTGCAGTGGCCTCCATGTCAGATGTTTTACAGATTAGAAAGAAGGGAGGGAAAAGTCCTGCACAAGGGAAAACAAAACCAAGGCCAAGTTTTCTTTCTGTCATTACTCTACCCCCCCCCCCCCCAACTCCCTTTCCCTTCTCTCTTCTTTCTCCAGCCCCATATTGCGACTTTGACAAATGACAATGCAAAAAGAGGATTTATGTGGGGTCTTGGAGATTAGCACATTATCACAAGCAAAACAGAGCCCTCAGCCTCCGCCACCGGGGAGCAATTGAGAAAGTCTTTGAATGTGATGCATGGGTCAAGACCCATTTCTGAAGGAGTGAGGATCCTGTTGTGCCAGGACACGTCTGGATGGAAGCCCTTGGAGAGCCAGGTGAAGACACTGGGGGCTGAAGGAGGTGCATTTGGCCAGAAAGCTCATTCTGGAGAGGAAAGAGGAACCGGCTGGCTCCCTGAAGGCCTTGGTGTTGAATGATTTAAGGCTACCTGTAGGAAATGCCTTTTGCTTTATTGCTTTCCAGTCTCCCTTCTATTCAGGAGGGGGAAAAAGAAGCACAACACAGACCTTCCCTTCCTTGGATTCCCGTCAGCATTCCCCAGGAAGTTGACGCAGGAACCTTGTCCTATTGCTGTTCTGATGGGCTCTCCCACAATAACAAGACGGTCTGCAGGTGGGATCCCACATTAAACCACAGTTGGCAACAGAGGGCTTCAGTTTCTGAAATATGGTCAATTATAGTCACACTTCTGTTAAACACTGGCATGCTTATTAGTTCACAGCACTGGGCTCCGACATCCGAGAACATCAGACACAAAACAATTCCAGGTGGAGAAACCAAAGATGAATTTTTGGATGGAAATAGACTCAGGGCCTACACAATATTAATTCATCCCTTACATTATTTTTTAAAAATCGGCAAAATCATTTCAAGAACGTATTCAAAAGAAAAGCCACCTCTGAAGGTCATAAACAGTTGAACAAGATTAGACACCTAGCTGGTAGCTTGGTATTCATAGAACATTACGAATAAAACATAAATGAGGATGAAAAAGACAAAATGGCCATTAAGGAAGCGGTATTCATGATTTGACTTCCTGGAGACTGTTTTTTGGTGCCTGTGAAATTTAATTAATAGACCAGGGTTTCTCAACCTAAGAATGATTCACATATTGGGTATAATCATTCTTCCCTATGTAGTTTATCCTGTGCACTTAAAAATCTCAGTGGATGAACGTCAGCATGGCTCAGTGGTTGAGTGTCGACCTATGAACCAGGAGGTTACGGATTGATTCCTGGTCAGGGCACATGCCTGAGTTTGCGGGTTCCATCCAGGGTTGGGGGCATGCAGGAGGCAACTAATCAATGATTCTCTCTCATCATTGATGTTTTTTTCTCTCTCTCTCCCCCCCCTTCCTCTCTCTGGAAAAAAAAATATTAGTGGAATCATTGGCCTCTACTCAGTACATACTAATAACATTCCCCACCCCCTTCCTAGTTGTATCAACCAAAAATGTCACCTAACATTGCCAAATGTCTCAGGGGTGGGGGCAGGGAGCCAAAGCCAGCCTGGTTGAGAATCGCTGATATAGACAGGAGGCTGTACACTCCAGTGTCGACATTCCTTGTGTGTTTTTGTGTAAAAGCAAAATACAGATACCACAGCACTGCCTTGGGTAGGAATCATGTTGGGTGCTACAGTTATGAGGATCTGCCTTCCATTCATCATTGCTCGACACATGCAGTAGATGGACCCACAAGTGTGCAGTATTTGTTCACACAAGAGTAAGAATGATAACAGATGTTGAATGCTTCCCATGTGCCAAGCACTTAGCTGAAGACTTCTGTTATGATTTCAATCTCATAGCAGTCATTTGGTGTGGGTCACAATTACAATACACATTCTGTGGATGAGAGTTAAATAAATTGCCAGCGTCATGCAGTAATAGATGGCACTGGGGTTACCCAGTTTAAAGAAGACATTATTAAGAAGATGGAGGTTAAGAGCAGAGGTGTGGACACAAGTCTATAGCACTTTTTTTTAAGTAATAAGGCAATCTCCAGGAATGACGGGCCACCTGTTGCTCCTTTCCTACAGGAAAAGAAACTCCTGGTGAACAGGGAAAATTCCAGCAACTCTCTTGTGTCATCCAAGCCTGGAGACATCAAAATGCCCGGAGGGATCTGGTACGGCTCCACATTTCTGCCATGGCCATACCTTCCCTGCTTGTTTTACTTTCTCTTACAGCTCCCTTGGTACTTACACTAAAGCAGGGGCATGTGACCAATGCAATTTGGCCCCAAGGGGACATTTGGCAATGGCTGGAGACCTTTTTTTTTTTTTTTTTTTTTTTTTTTTTTTTTTTTTTTTTTTTTTTTTTTTTTTTTTTTTTTTTTTTTTTTACTGTAATATCTAGAGATGTGCTACTGAAATCTAATGGGTAAAGGTCAATGGTGCTACTGAACATCTTGCAGCACAGGGTAGCTTCACATAGCAGAAAGTTATCCAGCCACCAATGCACCAGTGTCTCAAAAGTGTAACGTTGAACAAGAATCTTGGGACTAAAAATACAATCAGCTGTAAGTAGTAAGCAAGGTTTCCTGCTCTAATTTCTTTAAGAAGCCAAAGTTGTCATAAATTAATTGGGGTATACCATTAATATTGGCTTCCTGGAGATTCTAATCCTCCTGGATTATAAATAAATTGGGAAATCGATTCAGATATTAGATAGAACTCTAAATATCAGTTCTATTGTCATTAAGATGGGATTGCAAAAGTCAGCCTAAACTGGCAGCCAACATTACTGTTCTTTCCTCATGAATTGAACTCCCGTGTACCCAAGTGAAACAGGTAGAGAGGAATGGAACTCTCCTGAAAGGGAGATGTGGTGGTTAATTTTATTTGTCAAGCCGACTGCATCATGGGGGGGTGGGGATGGGGAGCACGATTAAACATACTTTCGAGTGTGTCTATTAGGGGTTTTCCAAACTAGATGAGCATTTGAATTGGTGGACTGGTAAACTAAGCCCTCACCAATGCCACCAATGTGGCTGGCATCATCCAATTCAACTAGAACAAAAACAGAGGAAGGGAGGACTCATTCCCTACCTGCCTGCCTGCTTGAGCTGGGACAATGGTCTACCTTGGACTCGGACTTCCACCACTAGCTCTCCTGGTTCTCATGTCTTTGGTCTAGGAATGTAATTACACCATTGGTTTTCCTAGAGTCTCCAGCTTACAGACAGCAGAGTTGGGGATTTCTCAAGCCTCCATGACCATGTGAGATGAATACTCATAATAAATCTCTTTATGCATATATGTTGGTCAGATTTCTCTGGAGAATTAATTTATGGCCTGTCTGCTGCAAGAGAGGCTGTGCTCACGCAGTCATCCTTGTCATCAGCTCACCAATCAACAAAGACCTTACTCATCCTAAGAGCCAGGACGGGGTATAAAAGCCCAGTACATTTGAAAGGATGGAAGCTTTTGTTGTAAGGGTTATGAGCATAGAAAAAGGGGATTTCCTTCAGTCCAAAAGACGTATTTGAACATATAGAAACGATTCACTGTGCCAAATGGGGAAGGAAGGAGAAGTTAATCAAGGCAAAAGTATTCATGATTGGAAGAGATTTACTTAGATATTTCTTATAGAGAGATGACATCAGGATTGCTCAAGTTTGGTGTGGGTGAAGCTGGAGATGAGAGATTTATTAGAAAATGATGTTAATGCTACTTATTAGAAAATGATGTTAATGCTACTGGTGAGAAATGGTAGAGACCACACTAAGGCAATAGAAGTAAAAGGGGGAAGAGAATATACCTATGAGGATGGCTAGATATGGAAGATAATTTAGAGAAAAGAGTCTAGAAAATATGGTCAGGTTTGTAATTTTTAGCTCTGGGAACCTAGAAAATAATGCAATTTATTTAACACATTCTTAAATAGCCCTTGCTATGTAGCACGGGCTATGGCAAGTAATTTCCAAATATTAATTGAGTTATTTGTAATAGTCATTCCTATGAAATTGGAAATATCAGTATCCCTGTTTTTACATAAGGAAACTGAGACACATGAAATTACACTACTTACCCAGTATGACACTTCTAACTAGTACATGGCGAGCTCAGCATTTAAATCCAGGAAGTAAGGCTCTGACATGTATGACCTTTTCACTAATATCCCATAAGTTTATAAGAAAAGAGCAGCTTCATAAAAAATATAGTGTATTTCCTTAGACATTAAATACTATTTCTGGTTTTCTATGGATCACGTAGCATTTTCCTCAACACATTCAAAATGTTGGTACATTTTAAGAAAATAGGAAGTACGTGGTTCTGTTTCAATTTTTTTAAAATGTTGCAGGAAAAGCCATTCTGTGAAATAGTCATTTAGATTTAGATTGGAAAAAATGCAGGAGACCACCGGGAAATCTTTCTAAATCAACCATAGTAGCTACAACTCAGAAAAACAATAATATTTTCATGATTTGTTTGCTTATAATAAAGATCTAACTCTATGTAATAGATTGGGAAGGTGAGCAAAGTATTTAAATGTATTTTTCACGTTTTCTAGATTTCTTTTAAGAGTCCTTACTGAGAATAAAAATGCTAGAGCTGTTAATATCAGCCACTTTCTCATCACCACCTCCCACAACCCCCCTCATCCTCACCCATATACTATTTATGTCTATGAATTTGTCTATATCTACATTAACATCATCTGCATCTAAGTCTCTATCATGGCTCCATTAACTTTTAGAGTCTTTAGGCTTTTTCAAATTGCAGAAACATAGTTCTCTAATCACAGTATCTTTTCCTATATTTTTACATTAAAGAAGTGTTCTTTTTTCCTCATATTTAACTATTCAGACATTACATCCAAGCTGGGATATTCATGGAACTCTTCTGCTATCCCCTCAGCTTTTGGTGGCAAAGCCTTAAGTCAAAAGGACAGTGACCACAGTGGACATTTGGGAAGCTTGGCAGGACAGTGAGAGACAGTGTTTGGACAGAAAGCACCAGGAAGCCTAATTCACTCCAAAGGTAACTTATAGACATAGATCACCAGAACTCCAATCAGAAACAGAAAATAAAGGTTAAATGGATCCAGCAAAAGCTTTAAAATGTGACTTTGTTGACAGTGTCAATCAGTAATAGCACTGGTTCAGTCAGCGTATAGGTGGGTTGGATAGAGGTCAAATGACCTGATAAGAATGTATGTTGTTTTTATAAACACAGGAGTGGTTATCAGGCAGAGCAAGCTACTGCCGCTGTTTATGTCTGACAATACAAATTAAGTCCCTCTTGTCCAAGAAGAGATGTCAATCCCTTTCAAACTCGGTATTCTGAATGTTATACTTATATATTCCACACTTTTACTTTTCTCTTTTAATCTCTCCACCTTTGCTTTTGTTCTTTGTGTGATTCTGAAGAGGCACGCTACCAATAGACACGCATGTCCTAAGGCAGTGGTCGGAAAACTCATTAGTCCACAGAGCCAAATATTAACAGTACAATGATTGAAATTTCTTTTGAGAGCCTCATTTTTTAAACCTAAACTTCTTCTAATGCCACTTCTTCAAAACAGACTCGCCCAGGCTGTGATATTTTGTGGAAGAGCCACACTCAGGGGGCCAAAGAGCCACATATGGCTCCCAAGCCTCAGTTTGCCGACCACTGTCCCAAGGCATATTCAGATAAGATCCTTGACCCATGTATTGCTATAAAGCAAAAATAGTAAAAGAATGAGTCTTTACCCTGAGAATTTTCTCCCTATTGGAAGGTTTTTAAAAGAAGGAACATTTACAGGACCGTTCTCCTGTGTGGCGGTTGCACTCTTTATGGAGATACCTGGCTCACCTAACATCTCATAAGGGTTGGATGAAAAGTGAATCGATGTTTTGAGAAAGTGCATTTGTGATTGCAAACTGTTGTATTAAGGGGGGGAGTCGTGTGGTTTGTCATCAATCTCTTCGTATGGCACACAAGGACTGACTTGTTGAAATTTTGTAGGCTTGTATTTACAGAGAAAACACAGACCCAGTGCGGCCCAGGCCTATCGGCCCATACATACAAGGAATCGCAGTGGAAAAAGAGACTGCTTAACTCATAACCTTTACGGATAATCTAATCCATAAGGAGACTGACATGACTTTGCTCCTGTGACTCAGAACAAAACCTAAAGAATTTAATTATTGGTGAATTATTCATGAATATTTTGATCCTGGCTCCAGGCTGCAGTTGGAAAAGAGAGACAATCGCTGACTGTTGCCAATCATGGTTTCATGGAAGAAAAATATGGACTATTTCAGCCTCAGGATAACACCCCATATTTCCAGGTTTTGTTTAAAAAAAAAAAGAGGTGTTGCTAGAGACAAGTGAAGCTGGGATGGAAATAGAAATAAAAACAGACCCACTGAAAGAAATGGGATATGGACTCTGCTGGGGAAAAATTATGACAACGATGTGTGTTGTATAGTTATAATGTTCAGATTATAAGTTACATTTTGTGAGAAACATATTGCCACGTGCTAAACATCCAGATGCCATAGTTAATAAAACTGAATTTCACTGATACATCTTGTACTACTGATCTCACTAAGTGGTTGGAAAGTTCATAAATGTACATGTTATAACACACACACACACACACACACACACACACACACACGATGCATCTGGTAAATGAAGTAAGTAATTCACATGTACTTGTTGCTTGGTATGGATGGCTTTTGCTGAAGTTATGGGAAAACCATAGTCAATCCATATTGGGGCATGATCTGTTCTCTTGTTTCTGTGCTACCCAGGCCTTAGATTTTAAAGAAATAGTCAGGGTAGTGGCAAGAAAAAGAATTTAATACTGCATAGGTATCAGCGTTAATATGAGCTCTCCTGCCTTTTAGTTGTCATCTTGGGCAAACAATTTCATTTCCCTGACCATCTGTGCAAAGAAGAGAATGCAATCTACCTCTTAGCGATGTTTGAATAAGAAAGAAATAAGGATAAGAAAAGTTCATATAAAAAATCTAGGTTAGTCTTAGGTACATAGTCCATGTTTATTAAATAGTACAGAATATTTTCCCTCTCTTTACACATTAGTTTTTACTGAACAAAGCAAAAAAAAAGGCAGAGTTTCAATACAGAGAACCTATCCATGGTTCTGTGTCCCCATCCACGCTCTAACCAATGTTATCCCAATAAAGTCGATAAAAAATATAATAAAAAGAATAACGCAAATGTGTAAAGTGGATGAAATCTTGTTCAACAGTGCAGCTCTGATTCTTAGCACTATGCTTTGCATATAATAGTAAGAATGCTGGCACATAATAGTGAGAATGCGGTAAGCATCTACTATAATAACCGAATGGTGAGCTCTTTTCGAAATGCTTTATAGGGATCACTTCATTTAATTCTTACAATCTTATGGGCTAGGTTCTATCCGTTTTCTCAACATTAAGCAACCAGGAAATAGTGATCCTGAGAGGCAGACTCAAGTTGTCTATCTCACTTATGTAAAGATATTGTATTTCTAGAAATAAAGAACAAATGCAAGTCATTGACATCTTTTTCAAAAGTGATCTACATGGGGTTTCCTTTTAGCGGCATTCCTACGTCTTAAAATATATGTTATCCATGGTTCCTAGTGTTGGTTGGGTCATTTTCATGTGTCAGGTACTCTACTAGGTTCATAATGTCACTCACTAAGTCCCTTTCATTCCAACAAACTCTATAGATAGAGACAAGTACTATTCTTGTTTTCCAGATGAGAGCATCAAAGGCAGAGTGTTGATCCCAATCTGTTTTATTCCGAAGCCAATGACAAAAGTTACTGGAATAACTGATGAGCATATAAAAGTACCATAACCAACATAGGAAAATGCAAATTAAAACAACATTAAGGCAATTCTACACACATAGCAGAACCACTAAATTTGAGACTGACTAAACCACACATGGCCAGGGTATGGAGACATTGAAACTTCCGTGCAGTGATTAGAATGGTAAGATTAAATTAGGAAACTTCTTATCCGTTTCTAGAAATACACACCTATTCTGTGACTCTGTGATTTTACTCTGAGCATTATATCTGGAAAAGATGCAGATATTCTGTGGCAGCGACTTTAACTTATGTAACATTGAGTACTTCCTAGGTACCAGGTAGGATGTTGCATTAGCTAGGCTTCTCCAAAGAAACAGGATCAATGGGGTGTATAGAAAGAGATTTATTATAAGGAATTAGCTCATGCAATTATGGAGGCTGAGAAATTCCAACTCAGGAGAGCTAATGGGCTCCAGTTGGAGTCCAAAGGCCTGGGAAGCAGGACCGCTGATGGCGTAGGTTCCAGTCCAAGTCCAAATCCAAGTCCAAAGGCAGATGAAGATTAATGCCCCAGCTCAAAGACACTCAGGCAGAGAAGGAGAATTCTTTCTTCCTCAGCCTTTTATTCCATTCAGGTCTTAATGGACTGGCTGAGGTCTGCCCACACTGGGCAGAGCAATCTGTTCTGTTCAGCCTACTGATTCCAAGGTTAACCTTGTCCAAAACACGCTCATAGACACACCCGAAATGTCTGACCAAATATCTGGGCACCTCATGGTCCAGTCAATTTGACACATAAAATTAGCCATCACAGAGGTTAAGCAACTTTAAAATGTTAACTTGTTTTATACACAACGAAGATCTCCCAGTAGGGTGATCATATATCCCATTGCATCTGTACCTATGGCCCTATTCATAGCATGCCTCCCCATTTTCAGAGTTCAGTTTGGTCACCTAAGTTCAAATACATGTGGTTTCCACCACCCCCATAAGTATGTTATCCATTTTGTAACTGATATTATCTGATGCTAAAACTTTATAGCATCTCTGTGGAGTAACTGATGGAACAAGCCTAAAATGCAGTTAATTGGTTTTGCACATTACTTAGGAATCACATATCTATATTATTTGAGAAAGGTTCTATGAACACATCTTCCTATCATAATGGCCTTTCCCAATGTCACATTTGCTTCCTAAATCTTGACCAAAAAAAAAAAAATCTAATTAACATAATGATAGTTCCACTGTATAAATGATCTAATACCTTAGTGCTGTGTTTAATTTAAAAAATAGTACACATGATCTAATATGATTATTAAAAGAATCCCTAATGTAAATAGACACCATCTAATCAGAACTCTAGGCCATAAGATTTCATGTTCTCTCCTATCTAATGTGCATTATTATAACTCCTAAGTCATTCTTTACCTTTACTAGTATATTTTTCTTCCTTTCTCCAAAGACACTTAGCTAATTGACTTTTACCTCCATCTTGGCTCTCTTAGATGGTGTTTCTATTACCCTTCCTTCTTTTCCATGATTCTAGAAAGTTCTTCTGTTACACACTCTTTTTTTTTAATTATTAATCTCCAAAATAAAATCCTGAGTATGTCTTTTCCTTACTTAACAGATTTAGCAGTCGCTAAAGCATATCATCAGAGGACCACATTACCTACTTCATTGCCTCCTTTATTCTCCTCTTTTCTACACTATCTGTTCCAGCCATTCAGAGCCAATTCAAATATTCCCAGGATATTCTATTCTCCCTACACTGGGGTTTGGGCCTTTAGAATTGCTATTCCTTCCACCTGAAACTCCTTCCTCAAGCCTTACCTGGGTCATTATTATTTGCATTTTCTGTTTCTGCTTAGATATGATACTTGCCTGAAAGCTTTCCCTGATCTCCTAAGACTCCAGTTACCCATAACACTTGGCAAACATTATGCCCTGGCTTTTCTTAAACCACATTATCATTGCTTCTATGATCCTCTGACCCTCCTTTACTCTTCTCTAGAAAATAAACCATTTGATGGCAAGACTGTACAGTCATTTATTCATCATTATGTTTCTAAGGACCTTTTGCATGCCTTGGTGAACATCTCTTGAATATATTCCTTCATTTTATAGATGCGATGGAGACTAAATCAACTATCCAATTAAAAAATCATTCTGTAAGTGCAAAAATAAATACGTAAGATGATGCAGAGATGATAAAAGAGATTGTAAGGATAGATGAGGGCTGAAGGGATGGGTGGAGGATGTGGTGTGAGCCTTCAGGTCAGTCAGCTAAAAAGATTTGGGCTGAAGTCTCCATCGTAAGACCCAAGGCCACACATTACTAAGTAAGAATTTGTTCCTCATGTTTCCTTTGGCAGGAAGGAGAGATTCCCTAAGGCAACGGGTCTTGGGGCAAATAAGTTTGGATCAGGGAAATGTTTGAAAAAGTTCAGGAAATGGAGAGATTCAACTTCTGGAATCACTGTAGTGGGATGGTGTGCACTTGTGGCATGAAACAGAGCAAAAAAGTTCAAGGATGAAAACATGGATGGAGAGGACCTGAAGAGTACATTCTAGTGATACTAAACTTCTATCTATACCACCCAACATTTATTTTGCTAAGTAAACGGCATACACTCACCTTTATTCTAAGAGATGATTGTTTGGGGGTGTTTCCCCTAAGAAGAGGCCTCAATGGCGAATTAAATAGATATGTATTCACACATTTCTCTCTTGACACGAAAGTGAAAGCTAATGAAAGTTTGACAAAGGTTGAGTCTATTCTTTTTCTCAAAATGCACACGTGTGCTTTCCAAAGGGAGTAAAGTCCTTTTCATAAGGATTCCCAGACCTTATTCCAATAAATGTGTTCTTTTCGCTGAAGCAAATGATTACATTTATTTTTTAGGGAAAAAAAACAAAACATTAAGAAGGCGATGAGATCATCTGTTACAAAATTTTAATAGCGTCTAAATAAGGAGGCGGGGGTCCGTGAGCTTTTTCTTGTTTGTCTGCTGCTTTTTCCACTCCTGCGGGGCCAGTAGCAGCCTCCCAGGGACATGATGCTAAATCGGACTTTCTTTCCTTTTCTTTCTTTCTTTTTTTTTTTTCTTTCTTTCTTTCCAATGTGAAAGCAGAGAGGCCAACCTCACCTCGGCACCAAATGAGGCAGTTCGTGCTGGTTTTTGGAAAAGGAATTAGCTCCGGAGAGAAGAATAACAAACCCCGTCCTGAGGTCTTTCCTATATATCGCAGAGACCAGTTTGGAAAGGAAATGCGGAAAAACAAACACGAGGTGCCCAGGTTCCTTTATCGAACCCGGAGAAGGGTCTGCGGGACCCGACACAGCCAGGCCCTGGCGCCAGGTCTCCACGGCCGGCGTTCCTGGTTTGTAAAATGGTACCCACCGCTCCATAAAATGATCTATTGGGACTTCAAAGCGGTGGCAATTGCATGTGGCACAGGATGTACGCAATTAATTATGTGATGCTTAAATGACAGGGTGTAGGAAAAATAGGGGAGAAGGAGAAAACGTTTAAAAAAAAAAAAAAGGCAAAGCAAAAAAAAAAAAAAAAAAAAAAATCCAAAGTAAACTCAAAGACCTGCTTGTCTGCCTGCCAAGCGCCGGTAGCAGATAAGGCCTCCAGTTGCTGTGGAAACTCAGGCCTCCAGGAGCCAGAATCCAATTTCAGAAACCACAACATCAACAGAAACGTGTGCAAAAATAAAAAGGTTTGTTTGGCAAGTAATAAGGAGAAGGCTACCAATGTATAAAACCCATGAACCAAGGTGACCCCGGCCGGCGCAGGCCCCGGTGACGAGGTCGGCGGCACATTTGCCACCTCCGAAGCCCGTGCTAATGAGACGCGGGCCGCGCTGCGCTCTGTTATCAGGGAATGGTTGCCTTTGGGAAACCTTACTCAGCCACCCCCGCTTCCCCGGGCGCACCTCAGAAGGCAGGACGCCCCCCTATAGGAAGGCAATGAGAGGAGCCCCGATGTTAAACCCAGAGACGGGGAAAACAGACAGCAAGACTTGCCCCTCGCTCATGAAGTATATGCTGTTCCATCCAGGAAAAAGAACAATTAAATGGATATGCATTATGCAGATGGCTTTCTTTATTCTTCCTGTTATATTTTGTTGTTGTTGTTGTTTTGTTTCAATTTTTGAATTGATTCCTGAGAGGAAGGGAGAGGGAGAGAGTCATTGAAGTATCTGCTGTTATGAGCAAGGTTTGCCCAATATAAAATTCTACCGGAAGCAGAGAAAAGTGTACATGGCCAGCAGCCTTAGGACCTAGGACTGGAAGAGTCAGGGGACAGCAAGAACACTTCTTTCTGTTCTCAGGACTACATGTGGAGTGTAAGAAAGGCAACCCAACGTGAAAGGAGTCCATTTGACTCAGCTCATGGGTAGATAATGTCACATCATTTTCTCACTACGGGTTGCAACCGCAACTTCTTCTCAACATTCACTTACACTGAACACCCACTTGTTGGGTTTATGATTGGTGTAGTCGTATCATAAAATTTTATGCAGCCCTTAAAAATCATGTTTCTAAGAATATTTAATGACTTTAGAAAGTTGTGATATAAGTGAAAGAATTAAGACCTATAAATAATTTAAATCATACAATAAAATATTTGAGAAAGGGGCTGAAACAAATATACTAAAAAGTAAAAGCTGTTTTATTCAGTAGACTCATAGAAGATTTTAAAATTTAATTTCTTCTTTGCAATTTACTATAACTCCAGATTTTATCTACTCAATATGCATTGTCATTCTATTGTTAGAATAGATTAATACTTGTCATTTATTAAACTATAGTTCAGACCATCTGCATGTTAGATAAGTTTAATGCAGCCTTCGATATTAAATTATGTTTAAATAGTGTTTTCAAAAATAGAAGAGGTCATGAAAATTAATTAAATAAAATTCAATAATAATAATAATCATACAATGTGTTGGGTGTTCTTTCAAGTACTGTGCCCATATTAACTTATTTAATAATGTCCTCATAACATCTAACTAAGTAATCATATTACTTCCTTTTTACAAACAAGAAAACTGAAGCACAGAGTGGTTGAGTAACTTGCCTCAGGTGACTCAGCCTAGTGGGAGACCTAAGATTTGAACCCACGCATTCCGGCACCAGAGGCTGCCCATTTTTGTAAGAAGAAAAATGGAATTTACCCTTGGGTTACTCTCTCTCAAGGCAAACAGGGACTACAGACTATATAGATTTATCTTTCCAGTAGAAAAACACAAATCAACATTGATCTGGATATAAAAATGTACTCTAGGCCTACATTTTAAGAGGCATGGACTGTTCAAGTTATTGAGTGTGAAAGTGGGCAAGAGTTTCAACTGTATTCTTATAGAATATACAGGAAGAAAGCCCAGTCTAAGGAAACAAAAGGAAGCAATGAATCCTTATTTGAGCTCATGAGACACTGCTTTTCAAACGTTTCACCTTTTCAAAGTGGGTAACTTTAAGCTCTTTCACTAAAAGCTGGGGCCACTGCTGGCAGCACAGTCTTAGCTCTTTCCCATTTTCCTCTTAATGATCAGAGAGGACTATAAAGGCAGAGTGGAGCAGGGTGAGACCCAGTCTCTGTGGCAAGATCATTTCTTCCAAAGGGACACGATTAATCTAATAATGTCACACATTAAATCAATTTGCACCAAGAAAATGAAAGCCACACATGGTGATATATATGTAGCCTGTGGGAGCTCCCCCGAAGAAGCCCAGCCCCAGCCAGCATTCCAGTCTCCTGCTACTTCTTTTATTTTATACAGAAAATTAAATTTTAGCAGTTGAGTTCTATTTTCGTTTAGAATGTCCATTAAAAGTCTGGCTGTAATATTTATGAATACCAAAACAAGACCACCAGGGCACATATCTGCTAAAAGCAAGTCTCCGTTACAGATCTACCAGGCGGTGTCTCAGACACATAATGAAAAAAACAATACTGTAAAAATCAGGATCTAAAACAAACTGTAAGAGAGAGGTTCAAATTAGAAAACACAGATAAAAAAGAAAAAGAACAAAATTTTAAAAATATTTTAGTAAAAAGTCCTCTGTGTGGTTAAGAAGCCCTTTCCTTCCCATTATGTCAATTCTGGGGTTAGATGGTGCAGAATCCGGCTCAATGAATATTCGTGAGGCTTCATCCTAAACCCTTCAAAAAGGCATTTTAAAGGAAACGTTCAAATATTTGGGCAAGAATATCCTAAAGTCTAAACTCCCAGCATGTTAATCAAATCATTTGTTCATCCCAAAAAGTCTTTTCTTTTTTTTTTTTTTTTTGAAATTTTTGCTGAATTCCTATTGAATTTTTGTTTCAGTCTGTTTGCTGTATATATGGCTTGTCCTATAGAGTGACTTGGGGTATACTGAGAGAGACAGCTATTTAGTGAGAGACTGTTAGTAGCCAATGCTGAGGAGAGATAAATAATGATAAAACATATTAAAGATAAACTGTATCATAAATAATAACCTAGAGGGAAAAGAAGATTAAATTTTTTTTTGGAAAAAAAAGGAAACTTCTCTATACTATTTTCCATTAACATTTTACTGTCTACTATTCATCCCCTCTTCCCTCCACCCCCGAATTAAAATGTAAGGCCACCCTGGGCACTTGGAAATACAAATATGTTTTTACGTGACGACTTAATCTGGATCTTCAATTAAAAAACCCACCACCGGCGACAGGGTCCGCTTTGTCTGGAAGGTGGTCTTTGTCATCTTCTCAGGATACATTTTATAAAAAGATAATATTTTCTGAGCAGTAACTTTCAAGTCTACAACACCTGTGCCATTCAGTGGTAATACTGTGGCCCCAAACCCCAAGCAATGGGGAAGAGAGGTGAAAAAGAAGAAGAAATAAAGAAAGAGCCTTTTGTTGCACTTTCCTAAGATTTAAAATTCTGTCCCATACTCTTCCGAGGTTCAATAGTGAACCTCTTCTCTTCCCTTCTCGTCCCGTCTCCGCGGACCCTGACTGGACTCCGTCAAACAGGCCTGCTCTTTGCCATGGTTCTGGGCACAGGAAGGATGTTCTGCAAAGCCTGGCCTTGGGACTGTACAAGTCCGGGTGGTTCCTGCCAACAAACTGACTTTTTCCTAAACATCTCCCACCCCCCACTTTTATACAGAAAGAAAGAAAGCCTCTCATTTAAGCTACAGGCATAAAGAGAAAAATGAGGAGAGAGGGTGGTGATAGGGAGCAAGTTGATGAAAAAAGAAAAAATTGCCCCAGAGTTTTTAATGGGTTGTGCTCTTTAGTTGAGTTTAATTTAATAGCATTTTCTGTCACTGGATCAGCTTAATCAGAGAGGATTCAGTGCAGGCATGTGTGTGTGTGTGTGTGTGTGTGTGTGTGTGTTCAGGGGCATGGTGACTTTAATACTGCAGAGAACTGCTGAGCTCAAAATCTTTCCGCAGTGAAGAGAGGGCATGGTTTTCCTCCAGTCAACGTTCAAAGGGCCTGCTCTGTCATCTGGGCGTGGAGCTGGGGTGGCCCACCTAGGCTTTGCGGGGCGCTCTGCCTGCGTCCATTTCTCACTCTGCCTCCGGGATGGCAGGCTGCCAAGCACTCTGGGTAATCATGGGCTCTCGGCAGCTTTTCGTTTTCTCTATGGTTGAGCTCGGCAGACCTTTTGAAGTGGACTTACTCTGGCTTTGCTCACTTCCCTGCCATCCCTCAGAATGCCTCAGTGTGATATGCAGACTATAAAGGAATGTCAGATTGGAAAATCAAAATCTTGAGGCCAAAGTTTTCAATCTGCACCGAAGAGAGCCAGAGTTTGAGGACTTCTCCTCCCTCCCCCAATATCTTCTCTGCCACTAATGTACAACAGTTCTCAAAACAGATGTACAACTTTTGCCAGGCTGATGTGGCTCAGAGGTTGAGTGCCGACCTATGACCAGGCGGTCATGGTTCAATACCTGGTCAGGGCACATGCCAGGGCTGTGGGCTTAATCCCCCATAGGAGGTGTGTAGGAGGCAGCAAATCAGTAATTCTTTTTCATCACTGAGGCTCCTTCCTCTCTCTCTCTCTCTCTCTCTCTCTCTCTCTCTCTCTCTCTCTCTCTCTCTCTCTCTCTCTCTCTCTCTCTTTTCTCATCATGGAGGAAAGGTAAAGAGCTGATACATGGGGCTCCTTGGGCTCCTAGGCTCTATGTCCTCATAGGAATCTCAGGCACACAGCATGCCTCCAACTGCATCCGACCAGCCTCCCTTTTGCTAGCTCTGATTCTTGATAAAACTGAGCTATATTCAGGTGACGGTCAGTGCTGCAATATTGAGGAGGGAAGAGAGGGACAATCGAGAAAGATTCAAAGTGCAAAATGTGCCCCAAAGTGTAGGTGTCTGTGATGAAGCATAGATTCCTGACCATAAGGGTGGATGGATGGAGCTGGCAATCAAGAAAAGAATGCGTAGAAGAACAATAGTCATTTTTTTGTTTGTTTATGCAAATTTCATATAAACATTCTGTCCTGAAAATCATGGAAACAATTGAGACAGCCTCCTCCTCTTAAATAAAAAGAGCATGGTAATTTCTTCTGATCGCCTCCCATTATATATATGCATTCTATAATGATGATTTATTTGGAAGTCTTAAATAGGACTGAGTAGGTTAGATAGGAAATTATGCCTTATCTTTTGTGTTTCCTTTATGTGTTATCTTTGGTGATGCAGAAAAAGTGATTGATTTCAACTTAGTTTCATAAACTTTCCAATTAATCCAGCACACATATTATTCAAGGTCATCCATTAAAATAATAAATCTTATAGGTCTACAAAAAACATGTAGTCAACTAGTTTATAAATTGTTAATATCTAATACTCAGTAACACTTAGACTATTTCTTAGAATGAATGGACTGTATAATCATTTTTCAGGTATTCTTATGTTATGTGAGCACAGAAGATCACATATGAAGTGCATATGTTAAATACCTATGATTGCCTTGTAAAAAATTTATCTGTACTATCCTAGGCCTGGTATCCTTTAGACTCCAGATCACTAATGACTAAAATAATGTAGTCATATTTTGAAAAACTATAAAGAAATTATAGGAATTTCCCAAACCAAGAACACACACATTAATGGTGTTTCTTCCCAACAGATTTCCATTTATTAATATATTTGGTATGTTTTATAATGAATGCGAACTCTATTTGACAAGGTTTTGAACCACTGCAGCCATAAATGCCAACCTATAAATGATTTGAGAAGTTCCAGGATTCCATAAAGAGTGAAAAGACTGAAAAATTACAAACTACCTTTAATTTCAATCAAAAGCTTGTATATGAAAAGGAACATCTGATTCTCCAGCATGACTAAGATGGATACCACTGTGAGTAGCAAATACAGTGTCCCAAAAAATGTATACACACTTCACAGCTGATAGCTCAATTTGATGTTTCTTTCTTTCCAGATTTAACCCATTGGAATTAATAATTATTCAAAGTGGAATTAATAATTATTCAAAGTGCATATACATATTTGGGGACACCCTTGCAGAGGACCTTGACTAATTGGAGAAAATGATATTAGGTTGGAGTACATGACAAAAGCTTACCTGGGACAAGATTTTATGCTTCCTGTCCTCACACAGCATTGAGAAAAGGTCCATGTGGTTTGAGATAGGTAAACTGGCGGCTTACTAGCCTTCCGGAACATGAACTTGAAGGCCCGTGAGCTCTTTAATGGCCATGTGAGTCTGTGAAACGGTGTAGCTATTTCCCTGCTATCACTTCACACACAGAACTAAATGTATTTTCTGGCTGGCTTCCCTCTCGCTGTCAATGGCACCACCATTCTTCCAGCCACCCAGGCTTCACATTTTGGAGTTAGTATTCATTCTTTTGGCTTCCTATCCCTTGAACCCAGGCACTTATCAAATCTATTAAATTCTTTTTATGTTTCTTTCCCGCCCATGCCTAACTTGATTGTCCCACTGAAAAAGACCCGAATGCAAACTCCTATTATTTTATGCCTGTTCAACTTCAGTGCCCTTATAACTGGACCCTTTTTCCATTCAACTGGCCCTGTGTGCCCGTAGGTTAATCATCTTTAAATATTATTTTGAGCATGATATTCATCTTCAGTGTCTCTGCCTTGTCCTTATCTGTGTTACAACAGAAGTCATGAGATTAAGTGCATTTGGGAAAGACTGCCTGTGCCTCACATTGCTCCTTAGCACATGAACTTGAAGAAATCTCCCAATGCAACAATCTGGTTCATTTTAGTCATCACGCCCAATTTTCTTCTCTTTCCTTTCTTTCTTTTTCTTTTTTTTTTTTTTTAAATTCTAAACCAAGGATATTTTCCCATTGATTTTTAAAGAAAGTGGAAAGGAAGGGGGAGAGACAGAGAGAGAGAAACATTGATGTGAGAGACACATCAGACTGGTTGCCTCCCACACGCACCCAGACGAGGGCCAGGGACTGAGTCTGCAACCAAGGTATGTGCCCTTGACCTGACTGGAATTGAACCTGGGACCCTTCAGTCATTGGGCCAATGCTCTGACCCCTGAGCCAAACTGGCTAAGGCACCACTCCCATTTTTTTCAACTTCAGTTTTACATGGAAACATTGTTTTTCATGTAAAAACCATTAACATCTCAGACTGAATGTTTTACATAACATACTATGAGAAGCATTTCTATCATAACATTCCAACTCCTGAACTTGACATCGTTCTTCCTGTTCATTCTTGCCTCTGCCTCATCTCCCATGATTCCTACCAGGAAGACTTACCCACTTCTTGGTCTACTCTCTTTGTTCAGACTTACTTCTTCTCCAATCCCTTTTACTGGCTAATTAAGAAATTGCTGTAACCTTCAAGATCCAATTCAATGCCACCTCTCATATAAGATCTCATCATGCTCCAATTGCAGCTCCCAAGTTAGATCAGTCTCCCATTCCAAGGGGTGGGAGTGCGCACCCTAATTAAAACAGTCATAGACTCATTCCTGACCCCTCCAACTCAATTCAGCAAAAGTCTATTAAGTACCTCTAGTGGGCAGGCACTGATAATCGGATGTAAATTACGGGATACCCTACACTAAGCTGCTCACAGGTGTATTTGAAGAATCTGAGATATTATTATTCTTATGGTGACATGAAAAAATACTATGGAATTCTAGTTCATTCTACTTGGAATTGGGAGGAGTGGTTTATATGAAGCTATAGAAAGGTGGTCTCTGATTTCAGTCAAAACATGAAAAAACCATCTTCCTTAGACATGATTCTGGTTAACCTATATCCCTGCACTGAACTCAAAAGCTACATTATCTGGCTGCGTTTCATGAGACAGAGGGCCCTCAGTTACCATCACATATTAAGAGATCCTCATCGGGTTGAAAACTATGATTAACTATCTCTTCGGTCACTTACTGTTCAGGCTACCGAAACCCAGTTCCTTTTATCTTTGCTCAAAGGTCTGAATTCCTCTCCTTTAATCATCCTTCTGTTTCTCTGAACTCCCTCCAAAGACGCCATGCCCTTCTGTACTTGTTGGTCCCACAACTGGTTACTATGCTGCATAAATAGCCGAGGAATGTCCCCGACAACCATACAACATGCTGAGGTTTGAGCTGGTTAAGCACCCAACTCACAAATGCATATTCAGACTAGCCTAACCCTGGAGTGCAAAACTTGGCTGGGGATCAAGAGTGGTTTAATGGCCTGTTCATGCAGCATGACATTGAGGGTGATGATTTTTTAAAAATTCTTCTGGGCATAATATTAAACTACAGAAACCCCCAAATAAGTACATCCACACAACACCAGATATTTAAGAGCTATTTATGATTTCCACTATTTACTTGTTTAACTAAATATGACACATTAAAAATATTTGAGATATATATCAGACACACATACTATACTCAAATATGGTAAATATCTAGTTATATAAAATTAAATAAGGCATGTAATAGGGTTGTTTTTTCACATGGTTTAAGTTTTGTGGCTGTGTGTGTGTGTGTGTGTATATAGTCTGCAATGGCATGCTTCTGACCACTGAATAGAGAAGGATAGTTTAGTACATTCTCAATCATGGATATGCATCCCTAAATTAATCAAGTATAATTCATATACTTATGGCACAATAAGTTGAGGAAAATGACATCTCACTAATAAAGAGAGAAGAATTGGACTGGTAGAAGATCTGCCAAAAGCAACAGCAGGAATGAGAAATCAGTGGAATCTTCAGAACAGAGCACTTGAAATAACTATCAAACTAGGAGAGTGTGCTAAAGCCAATCCATCTTTATTAAAACAAGGATAAAAGAAAAATATTGTCAGATTAAAAAAGATTTTCCACTAATGGGATGAATTGTAAAATATGTTTCAAGGAGAAGAAAAATATGTCTAGGAGGAAATCCAAGATGTAAAAACAAGTATTAAGCAAAAAAATGGCGAATGTGTGTAAGTTCTAGACAAAAATTACCTGGCTTAAAGCAATAATGTTAAAACTACTACTTAAAAAAAAAAAAAGTGACTTTTAAAGGACGGTAATAAAATATAGGATATTGATAGCATGTAAATTGGGGGAGATCAGGTCTTTATAATTTTTGTTGGGAGGAAGAGGTTGAACAGAGGGTTTCAGATATTGTCAAGCTTTGTACTTGCACGACATAAATGCACGACAAAGTTTTGGAAGTGATCTCTAAAAGAGTTGTTATGTCATGATTAATTCTAACTCTGGTTCAAATTTTTCAAATGTTAAACTCAAAGAGAATATCCTGAAAAGCCTTATAATGACACTTAAATCCAATGGACATATTTAAAAAACTCTCACAAAGAAAATACCATGGTGACTGGGTTTAACAAGAGAGTTTTCCTAAAATCTCAGGAATAAAATCATCACAATCTTATCAAAGCTTCAAAAAAAATGAATAGCCCACATTTCAACTCATTTTTTGAAGCCAGTATAATGTTTGTATTCTAACCATGTAAAAAGATTAGGATAAAATAAAAAAGAAAAGGCTCATTTAGTCATAAACTTGACTATAAAAAGTCCAAAGAAAATACCATCCAACTGAATTTTACATTCTCTAAAAGAGATTCCACCATGATTGAACAAGTTTTAGTTCAGGTGTGCAAGGGCAGCTGAATATTTTGAAATCTATAAGTCTTAGCTCATCATGCATCCATTAAAAGGACCTGAGACATAGACTAAGCTGTTCAAAGACTTGCCTCTCTGGGTGGCTGAATTGCAACTTACATGGGAAAGATTGAATAGAAACTGTCTTCCAGGAGAAAGATGTAAACATTAAATGAGATAATGCCTATAAAGGACAGTGGTTGACATATGGAAAGGGGTATTTTAATAGAAAAAAATATTGCTTTAACTATTCCATATTTTGCCCAATCCTTCATCCCTCCTCATCAGAATCAAGGGTGTGGGAAAATATTATCAACTATAGATATTGTTGATTTTGGGGGGGGTTGTTTTTGTTGTATTTTTAAAATATATTTCTGTTGGTTTCAGGGAGGGAGACAGAGAGATAGAAACACCAATGATGGAGAGAATCATTCATAAGCTGCCTCCTGCACACCTCACACTGTGATCGAGCCCACAACCCAGGCATGTGCCCTGACCGGGTATTAAACTGTGACCTCCTGGTTTATAGGTTGACAACTCAACCACTGAGCTATGTTAGCCGGGTGTATTATGTGTGTGTTTTTTAAGTAACCCACCAGATTTTAGAAAATCTAGATACTCTATCTATGGTGGGGTTTTGAGTGGGACAGAGCAGAAAAGTTAAGCAGAATATGGGACATGACACTCAGGGAGAAAGTGAATGAAGGATGCTGAATTTATCCAAAATGATCCCTAACAGCCAACCATGCATCACTGCAAGATGCTAAGCTGCCTCTCCTTCACTCCAGATCACAGCAGTGGAATCAAAATGCCTCTGGACCCCGGGTCTTCAATGCACATGCCTGTTTTCACTGTGCTGTACATAAATCACAGAAACACTTTTCCGTGTCCTTGCCCAATCCTGAGTATTTTCTCTAGGCCCCTCTGCTAATTCCTGGACTCGCTCCATCCTGAGTTGGAGGCATAATCAGATTTGGCCGGCCGATACCAAGGCAACTGTCTGTATGTTTTCTTTCCACTGTATCACTGGGTGCCAGCCCACAGCTTCAGAAACAGGAAAATGAAGCCGGGGCTCTTGAGGGGCTGATTAAGTAAGACAAAGTCAATTAACATCTGATTCCTCACAGGTTTCTGCAAGCAAATTGTTCCAATTACCCCAAACCAGTGAGCAAATTGTGAGAAAATGAGCAGGGGCAGTGGGGACTCCTCTGACAGGGCTCTGCCACTGAGCTGTCAGGAATTCTGCAGGAGACAGAGTCAAGAGCAACTGGGAACATGCAAAGGCCGCTTCGGAAATTTCTCAACGTTGTACACATATGAAAACACAGCTCCTCTCGATGTTGTTCCATTTTTAAGCACACGTCCCGGTTACCGTGTCCGTCTGCATTTTACATTGTTTAGTTTGAACAGTTTACTGCTTTCGTCTCAATATAAAATCCATGCGCCATCTTTACAAAGTGTGTTGAGTAAACGTGTTGTCACAGTCAGGACATTTTACAGCTCTCTGGAATAAAAGATAGACTCCATTGCACTGTTTATAGTCTGTAATAGGCAACATAAAAACAACGTCCGCATTAGCTGCGTAGACAGCAGGCTTTTATGAGCCTGTTAAACTTTGTTTTCACAGGCTACTTAGTCATTTCAAAATAGAGCCTAAACAAACTACCTGTGTATTGACTCTGTTTGTCACCGAGAGGTAAGGCTTGATCTCATTAGGAAGGTAGGTGGTCACGGGGGCAGAGCAGCAGAAAACGTCTGCATCGTGTTTACCAAGAACCAGAATGGAGTGGACCAGGAGACAAGACCTGGCGAGATTCTTTCTTCAAGCAGATGAAGTGGCATTTTCTATGACATCATTTGAGCCTTCAGAGCAGATAGAATGGAGCTTTTCCAGCTGACGTGATCTGGACAGAGGACGTTCAATGTTGCACCGACACAGACTTGTTAGAGATTCCGCCCCCATCTGGCCGGGGAGGGAGCTGTGGCTTGTTGGTTTGATTCTGTTTGCCAGGTAATCAAAGGAAGCCTGTGCTGGAAGGTTTTTCGAAGGACACACAGCAACCAGCCAATGGTTAATGGGGGGGGGGGGGGGGGGGGGGTGGTGGTGGTGGCCAGAATCAAAAGAGAAAATCAGAGGGAGAACATTTTTAAACAGGATGAGTTAGGGTGGATGAAACAAGCCAGTTGGCTTTCAACACTTGAAGGCTTGATGTGCGATACCTTAGACTTGTTCTGTGGGTTCCCCGGAAGATATAGGAATCTTGCCTCACGAAACAGCATGATAATGCATTAGCTAGTGACTTTACATGGCCGCTTATGGCATTTTGCTTGATTTGTATACTGTGATTTTCCTCGATGATGCGATTTTTCAAGGACTAAATAGAATTTCATCCTATATTGAGGAAAAAAGGATAGGTATTTCATTTGAGTCTACTGTGTACAAGTCTATCCACTGGCTGATTGACATCCATGTATGTTATTTGATGCCTACAGAATCTGATGCGGTGAAACTTGTCATTTGCATTGTGAAAGTTACATAAATGAGGGTCAGTGTATTTACATAATTTGCCCAAAGTCACACTGCTGGTAAATAACAGAAAACTAGATTCCAACTAGTTATCTGTTGGTATTTGTTTTTCATCACTATGGTGTACCAATTAATGCTTGCCATCTATTTTTTCCAAAAAATTATTTATAAATAATAATCTTTAGTAAATGACTATTATATTATAGATCAAATGCTATTTTCTAAAGATGGAGGATATATCAATGGCATCAAATCAGAAAGCAAATAATAAACTCCTAAGCAAATTATATCTGGGATTAGAAAGTGACAGAGCCTACAAAAAATACAGAGGGAGGTGAAAACGCCTGGAGGTCTGGGTGGGCTGAGCTGCACTTTAAAGAGTGGACCTCCCCAGACATCACGGTACAGCGGTGGGGGAGGCCCGTTAGCCATGTGGGTTTCTGGAAGTAGAGTGTTCCAGGCAGAGGAAACGGCACAGCAGAGACCACAGGGGAGAGTGGGCCAGACACTTAAGAGAAACAACCCGAAAGCCAACATGGCTACTGCAGAATCAGGCATTTGAACCTCATAACGGATATTTATGTGATCGAAATATAACCTCTGTGGAAATTCTTTATAGGAATCATAAATCCTTTTATAAGAGATGCTGTTTTATCCACTTAAGAACTGACATTTCTTGGGAATTCAGTAATATTCGTTCACTCAACAAATGTTGACTGAGCACCTACTAGCATCCTAGGGCCTGTGATATAAAAACAACCACCAGGGACTCGAATCTTCATGTAACTTGCACATAACCATGACCAAGCAGGGTGTATCCCAGATTTAATATGGATTAATATAAATAATTTTATTTATATAAATATAGCAAAAGAAATCCTCTTTTTAATTATACGTATAATAAAAAGCATTAGGTGACAAAATACTAAAACATAAATGAAAAAATTATGATTATAGTCAGAAAAGAGCTAGGGCTATCCATCATTACATCAATTATTCTAGATGCTTTAGTCAATGCAGTAGAATGGACAACCAAAAGTAATCTAAATTGTGTGTATTTGTATCACCTAAATGAAAACCTCTTCTAACACTTTGGAACTATATATTTTTATATATATATATATATATATATATATATATATATATATATATATAAATTTTACCTACATGAACATGTATGTCAGATATATATGAATGGATATACCACACACATTAATATACATACATGTTCTTTGAAAATAATTTCCTAAAGTCTATTTGTTTTGGACCAAAGGGCACACACACTATACAGAGTTTAAAAACAAATCTTCCAATTTCCCTTAGAAAATTCATGACACATGTGCCTTAGGGTTAGAGGCTAGAGTAGGGGGCAAATGTGGAGATGGGATTAAAACACAATTTAATCAACATATTTAATCTGCTTTATAATATTTCTCTAAAAGATGATTTGTAAACACAAACTATATCGAGCTATATTTATAATAATTATCCAGCTAAGAAAAAGACCCAATGACCTAGGACAGTTTTGGTTCTCAAATCACCTAAGTACTTATGGAAATTGTTTTCCATAATAATCTTTGCTATATTTTTATTTTGGTAAGTAATGATCAGATGTATATCTGAGGAGAGGGATGGGAGGATGTTACTTCAAGCAAGGCTAACCAAGAGGATGTTACCATTTCTATTAACCTTTGCTTTCAGTCTAGACATCCAATCATCCTGTTTAAAATGCACATGGATTTTGAGAAATGGACAGGATGCATTTACTGATCACAGTTAGCTAAAGGAATATGTGTAGGCTTTGATCATTTGTTCACTGATATTGAACAGAACTATCAGAAAGATTCTATTCTAACAGATAGACCTCTCCTGCTCCTTGGAAGGAACTGAATAAACAGGTCACCCATTCACTGGGTGGCTGACCTGGTGCAAAGCAGCAGAGCCACCTGCCTGTGATTTCCATCACCTTCGGCTGGAGTAGACTGCCATTCGTTCTGGTCAGAGTATCACATTTCCCTTTGATACTTCTAGACCACGTGGTTTCTCTCTGAATCTCTCTCACCTTCATGTTCTGGCTACCTCTATCATGTATAAATAAGCTCAATTAAGGCTATTCCAAAACCTCACCTCTCCAGCATCCTATCTCCTGGGCCTCCATCTAACCTGCCTTGTTCTACAGCAGATGGGTAAAACCAGCGTGTTCGCAAGGAGGAAACAAACCTGTCCAACTTCTAATAGGCTTATGATTCATCCCTGGATGGCTCACAGGCCTTTCTGGACAACGGTGATTGGCCATCTGGTTTTATTGGGGATGATAAATTCAGCAATAACATGACTCTCGGTCCTCTGTCCCTCTAAACCCAAGTCACAAATATCATGAGTCAGATGTCCCCACCCAACAACACAAGGGCTCCTGAGCTCAAATCCTCCTTTGACGGAACCCATGCCACCCAATTTCAATTACGCCTGGGTTACGTTTCTATTGGATGCACTACAACTTCTTTTTTTCTCTACCACCACACATACATGTGTGCGCATGCGTACACACACACACACACACACACATACACACACACACACACACACACACACACACACACAGGAGTTGTGTGTTTTTTTTAAGGAGGCAGAGACATCCAGCCAAATAAACTATGTTAAGCAGTGGGTTCCATTTTAGGTGTTGACAGTGTATAATAAATCCAGGCCTACCTAACATTTACAGGAACATTATAAAATGAGTGAAATGGCATGAGCTGGTTGCCAGGCCAACCAGACAAACACAATAAACAGGCAGCTCTGACAGGAGTAAGTTACACCACCTCTCCGGTCTGAAATATATCACTTTACATTAGTCTTTGACCACTTTGAAAGCTCTTTGTTTTATATTTTTCAAAATGCTCTTTTACAGCATAGATTACCATTAAATCTTTTCAGATGAGGAAGTTCCTTTTTTTTTTTCTTCCCAAACTTGCGTAGCTCTAGAAAGTGAACATTTATTTTTATTTTAACTCTAATTAAAAAATAAATTCAAATCTTATGAACAATGTTAAGGCTCAAATCCTGAAGGTCCCTTCTGGCAGATTAAAAAAAAAAAATTCCCCTAGACTAGAAAGAAAATAAACAATAACAGTAGTTAGTATATTTCATTGGTTTAAAATGTTCTATTAAAATGGCAGCCTTCTGCACTACTATTTAACTCTTTAAAAGCCAGTCTGCCTTCACAAAGCACCTTCTCTCCTAATGGAGAATACATTTTATTATTAGCATAGAGTTCTAGAGCATCACTACCAGAAATCATCTCAGAAATCATCAAATAACTTTAGTTGACAGAGAGGGAAAAAAGAAAGAAATTAGGACTTTTTATAATTATTAAAAACAAGGGCATCTTATTCCTGCTGTGTACTAGTATATGACACAAAAATACTGATTTTTTTAGTCCTTTAGCCAACATCCATGTAAGTGAAAGAAGCAATATCTGATGTCTTACTTTCAGCTTGGGCTTTGAGCCACAAAGGAAAATGGAGTGATTTAGAATTTTATATAGCAAAGGAAATAAAACTACTATCCCTATAAAACACATGTAAAATATGTGAATCAATTTAACCAAATTTGTGTGATCCATACACAATGTGGCCAGATGAGCAATTGTCCTTTCCAAAGGCACACTTGGGAGTAGGGTGACCAACCTGTCATGTCTGCTTGAGAAAGTCCCCAAGACAGTGAGGGCCCCTCCTGTCTCAGAGTACCCCTCCGCCCCGGAGATGCAGGGACAGGTGACTGTCTACTGGCGAAGACCATTTATTTTACTCTCATGGTTTTATAATACATTTAATAAAAACGTGTCTGTAAATTACTCAGAGAAAGTTTTAACCTTGTCTAGAAATAGTAGAAGTGATAATAGTTCATTTCTTCATAATCAATAGACTACAAATTTGAAATCTATTTCTAAGAGTGGAACAGTGGGTTTAATATGTAAGACTCAATATAGCTAACTCATGCATCCTGTTCCAGTGTTTGTTTGTTTGCTTATTTATTTATTTTTTCCATTGATGTTTAGAGACTCTGGAAGAGAGAGGGAAAGACAGAGAGAAATAACAATGTGAGAGAAAGACATTGATTGGTTGCCTCCTGCACGAGCCCTGACCAGGGCTCAGGCTGGGGAGGAGCCTGCAACAAGGTTCAATTCCCTTGACTGGAATTGTACCTGGGACTCTTCGGTCCATAGGCTGATGCTCTAGCCATTGAGCCAAACTGGTCAGAGTTCATGTTCCCGGGTTTGAATGAAACCTATAGCACTAGAAAAATGTCATTGCTGATAGGGAGACACTAGCCCACCTTCCCATTGAGATTTTATCTTTCATCTACTTGCTCTACGTGTCAAGAAAGCCAAATACTGTTCAAGGAAGCATCTGCATGCTTTTTGGAAATTTTAAAATATGGCGACTGACGAACACAGTTATTGCTAATTAATCGATTGGTTAATCAATATGTTCTTCTTAGAGTGCCACCTGTGCCCAGCATACCAGCTGTATTTCAGGAGACACGGGTCCATGTAAGCATAAGTGCTGGCAACCTGCTGCGTCATTTTCATAGTCTAGTGGATCCAATTTCTAACTTATTATTGCAGTCTGGCGGTTCTCTTTTTGACTCAGTGCTTCATACACTGTCCAGTGAATAAACATTTAGAACTTAGATTTCCTGACCTTTAATAGTATCAGAATTTTAGCAGACAGTAAATGTGTATTAAATAAATACAATCATTGGAAAAAAATGCAGAGATGATTAAATGCCCTATTAGAACAGGTAACTTACTTTATTTTTATAGCCAGGCATAACGATGAAAATAATAATAAAATGTAGAAATAACATTAGAAATATAGCACAGTGGCAATATAAGAGGTTTTCAGTTTCCAGCAGATAGGAAAAATGGGTTTTCTTTGGGCTACAAGAAGCCAGACTAGCTTTCTGAAACTACTCAACATCCATCTCCCATCTTCTGACCATTTCCACTGCACAGCTTCAAACAAACAAACAAACAAACAAACAAAACCCACAACATGTAAAGCAGAGATCTTATTGACTGTGGACACCTACCCCCAGAACCTAAATAGTAACCACAGCGAAGTGAGAGTGGTAAGAAAGAAAAAAGTGGCAAGAAAAGACAACACCGAGTGTCTTGGTCTGGCCCAAAATACAGGAAACTTTACTTTCTCATGCCCAAGTTTGACGATGCTTTACTTAAAGGGGAAAGAAAGAAAGAAAGAAAGGCCAAGATCGGTTTGTCTCAATGGATAGAGCATCGGCTTGGAGACTGAAGGGACCCGGGTTCGATTCCGGTCAAGGGCATATACCTTGGTTGCAGGCATATCCCCAGTAGGGGGTGTGTAAGAGGCAGCTGATTGATGATTCTCTCTCTTCGATGTTTCTAGCTCTCTATCTCTCTCCTCTCCTCTCTGTACAAAATCAATAAAATATATTTTAAAAAATTCCTTAAAAAAAGAAAGAAAGAAAGGATGAATGTCTAAAATGTAGCTCCAAAGACTGCTGGGTGAGTGTCTGAGTAGCCGTCCGTCCGCAGCTGAATACACTAGCCTCCGTGCGTGCACCCATTCCTGAGTGCTGCTCAGGTTCACCTCTGCGTGTCATTCCCCTCAGCCACCCTCCCTGGTCCTCGCTCCCCATGCTGTTTGCAAGTCTCCAAAGGAAGGGTGGAGTGAGCCCCATGACTCCCACTCTCTTGCCATTTTTAGCTGCCTGCAACCTTTCCTGGCGGCTGCGGTTTATAGACTTGGGCTCGGTGGCCTTGCCAAATAACACGCGTCTGGCTCATGAACCCTGAGGTGGACTCCTATTAAATGGAAACGTGTCCACTCCACCATATTAAAAGCAAAGGAGGGCCTTGAAATGTCAATGTGAGAAAAGGCAGGGTTAATGGGGTGCCAGGTTTTTACAGGAGAGCCACCCCCCTGCCATGACTAATTAAGCCGAGTGAGGTCCAGATGGCGAGCGTCTTGAAAGATGCCAATTATAGATTCAGATGTGTTCCTGTGACACTGTTTTCCTAGAAAGATGAAGCAGCGACGATGACTTGCTCTTCGTGTGAGACACCATTGTACTCTGTTAGAGATCTGTCCAATGGCTGCGCAGACTGCACACTTGACATTGACTCCCTAAGATGCCAGGGGCCCGGAGCAGCCACCAAGAAAATCCTAGGAACGCAGCGAGTGCGGCTCAGTGGTTGAGAGTTGACCTATGAACCAGGAGGTCACCAGTTTGATTCCTAGCCAGGGATTGATCCCCAGCACGGAGAGTGCAGGAGATGAGAGATCAGTGATTCTTTCTCATCAATAATGATTCTATCTCCCTCTCTCCCTTCTTTTCTTTGAAATCAATACAAACATATATATATATATATATATATATATATATATATATATATATATATATATATATATGAAATCCAAGGATGTGTGGCCAATCTTGGAAAAGGGAGCGGATCTCTGGTTGAGAATCATATTCCCTACATTTGCATTGCTGCACACTTGCCGTTACCCCAAGCTGGGCTTTAGAGAAATGTAACCAAAAGATAATTTTGGATGTAAATCAAGCCCCATACGTTCCTTCACCATAGTCACCTGGACTGGTTGAAGGACAGAAAAGATAAGAAGGAAAATAAAAGTCTCCCAAAATACCATTAGGCTGAATAAAGGTGAAAGATTTAAACATATTAGGCACAGGGACCAGGTACATTCAAATTATTCCACTTTGGGTTAAAGACAGGACAATCCATCTCCTCCCTCTTCTCTTGAGTGTCATATAGATGCTATTCCTCACTAACATATTTTGCTCAATAGTTTGGTACGGGATGATTCTAGAGATGTTATTAAAATATCCTGAGTTCAATTACACTGAATTGAAAGATTTCTTGATTATAAGATTTCTCGGCTCCCTTACTGTGGATTTGTGAAATTGTAAACTTGCCCTACCTCCAAAACACACAACATCAAGGGCTTTCAAATGTTCAATTTTTAAAATTAAAAAAAAATTAAGATACAGATTGAGGGAAGTACTAAACAACTAAGATTTCCAGCAGGAAAAAAAATGATAGCATCAGACCATTGGAGGCATTAATCTGGCCAGGGAATCTGGATATCATGGAACAAAGTGATAGAGCAAAGAGTGAGCTGGGGCTGGCTTTTGTTTCTCACTATAATTCTTACGTAAGATGCTGAAAGACTCCAGGGTGCAGAGGGAGTAAAAAGGGAGGCATGGGAGTAAGAGTCTTTCACCAGCAAACTTAATGGGTTTGTGAAACTTTATAATAGAGTCTGGGAGAAAGGAAGAGGCCACAGATGATTCTGAGGTTCCAAGACTGGGAAAATAATATAGGTGAATAAATTAAGGTAGAAAAGGGAAAGATTCCACAGACGTAAACTCTTTGTGGAGCACATCTATTTGTTGTTCCACTTATTTATACAGTCATTGGTTGCTTCTTTTATGTGCCCTGACAGAGGAATGAATCCACAACCTTGGTGTATCAGAATACTGCTCTAACCAACTGAGCTGGTGGCCAGGGCCTAAAAGAATCTTATTATACAGTTATCACCCACCCCCCTTGTTAAAGCATTGTATTGAATATATATATGATAATATCATTTACCTATCTTTAAATGTACAATTCACTGATTGTTGGAAAATGTACTGTAATGCACACCCATCACCAAAATCTTGTTTGGAACCTTTCTTCACTCAGTGAAACCTCCCATGCATGCGGACTGTTACACACTGTTCCACCCCCTGCTCCAAGTAACCAGTCATCTACTTTCTTTCTCTGTGCATTTTCTGCAGGTACCATTTTATTCCCGCTATACATCTGAGGACATTTTGCCTTATCTCTTTCCTAGTTCCACATAAAACTGCCCCACCGAAACTGGTTTGGCTCAGTGGACAGAGCGTCGGTTTGCAGACTGAAAGGTCCGAGGTTCGATTTCTGTTAGGGGCATGTATCTTGGCTGCGGGCACATCCCCAGTGGGGGTTGTGTAGGAGGTAGCTGATCAATGTTTCTCTCTCAACAATGTTTTAACTCTCTATCCCTCTTTCTTCCTCTCTGTAAAAAAATCAATAAAATATATATTTTTTTAAAACTACCTCAATTGGTACATAGTATAAAAAATCGAGTGCCTTCAAAAAGCCTCCAACAACAGTAATGGAAATAAATAGCTGAGATCCGTTATATCATACCCACAGCACTGAAGACAGAAGAGATTACTTGTAATAAGTTCAGATTTTTCATGTTCAAGAAAGTAAACAAGAGCGAAAGGTGCGGTTGTGGCATCAGAAGTAAGATTCTATGAGAAAATAAATGATGCTTTATCGCGCTGAGTTCTCAGCCAGGCCAGGTGAGTCTGCAGAAAGATGGGTCTGTATTCTCAGGGAGAAACCCTGATAGGCAGTTGCATTGCGAAGAAGGCCAGCATGCTCGGCGAGGTATTTGGATCAGGCCCATGGCTGGAGAAGGGGGCAGAAATGGACCACATGGAAATTGGCGCTCAGAGATATTGCATCTGGAAGGCAAACTTTCCAGGCTGCTGTCGGCTCAAAATGTCAAATTGTTTGAAAAAACAAACACCGTGACATAACAGACACATGCAATGAGGCTTTCAAGATGTTCCCAACAGAACAGCATGCAGCACTTGGCATTGGGGGCCGCCTCCCCAGCCCCCGATGCTGCCCCAACAACCAAGAGGAGGGGAAGAAAAGGAAAATGTGAGGCTGAAGGAAAGGAGTTGAAACACTCACTCGGCTGCCTGGATCTGTCCCCTGGCAATTCCGTTTACACAGTAATAATGGGATATTCTCGATTCCACTCAGCCTTGTTTCTAATAATCCAGCCTCCTATGTCTGGTAATTGTGCATTCCTGAACTCTGCAAGAAATCCTCTGAATCTTTTATAGGCATTGAAGGGATTCTGCCCCATGGTGGTGACAAAGATAGAACTCAGACAGACAGGAGAGCAATCTGTTCCAAATTACCTGGGGGATAAAACGTTCCTTCGATGAGCTGATAATTGAGAGGAGCTGGTAAAGGAGTCATGGGATCATGGAAAGAAAAAGAAATGTTGGGAAGAAGAATGAGATGCTAGATCCTCCAGGAATTTTTAAAATGTAGTTTAATTATACAACATCTAAAACTGAACTCCTTCTCTCTCAAAAGATACTTGTGGCTCACTGGTCGGCTACTTGGCATTTCAACTGTGGTTTCCTTATTCTCTCTCATCCTGAAAAAATGTGATGAGTGTAATAGGTTTCACGTCCCTTCTTAAGGCCCAGTGGATATGAAACCTACCCAGTTCCTCTCTGGCCAGTGGCCCTCTTGCTTTTGAAAATGGCCCTTATCACTCAACCCAATGCTTGGCATCCATTTATCGTCTCCCATCACCTGTTTTTATCATTCTTGTAACAAATCTATCAGATGTCGAAGTGTATCTGTTAGTCCTCGTTGCATTATAAACACCCCACGACTGCATGGCTTACAATAACAACCATATCCTGGCTTACATTTCCATGCATCAGCCATTTGGGCTGGGCTCGCCTGGGCGGCTCTTCTGCTAACCAGTTAGGTGGCTCCATTTGGGGAGTTGTCTAGGGGTAACAGTGCCATACCTGTCTCATTATCCAACAGTTTGCCCAGCTTGTTCTTACAGTGGCAGTAGCAGAGTTCCCAGGAAAAGCAAGAGAACAAGTTCCAACGCACAAGCTCTTTGCAAGCCTCTTGTTGTTATCACCTCTGCCAATGTTCTATTGGCAAAGCCATTCACATGCCAACCAGAGTCTGCTGGTGGAGAAACGACTCCACTCTTTTATAGGAGGATTTGGATTGAGAGAATGTATGGCTACCTTTGCAGTCATCAATAATCCCACTCACTACCCAGTGGAGGGGAGGAGATACTCCTAACATTTTGGTTTATATTTTTAAAAACACACACAAACCCACAGTATGTTCAAATATGTTGTAAGTGTATCCCCATATCAATTCGGATTGGTTTACCTACTTGTTTTAAATAGCTATACCATAATTTATTTGACCTACCTTCGGTAATTCCAATCTAGAACCGGTTTAATTTTTCATTCTTGGGTTGCCATAAACACTTACATGCATTCATCTTTCCACCTGTCCGTGGTTAGTTTCTTACATAGCCTCTTGGCCAGTTCATTATTCTCACCTTTCCAAGGGTCCCAAAATATAGCCTTTGTCCATTAGAAGACATGGGCCGGGGGAGTCAGTGGGAAGGGCCAATAAAGACTAAGATATCGATTGTTTATCACATTTTCTCACCTATCTTTAAAAAAATTTTAAAAAGTAAAAATAAAGATGAGGACAACTGTAGAATCATCATCTTCATCAAGAATAATTTATAAGTACAATGCATGCTTCAAACATGCCATACAGAAGCATGTTTTTCTTCTGATGGCATCAGCCATGGTAGCCCGTCTGCTTCCTTTAGCAACATGTTGTCTTGTTTCCTCAGATGGTTGTAATAAAGGTGTTGAATATTCTGCACATCCCAATTCAGCTGTCTATGATTTTTTCCTGGTCTGGATACCTGGGCGACCGACCTTCACTGCCTTTGCCACCTGACTCCAGAGCATAGAAGACATCAATTCACCCAGGTTAGTTCCGCTGGCAATGGTAATCTTGATTTCATAGCTCATCTTCCCCATCTGCTTCTGAGCTTCTCAGATTCACTGAGGACTTCCTCATCACATTCTTTCCAATATGAAAAGAAGGGGGAAACTACAGCTCTTGATGTGCACCTGGGTGTTATGGGTACCCAACCAGCAAAGCAGGAGAAGAAATAAAATAAACACCTTATTATAGCCAAGCTGGACCTGGTCCAAAGAGAAGTCTAAAAGCTTTTGTCTGCAGAAAACCAAACTCTCAGGGCTGATAACAGTGAATGGATATCAAAGGTACAATAAAAAAATAATCAAGCTCTCTAAGAAACAAACTGCAAACACCATTAAATCGTATTGGTTGCAACTTCCCTATTTTGTGGCTTGGTTATGCGTTTGCATTACAGCAGACACCCATGCCAGTGGAAGACAAAAACATTCTAAGCTTATCATGTGTCTTATACATGGCTTCCCGAATTAAGGTTGCGAACACGCACTTTTTATTCAATAGCATAATTGATAGAGTAAGTGTGGCAAAATCAATAAGCAAAGGGTTTGAAAATACGTTTCATTTAATTGTGTTCTCTCATTGCACAGTCACTGCATTTTCAAGGGGAAAAATACCATCATTTTCATCTTGTGTTTTTAACTTTTCTTGGCTCTTTTTCAGACTCCTCACTCCTAGTGCATTTATTTGTTTCTTGTGTTACTTTTACTAGAGAAGCATGACAAGACAATGCCGTATTGGAGAATTAAATTTGCTCTTATATACAGGACTGCTGAATGGAAAGATGAAGGCAAAACTAGGACGGAAGACCTAAAATGCCTGTGCGACCCAGGGTGATAAGATTACAAAGTCATCATGATTGATTTCCATCTGAATAGATTACAGGATAGAAGTCCTCACATCATTACACAATTAAGTTATTATTTCTTATTTAAAATGACTGTAAAGATGAGAAAACAACCTTGCTATTTAAGTTTTCATTTACCAGTTACTCAAAATCTTATTGGGAATAAAATGAAAATTATCCAAGTATCAGGTTGAGTATCTAATTATTCATGCTTGGCTCGTTTCCTTCAAGGAAAAAAGAGGTCTCCATGCATGGAGAAAAACCAGTTTCATGTGAGGCATGACTACTGATGTCCATGGCAAGTCTGCTGACTGCACAGAAAGTGTTTATTGATTCAACCTTTCCATAACCCTCTAGGAAAGTAAACATGTCTGAGATAACTAAGCAAAACATCAAATTTCACTCAACTACCATGTGGTCCTCTTTGATTAAAGAACGTGGCATGGGCCATTAGTCCTGCCCAGGTCCCAGCAGAACAGAGGATGTGCATTTAACACGGTACGTTCATCCTCCCAACTACCGATTGCCTCTCACGTCACCATGAATACATTCCCTGCGTCCTCCCTCATGCCTTCCTCTATATTCAGATCATTGCTGTTGGCTAGGTGGTTAGTGTCACCTTAACTATAATGGTGCTGTCATTTTCATCTTGTTATAAGTTGTTATAAGCAACTTCTCTTGGGAAATGAGGGAGTAAGTCTGCACAGTTTCTTCATCTTTGGGGAATGTCATCTTGTTGATAATGGTGTAGTAATACATCCCCCACTGGGATTTCTAGATATGGTCCAAAGATAGTTTTATATATGTTTTTAAAATTTATTTTTTATTGATTTCAGAAAGGAAGGGAGAGGGAGAGAAAGAGATAGAAATGTTAATGATAGAGAATCACTGATTAGATGCCTCCTTCATGCCCCCTAGTGGGGATGAAGCCCGCAAACTGGACATGTGCCCTGACTGGGAATCCAACCATGACCTCCTGGTTCATAGGTCGACACTCAACCTCTAAGTCACAGCGACCAGGCAAGAAATTTATATTTTAAAAGTCAAAAATCTCAACAAGGATAAATTAATGAAATGTCTTTATATTCTTCAATGTAACTTTCATAGAATATGTACCATCACTGAGGCAGGAAATGGCAAAAGGCATGCACATATCACAAATAGCATTATATTAGCTTTGGTATTTAAGAATATGTGCCTGCCTCAGTTAGAATGCAGATTCTACTTCTAGTTATGGGGCCTCAATCAAGCTATTCAATTTCTCTATGCCTCAATGTCCTCCTCTATAAAACTGCATGTTAACAGAATGTATGGATTGTTGTTAAGAGTACACGAGGGAATATATTTAATATTTTAGAAAATGGAATATACTAAAATCCAGTTACTACTGCTATATAGTTGAGTTCTCTTGCACATGAACTGAGATGATATAAAGGGGATATGGTGGAACTCCATCATGTGTGGGGAGGGGGAGGGAGAGAGAGAGGGGTGTTGGGAGAGAGAGAGAGAGAGAGAGAGAGAGAGAGAGATGACCTGCAGAGATATAAATGACTTAAACATACAGAGAAAAAGAGATGAAATAAAGCGATTCTATCAGGCAAAGTGTGAGTAGGAAACAGATGGCACACTCAAATACGAAAAATTCAAGAGTGGGTAATTAATAGGGATTGATAAGACCCCTGGGCATGAGTGTGTGGAGGAAAGCAGTTATCATAGCTGGAAATTAGAAATTCCACTAATTGCCCGTGGGGATCTGCTCATTCCAAGAAGATGTGGCCTTTGGTTCAGAGATGTAATCACTGAGGTGAACCTAGAGAAGGGTGGCAAATGCCCCACCAAGTTCACTGCCTCTTCTCTAATCTTCTGCTGAGGCTCCCATTGGATGATTCCAACAGAAACTTGAAGGATAAGAAACCCATGGGATGGCATCCATATAGGTCACATGTGTCAAACACAAGGCCCGTGGGCCAAATCCGTCCCGCCAGGCCTTGCAATGTGGCCCGCACCGCGCTGTCATCACTGCACTCTGCTGCGTTTCCATCACAATGACAGTTTATGACTGTTCAGTAAACCATTTGGCCCGCGATTTAGGCTGGATTTTAGATTTTGGCCCCTTCTCTGATTGAGTTCGACACCCCTAATATAGGTCATCTTCCAGGGGCATAGAGCTGTGTAGAGAAGGGTAGAGAGTAGATATGAAGGGTCTACACAGACCATGCTCCGAGAAGGAACATTTACCATTTGTAAGGCCTCTTCCAGGCCTGACACTTCCAGTCTTTGTATTTTATTCAATGCCGTTACATCTTTTTAACACATTTCCTTCTCAGCCTAAGCTATTATATGTGATTTTCTATTATTCATAACAAAAGCAACTTTGGCTTAAAGTAGAAAAGTTCTGGCGACTACAAAACATGAGTAGAAAGTCTCTGGGCATAAAATCAGAGGAGAAACAATTTCGGCAATGTCTCATTCATCCATGATTCTTTCTGATAAAGCAATGCCATGGGCACGCAGACAGTAAAATTCTCACTTCTCATCACACACAACAGTTAGGCTTCGGGCTTTGCCTAGATACATAATATATTTGGAGAGGGATATTATACAATTTTTGGATAATAAACTGCTTTTGGAATAAAGAAGGCATCTATGCCAATGTTCCACTTTAATCCCTGCATCTTACCCTTCTAGTGAATACTGTCTGTTTGTAAAATCTACAATTACAAAAAAAATAATTCTTACTGCTACTAGCTTATGACTGGGTTAGAGAGAAAAAACTGGGGAAACTTCTTAGACTCAAGTCCTCAAAAGTGGAAGACATTTTAGCAAGAGGTATGGTGTAGTGAAAAGTAAACTCTAAAATGGTATAAACAGTATTGAAAATGGATGGTACTCAATATGGCTGCATAAATAAATTAATAGGTAGCAATGTCAGGATCTGTATTTGAAGAATAAGGGGAACCCACTATGAGAAAGCTGCTTTTAGAGATAATAAAGACATGGACAAGAGCAAGTTATAATCTATTCATGAAACAGAGTTCCTGGTAGAGCAGATATTTAAGCTGAAAATGAAGTAAAATCAGAAGTGGAATGACCATGAAGAAATATCTGATGAGGAAGGTTCAAGCCTGAATGTTGTGTACAAGTACATCTTTGTATGATCTATGGCCAGCCTGAAATTGGGAAAGAAATTTAAAAGATTCTCCTAATGGATTTCAATACACAGGACACTTCAATAGCCATCCAGATACAATTTGTACAAGAAGAAGTTAGCCCTGGCCAGTGTTTCTCAGTGGGTTGAGTCTATTCCCAGTCACCACAAGGTTGCCTGTTTGATTCCTTGTCAGGGCACATGGCCAGTTTCAGGCTTGACCCCCATGCAGGAGGCAGCTGACTGATGTTTCTCTCTCACTCTTTTATGCACTCTTCTTCTCTCCCTAAAATCAATTCTTTTTTTTTTAAATGTATTTAGGAAAGCATTCAGAATGTAGGGACTTCTAAATTAAGCCTCAATTTATGACGAATTGCTACGAACTTTCTGCTTGGTAAGAAGGAAGTTTAACAATTGCATGAATGTAAGTTCTCCCTCCTGTGGACCTGGGCGAGATACTGAGTGTTTCAAGAACTACAGAATAGACATTGGGGGAAATGATCTCTTTGCCTTGTTACAGATTAAAGTAATTCAAAGCACAATCATGAAGCCTTCATGAGGGTTATAATCCTTGAGCAGATCAGAAGTACTCACTAGCCCATCAGCAATAACTAAGCCAGGATAACTTTTACTTAACGTCTCTAGGAAAACTAAAGAAAACCAGATTACTGGCATCTGAGAAGTTGATTTGATGAAAGATGTGGTCACAATTCCCAGGTAGGTCCCTTCTCTCCTTGTTGACTACGGTATACCTACATGCTGCTTATGGCCTTGCTTTCCAAAGTTAAAGTTATCAGAGGCCATCTCTGAACCTCCTCCAAGTTTCCTTCACCTCCGTTCATTTTATGAGGCCAGAAAGAACAATAGCATGGCTCGCCCAATACAGTTAAGAGCCTAACTAGTACATTACAGAAGTCTGAGTTTATGACTTCTTATTGCTTTGCTGCCAAGCTTCTCTCCCAAGTTTCACAGTGGCACACACAGAGTTATATTAATACTTTTACAAAACATGTACTCATGTGCGCGTGCACGTGCACACACACACACACACACACACACACACACCTTGGGTATTTTTTTTTTCACATTGAAGCTTTCTTGTGTGAGAACCACACTTGACTAATTATACTCTATGTCCCATCCCCCCGCAACCAAAATTTCCAAAGAAAACAGTTGTGATCGCCCTGTGGCCAGTGTCTGGATGAAGCTGTCTGGAGAACCATGGACTAAGCAGCTCCCTCTGTGGGGGGGAGAGAAAGTGATTATGCTGTATGCAAGGCCTTTAAATTGAAGGTGAATTAACTCAGCTTATAATAAATCACTGTTGACATCCTCACTAAAGACTTCATGCTCTCCCAAGCCAGCGGGAATTCGGAGCTGGCCAAGGAGGAAACGTCCCGAATGCTGGCTGCTCTTTGCATGTGCGACCTCCGTGTGGGGAGCTTCTGAGACTTTTCCCTCGACGGTCTGACAAACCCCAGAGAGAATAGCTGCCCCACGAAGACAAACAAAGATTGATTAATAACTTATCCTATTCTGCAACTGAGACTTCGGAGAAATGTGTACGAGCAGGAGGCCCTGTCTTCACCTCACTAGTTTTTAACTTATAGAAGGTCTTTCACACACACACAGAATCAAAGGAAAAATGATTGAGAGGGGCAATCCTTCCTTCCATGGTCTGAAGAAGAAAGGTGTGGATTGTTTTATTCCCCCCCACCCCCACTTTGTACTTTTCAACTAAGAATCCCTAGTTTGCAACTTTCATGACATTTTAGAGACTTGGTGTCTTATGTATTATCTCATTTGCTCCCTGCATAGTCCCTGAAGCAATGGAGGCACTTTCTGCCGTGTGTACGCTCAGGGGAAGGGACTTGACTCTGAGAGATGAAGGGACTGAAGGACATCTGTGTAGGACAAGGTCGGAGATGGACTTCTCTGAGCGGTAACCCAGAGCCCACTATCTAGCACACCTTCACAGAGAGGATGCTTTCTTTGTTGATAGAATCACATTTTACATGAATGATATGGAACTGGAAACATTTTTTTAAAAGTCTGGAAATGATAATAAGTCTCTACTAGAGTATATTTTTTCTCACATGTCTGTCATTACCAACTTTTGTACTAACATCACAATCAGAGTCAGTGAAAACTGGACTCATCCCCAAAGAGTTTAAGCCCATCTATGGGGGGACTAAAGCATTTCAGTGTTATGGTTTTGTGGGGGAAATTGATTCAGAATTAGGTATAATTTAAATGAGTATACAGGAGATTTGAATGCTGTTTCCAAATTAGGAAAATTTACTTCAATGTATGGAGTATACCAGAGAATAATACAGAAAATTCAGAATCATTAGAGGTCAGCCTGTATTAATTGGGTAAATTTGCTTATTTTCATATGATGTGACATTACCTTGAAGTAATTACCGTAACAAGATTTAGTGTTCATAAAAGACCATTTTGGATAAATTAAGTTACATAGCCATAGATAGATGGACAGACAGACAGATAGAGTAAAAATGAATATATATATAGACATTCCAAGTGCTCAGTTAATGTTTTCTTTCTATAACTTACAAATGTAGACAATGTCTGTCATTCAAATCCTGATTTTATGTTCCCAATAAACAAACAAGCAAATAAACGACTTAACAAAGAGTTTTTTTAACAGTTTAATGCAGAAAAAAGAAACCCGGACAAAAACACAAACCTCATGGACACAGACAACAGTACGGTGATTGCCAGGGGAAAGAAGGGTGGGGAGGTAGCAGAGGGTAAAGGAGGAATAAATGGTGATAGAAGCAGACTTGACTTGGGGTGCTGAGCAGTCAATACGATAAACCAATGGTGTATTTTGGAATTATACACCCAAAACCTATATAATTTTATTAATCAAGGCCATCCCAATAAACTCAATAAAAATTTTTAAAAATATATATAGTCTAATGCTAAATCACACACACATGTGTATATTTCGGATTAGTTAGAGCAATTAAATGCGGGCTTCTGTGGCTTATTCAATACTAATTATTATTTTCCCTCAAAACACACTGTGGCACACTGATGAACTATTTTGGCATCAGGGCAGTCCTGAGTGCAGTCAATAGGCTCCTGCTAATGTAGTAAGGTATTTTGAGCTTAGGCTTTAGCTTTTGAAAAACCACACTGCTTAACGTGTCCCCTTACAGGAAAAAAAATTACCCTGTTGAAACACAACCCCATCTGTATACGCCTACCCATGTCATTCAGCTTATGAAATGAGACCTCAACTGATGGAGATAAATATATATATTTAATGTTTGTAAGATTCTCCACAATAAATTACTTTTACACAACAGAAAGATTATTACCTGTTATAACATTATATTTTCTCCTTCTGGAAGGTCTGAGAAGCACTAGCAAAAGCTTAAACATGACATGAGTATTTTAAGAAAGGATAAAATTGCCAAAGATTCAAAAACAACATCCATGAAGCTCTGTGTGTCACGTGATAGAACACGATGTGTCGAAGTCACAATGGTGGGCCCCCAAATATGATTTGCTTGGTTAGCACTGGTGTGTGTGTGTGTGTGTGTGTGTGTTTCTTGACTTTTCTTTGCAAAGCATTCTCCTCAGACAGCCAGGGTAACAAGCTGGACAAGTTCTCCCACAAACAAATTCAATCCTGTTCATCAATCACTCTTTGCACTTTGAGAATGTACTTCCTCCTGAAAAACCACTTGTGAAACGAACCATTTTTCCTCTTCTTTGGATTAGGGAATTGGAACAGGAGGAATCAACACACTCGTGGTTATATATTGACATTTCGGAGACAAGTGAAATGAAAAGCAGCAATTCTTGTTCATGGGGATTCAATCCTGCCAAGCGCAGGTAACACAAGAAATGCAAGAGCCATTCATCACCTATTCTCACTGATTTGGTTGTCACTTTCTAGCTTCGTACAATAACCTGACAGCTGATTCCTATGTACTTTGCAAATCCACATGCTAATGCCCTGGCCATCTCAATGATCCTGAGCAAATCCAAGAAATAGGGAGCAAAGAGGAGCCCAGACAATGAATTTCATGCACTTCATTCAAAGTAGAGCCACCAGGTCTCTCCCTCAATGGTGATTCATTTTCATGTTACACCAGCCTTTTCTCAAAGTGTCTGAGAGTGATGGGTGTTCACTGAACACAGAATCTGGGGGAAGCTATTCACACAGGATGAAACACTAACCAGAATGCTATCAGGTTTGTTTGCCACCTGATTTCTCTTCTCGGGAGCTTTAATCTGGTACTCCACTCTGAAATTCTGAAGATGACATAGGATGCTATTTCAGAATTCACCCAAACCCTCACCCCCAGCCTCTGGCCTCTTGTAGATACATGGCCACAGGCACCTATATCAAAATGCTCACCCAATCTCAAGACGTTCGGGAGAAAATAATGTATATCGGTGGGGAAGGCCATTAGAGTTAGGCATCATTAAACCATCAATTATCAATAGCTAAAATCTGTAGAAAGAGGGGACTACAATAAACAGCTGAGATTCGTAATATGTGATGAGCTGAAGCCATTTGGGGTCATATCAAACAATTCTGAATGATGCATTGAGTTCACCAAAGAATTCCTGTTTTCGAAGGATGAATTTTGATCATCCTGACAAACGTCAGTCATCAAGTATTTAAAACTGAAAGATGGGTGAGACATGACAAATTGCCTACTGTAGCTTCCTCATTTCACAGAGCAGGAAACAAAAACTTAAGGAGAGCTGTTATTGTTATTTTCAGTTAGAACCTACCCTGCCAGTGTGGTTCAATGGTTTCACATCGTCCTGTGAACAAGAAAGCCAAGGTTCAATTCCTGGTCAGGGCACATGCCCAGGTTTTGGGCTCAACTTCCAGTGTGAGGTAGGCAGGAGGCAGCCAATCAATAACTTTCTCTCATTATTAGTGATTTTATCTCTCTCTCCATTTCTGAAATCAATAAAAACATATTTAAAAAAAATAGAACCCCAATCAGTCACTTGTCTAATGTCAAGCCTTGCCTAACATATACATATTAGTGAGTGACTACATACTAGTGAGTGATACTAATGAATGGTCAGTGGCTCTGATCACTCTGAGGTCAAGGTTAAACTCTGCAGCCAAAATGCTTTAGCTGTTTAGAAAGTGCATTATTTTCATTTTATTCTCTCATGATACTCTGGATAAGTGAGGTCTTAATTTCTTCTAGTAAATGGTCCTGACAGTGGTTTGAATTTTAAATGTATCATAATCTCAGCATTTCTACTTATTCTGAAACTGAATACCATTAAAGACTATAATAATAAATGGACACCAATTATTATCTCTATAGAAAATGGTAATATATTTATTTGTCAAACATAATAAAAATACTCTCACTTGCATCAGGAGACCACACTTTGCGGGGTCTGGTGTGGGGCCCCACAAATTCACATGAGCTTTTTAAAAACACAAGTCACCTATTTTAAAAATTGCTTCAGTGAGTGGAGAGTTCTTTTTAAAAGGCTTTTTGGTCTGGATCATGTGCTAAATCCTATTTCTGACCTCACTAGGGTCCATGCTCTCTTTTTGCAGTTAAGGTCCCCATATTTGTAAGCTTATTGTATTTTATGTTTAAGTCTCTTAGTGTTCTGGTTCATATGAAGTAGTGCTATTTATTTATTCCAAGATCTCACATTTGTTTTAGCCATCACGAGCTAATGTTTGCATGAATTAGGCCCTGGAGAGGTAATATTATCTTTAAAAAGCGGCCCCAAACACAAAAAGCTGAGGATCTAAAGAATAAGGACCAAGGTGCACAGCATGACTTTCCAAGTTCATATTTCTTGCATGTGAACAGCTTAGGCCCACTCCATCCTCATTTTGGTCAAACATAGCGAGTAGAGAAGATGACTGTGCAAACCACAGTGAAGACAGGATACAGATTGTGAATTAAACCATGATCTCTGGGTTCATAGGTCAATGCTCAACCACTGAGCCACATTGGCCTGGCCCATTGGCTTTCCAATGACTGAGTCAGAGCAAGTGAAAAAAATGGTACATGATTATGTGAAGCTACCATTTTACCTTTACTTGCTCTGAACTTCACATCTCTCAAACTTTTCAAAACAATATTTGAAGACAGCATCATTTTACCAGTTGATTTCTGAGCTGTAAATGTCCCTTAAATATATGACTCTTCAGCAAAATAATCAGAGATCATAAAGTTGTTGAAGGCAGCTAGCGATGGAATTTAATCTATTCAAGCATTTGAAAGACCTGGGTACCACTTTGTGTGGTCAAGTAAAAGAGCTAGCGACTTGGAACCACCTGGCTTTGCTGGGAGCCTACCATAAGGTCAAAACAAACCCATTTAAACCAGAGCATTTACCAAAAGTTTTTATGGGCCTGGCACAGTACTAAGCACCAAGATAATTCCTTATATTTGCCCTTGAAAATCTCAATGTTAATTGAAGGCATTCTACAAAATGTAGGCATTAAAGTATTACAATGAGCCTGGCTCATGTGGGTCAGTAGTTGAACTTAGATCTATGAACCAGGAGATTGTGGTTCTAATCTAACTCAGGGCACCTGCCTGGGTTGCAGGCTCGATCCCCAATGCAGGTGGTGCAAGAGGCAGCCGATGAATGATTCTGTCTCATTGCAGATGTTTCTTTCTCTCTCTCCCTCTACCCTCATCTCTGAAATCAATATATATATAATTATTACAGTGGAAAATAATTTAAAATGCAAGTCTTGATGCTCATGATTAAAATGTCAGGGCAGTGTACATAAACCACATTTTGGGCTGTGTCCATTTAGTTTATTATTAGAGGCCACACTGGAGTGTGTTCAAATGAAATAAAATTCAGTGGAGAATTTATTCTGTTCAAGGGAAAAAATCTCACCTATCCTCTGAAAACTCCAAAATTCTCCAGCTGGATAGAAGGGTAAAACCTTAAGGTCAACTGATGTCAATCGGTACAGAAACCATCTGCATGGCAGGGCATAAGTCCAGATTTTTAAAATGTCAAGAACTACCAAATAATCAGAGAATTTATCACTAAGAGGCAATGCTGGGTCTTCTTAGGTAGTTCGATCATTTTATGGACATGGACAGGACCGAAGGAGCAACTCTGTATTGGAAACTAACCATCATGCCCTGAATAATATTATAAAAGAAATGCTTCTGTCATGCCTTTCTGTGACAACTGGCATCTGCTGAGTTGCCAAACCATTCTGGACATTGTTCGTGTTTCAAAGGGGACTCATTTCAGGAGTTTAACAAGTAGCTGGCACTGTCACGTCACAGGCTGTCTCTATGAAGCTAATGGGCTGGTGACATAGCTCCTAGATTATCCATACCAAAACACAGCTTGCGATGTGTGTGCCCCTGCCCAAACATGTTTTATATGCCAGAGGATGTTGAAACGATGTCCTGTTGGCACCGGCTCTGTTTACCACTCCGCCTTGACTTCATGAGTTGGGGCACATTCTATTTGGGTTGTGCAAGCCAAGGTCATCATGGCATCGAGCAGGAGCCCGCAAATTGCTGTTTCTTAGGAGATCTGATGGTCTCTGTTCACAGCAGAGGCTGTGCGAGAGTCAGCCTGGGTTTCTCTGGGACGTGGCAAAAGCAAACTCACTCAGAGTTCCTTGCTCGAATCCAGGAAAAAAAAGTCAACTGTTAAAATGAGTCACTGCTGAGCAAAAAACCTTGTCTGCAACTCTCTTTAGAGGTTATGTGCTCGTCTAAAATTACATGGTTGGATTGATATATTAATGTGGCTGTATTGTGGTTGCCTGGAGACCATGTGGAAGCCACTGAGCTGGAAGATGATGTTCTTTGTCACGGATTCTCTCATCACAAGCATCACACTTCCCTCCCACCGCTCACAAACAGAACTAGAGCTGCCTTTCCTCACCTCTGAAAGAAAAGGAATTTTGTATTACCTTCCTCCTCCCTATTAAGAGTTATTTAAACTCAAAGGCACTCTGTTGGACAGTATATTCTCATGCAGTTGAGTAGGATTATAAGCCATTTGGATTGGCTGTTATCACTACTAGAGATGGAAGAGACAGGAAAAATAACAAAGAGCCAAATGGAATTTTTAGAATGAAGTCTTCGATAACCAGAATTTTAAACCCCAATGGGTTGACCCAATTACAAAATGGAGAGGGCAGAGGAAAGAATTAAACTTAAGGACAGGGTGATAGAAATGAGCCAGTCTGAGAAACAGAGATAAAACAGACTGCAAAAGGAAATGAACAGTCTCAGGAACCCATGAGACTGTCACAAAAGGCTTTATACCTGTATCATTGGCATTCCAGAAGGAGGGTGATGCTGTGACACTTCACCAAAGAAGACACACAGGTGGCAAATGAGCACAGAAGAACATTGAACATCACATGCCATTAAGGGTTTTCAAATGAAAATAATAATCAAATGCTCTGTCAATGGCTAAAAAGAAAAAAACCCGACAATACCAAGTGCTGGTGAGGATGTGGAGCAACAGGAACTCTCAGCCACAGCTGGTGGAAATATGAAAGGGTACAGCCACTCTGGAAAATACCTTGGCAGTTTCTTACAAAATGAAATGTGTAACTACCATACAACCCAAAAGTTGCACTCCTGGGCATTCATCGCAGAGAAACAAAAATTTATTTTTATGAAAATAAATGTATGTGACCTTAGAGTAGCTTCATTCATAATAGCCCCAAACTGGAAATAACCCAGATGCCCTTCAACAGGTGAAAGGTGAAACAGACATGTGCATCTGTAAAGTGGATTTCTACTCAAACAATAAAAAGGAATAACTATGGATACATAATACGACAAATTCAATGTATCTCCAAAGGATTATGCTGGATAAAAAAATAATCCCAAAGGTTTTATACCATACTTTTATAATATATAACATGGTTGAAATAATAAAAATTCAGAAATGAAGAACAGGTTAGTAGTTACCACAAGTTAAGGAGGGTGTGGGAGCAGGAGGCTTTATGAAAATATCCTGTATTCTTACTGTATTGATATCAATATTCTCATTGTAACATTATCCTATATGTGCAAACTATGTCAACTGTGGGGAGCCAGGGAATCTCTATCTCTGTAGGATTCCTTATGACTGCATATGAATCTCTGTTGCAAGATAAAAAATTAATTAAAAACATATACACACAAAAATAAGTCACACAAGATGACAATCTTCTTAGTTAAAACACTTGCCCAACGTTGATTATATAGGATTCTTGGGCTGCTGGCTAGTGTTCTAAATGTGCATTTTATATAAGGCATAAAAAAGGGTGGAAAACCAATGCTGTTATGAAAACCCTATGCTTCACTTTATTTGAGGGACAGAGATTTAAATCTGCAATCCTAAAACTGCCTGTGGATGTCTTATTCCTCCCCTTGGCTCAGAGTCCCCCTGGTCTAGTCTTTATTTACCAAGGTCCCCTGTTTGCTTCAAGACCCAATTCACCTCCTCATCCTCAGCAAAACCTCACATTGTCTGCCACCATTCCCAGTCTTCTTCACTATATTCAGTAGCAATTCTGGCTCATTGTTTTAGGAAACATTGTTATATCCTAACGTGTGCTGGTCGTATATGTATATGTATATGTATATGTATATGTATATACTAAAGGTCTGGTGTGCAGGATTCGTGCACTGCTGAAGGGGGCGTGGCCTGGAGGGTTGGCCACTGTGGGAACACGGCTCATCCCAGTCAGCAGAGCTGTGTTCCCACTGCAGGAACACACTGAGCACCAGGGAGCAGCTCCTGCATTGAGCCTTTTTCCCCTGATGGTCAGGGTGCGTATTGCAACTGGTCGACCAGTCATTCTGGTCATTCCACCAGTTGGTTGCTAGGCTTTTATTACATAGGATATACTTATATATACATATAAGTAAACAAACAAACAAACGTGTATGTGTGCATGTGTGCATGTGTATGTATAGCCTCACTCTTTATATATGCCGGACCATCTAGCCCAGTGCTTGAAATGTAACAAAAATGCAACAAAGGTTTGTCACTGTTGAAAAATGGATTCTGTCCCTTAAAGATGGATAAATAACCATCTGGAAAAAGTGGGAGTAGAGTTTAAAGCCCAGGATACATGACTGTGATGGATTAAAACTAATTTTTTACCCTAAAATAAAAGAAGTAGAGAAACTACAGACTTGTGTTGAGACATCCCCTTTGAAAACATACCCGTTATCCCTTCTTGTGTTCACCCTGCATATTATGGATCCACACAAAGTCCTCATGAAGTGGAAAACAGCACCTACACAAGGCCAAACATGTGATCACATAGCTGATAAAAAATACAATCAAACATCCTGGTGTCTTGTAATACACCGCATTCTGACATTTGGCAGCAACCTCAGAAGCAACTGCAGCGTTCCCTGTTCATCTGGCTATTTTGGCGCCGTGTCGGCACAGTCCAGGGACTGGAACGGTAGGAAAATCGCCACACCAATGCTGAGTTTTACTGGCTTCGCAATGAGGGGAAACTCGCATGCCGCCTGCCAGAAAAATAACTGGCGTTCGCTGGGGCTATTAGCCTCACGCTTTTTAGGAGCACTTAATTTAAAACAAAACTGCGGGCTGCCCTCCCTCCCTCATGTTTGGAGACCGCTGTAATAAGCAAATGTTCAAAGTGCTCTTTATCCAACCGAGTGGGCGCGTTTCTTGTTCGAGCTCCATGGACAACAGACGGATTTTCATTTGGTGAGCGGTGATCCCTGAGTTAGCACAAGCAAACACATCCCGGCGCGTCCGGGCTGACGGCACCGAGATCTCTGGGCAGGGAGGGCCGCCCTGACAAAATAATCAGGATGGAAAAACAGCTTACCAATCGGGCTCGCCACCGAAATAGAAGCTGTGTTTCCTCCCCGGCTGGTCCCCGAAGCCGTGAAACAATCCGGGGGATTGTTAATAGAGGTTTAAGGTTACTATCTTATGCCTGCTCCTTAGATGTGAATGCTGGCCTGTGACTGTAGAGCAAGCACCAATCGCATCCACGTTCGAAGGAGGTTGAGATTAATCCCTTCCACGCTCCCTGCTTCTTAAAGGCCGTGTTATGTTACAAGCACGCATACACCTCCGACTCTTCAGTAATGATGTTCTGGCTTTAATCTACATTTCGACTCCATCAGAGGCGTGGGTGACTTGGGTAAGATTATCCTGAGAAAACAGAGAAGAGAAAATACCCCCTGAAAGGCTTGGGGTGGGGAATAATGCAGGTCTTTTTCAGAAGCTGCACCATGGTTTCCTTCATCCATGGAAAGCCCGAAGTTTTCATAGGAGCCGGGCTAGGTAATGTACACTATTCCTACCTCTGCTGCTATTAATGTCCCCGTGAACACAGCATCTGTAATATTAAAATGCCACCCTGGACACTTTATTCGTTCATGTATGCTACCCTGGACCCGCTGAGGTCCCAGCGTCTCCTCATCTCCATAGGGTTGATGCTAAAGGCCATGAATAGGCATACATTAATAGTCTGTGCCCTTTCTTGAAGGCTGGCTATCTCCCGGACACTCTATTGCACACCCTGAGCTAGTATTTCTTACTCTTATGAACACCTTGGAAGGTAGGTGTTATTTGAACCGTTTTACAAATGAGAAAAGCAAGTTTAGCATCTCTGACCCCCAAACCACCAGGAAAGGGTGCAGAAAGGAAATCAATGCCAGACTGCTGCCTGCACCCTCACTCCCCACTCTGCAGGGGCCCCGGTCTGTGAGTGCAACCTGCATTCAGAGAAAATGGTGGATGTGTGCCTTTAGAATAATATCCTGAAAAATCTTCCATGACATAATTCAGAGGCAAGTCCAATACCTGCCTCTCCTCTTCTTTCTAATTGTAATAACTTTTAACATAAGATCTACCCTTTTATGATCCAGCATTGTTAGGTATGAACATAGTACTTATTTTAAGTACTAGAGACCCAGTGCACAAATCCATGCACCAGTGGGGACCCTCGGCCTGGCCTGCAGAATCGTCCTAAAACTGGATCTCTGACATCCCCTGAGGGAATGTGAGAGGGCACAGGCCAGGCTGAGGAACCCCACTGATGCACAATCAGGACCAGGGATGAACACAGGAGGTTGGCCAGCGGAGGAGGAACCTAGGGAGGGTGCCAGGGTGTGTCCAGCCCATCTTGCTCTCTCCCAGTCAGCCAGACCCCAGCAGCAGGCTAACCTATTGGTCAGGGTATCTGTCCCTGGTGGTCAGTGCACATCATAGCAAGCAGTTGAATGGCCTTAACATATCATTAGCATATTATGCTTTGATTGGTTGAATGGCTGACAAGATGACTGGACACTCAGCGTATCAAGCTTTTATTATATTAGGCTTTTATTATACAGGATATTTTTTACTGATTTCAGAGAGGAAAGGAGAGGGAGACAGAGATGGAAAAATCAATGATGAAAGAGAACTATTGATCTTCTGCTTCCTGCATGCCCCCCTCCTCCCTCCACTGGGGATCAAGCCCACAACCCTGTGCATGTGCCCTTATCTGGAATTGAACTGTGACCTCCTGGTTCATAGGTTGACACTCAACCATTGAGCCATGCCAGCCAGGTCATTTCTAGAACTTATGCATCTCACATACCTGAAACTTCATAACCTTCCTCCAACCCCAGGTGACCCCATCCCCACCTCTATTCCTATGATTATTCTAGATGCCTCAGACGAGTGAAATTATACAAGGTTTATCCATCTGCGACGGGCTGATTTCCCTCGTTATAACGTCCTCCAGGTTCATCTGAGTAAGACTGCAGATGCCCAGTGTTAACGAGAGCCGCATGTGGCAGAACCCAAGGCGATGAGCAATCCTTCCGCATACACTCTGTGCAGGAGACAGGAGCCAAGCCAAACCAAGGGCTGCGTTTTCCTGATGAATCTTGTCAACCTGGGAAAGCGAGCTGGAATAAGGGGCTCATACGGGGCCTTTTATGATGTTCGTCTTTTTTGGTAAAGCCTGTGGCTCTTGTTCTATCATATTCTGTAATTTGGTTTGAAAACTGCATAGTTGAGGTTTATCTAATTGAATGAAAGAAATTGACTCAAATGATGGGAATGTCTCAGGGGCCACTAGTAAAATCGTGCTTATTTTCACTCCCACCCTCCAGGCAGACAGGGGATGCTTATAGGATGGGCGCAAGCCAGTTCTCTCCGGCCTGTTCCGCCCGTTCATTTTTACAAGGTCAGCCTCACAGATGGTATTCCAGGAGGTGACACAAAGTTGCACATCATGAATGGTAGGGATACATGTTTCTGATAGTCACCGTAACGTTTAGACCACAAATAACTGAGAAACAGAGATAGAATGTTTTCTAAGTCAGAAAAATTAGGGAGGAAATGAAGCCATTGCCCTCCATAGAGGGGGTAAGACAACTAGTATCAGAATGCAGACTAGCTCCGAACTACAGATTCTACAGGTTCGGGGGAAGTCTCTGATTCTCTCTCACTGCACAATTTCTAGCTTCTATTTTAATTCATGAGTGCAGACATCTTTGGCACTTCCTGCATATAACAAAATTCTAGTGTCACAGAAAACTGGAGGCTCAAAATCCTCACGGGTGGAAAGGCGGCTGGTGAATGATTCACGCTCCCTGCACTCTGTCTGGCTCATTTTCTAGCTCCTTTCCCTAGGAATCTTGGGAAGAACTTTGGGTAAGATTCTTCACTGTTCTACGCCTCCATTTTCTCATCTTTCTCATCTGCAACACAGATGAGATAATAATGACCACCTCCTAGGGTGACTGCAAAAATTAAATGAATGAATGTATATACTTAGAACAGAACTGGAACATATGAAGTAACTTATTAAAGTTATGATGTGCTCTAGTCAGTTTGGCTCAGTGACTAGAACGTCAGCCTGAGGACGGAAGGGTCCCCGGTTCGATTCCAGTCAGGGGCACATGCCTGGATTGTGGGCTCAATCCCCAGGAGGGGCTTGCATCGCTGATGTTTCTCTCTCTCTCTCTCTCTCTCTCTCTCTCTCTCTCTCTCTCTCTCCCCCCCCTCTCTCTCTCCCTCTCCCCTCTCTCTCTCTCTCTCTCTCTCTCTCTCTCTCTCTCTCTCTTACTCTCCCTTCCTCTCTGAAATCAATAAACATGTATTTTAAAAAAGTTATGACGTGAAGACCTGAAATACATTTAGCCTCATTTCAAACTATAAATAAGCAATGGAGAATATTTAATAAGATGGTGGTTGTATGTGTGTTTTAATTTCAGCTTTAAGCCCATGGGATAAACAAACTGTATGTCAGGATAAAGGAATAACGGGGTGATAGGGGGGACGGGGGGGACATGAGTAGCTCAGAGAGGTCCCAGGCCTGCAGTCAGCACAGTGTCTGTGACAGAGCGCATCCCTCACTTTGTTATTAAATTAAAGCCTGCTGCCCTCAGCCAACCCCATCTGCTTCGCACCAGGCTCCTCTACTAATCAGGGCCCATGTCTGTTTAAAAGGAGATGAGTGCAGGATGCACAGGCAGCATGCACATCTCAAAGATGGGACTTGTCCCGGGGTCTTCCGGCCCAGATGATCCTAACGAGAACCCGCTGGCACGGCCCCACTCAGCAGCAGCCCCGGCCAAGGAGGTGGGTGGCTGCTGATAGTTTTGGCCCATTGGAAATGGCTTTGGACGGCTGCCAGGTTGCGTGTAAAATTTTGAAATGTTTGAAACAATACAGTCTTTACAATGTTATAAAATCCTAGGGTGGTTAGAGCGGGCTGCAGACTGGCTCGCGGCCAATAAAACCTCAGGATTCCAGTCAGCTGTAACCTGGAGTTTAATGTTGTCTGAGGTGTTCAAGGTCATCTCCCCGCAATGTCCTGTGGGTCAGCCCAGTCCATGTAGAGCTGCCCCCTGGAGCTACTGCCGGCCCGTCACCCCTGCTCAACAATATTTCAATTTGCTTCTCTCCACGCTCGGTCCCATCCTCTACCGTCCCCCTCAAAAAAATTTTTTTTTGAGAGTTAACCTTAAAAGTCGTTCTTAGGAAAACAATTTTAAAAAATTGAGTTTGATTTGGTTTCTCCCTGTCTTAATGCTACAGGCTTGCTATGAACATGTTGCTGAACTTGCAAAGTAGACGAAAAAATCACCCTAATTCCATCACGCCAAGGCAGCCAGCTCCACTAATGGTGCATTTCGCTCTAGATTTCCTTCGGTGTAGATTTTTACATCTTTATAATCACATTAAATATATAACTTGTAACTATTTTCTCCCAAACTTTATATAAAAATTCTATGATGTATGAGTATCAATGCTTTTTCAAGCATGTGGGTGGTGCAATATTATTTCATTTTGTCTTATGTTCACATTATTGAGTGCTGGTTATGTTTTCTTTCACTGAAGAGGGTAAAGACTATTACTGTTTACATAAAGCTGTTCTGTGTCTAGTATCATTGCCTTGGGATAAATTTCCAGAAGCAAATTAAAGGGCCAAGAGAGAAGGATATTTTTAGAGTTTTGACACAAGTTCAAAAAATATCTCCCTGACCCCGACTGACAGCCCATCAATAAAATATGAGGCTCATTTTATTCCTCAGCATCGCCAATGGTTGAGAGCGAGTGTTGTTCTAGAGACAGCAACTATATGAATATTGTAAGTGAAAGTTGTCCTGCCCCAAATATGCCCGTATTGGTCTGGGCTCAGGAAGCACTCAGTTAGTGTTACGTAGAGGGGGTTATGGTGCGGCTCCATGGGTGATTACTGTTTTCAAGCAAGAGGTGATTCTTTTAAACACAATAGAATTTAATTCTGGGGAGTCACCACAGTCAAAGGAACACGGAGGACAGATAGAACATAAGGTGGAATAAATCAGATAGAGAAAAAAAGAACTGCAACTGTGTTTTTCCCAGTTAAGGAGCCCAGCAATGAGCTCCGGGAAACGTGGATCAGGCCCAGCACCCTAAAAGCAGAACTGGAGAAAGTGTACCAGCAGCAAACTAAGACCACACTGCTATGGGAATAACAAGAACAGGATGTCCCCATAGTAACAGTACAGGATCGGGGAAGGGTAGGACATGAGGCCAAGGAACTCAGGAGAAATACCAAGACCAGGTCATAAGACAGACAGTATTCACTCTCATGCAGTTTAGAGAGAACCAATCACAACATCCCCCTAAATAACTGTATAGTAAACCTTACATAGCTGCCATGCTAGAATGTTCTTTGGTAAGTCCCAAGTGAATCAATCTCTTTATATATTAATACCTGGGTCAGTGGGAATGCGTCTTACAAACACAGGTTAGATTGTGCTAGCTAAGAACAAAAGTAAACCAGATAGACGCCTCCTCTTAAGGGGTGTTGGCTCATTTTGTCTAGATGTGCCATAAATTACGTTGGCTCCCCTGGCCAGGGCACTGCATTTTTACCATTCGTAGAGATTCTAGCTCCAAAATGTAATTGCTTATGCTTACTCTTACTCTTTGCTTTACTTCTGAAGGGTACGGTACAGAATCTTTGTAAGACGTAATTCTACAATATTAACTTCTGAGATGATGTGTTTTTAAGAAATGGTCATGGAAACCTCTATGTATTTTACTTTTTATTGTGTTTTCGTGTGTTTTTTTAGAGAGAGAAAGAGATGAGAGACAGAGAGAGAGAGAGAGAGGAAAAACATCCATTTGTTGATGTACCCATTTAGTTGCCCTGACCTGGGATGGAACCTTAGTCTATGAAGATGATGCTCTCACCAAGAGCTCTCACCCAGCCAAGGCGGGACCTCCATTTTAATGTTTGCATTGAATCCACTTTCCTAAATCTTAGGGTTCTTCTCTGATTATGCCCCATTACCTTCCTTCATCAAGACTCAGGTGACATAGCTATTTCCCCCTCTCAGGTCTCCATGACACTACCATCACCCATGAGCTGTTTTTTGTTTGTTGTTAGTTTTTTTGTCTCCTGCTGCTCAAAATGAAGCACAACAGCTCTTAACCATTTTTCCTTTATGTTAAGCCAAAAACAAAACAAAACAAAAAACACAAAAACAAAAACACAACAAAAAACACAACTCTATCAGATATTCTAGTTTCAGCAGAACTAGCCATTTTCCAGCTGTTGGACCATTGGGATGTTCCATCTGTAACACACTGTGTCTGGATTTCAGTTCTGACATCTGTTCCTTAGCTGAGTATTAACGTCTGTGTTTCAGTCAGATCATTTGAAACAGAGGTGGAAATAATACCCACCCTACGATCTGGGAAAATTAAATCAGTTAATAGTTGGGGTGCTTACCTCAATGCCCACCCAGAGAAGTACACCTAGGTGTGAGCTATTATATTAATCATTATAAACCCTCAGGTCAACCTCTCACACTGGATTTCCAGAAAGTTCTGTACAACTTCTTACCTAGCAATGCTTTTGGAACCCTCTTTTCTTTAGTGAATTGTTATCATTTGGACTATGTCTATCATTCTATTGTAAACAAAAATGCCAACCCACAAAAGCTCTGGACACTGATGAAACCATAGATAGATAGATAGATAGATAGATAGATAGATAGATAGATTCATGAGCAAAAAAAGCAAGTTTATTTCAGTACCTAAATGCTCCCATAAAAAAGAAAAAGAATCTGCCAAAACCGGTTTGGCTCAGTGGTAGAGCATCAGTCTGCGGACTGAAAGGTCCCAGGTTTGATTTGGTCAAGGGCATGTACATTGGTTGCGGGCACATCCCTGGTAGGGAGTGTGCAAGAGGCAGCTGGTCAATGTTTCTCTCTCATCGATGTTTCTAGCTCTCTATCCCACTCTCCTCCTCTCTGTAAAAAATCAATAAAATATATATATTGTTTTAAAAAAAGAAGAAGAATCTAGTATAAAACCAGAAACAAAGAAAATCAATGCTTTATATATTATATATTAGGTATTCCTTAATGAGTCTTCACATTCTTATTTCAGGTGCACTTAAAAAATAAAAACAAAATAAACAAAAAACAAAACAACAACAACAACCCTAATAAAAGTGCCTTTAGAGTCATGACACACTAACAGGCAGTAGCAACTAATACCAATCACTCTGTTCACATCTTGTCTCTTGTTTGTTAATATCCCATCGATATCATTGGTCCTATATATTATTGCTAAGTTGGGAAGAAGTGCTTCCTTTAATTCAAATTCATTAAATAGCTTGTGACTTAAGTATATCACATTTTCTCTCACTGGGCATCTTCTTCTCTAGTTCCAGCATTTTAATGGCTCTGTCCATACTTTGAGAATTTCTTCAAAAACAATTCTACTGTAATTAAGCACCACAGTTGTGATTGATGACACTGCAAAGCAGCTGTGTCAAAAATAAACAGGGCTTTGAGCTTTCAATTAAAGCTTCCCTTTTTCCAAACTTTGCTGTGTACATAAACACACCCGTGTCCCCACATCCTCCCCTACTTCACACACAGAAAACTATTTCCAATGAGGTGTTTCCCTGTTTGCCTTCTCCCCCAGCCCCACTGCCCCCCATCATTAACATCATCCCCAGAGTGTCACCATCTTCCCTTGCTGGGCATCATGAAGTCTTCCGTATTACAGGCCTGCACTCTAGAAGATTCTACATTTTGCAGCAAACCAACTTTCAGTAAGTGCCCTTTGGAAGTTCTGGTGAACAGTTCAGCCCTATGCTGGGCTTGATTCCTGGCCAACAGGCTCAAACAACAGACATAAAAGCTAAATCTGTACTTCCATTCAGTTATGAGGTTGCCAAGGCAGTTTCCCTGATACTGTACCTACAGTATATCCATCTCCCGATGTCTCAGAGGCACTTCATTAACTCTGTGACATCAGCCTCTGATGTTATGAACTCGATGTTGCTAATATAAATGATACAGTACTATAGTGAAATTTAAGAGGCTGTAACGTTAAACGTCCAAGATTCCCAGAACCAATCCTTGCTGGGAAATAATTCCTTATGTATGATCTGAAAGCTAGTCACTCTGCCCCGGGCCCCCTGCTCCTGATTCCCATCTATGTTGCAAAGAGCTTTTAATGACAGAACAGGGGAATATATTGTGGTTTCACACTTTCAGGGATTTTATGGTCACTTATTCCTAACTAGGAGATAGAGACACATAGCAGAAAAGGTGTTTTTTGTTTTGTTTCATTTTTCTTTTTTCTTTTTTTAAACATTAACCAGTTTATGCTCTTTGTTATAAGAACCTGTGTATTTAAGTAATAACACTATTCAAAGATCAACTAATAGAATAATGTTTTCTTAATGGCAAGTCTCCAGATCTACAATGCTGACCATAAGATGGATTTACAAGCTTCGTCTCTCAACTGGAGTGATTGGGAAACTCCCATTACTACCAGGAATCTACATTCTATACCGCGGAGAAGTGGGACACTGGGGGAGGGGGGGGGGCGGGTAATAAGGACTGTTTGTCCAGCCTCAGTTATGCTCACAACATGCAGCTACTCTTAAAAAGCCAAATGGAAGGAGCTGTTATTGTGTGACTTTCTCTCTCTTCTTCCTCTCTAGCTGAGTGCAGCAGCTGTTTGTCACAGTGTCATGTGCTGGATCATGTACACATACTGCAAAGAGTGTGGGCAGGCAGTCTTATGAAGTTCAGAAGTTAGTCTGCCTGGATGCAACTCCTGGCTTTACTATCATTTGATGCATGACCTTGAACAAGTTATTAAACAGCTCAGGGCCTTAAACACCTCTCTGTAAATATGGGGAAAGAATTAAAAGAGGGCTTTGGTGGAGGTGAAGGGGTATAGTGCATGAGAGAGAGGGTCAATTACAAATGCTACTAGTGTCCAATCAATGCAGATAGTTGGAGGTATAGATGATAGATGATAGATAGAAAGAGGGACATAGGCATAAAATTTAAGATGTCCTTACAGTTGAATATTTACTGAATCAAAGCAGTGAAGACATAAATATCCTGAAACATGTCTCATGTTAACACTGATCCTAATTTACATTGATTTCTCCCATTCCCCGCCTTCAAAATCCAAAGCATGGCTTTCCTTCAGACATGAGTGCGATACAGTCTTTGTTGTCATTCAAGCATCCATATGCGGAGACAGTAGAGGAGCAGATGTCAGAGATTGTTACCAAGCACAGCCCAGGACCGCAAATGACCCTGTACCTCTTGAAACTGTCACACTCATTTCATATTCAATGAGTTCCCTTTTTTAAAAGTCTGCCTTTACTATCTCACCAAGTCTACGATATCCAAGTCCCAGCTCAGATGCCCCTCTTTCAAGAAGGCCAAGTGGTTTGGGATTTCCATTGTGTTTGTATCTGGAGGGCTTAATAGAATCCTTCCTGCATGATTCATTGTTTTAGTATTCCAATGCCATTCACAGCTTCTAGAGCAGTGGTTCTCAAACTTCTAATGCCTTGACCCTTTAATACAGTTTCTCATATTGTGGTGACCCTCACCCATAAAATTATTTTTGTTGTTACTTCATAACTGTCATTTTGCTACTGTTATGTATTGCAGATATCTGTGTTTTCCGATGGTCTTAGGCGACCCCTGTGAAAGGGTCCTTCGACCCCCAAAGGGATCGCCACCCACAGGTTGAGAACCTCTGCTAGAGAGTAAGCAACTTGGGCATAGAATCTATCTTTATGTTCCACGAAAGCCCCTCACAGAGCCCTTGGAGAAAGGTTTGACCTATCATTTTATTCTTGCTGAATTGAATGACACACTAAAAATCAAAGCATCTTGCCATCACTACCCGGAACGGTGGGCGAGGCGGAAACGAAGATCATTGGGTTGGTATTCGAGCAGAGCAAGCATTTCTCTTTCTTTGAGGATGCCAAATTCCCACATTTGGGTCCAGACATTTGGCCCTGATTACTGATTGATCCCAGGTATTTCCTATGCTATTTTTATTTTATGCTGAGATTCAACTAATGTCAAAGAACCAGAATCATGCTTAACCAAAAGGGGGTTCATTGGGAATTTTAACTTTTAAAACTATCGTAACGAAAATGGAAGTAAAATATCTTGGAAATAAATCGGTACATCTTAATGCAACTATGATGATATGATCTCTTTTTCTACCCTTTCAAATAAATCCAGAAAACATTACAATAACCATGGACATGGGGCTCATGTAAGCATAGGCTCGACGTAAGCAGACTGGATTTCCTCAAACATCAGCGGGATTGGTGGGACACACACCAGAAATGCACACAGACTCACACAGATTCCAGGTTGCTCCCCAAGATCCTTCAATCGTGTTCATTCCTCATGTAGCTAACTGTGTGGATTCAACATAAGGAACAAACCCCAGTGGCAGGTAGTCTGCTCCTGGCAGGCCTCTAATTCTACTTCCTGTTTGACCTATCATTTTATTTCCATAATAATATATTCCAATGTAATATAGGAACGTGCCAATAATAAATGGTTCCCTAATTGGCCACTTCTTTGATTGGCATTTTTGATTTTTTTTTTCAAGAAACCTATGGTCCTTACTATCACAAGTTGCAAAGATTAATGCAAAAACTCCACCCAGGCCACCATTGAGCAGAATTTTTGGAATTTGTCCTCGAGCCAAGAGAATGTATTTAACCATCCAGGAGCATGGAGGCAGATCTCAGGTTTTCAAACAGACAGCAAAGTGGCCTGCACAAGTAGTTCCTGTTACCTGGAGAAAGACACTGAATCTAAACCAGGTGCCTCTGGACCCTGTGGATTCAGGTTGAACCTCAAGCTGGGAGAGGAGTTGTCAATCTCTGGTCTTGATTTCAGCCATGCTCGTGGGGAAGAAAAAAACTGCCAGTGGCACCCACAGTGCTGTCTTAACTGGGTGATCTGTGAACTCCTGCAGCCTCGGGGAGTTGGTCGGGGGGTGAAGAATGAGATGGGACCCAAAGCAACATCTGATGGATGCTATGAAGGTCATGTGATTTTTATGGCCTTTCACACACGGTCCACAGTGAAGAGTTTCTGAGGAACAGATACAACCCAGGGAGGCAAAGGAACAGAGAAATGCGCCCTCTCCTTACAGCTCCCAGGAAGCTAAGACAAACATCCAAGAAAAATGAGAGATCCAGGACAGTTGAGGTTACTAGACCAGAAAAACCAAGGAAGACAGATTTCTAAGAGGCACCATTGGTCAAATTCCAAAAGCAATGTGGGGATGTGATAAAGGAATCTGGAGAGCTCTATTATATCACAGAGATGAGAGAATCCTCTAAACACATAGAAGGGTAGCTTCTTCCATTACTACAGGCTCACCTGAACTGAGCCATGAGGATTATGGAAAAGGATTCTGAAAAACAGAATAAGGTTTGACTTTGACTTATCTAGTTCCTCTCTCATGCCTTCTGATAAACAGCCTCTTTCTCTCGGAGGGATTTATTTTAAGCAGCCAGCATGGCCACCAGTTATGTTATGAATTTGAATAGAATTATTAAATCAGACTCAGAACAACTCAACGATCGGCAGGTAAACTTGATGTCTAACACGGTCACTGAATTGTCATGTCGCACAGGTGCACTGACCGATATAATAACCTGCATTTTGTGCACTGTGAGAATTAAAATAGTTTCTGGTCATTTTAATTAACTATAGAGCTGAATCAGAAAAGTCATCATTCTAAAGTACATTTCAAAACACAAATCTGTTCAAACTAAAACAATACAGAGAGAGGGCTCCCAAAGAGTCAATTACCACAATCCACATAGACCCATGAGCACAAAAGTAGCTTGGAGCCCACATGTCAGTCAGTATTTACTTACCACCTACTATGTGTCAAGAACATGTGGAATTTGTCAGTCTACATCTTAATGCTACAGAATGCCCTCAGAATTGCTAACTCATCCCAAGACCTATGTTGACTACCTCTGATCACATTTAAATTCTGGAAATATCTAAGTTACAGTGCTGAGCACTGTATAAGGCAAAACATGCTCAGACACCATCATATGCTATCCCTATGTAATTAACTGGGTTGCAAACATTCCCTTGACCTCTGATACAATACCCAATGTGTCAGTATGCTCCTGGTCCATTTAACTTGAAAGCTGCTATTATAATACCTACTTTGCTTAGAAACGAAGTGCATTTTATTCTATTTGAATATTTCTGGAATGAAGAATGTGTCTTATAATGGAATATACACTGGATTTGGTCTTATTCGCTCTCTTGTGAGTCTCCCCAACCCTAAAAAGTCTGTCATGAGATCAAACTTACATCTCAAAGGGAAGTCTGCTCAGAAGAGGGTGGTGCAGAAGGTTTCCTAACGTGTTTGGTCACCCTTGACCTACACGGTCCCCGTGAAGGAGAGGAAGGGAAAAGAAGTATGAAGAACATCACTTTAATCCTTGCGTCCACAGACACAGCCCAAGTATCAATGCAGAGTATCACCGTGCATATTATCAGTTTCCAGCAGATGGCATCTCACACTTTTGAGTTCCTCAGGAAGAAGCATGCAGGGAGGATGTGTCCCCTGCCCGGGAGGGAATGCAACACTACTGCTTGTGTTTCACAAGAGAGCTCGTGCCAGCCCAGTCACCTGGACTGGGAATGTTCTGCCCCTGGCCTCAGCATGTGGTCGCTGAGATTGCCCACAAGCATTTGGTATTTTCAGCAGGACCAAAGCCTTGCGCACATTCTAATGACAGCTCTGCCTGTTTTAGAACAGCCTGCGCAACCTAATTGTAGAGTGAGGTGGGAATTATGAGTCTTCAACAAGACCCGTAGGTGGGGATAACATATGTATGAAAATAACTGAAGCCATGGGCTCTCATTTTCATGAGATAAGCCTCACACAGCTGTGAGTCAGAGTGCTGGAAAGCCTTCTTTCCAGAAAAAAAATCCTGTAGTACTTAACTGTGCCTTCTGCTGGGATATCTCTCTCTCTCTCTCTCTCTCTCTCTCTCTCTCTCTCTCTCTCTCTCTCTCTCTCTCCCTCCCTCCCTCCCTCCCTCCCTCCCTCCCTCCCTCCTTCCCTCCCTCCCTCCCTCCCTTCCTTCTTTCCTTCCTTCCTTCCTTCACAATGCTACCTCAATACCTGTGCTTAGCACTTTAATGAATAAATAAAGTTAGCACATGATCTTTTAATGTTTCTCTGATAGTCACTCGAAAGAGAAAGAGAAACCTGGTATGGCCATAGCTAATCATTTTTTCCCTGTATTTTTGGGAAGCCCCCTACCTGCCTCTTAGTGAAATTGCCCAATGTGACTTTTTCTCAGCAGTCCATTTGTTCTTCAATTTAATGGAAAAAAAATGTTAATGAGCCCGAGGATCTGTAGTATTAAATGTAACCAACTTTTTTAATACTCAAAACTAGAGCAGCAGCAGAAGTCAGCATGAAAGAATGCTTTTTGAGCCATGTAGGGTCAAATTCAAACTCACATGACATCATCAAAGGTGGTACATAACAATTGCTAAACCAACAGCACAAAGAATAAAACAAAAGCAGTCAGCGTGGGACAGTATGAAGGCAAGAACTGATGCAAGGGAAACATGATCTGGATGTTACAATGGAGAGAAAAATTCAAGTATAGTGTTTACTTGGAAAGAGACAATAACAGAATCTGTCAACTGAATAAAGGCGGGGACGGAAAGAAAGCTATAGATAAGTTTATGTTGACAGAGAGTTGGCATCACAAATCTTCAATGAATACCAATTTTGGAGGTAGGATTAAAAATACTGGCTTAGGGTTAGCTTCAGCTTGAAGGAAGGACTTGACAATAGGAATGTCTAGAGAGCAGTTGCAAATTCTGGATCTGGAATTCAAGAGAAATTGGAGTCATAGCTTGTCATTCAGGAGTTGCCCATGCAAGAGAAGAGTTAAAAACTCTGAGAGAGGCCACGATGTACAGAGTGAGAAAGGGAGAGTTACAGGGACCTCATAAGTACTAGTAAATGAAATTGGGGCTAGATTGTTCTAGAACAGTGGTTCTCAGCCTTTCTAATTCTGCGACCCTTTAATACAGTTCCACATGTTGTGGTGACCCCCAACCATAAAATTATTTTCATTGCTACTTCATAACTGTCATTTTGCTACTGTTAATGAATCATAATGTAAATATCTGTGTTGTCTGATGGTCTTAGGCTCTACAGCAGCAGTTCTCATCCTGTGGGTAGGGACAAAGACAAAAATTTGTTGCCTAAGACAAAAATAATTTTATTGGGATAAAGGTAGGAAATGACTATCAATCAGGAAGAAAAACCTGAACTCTATTTTTATTCTCAGATGAAGGCTAAAGATGAACTTCCTAAGCAAGGGTGGAAGCATGCCTCTTTTCCCTACCCTCCATTTCCTCATCCCATCATGTCCTTTTGCTTTTCTGTCACACCATCCAACACCTGCCCGTGTCTGAAATTCACAACCAGATAAATGAAACCATTTTACACGGAGTTTAACTGAATGAGCGGAGGGCATGGGGAGAGAGTTGAATTTTCATCTTGGATAATATCAAACTAAAAGGACTGAACATCATGAACCTTGAGTGGGGAGATGCCCAACCACCAGCCATGTTGGGAGGGTTTGGGATCAGGGGCGATTCAAGGCAACCCTTTACCATGCTATTGATTTAGACTGGCAAAGGCATGGTGTCAGAGAGTAGTAGGAAGAGGAGAAAAGTGGGGATTTCAAAACTGTAACTTTGACAATAACTTTGGGAAGAGCGCACCTTCCATACAACTTAAATGGTTAGTCCATGTCCCCCATGGAGTTTCTCCCCTGGATTATTGTACCATGCACCCAGATTAGATTTTTGTAAAAGAGGACAGTCATATTTTAAATGTTTACCTCTTTAAAGATCACAATACTGTTTTTAATTTACATTTATGGATATACTGTCTTAATTGATGAAAGCTTGACAAAGGCTAAGAGAGTTTCCAGAGATGCACTGGGAATCATAGCAACATAAACCGTGGAGGGAAAATCCTATGACCCTACTGCTAACTTTATATATATTCTGTTTGTACAGCCCTGGGGGAGGGAATACAATTTGTTTTTCCACAGAAGAAAGGCACATGAGTGCATGAATTTGTTACACGCAGGACTTTAATGCCTGCACTGTCGTTTCGCATGCTCTGACAGGCGATTTCATTCTCTGAGCAAAGGAGACTGCAGACAGTGAGTTCTTCCTCTCTGGTCAAACATCCCCTACCTGAGGCTCCAGGATCTTGTTCTGCACTCGGGTCCAGAAACAGCAAACTCAATCTGGCTGCGGCAGGCCCGGGGCGAGCTGGAAAGCCAACTCCGGACCGGGACTCCAAACCACGAGGCTCTGGAAATAAAGCCTGGGCTTGGAGAAATGACACGAACCTCAAGCCAGGAAATCTCACCCAGTTTTGTCAAAAGCTTCAGTACACAGAGAACACAGATAACCATTAACATCACTCCTCTCTGGCCTCAGACCCGGCCACCTCCAAGCTTAATGCAGGGGCCGTAATCAGGAAAACGGCATGCTCCCCTGGATGCTCTGTCCTTTGAGTTATTTAGGTTGTCAACGGGATTACATAGCAGAGCAGCAGCTTTCTGAGCTCCAGTGTTTCTCTCCTGTAGTTGTTTGTCAGTTACTAGTTTCACAAATGAGCTATAGCTACAAAGAAAAAAATAAAATGAGTATTGGAAGCATATGTATTATCTATCTATTGATACCTACGTACCTACCTACCTACCTACCTACCTATCTATCTTCCCATCCATCCATCCATCCATCCATCCCTTTAGGTCATCACTAAACCATTATCTGGACTCTCCAGAAATCTCCCAAAGCACTAATGACAGGCAGGGCCTGACGTTAAACTCCACCTCAGTCTGACACCCTGGGTCCACTCCTCATTTCCTCACATCTCTATGATTCCGTCTCAGTCAAGCCACTCCAGCTTCTCAGTTTATTCGTGATTAAAATACATATGTGTAGAAATCCAGGAAGAGAATGCACTGTGCTAAAGTACATTGATGACTTAAAGAACATTTTGGAACTTATTAAAATGTAAACATTCTAGTCTGTCTAATGCAATATTTATTTTGTTTTTGAAAAAACACTTTCAGTTGCATCAGCCATGAGAGTGATTTTTCTATTCACGTGGGTGCCATGTAAGTAGGTTCCATTTTTCAAAAAACAGATGCCACTTGAAATCCTGCGTTTTGGGGAAGAAAACACCATTTCAGTCAGAGAGGTGCATTTGAATGATGATGGTGGTAGAGATGAGTAACGATGATGATGATGATATTTATTTGTTGACTCTGTGCCAAGAATCATGTTGAGCTCTACAGTGTATTATTTTAATTAAATGAACATTCTGAAAGTAGATCTTTTCTTTCCTCTATTAACTGCCAACTCTCAGCTTCTGCAGCCAATAAGGAATATCATATCAACTCTGCATCTCTTCTCTCTCAAACCTTAATGAGTGGTTTACTTTTATTCAATTGGTGGACACAAGTCACAACCAGTGGCAGTGCTCATTAATTTGCAGAATCATCAGACCAACAGGAGAACTAACAAAGTTAAAATGGTAAATATTTCACCCTTCAAAAGCAAAATAATGAATTACCCACTTCTGTCTTCATTAGCTACTGCATGGAAACTGGCCAAGCAGTGATAAGCTTCATAAATAATCTTTTATTTTGGCATTTAATATTCTTGGCTCCTTGTTTGAGGGAATAATGTTGCCTGAAATGAAGAGGCGGAGTAGACCATCACTGAATAAATTCTAGCTTCATCTTGTAGAGCTGTTGCTATAGTCCCAATTCATGATTAGTGTTTATTCCCATGCCATTCCGGTTCTTTTTCATTAACATTTATATTTACTGAGTATTTGATTGATACTTGACCCTGGGCTAAGTACTTTCTATCTGTTATCTCTTTGGACCTCACAGAAAGCTAAATCAACAGGTTTTAATATTATCTTCTCCCATTTGATGGAGAGCAGCCAGAGAGACATAGTCACTTACTGGGACTCAGCTAGCAAATACAGCTGGGAACTCAGGCTGTGTGTACTCACTTTCTTACTCCATCCCCTTCAGTGTATTTCTGTGCATATATTAGGGCACTGTGCATGAAAGTGATTACATTTCCCTTTTCTTAAGCATAAGAATTAGGAGCAGTTAACACAATACAGAAGAGACCTTGAATGGCACCCCCAAGAAAAATGGGTGCTTCTCAATTTCACAATAATGGTACCTGGCACCTACAGTCTTCCCTTCCCTTTTCCACCAAAAGATCATCAGGGAGCAGGAGGTTAATAGTCTAAGCTGTCCCAGACCCACCGGTGTTACTTCAACCCGGGATATTCTCTCTTTATTGTTTATGTCTTAGAGATCCAAACAAGATACCATTTTGCTGGGAGTGGAGTGCGGCTGTATAGGGGGTGAGGGATGGATATAATGTAAAATGACTCTTTTATTTGCAAGCAAGACATAAAGTTTGGAAACTCTCGGTGTTGAGGATGACTTAGTAACCCTTCCGAAGTCAAAAATATTTGTGGGCAGAAGTCTTACAATTACCTCGAAGCCTCAGAGAAGGAGGCTCAAGCCAGCCATTCTTTCTAAATACATGTACATGTTTGTGTCAATGTCTTTACCTACAGTGATAATTTATATAATTAACCTTTCTAGAATGTCCTAGTAATGTTATTACAAAGTGCAACGTGCTTCATAAAGGCCATATTGGTATATAATATATCTCTCTTTTTAAATTTTATTTAAAATATTAGGGTGACATTGGTTATTGATATAGGTTTCAAATATATAATTTTATGATATACCATCTATATAGTGCATTGTGTGTGTACTACCCAAGTCAAATCTCCTTCTGTTACCATATTTTTGAGTCCCTTTACCTTCTTCTACCCCACCACCCTTTTTCCCTCTGGTAACCACCATTCTGTTCTCTGTGTCCTTGCATTTTTTGTTTGTTGGTTCATCTTTTTTGTTATCTCTCTCTTTAGTGTTAATTAAGCACATGCACTTGGCATATAGGAAAAAGAGTCCCTATCCACAAATGAACACAATTAAATCCTTAAGTCATAAATGGAAGACATTGCTTTTGACCCTATCTTTGCTAGGTTTGGAATGAAACATCACTGAATTCTGAAGTTGAGCACACTACATATTTAAATTCAGAAACCTATGACAATAGGTTGCATTTTGTAAACAAAGACAAGGCTTTGCATTCATCACTATTAGGCTCGGTACCTGGCATTACTTCCTTTTGCCTCGTGGAAAATGACTGGTAGCTTTTAGCTAAAGTTTCTTACTCCTAATGATTAATAAGAGATATTACAAGATGGACTTTCAAGATAATGTTCACTTACTGTGACAGTGGAATAAGTTAACTTGAACTGCTTTATGGGAAAACAGACCCCAAAACATACTTCCATTAGTGTATGGCTCTAATTACCTAAGTTAACCAGATACCTGGGCATTCATAATCCATTGCTTTTGCTTTTTCTTGTTTGAATTTTTTTAATGACTCACCAACTTACTGTTTGCTTGTTTTTTTTAATATTTTTTTTAGTGATTTTAGAAGGATAGAAGGAGGGAGGGAGAAAGGGAGGGAGAGAGGGAGGGAGGGAGGGAGGGAATGAGAGAGAGAGAAATGAGAGAGAACTATAGATTGGCTGCCCCCTTCACATCCCTGTGGGGATAGAGCCTGCTCTGGGCATGTGCCCTGACCAGAATTGACCTGAGACTTCTCAGTGCATGTGCTCATGCTCAACCAACTGAGGCACTCTGGCCAGAGCACCAACTTACTCTTTTGATGACTACAACTTGCTTTAATAATAGGCCATTTAATCACATGATATATCTAGGTTCTTAAACATAGAGCAGGTTTTCGGGGGAAGGGGGGGAGATTATCACTAATCTAATATCTAAAGAAGAACACCATTCTTTCAACCACCACAACAGACAAAAAGAACAGCTAATATGTGTGGAGCTCCTTTAAGACACACCCAAGGTAGTGTTTCTGGAACTCTTACTTTCTTTCTCTCTGCAGGGTAGAGATTCGCTGGTCCTGGTCACCTGCAATGTTGCAATGGCCTCAAAATGGGGGAGATGGTATCAAAGGCAGATGGCTTCTCTTAAGGATACAATCAAACTATGCATTTCCAAACAGGGTGAATTCTCATGCATAACTCTCCTCATGAAAACGGCAAACCCAATGGGACAGAGGAGCTCATCCTCCCCACCCACTCCTGGTCCCTCTCTGTGGGTCAGACTCGCAATCACTGTTGTTAGTGCATGGTGGTCAAACGGGAGAGAGCGAGGGAGGTCAATGAAATTGGAGATTAGGAAGTAACAAAAGAAGGGGAATGCAAACCAGGCTCCTGTAACTTTTGATCATTCCTGAACACAGCAGGATCCACGGCTGTAAAGGGAAGCAAATCTTGTGGAAACGTGAGGGGGGCACGTCTGCACTACACACTGAGTAATTTCCCGTGGAACTGAAAAAGGGGAGGTTTGTTTTACTGTGAAGTAATATTCTCCACTCGGCTGACTTGCCAGCAAAGCAGGAGAAAAACTACAGGAATCATGTTTGCTCTGGGAATACGATATTGGGGAAGTTTTCTAAGCAGAGAAGGGATCTGGGCTGGATGCCCCTTCCTTCAGAAACCATCTTCCAATGATATTAAGAGATTCTATCTGGGTATCTCAGAGCCAACAGCAACACTGTCCTCAAAGCCCTCATCCTAAACAACTTCAAGTCTACATGGAGAGGTCAGACACAGCTTTGGCAGACTTACTTTATGAATGGCAGTGGGAGATATACATCGGTTCTGTACAGTGTAATTGTATGGGCCCAGCAAAGAAGATCCCTGAAAGTTGGGATCTTTCAGGGTCTACATTTCCATCCATGGATGGTTTGTTGCTTTAAGTGAAATACTTTGTTTTCTCCAGAAGACTCAACTTCAAATAGCAATGTCCAGGAAGGAAACCAGGCCTATAATTCAATTAGTTGACGAGCCTGTCTTCTAACATGAGATCTGGCTGAGTATAGCCCCGGGAGAGAATGTGACCCAAGAAAGTTTTGGCCAGACAGAAACGAGAAGGCCTTGTGTACAACAGAAGCAGAAGGTTCTGACCAGGGAAGTCAGGAACAGGGCAACATCTACACACAAACCAGGGACTTTATGGGGTTCATTTCTCTGCGACCTCAGTCGTCAGTCTTTCCGAGGCCTAGAGGGAGATGTCTGGGGATGTAGTCCCAAATGACAGCAACCTCCCCTCAGAGGCTTCTTGAATCTGTTTGGCTAGACGCAGGGGCTTGGAGCAGTTCTCTCTATACTAAGAAAAAGAATGATAGAATGATGTGATCAGTGAGGGGGATGGGGGGGTGATGGTGAAGAAAGAATGAAAGTTTATTAATTTTAAGAAAGAAAGAAGACCCAGCAACTTTGGCTGATTGTTCTAGTGACACGGCTATTTTGGATCCATGGGATTTAGTAAAGAATTTGAATTGGCTACTCAATGGTACAGAGGGGTTTTCTAGGGACCATCATGCACTGATCACAAAGTGAAGTGAGCCAACGTTTTGTTCTGTGGGAGTCCTTTTTTTTTGGGGGGGGGAGTGAGAAATAGAAGGAAACTTCATAAATATAAAGCTAAAGATAACCGTTCAGAGGTCGAGTCAGTAACCTTGGCCTCATTAGCACGGTGCTCTCCCAACTGAATTGACTGGCTTCCTGCAAAGCAATAGGAAATTAAATTCATGGGTACATTCCTTTCGTTAGCATTAATGAAAGTCTGTGTACGTTGGTATGGGAGGGATTCCGGCATTGCCACTACCAACTGTGCAACATTGGGCACAGGCCCCAACCTCCTTGGCTCTGTTTCAATAACAGTAATAAATTGATATTATTTTTTAGCATCTGACAGAATATTGGAAAGCAGAGAGGACTTGGGGTGGGGGATATAAAAAGAGTAGATTCTAAAACATACACCTTAAATCCTTAGAATAAAATATTATGTAAATTCTATTACTATCACCCTTATTTTAACTGTGATTCACCCAGTTGGTAGACTTTCTGAAAACTTTCTGCAAAACTAAAAATATTCCCAATTTTCTCAAATTTGCAGGAATGAAAACAAATTAGTCAGCACATTTCCTGCTTAAAAACAGTGAAAGGAAAATCACACAAAAGGATGGTTTGAGTTTGTTTTCTTCTTCAGTTGTGTCACAAATAGCACCCCCTCCCCAATGAAATGCTGGCATTTCCTCCAGTCTGTTCCCCATTAACCCTGTGGGAAAATTGTGAAAAATCAATCTGTTTTCTGCATAACCATATTACATCCCATTATTTGAGGAATGTCAAATGTAAACCCCAACCACCAACAATATCAATCTTTTCCCTTTCTTTTCCAAGTTCAATTTCGGCGGTAGTTATAAAAAGGAAAGTGCATGCAGAATATCATTAGACCCCAGGCAACTGCAGATTTTAATAAAAATTTTATATAAAACAGGAGAGTTTAGTCTCTTTATAGTTGATTATATCCTTGACCTTGGGAGTCATGTGAGCTTCCCCTTAAATTAACAATACAAAATGAGATAATGCCAGGTCAACATTGCAATTCTGTGGAAGAAAAAAAAACACAAGATTCCAGAGAATGTGATGTATTGTTTTGGTGACATTTGGTGTGATCTCATAAAATAGTTAGAGGATTGGGGCTTAGGAATCAATCATGCCTTATCTTTACACCTTTCTTCACCCTTAATTTCATTCATAGATATATTTCCTTCTTGAGCAACAGAAAAATGTCAATTATTTCTTTTGAACTTAAACAGAAATGCCTAAATGCTTTCTAAGACAGTCCTACTGTTACAGATGGTGACTTCTATTTTAAAGAACACTTCATACAATAATGGAGCTTTTAAAAAAATCTACATTGTTTAAGCTTTTCCAAAAACTATATAATTTTGTTAGTTTGTATATAACTATTGACTCGATATCTTATATTCACCTATATTTTATTAGTCGCAGTTTACATGGTTTTTGTTAAGAAAACAGAAATGCCAAAAATACCTTGGTATTTGGGAAGCATGGGTCAAGAACAAGAATGGAGCTCAGAGTTCATTCCATCACCAACTTTTTCTTGAAGTCAATCTTGCCTCATCATTTTTCTTTCTCAACATCCCTCACCCCATTCTTCCAGGTATCAATAAAACAATCTATCACCTTAAATATTTCTTTAAAAAAAATAACCAAAATCCATTAGGATTATTATCTTTCAAACCAGTTGGAATCCTGTCCATATAGTCTTTTATGCTGGTCATGAAGGGAAAAAGCTGTAACTTCCAGTATCAGGAAAATAAATCAATTGGTGCTTAAGTCTGAGAGGCAAACAGTCTCCCTTCAGGCATGGTTCTGCTCATGTCCCATCACATGAAAAACAACGACGTTGTGGTTCCTTTGAGATAATGTTTATGAAATGTTTTTCAAAATACAGGTCATTGTGCAACTGCTCATGATCAAGAACCCACTCGGCCCTGAAGTAGGTGTTAAGATACCCGTGTCTGCATCCTGCATCATTCTTATGCTCCTCATATACTTCAGTGAGATACTGAGCCTCTCTGGTACCCTGTTTCCATAGCTAGAAGATGGAGAGGATAATTGGACCTCCCAAAGGGCATCATTGTGAACATAGGAAGAGATCATGCATTTGTAAGAACTACGTGCCTTGTCACATGGGAAGAGGTCAAGAAATGTGAGATGAAAATAATTAAAAGCTTGTCTCAAGAAGATCTTTTGACTCCCTTCTACTACACCTCAGAATTCCAGGATCAGGAGAGGTAATCAGAATAACACCCAGGACCCACTATCACAATAGTTCACTTGTGATATTAATCAAGAGAAGCAAGAACTTCAACTTGATGGCTACTGGAGACACTGAGATTCAATGAAAAGTAAAACATCCTCATCCCATTAACATTGGGTCAGAAAAACACCCATTTCTGAGTCCATTGTATTTTTTTATGCATTAAATATAATTATTACCCAGCTGGTGTGGCTCAGTGGTTGAATGTTGGCCTATGAACTGGAAAGTCACAGTTCCATTCCCAGTTAGGACACATGCCTGGGTTGCAGACTTGATCCCCAGTATGGGGTGTGCAGTAGGCAATAGATCAATGATTCTCTCTCAGGATTGATGTTTCTATCTCTTCCTCCCTCCCCATTCCTCTAGGAAATCAATAAAAATATATATATATATTTAAAAAAAAAAAAAAGATAATCCTTTCAGATAACTCATCTTTTGAGGCCCAACCTGGCAAAATGCACTTCAGCAAGATGAACTTCCATTTTAAGTTGAAAGGGAAAAAATACATATGTTCGCCTTGCCCTTTCCGCCCTTCCCCAGCCCACAATCTGAAGAACAGAGACCTTTCCAGCTGGGGCAGGGACAGTGGTTTCAGGGGCCGGTGAGTAGAATCAGAGACCTGTCGTGAGCCTCCATCATCCTGTGGCTGAGGGAGGGATCACCCCACTCCCACGGAGCCCGCGGACTTGCCAAGTAATCTTTCCACCGGCCTTAGGCGTGTGCACAAAGGGAGCTTTTCTTCACCTCGTCTAAGGGAGTCACTGTTCTGGGGCTGGAGTGTTGGACCAGATTAACCAGCAGGATCCCCAGGTGCCAAGCTATGCAGAAGCATAATGAATGGTCAACAGGGAAAAGCTTGATTCTCTATTTCTATAAACACCATTTCTTTCTGGCATCCACTGCGACAAATTTCACAGAGTATGAGCCTCGCTGGGGAGGAGAGATGACCACGGAGCACAGTCACAGGAGGGTCTATGCATGGCCGTGTCTGGTGCATCCGGGCTTCTCCATGATTTTAGGCTGTTGGCGTCTTCACTGCCTCCCTGTTTCGTTTTATTTTCCTGTGCAACACCACCCTGCCTCTCTGTCCCTCTTTCCCTCTCTCCTCCCCTGCTTTTCTTTTTCCTAGATCATGTAAAACTGTACAAACAAAACAAAGGAGAAACACATTTGCCTCTATGTTTCAAGTAGGAAGGAGACTAGCCCCAAGACAGGGAGACTCCCCTACGGCCAAGATGACTGACAAATTCTTGTGGCTTTCTCCAAAAGTCAAACCAAAATCTAACCAGCAGCCAGGCTCGGCGCTGGCAACCCCGCTTTGCCTGGAAATGAGAGCAATCATATCCTAATAGCTATTTGGATAATTGTTCGTATGAGTGATCTGCCAACTAATGTTGGAAACAAGTCCTTATTACAAATATAGCATACAGCCTAATCTGGAATAGATTAAAACGTTATTTCTGTAACTGCCTATTTCCAAACTGAAATAATAGCTCGGCCATTTATCACATTTGTTTTTAAGGAGAACTTTGAAAGTCCAATGATAATGTGTCACTGTGTGAAGGTATAGTTACATCTGTAATATCGTTGCTTAAAAATATTTTGCTTAGGGTTAGTCCTTTATGCAGGAGTCCTAGCTTCTGAATCAATATGTTACTCTAAAGAACGACTTAGTTCTGTGTTTAATGCATGGCCCTGCTATAAGTGATTGAGTGAAAAATGACCAGTTATTCACTTTTACCCCTCCTCCAGGGATTAACTGAAAGGATCACGAGCCGCAGTCCTTGCGGAGGGAGATGCCTGGTGCCAATGAGGAGACAGAGAGAAATAAGCCACTTCTCAGACATCTGGAAGCGGAAGCCCATCAGAAGTACAATTCCCCCAAATCAAAACCACTACCTCATTTTGAGGTAAAAGGCGGCGAGTTTCACTGCTACAATGGGGATCTCTAGTTGTTCCCATAACGTTAGAGAGGGAAGCCTTCCTCTTGCTTCCTAAGGAGGCATCTGGCACAAGCATGGACAGGCGCTTTCGAGGGGGATGTAAGACAGCCTTGGAAACTGGAGAACCAGAGGTAACTTATCTCTCTTCCTGGGCCCCAAAGTCTTTGTCGTTGAAATGGTCATCAGAAAATCATTCCAGCCTTACCCAGTTTGGCTCAGTGAACAGAGAAACTAAGTGGTATCTTGAAATAGTACAAACGAGGATCAAGAATTATTTACAAAAGTCCAGAGATGTCACTGGGCTAAGATCTCTCAGGGGCATCACCCGTTGGCATCTGGTGAGCACCAGAGGTTCGGCACACGTGTGCATTGCTAGTGAGATGCGCTCTTTCCCTGCGTGCCCTGTTTTCTGCAGATGTGCGGTGGTTGCCATATTTCAAGTCCGCAGCTTCACACCTCCCACCGGTGTCAACCTCTTTTCCCCAGGATTTATGCCTTTTTTTTATTGTTCTGCCTGGAGCCATGCCAGACTCTGGGATCAAACTCCCCCATCTCACCAAACCCTTGGGTAACCGGACGGAAATCAGACTAGGTAGAAAGGCCAGTGCTCATAATGTAGGAGAGGAAATGGCTTACCCGTCTCCGTGGCAACAAGCACACATTCCCATTGTTGCTCATAAAAGGAAGTTGTGTTCTTAATTCACAAGACCTCGATGTCAGGCAAACCTCGCAGAGTTTCTCAGGGCCAACCACACTGAGAAACTCTTAAAAGCAAAGGCTTTGTGGTGCATGATTGTAGCCACAGCCAACATCGCAGGGTTCGAAGCTCAATATTTAATTTGTTGTTTCACCATCCCATTCTCTAAACACATAACTCAATCACAACGCCCTCTAGATGGGATCTGCAAATCAGCCAAGAAACACTCAACCTTTAACACTATAAAATGAATGCCCAGCCTGTGTAGCTCAATGGTTGAGTGTCGACTTATGAACCAAGAGGTCACAGGTCGAATTTCTGGTCAGGCCACATGCTTGGTTTGTGACTTGGATCCCCAGGAAGGGTGTGCAGGAGGCAGCCCATCAGTGATTCTCTCTCATCATTGATGTTTCTATCTCTTGCTCCCTCTCCCTTTATCTCTCTCTAAAATAAATAAAAACATTTAAAAGCTATAAAATTATGGACAACAACTACTTTAGGATTTAGTGAACCCCTTTAAAAATCATTAGAAAACTTCATCGAATGTAATAAATATTATAGTAACGATCATGTAGAAATAAAACTTTGGATATCTTAGAAAACTTATTAAAATTAATTTTACTTGTTTCTTTTTATTTGTTTAGTATGGCTGCTAGAAAATCAGAAATCACATATGTAGCTTATATTATCTATCAGTTAGTGTGGACCTATGGCTCCAGAGGCTCATGAGCAGAATGAATAAATTCTAGTGTCAGGCTACCCGTTTATCCAAAATGTAAGTCCACCAAGAGACCCAGCCTCTGGGAAATAGGTTCAAAAACCTAAGTGGAAGGTATATAGACCAATAAGGAAACTGTGTATAAAACTGTGTGCATGTGTGTGCATGTGTGCACATGGTGTAGTGTATAACTGTGATGCAGAATTATTCACCAAGAAGATAGCTCCGGTTGTGCTGCTACCATGGGCAAGCCAAATAGTGAGCTACTTACAGACCATGTAAATACTGCACGCAGTTTCTCACAGCCAAGTGAGCCGAAGCTTTCCACCCTCTCCTTCAGCAATGCGCACAACTCTACCCAAAAGACACTGGCATTCTCTTTCCTTTCTAAAATGTTGGTGTAAAATGAACACAGACACCAGGGGGGTGAGGGCTTGTGCTGGGGAGAAGGGTGGTGGCCGGGGAGAGGCCAAAGGGGGGGAAAGGAGACAGATGTAATACTTTAATCAATATAAACAAACAAATAAATAAATAAATAAATAAAACAAATTTTGATATAAACATTGATATACAGCCCATGCTCTGTTCTCCTTTACTGTACTTTCCATTAAACTCATGAAGTTCTTGCGGAACAAGAATCACTTGACTGCTGAAACTGGTATGGCTCAATGGATAGGCACATGTGTCAAACACAAGGCCCACGGGCCAAATCCGTCCCGCCAGGCCTTGCAATGTGGCCCACACCGCGCTTTCATCACTGCACTCCGCTGCGTTTCCATCACAAAGACAGTTTATGACTGTTCAGTAAACCATTCGGCCCACGATTTAGGCTGGATTTTAGATTTTGACCCCTTCTCTGATTGAGTTCGACACTCCTAGTAGAGTGTCAGCCTATGGACTGAAAGGTCCCAGGTTTGATTCCGGTCAAGGGCATGTACCTTGGTTGTGGGCACATCCCCAGTGGAGGGAGTGCAGGAGGCAGCTGATCCATGTTTCTCTTTCATCCATGTTTCTAGCTCTCTGTCCCCTTTCCCTTCCTTTCTGTAAAAAGTCAATAAAATAAATATTTTTTAAAGAAAAGAATCACTTGCCTAATATAAACCAAAACTAATTAAATTGTTTGAGGATCCCCCAAACAATTTCCTGAATCACCTTGTCCTTGGGTGTTGGCCCCTTAATCTATTTTCAGAATGAATATTAAAGATAAATAAATAATTTATGAAAACCAATGGACTTGAGTCAAACACAAGCCCTGCCAGACCCCGGCAACCTCCGGACCTCCGCCCACAGCCAAGACTTTATCCCTCAGTGTTGACCAACAACAGCCTTGTTCTGTGATTCACGCATGGGGCACTGCCAGCCGCACCTGGCCAATCATGTTTGTTGGGATCAAGGGGTGCCAAGTTAGTTTATGAGATGGACACATGCCCATTGACATCAGGTAAATATCTTGTAAATATTTCCCCTTAAGACTTAAACTTGAACTTGTGTTTTCTGAGATAAAAGGTTAAATCTAAAAGACACTAAATATCCAAACTCTTCAGTGGCTAGACAGAAACCTAGAGAAAAATGATAAATGGTACATAAGTAGCAAAGAACTAGTGTCCTGTCTATATTAAGCCAGGGATCGGGAAACTATGGCCCTTGGGCCAAGTCCAGTACACCACCTGATTATGGAAGGCCCACCAGCTAAGAGAAGGGTTTACCTTTTTAAAGAGTTATGTTTGTAAATGGTTATAGAAGTACCAACATAATTTCCCTGATTCTGCCTCTGCCACAGAAGTTTGCTGACACTGACCTTAAGCTACAAAAAGGATGTTTTTTATTGTCATCTTAATTCAACTGCTTTACTTTTTTTCATAGATTATTTTCAAGATTAGAATTAGTGATATTGCAAGTAATCCATTTCATTCTTCAAAGTTTTAGGTGACAAAAAATATAGTTACTTGGGGGAAAAATGGATTATTCATTATCTGATAAATCTATACTATGAAAGCCTCTGATTTAGGGGAGAAATACTTTGAACCCTTCAACATCCAGGAAAAATACTATTTTATATTATCTTATTGTATAATGCAATCTGGTACCAGGGCCCAAAGCATGGGTATTTCATGAAGGTTTCTTATTAATTTCTCTGCCTTCCTTAGGCGCAGTGTATGCACACGTCTGTTTTGCATTTCAGCATGTAGCATACTTCATGAGTTTTATTCTTTTAATATTTTCCAACAGTGGAAACAATGGCTTTAAAATGGTTTCTCTGGAGGTGAATTGTCCCTGGCTTCATGATATCGGTGTTTGGAAGTTTCTAATGCCACAATGAAGCAAGACCAAAGGCCCAATAACAAACAGCTGAGTGGATCAATAACCCCTGTGTTTCAGTCCATGCTTATTTAAAGTGGTGAATGGGGAAAAAAGGCTCTCTATTTATATCTGGAACTTAATGAAGTGAAATTATCACAGCCGACAGGCGCTAGTGTTGTAATTCGGAGACAGGGCTTGGCTTAGAGGGATTTGCAGGCTGTTTTTATTCCAATTTTTAATTTTAAATTTTTTTACTGAAACTTAATCCTCTAATCAGTTCCAATTTACATATTTGCTGGTCTTTTTTTTCCAGCTCGATTCTTGCAGGAGTGGTGTTGGAGTCACGGAACAATTATTTGATTAAATAATTATTCATCACAGCATGCTCTGTTCTATTCTGAGCAGGTGGATCCGTAGCCAAGGCACAGATAAAGTTATAAGGATAGGGCTGGGGGCTTCCACAACTGTTCAAACCCATCAGCTTTCACATGTGCGTGTGTAGGTATGTATACGTATGGTGCACGTGTGTTTTTAACCTGATCTACCCTATAATGCTTTGTTCACACTGGCTCTCATGTCATCGTAGGGGATGCATATTCTGCTAAAGGAAGTGTTGCAACATTTGGATTTCATTTAGGGATGAAATTGAATACCAAATGCTGATATTGGTAAACATGGTAGAACTGTGTCCTATCATCAAATGTCCTCCTTCCCTACATGAATAAACATGCCAGGAAAGTTAACTTCCTTATGAGAATCCAAAACCAAGCCCTTAATTTATAGTTTTTCCTTTGAATTTCATTTAAAATGGGAAATCCTCAATAGATCAAGACCTTCTCCAGTGTTAATTTTATTTTATTTATTCATAGATGATAACTATAACTGTGGAGAATCTATAAGTAGAGAGAGGAAACAAAGACAATGATGCAATAGTAATATATTAATCTGTAATTCCCACCAGGGTTTCTGAAGAATCATTAGTTATCTTAAAGCCCCTACTCTCTTCATAAATCTAAAAAATATTCCCTTTAGAACAATCAGGAAATTAAGAATAACGGGGATCAACAATTTGTTTTTTTTTTTAATTGGACTACAGTCTTATATTATTAATAACTGAAAAGTTGCAGTTTAATATCAAGAGATAGTATTATTCAAATCTCAAAATTAATCCTAGATATTCAAGTGTGGACATGTCTGCTTGATAATTATTTATTGAGTGTATACTAAATGTGGGCAGTGTACTAAATGCTCTTGAAAACTAATAAATATGAATATTACCCTCAAATACATATCCTAATAGAAGACGGCTTATACAGAAACCTAACACATCTGATAATATTAGGTCTTGATTTTTCACCAGTTTTCATTGGAAGTCATTTAATTTTTTTAGCAATAGAATGTCATGTTGAAAATTACCCATTAGGTGATCATTCTTTGCTGTATATGTTGATATTTCAAATAGGGAGAGACTGAAAACTAGTTAGTAGGGTACTATAAAAGTGCAGAGAAGAGAAAGGACAAGTAAAAAACAACAACAAAAGTAGTGAGAACCAGGAGAAAAAAATCAGTGGATCAATGTGTCCTACATCAAAACCAAAATATTTCTACAACCTCTCTTTGTGGTTAAGAATTTTATAGTTTCATTAGAAAGATAAAAATTATGCCAGTGAAATGTTAGAAATATTAAAGTTGGATATAAGAACACAGTTGGCATATTACTTCAAACTCAGCAGTGTTGCTATGAGAATTCAGAACAGGGGAGCAATTTTGGCAAATCAGCAAACGCTTTGGGTTGTGAACCTGTGAATGACACCTGAATGAAGGAATAGACTGATTCCTGATGGAAAGACAGATCTGGGTTTAATGGAGAGGAGAGTGAGAGAGCAATTTCCAACTTGGAGACAATGCTGACCAAAGGGAAGAGGATCATGGGCAGAGAGTATGAAGCTAATCTTGACTGTGGAAGGAGAAATATGTTGGAGCTCAATGAGAAAACAGGTTGAATAAGCCAGATGAGATTGATTCTTCAAGGCCCTCAAGAGCAGGCTTAGGAGTTTTAACTTTGCCCATGGATTATAAATAGCAATAAAACTTAAAGCAAGGTCAGAATAGTGATGAGCATTGAATAGGAAGCTATGAAACTTCAGATTTTCAATCATCACAACTAAGAATGGCAACAGAGAATATGGGGAACAGGACCAATATCTGGCAAAGGTAAGTTCAGTAGGAAATGTTAGCTTCTGTTGGGAAAAAGTAATTAAATAATTTTATGTCAATGGGGTCATGATTCTCAAACAAAACATGGTAGTCAAGTAATCTTGACTATGACTTTAAAGGTAACAGGTTGCTCCCCTCAACTCCTCATTTCCCTCTGGAGCTGAAGCTGTAACGCACATGAGGGAACCCTTAATTTTTTTTTATTTTAATGTCACAACCTTATTAACTCCCAGTTTTAATCCTTCCTCTTGACCTTGTGGTAAAGCCACAGGAGTCCCATTTTCATCTTGGGCAACTCAACAGAACATTACATGCTGAACCAGACCCCAAAGATGGAATATAAGAACAAACTGGATGCTTTGAGAACCTATCTTATATTTTGTGGTTCAGTGTTTGGAACTGAACCCAAATATTTTGGTATTGGGGCTTAGTTCTCCTTGGCAAAACACAGCCTTCTGTTTTAAAGGAGGGGGGAGAAGGTTTTACAAAGCCTATTAAAAAGTCTCAAAATGCTTCTTCAACATCAAATAGCTCCTAGAAAAATATTTTGATGAGTTAAGTGTAAATGAATCAGAAACATATGGATTACATTTCCTTGTGATTACACATGGGTTTCAAAATTAAGGGGAAAGTGCTCAGGGCAAAATGCATTCTGGATTTTATTGAACCCAAAATACTTAAGAAATAATTCAGGATACTTGAAGAACCCAAAATCCTGCCAGGCTTCCCAATCCCTTGTGAAAAGCAAATTAGATTTTAAAGTTCTTTTTTGCTTTAGTGATCCATGGTGTTACATGAAATGTGGGCGAAAAACTTATTTTCTGTATATGGTTTTTATCCTGGATATTTTCACTTACAACTTTGGCAAAAAATCGAGACTCCAAATATACTACAGATTGGCTAAGTTGGCTGCATGGCTCAGTTCGTCTCCACCCTGCTTAGTGACAAGAATAATCTGTCCTTTGCATAGGCAAAGAGTGAGGGGATTAATTAAAGACCGTCAGAATTTTATAGTAAATGGTAACAGTTTTTTACAATCTGCCAATTTGCAATTAGTTTTCCACTTATGTATTGGGCACCGGTGAACACATCTCGATTTTTTTTCTCATTTCCTGTTTCTAGATTCTATATTTCAAAAATATGAAGTGACCCATGCCTATTTATTAACTCAGTCATTCGCTTATCCCAATGGCAAGGCCAAAATGTGGCTAGAGGAGGGACTAAAATCCTCACTATTTCTACTCCTTCAAAGCTACATTGATTTAAAACCAGGCTACTTCTTAACAAGCAAGACTTAAGACAACTCCACTGCAGCCACAGTCCAATCAGAGGGCTGTTCCTAAGCCCCACCCACAAAGACCTCTGAGAGCCAGAATACTTATTCTTTTACTCCTTCATTGAATGATTCCTTCTTTTTTAAAACCATTTTCTGTTTTTTATTTACAGATGACATAGGTGTACACCCCCAGCGATTAAATATTCTATAACTTACTAAGTGATCACCTTAATAAATCTCAAACCCATCTGACACCTTACATAATTATTGGGATATTATTGACTACATTCCCCATGCTGTACTTTGCATTTCTTTGACTACTTTGTAAAAACCAATTTGTACTTCTTAACCCCTTCACTTGTTTCACCCAGCCCCTCAACAGCCTGCCCATCTGGCAAACATGCAAATGTTCTCTGCATCTGTGAGTCTGTTTCTGTTCTGCTTGTTCATCTATTTTGCTTTTTAGATTCCATTATTGATAGATATGTATTTATTGCCATTTTACTGGTCATAGGTTTAATCTTTTTTCCCCTTTCTTTTTCTTTAAGAAGAACCTTTAACGTTTCATGTAATACTGGTTTGGTGGTGATGAGTTCCTTTAGCTTTTTCCTGTCTGGGAAGCTCTTTATCTATCCTTAGATTCCTGCTACATCTGTGGTAGTTATAAAGGCCACAAATATAATATGGCTTAGCTATGCCTTTTTACAGAGCATTACATATACACACAAGTCTTCAGGACAGTAGAATCATAAATTTATAGTCTTCAAAAGCAGTGTGGGGCCACTGAATGGAAATAGCTACCCCACATTATGACTATGTAATAGTAGTTGTTTAAATCCAATGTATGTGATTCTGGTCCAACCATAATATAAAAGAAAAGGGTAATATGCAAATTGAAAAAACAGCAGAACAACTGAAATGCCATCGCCCCTCCCACCAGTCGGCCCCACCCTCAAGCAGTGCCCTTATCCTGATGGGGGCAGGACCGACTCGCAAATGACCTGTGGCCTCCTGCAGCAGCCCCCATCAGGGTGGGCTGGCTGGATCCTACCAATGCATGAATTCATGCACCTCTAGTTTTATATAAAGAGAGTTGACACTGAAGTGTGTCTATTTTACTTGCCTAATATATTTTTCTCCTCTGGCAAACTCTCACTTGTAACTCAAGACTCAACACAATGTCATCTTCATAGTATGGCTTCCCATTTCCATCACATTTAAGTACGATATTTTATCTGAATTTACAGCATACATTGAATATGTACTTATTTTTATCATTTTTAGGTGAATAATTTTTAAGAATTTAGGTTAAATTCATGAAATGTTAGAAATATTTCTAACTGTACTCATCATATCTATGTAGAACAAATAACTCATGTTTACTAAATGTGGCTACTAGTGACAGGGATAGCACAAATCAGAAGAACAACTAAAAGTTAATATGTGGATTCATTATAAATGTCGCTGGTGGCCATGGTTATCTGTTATCTGTAAATGGTTACTGACATTATACTAGGAAATGTTTCAGGGAAGATGTCCTTGAAACTCCTTGTAAGTGGAATAAAACAGAAGAGTGGCCAATGGATTCCACATCCCGGATCCCCCTACAGGAAAATTAAAATGATTTTTTACTTGAAATATATAATCCATATTCCATGGGACCACTGGCCTCTCCAACACATGTATAAAGAAAATTAGACAGGACTCGCCGTCTAGTCGCTTTCTTTCACTTTCCCAAATCTTTGGTCTCCCCCGTTTTGATTGAAAGCCTCTATTAGTTTATTAGTTTGACAGGAGCCCAGGTAATTATGCCAGCTTCTAAGTCCTACTGTAAGTTACGTCTGCATCTCCCTGAGCGCACACAAAATTTAGTGCTCCTGCCGCACTTCTCAAAACAAATAAAAGATTTGTGAACTAGTCACCAAGCATCCGACGCAATTAAACTGCATTTGTTTCTTTTTTGGCATTCTCACACAATCGAGGCCTTGTGAGAGGTAGGCACTCCTCAGATCAGACTGTGTTTTCTTTAGAGGAACGTGTGCCAAAACCTCCTCCCCTACGTAACCAAAGTCTCAGCGAGCAGGAGGGATAGTTGCACCCCTGTCGCACACACACCTCTTCCCTCTCCTCCCCCTCCTCCTGACACCATGATAAGCACATTAGGAAAAGAGCACAAACCCATAACCACAAAAATATTAACGTGAGGAACGGAATAAAATTTGCTAGACAGTGAAGTTGCTGCCTTCCGTTTAATCGATTGTGAGAGCATTACCTAAACCAAAAACACAATTCATTTACAAGCACATACCCTGGTGATTGAGAGTAAAAGCAGAGGCAGTAAAATGGGAAATGTCTTTGGGGGGAAAAGGGATTATTAATTTTTTAGCTTTGGAGACAAATCAAAATTAAGTTTATTTTGGGGTACCTTGATCTCAACAGCTTGCAACTGACAACTGCAAGCTGTTGCCTATTAAACATTTATTTTTAAAGAAAAAGCCTTTAAAATCTGGTGAATTAGGACCAACATTATCTATTTATTTGATTAGGGTCTGTTGTACTGGCTTTTGCTTTTTCCCTGAGCCGGTCCCCGACATTGCTATGGATGGTAGGTATGAGCTTGGAGACACACAACAGTCAGTTTCCTTGTCTGCAGGAGACAATGCAGACCGGTGAGAGCATCTACAATCAGCTCTGCAAAGAAATTAAATTCTTTGCCTACTTCAATCAGTACCACCATCTTTGAGCATTCGCAAAACACATTTCAATAAATATATACATTATTCTTATAGTCCTGTAAATTAGGTAATGTCATCCTTATAGTAAAGACTAGAGGCTCTGTGCATGGATTCATGCACTGGGTCAGTTTCGCCTGATCCCTGTAGGCCAGGCTGAGGGATTTGACTACCAGTCCTCTAGTATGCACATAAGATCTTTGGTTAATTTCTTCCCACCCTCCCCCTGCTCTCCATGTTCCATAAGTCTGCTCCATGTTTCCATGCCTGTGCATTGAGTGTCTGCCTCTTGGTGGTCATTGCATGTCATAGCTACTGGTCAAATAGTCAGACAGTCGGATGGTCTCTTAGGCTTTTTTATACAGAGATGATTAAACCTCTGGATTAGCAAGCTTTAATTATCCAGCATTTAAAAATCTGAGTTAGAATTGAAGTCCAGCTTTCATGTTTCAGAACCTAGCTTTTGCACTAGCCTACACTGCCTTTGTCTGCCACACTCTTTGTGGTCCATCCTCCAAGACCGCGAAAGATACATTTGTTGTTCATAAACCAGTCTGGTGTACCATGTGACAGCAGTCCTGAACTGACTTGGGATTGGGTCAGGGTTGTTGTATATGCAAATGAACCTATTACCTATTTAAAAATATTATCTGTTGCCTATATGCAACAGTCTTCTGACTGTGGACAAAAATACAATCATAGTATTATACCATCAAACAATCAGTAATAGTTTTCAAGAAAATGAGATTTCCTTGCCCATAGTAGCTGGTGATTTTTTTTCACTGTAAATGAACAATTGTACATGCAATTAAGACAATTATGTTATTAAATTATCTCAATTACTTGGGCAGCAGATCTTGAATTTTATGGGAATGATTTCCAAAAAGAAATGTGGACTTGAAAACTGGCAATCTTATGGCACAAAAAAATTCTTTAGCAATCACTTTCTGATTTTAACCACTGGGGGTTAAATTTTTTTTTTTCATAACTCCTCTCTGCTCAGTAATAGTTTTCAGGAAAATGAGATTTCCTTGCCCATAGTAGCAAGGAAATGCATGTGTGCCCAAGGAGCAGATGTATGCCCTCCTTTTCCCAGTTCTCTGTAATCCTAAATCTTACTAGTATTACAGTTGGTGGGACCTTCCTACTCATCTCTAAAAATCCATGGCAAAAATACTAGAATATCAGATATACCAGAATCATCCTACATTTCAATAGGTAGAGTACATCAATGATATGTCTTTGTGAAAGCAATGAACTAAATTATTATAAATCCACTTTACCAAAAAGAGTAGCCTAGATCTACTATATTTCAAATAAATTTCAAACAATAATTACAAATAATCTCAAATAAAGAAGAGATACAAAAATATCCACAAGATCTAGCCATTCAGTTATTCATATCAATTGTCCATTACATGCCTTTACTATGCAAAATGCTACAAAAATATCAGTTACTGAAACAAGGGGGTGTCAGACCTCAAGGAATCTGAAAGGACGATATAGTAGTAGAAGTCATTCAAACTTGGAACCACATTGTCTTTACGAGCAGATAATAAAACAGATAATAAAAAAAAACTACCCTAAAATATAAGTCCAGAACTACTGTTTTAAGTCCCCTAAGAGCACAGGCCATCCTTGATCAATAAAAGCCAATTATTTGAAAGAATTCTGTGCAGCAAGACTGTGAAAAGCACAGGCCGCAGAGCAAATTAAACTTACAAATGTACCATGAGTCTTCTGTAAAGAAATAACTGTTTAAACATGCAATCCCATAATTAGCCTGGATCTCTCATGCAAGTGCTGCAGGTCAAAACCACCAACTTTTCCAAGTCAATGGGGGAAAAAATACCCTTCCATTTCTCTCCTGTGTATTTGGGTGTGTGTAATTAGACTTCTCCGATGCCAACAAAAACCCAGGAAGGCTCCCTCTATACAAGTTTAGATTGTTCCAGCTCCAGAAATGGGATCGGAACGTGCTGGTCCGCCGTCAGCAGCTCCGCGCGGATGGGAAATAGCACCGTGCCGCTGCAGAGGGGAGCCTGCTGCTCCCGCTAAGGTAAACAGCAGCCGTGAAAGAGAAACTGAAGGAATGGAGCAAAAGAGAACTCAATTAGCCTAATGGCTGCGAAGGATTGGAGGCCGGATTGTACCTGCAAACGCGCATTGGGTTCTCTTGGTCCTGGTTGTTGAAGCTGATCCTGTACGTGGATGAGCTATTCCTACGGTGAGAATTGAAGTCACTGACCACTGGCTTGGCTCTACCACATATTACATAATATCAAGATACTATTTTAAACAGGATGAAAAGTTTATTTCTCTCTCACCTCCCCCCGTCTCTCTCTCGCTCTCGCTCTCGCTCGCTCTAACACACACACACACACACAAAACCTGTGAGTTGGCAGTCTGAGGCCATTATGTTGACCCTATAGGGATACAAGAGACCTCTATTGCTATCATTTTGCACCATCCCGGTGGCAGACTGGAGTTTCCAATGACGGTCACATTGTGTGATCCCATCACCACCTGCCCTTTTGCAGTCTGTCCTTGTTAACTTCCCAAAAAGAGGGGAGAAAAGACATCTTTCCCCTTGACTCTGGGCTGGCCTGTTGGCAAGAGGGCGCACCAGAGGGATGCCGTGGGGCATCCAAAGTGAGGCCAGCAAAGACCATGCAGCTCTGCCTGGTTTGCTTAGAACATCTGCTCTTGGAATGGAACTCCCACACCGCACGGCCAGCAGCCCAAGCACACAGAGAGGCCATGGACGGGTGTGTGGCTGACTGTTCCAACTGAACCTGGTCTTGAAATCACCCTCGTGCTCTGGACATTTGCTAAAAGGAGTCTCCAGGTCACCCCAGTGCTTGGCCATCGGAGACTTCCCAGCTGAGGTCTCACACACTGTGAAGTCTCATGGAGCTGAAACAAACCAACCCCACTGTGCTTTTTCTAAATCCCTGACCCCCTGAATCCCCAAGCATGATAAATTGCTGTCATTTTATATACTGAGTTTGGAAGGGTTCATTATATAGCAATCGATCATGGGAATATACATTCTGAGGAGTTACTGAACTCTTAGGATGTGTGCTGGAGATCCAGCCATTGTATCGGTATTCCAGACCAGACATAGAGAAGGGGGAGATGAAGAAGCAGGTTACACTGATTGCATTGGAAGGAAAAAAAATCCTGCTCACTTTTCATTGGCGACACCCTTGTCATATGCATTGGCCCTCCTTCAAGGCAGGCTGGGAAATGTAGTTTTTAAGGTAAACAACTAAATTTTGAGTTAAATGTTCTGTTCCTATTGAGGTTGGCAAGAATATGAGATCAATTGGAAGTCTCTGCAGGAAATATCTATTTTGTTTTTTGTCCCTCAGTTTTGTTAGGTATTCCCTCTTTTATAATCAGCTGCTTATCCAGATAAGGTGTTATGTCTGCAGAAAACTCCAGCCCATGTACACACACACACACACACACACACACACAAAAGTAGCATCTGAGTGCAGATGTCTTTATCAAATCACCATGTTGCTTATAAAACAGCCTACTTGAGAAGACAAACCGTAAGTAAGAGAAAGCAAGGTCACTGTCTCAGAAGCAAGCAAAGAAGCAAAATACTGGCCTGCTGGTCTTGGGCTCATAGAAAATCAAGAAGAATTATCATAATTGGGCTTTCATTCAAATTAATCATTGCCTAAGGCTGAGACAGGAGGCAAAACTTTAATATTTTTATTCTCTAGACAAGCCTTGTTAAACTAATGCTGATAGGATGCCCTGCGGATTTTATGTTAAAATCGCCTATTTTAATAAGACAACTCCCTCTTATGCCCACCATATCTTCAACTCAAATTATAAGCACCCTTGTCTTATTTAGATACGGCTCAAGACAAAATTGTGAAGATCTGCTCCTTTTCACAGCTGAAGCTTAGCAATTGCAGCTGAGATGAGCAATGAAGAGCTAGGTTTAACCTAGGGCATGGATTTCACTGGGATTGTACCACAACCTAAGGACGTCCTCCACAGCAGCCTGCATACTGATTCCCTAATGACAGAAAACGTGTGAAAGACTAGTCAATGTCTTCTTTGAACACTGGGACCTCAGGAACCAGGTAGAATGCTACAGGGATTCTAGGAGATTGGGCTTCCACATGGCCCTTCCGTGATGGAGAGTGCTCACCTGTGTGGTCCCCCAAAGAGCCTCAAAAACATTGGATATGGTGATCATAGTAGCAATAATGGTAGTTATAGCAAGTGGTAGCTAGTACGGTAACAGGTATGTTTTCAGCATAGGGACTTGGTGAAGAACTTTGCAAAGAGTATCTTGCTCAGTCCTCACCTGGACTCTCTCAAACGTGTTATCCTCATGGAACCTAGGAGAAAATAGAAAAGAAAGCAGACGGAGCCAAGATGCAAACAGGCAGATACTAAGGCATGCTGAGCATCATGCTAGATCCGGGTCTGTCTTTCTGTTTCATCTGTTTTGACCTGGGCTTATTCACTACGCCATGTCTGAGGTTCTTGCACTGGAAGGAAGACAAGGGCCAAGACAGAAGCAGAGGCAGCTACAACGTGACAGACCGACGGCAAGCGGCGAGGCCCTCAGAATGTAGGTGAGTATGTCACCGGAGTCTCCTTCCTTCCTTCCCTTTCTGCAGGACACGTTGCCCTAAGAGAGCAGTGTGGCTCAGAGGCCACCTTACTTGAATGTGCTTTGGGAGCGAGCCTAATACCTCATATTTTTAAAGAGAAACACACACACATATCTCGAAGCCAAAAATATCAATCTGTTCAAGGCTGTTAAAAAGCCAGGGAACACTGAGTCGCACCCCTCGATGTTGTTCTTTCAAACACACTGGCCATCCTCTCTCCTTCACAACATCGGATGTGCGGAAGCACAGGTTGTCCCGATGGAATGACACTTTGCAACCTTGACATGTGGATGCTGCCCACTGGTTTCTTTCACTGTGAAATCTCCCTCCTCCCCTCCCTCCCTTGCTCGTTTCTTTCCCTCAATGCTAGACATCTCACTGGAAACATCTCCACGGAGACCTGGAGGGAAGGGGTTAATGCCATGAAGACCTGGAGGGAAGGGGTTAATGCCAGAGGCTGGGAGCCAGGCCCCTCTTAAAGGGGGACTTGGCAGCAGGCAGCTTGGAACGCTGCCCCCAATGTCTGCCTGAACGTTTTTATTATCCTTTCTGCCCAAAGGTGGCTTTGAGACACCCACTGCCGCCCAGGCCCTTCGGATGGGGATTCGACAGACGGGAGCCAGAAAGCTGTCTGCCCCTTCTGTGATGGCTGGGGAACCCCACGGAGGAAATCACCAGCCCTCCCTCCCCCCACCAACCCCCAACCTAAGGCTGGACTTGCCTCCCTCACCCTCCAATAAACTGCAGACCTACCGGGGACTTGCAAAAGCAGGCAGGTGTTGGGAGAGGCAGCTGGGGTGGGCGCTGGAGGGAGGGGGTCCCTGGAAAGAGGTGGCAGGCCCAGCAACTCACACCAGGTCCTACATAGAAGAGAGGGAAGCCCGGGGAAGCCGAGGCAGAGAGGATGATGCCCTGGGGACGAGGCACTGAGGATGTGGGGAGTGAGACGGAGGGCAAAGGCCAGAGATGGGAGGAGGGAACAGAAGGGCCTGGGAGCACCGCCACCCTGGCACCTCCTGTTCCCCATTTGCCTTTGTCAGCAGTCATTCCCCTGGGAAGGGTCTGAGCTGCCATTTTTATGGAGTTATTTTAATTGCTTCGTCCTGACCCGCTCCATTAAAAGTGCCTGGCTTCTCCGGCGAAGCCGGGCCTGCTTGGACGTCTGAGGCTGGAAGCGTTACGGGCGCGAAGCAGCACTTTGTCGTTCAGTCTGGTGTCTCCGTGTCCCAGCAGGCACTGGGAGGCAGGTTGCTGTCAAAGGTGAATAAAAGGCTGCTCTGAACCAACATGTGGGTTCTGAACACCTGGGAGATGGCATGTGTGCAGCAGACCAATCCCAGCCCCACCTGCAGCCTCCTTTCCACGTAGCCTCTGAGGTCAGAATGAGATTACAGCCAGCAGCTCCCAAATGCCTCGCTCAGGGTCACCCCTAGGCCGTGCTGCCCCCAATGGGGAGCTGGGGTTCTCTGTGACTAGACAGACATGCACTGGGGACGGGTGGTTCTGAGGCCTGAGCCTCTATTGGACAAGACTTGAAATTACAGTGTCCAGGGGCTCCTGTCCACAGAACACCTCCTTCTCACAGTCACCCCTTTGGATATCACATCGCATGCCCTACGGAGGGGTGAGTGTCATTCACATTCCCGACGAGCAGAGAGGAAGCCACCAGCATGGTCCTCCCACCACAGTCTGCTTTCCTGGTTAAAGGGCAGACTTCCTGACCTCCACACAGAGAGAGAGCACACTGGGCCCGCTGCTGGGAGCCGGACTTTGCCCTCACAGCCCAATCGCCCCGAACCCCGGATTTAAGAGGCAGCCTGAAGAAGTAGGACCTCCACATCTCAGGAGGGTTTTTTTCAACAGCGGGCTCGCCCCCACTTCCATTTTTACAGAAAACGAAATTGCGATTCCAACAGGGGACATTAGCGCCCAAAGTCACATCAGCGCCCAGTGTAAATGGGCAAGAGGTGTCCCCAGGAATGGATGATACGTGAGCAATAACTGTGTCACTAGCAGCGATGGGAAATAGAACTAGATCTTTGACTTGTGTCTGTCTTTTGTCATTTCAATGCTACCAGACGGCTCCATTCTGACAAGGGAGACTCCCAACATGAGCAATGAAAGTGTGCCCACTTAGCGAAGCCCCCAGCGCCCTTCCTGATGCAACAGGCCCCCAATCTTAGTCCTGCTCCTCTATATAGGGTCCTATGGGGAGCGCCCCCTCTCTCCTCAGACACTATACTATTTTAGTTCTTAACCAAAGTCTTGTAGGCAGGAGAATTACAAGGCTCACTATTCCAACAGCCAAGGTGGAGAAATACTAGGGGTGCCGGGCACCATTCTGAATTCTTACTATATGTCTGAAATTAAACAGATGCACTCACTCATTTCTTAAAGCAAACAACTGTGGTACACACCAGCATCACCAAATGAAGACAGTGAGCCCGACGTGACTCACCCAAGTTTACACAGTCCCCAGACAGGGCGCTGGGCTGGGAAGCAAGTGTCACCACACTGATGCCCCCCTCTGCCTGTTGGTGGCAGAAGACATGGCGTACCAGGGTGGGGAGAGCTATGGAGGTACATTTCAGTGGAATGAAACAAAGTTACCCGCAATCGTGCAATAGTTCAGGGCTGTCCCAGAAACCTAGACCTGTAAACTAGCTTTTGCAAAAGGCAACTGCAGGTGCATTGGAAGTAAGTCATCCCCTTTAAAATCAATCAGTCACACACTACAGATGTAGAAATGACCAGGGAGCTGGTTGGTCCCAGGTATCTTTTTTCGAAGATGAGGAAATGGAGCATCTGATGGTCTCTGAAGTCCCAGTTCACTCAGAGATACTGGGCACCAGCCAAGCTGCTCGGCTGAACACCATTTCCTGAAACAACCATGGAACCTCGCTGGGATGCACCAATAAGTGTTTACCACTCCCCCGTCTGCTGCAGTTGGCCGGGGACTCTGCTGATCCTGACTGGCTCTCACAGGTCTGAGGCTCTGCCAACTGTTGGTGGCTCGAGCTGACCACCAGCACAGTGGGCGTGATGGACAAGCATCAGGTCAAGTCTCTGTTGGCCTTGTCATGACTGCAGTCATCGCATTGGCCAGTGCAAGCCACATGGCCAGGCCCCGGTCGGAACGGAGGGCAGGGCACTGCCGTCTATCATAAATGCAATGGGTCTGTTGCCACAGTGAGGGAGGAGGGATATATACACTGTATACACTGCATTCTGAGGAGAAGGAGAGAAATCAAATAAAACCACATGATACCATGCTAGTTCTCACCTTCAACCTTTGAAGTCACACCTCCCATTATGGGGAACACTTGCTACATTTAACAAATCAATAGGAATACATCATTTGGCTGAAATAAGGAAAGTGTTGAATTTCAAAAGTGGGCACTATTTATTAAAATTAGGTTTTACCATGCTGGTAAGTATCATATTGAACTTGAGGACTGTTAGCTTAGTGATAGATAAATGCATGCAGGTCTTTTTTAAGGAATAGCTGAGAAAACAAAGTTTCACTTCAACTGAATATATATGCAATTTAAATTAAATTTTATATTATAAATATATTTTTATATTATAAATTATACATATGCTCAAAAGTGAGTTTGCTTTGGCAATATGAATATGGGTTAATTTATAAAACACTAATGTATTCGCAATTTATAAAAGTTTCATATGTTTGTAACTTTTCCAGAATTCATCTAGGACTAATTTGGATGCATGTAATAAAACATTAAAATGGTTAAATGAGACATCTATTTTTTTAGATAGAGGTCTATTTTTTAACGTGTATGACTACGTGAGGTGAATGTTGCTTAAGGATTAAAATATCCTCCTCAAGACATTAAAATTCAAGTGTCACTTTCAAAAAATTGTAGCTGTTATTCCTGGTAAAGACCAGAACTATTTTCACCCTCTTCCTCTGCTTTTCGGACTAAGGTCGTAACTCCCACCCTCTAAGGATCACTTTTCAAGTCTCTTAAAAAGAAGTCTTTAAAAGTCCACATGTAGCCAAAGCCGGTTTGGCTCAGTGGTAAAGCATCGGTCTGCAGACTGAAAGGTCCCAGGTTCGATTCCGGTCAAGGGCAAGTACATTGGTTGTGGGCACATCCCCGGTAGGGGGTGTGCAAGAGGCAGCTGGTCGATGTTTCTCTCTCATCGACGTTGCTAGCTCTCTATCTCTCTCCCTTCCTCTCTGTAAAAAATCAATAAAATATATTTTAAATAAATAAATAAATAAATAAAAGTCCACATGTACTCACATAGCCTCACAGGTATGCAAGCACTCATCAAAGCAAAACCAAAAACAACAACAACAAAAACAAAAACAACGAAAGATCAACAAGCCCCCCAAATAAATAAACACGATCCACTAATACAGACTCTTGTGAAATCTGTTAATAAAAAGCATCTCACATATTCTATTCAAGTCAAGTTACAAAGTTAAACACAAGTATCAAATGGCTTCATTATAGTTGTTGACTTCTTAAGAAACTAAGATTATAGAACTTCGGTGTCTTTTTTTTTTTTTTTTTTTTTCCTTTTTAAATAAAATTGTAAACAAGTTACTATTGTTCTAGGACAATGGGCCCTTTACTGGCCCACAGCAAGAGGTTAAATGTTTAAAATTTGATGTTATAATGTAGTCCTTTATAATAAAAGACCGTTCTTACACACATAAAGTATAATGCAACATCTAAATTCAAGAATCTCAATTTTTTTTTTTTTTTTTTTTTGTCAAAATGCCCTACTCTCCAGGTAAATGCTCCCTCCCCCCCACCTTTTCCCCCCTGCTGTATGGAAATCCTACGTGTTGTTTTATTCAAAGATCTTTGACTTACTAGCGGAAGCATGTTTTCTTAATCTTGGAAGCAAAAGTAACTTCATTAACCTGGAGGTGGGGAAAGTAAGTTGAAAAGTATGGATCCAACAAAAGGAACAACCCTGAGGTGGAAGGTGAGATGGGTTGTGGGTCCCCTTTCCCACATCCAGAAGCAGCCGCATCGCCTCCTAATGAGTAATCTGTCTGCTGTGGGACCAGCCCAGCTGCTCTCAGAAGGTTTAATTATTAATCTCCAGTCACTATCTGTCCACAACTGTTCCACGGGTGATGTCTGGGGACCCTCATCAGTTCTCTCTAGCTACGTGCTTTCCTTGGTTGCTTTGCAAACTCAGGAGCTTCCCTGGTGGAGTTCAAAACTGGCCCCCTGCACAGAGGACAAGGGAGAGCAGGCCTCAGCAGAGTGGCAGGTGGCAGTTCTCAGAAGCAAGAGAAGGAGCTTGCTGATGAGGCCTGTCTCGGGCGGCTGCCAGATGAGGATCTCCCCACTTGCTACCAGGATCTGAAAGGGCATGCAGAGCCTTAACAGTGTATGCATACGGTCAGGTATGCTATGGCCATCGGGATGGCCTCAACAACACATGCTCCCTCAAAGCTGTGTCCTTCACGTGCCCCCCACTGTGGGCTCAGGGGTGGAACCTACATTTCAAAGTCAAGGGAGAGGGCAGGAGCCTCCCATTGTCCAGGCCAAGCTCTTGGGATATGACTGTGCCTTTGATAACCTCCTCCAGCATCCTTATACTAGTTCTTGTTCATTAGCCTCTGAGAATTTGTCAGCAAGGGAAGGCATGGGATTGAGTTGCTCTTCTGAGATTTCTGGGGAATCAGATTTTCTTCAGGAGACGCCAGCAGGAATGAGACCGGTTTGGTTCCATGGCATCAATCTGCACATACCTCCGAGCTTTATCTCCTCCCTGGGAACAGAAACTCACTGCTGGACTTTCTTTTTTTGTTTTAACCTGTTCTCCAGTATCTGATGGTATGCGATTACAGAGGGCCAAAGGGTCCACACAACTATTTCAAGGAATCTATATACCCACACACAAACATACAAACACACATACACACACACACACACAGTCACCACAGCAGAAAACAGCCCTCATTTTGTTTGTTGTTTTGTTTGCCCATTAAGGTTTGCATAATTCTGGGACTGAATTTACAGGGAAGAGCTGTCAGACACAGAATTATGTCATGTCTGTTGTTCCTTGAACGTGTATGTTTCCCACGTGGTTGCCTGCCTTGCCCTCTGGTAGCAAAACAGCACGCTCCTTTGGATACCTTATTTATTTATTTTTTTAATAACAGGACAGATGGAAACATAAAGGATTCTATAAACTCAGGTGGTTAGTTCCCAAATCCACAAGTTACATGTAAATATATATATATATATATATATATATATATATATATATATATTCTTTTTTTTTCAACGTGTTTTCACAAACATCTGCCTGGTCCCCTGCTGGAGTATTTTCAATCTTCCTAAATTCCTAGAGTGTTTCTCTATTTCTTCCTGAAGGTCCATGCACTACTGGCTTTGCCTTAGAATTATTTGCAAATCTAGCCTGCATGCCCTATGCAGTAAAAATTCACTTTGCACCAAGAATGGCTTGGCCCTTTGCCCCCAGCTCTTGGGTGTCAGGGTCTGAGCCCTGGGACTGGCTGCCCTGAGAGGCGATGTTACCTGGGCTTGTTGAGACCAGCAGGTTGTCTATGCTGATGATGTGATTTATGGTGGGGCCTGGGCCATGAGGTATCAGCTCACTGTCTGCAAGAGCTGAGCCTGGAGACTGAGGGCAGCCAGCTTTTTCTGAGCGGCCAGTCCTCCCTACATCTGCAGTCGCCCCAGCGTGGGTGGGCTTCCCGGTTGGCCACCAGCTGTGCGTACTGTCTTCTTGTTGGAGAAATAAACACCGTCCCCAGGACTCCTCTGGGGGAGGACAGCAGGAAGCTCATGCCTGGTGCCTCCTGGACACTGCCTGGAACCTCTCACCTTGGCCAATCCTGACCTGCCTCCTTCCCTGCTAGATACACTAACCCCGCCCGAGTGGAACAGCTTCCCTGAGACCTTCCAGCAAATTACTGAATCTGAGACCACCTTCCAGTCTCAGGGACTTCCCTAACACACCGGGTGTCATGAGGGCTGCCCACTGCCTCTGACGTATTGCTGTTCTGTCACTGTGGAGGAGGGGAGAAACCCTAATTCTGTCCCCATGAGAAAGCAGGGTCCGGGGCCAGTTTTCTGGAGGGCAGGGCTCAATGCACCCTGTTCTATGGTGCTCCTTCTGGCCCCCGACACAACCCCCTCCTCCTTTTTGGTGACAGCCTTTGCACCCCTGGCCTCTGCACTAAGTCACACCTTTGCCATTCATTTGTAAGTGAACTTCTTCCCCTGCCCCCCACTTTCCTAATAGGAGTGTGCTAAGGACCATCGAGGCATTGCAAAGAGGTGATAGAATTCTGGATATAGGTCGAAGGTACATGCCAGGAATTGGCTTTTGTTCTTAGAAAAAAAGGAAAGAATCAAGAACAATTCCTACGTGTTATGATTTGGGAACCGCATGCTCAGATTTTCTCCTTTTGAAGCATCGGAATGACTTCCCTGTAAAGTGGGGCTTTTCACAGTCTCCATGGCTCCCCGCTGCCTGGAAATAAGGCCGTCACAGACCGCTATTCCCCACCATGTGTACATCATCATTTCCCTCTTTTACCCACTTCACCTGCAGCCATCTCTGTCTCCTAGAGATCTTTGTCCAACTCCAGGCATAGAAAAAAATTCCCTAGATTTTGAGTCAGGAGGCATATTCTTTGGCCTCAATTCTCTGCAATGCTGGGCAAACATGAGCCTCTGAGCCCCATTTTCCTATCCATCAGGTCCCTGCATCACCATGCGTGAAGCAATGTGTCCATCTTAAGCTGATATGAAATGCTGACTAGCTTGTCTCTTCTTTATGGGAAACATGTCTCTGAGCTGCTGTTCCTTTGGCTTCCACAGGTCACAGAAACCGTCATTAAGCTTCTGCAATGCATTCCTCCTCCGCCTTCCTTTTTGCAGCCTCCCTCCTCCGCAGAGTAACTATGGCCGCCACCGCACTCTATCGAGCAAATATCTGTTACCCTATGGCTCCTGCATCTGACTGGACTTCCTGCTTCCCATGAAACTTGAAGGAGCTTTGTTCATTTCTTTCCTCCTTCATTGTGAAATGGGTTTCGCTCCTGCCAACATGAACTTGACTCTCACCTTTGATTGACTGTGATGTGGCTCTCCCCTTCCCTGGGGCTGCGCTGAACCACAAATCCGGTGTCTCCTTTACAAACCTCACTTCTCCACCAGCTGCTCCTGCCACTTGCACTGACCTTCAGCCTCTGAACTGGTGAAGGACTTTCTGGCTGCTATTTCTGTTTCAGTTATGAAACTCCTCGTGGTCCTTGCTCGTTGTTTTTCAAGTTTTCCAAATCAAGTGCTAACTCTTGTAGGGCAGAGAGCCATGCTTCCCCTTTCTCCACATCCAACCAGCACTTCTCTCTTGTATGTGTGATAGCAAGTTACAGTTACAGGTTATGATCATCTGTCTGAAGCAATTTCCCATCATGGTTTTAATATGTTTCTCTGATGATTAGTGCGTAAGCATCTTTTCATAGACCTCTTGGCCACTTCAAGGTAAGACAGAACTATCACGGCACCATTACTTATAGTATTTAAATATGCAAGCCTGCCCTAACAGGGGTGGCTCAGTGGATAGAGGATTGGCCTGTGGATGGACCAAAGGGTCCCAGGTTTGATTCCGGTCAAGGGCATGTACCTTAGTTGCAGGCACATGCCCAATAGGGGGTGTGCATGAGGCAGCTGATCAATGTTTCTCTCTCATCAATGTTTTTAACTCTATCTGTCTCCCTTCCTCTCGGTAAAAAATCAGTAAAATATATTTAAAAAATTAAAAAATGACTAAGTATGCAAGCCTTTATTTTATGCGTTTTAAAAACCCGCCTTGAAATGTCCAGTAGAAATTAAGCAACATTGTCGGGTGGAATTAGATGAACAGAAACACGAACATGTAGTCCAATGCGATCTGCACAAAACATCTTTTGTTTTCACTAGGAAGTGCCCTGTGCATTTCAATGAAATCCTGGGACACAGGAGTGTGATGGATTATTTAAAAGTATTATGTGGTCCAATCAATGATACACTAAACATTGTGAGAACAAAAGGACCTGGGAAACCGGTTCCAGTAAATTAAGATCCACCTGAGATGCCACTCCCAAGACAACCTTCCCTTGAACTTGACTGGAACGGTCATAAGGTTGTCTTTGATTTTTGTCCTGCATTGTATGTATTCCACTAATAGCAGAAATAACAACAAATCTTTCTTTAAAAAAAAAAAAGATATATTTTTATCACATCAACATAGTTCATAAAATAAATCAAAACAAAAACGTGCTCATGTTAATTCTCGAACTTTAGTAGATGTGTTGCTTTTAACAGGAAGCCTCTTTATTTAAAGACAAATGTGACATAGCATTGCGGGAAGCTTTGGAGAGAGTCTTACAGGCTCCAAACCCAAAGCAGAAAAAACCAGAGTGTGGCTGATGCATGACATTGAATTCCGTAGTGAGAGAATTTCCCACGTGGCCCTGGGGAAGGGTTAACACGCTTCCGAAGATCCGGAAAGAGAAAGGTGTTGGCCGGGCAAACGGGGCTGCTTGCCCCTTTGACGTGTGCCATTTTCTCAGGGGCGTGTGGCCATGAGATATTGTCACTTTTTAAATTGTTCCCTGGGGCGATGCGGATATCGCTGCCATCTTTGAGATGTTTTTCAAATATTTCTCCCTTTGGCCAAGCCACAAATTCACTTTGTGCCCAGTTAAATCCTCATAAAATAGTGTCTTTGACAAATGATTGTTTTTTTCCTCTTCGACCCAGAGAAATGCCAGACGGGGCTATTTTCACTTTTGGTGGGAAATGTTCCATTTAGACTGACGCACAATTACGTGGCAAATCTCTGGGTGTTCTTTCCTTGTCATATGGCCGAACTTGAGAGAACTGTGAAAGTGATCTGACAATTACAATAAAAATAGCGAGCCCGGTCCTTCCAGGCATGCGGCTTGAATTATCTCGTGCATTGGCTACCCCAGTGCTGAGGGAGGTACTATTATTACTTTTATTTGCCATGTGGGGAAACTGAGATTGGGGAAAACGAAGCCACTCACCTGGAATCATTTTCACCGCTTTGGATAGTTCTTCATGAGTACTGAATAATATGGCTATCACCCACCCATATAAAATATTAACATATTAAAAATATTTGTAATAAATATTATGTAGAAAATTAATTTAAAACATGTTAGATGCCACAGCCTGTTTGACCCAGTGTATAGAGCATCAGCCTGCAGACTGAAGGGTCCTGGGTTTGATTATGGTATAGAGCATATGACCAGATTTTGGTTTGATCCCCAGCAGGGGGTGTGCAGGAGGCAGTTGAGCAATAATTCTCTCTCATCATTGGTATTTCTATCTCTTTCTCCCTATCTCTTCTTCTTTGAAATCAATAAAAATATACTAAAAAAAATAAATGATATCCAAAATATTTTAATAGCGTTAAATACAGACTATTTAAAATTATATTTTGTATGGGTAGATATATAGATACATACATTCACAGGGACATACAGGCAGTCCCTACATGTCAAGTGAAACTGAAAAAGACAAATTGCCGATGACACATGTAGCAGGGAATTAGAATGACTTTGGGGGAAAAAATGACTCCAACTTGTTGCCATGGTAATGGAGACACATCCTGATTGCTTGGTGAACAACCATGGTCCAGGACTCAAAAAAGAATCCCAAGGATGGATGGGACGAAGTTATCCTGACTCATTCCCCTATTTACTTAACCTTATTCACTTTCTCACCATTTTCTCTTGGCCTCTTTTTTTGGTCCCTCTACTATGTACTTTAATCCATTTTAAATAGTTTCCTCACCCCTACCCAACTTCACATGAGTGATCACTTCCCCCCCCCCCCCCCACGACTAAGAAAGTAAGAGCCAATGACCTGAGGTCGTGGTTTAAAATACTAGTCACTCTTGGTTTAGAATAGGGGTCCATAAACATTTTCTGTAAAGATCCAGGTTTAAAAAACAAATCCAGGTTGCTTAGTCTGTCACAACTACGCAAGTCTGCCATCCATAATTCATAAATAGATGAGCTTGGTGGTGCTTAATTAAACTTTCTTTACAACCACATGCAGCAAACTAGGTTAGGCCCAAAGGCACATAGCTCATCCTCCCTGGATCCGGAAGAAGAATGCACCAGTGTGTTAGGTCCTTTGTAGACCCTTTATGTCTTCATCACAGGCATTCCAAAGTTCCAAGGTGGGGGGTATGAGCTCCCAGGTCCTCAGTGTGGCCACAGAGCCCCGGCCCCTCCCAAGTCTTGTTTAGACAAGGCATCCTTAGAGAGTGTTGCCCAATGGTACCAGGAGACCAGGCATCCATACTGTTTATAGCATGTACTCTGAATGGTATTTTTTTTTAAATATATTTTTATTGATTTTGTACAGAGAGGAAGGGAGAGAGACAGAGACTTAGAAACATCGATGAGAGAGAGTCATCGATCAGCTGCATCTTGCACACCCACTACTGGGGATATGCCCGCAACCAAGGTACATGCCCTTGACCGGAATCGAACCCGGGTCCCTCCAGTCCCCAAGCCGACGCTCTATCCATTGAGCCAAACCCGTCTCGGCCTGAATGATATTTTTGTGAGAAAATGTCTTAGCTCTGATTTATAACAGCTGGGGTCATCAAAAACAATGAGCATAATATTCTCCTGAACAGATGCTGTTTGGAGGGTGCCTGTCTCAGAGGAGTGGCCAGTCAGTGTCAGACTTCGCACATAAGTTTGTTTGCACAACGCCATGTTTGTGGCTCCTTGGTTTGTGTGTTTAATAGTTGGGGATTCTCTGCCCCACAGTTAAAATTTTTAAAAATTAAAGGCTTGCAGTTGTTCTTTCAGAGGGTTTGAGACATGGAAAGAGAGAATGAAGGATTCAGATAGGAAACTTGCCCATCTTTTTAACAGCCCCTTACTTGGCAGGGTGTTTGAACACAGCCTGCTTAGAGGGATCTGGGATCTGAGCATGCATGGGCCTATGTGAGCAAGTGGTACAAGGCGGAGGACCCGGCCCCCAGGGCTGTCTCTGCAACCTATGGCAGGTGTGATCCCGGCTGAGGGGGCCTCTTGGCACAGCCCTGAGACTAAGCTTTTAGTGGGGCTTCTTGTCTAATCCCAAATCAAACCCCTACACTCTGACTCTCCCTTTAAAAAGAACTAAACCCACAGGCTAGGTTTCAAAAGAAGGAAAAAACCTCTTCTCACTGTTAAAACTTCCTTGAAATCCACTCATGGGAACTGGGAACATATGGTGGTGTACTTTGTATTTTTTTTTTTTTTTTAAGTAAGACATCTGTAGTATTCAAGAAAAAGCTGAAATCTGTTGGATCCCAGAAACTCTTATAAGTTGAACTCCACAACAGATAAATTATGTTTATTAGATTCAGCAATAGTCAATGCAGAAAGAAAGTTAGTAGGCAAAGAGGAACTTGGGTAAAATGCGGGCTTCCATGTGGATTTCTAACAGCAAGTGCTAGGAAAATTAATTTTCAATGCATGTGTGATCAAATACAGCCACAGAATTCTGTGCAAAAGTAAGGGGAGCAATAGTGATCACCTCTCCTCTGAGCTCTTTAGAGAGCATTTCTGAGTTATTGGAGTTTCATAAGAGGAATACTTTTGAGCACCTACTGTATACCAGGCATTGTGCAAGGCAACTGGAAGACAGTGCTACACAAACTAGCCGAACACCAGCCCACAGAGAGTGGGAATCTAAAAACAGGTATTAAAATGTAGTAGAATCCACTGGATAGTTCTACAAAGGAGACACCAAAAGAAATTAATAACCAATAACTTCCTCATCATAGTCACAATGAAAATATGGGATATGCTCTTAGATTAGAAGAATACACTCTGGTTAGCTACAACTGATAAAATATATATGTTATCATAAGATGTATGATAGGAACCATTCTTGAACAGAAAGGTCAGTGGCATTAAATACATTTGGGTTGTTTTGCAATCATCACCACTATCCAACTCTGGAACTTCTGCACCTTCCCAAACAGAAACTTAACCTACTCAGCATGAACTATCCATCCTCCATCCTCTAGTGCCCCACATTCTCCTTTCTGACCCTATGCATCTCACTCTTCTGGGTATCTCATGCAAGTATCACCACTCAATACTTGTCTTTCTATTCCTGGCTTATTTCCCTTAGCATAATGTCTTCTAGGTCCATTCATACTATAGCAGGTGCCAGGATTTTGATTCTCATTAGGGTTGACTAATATACCACTGAGCTATGTACACATATCATTTTGTTTATTCAGCAGTTGATGGCTATTTGGGTTGTTTCTACATTGGGCTATTATAACTAACACTGTTATGAACAAGGTGTGTACAAATACCTGCTTGAGTCTCTGCTATCAATTCTTTTCAGAATATATCCAGGGTGACACTGCTACATCATATGGTCATTCTATGTTTAATTATTTTAGGAACTATCATCCTATTTTCCACAGCAGCACATTGAGTTTTAACTCTACAATAATAACTACACATGTGTGTGATCCATTTTCTGTGTGTCAGGACCTTTGCTTGGGCACCTTACCTATCGACAATATCATTTTCAATTCTCATACCAGACAGGTTCTTTGATTTTTCTGATTTCACTGATGAGAAGGGCTTCCCAAAAGGATGCATTAGTCAGTTGCAGAGCCTGGATTTGAGCTCAGGACAGCCCGACTCCACAGCCCACTGCTCTGTCACTAGCTGAGCCATGGGAACAGGGCTGTCCAGAGAGAATGTGACTGAACTGCCTGCCTGTAACTTGCCTATTAATATTTTCATCTTATAAGCAGATGGCATGATAATATAGCACACTGTAATTTCTAGAACCCAGAGAAACTCTTAGAACCATGAAAGGGTAAGTCCAGAAAAATAGGATATATAGAGCTCATGTTGTTGCCTGTGGGAAAGAAAATGATGAATTTTGGGGTGTTTTTTTTTTTTGTTTTTGTTTTTGTTTTTTTGCATGACAGGTTATTCCAGGCACGATTCTGTTAGTATCTACTACACCTTTTCTAACTCAAGGTCACTTTCAGAACTTTCTTCTGATTGAGATGGTCACTCTATTGGAAAAGGCGGATGAATAACTGTTTCTTAGAAGAATTGTATATGAGCCAGGGTGTGGACACATGTCATAAAGAGTGAGAGGAAAAAAAGAAAAAAAAGCAGCCTCAACAGGCAACCTCTGATGAGACTTATTTATTCCTCTACATGCAACCAAGTAATCTCTTCAACAGGAATTTCAAGACAAATCAAGGCCCTGTTAACCTGAACTAGGCATTTGTCCCCATCTTAAGCGAGGGTTACTGCGTCAAATTATACCGAGACTCAGACAATATGCCAGTAACAAGCAGCCCGAAGAGGAAATCCCAGTTTATATGACTCACTGTTTTGAGCAAATATTAACATTGGCTAGCCAACACTTCCCTTGTATCACTTTTCCAGATCACCAGGACGTTATATAACACTTCAAAGTAGCCAACGCAGGCAGGCAGGCAGGAGAAACTTGATAAACTCCTTGGATTGCTGGTTTCATTACCCACAGCTTCAATCACCTGAGACTCAGTGTTTCTCTGGAACCCACAAGAAGAAATACACTGTTTCCATGCACTGGCACTGAGTTGAGAAAGGATCTAGATGGCACTTCTTTGTGTCCAAGGGTCTAACTCCAGCTCCATTTGAGCATAATTGGCGTCTCTCGGAAAAGCAGCTCTGCAAATGTCAAAGAGCTCATTCCCCAGAAGGCTGTGCCTCGGCCAGCCTGTTGTCTCCACATACAGGACAGGTGAGCCAATCCTCCACAATGACAAATCTAAATTAGATGAATTCGTCAGCTGAGATGAAAAAACTCCCATTTTTCTGGAAATTACAAAATCATCAGGACATTCTTCAGCAAATGGATGCCCACATGCAAAATGATTGGCCATAAAAGAAAGGGTTTGACTAGATGAGCAATAAACTAGGCCCTTTCCAGACCTCAATCTTTATGGTCTTTCATTTTCAATGAGAGATAAATGTCTATTTTATTTCTATGTTATCTCATAAAAATGTAAGTGGATACAATGCCTGTTCTTATTGCAGTCGAGGTGCAAGATCCGCAGAATATTCCCTGTGTGGTTGGGGGAGATACTAAAGCCATTCCCAGATACAGGGCCTTGAGTGAAATGTCCCACAGAATTTAGTGACCCCACATCACCAGGATTCTTACTTTATTATTATTATTATTATTATCAGCCCTGTGTAGTTCAGAAATGGCAGGAGGTCATCCTGCTTTCAGCACATATTATGTTTGCAGAGCCCTGCAAGACTGTGGCATGAGTAAGCATGAGTGAACCCCCTTATTGGCAGAACAGAGGGTTCATAGGGCAGAATGAAGAGAAATGGATAAGGTCCCCGGATGGCAGGAGTGGGGAAAAAAGGAAGATTCCGTGCTTGGGACACACACGTGAATTAGGAACTCTGGAAAAACACCATGTAAAATGAATTCTCAAACACAAAGTACACCAGAGCCCAAATGATGAAAAAACAAACATATGTGCATATAATAATAGAGTCATGTATACCATGTGTTGCAATGTGTGCATGCATAGTGATTCCAGGTGGAACCATTCAATGCTGACAACCTGGGAGGCATGATTTCTAGAATGAAGTCAACACTCAGGAGAAGAGGAAAGAGGGCAGAGCAAAAAGTCAAGCCAAGACCCAGCTAAAGTACTTCCTCCCAAGGAGGACAGATTAGCTGGGTCAAGTTTGACTTTGCTAGTCCATGTCGGATCCCCTTCCCCTAGATTTCTCTTCCTGTGCTATTGATTCAGCTTTGATCCTGAACTCTCCCTCGGATGTCACTTGCTTTAAAAACACTAAGAAAAAACACACAAAACACATCGATTGATTTTCTTTCTCATGCTCAGTCTGTTCCCTAGACCCTTACGGCTAATCAGTTACTACCTCCTCCGACTTATCTTATCGGGTTTTCTAATTTCCTCCATTAAGTGACGTCTGCCTCTGAAGCTGCTGAAATCGCTAGGTCTGGGTACATAAGGAGATTAAACCAAGTCCTGGAGTTCCCTTGATCTTCTCCACTTCCTCTTGTCGAAGGCGTGTCTCTGTTTACCGTGCCAGATAAGGGGGCGCAGACACGCCGGGGAATCGGACTTTAGAAGATGCGAAGGATTAAGATAACTGCCTTATGTATACAGTAGGTGACAAGAAAATCCCGCCTGGGGAACTATAAAGAGTTCTTCAACTATATAGCTCATTATACCGCGTTTATGACAAACCAGAACTCCGAGAATGTTGGAGCGTGTAACCAGATCCCGGCCCTTTTAAAGGGTAGTGGTTAGTGGAAGTGTTTCTGACAGCTAAATAAATATTTTCTAAATAAAAACACACTGTGTGTTTTAAAGGGAGTATCAGGACCATTTTTAGAAAGGAGGATTGCTACTCTGGGATGGCCCAGCTGCCAGGGTCTGTGCTAAGTAGAAGCGGCTATTTTGTGACTGTCGCCAGCTGGAAGGCCTGGCTGCCCAGTGGAAGGGCCTTGCGGTGACAGCATGCACGGTCTAGAGCGGCAGGCAGCAGAGTGGAGCTGAGCAAGCAGTACAAACATCAGAAAAGTCCATCCTCCAGGCTTGGCGAAAATGTGGGTCAAATCCCAGATGAAGAGTCTAAGTCGCCAGTGAGAGTGGGAGAGAAGCACACAGAGCAAAGGAGTCCCAGCCAGACAGAAACCCTTATCGCCCAGGGACCAAGCCCGAGAACGTTAGCTGACAGGGGAACCGAAAGAATCCATGGGGCCGCACTGAGTGTTCTTTCACAAGATTAAAAAGGAGAAGGAATCAGGAAAAAGTGGGAGGAGCAGATATCATCAAGGCTACTGGGAAAATGTACAAAACCGTGAAGGTTCATGGTCAGAATATGTACAAACCAGGACTACCAGGGGATGTATACATTATATCACATGTGTCAAACACAAGGCCCTCGGGCCAAATCCGTCCCGCCAGGCCTTGCAATGTGGCCCGCACCGCGCTGTCATCACTGCACTCCGCTGCGTTTCCATCACAATGACAGTTTATGACTGTTCAGTAAACCATTCGGCCCGCGATTTAGGCTGGATTTTAGATTTTGGCCCCTTCTCTGATTGAGTTCGACACCCCTACATTATATGATAAATGGGCTTATGATTCTATGTCATAGCATCAAACTTACTCTTTATCTGCTGCCCCTATTCCAGAGCAGCTGTTGCTCAGTTCCTTATAAAAATTTCTAGATATCTTCCACACTCATGCAAGTGTGCCCGTCAGAAGTGACCAACGAACCATCTGTAATAGGCCCTGAAGGGACTTCTGCATAACCTCACTGGCACGCTAGTATGGATAGGAAAGCAGGTTGAGAATGGGAGAACACCAATGGATTATTCCCTGAAGGGTCACCTGCGGTAAACAATCATGGCAGTGGCATTCAGGTTTTGAAATGACAAGAGCAGGAGTCTGGGGATGGGACTTCACAACAGGAATCAGAAAAACCAGGATGGAAACCACAATTCCTCCCACAGGTCAAGTCTAAGCAATGCATGGTGGCTGGCTGCTGGAGGGCAGTGTTCCAGAAGGCTCCTGAAGCTGCACCCCACCCCGGAGACAGGAGTGCGGTGATTGATTTGAGGTTGTTCACATGTATCTCTTCCCTCCAGCTCACTGCACTGCTTACACTCAGTTTTGGATACAGAAGATCCTGTTTCTAGGCAGTAGCTCTCTGGGCAGAAGCGATCCCAGGGGACTTTCTGGAAAGATGTATAGGAAATAGTTCCAGGGAGAAATGCTGGGTACATTGGGCGGCTCCCAGGACAGAGCTCCGCCCTAGACAGGAATGAGAGAGGAGAGGAAAGGCCCACTCCCAATTACATCAAGGGGATCCTGTGGCAAGTGTCAGCAGGTGAGCCCTCTCTGGACACGCCCACTGGTGCCCATAGGCTCCGCCTTCTAGGCACTCAGAGTTCCTCAGTGAGTTAAGATATTCCACTGTCTAGTATCCTCTCACATGAATTAAGTGCCGGTGCAATTCTCACAAGAGAGTGAAAATGGTTTTCACAAGTCCTTTAAGTGGAAGCTTTCATTCTTAATTTATTTTAAATATATCCTACTATTAAATACTTAGGAAACTTCTAACACTTTTGTGTAAATGTAAAAAGAAGGAGAATACTGCTAGAAGAAGGAAATTCAGATAACCCTTCGATAAGGCAAACATGAATGAATACAAACAAAAATATTTAGACTATCTCCATAGTGGGCTTACAAAGCACTATATACTGCTCTTTTGGACCATTTATGCTTCTGGGCTGAAATATTTACTAAGAAGGGTTTTCTTTTTACCCTATAGCTTGTCCTAAGAATGCAAATTCGGAAAATTAAGGAAGGCTGCTTTTTGGCACCCTAGTGGAACACAGGTTTGGAAAGATAGTCTTCATCTGATATGGGTTGTTAATGTGTCTTACCTGCTTATTCAGGAGACTAAACTCACATACAATGTCCATACCATCACAACTTATTTTGTCATAGAGGATTCCAAACATATTTTTCTAATGTAGTTACCTTGTGAATGAAACCTAATTGTAGTAATAATAAAAATAAGAGTCCCCAAGAAGCATCGCATGGCTTTTAATAATCCCACTGACAGCCTGGATTTGATGTCACTGCTTAATGAGTGGTTGTCATTCTTTTCCCCTGAGAAAATGAGTAATGTCTCTTCTGTTAGAAAGTAATTCTCTGCAACTGCTATTTACAGAAAATCTGAAAGCATTCATGAATGTTTAATGAATCAAGTGACTTGCAACCATGAAAAAAAGAAAAAGAAAGAAGCGAGAAAGTGAGCGAATTAAAAGAAGGGAACCTGCTTTCTGGGAATTAGGGACACCCAGTGAGTTCCTCTGGATGATGCCATGTCCCTTTCTTAAAGTGACTTCTACAAAACAGAAAAAAGGTCAGTTTACAATACGTAGGAGAAACAGGCAGAGACAGAGAGTTAGATGGAAGGGAGGGAGGAAGGGAAGAAAGAAGGGATGGAGGGAAGGAAACAGGAAGAAAGGAAGGAGAAATGGCTAAACGGGAAGAAGCTTACAGGCGTAGGATTGATTTTGTGTATTTTAGTTTTGTTTTCTAAATGAGGCTACCTCAAACTTCTGCTCTTCTCTGTCTGCTATTTTCTGCCCTACTAGTGTCTTCTCAATTCCTTTGGGGTGGTTACAGTACAGAGAGATCATCATATGAGACAGACGTGGAAGGCAGGACACCCATTTTGGACCCGGTGGGCACTCAAAGCCCACCTACTTATAGATTCCCTCCCACTGCGCTGTCCCAAGGTCATCAAATTATTTCTTTACTGAAGGCTTTCCAGGTTTCTGAGCACCAGAGTCAAAGGCTCCGGACTAAGACCCCTGGGAGGCAGAGTGCTTTAAGCCATTATCACAAACACCTAAAAGGAAGTACTTGAAAAATGAGAGGCAGATTAAAACCTGATGGGGTGCGGAATGAAATGCCCAGGAAGGGGAAGGAGAGGTAGGGAACGAGGAAGGAGGGTGCCAAGACAAATCCCACCTCCCTTCCAGACGTCTCCAAGGTACTCAGGGCAGTGAGCGATGCTTCTGCTGAGACCAAGGGTCTGAAACCAATCCTTTCTGTGGGACCAGAAAAGAAGAGAGGAGATGGGGCTGCAGGGGACGCCTTCATATATATTCATATATGCGCTCCCTGAAACATAATCAAAACCTTCCCATCCCCACTTGGCAGTGGGCTCGGTTTTCTGCAGTTGTCAGGGGCAGCCCTTGCCTTCCTGGCACTTGTTTGTGCTGGTAAACTCCTTGGCGACAGAACAGAGTCTTCTGAGATCACGTGGGGGCGTCGATGTCTCCAACCGCTTCCAGTATTTTCTGATGCAACCAAGTGTAACAATGTTGTATCCTAGTAAACATGGAACCGGAGCAAGAGAAACATGACCCTGCTTCTGAAAACCATAGGCTGGACCGGGACTGGTGGGTGAGGCTCGGAGCCCTGTGTGAAGTCTTCGTTTTGTACACCAGGTCTCTTACATGCTGTTTGTCCTCTGAGATGAAAAAAAAAAAAAAAAAAAAAAAAAAAATAGCAAGAGGAACGGGACCCAGCCATGCAAAGCCCATTATGCATTCATTCGGTTGTAAGGATTGCAGGATGGACAGGTGCCAAAACAGGCTGAAAACATATCTGATCTCTGGCTGTTCCAAAGGCCCTTCCTAGGGAGGAAAGGCTGAATTTGATCCTCTGCTATGCAAATGTCTTTCCTTTCCCTGCTGATCGCGCTGGCTGGGTGTCAGAGAGGAGAGACCTCCTTCTTGTCATTAAATCACTCACCAACGTGTGACCTGAGGAGGCCTCTGATATCCCTGGGCATCTATTGCTTCATGGATAAAATGAGAGAATTATAGTTAGCCGCTAATGCTAAACACTTGAGAACAGGAAACGCTTAAAAAAAAAAAAGGCTTTGAAACTGTTTATTACTTTTTAAATGTTGCACACCTTTTCGGTAGTTTTCTTTTTCTTTTCTTTTTTCTTAAAGAAAATGCTTCCTTTATATAAGAGAACATACTACACGTTTTTGTTGTGTTTTTAATTGTGGTAAGAGCAGTGCACATGAGATGCGCCCTCTGCAGACTCCTAGGTGTACAATGGAGGGCTGCTCTCCGTAGGCAGGATGTTGTAGCCGGGATCTCTAAAACCTCCTCACCTTGCTTAACTGAAATCTTTTATTTTTAAAAAATATTTTTATTGATTTCAAGGAGGAAAGGAGAGAAAGAGAGCTAGAAACATCAATGATGAGAGAGAGTCATCGATCAGCTGACTCTTACACGCTCTCCACTGGGGATCGAGCCTACAACCCAGGCATGTGCCCTTGACCGGAATCGAATCCGGGACCTTTCAGTCTGCTGACCGACGCTCTACCACTGAGCCAAACCGGTTTTGGCAATCTTTTACTTGTTGATTAGCAAGTCCTCACTTTCTCCTCCACCCGGTGCCTGGCCACCAGCATTCTAGTTTTTGCTTCTTTGACTGTGTTAGGTGCTCTGTGCACATGGGAACCTGCAGTACCTGCTCCTCTGTGCCTGGCTTATTTCACTTGGCATCATGTCCTCAGGTTTCCTCCGGGCTGTCACATACTGCAGAATTCCCCAAATCATATTGCGTTGCATGTATATGCAACATGTCTTCTTCCGGCCTTCCAATGATGGGCCTGGGGGCTGTTTCCACCCATGGGCTATTGCAAATAGTGCTGCCACAAGGGCGTGCTGGTATCTCGTCAAGATCCTGATTCCCATTCTTTATTCTTTTGAATAGATTCAGGAAAGGCAAGAAATCACAGGGAACAGGGATCAGAAAGTAGAAAGGGAATCCCGTGTCTCAGGTGCTTTGGACAAAGACTGCTTTCGAGGTATGAAGGGCCTACTGTGGGTCCAAAGTTGAACTGAGTGATTCACAAACACTGCGTTACTTGATCTTTGCAGAAGCACGGGGTTCGAGGAAGAGACTTCCACTCAGAGGTTGAGGAGTTTGTCTTAGAGCTCACAGGTTTTAGGCCACAGAGGCAGCCTTCAGGCCCTGGGCAGCCCCACACGGCATGCTGTGTTTTTCATACCGCATGCTTTCGGTACCGCAGAGTCACAGCCATTTCGCTGTGTTGCTATTGCTTTGAACATGGTGTGGAATGTACAGCATTTCACTCATTCTTGTTTGCATTTTTAAAAAACACTGTTAACAGGTCATCGACCCAAACAACAGGTGGACTCTTGCAGAAGAAAATAATTCACTGTCATTTTTAAACTGTTTTTGGAGTATTCGCATTTCATTACTAAATGACACGTGATAATAAAATATCCGACGAGAAGATTTTGGGAGGGCATGAATTACATTCGGAATATGCCCGATAGATTAAAATGCACTCCTTGGATGTGTCTACGGCTTGCTCAGCACGGTGTGACAAAGCTGTGGGTGGAGACAGGAAACAGGCTTTGAATGTCAGGGGTAAGGATTGACACCCGTGAACTTGACTTTCTCAGCCAAACATGTTACTCAGTCTAGACCTGTGCTTACAGTAGACTTTTGAACCAAAGCCCTTTTAGAAGAACACTCTGAGGCTTACATCAATATAGGATGATTAAATGCCTTGGCGTTTTTAAGTATTTTACTAAATATGAGAGATTAAGAAAACCAGGCCTCATAAATCTCCTTGTTCTCGGCCTACATAGGGTCTAATAATAGAATTAAGGATTTGAAACGACTTAATCCTTCCAATTGGAGGAAGACGAACTCCTGTCATGGAACCACCACATGCTCTCAGTCAGACTGGGATTGCGCCCTTTCACTTATGGTTATGGCGGCACCTTACGGCTGCCCTGAGCAGAACCAGGTATTCCCCACGTGAAGGCTTTCTCCTAGAAGACCTATGCCTTGGAGGGGAAAGCTTCCTTTGGCCGAGTGCTGGCATATTGCCAGTCCTCTTTCAAAGCTATGATGGGAAAAGGAGCCTAGGATACACTGAGGTTTTGGACTTCATTGTGTACAAGGCTGTGGTTATGTATTACTCAGCATTACAGGTTCATCAAGGTGCTGGTGGCCAGTTTCTCAAATTGTATCACTGCCTGTTTAGGTTCCTCACTGGTGAAGTGTTCTCAGCGGAACTTGATAGCAACAGCCTGGTGGGAAACAATGGAAAGCGAAGTAATGACCTGTTCTTAGAGGAAGTCTCTTGGAAGGGCAGCAGCATCATAATGTGGGGAATTAAAAGCCTGTGGCAGTAACTCACACGCAGAACTGTCCCTGCTGGGGCTAATTCTCCCAGAGGGTTCACTATGGTTCCCTATTATTACAGATGTCTAATTTCTATCCAATACCTGCCCTCAGGGGAGTGGGCATGCGGGGGTGCGGGGAGGATGGTCCCTTGTTTTTTAAGAAGTTACTAAACCACTGTGGCTGATTGGCACATCACACCTTGTATGTTTCCTTCTCGTTTTTCAGTTATTCCAATCGTAAGGTGCTGTGCCCCCCGTAGCCGTGGGTCAGCCTCCTTCCCTCTCCCCGCATTAGAAACTGGGGCTTGTGCTCTTTGCTCATGATTTGCATAATAGATTGCTCAAATGTAGGTATAAAAGACTAATCATTGCCAAATATCGCTTCCTTTGTTTTGACAAGTCAAGGGTGAAATGTAGAACCTCATTTCCATCAGCAGCATCAAAAAACAACCCTCAATTGTAGGGAGAGGGATTGGGGTAATGAGCATAAAGAGAAGTGGAACAGAAGTGATAATTGTGCAGGCTGCAGGTTCAAATTAATTCATCGCCCTCACTACAGATATTTATCACGTTAAGATTTCAGTTCAAATGATGGCTACCTAACTAGCCAAATGCCTTCTCCTTCTTCTACACTTTTTGCAAAGAGACAGATGCCAAACCTTTCTGGTCTGGGCGGTTCCTTTGAACCCTCAAATATAGCCCTAGAGAGGCTGACTTCGGAAACAACAAAAACAGCTCTGCCCACACCGCAGAACAGAACGCGTCTACACTCGGAGGAGCAGTCTGGGCCTTTGCTGGCCAATGGGGTTTGTTTGGGGTAAGCAGAGGGAGGAAATGTGAAAGGGGATCTGAAAAGCGGAAAGAGGGATGAAAGATGCTTTTCCCTAATTCTGGAAAATAAGGTTTCTTCTCCTCTCCAGGGAAAAAGAGCTGAAGAAACCGTGAGTCGGCCCGGACAAAAGTGATGTCTTACGTAAACCCATTTGATTTCCCCATGACTCTGAGTTCTGCCCTGGCCTAAGCAGAAGCCCCAATATCTGTTCGAGGGCAGGATGCTACAGATTAAAATGAATAAATAAGTAAAAGAAATAAAGAAATGGGGGGTGGAGGAGAGCAGGCTACGTTTCCGTATTAGTGAGATTCCTATTACAAAATCCCTCCGCAGCTAGGTGCCAGGCCAGTGCTTGGGCCATGGGCAGGTCTGTCCGGGCAGGACTCCCCCTGGGAAGGGGGGTTCCTTTTCCTGGGGAGGAGCCTCCTCTGGTTGAACGACCTTGACAAGCAGTGGCGGAAGGTGCTCATCACTCCTCACAAAGCTCTCATTGACCAGGCTTTGTGATTTTTGTTCGAAAGCACTTCCTATAGGGAGCGAGGCTTTGAAGTTCACTCTTTGTTCAGTCATGCTTGTTATGGTTTCTTGAAGAAGAAAAAGAAGAAGACAAAATAAAAAAAATAAAAAAAAGAGAAACCCTACTACCTCTACAGCCAATTCTCTGTCCCTAAAAATTGTAAAAATTTGCTTAAAGGACCACAAGTCAGAGTCAGATATGGAATCCTCCCTCAAGTTGTTCTGATCACACCTTTGACTGCTAAAAATAAAGTTGGGTAGCTGGTGGAGTTCTCTGTATTTCTGTTTGTTTGTTTTTTCCATTTCATGTGAGTGTGAGTGTGTGTGTGTGTGTGTGTGTGAGAGAGAGTGAATTTGTGTATGTATGGTGTGAGCTTGTGTGTGTGTGAGCACGTGTGTGGTATGAGTATGTGTGTGGTGTGAATGCTTGTGTAAGTGTGTGTGTTGTAGGAATGTGTGTGTGTGCATGTGTGTATGTGTGTGACATCAATGTATATATTTGGGTCAATTCAGCATGGAAAATGAGGCACAATTCTGTAACCACCTTCACTTTAGTTTCTAAGTCTGTATATTTTTGTGATCTCCCAGATTCACACAATTTCAAATAAATGCTTATAATGACCCCGGCTGTGACTTTTTCCTCTTGTATTAGTATTACTATTATTATCATTATCATTATTTTGCATCCTTTCAGACATCCCATTAGCCTCCCAACTCAAATCTAAGTCCCGTCTGATGAAAGCAGCAACAACACATTACATTTCTCATTTCTGGACAAGTTCTGGCTGGTTTTTTTTTCATTGTGGGCCCGTATTGCTGGCAGTGATTTGCCACGTGTCTGGGTCGGGTTTCTTGGGGGGGGGGATGCTTTGCTTTCTTTCTGTTGGGAAGTCCCAACGGTCCACCAATTGTTTGCGCCATACCTCCACCTGGCCCCCAGCTGTCCCTGGGCCCCATAAAAGATGCTGAAAGCTCGCCGTGCAGCGTACAAACACCAGCCCGGGACTCTGACGTGTCAGGCAGAGCCTCCCACTAGAGAAACGCGCACACACGTGTCCTCCTATGTCTGCGGGTGGGAGGTGGTGCCTTCAGGTGACACTTCATGAACTATTTTATTTCAGGCCACAGACGTTATAAAATCTCTACAGAAGACTTCCTGTAGCTTGACACGCTGCTCCTTCAGCCAAGGGTACTAAATGTATTTGACTTCTTATTAACTTTCTTTTCATATTGAACTTTATATTGTAAACCAGCTCCTTTTATTGTTATCCACCAAGGAGCGGTTTCTTGGCGTGGAATGAGGGTGAAACGTTGCCAAAAACATTTCTTGGCACGGGGTATCAATTAAAACTGAGATACCAGCCTCGCGGAGAGAGTCGAGTCATTTCCCAGCAGCGGTTTCTTGATTATTTCAGAACAAGGCAGCAGCGGGCCCTGTGCCGTTTCTCAGGAATGGACCTCATGGGGGAAATGATTATTTTGAATACAGAACCGGGATCACCCTTATCGAAGTGCTGCAGTATCTAGATGTCAAATAATTTCTTGTTAAACCCATAGTTTTCTTTACCTCACGCTTCTCCTTGCTTCTTCTCCATGTAGCTGGTTTGTAAAAGTATGAAATACAGGTTAAAAGAAGAGTCAGTGCCGTTTTTGAACAGGTCACAGTAAGAATACAAGATAAAGAGTAGGTACTGGTCATAGTTAAATACTTTTAATATTAATACATTAATACTATGTGTGCCGTTTAATGTCCTCGGAATGCAAACACTAAAAGAAGCCTCCTGGAGAAGGGCGGGAGTGGAGGATGAATGTCAGAGCGAACTTTCTAGAGCAGCTCCGATATTGAGGTATCAGGTTGCTTGCATGTGTCATCTGTAAGAATATCACCTTCGGTCAAGGCTGTTTGGCCTTGTTGTCCTTTCCAGTACATTTATATTCATATCCTTGCATTGTGGAAGCTAATGGCGTGGCCTGGGCTCTGAAGTCAGATGATCTGAGTTCAAAGCCAAGGTCCCCCATTTTACAGTGCGTGCCAGTCAGCCAGCTGCTCCCATTCTCTCTGCTCCGGCTCCTCATCTAGACTCAAGGGCAGTCACAGCAACTACCTTCCTGGAGTCTCCTGAGAATTCAATGAGAAGATGTAAGCAAGGCACACAATGGGAACTCTGATGGCACCCTGGCAGAAAAATCGGACCTACGATTTCTGCGAGTTCTGTTCATGAAGAAATCTCTCTTATTTCAATGACAGTCAAAATTGTGCTCTGGAAATCTGACTTCGCTACCTGGGTAATTATGCTTGATGCTAATGAGAACAGCAAACTCAAGGAATCAGGCACCTCAAGGATGAGAATCTGGGTCACTCTACCAGCTAAGCCATCCAGACCAACAAAAATGCTAGAGGAGGTAAAACGAAGCCTAGACAGGGTAGCGGAGGGAAGAGATGAGGAGTATCCATTACTGCCCTGGGACCAATGGCAGCAGCAGGCACTCTAGTTAATCTCACGAACACTTCTTTTTCTAGCATGGCTGACGCTGGAATGGGGCATGGGAATTGGGAAGATGAGATGAATTGAAGTCTGATTCATTCTCTAATGGATGCCAAGTACTCTGTAGTCAAGGTAATACACATATTATATGACCTAACTTGTCCTGCTATCTTCAGTCTTCAAGAGTGATTGGTTTAAAAACCTGGGTATACTCTCCGCTCAAATGCAGGAAGTTGTCTTTTCACAAGTTGCCTTCCCCAAACGTTCCTGATCATCTTTCTAAGAAATGCTTCTGCATTGCGCCCATCCGTCAGCCAGCCTCCTGGAGTCGGGCAGCTCATTTGCACTTTTTCCGGTGGCCTAAAAATGCTCGTATTTCAAGCATGGCTTCAATCATGCTAACGCCACTCCCTCTGTAAAACTGAATCTATCTCTTAAGACTTCTCCGGCTGCAGGCCACAAAAAACTCATCTCAAACTGACACACACAATAAAGGGGATTTATCCACTTCCATCACAGGAAGCCCGTCCATCCTGGGGCTGGAGGATTGATGAACCAGCTGTTCAAAGGTGTCATCAAGTACACAGTTTCTCCACTGTCTTTCTCCACCTTTAGAGTATTAGCTTCATCCTATGCCTCACTCTCTTCATTCCCACTCCCCGTGACCCCGTGGCCATGGAAGTCTGCCAGTTGGTGATAATGCCACACACTTCCTCATTCTTCTCAAACAAGAAAGAGAGAGTGTCTGACCCAGCATTCCAAAGCACCAGGACTCACTCTGAGTGGTTGGCTTAAGTTACTTACCTTCCAGAGAATGAATGTCTGTGTCCCACTAACATTCATACCTTACCCTCACTATGATGGTACTGGGGGGTGGGAATTTGGGAGGCGATCAGGTCACGAGGATGGAGCCCTCATTAATGAGATTCATGCCCCTATATAAAAGAGACCCTAAGAGCTCCCTCCCCTCTCTGTCCACGTGAAGACACAGCAAGAGGATGACCATCAATGAACCAAGAAGACAGCTCTCACTAGACACCAAATGTGCCAGACTCCTGACCTTGGACTTCCCAGAACCATGAAAAACCAATTTCTGTTGTTTATAAGCCACCTAGTCAATGGCATTCTTCTATAGAAGCCCCAATAGACTAAGGCAGTACTCAACCTTGAACCAGGGAATAATATATATCAATGGGCTGAAATAACCAGGATCTACCTCCTGAACTAATGCAGGTTCAACTTCACCCAAAGTGTACTAACTGTGTTGAGAAGAACTGAATAGAGACACATCTGGTAATTCTTAGAAAGTGAAAATGGATGCTATGTAGGAGCCAACCATGTTTACAAGAGGCACTTCCCCGCCCACCACCCCTCCCCCCAATCATGGACAAGGCCCTTCCCTTACTCCTCATGCAACAAAAGACTGAAAAAAATAACAGAACACAGAAAATTTACAAAGAAAGACCAATGAAATATGAACAGTGCATCTTCCATATGACTGTGGCTGAATGCCTTAGGCCCATCTCTACCCCATAGAAAATTCTTTGTGCCAGTTCTTCCTAAACTCTATGTTGCATACATGTTCTTGCCTATCCCATGAAAACTTGAGGCCTGGGATTCTGCAGTATTAACAAGCTCCTGGTGATGCTCAGGATGCTGGTCTAAGGACCACACCTGGATACCTTCTCTCCCATCCCTGGTCCACCACAGTGCTCACCACAGGAGGAGGCACCCTGGAGCCTGCCTCTTCTCTTAAGACACTGACCTCCATTCCCTTGAGTCCCATGGAAAGAAACACACATCCCTAAAATGAAATACTTGCCAAAATGTTTAAGTTCACCCCCAAGAAATATTGTATTATTCCTTTTGGATTGACAAACTACTGCTTGACCAAAGCACATACAGAGGAGCCCTTTGCATTTTTGTGTCTTTTCCACAAACAAAGATGCATATTTCTGCAATTATAAATGTAAACTTCTATAGCTGGAAGGAAAGCCAAAATGCTACCCACATTATAATCTACAAGAGCAAAAAGCTTTCAAATGGCAAATGGCATTTCCACATTCACAGCTTTCAAGAATTTTAAATTATAGGATCTCATCGCAATAAGGACACACACACACACACTAGGACAAATTATGCCAATTGTTCCTGGCATGTTTATTTCTCTGCTTTTCTATGTTTTTTATTTTTTTTTTTTATTTTTTGAGGCTGGGTGGCTGGCCTGGTAATCTAAACAGCATTTATAGTAACATTTCTATTTGAGTATGCATTTCAATTCTAAGCAACTGACCTTCCAACTTCTCAAACATAATTTATGTGCCTAGAGAAAACCAGCACGCAGGAAGAGAACTAGAACTTGGGTCATAGGATGCACCATCACGCAGGGGCATGCGGGAGGACCACTGAGGCATGGTGAGTGAAATAAATAACCAGCTTTCTCCAGCAGAAGTGAGTGTATGACCAATCTGAGAATTCAGCAGCAAGCTTCTTGATATTTGATTTCTTTGCAGTCCAGGACATATTGATCATAGTTAGTAGCAGAGAGAAAAGCTTCTCTTCCTATATAGGACAAACTGGAAAGGAAGTAGGCTCCCAGAAGGAGCTTCACACTGAATCTGGAGCCTGCCGAAATGCCTTTCCCATGGTGATTGGCACTTTATTCCGGAGACTCTCAGCGTGTTCGCCCTTTGTCTGTAATTAAAGGGCCAGGAGCTGGTTTTATATATAACTCAAGGCCATTGTAAAATATAAGTATATTCCCCCTCTGTTGGAATGAATGAAATAACTTGTCCCATAATCACATTGGTCTCTGTGAGCTCTTGAAGTTTTATGAAGGTGTAACTTTTGAGTCACACTGGTACTTGGTTATTAAGCTTGAGTCTCATAGTACCTTTTGAGAATATGAATCCTAACTTTGTGGAACTTGAAAGAAGGGGCAGGTCTGGAGACCCATCACTATGAAATCATGAATGCAGAAAGAATTCATAGTTTCATTTATCTGTTTCTGTCCTGTCTCCCATTTTAGATCCCAAGAGTTCGGAGGAGAAGGACACATCTGGTTTGTGTCTTTCCATCTTCCCATGACGATCTGAGCATGACCTATGCAGCATCAATCATGTACTAGATGAAGAGTCAAGGAGGGAGAAACCTGGTGAGTAAGAACATGTAGGATGAAGCTAGCACTGTCTCTTAGTAGCTAGTCACAAGGCCTCAGGGAAGATGCCTAAATATCTTTAACTTGGTTCTCTCCATTGGAAATGAAGGAAAATGGCAGCGCCTTCTATAGGGGTGTTGGTAGAATAAATAGTAAATATAGACCCTGGAAGAGAGACTGGAATGTAATAAGTACTAAATAAACGTCAGCAACTGTTATCACCACGGTTCAGTGGTTATTGACTGGGGGTGGGTGATATATTTAACAGCCATCTGGCAATATTAGGAGATATACTTGATTGGACTGGAGGTGGAGGCCAGCTCCCACCCCATCACCACCAAACAACAAAAAATTACCCAGCATGATATCACTGGTCTGAGAGTGAGAAATCATGCCAGTGTATAAAATGTTTTTATTATGATTTTAATTCAGTAGAAACTGGCTAAAGGGATGGACACTAAACCAGGGGGAACATCAGATCTCCTTCCCCATCCTTGCTCAAGGTCTGCAGGCTTCTCCCTCATATTCATCTTTTCCTGTGCTCCTGCTTGCACTCCAGCCAGGTTTTCTACTGAACTGCCATCTCCTCAGACAGATCTTCCCTGGCCACATTACCTCAATAGCACCCTTAGCGATAGTCCCTCACCCGTGCCATTCTTCCCTGGAGCACCTACCCCCTATAAAACATCTCTCTCTGGCTTTTATTGGTCCATGTCTACCACTAGAATATAAACTCCGTGAACAGAGCTGGTGAGGAGTCGGCAGGACTTACAGAAATAAAAAGTCATTATCATGAGAGTATTAATAACCACCATAGTAAACTCATGTGAGCGTATATTGTCGGTGGGCCTCTATGTTGGGTGCCTCTTATGCACACCTAGTTTAATTCTGCTGTTGAATGAGTGTTACTACTAACCCTGCTTTATATATATAAGTAAGCTGAGAATAACAAGGGTCAAGGATCCCAGCCAGTGTTGCCCAGTGGCTAAGCATCGACCTATGAATCAGGAGGTCTTGGTTCCATTCCTGGTCAGGGCACAGGTTGTGGGCTCAATCCCCAGTAGGGGGAGTGCATGAGGCAGCTGATCAATGATTCTCATCACTGATGTTTCTATCTGTCTTTCCTCCTCCCTTCCTCTCTGAAATCAATATATAGACACCACTAGTCCCAGGCAGCCCGGGGACCCCTTCACATCATGGTTTGACTCAAGAACTCTTCATGATCACAAAGCTCCAGTGAGAAACCCCATTAATTCCAGGTTATGGGGGTGACACAGGAGCAGCTCTAAGGGCCTGACCCCCACTTTCTCCTTTGCTTCGGAGGAAAATCGCCGGTTGCCAAGAAGCAGGCAGTGACTCGACCTTTCACGGCACAGTAATTAGGAGAAGGGAGGGGATGCCACTGAGCAGAAAGGGCTAAATTCAGAATTCTCAGCACCAGCGACAAATGTTCAGGTTCAGGAGGAGCCTTGAATTTATCTCCATTTTAATGTCTTTCCACATTTTAAAATATTAGTTGAAAAGGGGGATTTGAGAAGGCAGCCAGCCAAAGAAAACATTCAACACACTGTTATACTAGCATTTTATTAGACTCGAGTCCGCAGGCGCCTTCGCTGCCGCTGCCTGTCCAGCGGCTGGTGAATCACCGCTTGTGTCTGAAACGGAGACAAATAGAATGGAAAAAATATCCATTTCTCTGTCTGCGTGTGTATTTTCACAGGCAGGACAGTTGCCTCATGCACTTATGATAACAAAGTGGTAAAAAATTAAAAAAACAACCACCCTGGTTTAAGTATTGAATGAACTTCATTTTTTATGACACTGGCTTTTTTTTTTTTTTCTTCCTTTTTTTTTTTCTTTTTTGGTGCACCAGACATTTATATTTTTGTATTGTCATGGAGACAGATGTGATTCCAATGATTGTGCACATTATTTTGGAATAATCTGTCTCCTGTGGAGTCATGTTCTTGGTGATACAGACTGTGGACAGAGCAGATGAAAGCAGAGAGGTGGAGGGGGATCTACGCAAGCAGCGGGACAAGTGCCCGCAGAGACGGGTGACTGCTAAGGAAGTAGGTCAGAGGTGCTGGCGAGGTAGGGTGGTAGCCATGACTCCATGACTCGTCACTTTCGTACGCTGAGCTGCCTGCCCCTGGGGAAATGTTTAAGGTGGTATCTCCCCCCCCCCCCCAGAGACATTGGGGCTAAAATAGAATTAGCTCAAGGGTAATAACTGCCAAGCTTAACTCCTCTAGAAATAGAGACGTGGACCCGAGTCCTCAGTTTCCCCATCTGCACATTTGGATTCACTTATCTGAAAATGTCAAGTTTCTTCGTTGAAGGCAGAAATGATGAAGCTGAGGAAGCAGCAGCATCTCTATCCTTCAGCCCACGGAGCCATCTCTCCCATCAGCCCACCAAGCCATCTCTCCCATCAGCCCACGGGGCCATCTCTCCCATCAGCTCACGGGGCCATCTCTCCCCACCAACCCACCGAGCAATCTTTCCTGCGCTGTCAAACCCCCAGTTTTGACTTGACATTTTACACCTGGGAGAAGAAAGACATTTCAGGGGCTGGGAGAAAGGAGCACGTTGCCTGGCCTCTGTAGAGTCCATTTTGGGGACACAGTCTCATACCAATTTTGATGAAAGTCACAGAATGCCTTTGTTTTTCTGTGATTTTATTTTTCCCTTTTGGACCGTTAATTTTTATTTTGGAATAATTTCATATATGTTAAAAAACAAACAAACAAAAAAACAACCTTGCAACTATAATACAGAGTGATCTTGCCCAGTTTCCTTTATAGCTATCATCTTAGATTACGATGAAATGTGTCAAAACTAAGAAACTAACACCGGTCCATTTCTGTTCACTAGACTCCAGCTTTCTTTTGGATTTCACCAGTTTTTCCACCCATGTCCCCCTTCTGTCCAAGGATCTAACCCAAGACACCTCATTGCGTGGAGTAGCTTTTTCTTTAATTCTTTACATGGGATAGCACGTAGAGCGCATAGGGTGGGACAAGGAGGCGCTGAGCCCTAGACCTGAGTGACCTTGAGCTATTTAACCTTGCAGAGCTTCCAAACCTCCTCCAAGGGCATTATCTGCAAAATGTGGACAGGCATGCTGTGTATCAGCCAGAAAAGGACACTGATGAGACACCGCCTTTCTTTGGTTTGTGCCACTAAGACAGCGGCGAGGAAGGTAACCCCGTAAGCTCTCCTCACTGCCTCCGTTTGCCTTCGCCCACCTTGCGTGGACTTTGGAAGGAGTGAGAGATACCAGCAATCTCTCAGGCTCTAGCAAAAGGATGCTGCTGCCCGGGAAACCAGGGCCCTGATCTTTCCCAAGTCTACTCTCTGAAGGCCTGGCCTTTGAGCGGAGAGGGGAATGGCCTTGAGGCTGGAAGTAAGGGAGGCGATCCTGCCTGGAGGAGATGCCTGGGGAATGGAACATTTTAGCTACTGTGTCTTTCCCTTCAGACACCCCCAGACCCCCCTCTTTCCTGGACCCTGCCTTTTCCAGGCTGCCTCCTCCATCCCTGCCCGTGACAGCTCCAGCACTGTCCCTCTCCCCCAGCGGGACACCAATCCCTGCAAGCTCACGAAGGCCAAACAAAACCGGGGACTCACAAATATGTAACTGTTTTCCTTAGCTCATGGCATAAATCAAAAAAAAAAAAAAAAAAAAAAAAGGAGGGGGAAAAAAAAATTCTGTTAGCACAGGGCTCAAGAGTGTTTATTTTTTTGCCAGCTGCAACATGCTACCCTCACAGGGGATCACCTAAAACCAGTTATGGTTTAGGTTGGAGGGGGATGTCAAACTTAAGCTGTGGGCTTGGCCTCTCTCAATGAATTACGACCTTGTCAGGAACCTATTTTTTTAAATCAATGCAGGTTTTCTATCAAATCAAATACCTGCACACTAAATTATATTTTTGGTGCCAGGCTGGCTCTCCAATTTTTTTTTCCCTTTGCTAGTTTTTTCCAGTCTCTCCCACACTCGCCTTGCTGCGATACAGACAGTTTTTGTCCTTAAGAAGAAATGGAAAAGCAAGCCTTACATTGGAGGGGGCAGGGGAGGCAGAAGGCTGCCCTTTGTCATTCTATGTGCTCATGCCACCACTGCTTATAACCCGTCTCAGCGGCTTCAATGACAAAGGTGCCTACGGACTAACAGAGTCAAAGGGGTCCCGTGGGACCATCCATCCAGTAGCTGTGAAGACAACTGCTTTGGGAGGAGCCGGTTATTTTTATTTTTGGCTTTATTTGGTGGTTTTCCCATTAAATGCCACATATACTTCAGGGCATATGTAAAGAATCCTCAAATGAATTGCAAATTGTTTTCGGAAGCAACTGGGATGGATAAAACACTGACAAGGAAATACCAACCAGTGGTGTTTGGTCTTCTCAACCAGAATCTAATATTTTCTGGTTGGATGCTGGGCGTTTTTGCCAATGCTGGTGCCAATGCTGTCCTCACTGCACAGTGAGGGGCTGATTCAGCAGGAGCACCCCTTTTACCCCCTCCCCCCAATCAGCTGGAAGGCCCCTCATCTAGTGTCATTTGTCTTTGCTGATATAGGCACTCCGAAAGGTCCTAGCTCAGACAGTCTTTGTTGTGAGTTTCCTCACTTGAGAACTTCAAGGTGGAAAGACATCCCAAGAACATTCTGGATGGGACAACAGAGGAAGAGAATCATTCACCAAGATGGGCTGGAAGGCTGAGACATTAGGTGGACTGTAAGGTGCACTGGGCCCCTGGCCATTTCTTCCAAGATGTATAATTTAGTTGGACAGATACTTCGCTCTTGTCTTATGATGCCAACATTTCCAGGCTAGCTGTGCTAGGATGAATATGACTAGGACATTGTTCCAAGTTATAGACAGCTTTAGTGTAAAGGAAGAGGGAGGAAGGTAGACCACCTATGACAAAACAAAGTAGACAGCAGTGAATGATGAGTAGATGGGTCAGTTTAAAGGCCAGCATCCCAATGCCTTCTTTACAATGTTTCTTGAGAAAACCACATTTGGAATCCTCAGTCCATCTGATGTGGATGGAATTAATCTTGGTCTCAGTTTCAGTGATGGGCCAGGATTCATCTAAGCTAAAGAAAGTGTCCCAGCCCTAGCTGGTTTGGCTCAGTAGATAGAGTGTCAGCCTATGGACTGAGGGGTCCTGGGTTTGATTCTGGTCAAGGGCACATGTCCAGGTTGTGGGCTCAATCCCCAGTAGGGGGCATGCAGGAGGCAGCCGCTCAATGATTATCTCTCATCATTGATGTTTCTATCTCTCTCTCCCCCTCCCTTCCTCTCTGAAAACAATATATATATCTATATATCTATATCTATATCTATATATCTATATCTATATCTATATCTATATCTATATCTATATCTATATCTATATCTATATCTATCTATCTATCTATATATATATATATATATATATATATATATATATTAAAAAGGAATTTGTCTCATCATCCTAAACTCAGTAACTGAGTCACAAATGGACCTTCTTCTCACTGATAAGAGCAGAGCATGGGTACAGAGATGAGAGTCCAGACCCAAAAGGAAGCGGCCTGGAGTTTGCTTTAATGTGATATCAAAGACCAATAATCCAAAAATGTTAAAGAGTACATAATGCCTGTAAAACTCTTAGCTCAGATCCAGGTAAATGGTGAGAAACCAATAAATATTAAAAGAAAATATATACAGGGCATATACAGCCGATAGCTCCATTTTGGAAATGAAATGAATTTGAATAAACATAGCCTTTCTAATTATTCAAAGTGTGTGCATACATTTCTCGGGACACCCTATATGTATCTATTTCTCATTTCTCACAACGAATGGGAGAGATTGAACGTGTGGAGGAGGATAGAGTGGAAAAATTAAAAGTAACCCTAAGGGATTTTTGTTGCTGTTATTTTTGGTTTTATTTTTAGCAGGTTACTTGAATCATGTTCTACCTGGGCCTCTATGATAGAGAAAATACAAGCGAACATTCATCCCATCAGGACAGCAGATTATTTAGCTAATAAAGGCTAGCACTGTCCCCGGGAGGTTCCATTGCAGGGAAGGGACCCTGGGCCCTGTACGCCCTCCTTTTCTGGGTTTTGTTGGGGGTTGTCCTGATGCTGGTTCCAAGCAAGACAATGTCACTGAGCACTCCTGGGATGGAGTGAGTTCTCTCTCCTATCTGGCCTTGGGGTTTCAAAGCTGCTCTTTCTAAAGGGAATAAACCTCTCGTTGGAAACGGACAATGGAAGAGGACAGCACAGCGCCCTGGCTCCTCCTTCTTCCTGGGGGAGTGCCAATCCCTGTGCACTGGGGGGCACCGAAGGATGGCATGGCTTCCCCCACTGGAAGAATAACTGAAGCCTGTTGATCATTATCCACATTTTGTTTCCACTCGGGAGTTGCAGCTTTGGAACCACCATGAATATAAGCATCACGCGGTCATATGTTATTTCTATTCTGGGACGTTTATCAAAAAGGAAAATTAGAATGGGATTGCCGACTTCGGCTGCTTGGCACCAAGAGCAAGGCAGAGAAGATAAATTTAATTTTATTATGATCGTTAATTAAATAAAGGTTTGGGAAAAAGAGCTAGGGTATATTTGTGATAGAAATTATAAGAAATGTATGTAAATAACCATGGTGATTTTATACATCCTTTAGGCTCCAAGGAATATTCCAACCCCTACTCCCCGAATTGCTCCTGTGGAAACTTGATTTTTGTTTTTGTTTTTTTTATTTTCTTTTTTGAGGATGTATCAACCCTGGGATTCCCATTAAAGGAGGCCTCAGTTGAAAAAAATTTGAGATGAGAAGCCAGCTTTTATGATCAAAACCTCTGTTTACAAAGAGATGCCCTTTTCTTTCAAGACATAGGCTTTGGATTTCTCCTGCTCACAGAGCAGCGTGCCCATGTAGTGCGGTGGAAAGAAGTCAAGGTCTGAAGTCCAGGATTAAAAATCCAGATCCTTCTGCTCTTCCTATCTGCTGGGGCACCATCAATGACTCTATAGAATAGGTCTGGTTGGCCTTCATCACCCCTACAAGGTGGCTGTCGATATCAGATGAGAACATGAAGGAGATATTGCGTTGCAAATGACAAACTCTCGTCGCATATTCAATGTTTCATAAATAAGAAGCATGGATGAAGAACCTGGCCCTCGGCTCAAAGGTAGGGCAAAAAAAAAAAAAAAAAAAAAAATCTAGACTAAACCAGTCTCCAGGTAGAAACAGCTGAGTCCTATACCGTGATAGGGGCTGAGGGGGAGGAGAAATGATTCCCAGAAAGCACAGCAGTAGAGTATCAGCAGCACAATAGGAGACAAGGCGAGGCAAGGCAGAGAAAGTGATGGTAGGAGCTGGCATCTGAAGCTCCTCACCACCCCGATCCCTCCGATCCCTCCGTGGAAACTAAATTCCTGGTTTCCAGCGATGGGTGGCTCCATTGCTCAATTCTCCCAGCACAAAAGCCAGGGTGCTTCATAAACTACCCCCACAGAGTAGCCATCCCAGTCAACCCCCACACCCACCCCACTGTCCCAGCAGGGAAGCCCTCAGCCCTTACTGATGGGTTCCTACTTCTCTTGCCATTCTGAGTTAGCGCGAGCTACTCAGCATGCAGAAGTATCTGACTTAAAGACATCGTGGCTTCCGGTTACTATCCACCTTCAGCCTCTTCAGTTGCTGGGGATGAGGTCCCATCAGCTGGGATGGGCCTCCAGGTAGAGGACGGCCTTAGAGATAACACACTCTCACACTGAGACTGGGACAGAGGAATGGGCTGCAAAACACTCCTCTGGACAGATGAGCTATTGAGCTACATGTGTCTCTTTTTTCAAGGCATCTCTTTCTCAAAGTTTCAGTTGTTTGGTATACAGCAGGATTTATTTGCAATATTTCAGAATCATCGGATCGTCGGCATTTCTCCACTCCATCTGCTGAGTGAGTTCCTTTACAAAAAACACTCTTAGGGAAAAAGGAGAAGAAAAAAAAAAAAGTCTCCCCACCCAAGTAGTGAGGGTCCTTGGTTTATTTTCCCTGTTACTAATATCAACTTTATGGCACATTTTTGCCTGCTTGAAAAAAAAAAAATATGTGGCCTATATGAATCTATCCAGTATATTATTTATAGTGTTGCGGCCAGATCTCTTGATGATAAAAATGTAAAACCTTCCTGTAAAAATTCCTGATTTTAAATAAAAATCCTGTGTTCCTCCTGTTTAGATCAGCTCTCTCTCTCTGCTCCCTAACTGCCAAACCTTGCAAACCTCACTGACACCAGCCCATGGACCAGGCTGCAATGTGCTTTTCTAGGTCCTGCTTTAAATCTGCATTTGCAACTGCAAAAGGGGCCCCCCCCCCGCCACCCCACACCACCCCCTGTCTGGCTAATGAACTGATTCGACACTAATCCTTTGCACCTCTGGCACTGAATGCCTGCTCACGCAGGCTCCCCAGCGAGGAAGTGCGGCCAAGCAGCGAGGTGGAGTGTGCTTGATTTCACTTTAAAATCTTCACTCCCTGGGATTAAAATCTTGAGATAAAACATCTGGATTTCAATGGGGTCCCCGGGGAAGCAAAGTTATAGTTCTCGAGACTACATATTGCCCATAATATGGTCTTGTTATTTCTACATTAGCACTACTCCAGCCGGTGCCCGCCGTTAGCATGTCAGTCTCCTGACACATCATTAATAAACAGGTAATTTCATAACTGATTTCCACCTAGTGTCATGTTGAAAACCACCTGGGTTTTCGTTTTCACTGACATTAAAGGGATAGGCTGGAGGGAGGCTGTTATGGTGAAACTGGGACTCATTTCATTGAATAAGGGATCGAATCAGCGAAAACAAATGCATATGCAGGAAGTGGGGAAAAAATTTACAGGCCAATGGATAGGTCTGGATCCACTAATGAAATGCGACTGCCCCCTCCCCTTCCTCTCACCAAACATACACATAAGGATTTATTCTGAATCTGTGGCCACTGCCTCCAGGAAAGTTCCAGAAAATACCAAGGAAGCAACCATCAGGGGAAAACCTACACGTTTTTAATTGGGACATGTGACATAGGTCTACAAACTCATCAGAATGTAAATTAATATTGCGTGTTAGTGTTATTAGTCATTCCAGACTAAATGCGTTTGCCAAGACTGACCTGTAGATCTGGCCAGATGTGTAGGACAGACAGTAATGAGGCTCAATGTACCTGGGAGCTTAAATGGAGGAATAACCCACACCTTGGCCTATGCTGGCATTTTATTGTTGTTGTTAATCCTGATGTTATCATTGTGTCGGTGTTATTCTTACTGCATTGGAAAGTAGCTGGGAATTGCTATGCCTGCCTTCATTCACATCATCAGAAAGGGGTCTAGCCATGGTCAGGTATCGCAGTTGGTTAGAGCATCATCCCAATATGTCAAAGCTGTGCGTTCCATACCTGGTCATAGTACACAGAAGAAGCAACCAATGAACAACAAATGGATGTTTCTCCCCACCCCTATTCCTCTCTTTCTCTAAAACAAACAAACAAACAAACAAACAAATAAATAAAGGGTCTATCTAGGGGTTTCCCTGAAGACATCTCAGTCATATAATGTATTTCTGGAGGGATTTTCAACTTCCTTCATGAACCAAAGCTCATGATTTAATATTTTGGGCTTTGACTCCTGTTCATGTGTAATTTCAATCACAACATGGAACCAATGGATATAGAGTATTATGATGGCATTTGCCATGTTTGTCCATCTGTACTCAGCAGACAGGAGAGAAAAAGTGTGCACCAACTTCTCTTGAACCTTCCCTTTCCATTTTCACATACAGGATGACCTTCATTTTTTCTTCCAATTAGGTAAAAACACACACACACACACACACACACACACAAACAAACAAACAAACAAAAAAAACAGATTGCACACAATCTACTCTTTGTAGTTTAGGGAAAATCCTAAATAGAAACTGAAGAGGTGAAGAAATTTGATGCCACAATTTCTCTAGTTTTGTGTTTCCGTAACAAAAAGGGTAAGACATGATTCAATTTATATACAAACATTGAAGCCCACTGGCCATTCAATACAATGAAACAGACGTGGTGAGAAATGTGAACATACCCATCATGCCATCTTTGTTCAACAGCTGAAAAATCAGAAGCACAATGAGGATGGCTGGCGACCAGTACTAACTGCCTGAACTGTGTCACAGACATTATGGTGGAGCCCAGATAAGAACGCAAATGCTTCCAAAGTAAAAGTAACTGGACATCAAAACATGGACCTTATCTGAACTTCCCTGTCAACTCATGCTTCTAACTGATGTGAATGCTTCCTTGAGGTCTGTTGTTGTTTTTTAGACATATTTATGTTGATTTCAGAGAGGAAGGGAGAGGGCAAGAGAAATAGAAAGATCAATGATGAAAGAGAATAACTGCCGACTCCTGTAGGTTCTCTACCGGGAATGGAGCCCACAACCAAGCATATGCCCTGACCAGGAATTGAACTGTAACCTCCTGGTTCATAGGTCAACACTCAACCACCGAGCCACACCTGCTGGGCTGTGCATCATTCATTATAGGTCCTGTGAAGGACTTCTGTTCACACTCAAAATAATACCATTCCTGACAATGAACAAGATTCACCGAGACAAGTACTGAGTGAAGCCCTTCACTAGTTTAGCGGTTCTCATCTGGGGCTGTTCTTTTGGCCGGAGACCAGGAGATGGCTGGCACACTCTGGGCATCTGGGCATATGTAGTTGTCACAACTGGGTGGGTGCGAAAGGCTGCCTATATCAGAGGGGAAAGGGAAGAGAGAGATGCTGCTGACCGTCCTACAGTGCACAGGACAGCCCCCACAACAAGTACCATCTGGCCCCCATTGTCAGTATGGCCAAGACAGAGAGATCTGCTGTACCCCATTAGAGGCGGCCAGCTCGGAGGACCCTAGGAACCAGGAAGGCTCCTCTAGGCCCTGTACATTTCATCTAAGCCCCGCATTGTTCAGTTCCCAAAGCAAAACGGTACGCTCTTCTGCGTCTCTGGGGAAGCCAGAAGCATAAAGCTTTGGGTGAAATGTAAATTTCTTAAAATATTTATCCATCCATAAGTGGCTACATTTTTGACATTATTATAGGGTTTCTCAGTGTTCCATTTTATTAAAAAATATTTATTTGGTTTCTAAGATTACTGCTTTTCTGACCACAGAAAATTCAATTACTGCAAACTGCAGCTATCAAATTGGTTGAAAATAAATAGCCTTTTATCCAAACCTGGCAAAGACAGGGTTGCTTTTAATATGTAGCCATTTAAAAAAAATAAAATAAAAATAAGAAAACATTTCCATTGCTCGCTGATGGACTTGCAGAGTCTGGAGCCAAGCAGTCTTTTGCATCATCGGGTTTTATTTAAAAATCGGATGGGAGCGGAGTGGGGGCAGCTTAAGGAAAGAAGTCATGAGAGTAATTCACCATTCTCTTTCCTCCTTTGTCTTACACGACAGGAGACATGCGGGCCCCTTTGCCAGGGGAGATCACTTTCTCCTGCTTTCTCTCCGTCTCGGTTTGAAATGTTTAGTAATACACAGGAAATGTGGTAAGTGAGAGCTCCCAATATCAAGGCTAATTATGTGCTAAGCTATGGATGGCAGCGCAATTGCCAGGGAGCCACAAAGGAGACTGAGTGGGGATGCCTAGCTCTGGCTCTCATTTGCTTCTCATTTGCATTGTAATCTTCAACACTTTTTTTTTTTTCATGACCAAAAAAGAACACTTGTCCATATTTCCTTTGTGAAATCCAATAGACCCACAAGAAGAGGCCAGTGGAAAACCGGGAGAACCACACTAATATAAAAACACAGAGATGACCCCCCTGCAAATTGTATCCGACAGCGTTTCCATCTCCACACAGCTGCCCTCTCCTCTGGGTTCTCTCAAACTACAGTGAGACCGATGGCACACAGTCGGAGCTAATTTCAATGTTACACTAAAGTAAAACATCAGTGAGAATTCCAGGCTATGGGGAAATTGATGATGCTTTCAGCAATGCTCCAGGACACACCTCCTCCCCTTTCGGACAATTTGCTGAGAATCACTGAGGGTGTGTGTTAGAAGAAGAAGCCCTTTGACAGATGAGAGGGAGTAGACTTAGGTTTGTTTGCTGTCCAACTATTCATCAGTTGGGTGAACTTCACCAAGTCAACAGCTCAAATGCCCAGCGGCGGATGAGTGGACACAGAAGCTCTGGTACATTTACACCGTGGAATACCACGCAGCTGTGAAAAAGAAGAAAAACGTACCCCTCTTGACAGGCAGCGTGGGTGGACCTGGAGATTATTTTGCTAAGTGACAGAAGCCAGTCACAGAAAGACAAGTATCAAATGATCTCATTTATATGTGGGATCTAAGGAACAAAATAAATGAAGGAACAAAACAAGATCAGAGCCATAGATGCATGGGACAGACTGACCCATCTCAGAGGGGAGGAGAGTATGGAGGATGGGAAGAAATCAACCAAAGAATATGTATGCCTCTATGCTGAGCCCATGGACACAGACATAGTGTGGTGAAGGCCTGGGGGAGAGATCAGGGTGGATGGAGGCAAAGGGAGAAGATGGGGGTTATCTGTGATAGAGTCAATAACAAAAAAATATATATATAACACATACAAATACCTCAAGAGACACAGCTCCTGTATCTGCCACATGAAGAGGCTGGGAGAAAGAGTAGAAGACCCTTCTATGTCTGTCATTCTTCGCCTGCTTGGACAGGCTTTGGTTCTGTTCGCCCAGGACAGTACCAGGTGGGGCCTAAAGACACATGTTTGAAATTTGGGATTTTGCCTTTGAGGGAAAGCTGTTAGCAGTGGTGGTGACAATGGGGAATCTTCTGCCATTTATTTCCACAACAAGTGCTCCTTTGCAATGCAAGCGTAAAGGATGGTGCATGATGACAGTCACAGCTTCGGGAACGGGGACTGCCTTTGAACACAAAGCGTTCCAATGGATCTGCATGGACATCAGCTAAAAGACTCCACAGCCCCTCCTCCTGCCTCCTCCCCCAGCCCCTCGCTCTGTGTCTGTCTGTCTCTCTCTCTCTTTCACACACACACACAGACACACACACACACACACACACACACACACACACACACACACACTCCACCCTGAAATGACTCTTCTGCTTGGTGGGCGGGATGTGGTTGGCAGGGAAGGTTTAACCACAGTAAGCGCATGGTGTCCGTGACAAAGCACACGGCACCTCTAGAAGACAGGATGACCACTGTGGTGTGGTCAGAACTGGGCCGCACAGGGAAAGGCTGACTTCATGAGGAGTTCCCTGAAAAAGGAACAAGAAAACACGCCTCCCCGCCCCCCCCCCCGGTACCCCCCCCTGTTTTCGCGTCGCCCTTGGTTAGGAGAGAACCACAGGCTCCCAGGTTTTACTGTCTGGTTTTGTGGTCTTATTGAGGGTGAATGTGACGACAGACAATAATGGGCCTGGGGCCTCCCATTCTGAGAATTCTTTTACAGTTTCCCTTCATCCTCCTTACTCTATTAGGGCCATGGGTGCTGGACCAAAGACCTCATGCTCGAAACTCAGCCCACCTGTTTGAACCTCTCCAAGTTCGCTGCGGACCACAGCTGGGAAGGCTTCTGACAAGTTAGGAAGATGAGCAGGGGACATAGCAGTTCTGGGAATTCGGGGTGCGTGCAGAGAAGGATGCTTTTATGGATTTAAAAAAAAATTAAATTGTGAGTTTAAAACATATCTCTACTGGGGCAGAGGGATTCCACTGTCCTAGGGTTGTCATTCTAGCCCGGTGGCTTGAGATGAGGGGCTGATGTCTTCCTGTCAAAGGGCAAAGGGCATCAAAGGATGGAATTTAAAGCATCTTGAAAGGGCATGGGGTCAGCAGATCTTTGCTAACAGCTTCTGTTAGCAAAACTGCCCACGTGGACCCTGTGGTTCTGGCAGGGCCCCTGTGGCTGCTGATGGACAGCTCTGTGATGATGGAAGTTGACAGGAGACTCTCCCATCAGGGTGGGACCCTGGAAGGATGAAGAGGGGGGAAGGGCGATGATGCCCTGTATCCCAAGTCCTTTGAGCTCTAACCAGATGAGTAGCTGCAACTACTAGTTGCTGACCTTGGTTCCAGTGCTATCACCACCAAGTTTTAAAATGTCTAAGTGGCACATTTTATAAATGTAAACATACATAGCAAAACTCTAACGCAATCAGCAGAGTAGAAGAAGGCAGGGAAGGCTAAGTGTTGGTTTAAAAAGTGCCGTGAATGGAAGAAGACACTTAAATCTAGGTCTTTATTCACCAGAAAGCAAAATTATTGAAATAATTGCCAGCAATGACAGACTGGCGGGCAGAATGAGCTGATGAGTGGATGAGATATGCCATTCCATCTCATCCTGGCCCCAGACAGAGGTAAGAGACATAGACTTTTAGGGCAGAAAAACCCTATAGGAGACTATACTACATGTCGTTATACATTTGTCCAAACCTATGGAATGCACACCACCAAGAGTGAGCCCTAGGTAAACTAAGGACTTGGGGTGGTTCTGATGTGTCAGTGGAGGTTTATCAATTGTAACACAGGTGCCTTGATTTTACTGGGAACCTAAAACTGCTCTAAAGAAAACAAAATTAAAAACAACAACAACCACAGTCAGAGAAGGCTACCTGCACCTTTTAGACAAAGCCCAGATATTTAGAAGAAGAACATAAAACCATCTTGTGATATTTGCTCACAAATCATGGCTATACACTGGCAAATCTTAGTAGAAAGCAGGCCACAGAGGGGAACACGTGTAGGTGGTGGCCACATTAATTAAAATGGCCAGAAAAAAAGAAAGGACTACGCCAAAACCAGTTTGGCTCAGTGGATAGAGCGTGGGCTTGCGGACTAAAAGGTCCCGGGTTCAGTTCTGGTCAAGGGCATGTACCTTAGTTGTGGACACATTCCCAGTAGGGGGTGTGCAGGAGGCAGCCTATCAATGATTCTCTCTCATTGATGTTTCTAACTCTCTATCCCTCTCTCTTCCTCCCTGTAAAAAAAAGTCAATAAAATATTTAGAAAGAAAGAAAGAAAGAAAGAAAGAAAGAAAGAAAGAAAGAAAGAAAGAAGGAAAGAAAGGACTAAGTTCTTCATTATGCTGTGCCTAAGTGAACTAGCTTTTGCAATAATAATGGAAAGGAAATCTCTTACCATTTTAAGAATGATTATATTGGTTTCATGCAATGAGTTACACTAAAGAAAGAATAAAATTTTAGCTCATTTTGATAAATGCATTGGCTATCCACCATGTGCCAAGCATAAATGAAGTCTGCAGGGCACTGGATTTCAACATAAATGAGCCTTGACCTCAAAGAAGCTCTTCTCTTATGCGAATGCAAATTGCATTATTCTACTTACCCTCTGTCTCCCTGCACAAATGGAGTAGTTATGGGATAGGAAATCCAAGGGATCACCCAGGGGACATATTTAACTCATTTTTTATTTTTTATTTTTTGGAAATCAAAGATTTAGGGTTCCGAGGGGATAGGGGGGGGAGAGTAAAACCCTATTTTCATTTCTATTATCACCATTAAAAATGTGTTGGCCTGTTTGCTGAAAACGCTTTTATTTTTTTATTTTTTTTAAATATATTTTATTGATTTTGTACAGAGAGGAAGGGAGAAAGATAGAGAGCTAGAAACATCGATGAGAGAGAGTCGTTGACCAGTTGCCTCTTGCACACCCCCTACTGGGGATATGCTCGCAACCAAGGTACATGCCCTTGACCGGAATCGAACCCGGGACCTTTCAGTCCCCAAACCGACGCTCTATCCATTAAGCCAAACCGGTCTCGGCTGAAAACGCTTTTAAACACAGCACAGCCGAGACTCGGAAACATCATAGGGGCACGGTCAGCTGTTGAATCTGTGCGGCAAGAAGCAAGGAGCTTCAAAGACAGACAAATCTATTGTTTGAACGTACATGGCAGGGGAAAAGGTTGAGAACGCCCCCTCTAATCTACTGTCGATATGATTTCCAAGTTCATCTGGCGGCTGGTTAACGAAATCCAACCGCTGCACATTTGAGACGTAATTATGTGGACGTTGGAAGAAAGTGTGTAATTTATACCAGGGCCTAGCCCGTGTCAGCTTCCAAGAGACCTGACCCTTTCCCCAGCCTCTCCCGGACCAAGCCAACGCGACTCCTTCGCCGGTCACAGTGGAAGCTCCGGGTTCCACTGGAAACATGGTTTATGGGTAATGTATCTATAATGGACTCTCCACTCAAAACCAATAGAGCAGTAGCCTAGCCATCAGCAATCAGTCCATAAAATCTGCAGTTACCTTCTTTTTTTTCCGCACAGGGGGCAGGAAGCTAATGGATTTGAAATTGCAGAAGCGGACCACAGACCTTTTTAATAAATGAAAATAAAATGGAGTCTCAGGTTCATGTTGATCTATAGAGCCGTGGGTCCCCAGGTCCTCCCACCGTCCCCTCAGGGTTGATTTCTAGCCTAAACCACCCAACATTTAGAGCTGATAAGTGTCTACTGAAGGGTAATAAAATACAGTGTGTGTTAGTTGTAGAGAATGTAACTTATCACTTCCATCAAAAGCTCCCTGAAAATGTGTTTATCTAAAAGGCTTGTATGTTTGTGTATATTTCAAATATCTCTGCCGTTGGATTGAGCTCCTTGGGCATTTAAAAGCGAGCCCCTGAAAAGTCTCCTTTGGAAACTGTTTAGCTGTGGGTTAATGGTTACATTTCCTTGGATTGGAGATATCCTCCAGGTTACAGAACTCGTACAAACATATACAAATGAGACATTGACTATTGCCCAATTTTATTTTCTCACTAAATCAAGATAAAGATTTAAAGCCCAATTCATAAAGAAGGGGGGGGAAAAAACCTTTACGTGGGTGTGAGGTGATTTTTAACTCCGGCGCGACTGATGCTGGGGACTTTCCAAGCTTGCAGCTGCCTGGTGGTGGTGGTGGTGGGTGGGTGGGGGGGGTTGAAAGCTCAAGATGTTGAGAAAAAGCTTAGAAAGCTTGGTCAGAACTGTGGACTCAGACTGCACGTCACTTTTCAAAGCTAGCCGTGTTGCACAGCTGGGTGTGGATGTGGTATCTGAAGATGATTCTAACTCACTCAAGAAACATACGCAAATCAGATTTTTTTTTTCAGCCGAAGCCTATAGGAGTTATAAATATCCCCATCACACACTGAGGTTTTCCATGAGGAAGGAGCTCGCTAAGCATCAATGATGGAAAAGTTGTTCAGGGAGTTGGGAAGCCATACGTTTTCTAGGTATGTGTTTCCTGCCTGGAGAGATGGGGGTCCGTGTAGCCTTAAACTGGGTATAAAATAGTGCATGCAACATGGTGCAAAACGCGAGGGTGTTCACGGATCAGAAAACAGTCTGATTCGTCCCCAGATGCCCTGTCTCCAGAGCACTAGGGCAGTTCCGAGCATCTGCTATCTAGCAGTGACAGTTTGTGAATGGGTTTTGATGTAGCACCATCAGGAAAAAGCCCCGATGCAGAATGTCTCCCCCACACACAGACAATCCCGGGGACCGCAGAGCAGCTGTGCGCCTTCTGATCCAACTTGTTAGACAGAGTTTATTCTTGATTTTTTTTCCCTTCTGCTCAGCGTTTGGAAAACTCACTCCCCCTGCTAACAGGATGGCTTCGCCGTCTCGGCTGAGAGGACACCAAGAACGCCGGTCTGGTGGTGTCACACGCACAGGCTTTTGATGTACAAGGCTCTTCATTTCACCCAGGTCGAGCAAAAGGTCACAGTGAATGAGTTCTGGCCACTCTTGCTTGTGCCATTCTATTCCGAAGAGACTCCTGACAGAGTGGTCTCCCTCACAGTACTAAAAAGAGTGTGGTATTTGGAACGGACACTCAATAAACGTTGATCGTTGGCTGGTAATTCAACATCCTCTCAAATTCCATAACCTGAGGAAAAATGGCTGGTTGAGATTTTGAACTTGGACTGAGATATCGCCTCACAACTGTCAGGATGGCTGTCACGGATAGATCAACAAACAAGCGCTGGTGAGGATGTGGAGAAAAGGAAAAAGCCCCAATCCACTCCGCTGGTGAGAATGGTGCAGCCACTGTAGAAAAGCAGTATGGAGTTACCTCAAACAATTATAAATGAATGGCCTTAGGACCCAGTGACTCCCCCTCTGGGAATATGCCCAAAGGTGTGAAGGGGGTGAAAGAATATGTGTGCCCCTAAGGTCACTGCAGTGTTATTTACAATAGCCAAGTGTGGAAAGAGCCCAAGAACCCATCAGTGGATGAATGGGTAAAAAACTGTGGTACATCTATGCAATGGAATACTACTCTGCTATAAAAAAAGAAAATATTACCTTTTAGATGGACATGGAGAGCATTATGGTGTGTGAATTAAGCCAGTCAGAAAAAAAACAAGCACCACATGATTTCACTTGTATGTATAACTGAATGAACAAAATAAACTAACAAAGGAAAGAGAAACAGACTCATAGAAACAGAGAACAGACTGACAGCTGGCAAGAGGGAAAGTGGTTGCAGGCAGGGCTGGGTGCAAAAGGTGAAGGGATCAAGAATATCAGAGACACAGACAACTGTTAGGTGATTACCAGAGGGGAAGGGGGATGGGCAGGGGGATGTAGATGAGGATATAGGGGGGATAAATAGTGATGCAAAGAGACTTGACTTGGGGTGGTGGACGCACAATACAATAATGTATTATGGAATTATACACCTGAAACATATATAATTTTATTACCTCATGTCACTCCAATATATTTAATAAAAAATTAAAAATGGATCATAATCTATATTAATCTAAGCAGCCAGACAACTGTTCATTTATTTTTCCACATAGACACATGCTAAAATTAAAATATTGGTATCAAATCATTTTAGTATGTCTTAAAAATAGAGATACTAAAACACTAAAACGTAACTGGTAATATTAAAAATAATAAGCTCTAGTAGCATTCATTTATTCTATGATCCTGCCAAGTTCACAGCTGTAAGTGATGGAACCAAGACCGAAGTTCATGTCTTCAGGCTTTGGCACATGCGCTAAACCATATTATATTTGAAAACAAAATCCCAAATTGGGCCAGTCTAATATGGGAGCTAAGTCAACAAGAGTAGAGAGCTACAGTTCCAGGTGAACTAGAGGTTAAAGCAAACCAGTAGTAAGTCTGAGACATTAGCCCACTTCCCATTCAGTGCCTCCTTCTTTGGAAGGAAAAGACTGTATGCCCACAAAGGGTTTTCAGCTTCCACAACAGGTGCTAACAATGTAGAGATGTCCCATCTCCATGCCCTGTCCTCCCATCCCAGGTCCCTGCTATGAGTGTGCCAGATGAAGTACGAGGGTAAAGTAAGTACAAGGGAAGCAGTGAACACTGCATTTTTATTTGAAAGTCTGGTGTGTGGGGACTATAAAAATGGTAATGATAGCTCATTTCTTTGACGACCCTGCAGCAGCATGGAATATAACCTAAAGACTTGTATCTGCCCCTCATTAAACCAGTCTTACAGGAGACATACACCCCCTGTAGTCCTTTCCTACTGTGGTCCGCGTGTGTGTGTACGCACCCCAAGATTCCATATGAAGTTTTGGTTTCAATATACATATGAATTTCAATATATATTATACTGCAGACCCTGGGAAGGAAGAGACCTACTAAGAAAGGCTCCTAGTGTCTAATGTGTTTCAATTTAAGAGGGGAAGAAAAAGAAGCCATTTCTACACAGGGGCCTCTCACACCAACTGCACTTCATGGAGAGGCCTGCACTGTGCTCCTGCTACCTGAGCCAGCCCTTGGAAAGCAGTTTCTGGAATCCTATTTCAACTAATAGCACTGAGAATTTCCCCAACCAATGGGAGTGATGCAGCTATATCCCCATCAGCTTCTTCACTGACCAATCAGGACAGTGCCTTTTGGACCAATCAAAGTCTCTACTCTGACCAATCAGGACAGTGCCTTGTGGACCAATCAAACTGTGAAGATATGGGTTTTTATTTGCATGAGGATGGACTAATTAGGGTCTAGGGGCAGGACTTCTGCCTGTATAAGTCAGCTTCCCTGTGGCTCTGAGAGCACATTTTCCCTTTCCACCAAAGACTGCCTTTTCTGCTAATGCTGAAACATCAAAGATGTCTCAGTGGAGCCAGCCCACACAAGCCAGAGAAGACTAGCAAGGAGCAGAGCAGAACTCTAGCTGGAGAGGGGCCTGGCCCCAGGGAGCCCTATCGCAATTGAGCTGTTTGGCACTGACTGAAGTTCCCTTCTTCACCACACCCCAAATTGGGGATTCCTGTTGGCATTGACTGGTGCCAACAACCATGAGTTGACAATATGAGTTTCAATAGCTGACAAATTACTACTATATGTGAATTGAAGCATCAAATGGAAACTTGGAAGTAGCTAAAGCAGTAGAATCACTCTGTATAAATAGGGAAGTTACAATTCTTTCCTTTTTAAGCAGAGGATCTGAAGTCAGTCATGAGGTACACAAATCAATGGAACATCATTCCCAATCATAGGGTCTATTTATTAATAAACTGAAACACATCAGCCAAAAAGCATTTTCTGGAAATTCAACATAACTTCATCCAAATCCCACAAGTCACAGGACTCTTGCTTTCTCAATTCCCTGTCTTTCTGAATTTCAAGAACTAGGACTGAAGAGATGACCTTTGAACCAATCAAAATGCCCAGAGAATGAACACTAGCCAGCATCAAGGTAAAATTAGCCAGTATGGAGGTAAAAGTGTTATCACAACAGAATGATGCTAATAATTCCTATAATTTCAGAATTCTAAGTAAAGTATATGCATTCCTCTTTTGATGTCTTCCCCTTTCTCTTGCTCCTGACACATTTCTCTGCTGCTTCATGCCATCCGCCACTTTCTGTCAGTGTCATCCTGAACTTTGGTGTCCTAAAAAACACCCCCCCAAAACCTCTGTGCCAAGGACATTTCAAAGAACAGGGTCCCCTTTGGATTCTGAGGACACTATTACAACTTATTTTTATAAAGTCAGGCCAAACCAAATGGAACTCGTTTCAATACCTGACAAATTCCCGAAATAGCCTGTATTACAAATTGTGTCTCCTGCAATATATTGAGCTTCTTCCGAAAAAAAGAGAAAATAAGGATAGAATCCATGTTATCCAGTTAGGATATATGGTCTCCAAATGCTTTTAATTTTAGAATCAGGCTGTTAAACAAATTAAAAGCCCGAAAAACTGCTGATTTCAGGCACACACATCCAGGAGGGTGGTGTGGACAGGAAACTTTAGGATTTTTTGTGTCTTGGATGAAGCAGCTTGCCTGAGGGAAGGTGGGTGGAAAAACAACCGCATTTCTCTAATTTAGGGATTCCCTCCTCCAGGCAGGGTATGGAAGGCTTGGAGTGGGACTTCCTCTGACAGGCAGAGGGAGAAGCAGTTGAAGTTAGTACGAAAGAACTGGCTGAGTTCTGTCCCCCGTACAACCAAGAGCTCTGCTAGTAGTAACAAAAGCAGCCAACACTGGTGATGTCTCTGCCACATGTGCTGTCCAGGGATCCCAGCCGGGTTCATTTTCTTAATGCCTGATGCCTTACACACACACACACACACACACACACACACACACACACACACACACCACCAGAGAGGATTGTTTTTCATATGCATTCTAGTTAAGTTTTTCAAAATGCTAGCAATCAATGCTAGAAAGTTCCTGGAAACCAATGGTGAATGGAATTCCCAACTCTGGCTGCACCGTTGATTTATAGGGCTGGCCAAATGGATGGCTTTCCCCAAGAAAATGGTACTGTCTGTGCTAATCACTTCCTGAATACGTTTGACTTTCAGGCCAACCTCTCCGCTTTTCCATCTCTCAAGGCTTTCACGATTTGCATATTTTATCTCTTCTGCACAGGCATGCCAAACAGGTACTCGCAAGACATCTTGAGTGAAGATGTGAAATGTGTGCATCTATACGGGCAGGGGAAGTAATAAATGTAGTTTATCAGAGATAAACTGATGTGATCACTTTATAATCTTTCTATCTTAGGCTCATTCAAAATAGTTGAATGTCTTTGTGACAGGCAAAACGCTATTCAGAGACCTGGCCAAGTCCATCCAGGCTTGCCCAGTGACCTCCAGTCTGTACTACACCTCACAGTAACACGGATGGTGAGCCATACCTCCCTCAGGGACTGGGACCAGAGTTAATAGTTTTGATACAAAGCCATGATACAGACTAAGCATCCCAGATTCGGGAGAGGACCACCAGATGTGACAGTTCCAAAGATTTTTTTTTTCAGCTTCTCAGCCAATCAGATGCCAGCCATTACAGCTTAAATGGGGACCAGACAACGATTCAGGGCATCATACCCACATAACTCTTCTATAAAACACTTTACACAGAGAAGCAATAACCTCTCTAATAAATCTCCTGTGAACACATCTCAGCTGCCATCAGCAACTGCAGGTACTCACTTAAGAATAGAAATAGTTATTCTAAAAGAGTGTGTGTAAGATATACATATACTCCTTTCTAGAATAGCTGTAATACGTGCATGAACTGGATGCCAGCCCCTGACAGGGAATTTTAGTTTCAGGTCACTCAATTTATGCCTCTGAGGGGCACAAATTCCCCAGAAGATTAAACTTTCATTAAGTTCTTTCTTTTATTTCCTGCCTTTGCACCCATCAGATCGAAAGTTCCATAACCGATGTCTTACTGTGGTCATAAAACGGCTGGGCTGGAACTTCAGGGACCTGTCAAACACCTCCCCCGCCCCCTCCCCCCAATAAAAAACCTTTTAGAGAGCGTACTTAAGTCCACAGTCCCAGTGCTCACCCTCCCCAGCCAACAGCAGCGAGCATGTGCCTAGAAGAGATGGAGAAGGTCATGCGCACTCTCGACAATCACACAGCGAGGCCCCCATCCACCGGGGCCCTGCCCCCACCTCCCTATTGTTGTGACTAGACAAGGGATCATGCTGAATAGATTAACCAGTCAAGGGCTTGGGACACCTACTGCTTGGAATGCCTTGCACTCAGAGTGAGAGGGGATAAAAACGTCTCCCCCTCCACCCCAGATCCCCTACTTGGTGGCAATATTTCTGCCACAGAAATACTTGGCTGTCAGCTCCGGCAAAGCAACCCTGGATGGGCATAGTAGCTTGTTGTCAGAATGAAAAATGGCCCTGTGCAAAAGGTCTCGGGGCTGCGATGCTAACAGCCAAGGAGCCCTAAGTCAGGCATTTGACAGAGAACTTTGGTCTTGCTGTTAAATACCACTTAATACTGTCCTGCCTGATAATCCCTGCTGTTTAACAACTGTGCGATCCTGGCCCAGCCGGGCAGAATGCCTTTTAGACAGGAGGGAAATGGCCAGATGTCATGCATTTGTTTGGGAGAAAAGAAAATACATCTCTTTGCATCCAATGAAAATAAAATGTCTTAAAAAAAAAAAAAAAAAAAGACAACTGCAAATCCATTATAGCCTTGATTCATCTTGAGAATTCATAGCCAAGAGAGACATGAAATTCCATCTGAGGTTAGCTTTCGGTGAAGAGCAAAGAAGCTTGATACAGACATTAGAACTCCAGACAGCCCTGTTACTTGAACAGTTGGCTGGTAGTAAAAAGAAAGAGGGGAAAAAAAATCACGTTAGTTATTTGGATGTGGGCCTTCAGTAATAAAACGATTTTTTCAAACAATGAAAAAATTGACTTAGAATTGAGTACTAGCTCAAGCATTCATTCATAAGGCACCTTTTTTTTGTTACAATCAAAGGTACAAAGGACTTAATTAATAATGCAAATTGCTTCTTTGTTGTTTTTCAATAAGTTTTAATTATTTTAGTATGAATTCACTTAACCTAGAGTCATAGTTGATAGGTACTATGATGTTTTAGGAAACTTAAGACAATATCCAAACATGCTAAATTAATAAGATTTCCATGTTTTCTGATGGTTTCTTAGATAATGTGCTTGAAACATGACTATGTATACACCTGTCCAGTAATCTGGAGAAGGAAGCATTGGAATGAACCACTGGGCATATAAAGAAATAAAACTTCATTCAGTTTAAGGGAAACAAACTTTGACCACCAGAATGGACCAAAAGCGGAAGTGGGAGCATGATTAAATAGAAATGTCTGCTTCCTGAGGATGCGCAGATGGGACAAGGCCTCCCCAAAGCCACAGAGTAAGAGAATCTTTTCTGGTTCTGAGGCCACGATCTATCACTTGTACTTCTCAGGATGCTAAAATGCCGAGTAGCTGCTCAGAGATGATAAGGTGCTCTGTTCTGTTTTGGTTTGGTATTTTTTTCAAAGATGGTTAAGTGTTTTAGCACATAAAGATACAGAGTGATTTTTACAGTCTATCTTTTCAGAATCACCTTGATTCCCTAGCTTGGAGATGGATACCACGCTCTTTATGTATTTTTTTTTTTTTTTAAAGAACAGTTAAGGAGAATTTGACACTCTTGGGATGATAAGGGATAAACAATTGGCTGTCATAACTTGATGTGGGGATCGGGGATGGCTGTAGATACGCATTTAAACCTGAATTTAATTCAATGAACATTTCTGATGTAGTCACTATGACATGGATAGGTTTCAAGTCATCCTTACGTCCTCTCCTCACTAAACTTCCCACTTGCAACAAGCAAAGAAATAGAAAAAAGCAAAGCAAACACTTGCGGTTTATTGTGAAATCTCAGTGAATTCCTCAAATAGTTCACTTAAAACTTCTCTTATGACCCTGTCACTTCCTATCATATATAATAGCTATTTGTAACATATGCCACATCTTCCCTACCATTCTGTATGTTCCTTGACATTAGCCCTGGTATCTAATTAATGTTTTAATCCGTAACTACCACTTAGCACAGCCCCCTACTTTCAGCAATATTCAATAGTATGTCTTCTTAAATATATTAATAAATATTCTTAAAAAGAGAAGGGATTTTTTTTGCCTACGTGAAAAAAGTTTTATGTTATTCATGTAATAACATATCTATAACCCCTCTTAAATATTTCATATTCCAGTCATATTTCATAAAACCATTTTCTTTCAAAACTCTGCAACAGGATTTCTTAAGAAGAAAAAAAAAAGGCCTTGGTTAGGTATTGATCACACTGTTTTGAAAGCATGTGATTTTGACATCTTTAAGGGTATTTGTGACTGGGCTTTATGCATTCATGAATGATGTTGTCATTAGAAGTTACATTGCAAGCTTTATCTCCCCATTTGGATCATAGAGATAGAACTGTTTGGTTCAGGATAACTGTAGATATATGTCTATAATCATCAAAGTAGACTTATTTTTCAATTTAAAAAATATTTATATTGATTTTGGAGAGTAAGAGAGAGGGAGGAAAGGAGGGAGGGAGGGAGAGAGAGATCAATGATGATGGAGAATCATTGATTGGCTGCCTGATCGTTTGGGGATTGAATCCCCAATCTGGGAATGAGCCCTGACCAGGAATCGAACTGTGACATCCTGGTTCATAGATTGATGCTCAACCATTGGGCAACACTAGCTGAGCTAGATTTACTTTTCTAAGTGACCTGCAAAGGCCAAATTTACAAGGACATCATTTTTAACTATTATAATTTATTCTCTCAAGTAATCCTGCACACATCAAACAGTAATATTAACTGACATGCTTACAAGCTAATATGTCTTTCCAAATTACTAACTGCATTTCAAAGTAATCACCTAATAAAGTACCCTATTATAGAAGAGGTTGTAATAAAGATTGGAAATTTCAGACGAGTCTTATTTTTCTCATTTTGGACTGAGGGTTTTTGTCAATAAAACTTTACATTCAGGCATATTTATGTGGTTCTCTCTTAGATCCTATATTCCCCTTTGGACATTCGACTTTCAAATGCTCCCAGGGATCCTTTTGTTAAACAAAACAAAACAAAACAAAACAAACAAACAAACAAAAACAGATGAAACTCATGGCCAGTGGCTCTGTTGGTTAGAGCATTATCATGATAATGCAGGTTCAATCCCTCATCAGGAATCAAAGAATACACATGCAAGAATCAACCAATGAGTGTATAAATAAGTGAAACAAATGATGTTTCTCTCTCTAAAATCAATAAAATCTAAACTAAACTAAACAAACAAAAACAAAAACCTACATTCTATCCATTTGTTCAATCATGTCTTAAAGGATTTTTGTGAAGAATAAAAATACTGTGGTCAAGCTGTATGATATAGACTAGACCTACAGCAAACAATAGCTATCAGTTTACAATTAGCAGTTGTTCCATCAACGTCCATATAATAATTAATGTTATCCAGTAAGTACTTCCTGAGTGCGAAATGATTGGCTTACAGAGTTACTGAACAGTTAGCATCCTTTGGTGAGCAAGATAATATCCAATCCCACATTTTCCCTCGGGGAATCTGAGATTTGTGGGTACAACTAAGTTTCATACAAACTCCAAGGCTTCACTCACTCACCCAGATTCCCTGACTCAACACCTGCTTCGATATTCTAAACGAATGCATCTAAAACATATTTTATATGGATGCCATATTTGAAACCACCACAGGATGACTGCTGAGTATGTAAATGAGAATCAATAGCCACTATGACAGGGAACTTCTCTCTTTCCAGCTCAGCCCCTGAAGACCTTATTAACAATGACAACTGGGATCACGCATTCCAATTATATCCAAACACCACTTGTTTTCCTTCCTGGCTGGATTCCCCTGCGCCTGGGCCTCCAGCCTGTGAGCAGAAGGAAGCTCAGGCCTGTGCATCTTCTACCTGCACACCTGACTCACCTGCACTGAGTCAGCACTGCTGCCCCAGGGCTCTGCCTGGACCCTCCCCAGACTCCTTTGCTGCAGGCTTCTGGCTTGTGTTGACGGTGTACACAATTGCTATCTGGGACTTGCTAATTAGATCTCCCAGAGATCCTGTCAAATTAAAACCTCTAAATTCATGTAAACAGCAAAGGCTGCACCAGCCAAAGCTCAGCTCTCCCTGAGAACTGGCAGCTCTCTCAGTCCTCCAACCATTCTCTTATCTGAGCTGAGAGACCTGCCTCCAGCAAAGGACTGCCCTGAGCACTTGGGTTTGAGTAAACAACCCTGGTGCTGGGCTCAGGGTGTCTCCTTGGCATGGCTCCACCTCACCACAGATTAAATCTGGTCCTGGGCAGACAGAAGGGAACAATACCTCTGCAGCCCAGCCCCATCAGCATCTCTGTGTCAATTCTCCTGGTGGCTTAGCCAATGACTGGTCCACAGACACAGTCAGGGGTCATCTGGGATTCCACTCCCCACTCTGCTGTGCTAACTTGCTGGAGTTCCTTAAATCAAGTCTCCTATCTAGTCTCCAGCTTCCTCATTTGCATAATGAGGCTACCTAACCCATTTTGGAAGATGTAAGCAACACTGCTATTGTGGAAGCCCTGACCAGCACAAAGTCTTCATTGGCTGCTGTTTTGGGGACAGCTGCTCCCCAGCTTGCTGAGGAATGAAAGGAAAGGTTGTCAGAGCATTCGCAAATCCCATTCACACCAAGAGGACTCAAGTTGGCTGGGTCACACACTCCCAGAGGTTTCCCTGACTTGAGGCTGGTCCAGGAGGGGAGCGTAAACCCCCACACAAATCCTTTGGCTTCTGGTTTGATGGGGATATACTGGTGTAGCAGACACTTTCTTAGGGAAACACGGTGGAATTCAAAGTTTATGAGTATTATCATTTAACTGGAATGCCATCTCCATTGCTCAATGCTTCTGCTGCTTTTGATAAGTGACCTAATTTCCTCTGAACTCCAGATTTCTCTTTAAAAAATTTTTTTTATTGGTTTTAGAGAGGAAAGGGGAGAGAAAGAGATAGAAACATCAATGAGGAGAGAGAATCACTGATAGGCTGCCTTCTGCTTACCCCCTACTGGAGATTCAACCCTCAAGTGGGCATGCACCCTGATTGGGAATTGAACCATGACCTCCTAGTTCATAGGTCGATGCTCAACCACTGAGCAACGCTGGCCAGGATCCCCGTACCCACCCCCCCTTTATTTTTAATAGGGATATTTCCTTTTGCAGGTTATTATTAAAGTTAAATGAGATAATATGTCTAAAACATTTAAATCCTTGTTCCCAGGAGCTGGTGAGCAATGCTGTTAATTTTTTATACTCTTCCACTTCCCCCTCCCTACACTGTTGTCTTCATTTCATGATGCAGACGACAGTAAAAATAAGTTGCAAAGAGGCAAGGAAGAAATAGTAGAAGCTCTGAGTAGACCCAATGGAAAATGTGTAGGAGAAATGTAAGTGCATAAAGCCAAATTATTTCTGAGCTCAAAAATAGTACAACATAAAATGTTAAGTATGTTCAGAGGGCATCTATTAAAATTTGAGGTTCGTATCACAGGGACAAAGACTATATTTTTCCAACAAAGCATTCACTGTTGCTGCTGTAAGAGGTGGAATGATAGTCAGGGGCCAGAAGACAGTCCTCTTGTTCTTCTTCATAAGCATCCTTTTATGCTGCGAGGTTCCGACTTTTCTGTCATTTGCTCAGAAGATTTCACGCTTCCACAGAAGTCATTCATGACTTCAAAGAGACTGCATTTCAGAGACACGGGGAGGATCTCTTTGGGTGACAAAAAAATGCCTCAACTCTGATAGAAAGCATGTGGGACTCCTTAATAGGAAGGAAAGTGTTATGCAGTGAAAGAATTCCGGGCTGAATCTATTTTCTAGGACAGTAAAAGCACCAAATACTTAGATCCAAAGTCCCAACAGGGTTCTGTTCTAGTTGAGGGAGACACTAACCCGAAGACCACACGGTGAGATGCTACCTGATGCCATGACGCCGCTGGGCACCTGCCCGGGCACGTCAGCCTTGACTGCCTGAACTTGATACATCAATCACCATTTCCAGAGGGAGGGCCTGGGTCTGCAGGAGGAAGTGCCTCCCACATTTCACAAATAGTAAAACCTCCAGATTGGAAAACACAAAACCATTCACATAATTTTCAAATAATAAAATTCAGGACCTTGGTTTTTTCGTGTTAAGTGAGATGCAGTTTCTTATGTTAACAGAGCTTAACCCTGTGTCCTTGCCCTGTGTTGATGATCCTCCCTCACCACAGCCCTGCATCATGGGAGATATATTCCTCCTGTATACAAGAGAACTAAACCCGAGTGAGCTGACATCACTAAGTGGACAGCTTCCATTTAAGCTTAGGTTCGATTGCCTTTCTATACTCCCATCCTTGCCTTTAAACTCCCTTCCTTTTCTTTCTTGAAAGGACCTTCTTGGCCTGTGAGATCTAGCATTTCTGGAACTCTCGGCCCAGTGGGGTTGGATTGAGGGTTTACGGTCGGTGCCGGGGCCACGGTCAGGAGCAGTGGTCCACTGTCTCAGGGAGGGTCTAACAGCCCATGAAGGACGTGAAGTAGCACAGGTGTAGGTAGAGGTCTCATTTGCTTTCCTGCAGACAGAGGCAGGGATTCCTGAGAGTGTGAAGAAGGGACATAGATATGATCCTTCAAGAATTTGCGAAGCTGTGCCAAGCCCATAAGACTAGTAATTATCAACTACTGGTGATTCTGCCCCTTCAGGAAATATTTGACTTCAAGAGACTTATTTTTTTAATATCACATGAAGGCAGATGCTGTTCTACATCCTGTAAGGAACAGGTCAGCCCTAGAAAGCCCCCCACATCCAGCCCCCACCCCTTCACCCCTCTCACCCAAAACAAAGACTGATCCAGTTAACCTTTCAGTAGTGCAGAGAAACAATGCATGGCTATAATTCATTGAGAGAGAAGACATGAGCCAAAGAAAGAACTCAAATATTTGTGAATGAATGAATAAGCAGAAGAGAAACATATACCCACCTCCCACTCTCTGACCCTATCATGAGAGTTTGTGCAGATAATGATAATAAATTGTTAAATTAAAAAGAATATAAATGATGTATCTCATTTAAAGTTTTCAATACCTATTATTCCCTTCTCCTGTTTTAAAGTAATGTCTTTAAACCTATGTCATTTTTAGGGTAAACGTTGGCTTCTGCTTTGATTTTAAGGGGAAAGCAGCTCTCATGCAGGGTCTGTTGCAATTAATATGGCTTTTCCTATTGGATCCTGGTCTTTCTTTCTTCTTTAATTAAGTGTAGGCCATGTCCTCAGCAGACATTCATCAACCAGAAAGCACGAAGAGGGAGGGAAAACACAGAGTGCAAGACCAACCAATGCCGGTGTAATCAGTATTATTCCAGCCCAGCTCCTGAGCTGGGTTTCATTATAGTAAACCCACGGTTTCCCTGAGGCATTTTCCCACGAGAACATTTTAATTAATTTACGCATTGCAAATGAAGCGACAGGTGTTTGAGTGGGTTGGTGGTGCTGGTGTGTGTGTGCCTGTGCGTGCACAGGGCTCATGCGTGTGAGTGTATGTGCATTTTAATTGCTTGTGTACCCACATCCCTGGCTCAACCTGCCCAGGCCAACTGAGCAGCCCAGCCAGCGACCCGTTCCCAGGCAAGTCTGTGCGAGTGACTTGTCACGTGATGGAATGATTCATTCAGGCCTGCACAGCTCTGCAGGGAAAGAGCATTGTCATAACCAGGCTCTGGTTTCTTGGCACCTGGACCCTGGCTCTGGGGTAGAGGTTGGCAGCAGTCTCGTTAGAGACTGGGGTGTTCATCTTTTTTTTTTTTCTTTTTTTTTTTCTCCAATATGTTTATATTGGTTTGAGAGAGGAAGGAAGAGGGAAAGTGAGAGAAGCAGTAATGATAAGAGAGAATCATTGATCGGCTGCCTCCTGCACTCCCCCCACTGAGAATCCAGCCTGCAACCCTGGCCTGTGCCCTGACTGGGAATCGAACCTTGACCTCCTGGTTCCTAGGCTGATGCTCAACCACTGAGCTATACTAGCCGGGCATGATTTCTGACTAGCATCAAATGTTCATATTTTTAAAAGAGTTTCCTCTTTATGCCAAAGGTCAGATCTCTCAAGCCAGTGTTGGCAGCTTGCTAACAATTTTCAGATCAAGGCTCTAACCTGGGGAGAGCACCCGGACAGTGGCCCCTCCTCAGTCAGCATAAACCTTTGTAATTAGGTTTTGGGGTCTCAAAAAAATGCCATTCAACCAGGAAGGCAAAGATTTGGATAGAACCACTTCTTTTTTTCTTTTCTTTTTTTAATTAATTCTTTTACAGAGAGGAAGAGAGAGGGATAGAGAGTTAGAAACATCGATGAGAGAGAAACATCGATCAGCTGCCTCCTGCACACCCCCCAATGGGGATGTGCCTGCAACCAAGGTACATGCCCTCGACGGGAAACGAACCTGGGACCCTTCAGTCTGCGGACTGATGCTCTATTCACTGAGCTAAACCAGTTTCGGCTAGAACCACTTCTTAGGAAGGAACTGGCATGGTAGACAGAGCCAAGAATTTGAGGTTATAGGGAGCTGATCTTTAATCCCTGCTCTGTACTCAAATATGGAGCATCTCACCTATGTACCGGTGGAGTCTCACCTTGCTCATTAATAAAAGGGAAAGGAAAACAGCGACCTTTAGGACCATTGTCGGGATCTGTGAAAGGTGGGACTGTCTAACACACAGTAGGCCCCCAGTCCACGTCCACTGTTTCTCAATGGCGTCACTATTATTTTCCCATGAGGCCCACAAATATCATGGGGTTGGTCTCATTCTCAGCTCCATGGTTTGCATGAAAAATGATAATAATCCGTTTCCATCTTCAACATTGAATATACAGAAATAAATCATGAAAGCAAAGCACCCCATTGCCTCTCCCATGCCAACTGAGGGCTATGACATACTGCGGTTAGTTATGTGTCTGTTTGTAACTCTGCCTTATTTAAATGAAAATGCAAATCCTTCCAGGATGAGAGCTCCGTGTTTTCCACTCTGTGTCTTCCCTCACCCTGTCATTGCATTGAGGACTATGAACATCTCAGGGAAGCTCTCTGCGGCTTTGGGGTCATCCTTAAAAGCTGATGGAGGAATGTCACTCAGTGTCATTGGGCATCTTTTAGTCACGTTACCAGGAGGGCCCATAACTCTTCAAGTGTCCTGTATCTACAGTTTAACCTCAAACAGGGACTATAATTTGCAATATGTATATTTATATAATTAATGAAAGTCATGGATGACAATTTTAGTATTTAGCTTGTAGGGATGGGTCTAATATGGTCCTATAATTTACTCAGGGTGTTTCCCTTTTCAAAAGCTTTTTGCTAATTAAAATAAACATTGGATTCCTGAGGTTTACTGAAACTTAATTGCATTTTTTTTCTTCAAAAAAAAAAAAAAAAAGGCAAGTATGTGTGAGAGAGAGAAAATGAGCAAGAGAGAGATAAAAGTTAATTAATAGAAGTTGGCCTTTCTCCAAAATATACTGGGTGAGTTGGAGGCATTTGAGATTGGGTAACTCGGGGCGGTTGGCATGTGAAACACATTTGTCATGATGGGTCTTGCCACGAGACGCCACTCACAGGGAAGGCACAGGGCATTTTCAGCGGCATCGCCATGACTTTCTGAAATGGGCCACTTCCTAGGGGACCCGGTTCAGTGACTGCATCTTGATTGAGTAACGTTCGGTACGAACCAGGATGCTCTCCACCCTCTGTGAGTGGCTGGGAAAGCAGAGTGGTGAGTGAAGTGATTTAGAGCTCCTGTGAGAGCTAGTGTTTCCATCGCGTTTTCTGAAATGGAGTTGGGAAAGTTTGATTGGGTTTGAAGTACCCTACCTAGTACTATTTATAATCTATTAGTCTCCTTTTACTACGGGGCCTGGAACTCATTGCACATAAAAAAAAAATCCCTAACTAGTTTCTGAGTTAAAATCATTATTTTTATGGGGAGAACTGGGTCTCCCAAAGGGTGTTCCATAAAACACTAGTACCAGGAGATGCTCCTCAGAAAGGAGTGTGTTGTTTAAATAAATTACAGGGAGGACGGTCCATGGATTCTCTCTCTTCTTTGTCTACTGCTGGATTGTAAGGTCCACGGTAGCAGGTCCACGTTCAATTCAGGTCAAGGGAATGTACCTTGGTTGCGGGCACATCCCCAATATGGGGTGTGCAGGAGGCTGATTGATGTTTCTCTCACATCGATGTTTCTAGCTCTCTATCCCTCTTCCTTCCTCTCTGTAAAAAATCGATAAAATATATTAAAAATAATAATTATTCTCTTTATATGAAACTATTAACATTATATAGAACTAATCTTCCAAAGAACGTACTTTAGGGAACTCTGGTCTAAAGAGTTCAAATTGTTATAGGCGCTGATCCATTCAACAAACATTTTAGTACCTATTATGTTCTCTGTCCCAGGGTTAGATCAACTAACACAACAGGGGCGATCCCATTGTTGGGATAATAACCTCCTAAGTTAGTGGTCGGCAAACTGTTTAACCAACAGAGGCAAATATCAATAGTACAACGATTGAAATTTCTTTTGAGAGCCGAATTTTTTAAACTTTAACTTCTTTGAACGCCATTCCTTCTAAATAGACTCGCCCAGGACGTTGTATTTTGTGGAAGAGCCACATACATGCAAGGGGCCAAAGAGCCGAATGTGGCTCCAGAGCTGCAGTTTGCCGACCACAGTCCTAAGTGAATATGATACGTGCATGATTTTAAAGCAAGGTAACATGTAATGTCACATAAGAAGTACAACTTAGGGGACTACTGAGAAATAGGAAAAGCTTCCGCACAGCCTCCCCATGAGATAAGAGTTAGGAAGCATTGTTTGTTTGTTTGTGTGATTCAGGTGAGACAACTGCTTTACACACAGCTTGGAATCTGTAGGATTTATAAAGAAGGAAGTCTAGTACTCCCAGAGAGTAAAGGGAAAGTGGAAGGCTGTTTTGACTTCAAAAAAAAAAAAAAAAAATCACTGCCTCCAGCCGTCCCTCATATTTTTCTTCCAGAAATTTAACAATTGGATTTATTCGGTCATCAAGCCTGTTCCCCACACAGTAATTATTCCTGCCATCAGCTGCTATAACTTATTTTCTTCCATTATAGGGGCCACAAAATATAAAATCCTACAGGAGCCAAGCAAGTAGTAGGCATGATGGAAATGCTTGGTGTAAGACAATAGGGAGTGGTGGGGACAGTGTTTAACTGAATCATACATGTATACATTTTCTTGGGACACCCTGTATATATGTAATATCCTATATAATAAAAGTGGAGTATTCAAATTGTCCCCTCCAACGGGAGTTTGTCCAGGAGTTTGACCAGAGGGTAGGGCTGGGCAGGGAAAGGGAGAGAGGCCCCGGGCAGTGGTGGCAGGTGGCTGGGGGAATGGATAAAGTACCTGGACTGCAACCAAATTTCATACTGTGGGCCTCTAGTAGTATATAAAATATTATATGACATGTATACTATGTACTTAGTATACATGTCATATATGTATACATTTAGATGTTTGTGTGTGTGTATATATATATATATATATGTATATATATACACACACACACACTGAGTGGCCAGATGATTATGCATTCGGAGATCATAATAATCTGGCCACTCTGTATATGTTCACAACAAATAATAGGTCATGTAGTACAAAAATTTGGAAAAGGAACAGGGATAAAGTTATGAGATGGTGCAATATGCCAACCTTTTATATCCATAGTTTAAAGAATGCTATTCAGAATACATACAAGTAATAGTGTAAAATAATATCCAGAAGTACAAATGTAAATACTGAAAGAATGACAGAGATAATTTAATCAACAATCTGGTACTAATGCAGAGGTTGGAAAAGTAGAAAAAATTTAAAAAGAGGAAACATATTTTAGTGGCTCAGCCAATAGACACTCTCTAGGACTGGGAGTTGAAAGCCATCTGCAAGTTCCGATGGCCAAGGAAGCCCTCGGGTGAGAAAGAGCAAGTGAGACTTTCAAATGATGAGGAGGCGCACACCGGGCACACAGAGAGCTGGAGACACAGATAAGGTCTTGGAAGTCAAATACGAAAGAAGCAGCAGCATTGGGAGAACGTAAATTATGGCTCATACTCGAGACTTTATCAGTTAGTGTAAATTGTAAAAAAATGTAAAGGCTAACAGAAAATTTTGAACAGCACCTCCCAGTCTAAATGTCAACTCCGTTCTGTAAAACTCCATGGAGACTGCAACTCTGTATCACGCAAAAGTAACACCAAAGAGAGGTGACCCCACAGAGGGGTGGGGAAGTGGAGGTTAAATAAAAACGTGGATTGAGGAATAATAAGCAAATGAGTGATCAAAGAAAAGAGAGATTCTAATCTTAATATAAACAGAGTTGAATTCAGTGGGAAAAGCATTAAAGAAGACTGCACAGGGAATATAAAAATTCTCAATCCATAGTGAATAGCTAACAGGTATCAATGAGTGTGTACTAAAAAACAGACAGATTTCTTAAGAATAATTAGAAAGAATAGAGAAAAAAGGTAAACATACAAGAAAATCTGCTATGAAAAGAACAAAAGCCACAAATAAGAGAAATTTTTAAAAACAGAACATTTATCAAGATGGTTTTCAGGGAATTTGGAAATCTTAGATTAAACCCTAAATCCTCTCCCCCATCATATTCCTTGGCTTCACAAGTGTCCCCAGACTTAATCAAGCATCATCTTCTAAGACCTCACTCCTCCCAGGTAATATTTGCATTTTGAAAAGTCAACCTGTAACTTCTTTGCATCTCGACCTCTCATCACCAGCCAGATGGGGCATTGAAATGACTTAAAAGTTATGATAGGCCCGGCCAGTGTGGCCCAGTGGTTGAGCGCCAACCCATAAACTAGAGGAGGGACAGGGCGGGGTGTGTGTGTGTGTGTGTGTCATGGTTTGATTCCCCTGTCAAGGCATATTCCCAGTTTGAAGCTCAATCCTTAGTAGGGAATGTGCAGGAGGCAGCCGATCAATGATTCTCAATCGATAAAAGTGTAAAAAAAGTTATGATGGAGCCACACAATTCACGGAAGAATACACAATTCCCTATACCCTTCTACAGCCCTGACTGGTTTGTAACTTTGTGAAAATGCATTTCAGACCTAAGCATACACCACAGATCAGTAATGACGTGGACTATACAGACCACCTCTGGGGCAAACTCACTTTGGCTGGTTACAAAGCCGCTGTGTAGACTGCCGCCTTCTCCCTAGAAAGAGGAGAATTGAGGGTGAACCCACCTCGCCTTCACCCCCCAGGTCCTCTGCACACATCCCTCAGAGTCAGGGGTGGCTCTGAACTTGTGTTTTATAACTGACCCCCGCGGAAAGAGTTTTTTCCACACTGAAATCAAAATGGGTGGGATTGGTTTTGTTTTATTTTAACTAGCTTTCCTTCGTATGTGAGATTTCTGGCAGGTCGCCTGCGAAGCCGGCCGTAATGAAATGCATTTGGTGTGGAGAGGGGAAATAAAATTTCTCCTCTTCTTTTTTAAACTTTTTTTCCATGCCTGTAAACACTCACCTGGCAGGGACGTTGATCGTGACCGAAGGCTTATAGGCAAAACAGGTTTGGGCCCAAAGGAAATAAAGAGTCCCCTTGTCCTTCCTGTGTAACGGAGTGACTGCACATGCAGGAGCCCGGGAGGAGGGTTTGTCCCCAGCAGCCTTCCCAGGGGGCCTGCCCCAGGTGGGGCAGGTGTGATTTATGGGCTAAATCCCCCAGGACCCAGGCAGGCCGTCATTCTCAGCAGACAGGGCTCTTGTAATCACTTGTTATCTGTGAATCCTTGGCAGGGAAATCCGATAGGCACAGACTCCAGCTTCCTGTTGCTCTCGGCCACGTCTCCTGTGGGTGACAGTTAGGTGTGCGAGAGCTGATGGTACGGAGAGATGTATTTCCAGGCCGCTGGTTAGGCCGAATTGGTGTGGGATGGGGCCAGGGGAACAGGGAGCCGTTCTTCTGCCTTTCTCTCTCTCTCTCTCTCTCTCTCTCTCTCTCTCTCTCTCTCTCTCTCTCTCTCTCTCTCTCTCGCCTAAGACAGCGGAGCACAGGTGTGTCTGTCTCCTCGGGGGGTTGATTATCTCACGATAACCACATTCTCTGGCTTTCCCTTCTTGCTGTTTTTTCTCCCAGGTTCACATACAAAGGAGTGATTCAGGTGATAGGATTGACTGGCAAAAAACTGTCAGCCGGTCTGCACCGTGACTTGCTAAAGGACAATATCCACTTTCCGCAGGTTGGGCCGCCAACAGGCCGATGTCAGCGAATTAAATGTTTCCTGGGCGAGCCCGGCTTCTGCGGGAGCTGCTGTGTTTGCATTCCCAGCGCCCCTTTCACAGGCAATCTGAAACCTACAGCCTTAGGAGATAGAGGGTGTGCGTGGACATCTCTGCTCCAGAGGCAGGGAACCTCTGCCAGTGGTTTCTGATGCATTCTGGGAGGCCAGCTGCTGCAGCCAGACCGACCCAGTGGGTCACATGCAGCAACGATTTACCTCTTACATTAGTCTGAGACAGGAAAAGCCCAAGGCCAGAGGGTTGTAAGCAACAGATGAGTCACTCGTGGGCTCATTCGGTAAGTGACTCTCAGATCAAGTGATTGCCAATCTTTCAATCTGGTTTAATTCCATGTGAGAGGTTGTGACAATTGTTCTGTCTCTCTCTCTCTCTCTTTTTTTTTCTTTTCTTTTTTTTTGTAAATTTACGAGAAGACTTAAAAAGCCTGCTCATTAGTATGACACTTTTGGATATTTTTGAGAACAAAATGATTGAATCAGGGGTTATGGATAAATGAATGCTGATTTAGCCAAATGTTGTTTTCTACCTGAAGTAAGAGGTGATGTGAATGGAGTTCAAATTATAGTCCTATTTCATGAAGGGTGAAGGTATATAAAGCTCCCAGCTTCTATGTCCTTGCATATGGATACGCTCTACCTTAAATTTTAAATAAGCAGCTCTCTTGTAAATAAGTGGTCTATTTTTTTGAACTTAATAATTTCTAATCATTAAGAATTCTCATTATATCTATCTATCTATTAATTGATTTCAGAGAGGAAGGGAGAGGGAGAGAGAGATAGAAACATCAATGATGAGAGAGAATCACTGACTGGCTGCCTCCTACACATCCCCCACTGAGGACCGAGCCCACAACCCAGACATGTGCCCCTACCCTGATCGAACTCAGACCCTTCACTCCGCAGGCTGACACTCTATCCAGCGAGCCAAACCACCTAGGGCAAGAATTCTCATTTTTTTATTTTAAAAATATAAAAGCCTGTGACTTTTTGAAGACACACTGTGTGCTAACACATACTCTATTCTAGGAGCAGGGAACATATCAGGACTTGGAATCCGCTCACTCGAATTTATTTTCCTCGTCTAGTCTGTGGAATATGGGGCTGGGGGTAGGCTCCTGCCTCCACAGAAAACACCAGGACTCTTCTGAGGACGCTCTTAGTTGGTGGAATCAACTAAGTTGATGCAGTTGAAAAGATGGTAAGCTGGTGAGATGGATAACTCAGCCTAAACACAGGTGGACAGAGCCATTTTATATCAGATTTTTTTTTTCATGGTTTCATGCTCAAGGTTTCCTTTCCCTAAGGGGAATCCTTGCATTTTCTATTTTTTTCATCTCCTTGCCCAATGCCGCCTTCAGATCTCTTTATACAGCAAAGTCTCAATAAATAGTTTCTAATGCTACTAACAAAGAATACTAACTTAAAATACGAATTAAAATAACTGATCATACTTCCATCACCCCTAATAAATTCTTCCTTTGGCTCAAAACAGAGATTGGGTTTTACCCTGGTAGAAAAAAAATAATAGTAACAGCAAGAGCAGCAAATAAGATAGTCACCTACTTGGGCAACAGGGATTTGGAAGTAGATTATGATGTTAAGTGTGAAGCCTTTCTCTTAGTTGAAAGAAAGTTCAGCCAGAAAACAAACATCACAAGAAAGTCACCTGACTGGGAAATAATATGAAACATGACAAGAGAAAGTGCCACCTGGGTCCTTACAGGGGAGTAATTGAAGGGTCACGGGAGACATTTCTCCTTGTACTCACAGCCAGAGAGACACCACTGAAAAGGGGGTCCCGTTTGAGTTAAACTGTTCTGTATCTAAATTGGATGCGTAGGTTTCAGTCAGTTTAAGGCGAAAGGAGCACAAAGGTAGACATTCATTTTACAGTGGGACCAGGGCTGTTAACCATGGTGAGCATATTTTGGTAAAGAATATAAACAATGGTATAGTTTATCTTTCTAATTTTCCAGTAAGCCTAGGTTTCTTGATGGTAAAATGACTCCATGCAAATACATATTAAGTTTTCATTTATTTTTCCTGCCCTATTCCCGAGCACCTGAACGAAACATTTCATGAATGGAAAGTTAATCTACCCAGACCTGGATGCCTACAGCATTATGAGAAATTGGACACTTTGGGGGACTTAGTCAACCACATAGGAGCATTGTGCAAAAAGGTTAGGGTGCAGACCTGATCTCCAAGCCCAGAGCTGATCGTAGTCGAAATAATCAAGGTTCTTTACTTTTTTTTTCCCCCCTCAATTGAATGGGTTCAAATCGCTTGCTTACTCAATTTTCACCCAGAGTTTAATACACCGAGGAATGCCCAAGGCACAAAACTTTAAAAGTAAGATGATTATTTGCGATGACAAATGTTCTTATTGACATCAGAAAGGTGGCCATTGTGTAAGTCCCGTGTCCCCGGAAATGCATGTGGCTGTGGCTGGATCGGTGCACAGCTATTTCTATACATTCCCTATTATTATTATTTTTTTGGCATCCCCACCCCCCTCTGCTCCCAGCCATATAAACAAGAGCTTTAGCTTAAGACATGGATTTAAAATGTTTAAATCCTATTGGGTTTTTTTTTGTAAGCAGCTCCATTCAAGATCACTTTTAAAATGATAAGATATGTATAAAGAAGTTGGCAGACATTCATCAGAGGTGAAATAAGCAGGAAAGTGTAAGATGAATTGTCATTAGAGTGGTCACATCCAAACAGTGGCCAGGACCGTAATGTCAGACTAGAAGATGACATTCTCACTGAGGGTTTAATGTCTGCTTCTGGAGAAGGAAAGTTGCTTCATGTGAGTTAGAGCGAAGGGCACAACAAAAGGGCAAAGCCATTCTAACTTGAGATGTGGAGGTAGAGGCATCCCTGGACTATCATCTTGGCTTCTTTTATGCTTTCTATGAAATAGCAGAGAAAAATACCCAAATACCATACCATTCATGCTTAGAAGACATTTTCAGGATATAAAAAGAAACCAAGACAATCATGCTCCATTCTCCCACCACCCTGGTTAAGAAACAGTATATTAGAATTGTTCTCTGCAGAAAATTTTATATTTACATGAAAAGCTTAATAATACATACAAATATGAACTGAGGGTTGTAGCTAATTCAAGGATATCGAAGTATGCTCCTGCTGGTACACTTATTTGAAAGACTTTAAAGATAGTGGAAGTCACTGAAAGTAGATTGTTGCTTTGGCAAAGCCTTGGTATGCCATCAGCATATATTTGCAGTAGCAAATGATATGTAAGAATCAGGCGCCGTGAGAAGTTTTATACTCACACTTACAATAAAGTCAGAAATTACTTCATTGTTCTAACGATCAACTGAAATCTCTCATGATTGTGCTAATCCTTCCTTCTTCTAAGCTGGAACCACCAATATTCAAATGGCACTCAGACTTCCTCGGGTCTTTATTGTAACTTTTTCACTTTGGCATTTTTTTAATAACCTGAAGTCTCTACTTAACCCCTTTCCTACCATCTATTCTCAGTGTTCCCTGGGTGTTATTCCACAGGTAAAGGCTCAGCACACGCAAGTGGGCCTCTTTATTTTATCTCTTCTCCCCGTTGGATTCTGTGTCCCACTAAAGAAGAAATGGGTTTTTCTTGGTATGACCACATGGTTGTGGCTCCCTCTGCATTTGCCCGGGGCGAGAAGGGCGGAGACAGTATGGTATGACTATAAATGAGGAGAAATAGGGAAAATGAAGCAAAGCATCCTGTTTACTTTCAGTTGGAAAGCTGGGTAAGAACAACCTGCTAAGCCACAGCCTTGTTTTTGGACAGATTATGTATTTCGTTAGCAAAACGGTGGTTTTTAAAAGCGCCTTTTTGAAAAAATAATCACTGGATGTGAAAAGAAAAAAAAAAATCGTCATTTTAGGGGCCATTCCTGGAATAGGCAGACCTCTTAATTTATTTTAACTGCTTGGGAAGGGCTATTTCAAAGACGCAGTCTCTAAGTCCCCTGGCACCGAGACGCAGCTGGGCAGGCCTTGTATCTCAGGTTCTCTCCTTGGGGAATGGGGGCCGGGTGCTCCTTCTCCGGCCATTCTCTCAGGGGCTCTGGGCATGAGTAACTGCAGGTTGCCCGCCTCGGTAAACAACTGGGAGTTGTTGCAAATGGAGACAAACTATTCGGTGGGGTCCTGTGGAAATTTACAGTGGAAATCCGGTGGAATTATGCACAGACTCTATACGCAGTGGTCAATCTCAGCTTGAGAAAGGAAAGGGATTCTTGCCTTGTGCTGGGTCCCTATGAAGGGCAGCTGGAATAAGCTAATTCTCAAAAAAGACTGAAGAACAACACAACCAAAAATAAGAACAAAAAAAAGCAAAAACAAAACAAAACCACAGGTAAAGAGAATTGAGGTCTCTGAAGTCTGGTTTAAGGTCAATCTTTTTTTCTTAAATATATTTTTATTGATTTCAGAAAGGAAGTGAGAGAAAATCAATGATGAGAGAGAAACATTGATCGGCTTCTTCCTGCATGCCCCACACTGGGGATTGAGCCCACAACCCAAGCATGTGTCCTTGACTGGAATAGAACTGGGAAGCCTTCAGTCCGCAGGCAGATGCCAAACCAGCTAGGGCTAAGGTCAATCTTAAGAGTCAAAAGGAAGAGGCAATGTCACAGATGGTCTTGACTCCATGGAGTCATATCTGGTAGAGGTAATTTTTAATAAAATGACAATGAAAAGTTATAATACTAATTTTGTAGGGTGTCTGGAGATATTGAGAGGCCAAAAACATGATTGCACTATAACTTTAACATAGGATGGAGGTTAACTGATGGCTAAATAACTGAGCCTCATTTTATTTTACTTTATTTTTTATTACTTTTAAATTATTTTTATTGATTGGGTTCGAGATAGAGAGGGGAAGGAAGGGAGGGAAGAAGAAAGAGAGGGAGAGGGGGAGGGGTTAAGAGAGGGAGAGAGAGAGAAACAACAATTTGCTATTCCTCCTGTTCACGCATTCACTGGCTGATTCTTGTATGGACTCTGACGTGGATCAAACCTGCAATTTTTGAATACTGAGCTCCTCAGCCAGAGCCAAGTGTACCCTATTTTAGATTTCAAAGTATTCAGGGTGGCTGGGTAGAGCTGTTCTAACTTTTCAATGAGAGGGGCACAGATGATATATCACTGTGAAGCACTGGGTGGCAGCATTACTGACTGGTAAGGTGAGAAATCATGAGGCGCATCACAGAAGGAGTCAGAATGGCAAACAGGCAAACCAAAGAAATGACATGGCTAGCACACCTGGGATACTCCCCAAGGATCGCCTAAAAGCATTAGACAGCATAGTTAGAGGCAAGTCGCTTCTTTATTGCCACTCTTCTCCGAAATCAATGTAAACGTATCTTTAAAAAAAAAAAAAAGATGAAACTGAATCTCAGGGATGTTATGTAGTAGACCTTTCAGAGGCCAATAATAATAATAATAATAATAATAATAACAACAATAATAAATCATTACTCTAGATTTTTGATTGAGATGACTGCTGTACAAAATCATGACCTTTTGCCACGTGGCTTGAAACCTGGTTCTAGTGCCAAAGGGACAGAGTCACACCTTCACCCTTGACCCCGCTTGTTCAATTGATGGCTTCAGGAACCTGGAAATTACTCTGATGAGGTGAACAGCTGCTACACATTCAACAGGAGAGGAGAGGGGGAGTTAGAACAGCTGCCTTTCAAAAATGGTGTGGTACTGGTGTGGCTCTCAAAGTGACACACATGAACATTCCTATATCTGCAACAGGTTCGTGTTGTTTTTTTTTCCTATATGTTTACCTAATTCTATACTGATGAATCATTTCCTTAGGAATGAAATCATTAAAAATTCCACGAAGGGTTGGGTAGCTTTTATTTTGGGCAAAGTATCCAAAGCCTGCTCCCCCAGGGAGCAGGGGGCGCAGGTGGTATTTGGGAAACATGGGTGTGGGCGGAAGCTGTAGGGTACCCGCCTCTCTCTTCCACAAGCTCCGGTGCTGTGTGAGGAGGTCCGGTGGGCACCTGGAAATCCCCGTATGCCGAACATCAGAATATTCTTTTGGCATGTGAGGTGAGCATGAAGTCATATGTAAGTAACGTCTTACTATGAGACTCTGTACTATCTCTCTTGTATCAAAACTCCATGAGAAAAAGGTGCTCGCTCCAGCAATCAGACAGTTTTATTGAATGCCATCAAACACCCACACACCCACACACACACTACAGGCATACTCGTACCCTTTGGATATGCCTCCAACACAAGGGGACTAAGGAAAGACAAGGCAGGGTGTGCCATCCCAGGTGTTCTGGCAAGGTGGGAAAGTCAGTCGGTAACTGTCCTCCAACCACCTGCAGGATTTCCCCAGAATTTTAAATTTCACATTGATTTATCCATTGCTTCTTTTCCTTCTTCTTCTTCTTTTTTTTTTCTTTGCATTGAAACATACTGTAGTTATCAGAGGCTGCCACATTCTGCCTCAGGATTGTTGAAGGGGAGATGAGAGCCTTCTGGAAGTTAAGTGTCCAAGACTGTCCTCTGGTGAAGAAAAAATGCCATCCCTGGAGTGTGGGGAGCACCTGCTTTCACACCAGTGATGGCAGAGAGTCACGTCCCTCCAGCCTGACACCCGCTCCTAAAGAGTTGTGTTTACTTACTGTCACTTTCCAAGAGTCTCTTCGAAGGATTATTTCTTTTTGTTGTGTATATGTATTGTCAAGAGAAAAGAAATTAGGCTTTTACATTTCCATTATCTTGAAATGATAAAACATCTCATTTCTAAGAATAAGATAAAACATGAAATTTCCTTTATTTTGCATTTTTAAATTATTTTAGAACATCCTATTGTAGATGCACTCCTGCCCTATAACCTTCATTGTTCCATATGTCTCAATCTTCTCACCCACAGCTAGCCATCCTTATGAGTTTTTGTGCATAGTTCTACTCCTTTGCAGACAAGTAGAAGCAAATAAATTTTCATTTGTAAATGTTTGTTTTATTGTGGTGAGAACATGTAACATGAAATCTACCTTCCTAAGAGAGTCTAAGTGTACAACAGGATACTGTACAGGGAATCTCCACATAACGGAAACAGCAGACTGGCAGATAAACAACCCATTTCCCCACCTTGCCTGTTCCTATCCCTTCACACCTGCTGGGAAAGCTATAATCATAAAAGCAATCATATGAGAGAACTTTGATATCATAATCACAAATCATTGGTTTCTTGGAAAGGAACCTCACAGAGCATCCAATCTTGATGACTACAAGTTACTGTGACAAATGGTAGCTTAGCCTTTGGGTTGTTTATAGTTTAACCCAGAAAGAATGTAAGCATGTTGTTGTTGTTTGTTGTTGTTGGTGTTTGTTTTTTTTGGGGGGGGGAATTTTTCTATGTATGGGTACATTCGTTTGCATAAATCCAACAGCTGTCTCCTAGATTCCACATGCTTAGTCCATGGTACCTCCTTTTAGAAAGTATGTTTTAATATAAACAGCTATTATCCCTCTCTCAGAGATCCTTATTCCTAAGAAGTTTAGAAATACCATAGAATTTATAAAATTCTACTGTTTTCCATCGAGAGTCGATCGTACTTAAACTATCAACAAATAGCAGATATTGTAAGAGCCCCTACTACGTGGAAGGCACCCAGACACGGAGATACAACTTTCGGAAAGAATCCGGTCACCCCGGTCACCGCGCTTCCTTCTCCAGAGTTCCGTGTGAGGGTAGCAGTGCAGACTCCACCAGGTAGGCCTCCCGAGCAGGCACACGGGATACCCTGCATGGAAACCTTTCACATTCCACACCGTTTGTTCAGGCAGAACCAACAATTTCAAAATGAACGGTGACAGATCAATTTTTAATGGTAACTCTATTATTTTTCGCTATTATGCATACTACCTTTTAGCAGACCATGGAAATTGTGTTGACATTTGAAAAGCATGTGATTAATTGTAGCAGAACAAACATTCCGAGTGCGGCCTCCATTTGGGAAGGTGATCCCGAGCCTGGGCCCTGATGATAATATTGTTGGCACAGGAGAGAACTCCCCCCACATCCAATTCTTTATTTTTTAAAAATCCACTAAATGTTAAACATCTTAGGTGTGCCAGTGACAAATGGATACACATTGGTGGCACAATGGCGTGTAGAAACACAGCAATTCCTTCAAGGAAAATCTGAGTACATCTCAGAAATGAAGTCAAATCACTTTCTAGCTCTGAGTGGTAACCGAGGCCAAAATGGCCAATGGATGTGTAGAGCTTACAATTCCAAATAGTCTCTCGATTTTGCTGAAAGATGATACAAAGCAGTCGCTGTGTATCAATGCACACATGTGAAAAATGTTTGTTTGAATTGGACATAATATCATCTGAAGTTTATGTTTTACTACAAAAAAAAAAAAAAAAGACCTTTAGAACTATGGCCCATCAAGTAGACAATGGGCTTTGGTAACTTCCAGCTGTCCATCAAAGAGCTAGGAGCGTCCACTCTGTGGAGACATTTCTGAATTCAGAAACACAGTCCAACAGCCCATTCGCTTTGCATGTCTCACTGCATCTTAAAGACTTTCAAACCCAAAATTGAGCCACAAGGCAGAGCATGGTGAACCAGCCCACAAGCAATCAGAACTTAGCATCGTATAACTATCGGTGCTACCCACAAGTTGCCGGAGCCATATGATCTGGAATATATGAGGTTTGTAAAATCCACATTTTGGGTTCTTATTTGGGGGGGGGGGGGGAGAGGGAGACAGAGAGAGAGAGAGAGAGAGAGAGAGAGAGAGAGAGGGAGAGAGAGAGAGAGAGGGAGAGAGAGAGAGAGAGAGAGAGAGAGAGAGAGAGAGAGAGAGAGAGAGAGAGAGAGACACGCCCTGGACAATTATTTGATGAAAAAGGAAAATTCTCAGAGGGGAAGGTCAAGCTAGAACGCAGCCCCCACATTCAGGAGCTCTGCTAGGCATTGGCGGTCTCCGGAGGCTGCACTGGCCCCAGATCCAAGGCATTTACCCCGTCTGCCTTCGATGGGGCTGTAAGGAAGCGAACTGTCTTAAAGAAGTATGCTATTCAGAGTTCTTCTCTGGACCTTAGGTCTCTCTCTCTTTTCCTCTCTCCCTGCTTTCATTCCTCGCCTTCCGTAGGAGCTGACTTGTGGGAAAATCATTCTAGAACAATTGTGTGCTCTGGGCTGGGAAAGACCACAGTGATTCTCTACCAGTGGCCACTGACCCTGGTAGCAGTACTCTCATATAATTTTTTTTTGCTTGTTTAGGAGTTCCTGAAATATGAAAATAATGCATATTTAAACTTCAACTCTGTGAAATTCTTAGCTTTTGCTTTGTGGTGTTTTTGTTTGTTTGTTTGTTTTGGCATCATGTTTCTGTCAGAGGCCCAGTATTACCGACAATGTCCTTGTGAAGGCTTCTTTTTCTCACCTTCTGAGGCTGCTGCCCTTCCGGGACCCCAGCATTATGGAGAGGTCTTGGTTCTAATACACTGTTCTGTAAGGAAGGTCTCAGATTGCACATCATAAGCCAAGTTCAAGGTTCCTGGGTCTGATAAACCCGTGCCACATGTGGCTCTTTGGTCCCTAAGTATGGCTCTTCCACAAAATACCACAGCCTGAGCGAGTCTATTTTGAAGAAGTGGCATTAGAAGAAGTTTGTTTAAAAAATGTGGCTCTCCAAAGAAATTTCAGTCATTGTACTGTTGATATTTGGCTCTGTTGACTGATGAGTTTGCTGACCATTGTGATAAACCATTCCCTTGGCTTCTGAGGTCTCATGGGGTCATGACACAGGTTTTCAGTTTCCAATATATTTCTTTAATCAATATATTTCTTTAATTATTCAAAGTTTTCTATATATTTTGCAAGCTCAGCCACCCCTCCACTCTGCCCCCTCACACACACACACACACACACACACACACACACACACAAATAAATGTTAAAAGCAATTTTGTCACATTTTTCCAGAATGTATTTTTGGATGATTATAATTTACCATCCTGCCCATCATATGTGCAATTTTTATAGCTTAACATCCTTGCCTTTGCTCTCCAGCAGTAACGAAGAGTCCCGTGGATGGAAAACCCTCTGAATTCATTGTGGGGAGCAACTCATGTTCCGCAAGATGATGTGACACCATTTCTGATGCCAAATTCCAGGATCCGTCATTGATTGGCAGCTGCCTCTGGTGGTGGTAGCTCCCGCCAGGCCTGGACGGAAGGGATCAGGCCAGCGAGCTGCCACCTTCCCGGCCTGACCCCTGAGACTGCTGGCTCCTTTTCCCTTCCTCGGAGGTCAGGCTGCCCGGTTCTGCTCTTTCCCCAGCGCTTTTCACACATCCTGTCCCTGGAGACATGCGAGAGGCCGTCTGGAAAAACATCAATGCTACTTATACGGAGCCTGCTTACTCAAGATGCCAACAGATGGCAACATTCTATCATGATTGCACAATCCGGGGACCCTTCATCTGTGGCCTCGGGGAGCAGCAGGCGTCGGCCCTTTGGTGTGACACATGTCACCGCAGCTTCACCCCCCATTAACCATGCTGTTGTTTGTGATTGTTAAGCTGCGTGTCTCGCCGTGTGTCACATTCTTGACTTGTACAAGGGTCCATTAGCAAGTAGCATCTGAGGACCGTGAGTCATAGGAGGCCCCACGCTTGGGAAAATAAACACTGCACATTCGGCCGAGATTAGAGCCACTGGCTGATGGTGAACGGGATGGTGTTTCATGTAAAAGGCTGTTTCTGTGATTCATCAAGATCTCCTCCCCCCTAACCCCCCCCAACCCTCTTGCCTCCCCAGTCAATACAGCAAAAATCCACATAACCGCTATGGAGCCCTCCCCATTCACAAACACGGGCCAGGCGCCCACACTGTCTCTGGGCCTGGGAGGGCTCAGTCATGTCGGAGGAAAGAAGGAGAGGGCATGAGGGGAAAATGTGAGCCAGAAATTTCGCAACGATCGGCAGCCCTGATGAAGTGAACTTTGCGATTTCAAGCAAAATGTGTTTTTGTTTTGTTTTTTGTTAATCTTCACCTGAGGGTATTTCCCTTTGATCTTCAGAGAGAGTGGAAAGGAGAGGGAGAGACACAGAGAGAGAAACTTCGAAGTGAGAGACTCACGTGCCCTGACCAAAGCCAGGCATTGAGTCTGCAACTCAGGTATGTGCCCTTGACTCGAACTGAACCTGGAACCCTTCTATCCATGGGCTGACACTGCATCCACTGAACCAAACAGGGTAGGACAAGCAAAATATGTTTTTTTTTATTTATTTTTAGACATATTTTTCAGGTATCTCTTCCTTATCATTGCCTCCTTCCTTACCTTTTTACATCTAAATCACATGCCCTTTCTCTTTCCTATATCTTTCCTGATTTCTTTTCTTTCTTTCCTCACTACATTTTTGGTCTTTCCATAACATTTTTTCACCAGGTTTTCTCTTCCCAACTTGCAGATCCAAACCCCAATCAGACTTTGGCCCAGGAAAGGCGTTCTGGTTCTTTGGAGTTGGCATCAAAAGGATATGGCAACCTTGCCAATACCGTCTACCCAAGGGACTCAATTTAAAAAGAGAATTCCCGCCCAGCTCGTGTGGCTCAGTGATTGTGTGTCAATATATGAACCAGGAGGTCACAGTTGGATTCCAGATCAGGGCACATGCTCAGGTTGTGGGCTTGATTCCCCAGTAGGGGGTGTGCAGGAGGCAGCTGATCAATGATTCTCATCATTGATGTTTATCCCTCTCTGAAATCAATAAAAATATATATTTAAAAAAATAAAAATAAAAAGAGAATTCCCTCCAGCTACCACCCAACTCAGCTGTTGCCAGCTTTCTAACTGCAGATCATCTAATGGTTAAAAGCTGGCCCTGAGATTAAAGAAATTCAGTTCCAGGTTGGCTTTAGGAAAAGTATGGAGTTTCTCCACGGACATGCAACTTTAAGGCTGTATTTCAATCATTGACCCCCTTAGCAATCTACCACATACACTGTGTTTCTATTTTCTAATTTCTTTTTCTTTCTCTTTTTTCTTTTCTTTTTTTTTCTTTTTTAATGTGAAGTCCTGGTATTTCTTCCAGGCAGGAGCAGAGCAGGAGGGCTCAGGCCCTGCTGGGAGGCACGAACCCCTTCACAGACCATCTACCCCACTCCATCCAGGGTCATGACCACCAAGACAAACAACCAGGGGTCAGAGGGGAGAAAACAGATGGGGACCCCGGGCTCCCGGCTCCCACACCTTCTCTCCAAACCCGTTTCAGAAGGCCCTCTTCTGAGCGGGCAGGTTTCCGAGGGCAGCGCTTTCACAAACACTGCCTCCCCGGGATAAGCGTGTGCTGTGGGGGAGCGCTGGCCATCAAACAAGGTTTTATTGAATCCCCCCTTGTTGTTGTTCTGCTTCACGCTTGTGTAAACCACGCTCCCGTGAAATGGCCCCGTCCACGGCCACTGGGCAGCGTGGCGGGGCGGGCGGGCTCGGCCTGGAGCTCCTCGGGCAATAAAATCGAGACCCGCCAGGAACACGGCTGCCATTTATTTCCCCGTAATGGGCTTTCTCTCCTCCTCTCTCCAGGCGGGTTTTCCTTGCGTTGAAAGGGAACCTCTGGTCAAAAGTCAGCAACAAAGTTGTAGAAAGCTTTGATAGTCAGTGGAGTGAATCATGGCTCCGCAAGGCAGCGGCATGCACCGCCGGGGCCTCTTGCTGGGCGGACCTCCCTCCAAGAGCGACTCCTGGTCATCCGTCAAAGGGGCCCCCAACGAGGTGCGCTCAGCCAATGGTTTCACCAGCTCCACGGAGCCTGGGTCCCAAGTCGCCCTTTTCCACAGGTATTGCTAAAGCAAATAGCAGACGGTATTTACTGGGTGTGATGCTTTCAATCACATTAATCTAGCCAGTAAAAAAATTTATGGCCAATAAAAATTCCACCATGACATGGCTGATTGGAGGAGAGGCTGCGGGATGGAAATTCAGGCCACGCCCCTGCCCCTAGCTAGACTGTGTCCCAGACCTTGGTAGGAAGTGGGAGTCGGGGATGGAGAAAGACAGAAAAATCTCGGGGGTTGTTAAAACTAACTCAAGGGTAGATGGATAAAACTCTTAAAGCGTTTAATAAGTCCAAGCGCTTGGAGTTTGCAGGGTGACTGACGGAACACCTACTTTGAGCAGCCAGCTGGGGAGAGGATGGACGGAGGCCTGCTTCCATGAGAAAATTGCCCTGGGTTCCTTCTGGCCCTATGATTCCATGATTATTTATTTGCTCATAATAAAATAAATATTTTTAAATGCAAGACACAGAAATGAGCTGGAAGGATGCATGGGTGGGGACCTCTATCTGGGCTGGAGCCAACTGGGAATGCAGCTTCATATGGCTGTCTCTCTCCTGGCTGATTAGTACGTGGCTCACAAGGATCCAGAAGGGTGATGACTAAGCTCTATTAACATCTGTGAGTCATTCCTCCTTTTCCCAATCCATGGCGACAGTCCCCAGACTGCAAGCTTTCAAACACATGCGCACTCTCTAAATCCTACTGTTGCGTGGCTTCTCCCCAGAGTGGGCAGCTGATCCAATTATTTGTTAATGATCCCAGACCACACATGGCAATGAGGATGCTGTTGCAACGAATTTATATTGGAAGTCCTGCCTCTGGGAATGAGTACCTGATTAGTTGATTGTGACTAATGTTTCAAGTAGCTTATCCAATCTCCATATCCCATTTTTTCCCTTAGTAATAGAACCCTATAATTAATCTGCATGGCACTGTACCCACCCTAAAGCCTTTATTTGCAAAATCCCTTGTTGCTAAGGGTGGTGGATGAGATGTCCTGTGAAGTCTGCATGCAAGACTTTTAAGGAAGCCCCCTAAGAGGGGGTCAAATAGTTGGCAGTTTCTTTTCCACCCTTTTCAAATGTCCTTCTATTATAATTCCTGTCGAGAGCAAAGATCCAATGGCTAGACCTCCAGTAGTCATCTTGGAGAGTGAGATGATAAAAGGCGAGGCACCTACCATTAATTAATTAGTTAATTAATTAAATATGAGGGGTTGATTAATTTATTTGGGAGACCAGGCTTTGGGGTCTACCTGAATCCACTTTTTTACCCTTCACCACTATGTGCTGGGTTATGCGCCTTACATTTGAATAACACTAACCAAGGGCTATTACATTTATCTATGGCATGTAATTTCAGTGCTAATTTTTGCATATTGTGGCACTGCTATCAAAATCAGCAGAGGCAGTTATATGCTCTGGCCTATAGAGATGACAGATCTCATCAAAAAAATATGTTTTACAGGGAAGTCAGCTGCTGGAATTAGGGTGAATTGACTCATCTTAGCCTATTTTTTTTATTTTAAAAAAATCTATGCAATGAAAGCAATCTAAGAAAATTTGGGGGGGGGGGGTGCTTGTTTCTTGATTATTTTAATGCACTGATGTTTCCATTCAGAAGTGATACTGTACACCTGAAACTAATAGAATATTGTATCTAAACTATAAATAAAAAATAAATGTAAAAAATAAAATAAATTTAAATGAAAGAAAAAAGAACAGAAAGAGTAAAGGAGGGGAACCTGGATCTCTGGTGACTTGACCAGACCATCTGATCTCTAGATTGCCCAGCTCACGGCTACTTTCTTCTGAGAGAGGGAAAAAAAATGGTGTTGTGAAAGCCGGTGTCATTCCTGTCTCCACACCAGGTTGGTAATCAGAATCAAAGCCTGGAGAGCTCCCGAGGAACTTTTCTGGAGTCCCCTGCTCTCAACCAATGAGCACTCACAGCTCTCAAACAGACGGACAGTCTTCCTTTAATTCTCTTCCGGTAAAAGTCAACTTCCTCCAACAGCAGCTCTTTACACACGACCTCTTATATCTAGGATGCATTTTAAAATGTCTGACGGGCAACAGGGAGGACTGAGGAGGTCGTGGGTTTTATAGCGGGAAAGATCATGCCTTTGAATTTGAGCTGCCTCCCTGAATATTTGAGACCCTTACTATTGGTGACTATAAAATGAGTCAGACAAAATCAACCCAGGAAAGTATTAACAAGATCGAAAAGCATATATTTAAAGTAGACATAACATAGCAGATGCATAAGAAATGCCATTCTCTTTTGCCTTCCACTTCTTAGTTTGAAATTCTATACTCTGAGTGTATTGGTTTATGTTCTTGTAATTCATCCTTGGAAACAAATACAAGAATTCCTTCTGCCAGCAAACATTTCACCAACTTTTGTATTTACTCATCCCTATTTCTCCAGTTATATGTCCTGATCTCCCTCCCAATGTCCTCCTCTCTGTATCACTACTGAATGGAAACATCAGGGCATTGAAATAACAATCAAGAAACAAGCAACCCCCCTCCCCTCAAATTTTCTTAGATTGCTTTTATTGCATAGATTTTTAAAAAATAAAAAAAATAGGCTAAGATGAATCAATTCATTCTAATTCCAGCAGCTGACATTCCTGTAACACATTTTTTCTTGATGAGATCTGTCATCTCTACAGGCCAAAGCATATAACTGCCTCTGCTGATTTTGATAGCAGTGCCACAATATGCAAAAATTAGTACTGAAATCTCATGCCATAGATAAATTTAATAGCACTTGATTAGTGTTATTCAAATGTAAGGAGCATAACCCAGCACATAGTGGTGAAGGGTAAAAAAGTGGATTCAGGTAGACCCCAAAGCCTGTGTCTCCCAAATAAATTAATCAACCACTTGTAATTAATTAACTAACTAACTAATTAATGGTAGGTGTCTCACAAGGTTGTAGTGAGGGTCACGTGAGACCATGCATGCGCAGAACACAGCACAATGCCTGACCTACAGTGACCACATGGACATTGGTCTTTCTGGTCATCATCCTTTTTGTCCTTATTCAGGAAACAGTCATGACTTACCCTTGTTATAAACTCTCCTCCCATCAGTTCCCTACCCACCACAACAAGCATTTATTTCTGGGATTTAAAAAACACACAAAAAGACCATATCAAAGTCCTCTGCTTCTTGTCTCTCTAGCAACTGCAAAAGTCTTTCTTTAGAAAGAGATGGGGGCAATGAAGCAGTGAATTGAGGTTTATGATAAATATAACTAGTTGGAATTCATAAAATGTCATGTTCGGTACACGTAGGTATAATGTTGTAATAGGACAGATAGTCACAGTCAACAGACCTGCAGTTGACACCCAATCCCACTGTCAGTCACTATGTGGTTAGTCACCTCACCTCTCCATGTTTCCGCTAGAATGCCTCTCTCTCCTGGTCTTAGAAAAATGGCATAAATTGGCATATGTCGAGTAGCTGAAACTCTGTAACATGGCAGTCACACACGGGACACTGGCTTTCTTCCTCCTGTTATGAGTTTGTTTGTTTATTTTTTTTTCTAGGTCCTTGTCCACCAACAGGGTGTTTATATCTAACAGGAAAGATATAAAGATCTTTCTGATGAGGAAAGGGGACCATGGTGGATTAAGAATGAAGAAGGAGGAGGAGGAACAGGAGGCCGGGGGGGGGGGGGGGAAGGGAAGGAGACAGAAGTTGCCAAGACACATGGCAAACACAAACACTGATGTATTCTGCTTTGTTTATAGCACTGTGCCAGCCTGGCACCTTCTTGCTGTCTAGAGGTAGTACTTGAAAAACCACACCCAGGCCTGGGATTCCATCACAAACTACCACCTCTTACAATAACACTCCCTATCCCCTTAGTCTTCGCATTTCTTGAAACTCTGACATGGAAAATCATCAGGGACAACACCCCAGATTCACCAAAATACTCCATAATAAAGGCTTTTCAACCCTGTGATTTGAACACTTAGAATCAAGATACTCCACCTCCAGAACATCCAAGGAAAGTTTGCAAGTATTTATAAGCTGAATGTTAAGAAACAACAACAAGAAATGTTTTACTTATTTAGGAAATTCATTTCCCTCTGGAAGAGCTGTCAGCCCAGTCACCATAGAAGATGGCGCCTCCACTCACTGTTGGAAGTCAAGAGGGAAGGAGCAGTCCTGGTCGATGTTCACACTTTCAACCACCCCTTGGAGTATCCTGGCCTGCACACACTGAAGGCATTTCTGAGTTTGAAATGAAATCTTTACTTTACAACCCTAACACCAGTTATTGGGCATTGCCTGGAACAGAGTGGTCCATTAAACAACTGAGAAAATGGCCTCAATCCACATCTGGCATGGGGTCTCCAGTTTCAAGTTCATTAGCACTTAAGACAATTGCTATAATATCACCATCCAAGAAAGCTAAATCAACTCTGATGACTCCATGATGGAGTGATGGCAGTGGTGGTCCATTAAATTCTCACTCACTTAGAGGAACACAAAGGATTTTTTTCCCCTCTACCATAGCTTTGGCCAGTCCCTGAGTTTCCGTATGTTCAATGTAACCAGAAACACCACACCCCAAAAATTTTGGTATTGCAAAGTCAGTTCAATTCTCTTAGACACTGCCATCCTCCAGAGCCCTTTCCAAGTTCAATGCAAAGCTAAACCTCTACCATGTTTCCAGGCTTTCTATGGTGTGAGGGCACACATGACCACATATATTACATGATTTCCATCAGAAACCATGGGATGGCCTACATGTACTTCAAGGTTTATAAGCTTTAGCAAAATTCAAGCATTCCCTGGCCTTGACATGGGGCTGGCATCAGAGGCATCTGCCAATGTGGTAGTCAGACCTGGGGTGTGTGTGTGTGAATATTTTCATTCTGGAAGCAGGTCCTTGGCCCGCACTTTCAGAAGTGGAGGAGAGAACAAAGGTACAGGAAAAAGAAAGAGACAGCCATGTGAGATTAGAAAGATTACATCCTGATTTTCTTAATAATATTTTGTCTTGATGGAAATACAAATTCCTGAAAGTTTGGGTTAAGATTAACTCTTAATTCCGAAGGACCAATACTCTAAGAGCTCTGAGATTTTCTTTTAAAAATAGCAGTTGAATCCAAGCAGTGTGGCTCGGTGAGCTATGAACCAGGAAGTCATGGTTCACTTCTCCATCAAGGTACATGCTTGGGCTGCAGGTTTCATCCCCAGTGTGGGGCGTGCAGGAAGCCAATCAATGATTGTCTCTCATCATTGATGTTTCTATTCATCTATCCCTCACCTTTCCTCTCTAAAATATATATATATATATATATATATATATATATATATATATATATATATATATATATATATATTTTTTTTTTTTTTTAAGCAATTGTTTTTGCCTGCATGGGATTATAACCATGCTGGGCCAGAGTGTCAGGGAGCTAAATAGCAGGCTATTTGCCATTTCTTTATTATTGAATCAATTAATCTCTCAAGTGCTAACTTCTGTGGGGGTAGCATGGCGGCATAAGCCAAGGAACAGAATTGGTTTGGAGGAACTTGAATTGCCCCTAACAGCCTATACTATAACAGCGTCTATAATCTCTTCCTACTCACCTGAGCCTTAAAGCAGAGATCTTGTTAGCTTATAGAAACAGGGTCAAAGAGGGGGACAATGATGTAAAAAGAGTATCTGCTCCCCATTTTGTTGACCTTTACAACTAAAATGATTAAATAAGCTTCAACTTTAGAACCCCAAGACTATAGAATTAACATGTTATTCTTAAGAGTTATCAGGACGTTTGCTAATAATTTATAGAAATCTCTTCTAGAGTGGAAGGCTACGGAATGTGATGATGAGGAGGATTACACGGATGGTTGAGTTGCCAGATAAATACAGGTGTCCCATATTTGTACTTGCTAAATCTGGCATCCTTACATATAAGTAGTTAGGAGCTATTTGGAATAGCAATTGGAAAGAGAAGGGTTGACCCCCCAAAAGAGTTGGACCGAATCCCAAGGTTTTTTGTTAGTTTCAACATGTACATATTCCTTGCTTCTTCCATGTTCCTCATCACCCTCTTGGGTCCATAGCAGACTCCCTAAAAATGCGGATTGATTGATTCATTGATAGATAAAAGCAAGAGGCCAAGACCAAAAGCCAAAGTCAATAAGGCTTCTGGTTTGAATGCTTTATTTCATGGGCACGAATTTCACCTTTTGGCATCCATACTTGTGAAATTGCAAAATATAATGTATTTTAAAACTCAGGTACCTTTTAAAGTCACGCTCTGCTAACTCTCAGGTTATTATTCATGCTTATATCTTAATGGATTCCACAAATCAATTTTTTTTTCATTTTTCTGGGTGAACATGGCTGATACTTACAAATGAGTATCATTTACTCCCACCCCCATAACTCCTTATGGAGCCAGAGCCCAAAGCTATAAATAATATAGAGCACTGCTGCCGGCGCCCTCATTCTCCCTCCTCTTTCTCCCCAGCAAGTAATGGATTTCTCTTTTCACAGTGTTAAAAGGATCAGTAAATCACTGGGTCACCTATTGATATGAAAGTCTTTACATTTGCATGAAATCATTATTGTTTTAGCAAATTGCCGAAGGAAAATACAAAAGGGCAAATAAATCAAGCAAAAAAAAAATTATAACAGGTTTTTACAAAGTATGGGTGGAGTGGAAAAAGTGATCTTGGCTTAATTAACCACACTTAGTCATGAGATGCAGGAAGCAGAGGTTTTAAAAAGTCCAATTGGGGCTGTGCTACACACGCACGCGCTCATGCACACACACTTATGCACACACACACATTTTTAAGGTGTTAATTTCCATCACATCATTCTGTGCTGACTTACCCTAAAAAAAAAACAAAAAAAACCCTGCTGAATCTTGACTTTGGTGTAAAATATTAAAATCACACTCCCTCAGAAGGAGAGAACTGCCACAGAAAATGTTCTTTGTGTAGGCACAGAGCAGTATCTCCGTACAGGTAACAGATGTGCAAGCTCTAGGTGTATACCGCCCGGGGAAAGAAGGGCATGGTGGTCTAAATATGTCTGGATTCCCTTTATAGCAGGAACATCTCAGTTTAGTTCCACTTGTTGACTCATACCATTACCATTCCTACAATCTCCTAAGTTTTTAAACTCCAGTCATTCTGATGTCATGACTCTAGTCAATCCTCCCATCTCTTGTGCCCTAAATTTCTCCTTCCCTAATTAATTAACACACTTATAATAAGACTGTACACCTGGTTATATACTTACACACTTGGTTATCGAATTTTTTGCATTATTTTATCTTTTCTTAACTTGCACCTCATTCTCCAAGTTATGGGTAGAGGTACCCTACGGGCTTACTCCTCTCGGGCCAGTCATCACCCGTGAAGAGTAGCAGGTACCATACCTGCAGAATGATGCAACATGCATGTATCCCTTCCTGAACCTAAGGCCACTGCTCCAATCAGTCTTATTTGAAGGAAGCCAGTCACACATTAGAATGAAGGAAAAAGAAGCTTAAGTGGTTAATAACATGTCTGGTCAATGATGGGCCGTGTAGACAACCATGGCCCCCAAAGATTGGAATAGAACTCCCTGTACTGGTAAGCAATGGAAGGCTATGTGGTTCAGGAGGAATTTTCTTCTCTAAAGGGACTGGTATCTCTGGGCCTTGGTGACAGGTGGTCTCTCACTCCCAGCACCTCCATTCTGAGTGCATGGGTTACTTCCTAGTCTATCAGCCACTGACCTGCTTCAGGGCAGTGGAGCCTGGCCCCCCAGTGCTGTGTGCGCAGAGGGCACTAAAGCCCTCCCAGGTCCAGCGTGATGGTCTTCAGAGAACATGGCAGTCTATTCCTGGTTGAGGACCTAGCATCCTGTACAAGGATTCGGGGCCACAGAAGCTATCTTAAGTATTGGGTGCCACTGCCTGTCCCTGTCCTTTGGAAATATTTTCAGGCTGTCCGGAGGGCAGGAACAGATCAGTTTTATTGAGTCTATCTGTTCAATCCCAGAGACAACCCTTGGTGCCAGGTGGGGTTAAAGGGACCAAAAACAAATTTCCTCAGCCTGAGGAGCTGTGCAAGAATCTAAAGTTCAAACACAAATCTGATATTGCAAATGAGGCCAATAGGTCAAGTGAGCAAAGTTTAATTCAGAGGATTTATAATGTTTATAGTCTCCAAATACACAAATCCTATTAAAAATTACAGGGTCACAGATAGAAATCATCCCAAAATGCTATCATTTTTCCTGTTATCTTAATTTTTAAAATAAGTTATGGCTTTAAGCACACATTTTTAAGTTTCCTTATGTTCAACTAATTTTAGGAGAGCCTAGGAGGTTCAGATTCCAAACTATCTAAATTTCCAATAACCCACTATTATAGAGTCTGGATAATTCTTTTATGTGTACCAAATACAAGAAGTTAAAGAACAATTGTAAAGAATTTTGAAGTAGAGAAAAGTTGAAACAGGAGTAAAATTTTGGATAAACTATGACACAAAAATCAACCATCTGCATTTGTTAGAGGAAAATATATTTAAAAACAAAAAACAAAAAAAAATGACAGATAAAGATCTGAACTGTAAAAGAATAAGAGGATAACAAAAACCCCAAACTCAGACTTAGCAATTACATTTGAAAAAAACAAAACAAAACACTACCATAATATTAGAAAAAAATGAATTAAAAACTTTTACCTACAAATAAAAGATTACATCGATTAGTAGAGTCTCTTCGCTGTTAATTATGCACTGGTATTTTATTATTATTTTTTAATTTAACCATTTAATCTGTTTAAACAAAAAAACTGCATAAGGTACCACTTTTTCAGAAGTAAATGTGAAAAATAACCTGTTAAATTGTCACAGTCCCATTAAAGCAGAGAGACAAATGAAAAATTAAAAAAGGTGAGGAAATCTAATTTTATAAAAAATGAGTATCAAATAGAAGGTTGTGAAAGGTAAGGCCATTTAAAGTTAAGAGCAAAACAACCTTTTCTTTGAAATTGACATTTCAATTTTGATAGAAAATATAGGTTTCCTTCTGTTGTGTATTCAGAGTCTAGGAAAACAGGCCTCGACATTTTGTTTTTCTTTCTATACCCATAGAAATAAGCTATTAAGCCCAAGTGAGTTATTCTCATTTTTTTATTTCTTTCAATGTATTTCAATATAATTTTTTCAAGAGTTAATGAAAGAGCTGTACAATCCATGCCCCACCCCTTTTCAAGAATGTCTGGCCAAATGCAGCTGTAAATTATAAAATAATGCCCTGCATTCATAATACCACTAGCACATAAATATAAAAAATATATCCACCGATCAAATGAGTCTTCCAGATCAGTTGCTTAAGCCATCAAATATATAGAAATATATCCTTAAGAAGCATCCTCCAACTTTAAAAACTGTATAGGTTTTACCCTAAACATCTCTCTTTTGAATCACGTGGTAGCCAGTACTCATATTCCAAAGAAATGACTGCTAAATTAAAGACAACCAGCTGTTAAATCCAGTAGCTCTTTCCCCCTCACCAAGCCTTTATGTTGATCCAAAAAGCAATTTTGTTCACGGAAAGTCCCAGTTCTTTTTGTTTGTGACAAAAATCTACTTACTCCTGGGAAGAGTCCAGGGGAAGTAGGGTCATCTGGGACCCCTGCCTCCCTACCCCCAGCATCACAACAGTTAATCAAATACATTCAGAAAAAAATATATTTTTTTTATGAACTTAATTCTAAGAAATGCCAGATCAGAGCATGGCCTTTCTTATAGAGGAGCCTGTGTCCTGCCATCTCCAGAAGAGCCCCCTGTATGGCTGTCATCCTGGTGTCACTGCCAAGAGCAATGCCTTTCCCCCTCAGAGTCTCAGATTGGAGAGTAAACTATAAAGCTGCCCACCATTAAGCTATATACGAAGGTGTGGGTTAAAAATGCACAGAGCCTGTTCTTTTACTGGTACAGAAAAGTAACACACTGAATGAACTATTAAAATGATTAAATCTGGTTTTAATCTGGCGTTGTGTGTGTGTGTGTGTGTGAGTGTGTATATAAAGACACGCACGTCCAAATCCACAGCCTGTTAGACAAATGTATTTCAATAAGAAGTAATGGAGTTCACCAGGCCACAGTCATGCTGCTGGTCATGAAGAGATTTCCTTAAAGAGTGATTTGGGGGCACAGACCCACATTCCAAAAATGTCATTGCTAACACAACTATAGGTGCATGCTGAATCAAGTTATAAGACATCCAAGAAAAAGGTTTGTTCTTCACAGCCACTCTTACTTTCAATTAGAAACTGTATTACCAGGATCAATACCAATGTGAAGTCCAAAGGACTCTTATTTGGTTTAAAAAAACAAACAAAACATATATACTAACACAAGGATCTAGCCTGTAACCCTGGCCTGTGCCCTGACTGGGAATCAAACTGGCAGCTTTTCAGTGCAAAGGATGACACCCAAACACCTGAGCCACACCAGCCAGGCCAGCACCTAGTATTTTTAAAAGTCACTTTGGAGGAAAAACAGAGGCAATTACTGTTATTATATTTTCTGTAAGTCAATGGAAATTATACCTACTTTTTTTGTCAGATGGGCAAAAATCATAATGTATTTTTAGGAGTGCTGCAGAATTTTAGTAATTAGTTTATATGTGCCATGAGATTAAAAAGGTTGAAATTGCAGACTAGTGAGTTAGACCTCTTTAGATCAAATCTATAACAGTAGAGAGAATAAAATAAGAATAAAATTATCTCATCATTTTAGACAGAATAAAGTTGTTCCTAGAATAAGGTAAATGCAACAGATTTCTCTGTCTTAGGGAAATATCAACAAATCAAAAAATGAAGTATAAATGTTTGGTTTTGTGTTCATGAATCTATATACACATATGTACATATTCCCCCCCCCCCTCTCTCTCTCTCTCTCTCTCACACACACACACACACACACACACACATATATTTGTACACTTAAGCTTTCTGCCTTCCTAAAAGAGATTTGATGTGGCTAAAATATGTATCATGGCTATTCTCCAGGTAGTATGTTTCTCCTAATAATATACTTAAGCCTCAACTTCAATGCCCTCATTAGTAACTTGAATATCTTAAGGCTTTCCATAGGGAAATAAATCTCAAATGAAAATAACTGCTTTTGACACACACTGACCTTGTTAACCTTGCAGGTAAAAGCTCACCAAGCAAATACATGTCATGTCGCTAATGCAGGAATCCACACACAGAACGGGGATATGATGAGATTCAGCTGTTGCTCTTTCTGGCGGAAACAGACCAGGGCTGCTGAAAAGCTCATGCGTAGGGAAACCAGCCTACCCAGATGACCACAGGACGCCAAAATCACAACATCTAATGCCTACATCTGGGGCTTCTAATTAATCAACAGAGAGCATCTCATTGACAAAATAACTGTGTGTCTTTTGGTGGGATATATAGCATACTGTCTTTTGTTTCTAACTCCAGTCTCGTTACCTTAAGGTCAATACAATTTTAACAATAAACTGTGGCTACCTCTTTATATAAAAGCACAAATCTTGCCGAAACAGGTTTGGCTCAGTGGATAGAGCGTCAGCCTGCGGGCTAGGGGGTCCTGGGTTCGATTCCAGTGAGGGGCATGTACTTTGGTTGCAGGGACATCCCTGGTGGGGGGTGTGCAGGAGGCAGCTGATCAATGTTTCAACTCTCTATTCCTCTCCCTTCCTCTCTGTAAAAAAAATCAATACAATATATTTTTTAAAAGCACATATCTTGAGAAAACCCTACTGAACCTTTTGCTTTTGATCCTAAAAAGCATTTTTACAAGGTTGAAGCAGGCAAATCTTGCATATGGATTTGGTAATTTATACATTTTATAATATGCTAGGAAAAAGTTAATTCAGCAAAGACTGTGTTTAGTTGCCCGATACTATTTGAAAGATGCTACACTGTGCGTTTAAAATCAGCTGTAACATCTCATTGAGGAGATTTTCCTAGACGCCAACTCCCTGCCATGTATGTTCATGGTTTTGTGTTCATGATGGGGATTAACCATCCCTATGATGATTAATACAACTGAATGAAGCTAACAGTATAATAACAATTTCCTCATATGCTTCTGGTAAACATTATATTCTGAAATCCTTCTATCAGAAACACCTTCTGTCCTTTTTATCTTCCTTAGATCTTAATACCGTTTTCTGCATCAAAAGTGTTCAAAATGTTAAGTGAATGAATTCATAACTACCTCAACGGAGATAATTCAGAAGTGAGGTAATTGATTACTTTGATCGTTCATGCAAGCGATACTGTGCTATTCTTTAGAATGCTTCCTGGGAACTGGAGAGGCATAGTCAACATTCGCAACAAAGGTTCACAAATATAAAAATATTGCGTTTGCTTTTTTTTCTGACCTGGAGATGTCTGTTTAATAGCAAGCATTACCTAAGATCCCATACAAGTATGTTTCCTGTTTCACATTATGAAGCTTCATCTTTCCCCCAACATGAAACCGATCCTTCTGGTAACATTCAAATGAAAAGCTCTCCCAACTCCCAGCTGTCAATGTTTTAGAAGTATTAGAATCCATACTCTGGCCCTGGCTGGTGTGGCTCAATTGGTTGGAGCATCAACTGGTACATCAGAAGGTGGCAAGATTGATTCCCAGTCAAGGCACAAACCCGTTTCCAGTACAATCCCCAGTTGGGGCATAATGAAGTAGGCAATCAATTGATGTTTCTCTCTCTCTCTCTCTCTCTCTCTCTCTCTCTCTCTCTCTCTCTCTCTGTCATCTTCCACTCTTTAAAAACCAATAAATAATAAACTTAGGGGGAAAAAAGGATCTATACTCTGCTAGATTAGATCTATGTCATAATTTTGCCAAAGTACAAATGCTCTGAAAAGCACATGGACAATACTGAAATATTTACAAATTACATGATATGACTGGAATTAGCTTTAAAATATTGCATTAAAATAAATATTAAAAATCATAGAAACATCCTTAATTTTTTTGGCCCAAGTCTTTTAAAAAATATTTTATTAATATTTTTACAGAGAGGAAGAGAGAGGGATAGAAAGCTAGAAACATCGATGAGAAAGAAACATTGACCAGCTGCCTCCTGCACACCCTGTACCGGGGATGTAGCCACAACCAATGTACAGGCCCTTGACTGGAATCAAACTTGGGACCTTTCAGTCCACAGACTGACGCTCTATCCACTGAACCAAACCAGTTTTGGCCCACATCTTTCTTAGAGACTTTTGAGAAGATAAATAGAAGACTCCCGATACTATATTCATAGCTGTCAATATCTATCGATAGATAAGTCATCAGATATCGTTTGATTGGGTGCTTACTTTTCATTTTCATCTCAACTTACTCTGTTAAATGGTCAAAGGTGAACCTTCAGACATTCACAAAAAATCACACAAAGACACCAACACATATGAAAAGATATGTGCCTGGTCTGCAATGCAGAATAAAAGTGATAACTTCTCTATTCTTGATTGCCTGTCCCAACCACACAGTGCCTTGTTTATATAATACTATAAGTAATTTGCTAAGAAATCGGCCGTGTGCTTTGAGCACTGGTATCATATTTGTCAGGAATAAAATGGACTTCACTCAGATTGACCTAATGCAGTACATTCTGCTGATTCGATCCAGAACTTGAATTTGCCGTAGAAGGCTGGCTCCCACTGCCTGGTTGAACACATTTAATTGATTTCAAGGAATTAGAAACCCATCACTTTTCTTCTCTGACTCATGGAGTTTAACTTAGTTTGCTTGTTTTGAAATAGTGCATACTTGTACCTATTAATACAGATACAGGGATATGCTAGACACACTTGGACATAGACAGATTAGCCAGCAAAGAAAGAACAGAGCAGCGGTTAGAAAAAAATTACATACTGGTATGTTCATGTAGCCATTCCTCAAATACAGTGCCTGTTTTCTCCCAATTAATTGTTTTTAAAGATTTTCAGGATGCATAATTCATACCCCATGTATTTCATAATGAGAGATGCAGAGTTTGAAAACAGACATACATATATTATTGTAAAAATAGAGCCTATAACTTGCTCCAACATCCAGGTTTTAAAATATTGACATCCTCTCCAGGAATGCCAATTCCAAAGAGGTTTTAATACCCAGTAGCTATTACCAGCGTTACTGCGCAGCCTTGCCTTAGATAAAATTATTGTATGCACTGATACAACTTCTAAAATGTGGACTTTTAGCAACATCTGCTAAAGGGTACATACACAATACCTTCTATCATAAGAGCCCTAATGGGACAGCACGGGATTGAGGAAACGTATTTCCTAAAAGACAACATGTTCCTTCGGACCAATTGGACAAGCAAACATGATGAATTCACAGCTTATGCCAATAGTAGGTATTAGGATATATCGATTACAAAAGGCAAAAGTTATATATCCATTTTTTTATGAAGACCAGGTCTGTTTTTGATATGGTTCTGTACTTTAAGAAACTTTATGGCTGCCCAGTCAGCATGGCTCAGTGGTTGAAGGTTGACCTATTAACCAGGAGGTCACAGTTTGATTCCCAGCCAGGGGATATGCCTGGGCTGTGGGCTCCATCCCCAATGTGGGGTGTCCAGAAAGCAGCCGATCAATGATTTTCTCTCATCATGGACATTTCTATCTTCTCCCTCTCCGAAATCAATGTTTAAAAATTAAAAAAAAAAAGTTTGGCTTATGAATCATATTGTTTTCTAGAACTAAGAACTGAGATTACGTAGCAGCAAATGATTTCCCCGATGTTAACTGCATTCTTTCAAGAAGGAGAAACGTTCATGAATGTAGGGTAATTGTATTTTTCCAGCCACTCCAAGCAAAGCAATGGCTTACTTGGATTGGCACCTGGGAGACCAAATATTGTTTTTACTTAAGTGAATTAGCAATTATGATGGATCAGGAAAGAAATATCAGGACCAACCGAGGCCTGGTACCTGGGTGATATTTTCCCAGCTTGGGCCTTTTTGGGGGCCAGTGGAAAGAAACGAAATTATACGTCCCCTTAGGTTTTTCCCCCCCACCTCTGACTATTTTATGAAGGTAATTAGTACTTTCAGTAATTGGACCTCACACTCTCATGGCTCAAGTCCCAAGTTATAGGTATTGCTGCAGAAAATCTTTGGGCCTTCCTGGGGAAACAGTCCCCTGACAAGAATTATCAAATTTAATAGGATACTTTAGTTTCTGACTTAATCTATTTTTCCAGAGGACAAGGATTCCAGTTGTTCAAGGCCATTATAAGGGCTGCCTGCTGGGGGGGGGGGGGGTGTGGAGGGAGAAAGGGGCAGAAAGTAGGGAGGAGCTGAAAGCAAGCTCCTAGGGAGGGGAGACAGGGAGTACCCTGTTCCATACTCCATGCCTCCCGTTCCTGAGTAGTACAGACCCTGGGCCTGGCTGGGAGTCCGGACTTTCTTAAATCCACTCCGCCTTGCACTCTTCTAAGAAATGGCTCTAGACATGCCCTGGCTTGTCCCACAGAAGGATATTCCCACAGACAGAATCACTGGAGAGGTTCAAGGGCAGGTTACAGACTCGAAGGAGTGGAACCTGACAGCCGGCAGAGTACATGGAAAAACACTGCTGGTCCGAGTCTCATCTTCTTAACAGCGTTATGCAGCTATAAACCTGCCTTCATTGGTCTTCTTTGTTTTCTCTCATTTTGTGATTTTGTTACCTATTGTTATCTAGAAGATCACACAACCATCACTATTTACAGACTACCAAGATTTTTAAAACATGAACCTTTCTGCCAGATTTGCTTCAGAAGTCTCAAAGATACGCCTAAGGGGGGAGGGGGGCGGTGTCTTAAAAAAATGTCGGCTAAGGCAGAGAAAGATAAATATCATGATCTCACTCATTTGTGGAATATAATGAACAACATAAACTGATGAACAAAAATAGATCCGGAGACAGAGAAATATCTATCAGGATGTCAAACCTCAGGGAAGGTAGGGGACGGTGGGGGTAAGGGGGAAAGATCAACCAAAGGACTTGTATGCATGCATATGAGCCTAATCAATGGACACAGACAACAAGGGGTAGGGGCATGAATGGGAGGTGGGAGGTAATGGGGGAATAAGGATACATATGTAATACCTTAATCAATAAAGAAAAAAACACAAAGAATACTAAAAAAAATTTTTTTAATTAAAAAAAGAAATGTGGGCTAGCAGCATGATTTGGGCAAATACCTCCTCTCAGTAGGGAATAGACTCATTTCTAGACAATTGCACTTAGACTATACACATATATGATATATATATGATATACATATGTACATATAACTATATATAGAGACAATTTTAGTGATACAGTATTGTATATAAGACTGTAAACTGCTTAAATCCAGAATAGTATTTTATAAATTATGAATGCTTAAAAACTACTGTGGATGAAAAAATAAAATACCATATGAACTACCTTGTTCTATTATTATTTAATTTCTAACTATCTGTTTTTATACTGAACCATTTTGGTGGTTTGACATAAACTCAATCAAGTATTTCCATGCTTTCCCCTGAAACCATTAGTTGAGAAAAGCCCTTAAACCTTCCACAAGCTCTGAATTGCTGAGTGGAGCTGAGGGATGGGACAGGCAGTTCTTTAGAGAACACGTAACATCCCTGAAGCTAAAGAGCAGCAAAGGAAACCGGTAGGATGGGTAGTGATAAGCTGACTTCTGTTGTATCTCTCTGGTTATTCTCTAGACAAGGGCTCTGGACCCCTGGATCTGGTTCAGAGGGGCAAGTAAGAGAGAACAGACACACATGGGGACGTCATAGAGAGAATTAGGGGGGATATCAACTCCATTACTCTACAAGGTGATCACAAGTTTAAAAAAAGGTAAGAAAGAACTGAGTCACAGCGAAGTGGCAAGAGATGAGGACACAAAAGGGACAATGAACCGGAGCTGTGAGGGGCAATGGCCAGGAGCAGAACAGTGAGCATCCTTAGAGCTTCTGAGAGCCACGCAGTGCTGAGCAGACAGGATCTGAGACAGTTTCTTACATTCAGTTATATTGACTGGGCCACAAAAATATGCATTGTGGGCCACGAGTCTGACATGCTTGTGTAGCATGTTGTGCTAAGCATCTCTGGTGGGAAACATAATGGGATTCTATTATATATTCTCTGCCTTCAAGGAACCAACTACAAACTTAAGCAGAAAGGATGGACATGAATGGCACATACATTCTCACAGAATGTCTAAACAAGGTGACCCATGTGTGGCATTTGAGAGCTTTAGAAGAAAAGTCAATAACCAATCAGGGACAGCCCAGGAAAATAATATCTTTTGGTGGCGCCCTCTAGGGATAGCTTTGCTGAAATGCTGTGGAAATAATACATGCCAGCTCAACCAACGTTTTTGAGGAAGCACGTATGGATTTCCACCACCACCCCCACTCCTCTTACTGGTCTGAGAACATAATGGGGATAAAATAAATAAAAATCAAGTCGCTGGATATTATATTGGGTAACCAGAGTTTGTGATAAGAGAGAGGGTGCAGTATAGCCACCAAACCTCTTTCCCCCAAATGTACAAATCTCTGAGCCACCAGCAGTCTGGACAAAGGGAGATTCTTTAAGCTGCTTCCGAGCATTGGGCTCCAGACACATAAGTAGCTCGTTGGTGCATTCCCTTGGCCTGCCACACAATTAATTAGGCCACAGTTGTTTATTTTGAGACATTGAACTGGAGACCTTCTTGAGAGAGGCCTGCCCTTGTGGTTTGTCCTGATCCTTCCCCCAAGTGTGGGAACCTTTGTCTAATTGGATTGACTGCAAGTGTAACGATCATGGCGTGAGTTCCCTCAGCGGTGCGTATGCCACGGACATTCACATGGAAATGAGGTTAATTACACAGCATAGATGCGTCTGATGGTTGCACCTGCAGTGCCACAACACCCTCCCTTTAACTCAGTTTCACAAACAATGACAAAGAGCAGCTGCATTCATCTCCACAGTTAGTGTTTAAAAATCTGTAATGATCCCCAGCAGAATGGAGGTGCAGGGGCTGAGGGTGAGGAAGGAGAGGACTCTTCCGGTTCAGATGTCCTTCTGCAGCCACCTGCTGATGGTGCTCAAACTGGGGGCCGTGGGCACAGCCAGCCGGCCAGGATAAGCCGTTGCCAGCCCTGGTTTACGCCCCCCTCCCCACGATCCCTTTCTGACTGACATGTGATTTTCTCATCTGTCAAGAATCACTAATAGGGTGATGAAGATTTATGAAGGGCAAGGCCAGCAAAACACCAGACTACAGGGTCATTATACATAGCCAAACTGCATTAGTCAGAGTTCTTGGGAGAAACTGAACCAACAGGATATCTATCTCTATCTCTCTATAAAAAGTTTTATTATACAGAATCGGCTCCCATGATTAAGAAGCTGATAAGTTCCAAGATCTTCAAGCTAAGACCCAGGATGGTTAATGGTGCAGTCCCAGACCCAGTATGAAGACCTAGAATTGGGGAGAGCCCGGAGTGTAAGTTCCAGTCTGAAGGCCAGTAGGCTCAAAACCCAGGAAGATGTGGAGTTTCCATGTGAGTCTGAAGGCGGGAAGAAAGCGAGGATCCAGCTTAAGACAGTCAGGGAGAAGGGCATGGTCAGCCTTACTGTTCTATCTAGGCTTCAATTGATTGGATGAGGCCCATCATAATGGGGTGGCGGGGGCAATCTGCTCTACTCGGTCTACCAATTTAAATGTTAAACTCATCCAAAACACACTTACACTGAGAATAATGCTTTACCAAATATGTTGGCCCCACGGTCCTAACTGGTTGACATAAAATGAAGCGTCACACATACCATTCTCCAAATCGTGAAAGGACTGCTTGGGAGTGATGCTACTAGAGTGACATCCAAAGGACCGTGGCGGTCCTTTTATCCACCCCTCCCGACCACCACATCAGCAAATCTACCCTTCTTTTTTTTTTTTTTTTCTTTCCTCAGTTTTCTATTTTGTTTCCTCTTACCTATTTCGTGTTCTGTTTTCCTTTCCTCCTGTCTCTCATTATCCCAAAGGCACTTGTTTAGTGCCAGGAAAGACATTTTACAGCGCGTGCTGATCCCCATCCCTCATCTTAAGGGAGTCTTTGCAGATCAGAGTTGCTCTGATATCTACCCATCTGATGCCCACTGAGCTCCCAGGTTAATGACAAAGAAGCTCTGTGATTACATCAGCGATGCTGGGGGGGGGGGGGTGTGTGGAAAAAACCATAGACATTCACATGTCCACATTCACAATCCTCTGGGATTTTAAGACACTTTTTATTATACATGAAAAAAAAAAAAAAAAAAAAAAAAAAAAAAAACACAGTCCCATACCTATAGAGTTGCAGCTATAGTTGGAGGATCCAAATGGGATTCCCTGGCTGTGGCTGTGAGAGATAATTGACTGCGGTTAACTCGAATCTGCCCTCAAATATTTCGACATTTAAGGAATGTGCTCCAGGCTCTAAGAGCAATTCTGAAAAGAGGAGGCTTATGGATAACTGCGTGAGCTTTCAAAGGGCTGGGTTGAAGGTGAGGACACCCAGGGGGATGCGGAACTAGTTGTGTTTGTTAAATATCTTCATTTGCTCACCTTTCAGTCCTGCCTCTTGTCACTTTTCATACAGTAAGGTTCCCAAAAGACAAGTGAGGGGAAAGGGGCAGACTCTCTGCGCACTCAGCAGTCACCCACAGGCTGCCTGAAATTGTTTCTTTCTGTCGTGACCTCCTTGCTCAACACTCAACTGGCCTCTGATGAGTGGGGGGGGGGGGGGGGGGGGGTAAGTTCAGCTGAACTAGACTAAGTCAGAGAAAAAACATCTCAGTCCATTGGTTACCTCTATCGGTCTCCATAGATCACCCTCAGCTTAAGGAAATTGCTGAGTCATCTTTTTTGCTGTACAAGGGACAAGGGGATGGAAGAGTCGGCTCATTTAAGGAAGGAAAGCAATAGTTTCCTACTCACCACTTCACTGTGGGAGTCCATCTCCCCGGCAGCAGGGAATGGAACTTGTTCTCCAGATGTGAAGCAAACAAGCAGAGACGTACCAATGAACGTCTATAAGACAAATGGATGTCCTACCCTCTTTGACCCTCAAGACCCAATCTGACTTGACAATACTAGCATGCTGAAAAGAACACCCTTGTTTATGGTGGGTCAATCCAGAAAAGACCAATTCGGCATTTTTTCAATGGTCATGCCTCCACTTATGACTCATCACTTACCCTCTCTAAGGTTCATGACAACGTAACTTCCCGCCCAGTGAACTAAACCTCAGAATATGTTGCCGTCGCTAATAATGGTTTGCAGAGAAGTGAGAGAAGTCACAGCACATGATGGACGGCACACAGCAGGCCCTTAGCTGAAGTGTGCTCAGGGTGGGACACAGAGGCCTGACTGAATGACTGCCTGGCAGACAGATACTAGGAACTTGCCCACTTGACTCACACAGAGGTCCCCACCTGCTTTCCTCAAGCTGTGTGTTACCAAGATTGGGTCCCGGGGGATGCTGGGACTCGAACACAGAGATGCCTTCTGTTATCACCGGGAGCTCCAGGATCCTGTGCACTGAACATTCGAAAACCACTGACAGTCATGAGGACTTCAAACCCACAGCCTCGCCGGAACGTGGGGGGTAAAAAAGAACAGCAGGCACCCACTAAGGTTTGAGCACCTGAGGTGAACACGCATAGACTTTCAGAGGATGCCAGGGGGTTAATTTGGATTCTCAAAAACAGTTCCTCCAAACAAGGTTTCTGTTTGCACTTGGGGAGGCTCATTTGACTTGTTCTGTTTTGCGAAGTGCGATGTTTCTGTAATAGGTTTTGGTGGCATCATGTCAAATCAAAACAAGGAAAAGAGTTCTCAAAAATAAAACCGGAGGCCAGCTAAGTCAGGGTTTGCGAAGTCCATGGGCTGTTTGCTTATTTACACTGCACTTCTTTTCCTCCCTCCTTTGGGAGTTTCTATTGAAACATACACACACACACACACACACACAGGCCTATCTTGGTGGGGAGTTAAAAGGAAGGGTGTACCATGTGTGCTGGTTCCTGTGACAATTTGAGCATATATGTACATGCAAATAAGTATGTACAATATATATGAACCAGACATGTACATCATATTAAATAAAAACCATATATATATATATATATACACACACACACACACACACACACACATATATATATATATATATATATATATATATATACACACATACATATATAGTCTTGCTCCCAAGAAAAGAAGATAACTAGAAGCTGAGCAAAGAGTTTAGGATGTCAAACAAAGAGACTTTCACCCAGCCCTGCCTGTCCCAACAGGCTCTCTTTTTTTCCCTTTTTCTTGAAGGGAAAACCTCTGAAGCTGATTTGCAATTGTTAAGCTGATCTGTGGCCTAGGGGAGAAAAAAGCCAGCGGACCCTTATAGAAATGAAGGAAATTACACAGACATGCCCACCCCCGGATTTAACGTTCCACTCCCATGTGGTTTTGGAACGCACGAGAAGTTTGAGTTGTACTTGGAAAGAGAAAAAAAAAAAAAAAAAATCCTGCCCCAATGACATCTGGAGGAGGCGTCGCCGTGAGGACAGAGATCCTCCCGGTAGTCGGTTCGGCACTAATTCACGCTGGCAGCTGCTGCTTCTCATTATTAAAAACACGTTATTCCTTTTCCCAGATCCTGCGAGGGGAAGGAAAGCATGTGCAGATGTAGGCTGAGGATACCCGTAAACATGTTCATTTATGAAAGCACCTACTATGTGTGAAGTCTTGGGGAACAGCAGTGACCAAGGAGGGGAAGGTACCCCCACTCCTGCGGTTCACAGGTGTCCGCAGACAATAAATGCTTGAACATATAATCAGCCTACTCCAGACTGTAATTCTTTATCACTAGGACAAAACAGAGAAATATGACACGTGATGGAAGGCAAGTGAAGAGGCGTGCAAGTGGCTGCTTTCATCTCAGTAGCCAGAGAAGTCTCGCTGAGGCGGTGGCATTTGCCCTGACACCTGAATGCAAATGGAGCCAGCCAAGCTCATACCTGCAGAGTCGGCCTGACACACTGTCAAGTCCCCGGGGCCTACCAGGTACACTTCCCTCTCGGATGCTGTCAGTCAAGCCCTTTGCGGTTTGACTATCACATATCCCTTCAGCCTCAGTCCCCACGAGGCGTCTGTAAGAAGTCTTGGCTCCAACCCTGAGGAGGGTTCTTTGTTCATGACCTTATGCCTTTCTCACAGAGTTCACAGCCTACATTTATGTTCAAATTCTCCCATCCTCCCAGAGCCTTTGGAAACGTCACCTTCTCCGTGACGTCCTCTCTGAAACCACATTGGTAAGTCCCGCTTCCTTTTATTCTTATCTCAATATGAATATATCTTTCTCATTTCACTTTGTAATCTCTCCTCTGTACCCCGGGCCCTTCTTATTTCTATGGCGCCTATTTCTCCTTCTCGAGTGTCAGCAATTTGAGAACAGCTCTTTTCTCTCTTGGCCTTAACCATTTGTATCTCTTCTGGCTCCTTGCTGAAATCTTTGCCAAGTCCCCCATAAATATCTATTGCACAGACAATGGGACGAAAGCTAATCTCTAAATTCCAAAGGGAAAGTGAGGGGAGTAGGAGTGCATGTGGGAGTGAGTGTGTGCGCGTGTGTGTGCGTGCGTGTGTGTGTGTGTGTGTGTGTGTGTATGTGTGTGTGGTTAGTGGAGGGTTACAGCAATGAACTAGAGTGACGGTCAAAGGGGGAACAGCACACAGACTCAGCTCACTGAATAATCATAATTAAAAGGGAATTGTTTCCTGCTTCCTTTTGTTCTATTTGTCATCACCACTCCTTGTTTGGGTCAATCAACGGGAATTCAGTGTGAACGTGGCCAAATTCTCTGTTTGGTGCTGACAAAAGCAGGCGAGTTTGCTTATGAGAGAGGGAATTAGTTCCAGCCACGACTCCAGCCAGGGGTCTCTCCATCCTGGCGGGAAAGCTGGACACCCACCAAGGGGAGGCAGGAAGTAGTTGGTTTGACTGTTCCCCACTGACAACCTTGCTGAAGAGGCTGTTCAGCTGGCACTGCCCCTTGGTGATCTGTCTCTGTCAAGCTAATGCAGAGTCAGAGATTCCAAACTCTAGCAGGGACCGCAGGGGATCTTTTTGAAAAAGATGAAGTTGAAAGGTTGAGAGGTAAAGACCTCATGGGCAGGTTTGGGTCTCTAACGCACACACTGTATCTGGATATCACACTGCCTGAGTCTCCATCGGACCGTCGTTTTAAATGGAGACAGTGTTTTCTTCCTGCCTGCCATGCTGTCTTTTATGGATTCAGGCAAATGGCTTCTGGGGGAAAAGCAATCCCTTAATTACTAAGATATGCAAATACACAGAATCCTCAAGAAACCCCATTGATGAAACGTCACACCTGTTGCATCTGGCTCTGGGCCACCCCAAACAGAGCAAGTAGGTGGTGTTTATCTCCTTCTGTCTCTTTATGTTTCCAAATAACTGACTTTCAGGAAGAACTAGCACTGAAATCGTTCCCAAGATCGCTCAGAGGGAACCGGGTGCGACGCGGCGCTATGGGAAAGTGAACAGAAAGAAAGGGCGAGGAAGAAACCACAGGGCTGCCTCGGAGAGCCAGGAGGAGGACAGATCTGGAGGGCTTGTCAGTTCCAGCAATAACAAGAGTTGACATTTGTTACATGTTAATTACACGGTATTGTCTCCTGGAGGTTAAATCAATCAGAAATTTCCTGTTCAGCTAATAAAACTGGAGCCCATCTGTGGTCTGCCAAGTCACGTTAGACACTGGGGCACGACGGAGTCGGACGCTCCGGCTTGCGTCTGTTCTGGGCAGAAGGAATGAGAAACGGAACTCGGCTTGTGAGTGTTGCTCTACAGTCGGGGGCCCAATGGAACAGAAAGCATCATCGTAGCTGCCACGTATCGAAGGTGTACGGGTGCACCAGGCACGTTTCTGAGCACTTCTCGGTAGGATCTTATTTGTCTGAAAGGAAACCCGATGTAGTGCTATTACCTTAAAGACACAGAAGCAGGAACTCAGAGAGGTGAAGTAGAGTTCCCAAATCACACAGCTGGTCAAGGTTGCACTTAGAACTCAAACTCAAGTCGGTCTACTGCTAACATCTCAGCGTGTCCCTAACAAATCCCAGAGCACACACTAAGTAGTTACTTAATACTTGTGATGCTAGAAAGCCCTATTTTAAGGGTAAATCTTATAGCATCTACCAAAAATTGTTCATTTACTTGACTATTTTCTATTACAACCCTTCCCATGACTGGAGTTGTTTTGTATATTTAAACCAAAACATGCAGCTGTTTGATTTATTGAGAAGTTCACACACAGGCAACGGATACTGTGCGACAGATGAGATGAGCACAAGTGCCTTTAAGGAAAGCTCCCTCAGTACTAAGATGGGCTTAAGTAAGATCATCAGAAAATGAATGCCTGGACTCATTGAACCACGCACTTTAGCTTGATTCTTGTATACACTGGCTTCTGGGGTCTATCTCATGAAAATCAAGACACATTTCCACACATTCATTTTTTTAAAAACTATTTTCAAATGTCATTCTTCCAAGAAGTTTCCAGTGACTACCTGTACCAGAGGCTCTATGACTCTTCGCTCGGTGATACTCCACACTTGGTAATGCCATATCATTCATTTACTTAGGATTAAATTTTTTCAAAGGCCAAAACTTAATGTATTGCACAATGTTGTATAAACCCACTGTCAGACTTGTTCCCAATTCAGGCATGTTAAGGTGTACAAAACAAGTCCATCCTAGAATCCATGAAATACATTTACATGTTATTTTCCCCCATGATGCATTCCAGAATAAAATCAATGTTGTGAATTAGCAAAAAAAAAAAAAAAAAAAAAAAAAAAGGGGGGGGGGGGGGACTAGAAAGCATGGAATATCTGAGGACTAAAAGAAATTCTTAGAACTTTCATTGGCCAAGGTGATCATGGGGATGTAGACCTGTGACTTACAAGGGTCTTGAGGACACAGAATTGTTCCCATTTCCCAAAACTGAAGGTCCCTCTCAACTTTTGTTCATGCTGTGGACTGCCTCCATTAAGGAGAAGGTGAAAGATGCCCACTCAACTTATGGGATTTTTGTCCTTACTTCATTTTCTCTTACATATTCATTTGTATTTCATATTTTCAAGACTTCTAATCCATTAGCAATCAAGGGAAATATTCTGGAAACTATCTCATGGCTACAGGCATTAAGAGCCCCATTTTGGTAAGATCAGCTGGTGTCCTCAATAAATTCTTGTCAAATTGAAAAACAGAAATATTACCAACCCCTTCCAATATTTTGTAAACCGGGTACACCTATGAATTAGCCATACATCCTTCTCTAATTCCCCTTAAGGCCCCACACTGACTGACTTGGCCCCATCCCATTTCCTTTGTGAGAACTGGCTCCCAGCTACCTCAGCCCCGCCGAGGTCCTTTAATTGGCTGCCTGATAAATGACACACTGTCTTCTTTTTATTGGGATAATTCCCAGGCAAGTGATTGGATACATGGAAATGACAGGTACCCGAGGATCACTGGCAGGGCGGGAGCCTTGCTTATTAACCAACACAGGTGGGACTGGGACCTGTCAACCTGCATTTCCCCAGGCATTCATCTTTGTTGCTGTCAGGCAGACCTCTGGCTCACATCAAGATGTTGAAAGTGAATTCTTCTCCAACATGTACCTAGTCTGAAGCCCCATGTTTCTCTTAGGCAATGTCTTTTTGGAAGACACAAAGGGGGAAAATTGAGACCAAAATTATTGGAAGGACTCAAGGTTCCCAAGGAAAACTAAGTTTTGAAGGAGGCAGAGAGGAAATTTCATCATAAAAGCTTTCAGATATCTAGTCAGGTAAAGTCTAAGGTCCCACGGCTACTCTCCTGACAGTTCCCGAGAATCAACCGGACACTGTATGTTTCCTTTTATGTGCTTGGAAAGAACATTCTTTTCCTTCCTTTGGGACAGGCAGAAATTTGCTTATCTAGAGTTCAAGTTTTTGCCCATCTACTTCCACAGATATTAGTCCAAGTCTGTCTCCCTGCCATTCTGAAGGATGAAACTGACAGGTCCTACTGGTGAATATCACGGTCCATTCTTAGGCACTTTCCCCAAGCCTTTCATTTCATATGCCCTTGGCCTCCAGTAACTGACAATATGGGTTTTACAGGCATGCTTGAAGGACAGCTAAAATTTGGCAAGAAGTTAACAAGTGAGCTTTTTTATTTTTTCCATTTGGACGAGGAGAACATTGAACGACTTGTGTAGTTTCCTTTAAGCTGTTCAAGCCTGAGGCTTGGCCATGACATGAACTATACTAGCCGGGCATACGCCTTCTGTAGGTGTGCAGGGCTAGTCTGGGGTCTGCCTCTGGTTCTTAAGTTTGTCATCATGACGCAACAAGCCAACAGCCCCTTGTCAAATGCCCTGCCCTCGTTTAGAATTGACTCCATGTTCCACAGAGACAAAACATGATCGTGGGGATAGAGGTTACATTATACATTCAAGAAAACCTATTATTGAGTAAAACTGGGAAGGGGCCAAATTTGACTGAAGCCCATTCAATAATATTGTTTTTCCTTCAGTTACTCTTTCTTTTGAAACCTAATTTCTTCCATCTCCCAGAGTCCCCGTGCTTTGATTTAATTAGTCTGAGCTCTTAAGAGCAGTGCCTTGTCTGAGCTGCTCTCTTTCAGTATCCCTGAAGCTCACAAGCCTTCCTTGCTATATGCTTTGCTCATCGGATCCCTTCCCTCTAAATGGATTTTGAAGTACTTTTCCATGTACAGAAAGACCACAATCTGATTCAACACATTGGCAATATCACATGAAAGGGAATAACTCAGGAGCTAGCTCATGCTGCTTCAACTGCCTTCTTTCTGACATCTCCCTACTCCCTCTATTCCCACCTCATTTCTCCAAAACTCTTCAATGTTCATTCTAATTACCTCTTTCCCTGGAATCCTTCTCTTACCCCACAGCATAAGGGCAGCTCTCACTTCCTCCTACATTTCATTCTTTCACGTCTTTAATTAGAAGGTGCCATGAACTTCATCGCTGGCTCTCTTTTCTTTTACACCATTCTACTCATCCTAAATATCACAAATTAAGTTGCCCACTCTTAGAAGGCAGAGATTATGGCAATGGGAGAGAGCATAGGAAATGGAGCTGGGAAGACCCAAAATCAAATTTTTCTCTGCCATTTTCTAACTGTGTATCCCTGAATGTATCTTTTCAGAATTGCCTTTATATTCTATAAAGAAAATAGGGAGAACAAAAACCACCTCATTTTGGTTCAGTGATTAAATAAGCTATGACATATAATTAGCTTAGTGTTTGATGGACAGGTTCCCTGTTCAGTGTTCACTCTCTTAGGCATCCTTTTATTCTCAGGTCCTGGCTCTGTGCTGTATTTTCAGCAATTAATAACTTATTTATTGACTTCCTATCCTTGGTCTCTCCCTAATGACTTGCGTATCTTCAAAAGATGGCCTACTTGTCAGTAGGTCAAGGTCTTTACGAGGACATCTGGGATAGAATTTGGGGGTGCTGCTTCAGGCATTATACAGCATTCAGCACAGATTGGGGGAGGCCAAGCCATGGGCCCCGCCCTCCATAAAATCCTCCCATTAGCAGCTATTTTGGAAAGTGAAGGGTAAAGAAAGGTGCAGTTGAAAATTGACAGCATGCTGGGAACTTTCCCTTTGGATGTTCAATAAGAGAGGGTTTGGAACAGTTGGAATCTCTGGAAGATCGGATGGAAGAGTTCCAAGCAGGAGCCAGTGAGGCGCACACTGGAGGCAGGAGGACACCTCTACTATTTCCTTCCTCCCTTTTTCTGCTGGACTAGGAATGAGCAGTATGATTCCTTTGGGGTAATTGTGCTTTGGGAGGTTTTTCTACAAGATACCCCTAGAGGGCGCAATAACCCTCTCCCTCCTGTTCTTAGCCAAGGGCAGAGGTAAAGTTGGGCAAGTTAATCTATTCTATGCAACAGCCAGATTCAAGTGGTTCAAAATTAAGCAAATAATTTAGAGTCTAAATTAGACCAACTGTCAACAATGAACCTCCTCACCTAATACTTATAAAGTACCTACTGTGTGTATGTGCTTTTCTGTTGGCACAATTTTGCAATTGGACATGATGAACATTAAAAAAACCTTTGGTCAACTGGAAGGGTAATTTATAGATTTGTTATTTAATTTAAAGAAAGTTTTTCTCTGTCTCATTCCTAAAGAACGCTAAAAAAATGTATACTTAGTTACTACAAAGGTTTTTGTTGTTTTAATTTGAATGCAGAGTATCCTAATTTTATCGGATGAATTCATCTTTGATATGACTGCTTCATATATAGATTTAAAATTGCATTTTTAAACTACGACATTTGCTGTAAACATAGATGTTTCTTTCATCATTTAATATATGTAGTTACTACCACTGTTATAAAGAAAGCTAAATTGAGGAAATGTCCTCTCTAAGCAACGTATTTATTTTTTAAAAGGATATTTTTAGTATACCTCTCACATAGTTGTTTTAAGAACAAAATGAGACAAATGAAAAGCACTTAGCATAATGCCTGCCATATAGCAAGCATTCAATAAATACCAGCTATATTATAAAGGACACACAATTTTGTAGCACATTATGTTAAAACCTTTCAGGAGGCATAGCTTTATCACAAAGAGGCATCTGATTCTCATTATCCTAGTCGTTCAGGTGTCACTTATTGGTTACAGAAACATGTATAGGTGTAGTACACAAAGAAAGAATGATTTGAGAAAGAGATAAGAGAGGTTGCCAATTGGAAAACACACACACACACACACACACACACACACACACACACACCAAGTACACACAAATCTCACCTAGCCCATCATTGTATCAGCCAATGACTTGAACTGGGCAATTGTACAGAATTTGTAAATTGATGTTTCAATCTCTCCCTCCCTCTCTCTTCCTCTCTGAAATCAATGGAGATATGTTTTTTTAAAAAAACAATGCTGTAGGACAGTTACACTGTGGAATACTATGCAGCTGTAAAAAAGAGAGATTTCTCACTCTTTGGGACAGCATGAATGGACCTGGAAAATATTATGCTAAATGAAATAAGCCAAACTGAGAAAGATGAGTATCACATAATTTCACTTATTTCTGGAATCTAAAGAACAAAATGAAATGACCAATAAAATAAGACTCAAAGCATGGAGGCATGGGACAGACTGGCACACCTTGATGTGGGACTGGGGGAAGAGAAGAGACAGACCAAAGGACTTATGTAAGTTCTGGAGCACAAAATTGGTGTGTGGATATGGGCGGCACCATGGCCTGGCCTGCGATCAGGACCATCTTCCCCAGCTGCTGGCAACTGGTCTTGTCTCTGCTGCTACCCACCCCCAGTTCTCCATTCGCCATCGGACAATTGGAGCCTGCCAGTTGAGGGGAGAGACCGAGAGGTCAGCAGTTCCTACCAGCTCTCTGGCCCCACCCCCACCGCGGGTCATCCTCTGTGTGTGGGGCGACCAGTGGTATGGGGGTCTTGGCATGGTGCTGCCCATGTTCCCTGCCACCCATCCCAGTTCCCCGTTCACCAGGGGGTGATGGGAGCCAGCAGTCCGGGGAAAGGGACCAAGAGGTGGTCAGTGTGCCTCATAGTGACTGGTCAAGCGGTAGCTCTTGTCGTTCTGCCATTAGAATCCATTTTTATATGATCCTTTTATTATATAGGATTATTATATAGGATATGCATAACTCATGGACACAGGCAATAGGGTTGTGGAGACCTGGGGTATAGGATGGGGCTGGGAAGGTGGGGGTAGAGGGAGGTAAACAGGAGACATCTGAAATACTATCAACAATAAAAAATATACTTAATTTTTTTTAAAAAGACATGCAACTCAAAGCTGATATCATAAGGATATAAGAATAATATCTTTCGTGTTTTGTCAAAACATTCCAAGCATGAGGGGATCCAGCTGCATTTCCGGTTTCTAAGTATGTTTGTTCAGTTTTACTTCCAGGATAACAATTTCCAAGGGTTCTCTTTCCTGTCTTCAATCGACACCTTTGGTTTAGCTTTTGATGCACAAACACTACCCACAGACATTGTCCTCCATGGGGTTCAGTGCATGTTTGCATGATCTGTGGATCCAGCGGCCTCATTCAGGTTTTGCCCTTAAGAAAAACTCTGGTTCTGCTGTGTGTACTCAGCCAATGAAGCATATTAATGGCATAATTGGCACCCGGAGGATCATGCTGTCACCCCAGGTAACATGGATACCTCAACAGCGAGCTGACTTAGGAACTGCACGTTGCACCTCGCCTCCCGTAACCTCCCCGGTCTTCCGTTCCCTGTGAGATGTGTAGACGTGGAGGGTTGTCCAGGCTCCTGACAATAGCTTTTGTTCTAAACAAACGTAATACACTTATATAATAAAAACCTGTGTGCTGCACCTGAAGTAAAAATTACCATTCTGGGGATTATCTCTGCCAGGCTCCTCCCCTCCCATGGGTCCCAGGATATCAAAGCAAAGATAGGCTTTGAAAGGTGTGAGAGTATCCTTTTCATCCACTGAGTACACAAGTGCCCTTTGTCCGCTGGGAAGGCTGATCACATATAACCTCGTCCCACTTACACTTAACCCAGAAACGTGACTTATGGGGGGTACTGCAGATGTCTAGGTCAAAACCTCAGCTTGAGACGAAATGAGTAGACAGTCGCAAGATAACGAGTTCCAGGTACAAAGGAACCCTGGTACCCTGCGAGTGAGGAGTGTGTCTCCATAGAAAGGCAGGTGGCTCTCTAAGGTGTTTTGCTTCCAAAGGAGCTAGCTGTTTCCCCAGGGGCAGAGTAAACCATGTCTGGTTTCCCCAGGCTGGAGGAGGTTCTTGAGTCACAGGACTTTTGGTTCTAGACCTGGGAAAGTCCCGGGCACCCCGGGGTGAGTAGCTCACCCTCCAAGGCCCTGATGGCCCGATCAGAACAAACTGAACCTGAGAAAGAATTCAGCAAAAGGTTGTTCTAATAATCTGGTGCCACAGTCCCACAACCTCCCAGGAGTTAGTTAACTTGATGGCTCAATCCTTCCAATAACGATTTTCTGTGTGATTCCATTTCTCCTGGTGCTTATATTTTTCATTTGGAAATCCACATTCTAAAACCTGCTTTAAGTAAAACTAGTGTTGAACTAAGTAGACAGCTTTCATTTTCCCAATATGTTTAACTGCAGACGTTTTGAGTTAAAATGAACACAGCCAGGAAAAAAAAAAAAAGAAAGAAAAAAAAAAGTGCTGACGTCTGATTCTTTGCAGGATTTATAATATTACATAGGGACTGCTTTATACTCCGTTACAGGAAAATGAGGTGGGCTTATTACATGCTAAATCATAAAAATAAAATCACAATTTGGATAGTAATGAGCCGGAATGGACATGTATGTTATCCTTTTACCAGCAAAACCATTGTATTTTTATGTTCCAGAAAAACGTATTCTTACATTTTATGTCTGAGGTTGCTTTGCCAAACTGGACGCTCCTATTGTTATTAAGTAGATGCTAAGAGGTCCTCTCCAGGCCTCTGTCCTGCACAGGACTCGAGAAATGTAGCCCCCACGAGTCTGGTGCCAGTGTCTGCTCTTGGTTATGTGTGTTAGGTACAGAGCAGACTGGGCTGGCCATTGGAACCGCCTCCCCTCTTTCTATCTGCCCAGTCCTTCCTCAAAATTAGTTTTCCTCATGAGAAGAAGCTTTTAGAAAGACCCAGAAACACTGTTGTAGCACTCCACTATAAAATTTCAGTTTTTTAATGACAAATACTTTAGCCTCATCCATTGCTAATGTGCTGTCTACAGGTGCCTAACAGCAGGCTGGGTATCTCAGAGGAACCATCTCACCCCTGGCTGAATCTAGCCAACGCCACTATAAGATGGGCTAAAAGCCTTTTTTTTTTCTTCTTTTTTTTTCTGAGTTTCTGGTATCAATCATATCAGGTATTTTCTGTTTACACTTTATGGTATGAGGTCGATTATAATTTGCCTAGATTTTGCTTCTACCTATACATTTTCAATGGCTTCCTTGGTTATAAAAATTCTATTTTACTTAAGCAAAGTTCTAATGCTTCCAGTAAAAATAATTTAGCCGAGAAGTCACCCTTTATTAGGAAACAAGCTCTCCCATTCACCTATTCCTTTAGCTGTCTCCTCTCCTCCCCTCAGAAAGGGATTAAATACTCAGCATTTATCATCCCCTGTTAAATGTTTGATGGTATCCACACACAAGGTTCAAGGAAGCTGTCGGTTTTGAAGTGGATCAAAGAGGACTTTAGATAAAGTATTTGGGCTGAAGAAACAAGAAACAGATTAGAAATAAAAGTAAATTCGTTCTGAAAATAATATATGCAGATCACATGTGCAAAGAACATTTAACCAAGCACCGAACTGGTATGCAGACCCAACCTTCTGTCATATGGGTAAGACTAGTGACCCGACTTATGTCATGTATATTGAGATAACTTTTGGTATCAAATGTGTAAGACTTTTGATTTCAGACATTTCACCAGAATCACATATACAACTATTTGATGGAAGACACTGAAGTTAAAATGAGGGAAATCTAATAACATTAATACCACGATTATGTTCATTGTCTTTAGCATTACTGAGGCCAGAAGATCAAGGAATTGTTTCTACTGACAATATATATGCATCTTGCAAGGAGAGATGAATTGAATCGATTCAGGTAACCAATTTGTTAAGGATTTGTTATACTATGCACATCTTTGTTATGCATAGAAATTGGCTGTAGAATAGCATTCAAAGAACTGATCTATTGTAGTCTCATTGCAAGACATGGAAAAGACTGACTGATGATATAAAATAGAACTGACAATACATGTGCATCTTATAAGTTATCTCAATCAACTCAGGTAACCAATTTGTCAAGGATTTGTTATACAAATCTATGTTGTGTATAGAAACTAACTGTACAGTGGAGTTCAAAGAGCTGATCTATTGTAGCTTCATTGTAAGACATGGGAAAGGCTGACTGATTACATAAAATATAATGCGGTATAGCCCGTTCTTGAAACAGTGGTTACCTGCTTCCTGTGAGCATGCTCTAGTCTCTGAGCTAGAGTATATTCTCAAAGTTAAAATAACAATCAAGTTGATTATCAATCTCTAGGTAGTGGTGCAGACTTCCCACAAACACACCCAGTCAATTAATCTTGCACTCCAAACCAGCCCAGCAAGTACAAAGCCTATACTGAGGGAGGGAGAGATAATCACATGGAAAACAGATCCATATAGGAGGTTGGAAGATGCCTCAGAGGTACTGGCTTTTATGAAGATCAAGCCTTGAATACCACCATTTCTACATCATCACGCTCCCTCTCTGGTGGCTTCCCTGAAATAATCGTGGCGACAGCTGTTGTTTACAGGATGCAAGTCACACCGTGCTAAGAGGTAGACATTCTCAACAGTATGTATCATGTGTGGTATGCTGATGTTTTCTCAAAAAGTTTGGAAGCTGGTTCAAGGTCTTTTGATCTCTTGGGTTATGGTAGGGCTATGTATAAAGTGAAATTATGCCATTGAAGGTAAACTGACCTTTCTGAAGAACCAAGTCCCAAACTCATCCATATCATAAATATTAGGATGTTTGAAGTCCTAATATTTATTTTCTGAAAACAAGCCATGGAACATGTTTCCAGTGGATGACTCTGCCCTTCTCTCCCTTTCTCTCATGAGGACAATTACAAATGGACCGGAGTCATAAGAACTTTTTAATTTCTTTGTTTTCTCTGTTTTGTTTTCAAATGGCAAATAAAAGCAAGTAAAATATATGCACTCAGGTATTTAGAGTTTTGTGATTCATCCTGTAGATCTCAACAATTGATCTGGTTCCTCTGCCACCAGCCATCAATGTTCTAAATGTCTCTTAATGCAAGATGATTGATGGAAATGTGTGAGTGTATGTTTACATACAACTTACTTCTAATTAGAACACCAGCAGTCTCTTTAAACCATTCAACATATTCAGACTAGCCTCCTTTATTAACTTGGCAAAGGGTTTTAAGCAGCCCTGGAGTAAACACCATGGCTTTTATTGCATAACAAAATTGTATCATTGGAAATACAACCAGCAATACTGTGGAGCGATTTTAGCATTAAAGGGTATTATACTCAAAATCTGTACCTGGTACTTAACAAATCAGTTTTTACAATGTCAGTATTTCAGTAATGTATATATTCTACACTAAAACCTTGTGACTATTGTTAAGTAAAAAACAAATTGAGTTAAGAGATTTCTACTGAAGAGTTTCATTAAAACTGTCTCAACAAAGGCACCAATAACATCCTGAGCCAGATAATTCTTCGTTGTATAGGGTTGTCCTGGGTGAGGGATGTGCCACTATAGCAGCCACCACACTCTATCTACCCAATGCCGTGGTGCTCCCATACTTTACCTCCTGCTGCGGCAACCAAAAATGTCTCTAGTTGCATAACATTTCCTGGGGGTGGGGGGGTTATCATTGCATCTAAGATAAGATTATAGAGATAAGAAAGCAACATTGACCCTGCATACACACACAAGTTGGGATATTAGAACCAAACGAAGAGAGAAAATACTGGATGAGGGCAGGCGCATAGTAGGACATCTTCCTTAAAGTAGGATGACATGTTTTTAAAAGGCTTGGGTTGCAAGTCTCTTCCCATTTAGCAAGAAATGGGAACAGCCCATTCTAAATGCTGGCTTTGATGGTAGACCTCATTAAACCCAAGGAGAAGCTGCTGCCTTCTTATCCAAACCAGGTTTAAGAGTGAAGAGGCAAATTCATGTGAGACTAACAGAGAACAAAACAGAAACACAGATACTATCTTGGTTGTTCATAGATTCTGAGAGGTAGCGTATTGAGAGATGGAACTTGGTAGAAGGTTGTAGAAGACAGCTCAGAAGGTGTTTTGCCATTTTGTACTTGCTCACCAGAGGTAAGGGAAGTGAAGGCTTCGCCGTGTTTCTGCCATCTCAACTACATTTTAGGAATTCCGTGCTGTTGCAGATGAGCGAGATCTCCTTTCTGGCCCAAAGCTCAGTGATCAATAAATGTTTGATGATATTGGCCAACAGGAGAACCTAGCTAGGAACACCATGATTTCCTATTTGAAGAGTCTTAAGCAGAAAGTGCAATATCCAATATAGTCAAGAAAGCAGCTTTTCACCAAAGCAAACCATTTGCCACTGATATTCATAGATAGGATGTAACGTCTTTATTACCATACTAGTCCTGACTCATATAGAGGTAGCTATAGGATTGCCTCAGTCCCTCATGAGTCTCACCCAGAGGCAATGTGAACTTTTCCCAGGGCCTTGATAAACTATAAGAAAAGTTTCCAGGCCCTGGAAGGGTAGCTCAGTTAGTTATAGCATTGTCCTCGATACATCAAGGAGGTTGTGGGTTCGATCCTCATCTAGGGCACATACAAGAATCAACCAATTAATGCATAAATAAGTGGAACAATAAATCCCTCTCTCATCAATTTACACACACACACACACACACACACACACACACACACACACACACAGAACAGTTTCCCATTTTCTATAAAGGAAGGAGGTATTTGTGGCCCTAGGCCCAGTCACTGGGACCCACCATCATGAAAACCTGTGCAAGCTTCATCAAGAGGTTTCTCTTCTCTGCCTTTGTCCTTCAGAAACATAATTTAACGAGTAACTTGTCTTCCTTTTCATTAGGACAGCGAGGCAACACCTGGGGGACTGGCCCATGCCTAAGATGAAAGGGAAGGAAACAATGGTGGTAAAATTAAAACTCCAGTTCAGACATTAAATATGAAATAGCTGATCTAAAGGTCCTTCGTTTCATAGAAATTATCTGCTTTATCGCCAAATCCTCAGAAGTGCTGCTAGTGAAAGAGAGAGAAAGGGAACCTTTCGCTCCACAGCTCGGAAAGCCCGGGAGAAAAGTTTGTTGCAATTGCAGGCAGATAGCTGAGGAATTAGAAGGCCAGGTTGGCTTGTGAAAACAGACCACAACAATGGGGACGTTGATAAACACACTGAAAGGACCTTTATACTTCAAACTCCGCGCTCCGCAATCAGGCACATTGCCTCTCTGCCCAGACAAATGTATCTTCCGACAAAAGGGACGCAGGGGCTGATGGGAGAGGAGGATAGTCAGTGAAAGAGCCGCATATCAGGGTGGTGTGCGAGTGAACAGCTGTGGACTCCGTGGCAAACGAGCAGCTGGGAGGGAGTGGAAGGATGTCTGAGACGCTCCAGTGTCTTCTAATCGCCCCGGGAGAGAGGGAGGCAGAAGCACTGTCCTTTCTCGACGGGAAGAAAGGCTTAGGTTTTGATGAAAGCTTACCTCCGAGAGGGGCTGTGGGCCAAAGATGCAGAGCAGATAAGCAGGCTGTTTGAAGATTCAAAGCTGAAATGTCAGTACTTTATTTCCCACCAACATTGCGTTATCCAACAACTCCGTTTTTAGCTTCCGTGTAGGCCAGCATTAGAAATTTATTTTATTTTATTTTTCAATTGCATTATTGTCATTTATAAGCCCCTTACGAATTCCTAAAAGCATTTGTCCTGTTATCTGTATATTTCAACCACATATTTCATATATAATGTATACTGAATTAGTCAAACCACATTAACTAGTTGAATCCGTTAATTAAGCATGTAATGAATGATTGTAGTCCCTAAACTGTTGCAAAGCCAAGGCCATCTCTGGTTTTATTCACAGTGTTCCCTTGCAATACTGAGCATATAGCAGGTCCTGGCGATATGGCCATTGATTATACGAATAAATGGATTAATGAGTTTTGCTTACCAATCCACGTTTCCCAAATTACATCTCCTTTAATGAGATGAACTTCCCCTTGAGGCTATGGAACTCTGGCCACAGAAGGACACTAACATGGAGACAGTCCATTTGGTCATTCCTCACTTTTTTCCAGTGGCATGTTTGCTGCAGCGAAGAAAAGATATTTGAAGGCATTTCTCAAGAGTAGAAGCAACTCCGAGAGCCTTTAGATGCAGCAGTACACAAAAGTGCGTTTCTGAGAAAATGCTGACCTTCAAACATGGAGCCACTTATTCGGCATTAAATTAACTAATGAGACATTCAGGGGCATCTGGCCCAAGTGACGTATCCCAAGGAGGAGCACCATTGCCCTTGTCATTAATTACCTCAGGAACCTCTGAGGCCCAGGGCTTTCAGTGGGAGTGTCATGAAATCTGAAGAACTTTATTAGTTTTTTGTTTTTTTTTTCCCTCCCAAAAAAATTAAACTGGCTGGCAGTATGTGGTTACACATAAAGAAAGGGAACAATTTTAGGACAGCCCCGGGTATTTTTAAAAATGGTGGCCATTAGAGACCTTGAACATGGATGCGTTTTCCCAGGGCTGGTTTCAGTGTTCGGCTGGTAATTAGGTCACTGGGCCAGTCCTCCTCATGACTGATCCTTATGATTTCACCAGGTTTGCTAACTGAAAATAGTCTTTTGTAGGAATCGTTAGTCACTATCAGCTTTTCCGGTAGTTAGTTTGGCTTGCCTGGAAGGTGCCAACAGCTCCTCCCTGGAAACTTAAGTTTTCCATGTGTTCACAGGGCGAGGAGATGCTAAGCGCCCTCCCACGGTCTGAATTCTCTAAGGTTCTGTGGTTCTGTTCTAGCTGATGGGGCCATGCAAGACCATTTACTTTGTGGTCTTTGGAACCTCCCACCTTGGACGTGACCCCCGACCCCCAAGCATTATTTTTGTTTTCATGCTCACATCTACGACCTGGGAATGAGGAAAACACCTCTTTGGTGTTCAGAATATTTGTCCTAAATAGAGGTGACTTGAGTCTGCCCCATGGTCTGCAGTCTCCGCCGTGTCCCCTGCTTTCTTTGAGGAGTTACGATTCCTCACTTAAGGTTAAAGGGGCTCCCTTCTCTGGAGGGAGATAAAGGGGAGGCCAGCCTGGGTAAAGCGATTGGTGCCCCAGAGAGCATGGTCTCCCCGGGGATGTTTTGTAACGTACAAGCCAAGGTAGCTATTACCGTCAATGACAGACAAGCAGATTCAGAGTTGTGGTACATTGTGAAGATTAGAGATTTAGGTTCTTCTTCACTCCTAACCCCACTGGGAGCTTCACTTTCCCTGTATCTACCCACGTCTAGACGAAACTAAGTCTACAGAAGGAAGGATACAGAGCCCCATGTCAGGAGACCTGCACTTAGGGTGTCTAGTTTACTCATTCCTATCACAAACATTTTCAAGTTCCTAATTTATTGTAAGCATTGAAATACACCTTACCTCCATCCTCACTCATTCCTCACTTATACAATGACCAGATGGAAGACAGAACAACACATTTTTTTGTGTGTGTGAGGTGGCTTTGCAAATTAAAATAGTGGTTAGCAACCTGGGGTGCACAGTACTCCAGGTGCTGAACCTGGAGAACATTAGGCTAAGTGAAATACGCCAGTCACAGAGAACAAAGACCGCATGGTTCCGCCTTCTATGACAGTCAAAACCACAGAAGCAAAAAACAGAATGGTGCTTGCCAGGATCTAAGAAGAGGGGAAGGAAGGAGTTGTTCACTGATGCTATGAAGTTGCAGTTGGGCAAGATAAACAAGTCCTATTGTACACCACTGTCCCTATAGATAGATACCAAAACCGTGTTGTATGTGGAAAAGCCTGTGAAAAGAGACCTCAGGTGGTATTCTTAATATTATTCTTACAAGCCAGCAAGCCAGTCACTTCAAGGAAAAGAACAGGCAGTATTAGTTGTCCATTATAAAATGCCTTTTTCATTCACCTCACTTCATCATCTCACATCTTCACAAGGGTGAGTACAGTCCAATAAGAAATTTGGAGAAAGAGAGAAAGGCCACAGTCATATAACTTCTATTACAGTATTTTACTATAAGTGTTCTACTTTATTATTAGTCACTGTTGTTAAATTTGCATTGGGAATAATTCATAAAATAAACTTTACCATGAGTGCATAGGGAAAATCATAGGATATTTAGGGTTCAGTGGTATCTGGGGTTTAAAGTATCCACTGGGATTCCTGTGGATGAGGGGTGGTTATACTCAGTCTTTGCAGAAGCGGAAGATTCACCAGGTTCGTCAATGAACCAGGCTGGACCTAGCAGTCAAATACCACAAGTATTGGCAATCCATTGCCAAGATCTTGCTTTAACGAATTTCCCCAGTTCCCAGTGGTATATAACCCCTTTTCTTCACCCATCTGGCTTCTTGATAACAATTGCTTATTGTTTTGTAAAAGGCAGGGGATATGCATTGCAATTCATCAAAACACAAAGCCAGTTTTGACAGGAACTGAAGTGATCACTTGTGTGGAGTGCTTTTTTCTGCTTATGAATAGCTCTGGGCTTTCCTTTTTGGAAGCAGTTGAATGGTCCACAAGCAATCATGGGTAAATATTAAGCATGAGAGCTTCAGGAAGTCCTGGAACGATTTCTATTCAGAGTGTTCCTCACACAACAAGTTGAGGGTTTTCTCAATATAGCTATGAGAAATGAGACTGTCTGTATACCTGATCCATCTTATTGTGTACCATTAGCTTAGTAATACGCTTCATTGAAAGGTTAAACACTAACCAAAGACTGCCATTTTTTTCTTCATAAATGTATATTGCAGACCTACTAAGCGCAAGATCCTATACCCGAACTGCCATTTAATCCTTACAACCGCCTCCCATTCTTTCTAAATAAGGCATTGTTACTTCAATCTTACTGCTAGAAAACAGAAAATCATACAAAAATATTAGAGGCAAGGTTATAAGTGGGTTCATTCGACTTTCCATCAATGAGCCCTATAGATAACATAGTATGGATAGATGAGGATAGGGCAAGACTGGAGACAGCACAACCAGTTAGGAGTCACTACACTGTCCCAGAGAAAGGCATTAACAATAAACTTCTTTTTCTTTAAAATCATTCATAAAATTTCCATGTAGCTTCCTGATACAATCTCTCAACAGATGGTCAATAGATATGACAGTATTATTTCAAAGGACTCTTGGTGTTGCGTTTCTCGTTTATTGTCAATTAATCGGTAATGTTGAAAACCCCAATTGTGCTAGATCAAGTGCTGTGGTTTTCCCATATAAAAATCATGCATTTTCACTTGAAGCTAACATAGCAAATCAACTTGTATTTTCCTGACTAAAATAGTCTTAATATGCATGGCTCATTTCTTTGTGTGGGTGTTCTTTTCCTGAATTCCTCTTCAGATTCATAAAGTTAACTTTGAGAAGCAAAATCCATTCTTAAGTCCCAATAAAGGGTAATCTTTAAATACTGGATTGCTTTTTCTCTAGAGGTAAAAAGTAGAATTGAGTAAATTAATACAGGCCTAATCCTACATATGAAAAGGATATTTTAATAGGATGAAAGACCTAGTTTCCATTTCATAGTGTGATCTCATTTGAGTATGAAAATCCCCATTTGTGGCAAGAAATAATGTAGTGAAAATGCTTATAAGAAAAGACACAGATATTTCTAGATTTCCCAATTTGGATTTTTAAGAGTTAGCAAGCATTTTCTTTTAATCTCTCAACTTTGCAGTAGTTTTTGGAAGGTGCTATCCTGCCCTACTGCATGAAACCTTCCTGGATCTCCCTTTGTTCAGGAGAGAGTTGCTTCCACCTGAATCGCAGCCAAGAGGCCACATCCACCTGCCTTGTTCACTCTGCAGCCTCAGGGAACCCTGAGACCCAGCTTGTCTCTTTGGCTCTAATCTTGCTGATGTCTTTCTAGTTTTCTAAATAGGAGGTATTGTTTCCAATGTATCTGCTAGTGCTCCTCCTGCTTCCTTTTCTCAGAATGTTCTCCCCACTTTCAGTTTTATCTGCCTGAGGGCACAGTCAGACTTCTTGAGACTCACCGCAAGTGCCATCTACTGATAGGCAGAACCTGGACCAGAACCAAGTCTACAAAGCCTTCTTCTGACAAGCCTCCTGACAATCCATGCTCAGTCGAACCTGAGCCCATTTCTCCTGTAACTACTGTCCCCGACATTCTTCCATCAGAACCTGCCCAACATGGACATGTTTACATCCAGGTTTCTCCCCATAAATCTATAAGCCTCTCAAAGACCCTTTTATCCTGAGCATATATTACAACATTAAGCACATCTTAGCCACTCACTGAAGATCTACTGAATAATTGCATAGATTTCCTTCTGCCCAAAGTCTTTCCACATCTGCTTAAGTATGTGAAATACACATTAAATCAGTATTCTGACTCATTTGCAAAGATAAATCAAACACTAAGATGGAACCCAGAAATTCTATTGTAGTCCTTTATCACTAGATGAACTGTTTGGTGTTTTTTTTTGTTTTGTTTGTTTTTGTTTTTGTTTTGTTTTGTTTTTAAGATTAATTGATACAAATAGTAGAATAAGTGTGATTCAGAAACTAAAGGTTATTAGTACTTTAGTTTGAATTATATTTGAAACTGAATGAATTTGTATTTTTAGTTGCATGACTTAAAAAAAACAGCAGTTAAATAAATTCAATTTATTTGAATTCATTTACAAATATAAGCTTTTTCTTTAACTAAAATATATAAAATTTTAACTGAACAACGTGGTATTTTATGTTTAAGGAGTAACCTAGCTGTGTGTCTGAGGTGAAGTAGGTTTGATAAATATATCTTAAATGAATTAAGAAAATTGTGAATGAATGAAATCAAATATGTTTAATCCACTCTTCTGAGATAATAGATGATAAGATAAGTTTATATCCAAGTAGTTGTGGGACAATGACAAATAATTCAACTTGATAGCCCCTGCATCAGTACCTACTGTATTGCACGTATGTCATAAATATAATAATATGTAATGCCATTGGATGGATGGAGCACACAGTCAAGGGCACAGAAACTTGGTACAGGACAATAAACATTTATCATGAAGCTACTTTGGACCTCGCTTTAGCTAGGTGCCATAGATACAAAGAAGGAATGAATATTGGTCAGGTTCAACATGATTAGAATCCTCTCATGAGTACAGCCCCATAGAAGAGGAAGATCAAACAAATATTTGTAGTGCAATGCAATACATCAGGAAAACACAAACGAGGAAGCAATTCCACCTAGGGGTTCTGGGGGTGTGAGAGGGAGCTACAGGAAATGCACGATACTGGAGCTGCCTCTTGAGGAATAAGTAGGCATTTTCCACGTAGACGAGATCGGAACGGCAGCATTCCAGGCAGAATTCAGAAATGCCAGCCCATCTAATGTCACTGAGATGATGGACCCAGAGAATAAACTGCTTCAAGAGCAGAACCAAAGCTGACCACAACTATTGCATAAATGGAGAGAGAAACACTTGGTTCCTTCTCTAGCCATTGTGAAGTGAAAAGCCAACCTGCCAGGAGCTATAAAGAGCCTCAGGAGAATGAGAGCAAAGAAAAGCCACCTGTTTGAAGGGGAGATGACCTTTCCTAGTCTAAAGCATTACACACCAACACATCACCCCTTCTTTAGAAACACTGTGACCAGAGCTGACGTGAGGAGAAAGTCAGTAACGCTTGGTAAGTTCTAGGTCAACACCCTATTGTTCTTACTTGCTAATTCACTTATTTTATTCACTCTGGTTCATTTTCCCATTGGTTATTTTTGGAGATTGTTGGATATTAATATTTTAATCCACAAAACATTCTTTATTCCAAGGGATAAAAAAGTGAGATGTTAATGATATCAGCACATGCATGAAAATAAAATTCATGCCACACCACAGCCTGAGAGTTGTTTTCTAGATGGGATCACACGCAACATTAGAAGTTGAAAAATTCTGAGAATCGCGCCACAGAACGAGTGTTGTGTGTTGACTACAGGTTAACAAGCTCTTCTAATCCAACCTCAGTGATGTCCTCATGTTCACCAAATGAGAGCCTCTAAGTGAACTGTCTTCACCTCCCCCTTCATCCCAACCAAGTCAGTTTCCTAATAACCACACATTGTGAGAAATGAGAGAAAAAGCATAGACTGTGATTTTTTAAAAATCAAAATAGACATCAGGATACAGAAAACAGACATCTGAGATAGGGGGAAAAAAGGGGGGTGGGAAGGGCTCAGATTCCTGGAGGAACGAGAGTTATTTAACAAAGCACATGAGACAGTGACAAGAAGATTCCCGGGTTTCGCATTATTACCTTTGTCTTCTTCACTTCCATGACTGTCATCATCATCATCTTCATCGTCATCATCATGATCATCATAATTATCATCACCATCATTATTATCACCACAACCATTATTATCTTCATCATTATCACCATTTTCATCATTAACATCATCATCATTGTCATTGTTATCATTATTATTATTATCTTGTAGAACTACATATTGTTTCAAGCTTCAAAAATAGTTTTCTAAAAAAACAGTCTAGAATTACTACTGTTACCCCTAAAAGCCTCTAATTAGTAGACCTTCCAAATCTCAATTTCCTCATCTATAAAATGAGGCAAATATAGTACTTAAAGATATTTAGTAAGATTATCTACATGAAGCTTTGGCAGAGTAACCAACCACAGAATAGACCATCAATAAATTGCACTTCCAGTATCACCATACGAAAAACACCAATTATCATGTCTGTGCAGTATTAAGCTATTTAAAGAGAGATTCATATATCCCAGACCAGACATCTTGGTCACAAAACAGGTAGAAGGATATGAATTATCAATTGGACTGCTTTCTCATCATGCGGAAATTCTCTTTCAATGAATGAGAAAGTCAAAGTCTCCAAAATATTTCTAGAATTTTCAACAAAATGTCAATGAAGGTATTTTTTTTCATGATAAAACATAATCCTCCTCACCCTTAGAAATTAAAGAAATTGTTTGTGTTTCATCAACTTCACCTCACTTGATTTTTTTTTTAACTCTAATACACCCTTTTTGGGCAAACTCCAGCCAGACAGATATTTGCCACACCATGATTGTTTTAAAGCGTTAGCCCCAGACACATAAGCATTGTTGGAATGCAATGGGAAAAAAATGTTTTAAATCTCAAATGGGGTAATAAAGTGCAGCCAGAAGCTAATTGTCCTGAAACTTGAGCTTTTATAATATGTTACTACTGTAGTGGGACCACTCAGCACTCCTTTGGTGGGGTTGTTGTGTAATTGGTAGTAGATTACATTGCAGACATATTAAAAAAAAAAAAAAAAAGATGTCAAATCAGACATTTCTGCTTATTACTTAGACCTCAGCATAATTCTCAAAGCAATCAATGCATTTCATCCATTAAAACTATAGATGGGGGGCATTAATTCATATAATGTTTAACTACTCACTGTGGACTTTCCCTCTGCCAACTTTCTTCCACCCAAGAAGTCCTGAAATGTTGTCATTCCTGTCAAAAGAAATGAATCATTAATGAGAACCAGCAAGGCAAGAGGCGAGCTAGACGCTGGGCTGTGATATATAAAGGCTTTGGATTCTTTTAATTCGGTGCTGAATTATATGTGCACAGGAGCAAGCCCCCACACCCAGTGGGGTTTTACCAGGAGTCTGAAAGAAACAAGAGTATATCCATCACATCTATTTATTGAATGCTTAGGGATCTGAGAATACTTTTTGTTTTTGAACGATACTTGTGGTAGACACATTTGCGTCAACAGTAGTAACAAGGACTTATAAGGAATACTCCAAACCAAGCTCTACACCCACAGGAGGTTGGGAAAATGACCGCATTTATCTGCCAAAGTCGTAACAAAATTAGGTCAAGTTCAGGTAAGTAGGCGTAGGTCCAAGGAAAACTGTAGGATTAGAATGTAAGAACTAGTTTGTCTTTCAAGTTTTACTCTTTATATTATGTTCATTTCCATTGTATTTTTCTTACTTATTTTTTGTTTTTTAGACTCCCTACCTTTTGGGGAACTCCAGATCAACAAGGGCTTACAAAATGAAGGGGTCTGACTCACATAATCCCCAAACCATGAGCTCCAAAGTCAGATTTGAATCCAATGTCTAGTTCAGTCACCTCCTTATTGTACAATAATTACAGCCTGCTGAGTTCCAATGTGCTCCTTTGCAAAATGAGGACAATAATACTGACTTCATGGAGATTTGGTAAAGTATAGAATGAGGAGTATATATAGATTGCTGAGCAGAATGCTTGGCACACAGGGGACAACCAGTGCTGGGTAAGTGATGATGGCAAAACTAATAAGGAAGAAGATAAAGCTTACTTGATTAGTGCTTGTCAGTCATTTTTGTGAACTGAGGTCCCAAAATGGAGCTGAGGCCTAGGTCAATATCACTGCCCTTAAACTTCCATTCTGTCCTACATGGTTTTTGTTTTAGCCACTCTTTGGGCATGTTCCAGACTAATTCTCATTTTTATTTTTATTGTTGTTAACGCTTATCCTAGAGTATCTCCCCTCCCCTTTTATTTTAATAGAGTAGAAGGGAGGGTGGGAAAGGGAGGGAAACATCCAGATGAGAGAGATACATAGATTGGTTGCCTTCTACACATGCCCCTCCAGGGATTGAAACAGCAACCTAGGTATGTGCCCTTGACTGGAAATTGAACCCGAGACCCTTTGGTATGAGGGTAGAAAGTCTAACCACTGAGAAGCATCAGTCATGGTCCAGACTAATTTTTAAAGGTGTGCAAGAGGAAGCCTGGCCAGAGGTGGGGAGGAGAAGCCTTGATCTAACTTGTAGCTGAAAAACCTAGTTAATTTAGAGAACTTGGGAATAATGTTTAGAACCTAAATATTATCAAAATATCCCCAGGCTATCAAGGGTTCTCTCAAACAGGTTGGAACAATTCCTTCAATCAAGGTTTGAATAAATGTTACAGCAAAATTATGCAGTAAGAGAATCAGGGAATTGAACTTCCTAATTTTTATATATTTTTCCATTAGCCTGAAAATAGGACCCCTGTCCTTGTATGTGTACCTTTATTTTCAGGTTTCCTACATTTGTAGCATGTTTAAGAGTTCACAAAACATGTCCAGATTCTCAGTGGATGCTCACCACAACCTTATGAGGTCTTTATTATCATTTCATTACCGATTTACAGCTTAAGCTCACAGTGGTTTAAGCAACCTGCCCAGTTATCACATCCCTGACGTGTTACAGATACGCATGTAGCACCGTGCACTGCAGATACCGAGGCCAGGGATATTCACTAGAGCAAGCATGTCAAACTCGTAGCCCATGGGCCTCATGCCTCATATATTTGGCCGTGTTAGACTTTAAGTTTGACATGCTTGCACTAGAAGTGCTTTGTGATCACACTCCTGAGGGCTACAGAGCAACCTGAGCAGGCGCCCTTCCATCCAGAACTCTTGGGGAAGTGTATTTTGGCTCTGAAAAGGTTTCCTAGACAACCGTCTCCTGGTTTGTGATGATCTTCTGGATCTAAAATATTTTTTAACTATGCAAGCCATTACTTACCGTATTTTTTGGACCATAAGACGCTCCGGACCATAAGACGCACCAGTTTTTAGAGAAGGGAAATGAAGAAAAAAAGATTCTGAAACAAATAGTGTCCTAAAATATTTTATGTGCATTAAAACCCAACATCACAGTCATAAACACATGTAATCAACCCTGTAAAGTAAACAGCAGCATTTAGAACCATTTTAGAGCCAGGCAAGCACACAGAGACCACACAGAGCCGGGCAAGTAAAAAAACTTTTTTTTAAAAGTATATGTGTAGGCTATATTTGGACCATAAGACGCAGGGACTTTTTCCCCCCACTTCTGGGGGAAAAAAAGTGCGTCTTATGGTCCGAAAAATACGGTATTTCTTAGAAACCATACAAATTTAACTTTGGGGGCATATTGTTTATCACAAAGAACAACTTGCAAGTATTCCAGACATCCTGCCATTCACTCTTGCATAGAAAATACTTTAAATAAGCCTCTGTTATGTGCTGGGCACTGCTCTGAGCTCTGTAGGTACAACAGCAGGGAAATAGCAGTCCAAACACTCTGCTCTTCTGAAGCTCACATCCTAAGTAGGAGGAGATGCGCTATACAAACAAGTACACTGTGATATGTATTTTTCTAATGGTAAGTTTACAGAAGAAAACAAAGTGAGAAATAGGATTAGGGATTGCTGGGATGCTATTTTAAGTAAGTCCGTTTGGGTGCACATATCTTTGTGAATACATGATTTTGAGTTTTGTTCACTGCAGCATTATTCCCAGTGGACAAGACATGGGAACAACCAAAGTGTCCCGCAATAGAGGACTGGATAAAGAAGATTTGGTACATATACATTCCAGAATACTACTCACCTGTAAGAAAGAATGAAATATTGTCACTTGCAACAACATGGATGGACCTTGAGAACATCATGCTAAGTGAAATAAGTCAGAAAAAAATGAAGAACCATATGATTTCACTCATAGGTGGGATATAAGACTGAATCCTATGAACAGAATTATCAGTGTGGTGATTGCCAAAGGGAAGGGGGAAAGGGGGGTCCTCATATAAGGTGACAGGAGAAGATTTGACTTTGGGTGGTAGGCAAATGGTGCAATACACAGATCTTGTCACAGAAAAACCCACATCTGAAACCTATGTGCTCATGTTGATCACCCAATCAATTTTTTTTAAGTAAATAAGGCCATTTGGGAAGAACTCACTGTTAAGGTCATATGTGATTAGAAACCTGAAAATAATAACCAAGCAGGGTGAACAGTTAGAAGGCTATTACAAGAGCATGGGTCAGAGATGATTATAGCTTGGACAAAGGCAGGGACAGTGAGAAGTGTAAAAATCTGAATATACTTGGAAGACAGAGCCAATAGGATTTGCTCACAGATTTAAGTGTGAGATGCCAGAAGAAGACATAGTACTTGGCTTAGACTCTGAAAGGTGAGTGTCCACCCACTGAGACAGTGAAGAAAGAAGCAGAAGCAGGTTTTGGAAGGAAGTCAGGTGTTCACAGTGTTGAATATATTAAGTTTTAAGTGTCAACTGGATACCCAAGTAGAAGAGTCTTGTATGCAGGCAGATGATTCTGGAGCTTGCAGAAGCCCTGGTTGGAGATAAAATGGGGAAAGTTGTCTGATACCATTTGGAGCTACCTCTAAATTATATATTTATTTATACATGTATGTGTATCCATATGCATCTATATCCATGCATATATGTAGTCATGCATAAAGCCATGCACACACATGCATATAGATGTATATGTAATCACGAGCACATGTATGCATATAAAACATGCATGTATCGTATGTATATGCACATATATGCATGTATATACACACATTTTTCTGAACCACTTGAAAAGATACATTGCCCCTTCACTCATATGCACAATGTGTTATTTCCTCAAATCAAAGACTCTCACATTAATACAACACACTTATTAAAATTAGGATGATAATATTTACAATACTAAAATCTAATCTATACTTCTTGCAAATTCCACTAATAATACCAATAAAAGACTTTTTAGCAAAAGAATATGGTTGAACTATATGAAATGGATTTGAATAGCATTGGAAACCAGAAGTTTTTGAAGACCACTTTGTGTATCTGGCTCATTGTATTTTTAATCACTAAGATAATATATTATGCAACATGCCTGGGGTGCATGAAGATTGGATTCGGGAATTAATTTCATTCAATTACTTAAATCCCAAATGTGGGTGCTTTTATATTGTGCAACTATTAATCACTTTTAAGAATAGAAGGAGAGCCAACAAAACATATCGTAAGGATCCAACTATCTTTAAGCCTAAAAGTGTTCTCTATTTACTCTGTCTTTGATCACGAGAATCCACAGGCAGCCATAAAAGTTTTACTGGAGCTATAATTATTTGAAATGTTCAGGGTGTCTTTAAAGCACTTTATAACAACCTCAAGTATCATAACTTGATATTATTTCTACTTTTCTACTTATAATGAAAACAAAAGTTGTGAGTCCTATTCATCATTTCCACATGGAAAAACAGCAGAAAAAGTGGTATATTTATTCACCTAGAAAATGCCCAGCTGGGACTTATTAACCACTACTAGCTAGTCATCTTTATGACTCTCACATACAGATAAGATAAAATCACAAAGACCTCCCAGTTGACTAGTCCGGCAAGGCCACTGGGCTAGCGGGAGTTGGGATCTTCAGTGACTGCCTCAGAATCAACCACAAACTATTTGTGTTCAAGGTATCAGGGCTTTAGAATTTTTAGCAAATTAAAACCTACAGCCAGTTTTATGCCACCATCTATCATCTAATTGGCATATCCTCTCAATATTGAACTGTTGAGGATACCAGTCCTATAAATTCATGTTAATGTAAGCCACATACAATAAGTTATATAGATACATAAGTAAGTTATAAACGTATGTGCACACATACACATATCGTCCTAGCTATTTGTCGATCATCTCTCTGTCTTTAAAAATTGTCTGCTCTGAGCCACTGCAATGAACCATAATCTCTGTTAAGGCAAGAACCCAAAGATATGTGGCATATTTGGCCATAAGGAACTCATGGTCAGGTGAGGATCACTGGCCAATGGAGAGATGAAGCCCAGTCAGTATGGACAATTCTCTAACACTGTCTGCTCTGCGTGTCATGGGGTCAGGAAGAAGAGACAGATTCATCTAGAAAGGTGTACAGAGGAGGTGATGGCTGAGTTATGAAGTTTGGATGCCCTAAAGGAGTGTATCAGGGGGAAAAAATGCTGAGTAAAGAATCCAATCCCCCAATGAGCTACTTTTCTACATATGTCAATAAGTTTGTCTAATTCCTTTTTTGTGCTGGTAAAATATGGTGTTTGGAACAGATCATAATGATTATAGGATGGAGTGGCAGATTATGAGAAGCCATGAACTCATATAGAAAAAGATTATCTATCTATATATAGATAAATGTCCTTCAGAATCTTTTAACATAGATATAGGTATCTCTCTATAATATACATATACCACCTAGATATAGTTATACGTAGATGAATATATCCATAATTATATAGATATCTATACAGATATATAGATATATAAAATCTAAAATCTAAATGAAAGGTGATGGTGGCTTGTCATGAGAAATTCACATGGAAATTTAACACATACTTGTAATTTGCAGATAAACTACATAGGGGCCAGGAAAACCTAAAGGGCCCAGAGTTCAAGAGAAGGGAAGTGACTTCCAATTTCATGGCTCCATCTGGGGAATCTTGAACAGAGCCACAGTCCCCTCTACAGTGTTCCTTCTGAGTCAGCCACCACACTCTTCCTTATCTCTGAAAACACTGGAAAAAGCCAACTGTAGAAGCAGCAGATGGACACCCAACAATAGCAACCCACCTATGAAGTGGAAGACATTCTACTACGTAGCCGAGCACAAGAAAATCGGCCCCTGGGAGATGGTGATGGATAAATGCCTGTGCATCTTTCAGCTTCCTTTTCTCTGCTCTCACCAGTTTACCTCCTCTGGATAGTGTCTGGTCACAGACAAAACACAAATGAGAAGCCATGAGTCAAGCAGAAGTGGTGAGTCAAGCCCTGACTTCATCTCCCACAACTCAGCCCTGTCACTCCTCTCCAGCCACGCTTCACCGCGCTGGACACCTCCTTCCTCAGGAATCAACACCCATCGCCTGCAACACTCCTTCTCCAGCGTGGCTCATCCCTCCTTTTTTTTTTAGTTGTTAATTCTCACTCTGGGATATTTTTCCATTGTTCTTTAAAAGGGAGGGGAAGATAGAGGGAAACGTCTGTGTGAGAAAAATGCATGGATTGGCTGCCTCCTGCACAAGCCCCGTTCAGGGCCCAGGCCAGGGAGGACCCTGAATCCAAGATACATGATCTTAACTGGAATTGAACTGGGGACTTATTGGTCAGCAGGCCAATGTTCTATCCACTGAGCAAAACTGGCTAGGGCTCACCCTCCTTTTGATTCTGTGTTTTTTTTGACATCACTTTTCAGAAAATCCTTCTCAGTGAAGGGTGGCCCCTCTGGCCATATCTAAACGTAGCCACAATAACTGTATCCTCCAGGCCCTTCAAAATCCCAGCATCCTTATTCTCCTCTGTAGCATGTATCACTCCCTGTCCTGTTATATCTCTCCCCTCCATCACCGATCTTTTTCCCCTCTCCTGCATTAGAATGTAAGCTCCATGAGAGCAGGATGTGTGTCCGCTGTATTGAAGGCTCTATCTCCAGGATTCAGATCAGAGCCAGACCTTGGCTGGCATTTGGGCAAGGAACTCACCCCCAGATCCATTTTCATCCCTTCTCTGCCCTACTCTATACTCAGAGGGTAGACTCCTGTGGATGTATGCAAACTTGGATAGCTCCTGGGCAAGTGAAGCCAACAGGGGGCATTTTACCTAAAGAGAGTGTAAGAAGGGAGGGGAGAGAGGTCATGGCATTTTTTCTCACCTCATCATCCATTCAGTGCTACCTCCCTCCACAGCTGGAGCGTCTGCCAGCTACCATTTCTCTAGTGAAAGCCATGACTGCTCAAATCCCTTCCATTGTGAGGGTGCAATGACTTTTTACGGTCCCTACGTCCTGGGTTCTGTATCCTTTCTAGATGTTTACTCATAAGCCTGCCCACCTATCACCAAGCAGATCCTTCCTTCAATGCTTTTCATTTGTGCCCTCTGCTATGGGCTCTCTTTCCTGCTAGGACTCTGCCTGATAAAGAACTCAATAGGCACTCATTGGAAGACTGTTGAGTGAATGAAAAGTTGGGCATTCTTTGAAAGTATGATTGATTGGCTTTGGTGCTGGCATTGCCAGTGGAGAGACACTAAAGGAAAGAAGAGTAGAAGTCAGCAGTGGGAAGATAACTGGGAAGTGCCAGGCCAGGTGTTGAATGTGTGTACGTAATACAATAGCCACTGGTTGCAAAGAATTCAAGACACCAGCGAGCTACTTCTCCTCAATCAATGTGTCTAGGAATTTCTTTTAAGGGGCAAAATATGGTGTTTGAAACGAATCATAATGATTATAGAATGGGGCAGCTGAGTGTGAGAAGCAACTAACTCACTGCCAATTCCAACTTTCCATTTGATTAATTTGCTTCACCATTCTACTCATTTGAAATGGACAAGAACTTCAAGGAGACATTGTATGTATAAAAATGTGACTTATGTGAAGTGCTTATTACTACTGTGTGTGACATAGTATTTGCTCAATAAATGTTGGTTTCTCCCCTTCTCTTTCTCATTTCCTTTCTTCTTTCTTTTGCCTATCTTCTTTCTTATTGAACTTCCTCAAATAAAATGATATTTGAGAGATTTTCTTCTCCTAATACTTTAAAATTCCCTGGTTAAAAAAAAAAAAATCTGGGCAACCCTGTAGCTCAATTAGTTGGAGCCAATATGCCAAGGTTGTGGGTTCAATGCCTGGTCAATCAACTATGCATAAATATGTAGAACAAAAAAATCAGTATTTCTCTTTCAAATCAATGTAAATCTGTACAATAATAGTTCTGGTCAGGAGGTATTTACTACTCGGTGGACATTCAGACATTAAGTTACAATAAAAAGAAAAGGAGTCAGCGAGGCGACTCTCCATACAAAAGGCCTCTACAAAGGTCTGCCCGTCGCTGTGCAATCAAGTTGCTATGCCTGATGGCTTGGCAAGTTAAGCAATATTCCACAAGCATTTGTGTTACATGCCACTGGATCAGAATTGAGCCCATTTTGAGATCTTGAACAAGATAAATTTGTTGCTTTTCTTGCCAGGGGGGGGAAACAGAGGGGCCTTCTTATAAGATTATTGGTGTGAAATAGTTAGGGCTTTAAAATTTACCACTTTATGTGCATGTTAAAACATATACACACATTTCCACTCCAACATACACTTTCCCCCTTGAACATGCTACAAAAGTAGTTTTGCTTCCAAAACATTTGACACACTACAGGATGGAATTACAGAACTGAATGCACTTTCCAACAAGATGCTGTGTTTAGGGAGACACCAATCCCGCAAGCCCACTCATGGGCAACACACCCCCAACCACCGTGGGAGCCACAAGAAGATTGTGCTGCACCAATTTCCTTGCATTTCCATGCCCTCTTTGTGCTAAAGCAATGGGAATCATCCAACAAGTCACAAATCTGCAATGACTGCTCTGTCTATGCGGCCGCCGAACAGAGCTGATGTGATTGTAGAGACAAAACCGATGCTGTCTTGAACCACATCTTTCTGTCTTGAACCACATCCTATGGCCTTTCATTTATTAAACACATCACATCAAGTCAGCACGAATCTGGACAGCACCGTAGGCTCAGTAATTGAGCATCAACTGATCTATGAAACAGGAGGTCATGGTTCCATTACCAGCCTGGGGCACACGATCAGTTGCCTGCAGGAGGCAGCCAATCAATGATTCTCTCTCAACATTGATGTTTCTGTTTCTCTCCTTCTCTATTACTCTCTGAAATCAATATAAATATATTTTTAAAAAAATTTTAAAGAACATGATAGGCCCTAACTGGTTTTGCTCAGTGGATAGAGTGTTGGCCTGCAGACTGAAGGGTTCCAGGTTCATTTCTGGTCAAGGGCATATACCTCACTTACAGGCACCTCCCCAGTAGGGAATGTTCAGGAAGCAGATGATTTGTGTTTCTCTCTCACTGATGTTTCTAACTATCTCTCTCCCTTCCTCTCTGTAAAAAATAAAAATAAATAAATATAAATAAATAAATAAATAAATAAATAAAATATACTTCTACGTGACACTAAGCCCCTCCTTAAGGGACAATGATCATTTATACAGAATTACTTGCAGGCCCTATAATTTTTTATTGCATTCATCCATGTATGTGACTCTAACCAAACTCTAAGCCATGGGAAGAAATGAACCATCATGTATCATCACTAAGCCTTCCGCCTCAATCATGTCACTCACACACTAGCCTGTTAAAATAACTTGTCATTTTTCTCCTCTTCTGATAATTAATTGTAGGTAAATGGCCCATTGGCCCTTGCAGGTAACTGGTCTACAGCGATGAGAACAAACACTTCTGCAGGGTTTCCGTTTTTGAAACTCTTCTTTGCTTGTTCTGTGTTTTTCCCAGTAGCAGGAATGGATTTGCTCTGCTTAACCATGCTTTTCCTACTTACTGGGCATCTGAGCCAGGTTTGGATTTCCGGAGTAACTGGCTGGGTTTAAGGTTGCAGCCTGAGAAAATGATCAGGAGGTTGGATGCCAACTTTAAGGGAATATGTAGAACCTTCTCTTGAGAGCCTCACTCCTGTGCACAAGTGCTACCCTAAGGCAGTGGTCGTTACACTGAGGCTCAGGAGCCACACATGGCTCTTTGGCCCCGAGTGTGGCTCTTCCACAAAATACCACAGCCTGGGCAAGTCTATATTGAAAAAGTGGCATTAGAAGAAGTTTAAGTTTAAAAAATGTGGCTCTCAAAAGAAATTTCAATCATTGTACTGTTGATATTTGGCTCTGTTGGCTAATGAGTTTGCAGACCATGCCCTAAGGGCTCCAATAAGACTGAGACACAAATGGTTCATATTTTCAGAGAAAAGCTTGAGTTGACCATATGTCCTTCACCCGAGAGATGTCCTACCAGATGGAAGGGTTTAAAAGGGTCATAATGATGCCGCATTTTTTAACTGTATCATTGCAATATTGACTAATTACCTACCCATGAACCTAAAAACAAATTTATTTATTTATTTATTTATTTATTTATTTATTTATTTATTTATTGTTAATTAATACACTGTGGGTATTTTCTTTTCATTGATTTTCAGAGAGAATGGAAGGAAGAGGAAGGGGGATTGAACCTGCAACCTTATCTAAGAACCCAACCATAACCCTTTGGTGTTCAGGCCTACACTCTAACCACTGAGTCAGGCTGGCCAAAGCAAAAAATAGTTTAATGAATGAAAAATACATAAATCCTTGAATGTCCTCATTATTAATTTTCAAGTATTTTTGTTGGAAAAAACAACCAGTTTGTGGTACTAATTGTGAGATCTTGATAAATTATAAAATGTCTTCACCATGTTCCCCATGTCTCTGAAGAAAAGTAGCCATTACCTACACATGCAAATGCCTAGAATTCCTGAACAACCACCACTAAAAAGGTGCCCAAGAGAAAGCTGAGGCTGGCCATTTCTCAACCCATAGAGGCATAAAAACCACATGTAAACATGGGTTTAGGGGACACGTTGTAATGGTCAACACAAGCTTTGATATTTAGCATTCTTGGCAAATGAAGCAGTTGGTATGAAAATTGAGATTGCTCTGCAACAAATGACAGTGTTTTACACACACACACACACACACACACACACGTTCCTTATACCTTACACTATTCTTAGCATGAGATTTATACAGCCTGTTATGGTATAAAAATCATCTACCCTAGACATTAAGAATTCTTTAGGCAAAAGTCATATCAGATGGTTATTAAAACTATGCTCACAATACAACAAATCTTTGGCATCTGTTATGTATCTTTTTAATATCTGACTGACAAGATGATGTCTAAGGTACATCCCTAGCCTCCAGCAGTTTACAGTGGAGTCATATTAAAATAAACTACAAAAAAGTTCATTATAATATATACAAAATAAAGTTTCAAAGTTAAGAGAAGGGAGTAACCAGTTCCTATAAGGAAAATGGGAGAAAGAAGACTATTTCATGCAGGAATAAATTTTAACTAGGAATTTGGATGGTGACTAGAAATTTGATGGATAGGAGAAGTAGGGTAAAGAAAAAGAGACAGCTGCCCCCTCCCTCCAAAATTAATAGCATAATTTAAAACCTGACACCTGTATGCACATCGAGAAATACACTTATATGGTTTTGAAGGCGGAACCTGTGAGGCTCATTCCTCACTGCAACAGAACTGAGCTTGTCCTGACTTACACAGGAATGCGAGAAGTCTGGTGCCTGAGCCCATGCACTTAATTCCCACACTCTGTGGCCTCCCCTGGAGGTCCAGGGCTCACATCAGAAATTGTCCAGAGTTCAACTTGGATATTTCACCCATATTTTTTCCTGACAGTCAGCCATCACCTCAGCCAACAATGTGACCCCTTCTTCAGTCCCTTTCCTTCAAAACCTGATTAGTGCATTTCATTCCAAGAAGGTTTCCTCTGCTGGGATCTTCTGGTGACTATTCATAGGAGACAAGATGATTTTAAATATCAGGCCATTACTGAGAAACCCCCTCTGCAGACCCTTTCCCCAAAACTCCTTGCTGCCCATCTCCAAGGTCTATTATTTGCTTCTTTTGCAGAATATTGTGAAGTGTCTCTCTGAGCCTTGGTGGCAGGTGCTGTCCATGTCCTGCTCACACCCGCAGGCCTTTTATTTCAGTGCAGGCTGCCAACTGCCATCTGCCAAGCACTGAGTGTCCCCCCTCTTTTTTGCTTATGGGCTTTCTCTTGCAGCTGGGGCATGTTTTGCCACCCAACTGGTAAGGAGTAATTGACCCTAATTATCCTAAAGAAATAACATTAGAAAGTGCAGCCAAAAGTATGCACAGAACTTAGAGAATTCACTGAACGCTTCCTGGGGCTCATGAAGAGACGAGATGTATGCTGGCAGCCTGACAAGGGCATGGTACCTAAGGATTCTGGTCTCCGGGGAAGGACGTCTGAGCACTCTGTAGGGCGGGCAGCAGGCAGAAAGGTGAAGTGCAAATGAGGGATAGCTAGCATGCAGAGAAGAAAAGAAAGAAAATAAATACCACCTGCTGTCTTGAGACCAGTGGGACCCAACTGTAGCTCACTCCACTGTCCCACGTGCTGTATTTTATTTATTAAATCGCCTCTGGCTACCACTGGGCAGAAGGAAATTAACACATGGCTCTGGGATCCTGAGTGGTGCAAGGGACTATTTTGGTGGCCACTGACATCTCACCACTCTTCCCACTTCAGTGCCACAGCCAACACCTGCACGTCTTTGCCTGGGGGCTCTTGTCACTTCTGGAAGGCATGGTGCTGCTAGCATGGAAAACTGGAGTTGTCAGGGTATTAAGAACCCTGGGTATATTAGAGTCCACATATAAGGGATGTCATACAAATTTGTCTTTCTCTGTGGGACTTACCTCAGTTAAGTCCTAAAGGTCCATCCACGTTGTTGCAAATGGCAGGATGTCCATAAGTGTATGCTGTCACTTATATGTTGAATATAAAAAAAGCCAAACTCATAAAAACAGGGAGTAAGACAGTGGTTACCAGTGGTTGAGGAGGTGGGGAGCACAGAAGTTTAAAGGTACACACTTGCAATGAGTAGTAAATAAGCCCTATAGCTTTAATGCCCAGTATAGTCAGTGGAGGCAATGAGATTGTATTATAATGATTATTTTTGCAAGAGACTAGAACTTAATTCTAACCACTAAAAAGAAATGATAATTATGTATTGCAGTGTGGTTGCTATTTATCATTATAATGGCAATCAGATTACACAATATATAACGTGTCCAATTAACATGTTTTATACCTTAAATTATACAATGTTATATGTCAAATATATTCCGATGAAAAAAGAAAAAAAAACAACAAAAAAAACTAGGAGCAGTCCTCAATCAATATAACTGATTAGAGTGTGTTTATAGTTTCCCCAGTGACCTCACTCTTCTTGGGGGGTGACTGGAGTCGTGTGCTTTGCACCAATGCCTCGTTTCCCCCGTGGCATTAATCTCCATTTATCCGCCGTCATAACTGGCTCGGCAACATGCTCTTTACAGCCTGCCTCCCCTTCCTTGTCTCTCTTCCTCACCCTCTTACGGGTGTTTTCTGTCATCCCCCAAATAAAATACTTTCACTCAAATCCCTGACTCCGGCTCTGTCCAAACGAAGGGAGTCTGGCACTTGTCATCTGGTTATACTGTTGGCCGTTGCCCAGGCAATGGAGTAGATCTTGACTTCGGGTCAACAAGCCTCCCAGAAAATATGGACAGGAAGACAGAAGGCTCATAATTTCCCTGGCAGGAGTTCCCTCCTCTCCTCTCGTTCATGGCCACCTGCGAAGCGGGCTGCGAGGCTGCTGCCGTCTATGGCTGGCTGCGGCCGGCAGAGCACTTAGATCCTTAGGAGAAATAACAGGCCATAGAAAGTAGGCATGCCACTATGGAGAACTGTATAGCTGTGCATGTGGATGGAAACCGTGAATATCTTCCTTTATTACGTTTTTTTTTCCCAGACATTGACTAGTTAACTGTCTTCCTCGATATCTCACACACCAGTTGTGTGACATCTCCTACCTGTAACTCCATCCTTATGATACTTTATTTCTTAAATATGTTTTTATTGATTTTAGATACAGAGAATGTGAGATGGAGGGAAAGAGGGAGTGAGGGAGGGTGGCAGGAAGGGAGGGAGAAAGAGAGAAAGAATCATTGACTGGCTGCCTTCTGCACACCCCCTATTGGAGACTGAGCCTGCAACCTAGGCATGTGCCCTGACCTGGAGTTGAACCGATGACCTCTTGGAGCATAGGAAGATGCTCAAACCACTGAGCAACACCAGCTGGGCCATCCTTATGGTACTTTAAATAGTAATATGTATCAACACAGGAATCTGGCTCACCAATTATGCCAATGGACTCAGCTTATCTCATTTGCCCGAAATGCAGCCCTGCATTTCAGATCCTGAATTGTGTAATGAGCATGAACGGCAAAGGTACATGCCTTCTGAGTTGGGACTGACAAACATAAGCTGGTAACTGAACAGAAGCTCCAACAGGGCAACAGAAATGGAAAGCTCGCTGGAAAAGACCCTGTTTCATTCTATGCCTCATCAAGAAAAGCAAAGCTAAATCCTAGAGCAAGCATGTCAAACTCAAAGGCTAACACGGGCCACATAAATGAGGCATGTGGCCTGTGGGCCGCAAGTTTAACATGCTTGTCCTAGAGCACTGAGAGCAAGGAGAGTACAAAGCCCACCTGTAAGGGAGACACGTGACTGCAGGTAGAGATTCAGGGACAGTCATCTCAGTTTTAACAGCTCCTCAGGGCCTGCCTCTGGGCCCTTAGGGAGTCCTGGTCGATTTCATTCTCTTGGATCTATAGATACCCAGCACCTTACAAAACTGTCTCCCTTTGGCCTCGTTTTAACTGAAGAGATTTCTCAGTTATTTTATTTATTTTTTAACATATTTTATTGATTTTTTTTTTACAGAGAGGAAGAGAGAGGGATAGAGAGTTAGAAACATCGATGCGAGAGAAACATCGATCAGCTGCCTCCTGCACACCCCCTACTGAGGATGTGCTCGCAAGCCAGGTATATGCCCTTGACCGGAATCAAACCCCGGACCCTTCAGTCCGCAGGGCGATGCTCTATCCACTGAGCCAAACCCGTTTCGGCTCTCAGTTATTTTAAACCAAAGGAGCCTTGGTTATCCTGAGTGCACTCGACTCTGCACTTAGGCCGGATGGGTTTTTAATGTACCCAATTCAGTAGTTGGCCCATAGTATACCCTTAGTAAGTATCGGTCAGAAGAAATATGAATAAAAATGATTCATAAACTTGATTCATAAACTGCAGTAGACGCACCAAGAAGCATCGGGCTTTGCTCAATGTGTCTTCCCACCCACAGTAAGCAGCTGCCCAGTGTTCATCCGAGTGCCGGGCTGGAATGCTCGCGCCCTGGGTTTATTTTAATCAGTAATTGCCCACTCATTTAATCCATTTGAAAAACAGGCTTAACCACCTCTCCAATTATTGGTGTGTGTTTCTCCAGGATATAGAGCAGGGTATTAATTCACCTTGAAACATTTAGGCATCTTTATCACTCTCAGATGTTCACACTCTCAGATGTTCATAGGGTCCGGGCGGCGGAGACGGAGGAAGTGAAGTGAGAATGGGGAGACCAGATAAAGGTCTCCATCAGCAGACCCAAAGCTCCATCAAACCCAATGGGAAGAGGAGAGTCCTGGGCTGTTGTTTCTTGAGATGCACATTAAGAAGAGACTAAATTTAGCCAACACTCAAGCCCCCTTGTGCTGGCTTTAGCATTGTGGGGGGAACTGGTAACTCCCATTCCCCTCTGGCTGCCATGTGAGATGCTCCCCCCACCCCATGCGTAAATGCCTCCCCTCCCCCCGGCCCATGACAGCAATCTATTGCTGTAAAAAGGTGAGACCGTCAGCCAGCACTAATTTGTAATCCAAACAGACTTGACGCTCCCTGACATTTATGGAAACCTCAGACCCCGCACGCTGGTTTCAGTTTTCCTCCCTTCGCTCTGTTTTCACAGACAGACAAGTGCTTCGATTTAGGTTTAATAATGAGGAGAAATTTCTCCCTGGCCTCCGCTTGCTTGTGTTGGCTGCCATGGGGCTTGCAACAGACGGGTGGTTGGAGTTAATTACACGAAATGGTGAGAACATTATGTGACCCCCACTGGGTCGGCCCCAGAGGCGGGTGTGCCTCCTCCCAGACACAGGCCGAGGGAGGGTTTCCCTGATTGGGCACTGGGCAGAAGCCATGGAGAGAGAGAAAGAGAGAACGAGAGATCTCTGCTCAAGCTCAAGGTCAAGACCAGAGACTTCATAAGGATGCTTGGAACTCTGGGGTCTCTGTAAGCACAAAGAGAAACAGAAACCCAGGGTGACAGCAAGACCCAGGGACATGAGCTCTCTATCTAATAGAATCGCTTTCCAAGGAAGCCGTCAACTTCATGGATGGCAGACACAACACATGCTTCTCCAGGAAAGAACAACACAAAAACTTCACCACGAACTTGACTTTGACACCTGGTGACATATATGAAAGCCAGTGAGAACTGCGTATCATTTATCTCAGCACATAATACTTATATAGCACCTGCCAATGTCCCTGCCATTGCTATTTCTAATGATGATGGTGACAGAGCTAACACTACACTCAAGTTCTCACCTGAGGGATAATTGGGCATTTGTGATGCTCATGAAGAAAGAGTAATCAATACACTCAGGTGTGGAGGAGACTCATCTAGAGGTTTTTGAGTCATCACAAGGCCTCTGTGTACTAAAAAAGATCTTTATTGTGAGACTTGTGCTTTTTGGTTGCATGTCAATTCTATGCAGATCATTCAGAAGCTCCTAGAAATCTCTAGGGTCTAGGCAGTCATGACCCACACCATCATCTGGTGACACTGACTTCATAAAACAGCATTTGCAACATCAGGCTTTTAAAAGCCTGCCAGGGGGATGGCTTAAAGTTCCATTGTCAAATAATGTCTGTTCTAGGACGCCATTTGTGACACCCACCAGAATACAAGGGAAAGAAGAGAAGAGCAGGTAGCGTCCCCAGAGGAAGTGGTCCAGACAATCCTTCATCCTTATTTTACACTACAAACATCCTCCTTTGCACTATGTTGGCTATCATTTGTTCCCCCTTTTTGTCCATGGTCAGAAACGATCAAGTGAAAGAGAGGTGGCATTACCAAAGGTTTCTTGTTAATGTATCAGTTGGAAAACAATGAACTAGAATTGGGTTCTAATTTGGGTAAAGGCCTTGATTGCACCCCCTTCAAAGCATCATGATTCGCTCTGTTCAATGATCACTAGTTTTACCCAAGTCACATGCACTTGGTTGTCATGGCATTATGTGAGCAAGCATGCATAGTTAGAGTAATTCATCTCCTCCCATGTGTAAACTATTCAAATCATGTATGCTTTGTGAATCAGCAACATCTTTCTCACTGAGGCAGTTCTGGAATGAGACTGAAATTACCCTGGGGTGCTTAAACCTTGTAAAATGATTACTACAATTCATAAATGAAGTTTGCTTTGCAAAATGGTTCTACAAAACAAGTGGGCAATGTGTATTTTTCCCAGTAAATGATAATTAACACTGCTAGAGTATGCTATTAAAGTACAGGGAAAAATGAGATGTATGAGTCTAGTTATTGTTATATGTCAGCTATATGTAAATAAGGAGCAAATGTAGACATAAGCTATACTTCATAAAAGAGCTGACATATTTTTTACATTTCATTGGAATGACAGTTTTCAGAACTGAAATGATGGTAACTGCATTACTGACTTCATTGGGACAGAGTCCGTGAGATAGCGTCAAGGCATCAGGGAAATCTAGGACTGAACAATATGTAGAAAGCAAGGTTAGGCAACAAGAAGAAAGGGGCAAAGGTAAATTTTAAAAATGTTATTTTAAGCCCAACGGCAGGGTTTTAGGGAAAAAAGTTGAAAAGCATTGTTTTCTATGGTATTTCCTATTCGTTATCTATCAATCTATCTATCTATCTATCTATCTATCTATCTATCTATCTATCAGTGGAGGATCAGAAAATTTTCCTAGACTCAATGCTAAATCTGAATATTCAATTTTGTTGTTATTGTTGTTGGCTTCATTTCTATTTATGACTTGTTGCTAATTTCCAAAAAGAAACCACAGGGGAGGGATTCTCAGTAGAAAAAGTAGTGATGGGAGACTCAGCCCATTCAGAAAACAGAGCAGTGTGGCTGGAGTGGACTGTGCAGGCCAGGGCTGGTCAGAACCTACTCAGAGCACCACGCAGGCCATGCTGAGAATGTGGCATCTGTCCTGTGTGTACAAGGAGGCACTGAGCAGCTGCCTTGGGAGCACATGATGAGACTGGAATCTTAGAGAGGCACAAAGCGACTTTAGAAAGGACGTATCAGTGGTTAGACTGTGTTCGCAGAGACCAATGGCGAGAAGGCAGTCAGTCTACCCAGCAGCGAACAGGGTCTCCACTGAGAAGTGGAGGAAAAGCACAGCCAGTGGGCAAGCTGGCAGGCTTTAACTGCGGGACAACCATGGTAGAGAGAGAGAAGAAAATTCTGCCATGACTTCTAGGCTTTTAATCCAGGCAGAGAGGCTGGTGGAGATGAAGAAAACATGAAAAAAACAAATAGATCCTAAGGAAAAACAGATCCAAGTTCAGATTTGATTGAATATACTAAGTTTAAAGTTCCTATGGGCACTTTAGCTCAGGTGTCACACATATAATAAATATCAAAGCCAGGATTTGATATTGGTTCGATTGAAATCTAGATTGTGGTCTACTTATATGCCCTGTACCTCCCTACAGAAGCAACTAGGAAATAAAAACATGTAATAAGTTATTATAAAGCAGGTATGGGATATGTGTAGAGGCACGAGTGGCTTCCAGGTATCTGTGGAGGCAGGCTATCATCTATCAATTTATATTTTTGTTTTTTTTCAGAGACTTTCTCTGATGTTGCAGAAATAATTGCATGTGAGGTAATAGCTTTACAAACAATTTGTAACCAAGGAAGATTTGCAACCTAGCCACATGTTGGAATCTCATTCTCTTTTCTTTACACAGCATGGAGCTGAGTGCAAAAAGCTCCTGACAGAGACCCCCAGGGCTCATTTTAGTGAAAATTAGGTTCATAAAAATCAGTGAAAACAGAAGCATTCACCAGATACAAGTATTCATTTCTGTGACAGAATTATATTTCTTAATGCACCCCCATTTCAAGCAAGTGAATTTTATCTTTCACAAATGATCTCTTGTAATGCCAACTTTCTTATCTTTTCAATGGTAAGATTAAATGAAGACCTTAGAGATTTCATTGAGATGTAAAGATGTAAATGAGGACATAGACTTCCACATGAGAGGAGAGAGACTAGACTTTTAAGAAGTAAAATAGGCTGAAAGATTTATGATAGCACTTAGAAACACAAGCCTTCAGACTGCGTGCCCAAGCATGACCAAAGAGCAGGTAATAACAGATCTCATTAGATGCTGTTTATTTAATTTAACATTATTCTGTCAGAGATGTTTTCCTTGCTGGTTAGAGCCCATTTTCCCCCAATAGTTTAAATAACACCCAAATACACAGGATATATTTGTAATAACAGAAGGCTACAAATGCAAATTCAGAAAGTTACTAAATCATCCTAACGAAATACAATGTTTTAGAGTTATAGATTTAGGGTTTCTGAATCTGTTCCTTTCTTTCCCAAGAAAAAGGAAATAAGTCAGACATGCTAACTCAGAAAGAACCTTAAAAAGGACTCTACCATTATTTTTTTCTCCTTGTATTTATCTTCTTTTTACTTTCCATTGCTCACACATGCACACACACGCACACACACACACACACACACACACACACACACACCACATATCTTCTCTTTTTAGTGTCTAATTAATGTTCCAATGAATTATATGTTTACATTTGAGATTAAAGGAACATAGGGATGGAGTTCACAGAACAAGATAAGCCAATGTTAATGCTTTTTATAGAAACAAGTATCTGAATATTTAGCTAAAAAGATTAAAGATGACCTTGGAAAGACTACACCACCTATATGCCCACTTAGTTTTCACCAAAAAAATTGGTTCTAAAAATGTCACATTACTTAATACCTTAGCAAAGCTATTAGCTTTTATTAGGCATTTTTAAAGCTAAAATAGTCATAGAAATGAATTAAATTTTTCTCTGTAGATATTATCCCCAATATGAATACAGAAATAATAAAAATTGTTGAGCTCAAAATATTGCTTCTACAATGAAAACTTCTGAGCATAATGTGAACAGATTGACAGTGTCAGGAAAACCTTTATAAAATTAAGAGAATGACCTGCCATAATCTATGTTTTGATGTTGATAACGTGGTTTCGAATCTTCTTATAAAATATGTTTTCAGAGATTAAGGATTCATGATTCAGTCGGGCAGGTGATTCGCAGAGATTACATCACCAGTAAGTCATAGCTCAGTAACTAAGTTAGCCTGCCTGGAGAACAAAGTTTTAGGAAAAAGTTGTCAGTGAAGCATGGTAGGTCACCAGGAGAGCCTTGAGGATGTTGGAATCACCTAGAAAAGACACAGTTTGACCTAATGCAATACATTTACCTTGAATCTCAAAATGCTGTAAATGATTGCTTATTCTTAAAGGTAAAAGAGTAAGATTTCAAAATTCTCCATTATTTTCTTGGAACTTTTAGCCAAAGATACATATATCTTCTTCCTCTTCAGAGTCTACTTTTCCCGATTGCATGGTGTCTTCTGATGTCATTGTCCTTCCACTCACACAGATCTGCTTATTTTTGACATGTCCTCTGTCCCATCCTCTAATTTGGTCAACTTTTAGATACATGAACACTAGCATCTGAGTTAGAACAGGGATTGAAAAACATTTTTTGCTAAAGCATCAAAAAGTAAATATTTTAGTCTTTGTGGGCCATATAGTCTTGGTCACAACACTCAACTCTGCTGTTGTATAGCACAAAAGTAACCATAGATAGTATGTAAATGAATGATGAGACTGTGTTCTGATAAAACTTTATTTATAAAAACAGGAAACATACATTTGGTCCAAGGGGCTGTACTTTGCCATCTGCTGAACTTTACCCCCCGCACTTGCTGTTATACCTACCTAATCTCTAGTTAATTTTCATGTATATCACTCTGCTCCCCTCATTTCCTGTCCCTCTCCAGCCAATGTATCCCTAACCTTGTTGTCATAGGAATGAATCTTATTTAAGTGTAACTCACTCATCTTGTTACCTAATGGAAAAAGCCTTCAGTGAGCCTCAATTATCTATAAAACTGAGCTGCATAGTCCTTGCCAAATAACATATCAACCTAGTTTCATGCCTCACCCCAAACACGTAAGGGTGATGCCTGTTTTTTCAAATAGTCCTGCTTCTTCTTGCAATCATTTTTTTTCCTCACATTTACTTTTCTGCATGAAATGGTACTCTCCTTATTTATACCTATAATTCAAGATCTTCACTCCCTTTTCAAATATTCAGGTATTACCCTTTGTATTATCTACAGGAGAGAGCTACAATGACACATGGAGAGGGGACTGCCCTGGAAATAAAATCTGAGATTAAGAAAGAGCCAAGAGGAGGATTTTGGCAATAATCAGGGATTGAAATAAATTGGTGTAAGAGACAACAAAGAGAACGAAGAAAGAAAGAAGGATAATTAAGGAAGCACTGCATAATAAATTAACATATAGGTAAATCACCATGTCTTATATTCAAGTATTATTTCATTAAATTAATACACATAATTTAAACTATTCTAATACTAATGATTCAAGTTGTTTCCCATTCTTCACTGTAGTAAGTAACAATGGGAATAAGTCTATTTATTTATCTAACAAATATTTAAATAGTTTCTCAATGACTACCATGTGTCAGTCACTGTGCAGTCATCTACATGATTGACAGTTCTTCTTAGTAATCTGTTATCCTGGAAATAACCCCTGAAGAAGGGCTTTTCCTCCAATGCCTAAAGCCGCACTCACAATGGGCACATTTCACCACCAGGCTGACTCACGGTGAAGAATCCAATGGTGAGAACACCGACAGACCTGTCCTGTGGGAAAGTGAGGAGCACTCGTTGAGAAAAAGACCCATGAGATGGTAATCAGGGCATGTTCATCTTTGAGTTTTAGGTGCTCCAGGGTAGAATCAGGGAATCTGTATGTGCGATATGCTCAGTATTGTTGCAGAATTTAACAAGACGGCATTGTCTCGTTCACAGGGAAAAGTCCCAACTCCACAGCTTTTTAAAGATCAAATGCTTCAGGAAATGAAACAGGGCAGATTTGCAAATGGGAATTGTTGATTAATCTTGGAGACATGTCTATATCTCATTTTCCCAGATGTTACATAAAGTACCAGTGATAAGAAAAAACTTTGGGCTTGAGAACCATTTTGGTAATAGAGGAAAGCTTACCTACATTAAAGAGATTTGGGGGAACAAGGTAATGTGTTCCTCTAAGTACAATGTCAAGGACAGAGCCCCGGACTTCAGCTGGCGTAATGGGAACAACTTCATCACCAGCAACAAAGCTGCCTGGGTATCTCATAGCTGCCAAGCTTTTGCTGGATTGTCACATCTTTCAGTTCATCTTTCTTCTATCACATCTATCGCACTGATCCCGCATTCTTCTGGACTAGTGGATAAAGAAGATGTGTTATAACAGACAATGGAATATTATTCAGCCACGAGAAAAATGGAAATCCTGCAATTTGTCACAATATGGATGGCTCTTGGGGGCATTATGCTAAGTGAAATAAGCAAGATGAAGACAAGCACTGCGTGGTATCACTTATATGTGGAATCTAAATAAAAAGTCAAACTCACGGAGTCAAAAGGGCTGATGAATAATTCTATATCCAGCAAAGCTATTCTTAAAAAATGAAGGTCCAAGTAAAAATTAACAGAACCTGTTGATAGCAGACGTACTAAGGGAAATTTATCAGGTTGAAGAGAAATGATAGTTTACATCCCAGATACACAGGAAATGGTAAATAAATCTGTAAATATAAAATATTGGTGTATGCATATGATATTTTTTGCTTCTCTTAATTTCTTTACAAGACATATAACTTTCTAAAGCAAAAATTAATTTTAAAAAATTAGAGCAAACACTTCATTTTTGGGTTTATCATGTTTATAGATGTACTGCAGCTATAAAAACAATCTTTTAAAATTTGGATGGGTGAACTATTCTCATATAGATTTCCCTTCCTTTGCTGAAAATACTTCAGTATTAACTCGAAGCACATTGACATCAGTCAAAGATGCATGCCACATACCATACAGCAGCCATTAAAATAACACCAGGAAGAAATAAGAGTAGAAATTTTACAGATGAATTAAAATGGTAAAGACTATATACAGAATATAGTTTAGGATTTCACTTATAGGAAGTTCAAAGAAAGGCAAAACAATGGTGACAGAGAACAAATCAGGGACTTCCTAGACTCTGTGCCAGTGACTGGCATCAGAAGAACACGTGGGCAAATGCTAGGAGTGGAGGGAAGTAGCCACACTAGCAGTGACTTAACCAGTGTCAACAGCAGGAGTAACAAGCATAGAAATGGTGGCAGAACTTTTATAAAAGGACAGCAGGCCAACACATAAATGTTTCAATATATACCCTCAATTCCTTGAAGTCCTCTGCCTATTCCTCACCATCCATTGCTCTCCGACTTGGTAACCCATCCGCTCCTGGTGGCTTTCCAACAGAACACATGGAAGAGGTCAGCTGGCACGTCAGGGTAGCCCTCCACGCCACCTCCCCTGCTGCACAGAAATCTATTCTACTGTGTGCAGTTCCTCTTGCAAACCTGTGCAGTGTGCATGGACAGTTTAGCTTTGTGGACAGCAAGGCAGTCATGGAAAGGAAACACTTATCTGGTCATATTGCTGCTTAATCCCCAAGACTCTTGCTGGAAACACTGCAGCAACATGCTCCCTTGTGGGCCTGTGCCGTTTTGTTGTGCGTTACTTTGTTTTCGGATAGAACAATGCTTTTTTTGGTTTGGGCACCGCATTGCCCGGGGAGGAAAGGGAAATGTCTGTTATTGCTTGCTAAACATCTACCGTGTACCCAGCCAAACCACAGGAGTTAATCTCCAGTTGGGGCGCTGACTTCTCAAGGAAGGAGTCCTCAGGCTTACATTCCTTCCATCATGGTCTCCCTGGTTTTGCCATCTAATGTCTCTGCGGGCTTCTTTCTGCAGAACCTCGTTTCAGGTTTGGTGCTATCACAATGTAGGTGTTTTATTTTGAATTTCCTTTAAAAGGAGAAGTGAGCACCAGTTGCAATACTTCTGTGTATAGTGCCACGCAGACTGGGGTTAGACCACACATTTTTAGGTCTATTTTATAATTTGTTTTACCTTTTCCGGTGTGTTGTTTCTGTTTGCCTCATTTTTCAAGTAGCATGCATTTATATATTTTTTAATTCTTCCAATAAACCTTTTAAACTACTGTCTACAGTTTTTAGGGCACTAAGGAAATAAAGATATGATTCCAATCAGTAAATAACCTATAGTCCAATGTAGAATCAGCCAGAAGCAAATGGATAGGACATTTAAATGGGCTAACTGAAAAGTTTGATGAGGACACTCTACAAGGATTAAAAGAAACCACAAAGTCATGATAAGCACCCCACAGAGAGGAAGATCAAAGATCTATTACCATTGTTAAGACTGAAGGAACAGGGTTTTACGTGTATGGTAGGATTGTACATGTACTATACATGAAGAGACATATGCTATAGGAAGAGAGGAATGCTACCTCCTCAGGTGGGGAAACAGCCACTGACAACGTGTGGCTGGCATAAAGGGATCTGGCAAATGAACTATCTCACCATCATCCCAACTCCCCATCTCCTGCCACTGACTCCCATTGGTCAAAAACTGGAGGTGAGGGAGCTTGGTAGATATGGTCATATATGGGAGCACCTTAAACAAAGAGGTGGGAACAAGAAAAACAGGATGAATCTGAAGGGACCATTCAGAAAACATCCAGAATGCAGACATACCTGACAATGACAGTTTGCCATCAAATTGGCTTTATGTTGTTGGATATCTCCACTTGGATATTACTCAAATTCAATATATTTAAAATAAAATCTTTCATCTTTATCATCAAACCTTCACCACTTTTCTAAGCCAAAAACAGAGCATCATCAATGAATAGACTTCCCCCCTCATTTTCACACTTATTTCCAATCACGTGTTGATCCTTTAGGGTTTGTACGGGTTCTCGGACCCCAGGATTTCTCTTGTCTTTTAGCATCTGTAATTCTGTTCACTCTTATCCTTTCCATCCTCGCTCACTCTTCCCCAAACTTATATTTATCAGAGTAACTCCAACTCAGAAATCTGGGGTTCATCCTAAACCTCCCATAACCTTCCAAGTCTGAATTGAATGACTCTCTTAGGTGATCTTAATGTGGCATCTAAACTCCTTTTATGGTAATATTTTCATACCATATTATAATGACCTTGTTTTGCTTACGTCTCCTTTACTGGATGAAACCTCCAGGAAGAACTGGGTCATATTTATTTTGTCCTCACAGGTATCCCGAGTCCCTAGCATTATATCTGGTTCAGCACAGACCTGCAACAAATAGTACTTGAATGAAAGGATGTTATTTGGTTTGTTTTTACTGTTTTGTTGTTTTTCTTTTTTACCATTTAGTTATTATATCCAAACTTAGAGTCATATTTTTTTAAATGTGCAAAGCATTTTCCTAATTTGTCTTTATACAAAAATAATTTCTAGCCAAGGCTGGTTTGGCTCAGTGGATAGAGCGTCGGCCTGTGGACTGAAAGGTCCTGGGTTCGATTCTGGTCAAGGGCATGTACCTTGGTTGAGGGCACATCCCCAGTAGGGGATGTGCAAGAGGCAGCTGATCAATGATTCTCTCTCATCGATGTTTCTAGCTTTCTATCCCTCTCTCTTCCTCTCTGTAAAAAATCAATAAAAAATATATTAAAAATAATAATAATAATAATTTCTAAGCCCCTTTCCAGTTGGAAACCAAGCTCCGTGTTAGTGAATTCTTTACTGTTGGGCATGTTAAGTTGAAGTGAATCAGAGACCTGATTCTTAGGCCCTTGTAAGCCTCAGATATCCTTATGACAGTTCTGCTTATCAAAATATACCCTTTCCAGGTATGAGGCTGATTCAAAGGAAAATCTCCCAAACAGAGGACCGAGAGTTTTGGTCTCTATTTCAGAACCAATGTCTGATCTAAAAGTATGAGGATGAGGCTGCGGAAGGGGTGATGTTCTAACTGCAAAGTGTGGCCTCAAATTTGTTTTACAGGCGCCTGCTCTGACCCCCCTCACTTATGTTCTGGCTTTATCCAGAGGTGCAAAGACAAGGACAAATTCCCTGTGACCTCTTGAAAAAGCAAACCCTAGCTTCTCAGAGAAATGCATATGGAAGTGAGGCCATGGCAATACTGGGCACCTGGCGAATGAGCCTACCTGAGAAGTCACTGGGGAACACAGGACAGCCCAACCATGTGCTGCCTGAACAAGCTGGGACTCGGGCTATGTTTGACTATTGATTCATTCTCTGGCATCACCACCTGTACGAAGCTTTGCCTCTCTGTAACCTTCACTGAAGCCACGAACATTGTCTGATCTTGCTGGCACTTGGTTGCACTCAGAAATGATGAATGCAGAAGCGCGGGAAAGGTAAGAAAGGAATGATACCCATACTCTGAAACCGACTCAAGGAATGGCCATGAATCACCTTGAAGATGGGGCGAGCACAGGGCCAGCGAGCAGCCTGAACATCTCACGTCCACTGCTACCACCAAGGAATTCAAAGCTGCCTGCCTGAGTGAAAAGGGCATAACAAGCAGATTTAGGTTCTATTTTATACACTCAATGCATTTTCTTCCTTTTGCTTGTTTGTTAATTTGTTTGTTTGTTGTTTCTGGCAGTGGAGGAAGAATACAATGGGCCTCTCAAATTGAGGTTAACTCATATGTTAATGAACTATTTAATCCATTAGCTCATATCTGTTGGGTACCTCCCAGGGGAAAGTACAATAGGAAAGGCTAATTTATAACAAATTATTAAGCATGACCACAGTCTCTTGAGCTCAGTGTTTGGTAGTTCCCTGTTGCTATCTGATCAAAACTTAGATAGAGGCAATTGATGAGAGTAAGAATCCAGGGTGGTGATGCACAGAATCACCTAGCAATTCTGCAGAGGACTCATTCATTCTTAAATCCTCTGCCCCCAGATACCAGATTCTCTATATGTGGAGTGAAGTACAAAAACCTCCATGTCAAAGCCCACTTGGAAACCTAATGTAAGGGGTATATCTATTCTTCCATATTCTAGAACCCACAAGCCTCGATATCAAATCTGATTTTTTAAAATTTTTTAAATTAAATTATTATCTGTGTACATATTTTAAATCTGATTTTTAAATAATGTGCTGTTTTCTATTACTTTAGATATTACAGAAATATCATCTTAAATTAATATGTATTAATTAGCACATATATTAATGCCTACATGCATTTGCATATATATTTGCAGAGACAAACAGAATAGTTCTCTATATATCTGCCCACCTCATTATTAAATACCATATAATTTCCACTATGACAAGTAATGCAATCGTTTAGTGCCACAAAGCAGTATCTCTCTTTTGGAGAGTTAGCTGATATGTAACTAGAACATGAGATATGAAGTGATGAAATTTAGGTGCATAAGCAATCATTTCTTCATTTGGGGGATGGCTATATTTCCCACTCTATTTATTAATTGGCTCTTTAATTTTATAATTCTATTGTATATATGCTTTTAATGATACACCTTTTACATCTTCTTTGGAAACAGATGTGGCGTCGATTATAAATGCATACATGTGGGTAGAAGTGAATCAGCCAGTGTGAGAAAAATGCTGGGGCTGAATTCCAGTTCAGTCATTGCTGCCAGGCTAACCCGACCTGCTACTTTGATAGCATCTTGAAACTCATAAATAATGGAAAATTTGTATAACTCAACTTTTACTAAGTACTCTGTCATCCAGAGTCTCACTTTGCTTTAACAAATAAAGAGCAGAACTATGAGACCACATGTTCTATGACCTCAGTGTGTCCAGGGCCTTTGAAATAATGGCAGGGAGTCCCCAAAAACTACTTCAATGTCCTGAAGGTTTTCACCTCTGACTCCAGACTTTGTCCTGGACTTCCCAGCCAGTAGTTTACTCAACACTCTGATGAGACTGCCTCTCTTTGGCTGCTCCCCATACTTTAGACAGGGAGAGATAGAAACATCAATGATGAGAGAGAATCACTGATAGGCTGCCTCCTGCACGCCCCCATACTGGGTATTGACCTTGAAACCTGGGTATGTTCCCTGACCTGGCATTGAACCGTGACCTCCTAGTGCATAGGTCCATGCTCAACCACTGAGCCATGCTGGCCAGGCTGATTTTGCTTCTGAACCTTAACCCAACTTGAGGACAAAGTGTGGTAGTGTCTGTGGGCAAGAGTGCCATGCTGATTGCTGATCAATTGAGCAATGGTGTAATTTAGCAAGTTCCAGAGGTCTGGATACAGTGCGCATGCACACACACGCGCGCGCGCGCGCCCGCAGACACACACACACACACACACACACACACACACACACACACACACACCCCTCCAAGGGTCTGGGTCATAAAGGGAGAGGCAGAGTTACAGAACTTGAACTAGCTAAGATTGTTCATGCCTAAACACCAGGGAGAGCATCCCCTAAGGATTCCTGGAAAGAATGGGAGAGAGACTTTGCCGAGTGTTTTGATAGGGCTTTTCAGGGAACCACAGGTCACATTGCAAGTAGGAGGGCATACATGTTCTAGTCATGTCCTTAGGCTGAAGAAACAATGATTGCATAGCTTGTACTGTCTCTGGCAAAATCTTAGCGATTGTTTTTTGCAGGCAGCCATAGATAGGGCAGCAGGAGCCTGTGTCATGTGTAGTCACACCAAGTTGGAAAATTGTGTCTGAAGAGGGTTGATTAACAACCTTTTCAGGGATTCTCTAAGAATCCATCCAAGGATGCTCCTCTTCTGATTCTGGCTTTATTATTGATCTGGACTAAATGCATGCATTGTGTACATTAGGGAAAGAGGGAGGGAAAGAGGGAAAAAGAGAGGGAGGGAGAGAGGGAGGGAGGGAGGGAGAGAGGGAGGGAGGGAGGAAGGAAGGAGAAGGAAATAAAGACAAATAGGTTTAGGGAGAATTTTCATTGTTCAGGAATTTAAATGAGCTAACAATATAATATCCATTGGCCCAAATTCTAACACTAATTATTGTTTGCAGCTCACAAGAAGAGTACTCTGCTGATTTTCATGTCAACCAGGTGCTCATATTTTAAGGAGACCCTTAATAAATCAGTGCTTTAGCAAAAGGAGCATCCATCCTATGGTGAGAACGGAGAGCTGTGAAAAGTACGAAATACAAAGAATCACTGAAGAAAATGCGGTGTCCCACGAAGAGGCACACAGTTGTAGAGGAAGACGGATGCATTTACAGAATTCTTTTTCAATCTCTGATAGTCCACGCCACCGAGTGGGAAGTAGTCTGGCTCCATGCTGCCTTTGAGCGCCAAACTAGAACCAAGTAATGTCTGACGGGGGTCGGAGAGGTGGCTTCCCACTCCACACAGAATAAACATTGCATCCACTAGGTTGACCTACTATTGGGAGGGCTGCTCCGTGCCTCAGTGACTCCCCTCCCACCACAGGCCTCAAGAAGTTAGACCTGCCCTTTCATCAACATGGCAGGAGAAAAACTCTACCCTGGGATAGAGGCCGAACGTCATGATATTTAGACTTCCTCGTAACGATGAGGCTCTAATTCCAAGAAGGAAGTGGGTTGACAAGGATTACCTCCTGCAAACCAGTTTCATCAGATCTGCTATGTTGTCATCTGAGCCATAAAGGCATTCTGCGCAAACAATACGGCAGCCTCCTTCCCAGCACAAGAATTTCCCCCGAGGAGTTCTCTGATGATGGCACCTTCGGAGCTTGTGCTTTGGCAACATCCACGGGCCTGGAGCACAGGTATCCAGACCCCATCTGGTTCTTTTTTTTTATTTTCTTCTTTATTGATTAAGGTATTACATATGTGTCCTTATCTCCCCCAGTGCCCCCTCACCCACTCATGCCCTCACCCTATGGTGTCTGTGTCCATTGTTAGGCTTTTATGCATGCATAAAAGTCCTTTGGCGGATCCTCCTCGCCCTCATACTTTTCCTTTGGCCAGCATGCACTGCTTGGCTTTATTCCTTCGTTAGAGTTGCTGTATATTTATCCAGATTTTCAACTCCCTGATCCTCCTACTCTCATCTCCAGCTTTAAGGTGCTGAAGTGCTTACCCAGTGTGGGCACAATTACGGTAGTTACATATAGCTTTTGGCTCTGGATTCAACCACAGACGTTGGGTTATTTTTTTTTATTGTCGTGTCATTAGGAATGACAGAGGAATGTGGCCAGGGCTGAGAAACTTGGGCAGTTCAGCACACATTTTGAGATCTCCGTGTTTTGTTTGTTGGTTGGTTGGTTTTACAGCAGCTAGCGATAAAAGCATTTGAGAAACCGGGAAGTTCATGGCCTGGCCTTTGATAGCTCCCTCTTCTCTTTACTGTCAATACACATCTTGGAGCTTCTAATTATTTGGTGAGTTCAGATGTGTCTGGTTTTTAGAAAACTCGAAGTGCCTTAGAGGGCTCCCAACAATCTCCATTTCCTGATACACTTTTTAGACTCCTCTCTCCTTTAGCGTGGTCAGGCCTAGTGACTGGCTTCTGATGAACACAATAGGACAACAGCGATGAGAAGTCACCCCTGGGATTGTTAGAAAAGTTTCTCTCTTTTTCTCTCTGAGTCTGATGAAGCGAGCTGACAGACCACATAGTACAGCAATGAGGCCAGGCTCCATCTGAAATTCCAGCAAGATACTGAGACCTTCCTTCCACCAACCAATGAAGAACTGAATGTTGCCAACCAACAACTGTGAACCTGGGTTGTGAGCTAGATCCCAGTGAGGTGTGTGCAGAAGGCAGCCTGTCAATGATTATCTCATCATTGATGTTTCTCTCTCTCTCTCTCCCTCTCTCCCCCTCTCTCTCTTCCTCTCTAAAATCAATAAAAATATAGTTAAAAAAAAAAAGAGAGATTCTTTACAATTTTTCTAGTTACTGCAGAGACTATTACCCAAAATAAGAAGTGACTGGGCCAATAACTATAAACTGTGGGCAAATCACCTGCTGTTACCTCAAATCAGGGTCATTCTACCTCCTCCTTTGTTTAGCCAATATTTATTAAGTGCCAGACAGGGGTTCCTTGCACTGGAAGTAGAAAGATCCTTCTCTTTACACTCAATCTCAGCCCAAAAGTCAGGAAGCAATGAGATCCTTCTCTTGATTTTAATGCAGCAAAATAAGCCAACAAGATTTGTAGGAACACAATGAAAATGACTGCAGAACTAGTCAGAGGTTGCATTTCCACCACGTGAAGGTTCTCCTGCATCGTTGTTTCCATAAAAGCACGCCTTCAAACGTCCCCTGTGAACAAGTTATATCAAATTATATCCAGCATTTACACTCCCTGAGAGCGGAAGCTACCAAACAGAGGCTAGAAAACTTAGAGGGGAAGCTTGACACCTCAGGAATAAGGCACAGCAAAACTGGTCAATATCTAGACACCTCTGCTAGGCCATTCTTTAGAGCTACTTGAAAGTGCGTTAGTTAAAAGCAACATCTGCCTGCAGGCCTCGAATCCCCTGGAGGTGGGCTTCCTTGTGAGCACTGTCTGATCCCTGCAGAAACAGCCTTGGGCGGACAGGGGCTCCCGATGGCAACTATGTTACACTCGGGACAATAAGCAGCTGGAAGCAGACTCCCATACATGGTGCTGCAGGCACTGTGAGATACTTTTGTTCCTTGTATAATGTGTAAGACCTTATCAGAGAGAGCGTAACATTCCGCTGAGTTTCCCAGCGGGATGTGCGCTTCCACACTGCGGAGGATGTGGGCGGGCTGGACTCCTACTTCTCCCCCTCTTCCTCTCCTCCTTCTCTGTTCTCCACACCAACTAGATGATGGACAACAGCTAGTTTGTGTGATCCTATGTGGCCTACTAAGGGTGGGCTTCCTGCAGATTGCTCAAGGACATAGAGTCAATATGAGGGAATCCATGAGATGCTTTCAAGCATATGTCATAAAAAGTGGATCCCTATAAGCCATGGTTTTCCAACAAGCCAGCAGCCAAGGGCTGTGAGCTTTGCAGAGAGGAAAGAGGGGTCAGAAGTGGTGTGCCAGAGGCAGCCTTCATTAGACTTAGAAGCATCTTCTCCTTAAGGAGTGCATCTTATCAAATGCATCCCTGAGGAAAGGTCAGGAAACTGGGTACTGAATCACTTTAGTCCTAGAGCCCATTTCTGGCATCTTTGGACAGGTCTAGACCTCTGTTTCCTCACCTTCTAACTGAGAAGTCTGGATATGTGATGATTTGTTGCTCACGACCGCATCAGCCTCAAAGATCCCTGAAGTGAAGTGTCAATCGTGGAAAATAGGAATATTAAATGATACTTAACTCATTTCAAAGTGTTGTGTGAGGACTGGCTATCTAGGCCTGCTTTAGAATTAATATGCATTTATAGAACATATCATGATTAGGCATATGTGTGTGTGTGTGTGTATTCTTTATATGAAAAAAAGAACTACCTAGGATTAACTATCCTCTGTGATTAATCTCTAATCAGAAAGTAAATAAAACACATGCTGGTTAGCAACAGACTTAATCTGTTGACAAAAATAAAAACAAAAGCACCCGGGTCATCCTCGTTTACCTTCTTGCTCAGGGTGAAAATGAAGATTAACGTGGAGTGAGGAAAACCCTGGAACTTTGGTGGCTGTCTAGAAATACTAGCATACCCAGGGTTTGGAGTCTATTTGGCACTTGCTACTGTTTTCCATATAATCACCACCCAAGTGGGGGCGTCTTTAAATGACGGAAACGCTGACTGACCAAAAATAATGGAAATACTAATAAAATCCGAGAGCACATTTCTCCCAGCTGATCCCCCATAGTCATCCTTTTGTTCCTGGACACGGCCTTCCAGCCACCCAGCGAGGGACAGGGGAAGCATACAGACTCCTGTTCATTGTGGGCACTTCAGCCCTCACCACCAAATGTAGGTTTTGACTCTCTGCCCAGCACAGCTTTGAAAGTGTGGCCGCGAACTTCTAATTGCTAAGTAAATGTGCGCTCAGTATTACTCCAGAAAGAGGAGAAAGGTGGCGGGGAGGGAAGGGAGGGGGAGGAGAACGTGGGAGAGAACATATGTCATTTTTAGAGAACATACGGAATCAAGATGCTTTCCTAGGCTGAAAAGGATTACTCCTGCCTATGAGATGGACAATGTCTTTATTAAGATTTAATTCTTTGTGTACCTAGGATTTTCTGAAAAAATGCCACCCCCTTCCCAGGCACAGGCTTCCCTCCTTGGAGCCCACTCCGACTACATAAAGGGAAAGCCGTTCTCCTCAGTAATGCTGACCCACAGGCGTGGTTTCCGAAATTCTCCTGCAGTTTTACAAACCAGGACTGTCTTACCTCTTGGAAGAACGTTTTGTTTCTAGCCAGACATGTCAATTATAGATCTTCTGAGACTCTCTGAGACTGTCAGATGGGCACCAGCAACAGAAAACTGGGGTATTCCCCTAAGGGGCTGTGGTCTCTCTTGGGAGGCAGATCTAGCTAATAGATAAGTTGGGGCCACACTTTATATACAGGAAGAAAATACAGCCGGGCCAGTGTGGCTCAGTGCCTGAGAGTCAACCTATGAACCAGGAAGTTGCAGTTCAATTCCCAGAGGGGGTATATGCCTGGGTTGTGGGCTCAATCCCTAGTGTGGAGCATGCAGGAGGCAGCTGATCAATGATTTTCTCCCATTATTGATGTTTCCACCTGTCACTCCCTCTCCCTTCCTCTCTGAAATCAATACAAAGTGTATATGTTTAAGAAAAGACATATACTAAGTTGTATATTCATGTTGGGTTTAGTATCATAAAAAGCATAAGTGAGTATATAATAACTAATGATTCACTTAAAATCTGATGTTTTCTCTAGGCTTTATGTCTTGAATGCTAGGTGATACTTTGACGTATACTCTGTGGTTTCAAAATCTCCCCACTACTGTCATCTGGACTGGATCTTTCTCGCTGTGGAAGGCTGCGTGTCACAGAATGTGTGACACCATTGGTGGCCTGTACCCCGGAGATGTCAGCAGCACCCCTGCTGTACTGGTGACAACTGAGTCCTAAGTCACCAGGTGAATACATTGTAAGGACTTGCTTTTGCATCATCTTGCCAGTATGCTCCCATGGACTCATTGCACCAATGAGAAGGTGGAAGTTGTGGTACCTGCTGAGTTGATAGAGAGCGAATTATTAGGTGAAAGTCCTTCTACTTTTATTCAGAGATCCTATAACAAGAAACTGAGTCAGACAGCAAACTCTGCATCTGGAATGCACAGCCTAGACAAGTGGCTCTACACACCCTGGCAGGGGGAAGGGGAAAACAAGAAGTCCCACAATCATTTGTGACCTACCTCTTGCATCTGAAATGCAGGAAATAGCAGTGCATGTAAAATCTATAAATAGAAGTATAAGCCAACATTTTCTTTTTCAGGCAAGAAAACACACACACACACACACACACACACCAAAAACAGAAAAACACCCTCTGGAGAAAACATGATCTTTTCTCCATGTTTCAGTTGTCAGTTTTGACAAGAATGATACAAGCTAATTAAATTTTTGTTAATTTATTTTGTCTGATTTGGTGACTGCCTGTCACATGAAGCCCTCAGTAAGTAAGATTTCTCTCTGCTATAAGCTTTCTCCTCTTTCTCTGAAATGCCATTAGGTAAACGCACAGAAAGTGGACCTGTTCTACTCAAATAAACACTAAAAGCACTTAAACTCAATCCGCCCTCCATACTTCAACTCCTGGTGTCTGCTTCGAAGAGGACCTACGTCTCTCCAGCTTATAAATCTCCAGCGGGAAGCATTACCCTTTAACAAATAAAAGCCTCCGTGCAGATAAAATGTGAAGGCAAAGTGAAGAAATTGAAACAGGAATCCGCCGCATTCCAGTTGGCCTGGAGATTCTCGGGGGCTCTGTTCTCACATCATTTCTCTCTGAATTAAAATTTGAGAATGATACTAGTTATCTAGTTATCTAGGGTGAATGAAGTCTGGTGTGTGTGTGTGTGTGTGTGTGTGTGTGTGTGTGTGTGTGTGGTCTTGTCAAAAGTGATAGGATATAGTCACGTGCTCATACAAGAACAGAACTTGATGTTGGAATCGGTATCAATGGACCCCACCAATATGAGTATCTAATTGATTTTTCTTTTCTGAGACATTTTCAGGGAAACTTCAATTCTCAAATCCTTTGAGATGTAGCTAAACATCATGTCCACTGAGAACCCTACCATGCCTGCCTTCACTCTGTTCTCACCACCACAGACACCCCAGAAGAATATATCATATTTAGTCTTTCTCACTCCACATGGCAATTTCCTGTGCATGTCATTTAGATAATGACAGCCCATGAAAGTATGCCCTTAAATCGCTCACATGGAGAAGAAGAACAAAATGAAAGGGCAGGAAGTTGAGCAAAGAGAGGAGAGGGATGGGAAGAGACAGAAGAGAGAAAGCACCTTTAAAAAAAAAAATAACAACTCAGCTACTGGTGTATCCTTGAGACTAAAATTCACCACTGATATCTCCTTGCTCCGTGGGACTCACACACCATGTCTCCTATACTTGTCATTATACAGAAGATTTCTATTTCATCCACATACAGTCATAAGACCTTATTCAGATTTGAAAATATTGAGAATCAACATCTAGAGTCTCAACAACATTGCACGGGGGGGGGGGTAGGGGGTGTCACTGTTTTCCTGTATATTCAAAGCAGGAAAGTATTCACTCTACCTATGCTGAGATGATATATTGCAATAGTAACTGACTCACTGCACATGTGTTTGTCCCACTTACCTGAGTAAACCTTCCTAGTCCTCAGAACAACCCTGCAGGGAACGGGTGGTTATCATCTCCACTTTGGAGATGGGGAAACAGAGGCAAAAGCGTTTGAATGAGCTGCCTGTGCCCAGTTAGGAAGTGCAGAGGGCAGAGTCACACCCAGCAGACCCCATGGTCTGAATATCATATGATCAGTCACGTGATTGTTAGAAGTAGCTTTTCTATAGCCAACCAATAATTACTTTTATGTGTTGACATTTGATACATCAATATTGGGTCCCCTTTATAGTTATGATTTAAATTAAAACAGGATGTCCATAAACCATGCTCTGAGCCCTCCTTTTCTGCTCTCTTGCAGTAGACCAACTTGTCTCTCACCTTGTCATGCTTAGTGGACATCTGTGCCTCTTTTCTACACTCTGAGCCCCATAGCAATGTATGCATCACCTCTTCTTTCAGAGCTGTTTTTGCTGAATAAAATAAAATTGTTTAAAATACAGTAAACACATCCCTCTTCCCACTGCTCACCATACATGGCACTATGAATTCATGTCTAATTCTACTGACTCCCATCGTCAGGGATATCATAGTAACTAACTTTTGTTAGTGTAAACCTCCCTTCTCTACTGGAATGAGCTTCCTTGGCCTCTGGGAACGCCTTCAGGAAAACCAGGTTGAGAATTTTAATCCCGGGAGGCGAGCCGAGGCTGTGACGCTCCAACAATCAATTGAAGTCTTCAGACACACTTACAGATTTTATTTTTCTCATTTAGGATTAGTCATTTTATAGGAACTTCGGATTCAAAGAGCCTTTTAACACCAGCACAGAGCTTTGTTATGTTGTCTTGCATAATGCGGTCACTTCTGCATAAAGGCATCTGAATGTTTTAATTCTTCTTGGCAGCAAAACACTCAGGTACGTGACTTCACACTCATAGACGGGCTGGCATGTTAGCTGTCCCCGTCTCCCCTCACACACACCCCACTTCTTTGCTCCCAGTCTCTGTGGCTGGAATCCACTCACAGAACATACTGCACTTTCCCTCAACCCAAACTGAACCTCCAGGGGCAAGAAGTGACAGGGCGGCCCATTGCCAAAGGGATGGTGTCAAAGATCTGCTGAGTCATCTTGTGATGGGCACTCACTCGCAGATGTTCTAGCCCAGCTCCGGTGAAAGGCATGCCTACCAGCTGATGCTCTCTCCGATGCAATTCCTTTTCTGTTCTGTCACTTGAAGTCTGGAGTTGTTCATGGATATTCCTCCATCTTAGAGCATTTCCAAGAGTTTTACAAGAGGCAGGGGGTGGGGGGGGAAGCTTCTATGGACATCCCCATTTATTTCCAAAATCGTATTTGGGTGACTGACTGAAACAGGACCAGAAAAGAGGATATTTAGGTCCGTGAAGGCGGGGAGCAAGCCTATGGCAGGACACCAGCCGGATATGACCGCTCAGTACCTGAGAGGATGGGGAGGATGTCCACACCTCTCCTGAAAGTCCGCTGTCTGCTCCCATCTTCCAAGGAGGGCCAGGCTCACTGCTTCCTGACATAACCTTCCAGAGGCACTCCGATGTTAATACCGTTTCCTCTATCCAAGCTCCTCTCCTCTGAGCACAGGCGTGCTCAGGGGAAGGAAGGACTTGGCTCGGGAGGTGAGCTCTGAAATACAAGGAAGTCCCTCAGAGGGGTTAGAAGTGAGGCCTCCATGATTGAAGTCACCACGTTATACAAATTCGGGGAAATGGATATTGCATGACACTTATAATCTCCCCTTCCTTCCTGACCTTGAGCGCAGCCCGATGCTCTCGCTAAGGCTGCCCAGGGAGGAGTTAATGTCCATTCCAGGCCGGGAAGCCGAGGCCTGGGAGTATCTCAGTGTAAAGCTCCGAATACCGCGGCTCTGCCCAGCCGAGCTGCAATGTACGCAGTGACGTGGGAAAGACTAGACAGCCTCGCCTCCTTGGGCAGGATGCAGGGGCGAGCCAGCCCTCACTTGGTTCTGGGCCTGGGATGTAATGGATCCAATGCCAGGCTCACAGTCTCCTCACTGCCTCGCCCCCACCCCGATGGCTTCCAATGTTCAGTAAATTAGCCTCCAATGCGATTAGTCACTTCATAAGTGGCCTTTTTGGGGAAATTTGCCAGGACAACTGTTGAGTGATGTCTCAATTTATGGCCCAAGGGGGACAAGGCATCTCTGGTAAGGCCATTAAGCAGAGAGAGACGAGGGCAAATGTACTGTTTTCTCTCTTCAGTGGTAACTTCAACATGTTTTCCAATGTTTTGAGCCCCACCGTCCTGGTGTCACGGCTGCCCACGAGGCAGACAGGGCTCCGTAAGATGAGAGGAAAACACTTCCACGCAGCTCCTCCAATTTATCCACTTTCACTGTAGGAGACAAAAATTTCCCCCTCCCTTTTTGCATAGGAAAAAATAACAACATTATGCTCTCAGGACCTGGATTCTCCAGGAAGGACTGCTAAAGACTTAATAAAGATTTAATGAACTTCCTAAAGTGACCAATAGGAGTGAATGCCTGACCGAGGCTTCGGGCAGGCCAGGGAAGACGAGCCAGAAGGCCAAGTTTCCTTTGCCCTCCCGTCTCTGTTGGCTGCAGGCGAGGACCCGAAGTCTGCAGGGCATTCAAGGACATATATCTCTGGTGAGCTTCCAGGCGGAATTATGTAGGGAAGCACATCCAACGTGTTCCTGTTTGGGCCCCTTTCCCTTCCTTTGGGCCCTTCGGCTCTTCCCCAGGCGGGTGGAAACCGGAAATGAGCCGCGGGGTCTGGAGCTGGGACTAAATATAGCTTAGACCTGCGCATTCCACACCACCCAACGCGTTATGGATAGACGAAGGCTGCATCTCCGAGCAGGGTCAAAGCGAGAAGGAGCTCCGCCAGGGCACGCTCAGATTCACCGGAGGCGAGCATGGCTTCCTTGGACACCGCCCCGTCTAGACGTGGAATCCCAGGGCCGCCCCTCTCACTTTTCATCCCCCATAAATCACTGGCTCTCCGTGGAAGCAGCTCTCATCATGGGGGTGGAGGGGCCTTGGCCCATGGACCTGTGTGGTTCTTAGCACCTCAGGTCCCGCAGGAGTGAAGGGGCCTTGGCTTCCTCTTGTCCTGCTCATTCAGCGGAAGGCCACCAGGCCCGCAGACACACCCTGCACATCTGAGGGACAGTACAGGGCTTTCTGTTCGTGGTATGAACAAAGCATTGCATTTCTATGTAATAAAATAATACTTATTATTATATGGTTTTATTTTTTCATTTTAAAAATATTTTATATTTATTTACTTTGTTCTTTCTTTTTTTATATTCTTTTATTTTTTAAAATATTTTATGGAGCCCTCCCTTCCCCAGTTTTTAAATATGGTCCTAATGAGAGGATGGAATGAGATTCTTTTGTAGGAAGTTGTAAAATAACGTATGTTAATGATAATGAGGCAGAGCATGTGTGTGTCTGTGATCCAGGCCCAGGTCTATGTGCAATGATTTAAAAGATGGATAAAAAGGGTCCTGGCCGGGTAGCTCAGTTGGTTAGGGCTGCGGTCGGCAAACTGTGGCTCATGAGCCACATGTGGTTCTTTGGCCCCTTGAGTGCGGCTCTTCCACAAAATACCATACCCTGGGTGAGTCTATTTTGAAGAAGTGGCATTAGAAGAAGTTTAAGTTTAAAAAAATTGGCTCTCCAAAGAAATTTCAATCATTGTACTGGTGATATTTGGCTCTGTTGACTAATGAGTTTGCCGACCACTGGGCTAGAGCATCATCCCTTATGCCAAGGTTGTGAGTTCAGTCCCTGGTCAAAGCACATTTAAAAATCAACCAATGAACACGCAAATAAGTGGAACAACAAATTGATGTCTCTCTCTCTCTGAAATCAATATTTTTTTTTTAAAAAAAAGGGGTAAAAAGTATATGCTGCCTGGACTCAAACATGTAAGAAGATCTATTTTATCTTGTTGTGCATGTTTGTGTATACTGGGAAGAAAGGTATAGAGAACTCACAATTGTTGCACTTAACCCTGATCTATACCTTTTTGAATCAATTGTTAATGTTGAATCTAGCTCATTATCTAGCCATTCACAAAACATTTCTGAATATTATGGTCAAATGGTCCCTTTATAGAGCCAGTCTCTAAAAGGAGCAGAGTCAGGAAACATGCAATAAAGATGTTATAGATTAACAAGGAAGGTTCAGAGGTTGGCACAGACCCTGGATACTCACCCAGTTAGAAGAAAGCAGGAGGTCAGCACTGGGCACTGGCACTGAGGAGGCCGGCAAGTTCAAGGGCAAGAAACATATGACACTGATGAACTTCACAAATCTATGAGCTCAGATCCTGTTTCCTACCATCCACATCTTAATTTCTCTAAATGCTAACCTCACCTATTTCTTATTTGATCTTCACATTCTGTTAGATGGTCAGATATAATCATCCCCATTGTCTACCAAGAAGATGAATCTAGAACCCAAGGTCACACAGCACATGTGTACGTGAGAGAGCTGGGCATGAACCCAAGATTCCGTACACAGAGGAGGCTAGTGCCTTTCTCAAAAATCAGCCTTTGGAACCTTCTAGTAGATACTGCCAAGCTGTCCAAAATAGCCATGAAGAACTGAGGTCCTCCTTTTGATCCAAGCATGGACATGGCAAGAGGCCTATGGCTCCCCTCTGTCAGGTCACGTGTGATGGTGTGGGATGATCACGCCTCCATTTATTGGTAGGACCCATCCTTCTCTTTCACCCGATAAACTGAAATCCCAATGATAAAATGCGGGAGGTTGTCCCTGCACAGATTCATCCTAATGTTTCCATCCAAGAGTCCCTACAGAGAACTGCTATGACTGGGAGGAAACAGTACAGCTCTTGTGTTTGCTGTCTACCTGCTGAGACATACCTCAGCAAACTCAGACTCTACACCAAAGGCCCCTTCCGGCCCCAGCCCCTCTTCCTTGGGTGGAAGAACACATTCCTGAACAAACCGGAAAGCAAAAGGTTGGCTTCCATTCCTGACCTATTAAGCAGCCTGCAATGAGATGGTTTTCTCCCTCACACATTGAGTCCTTGGACCAAGTGGGGGTCAGACTGCACAGGGATTCCAGGGTGTGAGACAGGCTCGGGGGTGGGGGGGGCGGGGCAAGGTGAACTGAGGCAGTGGGCAAGGAGATTGCTCCCTGGCAGAATGTGGCCAGATGTTTATCTTTCAAGCCACCAAGGACACAGACTGGCCAGGCTTGGTGGGGGCTGGCACACTGCATTTCCCTCCTCCTGCTTGTGCCAAACCACCTCCGTCCCGACATGGAGAACATTCTCTGCCTGAGCTCCGGGCCTCCCTGGAGATGGGCAGCCGAGCAGGAATGCTTCCTCTCCCGGGTCAGGCCGTCCAGACATGGTCCACCAGGGCCCCGGTCTGTCTGTCAGACTCCCTTCCATCCTCAGATGAAAACACCACGGCAGCGCTTTGATTTTTCTGTGACCCTGCCGTCCAGGAAAAAGGACGTCTGCCATGAAACGAGTCTGTGCTTGAGATGCAATGCGATCTAGTGGGAAGCCGGCAGAGCTGCAAACGTGGAACGAGTCCTTCGTTGTTGTTCAAAAATCAGACTCTACCACTGGCTCTGTGACCTTGGACACGTACGATACACGCGCCATTAAAGAAGAGAGAGCTTAACTGAAGCAGCTGCCCAACTGGGAGAAAACTTCACAACCAGTGAAAACAGAGAAGCTGAGGCCACACCATGAGCGAATAAAAAAAGGAAAAGCCAAATTTACGGCTTACCTCTTGCAAATGGACTGCATGCTCTCCTGTGTGTTTTATGCACTGACCTCACCCCTGGCTTCCTCGGATCTCCCCTGTTTCATAGTCCCTTTGCTTCCATTTTCAATAGGATTCTTTTTACTTCATATATATTGCTACATTACGTATATATTTTAAAGCCTCCCTAAATCATTTTTAAAACACACAATAAGGGAGGGTTTAGGAAAGGAGGAGGGGAAGAGACTTCTCTGAATACTTGTTGCCTCACTTAGAGTGCTCGCTCCTTCATCCCAATCCAGATAGTCCCGTGGGTGACAAGGACAGCCTTCAATGTCACGGCCTCTGAACTTCCACTGACCTTCAACTCTATGTAAAGTCACCATCACTCGGCACCACACTCTACATTTCAACCCCTGGAATTTTCCCATCTCTGAAATTGTAGATTCAGACATCACTTCTACCACTTCACCTTTATGTGGCAGCTAACCAAAGCCCGTTTAAATTGGAAAGAGAATTGATCAGTTTACGAAATGGAAAGGCCCACCTAGAGTACAGACTTTAGGGTTAGATTGTTTCTCTGTCTTGATATGGTCTCGTTAGACCCAGTTTCCCTCCAGATCCATCCCCTGCCTTCTTCCGTGGCAAACTCAGTGCCCAGTTATGTGTATTTCTGGGCTTCATACTGTGTGCGACATCATCAAGGAGGAAAGAGCAAGTCCCCTCCTAGAAACTTCCAGAAAAATGTACTTTCATGGATGTACACAGAGTCCCATGTTGACACTGAAACTAGAAACATGGGCTTATGACTGGATCACTGAGTGCTGATTAGTGGAGATACCAAAACCAACGCTGAGGCACTTAATGGATGTTGGGCGGGTGACAACAGTGCCATGCATCACTTTGGAAACACAGCTTCCCATCCCCACCCCCTCTAGGTGAGACACACTCATCCTAGAATCTCTGGCCTTATACCGACCAAGAGGGTAGCCACCAGCCATGGGCATCTATTTGGCTTTAAGTTAGTTCAAAATCAATAGAATGAAGAATTCAGTTTCTCAGTCTCACTAGGCACGGCTCACGTCGCACAAGGCCAGTAGACACCGTGCTGGACAACACAGAGCAAAGGGGGAGCCCACAGAGCACTCCAGGCAGAAAGTAGAGGCGAGGGGGGAATTCACATCTTCCTCACAAATTGATTTTGTCCTCAGTGACCTTACTGTGTGTCACTGAGTACCACATGTTCTTCTCTGAGTATAGGAGGTGAATGAGATGGCCAATAAAGGTATCAAGAAAGGCAAATTATAGACTGGACTCCCAGAGGGAAGGCGGGGACAGGTGGGAAGAGATCAACCAAAGAACCTGTATGCATATATGCATAACCCATGGAGATAGACAATAAGGTGATGGAGGCTTGGGCTGTGGGTGGGGATGGATTATAAGGAGTCAATGGGAGAAAAAAGAGGACATATGTAATATTATACTTTCAACAATAAAGATTTAAAATAAATAAGTAAAAAGATAGGTAAATAAATAAATACATGGATTATACAAAGGAAAAAGGCTGAACTCTGGTACCAATGACCTTGGCAATTATAATTCAACTGTCAGAGTTCTTATGTGAAAACAGTAAATAAATAAACATATGTGCATATGTGTGTATGCACATATACAATAAATGTTTTATGCATAACAATAAAAAAAGGAAAATTAAGCTCAATACAGAAATTGAGAATCTCAACTGCAGGATTTCCCTTATGAACAACAACAAAAAGTCATGATTCATAGGAATGTTTGAAATTTGGAATTTAGTAATATAACTATCTTGCTACTTGAAATGAGGAAATAGCTACCTTTGAATAAACATAAAGAAGACACCAGTGACATTACTTTGACATATTTTTTTTTTTTGTAAAAACTTTTAAAATTGAAAGAAAAAACTAAGAGCTTCTAAACTTCTCCCCACCCTCAGCATAGCCCAGGTGGCCTGTAGAAGAACAGTGACCATCAAGGTAGAGAGACTTAATCAGATAAAACCAAGGTTCAACCAGGATCCAAAGTTGCTGACTTAATGGTCTATTGACATGCAAGAATTACATTATATTTTCAAAAAGTTGCTTTAAACTTTGAGGGGGAAAATTGCATATTAGCTTGTATGTCAATTACAAGGAGTTAATTATCTTGAAGCAAAGCATATAATTTATCGGGAAACACCACAAAGTATCACAAAGTTAACCTTAAAAGTAAGGCTCAGGCTTTAATTGATATCCAATTGACGTGGCCTTCCCTCAGCCTCTAAAAAAAAAAAAAAAGAAGACTGAATTGTAAATGTTTTCATGTATAATATTTACATTGAGCTCAGAAAGAAACAAATGGGCAACTTGGACCCAAATGTCTACAGCATGTGGGCCGATGTCAGCTTATGGGGTCACTTGAGTGGCGCTTTATGGCTGAGGACACACGATTCAGCTTGTTTCAGTCCGTTTGAGCAGCATGGCAGTCCCATCACTCTTTGCCCTTGGGCATATGGTGGGATGTCATTAACCCGGGAGACCAACAGAACCATGAAAGTGGAACCATATGTGTGGTAGCAAGAAGAAAAAAAAATTATTTTCCTCACTATTTCACTGTAAGTAGAAATGTAGAATCTCTGCTCGTGGTTCCTTTATAGATTATGTATTACGTTACTATGTGGATGAATATCCTTTAAAGAATGTGGCACTTGAGTACTGGGACTTAGCCCTGAGCAGGTCAGGGCTGGACCTCCTGAGTTTGGACCAGGGGAGTGAGAGGTGAAATATTAGGGCAGATGGATCAGGGAGCCCAGGTGCATCATCCATGTGTTCCACTAATGCACAGCAACGAAGGGAACACTCTCAGTCTGTCATTACAGGGGTCATATCTACCAGGACCTCAGATACCTGACACCATCTGGAGCCACTCCCAGCTACTAGGGAACAGGGCTGTGGAATGAGCAGAGTGGGAACGTGCTGGCAAATGTCACAAGTTATTCTTTCGCTCTTTAATTCCATATGGGTCTGAGCTTCCACTTCCAAATGCATTTATGAAGTTAGCACAGTATGATAAATTCTTCCGATGCTACTCTTGACCCTTTGTCCTCACTCCCATGGACCACTTTGTTTAATGGAAAGTCTAGTTTATCAAAAATGCCTTTACATGCTTATTTCCTTTTCCAATGCTTGGTACCCTGGAAGCTTAGGAAATAACAACTTGCATTTGATAACACACTCAAGGCGTCTCTAGAAAGCTGAAGGTACATCAAAATGCTATCGCCTGCCATGTGCTACTCAGGGTTTGATGATCAAGTTAGATTCATGTCACAGAAACACAGGGGAGGCTGACTGTCCCAAATGATATGAACGGTGTCTTTTAAGTGAAGGTCAAGCAATTTTAACACATCTGTATTGACTTCTTGCCTAGATTTTATTTCTGTGTGTTTCCCTAACCTGTTTATGGCAGGGAATGCCATGGGCCCTTTCTCTGGACAGAAGCTGTAGGAAATGCAAAGGCTGAACTCAGAAGAAGTTTGGAAGAAATGACCAGGGTGTATCTTTCTCAGCTATTTTGCGTCCCAAAGACTCTGTTCCCTTTAAAACATCAGGCTCACAGACTGGCTCTCCATAAAAAAGATCATTGGCTATATGTTTTGCAATCTGATGAAATGCATCTCAATGCAACTTTTATATGATGTGCTTTTATACATATCGTGTTTCATCTTCTCTGTCATAAAATAGTTCAGTGAATCATAAATAGGGTAACAGAACCTTTACCCATATAAGTTTCTTTTTCTTTTTTCTTTTTTCTTTTTTTGTAATATATATATTTATTGATTTTTTACAGAGAAGAGGAGAGAGGGATAGAGAGCTAGAAACGTCAATGAGAGAGAAACATCGACCAGCTGCCTCTTGCACACCCCTTATCGGGGTTGTGCCCACAACCAATGTACATGCCCTTGACCGGAATCGAACCTGGGACCTTTCAGTCTGCAGACTGCCGCTCTACCACTGAGCCAAACCGGCTTCGGCTAAGTTTTTTTTTCTAGCAACAATGAGTTTACCTTCTTTTGAAGGTAAACTTTTGAAAATAACTTCTGTGCATCAGCCTAAACTACTTTTGTTAAACTTCAAAAAACCAAATGTCTTTATATCACGTTGACTTCATTTTTCACCCATTTACAAATTCTAAGATTAGGCACAAAGGAAAACATGTTAGATGATCCCAGAGATAGGAAATGCCCCAAAAGCAAGTATATAGAGACAGAGAGTAGGTTTATGGATGCCTAGGCCTGGACAACTACAAATAGAGACTCTCTAAATCGGCACAAGAGCCTTTATCTGGGTCTAAAAATGTGTTAAGTTTCGATTGCGGTGACGGTTGTACAACTCTGTGAATTCACCAAAATACACTGAACTGTACACATAAAACAGGTGAATTTAGAGACTTTAAGTCATATCTCAACAATACCATCTGGTTTCACTTATGAAGCCTAAAAAAATGAAATAAATAAACAAATAAAATTGAAACAGATGCATTGATGCAGGAACAAACTGATGGTTGCCAGATGGGAGAGACATTGGGGGGCTGGGTGGAAAAGGTGAGGGATTAAGGCGTTCAAAATGGCAGTTACAAAATAGTCACAGAGATGTAAAGTACAGCCTAAGGAATGCCCTCAATCATTCTGTAATAACTGTATTTGGTGTCAGGTGCTTACCAGACTTATTGGGTGGATTGCTTTGCAAATTATATAAATGTCTAACCATTCTGGTGTACACCTACAACTGATATACTACTGAGTGTCAATTGTAATACATATATATATATATATATATATATATATATATGCCTAAAATTATATATATATATATATATATATATATATATATATATATATATATATTACAATTGACAGTTACAATTTGGCAGTTTGACCAGGAGTTCAGTCACTCGCTATGATGTGAGCTGACCACAAGGAGGTGGTGCAGAACAAAGGAGAGTCCCAGATGACAGCCTGCTGTGTGGGAAGGATTCTGACTGCATCCTGATAAAGCCTTTCCCACCTGAAATGCATGTGGCTAGTTGTAGAATTACTAATGTAGTCACCAAATCAGAGCTTTAAAAATAAAAGTGATCCAGCCTGGCCAGCGTGGCTCAATGGTTGAACGTCAACCTATGAACCGGGACAGGACATCACTGTGCAATTCCTGGTCAGGGCTCGTGCCTGGGTTAGGGGCTAGATCCGTAGTGTGGAATGTGCAGAAGGCAGCCAATCAATGTTTCTCTATCATCACTGATGTTTCTCTCTCTCTCTCTCCTTCTCTGAAATCAATTTTTAAAAATCTATTTTTTTAAAAGGGATCCAAGTTCAACTGGAATCACAGGAAGATAGTGCTTAATTCTGCTCAGATTTTGGTAACTTCTTTACAGTCTGACACAGGTGAAGGTACCCTGTCCAGCTAACAGCAGATGCTTCCTTCTGTGGGCACACTGGGATGCCACTTGCAGATTTGTAGCCTTTGTATGAACCACGATGTCAGCTGCCCCACACAGGGCCAATCTGAAGATGCATTCTTTGCAGAATATCTTTGATGTTTGTTGTTTTTGCAACTTGACCATGTACCCAATTACTCAGAGATGCAGGAAGACCTCCAAAGCAGCAGCCAGGGGCCCCAAAGGAAGGTGTGAAGATTAACAGCCTTGAGTCCAGGCTGTCAGAGGATGCACTTAATTAACAGTCACAAGGGATGACTGGACCCATCGCCTTTGTAGGTGTTCTTGAGCCACACACACTGAGACTGGTTTATTTTTGTTTGCTCTGCTGAGTAAACGTCAGACACTCAGTAGATTTGCAGCCTTTTCTTCCCTGACTCAGCAGGTCCTAGAGGCCCAGGTCTTCTGTAAAGGATGCCATGTGTGTCTCCTGAAATCTAGTGCTTCTGGGAATGGTGTGTCGGGAGCCTGTCTTGCTCATTCTATGACCTTCTACCATGTTTGAGCTGACAACAGCTCTACCCTTCCTTTGGCCATGGTTGACTGTTTAATATCTGACCAATTACTTACTGATGATGCCTACAGGTCCTATGGGTGGCATAAAGCTTAAATTGGCTTGAAGTTTTTGCCTCACGTGTGTCATGTAGACCAGTAGTAGCCAATCACCTGGGTATATCATGCGGTGGTCTCCTCTGCCTTATCCCCATCCATAAAAGTTCAGGTCTGCCAAGCCCATTTATGGACTTCCATGGTGGGAGTAGGAAGAGTGGGCAAGGCTACAGGTTTCCTATCCCTTCCTCCATTCGATCAAAAAGGCTGCAAGCTTCTATGTGAGATTTTCTTTGATGAAAGAATTGTGTAAGGGGAAAAAAAACATTTAAGAAAAATGTTTCTGATGCCAACATATTTCTTGCTCTTACTATATGACAAAAGATTTTACATGAAAGAAATTAGAACCTCAACAGAAATGGACCCATAAAACTTGCTGAGAACTCAGTGAATCCTACACCTTACAATTTTAAAGCAATTACTTCAATATCTGAAGGTTTGAAAAATAATGAAACTAATTGCAATCATAAAGAATGTGTTTTATAGGTTTGTATATTTAATTGTAACTAGAAAGAAACATATAAATCAATTCTATTAGAATCAATCAGGAAGTATGTATATATTGAAACCCACATATAATACCCCGGTATTGTATGTCACATGAATTTTAGGATATATATGCATAGATGTAGATATATTGAGGGTAGATCCTCTGTGCATGATATGGGATGTCTCTAAATAAGAATAAACACATGTGAACATGTTATGTCCTTTCCATAGAAACATGGCTCTTTGAATAAAGGAAGATCTATTTTTAAATGGGTGAAAAAGCCAAAACGGTGGAACAGGACCCTCAAAACAAAAATGAAGTCGCCTACAGCTTTAAAAAATAAACCCATTGGAATCCACCTCCTGCAAATTAGCAGCATCCATCATACCATGACATCTATTTACTTCTAAGACTGTAAGACATTTATTTTTAACCTTTAGAAAAATACCAGAAGTAACGAGGATTTTATCTGAAATCAGAGCAAATGATCCTGGTTGTGTGTGCTCGTCAGCTTGGCCCAAGAGCCAATCGTAACACTGGCTTGCAATGGACTCATTTCGGTCTAGAAACCATAAATGTGTCCATTGATACCTGTTTATATTACATAGTACTGGCCTATTCATTTTCTTGGAAACTATACACATTCAGGCTAGAGAAACAGAAATTCATAATCTGACCGCGTCCGTATGTAGCATGAGGGACAACAATGGGATGTCTGCACTTATAGGTGTGCTAAGATCCACCGGCCATATGGGGAAGGCAGATTCAGAAGGAGAGTGGCGGGAGGGAGACATGGCAGGTGAGGGTGTGGTAAGGAAGCCTGTCTCCAGTGCGACACCTATCAGCCACGTCCCCTCCCAGGTGTCTGAGCAGCTGCATTTCTGGGGCTGAGAATCCAGGTTCCTGAAGTTCTGCTCTCACTCTTGATGTTACAAAAGCAACATTCTTGCTGTAGGCACCAAATATTCATGCACACAGTTCATAAAACATCTTCCTAAAGGGCGCTGGAAGGGGAGAGGGAAGTGGGCGTGGGGGAGCGCCAGGCGGGAATGAATGGGCCCTCAGACCAGAGGAAGCCTTGTGGGTGCCAAGAGCCTGCCGGTGGCCACCTCCAAGCTCCGTGGGCACCTGGGAGTGAGGCCGGGGGAACCTTTGAGCACCTCTCCTCCTCAGAATTCAACTCAACACGCAGCTCCCTGGCACAGTGTTCCACAGGGATGGACGTGCCCAGTCCTTCTCCTCGCCCCGGACTGCCTGGAAAAGGCTGGAGGACACCATCAGCACAGATTTAAATAAGGGGAAATGACTGTGACTTTCCCTCCATTCCGCTTCGGGAAATCTTGTCCAGGAATTGGGGGCTTTTATTATTTTCTCAGCATTCCAGGAGTGTACTAAGGAGAGATGTGCAGGGGGGCATCGCATGAAGGCAGACCACCAGGAAGCTGCCTCAGGAGGGAGAAGTCACAGCGATTCACAAACACAGTGTGTGTGTGTGTGTGTGTGTGTGTGTGTGAAAGAGAGAGAGGGTGGGGGGGAGAGAGAGCATGGGGGGAGAGAGATGGATATTTTCCTATTTCTATGGCATTGAGCTTTCTTTTTTTATGACCTCTACTTTTCTCTAGGTGGCTAGCACTTGGGCTAAAAAAGAGAGTGCAAGCTGTCAACTGGGAAATCACTGGCTTAAGCAAGCACAGAATGCACGTCTGTACGCTTCCATCTAACCTCATTAAAGCAGAATAACTTTGGTGCCTCCACAACGTGTGCTAAGAAGTCTCCATAGGATCCCAAATGCTCTCTTGATAGCTCGCTTCAGTGTCTCAAACCCTGGCACCTGTGTTACTTGGAGGATGAGGAGCTCAGTGCCAAAAGAGTGAACCTGACACAGGTTAAGGAAAAAAAATGAAAATGATGGGCGGCCTAACAAGGACATGGATACCCTCAAGGAATGGTCGGCCTTCCACTCATGGGAGGGGCGCTAAATGTGTGAGTGAACTCAAGGTGGAAAAGCTTCTCAGGAAGACAAGCAAACCACGAGGTCGAAGGACTTCACGGCGGCCTGTCATTTCCAAATGATGCCCCCTGACTGGGACCCCCGAGTACCAGGCCTGGACTAGAGCCTCAGGAGGCTTACTGCACTGGAACACTGAAATATCTTACACATTTTTCTTTCTTTTTAAATTTTGTTTTCATCTTTTCTTTTCTTTTTTAAGTATATTTTTAATTGATTTTTTACAGAGAGGAAGGGAGAGGGATAGAGAGCTAGAAACGTCTATGAGAGAGAAACATCGACCAGCTGCCTCTTGTGCACCCCCTACCGGGGATGTGCCGGCAACCAATGTACATGCCCTTGACCGGAATCAAACCTGGGACCTTTCAGTCCGCAGGCCAATGCTCTACCACTGAGCCAAACTGGTTTCGGCTATCTCGCACATTTTTAATTTCTTTCCATCTTGGGATTTAAACCCTGCTCTTCACAAAAGGTGAGCTTATTCCCTTGCTTATAAAGGCCAGCAGGCCTGGGGCAAGCACGGCCAATGTTGTCAGGGAGCTGAGAGGAGCATCAGGGAACTGTACCGGCATTTAGCGAATTAGACACTGATATGGGAAAGCTGTAATGAAATCCACAAAAATACTGACAGTGATGAGATCTGGATAATGAACATACGACTCATTTTTCCAGCAAGTCCCATAAGTAGACAGAATAGTATAGAGAGCTCTTATATCTTCATTGTCTTATGAAATACTTTATGTTCTGACTTACACTTTGTCCTCCAAATTGTCTAAACAAACACTGCTTTTGTAACAGTCAGAAAATAAAAATAATACATGGTTCAAAAAAGTGGGTAGCAATAAACAGTATTTTTTAATTATTATTATTATTATTATTATATTATTATTATTATTATAAGAAGACTATCCTTTGTATGAAAACACCAATGCTGTGGTTCTCTGAATGTCCCATCTCAGTCCTTTCCACCAGATTCGTCTCCCACATGAAGGAAATGAGCTTTGGGGGTGGCGGAGAGGGAAATCTGTGAGTTGCAGTTCTCGGCCCTCCGTGTGGTTCTGGAAGGGCCGGAGAGGTTGGCAAGCTCACTGGGCTCACCATACAGCTAGCGTCCCCCACTCCCCGTCAGCGGTTGGCCTCTTGGCTCCGCATAAGAAACGGGCCTTGGGGAGCTGGATCCATGCGTGCGGCTGTGGAAAGCCAGTATGCAGCACCTTCTCGGAGTCCTCCGCCCACGGGGAAAACGGGGACATGAATCATGACTGTGCCCCATTTAGAAGACAGTTAATTTAGAAATGAGCAATATGTTGAACAGGCACAGAACCAAACCAAATGTTTGCAGTAATAGAAATTTCCATATGCTGTACAACATTTAAAATATGTTATTTGCCTACACCGGCCTTCAACAGCGGGACCTTTCTCTAGGGCTTAAATGACAACCTCCCTCCGGCCGCCAGTACTAACACTGATGTTACAAACTGTACGCTGTGTGCCCGCGTGGCTTCCAAGCAAGGTGCCTCCCTCCTGAGCTACCCAGCGCTTACCGAGGCCCCACGCAGCCCTACCAGAACAGGGGGTCCGTGAAGGGAATGGAGCATAAGGGATCGAAAGGAAATGATTTTTCAGTGGACAGCTGTGCAGAAAGGGCACTGGGAAATTTGTGTGGGATCCCCATGATTTTACAGTAAATCATTTTCTAGAGTTATTATTTATTAGTTGTGTAGAATTCAATGTCAACGGAGGATAATAATATCAAGCATAAATACGGCAGTCTTCCTTTGATGACACTAGGCTCATCCTTCTTTCATGAATAAGAAAATAGAAGCAGAGAGAAAACAAAGGAATTTCCTAGCATCACATAGCGAACCACACAAACCAAAAACACAAAGAAGAGATCCTCCGTGCCATTTGACTGCTAAGAAGTAACAAAACAAAATGAGTAAGAATTAAGCCTGCATCCAAAGTGTGGACGTCATCTCCCTAGCAATTGACAGAAAGAGAGAAAAAGATAGATAGATGATAGATAGATAGATAGATAGATAGATAGATAGATAGATAGATAGAAAAAAAATATATAGACGGAGATGATAAAGTCAGGCATCAAAAAAATCATGGTCTGAGCAAAGTGTCATTGCAAAGCAGATTTTACACTATTCAGCAAAGCTACCCTGGATGACAGGCATCTTGGTCCCTTGAACTCAGTACTGGCCCATGAGCGTGTCTTTCTTTAGCATAGACTCGGAAACTGACACTGCGCTGTCCATCGGCTCAGGGACATTCCTCCCAAGTGCAGTCCTCCACCAGTGCCCCAGGCTGCCTCCTGCCCCGCCCCCCAACCAGGCTTCCCGAAAAGTGCACTCCCACTGCCTCCCTCCTCCAATCTCCCCATCGCTACCCTCTGCACCTCTCAAGGTGCCTTTGGAAAGAATTAGTAGAAATACCCAGGACCTGCCCCTTTCCAAAGCACCAGCCACACACTTTAAAATTTTTATTGAGGAATATCACACATACCGAAGAGCACAAGAATAAAAAGTACACTACACTGTGATGTCACAAAATGAACCCACATGAAACCAGCACCCGGGACCAAGGAGAAGGCCCTCAAAACGCTCTCCCCACAATCTCAGCAAGGATGCCCACAGGCCTGATCTCTGGGAGCAGAAATCAGTTTTTCCCGTGTTGTTCTTTATTTTTTCTGTCTGCCTTTCCTCACTCGGCACAGTTCTTGTGAGATTCGTTCAAGTCATTGCATAAAGCTATAGGTCTCCCCTACACACACACACACACACACACACACACTTGTTCTATGGTGTGCAATTGTGTGAATATATAACAATGTATTTACCCATTCTGCAACTGAAAGTCAGGTGGGTTTTTTCTAACTTCGGCAACTTCCAACAGTGCTGCTGTGAACAGTCTAGTACACGCTTCTGGTGAATATATGTACACATTACGAATGGGTCTACATTTAGGAATGGAATTGCTGGGTCACATGGTATGCATATGTCCAGCTTCACTAGATACCACCAAGCCCTTTTTCAAAGTGCTTTTATGGATTTCCTCTCCCTCACCCCCACCCCCCATGTGTATGAACATGCAGCTGGCTAAGTCCTAGTATTTATCTTCCTTTTCATTGTATCCCTTTTTTGCTCTGGCATCACACTGTGGTTTTTACTTGCAAGACGTACTTGTAGAGGTATGCACCCTAATTCAGTGATCCTTTCTCAAGATGCCACTTTCAAAGAGGGGATTGTGGGGATTCCCCAGGTCAAGGTTCCTCAACAGGAGGACACAGGATATGGGCTGGATGATCCTTTCTTATCAGAGACGGGGTGCCCGGGAATGTCTTTAGCAGCACAACCCGTGGTTGTGACAACTCAGAGTGTCTCCAGGCACTGTCTGTGGGCGGAGGGGTGCGGCGTGGGAAACCTTCCTTGGCCGAGAACCATTGCTCTAGATCTGTGTGGCACATTCTTGAAGACGCATGAGTCTCTGAGAGGTCTCAGAGGTCATACCAGGATGGGAAGTGTCTACGGAGAACCGGCACAGCAACAAAGCCGGGCATGGGAGGGAAGTCCATCGGGACACCTCCGTGTTGGCCCCGTGATGAAGGGGGCAAAAGTTCATTCTCCATGCTTCAAGAATGTGCGGTTGCCCCGCCACCACTGTTCCAACCGTGAATCTCTGAGATTCTTCTGCATGCTGTCCAACCGCACTGAATGGAAACAGTCATTCAGGAAATGTCTAGCCAGCCAGGACCTGCCGATCAGTACACAGTGGGGAAACCAGGTAGTGGGGTTGGATTCATTTTATTTTGTCAATTTGCAATATAAAAGGAAAGGCAGGTTGCCAGATTGTGTTTTTCTGATTCATCTTGCTTAAAGCAAATAGACTTTGAAGTCAACTTTTCTATTTTTTTAATCAGCAAAAAGTGTGTGTATGTGTGTGTGTGTGTGTGTGTGTGTGTGAGACACACACAAGAGGGGCAAATACTTATTCAAGTATGCAGGTAAAACAGAATGAATGTGGGAGTCTGACTGCGTATTAATAATACCGTCTGCCCCTGTTTTTAAGTACTGAGGTGTGAGTCCTAGAGTTGAATCCTGTCTCTCACACAAAATGCTGGGTCATTTTTATTTCATTTAACTTCCCTGTACCCCAGCCTCCTCTTCTGTAAAACAGACTTCCTAAGATTAGCCTCTCTCTTAGGGTTCTTTGAGGATTAATGAGTTGACGGGTATAAGGCACATAGTCTAGTGCCAAACAATAGAACTGCGTGATAAAAGTTGGCTACGGTAACTTATAAAGAGGTTCCTCAACAATTCTATTGAGTAGGCATTACCGCCTTAGACAATCAAAATGGCACTGGATTCAGGAAGTTGAAATTATTGCCCATTGTTGCACACTGGGGTTCAGAAAGGTTATGTCTGAACCTCCAGGCAGTGTGCTAGGCTTCTGTGAGTCTGGAAGCCTCAGTTCTAATGCGCATGGGGCATGGCCATGTCAGCTGCATACCACTACCCTGGAAGTCTCCCATGGGAAATCCCAATGCTACTCCCCAACTCCAAAATCCCAAACACTCAGTCCTGTCTTCAATGTTAGTTTATTTTTTTTAACTTTAAAATTTTCAATGACATAAGATAAAATAACTATAACAATTTGAGTGACTGATATTTGTTATGTAAACAAAGCATATAAGCCATGTCATAAAATCTTGACTACTAAACAATCAGATAGTCTTCATGAGAATGAAGAGGCTGACCAAATCAAATGAATTCAACATTTCCTTTTCCACACCCTCTAAGGATCTGTTGTGGTGGTAGTTGATTTCTGGGGCTAATCAAGCCATGTTAAAACATCGTGTCTGTATTGTGTGTATGTTATTTTACAGCAAAGTGACATGGTGAGATGGAAGAAGGATCACAGGATTTAAAAGCAACGGAGGAAGAGAAGATAGATTAAAGGCATTCATGAATATGATTTTATTTATTCCATGGGAACTTTGCAAGACAAATGGAATGTTTGGGCCTGATGATTTTTTGAAAACCATTTGCAGGACATGATTATATTCCCATGGAAAGTATTTGACTTGGGCCAATCTTCCACTGCCGAAATCAAAGGGGAAAAATCAGTGGGCCTTTGGGCTGAACAATGGCAGACAAGAAGGCCTTATAATCTAATTAAAGTCAGATTTGCACCCCTAAAACCTCGGATCATTCTGTAGACTTCCTAGGGGCAACTCAAGCTTTGTTATCCATGAACTTGGCCTCGGCAATCGTCTTTTGCTTAGCATTAAATCTGAGCTGCCTCGGAAACAAAATGAACCATGTGGAGGCTTTTGTGCTGCTCTCCTTGGAAAACCATGACAACTGTCCCCCAAACAGGGATCTCATCAGGGTCAACAGGAGCTTTGGTAACCCCAGGCCTCTGAGCCTGGTTGTTAATCCGCATCTCTTGCATTTCAGAAGTTCCCAGTTCACCTCCATAGGAGCTTGACCCATTTGTTTCCTAAGAATGAGGCCAACAACTGGTCACAGGCGGCACTGGAGAGACACTGAGCCCTTCCTATAAGGACACCACAATCCTACACACCCAGTACCTGGAGCAGGCGTCCAGGTCTCAGGTCAGCTTCTGTGTGAAGGACAGCTTATGTCTCCTGGGCCTAGGCTGCCATTGTTCACATTTCCTGTGACCCATAACTGACCCGGTGGCTCTGAAGCTTTCCTGTACAACCTACCGCTGCTGAGAACTAGGATGCCACCTGTGACACCTCCACTTACCAAGAAAGAGCACTTTCCAAGCCATTGTTCCTGAAGGAATTTGCTCAAGTTACAACAGGGGAGAGGAATGTTTAAGAGTTTCCACCTCTGGGCTTCATTATAGAAAGAGAAAGAAGAGAGGAGGGGCAAGTCCCAACAGTCCGTTCCCCTTCTCATCTGACTTGCCCCATGTAAGCCAGTACCCAGTGCTAAGTGTAAGCTGCAGGTGGCCAGGTCTCACTAAGGAGAACTGTAGGGGCCACAGCTCTGAGAGTTCTTGGATCAGTCACTTTGGAAAAGCTGAATTGGCTCTTTCAGATTGACCTCTCTGAAGCTAATCTTTATCCCATGGATTAGTGCAGTGACTCCAGACCCTCACTACCCATGAGGATCACCTGGGGAGCCAGGATTTCCCCATCCCTGTGCTGCCCTGAGATCAGTGCTATCTCTGAGGGTCAGACCTAAGGAATGCAGTTTGGGGTTCTGTGATTTATAAATTCCCCCAGGAAATTCTAATGTGCAATCAAGACCAAGAACCCCTGGTTTTGTGCACAAGTCTCAGAGACACCAAATGGTCTCAACTAGAGCAACTGACACCTGGAGATCCTATTGTCTGCAGTATTATTATTAAACCATATATACAGAGAGAGAGAGAGAGAGAGAGAGAGAGAGAGAGAGAGAGAGAGAGAGAGACAGACCTTCATGCAACCCACTCCTTAGAAACATGACTTAACTTTCCCCAAATGTGTGTCTTCCACATAAATTGCTTTGACAGAAAATATCATTGCTCAGGGAAACACACTACACTTTATAAAAGTGCCACAAATATGTTATTTGCTAGAATGTTTCCCGTGAGGAAGAGTTCGATGCTAGACATCAGAAGTTTCTTCAGGTCTCTCAGTTTCATGAGGCTCTGGAATAGGCATTTCTCTTTCTCATGGGTAATCTGACATGTACATAAAATTAAATGTCACTTAAAATAGAATTTTCCACATGAAAAAGAGAAACAAAATTATATAAAGAATAGTTATCTTTGGGTTTGGGGATTAGAAGTGAGTGGTTTTTTGTTTGTTTGTTTTTTTCTTTTATATATTTCAATTTAATTTTAATTAGTGTAAAGATAATTTACACTGATTAGTCAAAATAACTATTCAAGATTATAAATAAAAAGTTGATATTATTCACATTATAACACATTTGCAAACTCAGTCACATATAGAATGTTTATAACACCTCTTGCAGGGTAGATCAACAGTCCATTTCTCAATGGGCTGTGTCTTTCTTTGTATTATATTGTGATTTTAGACATTTTTATTCTGTTAAACATGCAAAATCTCACTTTTGTTTAGTAAACAACCTGGTGATTAAGAACTGCCTTCCAGGTCTCACTAGTTTCTTTATCTTATTAATGTCAACCCTAAGGATATATCAACACAAGGTAAGTTAAAATAATTAGCCTAAGAATTTAGGCCAAACATGCTCTTAGTAAATACAGGGTAAATACCAATCAAATTTACTAGCTAGTTCTTTAACCCTTGTTCTTGCCCACCTTTGCATATGCTCACAGCTCTGGGCAGTCAAACAAAGAAACATTGCTAAATATTGCACTCTCTCTACATTTATGTTTACACTCAATCTGTTTGGAAATCATGCCAAAATAACTAGTTCAAGAGTGAAAAACATAACTAAGGAATGACAGGATTGTTTAACATTATGAAACTCATTAATATAACACATCCCATTAACTAGTCAAATATCAACAACCACAAACCCATAATTATCCAAATGGAAGACGAAAAGCTATTGGATCATATTTTATACTTATTCTCGATGGAAACTCTGAAAAAGTAAAATGCAAGGATACTATTTAACAAGATAGAGAATTTCTATCACAAGCCAATAAATATCATCACAATGCATATAAGTATATCAATTCAGTATGACAAGTAATTTCCCAAAATCCAAACAGTATTGTATAATACTTATTTTGGAAGTCCTGGGCAATATATATTGTGTAAAATATAAATCCAAGTTATACATATGGTAAAGAAAAAAATGTGTCATTATGTTCAGATGATATATTGGTTGTATTAGAAATTCTAAGAGGATCTGCTGAAAACATATTAGAATCATTAATGGATTCAGTAACTCAGATGAGTATCTTATGTAAATCCTGGTCAACAAGCATTAAGTAGAACAGATAAGATATTTCATTTATAACAGTACTAAATCAAACACCCTAAAGTACCTAGAAACAATATTAACAATAGATATCCAGCTAAAATTTTATGTTGGCAATTATAATATAGTTCTGAAACTAAATATATTATATAATGAGACATCAAATTGATGAGTGGTAAAGGTAGTCATATTAAAAACAACGTAACTGCTGGTTTTAAAATATTTTAAATATAAATTTCAATGAGTTTCATAAGTGCTAAAGAGTATAAGAAAAAGTAAAGTCACACCTGTTAGAATGGATATTACCAATAAGACAAAAAATAACTATTAAAGAGGATGGGGAGAAAAAGGAACCATAATTCACTGCTTGTTCTTGGAGGGTCGTCAATGAGCAGGAATGACAGAAAGGACATTGGAGAGAAAGAAGAAACAGGTAAGTGATGCTGGACTGGCTCAGATAATTCCATCTCATTCAAATGCTGGAGGCAGTACAAATGGTGAACCTTTTTTGGGAAGCAACACTGGCCATGCTTACTTTTTAAAAAAAAACCATAAAACACCCTTATATTTAACTCAAGAACCCATTCAAGGAAATATATTCCAGGAAACTTATTCTTCCCCAGGTCTTCCAATGATTATTTCAAACATTTTCAGTCTCCAAATACATATATATATATATATATATATATATATATATATATATATATATATATATATAAAACCCTACTATGCAAACAGACTGAACAGCAGAACAACCGGTCACTATGAGGTGTGCTGACAACAAGAGGGCATGCATGGAACATGGTGGGTGTTGGTAGCAGATGGCAGAGTGCAGAGCATGGCAGGTGTCTGCAGTGGCGGGATGGTGGACCAGGTGATCTGGGGCACCAGACAAAGGCAGGGTGCTGGCTGCTGTCATCAGGGTGAGCCTCTGGTGGTTACTGAAAATTCTTTGCTCCCATGCACCACAGTCCCTCCTGGTGCTTGCACCTGCTGCCAGCACCAGCCCTGCTCACACCCACTGCCAGCACCCAGCACTGGCCATGATCGTTCAGTGCCATCAGCAGGTGCAAGAGGTGGGGGTGGGAGCAGGGCTGCCAGCTGACAGGGAACGAGGGCAGGAGGGGCCAGGTGGGGCTTGGAGGATGGACCAAGAGCTGCCCCTGTGCCCACCTTTCAAGGTGCACAAATTCGTGCACTGGTCCCTTATTTATTTTATAAAAGGGTAGTTATTTCAAACTCCTTCCTCCTAATCTAGGCTAAACTAACCCACATTCAAAAACAAACAAACAAAAAAACAGCCTGTTAGGTAAAGTCTCTTTAAGGTCTACATGTTGACTCAGCATCTCATGTTTATACCCATCTGGGCCTCCTGCCTCTCCCTTTCTGGGGAAGGTGCCCTCTTGCTGAGGAAGGTCACTCTTCAGTGATCTCACACTCTTGCCTCTTCCTTTCTCCACTGGAATCCCATTCCATTATTTCTCTTCAAGTATAATCTTCCACTTCTTCCCTTTGACAGTTCAACCCAATCAAAAAGCATTCATTGTTGAAGAAACAATAGAAAACCCCCCCTCCCCTTCTTAGCCAATTTTTCTCAAAAACAGTGAGTTCTTTGCACTGACTGCCCTTCTTCACTTCCACTCACATCACCTCCTTCCTGTTCCTGTTCCTGTTCCCGTCCCCGTTCCCATTCCCGTTCCTGTTCCTGTTCCTGTTCCTGCTGGGCACTGCCCTGGAGATGCTAACAGTGTGCTCATTGCTACTGCATCCTCTTGCAGAGCTGGCCTTTTGCTGCGGGTATGTCTCAAGGGTAGCCTTGTTCACAGAGAGCACACAACACCACCAAGGAAGTAGCAAATGCTCCACTTTCCTCTTTGCAATGAGGCCTGAAATGACCCTCTTCTCTACTATTTTTGGTGGAGGTATTATAGGCCTCTTTCAAAATAACACCTGCAATGCCTTTGCTTGGATGAATTCTGTGTGTAATTCCTAGAAAAACACACTGGCGCCCAGGGAATGTGTCAACAAGCAAACAACCTACAATTGGAAGAGGAAACCTTCAAGGTGCAAGGCGCAGATTCCAGAGAGGGAAAGGCGGAAACCTCCAGGATATGTTACCCGGCAGTGGGTCTTGCTACAAAGGGACGGGGCTACACCAATGCGTGGAGAAAGGGCATAAAAAATAGAGGGAAGCGGACAACAGACTCTTGTTTTTCCTACTTTAGTCTAATCGTCTATTGAAAAGTGGGATATGAATGAGCTTCCTGATTTCTTGACGGAAGACCTGCCCGTCTTTGTTCTTGACAAATAGAATTCCACCCTTGTGAATCTGCTATCACAAATAGACTATTTTATGAAATGGAAATCCCCACCACCACCACCACCAAAAAAAATGTATTTGCTAGGTGAGAGATGCCACCTTTTATTCATCGCTGATGCACTGAGTTTCCTCACAGTTCAGCCTGCCAAACTGCAGGATAAAGTACATACAGTAAAATTATACAGACTTGCAAAAATTCTGATTTGAATTCAGGGTATTAATAGCAGAAGGAATGTTCTTCTGGGAGTAATCTAAGTGTTATATTTACCTTTGGTTTGAGAATATTTGCAGTGAGGAATTTCAAATGCAAATATTTTAAAAGCATAGCATGTTGGTGGAGAGAGACACTGTGGGTACTTCTGTTTTCCTTAAAAAAAAGAGAGAGAGAGAGAGGTTTTTCTTGACTTTTTATTGGAATCCTAATGAGACCATAATTACGACAGCAAAAGGGGGAAAATACAGCTGTTAAAAGCTTGGTGTTACTGTATATATAGTCCCTGCACTAAATTAAGAAAAAAAATTCTGAAGCCATTCAAGGGAAGAAAAAAAAAAAAAAGATGATTTAGCAAAGTAAATCTCAAACCCTGATATCGTGAGTATGCGTGCATTTTTTAATGTAGATTTTTGAAATCTGTCGGTCAGGTTTTCTTCTATCTTTGCTTTTGATTTTAATTGGCCCATCCTGTAAAACTTTTTAAGTGAGGGCTCACCTTTGCTTTTTGTCACTTTCACAAACATACAACCTCCCCAAACATGTTACATGTTACATTTATGAAGCTAAACATCTCCAGAGGCTAGATGTTCAATCATTTCCTTGGAAGCTGAGATGTCTATGCCTGGGAGAGGGTGTATCTTTTAACCCCGGACTTGTGATGGTAGGGACTTTCACCTTCTGTTTGAAAACAGATATTTGTATTTCTTCGAATCTTGACTAAAGGAAGTATTTTTTTTTTCCTCTTAAATGAATGACCATGGGATAAAACTCAATATAGTTTTAATTAAGCGGTTCCAAAGTGACACCCTAATTCTTCTGGTCCTGTCCTGGAGCTTGACTCAAGCAAGCACATGCTTTGTACAGAATTAAGAGGCCACTACAATCACATAGCTTTGCCTCTTTGGGTGCCTCTCAGGGCCCTTCCTTTACATGCACATGGGAAAGAGAACTCTCCTCCTCTTTATAAGGCCACTAATCACATTGGATTAGGACCCACTCTTATGATCCCATTTAACCTTAAGTACCTCATAAAAATAAAAAAATAAATTCAGTCACATCACAGAGTAGGGCTTCAATATATGGATTCATGGAGACGCAATTCAGTCCATAAAATTTCCTTCAAATCAAGGATGGATTTCATCAATACCTTGACTATTTCAAATTCCTCTCTCATACTTCCAAGATAATGGCAACGTCACTCCCAAAGCAGGTCAAGATTTTGGACCTACTGCCGCCTGGCTGCAGGGACAAACCACATTTAACCATATTTTTCTAAACTCTCAGCTGCTCCTTCCCCTGACGGGCCCCCAGCCTGTTTCTCAGCCTCAACAATGGCCCACATCAGATGCTGCTTCTGATTACAAACCGTCTGGTTCCCAAGTCTGGGAACTCCCAAGTGGAGAGTTTTAAGTAGTCAATGCTTTAGGGATGTAGTTAAACTATGCACTGCAAATAAAAGATCAACCTTAAAATCGATTCCCATTTTTCAAGCTGCATTCGTATTTATAAAATGATTCTTACAGACAGACACATGTTTTACTGCTTATTAGGGCACACAGTATGCCCTCAGGGATGGTAAATTCTTAACTATTATCGGAGCTGAAGGCCACGGTTTCTTACTTCCTTAGCCTTGTCCCAACCACTTCGGACCTTTACAGGCTATTTTTATGGATAAGCTTCTGACCATTGCACTTCCCTGCCTTTCCATCCCCAAGAGAGGCTGTGTTATCCTCTCAGAGAAAGAAGAAAGAATCACAACTCTACCCTATGACGCTGTACAATAAATGGGCAAGATGGGGGTAGGGGGAGCTGGGCAGAAGCTTGCCCCTGCTCTATGAATTCTGCAGCCCAATGGATGACAATTTCTCTCCCCCAAATTCTACCCAGAGCATTTTCCAGCAGACCACCACCATTGCCTATTATGAGCCAATATAGAGCCTATAATATCTCCATAGAATTTTTGTAGGGGTAAAAATCACATGCTTATATAATAGAGGTGGGAAATGGTTTATACTGCGTGCAATAGCATGAGCTCTCAAGCAATGCAATCTTTTAGAGATATTCACTAGCCTCCCCAAAAAAACCTTTAAGTGGTAAAACTGAACTAACCCCAGCAGCTGGCGACAGAACAGAAAAGAGAAGATTTGGCCACATTCATGTCCCTCGGAGCTTGGAGCTTTGAAACGTCACATTCTCAGCCCCTTTCAGAACTGGGCAGAATGCTATTTCCTGATGCAGGGGACCAAGAAATGGTTTTGCAAAGTACTCATAGGACCCCAATGGTATCAAAGGGCTTCCTACAAAACACTTGGATGAGATAAACTGAAACTTACGTGGAATGGGCTGATTAGACTGACCTGAAGAAAATACTGGGAAGGGACCTTTGGCATTATCTGTTACAGATGAGGTTACTAAAGTAAAGTGAAATTAGTTGCCTGTGGTGGAAAAAGTTAGTTGATTGGAAAAGTATTATTGCCTCTCTGTAGAAATGCAGTCAGCTCCCACCTGTATGTATGAGAACTTAATAGAAACCATTAACAATGGCAATGGTGTGAGTGAAGGGGTCAAACATGCCAATTATGTAGGATGTATTCAGAGGGCACCAATGTCCACAGGCTCCATTGTAGTCCCACAGCCTGCTCTGGGGTTTCAAATGCTCACCACTGGAATCATCCCGTGGAGTTTAGATTTCTATCACCATGGAAACTTTCAGTTATATGCATAATTTATGTAGAATGAAGGTTATGAAACATTAGCTCACTCTTATATTGGTATAGATTAGGTTATCTACATGTAGAAGAATGAGACAGACAAGCAGATGTATTTGATTGGGGCAAAGGGGAGACACACAAGGAAAATTAAGGAGCTCCAGCATCTATTCCATCTGTCTCAGAAAGCAAGACAATGCAAAGGATGAGAACTGCTGAAGAGCTGGGGCATTTGAGGTTTATGTGGCAGAAACAGAAAGAAGGAATTTGTAAGAACAGGTTGAAATGGATGATGATCCTGGAATGGATGCAGGACAAGCACATGTTACCATAGGATTTTACAGGGATAGCAGAGGACATGTGTAAGGCTATGCATATAAGTGTCACTGATTTTATTTATTTAATCTGAGTTTGTTTCGCATTCTTTAATGTATGAAATTGTCCTTATTCTTAAAAATTTAGAGGTAAAGGAGAATTTATCATCTCACTTTCAAATATTTGTAAAAATAAAATTAGGTGATAGAAATAAAGTGTATGTGGCAAAATGTCAACAACAGATGTCTTTGAGTAAAAAATGGTATACAGGAATTGATTTTCTTAAATTTTTTCTATGAGTTTAAATTATTTCAAAAAATATTGAAAATTAGATGAGAACTCCCTAACAAATATAGTCAAAACAAACCAATAAATCAAGGGGGGGGGGGGGGAGAGAGAGAGAGAGAGAGAGAGAGAGAGAGAGAGGCTTTTGTCTAATGGTAATGATCCACTTTTGCCTATTGAAACTAAAGCATATTATCTTAGGATAAAAATCCCCCAGAAATCTCTAAGTGAAGTTTATCTCACTTTAAGAATAAAATCAAAAGCAGTTGCCTTGTCTAAGACAAAACATTACACAGCATTTTTCACTTCCCTGTCTTGACATACTACATAGTCCTTCATGTCTATTGCTGGGGTCTGTATGAAATGTGGTTGCTGAAGAATTTCGTACTCCAATGGAAAGATAATGAGCGAGCACTTAACTTCTTTCCATCGCAACAAGAGAGGACAAAGATTCCAGACACCATAGAGCCTCGTCAAGAATGAATGGAGGGCAGACTGAAAAACACACACACATGAGTTCTGATATCATGTGTACAGTTTATGATTTTTGGTAGCATAGCAACATTTGCTATGTCTGTAATGACAGCATCTAAAATGACATAATAAAAAATAAAAAAAAAGAATTATCTGCGATTAGAAGTGAACTGTTAAAACTCCTCTGGTCAGTGCCAAAAATCAAGGGAGTTTATTATTTCAGTAGCTGCAGTGAAAAACTCCTCTGGGTGCTGGGAAAACGTACCCCGTTGTGCTTCCCCCATCCTCCTCACTGACATGTAATGGGCTTTGTTAAATTCAAAGACAGTTACGTCAGCAATTTGTGGCCTCTCGTGGGTTTTCCAGGCCTATAAAGCACACAAATTATACCCAAATATTGGCCTGAAAAATTAGTAAGCTATAGGGTTTGTGTTATTTTAGCCAAGCTTTACTGGAGTAAAAGAAACCTAGGGACCCTAAAGCTCAGCAGTTTCTTTGCTGCTTTCTTATTTTCTTTTTTGGTGGGCCAACTCTGATATATTAATACTGTTGTTGGGCTTGGAGGGTTTTTTGCTTCACTATTACACTGTTGTTATTATTTTTGTCTTATTTTGTTTTCTTTGACACCCGTGGAAATGTTGGCAGATGTTCACTAACATTGCATATATGGTTCCTTTATAAAATTCCACTTTTTGGTGTTTGTTTAGACATGAGTGATTAAAAAAAATTTTAAAAACATCTTCTTTTTTTAGAACCTTCCATGAATAGCCCTGAAAATGATAATGTTCTTTTGTTGTAAGTTAGAAATTCCTGGGAGCACGGTGTCCCCACATTCTGTCTACCAGTGAATGGTGGGTACAGCTGTGGAATGGAATTTTAGCTTTGGCTGGGCCAGGTGGGAACACAGCCGGGAGGAGAACTGGTCATGGTCATCAGACTCAGCCCCTGCCCCGATTTCATGAGGAAAAGCACTAACCTTGGAGTCCAAACATTTGGGTCCGACACCAGACATGCACTTATTAGCTTTGAACGGCCACGGCCCAGTTTCTCTTCCTCTTCCCTTTTCAGTTTGATTATACTTTTTCATTTTACAGTGAAAGGCAAATATGGGAAATCACATGAAAGACACAGAGCTGAATGAGTTATCATATATTGAACATCCTTGCAAACAGCCACCCCAGGACGCTTTAGAGCTTCACCATCTCCATAAATAACCACAATTCTGTGCAATCAAGATACAAGGCAGTGCTTGCTGTAAGTCAGAGTAGTGGTCATTTTTGGCCAAATTTCTAAGACTTAATTTCTTCATTGGAGAAATAAGAAGAATTAATATTATCACTAATGGACTCGCGATGGTGTTTAAGAAAAAAAAACAAAGCCTAACAAACAAACAAAAAAGAGAACTTGTCCAAGGTTACAAAGCTTTCCACCAAGAAAAGTGATCCTTACTTCACATAAGGCCCTCAGGTAGGGGGGCTGGAGACCAACCCCACTGTACCACGCGGGACGGACGAATGTGCTGCTCACAGCTCTTATCATTCATATTTATGTGCTGGGTGAGCTGCGGGGAGTTAGCCTCTGAAGTTTTCATAATGTTATTTATCAAGCAGGAGGATAATTATGAGCAGCAATTGGGAGACATCATTGTTAATAAAGCTATGTTTACTTTAGATGACTTATACTTGAAAACTTGACCTATTCCACTAGGACTTCACTTCGTTTCCAAACTTCTGGTATTTAATGTGCACAATTTAATCCCCACAAACACTAGCATGGAGCTCGGAAGGTCAAAATCCAAGGGGGAAAAGGAGGCTTTGTTGAGTAACATTATTTACATAGTTAATCGGGATCTAAAACCCAGGAGAAATGCAAATCACCTTGTTTCCAGCCAGGGAACAGTAGTCTAGTCTTTGGCCAGCATTTCGCACCCTAGAGACAAACAAAAGCTTCGACTTTTTCCCCTTGAACTTCTTTTGTGTATGTGATCTTACTTGGTTTCAGTTTTCAAGTTTATAGAAATAATCTTCTGGGTGAACCGAGGTCAAGACAGCAACCTGGGGTTTAACTGCTGATCAAGCAAACAGGATGTCCAAATATTTCCCCAAAGCAATAAACCATCAGTTAATGGTGTCCTTTCCACCCAGAATGCCCTCCTGGACCAACAGGAAATGTACCTTCATTTGCTGGCCATGTGTAGGAGAATTCATTTCAAGTACTACCTACAAAAGGACCACAACAAGACTTCTAGCTTCATCCAAGGAAACTTTGAGTGAATTACAGGCTTAGTGTCTTCCCAGCTTCCTCTCTTTTACTCCATTGTTACAGGATCGATCAGGTGACTCCTTTATTTAAAATGACAATAAGAACCACTAGAAATCCCCTTGTCTAGAATTTGGAAGACCTTGATCTAGTCCAGTTTCTGCCTCTGCATGATATTACATAAGTTACAGATAGCCATTTCCCTAAAATGTGGTAAAATTTGCCTTTAAAAATGCTCAGATATTAGTGATAGTTACAGAAACATAGAAGTGATGTATTCTTGATTTGGGAAGCATGTTGGGATACCCCTGTTGTATTATCTCACTGACGAGGGAACCACATTCTGAATAAGCTATTTCTCACCTATTTGTCATGAAAAATGTGGTAAAGGTGAGCATAGGGTTAACTTGAAAGAAACTTTAGCACCAACAATTTGAATAGAAAGATATATAGAAAATAAAGAGATTCAATTGTGTCTACTCCTCCTGTTTAACTCTGAAAATAGATGAAAGAAAAATATTGAAAACACCTACTACTCTTGGTGAATTTATCCTCACTCCCCCCTCCCACATATATACTTAATTGGTTCTATGATTTATATAGTGTTCTTTACACTCCTTTTCTACCCACTCCCAATATTACAAATATTAATCATTTTCCCCTGAGCAATTACAGGGATTAAAGCCTAGTACTGCGTATGTCCATAAGCAACATGACATCAGATAGAAATGTGCTCTGCTTTCTGTTCCACCCCCACCCCAGCTGCTCATATATCATGTTCTGATCACGGAGAAAAAAAAGAGTAAAAGTATCTCAGGAAAGAGCTACGCTAAAAACGCAAACAAACAAACAAATAATTTTAAAAATCATTTTTGGAGACATGAAATCATATGAAAATCTCCAAGAGCATAAATTATTTTTTCATACATGGACTCCAGGTCAAGATCTCAGAGGGTAAATCTCGATACCTAAGCTCTTAGAATAGTAAAAACAATAGCTAGGAACCTACTAAGGTGAGCCAATGGCCCCTGGCATCTCATCTAACTTTAAAGCCTTGCTACATCTTGATGTCTCTGTTCTCCACACCAACTCTAATGGGGTGAGAGGGGGAGTGAATGAGACAAACACAAAAGCAATAGATGAATGAAGTAACAGATGAATGAAGCTGCAAAGCAAGCAGGTTTGTAGGTTTGTTCTATTTAAAGAAATTACTCATGTCCTTTCCTACTGTCAATGAAAAGATACCTACACTGCCCTCAGCTCCTCAGTCAGCTATGTAGATTGTATTTTTTTCTTCAGTAGAAACAGAAATTAAGAACATCCCAGATGTGCATACGTGGACCAACTTCTTACACAGTAGTGAAGCAGCAGTTCAGGGAATCATATATGCCATGTATCAGTCAGCATAATTTAGGTTCTTCTGCAATCATAAACAACCCCAATACTCAGCGGGTGAATGCCATGAAAATGTAATTTTTGCTCATCCTGCATGTTGTGTAAAGAAATGACGGACGGGGAATTTGCATCCCAAAGTTAAACACAGACACGGGTTGGAGGACACTCCACCTCAATATGTGCTTCTAGCACCACCCAGGTGGCAGGGGAAGGAAAAATGGCACGCCATGCATGCCCTAGATCTTAAGGCTTCTTCCTGGAAGTGATACACATCATATTTATTCCTCCTTTATGGCTTCAATTCAGAAGGAGTAAGAATGGGCACTCATACCATATGCCATGAAAGGAGAGGAACCGGAATCAATGTAGACTACCTTAATGACCTCATTCCACTCCATAAAAAGTGTCTATCCTTTACTATTATCCTCACCCAAAATATAAATACTGGCTGTGTATGGAAGCCATTCTAGAGAGAACAGACAGAAAAGAAGATGCGGGTAAATATCCCATACCGCAAAAGTATCTCCTAAACCTAAAGAAAGGCAGGAAATGGAAACATGGGTGATATCCAATTCTGTTTTATTAGTCTTTTGCTTGGACTTTCTTTCTTCCTTCCTTTTCAATCAACCAACAAACCTCTTCCTGGTCTATACTCTTGATGTTTTCTTACTCATATTTTTAAAATATTTCACTTTCAATCTCCTACTGTTACCATATGAATTTTTTGGAACAAAGAGATATATTCAGTAAAATCCCCTGGTGATATTTTCAAAGCTTTAAAAACCTTAATGACATTAATTCATTAATTTTTTTCTACTCGAAATCATTTCAGAACTTATCAGTTTTGAGCCTTGCCTATATATTAGGGCAAAGAAAATAAAGATTTTCATTCCTACTTTTACAGTATTACAACTCCTCCTAGAGAAATAGCATATAAATAATGAATCAACAGAAGAAGAAAAAATAATAAGGAAAAAAGTACAACATAATATTGTTTCAAGTCCCTATTACTAATATTAACTACTGGCATGTTCTTAAACCCTGACTGATGATAGAGGGACAGAAATAGGGCCATAAGAGGTGACAAAAGGAGGTCTTCATAGCTTCTTGCCTATATTTAGCTCCTGAAGAATGTATCAGTTTAATTGTCACCAAATAAAGAGTAAAGAAGAATTCAGAGCTAGGGAAATAAATACTTTGCTCACAGGCAGAGAAGAAAAAAAGATGTTTTATTCATTTATCTACAGAGAAGCAAAATGAGATGAGTTTTTTGGTTTGCTTGGTTTTTACCTAATTAACACAGATAATTAAGGAATCAAGTTAAATATACTAAATTAATCAGAAATGCCCTGTCCTACTCTTTTGTGAAATACATGGACCTGTGCTTTCTTCTTCTTCTTTTTTTTTTTCTTATTTACTTACACGTTATTACCTTCAGCCCTTTACTTAAATCATGTTCCAAAATCGTGTGTGTGTGTGTGTGTGTGTGTGTGTGTGTGTGTGTGTCTGCATAATTTTTTTGAAATTTTTCATCCACCGTCCGGAGTCCCCTGCAGTGACTGGCTGCCTGGCCTGTTATTATTGCTTTACCCAAGACTCAGAGGACCATGTGATTTGGCTGCTTCCAGAAAAAAAATGAATTTGCTGCAATAACAATATTTTTCTTTTTATTCTGACATGAGCCTGAGAGGCTGTCAGAGTAACTGAGGGAATCGTCCAGCAGATCTCTCTGGCGTTTGTCAGTGGCTATGAAAAACCTGAAGCTTCGGTTCCACACAATTTCCCAAGAACCCTTGGAGGAAGCTGATACCAGCTCATGTAAGTCATCATCTAGTCGTCATCTCATCCACATGTGGAGACGTAGTTCCCTTCTTCAGAGCATGCTTCCCTGGAAGGAGAGGTCAGAGATCATGATGCCCCAATGGTAGAGTTAGAGGCAGGGAGGAACTATATACTTCATGGGGCCGCTCAGCGAGGCCCTCCAGTTTAATATTCACTCTATTACTTTGCTTATCTACTGAGTATGTGAACAGAGGCCTGTGAGTTTCCACAGGTTAGAGTGGTATGTCACACCGCCCATCACATAGGTGGATGGGAGGAACACTACACTTCAAGGGAACCTGACTTGATGTGCTTTCAGTACTATCCAAATGGCCCTAGCCAGTTTGGCTCAGTGGACAGAGCCTGTGGACTGAAGGGTCCCAAGTTCGATTCTGGTCAAGGGCACATACCTTGGTTGCAGGTTCAATTCCCACCCTGGTCGGGATGTGTGCAGGAGGCAACTAATCAATATGTCTCTTTCACGTTGATGTTTCTCTCTCCCTCAATCCCCTTCCTTCCTCTCTCTTTAAAAATCAATGGAAAATTATCCTCTGGTGAGGATTAGCAACAACAAGAAAAAAAGATCCAAACTGACTGACTTCTGGACAAGAGGATGGAGCAGGTAATCACTGGTACCCCTTCCCATGAAGACATCAAAATTACAAGTAAATTATAGAACCACCACCACTGGGAACCATCTGAAGACTAGCTGCACAGGACTCCTGTTCACATCTGACCCCAGTACAAATCACATCACTGAGCCTGACTTTTTGAGAACGGCATCCAAAGCTCTCTTTAGCTTTGGAGTAACTTTGCTGTATAAATAAGAACAGCGGTGCTACATTGTGGGCTCCGTGGCTTGACAGTAAAACAGTGATTTTTACAGAAGCTAATGTCAAAGGCTAGAGACAAAGACTTGGAATACTACAATAAACCAACACACACACACACACACACACACACACACACACACACACACACACAAAATACCAAAACTAGCCAAGGACTTTGTGATATTTATGTTTAAGGACTGTACCAGCAGGGCATTTATGAGGCTTTTCCAAGGGCAGTAAACCAATACTCAGTAGAAGGCTCAGCCCAGTCTAACATTATTCTATCTTTCTCTTCATCATTTATGGGATCCCTATTGGCCTCCGAGTGTTGTCTAAGGAGTGGAAATGGGCAAGATAAATCTTTGTTGCATCTTTTTAAATGAGACTTTGGTTGCCTCAAGGGAGAACAGCAGTGGGTCAGTTCCAGCTAGGAGCCTGGAGGAACGAGGACCGGAGAACATAGGTCCTGTTTATCCTCCCAGTATGGATGCACTTCTCCTAAGCATGATTTTTCTTTTTACTTTCCTAATTGCTAACCCTGTACTTAATTTTATTCTTAGAAGAACCAAATGTTGAGTGAAATTCTGAAAGCCAATATCTTTGTGGTTCTTTTTTCCTTTGTGTGTGTGTGTGTGTGTGTGTGTGTGTGTGTGTGTCTTCTTCCTTCCTGTCAATGTCTCCACTGCTCCTGTGCATGAAATTTATACGAGATCATCTTACATGTTATTACCCAGTTTTTTGGCATATATTTTCCCCACCAAAGAGAATATTTCCTGAGTGTCTGACTCCTATGTAGAATCTACTCATCTATTGTTTTCCAAGGTGTCTGTCAATAATAGGCACATCATCAATAATTGTTGACCATATGTATAAATAAAATTTGCTTTATGAAATATTGCACAGACACACTTCTCCTTTAAAAAAAGAATCAGGAGACCTTAAACCTTTATTCCTCGCCTGGAGTAATTAAGTCTTCCACGCCCTGCCCTGAACTCTTTATAAACATCATTTTTCCATGTTGAAAATTGAATGTTTGTGTCCTTTCAAAATGCATGTTAAAAATCCTAAGTTCCTTTGTGATGGTGTCAGGAGGTGAGGCTGTGGGTAGATATTTCAATCATGAGGGTGAAGCTTTCATGAATGGGATTAGTTTATAAGGGAGCTTCCTCACCCCTTCAGCCATATGAGGACACAGGCAAGAGATACCTTGACCTCGACTTCCCAGCCTTGCAAACTGTTAGAGATGAATTTCTGTTGTGTGAGCCACTCAGTCTATAGTATTTTGTTACAGAAACCCAAAAAGACTAAGATATCTCATCATCCCACAATGTTCCTTGTGTTTCTGCCAACCTGTAGCACCGCTGTTCCTATTTCCCAAAGGGAAGATGCTCTTTTATAACTTTCTAAGTTTCTCCTTTTTTTTTTTTTTTCCATTTGTGAACTTTGATTTATTGTTCAAGATACAGGGAAATATTTATGTCCTCTGTGCATCCTTATTTGATTCCCCAAGGAAGCTTCATTAATACATTAAGTGACTCTTTAAAACTATCTATAGATGAAACCGATTTGGCTCAGTGGATAGAGCATCAGCCTGCGGACTGAAAGGTCCCCGATTCGATTCCAGTCAAGGGCATGTACCTTGGTTGTAAGCACATTCCCAGTGCGGGGTGTGCAAGAGGCAGCTGATCTATGATTCTCTCTCATCGATGTTTATAACTCTTTATCCCTCTCTCTTCCTCTCTGTAAAAAATCAATAAAATATATTTTTTTAAAAACCATCTCTAGCATATTATTGATCATACCATAATTGGAATACTGTGGTTATTTGTGAATCTGGCATACCATTACACTCACACCATACATTACTGTCCGGAGCACAGATATTATATCTTACTCCTATGTCTACACAGCAGCATAGTACCTGTAAAATAATTACACATTAAACATATATAATATATATTTGTGGAATGAAAGAGTAATGAATGAATGAATGAACGAACAAACGGAATAAGTAGCAGTTTAGAGATTGACAAAAGATTAACCAGAGCTTGGATCCTGTTTTAACAAGTTCTAGCATATGATTTTGGGAAAGTATCTTGACTTTCTAAAGCTTCAATTTCCCCATCCCTGAGATAGAGTTATAGTAGTGTTTTCATAATAGGGTTGTGATAAAGGTTATATGAACCCATTCATGAAAGCAAATGCAAGTGTGTGGAAGATGCAGAAAAAGTGAAAGGAGAGGATGAAGGAGAAGGAAGAGGAGGAGGAGGGGGAAGGGGATGAAGCAGAAAAGATGGAGAAGCAAGAGAAAAGAAAAGTAAGAAGTTGAAGAAGAATGATAAATACACATAAATAGAAAAGCAAGGACAAAGTAAACAAAATTCAACCAATCAAATGGTAATTCTTGATTTGGAGGCCTTAGTGGGTTGTGTGGTAAGGAAGAAGAAATAGTGATGATAAAAGGAAGTTGTCATATCCCTGTTGAGTCCAATCATCCATTCTTGCACCTTTTCAACTAACAGGGATATTCAAAAGATAAAGACTGAATGGTAATTTAAAAGGAAAAGAAATTATAATAAGCCATATATGTGTGAGATTTTTTTGTCTCTTTTCAAATATTTTAACTATAAGTAAAAATATCATTTAACGCTATTACTCTTATGGTGAACGTCATTGAGTGGGATGCCTGCAGTAAAGGCAAATCATCAAAGAAGCATCTCTAAGACATTAAGTGTCCTAAGAATGACAGGAACTTGAAGAAGCTTGACATTAGGTGATTTTTTTTTTAAATTGTCACATTATATTGTCAACATCATTATGAGCATGTTTTAAGGAGGAAGGGAGAACTGGGGCTTTCCAGGGAGTCAAATTTCATGAATGAAAACGGTTGCTGAATCAATTGTTATACCTAGAGCAAAGCCACTGAAAATAAACAAACTGTTACCTGGATTAGTAAGGGGATTTGGGGGTGTGTATGTGTGGGAGTGTGGTTCAGGGTTCCGACCCCAAGGAAGGGTGGAGAGGAAAGACAGTGGTATTCTCTTTAAACCTTTTAAGTAATCTTGATCCTCACATAAGTGAAACTTAGTGAAATGTGGGCTAGGCATCTCCAACATTAGTGCCCCCTTAGATAACAGGTCCCCTTTTGCTAAAAACCAAGTAAATCTGGGGGGAAAGGTCAGTATCAATCCTTCATAAACAGCCACTCCCTTGATCTATATTTGTCACCATCTGTGAAGAGCATTCTTATTATTTAGAAGGTTCTGAACAGCACTTACCTACACACGCACACACACACACACAGAATGAAAATTTCCCCTATAGTCGCTCTACAACCCCAAATCTGTTGACAAATATTATCTGTGTCAATGATTCTGAGATATAAACATCATTATCATTTTGATGTTATAGAAACTTAAGAGTGAAAACATAACGGAGGGACAAGTGGTTTGCAAAATCTTTAGTGGCCACTAAGTTGACTATTGATTTCAAGAAGCATTACAAATACTAAAAGAAAAGATCTTTGGCTAAAATTATGTCTCCAAAGTATTCTTCCAAATAAGAAGGTATCAAATTATCAACTTAGTTTTAAAAGTTGCTATAATTACATATATACACTTCTATTTATGAAATAGGTCTGTAACAATATTCTCAACCACAATACAACTCTCTCTTAGAACATCTAGGAAGGACTTCATCACTCTGACCTATATCTATAGTATGTTTCTTGGAGATCAGGACAATGTCTATCATCATCTTCCACCCCAGGATGCTCCAACATGCAATTTATACCTAGCAGAGGTTCAAAATGTCCTTCTTTTTTATGAACCTGAGCTGTAACCAGAGTGGGTATGTGTACTCACATATGTACAAGTTATTGATGTCATTATAAAAGTGATTAACATCCCCCCAGAGGTCTTTCAGTTTCCAAAGTTTATGCCAAAACGAGTGGGCACCGAGTGTACGGGGAGCTGAGGGTCTGAAAGGGTCCAGTTTCCATCTCCTGTCACAGACCCAAATGCTATTCTTATTTCCTGAAGGCCAATGATTGGCTTGGCACCGCACAGCTCACAGGGGAACGCTCTGTCTCTGCCCAGTGGGGTTTGAAGAATAGGGCTCGTAAGACATAAAAGACAAGTAAAAACTGGCAGGAGTGAGGAGCACTCTAAGCCTGTGGCTTAAAATACCATAAAAAATAATCATTAAAACCAGGCGTCTCACACGTCCCATGATCTACTCCAAACACAGAGGAAAACAAGAATTTTCACTCTGTAACCATAGCCTCCTCTTCTAATTGGTAAGCATCAGGGGCGGAGTGATGAAGCCCTTCCTAGATATTCTAGGAGAGAGTTGTATTGTGGGTGGGAATGCTGTCATTAAATCTTATGGCCCAAAATGCCATGGCTTACACTGGGATATATTCATACAAGATGGACATGTTTCACCTGGCGAAAAGACCTTCTCCCTATTACTTAAGATACAACTTGTAAAGACCAACTTTCTATATGCACTGAGGCCAGGCTGATATCCACTCTCTTGTGCCACAGAAGAGCCTTGGATGATATAATCACCCAAGGGCAGGCATATCTTTCAACTGCTAATTCCCCACAGGCAAGGGACACAGGAGGCCTCTGGAAGCTGAAAAGATTTAAACATGAAACCTCCCTAAGACCTCCACACTGTGAAACCTCTGACTAAGCTTAGGATCATTTGTTATAGCAGCAATAGAACACTAATACAGAGAAAATTTATATATATATACACACACACACACACACACACACACACACACACACATATATATACACACACACACATACATATATCGATAGATAGGTAACTATAGATACAGAAGATATTTCAGAGAGGGAGGGAGGAATAGAATAGAAGCATCAATGATAAGAGAGAATAACCTGCCTCCTGCACGCCCCACACTAGGGATCAAGCCTGCAACCAGGCCATGTGCTCTGACCAGGAATGGAACTGTGAACTCCTGGTTCATAGGTCAATGCTCAACCCCTGAGCCACACCCACTGGGACAGAGGAAGCTTTTTAAAATCATCCTTTCAAAAAACACCTTGGTAATAGGCGTGTCTCGGGTCCCGCTATAGATATGGATCCTGCAGAGGGCCTCTGGCGACACTTGCATGGCCAGCGGGTTCCCCACTATCCTGCGGAATAAGGACTAAAAGCTGGTGACAAAAGGTAGGTATTTCAAGAATGACAGAAACAGGAAGAAACGAATGCCTGGGGAAAGTGATGAGTGACTTCCAGAGACCAATATGTTGCCACATCAAAGTGTCCCCGCGTGCTTTTGAAGGAGGTTATTTCTGTCTGCGCAAAGATGTTATGAAATGCTACCCTGGGTGATAACAGTTCCCGCTCCTCCGCCCCCTCAGTGGTATAGAATTACAACCGGGGATAACAATGAAATATTATTAGAGCTTGTGGTTTCCAGGGTTCGAATGTGTATCTTCAGGACTTGACAAGCTCTGAAAGGAGGTGGCGCTGCTGAGAGTTCACGACGCAATGACAGCCAGAGCCTTGACAAAATAAATGGCCAGGATGTCTGAAGTCAGGTCGAGTTAGAGCATCCACAATCTGAACACTATTTTGACGTTCCAGATCTTCACGATTTTTCAGGGAAACATTTCTCTGACTCACCTCTAATTAAACCAAGAAGAGTTGGAGTGGAAGCAACAGGCAAGTAGCAGGTCAACAAAATCAATCTTTTTTTTTCCAGCTAATGTATACACTACTTGATTATTTGGATAAAGTAAGGAAAGTCATGTGGGTATTCAAAAAAATAATAGAGTATGAGAAACATCATTTCTATCTTAGCTTGAAATGAGTGTGTGTGTGTGTGTGTGTGTGTGTGTGTGTGTGTGCGCGCGCGCGCGTGCGTGCGCGTTCATTTACTGTTCCCATTCTGGGGCCACTTTATGAAATGATGCTCTTTGGGTAGCATAAGAAAACATTAGGTAGCCTGACAGTCATGACTTAGTGGTTGAGTGTTGACCTATGAACCAGGAGGTCACCTCTGGATTCCCAGTCAGGGCACATGCCAAGGTTGTCTGCTTGATCCCCAGTGTGGGACATGCAAGAGGAAGCCAATCAGAGATTCTCTCTCATAATCGCTGATCGCTCTCTCTCTCTCTCTCTCTCTCTCTCTCTCTCTCTCTCTCTCTCTCTCTCTCTCTCTCTCTCTCCCCCATGTCCCTCCCTCTCTGAAATCAATAAAAATATATTTTTAAAAATGTTAGCTACATAGGGAAACCATCTGAGATGAAGTGTTTTTAAGAAAAATGTCAAAAGGGACAGTTAAGCATATGGATAAGAAATATATGAACAGGAAAGATAACTATTCCAGGAGCTCCAGGGATAGAAACTTCTAAGCGGCATCTAAACAAGTTACCCTGATTCCAGCTGGTAACTTGAACCAACTTCAAAGCTTCCCTTGGGGGATATGCCAAGATGACCCATTATTAGAAAGGAGTGGCTCATTAGAGCGAATTATTAGAATGTCCAACCTGCCTTAAACAGAGGGTAGCTGCTGAGCTACACTGTACAAATGAAACTGCTTACATAATGAATAATTCATGTTTAAATTGGAAATTTGATTTGTAGAGCTGGAGCAGGCTGACACTCAGGGGGTGGAAGTGGGGTGAAGTAGTCAGACTATAGCAGACAACACATTTCAATGACATTTCCTCAATGTGTCTTAATTATGCAACAAACTTTTCTAGACATTTTTAACAAGTTAAAGATCAATCTCTTTTTTTGGGTGCTCTTTCTTCCCTCATAAAAATAGGCCTTGTCCCCAGATGCTTTCACTGTACCGATGAATAGTATTCAAAATCCTTGGAGTCTCACTAATGCCACCGCTTCATAAAGGGCGATTTAGACTAAAGGTCACAATATAATAAAGTCATTTTCTTAGTCACTCCTGAAGGGAACTTGAAAGGAGCAGGTGCACAGTCTGGGAGGAAGACCGAATAGATAGAACTGATTAGTAAAGGACTTTGAATTTTTTTCCTTCCTCATTTTTATTTCCTTTTCTTTCTCCTATAGTAGGTTCCAAAAACATATCATGAGATAACAGTTTCATACAAACAGATATATCTTACTCTAGGAAAAGAAAAACAGGCGGCAATTAAGAAGAAACAGAGTGATAGCCACCCCTGATAAAAGACGGCAGCCCGCACAGTCGTTCCCGCTCCTCTGTGGTGTGCACACATCTGGGAACTTGCTCAGTTGTCGTAGGTTAAGGAAGTAAACAGATGTCGGCTGCTGATAACAATCTCTGGTGAACATCCAGAGCCCAGTGGTGGTTTGCCCCATGGCTCTTTCCTTATCAGAATGCCATTATAAACTCTCACCCGGGCCAGCACTCCGCCTGCCCAAGCAGCTTTCATCTGGCATCCATCCTGGCCATAAAACAAGCCGATGAGTAATACTGCAGCCCAGGTGGCTACAATTTTCAACTTCCACACCACCTGACAGCGTGCAACCACTTTCAAGTCAAGGTTTCCCTATATCGCTAGGTGAAGACAGTGAAGAGAACCCTACGCGTTGTAGCCCAGTCCCAGGCATGCCCGGGGTTGAATGAAACACTCTTACTCATTTCCCAGAAAGTCAGCAAATCCTGTGAGTGATCGAAGTGGAATGACATACGCAAGGAGGGTAAAGGCAACTGGACAGATATCAGCAAGGCAGCCGGCATACCAGCAAGCACTTGATCTTGACAAAGATTGTCTTGACTTGTGAATGTGTTCTTCATTCGACCGCCAGGAAAGTCTTTGTTGGTGGTACCCAAATCTGTAAGCCGCAACTGTCTCAGGGGCTTTTACACTACGGATGAGGGAGCAGTGATGACCCAAAACACTCCTTGCTGGGTCTACATTTTTGGCCTGGGTTTTAAGACAGAAAAATAATGCAGAGAAACTAAATTTTAAATTATTTTTTAAAAAATTAGGTAAGAACTGGACAAAGGTGATGGCTGCACAACATGGTAACTATATTAAATGCCACTGAATTATAGACAGTTTAAAATGGTTGATTTTACCTCATGTGAATTTCAGCTCAATAAAAAAAATGATTTAACGTTTTGAAAAAAGAGAGCAGCTGAGGAAGTATGGCAAGACATTCTGGGAACCGTTTTTCATTCATTTGTTCTCTCCACATCTTTCACACACTTAGTAAGAGCCAAGGCACTTTTTGGCTTGGAAAATTAGGGCACTTATATTCTCATATCCTTAAATTCCCAAAGGATATAGGGCCAGATCATTTTTTTTGTAATCGAGTCTTCTGGGAGAGAAAACATTTTCTGTCTTATCGAGTGGAAGGCTCCAGAGTTAGTGAGCCGGATTCGATGCAGACAGGACCCTTTCTAGCTGTGTGATTCCAACCAATCTGTTTAAGCTAAGCCTCATGTGAAAATGAGCATAATGAAGGTATACACTTCATATGGATATTTTGGTAATCTTAGTAGGAAATGCAGGTAAAGCCTTTAGCATAGTCTTAGTATCACAATTAAATTGATGTCAGGCTTGATTTGTGATGTAATATGACTGTCAACGTTCAGGTCAATATGACGTTTTAAAATATATTTTGGATTCCTTCATTTCTTAGCACATTCCCATGGTTGTGCAATACATTTTACGAATGATAAAAGCAGCAGTTCTGAATCACATTAATCACATTAATTAAGAAAAGCCTCTAAATTTGGACCCTGGAACTATAGATTCAACTGACTAAAGAGCTAACTCTTTCCTTTGCCTTCAAGTTTTTCCCAAGTAGAAACTGGCCCTTATCTAGTGACGTGAGAAGGTTCTGGTATTTCCTAAGTTAGCTCAATGTTGTGTGAAATAGCTTTCAAGTTAGTCAATATTTTAGGGGAGGATAAGGTAAAAAAAATACATCTATCTCTAGCTGCAGTTTATTTTTTTTCTCTTCACTTTTTTGGAAAATCAACTTTATTGAGCTATAATTTATATGTAATAAAATGTCCATTCAGCCCAGCTAGTGAGGCTCAGTGGTTGAGCATTGACCTTTGAACCAGGAGGTCAGGGTTCAATTCCTAGTCAAGGCAGATGCCCAGGTTGTGGGCTCAATCCCCAGTAGGGGTCATGCAGGAGACAACCATCAATGATTCTCTCGTCATTGATATTTCTACCTCTCTCTCCCTCTCCCTTCCTCTCTGTAATCAATAAAAATACATAGTTTTTGTAAATCTCAATACAATAGGTGAGTTTTAATAAATATAAATATACTCTTATGTAGCAACCATTCTGATAAAAAATACAAGCTATTTCCCTTACATTCCTATCACCCCCAAGACTTACCTTTGTGTCCCTATCCCATCCCTGGTCCCTGACAACCATTTATCTGCTTCCAGACTTTTATAGGAGCACAGTTCAGTTTAGAACCAAGTGTTTGCAAACTATGGCCCACAGGCCACACTTAGCCAACTACTCTCTCTTTTTTTTTTTTTTTTATAATATCCACAAGCTACAAATGTTTCCTTTCTTCCTTTCTCCCTTTCTTTCTTTCACCCTTTCTTTCTTTCTTTCTTTTCATATTTAAGTGGTTGGGAAAAGCAAAAACAAAAAATAATGACATTTTAATAGACATGAAATATTTGATATTAAAATTTCAATGTCCAAAAGTTTTATTGTGATCCAGTCCTGCTCATTTGTCCGCATGTTGTCTATGGCTGTTTTTGTACTACAATGGTAGAGTTTAATAACTGCAATTAAAGCCCCATATCCACAGGGACTGAAATATTTACAGTGTGGTGTTCTGCAGAACATGGAATCATACAGCATGAAGCGTTCTGAATCTGGCTTCTTCGCTCAGGGTAAGGTTTTGAAATCCATCCATGCTGTTACATGGGACAAAATCCAGCCTTTATACTGCTGAGTAGTATTCTACCGTGTGAATATACCACAGACTGCCTGCTCATGCACAGGCTGAAGCAGCACGTGGGTTGCTTCAAGTTGGGGCTGTTCTGAATTAAGCTTTTATAAACATTCTTGTGCAAGTCTCTTGTGCACGGCTGTGCATTTCTCTTGGGGACATGCCTAGAAATGGGTTTGATGAGTCACATGATAAAGGTGTGGCTCACTTGATAAAAAACCACTAGGTCTTGCTCCTCAACTTTTGCCCAAAATGGCAAATTTGTTACATTTATATTTCTGGGGTTTTAAAATGGAAGCATTTCTAAGCAATAACATGTAATCTAACTCAGGTTAACTTCCTGAGTTATTTGTATGGTTTTAACTATAAGTTATGGTTGCATTTCTATCTCCCTTACCTTATTTTCAGGTAATGCTATTGTCTTTCTATATATTCCTTCAAAAATAAAGAAACAAGTGCATTACAAGTTTAATAAAAATCTACTTGTCTTCTCCCTCTTCAGACTTATCTTTCTCTCAATTGCCCTCTTCTTTGTAGGTGAGATGATTAACTTAAAAACACAGATCAAAGGATTTGAGGAATTTCCTTCTTCCTGTCTATCACTTTGGTTACCACCACACAGACAACCCTCAAATATGAGTACACTTTAGATCTTTAAAACAGGATATGCAAATAAATGTTTCTTGCTGTTTGTGCCAGGCAGGGCACCTCAAAATTGAAATAGTGTTATCGATATAAAAATCATATGCTTCTGGTATTTACATGTTCAGTTCAAGATGATTCATTGAGAATTTGCTATACCCTAGGCACCATCTTATTAGTTTGAAGGTAGGCTGGATAAAAACTTAAGTTATATAATATATTTAAACATATAGCCACACTGCAAATGATTCATTTGATGTAGGCTTTCCTCCAGACACCCATGTCTTCTCATATGTAACACTCACCCAGTTTGCATGATAATTTGCATGTACAAAGGTGATATCTAAGTAACCCGCTGACAGAAGAGACCCAAGATGGATGTGTGTTTCTTTCATCTGGCTACTGTTCTCTCAGTCATCCCCAAAAAACAAACAACAGTCACCTGCCTGGTTCAGGGAACTGTTGACGGACATCTAACTATAAGTGCTGCCAGTCTCCGAAGCCAATTACGGAAGTCACGGCTTTGGTTCTGCTTTGGGTTGCAAGCTGCCTGAATCAAGTGAGTACGACTTGTAAGGTATCTAAATGTATAAACATGGAGGAGACAGCGGTGGAAAGAGCAGGCAAAGGGCATTCCAGACAGATGAAAGGCAAGTGCAAAGCTCTGGAGGCAGAAGGCTAGGCTGGCCTGGGGATCAGGGAGGAAAAAGGGCCTGCCTGGCCAGTGAGTGTGGGAAAGGAAGAGAGAGAGCACTGAAGGATGAGGCAGGCATGTAAGATCACATCACATGAAGAGCTTAGAGACCACTAAAAGAGCAATTTGAAATGATCAGAAGTATTTGAAGAAGTCTCATTCACCAATGGGTATTTGTGCGAGTGGGAAAATAATTCTGGGCTCCATGTCATTCTCCTAAGCCACACTGTACATTTCTCAAGGAAAAGAATGCCGTTGCTTTCTTGTACCATTAATGAATAGGAAATGTTATGGAATGAATTTCATTAGCAACCCACAGGTTGAGAACAGCTAGCAGGGTCGCCTAAGACCATCAGAAAACACAGATATTTATATTATGATTCATAACAGTAACAAAATTACAGTTATGAAGTAGCAATAAAAATAATTTTATGGTTGGGGGTCACCACACCATAAGGAACTGTATTAAAAGGTCTCAGCGTTAGAAAGGTTGAGAACCACTGCTCTAAATGAACAAAAGCTCTGGTGGGAAAAGTCTTCAAACATTTTAGGAAAAGTCATTTCCAACACAAAAATTACACATCCTACTAAATCCTCAATTCAAGGTATCTTCAGATGTACGAGGAGGCAAAATTTTACTCTCCTACGGAAACTACCAATGTAGTTCTGGAAAACAGGAAACTGACTTGGAGGAGGTGAGGGAAATCTGGATGATGGTCAAGAGAGATCCCAGCCAAAACCGGTTTGGCTCAGTGGTAGAGCGTCAGTCTGCAGACTGAAAGGTCCCAGGTTCAATTCCGGTCAAGGGCATGTACCTTGGTTGTGGGCACATCCCCGGTGAGGGGTGTGCAGGAGGCAGCCAGTCGATGTTTCTCTCTCATTGAGAGAGAGAGAGAGAGAGAGAGAGAGAGAGAGAGAGAGAGAGAGAGAGAGAGAGAGAGAGATCCCAGTATAGGAGTTGCACATCCAATGTAGAAAGCAATCAATATGGAGGTCAGTGTGGCAGAACGTTCTGGAAGATCATGTCAGAAAATGAAACTGATAGATCACTAAATGTCTACTATCATATTGAGAAATGTATACAGAGCTGAGACAAACATGGGGCATAGATTAATAAGTTTAAAAAAAAAAACTATTACAAAGGAAATAATATTATAATATACAATGGTTCATCTGGGACTACTATTTTCATAGGTATAATATTATGTAAGAATGGATATTGATCTAATAATAAGTAACCAATAGTAAGTAATATTGGAAAGAAGGGGCAATAAGATTCTTATAAGCAATGGATAAGCAATAGTCACATCCCATTTTCTATAGTGAGAGTTCAAGAAATAATTATTAAAATTAAATAATCAAGAAACAGTGACATTATTAAAGACATGTAAATAAATATTGAAAAATCTGCTAAAAAAATTAACTGTGATTGTTGTTTTCGGCAACAAGGTAAAAATGTAAGCAGAAAATTACACCCTTCCCCTGCCACACACAATGTTCTTTTAATAATCATACCATCATCACTGTAATTAAATTAGCCGATCAAGTTTGCCAAAGAAATCCAGCTCTGGGAAAATCTTGTTACTATCATTGGGCTAGAAAACCTCTCCCATCCAAGTACTAACCAGGCCCGACCCTGCTTAGCTTCCGAGATCAGACGAGATAGGGCGCGTTCAGGGTGGTATGGCCGTAGACAAAACCTCTCAATCTTACTTTTAGTTGACTAATTTTGAATCCCATTACCTTTATCTTTTTTCCTAAAACATTATTGACACAGATGAAAAAATATAATTGAAAGAGACATCTATGAAGATCCAGATCTTAAATATCTCCTAATTAATGGAGGAGCGGAAAAGAAGGGAAGAATGAGGCTAATGGGATACCCTAACTTGTGAGAGTTACTCGCTTATTTTTCTGAGTATTTTATTCAGGCCAAGTAATCTCATACATCACACACATGCACACACACACACTCCTTACACACACACCTTTTTTTTTTTTTCCCAACTAACAGGAAAATGCCATGAATACAGCTGATTTGCTCAGAAATTACTATGAACTGGTGGTTTTTAAATCCCATCTATTACGTGTAGATGGAAAGATGCAATAATGCTAATCTAAAAAGGGAATTAATTCCCAAGGCAAGACTGTGAAATGAAATGCCTCTGGATGCTCTTCCAGACACAAGTCTCAGCAATCTCTCCCTGCCGATCTCTCATCAATCCAGCTTCCAAAAAAGTGGCCACCATGCTGGAATATAGACCCCTTGTTTACCTCCCAAACAGGCCAGATATCACATTCTATTCAGAGAAGGAGACTCCTGTAGGCTTTGGCCTGAGAGTACCCCATTCTGTGAAGTTTCCAAATGAAGACAGGGTGTGGTGAGCAATGCTGGCACGTCAAGTGCTGAGGATAGATGCCCTGTGGGATCTTGCCATACATCACACCCACACACCCTATTGTCATTAGTGCGCATTAGACAACACCACCCCACCCTGCCATGCACTGGGATTCTTCACTTATAAACTTCCTGAGCTTTCCGTGTAAATATCTCAAAAAGGGTAACATGGAGGCCATTGCTTATAACTCCTGAGACCTCGTGCTATCGGACATGGTTTCATTTCCGACACAAAGTGAAAAAATGAACCATGTAGATGTTGGGGGAGACCAAAAAATGGAGTCCATCTTACCATCTTACAAATAAGAGATCTTCAGAATTTATTTTTTTTTTTTTGTCATGCTATATTGCTGTACATTTTGGTAAATGAAAACAAAAACAAAAACAAAAAAAACTATTGAAACTCTTTTCCATTGTTCTACCTAACCCCAAATATAACTAATCTCAAAAATATATATATATATAAATTTGCTCATTCAGAATCAACTATCAGATTAGAACACAAGGCTACCCCATATACTGTGTTACCACATCACCATGGGCACAACTAGAAGGAAAATAAGAAATACCAGATGACATTTGCGAACTAACATTCTGCTCATATTTACTATACAATCTGAATGAGAAGTCAGAATTTTGTATTAATTAAAACATATAAAAGATGAGTTTAAAACCTGTCAGTGCATACCTAATTTCTAAGATGCAGGACTCCTAGGAGGTCACAGGGTCAGGACCTCTCCTTTACTAAGAATGAGCCAAGAATATCTATAAGACACTGGGAAACTGTTTATTCTCTAATCATTAGAGTCTAATGAAATCCACCCAACCTCAATATAAGATGTGACATCAGCCTCTAGTTACTTAGGAAGAAGATGAATGGTACATAAGGGTAGAAATTTATTTTACTGTGATTTTCCATAAAGTTTTCCTTATACTAAGTATTCTGCCGGTTGATAAAGCTTTAGGTTGAAAATAACAATCAGGAAAATATGATTTATTTTCCTTTGACTAAAGTGCCAGTGAAACAAATTACTAAGTTTGCATCATTTAGGCTTCCAATGCTATGTCTATGTTTATCTATAGAAAAATAGAACTCCCAATTATAACCCCATCCCCAAAATATCTGGAAACAAGTGATTCAAATCAGCAACCTTTTCCTATATAACCCTTACTCTAATTAATGACCATAATGACACACAGGATTGGGATCCTTGCCAATTATTAGCTTCATCTCTGGGTTCTGTTTCTCAACATAGATTCAATAAACAATTCAAGACTTGCTGGAGTTTGAAAGCAAGAATTGAAGCCAAATCCCTGGGTATATTAAAACCATTCCTGCAACAATAACCTCCAAGCGGGGGATGAACTAATCATTTCTGTTGTTCCACTAAGCTTCTAACTGAAGAGGCTGAATCACAGCCCCCTCAAAAAGGAAGCCTGGTCTTAGATAACAAGAGAAAAGTATTTACTGACCTTCAGGTACCCTTTGTTTCTGAGCTTCTCTGACATACACTCTTCTTCCATAGCACATGCTTCTCATTCCTCCACGCCAGCATTTGATAGCTGAGCTTAGGATGGTGGATGATGATGGGTGACTCATAACCCATCACTCATATTCCATTAGGGAAAAACAAGTGAGATAGAAAGTCTGGGAACATGCCCTTAGCCAGATAGTTTTCCATATTTTCCTTTCCCTGTGGCTTTCACCAAAAGCGCCAATCAGGAAGTAGGAAGAATCCGTTTAGGAGGTGGTGAATCTATCTGTTATAATCCCAAGGTAATCGGAAATCATTGAGACATGAGACTCTATCTCGCTCATACTAAGTGATTAGAAGACCTCTGTGTCCCTAAATCATTTATTTAACTATCTGGCCTTTTGAGTTGAATATACGCCTGTTTATATGCAAGGAAAAACTTGGAAATAATAACATACTCATTCAACAACTCGTTTGTGGGATTTTAAGTAAATTTATGATTCTTTCTAGGCTAAGTATCAGCCAGCCCAAGAAGAGGATTCTATGGAAACACACACACACACACACTCAATAAAATGTGATGAACGATAGATGAAAGGACAGAGCAAAGCAGACTCAATGCATGATGCACAGAGACCACAATGCTAGACCGTTCTAATGCACGTTTTATGAATGGAAGGCCTCTCTGCAAGAGGATAGCAACTAAGGCTAATTTCACACTGAATTCTTGGCTCCACAGAGGATAAGTGTTTAGTCGCATTTACACATGTCTATATGACTTAGTCCCAGACAATGAATAAATTTTTGGTCTGAAAACTTTCCACAAATGAAATGTATGTCTCAATCTATCAGTAATGTCTGAATGTACTGATTCCTTCCTGCTTTTCAGAAATACCTCTTTGCCCTCTGGTCAAAGAATAAGAAATAACCACACCTTTAACTCCCTAGTTGATTCAATCAGGCACTCTGAGTATAACAGACCTTTATTTAAAGAGACAGCATTTTAGTGTGTTGACAGTTGTGAGACACACAAAGCATACAAGAACAGGAAAATATATTTAAATGTGTTGTCCTTTCATTCATGCAGAAATAGTCTTCATCGAGAGAAAGAGAGAGAGAGAGAGAGAGAGAGAGAGAGAGAGAGAGAGAGAGAGAGAGAGAGCGCTCGCAGATGCAGGTATTCATTTACCCAGCTTCCCTTGCAGCTAGAAGTAGCAATGTGGTCATTTCGACATAAGGGGACATCTGCTCAGGGACTTTTGGGATATAATTTTACACCTAATAAATAGAAAGAAAACATGAGGCTAACTCTCTTCCCCATATTCCTTGTTCTAATATTTGGGTATTGACTAAGAACAAAACTGCTGGAGCTATAGTATAAAGAAAGAAAATGTTGGCACTTAAGATGAAAGAGAAAAATGGGATGAGCTTGACTTTCTAATGACATTATTAACCTGTTGAATCTATCCCAAGACTGCCATAACTCTATTCTTCTTTGTACATGCTAGAACTCTAGACTTCTTTCTAAAAGAGAGATGGATGGCCTCTGTTATTTAAGCCACTTTTAAAAATTGAATTTATTGGGGTGACACTGGTTAAAAAAATTACACAGATTTCAGGTATACAATTTTAAAATACATCCCCTTTATACTGCATTGTGTGTTTATCCTCCAAGTCAGGTCTCCTTTCATTACCATTTATTCCCCCTTTAGCTTTTCCTACCCTTTATCTTCTATGTCTTTTACTTGCAGCACAAAGTAAGTGATTCATTTAGAAAAGGGGAGGCATAAGTCAATTTGAACCAGCACAACACAAAAAGAGAATTTCTCTGGGCTCCTGAGTAAAGGAATCTATCAAGTGTGAACACTAAACCAAGTGTCTTTCATTATTTCTGATAGCCATATGAGACCTTGAAATGAGCCAGCCTAGAGATGAGGCAATAGACGGGGAATGGCTGAGAAGAGAGATGAAAAGTGTCTGTCCTTGGTGTTGTTATTGATCATTCAGCTAACAGACACTATAGTCGACATTGAATCTTGGCTTTCTATCATGTGAGATAATCTGTGTAAGGTTTAAGCAAATTTTATTTGGTGTACTGTGGCAGGTCGATTGCACTGATGGACTCCATGAATGACATCTACAGATCCATGCTCTTTGCCTTGTGACTACAGGATCTGCCCACTCTGACTGTGAGAACTGCTTTATTCAACAGAAAGAGACAAAAGTGGTGGTGTGCTGATTCTGAGCCTAGACTACAGGAGACCTTGAGTGTCTCTGCTTTCTCCTAGAATCCTTCCATTGTCATGACTGCCAGCCTGTAGAGAATGAGAGATTCACATGGAAGAGAGCCTAGTTGTCTCAGCGAAGGCCATCCTAGTCTTCAGAAGCCAACACCCAAACATGAGAGAGCCAAGCCAAGATCAGCAGAACTACCCAACTTCCAGCTAACCACAGACATGAGTGAGCCTCGCCAAGACCAGAAAATCTGCCCAGCTGACCCATGGTGTCATGAGCAATAATACTAGTAAGTGTTCGTTGTTTTAAGCTGCTGAGTTTATGGTTGGTGTGTTATGCGCCAAGATCCAACTGATTCCGTTACTTGTGCCACTTGCCGATGAAAGCATCCTAGCTGACCAAGCAAAATAAGAAGCAGGAGAGATTGGCAGGAGGGTGTCCTTAAGCCTCAGTGATCTTGTAGTCTCGTCCACCAAACTGGGTAGCAATTTCTTGAATCTAGACAAGTTTCAAACCCTTTCTATTCACACAAACATATACATGCTCTCATCCTTTTTGAGAACGTTGATTATTTTGTAAACTTGAAAAAAAAAATGGAAAAAGAATTATTTTATCTACTACACTCCAGACACAAAAATATACCATTTGCCTAACAGACTTCCATGGCAAATCATTGACCAAACAAGTGTGGCAACTTGAGATGTCTTGTGCCGACAGAGTGGTCCATACACTAGGTGGGGTCGATTAGAAAAGTCTTGCAGTAACGTTACTGTTATTACAGTAAAGAGGAAGCTAAGGTGCTATTTCTGTACCTCAGCTTCCTCATCTGTAAAGTAGAAATTTGGGTAACACTGTTATTGAGAGTATTACCAAAACCCTTAAAATACTTCCTGATTCATAGAAAATGACAGGCGTTTAGTTGTTATTAGTGTTATCATATTGTTGACATTACTGTTATTGCTACACTTAGTTGTGTGTTAGAGAAAGTATCTGAACAGTTAGGAAAGGTGTCTCAGGCAGCAGCATCCCCTAGTCCTCCCACCCTTCCTTGCTCTTGCTCTTAGCTTTTCCCAACATCTTTTCGCTCCAGGTCCCAGTCCTCCAGCTGGCAGCTGGGACTGCACACGCGGAAAAGATGGCTGTCTGGCGGTTTCAGCTTGCACTACCATGAAGACTGGTTTTCCATTGCGTGCTCCCCTCCGTGGGCCATAGCCACCGGGCCACGGTGCCAGGTGAAATACCAGCGCGCGCCGAGGTGGAAGATGGTTCATCCGGAGGCAATCGGCTCGGCCGAGAAAAGGGAGAAAGGAAAACATGTGTGGCTTTTCCCGCCTTCACCTTGGCAGAGAGAAATGGATGTAAATCTGGGGCTGGGGGTACAGCCTTCAGAGTCCTGGAGGACCAGCCCGGCCCGCCGGAGCCAAGGCAGAACACATGGTACTTGTGTGTGGCAGTGACACCTGAAGAAAAATCACTCTGAGGCGTGCGCCCGACCATTTAACTGCCATGGGCACGGGCCCAGCTTTTTCCCCATGTCAAATGCAAATGGTTAGAGGAAGCTGGTCTTTTTTTTTTTTCTTTTTTCTTTTTCTTTTTTTTTCTGTCTGCTTTCACCTACTGAATGCCTGACAGCCATTTTACCATGTTTACAAATTATGACAATTCTGGGGACCTAATTAGGAACGTATTGAGAAGTCGCAGGAGAAGGAACTGTTGGAGCAGGTTAAGGCAGAGAACAGACTGAAAAGTCCTTGAAAAATGAGCTGCTGGCCCTCCACATCTGCCTCTAAATCCAGGCATTCCCGCCTATTGTGATGCTGATCTGAAACCCCAAAGAAGGAAATCAACTCCAGAAGAGTAGGAGGAAGAGGCAGCCATCCATACTGCGCAGATAGATTCACTTCTAAGATCTAAACCTTTCTCTTCCAATGGATCCAAAGCCAGAAAAAAAATCCAGGAAAAACAAGTTTTATAACTTAAATGAGAGGTGATAAATTTTAAGTTCTCTGCAAAATAAGGCCCAGGCTTTCTTCAGGTTTGACCTTGCTGTTTTCACACCATCTGGAAAGAAAATCTAGTTGTCTTCCCCCATTTGTTTTATGTTGAATAAAATTAATGCATGTGCAGTAATAACAGAAAGACTCTAAGTATGTTCTAGACTGGTTATAAAGTGGGTTCGATGGCATGATACATCATAATTTAACAATGTTGTTCTTTCTACAATGCTGTTCTTTCTTGAAGACTTTTTAAAAAAATTTTTGATAATTTTTTTGTTGTTGTTAAGCAGACCTGGACAAAATAGAGTTATTGTCATTCTCTCTGCATATAAAAGATGACTTGCGGCAATCAAGTTGGGTTAGAGATGGTAAAATGATTTTAGAACATAGCTCTTTTAACTATCCAGTCCTATAATCTTCTCAACAGAAAGTGAAGCTTTCTGAGTTTAGATAATAATACCATAATATTTATATTTCATACCACAACTTTGCAGACTTGTGCTACAAGACCGTTAGTAAGAGCGTGTAATGTGCTGAAATCGTATATACATTTTGTGTGGCATTACTAGAAGCAGTCCTTGCATTGTATTGTGCAGCTAAAGTCTCAAATGTTGGTCTAACATAGACGCACATCTTTTAAATTCAGAATCCAGTGATAGTGAAGGAGATTCCACAATAAATCCTCATTTTCTCGTTCTGCTTGACCCTGGTTAATTTATACGTTGTAAACAAGACAATAAATATTTTATTAATAAATATTTTATTAATTGAAATACGATCACATTTTCAACTTCCCCTGCTGTTCGTTTCCATAAGAAATGGGCTAAGGTTGGATCCGGAGCTCCTCTTTCAATATTGTAAGCCAAGACACTTACAAAGTTTCTCCAGACTTCCCCTGAGCGTTATAAAAGCTGTGTTTTATATGAGGTAAGGAAAGGCAAGGAGCACACACATTAATACCTGTGAGAGAGTCAAAACAGAAAAAGGGAAAGTTAGGAAAGGAGCTCTCCATACATATATTCTTTGACTGAAATACTTCACAGGCCCATAAATGACTTACACCTTATATTCTCCAGGCACCTCTCCACTGGGCATATCACAGGCGGTGGGTACCTGTCACCTGAGAGCTCGTTACCTGGAGCATCACCTGACCGACATTCAATGTCCTGATACAGGCCAATCCCTGCCATAGTGTTAAGTTATGAAAGTCCAGCAGCTTTTTCGGTGTGAGTTGCTCATGCTCAGGACAGCCAGGCTGGGTACCAGTGCATGATTCTTCTCAGGCCTTGGAAGCCATACCTTTCTGTCATCCCAGTTCCAGAGTTTCTCCTTTGAAGGCAAGCTTGAAGGATTCACGCTGGACATCCAAACGCTCGCCCACTCTCAGTCTCAGGCATCCTTCCACTTACCGTGGCTTTTGCAGATACCAGCTTGTCAATGCACTGCCCTGCCCGTTCATGGCAGGAAGTAAATCAGCTGAGCTCCAAAGTCTCCTTCGACTCAAAACAACCGGTGGCATATCTCGAATATTTTGCCTGACTTTGGTGACCTCTGCAAATGTCTGCTCCTTTTCACCCCAGAGCCCATCCCTCTGGACTAAGAATACAGAAATCCAAGGAGACATAAAAGGAACTGTGACAACATTTGTGTATGGCCGCTAATGACAGTTGTCATATTCTATTTACTTAAGCAAACTATTAATTTGGAAATTGGAGTCACAGAGAGTCCGTCACAGTAGGGAAAAAAAAAAAAATACTAATTACTCGGCTTTGATGCAGACATGTCTACTTTGTCAGAAGCTGGCTATCGCCCATTGATTAGGGGTGTCGAACTCAATCAGAGAAGGGGCCAAAATCTAAAATCCAGCCTAAATCGCGGGCCGAATGGTTTACTGAACAGTCATAAACTGTCATTGTGTGGAAACGCAGCAAAGTGCAGTGATGACAGCGCGGTGTGGGCCACATTGCAAGGCCTGGTGGGACGGATTTGGCCTGCGGGCCTTGTGTTTGACACATGTGGATTAGATTCTGAGCTATGAATTTGTTCTCCAGTTTTGATTCACAGAGACAGTATCCAAGCACTGGAATATAATAACCATCTTCCTCCTTTCGGGATAGACAAGCTAGGCTGACCAGCCTGTCTGTGTTTCATTCCAAAGGAGTCCAAGGTGGAAACAGTCTGGTCTTCAAAAAAAAAGAAAAGTGCCACAGAGAAAAGCAGGTTCTTCCTTAAAACGAGGCAGCCCTGGATAGGCTGAGCCGGGATTTCTCGGCCTCCCTCTCCCCCTGAGGAGGAAGCATTCAATGGAAGGAGGCAGCTAGCTGCCTCTTTAAAACTTGCCATCACTCAGTTATTTTTACACTCTTTCTGCTAAGGTATAATTTAGAAATCAACAGTGCACATCCACCCACATGGAAACTCGTTGAGAATCTGGGAGCGGACCAAGAACGCCTTGTATTCTATCATCTGCTATCCAGCAGCCTGGGAAAGGTGCGTGCTCACCCAAACACCCCTTTCAGCAGGCTCAGCGGCACACGGCGGGGAGGATGCTGTCTCGGGACCCGGAAACCATCTGGAAACCAACATGCCCATCAATCCGTGGGGAGACGTTAAACCGCGAGTCTTCAAACAGGGTTTCTTTCTCTGGCACTGGCCATGACATCCTGATGGTTTGGAATTAGATCGATAGTGCCTTTCAATGCATCACATTTTATGAGCAATCGCTTGGTACTAAAATACACAAAATTTCATCGCGATTCGAAAATGGATGCCTCCCTTGCCAAAGCTCCCATGAGTACAGAAAGCTGTGTTAACATGTTTCCTGATGGACCTCCGGCATGTTTCACGGGATTCAGCAAACGTGTTTCTGTATGGGGCAGCTTAATACATATGTTGGGCTCTGGAGACCATATGGTCCTGTTGAAACTTCTCAGCTCTGTGTTTGTTAGTGAGAAAGTCTGCTGACGTCTGGCCTAGAACACCGCCTGGCCTCTAGTAAGCACTTAGTAAAAGCTCAGCTGATGAGGAATAAAACCAGTGCCAATTATCTCAATGGGTATAGCGAAAAATGCCATTATACTTTCATTCCTACCAGATTCCTCTGAGGCAGGTTGGTAACAAGTGACTATTAGGCTAGTAAATAACTTGTAAAATTGTCTTCACACTAGAGCATCTTAAAAGGTGATTTCTGGGTTAGGCCGTGCTAAGCAACATACAATCAAAAATGGAAACACCAGTGAATGCAATGGAGATAGTTGCTGTCTGGCCTCAACCATTAGTCTCCATAGACTCCTGTTCCTGTTCTTTTTCTCTCTTTTATTCTCTGCTGGTCTCATCTTCCTTCATCATCTTCATTTTCCCATTATATTCTTTCATTCCAATAGCATTTCTGTGATAGAAAAATCATCATATACAGATGTTTCCTCGGGGTTTCTCTTCTGTAATCTTTTTCTTCTTGTCTTATCTCCAGCCTTTTTGCAAACACTGGCTCTGGGGATTATCTCCTCTGTCTGCCCCTCACAACACTGAAAAAAACCAACATGTCACAATCCTCCTTTATACCACTTTCAAATGTCTCCAATATTTTCTCCCCATTGTCTCCTGTCTTTAAAAAATGCGTATTCCATTCCTTTACCATTCAAGTTTTTCCCACCATTCTTGATTTCATGCTCTCTAGTCTCCTCTGACATAGATGTTGACAAGTGTCTATTTATATATTCAATCTCAATCTCTCTCTCTCTCTCTCTCTCTCCCTCCCCCCTTTCTTAACGCACAATAGCATGTTAAAGTCCCCTTTATTCAGAAATTCAAACAGTTGTGAAGTCTTTATCTTCTGACTTCTTTCTTAATCTCCTCCTCCAATCTGCTAAATTCCTCTTCTTGGGTCTCTGTTGGCCCATCTTCTTCTCTCGCACAGTGTTCAGTATGGGCTATAATCTGATGACCCCCAAATATGTGCCCCCATCCTGATGTTTTTCCAAAGCTCAGATTTAAATGTCTGACTCCACAGAATATTTCCAAGTGTAGAGTGTGCTGACAGATTGACTCAATATTCCCTTAAAATTAATTTATAATCTGATTCTCCCCGACTTCCCCCATACCTCCGCACTTCAAACCAGCTTTTATCTCTTTTCCCAGGACAAAATCAATCAACAGGTCTTCCCCATGTTGTCTGTGCAATGTATGCACCCCCTGTTCCTTGCACCCCAGCCTAAACCATATCATATTCTTTTCTTGTCTTTTTTTAAAAGAGATTTCTCACTAGTCTCCTAAGTTCATGGTCTTGCTTTCCCAGGACATCATCATCACTGTTTTTAGATTCATCTATTAATAGCATGTGGTTCATACCCTATTATCCCCTCCTCAGAAAACTTAAAATACCACCCCCAACCAAACACACTCAGACATATATTTTCTTTTCTACCTTTCCTTCCTCTTTTCCTTCTTCTCCTTCCCTTTCTTAAGAGGGATTACAAATAGGTATGAATAAAGTCTCAATTTTTAATCATAGTTGAATAGCACCCAACATTGAATGGCAAAGTATGAGCCCTAAACTTATCATTGTTAGCATTAAAAGAAGATGTTCATTGCATAGCACAGAATTTATGAGTAGGAAAAAAATAGCAAACATGGACAAATCTACACTATGGATTTAGCATAACATATTTCCTGTCTGGAGGAAATCCTCAAATAACTAAATTAAAAGGTTGAATGAGCAGTACTTAGCTGCTACTAAGCTTTCTCTCAGGGGGGCTTTCAGAAAACTCATGAGTATGACTCTTTGCCTAGCAGGCCACCAACGGACTCCAAGATCTGGAAGGGTTCAAAACAAATGAATCAGTTGCCTTCTGGTGTAGAACTTTAAGTGTTCCATACTGATTTTCTGTGAGTGAATTTTTTTTAAAAAAAATATATATATATATGTTTTTATTGATTTCAGAGAGAGAAAGAGAGAGAGAGAGAGAGAGAGAGAGAGAGAGAGAGAGAGAGAGAGAGAGAGAGAGAGAGAGAGGGAGAGAGAAGGAGAGAGGGATAGAAACATCAATGATGAGAGAGTCATTGAAAGGCTGCCTCCTGCATTTTCCCTACCTGGTATTGAGTCTGCAACCCAGGCATTTGCCCTGACCCAGGCATCGAACCTTGACCTTTTGGTCCATGAGTCAACATTCAACCACTGAGCCAGCAGTTGGGCTGACTTTTTGTTTTTTTTAATGAAAAGGTAAAAACATTGAGTAACTATGCGGGAGACAGCTATTTGAAAAGACTCCATTCTAATAAGTCATCAGTTTTCATGTTTTAAGTCATTTCAGGAGGAAAAAAATTTTTTTTTGGATGAAGAAAGAATAAATACCAGTGGTTACATCCACATGTCCTCCTGGTGATGAGAGCTGATGCCGTAGAGCCAGCCAAGCCGACAGGGAAAATACCATGTTGATTTGAACATGGCACAAGGTTGAGCTCCAGAAATCCATCCTTGACTCTCTGGTAAGTCAAAGATCGAAGACAGCTTGCATGTAGGGAAAGATGGGGTGCCTCTCCCTCCTGCAGCTGCTGATGTCCCATTTCCCAAAACCCCTGAGATAGCTGATCTCTTGGGAAACGTCTGGAAACAGAATGCTTCGGTAGGAGTAGAAAAGACACATGGCTTGCTATTCCTGAGCACGCAGCACGTGGAGGAACCACATTCTGCCCGTGCATGAAATATCAGTTTGGCTAGCGCCATCTAAAGCTAAATTGATCCATATGATTGGAATTTTGCCCAGACCCTTTAACCAAAGAGGATAAAAAAAAAAAAAAAAAAAGGCAGCATCATTTTGAAATTAGCATTATCAATACAGTAATACATTTTGAATGCTAGTTGGGCCTGACATAGGAAGTGATGTAATAAGAGACTGCTTACTGCTCCTGCCCCTTGAACAGGAAATATTTTCCTTGAGGAATAGAATACTTGAAAACTGCAGATTGCATTTTAATATTAACCAGATTTCTACATTAAACATGATTTCCGAGAACAATTTGATTTTTCTTTTCTCTCTCTCTCTCTCTCTCTCTTTCCCCCCACGGCGCCCCTCAAGCAAGTGATCAGAACAGCGTTCAACCACGGGCAGCGCCTGGAATGGACCCAGGGCTGCCTGCAATTTAAAGTTAAACTCGGTGCTGTTGAGCGGTGGAGGGAGCGCATGCAGCAACATGTGTCACTCATTGCTGCCCTGTTGATAGTTACTGGGTCTTGATGCGCACTCAGATTGCTACAAATTCTCTCCTGGCTTCCCTGATTGTCTCCAAGTGTGGAATTTCAAAGCTTGTTTCTTCTTCACTCTGTTTAAGACAAGTAAGTGTAATCACCTCCTGGAACAAGCAAGGAGCAACAAGAAAATTACCAAACCTGGTTTAAATTTTGAAAGAAGCAGAAAGGAGTTTATGGGGGACTCTTAGAGCTAGTTTCTGTAACTAACTTACAGAGTCAACCCCCCCTCCCCCCCTTTTTTTTTAACTGGCTAAACATATCAATCCCCAGTGGACGTATACACAGGAATTCTAAGCTACCAAAAATGGCCTTTCTCGGGAAAGACTTGACAACAGTGACAGCCCCTGATTGGTTAATGGAAGCACTTGGGGATTTATCAGTTTTGATTGCTATGGTCTTTGGCAGCTGGTAAAATGGTGAAATAAAGATGATTTAAGCACAGTTGTGCAGGGACAGGGAAGGGTGTGGAAGTACTATTCCAAGTGATGTGCTGTCATTCTGGATTTGCTAAGAGCAGATGGCTGCTGCGCAGTGCAGGCCACAAAAGAGGATGAGGAGGGAGACGAAGGCTATAGAGTTGCAAGGGGATGCCTGTTTGGTGTGTGTAATGATATGCATGGGGATAATTGTAGCTTATAATATAATCAGGGTTAAATGGTTATTAACAGATCTTTTAAGAATTTTGTAAATGGCTAAATAAGAATTTTTACTAAAATGGGTGAAGTAAGAAAATGGGGTGGGAGGGAGAGACCTACTCTGAAGTTTCTCTGAGGATCTAAGAATACTTTACCTCACTCTTCAGCCCTGGGGGTGGGAGGGGGGAACTGTGGTGTGATGGGCAAAAGACCCCATAAGGCAGAATTCTCAGCAGGCATTGGCTTCCTTCAACCAAGAAAGTAGTCCTGGGCGGCAGTGGCATTTGCCAGAAAGGGGCACACACTACCTCTCTCAGCGGGATTTTACTTTTCTAGCAGGGAGAAGAGTTCAGGCCAAGATTAGAGACTTCTTGAGAGAAAAAAATAACACTGTTTTTAATTCTTTATTTCAACTTATCATAAATGCCTCGGAGTTGCATATTCTCCTTTGCTTTAGTCATCCTAAGTCTGTCTAACTTTACACAGGAAGGAAGAAATCTAACAATTGTAAAAGAAAAAAAGAAAAGAAGAAGAAAGAAAACCTACCTATTGCACTACTATATAATAGGCTGTATGTTTTCTACGTTCAATTTCATGATATCTTGCATCTAACCACCTTGTGAAAGAGATATCCCATTAAAAAAAAAAAAAATAGGGCCGGGACCGGTTTGCTCAGTGGATAGAGCGTCGGCCTGCGGACTGAAAGGTCCTGGATTCGATTCTGGGCAAGGGCATGTACCTTGGTTGTGGGCACATCTCCAGTGGGGGTGTGTGTGTGTGTGTGTGTATGCAAGAGGCAGCTGATCGATGATTCTCTCTCATCGATGTTTCTAACTCTCTATCCCTCTCTCTTCCTCTCTGTGAAAAATCAATAATATATATATATATTTAAAATAATTTTTAAAAAATAAAAATAGGAAAACAGACCTAAAAAGTATCTCATCTAAGATCAGAATTCTAGAAATATGTGCCTGTGTGGTAATATGCCAAAGAAGCAGATTTTGAACTCCAGATTGCTTGATTCTTTATATTTTACATTTACTCCCCAGCTTCATCACACAGTGTGACCTGGTATGTGGCATTATCAATAAACACCACTGGGCATCTGTGGCTTAGCGGGCTCTGCCCTTCTCATCGCACTGACACAGTGTGGATCCAAAATGAATGCTTTGCCTTAATACCTGTTCCTTACACTAGTCAGCTACTCAGTGAGGCAGGCCTCCTGCTTCGGTGCCTCCAGTCCAAGTCCTCCGTGGATTCCCTGCTCCATCTGCCTGCACACAACACAGCTTCTCTCTAACATCAGTCAGTCTTCCCTCTACACTAGTGGCTTCTGCAAAGGATAGGGAAACATTCCTGATGACTGCCTCCCGCCTGACTTTTCCACGAGTGCTTTATTCCACACACTGCCCCCTCCGCACACTTTCTTTTCATTCAGAAGCCCTTCGTATCTGTCGGGGGGGGGGGGGGGAATGTCTGGTCTGAGGGCCACAAAAAGCCAAGAAATCATTTGCTCTGGCCCTGCCAAGGCACTAGAGGTTAAATGTTTGACCAACTAAGTTGATCATTTTGTTTGGCCCTTTTGTATGATGTTATATATATCCAAATGGCCCTTGGCAGGGGAAAAGGTTCCCCATCCCCTGCAGTGCAGATGATGTTCTATCAGACTTTCTATCAGATTTTCAACTACCAAAATAATTTTAAGCAAACTATAACATAAGTGAATGGGGGGGGGGGGGGGAGAGACAAGTACATCGTTATAGTTAAATAGTTCAGTAGTTCCATCTCAATACTTGGCTGAATATATAGATAGAAATTCAGTTGGTTGACATAACTATCAACTGATTTAGTTTATAGAAAAATACAACCCAAATCCAGAGAGTGCAAACTCTTTACAAAGGCACATGGACTATTCACCAAAAAAACTACATGCTTGGCTCTAAAATAAGTTAACAAGGATTGAAATCAAACAGCATATGTTCACTGACAAAAAATGGAGCAAAATTTGGAAACAATAATAAATATTTCTGTTGTAAAATCAAATATTTGGAAATTAAAGAACATGCTTCCAAATAATTCATGGAGAAACACATCACAGGCTATAGTAAATATTTCTAATTGTATAAACATGAAAATAAAACATCAAAATCTGTAAGATACAGTTAGAGGAAGGCCTAGAATACAATAGGCAGCTTTAAGTTCTCATATTTTAAAAAAAGTCCAAAATCAACTTTACAAGCTTGCTTCCACCTTAAGAATTGAAAGAAAGGGAGGAAGTGGGGAGCTGGAAGAAGTGGAGGAGAAAGAAGAAGCAGGAGGGGAAGAGGCCAAATTAAATCCAACATAAGTAAAAATAAGGAAACAATGAAGATGACAGCAGAAAGCAATGAAAATGAAAATGCAGAATAAAGAAAAATCAACATTACCACAGCTAGTTTCTTTTCATGAATAACATTGATAAACCTCTACCCAGATCACTAAAAATTACTAAAGTCAGGAATAAAGGAGATAGATATATCACTATGCCATTGTTAGAAATTAAAGAATCATAAGGGAATGTTATGAATAATTATTCTAATGCATTTGAAAACTTAGGTGTAATGGGCCAATACTTTGAAAAACAAATTAGCCAAAACTAACATTAGAAGAAAGAGACGCCCTAAATAGCCCACTAGTGATTAAGTGAATTGAATTTGTTATTACGTATCTTTTCTGAGAAATTTGCAAACTCATTTGGATTTACTGGTAACTTCTATCAGAGATCTAAGGAAGACATATAACTAATTCCATGCAAAATATTTCAGAAAGAAAAATAACTAAACAGCATTTTCCGAAACATTATATAGGGCAGGCATTGCGTTGATAACAAAACCATATAAGAACATTGGAGAAAGCAAACTTTGATCATTTGTCATTTGTCACAAACATGGAAGCAAAATTTCCAAACAAAATTTCAGCATATCAATTTCAGAAATATGTAAACTTGATGGTACATCATCAATGGGTTTTATCCCAACGATGTAAAAATTGATTCATTTTCAAAACTCAATTGATATAATTTACAATTTTAACAGAATAAAAGATTAAAATCACGACCATCTTAATAGATGCAGAAAATAAATCTTACAAAATTAAATATCCATTTGTTATCAATAATCTCAGTAAAATAGGAATGGGAGCTTCCTCAGCTTTATAAGGAATACATATATATATAATAAATTTTACATATACATATATACATATATATAATAAAATTTAATAGTAAATAGTCATTTAATAATAAAAGACTAAATGTTTTCTAACTAATATAGAAACAATGTAGAGGTGTCACTTCTGACCATTTCTGCTCAACACTGTATTGGAATTCGTAGCCTATGCAATATGACAGGGAGAAAAAAGGTATGCAGATTGGAAAGGAAGATGTAGCACTCTTTACTAATGATGACGTGATCATATACAGAGACTTCTAAAGACAACCTATAAGAAAGCTATGAGAACTTGAATAATGAATTTACCAGGGTCACATTGTATATGGTTAATATAAGTAATTCCTAAAGCTTGCTATAGTTTCTATAATGAATGTCAAAGAACTATTGGAAAATAAACTTTAACAATTGATGACTATTTAATACAGCTATTTTTCACATATTTCATATGGTCTTTCAGGATAAAATCAAGAGACCTAGAGAAATACAGACTAAGGAGATACATCCTCTGTTGAGAGTAATAGAACCTGCTCCACCATGAGTATCACTTGAAATCCCAACAATATAGACATTACTCTTATAGAGAAGTTGAAAATGAGATAGAATGACAGGCCCATCTTACTACCAATTAGGAAAGGTAATATCATTTTCAGGTTATTGAAACTGAATTCCAGCATGTGAGACATTAGTAACTGCCAATTGGGAGAGAGATGGGCATATATTAAGGTCTGGAGAAAAGAATAATAATATGAGCCCCGAAATCAGTTATGCTAAGGGCTCTAACATCATTTCAGCACCTGTAATTTGTCATTATTATTAAGCCATGAATTGAAAAGGTGAGCCAAATGGTATGTGCTTTCCAGTGGTAAGTTTATGTTGGAATGAGATACTGGGCCACCAGAGCCGCTAAAATATTTTTTAATGAATTCATAAAGAAAATCCAGACACTTAAAAATAACAAGGCCTACAACTGTGCATTTCAACAGAGCTTGCTAAAGGGGAATCAATATTTTTCCTCAAGGCTTGCTCCCTGTGATTCTCTCTCCCAAACACAGACACAGGAAAGGGACGAGATTGTCAGTTTCATCTTAACCATTAATGAGTCAAAGGCAGACACTTCACATTTAAGGCCTAGGTTTGTGATGGGGCTGCTTCTCCGACATCTTCACCCCATATGCTCTGGGGAATGTAGCAGCAGGAATTGTTTTTAATCTGTTCCCTAAGTAAATAATGCAACAAACATATATACAAACTTAATCACCAGTTAAGAATTATCACAGCTCAGTTAATTATTAAAATCATATAAAATTATTACAAATCCAAAGTTCTGTTTTCTCTTAAACTTCACATAGCCATGGTTAATGATACTCCTGAGAAATGCTAGGTAACAAAGTTAATAATACTATTAAAAATAACAGTCAACACTTTACTCTTATTACTTACTATGCATACATACTATGCTACAATGCCTCAGTCCTCCTAACCTGAAGAAGAACATATTATTACTAGAGGCCCGGTACATGAAATTTGTGCAAGGGTGGGGGGGGGTTGTCCCTCAGCCCAACCTGCACCTTCTTCAATCTGGGACCCTTCCAGGGATGTCTGACTGCCCGTTTAGGCCCAATTCTACCATCCCTCTCACAATCCAGGACTTCTGGCTCCCAACTGCACACCTGCCTGCCTTCTCGATTGCCCCTAACTGCTTCTGCCTGCCAACCTAATCACCCTCTAACCACTCCTCTGCCAACCTGATTGATGCCTAACTGCTCCCCTGCCAGCCTGTTTGCCCCTAACTGCCCTCCCCTACAGGCCTGGTCCCACCCAAACTGCTCTCCCCTGCAGACTTGGATCCCCCAACTGCTCTTCTCTTCCCTCCCCTACTGGCCATCTGTGGTGGTCATCTTGTATCCATATGGGGGCAGGCATCTTTGATCACATGGGGGCAGCCATCTTTGATCACACTGGGACAGCCATCTTGTGTGTTGGAGTGACAGTCAATTTGCATATCCTATCTTTTGTTAGATAGGATAGATTCCTGGTGCATGGGTGGGGGCCAGCTGGTTTGCATATTTCTCTTTTATTAGATAGGATTATTATTATTATTCACACCCATTTTGGAGACAAGATCAGCAAGATCCAGAGCGTGTAAATTGTTGCCAAAATTGTATGGCTGGTAGATAGAGTGGCTGGATTTCATTGACACATCTGTCAGGGTTGAAACCTGTAAAAGGGTGTGTCATACTCTGATGACTAAGCTCCTAGGCACTGTGGAATTCTGTTTCACAAGAGGGAAACATAAAAATATCAAAAACTCCTAAACATTATATAGCTTTTCCCCAACCCTGAAAGCCATGTGCACAAAATAAACATATATGAAGGCACTGTGGCAATTTGGAATTGAGAAGAAGTAGGCCTCTTCTCTTTTGTAAATTGCAATCTCCTGGGCAAGAGCCAAATTCTAAGACATGTGCAAGTAACACAATTTCATTGAAATAGTCACACAGAAAATCATTAGAATGAAACAATCTTTTAACCTGAACCTGAAAAGGGTTTCCAGAGGTTTGTAATTACACACATCTCTCTCTCTCTCTCTCTCTCTCTCTCTCTCTCTCTCTCTCTCTCTCACACACACACACACACACACACACACACACTAAACATCCTTTACTTGGCTATTTCTTGAGTTAGTATGCCATAATTTCACATAACTAACACTTCCTACATAATTGGTTTCCAGTCAAGGAATTTTTTAAAATGCTCTGAAAAAGATCCTTGGAGAAGTGAAAACCAAGTATCTTCTAAACACATTTAGCAGTAGGGAAGGTGACCATCCTGCGGAGAGATAGTTGAGGTAAATTTGTGGAAAGAAGCCCGGCTAAGGGTTAACTGCCGCAAAGGCTAATTATTCATGTAGAATTATGGAGACAGAGCTGAAAGGATCCCTGAGGATGTCTGCATCCATCTCTCCCACCTCCACCCTACCAGGGAGCCTTAATCCAAACAATTCTAGATAAATAGGTCTCTTCTTTGTTTTAAAGAAATCTACGGGGTCTCGAATTTCAAAATTGCCCTCACTCACACATTCCATATATTTTTCCCAACTTTCATAAATCTCTCTTTTTATTAAAGTAAATCTAACTTTCCCGTATGAGTACTGGGTTTGGAGGAGAACTATTACACAAGCCTTCTCTATTTCCCCGAAGTTTCAACACACCCAAAGGAAAATATTGGGGATCTTGCTGTAACTAGAGGTCAAGGGATTCCTTGCCCACCATCTTTATCTACACATGTCAACTTTCAAACTGAAGCTCTCACAGACACACAGATACACAGAAGCACAGAGGCCGTCCATGATCAGCCTTCACCCTAACATAAATCCTGGATAATTTTTTTCCCCAAAAAATCAATCCTGCTGCCTCCAAAGTGTTATGTTTACAACACAAAGCACGGTTTCATGTTCGTATATGGTACTTATTTAATACACAGATCCCAGAGTTTCTTTCCAGGGTTATTAAAACAGAATTTATAGGAACTGAGTCCTGGTAGCCACAATTTTAACAAACTCTCCCAGATTCAATGAAATGTCAGTCAAAATCCAAGCAGGCTTTTCCTGTACGTAGAAACCACAATCTGATTCTAAAATGCATGTGGAAATGCAAAAGATCTAAAAAATCCTCTCTCCATGAAAGACAAGAACAAAATCGAAAAATGTATACTAGCTGATTTCAAAGTTAATAATAAAGTTATGATAACTCAAACTGATATCAGCATAAAGATGAATTTATAGCTAATGAAAAAGAAATGAGAGTCCAGAGAGAGCCATACATAAGTTACCAACCAATGTTCAAGAGAAAAACAAAAAACAACAGACAACAAATAGGTAAAAGATAATATTTTCAACAAATTTTACCAAAACAATTAGTCATAAATAAAACAATGAGCCTACATACAAAACTACACTACATGAAAAATTAAAGTTAAATTAGATATTAGGTATAAATGTAAGTTCAAGTTATAATGACTTTAGAACAGAGGTCGCCAACCAGTGGTCTGTGTGGTCACAAAGGTTGGCAACTGCTGCTTTAGAAGACATAGAAGAGCAAACATTCATGCCAGGGATTTGGTTAACATTTCTTGAATAGGACACAAAAAGCACAAAGTTTAAAAAAAAACACTTTTAAATGTTAAGTTGGACTTCATCAAAATTGAAATCTTTTGCACTTTAAAAGATACTATTGTATAAACAAAAGAGCAAGCCACAAGCTAGGAGAGAATAATTGCAAAACGCATGCCTGGCAGCCAGCTAATATCTAGAAGGTACCAAGGTCAAGGACAAGTTGGTGGCAATTTGCTTTTTTTGTATATCTTCTTCCCCCCGAAATCAGAATGCTTGCTCTTTTGACAAACTATGTCCCCTTATTATAAATGCCAGTGTATATTCCAAATTATGTAAGTCACTATATGATAGGAATGAGGAGGCAGGGATCCATTCAATAGACACTGTAAAGGAATTTTGAAAAACTCTACAGGGCTTTAACCTGGCTATATGAATAGAAAGAGAGAAAACCAATGTTTTCAGATTTGGTTTGGGGAGAAAGGTGATGCTAAGAATGGAAGTAGGGACCTTGGAGAGGAGCTCTGTGTAAAAGATTTGAAACAGGTCATATTGGCAGAGTCAGCACAACTTGTCCGAGAGGAGCTGGAAGCAGAACATTAGTAGGGGCCAGTTGTCCCCAGTGCTGCTCCTCCGTGTAAAGTTTCTATTATGCTTAGAGCAGTGCTCACCACCAGAATGCTCTGTGATGCTGGAGATGTTTTCTATCTATATCGTGGCTGTCGCTAGTGATACATGTCTACTGAGTACTGGAAACGTGGTGGGCTAGTAAACCAACTGACCTTATTTAACAAAGTAGTTAGCATTTCAATAGCCATATGTGGCTACCATACTGAAAGGCACAGGTTTAGAGAACCACTGCCCATCCTAGGAAATTCAGATAAACGTATCTCTTTCATTTTTCTTTTACTCATTTATTGAACGAACATTAATCGAATATCTGCTCTCCTTTGTTTATTGTTGAAATGCCATCGTTAACCACAAGCAAGATCCCTGTCCTCATAGAGTTTAAGATCCATTCAGTCTTACTGATTACCAAATCCTAAATACAGGCTCAACAGAAATGTCACCCAACATTCCCCACTTCCTCCCTGCTGGTTTTAATACAGTCTCAAGATCCTTCAATTCATCCAAATAAAATGATGTAAACATGCTGATTCCATTTTTGATTTTTTTGCTGTGTCTGATACCATGGAAAGTAAATAAAAGTTGCTTTACAATGTTATGTTGGTGTCAGGTTAGATGCTCTGAAACTAAAACATTAGGGTTATTGGTTTATCTACTAGAATTATGAACTGCTCAAAGCACTGTTTCATATGATGCCTCCTGCTTTTTTTTTTTTTTTTTTTTTTTTTTTTTTTGCCAAAGGTGTTCTGACAGTAAATATTAAAACACACAGCAAATTTTGATCTAGGCATCTTACTGTTCACGCTGATGAATGTCTGTGTACCATATGTCTATGTATTGTTTATCTGTGTCTATATTGTTGTTCTCCATATTTCCATGATCTATACTCACACAAGTAATTGTATCCAGGTTACAAAGCTATCTCACCGAGAGAGAAAAACAAATTGAAGTGGCCCGACTACTTGAACACTCGGTAAAAACTGTCCATTTGATCTGAAGCTCTAGGCCAGTGGTTCTCCACTTTCCTAATGCCTCGACCCTTTAATACAGCTCCTCAAGTTGTGGTGACCCCCAACCATAAAGTTGTTTTCGTTGCTACTTCATAACTGTAATTTTGCTACTGTTATGAATCACAATGTAAATATCTGTGTTTTCCGATGGTCTTAGGCGACCCTGCTGGCGATTCTCAAGACCCACAGGTTGAGAACCGCTGCTGTAGAACCTAACACCATTGGAAAATAGTAGCAAAATGACAGTGATGAAGTAGCAATGAAAATAATGTTATGGCCGGGGGGTCACCACAATACGAGGAGCTGTATTAAAGCGTCGCGCACATTAGACAAGTAGAGAACCACTGCTCTAGGCAATCCCATATGGACTTGTGCATCCCCCTCCCCCCACTGCAAAACACGCAGCATGGCTTCCGAGCCGTTTCTCAGGAAAAATGTTCCTCGCAGCCTTCATGATCAGATTGAAACGTTTAATTAGCAAAGCAGCTTCAAGTCAAGAGTAGGAGGAAAAAGGAACTTGTCCAAGATTTTATCTTGCGATTGTAAATCCACCCAGGACTGTAAATTTGTCAGAGAGAAACCAGCGAATGGTCCTGAGGAAAACCAAGTATGTTTATGAAGGAAACGCCAACCCCATACAGGTGTCAAAAGGATAGGAAATCAGCGTCTGGGACGTTTTGAGACTGTCAGAGAGGCATGCCTGGGGCCGCCCCGGCTCTGCCTCGTTGGGACACCCAAAGGAACTATTAGCGCTTCGAGTGGCAGACTTCGGGGCCACAGATGTAAGGAAGGTGATTTTCCGCAGGCTTCTTGTTATCACTATTTAAAGGTGGTGAAACGCTGTTATTCCCAGAACCTTCATGAAAGACCCAGTAATGAAATCTAATTTTGGAGTCTACAACTGCTAACTTCCTTACAGATCCAGCAAGAATGGCATGAGTGACTTTATTTTTACACTTGTCATGAAAACTAACTAGTTATATAAAGAACTTGTTACAATGGAAAGGAATTGATATGTGTGTGTATATAAACATAGTTTATCCAAATGAGTTGCCAAAAAAAGCATCACCTGGCTGGAGTTGCTCAGTGGTTGAGTGATGACCCATGAACCAAGAGGCCGCCAGTTCGATTCCCGATCAGGGCACATGCCCAGGTTATGGGCTTGATCCCCAGGAAGGGACGTGCAGGAGGCAGATGATCAATGTTTCTCTCTCATTGATGTTTCTACCTCTCTCGCCCTCTCCCTTCCTCTCTGTGAAAAATCAATAACAACTTTTTGTTTTTTTAAAGCAGCACAATGTTCCACTGCTGTGAATTAAGTGAATTAGCTTGCCATATGGCTACGTGTACAATGCATTATCCAGCATTTGGCTGTGCTTTCAGTAACACCGGGAACAAACTAAGGAAGAACTCCAGTCATCTGGAAGAAATATGGGAAGTGCTGGAAACAGGGAGAAGGAAGAGCTTGTGAGCCTACCAGCAGACATGGAGCCTCAGCTTCAATCTACACAGACAGGCATCTTAGTTACTTGATCGCCATCCATTCTGCATCATCCTGAGCTCAGAAGGGAGGCCCTGGGTCACCTGCCTTGTCAGCCTCACCAAGGTGCCCTAATTTCCATCCTGAACAAGCAGTGCTTTGAAAAACTGCACATGCACCGAAACCAATTTGGCTCAGTGGATAAAGCGTAGGCCTGTGGACTGAAAGGTCCCGGGTTTGATTCTGGTCAAGGGCATGTGCCTTGGTTGCAGGCACATCCTCAGTAGAGGGTGTGCAAGAGGCAGCTGATCGATGATTCTTTCTCATTGATGTTTCTAACTCTCTGTCCCTCTCTCTTCCTCTCTGTAAAAATCAATAAAGTATATATTTAAAAAAAAAAAAAAAAGAAAAACTGCACATGCAATGTGTCTATTATTTTCATCTGTGTGCTTTTCTCAGTAAGGAATATACAGGTCCAGACAAAGTAAGTTGTTTGGGCCAAAGAGCCTGTCAGGAAGGAAGCTGATAACGAAAGGTAACTTTATGCAGATGATTTGTTATTTCTATAAATATAGTTTCTCTCAGTAGCAGCCTCTGATAGATTTTGTTTGGGGAGTGTCATAGTTGAATTTCCCCAAACTTGTCTGAATAGAAGAATCCTCTATAATGATTATTTTTAATACATTTTTATTTATTTCAGAGAGGAAGGGAGATGGAGAGAGAGAGAGAAACATCAATCTCTCTCTCTGAGAAAGAATCACTGATTGGCTGCCTCCTGCATACCCCCTATGGGGGATCAAGCCCACAATCTAGGCATGTGTCCCGACCGAGAATCAGAACCATGACCTCCTGGTACCTGGTTCATAGGTTGACACTCATCCACTGAGCCATGCCAATCGGGCTGGAAGGATTTTTAAACACAGATGACCAGACACTCCCCTGGGATCCTGATCCCGTGAGGAGGGTCTGAAAATGCACATTTCTAGCAAGTGTCTCCTGTTTGAGGACTGCTTCCCTAGGTTGTCATCTGCTGTCACCAACTATCAGAAAGTAAAGAGTGGTACCCAATAACACCCATGGGGTGTAAGCAAGTTCATCAGATCCTGGTGACAACTATAATAGTTCCTCTCAGCTTCTTCGCAAGCCTCAGGCTCCTAGAGAGATGTGTATAAATGATTGTCCATCTGGCTGTCTGCAAAAGGAGGCAGGAGGAAAGGGGCACATTGGTCTGCTGAAGCTGGGTTTCATGTTTAGGGTTGGATTCCCTGTGGCTTGTTCATCTTTTAAACCCTGTAAGATGGGTGTGGTCTAGGTGATCCAGGAACCAGACTCTGAGATGGAGATGTGCATGCAATACATGTTTTAGGGGTGCTCTGGGGAACCATTACCTATGAAGGAGAAGGGGGCGGTAGGAGAAGGAAGGCAGAGGGAAATGTTGAACAAAAATGCATTGTAACAAAGACATCAGCTCCCCAAAGACAGCGCTGGAGTTAGGAAGGCCCTTCAGAGGTGTTCCCAACTAAGGCAAGATGGCCAAGCCCTTCTGCTGCCCTGCTGACGTTTTACTGAATATGGGCTACCCTTGGGTTATCTCCCCAGAGCAACTGTCTTAGGAACCATCAGCAGTCATCACCAACTGGGGAAGCGAGCGGGTCCGGGAGGTGAGATGAGGAAGACACAGCACAGTATCCACCACAAGGACCAGATATCAATATCTTGCTGACCTTCATTCATGCCTGGCTGCTCCCCGTTTTGATAAGAAAACAAATAGGCTGGGCCCAGGATCACCTTTGAGAAACACAAGCAGTTCTAAACATGGTACAACCGGTGGTTTCAGCAGAGAGTTTATGCACATTTTCAGTGCACAGTAAGGGCAGAGTGGGAGCGTCAACATATTTTAGCACGAAGACGTCAGGTCTCATTAGAGTTAGTTGTTCCAGGAAAGCAAGAGGAAATAAAACACAGAGAAACACTAACAAAGACTCACGTTACCAGCCTTTTACATACACTGCCCATACACGTTGGTAGTTTAAATCGAGGGGGAGAAAAAAAAGGAAATGTACATTTTACACATTTCAGGGAATCGACGTTCTTATCCACTCAGGCCTCTCATCCATCATTCAGTGGCCAGACAGCCCTACAACCGAGGAGCGCATCCAAGCTCGCCTCTGGAGTTGTTATGAATTTCAGGTGTGGCGCACTAGCCTCTCACAGTCAACACTTCCATGGGGTACCCCGGCCACATGCGGCACCAATCCACTGCTAAATGGTCTGGGTCTCAGGTTTTCAACTGGGGATAATAACACTTAAGTCAAGTGTCAGCAGAGGTCTTATTTAACCACAGCAAGCCAGACAGTGCAATCTGGGCTCGGCATTTCCTATAAGACCCCGGCGTTCTCTGAGGCTAGGTTTTCCTCCGCTATCCTCACCCAAGGGGGAAACCTTTGGAGGTAAATTGGCAGTCCGGGGTGGGGAGTGGCATAAAGTCTCACATGCTCGCAGGTTCCATGTGAGAGCCGGCCACACACTGAACTGTGAGCATGAAGCATCACTGTTTTTGGAAAGTGGCTGATGCTTGATGAACCAGAAAATCCTAGAACCCAAATCTAAGTCGATGTGCCCCCAAAGAGCACAAAGGGTAGTTGGCCTCACTGCTAAGTAACTCTTACTCATCTCCAATATGATTCTAGGTCTTTTTTAAATATATATATATATATTTTTTTTAAATATGTTTTATTGATTTTTAACAGAGAGAAAGGGAGAGAGATAGAGAGCTAGAAACGTCGATGAGAGAGAAACATCGACCAGCTGCCTCTTGCACCACCCCTACCGGGGATGTGCCTGCAACCATGGTACATGCCCTTGACCGGAATCGAACCTGGGACCTTCCAGTCCGCAGGCTGATGCTCTATCCACTGAGCCAAACCGGTTTCAGCTGATTCTAGGTCTTGATGATGAACCCTGATGCCCATGTTTGCTCAATGGAGAAGGGCCACCTTCCCCTTATTCTAGGAAAGCAGGGAGGGACTATCTCAGAACCAGTGTCTATCCTCCCAGTAGAATTGGCTCCTCAAGACAGGGTGCTCATCTGGCCACTCCTCTTTCCTGCACGCTCACACATTTGCCCCTAGCACTAGCCTTTCCAAGGACTATTCTCACTTGACCTGGGCATTAATGGAAAGATGAGAAAAGGGCAGACAGGGACCCTGTTCACTCCCCCAGAGCTTCATTCTCTTCACTGCTCCTGTAATGACACAAATCGCAGGAAGCATGACCAACTTCGGTGAATGGTTGTTCTAAATAAGAATTACAATTTAGCCTTCATTTCCCCCCTGCTTATCTTAGAAATACATTTTTTCCCTTTAAGTAAAATACAACCAAAAAGTCACACATTTTACAAGGGGAAGGGGAGTTAGACCTATTTCCAAGTCGTGCATGCCTATTCATAGAGTCTGAGCATTCCTGTGGAAAATAAAATATTATTTCTAAATTCTGCTGTGGGTCCTTGCAACCACCTTTCAAAAAATGTACCCCTGCCCACCAGAATTGGTTTTCTCCCAGGATCCAGTGTTTGCCCCATGAGGTTAGTTTTACTAAGGTTGAATTATTTGACTGGAACAAAATCCAAAAATAATTTTTGCGTTAGAAATGGGATCGGGGAGGAAGGTCAAAGCAGAGAAGGAAGATGATATGCTGGCCTCTGGTTTTCTATGGTCTTGAAAACAGTGGAGGTGTGCAGAGGAGGCTGGGATTCTGAGTCTAGTGTAGCCATCTATGAGGACATGGGAGCACTAGGGTAGTCCTCCCATCAGAATGAATCACAGATGCACCATCTTATTCTTCCTCAGCAATACACATGAACAGAGCCTGAGTGCCTTGCCTCTACTCCTATTGCAAGGGAGCAGATATATAATTATTTTCTCATCTAATGGCTCCATCTTTTGCGAGGCATTTTCACAAAGATCTTGGGACTTCATTACACAGGATGTATTGTTCAAGGCACAGTTCTGTTTCTCTGCTCACGCTCAGAAGGAAACTCACCAAGTGCCTGTATAGTTGTGCTCTCTACACACTTTGCCTTGTGTATTTTCAACTGGCTACTAAAGTCAACTTAAGTCAACATCACTCCAGTAAAACAGCTCTTGCTATCATCAAGAATGACCTCCATGATGCCAAATCGAGCAGCCAACTGTCTGTAATCATGTTTCTCCTCCTCTCAAAAGGCCTTGGGACAGCTGAATGGTCTGTCTTTTTAATTCTGTGACAGCGGGTTTTCTTGTTGCTTCATCGACATTTTCCTATACTTCTTTCTCAACCCAAATGTCCTCAGCTCTTTTATTTTCTCTATACCTTCTCTTACTGGGTGGCATGCTACTATTGACTGTGGTTTGATTACCTTTTATGTGCTTATGACTCTCACATTCCAGGGCCTGGGGCTGAGCTGCTTGAATTTTGCTAATCAAGAGGTGGATGTGAAATATGCATCGAGCAAGCATCTTACTTGAACCTGGTCAAAGATTAGGATTTTTTTCCCCTCTAAATCTTTTCTTTCTCCAATCAACCTAAGGTGATCATGACCTCCATTCCTCTCTTACTCTGTTACCTCATGTCAAATCCATCCTTAAATTCAAAATACAGCCCATCATTGGTAGGAAAACTTTATAGTGCCTCGAATCTTATTGCAAGTGATGTGTGGGGGAACATTTCCTACTACGTGTTCAATGACTCCTCCTTTGTTGATAACACATCCCAACCTTGGTCTGGATGGCAGGTGCCCAAACCCAGGCACTGTGGATTAAGCCAGTTCTTTAACCTTGTTCCTAACTGACCACCTCCCTTGCAGCTGCCATGCCCATGTGACCCAGTGTGTTAAATGATTACTGGATTAGGAGATTACTGGATGGGGACTCATGGGAAAGCTCGTGATGAACTGATGAATGAATCAGTAGGGATCACCAACTTGCCCTCTCTCCCTTCACCCATATCTTCAGAAGCCATTATGACCAAGGGACGAAATGCAGGTTGTTTGATCTAGTGGAGCAGAAGAGAAAAAGCATGAATATGTTTTGTCATTTTTGTTGAACCAGTGAATCAGCCCCAACTTCTTGTCATGTGGGAGAACACAGCCACTCTTTGTGGGATGTGAGGCTATTCACAGTCAGACCCATCCCTACAGGCACAAATGTGCGAGGCAGGTGAGAAGAAGTCTCGTATGAGTCTTCTCTCTCTGCCAACCCTTGAGAAAATCTATGAAGGACACCTATAAACAAGAGCTTACTGATTTTCAAACAGTTGAACAGGAGTAAGGTCTCCTACATGAAAGATAGATCATACACTGAAAAAAAAATGAGAAGAGTTATTCATGATAAATTCAAGACAATAACAACAGCAAAATTCCTTCAATTTTCTCTGTAAGTTTTAAAAAGTCCCAGAACCTTGAATCTTTGTCTGGTTTTAAGGACCCGTGACTTTGCTCAGAAACACTAAAATCTACCCCCTTAACGTAAAAGTAGCACTGCACAGCCATGCTGAATCTGTGCAGCTAAAGGGGGTCATCTTAAGAAGAAAAGGTTTTGTTTCTCATTAGAAAAGTAGAGCTTTTGGCTGGTAAATGTGTTTGGTCAGCCAGCCTTCTAATCCATGAATTGAAGGCAATTAGTTTTCAAGTTTCAAACTGTTTTTTTCCTTGCTTTGCCTTCAAGTTATTTTCACCTTAAATAGTTTTGGGACCCTGAGCAGATATTTTGATATCCTGATAATTTGTGGTCTTGCTAAAGACTAACTCTTTGCACATTTTCCCTGTCTTGATTTGTTATTTCAAAGTTCCAATTATTTTACACCTTCTTTTGAGACTTTTCCTGAGTTGCATTTTCCCAAATTAGAACTGGCCCAACTTTTGCCTTAATCAAAATGTGAGCCCCTCTCCCCCCACTTTTTTTTAAAGATTAAAATTCTACAATGCTTTTTAAAAATAGATATTGTTTTCACGATCTTCCTAATGTGCCTTGGTGGGACAAACTAGAACCTTAAAATAGCCAGAAAACATTTTCTTACCCAATCCTCATTGTTACTTTCTTAAAGTCCTCATAAATAAACACGTTGGACAATATTTACAGCTTTGTAATGCTTAGCAGCTGTTGTGATAATTATCTATGAGCCAACAAATGAATTTTATGATTACTAAGACTTTTTGCAACTGCATCTTTCGCCAGGTAGAAAAAAGTCCTATTTCTGCCATGCTGCACATTACCAAGCAGCCTTCAAAATCAGGTTAGTCTGTCCCCAGATACTACTTTCTCATTAGAGAGAAAAGAAGAAGAAAAAATTGAGCTTTTCTTACAAGACCAGAGCCGCAAAATGTCTGTCCAAGAATAAAAGGTCCTGTTTCAGCTCCTTATAGACCGAGAATAAATGTTTTCAGTTACTGGAACTTGATGGGTGTGATTTGCCATTATTTTCCGTTTCCTGAAAAATCTTTAAATAATAAAATCGCAGCTCATATGTTCCACTAGTTTTCCCTAAACTGTTAGGTGTTTCAGCTGCCTTCTAAAAACATACCTTCATTTTCACGTATATGTCTGTCCACTTACGTGGCTGTTTTGCAAGCATAACTGTCTCAGTATATGTCTCCTCAAGGAATCATATCTCTTATACTGGAAGTTGCCTGCTTTAATCAATTATTTCACAATGTTGATCAAACTCCAATCAAAAAAGTTTCAGCTAAAGAAAATCCAAAAATGGTTTCAAACCTTCAAGCAAACAGTCTCATGAGAAATGTATGTTATATTGTATCTTATCTAAGAGGTCTCTCAACATTATCATTTTTATTTTTTGGAAAAGCTACACCTGCCTGACCAACAAATATTTTAAGGGTCTTAACCTACTAATATGTTTTCTAGAAAACAAAGGCCAAAAGTTTCCAAAAAAAAAAAATCAAATGCCCTACGGCCATCCAAAATAGCTATCACACGTGTGCAATACTTTCTTCTTAGTAGAGTTTAAGTTTTATTCAATGCTTAGCTGTTACTATTCAGATACAAATGCCCAACACCTTTGCTTCTGCTTGTATAACACATGGCAGGTTAATCATAACAATAAGTAAGATGGTAGTTTACATTTTAAAAAAGCAAGGGTTAATACCTTAAAATAGGAAAAATACAGAAAAACCAAACAATTATTGAAAAACATTTAACAGATTAGCAAATTAAGAAACACTTAAGTCTAAGATTATTTAAAGTAGGAAAAGGAAACTTATGTCCTCAATAGTCGCCTTTTTCTTTTCTTTTTCTCTTTTTTCTTTTCCTGTAACAGTTCAGAAATTTGGATCCACAGAAAACATTGCATTCCCACCCACCCCACCTTGTTGTATTAAGAAAATAGGAGAAAGAAAGGGTGACTCTTCCCTGGCCAGCAATTATTATAGGTCAACTTTGTCTGCCAGAAACCAAAGCCAGTCACTAAGGCAGGCTACTTATATATTTTAAAATGTGTATTAGCCTCATTAAAAATAGTAAAAAATGAAATAAGTATAATTAACTTCAACAATATATTTTGTTTAACCTAGTATGTCCAAAATGGTATGATTTCAACATAACCAATATAAAAATTATTAACATACTTTATATCATTTTTTTGTCTCCAAAACTTGGGATCTATTTTATCTCAATGTGGAGTAGACACATTTCAAGGGCTTGATGGCCACGTGCAGCTAGTAGTTTGTGCACAGAACAGCTCTCGCTCCTGGAAGAAAGCAGCCAACAGTGTATTCGAGGTCCTTGTTTTTGTGGAGTTTACCTTCTATGTCAGGGAAGATACAGAAAACTACAGGAAAAATAAACAAGGGGAGGAGAGGGGGGGAACTGTTTTAAATGCCTTGAAGCAAACCAAAAGGGTTGATGAGCTGGAAAAGGCTGCGAGGCAGGAGTGCTCTGCAGATGTGACATTTAACCTGCGCCCTGGCCAAGGGGGAAGCAGGCGGGCTCTGATGAAAAGCTGCTGGGCGGACCCGAGCACTTTCACAACAAACCTGGGGCAAAAAGCAGCCTACATGTGGAAGCAACAACAACAGATTGGTGAGACTGGAGGGAAGGATTATGGTTATGGTGAGGGTCAGTATAGAATATGGCTAGAGGCGTGGGCAGAACCACACTGTGGGAGACCAGGAGAAAGAGCTCAGGGATACCCGGGGGAGGTGGGATCCTGGAAACACTGTGAGCCTTCAGTTGCAGACCCTGCAGGGCCGAGCCCTGGGAGTGAGGGCAACAGGAAACAGTCTTCACAAACCTGAAACAAAGCCTGCACAGGCGGTCAGGACCTAATTAGATAAAGGTGATCTCTCCAGATCAGCTCTCCTGTGATTAGAAAATCAAGGCCACTTTGGGAGATGAAACTAGGTCCTTTCCACTTTCTAATGCAAAATTTCCAGCAGTAAGTAAGATGAAATGACCATAAGATAAGAGGAAGAAAAAAGGGCATTCTTAATGATCCAGATTTTTTAGTTCAAATCCCTGGTTTATAATAACTATGATTAGTTGATATGTCTAAGAAAATAGATGGTGAGAAAGCTGAAACATATAAAAATGAACTAAAATTTTCTAAAATTTCAGAGGGGGGGAAGGCCAATATATATATATATATATATATATATATATATATATATATATATATATATATTCCAATTAATGGTTCAAGAGCTGATGAGATAGAGCTGAAGTAGAGATGAGTAAATTGGAAAATAGATCAGCAAACTAAACAGATCAAAGAACATTGCAAATACATACACACACACACACACACACACACACACACATATGTATAAAACATTTGGGGAATAAGGAAAAATTATCTAAAATGCATGTTACTAAAGCCTCAGAAGAGAGTTTCCCATTCGAGAAATGGGAATTGGGTGTGGTCTTTATCTTCTTACTGCATTTTTCTACATTCTCATGTTTTTATTACTTTGGAAAAAATTAATGTAAATCATTACCTCACATCATGTATGAAAATAAACCCCAGCTGGATTTATGAATTTAATGTAAAAAAATAAAATCCCATACTAGCCAGAATAAAAGGCACAGGCAAATATTTATCTTGCCTTTCTAATCGCAAACACAAAATCTGAAACCATGAAGTAAAGGCTGTTATATTTGTCTACATATGAATTTCTGCTCATGAAAAACATCATAACCAAAGTTCAAAGGCTAAGGACCAGATGAGAAAATATCTGAACCAGGTGTATGATGGAAACATATGCAGTAATTAAAATCATATTTCACAGGAATATTTCATGACATGGAAAGTGCTCAGAATTTGTATTTATATTTAAAATAGCTTGTTGACTTTCCCTCCCAGTGACCATGAAGTAACAAAGGCTGGATTTGCTTTTTCACAATGAACAACAAGAACAACAGACAAAACACATGAGACAAGGCTTTCCGACATCTGACAAGTGGAATTCCAGTACCCCAGTCCTTGAGAGAATGAGAAGGAACACAGGAAATGTCCCAGTTCACTCCTGAGGGTGCTTATCCAACTGCATTGGGAAGGGACAGGGAACCCAAAGACAGCACATGATCTCACTGAGTGGAGGGAACAGCATAAAATTCAAGGTGCAAAGCAAGAAAGGAGAGAGCTGTGCCTTGAAGGCACTCAAGTTCTGTAGAGTGGTCCCCTCGGAGCACTGACTGTGTGTATGTGAGTGAAAGCTACCAGAGGCACAAAGAGGAAATATTGGAACCGAGTAGACAGAAACATTCCCAGAATCCACTCATGACAGAGAGTGGATTGGTGCTATTCTCACAAGTCAGAGTAGAAGGAAGATTCCATAATACATGGGATAAAACAGCTGTTACAAAGATACTTTATCTGTCCAAGAATGTAGAGAAAAAGATGATCCTTATAGGGGGGGAAAGTGAAATACAACAATAACCCAAAGGGACCTACTAGAAATGAAAAATACTATATCTAAATTAAAACCATTTTGAACATTATTGATCCAAAGTATGCAGACCTTGTTTTCTTCAATAAAAGGAGGAAAGGCTCCTTGGGAAAGTGGCTGATGCTATGGCTGGGGTAGGAAATATAATTTCTGAGTGCCAGAAGTAAGGAAGTGCAAAAAAAAAAAAAAAAAAAAACTACATTGATTTGGGAGTGAAGGGTTTGTCAAAGGGACATGGGAACCAACAAAAAGAGTTGCCAGTGGCTAACATGGGAATAATGTGAATAAGAAAATAAGTTAAATACTATTGATAATACATAGATTAAAATTAATATCCATGATCCCATACTGATATAAAGAAATGACTGAATGAATAAATAAGATGGGGAGGGAATAGATAAATATCCCGTATGCACAAAATTTCCAAATAATCGATGTAGATTATCCACCACAGGGGGGACAGAGAGTATAATTCCCCACTGCTTAAGTGTGGACTGTACACAGTGACATCATTTTAACTAAACACAGTATGGAAAGACAGAGCAACTTTATAGTCAAGAAACCTGACAAATACCATATCAGTTACTTGGTCAAGGTCAACAGGAACAGCGATGCATGTTACAGGATGTACTCCTGATCTGATGTCATAAAAATGATACTTCACCTCTGCAGGCTTCCTCCACAAACCCCAGAACCCCAAGATAATAATCATCAGTAAAATACCAAACAAAGGGAACCCTATAAAACACCTGACCAATATAATCTTCCTTAAAACCATCAAGGTCGTCAAAAACAAGCCAAGTCTTAGAAATTGTCAAAGCTGGGAGGAGCCTAAGGATACATGACAAGTAAATGTAATGTAGTTTCTCAGATGGGATCTTGGGACAGAAATGTTAACCTTATTCAGAAACATCCTCATAGGCACACCCAGAAATAATGTTTAACCAAATATCTAACCATCTAGTTGAAACATAAAATTAACCAGCCCTAGTCCACCACTTGTCAACTTGACACCTATGCACATCTCCTTAAATCATAATTAATCTCCAAATAAAGGAAATACAAAGATCATAATTCATCCTAACATGAGAAATTATGATCTTGGCCACTTTGTTCAAAAGCCCACTGGACAATGAGAGCAGTGCCGAGTGGTATCCACAGAAAGCATCACCCTATACACTTGATTATTAAAATCCTTCCCTGCCAAGGCCATCCTTTCCTGAACATTCACATGGAGCACCAACACCTTCACATGTTTTGCCTGCTCAGAGAGCTCCATCCACATACTTCTTCCCCAAATTTCCTGGTTGCCAGTTTTCCAAGCATGTTCCTTCCAAACCCCTCATAATGCAGCCAAACTATTGGCCAAAATCCATGAATCAGACTATAATAACACACCTGGCCACTTCTTCTCTGAGAAGCAGTGTTCAGAATGCTGCACATTGGGAAGATTTCCCTGCACCACTGTCGCTCAGGAGTGTCCCAGAGAGAACTATAGCTATTTACTCTTGGGCAGGGCCAGCATGTCACAAAGAACCATCTATAAACCAGGCTTGAGTTTTTTCTTCCTGGGTCAACTAATCAGAGCTTTAAACCTTAAGTAACTAGAAAAAAGAAAAGCTAACCCAAAGGTAGCAGAAGGGAGGAAATAACAAACAAGGATACAGAGATCAATGCAAAAGAGAATAGCAAACAACAGCGAGCATCACAAAAACAAAAATTGGTTCTTGAAAAGATCAATAGAATCAAAAAATCTATACCTAGAACAAGAAAAAAGGAGAGAAAAGATACCACTAACTAAAATCAGAAATGAATGTGGAAATATTACAGCCAACATTACCGAAATAAACAGAGCTGTAACAGAATCCTATGAGTAATAGTATGCCAACCAGTTAGGGAACCCAGGTGAAACAGAAAATTTTCCAGAAACACACCAATTTCCAATAAAGACTCAAGAAGAAATCACAAATCTGAACAGATCTATACTAAGTAAAAAGATTGCATCAGTAACCTCCCAAAATAGAAAATACAGCTTCTCTGGTAAATATAACATTTGAAGAAGAATTAGCAACTGTTCACAAACTCTTCCAATTAGGGAGAGAGCACAGAACAGTCTCTAAGTCACTCCTTAAGGCCAGCACTACACTGATACTGAAGCCAGTCAAGAAAACTACAGGTCAATATCTCTTATGACTTTCAATGTGGAAATCCTCAGCAAAATACTAGCAATCTAAACCCAAAACCGTACTGGAAAAAAAGTATACACCATTACCAAGTGGGATTAATCCCAACAATTCAAGGGTAGTTCAACATAAGAAAAATCAACCAATGTAACATATCAAAACACATGATCATCTCAACTGATGAAGAAAAGTCATTTGATAAAATCCATTATCATTTCAGGATTTTTTTAAAAATCAGAAAACTAGGACTAGATGAAAAAAATGCATCATCATGACAAATGGCATTTATTTTTTTAAAAATCCACAGGTAATAACACACTCTGTGGTGAAAGACTGAAAAGTTCTCCCTAAGATCAGGAACAAGACATAGATACCTGTTTTCACCACTGCTTTTCACCGGTGTGCTGAAGTTCTAGTAGGAGTAATTAGGAAGGGGGAAAAAAAGCATCCAAACATAAAAATAAGAAGTAAAACTATTTTTATCTAGAGATGACACAATCCTATATTGAGAAAACTTCAAAGAACCCATTAAAAGAAAATACTAGAATTATCAAAGGAATTGAGCAAAGTTGCCGAGCACAAGATCAACATGCAAACATCAGTTGTATATCTATACACCAGCAGTGAGCCATCCAAAGAGCAAACTACAAAATGGTAACAGTTGTTGACAGTTGTTGCTAGGGACTGGGGAAGGAATATATGGTAAATGAAGCTGACAAATATTTGGGGATGATGAAATTGTTTTAGGTCATGGCTATGGTGGTAATTATAAGAATGTGCATTGGACATAACTCAATGAGGTATACTTCTCAAAATTTATCAATTTGGGGGCTGTAAATTATACACCAAAAAGCTGACAAAATAGATTTTACAACAAAATGTATATTCAAGAGGATGCTCTTTACTCAATATTTCAATGCTTAGAGCAGTGTTTCCAGGAGTATGGGAAGAGTTTGGTGGGGGTACGTGTTGCACCAGAGTTTGGTGGGGATATGCACTGCACCGTGCTTAGCTGCGCCTAATTCTACATTCTCATGAGTACGAGGGGTACTCAGCATTATGAAAATTATAGAAGGGGTACACATATGTAAAAAATTTGGGAAACACTGGCTTAGAGGAAAGTATGGAATGATGGACAGCAAAATCTAATATCCAATAGGTAGATTGCAAGTGATTTTTGCTTTTTTCACATGCTTCTTTTTACTTTAAATTGATTCTAATGTATATCTATGAGTTTATGATCAGAAAAACAGCTATTTAAAAATATAGGAAGCATGATGCACTTCTGTTCTATTTCCATTTAAGGGTTAACATTTCAAATACTGGCACTTACACCATGTGAAACGGATTAACTATTGACTATGGCAGATAAAGGAAGGTGTTCCCATATACTGGGTTGACGTCAAGTACTAAATGCCCAATTTCACATTCACTCCATAAAAGTCCGTGTACTAGAACTCCACTTTTATATGGGTACAACGGAAAAGGCTCCTGAAACCTGGATCATAACTGGAAACCCAAAAGCCCTTTTCCAATAAAAACTGTCCTGTTTAAGTAGAAATCTGGAAAGCCATTTGGCTACCATAGCCCCATTTAGATAGTAAACCAAATCAAATAGTAACAAGATCGTTTTAATAGATCTAGTAAAACAAACTTCAAGTAATGGAGAAGCTAAAGTTGGCATGGATGTTAATGATCAATCCCCTTGTCATCCTTGGTCTCAGAAATAAAGATCTACTATCAGGAGAGGAGAAGGCATCCTAAGAAATGTTCTTGAGAACAGACTAGACCAGTGGTTGGCAAACTCAATAGTCAACAGAGCCAAATATCAACAGTACAACAACTGAAATTTCTTTTGAGAGCCAATTTTTTTTTAACTTAAACTTCTTCTAACGCCGCTTCTTCAAAATAGACTCACCTAGGCCGTAGTATTTTGTGGAAGAGCCACACTCAAGGGGCCAAAGAGCCGAATGTGGCTAATGAGCCACAATTTGCCAACCACGGTACTAGATGATGGGGATTAGGGGAGATAAATATCAAAAGGGCAGAAGTTACTAAACCAAACCAGACTGGCATCAAACATAGATTTGGCACCAAACCCTGAAAAGCTAGCCTTTAGGTGTGTAGTTTTGGAGCAGTGACATGAAGCACATCTAACTATTTAGGTAAAAATATAAGGGACTGTTTATCCCAGGTGCAGATACTGGCATAAGGATAAACAGAAGTAGAGTCAATAAATTTATGGACACATTTACAGGTTATTGATCCACAGGATGGCTCAAATAAATGCATTCAAACCCTACCATAACGGACAATACCTTTGGAAAACTTACCTAAGTGTAGGGATAAAATAAAACTAAAAACAGCTTCCATGTCTAGAGCACTTGCAAATACATAATGTATATATACAATATATAATAAGCACTTTGTAAACATTATCTCTAATCTAAAATAAAGACTCCAATTTACCTAGGAGTTTGTAAACACTGAAATCTTTACAGAAAGTAAATATTAAAACAGGACTTAAATCTCAGGTCTGTTTCAGTAAAAAAAAATCCCAGGCTCTTCCCATTCTCATGACTTTCCCCCTCTTTGCAAGCTGAGAAAACAAAGTCTGATTCTACTTGTAGAGCAGTGAGAGCCTGCCATGTCACTTGCATGTGGCACATGAACCCAATTGACTCCAATGTGTCTTCATTTTCATGTAGGAGCAGTCATGTCTATGTTCACACTCAACAAAGATTTTCCTTCCATACATTTACAAGGTGTGATTTCTCCTCCATCCTGGGTCAGGTGAAGAAGTCTTATCCTAAGTCCATTCTCTTTCAATGACACTATGTGGAAAGGAAGTAGTGCTCATCATTTGTCTGTCTATGAAACAGGAATAATGACGTGCTCTATAGGCTGGTAAGAATTCAGTCACACAAATTTTCAGAAATTCTTAGTATGAGCTAGTCCTCAGGTTATGGGAGCTATCACTAATGCCACTTTTACTGCTCATTGTGTCACGGAACCATCAATGCGACAGACCTTGGAGGAGTCAATGAGGAAGAAACTGCCAAAGTAACAATCACAGTGGACTATCTGCTAGTCCCATCTCCTCCAATGTCTATTTAAGCTCCTTTATAGAGAATTCTTGGAGTTCAATGACTAGGTGGAAGCTTCATCACAATAGTTTCTGAATCCAATTCTCAAGCCCTCTACCCTTCCCTTCTGCGTGTCACAGCTTGAACTATACCTCCCAAAATGAATTATAATTCACTTATGAGAAAAATAAAAGGGTCAAAAGAGCTCAGGTATGAATTACTCATTTTAAAAATAATTTTGATTTTGATCATGTGTGTCTGCAAATGAGAAGATGAGGGGGTAGAACAATTCCTGCCTATACTGACCCTGTCTGCTCAGAACATCAGAAAGGTCAATAGCAATTGGAGATACTTTTGAAATATGTAATACCTGCAGGTAGGTAGGTGAGTAAGTAGGGGTATGTGTGTGTGTGTGTGTGTGTGTGTGTGTGTGTGTGTGTGTGTATATATATGTGTGTGTGTGTGTGTGTGTGTGTGTGTGTGTGTGTGTGTAAGAGAGACAGAGAGAGACCAAGAAGTGATTGCCTTGTTACCCTCAACATAGTTTTTCAAACCCAATGTGTGATACATGAGACCTCTCACTGAGTTTTTACTGGCAATGGTACTAGAACAACCATCTGAATAGCAACCACTGCTGAATTTTAAAATCTTCTTGGCCCTGCTCTGAGCCACATTTAAAGGTACATCCAGCTCAGCTCCCTCGATATTTGAGGACCTTATCTTTTTTTAGCATAAATTAATTTTACTACTATCAGACAGCATCCAAGTAACTACCCTAAGAGATAAGATTTATGCCACTCTAGATCTTTAAGAAAAAAAAAAGGTCACAGATAATTTCAAACTTCTAAAGAAAGACTTATCCTAAGCTAAGTGTTATTTCATTTATCCCCTTTTACTTTGGAGGGACCCTTTGTTGCTAAGTGGAATGAACTATACAATTTTTAAATGTTGTATAAGGTAAACTCCTCAAGAAATTAATCCCACATACTTTACAGTATCTCACAGAAGACCTCTCTAGAATTTTAGCCACATGTTCTACACGACTTATCCATCCCAGTGCCATTTGTTCTCGTACAACAATCGCAGATATTAGTCTCTGCACGCATGCATCCTTTTCATTTACCACTGAGATTTCTGTGGTAATTACCAGGATTGTTTCCCATAAAATAATGTATTCTGTCTAATCCACAGACACACAGGGATTGTGCATTCCAAGGAAGAAGGTCATATTTATTTTTTCAAACCATGTCCCAGCCAACTACCATAAACTCAGTTATTCTGAGAGTTCCTTGTTCCACTGTTTGTTGGCATCTGCCAACAGGTGGCTGGATACTGGTGCACTTTGGTCTCCTCCTCGGGGGTCCTTCCAATGGGACTGTCGCTTGGAACCAAGATTCCAAGTGGAAAGCCCTCGGTCCAGAATCAGCAGCCCCGTGGAGTGCCTCTTCCCACAGGCACACCAGGAGGTGGTATTCCATGGTGGTCTCAGCTCTGCACTCAGCCAGCATATTATTGGATCAGCAGGAAGCTTATTAAAAGGAAAGAAAACTCAATGAGCATCAGGTCGTCTGCATCGGGCAAAGGAAAGCAGCAAGCCTATGTCGCCTAAGGTCACCCGATCCTTTGAGATTTAAAGAAAATTGGCTTGAGCCCCTTGTCCACATCCTGTGGGATATGCCTAGCTTCCCCCAAGACTTCTGCAAAATACCAGACTCTTATGTTCTCATGGTCATATCTTGCTTCAAATTCTTTCCTCTTGTTGAACTTTCAGTCTTGGTTCATTTTGCTTGTAACTCATCTCATGCAAGCATTTTCTTCCCTCTGCTCCAGGCATGGAACTCGGCTGTTTGTCTTTTCTCCCAATCAACAAAATAAAAAGGCATTTCTATGTAGATCCTCATGAAGGCTTTGACTGTGAGGAAGGTTATGGCAATAGCCCTGAATGCCAATCATCCTTATTCTTTAACTTTACCCAGACACCCCGACCTTTGACATTTCTTACTAGTCACGTTTCTCCTTTGCTTCCTCTCCTGACCTATCCTTAACTCTTTTCATCTCAGCTCCCTTCCATCTCTAGCCTCAAGTTTATTCTCATGCAAGTTTATTTTGTCTTAGTCTGTTGAGGCTGTTATTAAAAAACAAAAACAAAAACAAAAAAACATGCCATAGACTAAATGGCTTAAACAACAAATATTTATTTCACATAGTTCTGGAGGCTAGCAAGTCCAAGATCAAGGTGTCAGCCCATTTAATGCCTGATGAAATCCAGCTTCCTCATTCCCAAGTGGCCATCTTCTCGCAGTGTCCTCACATGGTAGAAGAGGCAAGGGAGCTCCTGGGGTCTCTTTTAAAAGGGCACAAACACCCTCAGTGAAGGCTCCACCCTCATGACCTGATCTCCTCCCAAAAACCACGCCTCCTAAATTAATCAAATTGAGGCTTCTGATTTTAACATGTGAATTTGGGGAGGATACAAATATTTAGTTCATAAGATTTTTGTTTTATTCTCTGAATACATCATATTCTCAGGTCCTCACTTTTCCCCACTGTAGTCACTTTCCTAAAGAAATATAGTCCTATACTTAATAAAATCTATTTGTTACAACTGTTAAAATATGTTAATACTATTTTTAAAATTTTGCTACATAACAATAAAAGACATCCCATAAATACCACTTACCATATTTAATTGTGAGGTCTTTCCTATCAAAATAATTTCTTTTGGAGTTGTATCTTCTCTGATCCATGTCTTACTCATCAATTCCTCTCAAACTCTATACACTAATGTCCTGAAAGCAAGTTTTTGATCGATCATATGGATGGGACCATACAACATGGGTTATGACTGATTCATTTCACTTAGCATAATATTTTCACAGTTCATGTATGTTGTATCGTGCATCAGTGTTTCATTCCTTTATGGCTGAGTAATATTCCATTGTGTGAATATAGCATATGTTGTTTACCCATTCTTCAGTTGATGGACATTTGTTTTTCATTGCTGGTTTGTTTTTTTTCTGTTCTATTTGTGTTTATTTTATTATTGACACTATTATGGATCAGCTGATGGACATTTGCACTATTTCCATCCTTTGGCTATTGTAATAATGTTATTGTTACACATCTATATACAAGTTTTTGAGTACAGATGCATTTTAATTTTCCTTTGGGTATATGCTTCCAGGTAGATTTCTGGGTTATATGGCAATTATATGTTTGACTTTTTGAGAAACTGCCAGACTATTTTCCAAAGCAGCTGTAGCATTTTCCATGCCCACCAGCAGAGTCCGAGTTCCCATCGCTCTGCCTCCCAAGCCGTAATGGTTACTGTCTTTTGACTATGGCAATCGCAGTGAGCGGGAAGTTTCACTGTGGCTTTGTTTTTCCCTGGTGGCTGTTGTGGAGCATCTCTTCGTGTGCTGAGTGGGTGTTTGCATCTTTTCTTTGAGGAAATATTTGGTTCTACAGTTTCAGTTGGGTTATATATCTTTCTATTATTAACTCTTCGGGGTTTTTAAGATGTTTTAGGTACAAGTGCCTTGTCAGATATATAATTCCCTCCCATTCGGAAGGAAAAGTCTGATTATTAATATTGCTACATTTTAAAAAAACAGAAACAAAAAGCCTTCCTGTACAGGGTAATAAATATCACACTGTATTTTCTGCAAAATATATTTTAGGTTTTATGCAGCGATCATCAAGTATTTTTAAGCTCTGTTTTTATTAAACTCTCACTAAAGCCATCCCCAACTTTGAGTGTAATGAAATAGGTGCATGGAGCTGCCTCTACCGAGAAGAACTTGTGATTCCCTCCCCAAGACGTCGGCAGCTTCTATAAATCATGCCTTACAAATTCCCGTCCTAGAATTACATCCCCAAAGAAGCCTTGGGAGGCATCTGGCTACATGCTGTAACCATTAAAACGATGTTCTGTGCTACAGAAAAGATGATTTAGAGATACCCTCTCCACCAAGTACGCCTCGACAGTTCAAGTCTCTTCTGATTGACCAATTAGTTGCTTCCCAAATATGAATCCCACAAATCCAGAAGATGTGTAAACACCGGCTCAGTAAAGCGAGCAATTTCCCTGTGAGGCCGGGGTCTCTGTTATGTGCTGAACGGTACGAGTAATCCACTGGCCACTTTGCAACGAAAACCAAAGGATTTCATTTCCGAGAATACGCCAGACAGGAAAAGGTGTTTTTAGATCACAGAACTCAGAAAAACATAACTCTTTCTGTGATGGAGCGGTCAAAGTTGAACAGAAGTTCCTCGCTACTCCTGCGCGCTTTATCTTCCGCTCTGAGGATTCTAGCAGGGTGTCTCCCTCCAACCTCAGCTTAGCATTCCCTCTCCCGGAGCAAGGCAGGCCGCAGTGCATGGGAAACAGCTGAACGCTACTCCGCGGAGCTGAGCGGAGCCACAGGCCTCGCCTGGAAAGACCTGGGAAACATTAGCTCGCTTCTGGTCTAGCCATAATGAAAATAAATGAGGGCTTCAATTTAACGTCGTTACTAAAAATTTGTTCTTTCCTCCATTCTAATTCCGAGACCCACTTGCAGCTAATTAGAATGGTTCCCAGCGTGATCTCCCAGCACACGGGCTAGTGTTAACACCCACCATCTGAGTTTCATTACAATAAAGACATCAAATAAACAGTGGAGCAGAAAACAGTAGTTTGGGTATGGCTCATTACAGCACAATGCAGTTAACATTCCTCACTCAGGACGGGCAGAGGGCACGGGGCAGTGAGTCAGATGCCCAATCCCTTCCATCCTGATTAAGAATGTCAGTGGGACTGCAGATCATTTTTTACTCTTAACTTTTTTCTGGAGAAAGAAAGTTTTTTGTTTTGTTTTTTTAAATGAAAAGGGAAAAGAAGTGCTCTCTGAACCTCACTATAAACAAAGAGCAAAGGTAATTATTTGCTTTGGACTACCCATCGCCTCTCCAGTTCCTTGCAGGATATAAATTGTTTACAATTTAAATAAGGAAAAAGCAAAAGAAAGAAAGAGGAATACAGTGTCCATGAATCTGCTGAGGGTTTTTATTATTTACCCAAGACACAAATAAATCTCTGACGATGTAGACTGGGATTATATAAGTCCTAATGTCCGGCACTCGCACACACAAAAATAAGAAAACATAAAAACACGTGAAAGAATCACTCTTGTCAGTAGATATCCTACGCCTCTCCTTCCCACCTACTAATATTTGGCAATATTCGCCTAAGTCAGCAATCCTTGTGAGGATGCCCCTGCCTTGTGAATTGTGACCCTGGAACCATTAAAACCCCGACATTCTTATCTCTAAAATGTAACCCTGCTCGTCAGTAGCTGCAGGTCTAAAGACATGGACTGAATTTGATTCACAAGCGCAAATGCTTTCTGGTTAAAGCATATTCCAGGGGAAAATAGGAACCAACTCCAGCGCCTCCTGCTGAACAAGTTCTAAGTCTCTGAGGAGGCTCCGTGTCTACAGAGGGCCCTGGGCCCAGGCGGTGCTTTCCCTGTGCAGGACAGGACTTAGCCTCCTGGAACCAAGCAGCTCCAGAGAAGCCATGCAGAAACATCCTTCCTCTCCTCTGTTGCATGGACAGCCCTAGGTGTGGAAATATCCCATGGATGGTCTTTATAGTTTTTTTTTTTTCTCCATTTAAATGGTTACAGAAAGATGATGATACCTGTGGGAATGTATTCACTCAGAAGGTTCCAGAAGCTTTGGGCTAAGATGAAAATACCTTTCAAATAGCCTCGTTAGGTTCCCACACAGATCGCTATAAAAACCAGACGCAGGGAAGTACCCAAACCAAGATCCAAAACCGCACAAATCAATAATCAAAGAAAAGTCATTCCTGGCAAAAATAAATAAATAAATAAATAAACAAACAAACAAATAAATAAATAAATAAAATGAAAATAGTATTGAAGTGCATTGTGTTAGAGAGAAAAAAAAGAACTAAATTAATGGAACTTAGAGCCAAAATGCATGTTCTGGCCTTGAGATTCATTATGATCTGTGGAAGGAAACAATCACTCATCCCTGAGCAAAAAGTGGAGAAAAAAGAAAGAAACAGGAAGGTGTTCGTCTAGAATAGTTGTCTTAGTAAAGACCTTTAAAAAAAAAATGTCTGCCATTGCTTTGGAATTAATGATCTATCTATCATCTATATGCTGAAAGAAAACTAAAGTCAAGGAAAACAAATGTCCAGAGAAATTAAAACTTAAGATAACAATTTTTAAAAGCCTCACGCACTGTCATTTCACATTGTTTGATAATTTTTTTTAACCTGCTTTCCCTCAAAACAATCTACTTAAGTTCAAAAGATACACACTTTCTTTAATTAGGGAAATGTTTATATAATATGTGTCTGCTAGATGCCAAATCTATTCACTAGTGTTTCAAGTGGACCAAATCTATAAAATGAGAGATTTAGATGGCTCACCGGGAGGGCTGTTCAGGTGTTACCGGGTAAAGCCATTCCCTCCCAGATGGGGAATGCGCAAGTCTTACGCTCTGAAAGGCAATCTCGGTCCTTTGCATGGTCAACACGTGTGGTGACACGGCATCAGAACGGGCCAGCCCACTTAAAGCTTTGAGGTTTAGGGGCTGTAAAGCTACAAAGGGAAACTGCACTATTCCTTTAGAAGTTCCCTTTGCATCCAAATTCAATCAAGACTGGAATAACGCTGAAAATAATCTAATCATTCCATGAATGCCAAAGGATGACAATCACTATCCCCTTTAATTTGACTCTGTCTTAGTACTTTTTCTTTCAAAAAGCTTTTTTTGTAATTACATGTTTTTCACCCATCTTTCTGCTTCCCTCCCCTCTGGCAGCCATCAGTTTGTTCTCTGTATCTAGGGGTCTCTATGGGTCTATTTCTGTTGTTTTGTTTATCTGTTTGTTTGGCTTTATTTTTTAGATTCCAAAAAATAAGTGAACTCATGCAGTATTTGTCTGTCTCCATCTGACTTATTTCACTTAGCGTAATACCCTCTAGGTCCATCTATTTCATTATTATTTTTTTTATTTCTGAGTAATATTCCATTGTATCTTTCTTTAAAGAACTTTCACTATTAATTTCTCATAACAGGGTGGTGTAACCCAAATATAGAATTGTGATGAAACATTAAATTAAGAAAACTGGAAAGAACTGCTTAAATTAGTATTCCTCTTACCAACAATATTTGAGGCCCTTAAATGTAGTATTCTATTTTATCCTCACACCCATGCTATGGAGTCCACACCTTATAAGTGACATCACTGAGAAAACAAAGCTATACTTTTGCCGGTTCCATTTCTCAATGTTGCAAAGTCCAGAAGCCAGGATTTGAAACCAGGTTTATCCTGACTCGAAAAATCCATATTCTTGCTTCTATCTCATGTGTACTTATTTTATTTTAATGTACAAGTTATATACTTTGCCATAAACTAGGTTTTAGAGAATAAATACATGTAAGGCATTTTAGAAAATAAATAGGCTTAAAGAATATTGTGTGCTGGAAGGAACACAGAGTTCTGAGGTACCAAAGCCTGCAGACTCCAGCAAGTAAGACAGAAAGGCAATTGTGTGCAATTCCAGGTAACTCAGCCATGGAACCTACAGGCAGAAACTCATGTCTTAAAATCTCAGATTGCTTTGCTTCTGCCACATGGTATGTCCGTGGAACACAGAACTCAGTAAGGACGGGTTACCCTGAAATTAACGTAATCTAAAGAAAGCAGAACCTGGACTAAGACTTTTATAGAGAAACAAAGGGATTTCCATATTATTTTCTGTTTGGGGTCATTCTCACTGTCTTTCAGACTGGCACTGAGAAACACTGAACAGGAATTATGATGATAAAATTAGTATAGAAAGAAGTGTAAAGACTGCTTTTTATCCATGCTCTGCCACTCACCAGTTGCCTGAGCCCAGATATAAGTCACTTAAACTTTCTGTTACTTTACATCTATAATACTAAGAGTTTGGTCTCAGATTTCCCTTCCAACTCTGACATTCCTTTATACTATAAACCACAGAGAACGTCCCCAATGCTGTCCATCTCATCTTAATACAGAACTTACTCATCCTTTGGCAGAAGAGCAATTCTTCTCTCCTTCTCTTCAAATCACAGATGTATCTTAAATTTTAATTTAACTGCCCAAGAGTCAAGCAGATGCTATCAGAAGCTTAAAATCACAAAATTAAAAGGGAGCGAGTGTGTGTGCATGCACTTGCCTCCTGTGTGCATGCATGTGTATGTTCAGTGTTGTGTTGTGTGTGCACACATGTGTTCGGTGTGTGTGTGTGTGTGTGTGTGTGTGTGTCCAGGAAAGGTCACAAAGTTGAACTGCTAGAGGCAGCAAAGGTTTCATCCACGGAGCCTGCTGTGACGGCATCTGGAAATTCCTCACTTGGGTCAGTGGGGAGACATTCTCTGTTTGCTTTGCTTTTTGTTTTATACCCCTGAGGTCTTCAGCGTATCAATAATATATTTCAATCTCATCATAAAACCCTTTAATGATTTACTTTGCAAATCTCCCAGGCCCATGAAGCCCCAGGAAAGCCCATTCCTTTTGTTCTAACCCATTCCTCCTGAAAGGATGACAGTCAAAACACAGACAGCAGAAAAGCGCTCCGTGCAACATGATGTTGTTCCTGCTGCTCAGCGACAGCAGCCATCGCCGAGCTCCAGTCGTCTGGGGGGAATATGAGGAAGGCGGCTCACTTCCTGCAATAACTTTTTCCATGACACGTGTCAAAACACATGGATTTTTTTTTTTTTCATGATTGGCAGGATTCATAGAAAAATTTTCTGTGACATTGAATATGGCACTAATCAGTTCAGGAACACCTTAGTGCAACTACTGTCTAGAAATTTCCTAGACATTTCTGTGTATTTCATGTTCTCCTGAGCAGATCACGCCAACAGGTCATTTAATTCTATACCATTGTCAGCAAGCTGCCAAATTTACATGGACTGTGTGAAGGGTGTCTTGTTCTGCTCAATATACATGATTGTAACAACGTATAGCTAAGTTTGCAATGTAGATTTAAACATACAATGTGTGAGCATGTCACACAAAAAGAAGAGGTTATATAGAAGAATAGAGCTATATAGGAGTAAAAATTCCATGTCTCACTGGAATTAAATGATTATAAATCTGAAGTCAATTCTGACAAGTTAACAGATACATACAATATTAGCCCCAGAAGAATCACAATGAAAATAAATTTTGGAATAGCTTAAAAATTATCATAGGAATTAAAAATGTTACTAGAAAATACCCACTTAATGAAAAAGTAGGAGAACAGAGGAACAAGAAATTTCTTAATACATACAGAAAACAAAAGCAGAGGAATTTAGTGAATCAATCATACTGATACCATTAAGTATAAATGGACTAATAATCCAATTAAAATACAAAGATTATCATATTGAAAAAAATCCTAACAATCCTAAATAGCATAACAACTATATGCTATTTAAAGGAGATACACTTTAGATTTACTGATATAAGCAAATAAAATGGAAAAAATAACCATGCAAGCAATACCATAAGTGTGTTGAAGTGATATGATAATATATACTGGTATAGACATATCAGATAAAATTTAATTTGAAAGTAAAAATATTTCTAGATATAAAAAAGAACATTTTCTCATGAAAATGGTCAATCTATCAGGAAGATATAATAATTATAAATATATATGCATCTAACAACAGAGCCTCAAAATTTATGAAGAAAAAAAAATGTATAAAATTGAAAGAAAAACAGACAACTAAACAATAGTAATCTTTAAATAATGGATATGATAACTAGACAGAAGATTAACATTGAAGAGAAGACCTGAACAACAACATAAAGTCAATAACCCTAACAGACTTTAATAGAACACTTAACAACAGCAAAACACACATTCTTTTCAATCACACATGGTATATTCTCCTGGATAGACATATGTGAGGTCATAAAACAAGCCACATTGAATGTATATGAATAGAAAACATACAAAGTATATTATTGGACTACATAGAATTAAATTAGAAATCAGTAAAGATAGAAATGAAGAAATTCACAAATTGTAGAAATTAAACTCATACATCAGCAATATATCAAAAAAGAGTCACAAGAGAAATTAGAACATGCTTTTGAGATGAATGAAAAAATGCAACATTCTATAATTTATAAAGTACACTTAAAATATTGCTTAGAAGGGAATTTATAGCTATCTATGTTTGTAACTAAAAAGGAAGAGCAGCCGAGACCGGTTTGGCTCAATGGATAGTGCGTCGGCTTGGGGACTGAAGGGACCCGGGTTCGATTCCGGTCAAGGGCATGTACCTTGGTTGCGGGCATATCCCCAGCAGGGGGTGTGCAAGAGGCAGCTGATCGATGACTCTCTCTCATCGACGTTTCTAACTCTCTATCCCTCTCTCTTCCTCTCTGTAAAAAATCAATAAAATACATTTAAAAAAATAAATAAAATAAAAAATAAATAAAAAGGAAGAGCAATCTAAAATCAATAACTGAATCTCCCACATTAAGTATCTGGAAAAAGAAGAAAAAACTAAACCTCAGGTAATCAGAACAAAGGAAATAATGAAGATAAGTACAGGAATAAGTGAAATAAAAAAAAATAGAAAAGCAGTAAAGAAAATCAATAAAGCTCAAAATTGGTTCTTTACTATCAACAAGATTGTCAAAACTTTTGCTAGACAGACCAAAGTAAAGAGAGAGAGAGAAAGAGAAAGAGAGAGAGAGGGAGGGGAGGAGAGAAAGAGAGAGAGAGAACTCAAAATACTAAAATCATAAAATGTCATCAAAACATGGATCCCATGGATGTGAGGGCATGTATGTTCAAAGATCCAGGCCAACAGGAAAATTTGCTTGAGGACCCCACTCATGATGGTGGGTCTGCAGGAAAGAGCACTGGCAATTAGAAAAACAGTTTGTGACAATTCTATAGTTTCTGGGGTGAGAAACCAAGACAAGCATAGAAACCTGGAAACTGAGACAGGGACCCCTCTCCCAGATCTTCCACCAAAAGGAAGAGTAAAGGTAGAACCTACTAATCAGAAACAACTCACAAATTCGGAGCCACACAAGCCACAAAGAGGGTATAATACGAACACTTCAAATACTAAGATGGAGTTACTTTTTAATATATTTTTATTGATTTCAGAGAGGAAGGGAGAGTGAGAGAATCATTGATCGGCTGCCTCCTGCACGCCCCACACTGAGGAGCAAGTCTGCAACCCAGTCATATGCCCTGACCTCCTGGTCCATAGGTTGACGCTCAACCACCGAGCCACGCTGGCAGGGTTAGATGGAGTTTCTTTAGTCCCTAATGCAAAGTTATGACTTGTCCTGAAAACTTCTGCACCTGACATCAATGCCACTAGAAAAAGCCAGTGCTGAAAAGTATATAATGCTGATCTTGTAACCTAAAGTCTATCTCCATTTGTCTTTCATATTTTTCTCTTTAAGGAGGTTATTTCAATATAATAAGATAAAAGACCAAACAGCTTATGCATAAATACTTGCAAATACAGTTTTATATACATCTCAAACTATATCTAATTTAATTCTCTTCAAGACAAAGGGATCTCTCACTTCCTTGATTTCAAACATAGAAGTATTTTTACATCTCAGAAGGTGTCAAGAATGTAAGAAGGTATAATGGGAGATAGAATATTTTTATCAGAAAAAATGTATTGCATTCTGTCTCAGGGTCAATGATTCTCAAGAATGGCTGAATCCCAGACTTGTCAGGGAGGTTGTTTTGGTTTTAACTCACACTCCCATCTCCTAATGAAAGCAAGCATTTTTTGAGTTCTTTCTATGTACCAGGCAAGTATTAAGTGTTATTTCTATGTTACAGATGGCAAAACTCAAGCGAGGGAAACTAAATAACTCCATAAAGTTCCTTTGCGAGTAATGGAAGAGTTGGAACCCACACCAAGGCAGTCTGGCTCCAGAGCTGGGCACCAAGCTGGCACATCCATCAATATTTCAGGGAAGGTGCCCAGAAGGTTGTATGTTTTTAAAAGTCCTAGCGGCTCCTCATGCTCACCTGGGCTTGAGAACCACTGTCCTGGCACATTCTGTTTGAAAGGGCACTTACAAACAGACTGCGGTTCTTTTAACATCTGCACCAAGAGTGCACGAAGTCTTAGGCATTTAGGGAAAAGGCTGTGGATGCTTCTGGTTGAATCTGTTTCAGAAAGTTCCTACTCAGCCTCATAAGCATACTATTCTAATAACATAAACAACATCAACGTGTCAGCAATATACCTCACTTAGATAATAATAAAGATTATTAACAGTACTGATAATGAGGGCTAACCCTCAATGTGTTCCACTCATTCTAAGATATTAGGCAAGGTGCTTTACTTATGCTCAGTCTCTAACTTCTGAAACACGGTCACCATCGTAAAGATGGCAAAACTGAGCACGTGGAAAAGTTCAAGGTGCAAAGCCTGGATTTGAAGTCACCTGCACTGATTTCAAAGCTTTTGTTATTTCTATTAAATAATCCTACGGCTATCCTCTTCATACACTGGGCTTCTAAGAATCACACCTTAGAAGTCTGCACTTGTGCCCATTTTAAATCAGCCCCTTCTTTGTATGGATCTGTCGATGGATAAAGTTCTGTTTGGGGACTATGATTTTCTTGAGTCCTATGCTTTCTGGAAAAGATAAATGACAATAATTCTCTCCTTTACAGGGCTTTGAAGCTGTGAGGAGAGGATTAACACAATCAGACTCTGGAAGAAAACCAAGAAGAAATCAGTAGGATGTCGAGTGAAGATGCTGAGGAGGATGGCAGCAATGCTGTATAATAAAATATGGATATAGTGGCTTATATTCTAAACTACCAGCTTACATTACTCCAGCACATCAAAATAAAAACTCTCTTCTCTAAGTTAATAATTGTGCAACCCCTTGAGTAATACATGAGAACATTCAAATAAATAGAAATATATGCACATTTAAGCGGCAAAGTCACCTGGATGAAATTCCAGAGTGAGAAAGAACTGCCAAAATTAGGAAGTGAGGACTCTAGTCAGCACATGTACAGCTAAGCCTCAAAGTTAATCATGGTCGAGGCCAGGCCTTTGGTAGAACTTTCAAGGTGTAACGACAAACAACCTTTTATCCCAAGACCCTTTGTCATGGATTTTCTGTCTGTTGCAACCAAGAGAATCAAACCTAGCACAGCCTTCTCTTCGGTAAGCTCCTCAAATACTATATTTATTTTAGAAGATGTCTCCTTCTGCACAAACCAGTTTGGCTCAGTGGATAGAGCGTTGGCCTGTGGACTCAAGGGTCCCGGGTTCGATTCCGGTCAAGGGCATGTACCTTGGTTATGGGCACATCCCTGTAGGGGGTGTGCAAGAGGCAGCTGATTGATGATTCTCTCTCATTGATGTTTCTGGCTCTCTATCCCTCTCTCTTTCTCCCTGTAAAAAAATCAATAAAATATATATTTTTTAAATGTCTCCTTCTGACAGTTACTTCCTCCTATGGTATCAGGGAAAACTCTGTGATCTGGAGACATAAGATGGAAATCCCGGGAACTCAGTCTCTGATATTCTCATTCGAGCCGAAGAAGGACAATAAAAGTGCAGGTGACCGAACCATCTACTTGTCCTATTATCTTTTAGGTGAATCCAGTTATCTTTTTAAATATATCTTTATTAATTTCAGAAAGGAAGGGAGAGATAGAAACATCAATGATGAAAGAGATTCACTGATTGGCTGCCTCCTATACACCCTACACTGGGGATCAAGCCCGCAACCCAGCATGTGCTCTGACTGAGAATCGAACAGTGACCTCCTGGTTTATATAATAGGTTGACACTCAACCACTGAGCCATGCTGACCAGACTAGCTGGATCCATTTCTAGCTAATGCCCTTCCATCTTTTCCCGCAGCCTTTAGCAGAGACTCATAGAGAATCTTACCTGCCAAAAGTTCAGTGGCCCAAAGGGTAGGGGTGGTGGTAGGGTACAGAACCCATCTGGCTGCCGACATCTCGTAAGGCGGGCGAGGGGAGCCTGGAGACTCACGTATGAGAGAGCAGAAAGGCTTTCTAAAATCTCAGATTCGGAAACATATACTAAGCTTCCCATCCTTAGAGCTCAGCAGCAGCCCGGGGCTTCTAAAAGTTTTCCCTTACGTTTGGAAACTTTATCATCGGCAGAAGCAGTAAATAAATTCTCCTAGGTGCCACCAGTAAGGAGTTAAAGGAACACCCTGGCATTAACCCCCCCCCCCCTTTCTCTTTGGTATTAAGATAATAAAAGGCACACATTTTAAAACTAATTTACCCTCTAAAAAATTAAAGCATTTTTACCACTGTTTGCTTTTCCAGTTTCTTTAATTTGGGTAATTGCTTAGTAAACTTTCAAAAATATATATTCTGTCTTAAAAAAACAGCCAAATATGACGGATCACCTTCATTTTCATTTCAGATTTGGCATGCTGGACCCAGATTGTGTATTCTTTCCATGGCGCCACACCAGCGTCGGATACTTAATTAATTTCCTTTCGTTTGTGCAGGCTTGCACTTAAAGAGACAGTGTCCCATTTTGATGGCTTGCTTTTGGCTGAAGTTCAAAAGTATCACTTCTTAAATCTTTTTTTTTTTCCCCTTCAAAACTTCCCAGAGTGCTATATAGAAAAATAAAATAAAATAAAAACACCCTGGTGTTTTTCTCCACCCTCACCCTTCTCTTCACCACCGTTCCTTTCTCTTATTTATTCTTCCTTTAAGCCAATCTTTCCTTTAAAAAGCAGGAGAGAAAGAGGGAGAAGCAGTGAAAGAAATCACAAGATGCAGGCGTTCTGGCTTCCTGCTCCTGCCTCTGCTTTCTAAGCTGGTTGTGAGGCTGCACTTCGGGGCCCCACCAACCGGTCCAAATCGTTGGGCATAATCAGAGCCTGTTTGGACATCAGAATACTATATTCTGTCTGCAAATGAAGACCTAAGAACTTCCCAACCAGATATTTCACACCATCCCTAGGCTAAAACAAAATGTTCTTAAAGAAGACGGGGGATAACTGGGTGCCCCTGGAAGTTGGAGGCGTGGGAGGACACGAGAGGGCTGTGTGTGATAGAGAAAAGACTGATAACTGCAGAAAGCATGTTTGCATAGAAGGCCTTTTTCCATTGGAAAGTCCCTCATCATTCAGCACACCAACCTACTCTAGGACAGAATTTCCTGGTTCATCTGCACCATGCACCGTGGCATTCAATGTTACACTATCTCCAGCCATTTTACAGGCTATGTCCTGAACAAGAAGAAGAAACAAAACATAATTCTAACAGTGGATGGTGGCACAGTGATTTTGTTTGCACCTGCCTAAATAACCCAGGTGTCCTACCCAAGGTCGAGAGATGGGGGGAAATACTTAATCCCCAGTTTGCAGCAGTCTCCTCTGAGAAATGTTTTTAGCTTGGTTCTGAACCTCGTGTTCCTATTTCATCGTCTCTATGGATATTGGTTTGGGAAATTTCTTTTCTTTCCTCTCCTCTTTCCCCTCTTCTCTTCTCTCTCTCCTCCCCTCTCCCCCCCCACCCCCCCCACACACATCTTCTTCGCTTTCCTCTCCCCTCTCTCATTTGTTTTCACTGAAGTAAAATACACATAACGTAAAAATTTACCATGTTACCCATTTCTAAGCATACACTTCATTGACATGAAGTGCCTTCACATTGCTGTGCAGTCTTCACCACCATTCATCTCCAGATCTTTTTCCATCTTCGTAAGCTGAAACCACACACCCATCACTTTTCCCCTCGTGGCAACCACCGTTCTACTTTCTCTACTAATTTTACTACATATTCTTGGTACCCTGTGTAAATGGAATCATAAAATATTTTGCCCTTTCATTCTTGGCTTATTTCACTTCAGATAATGGCTTCAAGTGCCATGCAGCACTTGTCAGAATTTCCCTCCTTGTTCACACTGAGTGACAGTCCATAGTGTGTGTACATACATGTACCACATGTTGCTCATGGGCACTGGGTTTCTTCCATCCTTTGGCTATTGTGAGTGATGTTGCTATGAGCCTAGCTGTACAAGTATCTATTCAAGTCCCTGCTATCAACTCTTCTGGATATATTCCCAGAAGTGGAATCACTGGGTTGTATGATAATTCTAAGCATAACTGTGTGAGGAGATGCCATACTGTTTTCCACAGCAGCTGCACTATTTTCTATTCCCACCTGTAGCACAGTATAGTGCAGTGCACAAGGGTTCCTACTGCTCCACATCCTCATCAGCAAGTATTATCTTCTGGACCATTTTCCTTTTATCAGAACATCAATCTGTTGCCTAGCAGTCTGCTAACTGCCAACAACTTCATCATTTTTTATGTTTGAGAGCCTTTTCCCAAAGCTAACTAGATAGGATTTCTCAGTTGATTCTCCCTTCCCAGGTTGACCTAGAAAATAGATACAGAAGAGAGAATGCTTGGGAATCTAACCTCCTAGATCAGTGGTCAGCAAACCGCGGCTCGCGGTTTGCCGCTCTGTTGACTAATGAGTTTGCCAACCACTGCCCCAGCTAAACCCGAAACTGCCTTCCAGGGTCTGAGAGAAGAGGTTCAGGCTTTTAGAGGCTTGGTGAAAATAATTCTTCACTGTAATCCAGCTGTCAGTGGGCAGGAATCAACTCTAAAATCATTTCTACAGCAAAAAAGAAGTGATCAAACTTGGAAGGAATGTTAAAGTAAAGCAAATCCTTGTTGGTGGCCATAAACCAGCATCCCCGGTACCACCTCCTCACTCATCTTTATTGCCCCACAACCCTGGACAATGAGGAACTACACTTAATATTTCATGTTACCCCTTGGTATTAGCTTTACTGTCTAGTCTATATAATACATATTTTATTATATATAAATACTAGTATATATAGTATATATAAATATATATATACTATATATACTAATATATATAGTATATATATATTCAACATAACATAGAGCAGGGGTGGGGAACGTCTGGCCTGAGGATCGTATTAGGCCTGAGAAATCATTTGGTCTGGCTCTGCCAAAGTATAAGGTAGGGGTGAGTTAATTAAATGTTTGACCAAATATAACAGGCTAATTTTTAAGCTGATAATTTTGTATGGCCTGAGAATGATGTTAAAAATATCCAAATGATCATTGGCAGAAAAAAAAGATTCCCCACCCCTGATTTAGAAACTGATGACTCCCACATCTATACCTCTATCCAATATCCACCCCTGGCTTGGGTCCCGTGCACCACCACTGATTGAAGGTGTTGTCAGGATGTTTCGCATCTGACTACTCCTCTATTTAACATGTGCTTTCTTCCAGCTCTCTCTCTGTTCATGTTTCAACCTCCATATCCAGGCACTCCCCTCGGCCAGCCTGGCCATCTTTTCTCCTCCGTAGTATCTGCCTCTTTTTTTAGTGCAAGCACATGTTACCTTTTGCATGAACTACACAAGCCTCTGAATGTGACTTCCTTCTTCCAATCTATTCCCACCGATCCAGAGCTGGGCTGGAATCGGCAGTACCCGCTCAGGAGGGTCAACTGTGCTCTTCTCTCCCCACCTCTGGGCTCAATGGCATCCCTCCCATCGGCAGTTGGAAATTGGCCGTAGCGGGAGTATTTACATCATGGAAATTGGCAAACACCACAATCAAGACTTTCTGTTTTCAGACAGGGAGTTGTTCAGCATGGACCAGCATATCAACTGCTCAACTCTATCCTCTCCAGAGAATACTTTATTGAAAACAAAATTTTAGCCATGTCACACAGCTGTTTAAAACACTCTTTGGCTCTTCATTTTCCATAAAGTTAATGCAAGTTCTTAAAATGTCTTAGGATAGCCCTCCTAAGGTATGCTCCCATCCCCTCCCAAAGACTCATCTGCTAATAACCTCACTCCTTGAGGTGCCTGTGGCAACACGGAACTGCTTGCAATCTCCTATTTATCAGGATATGCTTGTCCCCGTGATTTGGCATAAACTGTCCCAGAAGCTTGGAGTCTCTTTCCTTTGATGACCCCCTCCATATGAATATCTCTTTACTCATAGGTGAATGTATAGTGAGACCTTATTTTCTGCAGAAATGCTTTTCTGATCACCCACTAAGCTATGGTGACCACTTGCCCTCTTCTACGCACCAAGGGTTCCCCCTCTTCCTATTTTTCTATTATAACTGTGAGTCTTAGTCTCCCCTCTCATATCACCTACAAACTGGGAGGAACTTAAGAGCAGGAAGCATGTACTAATATATTCATCTTTAAACAAAGGTTTTCTGGGTTTTTTTTTTATTATTTTTTGGGGGGGTTTTATCTTTATTGTTGAAAGTATTACATATATATCCCCTCTTTTCTCCCAGTAACTCCTTCTAGCCCGCCCCCACCCCAGGCCTTCACCACCCTGTTTCCTGTGTCCAGGGGTTATGCATATCTTTGTACAAGTTCTTTAATTGATGACTTTCCACCCATCCACCCTCTCCCACCTTCCCTTTAAGCCCCCAGTTCTTGACCAGTAACTTACAGATATTTTAAATTCAATGTATGTTTACTGTATGTATAAGCACATGAATAAATTAAGTGAATAAATGGATGTGGGATGTGACTATAACAATATATAACATTCGAAATAATACTGAAACTCATACTTTCTCATTTACTAATTGGGGTTCCTTCATTACATGGGGATAGAGGAGCTGCTTGGATTCCAGCATGAGATATATTTCCTCATTCGGAGGGTCCTTGCCAGAGACTGTTATACATATGCTCTCGGGAGGACCATTCCCTTTTGAATGTTGCTCTATGTTCTCTGCCTCTGGCTTGACCATAGCAAACCTCCAAATAAACTGGCCACTCAGTTACAATTAGGCAATGCATATGACGGTGTGTGTGTTTGGGGGGAATAGGGGGAGCAGAGCGAGGGAGGAGGCTGTGAAACAGACAGAAGGGTGTTGGTAAACTTCTTGTTACCAAGGTCAACAATATTTGTTTTCTTTCTCCCTGATCGGGAGCCAAGCTAGCAAGAGGAATCTTGTTTAAAAATGCATTATACAAGGTTGTATTGAACAGGTTTTTAGAACTGGTGTTCTCTTCTGGTATCTTTATGTTAAAATACGTTAAGTCTCCTGTACATTAGGTACCCCTGTGAGTTTTGAAATGCAGTACTAGTAGTTAGCAAAGGAGGCAAAACATTCATTTCTAAGAGAGAACATTTCTTTAATAACTTAGTCAAGAAGCATAGGTGAGTGTTTTCTGAGATGGAGCTCAACTGGTGGTAACTAAACATTTAACGATATTATTTTCCTTTCTGGGAGAAAAAAAAAGATAAGGCTTTCAGGAGACTGCAATAACAAAAAGAGCTGCTTTTTCTATATCTTTATTTCTTTTCTTTAAAAGTCCCAAAGTAAGTACTGAAAGGGGTAATTTCATGAGTATGCATGAGATATATTTCCTTCATTAATATGCTAATTTACTATTAGAGAGAATATCAGTGTATGATCCTGCAACTAAGCTCAAAGCCATAAAGAGAAGCCACTGATGAAATTCAGAATCGATATGAGTTTGCTGATGTATTGCAAGTATTCCGAAACAGCGCGATGAGGGATTTTCTCCCTACTACGCCCACAGGACCACCACCACCATCAGCAGTACCAGGAACCATCTGTCTGCCCACAGCACTACCAAAAAGGTGACATTTCTTGCAAGCTTGGCATTTTCAAAACTCTGCCTTGGACCACAAAAGTTATGCTGAACTCCCCAAAAGAAATGAAGTTGTTTTTACTTTTTCTTCGTCTTGCTCCTTTTGCCTGACGAGTAACAGGAAGTTCTTGGAAACTTCTCAGAGAATGGCTGGTCTTGTAAGACTCCCAAACCAATCTTGTAGGCGCCACAGTCTTGGCACATTTGAGGTATGGATTTTAGAGGCACCTGCATGGCCTCTTTCAACCAAACTTCCCATCACTAAGTTCCAGAAATCTCCCTTCTGTTTATTAGTCATAAGCCTGAGTTGGGGGTTGGGGAATGGAAAGGGGGGTTGTACAAAAAAAAGCTACAAGTCTTGCCCCAGGTTATCGTGTACACTGATTGTACAAGAATATGCAGAAAATGCCTATGCCATGTCTTAAAAGTCTGCGGTCACATTAGGATCCTTCCTTGAACCCTGAGGTCAAGCTACAACCTGTTCTCTATTTGGAATTTATCCTCATGACAAATAAAATGCACAGTAGGAGGCGGGAAACTCGTGGCATGACACCTCATCAGTCACTATGGGCAGATCCTTTTTTCACCTCGGAGCTCCTCGCAGATGACTGGTGAGGCAGCTCACGCACATTCCTGCTTCCCTCTGCACCAAGCAATCCTAAGCCCTTGGGCCTATTCCTACTCCTTCTCCACGATGTGGTTAGGACTCTGAAGGGCCTGGAGACAATACAAGAACCGCACTGATTACTTGCAGGAGTGCCTTCCCCAGTGGCTGGAGCTAAATGGGCTGTACCTGATGTTGTCCTGAAGCTGGCCGTTGCATCAGGAACTCAGAAGGTAGTGTGATGGTTGCTAGGAGAAAGAATAGGCTCTGTGGTCATTGGCGTGGGCTGCAGTAGCCGTAACGATCAGGTAATTCACTGGGCTAGAGAAAGGGAAGGGGCTCTGGCCACGTGGTGCTAAATTTTGTTCTGTTCTTCTTTTTCTTCCTCCTGTTACTTTCATTAAGTTCACTGTAGTTGAAATTCTAACTCATCTCACTAGAAAAAAATGCATGGATTTCTATGAAAGTACCCCAAGCCCACAAAATAGATTCCATATTCAGCTCATTGATGTTTGCAAATTTACCGTTAAGTCATTTATTATTTTTGAGTTAACATCTCATGGCTCCTTGGAACAAAAATGTTTAGGGAAACCCATCAAGTGATATCTATAATTTCACATTAATAAGTCAGTAAATAGATCACTAGCTAGTAACAGATAACAATTCACCGAGAGTTTATATTGTTCCTGAGATTGTTTGAAGTGCTTTATGTGCAGTATCCAGTTGAATAATTAACAAAATCTCAAGTATGGTAGCCATGTTGTTGCTTTCTGAAACCTATTCTAAGTGATTACCTTAACACATTGTGGGCGGATCACAAGCATTCTTATGTTTTCATATTACACAGTATTTTAGATAAATGTTAATGGCATGCCTTAAAATTAAATACCCATTGCATTTTGGAGTTATTTATTACATGTTCTTACAAGCCAATATCTTCTTATAGTATGATAACTTTGTAAAACGTTTTTTGTACTCATTGAATAGAAACTTCTCTGGCTACTGGGTAAAGCTAGCAATAAAACTACTGGTGTGCAATATGTTGAGATGATCATTGTAACTTTATTCCTCTTTTCGGTGTTGATTTGAGCATGGGCATGTGACCAAATCCTATCCAATAAGATAGAAAGGAAGTTTGCTGAATGGCTTTTAGGAACAACTTCCTTACTCCTAAAAAGGATGTACAAGAACCAGGCTATCTTTCTTCTCACATCACACCAACATTCCTGGGTGTGAAGTCTATAGTAATGCAACCAAACTGCCACCAGGAAAATGGCCCAGTGGAGAGATAGGAATTAAAAGTGATTGGCTGAAAAAGGTGAAGCAATTGAGAACTACAGATTGGTTGTTACAAATAGTCCCAGGGATGCAAAGTACAGCACAGGGAATCTATATATATAAAAGCCTAAGCAACCAAATGACCAAACGACCAGTTGACCCATCGCTATGATGTGCACTGACCACCAGTAGGCAGATGCTCAACGCAGGAGCTTCCCCTGGTGGCCAGTGTGCTCCCACAGTGTTACTCAGCTGATGTATCCCCTCATGGTGGCCCACCAGCCCAGCAGTACTCACTTATTCCCTCAGTAATCCTGCAGGTCAATCTCTGGAGAATGGACAGGCACCAACAGACTGGCACCGCCTGCACAATCCCAACAGTGCTGCCAGCCTCCTGGAAGTCAGCATCAGGCATCATGGCCGCTTTCCCTCCTAGACGCTCCATAAGGAAAAAATGATATAAACGTGTCCTGACAACCAGTGTGAACTTTAGCATGACTGATCTGGATCCTGGGCCTGCAAGGGCATCCCACTGCCTGCCCTGCCCAGAGGGCCGGTCGTATCCCCACCCCCTATACCCTCTCAGGACAGCTGGAGAGCTGAAAGCTTCTCCCAACCAAGACTGACAGGGTACAAGCCTGCATCAGGTGCAGCAGGCTCGGGATAAGCAGGAGCAGCAGGAAGGAGAGGCAGGCAGAGTTTGACTGATGGTTTCAGCCTAATACCCACAGGCCTCGCCAAGGGATCCCACCCAGGCATTAATTTGTGCACCAGACTTCTACTCTAGTCAATAATACTGTAATAACTGTAAGGTGTCAGGTGGGTACTGGAAATATTGGGGTAATACTTTTTAAAGTAGATGACTATCTAACCACTATGCTGTACACCTGAAATTAATACAAAATACTATTTGATGTAAATGGTAATTGAAAAAATTCTTTTAATTGAGTCCTGGGTGGCACTATTGAATTATTGATGATACTTCACTTGGAACCAAACTACTTCCCTGACTCCACCTGTGTGAGGCAATAAATGTCATTCCTGGGAAGGCCAGTTTGAATTGGGGTTTCCTAGTACTTTCAGCAGAAGGTATTCCAACGGATGCACTGTGAGCTCAATAATGCTGTTGCCCCCATTCTACCATTGAAGAAATGGAGGCTCATAAAGGAAAGCCGAGTTTCGATGGCCTCCCAAGTGAGTAAGTTATGAAGCAGAGCTTTGAACTAAGCAGTCAGATTTCCAATCGCATACTCCAACCTACATGCTCTGCTCTAATCGTATTAGAGAACAATATGTCAAAGAAAACAGCTGCCCGAGACTGGTTCCTAGGGTCAATTGGAGCAATATAGGGGCTGCAGGGGCACTTAGAGCCCTTGAGGCTCTCGGGTGATTAAAATGTTTGGTGCTTTCTTGCGAGCCCTACACAATTGTTCTAATAATTCAACTCAGTGCTCTGTCATTGACCCCATCGGGCACTTTCCCACAGGCTCACAGCTCCCTGCTTCACAGCAAAGCAGACAGACATGCCAAGAACTGACTATGGAAAAAAAAAAAAGGGGGGGCATTATAAGATAATGGCTACAAAATTACTTTCCTTTAGGGACATAGCAAAGAGTAATTAATTCTAACAGGGGATGAATCTCTGTGTCCATTTTCCCCATTCATGAATCAGGCTAGTCAAGAATCTCTCTCTGTGCCACCCATCTGTGTCATTTGATCCCAAACGCAATTAAGCATTCTAATCTTTTATTTCTTCCCCTGAGCCTGGTCCAAGTCAGTGTTCACCGAGGATGCAGGATATCTTGCCAAGGCTCCTGGAGAAGGAATGGAGTCCATCTCCTTCAGTCACCTGGTGGGCTTGTCTAATACCGCTGTCTGTGATACTAACTATAAGCAGACTGGAACTAACAGCAAAATCTTTACCCTCATTTATTAATCAACCATTTAAATATAGACTTCATGCTGATTTCAAGCTCTTCCTCTAAGTATATGCAAATATATTTCAAAGTCATGAAGTTGATACTGAATTTTTATCTAAAAATGCATAGGTTTTTTAATAAATGCATATGTAATACTTTCAGCAATAAAAAAGTATTTAAATAAGTAAATAAATAACTATGCATAGATTTGTCACTGTTTACTCACAGTGCTTCTATTCCCCAAGGAGCCAGTCTGCTTCAAGCTATTGGATTAGGAGAGACCTGGCAAGACCCAGGTGGTAGCAACGTGGTCATCTCCCTGACAGAGTTATATAAGGACACCACCATAACACCATTATCCTATATAATAAAAAGCTAATTTGCAAATCGTCCCAAGGGCAGAATGACCATTCGCTATGATATGCACTGACCACCAGGGGGCAGACTCTCAATGCAGGAACTTCCCCCTGGTGGTCAGTGCGCTCCCACAGGTGGAGCACTGCTCAGCCAGAAGCCAGGGTCACAACTGGGGAGTGCAGATGCAGTAGCAGGAGCCTCCCCCACCTCTGCAGCAGTTGGACATCCCCCAAGGGCTGCCGGACTGCAAGAGGGCATAGGCCAGACTGAGAAACCCCTGGAGTGCACGAATTTTGTGCACCAGGCCTCTAGTTAAATATAATAGGGAATGATATTTTTTGTGGGGCCATGTGAGGCAATGGCTAATTGGCAAACTCTCTCCCACCTCACATATAATTATTTTCTGGGTACTAAATATTCATTTTTACCAACACCTAACTGAACACAGAAGGGGGAAATTTTTAGCTTTAGAGATGTTTATTCCAAAGTAAGGTTTACATCAAATTGTTGAGTTTTTTTATGTACATTTTTATTGATTTTTTACAGAGAGAAAGGGAGATAGAATTAGAAACATCATAGATGAGAAACACCAATCAGCTGCCTCTTGCAAGCCTCCTACTGAGGATGGAGCCTGCAACCAAGATCCATGCCCTTGACCAGAATCAAACCTGAGACCCTTAATTCTGCGGGCTGATGCTCTATCCACTGAGCAAAACCAGCTAGGGCCATCAAATTGCTTTCTAAAATATTCATTCTCTAACCAGGGACTGTAGTATATGCATATATGCATAGTTCATGGACACAGACAATAGTGTAGTAAATGTTTGGGAGAGGAGGCGGGGGAGGGGAGTGGGTGCAAACAAACAAAGGAGGCATCTGTAATATTTTCAACAATAAAGATAAATTTAAAAATAGATTAAAAATTAAAATATGTCTCCTCAATTTAGAAGCACCCTTGTCTGGAGGAGGAGATGGGCTGGCCACATTTTAGCCCTCAGACCTAAGTCCAGAAGCAACTCCTCTCATAAATGCTCATTGAGAAGCCTTTCTTCGCACGTTATATGTCAAAGAGCTTTTTAAAGTGCTGCTCCAAGTGCGAGCATGTAGAAATGCACAGGCCCGTGTCACAGAAAGCCATCAACACTCTGGCGGAGCCATATGCCTGCTCTCGGGGGACCCGAAACTATTCCATTATACCGAAAGCCTGTGGAATGTAAATCCAGGGGCCTGAAATGCTGTATATTTTTCAAGAAGTACAAAGTGGAAGCCACCGAGTCCACTGATTCGCCAAAAGAATGGATTGTTTCATCTGCGTAAATGAACTGTCAGAAACAATGGCCACGTAGCAGACGCATTTGCTGCTGTTCCCCAAAGAGGAAAAGCCTCCATCCCAAATAAAGCTGCATCCTTTTTACAAAACTTGCACAAAGAAGCAAGGGGGGAAGAAAGCTTGATTTATACTCTAAGATTAGACAGCATGGGTTAGAACTACGCAGCTCAACTCTCTGGTAACACACAGAAAAGTATCCACTCTGCCTTTAGGACGCAAATGGGTGAGCCCTCTCAATGCCGCCCCCGTGATTCTTTGAGCCAATATGCCAAAGCACACCTTGAATTACATCTAGTTTTTATTTTATTATCCTTTTTTTAAGTCCCTTTTTGCCAAGTTTTTTTATCCTCAATGTTTTCATCCTCCCCTTTTACTCTCGCCCTTGTTTTTGGATGTGGTCTTTCACTATGAAAATACTTCAAACACTCAGTAAGTTATTGGGGAGTGACCTAGGAACAACTTACTTAAAGATCCTCAAGTTCCATACGAAGATCAGCAGGGAGTTCATCTACTAGAGAACACTTCGATTTCTCAAGGCTTTAATGATACATGCTCCCTTTTGAGTCCGTTGGTTTTGCTTCTGCATATTCAAATCTTCCCCATCGGCTTAAGTAAACTCATTCTCTCCTCTGTGTTTATCATTGAGAAGAAGAGATCATGTGTCTATAATCTCAAAACATTTACCAGGTCACACGACATTGTGGGAGTTTGTATAAAGATGAAGTGGGACAAAAGAGAGAGGGGAGGAAAAGGAAAAGGCATGAGGTTGACGTTTGACTTTTAGAAAGCCACCTTTATGAACACATATCCCACATTTAAATCCCAGCAGATTTTCTGCTTTCTTTCCATTCTCATGGTCAGGTTCTTAATGCCATGAACATCTAGCATATCTAACTTCTTTTTTAATATATGTTATTGATTTCAGAGAAGGAAAGAAAGATAGAAACATCAGTGATGAGAGACTCACTGATTGGCTGCCTCCTGCAAGCCCCACACTGAGGATCAAGCCCACAATCTAGGCATGTGCCCTGACCTGGAATTGAATGGTGACCTCCTGGTTCATAGGTTGATGCTCAACCACTGAGCCACGCCAGCTGTGCTAGCATATTTACTGTAACTTCTTATTGGGCTCCCTCCCCTACTTATCTTTGTTCAACTAAATACTGATTATTTCACACCATCTACGTTGTTTTTCTTAAATTCCATGCACAGCAATTCAGTAATTCAAATGCAGATAGTCTGATAGCAGATGAAGCTGCCTGTTCTCACAATAAAGTTGACACACACACCAGAAAATTCTCCTTTCTTGACATTCACAGAGGAGGTTAGAATTCTGCACTCCTTTCACTTATCAAATTTCCAAAAGCTAACATACTTCATGCTTCCTACACACAAGCAAATTCCAGACAGAGGAGTCAGTGCCCACACATAGGGGAATGGATGCCCAACAGGATGCATATATCTTGGATTTGTGCTTTTTTACGTATGGGACTTGGAAAAAGCATGTTGAAAATGTTTTTTCCCCTCATAACAGTTTAAGATTTTAAGTCATGTAGAACTGAGCCAGCTATGTGCCATGCAATATACACACCAGTACCATGGCTGACTGTACCCTTCACCAATTTCAGCATGTCTTGAAAGGCTCATTCTTTTGGAGATGCTGGTTCAGGACTTTATTGTCCTCAGAGACTTTTCTTGGCCAGAAACATGCCCAGGGCTTTCCTAGGTGATGTGGCAGACCACCTCTGTCAGGGAGAGCAAGGCTGTTGAATATTAATTACCAAGGAGATGAGAGGTCCTTTCCTCGTCTTTGTTTTATTTAACATGCTCTCATCTGATATCTCTTACAGGAAATTTATTTGTACAGAGATATCAGGCTACTAGGCTGTGAAGTTCTGAAATCTGTGATTCTATCTTGCTTCAATATCCCTTGGACTTTCTGCACTGTTCTGTATGCAGCAGATATCCCATAACTTCCTTTTAAATTCAACTGGGACATAAAATGTAGAAAAATTCAAATATACTTCCTAAAGTTTTTCATGGTGAGACCATGAGAACTTCTCTGTTTTTCAAATCTAACTAAGTGATAGAAAAATGTTTACAAGACAAGCATGTTTGTGGGTAAGAACTTAGACTGAATTTTATTTCTGTAAAAATCTTTATCGATGCACCTTAGGTATTTTGAGCCAAACCTAAACCGAGCATTGAGAATACTGCCTTAATAGAAACACTTTGTGGTTTGATACCTCAGCAATTTTCCAATGGGGAAAAAAAAGAGATTTCACCAACTACACATTCATATGTGAAAAGTAATTTAAAGTGATTTGATAAATTACACGCCATAAATAGATTTAAGGAAAGGGGGCACATAAAACCAGACACTGATATTTTGCAATTCCAAAATAATACTGATGACCAAAAATAGTATTTATCAGCATATTCCATATATTTTTAGGGAGCAATATTTACTATAGCTTCTCTTCCAGAAAAGACATACAAATAGCCAACAGATATATAAAAACAGGCTCAATATCACTAATCCTGAAGAAATGAAAATCAAAACCAAATGAGTAATCGCCTTAAACCTGTTAGGATAATTACTGCCAAAAAGTCAAAAGATAAATGTTGGTGGGGGTATAGAGAAAAGAGAACCCTTATGCACTATTGGTGAGATTATAAATTGGTACAGTCATTATAGGAAATGGTATGGAAATTCCTCAAAAAATTAAAAACAGAACTACCATATGATCCGGCAATCCCACCTTGAAATATATATCCAAAAGAAATAAAATAAGTATCTCAAAGAGATATGTGCAACCTATGTACACTGCAGCCTTTTTTACAGTAGCAGATATGGAAATAACCTGAGTGTCTGTGCACAGATAAATCGGTAAAGACAATGATACATATATAAATTGTTTTTATATATAAAATTCCTCCTTACAAAAAAGAAAATGTATAATTTGAGACAGCATGGATGAACCTAAAGGACATTATGCTAAGTGGAATAAATAAAAGGAAAACTACTGCATGATTTCACTTATATGTGGAATTTTAAAGAGTAGAATTCATAGCAACAGAATAGAATGGTGCTAACCAGGGGCTGAGGGATGGGGGAAACGGAAGACAGTCAAAGGTTGCAAATGTTAAGAAATAAGATGAATCCACTCTGGAGGCCTAATGTAAAAACAACATGATGACTACAATTAATAATGAATTGTGTACTTGAAATGGTCTAGAACAAGAGAGCTCAAGCATTTTCACTGCAGGACTACAAAAGGTAACTATGTGGGTGTTAATAAGCTTGATGGTGGCAATCATTCCACAATGTGTGTGAGTGTGCAATCTTAAACTTCCTGCCTCCAGGGCTGGGAGAAAATACACTCCTGTTGTTTAAGCCACCCAGCTTGTGATATTTTATTATGGCAGTCCCAGCAAACTGATCGAGTTGATGCGATGAAGTTTCCAAACACACAGGAAAGAAACCCAAGGTAGTTTAAAGAAACACAGGTAGGAAGGTAAGGAGGGAGGGAGGAATGATGGGAAGGAGGGAGGGAGAAGGAGTGGAAGGAAGGAAGGAGGAAAGAAGGAAAAGAGGGAGAAAGGGAGTTAAAAACAAAATAGTTCTTAGCCGAAACCAATTTGGCTCAGTGGATAGAGTGTCGGCCTGCAGATTGAAGGGTTCCGAGTTTGATTCCGATCAAGGGCATGTGCCTTAGTTGTGGGCACATCCCCAGTGGGGGGTGTGCAAGAGGCAGCTGATTGATGATTCTTCTCTTATCGATGTTTCTAACTCTCTATCTCTCTCTCTTCCTCTCTAAAAAATCAATAAAATATGTTTTCAAAAAATAGTTCTTAGTGGTATAAATATTTAACTTGAGTGAAACAAATATAGTGGAAGACAGACTAAAGTGATACTGCTTGGGTCTATATTTCAAATGACATAAATTTAAGATTGAGGGCAATGGACTCCATCCTGTAGACAACAGGAAGCCACTGAAGGTTGTGGAGAAATAGCATGACATGATCAGGCCTTAGGTTTCTGTAATTAATCTAGCAGCAGCATATAGGATGACTTGTAGTGGGGAAGAGGAGGCGAGAAAGCAAGTTGGTGGAAAAAGAAGCAAGAGCATCTGAGTGACAACAAGAATTAACATGAGGAGACAGAGGCAAAGAAATATTACAGGAACAGCAGTAATAGAACTTGACATAAAAAAAGAAAAATTCCTGAAGCCATCCAATTGGCTGAACCTAACTTTAAAGCACATACCTTTTTTTTTTTTTTTTTTTTTAAATTACACAAATCCTTAAAACATGGGATTGGTTTCAACCTGTTGTAGTTAAGCCCTCTTGCAGGGTCATTACTCAGGTGTAATTTTCCCTCCTCGATTGGTGTTTGAGGGAGAACAAAAGAGAAAGGGCGTCTGAGTCCTCGGTTCCCTGTTTCTGGATGCTTTCTCCCTGCAAAGCGGAACATCTGCTTCCCATCAACCACAGATGTGGCTGGCCTGCAACGTGGCCCAGGGATGCAAGGCTGCAGCAGAAGCCTAGCATCTCATCCATCAGGAGCTTCTCGACAATCTTACAACCTTAGACAAGGTGTCTCCAAAGACACCGCCCACTCTCCCTCGTCTCCGTGTGGGCCCAACAGTGACCGGGGTCTGAGCCTTGCCGTGTTGTTCTTGTCCACCTTCCAGCTGGTTCCTGCGAGATCTCATCAACATCCGGGCCCTCTCTTCAAAGAGAGGAGTGCATCTCAAGGGTGGGAAAGGAGAAGACTCCCACTGCAATGCAATCTAAGGGCATCTCTGGCCTGCCTCTTCCAAGAGTGATTCAAGATCAACATGCTGTGCAAAAATAAAGAAAGAACAGCATGGGGGGAGGGGGAAAATGGAACGTGGAGAGGAAATGCAGTAGAATAAAGTGAGTTTGATTCGCTTTCTCAGAAGCAATGGGCAGTCACAAAGCTGAAAGGGCATTTCATGCCTACCCTTCACATCACAGTAGTTCCAATTGCAGGGGGATATTAACCCAACAGCACTGAAGCACAGGGACTAGATAGCTACTTCTACCCACCACAGGCCTGGAGGATCCCTCCCATAGTCCACTCCCTGTTCAACAGGTAATTTGGAAGAAAAACACTTCTCCCCGAAACCTCTTGGCTGAGCAAGCGATTCCTGAATTAATTAAGCCTGTAAATATTTATTGAGTGCCTACTAGGAGCTATTCTAGGTGGTAAGAACACAGTGGAAAACAAAACATAAAAATGTTGGCCATCTTGGCACTTACACTTTAGAGGGTAAGACAGACAAAAAGAAAACATAAAATATAGAGCAGGTTGAACAGTGACAAGTGATCCATACAAAAATAAAGCAGGCTAGAAGGTAGGGGGTGTTGAAGGAAGGGGGTGCATTTTTATATGGGGTGTTCCAAGCAGTCCTCACTGGGAAGGTAAAGGAGTCAATGGTGGGGCAAAGCAAGTATATATACATATATATATATATATATATATATATATATATATACACACACACACACACACACACACACAAACATATATATATATATATATATATATATATATATATATATATATATATATATATACAAACATATATATATATATATATATATATATAATTGTGGTGTGTTTTTTTACAGAGAGGAAGGGAGATAGATAGAGAGTTAGAAACATCAATAAGAGAGAACACATCTATCCTGCACACTCCCTACTGAGGATATGGCCACAATCAAGGTACATGCCCTTGACCAGAATCAAACCTGGGACATTCTATCCACTGAGCCAACCTGGTCAGGGCAAAGCAATTACCTTGAGAAGAAAATTCCAAGAAGAATACAGAGAAGCAAAGGTAAAATGCAGGAGGATGCCCACCGGACTCAAGGAACCAAAGGGCAGCTGGAGTCAAGTGAGAGAGAGGCTGAAAAGGGATTGAACAGGTACCGCAAGAGATTATGAGGCTGTCAACTGACATTGACCTTTTTTACAGAAGGAGAAGGGAACACTTCACCAGGTTTGAACAGAGCGGTGGCATAAAACAGGGTAAGGCAAACGCAGGTTTACAGTCATGACTCCGAGAAACACGAAAATTATTAATGTATTATTGTATCATTAATTATCGTATTGTTTTCCAACTGTAAACCTACATTTGCCCCATTCTAAATGATTCAAGTTTTAGCAGGATCATGGTGACTGCTGTGTTGAGGATACCCCAAGGATTAAAAATTGGCAAAATGATCCTAATGAGTTTGACTCAGTGGATAGAGCATCAGCCTTCGGACTGAAGGGTCCCAGGTTCAATTCTGGTCAAGGGCATGTGCCTCGGTTGCAGGCACAACCCCCGTGAGGGGTGTGCAGGAAGCAGCTGATTGATGTTTCTCTCTCATTGATGTTTCTACCTCTCTACCCCTCTCCCTTCCTCTCTGTAAAAACTTAATAAAAAAAAAATTTTTTTTAATTGGCAAAATGCATGGCAGAACTGTAAGTCAGATGCACCAAAAGCCATGCGAAAGAGAAAGGGGTGGAGCAAACCCAAAACCTATGTCTAACTTATAAGGCTCTCTGTGCAGGAATGTCCTCAAGGGATAACTCTCAGAGTGAAAAAGTGAGACGTATCTTTCCACGTCAGCACTTCTTCTCCTTCCATGTCCTAAATGCAGGGAGCCACATTCTGCTCTTCTCTCCTTTACCTAGGAAATGCTTTACTCTCCTTCTTTTTGCTTAGCTTTGGGAAAGGAGTTTGCATTTTTCTTTTTTTCTTTTTTCTTTTTTTTTTGAAAGTCGATAGCCTTATTTTTCCTGCCACCGTGCATGCTGAGTAACAGATTTTGGAACATCTGGGTGATCCTGACCCTGCTCTGATTGCATGTACCATAGGCTTGTTGTGATTAGGGAGAGCAGAGGGAACCCTGTGTGTCCTAAGTACATGGGCTATCCCTGCTTTTGGAGGAAAAGGAAAATGTTCTATCCTCACATAGGACATCTGGTAGAATTCAAGATTGAGTTACCAATGGTTAGGAAGGCCAATTATTTGACAAATGATGCCCACTGAAACGAGGCTATGGTTTCACTACCTGGTAAAACTTTACTGATTGCTCTAAACCTTGCTTATCACGGTATCCTCGATGGGTGTGACATGCACACTGAACGGAAATGGCAGAGCGGGTTTCTTGTGTAGAGGGCAATGGAAGTACAGAGTGTAAGAGAAATCAGAGAAGGGGGCTAATTACTTCCTATAAATCTCAGTTGCTCTCCCAGTAGGGAAATGTTCTGTGTCATATCTGAAACCCAAATACTTGGTGAGACTAATAATAAAGGTAGTAGTAGTAAAAATAGTCATAATTTAGTGTGCTTTCGCTTGGTTTGTTCATTTGTTGTTGAGGATTTTTGCTGTCGTTGTTTTGTGTTTTTGTCTTATATTTGGGCCATCTTCTATAAGATTTCTTGAGATCTTCACTAACTAGAACTTTCAAAGACCCAGGAATATGGAGGATAGTATTTTGCTATCCAGGTGTGCTACTATATCTCTCCATTATGTTTTCTTTACCAACCTTCATTATATTCATTTCAGACACAAGAAGACCTTGGGAGCTGCCCTCAAAATCACATAAAGGATGGCCAATGGGGAAAGGGATAGTAAAGAACTGGCCTCTACAAATAAAAAGGGCAGATTGATCATAGCCAGACTGACTCAGGACCAAGGCCATTCGGCATCCAGCCCCACATACGCATGTCACAGAAGAATGAGTGGAAGACCAATTTCACCAGCAGACTCATCTATAAGATGCTAAAAGCCCCTGCCAGTGCTGGCCCAGAGTCTGAGAGATATCCTCCTTTTCCCAAGAAGCAGATCCCTGAGCATAATCAGCCAATTCCATGGATTACACATGAGCTGCTCTTGTCTGCAAATGAGCTGCCTCACTGGTGATTTACTAGGCGCTGATTTTTCCTGCCCCAGTGAGGGATCGCCCCAGGCCGTTCTTCTCCTCACCATCACCTCACCTGAAGAATGTGGGTAATGCCTCAAATTCCTCCTTAAAGAAGGGTTGATACTTGGTGCTCTATATCTGGTCCCAAAAATTATCCCAGTTTGACTAGCCTACAGAAAAGCTTTTATGGGCCATTTCAATATTACCATTATCAAAATTCTTACAATTCCAGGAAGTTCACACCAACACAAGGAAATCAAGTGTTATGCTATGAATCCAGCCTAAATTCCCTCTGGGAAAGTGAACTGGCAAGATTGCTTTGAATGGACTATCAGGGATATCAGAAACAAGGATGCTACACACACACACACACCTGTGTTTACAAACCGCAAGTGGAAATGGATTCTCCTCATTTAAGGATAGGAAAAGGATAAAAATGAAAATAACTAAATGGGACAGAAGGACAGGGAGGGCTGTGGAGTAAGAAAGAAGAAAAGATTAGCCTTGACTGGGTAGCTCAGTTGGTTGGAGCACCAAAAGGTTGCAGGTTCAATCCTCAGTTGGGGTAATTATGAGAGGCAACCAATTCATGTTCCCCATGTCTGTCTGTCTCTCTTTCTCTCTCTCTAAAATCAATTTTAAAAATATCCTCAAATGAACATTTTTAAGAAAAGAAAAGGTCATAAAAACTTGGGAGAAGAATATACTTCTGAAAATAAAACAATCCAGGAATCAGAAAATAATCCTCAATGGCATACAAGAATTATATCCTATAAAGCAAAGGGTAAATAAAACTAACAAGCAGACGCATATTAACAGATGAGATGAAACAAAAAGACAAAAAACAAATTAGCAACAAAGGCAGTTGTGGAAGTAAAATAAAACAAACAAAACACACAAACACAGGCACACAAAAATGGGAGAGACAGAGATGACAATGGTGAAATTAGTCTTCAGGATAGATATTTAAAAGCAGTAATGGCATGGAAATTTTCAAGCAGTGATTTCAAACAAACTTGATAAGCTCTTCCACAACAAGAGTTAAGGACATAAGACCCAAACTGGTAAGAGGACAGGTGATAAAAACTGAAGCTATAAATTAGAGTCACTCCCAAGGATTTAAAAAAAAAAATGCACAATTGAAGTTCTAGAAAGAGAAGCAGTGATCAAATTCATAATTAAGGAAAATTTTTCTCAAACTCAAAGCTAAACACCTTAAAACAAAAAGTAAATAGATACAACGGGCTTATAACTGATACAACTGGCTTATAACCAATATTCATAGAAACAAATGCACAGGTGGATAAATTCCAATAACATTTTTGAATCATGGAGAAAAACGTAATTTCACAAAAGATTCTGCTGATAGCCACTAACACCTCAGATAAGATGCCTGGAAAAAAATTAAAAGTCCTCAGGAAAATATATGCTGCCAAACTATCTGATGAGAAGCCGAAAGGACCAACTTGTTCTTCTTGGATTATACAGATTAGTTACCGTGTTCCAACAGAACAGCCAATTCTCTATGAACTTTCAACTCTGTAGACTTGACCTTAGGTCCATGACAAATCTCTCCCCAACAATTCTGAGCTGATAAACCGCTCAACTTAGCTGATGGCTAACCTCCAGATAATAGCTCTTCACTTGAATTTTATTCTATTTGGATTTGGTTTTCATACATCAAAACATCGCGGATCCAAAGTTTCCCTTGTGGATCATAGGTCACCAGATCCAGGATGCAATGGTGGGATTTTCCTGGGACTGTTATGAATTAGCCAGAGACCACATGTTGCAGGGAAATAAAAACCAGAAAGGGCAGGAATTTCTGTTTAGCTTCAGGCAGTGGAGCACTGGATACTTTATGTAGTATCCTTTTTAAGAGATGGAGGTTGAAACACAGCCCAGTATGGATGATGACTCTCAAGTTTTATTTTATCTGTGAGAAACAGAATTCAGAGATATTTGCATTGTTTTATTAGGAGAAAAGAGGGAGGCAATTAGAGCATCCCGAAAAACACACAAACCTATAAATAGAATCTATCACTAAAGTAGAAAGAGAGATAGGTACATATTCTGTGACAAAAGCTGGGGAAAGAGGGAATCACAGCTCAATCAAAAATAATAAACTTCAATGAAGTTTGAATTACATCAAAGATGATGAAATGCTGAGGGAATCTGGTCGTTAGGAAGCTGCTAACAACCGTCTAAAGGTATGGTTTTCACACAGAGGAGGTGTTGGCAATTGAAGGTAAAGCTATTTTGCAAAAGTACCGGTTTGGCTCAGTGGATAGAGTGTCAGCCTATGGACTGAAAGGTCCCAGGTTCAGTTCCAGTCAAGGGCATGTACCTTGGTTGTGGGCACATCCTCAGAAGGGTGTGTGCAAGAGGCAGCTGATCGATGTTTCTAACTCTATCTCTCTCTCTATTCCTCTCTGTAAAAAATCAATAAAATATTTTTCTTTAAAAAGTACCAGGTACAGAATTCTCCATTATAAAGATTGACACTAGTAAATGAATGAGAGACAAGGCAATAATCTAAAGAGAGTCCAGAGTAAAAAGTAAACAAAATAATCAGGACTAATCAAACACTGAGCATGTGCACAAGGAGAGCAGTCTATGGAAAGACAAAGTTTAAATAACTAAAAGAGTCTGAATGTGAATGAAACCAGACACCATGTAATTAATAAAGATATGAATCTTGATCCAAAGAATAATCCAAGAGACATGCCTTAACGAAAAGAAAAAAAAAGAAAGGAAGAAAAGAAAATGATTCTGTATAAGATAGGGGCAAGGGGGAGGCGGAAATATAAAGAAAGAGAAAATGGAAGAGAAAATGGACAAAGACACAGGAAATGTTACAAAATAAAAGAGTTGATGAAGAATTCATATCCTGGTCACAGATCTTTTGCCTTTTATGCACAATGAGTATTGATCCATATGTTGAAATCAAAGAGTCATGGATTAGAAAGCAACTTAAAGATATGGAAAAGGTTTAAGCAGTCACAGAATAAGTAGTCAACTAGAGATGAATACGGAGCAATTATGACTTAATGGAAATTGTATATGAATAATCTTCCTCGGATCACAGTGACATGATTTGCTGACATCCTCTCATGGCAAACCACAAAAGGTAGAGGAGACAGTGCACAGTGAAGGCTGACTGGTGATATGAGACAATGTGGTTCATAAGACAAGAACATGAAAATTGGTGGAGAAAGTTCAGGTGGATCCTGAAGAGAGTTGGCATTTTTATGACCAGATGGGGCTCCTGATTCCAAGTGATAAAGGAGGAGCAGGAAGGAGACATTCAGGGAAGACCTCAAGACAGAAGGGCAGAGATAGGCAGTGCCCAGTAGTATCCTATGTCAATGTGAAACCACAAAGAGGGATGAATGCTAAGCTGAAACTTGCAATTATCTCTTTGTCAGACTTCAAAAGGACTTTCTATTAATTTATTACATTTCTGTACTCATAACATATTGCTACCCATTTCAGGGTGTGGTTTTGTTCTGCTGCTTCTTTTGCACTCTTGGTAGTCAGTCAGATGGAGGAGGGGGAATGCAACTCTGACAGATTGTACAACACTGTGTCTAATGAGAACAACAGGATTCACCTTTTGGAAGTATGCTCACGTTTTTTCCTTGCATAAGCAAACTAAGGGGGATGCAATGCTTTCCATTGCCTGCATTGGCCATTTTAAAACCTCTTATTAGTTAAAATACATCAAAAGTGATGTAATCAAGGTTGAGAAATCCAGTCTTGTTGCGATGTATGTGTGTTACTTGACTCTGGGGATTTAAAAACCAAGGATTCCCTCCAAACCAAGGTTGATGCTAAGCACAGAACCAGAAAGAATGCTCCAAGTCAAGCCAAACTAGCCACTATCTGAACAAGGAAAGCTGAAAACTTGCAAACTCACTTCTTGGCATTTTACTCTGTTTTTATTTGAGAGCCATCCTGGGCCCCCTTGAGGTTGGCATGGTGTCCCAACTTTAGTCAAGGTAAATGTAAGCTGACACCATCTTTATGAAGAGAGGGAGAGAGACTCCCCCCCAAAAAAGTATGTGATGGCAGAATCCCCTAAGATTTTCCTTAATTCCTAAAAATAAAGTGTTTTTCTGGAAAGACTTTGGGTGAATAACTCATGTCTTCATCGACAGAAAAAAAAAAATTTGTCTTGAAGAAAGAGGGTTCAGTATGAAAGAAAAACATTGTGGTCCAGCAAATGACGTACAGGTCTGCAGGGTAAAGTGCGGCTCCTGGGGTGAACAGCTAGTCCGATGGAACAGGGGTAGGTTTTGATTGCTCTGGAATTCAAGGTGGCTTTGTGGGTTCATTTTCCTCACTTTGTATATCTTTTCTTTTTTCCTGAAGTCATTGTGTGACTTGGCCCAGACTTCGGGAGACACTTAAAATATTATGTGAAGGAAGACTGCTGTAAATGTAACTCAGCAACTAACCAAGAGTAAAGGGTTAACGGCTAACACATACTATCACTTTCACACAGAAGGGAAGGAGTGGAGATGTGGCATTGGCAGCAGCATATTAGTGGCCGCGGAGTCCACGTGTTTAAAAGCTACGTCTCCTTTTAATATGTTGGAGCTATGCCTCTTGTGTTCGAGTAGTCATTTCTCTGGATACCCTGCACTAACTTTGTCCCTGAACATATGAATGTGTCATCAGAACACCAGGTTCAGTACCCCACATGGATGATGTGACCTGAAATAATACAGGGACTACTGCTGTGTTAAAAAAAAAAAAAAAAAAAAAAAAAGGACTCACCTGGAACAGTAGCCATGAACCTCTATGAGTGGGAAGGTAAGTGTAAGCTAAGTATATTTGTTTCCCAATTTCTTTATGGTTTCTTTGTGATAACCCCACTAAGTAAAAGAATTACTTTTTCATTTATCCGATGAAAATGAGAAAGGCAGACAGACTTGGCAAAGCTGGCTTGCCAATGCACAGGATTCGGCAGCAGCAGATGGAACTCTGACATGCTCAGTCTGCTCCAGCCTCCTTTTCCTAACAAAAATTGCCATACCCTCAGGAATGGCAATCCCCTTGAGGGTTGCAATCCTCAGGAGGGTTGCAATCCTCCTCTTGGTATTTTAGCATGATAACTGCTAATGAAGAAGACTCATTCCTGGAGATCAAGGCTAGATGTATAGAGGTGAAGTAGGCAATGGCCAAGAACATTCCACAAAATCCATGACCTGGACTTCTTTCTGAGGTCCTGATGAGAATGGTTGATGTGCTACAGGGGCCTGGGTTTACCTACCTGCCAGAGCTATGGACGCTGGACCATTTACTTCTGCCAAGGACATAAGTCAGAAAACAACAGACTATGCCTGCCCCTTCAGAAGGAGTTATTGATAGGGAAGTCTGCCCTCAAAGGAGAGGTGGGTACACAGTCACAGTGACCAGGAGTCACATGCTCAGCAAAGAGTCCCACATTTCAGAAAGGCTTCCCCTGGAAAGACTGGGGCTCACCCAGAGAACATACCACAATTACCAACAGAGTATGTTCAAAAGTACAGATGTCTGGGCCTGATCCCAAACCTACTGAATGAGAATCCTCAGGGTTAAAAATAACACCTGTGTCTCCCCTTCCATCACCCCCACCCAAAAAAAAAATATATATATAACAAGCTATCTCAGTGTGCACTTTTAAGAATCCCTGCCTTAGAGGAACAATTAAAAGTGAATAAATGATGGGATATTAATGGTTCACACCAGGTTGTTACAGAAAATTCCTGATAACACCAACCTTAAACATAACTGTTACTTATATCAATATATCTGTGGACTGCGGCGCTGTGCCTCTGGCCGGTATTAAGTTTGGGTTTTGATGTGTCTAATCACACACCTCTTGCACTCTGGCACGTTGGGCATATAACACCTTTACCACTCTGTTACTATATCTCTTTGCCTGTTACCCTTCTCCCCCACCTTCTGCATGGCTCCTTGAAGCTGGAAGACGTGCAATGCTTTTGTTTGCATCTCTGACAGCATCCAGAAGTCACATGATACATGGGAAGTACTCATTAGGCATCAAAACAAATTTAAAAAAATGGATGTACATTTCCCTCTTGTACCTTCTTTGGTCTTTTTGTTAGTCTTCATTTAGACTTTCAATAACCAGAAAATGACAAGGAATATTGATTGCTTATTATAAATCAGAAGTTCCTTATATGATTAACTTAATCTCCCAACTATGTTTATAAACTCCATGGCTGAGAAAACAGATGCACACAGAGACTAAAGGGCTGGCTCTTGGTCACCAAGCTAACAGTGACGAATTTCAGGACTGAGTCCAGACACCTTCTTTGGCTCAAGTGCTTCACTGGAAGCCCCTACAGGACAGGACTGCACCAGGTCCCATCCCTGAGACCTCCACAAAGTCCTATGGAGACCTATTAGAACACAACCTGCAATCATTACTGCATCCAGCTTTCTCCCCCTGTGTGCAACAGTGTTCTCCCTTCGAGGTGGAACGAGAAAAGATCTATAGTCCGTATCTCATGGAGTCCTACCTCAAGTCCCTGGCTTCTGTCCTCCAGCTGCTTCAATGGACAGGAAGAGGAAATGATTCACTCAAGTCACGTGGGCAGAAAGAGGCAGATCTGGAATTAGGATCGAACGTACTACTTCATGGTCAAGTGCACGCCCCCCTCTGTGCACATTCTTCGCTGAGGCTTGCCAACCCCCCTGTGTAGGGGGATTTGGTTTTACAGTTGGAATTAAAAATAGACAAGACAGAGTGCCACACGTCCTCGAGAAGAGCCTAGCATCACCCCACAAGGCGCCTTTTCCTTCTTTCCTGAAGTGACACTTTCTTTGGGCTCTCCTAGAATCTGGAGTCTTAGAGCAGGGGTGGGGAACCCGTCTTCTGCCAAGCGCCATTTGGATGTTTATAACATCATTCACAGGCCATCCAAAATTATCAACTTAAAAGCCAGCCTGCTATATTTGTCGAACGTTTAATTAACTCAGGCCAAGGCATCAGAAAAGCAATAGCCCCTCAAAGAGGACTTTCTATTAATAGCTAAGGGCTGATAGGCAGAAAGCATAGACATAAAGCCACGCTGTGGGATGGGAGAGGGAACAGGCTGTGAACGGAGATAGGAGGGTCTGGATTCCCTGCCATAAACAAAGCAAAGAACATTAAAAACACAGAGGCCCTTTGAAGAGCAAAATGATCAGCGTGCATTTATTTTCTGTGTTATTTAGCCGGGATAGAAAACAAAGCCCCCAAGTTAATGCCAGGGTAACAGAGAGGGAGCAGAGCCTTTCCCTCTATTAATGATCTTACTATCTGTCCATCTTAGGTCAACAAACACGCTATGATTGGCAGGTGAACATGTTTAGGTTAGTCTGAGCTCGCATAAACCAGTGTAGGTTTTCTAGGGTAGGAGAATGTTATAAAGCAAACATACAATCTTCTCTCCATCCTCCTGCTGTCCAGCCTTCTTCCCACCTGCCACACCCATCTTAGGAGGGGAGCATGTCCACAAAGCCATGTGGGTCTTTACCAGGGTTGTCACCAACCTGGTGGGCCTGAGTCAGGGTGAGACCTAACAAATTACTGCATTCTTCCAAATTCAAGAAGAGGAAGTGCTCAAGGCAATCTAATAAGCTTTGCTGGGCTTGATGAGAAAAAGATAAGTTAATTTGAATAATGATCACTATTACTCCCTTGAGCCCTATGACACATTCTGGTCTCCCAGATGTCCTGATCTACTGCTGTGGAGAATCAGAATGATGGATCAGGAGATCACTGAGAGGAGCCCAGTTAATTCTCCAAAGAGCTGGTTAATTCATGTGGGAACAGAAAAGAATCACTGGGTGGGGGAGGGGGAAGCAGACTCCATCTGGAAGGCAGGGGGAAAGAAGAGCTTTAGAGATCATCCTGGGTGAAATGTAAAAGGGAATGTGGTGGGTGGGTGGGCAGAGTGCCTGACTGAGGTGAGAGTGGAGGGTTTTAGGAACTCCTGGAGTGTGAAGGAAGTGAACTGAAAATAGACCAATTTTTGATAGCTATCAGCAGAGATTAAAAAAAAAAAATGCTTTTCCAATGAATGTCTGTCTGGGCTGGTGTTTATTTGAATGTGGCCTTGCGTGAAAGCAGCACAGGAGGCCAGATCTGTGTGGGTTACAGATATCAGATGATCTGCTTCAAACGGTGGCTCAGCTGATGCGTGGCCCCCTTCCTCTCCAGGACACCCTTTGGAGAGGGAAAAAATAAACTTACTGTGAAGAAGATTAAAAGTGGATTATGTAAAGACTCAGCTATCAACTAAATTTAAATCCCAAGGATCACATAGCAGAAAAAAAATGCTGGTACAATAATTTGGAAACTCAAGTCCTAGAGTTTGCAACTGCTGGGGAATGTGAGAAAACACCATTGATTCATTCACTAACAGGTGCCCTGTGCTCTCCAGTCGTCTGGCCCTCTTCTAAAAGCAGTGAGCAAAGGGGCCCAAGTCCCTTCATCGCATGTACAGTATACTGGCCCACTAGAGCTAAATTTCTAGTGGGCCAGTATACTGTACAGAATGTCTTTTGGGGTACATGATATAAAAATGTAGTAAAGTAACAAAGAAGTCTGAGAACTGAAAAAGGTAGGGATGGTGTTTGTCATTTAGGACAGTCAAGGAAAACCACAATAATTGGAAGAAGTTGAGGGTATCAGCCATGGGAATATCTTGAGGGAAAAGATTTCTGGCAGTAAGTGCAAAGGCCCTGAGGCCAGAGCTGAACAAGCATTCTCAAGGAACCTACACTTTATAGAGCCTTTTCTGTTTTCAAAGTTTTATTTTTATCATGGATTCTAAAATGGGATAAGCATGTCAACTGCATAGAACTGTTGTGCAATAATTAGAAATAATGTATGAAAAGTGCTTTCCTTTTTTAGCAAGTAATTAACATGAGTAAGGAAATGACATTCCTCTTGCCATCATGCTGATTTGCCAGGAGATGGGTGTACCTTATACATTCAGATCACAGGAGAACAGGCTACATGGGGTAGTCTAGCCTTGTGACAAAAAGCAAATTCAAATTCAAACCCCAATTCCATTACTGACAAGATGCACATAACTTTGGATAAGTGACTCAACACTTCTAAGTCTCTAAAATGGAGATAATGGCATCTATCCTTTAGGATTGCTGTGAGCGGTAAGTAAAACAGAGAATAAAGAAAAATACTAATAATAGCTAACAAACATTAATTGCTCACCATGTGCTTGACACAGTGCCAAGCTGTTTCCTGCACCATTCCACTCCATTTCCTTCAGACTAGAAAGTCTTATCACTAGACCCATTTTACAGATGAAGAGACTGAGGTCTAAAGAAAGTGCCCATGTATCCAAAACTAAAATTGTGGAGTCAGGATTTGAACACCGGTTTAAAGACAGTCTGGGTTACCATAGTCTAAATCCTCTCAGGCTGTGGCTGGCACAGAATTAAAGCTCAATAAATGGCAGCAGATGTTACTGCTGTTGACGTTCTTGTTTTTATTATGATCACTGCTGTTGCTATGATGCCATTTAGAAGAAGCAACTCGTTTGGAAGGGGACAAAGCGCAAATTTAAAATCATACTCCTGGCAGGGTTAGAAACAAATACACCCATCACTGGGTATAAACAATAAAACGATCTGCCAGCCAGACCCCCAGTTTGCAATCGTTCAAGGAATGAATCACAGATGTGAGTCACTGGATAAAAACCAAGAAAGACACACATCTTTGCAGTGGCCCCAGAGATTCTGAAACTGGAAACACCAAGTCCTGAGACATGGCATTAGGACTTATCTTTCAATGTGGCTTACGTGTTGTTTTTCTCTGCACCCCCAGCAGACACATATGCAGAATACTGTCAGACACCCCAGCCTTTGTCTCTGGAACATGGAGTAAAAGTAATTCAGACAGGCTGCATTGCCCCCAATTCCTAGGATCACTCCTGACTCCAGCCCCACCATACCTGCCCTCCCACACACAGACACTGTCTCACACACACACACACAAAAAAAACACACTCACAAACACCCAAACACACACATATACACACAAAAACACACACTTGCTATACAAACTCTCTCTCTCTCTCTCTCTCTCTCTCTCTCTCTCTCTCTCACTCACACACACACACACACACATACACACACACACGTGCGTATTGCTTGTCTTCTTTTCATTGCTCTAGTAAGTTTGTATAGATGGTTTTCTGAATTGGCTTCTTTTTAAATAACTCACACTGCAAAGTGGGTTCTTCTCTTCTCCTGCCAACCCTAACTAGAATTGCTTCTGTGGACTTCCTTAGTAATATCTATTGTAAGTGATCTTCCCATGTAATACACCCACACACATGCACGCGCACACACACACACATTTATTCTAGTAAACTCCTACTCTTTTCAGCAGGTCAAGAAGAACCTTTATATAGAAGTATCATTCCAGTATTTTAAAAAATTCTCAAAAGGAAGAGAATAAGAGTTGTCCTGTGGGGGAGGCTTATTTTGTGGCAATGCCTTGTAATAATGAGTAAACCTTGTGCCAGATAATGTGTCTCCTAATAAGAAAATCCTATGTGAGGAGGAACATCAGAAGGGAAGGCTTTGCAACTGGACAGAACCAGGTATTCTAAGCGGGTGCTTACAGCTCATGGGAGTTTCCACTGCATGGAAAAATCCCGGAATGGTACAGCTCATTCTACGATGGTCCCACTCTCCCTGGATAACTGGACCAGTAAAGATCCCACCCATTTGTGCTAGTTCATGACACCACACTATTAGCACACATCTACTCGCATGTACCCTCTGAGCGCCAGGCACCAGTTACGTATGCAGACACCCAGCTTCCAACCAGGTTTCCCTCCCGTTCCCTAACTCCATGTCCAAGCCTTTTGTTTTCAACTTAGCTTCAGACATCTCCACAGCCTCGTGTTCTTAGCCAAGAAGGTAACAAGAAGCTAGAAGATGTCCAAGTCTGTTGGGAGCCCAAAGCATCTGAGGATTCCAAAGACCTCAGGGAGAAGGGCATCGATGCACAGGCTGGACCTCAGGTTCACTTTGCGGTTGGTTAAGTAGCTGCCCAGGACAACTGATCTCTCTCTAACAGTGCTGAGCACTGGCCTCTCTCCTGTCAGGTACACCCACTGATTTTCCATGTTTGTCTCCCCTCTTACACTCATCTTGCAAACTATGCATTGCTAGTCTCCCCTCCCATCCAAGTTTTGGAAAGTTTTTTGGACAGGTTAACAAAGAGTTAACAGTTATCAAAGCAAATACAAGGAGGGCTCCTCCATGGAGGGAAGAGAAGGCTCTAGTCAAACAAGATTTTCTTTCTAGCTTTCCTAGTCTCCCTCCCTCCCCTCTGACTTCAGGAAGGTGAGGAATGGAAAGAAAAGTAGACGTGGGTATGTAACAGTGTCAGGAGTCGAGGCGCCTTGCTCGCTGCTGCCTTGCCCTGGGCTCTCTAAATGGAGTCAATGCTGCCCGGCATGTTTTCCCTCACCCAGTCTCCTTCGGTCCTCTCCCTGAGTGCCTTGAGCAAGGCAGGGAGGGAGCTGTGGTTTGCTCAGCCAGGCCAAGGCAAGCAAGCCAGATGCCACTTAGAGTGCTGAAAAGGCCCCGGTCACTCCACCGTATGCAATGAATCAGGAACGTACTAAAGTATTGATTCTCATGCTGGATGTATAAAAAAAGCACAAGCTATCTCTTCTGGGATTTTCATTTCCAATTTTTTAAGGCCTGTGTCTGTATCTAATGTGTAGTCAGGAGACTCAGGTGAGTCAGTCAAGTTGTATGTTTGGATTCAATGCTGCTGGTGAGTGTCTTTCTCATTCAGGAGAACAGTCTTCCTGAAATAGATTTGCTTATTTTTATCTCTGTTGTGTTTATTTGTGTTTTGCTGCTACTGTATTACTGCATTATGAGTGTATATGTGTGTGGATACATGTGTGTACGTGTGTGTGCATGTGTGTGCATGTGTTGGGGGGAGTGTTTAAGGCAGCATAGAAAAATACAATATCTATATAGCCTGGCTGGCATGGCTCAGTGGTTGAGCATCGACCTATGAACCAGGTCACAGTTCAATTCTTGGTCAGGGCACATACCTGGGTTGCAGGCTGGATCCTTAGTGTGAGGTGTGCAGGAGGCGGCCAATCAATGATTCTCATCATTGATGTTTATATATCTCTCTCCCTCTACCTTCCTCTCTGAAATCAATAAAAACATATCTTAAAAAAACTACTGCGTATCTCGCACCATTTCTATTCAATCAAAAACTCTGATCATTGATTCTGACTATGGTAAAATATACTGGCCACTTTGTTTAAAATAAAGGAAGATAATCACCATGAACTTAAGAGACAGCACGCAGGGGGGGGCTAGTGAAATAATGAGAATGGAAAGGAAGGGGGAGGAATTACGATGAATATATATTCTGTCCTAAGTCCTTCTTTGCTCTTAGAGGTGAAAGGTAACTAGACGCTAGGAGTCCAGTGCTTATAATATCATGGGATCATGCTCCACAGAGAAGCTTAGGTTTTCCTATCCTAGAAATAATGTGAGGAGGTGGAAGAGATGAATGAGTAGCAAGAGGGATAGATTTTCAATTTCCTTGTAGAGGTCAATAACTTTTCTAGAACAACGTATTCGATGGTGGATACAGTGCAAGGTGATGGCATATACGTCGTTCAATTTTCTTAACTCTCTAAAGAAGATATTATAATAATCCTTTACTATTGAAGAAACTGAGGCCTGAAGGAATTTATTTACTCCAAGGTCACGCCACCCTTTAAGTGGCTGAATGTTTTGACCAGGCCCGGGTCTTTTCCTGCTACTTCCTACTGCCTGAAATGCATATAGCACATGTGATTTCTTAGACAGCCGTCCATGAGCCTTAGGCATTTACACACAAATTACAAGGTTACCAATCCCTCAAAGCTTCCAAGGGACAAAATATATAAGCAGTTTTCCTACATGACAGCTTCCATTAAAGACACAAGCAACCAACCAACCAAGTGAAAACATCCAGCAGCCACGGTGAGGGTCTTCTCCTTCTTTAAGCCAGGTCAGACTCCTCTAATTGGCCACTTCCTCTCCGTCCTCCAGAGAGCTCCAAATTGGATTAATATCTTATCTGATCTGTAAGCGCCTTTACTGTCTCTGTGAGCAAACGTATCCGGGTTTCCCCAGCTTAACGCTCTGCCGGTGAAGTCCAAGTAGTCGTTCTCTTATTCTACCAGGAACTCCACCGGTTTACCGCCGATGAGGAAACATTATCACCTTGTTCGAAAAGGACTCTGATTTCACAGGAGCCATTGTTAGGCAGGCTTTAGGAGCCCTGGCCTGTGAGGTCATGGCATACAGTAGCTCTGTGGTGGAAGTAATGGATTAGAAAAGAAAAACGAGCTCTCCCTCCTCTTCCTCCTCATTAGCATCTCCCAAAGATCTCCGAGTTCTTGCCAAAACATGTGCGTAAGCCTTCACCTCAGTTTGCAAGTCAGGTTCGATGTTTGCTTAAGCTAGATGGCAATTTTATCAGTTGGACTTCCTACACCCAGTGGAGTTCTCGGCTGGATTTTAGGTTTCTGAAGTTGACTTGGTAATTTCTAATGGATGTCAAGTTTTACAAAGGTTCAGATGTGGAGCCAAGCATATTTGGGCTGCGAGTTTTTGGAAAGCTGGAACGGACTCTCCTGAGACCTTTCCAGGAGGGATGGGCTTGGGCTTTTTTTTTTTTTTTTTTTTTTTTTTGCTTTTATTTTGCCAAGTTTAGAACCCATTCCAAATCCAAGGGGGTTAGGGCTCAGGCTTGGCTGGAACCTTCTGGAAGTTGAGGGGAGTTGTTCTGTGTTATTTTCCTCTAATTTAGCAAAGAGCCCTTCTTAGCTTTCAGAATTCTGGCCCGAGGGAACAGTGTGTAGATATTCAGTGGCTCTGAGAAAACCTCCTTTAAGTGGCTGAATGTGCTGTTTAATTTTCATGGTTTTCATCCTACATAGGCAAGCCTATCTGGATTCCTTGCGTTTCATTGTCTAAACATGATTGACAGAGTTCTAGTCATTGAAGAAAAACCAACTCTAACCATGCTGTAGGAAGTTATTTCTTCTCTCCCCGCAGTGCCCCCTCTCCCCCTTCCAGCTCACCACCACTCAAGTTAAAGGTAAATCACTCCTCTAACACCATTGCTTGTGCCTAAAGTTAATACACCCAAGAAAACAAAAGTTGTTCCTTGGCTCCAAGGTGAATTATACAAACATAATTTTGTCTAGGCCCCATGCTTCTCCTGTGTATGGAGAAGATGGGCATAGCCAGGTCTGGACCTATTGATGGAATGAGTGGCAGAAAGCAAGGAGTGGCCCATATGGGACTGGACAGGACCTACATGGACAAGAGAGGGGGCCTGGGATAGGGACACCCAGATAAAAGTCCAGTTCTGCCCCTCACTCACTGCGACCGACCTACCATTTGCAAGTTACTTAATCTCTGATCCTGCCTGTAAAAGAGGTGAAACAATATATGCTTTATGGGACCTTGAGGGAAGAGGATATATAGGAAAGTACTACATAAAGTAAACACACAAACAGACAAAATTCTAGGAACTGTAAAAAGCGCTTATCCTAAATTCTGTAATGTGCATCCATTTTAGAGTATGAAACAGGATCTGCTAAGATGATCCAATGTCATAATAGTCCTTTAACGTGATGCAATTTCGGGGTGGGGGGGGGGTGAAAATAAACAATGACTGTGGAAAGCCGAAAAACAAGTCTCCTTTCCCAAGTGGAACTCTCCGAGCTGCCCCCACTAAAACGATCTGCCTTAAAACAAAGACCAATGAGGATGACTGCCCCAGACTGGCAATGAGCAAGGCCTCCCTCTTCTTGTTTGGGACCCATGAATATTCATGCGGACCCAGCCTTGACGGGATTTAGCTTCAGCCTTTCATAAAACTGAAGCAATCCATCATCCCAAAGGGCAAAGAGGCAAAATTTCAGAGCCCTATTCCTCAAGCTCCATCAGTGACTGTAAGCTCACGTTACTTCCCCTCCCCGATCCTTGCCTTCTTTATGAAGTGAGACTGTTGTGGATAACTGTGGTCTCATAATGCATTTTTGGCTGGCCAAGGCAATACCATGGCTTCAGAAATTCTCTTTAGAAGTTGGCTGGGGTTCTATTGTTTGCATCTGGGACGTAGCCAGTGGAGTTCGGACATCTGCCCATTGTGTTCGCTCTTTGGGCGCCAGTAGGCTGAAGCTCATTATTCCGCTGGGAATCGTGCCTCTGTTTCTTAAAAAAGGGAGTGACTCACCAACTGCCCTCTATCACATCTGACATTTGAAAGACGAAAACCCCTTCTAAGTTCCAAGTTTAACTGTGAGTGAGTTTCTTATTCTGACCAAGCTGATCCACATAGGTCCTGCATGCCCAAGCTCACGTATGGTTATCTCACTGGAGTTGCTGTTTGGTAGGAAAGTTGTGAATCCCATTTCTAAACCCGCCTAGCTAGGGTTGTGCCAATCCAAATGGTCAGCCCCCTCTGCGAAAGCTGAAGATAAAGAAAAAGAGCAACTGCTACCATAGGCAGTGGAGTAATGCTGGCAAGGCACGAAGATCTGGCAAGTTCCTCAGTCCTCTCAGTAATGTTGCCCTTTCCTTGTCCTTCCTTTTAATCCTGTTGCAACTGATAGCTAGCCCTTGCAGAATCTCCACATAGATTCCTCCTCTATTTCCATACTTCTGTCATTCATTAATAAGGGTACCATGGAAAATAATCTAAGGTTCATTAACCTTAGGTTCAATTTATTTACCTCCTAAATGAGGAGCATATTAGCAATGACCTTATAAGATGGTGAAGACAAAAGTGCTGAGTACAAGAGTACAGTGCATAACAAGTCCTCACTACATGTTAGAGATAAAAATTATGGTGATGATGGTAGTGTGGTGCTGGTATTTATAAGCAAGTTATACAGTACTGAGCATGTGATAATAACTTGATAAGTGATGTGAATTATTTATGTTATTATTTCTTCTAAGTAAAGGGTGAGAAGAATCTTGTTGGCTTCTTTGTTAAGGTCTATTTATAGATGATTCCCAATTAAGGGTCAGCAACACATGGTTTTAGCCAGACCTGAAACAGGAGTTTCATCTTGAAATACAATCATCTCCCCTGTTCCACAACCTTGCTGCCCCAGCACCCACTGACCAACGTGTTAGCTCTTTAAGGGGTTCCAGCCTGGCCTTTGTGGCTAACAATAGCCAATAACGTCCAGGAAAACAAAGAGCAGGATATTGGGGTCTTTTGGCCTCTGCATCAAAGAACAGCTGGATCCAATTCAGAGCTTTAACTGAAGAAAGAAAGAAAAATGGACACCCTTCCATTGGTCATGTGTCAGCCATTACAGGCAGTTTCTACCACCTGCAGGAATGGATCCAACTGGAGCCTTTTTATTAAGGAAAATCTTCCAGAAGATTCTGAGCAATGACCCCCTGAGAAACCAATCCCATCAGGAACTAGTTGACAACATACTCCTGGGATACCGCAAAGGTGTGGCCCTTGGAGTTGGAGGGTTCTAGGTCCAAAGCTTGGCTCTGCCCCTTGCTTTAAGCAGCTTTATGTGTCCTCTTTGAGCTTCAGGTGTGACATTTTACATCAGAGGTGGGAAACCTTTTTTTCTGCCAAGGGCCATTGGGGTATTTATAACATCATTCAGGGGTCATACAGAATTCTCAACTTAAAAATTAGCTTGGTATATTTGGTCAAACATTTAACTGATTCACCCCTGAATGCCATGGCAGGGCCAAACCAAATGATTTTGTGGGAGGGATATTCCCCACTCCTGTTTTACATAAAGGGGGAGGAGGGTTAGAATAATTACATAACCCCACCCTGGGAGGGCTGCTCTGAGATTTGAATGAGATCTTGTTTGCTAAAGTGCACAGCCCAGCCTACATTACTTAGTAAATATTCAATATATGCCAACGTGTTCGCTCCTTCTTCCTTTTCAGAGCTCCCCAGGTAGACAGCACAAGTACAAGCTTGCCGAGTATACAGGAGGCGTCCAATAAATGTTACTTCCCTAAAGGTAGTAAGGACTCCTGAGCCCTGACCTCCCAGGAATGGTACTCTGGGGCTGAGGGCCAGTGGGTAGCTGGAAACCAGTAAGACAGCCTCAGGTCTGAGCTTCTCGAAGCCCACTGTCCCTCCACTTCACCCTGCAAATCACTGCTAGGCCCTGCTTATTCCTTCAGCTACTGCCTCTCCCAGGATCCCAGGGCTCGCTTGCCTGCCCCTTGAGCTTCTCAAGGAAGCCCTTCTTGACCCCTCTAGGGAGTCTGCAATAGGGCCCAGATGCTCTCCAAGATCAGAAAGGCTTTTTAAGTCTCCTCTACAAACAGCCCTGTCCTCTGTCTCAGGCCATTATTTCTCCTCTTACCAATTCTGGGAGATGCGATTTTCCAGTCTTCATTAATAACCTCTAGCTGAGCTTATTTGCAGATCATCAGCCTATCCGTCAAGCCTCCTGTTCGGCTGCACCGTATAAATTCAGTTCTATTTATAAGCTGAAGCAACTACAGCTAGAATAAAAATTAAATAGCTATCTAGTCTCAGAAGCAAACAAAACTCATTCTTTTCTAACCCAGTATCTCTTTAGATAAAGCATTATCCTCCATCTATAAATTAGAGCTTTAGTGCTGCACAAGCTGCCTCATTTTGGAGGCAAAAAAAGACAAAGAACTTGCCTCAAGTGATGCTTTCTTGCTTATGGCAGCATCAGGGCTTGCACGCAAGTGGCCTGGGTCTCAGGTAAGGGTCTCTGTGCTACTCCATGATACCTGATCTGGCAGGGTCACCCCAAGGGTAAACACCTCCATCCACATCACGTGGAAGTCCCTCAGCATGTGGGCTTTGGTCAAGATCTTCCGCTGTCCCTGCCCCGTTCAGTGTCCATTGACTACGTTCCATTCCTCCCAGTATGTCCAGGGGATACTTCCCACCGCACGAAATGGCATGCCTCACCTCTTTACCCGAAAAATCAACTCATCACCTACTGTCTAGCTCAAAGTTCACCTTTTCTTGTCTCTCAAGCCTGTGTCCTCACAGAGCGGCGTGTGTATCATTTACAGAACACAGTGCATTGAGTTAGAGCTCTTTGTTTATCTGTCTCCCCACTAGACTATGAACTGTCCAATATTAGGAATTATACTGTATGCAGCCTTGTATTCAACAGCTCTTCAAAGAATTTCTGACACATACTCATTGTTTTAATTTTATTTGCAAATAATGATTATGTTAAGTTGCACTGCCTATATATATAATGATGCACTTATATTGAGTTTACCTATTTGATTCTGGTCAATTTCGCACTGTGTCTGTACTGCTGTGGAGACCTCGGAAATCTAGGAACTGGAGGTATTACTACTAATAATAATTGGAAAACTTTGCCTGAATGGTCGAGCAACTTTGTGCAAAGAGAATGGGGGAAATGTCATAAAATCAGACCACCAAAGAGAATATCTATGAAGTTCCCCTTTATTCTTGAAGGTAGCTTTCTTTGTTAATCATTAAAATTCCAGAATTTCTCACCTCTGACCAAAAAAAAAAAATTTTTTTAAACCCACTTATAATGACATGCACACCAATGTTTTAATATCAAAAACATTAAACTTAAAATTGTAGCAACATAAAAATTTACTGTTTTGGAAAGCTGAATAATAATTCTAATACCCAAACCTCCAATGACTTAAAATTAAGTCTTTTAGCCCACAATAGTGATTACGTCTCCAACTATAATTTAAAATACCTCAATAGCTCTCATAGAATTCTTTAAAAAGTCATCTGAACTCTAAACTATGTTCCTGTTCTTGGGAAGATTTCATGGTCTTTCTCAACCCTCATAGTCATTCTGCAATATTCTCTGTTTCATTCAGTTCTGCAGTAGAAATAGAATGGGTATTCACACACCTAAGAAGTGACTTAGAAGCAGCAAAACACCAATAATGTTTTGCTGCCTTGCAAACACTATCACCAAATAGCTGCCTTGCAAACACTATCACCACAGGCAAATTCTTTCTTATGGGACATTATGCAGAGTTAGTCCACCCATCGACCAGGACCCTCCCCATGTCCCCCTGGGACTTTTTAAAAGGACAATGACTTCAGTTGTATTCCATTTCCAACTTGACTTGCCCTGGATCATATCAGATTGATATTCTGAGCCATGTTTGGTTATTCCTAGCACCGGACACTCATCATTTCTACCAATCAGGTTGGTTATGACATGCTCTAATGAGAACACATGATATGTTAAGTGGAAACCAAAACAATAATGTAATAAAAAAAAATAATAAGTTCTAGTGCACAGACTAATGCAATGTAATAAGTTCTAATGCAATGTAATTCTTGCATTGACAAAGGAAGTAAGAGACGCGTCAGATGTGTATTTTAAGGTCAGAGCATCAATACTAGTCAACACAAACCAGAAAGAGACAGGGCAGAATGCAATCAATCCCTCCTGTTGGAAGCAGCTCACGTTAGAAGCTACAAAGGTAAAAGTTATTGGGCACAAATGCAGCCATTTCAATTTCTTAAAGTTATGTGTGAACTTTCCTTACCTTGGAGGCCGAGGAAGAGGAGAAATTTCAGCTGGGTGAAGAACTGTTCAGCCCATTACAGTAATGAGTCTTCCGGCTGGAAACAGAAATAAAAGTCATACTGATGCTTCCTACTAGCGCTCCATGTGTGTTGGTTCAAACTCCATGAAGCATTTCAAACAGCTAGACCCTGATCGCCAATTCCTGGTCAGGAAGACTCTTCATTCAAACACATCTAGTCTAAGAGAAGTTCACCACCATCTCTTTTTCAACATGTTTCCTTAACCTTGACAAAAATTTTTTTGTTTGTTTTGCTTTTTGGTTTTGTTTTTTTGTTTTTTTACTCTCCTCAGGGTCTTTCCTATTTGGAGTAATTTACATGACCTAAATAATGATGTGTCCTGGGCCAATGGACAATTGAAAGGACACATCAAAGGGACCCTGTTAAGATAACGCTTAGAAGCTGCCAGGGAGTCCAGCTAATGCAGCACAACACAGCTGATACTCATGCTTCAGCGTCAAACTGGAAGCTGAATCTTAGCTCTTCACTGAACTTCCTTATGCTCAGCATCCCCATTTACGAGAATTATAAAACCATCCGTCTATCAGAGAGAAACAAATAACACATGATCTCACTTATATGTGGAATATCAAGAACAGAATTATGAAGGAACAAACAAAATTGAAACAGACTCACAGAGAAAAGACTGATAGACCAATCTCTGTTAAAAGCAATAAAAAGCCAACGACGGTGCTCTGTTTACGGGAGGGTATGCAATAGAGGGCTGCATACCGACAAAATCCACTGCCTGTTTTATTTGGTTGGCAAACTCATTAGTCAACAGAGCCAAATATCAACAGTACCACGACTGAAATTTCTTTTGAGAGCCAAAAACCGACTTCTGCACATGGGCCATGAAGTTTCAATCACACTGTACGTGCACGCCTGTGTTTTGAGGAAGAGCCACACTCAAGGGGCCAAAGAGCCGCACACACGTGCCTCTCGAGCCGCATTTTGCTGACCACTGCCCTAGGGGAATGTTGTGTTACAGAATCACTTCTTCACTCAAGCATCCTCCTTCCTGACCACAGATTTGATCTGGCCGAGAACCCCAACGCAGGCAGCATCCATTTCGCCAAGTGAGTTTATATTTCAGCAGGACAATTCCAGAATGAATCATTGCGTGCACAGGTTGTTGGGTATGGCCAGCTAAAATCTCGTTCTAGAAGCTCTTTCCTACTGCACGTTCAAGGCTGAGCTTGCGCAGATTTATGTGGAGCATTCTTACTCTCTTTGAAAAATATAAAATCTCTCACCGCAGCATTTTTCTCACTCAGTGAGGCGGTGCTGGGCCTCTTTGTTGTTACTCCCCCTGAGGCCTTTTTACCTCCACTCACATCTCTATCATTTCTAGTGAAGAGAAGAGGGGAGTAGTTGAGAACAGAAAAAATTAGCCTCTGCTGGGCTCTCAAAGATGGCAGGGAAATGGAATGGAGCCCTTTGAAACCGGGAGAAAATGAGAGAGAAACCAGTAAGTCAAGGAGACAATGCTGTGGAGCTGATGTGGGGAGGATTCCATTTCTTAAAATCCCCCATGTCTAAGACCCAGCCTGATGTGGAGTAGGGTCAGAGCAATGGGTAAATGTCTATGGGCATGACAGTTACTCCATGTTGGGAAAGAAACATTCTTAAGGAAAGACTTAGATCAAGGAGGTATTGAATATCCACGGAGGAAATGGTGGCTGGTTTAAAAAGAAATTTCCTAAGGAAAGGGATATGGGAAATGAGAAATAAGCAAGAGGGGTACAGGGCTGGAGAGCCATACGGTCTGGGACCAAAGCAGGCTTCTCCATGTTCACAGCGTGGCCTTGCACAGAGTCTTAAGTTCTTGGAGCCTCAGTTTCCATATCTATAAAATGGGGATAATGATGGTACCTACCCCATAGGGTTGTTACTAGGGTTAATTATGTTAATACTTATAAAGTACTTAGAGCAATCCCAGACACAAAGAAAGTGCTTGTTTACAATAACTAAAAAATCTATCAGTAAGTGCTACTCAAGGATGATGGAATCTACTCTGAAATCCCTGTAAATTCAAAGTTTCTGTGTCTATGAAATGATTTTCTCTTCTACTATGCTCCTTCCACCTACTTTGAATCTTCCTAAAAACCAAGTGAAATGAGTAACTCGCGGCAAAAAACTACCAAATCACAATTTGTAAACAAAATAACGCACAATGTTCTTTCCAAATTTTCAGTGCTATACTTCCACATACACCAAGTCCCTCTGGGGCGAGGACATCTGCCCATGTGGCGATGGGAAGCCCGGGGCATTATGGGGAAGTCGGCAGGGTCAGAGTTTATCTTTCTATCTCTTTGTCTCCGTTTAGAGAAAAAGAAAGGTCCCAGCTTCCAGACAGCCATGAAAACAAAATAAACAGGCATGTAAATGAGATGTGTTTTGGATGTGGGTTTGGATATATTGGCAGGAAGAGCAGTGAAACTTATGACTCTACTTTCTTATTCTTGTTTCTCCCTCCTGTCCCTCTCGGTGCCAAAGGAGTTATTTTTGAAAGCATGGGTTTGTGTTTTTGATCATAATGTTATGGCCGAAGGGGCGATGACCTTTACATTCAGTTAGCAGCTGCTGTACAGTCCGAGTGGAGAGAGCATGCGGCAGCTGAAGTGTGTCTACGTAAAACCTCAGGAAGACAGAGACAACATGGGGAAGCAGCCCCATGAGGAGCAATCCCACTTAAAATGAGGACAGCTGAGCTCTTCACACCTGGGTCCCATAGAAGAGGCTGGAGCCCCGTGACTTACAGGGTGTCCTCGTTCTTCAGCATTTTATTCTTATTTGGAGGACAGTCCTTGGGGGTTATCAAGTTCTAGGCCAACTTTCCCAGAGGGAAGAAAGATCATTTCTTGCAAACAACAACAATAACAAACGCTGACTTGGTATGTTTTCTGCAGTAGTGTTATTTTTCCCGGGAAAGGAAAAAAGAAAACGAAATCACTTCTGTGGCCTAATATTTTTTTTTTCAGCCTTTACTTGAGAGACCAGCAAAAGCATTATCTGTATTATCTCAAAGCTTTGATAGAAAACTGAAAAATGTGCTAAATATTCCAAATATTTCTATTTATACAAAATTGTACAACTTGGCGGGGGGGGGGGGGGGGGGGGGGGAGATCTCACTAGATCACTAGATGAATTTCTCTTATTTGTCTAAGACTGTCCATGAAAATATATTCATTTAAAACATACAGGGTGGGGGAAAGATTGAGCTGATCTTCACTGCTAACTTCTTTTTTTTTAAATAAATTTTATTGATTTTTTACAGAGCGGAAGAGAGAGGGATAGAGAGTTAGAAACATCAATGAGAGAGAATCATGGATCAGCTGCCTCATGCACACCCCCCACTGGGGATGTGCCCGTAACCAAGGTACATGCCCTTGACTGGAATCGAACCTGGAACCCTTCAGACCGCAGGCCAACGCTCTATCCACTGAGCCAAACCGGTTTTGGCCACTGCTAACTTCTTAGTGTAAAACAAACTTAACTTTCCCATTCCCCAGTCTTTGGTTTTCTGTTGTGAGAACAGTAGTTAACAAAAACTGGTGTCCAATTAGACTTGATCCCTCCAAAGAACCAAAAAAATATATCTTAAGGAGAGGGCAGGGTGATTGGTTTTCATATCATATGCCTATAGACAGTAAAAATTAAATAATGAAAATGAGTAATATTTAACATTTGTATTTATTTGCACCAACAGAAAGATTAAGTGGTAGTTTTGAGACTTGTGTTAGAATAACTAATACCAGCTTCTGAAAGAACCTCTGAATATTAGTGGTTTAACCTTAGCCCAACAATAATTTATTTCTCAGACATGCAAAGGCACTGCAGGTGGCCCTGGGCAGTCTCCTCAGATAGCTCCCTGCTTTAGGTGCCCTCTGTGCTGGGGCTCTGCCAATTTGGAGCCTTCTGCTTGGTAGGAAGAGAGAAAGAGACAGAGAGAGAGAGAGAGAGAAAGAGATAGAGAGAGAGAGAGAGAAAGAGACAGAGAGAGAGAGAGAGAGAGAGAGAGAGAGAGAGAGAGAGGAAGAAGGTAACAGACATTTGCATTTGCATTGGTTTAAATGTCACCTGACTTGCTAGTGGCCATGACCTCTGAGCCTTACTGTTGTTTTGTATTTTATTTATTTATTTTTGCAGAGAAGAAGGGAGAGGGATAGAGAGTTAGAAACATGGATCAGCTGCCTCCTGCACACCCCACACTGGGGATGTGCCCGCAACCAAGGTACATGCCCCTGACCGGAATCGAACCCGGGACCTTTCAGTCCACAGACCGATGCTCTCTCCACTGAGCCCAACCAGTGAGATCTGGCTTTAGTGTTTTATCTGCAAACAGCCTGGTATACAATTGCTGGATTTTATAAATCACACACATTCCTCTTCAAGGGTACAGAACCAGACAAGTGAACAAACCAGAATACAACCGCCAAGCACTGCTTTATCGGTGGAGCCTCTGTACACATCATCCTGGAAACAAACACAACTATCACATTCAGGATAAATGACCAACCACTCTGTCCTTACATGTCTTCTCCCCACTCTTCCGGGACTGAACCATACAAAGGAACAGGCCTGGCTTCTAACTGCCTTTCTCATACCCCAAACTGGATTCTCTTGTGCTAAGTCCGAACCGAATCTGACTGCGGGTCGCGGCTCCCCCTGACCCGGTGACCCAGAGATGGAAACTCACACCGGTCGGCCAGGAAGTGCCTCGTGGGCAGGTTCGGTCATCGGCCTGAGAGAGCCCTGCCGGCCCCGAAGGTAACTTTGCAAACTGCGGCTCGCGAGCCACGTGCGGCTCTGTGGCCCCCGGAGTGTGGCTCTTCCACCAAATACCACGGCCTGGGCCAGTCTATGTGGAAGAAGTGGCGTTAGAAAAAGCTTACGTTTAAAAAATGTGGCTCTCCAAAGAAATCCCAATCGTTGTCCTGTTGCTATTTGGCTCTGTGGGCTACTGACTTTGCCGACCACTAGGTCAATGCAACGCCCTTGGGCCGTGTCCTTCGGCCTGAAAAGGTCTTGCATTTGGTCCATCTGTCTGCCAGGATGGATGGATGTGCCCGGTAGGAATCAATCTTTGGCCCATTTTTTTTTTAAATGCATAACAAAATAAATAAATAGGAAAATAAAATAAAATAAATAAAATAAAATAAAATAAATAAAATAAAATAAAATAAAATAAAATAAAATAAAATAAAATAAAATAAAATAAAATAAAATAAAATGCATAACACTTCCTTCACAGGTGCCTGAGAGCCCCCCACCGCCGCTCCCCGGACAACAAGCATCAAAGCCCGGTACCTGGGGGGCCTCCGCCTTGGGGTGCGGTTGGTGAGCAGAGCCTGACTGGCTCGCCATCTCGGTGGTCTTGGGCGCCTTTCCTCCCGCAGCCCGAGCCCCGGGCCACGGAGGCCCCGCCGGGGCCGACAGGACAGCGGGGCCACGTCACAAGCGCCGGGGCTGACACACGGGCTCTGCGTCAGGGGTGACGTCGCCCCGGGGACGCCGTCAGACGTGAGGTCACCGGCCACGCCCCCTGCGCGACGGGCACGGAGCCGGGCGGAGGCTGGACTGGACGCCGGAGGCAGCGGGAGGCGCCAGGTGCAGGCAATTTCGTTTCCAAGCTGCACAAGCAAAGAAAAGGAGTCAACACCCTAAAAGGGGGGTTTGGGGAGGTCAGAACAAGGAGGGCCACCTTCCCCGCCATAACCGGGGTTCTGGGTGACGGGCCCCCGCGGACACCAGTTCCCCATCAAAGAGGAGCGAGGCTCCGTCCCAGGGGGCTCAGCCCAGCCCTGGCTCTAAAGGGTAAGGTGACCAGATTTTAACATTGGTAAAGAGGGACACCGTTAAAGGGGGTGGGGACGGGGAGTTCTTGATTAAAAAATTTGGTCTATATGGAGCAACAAAATTTTTAATAGAACCCCAAAATAGTATTTTAATATTTCTAAAACGCCGCAGGACACGGGACAGATTGTTAAAAATTGGGACTCTCCCGCCAAAAGCCGGACGTCTGGTCACCTTACTAAGGGGGGAACCCTTGTTCCTCCTCTGCAGTTCCTGGGGGCCAAGAGGACACCTGCTGGGACAGCCTCCGCACCCCAGAACCTGCCCGCAGGATCCTGGGAAAGTGGGCCCACCCAGGCCGGCCCGGGATGAGGATGATCGCAGGCCTCTCTCCGCTATCTCCACCCGCGGTCCCTGGTCCAGAGAGAAAGGTAGAATGCCGTGCTGTCCCCCCTGTGTCTCCCGTGCAGATGGGCAGAGGAAATAGTCTGTAAAGATTCATTCGGTCTTTGAACTGTGGCTTGCGGATTTGTTCTGGGGTAGCCGTGGTGGGTAGCGGATGTTTTCTCTCCCAGGGACAGCCATCGCCTCTTGTTTATCTCGGTTTGTGTCCTAAGGGACACGGATGGCCAGGGGGCATGACCTCTGAGCCTTGCCTTAGTATTTCATCTGCAAACAATATGACCAAAGCTATGACTGGACAGAAATGTGGGCTGCACTCTGTTTGCAGCTGGGGCTTCTACTACCAACGATTGCCAGCTCTCAGGGGAAGAGTCTAGCAGGCGTCTTCAAACTACGGCCCGCGGGCCACATGCGGCCCGCAAAGGAGTCTGATCCGGCCCGCCAGGCTTTTTGGGCAGTGAGCGCAGCCGAGGTGTTACAGTAGGAATTAGTAGTCCATATAGTCTGGCCCTCCAGCTCTCTGAGGGACCGTGATCTGGCCCCCATTTTAAAAAGTTTGAGGACCCCTGGTAGGGCTTGCTTTATTTTGGCTATCTCTGGGGGTGGCTCTGGTTTGGGGGAGGGTAGTATCTTTTGCACCCTCTTTGGGGACACCTCTTGTGCCCGTGGGTATTCGGTAGTGCCAAGAATAGGTACTGTTTGTCCAGGCAGAAACCTGACAAGATTGTTTTTTTTTTCTTTTAAGTGACTCTATGGTCAGAAGTTGGCCACGCAAGCTGATATTCAGAGCCTAATAGAATTTTTTAAGCCTCCTCTCCAGAGCTAGAGTGAAATTGTGTACCCTGAGGGAAAGAAAAACATTCTGAAGCCTTTGTGGGAGGGTTTGCCAAAACATCCAAAAGCACAAGGTTCCAAATCTAGAACATAGGACTTCGGATTTCCATCTTAGTGGACGATCTCCCTGATCAAAAGAAGCAAAGTGGCGATAATGTGGTTGGGTGGGAGGATCAGCATCTTACATTTATCATGTATTTGTTCGTGCCGCTTTCCTTGAGTCCCATGCTTCCGATTTTAACCCTTTAAAAAAATGTTGTGTTTGTTTCTCCAACCTCTGAGCCCATGCTCCAAAAATGCGACTTTAGAGTATACCTTGACTTTCTCTACCAATGCACCTCAAGCAAGCACACATGCAAGCACTCTATGTCCATCAGTCCTCCGGGAAGGAGAGATCAAGATGAAACCAGAAGAGATGTATTGGATGGAAGACAGTGGGACGATAAAGGAAGGAAAAGCACTCTAATATGGGTCTGAAAACTAGAAGAGGAGCGTTGTGGCTCTGAGACATCTGGACCAGCCAATGGAGAACCACAGAGCAGAGGAAATTGGACAGAAATGGCCCACATATAGTTCCCATGCTGTGCTCAGTCATTGACTGGGTGCAGTCCAGGAAGAACATGGCAGAGGCACACACATACACATGTGACTCTTCCCAAATTTTGTTTGACTGGATATATTTACTTTGCATTTTAATAGTCTTCAGTGTGGCTTTGCCTCATTTCCGATGTACATACACACACACATACGAGTATACACATATCTTTACACATAACTCTTTCCATAAGTATTTACTGAGTTTCTCCTCTCATCTGTATCCGATGAGAGAAATAATCTGGTTTCAATTCCCTTTTCCAGCCTTGATGCTATAATTTTTTTCTCTCTCTGTTTTATTTACCTCTAATATTTCTAGAGTAAATCTGGGTCATCTTATCCAAAGCATACAAATAGCTTATAAACTTTCTATAGTTTCACCTCTGGGAAAACCTGTTGCTTTTACTCATCATGTGGCATATTGTTGGATATTTGAATCTTACGACTCCAAGCTCAGTCGGAATTCCAACATTATGTGAGTGTTAGGTATTATTAAGATGAAAGGGCGTACTTCTCTTCCTTTCTACATAACCTACATTTTCCGCTTGAATATGTAGATAATTTTTTTTAATCCCTGAAATGCAAACATTTTTTCAATGTACTTTTATGGGTAAGCCCTACTGTTTTCCGTGTGTTTTTCAAATGTTGCCTGGACATTTAAGGGCCTCATTATTTATAGGGCTGGACCTCCTTTTTAAAGCAGGAATTATTTCTTTTATATGTTTAATAATCCGATAACCACTTCTATACCCGTTACTCTGTTCCTTTGCCTAGATGCAAAAGCAGGGCGCCATTACTTTTTATCTGCAAACATACTGGAAATAATTATTCTTATGCTTTTTCAGTGTCAGTTTGGAAGTCCTAAGAGCTATTGTGCTGGCCTAAGCCCTGCTTTTAAAGCATCATCTTGAAATTGGTCACCCCATTCCTTTACTTCTATTTCTCCCTCAGCCTCAAGCACTCCTCTGGGAAGCAGAAAGAGGTCTCCTAATCATCTGGGTTTCATTAAGTGTCTAATAGACGATAAGAGAAAGCCAATTCTCTGTTTTCCTAACATTTCAGCCGAGTACCAAAATGTGGGGCCAAACAAATTACAGCAAACCATTTTCTAATAGGAAAAAAATAGAATGCCTCGAGAGTTCTATAATGTCCTAAACAAAGCAAAAACAAAATAAAAAGCAGCCTTGAGTGTTTAGTGTTCCTATTTAAAAGACTTCCTCCATAAACCAAGTGCAACTTGGTTTATCTAAAAAAAAAAAAAAAAAAAAAAAAAAAAAAAAAAAAGACGAAAGGGTGACTCAATGTGGCTGTAATCTGAACTGTACAGTTCCAGGGAGCCTCCCCACTTCTAACCTGAGATGTGGACCAAGAAGCTGTGTCCCCCAGTGAATTCAGTTGCCTCTTTTATTTCCTTGGTTAAAAATGTCTGAGTCACTATAAACCAAACACTGCAAGAATCTTTACCTTGAAAAGAGCATTAACTCCGTATTGATTGATTGGGTGGGATGTTGGAAGCTCTGTTCTGTTCTCCGAAAATTTGGAAAGACTTTGTTTGATTCTGGGATCATCAATGGGGGAGATTACGAAGCAATTTTCATCTTCAACTCGCAGCCTGAAAACCCTCCCCATCACTCCTTCTTGCCTCCTTAATGGATCCTTCTGGCTGCTCTTAAAAGTGTGTGCACACAGTGAGACACCTGAAAAAAACCGAATGACCAAGACTTCATTTACAATGGGTAATCAGAGAGACCACAGTGACACCTGGGGAATAACATTCATTTGTTTATTTATTCACTTACCCACCAAACATCTTCTGAGCGCCAACTATGTCTCCTCACTACTCCAAATGCTCATGATACAAGATGAAGACAACCTAGGCTCATGAACACAACCCAAATGCCCTACAATCGTAATAACCATAAGGAGGGGGAGGAGGAAGTTAAGCATGAGAAGAAGAGATACTATTTTCTGCATTTTACAGAAGACAAAACTGAGGCACAGAGAGGAAAAGGAGTAGGCACAAGCACACACCATTTGTTATTAGAAGGATCAAAATTATATGGGGGGAGGGATGGACTTCGTGCAAATCATGACTCCATGCTTTACTGTCTCAAGAGAAGACTGAACAAATACATTATAAGAATCACTTAATGTAACCAAGGTTGTCCCTGGATGAAGCTAAAATCACAGTCACAGCCATGATCCAAATGCTCCATCATGTAGAGGGAGTGCCCCCCACCCCAACCCCATGTCTCAAGTGGTTCAGGATTCAGGTTCAGGGTTTAGGCTCTGAAGAAGGCCGCACACAAATGAAAGAGACTAGACAAAGAAAATATAAATTTGGGAATTGGGGGCCAGGCAGGAGCCCAGCTCCAGAGGAAGGACTCCTCCTTGCTCCCGCCTTGTGATCCCTTTTATTCAGGTTTTGGGATACACCCAAAGCTCTTAGGCAGGCAATTCCAATAATAGCCAATCAGCAAGGATTTACATAAAACTAAAAGGTGGAAGTTGCTTCAGCTACCTTTGTCTCAACTAGACAGTGGAGTGCTTGGTTCTGACCTTTCAGAGCCTTCAAAGTTAACCAGCCTTCCGGGTTGCTTGTCTACACCTCTCTGCTAGTGAAGGCCATGGGCAGTTTCCAACATGTAGACTTGAGAGTTTTACTGTAAACCTCTCTTTGTTACCTGGGACGGTCTTGGGACCGTTTGACCTGTGCTGATGAACATTTTTATCTTGCCCTTCAGAGTCTGACATTCTTTCCATTTACTGGCTAGCAGAGTGATGAACAATACGAAGCCAGGCACCCTTGCTATGTACTTTGGTAAAGAAGATGAGGCTATAGTAATGCTTTAGAGAGTATATTCGGTTGGCACACGTAAACACAATCCAAGCACAAGAAAGGCAGTCCAGGAAGCATAAATGCAGTGCCAAGCTGACTGCCAGGGCACACACTCACCTGGGCACTGTAATACACTCCTGCCATGCAAGCTCAGGGCACGGAGTCAGGGGACCACACATGAGGAATCTACAGGGAGAGCACAGGTCATATCTTCTATTGTACAGATAGTGCCAACTTTCACTCAGAAATATCCCATCTGCGTGGTAAACTTATGGTTATTCTAGTATTAAGAAAGGTGCATTTGCCCTGGCCAGCATGGCTCAGTTGGTTGAGCAGCCTGTGTATCCAGGGGGTTCCAGGTTCGATTCCCAGTCAGGGTACATGCCCAGGTTGCGGGCCTGGATTCCCAATTTGGGGGGGGGGGGGGGGGGCGGGCGGGTGTATGCAGGAGGCAGTTGATTGATGTTTCTCTTTCTATCTTCCTCTCTCTCCAAAGTCAATAAAAAAACATACTTTAAAAAAAAAAACACATACCATGATCCTAGCCATGTTTCCCCCCCATGTCAACATGCCTGCTTCTGCAAATGGGTCTATCCTGTACTTCGATTTTTCCTGGTAGTGACATCATGTTGGGATGCCATTATAAGTTGGTGTGTTTGTGTCTTGAGTCTGTCTCTGATGAAGTTGACTATTTTACTCCAATACATTTTATATCCAGTGTGTTATGTTTAAAGGTTTCAGAGAAACACTCATGAGCAGAGGAACTATTAACTTAAGGAGAAAAATGTTAAGGGAACCTGGAGCAGCAGCCTAAACTCTGGGCTGAGCATCAATGTTTTGCCTCTGCCTCAGAATCACTGAGCAAGGTTATGAATTAAAGAGCCTGACCGACTCTCCTCATTTCCCATCCATCCCTGCAGTTCTGTTTGTGCTGTAAATTCTGAGAGCAGGTTGGACTGCAAACACCACTCCCTTTTTACCTGGATGACTGGGAAGCCATCAGCATGACACCCGTAGAGCCTCAAATACTAGGAAGAATAAAAACATGCTCCCTGAATTCTGTTCCCCTCTCTGCTTCTGTCCATGGACAGAGTGGAAAGAAGATGGAAAGGAATCAGAGCTCTAGAAAATTCAGCACATGGGAACCGGGAGCAGGCAGAGAGAAAGAACGCGGCACCTCCAAGTCTCCTATCTGATGTCCGGTCCACCCCGAGGAGAAGGATGCATTCTCAGATGTTATCCCATTTGTTCCTCATAACAGTGACCCAAAGTAGCTCTTCTTAAACCCAATTTAAAAATGAGGGACTCTGGGACCTGAGATAATAAAGAGCTTGCCTAAGGCTATAGGACTCGTAAGAGACTGAGCCCAACTAGAGAGGTCTGCGTGATTTCAGAGCACCTGGCTTGATATGCCAGGCTTATTTTTTATTAAATGTGAACAGGTGGGTACGTTTCTGTCGTTAGAGATGGGGATGGAAATTCTGCAGGTGTTGATTCCTGGTTAAACTGTTACAGTACTAAAGCTCAGGTGGAAAATAACTTCTGACTTGGGTTACAAAGATTCCTGACAAGGGGAGTAAAATCTTTATGGAAACTGGAGCTTAATTTGTAAAGGATTAGTCACTAAGGTACCTAATTGTACTTCTGACTTTAAAGTTTTAGTTTAATTTTATATCATTTTTAGAGCCATAATATTTTTACTAAATTTATTGAGGTGACGTTGGTTAATAAGATTATGTAGGTTTCAAATGTACACTTCTATGATACATGATCTGCATATGGCATTGTGTGCCCACCATCCAAAGTAAAATCATTTTCCATCAACCTATATTGGACCTCCTTTGCCTTCCAGTTTCTCCTCCCTACCGCCCTTCTCTCTTGTAACCACAATACTGTTGTGTGTCTATGAAATTTTGTTGTGTTTTTTAATTGGTTCCTTTGTTGCTTTCATTTTTATATACCACATATGAGTGAAATCATATGGTTCTTAACTCTTCCTTGCTGACTTATGTCACTAGCATGATATTCTCAAGGTCCAGCCATGTTGTTGGAAATGGCAGTGTTTCATCCTTTGTTATGGCAGAGAAATATTCCATAGTATATATGGAACACCAATAGAAACACTCTTTTCTTCTATAATAAAGAAGAAAAAACAAAAACAAAACCTGAACCATTAAAAGACCAAGCCAGTCTTCAATGGGCACAACTTTAAGGAGTGTTAAAGGTCAGATCCACAGCATCAAAGCATCTGACCATTGGCTTCCCACTCAACTTCTTGGTGAAGAAGTTGCTAAGAAACAGACCTATACCCAAATCTAACAGATTTGGAAAAAAAAAAAAAAAATCAGCATCTTTATTTTACCCAGCAGTACCACAAACGAAATAAAGACACATTGAGTTCTCTGCGGGAGTTATAAAATGCATGGCAAGACCCTCACAGGGAGATGCGGGCAGTGTGTGGCTTCCTGGAACAGGGCAGGGAAGTGATAGAAGGCATGGACTTGTTGCGCTCTTTCCGAAAAACCCGGACACCAGCGATCCAGAGAAACAGGACCCTCCCATCCTCTCTTTTCAAAACCAGAGAACCCAACTGCCTCTCTCCGCAGAGAGCCCTACTTCCCAGAGCTGGGTCTGCCCCAGAGCCCTGGCATTTCCTCTTTAGGGAGACTGCAGCCAGCACAACAATTGGGCAGTGATGGGGAGCTGAGTGCAGTAGTTAATTAAGGCTGCATCTTTTATTCTCCAGGGCAATTCAGCCCAGCTTGAATGAGCCCCAGAGCCAGTCCCTGGTGGGAATGTCTCTCTGGGCAGTGGGAGAATCCAGTCTCATCAGCATGACAATGGCCCCCAGGATGCACTTGGACTGATGTAATGGCCAGAGATGGAGAGGGGGCAGGGGAGATGAAAGGCTTGTAGGAGCAGCCTGGAGCGTTTGCAGCTGACTGGGGCAATTTCAGTGCATGGAATTCCTTCTCTAGGTCTTTATTCCTTTCATAAGAGATGTTTGCTAATTGGTAGAGCTCAGGAAACAATATACCATTAAGAGTTCCTTTCCTTTTTCCTACTCAGCCCACCACTCCCCACATTCCCTTAAAAAAAAAAAAAAAAAAAGTCCCTTCTTTCTTGCTTCACTGGAAATCTCCACTTCTGTTCTGTGGTTTGCGTCGTTTTCATTTTTCTTTCTCTTGAACATGGAACTTATAAGCAACAATTTACTAAAAGAGAAACTGCAACAGATCCTTGTGTATCAGGGTTTCCCTGACGCGCTCCTCCGCCTTCGAGAATCTTGGCTGCAGTCCTGCGACAAGTCATACGTTTGCCTCATACATGATACATTGATATAAAACATTTTGGAAAAGTGAGTCATGGAAAGTTAGTCTGATTTGGTATTTTTTTCTTTTTTTCTTTTTTTAATCACAAGAACCTATTTAAAGCTGGAGCAATTGAATCATTTACGTTGACGGGGTCATGGTCAAAATGTAGGCAATGTGAGAAGCGCCAATGAACAGCCTGGCAGAACATGTCCTCTGGCTTTGCCACCAGCTCAGGAAGTGACCTGGGTGGGACACTGTCCTCTTCTCCTGCCTTGGATCTCCATTTGCTTATCTGTCCAAGAGGAGGGAGCAACTCTATGACGGCGAAGGCCCCTCCTGAGCTGGTCGCTTTTGACTGATTGTCACATATCATTCATTGACACAGTCCAGAAATGCTTATAAACCAGTGTGTCAGCTCTCCAAAAGAGCAAGATGACATATTCCATCTAGAGTTTTCAAATGAACATTCTTTGTTATTCTGGATGGTATTTCCAAAGGATACTGACCACTAAGGATACCATGTACTGATGCTGGCTCACCTGAGAGGTTGGCAGCTGAGGAAGAGAAATGAAGGCTTTTGGGAGAATGCTGTTCACTTTCCAGAGCTTATGGAGTCCTAGGAAGGGGTGTGTCTTTGTCCTGGCCCCCATCTCCTCTTCTGCCTCATTGCTTCCCTTGTCCAGCATTTGCAAGACCCCTGGAGAGACTTGAAAGGTTTGATAAGTGTTTCCTAAAGTCAGATAACTTCTCTAAGTGGTCTAGAATTATTCTTGGAATCATTATCCGTCATTCCTAGTTCTTTCTTACTACTCTTTATCTATATCTATATCTATATCTATATCTATATCTATATCTATATCTATATCTATATCTATATATTTGCATTATATATATATATATATATATATATTTTTTTTTTTTTTTTTTTTTTTTTTTTTTTTTGCAAATTGTCCCCATGGGAATTCAACCAGGAGTTCAATGGCTTGCTGTGATGTGTGCTGACTGCTAGGGGATGGTGCAGAATGAAAGAAGGCCGCAGTGGCAGCCAGAAGACCCCAATTGGCCCTGATCACCAGTCAGGCCTAGGGACCCTACCCATACATGAACTTCGTGCACTAGGCCTCTAGTTTACCACATGCCACCATCTTTCCCCCAGGATTAATTTTGTAGAGTCATCAGCAACTTTGGAGGACTCAGGGGGTTCTTCAGGGGGCAGGGAACCCCTTGAAATTGCATACATTTGAGTACATACATGTGTTGATTTCAGTGGGGAGAATGACCAGGACTCTCTTTTGGTTAGCAAGTTGGTAACAATCATCATCTTAGATAAACAAGCTGAAGGTTGAAGGTAGAACTTAGGAGGGGCCATGCAGCAGGAAAAGAGAAAAACCAAGTGAGAAATGGGTTGACTCCATGAAAAGCATGAGTCTCCAGGAGATGGGCAGGACCATGGAGTACAGGAGATGGGGACATCTCTCACTCAGAGTCGCCAGGAGTCAGAGCTTGCTCAAGGACATGTAATACACATGGATATCAAAGGTAGAGAAATCCTAGGTGTGTGGGAGTGGTTATCTCTTCCTTCAGCCATTGAAATGAACCTTCTGTTGTCTCTCAAAATAATCCTCTAAAATTCCTGCATATTGTCTGCAGAATGGAGTTCCAAGTCTTCATCTTATTTCTCAGATTTAACAGAAAAATAAAATCATTAGCTCAGAAGCTGTAAGATCTACAGCTCCTTAACTAACATGTATCGCTCTGGCTGCAAACACCAGGGCACCATCACCAAATGGTTTCAGTGAAGGGGTTATTTCAGGTGAGCCCAGAAGAACCTTGACTTGCCCATCCCCATCTTCTCCCAACGCAGCAGAATTCCAGTGGATCCCAGTCTCCCCTCAGCAAAGATCCTAGACACAGTATCCAGTTGAAAGGCCTCTTTGAACCTAGTAGGGGTCCACTTTATTATCATTATTATAAAACATTCAAGAAGAATGCGGGTCACTCAGTATTTTTCTCAGGCCCACATCTGAGGTTGAGGAAGAGGATCCAAGAGAGTGTCTTTTTAAAGGTGCCAGATGGCTCATCAGAATTTGTCTTGGCAGGGAAACACATACACACACATGCACGGACACACAAGTGCATGCACCCATGCACGTACACACACGCACACACACACACACACACAGCCACAATTATCTTCTCAAAGGCAAAGGAGCCAGTCCCCGAATGAAGACTGTTTGCAGCTGGGAGAACAATATGGTGAAAAGAAGACAGCACACCCCCACCCGGCTCCCCTGACGCAGCCAAAGAAATCTTTGTCCAGCCCAGGTGTTGGCTGTGTCCTCTTCTCTGACATCCTGTCTTGAATTATTCAGGCTCATTCATTATGTATCCCACATAGACACAATTAAATCATTCCATTCCCCTAAAGAGAGCAGCTGAGCCCCCAAGGACTGTGGGACCAAAGTGTTCCTCCTGGCCCAGAGAGGCTGGAGAAGCTGATGGCAACGGGAATGGTTTTTACAAAGAGGCACTGGGCTGGGGGCCCCACTGCTCTGGAAGTCCGACCCCCACCTCCTTGCCAAGACATTTGACTGCAGCGGCGGCTCCCACGGTAGTATCCTGGAGGGGGATTTGGAGGAAGTACTGAGCCTTTGGAGTTTGTGTCAGTACCCTGAGGTGCTTCAAGATGCAGACAGACGCTGTTTTTATGACGAGCCTGCATTTGGTTCTGTTAGGTAGGGAGCTGTGAATGAATCCCAGATCTCTCTCTGCCAGAGAGACTCAGGTGGGAGTGCAGGGTGGTGGTCAGAGAAGCCTCAGCCCAGTATCTGCTTAAGACCAACAGTGAGATAATAGTTACAGTCTTGTTAAGAAAAGAAAAAAAAAAGTGCTTCCATGGGAACATGTATAGTTGTCTTGTGTTGAGTCTCAGGCAGTAAGAACCATGGCAGGGTGGTTCAGGGCATCTGTCTCTAGGCAAATCAGTGATAAAATTATCCCCACCTTAGGTCTGTGCTGAGAGGTAAGCAGGAGGGATGAGAAGTTTTCCTCCACTTTCACGCATCCCCTGTCCTTCTTCCCTACCACTGAGAGCCCAGAACTTGACCCTGATGAATTCTGACCAGCCCCATGCACCAACCAAATCAGTTATTTGCCCAAATCAGTCATGACTCGCTAGCAAGGTCACCGAAGACCATCTGAAAACACAGATTTTTACATTACGTTTCACAGCAGTAGCAAAATTACAGTTATGAAGTTGCAACAAAAACAAATTTATGGTTGGGGGACACCACAATATGAGAAATTGTATTAAAGTGTCGCGGCATTAGAAAGGTTGAGAACCACTGTGAGTCTAGGTGGTAGTCTGAGTTCAGGATATGATACTTTATTTTTTTCTCATCATTAAGTGATCAAATCCCAAGGATACCCAGAGAAATTATTTCACTGGAAAGCAGAAGCCAGAAGAAGAAATCCTTAGATTTCAAGGAGTGTTAGAGACATGAGGATTTACTCACAAGAACCTGATAAGTCTAGACGCTGAATCTGGGGATGTGGAGGGAGTCTGTCTAGGTGTCCAAGCTGAATGGGCGGTGGCTTCCTTTGAGGAAAGCCTGGGGCCCTGGAGAACCTGAGTGATTTAAAGTATCATCTTGACCTCATATTCCTGGCAAACTCCTTTTCAAAGGAGAAATTTTCAGCATTCCCAGAAACACCCCAAATGAGCTCGGGACACCTGTTAGCTATGAGTAGAGGCACTTAGAGTTTTGGTCCACCGTCTGGTCAGGCAAAATCAAACATTTAACTTTCACTTTTGTGTGACGTATCATCCTCCATACACCTCTCAGCACATGTCCATTAGCCATAAATGGTCCCAAATGTGGACCTTTCTGAAGTGATAACAGCAGAGCTATTAAAACGGTGACAGATCCTAAAAATACCTGCTACTCCATCTCCTCCGTTTGTTCCCCTCTTCCACCCCATTTCCTACCATCTTGAATAACTTAGCTTCTTTCATTGGTTAATAGATTAAAACTGGTTTCCTTTGGCTTATTTACCTTGCTTATCAAAGAGTGAATATGCTAGTTAAAAAATAGCAACTAAAACGATTAATTAGTAAAGAGGCGTTCACTGTATTTTATAACCCTCCTTTCCAAAATAATGCTCATGGAAGTCAGTATCTACATATACAATTATATGCAAAAAAAAAAAAAAAAAGTCCACACACTAGTGGTCTCAGTGTACTTTAGAGTTTTGGAAGATTAAAATTGGGATGGACATTCTCTCATCCATGTATTCATTCACTCATTTGTTTAGCCAGGGTTTATTGAGTTCCTACTATGAGCCTAGCATGTACCAAGCTCTGGGTACATAAAAATAAGCAAAATACAAACTTGACCTTGAGAAATACACTCACTATTTAGGGCAAGAGTCAGCAAACTTTAAAGAGACAGCACATATTTTTGGTTTTGTGGACTATGTGGTCTCTGTCATCACTAGTCAACTCTGACATAGATAATATATAAGCACACAAGTAGGGCTTTATTTGTGGACATTGAAATTTGAATTTCTGATAATTTTCATGTATCAAGAATATCATTCTTTTGATTTTTTTTCAACTATTTAAAAATATAAAAATAATTCTTAACTCACAAGTTGTGATTGTTTAGCCTGCAGGCCATACCCCTAGAAGGATGAAAATGTAAGGAAATATAACTTGCAACATGCTGACATCAGTAAGGTTAAAAAAAATGCTGTTATTAGATGTCACCATGGACCTAAAAGTGAAAGAATAAAAGAAGAAACACCTTCACTCAATGCCTTTGCTTCCTAAAATCTACCCCATCCCCACCCGAGGTCCTTGTCCACCATACAGGTTATGGCCAATTGCCTCAAGACAGAGAAACCTCAAAGAGTTTGAACAATACCTGACTTTGTTATGAATTGCAAATATAGAGACTCTAATATGAATGAAAATGTATCCAGTACTAGGACTCTCTGAATTTTCATCTTTATCCAGGAATCAAGTCTTTGGGGAGAGATCTGACTGATAGGCTCCAGGACTGTATGATGTTTCTTCACATCTGGAACATCATGAAGTAGAGTATCTTACTCAGGAGGGGTGTGCGGGGGATTTGGCAATCGGGTAAGGTTTGAGGGAGGTCCCAGCAGGAGATGTCTGAAGTATGTTTGGAGGATAATTAAAAACTGGCCTTGGTTATTTGGCAGTGACAATTTGCCCAGTGAGTAGGGGTAACTTAATTCAACCTTCTTGCAGTGGCTGACAAGATAGAGGAAGAGCGAGCGGGCCAGAAGCAGAACTTGGAACTTCAAGGCATCCCAGGCAATGCAGGGAAGACTCTCATTATTATTATCTGTATATATGTAGTAGGGCTATGAAGGAACCCCCTTCCCCCGCCAGGGCGGTGTTCCTATGAAGGAACAGCCCAAGAAACTGCCGTGACACATCGGCCATGCATGCTGTCCTTCTTCATCCCAGCCCAGAGAAGTGGGGGGTGGCTCCATCTGGATGGCCTTCCTGGCTGGAATGTCCCAGAAGGAGGAAATGCATGTGGACAGCTTGCACTTTGCTTTCTCCCCCTCCAATCACCCCAAGGGCAGCCCAGTTCCTTCCTCAGATTCAGTGGAGTCTGTGGGTTTCCTCTGAGCTATAGAAGGAAGGAGTATTACTTAGAAATCGGGGAACAGAATAAAAAGGAATTCTGACCAAAAGGGAACAACTCCAAAGGTAGTTACTTTCCAAAATAGGAACAATGAGGTGGGCGGACCCAGAGCTCATGGAACAAGTCTAAATGTGAGAGAAGTTTGAGGCTGTGGAGAATTTTCTGTCGCTCCTCACTTACAGCTTACCCAGAGACATGGATAATTGAGAATCTGAGACTATTTTCACTCCTGTCCAAACCTTTGTCTCTGCTAGACTTTCCCAGATCCTGGAGACGGGAGTGTGAACTAATCGACATGGAATTACCATAATAGGTTCCAGAGCGATTACATTACTTTTGGATTCTAAACACAGGTTTTGTTTCTAAAAGAAAACTACATTGTTTGTTTCTAATCCTTGCTCTTTCTTAAATGCTTGTCTGGAGTTTTCTCCATGGAAGGCGGCAGTAGCAATAAAAAGCATCCAAAAGGCCATTTGGCAACTTACTGTGCAAAAATGTAGCCATATTAATAAATACATAAATGTAGCTCTACACCTAAGCATTAAAAATAGAATGTACTTGTTTGTATGTAATAGTTTTCTTCAATATCTTTTACTAGTTATTTTCTAGCATTAAAATAACATACCCTCTATGCAAGACATTTAGAAAATGCAGGGGGAAAATGCAAAAAAAAAATGTTTTATATAAGCACAATAAGAAAGTGATTCATTTTCCCCCTTTTCATCTATTTTCTTCTAAGTGGTAGATAGGTATCTATCTATAAATATTGGTATTAATGTCAATACATGTAGATACATAACTATATCTAGAAATATATATGGATATATATATCATTTTTCCCCTTAAAATGTCCTGGGTTTTATTTCATTTTCTTGACTAAAATGTGTTGTATAACCTCACATAAATGAGCAATTTAAACAAACATTACTGTTTGCATTCTTTATGGATTCTTCATTATAGGATTCTAGATGTATATTGCTGAGTTATGTAACACTTAAGGATACTAGTACCAATTGCCAAAGTGCCCCAGCTTTACACCCTCCGATGGTGTATGAAATCACAGCCCCCACAGCAGTAGCTAATGGATACAGTGGGAAGTGGAAGTGACAACATGTGAACCCAGGTCTAGGCTCCTCCACGTGTCTCCTCCAGAGCTTCCTTTGTCTCCATCATGCAGTTGATGATCTCAGAAGGCACCTCACTTTCCTGCAAATTGTCCAAGTACTTTCAATAGGAAAGAACTTGTATCGCCACTCAGCATATAGCTTGGGCCACTCTATTTGAACTTGAAGACTCCTCCAAGACTGCCTAGTGTTGTTTCGTTTAGCTTTGGATAATCTCTCAATATAATTAGCTTATAGAGAGTTTCTACACCTGGTTTCAATAATAAAATTAGAATAAACATATGCATATAGGTATTTCTTTGCATTCTTTGTATGTCACCTTCACACATTTTATCTGGGTTTATATTTATACTAGAAGCCGGGTGCATGAAATTCGTGTCCCTAGGCCTGGCTGGCTATCAGGGCTGATCTGTGGGGTGACCAGCAGGGTGATCGGGCCCCCCACTCGCACCCACCTTGGTTGGCCTGGCACCACCCGCTCACCAGCACCACCCCTGCTACTGCCAGTTGGGGCCTGAGGGCTGGGGCAGCTCCTATGTTGAGCATCTGCTTTCTGGTGGTCAGTGCGCATCATAGCGACCAGTCATTCTGCCGGTGGGTCCACTGTTCAGTCAATTTGCATATTTAGGGCTTTATATAGATTATTGAGAATAAAACAAGTATTGTGATAGCAATTTTATAGGTAAAACAGACAAAAATTAAAACTGAGATAGATGTAGAATCCGTGTCTGGGATCAAGCAGGGAACAAGACACCCTATGGGGAGGCTCAGCCTGACCTCACAGCCGGACCATGAAATCTAGATTTGGACCCAGAATTATTTAACCCAGCTGGGAGACTTAGGAAGCTAAGCCACATGCCCAATTCCTAGTGAAAACTAACGATTCATTTGCTGTTATGTTTCATTTCAGATATTGGTGGGTTGATCAAGATTCTTCTTTGTCACCAGAATGTATAAGGAAACCATCAGCTCCCAGAGAGCATGACCTTTGGGAGAGGAGACTTTTCAGCTGTCCCCTTTGTCACTGGAAGAGAAACAGGGAAGGGGTAAGTACCAGTACTACGCATCTAGATGCTAAGTTGGTAAAAATATTCTCTTAGTCCTCACATAATCTATTTCTTGCAAATATGTCCCATTTTATAGACATGCATTAAGATTCAGGGTTTCCCTGGCCAGGTGGCTCAGTTGGTTCAGCATCACTCCTATATACCAAAAGCTTGCAGATTCGATTCCTGGTCAGGGTACAAACCTAGAGCTGGGGTTCCATCCCCAGTTGGGATGCATACAGGAGACAACTAATCAATGTTTTCTCTGACATCACTGTTTCTCTCTCCCTCTCTCTCTCAAATCAATAAAAACATATTCTCAGGTGAGAATTAAAACAACAACAACACATTCAGGGTTTTATAAACTTTTCCTAATGTAAACTCAGAAAACAAGTGGCAGAGTCCAATTTTGATTGTTGAGGTCAAGTTGCACATTTTTCATATATGGTTGCCTGCCTCACCACCCCTAGGGTTAGATTTCTGTATACGTGGCCTCAAATAGCTCTCTCTATCAGTAACTACAAATGCAGAAACAGGCTTCATCTAAAGCAGAATGGACATTGTAGACAGTCATTTAAAAGGCACTTTCAGATTGAAAAATTCTTGAGCCACTTGAATGTATTGCACATTGAAATGGGATTTTTCTGGCTGATGGTTTGATTCTGTAGGGAGACGGTTCCACAGGTCCCGTTGTCCCTGTGACTGCTCCCAGGAATCTGCCATTGTCTCCCATGGCGCCCCAGCATGGCCAGGAGGGCTGGGTCATTCCCATTTCGCCTTCTGGTTTACTCTTTATCCAGACCTTCCCTAACATAGCGTGAACACAGAGGTCAATTTCCTGCGCTCAATCTGGAAAAGGCCGGCTTGCAATTAACTTCCCCAAAGGGGTCAGAGGTGATGTGGAGAAATAAAATCAACGAGTAATGCAAAACACCCATCTCGGCTCTGTGTTGTGAGCGGCGCTGCTTCCCAAATGCTGATGAGAGCTGTGAACCGATGGGAGATAAACATGCCGTCTGTTGCTCACATCCCATCATTTCTGCTACCGGCCTCACATGGACAGATCAGTAAGGAGAAAGGGCAATATTGGCAATGAGAAAGAGAAGGAAAACACAGAGAAAGGGATAGGGGCATGATAGGCATGGCAATCGTTATTATTAAAGCAGTTATTGTTTATAATTTATTCGCCTCTTTCCTCCAATCCCAAGCAAACATGCACATTTCCAACTTGCACTGCCTTCCAGGTCGTGCTGATGAATCAACATCTCATGCACCAAGAGGATTCTGGGAATGGTCGAAAGGGCACCCCACCCTCCCACACTGCAGAGTTGCCCCCCAAATTCAAACCAGACAGGGCTCATCCGTGAAAGGCTCTGAATTAAACCCCAGATGCTTACTGAGCTCCTCACTGCTGATATGGGCAAAACTAGGGACTTTGCTGTATGCCACACTCTGTAGGGAACAGTCTGTCCAGCCTTCTTGAGGAAGGGACTTAAAGTGTGTGTGCGGGGATGGGGGGGGCTGAGTAGGGGGAGGTGGGCAGGGAGTTGGTAAAAGGCACCATTCCACCTTTGATACAAATCCCTGTAATCAAAACCACATTGGGTCAGCTCCGCCTTACCTCCAAACTCCCTCCGAGACGCTATAAACATTGGCAGACAATGCATATAATTAAGGTGGAATACGTTCTCATAAATGTTTGTTTCCATCTGCTAGTTGTTTTAGCGAATAGTAGAAGCGTTCTTGTGGTCAGTCTGGAGAACAACAGGAGAGATCCTCCCATCCCCCCCTAGAAGCGGCCTAAGAGCAGGCCCGGGGCCCCGCGCTGGAGCCTGCAGCATGGGGAAGCAGAGAGAGAGGGGGTCAGGCTCTGCTTCCCAGCCCTCATTGTCAGAGCAGGCTGGTGCAAAGGTGACCCACCCCAGCCCCCCTTCCTGCCGTAAAGAAACACTGAGAGACTGTGAGCATTGTTGTCTTTCAATACCACGGGGGGAAGTGGGCGAAAGAAAGTAAGAGTGTTCTGGCACCAGAATCGTTTCTCCATTACCTCAATTAGTTCCAATGATGTGGAAAAGTTCTGTCTGGAGAAATCAAACCGAACGTAAAATCGCTGAAGCGCCAGTAGGTGTTGATACAGGCATTAGTCAGCAATACTGATGGCCATGAAGTCACTCGTAGCCCCGCCGCGGGGGCCGGGCAGGGAAAGAAACTCATTAGATCACTCCCTTCGGTGAAGCGTGTGGCGGTTTGCAGTGTGGCACCCACGCAACCTGGCACCACCAGGAGATTTTGCTGTCTGCCCTGGGAAGGCCCAGTTCACGAAGGTGTCTGGTAAAGAAATCTGGATCAGTCCCACTATTATTTTCTACAGAGACATAAAGAAGTCCTCTTGTTTAAGAGCCACATGTGCCATTGATTATAAGATGTTGGTTTTTCCTTAGAGAAGTAAGTAGTTCTTTGCGACGTCCAAGAATAAGGGACTATAGGAGAGACTTGGGCTCAGCATAGAGCAGATTTTCGATGCTTGAGGTCGGCCCTGCTCTCCCACGGGAAGTAAATGTTAAGCTCCTTGTTGGGTGTTCAGTGAAGGCCAGGGCACACCTGCTGGGGGCAGATCGTACAGGGAGGAGTCTTGCTCTAAATGAGCCATTGAACTATCTGCAATTTCTCTCCCAAATTCTGATCCAGCGGGTAGGAGTTGAGAGAAGAAAATATATAGGTTTCTTTTTCTGCCACAGTCCCCATAGTCCCTGCCTCTCTTCTTCCTTACTGAGTCATGAAACCCCCTCTGGATCTCGAAAAAAATGTGGTTTCAGATTTAGAGCTCCATGAATGTGTTATGTGCTCTACATCAGCGTTTTTCAACCGCTGTTCCGCGGCACACTAGTGTGCCGCGAGATGTTGCCTGGTGTGCCGTAGGTGCAGACAAGACAAGAATTTTATAATTTTTCACTATTTTGTTTACTTACTATTTCATAATAAAGTAATTATAAAATACTTTCTTTGTGTTTATTTGATTCCTATTCAAGAGAATTACTTTATATATAGTCAATATAGGCACAGAGTTAAATTTTTTAACATTTTCTAATGGTGGTGTGCCTCGTGATTTTTTTCATGAAACAAGTGTGCCTTTGCCCAAAAAAGGTTGAAAAACACTGCTCTACATGTTTGGGAGGATTGATAAAAAACCGAAGCACTCTGTGATGGGTTGAACTACTTCCTCAGTAGTGTATTTTTCTCTCCTAGCTTAGCCACAACCTCTTTAAACACTTATTTTTATGAAAGATTGGTGAACACAGCATGCAGAAGAAAGGATGGATAAAAGGAAGGAAGGGAGAGAGGAAGGGAGGGAAAAAATGTAGGGAAGGAGAAAGGAAGGAAAGAAGGTATTGTCCATTTCCCATGTGGTCGGTTACTTATAGCCCTCAAAAAAAACCACACAGAAGCCCTGGCTGGTGTGGCTCAGTTGTTTGGAGCGTCACCTATACGTGGAAAGGCCATGGGTCTGATTCTAGGTCAGGACATATACCTAGGTTGCAGGTTCCACCCCTGTGAGGACACATATCGGGAGGCAACCAATCAATGTTTCACCCTTCCTCCCTCATTTCCTCTCTCCATCCCTCTCTCTTTCTCTCTTCCTCTCTAAAATCAATAAAAACATCCTCAGATGAGGATTTAAAAAAACAAACAAACATGTATTATATCTAGGTTTTATTTCTAAGGAAACTGAGTCACAGAAAAGTTGAGTAATTTGACCAAAATCACACAGCTAGAGAATGACAGGATTAAAATCAAGAAGGAACAGACTTCACCAGCCTCATCCACTCTCTCCCATGCCTCTGCAAGCCCACGGCAGAGCAGTGGCTTATCTGGCTTGGATAACCTGCTTTGAAAGACTTGAATGTGAAGCCCAAGGTCAAGGAAGAGTAGAAGCTCCCATTTCTTTATACACCATCGTGTAGAGATGGTAACTCAAATGGCAGATGGAGAGCAGACTTTAAAATTTCCCTCAGATGGATTTTTTTCTTTTTTTAACTTGAAGTGGTACATGCCAATCTAAAGTAGTACCGAAGTTGGAATTTTTCACCCCAATAGGAAGCCTAAGCATCTGGCTTCAGTCCAGCCCCTGAAAGAGTCTCTAACAATGCAATGAACCTTCAGGATGTGGTTATGGAGTCACGCTCAGAATTATGCCTGTAGGTTGGCCCCTCAACACTGAGAAGACACCTCTTCTCCCATCCAGGTCTACCATTTTAGAAGAGAGGCAAGAGAGATGAAGATAGTCCTCCTCCACTTGGGGATTCCAACATCATGGAATTAGTTTTGAAGTTGTCACTTGAACTTTCCAGTTCCTAAAAAGAAAGCCAGCTTCTACAGCTTGTCACAGACTAGGGCCCCCTGCAGGAACTCGAACTAGAAAGAGTCCTCCATGCCTGGCTTTTCCTCTGATTATGTTTGTGTGTGTTCCTCAGACCCATCTTCACGAGGCTCCCTCATAATTTACAAGCAGCAAGTCTTCATGACTGAGAACAATAATTAAGTAATCATCCTATTGTGCATCGCTGCCTAGAAAATTGCATACAGCTTACCAAAACAGGGCTGTTTTTGCTAGTGTTTAGACTAAAAACTTGATTATCTACATCAGTGTTGGAACGGGAATTACAGAAGTAAACAAATGCCAAAGATAAGCTGGAACTGTCTCATTGGGCTGTGATCCCCATTTCTTCCCGCGCTAACGCCCTCCCTGCAGTCTCTTTGAGAGCATTGCCTGATTTCCATTACAGATGCTAAAATATCTTACGCTCTTTTTACACTGGTCTTGTCGCCCCCTAAAAGCTGTAAGCTGGGACCACACCAGTCACTATGAAGCATAGCATAATGATGAGCTTTCTCTCCTCAATGAAGAAACTGCACTCAAACCCTGACTCCACCTCTTTGTGATCTTGGGCAAGGTATCTAACCTCTCTGCACATGTAAAATTAGGTTAATAATAATTCGTAGCCTACTAGGTTAGTGAGAGAAATGAATGTGATACTTATTGAAAGGTACCTAGCGTCCAGCCAGTGTGACTCCATTGGTTGAGGGTCATTCTCTCCACCAATCATGAAGTCGCAGGTTAGATTCCCAGTCAGGGCATAATCCCAGGTTACAGACTCGATCGCCAGTTTAGGGCATGCAAAAGGGGACAAGGAGAGAGAGATAGAATCATTGATGTTTCTGAAATCAATAAAAACATATTTTCAAAAACGAATAAATAAAACACAAAAAGCACCCAGCACAGTACCTAGCACACAGCGAAGGCTTGCACACGTGGACCATTCGCAGGATTGTATCCTCTTCCACAAATCGTTTGTGCTGAGTGCTCAGGAGAAGCTCAATATAAAAGTGATAATTTGTAAAATGGGGGAGAAACAATAATCACAAATTGGGCTACATTGCAGAGTAATTCTGGGAGTTTAAAAATTATTTTATTTTTTAAAAAGTGTCTCCCTTGTTACCCAATTCTTTCCTTGCCTTTTTGTTCCCTTATTTTATACTTTGCCCAAGGCATCATTTAGTGTTCCAAAATATGAGACGCTTATAGGTATTCAGAAGCCCCGGGAGAAATGGAATACATTTACAGACCCATAAACATCTAAATTAGTGCTATAAATGGGAAATATAGTCTATAGTTGGAAAGTGCCCAATGCATAATATGTTGTGGCATAGAAGAGACTTCCTTTCTGGTGGCTGGAAAATCTATTTGCGCTAAGTATTCAATTTTAAAACGGATAATAAAAATAAATAATAGGCATGCTTCTGCTTAAATTGCACCTTTCACAGGAGATCTCAAAGAGTTTTTCAACTGTTAATTTACGACCCCTAGGGTGAGGTAGGTGGCAAGTAATATCTTTCTTCCTTAAATGGAGAAACAGACATAAAGAGGCCTGGGTGCCTTGTCCAAGGGCACAAAGCAAGCCCCAGCTGTAAGCAGATAAAAGAGAACATTGAGATCTTCTCTTTAAATGATGAAACCCCGTTTTATTGCCTATTAATCCTATGAGGAGCGCTCATACAGGCTACACAACTGCCATACACCTAGCACTAGTATCATTGGTATACCAGTTGCCTACTCCAACAAACCATACTACTGTATGAGTTCATGGTGTAGAGTGGTTAGGTGTTAGCCTTGCTTGTACGTCTGCAGGTCGGCTGGGAATTGGATGTCTGGGCTGATCTCAAGGATAAGAGCTACTGGGCAGTAAAGGCAAACTAATGCTGAATCTTCTCCCTGCTTCTCTCACCCGCCATGGAGCAGGGGTCCAGACAGGACATGAGTCTCTCATGGAAATGGCAGGGGAGCCAGAGAGAAACCCCCAGCTATGCAAGGGAATCAGGTCACGTCTACTAATCCTATTGGCCTAATGTTGGAGAAGCCCACTCTCCCCACCGTGAAGCTGGGAAGTCACAGGCCCATGTCCAAAGTCAGTTTCCCTAGATGTGCATACCCCCCTCCCTGCCTCCAACCACCATGGAAGTTAGAGAAGGGAGTGAGCACTCTTAAACAGCAATCTAATCTACCACAGTCAGTACTTCCTCCTTATTCATATTTCAGACATTTTTGTATGTGCTCATCTTTGAAATGGTGGCTATTTCACATGATCCTGAAACTTCTGCTAGACCACTGGCTTGATCCTGGCTTTTATTAAAAGGTAAAATTTATTTTTATTTGTTTATTTATTGTAAATATATCTTTTATTGATTTCAGAGAGAAGGGGAGATGGAGAGAGAAATAGAAACATCAATGATGAGAGAGAATCATTGATCGGCTGCCTCCTACATGCCCCACATTGGGGATTGAGCCCACAACCTGAGCATGTGCTCTGACCTGGAAATAAACCATGATCTTCTGGTTCATGGATTGACTCTTAACCATTTAGCCACACTAGCTGGGCTAAAAGGATGAAACTTAAATAAGACAAATACCCCTTATTACATAATAGTCTCCTTGATATCAAGTTAAAGCTATTATTCAGAGATTGAAGAGGAAATTGCCTAATAAGGAAATAATGCTGATTGATTTAGATAAAATTGTATATGGTGGATGAGTGTAAATAATTTGAGCCTATGAGTCTATTCCCAAACACACTTTTCAGGCCCTGAGATTCCCAATGAACCAGGAATGCTTAAAATATATAAAAGACTCAGTGGATTATCCTTAGCATAGTGATGCTCATTAGAGAGGAGATCCCATTAACAAATTGTTCTAATTCCACCAAACCTTAGAAAACTCAAAAACTCCAGCATGACACATGAGGGTTCTCTCTGGTGTATAGCGCTCTATATAAATCTATATTCCCCATATAGTCATGCATGCCTCCCTAAACCTCTCCTCCGATACCCGATTTGTTTCTCAGCCCAGACCAAAACTTCCAGCTTGAATATTCACCAAGAAGGAGACCTTCCTCCCGGGCTCTCTTTCTCACGCTCCATTGTAGACCCAAATGAAAGGAAAAGCTTAGGGTTCCGGTCTAATCTGAATTTCCTAGACAGCGATAAGGTTTAAGGAATGCTGTCCTTTTAGACAATGAGGGATACGAAGGAGAGCTCACTGCGCAGCAAGGCCAAAAGGAAAGCCAGTTGTCCCTCTGACATTGCTTTGAAGTCCAGCTTTCTCTCCAAGTGAGCTCAGCCCTGGCCACCTCCCTGCCGAGCCCTGCCTCTGGGCTGCATCTGAATCACTTTCCTCTTGCTCCCATCTGTGGGTTCCTGCAGGGAGAAGAGTGGCTCCCCCTGTTTCTCCAGGTTATATATGTCACCGTTTTCCATGCCTTTAACAAGACTCAATTAAAAATTAATCGGTCCAGCATGGCAATTTGAGAGGTAATTGTTTCTTTTCCCCGACTCCATGGCCATAGGCTAAAAGCACACCCAGAACCTAAATTAATCATCTAATTGGGATTTTTCCATACTCCAGCCATGCAGCCTTCCAGGGGTCCCCGCAGTGTGCTGCCTGACCTCGATAATTAGATGGCCTGAGTGTCCACTCAGTGGCTTTCTGTCCTGCTTCCCTTTCCGATACCCTGTAGGAAAATGGAAAATAGCCATAGAAGCTGTTAACTTAGAGCCTTAGACCCTCTCCAGTGGCTTTTTATCGTCAGAAGATAAACCATCACTTGGGAGGAATTCTGTGACACTGTGGCAGGTTAATATAGTCGACATGGTTTGTAACAGCAAAAGGTGGTTTCAATGTAACGGCAGCCCTGATTGGTGTGATTTATTCATACAACGTGTAACAGCGTGGCTGAAAAAGAAATGAGGAGATTTTATGTACACAGCTATGGAATGTTCTCCAGGTCAACCCATGTATTTTCTCATCTAACACACACACAGCAATCCTATAGGATAAGTAGCATTATTTCTTCTCGGTTTTTAAATGAGTGAACAAAGAGGAGAAGTTAATACCAGAGGTATCTGTGTTGACTTGTAGTAGCTAACACACATACACTACTTCTATATTTTAATTTTGATATAAAATATACTTTGTGTACTCATCTTAAGATTAATACCAATCATTTTGTTTCTCTAGTGAAAGGAGGTGAAGGCCTATATTTTCCTAGTTCATTTTTAAATCATGTCATGAGTCTTTTTTTTTTTTTTAATATATTGTATTGATTTTACACAGAGAGGAACTGGGAGGGATAGAGAGTTAGAAATGTAAATGAGAGAGAAACATTGACCAGCTGTCTCTTGCACACTCCCCACTGGGGATGTGCCCGCAACCAAGGTACGTGCCCTTGACTGAAATTGAACCCTGGACCCTTCAGTCCGCAGTCCAATGCTCTACCCACTGAGCCAAACTGGTTTTGGCTTTGACATGAGTCTTGTACTTGCTTCCAGAGATGTTATGGAGGAGCCTAAGTAGGTTATTTTTTCTTAATTTCTTACCTGAGTAAAATTAATTTAAAAAATTTCACAATATCTTTCACATCAGTTAATTCACTACACTAAAGACCACACAATTTTTCAAAAAAAAAAAAAAATATGGAGCTATAGTTATTTAAATGGAAGATAGTTTCTTACATAATTGATATTCAGAAAACCAGTCAATGTTTGTGCATCCCTTAAGATAGAACTTAAGCCGGGACCGGTTTGGCTCAGTGGATAGAGCGTCGGCCTGCGGACTGAAAGGTCTCGGGTTCGATTCCGTTCAAGGGCATGTACCTTGGTTGCGGGCACATCCCCAGTAGGGGGTGTGCAAGAGGCAGCTGGTCGATGTTTCTCTCTCATCGACGTTGCTAACTCTCTGTCTCTCTCAATTCTTCTGTCTAAAATCAATAAAATATATTTAAAAAAAAAAAGATAGAACTTAAAGTTCTATTTCCTTCATAAAATTGACCATCAACAAGATTTATCTTCAGCACACATTGCCCTCTCTGAGTGCACTCACATTCTGCATATATATCTTCTTGCAAACTTTTACCCTTTGAGAAAACTCTGGATCACCACTAGAGGTATACAGGTCACCTGGTAGGGAATGAAGAAATTAATCTTAACTAAACGGATCTGATTATACCCTGCAATTTCAAACCAATAAATAAGTATATTTAAATAATGGCAACATATGTGTTTGATCAACTGTAAAGTAGTACACAAACACTGTTCTTAATAATTACAATTATATGTCTGTATTTGCAATTAATTTAATAGTATCATAAGAGTTATTTTCCTCAGCCACTAGGATTTTGTCTACCAAGATAGCCAGTCTTTGCAATACAATAAACATGGCTCCAATGAAACTTATTTTTTTATGCTTCATTGTTATATAAAGTTAATAAAGACCTTAGTCTTAATTATTCTGAGGTTACTTATAGGTGTAGAAAGCACAGTGCCGATGCTATCTCAAAAGTCCTATTCATCGAAGAAGAGAATAAAGAAGGAAGTGTTCAACTTTCCTCTGTTCTGGTATTTGAATCTTTATTTTAGAACTACAATATCAGTCCAACCCACTGGCATGGTTCAGTGGTTGAGCATCAAGCTATGAACCAGGAGATCACAGTTTGATTCCCGGTCAGGGCACATGCCCAGTGAGGGGCGTGCAGGAGGCAGCCGATTAATGATTCTCATCATTGATGTTTCTAGCTCTCTCTCCTTCTCCCTCTCTAAAATCAATACAAATATATTTTAAAAGAATAGACTTTATTTCCGTTCCTAAGGGGTACCTGACTGTGAAAAGGGGCTGAGAGGTATGCCTCTTCACCCCACTGGGCGAATTTTTCAAGCACATAATTCTTCCTATGTCAACCTTTCATAAGACAAGCAGTAATGCCTATACTGACCAATAGTGGTGATAGCGCACGTAGTCTAATCATGGTAGTTAATAGTTAGAAATTTCAATAATGTCTGCTTTACACATATATGGAAGGTGAGGACAGATCCAATTTTTAAATTGACCTCATTTATTGTATTCCATAAAATATAGTGCTCATTTGGTCAGTTCACAGATCCTATCAGAACATCCTAAGAATCACTTATATAACTGCTCATAGCATATTATAGATGACATTGTAATGGTTGTCCTGGCTACCTGTCAATCATAACAGCCCTAGGACTTCATTGGCTACCTCCAGGCAGATCCTGTCTCCAGAGAAAAGAATTTGCAAGAAACAGAAAGCTCTGGTCTCTTCATGTTCATATCATGAAAACTCAAGAGGACTCCCTAAGACCTCTGACCTTTTCTCCATGGTTGAGGTTGCCTGCAGGGGGCCTTTCCCATGGAGAAAGATCCGACTTTCCCCTCTCTCCTTGCTCCCTCCCTGGCCAGCCTCACCTGTGATCAGCCAGGGTGGAAAGAGAAGCAAAGCCCTCCCGGCTCTGATAACAGGGTTGCCTGACTGTAATTACAGGCTTTCGCTTCCCAGCTATCCAAATGACAGTCACAATCGAGACTGAAACTCCTCAGATGGAATCAATTACTGGGCAAAATTGGGAGGTTAATTTCCCCCAGAATGAGATATGCCATCGAGCTCTGCCATCTCTTTCCCTCCAGCTGGTGGCTCCTTCGGGTGCATTGTTCTCTGACCACAGGAACAAAGTCCCGTTCGGAAGGATTTCCAAAGAGTTGATTTGAAAAGGAAACTCCATCAGCCCCCAAACTCAATAAGCGCTGAGTAGAAGGGCTGTGATTAACCAAGCAGCCTGGATGGCTAATCATTAGACTTTTGCATTTGATGGGCATGGGGTTAATCCAATAAGAAGGAATGGAATCTGCTGGTACCTTCCCTTGCTGTAGTTCCCCTGGCTCTACTGTCGCCGAAGCCTGCCCTTTTGGAAATGACTGTGGAAATAAACCAGCTCCCTCATTAAAATTATTTTCTAAATATGACAAACTATCTCTTTAAAAAAAAAATAAGCAACTGTTATTCATTTTATCCAAATGGAATGGATGTTTATGAAAGACCTAGTAGAAGTGTCCAAATAATTTCCATTTAATAGGTGATGATAGTAATAATTAATAGTGTGACGGTGACAAACTTATTCATACTTGACCATGTTTCAGGAAATGCTGCATGTTATTAACTCAATTATCTCAAAATTGCTTTAAATGAAGGCACTGAGAAGTTAGGTAACTTGTTTATGTGTATCTATTAAGTAGCCGAGCCAGGAGATCTGAATCCAGAGACTAGCATTTCAAATCCCTCCATCACGTGAGCCTCACCACCCCATTTGTTTCTGAATCCCAAAAGGGAGATATTCTCATCACTATGCAGGTGGGGGATGGGAAGCATGCAGGTGGTAATGAACTTGCTCAAGTTGAGAGGTAGCTCATGAATGAATGAAGCTGCTATTTCACCCCACATCTGTCAGACTCAAAAGACTGTGCATGTGCCGAAACCGGTTTGGCTCAGTGGATAGAGCGTCAGCCTGCAAACTGAAAGGTCCTGGATTCGATTCCCATCAAGGGCATGTACCTTGGTTGCGGGCACATCCCCAGTAGGGGGTGTGCAAGAGGCAGCTGATCGCTGTTTCTCTCTCACTGATGTTTCTAACTCTCTATCCCTCTCTCTTCCTCTCTGTAAAAAATCAATAAAATATATATTAAAAAAAAAAAGATTGAGCATGTCCATCAAAACCCTACTGAGCCACTTTTTGCAAGGTCTTGGTGTGATGGTGAGCTAAAACCAGTGGTAGTGATATTCAATTCTATAGCATTTACATTTTCCATTTGTTTTCTCTAGGAGTATGACTAAATCAAATTTGGTGGGTTTTTAAGAGTTCTATGATATTATTGTATATATTGTATTCTGAAATATTTTGTAGCTGTCTCTTTCACAATCTGTTTAAGAAGTCACTCCATGAAGTATGTACACACCTCAACAGGAAACAGGCTTTGAATAATGTGTCATAAGATATTTTGAATTAAAGTCCGATGCTATTTCTACCCCTGAAATCCAGCTTCCCCACAATATCTGGCAAATTTAAAGACAGGTACTCTATTGTTGCCGCTCAGTCTCTGATTGAGAAAAATGAGCCAGTACCCTCTACTTGTATGGTCTGTATTTAAAGTAGAGCTTAGTGGGTTCATTAAGTAATTCGGCAAACAGTTACTGAGTTCTCTTGTATACCAACCAGCATGATGCCATAGTAGACCATGGCTTGAAGTCTCAGAACAGGATGGAAGAGATCTCTGTTCTCTTTATGTTCTATTAATGAATGCAGCAAGAGTGTTCATCAATGACTTCTACACTCCTCACACCCTTGCTCTGTTATGGAACATGCGGGGAAATTAATGGCAGATAAATTCCTATTTTGTTGTTAGGGATAAAATAAGCTAGGTTTTACTAAAGAGTATATACCATGTTAACAAAGGCATTTTTAATGAATGTGACTAAGGGGAAAATAATCCAAATGAATATTTTAAAAAATCATTTTATTTTTTCACTTTGGGTAACAGGGAGTGGGAAGTGGTATTTGCAGTAGGAGGACCCTTTATAGTTCATGTACATGTCAGTGTATGCGGATCTTTGTGAAGAAATATTTCTACAATGTTAATTGGAAACCAATTTTAAATAAATGGAGCTTTAAAAACTAATGTTAAAAAAGAAAAATATAATATTTTAGGTTATATGTCATATATAATGGACTTCATTAGTATTTGACTCGCCTGCATATGTTCCAGATCCCAGAGCTGATAAAGTGAGGTTTGCATTTATTTGAGATGTCTGACACCATACTGAATACGGTAGGAGGACATCCTATGCTCAGTAGATGCTGAAAAACAATGTTGTGTAAGCCAAACACACACACACACACACACACACACACACACTTTGTACCCCATCATTTCTTTTAGATCAACACAATGTGGTTTCTGGATTCAGAAGGGAGAAGATGCCATAAGGCTTTGAATCTCTACTAAGTGATTTTTCTCTCTTATCTCCCCAGCCTGTCTTCTCAGAGGCAGTTTCCTTCTTTGCCAAAGAGAGCTGGGACCCTGGCCCAGGTCACTTGAGTGCTGGCCTCCTGAGGGTCAGCACCTTGAGCGTAGGTGCAGGAGCAGACCTGGTAAAAGGGCTTTCTCGTTATTATTATTTTGTGGTCAAAAGATTGCATACACTATTTCTTTTTCTGCTGCTAAAGCTTAGAAAGGGTGGAAAGCAAAATATTTTGATAATTATTCAGGCCATCAGGTTACATAAGAGGTTCCATAGCTTTCTGCATCAAACTTGAGCAGTTGAAACCACAAATTCTGTTTTTGCAGCTATAAAACATTCATGGCGAAAAGAGAGAGAGAAAAAGAGAGAGAGAGAGAGAGAGAGAGACAGAGAGAGAGAGAGACAGAGAGAGAATAATAAAATCCATTTTCCATTTGCTTGAAACTTACAAAATTTAATGTGGCAAAAATGACAGTTTGCTCCCTGTACAAAACTGCTCAGAGCCTTGTTTCGTGGGCACAATGTGGAGACGGCTTGGCACACTGCAGCCCTTTCTCACAGCCAGAGGTGGCACGCTGAGGTGGGATGGGGCAAGGTACTATCAAGCAGCAAGGTCAGTGAGGCCATGATCACAAAGGAGAAGCTTAGCTTCCCTACCCAAAGCATTAAGTTGCATGGGTTCCATCATTACCATCGGATCCCACACTCAACTTGAGACATACACACAGGTAGTGCAGTCCCTACACCAACACTATAGGCATCTTGCTATTAGTGTAGGACTGAATGTGGTTGTTAGCATACAAAACATTGAATTGTTTTTTAGAAAGATATGGTGACAGTAGTGATAACCTCCACAAAATATAATGTTTACAAAATACATCTATATAATATAGTGTTTACAAAATTTATCTATCTCCAAAGAAGTTTAAGTCACTGCCGTCTATTTATCATGACACATTATGAGCAGAATCAAGACATCCAGTCTTAAGTAGCCACAATGTTAAGCTCCAGCTCTATCAATAAATGGAGGAGCCAATGTGGAATTGTCCTTTTAACTCACTGGCCTCGGTTCATTTTCTACAAAATGAACAGGTGGACTAAGTGACTTCTAAGATCCATTTTAACTGCTTTTCTATAGGAGTCTTAAAAAAGAACAATTCCCTGGATAGCCAAATCTGTGAGCAGTGAACCAAGTAACAACAGAAAACAGGAATTGCTTTGACTCTCTGTGAGTCAGGTTGGATGTTGTATGTGGTCGGTACAGTTTCTCAGTTTACCGTTGCTTTAGTCATCCCTTTACTGTTTGACTATATCCATTATTTATTGCCACAATAATGCTGTGTAATAAACCACTCCAAAACTTAGTGTCTTAAAATAATAAGCATCTATCATTGCTCAAGGTGGTATAGATCACCTGAGTATTCTGTTGACCTGGGTATTCTGGCTGCTCTTTTCTGGGTTTGCTTATGCATCTGCAATCAACTGGTGGACCAACTGGGAGAAGGCCCATCTAGAATGGCCTCACTTACACATCTCATGACGACTAGGGTAACAGAGGTTACACAGCCAAAGACCACTCATTATCTGGAAGAACAGCACGTACTTGTTCTCATGACAGGTGGAAGGGTTCTGAGAGAGAGAGAGAGAGAGAGAGAGAGAAGAGACACAAACAAGGCGACTTGAATTGCATGCTCAGAACTGGCACATTGTCACTTTCTGTACATTGGACTGCAGAAAGCAAGTTGCTAGATGAATCCAGATTCCAGGGATGGGGAAATAGAGAGCTCTTGATAGAATAAGCTGAAAAGTAAGTCCCATTGCAAAGTGTGTGGGTGAAGGGAGCTAAGGATGTGCCACACTCTACTTAGACAATGACATGGCTGAGAGTGTCATCCTTGTTTTCTGGTCATTAAAGAAAGAATGCGTCTCTTTGTAGTGTTATATATTTCCCACAGGCATCATCTTCCATTGTTTTGGTTTATTCCTATGTGATCCCCTACACTTATCTTTTTATTTAGAATCATATTTGGCCAAACCGTAATGGTGAATAATTCATTCCAACTTTATTATTTACTCTCTACCTAATTTGGGATTAATGAGGAAGACGCCTTCATAATAATGAAAGACGTATACAAATTAAACCTGAAATTGGTCCCAATCTAGTTATTATACGGCTAAAGCTGTTATGATATTTGCATAGCCTAGAATCTAAAATATTAGAGTCACAGTTAAATTCTGGAGATATGGGAAATGTTGAGATGATATAACACCGACCCGCTAGTCTTTGTAGATCATTTCATCGTTATGAGTTTCAATCACCTTTTCTACACACACACACACACACACACACACACACACACACAAAATAAAGTTTATCAATAATGTCTTCTTTTTCCATCTCTATTTTTAATTAAATTTATTGGGGTGACATTGCTTAATAAGATTATATAGGTTTCAAGTGTACAGCTGTATGATACATCATTTGTATCTTGCATTGTGTGCCTACAACCCAAAGTCAAATCTTCTGTCACCATGTATTTGGCTCCTTTAGCCTTATCTATTCCTCACCCCCTTTCCCTCCGGTAAACCCCATCCTGATGTGGCTCCCTGAGTTACATCCAGACTTGACTCTTCATTAGTAGTGAGATCCTAAGTAACTCACAGTGCTCTCGTTACCAGGAGCAAGGATTAAACATGGGAAGCTGCTTGACACAGTGTCTGGCACATGTTAAACACTCAGTAGGTGTTAGCAATTGCTATTGTCATTATATAATATCATCATCATTTTCAGTTATAAGCAACCAAACACATATAAAGAAGTCATACCATCAACCTGATATTAACTTTATCCCATCAAATGTTTATTATTATAAAGAAAAAAATTCTTCAAGAGTTCTCCTTGGAGAATTCCAGAGAGGGAGAATGCCCTTCATAACTCTGGGCTCCTATGCCTATCCGTGGCAAATCATTAAAGGGGATGGAAAATCCCATCCTTTAGCCGGCCTCATCCTAACCTCTGAAAGCCCCATTCATCCCTGGCCTCATCAATCAGTGTTTATGGAGCGTCCCATCAGACAGCAATGGGATTAAAGAAGGAGAAGAGTCTCCCACTCCAGACAGCGTCATCGGCCACGGAGGAGACAGCCATAGTCACAAATAATTACCGTGCAGCAGTGCAGCGCATTAGCTCAAAGACTGCGGCAGGGCCACAGAGGAGGCGCTTCCATTGTGCCCGAGGGGCTTGGAGAAGGCCTGACTTAACCAGAAGGGACTCGAGGTCCCCGTCTTCGGAGAGAAGGAGTCCCCAGATTGTGAAAAGGAAGAAAGGACTCCACATAGAGTAGCAGATACTAGAGGTTATGAAAGCTCTTGACATGTAAAGAGAAAGTCATTAGATGCGGCTGGAGGAGGAGATATATTACAGGGATCAAACAAGTACATTTCAAGAAGGAAATATGAGAGTATGTATCTGGCCCCCCACTCACTGAAAGTGAATTAAAACGTAGATTGTGTAGCGAGGCCCCCACAAACATCAAGTTTAAAAAAAAAAAAAAAAGACAAAAAAATGGTGAAAGAAAGATACTCTTAGATAACTGTACATTTTACTCGTTCTTGAAAAAAATCTCCCTATGAATGCCTCTCTCCACGATCAAATCTTTTTTTTTTTAATGGACCAAAGGAAACGAAATCATATTTATTGTGTCTGCTGCATTTGATCCTTACGAAAATGGCATTAGCCCCATATGGAAACACTTGGACGCCCCTGAAAATAATTTCTTAACCACAAACATGTCTTCCACTTGTCTGATCTCAAATTATTCCAAGTGAGTATCCCAATTTCAGGTCAGGCTTAAGGATATGACAGGCACTATCAGTCCATTACGCGTGAATGATCTATGAGGTGGAGGGCGGAGGTGTTGGCGCAGGAGGAAGATTGCCGCTGGGAGCTCCCCTCCGGGTTCTGGGGGGCATCTGCCTTCCCCTGGAACTCCCTGGTCCCACCTGAAGACTCAGCGCCAGCCCCTCGGCCCAGATGAAGGGAGGAACAATGGGACCGCGCTCTCTGTTCATCGCCCAGATACCATCTCAGCCTCTCAGCAGAGCATGGTTATTGGAAGCAAAATGACACAGATAGGATTTCACATCCAAGCTTCGGATGGAAGACTAACAAAGGTGCAAGGGTACCAGCCACCCCTCTCACCGCACTCCGCTCCTCCTTGCCCCCTGCCTCCACCGCCTCACTGCTCTTTTTGCTTCCAGCTTCTAATTGGCAGTCACCTGATCCGCACCCATCATTTCATTCATTTCATTTCGGAGCTCACAGGGCCACCGGAGACTGCCTCATCCGCGTGGGAAAGTGCGGCCATGTGACTTGCACCTGTTGCAGGAGCTGCCCGCTGCCCCTCCCTCCATCCTGTCCCCATTGTGTGCAACCTTACTCTGTTTCAGAAGCAGCAGAAAAGAAGTCTAAGTTGCCGCCATTCAACATTAGCACATACAAAAAGGAGGCCAGAGAACATCCTTGTATCTTTTCAACACAAAGCCTGCCCAGTGGCTTATGTCCATGGTAAGGGTAGCAGTCCTACCTCTTTTAAGAGCTGCAGCAGGTAGGAATCAGTAAAACAAAAGTGTAAGCATTTAGGTGGATGGTTCACTCAGCACTGCTAGTGTGAATCAGCTGCATGCACGCACGCATACACACACTGACTCACACACATTCTCTCCCTCCTTTAAAACTCTTCCTATTTGGCCTCCCCAAGTAGATCATTTCGATTACTTTCGTGAAAGTACCTAGACTTGAGATCAAAGGCACCGAGACATTTAAGTTCCAAGAGAATAACACCAATACACTTGCACAGCCACCTCCTTGGAAGGTAGACTGAAATCGAATAACTCTACACGCAGACCTTAATGACAGCCTGGGAGAACGCATGCTGGTTCAAAGGAGAGGGGGAGAGAGCACAGCAGCTATTACCTTCCTGAGCAACCGTGCAGCCGTTCTCCAGTCCGATGGCCGAGCTGTGAAGTTGGTGTCCATTACCCTACGGAGCCTAACATCTTAGACCATAACCACTCAGGGGTGGGAGTAATGCATCCTCAGACGTGGACATGGAAAAGACCCATTAAGTCATCACGCCGTGCCTTTGCCAGCACAGGATGCTGTTCCCTGAGACTGTTCCGTAAAGCGCCCCTTGGGATGCTCTCCAAAGACCGAGTCACTTTATCCACCTCCAAAGAGCACAATCCATCTATCTATGGTATCCGATTGCTGTTATGAAATTAAACTTTGGCCTTGAAAGCATTGTTCCGCACCAACCAGGTCCCTGGGACCAGGTTTTCATTAAGGACCCGCCATCGCCTGTGGAGGAGGCAGGAAAGGTCATTTTCTCCATTCCTCTACCTCGGGGCGGGTCTCGTGTGAAATGGCACCAGCCTGGCTCTTATTATACAATTCCCAAGGCGGGAAGTCTGATAGCCCCTGTTGTAACAGCGCTTTCCCATGACATAGAACCCTCCTGGAGAAAGTGTTCTCTACGGTCTCGACCGAATTCCTCCCAGCACCACTTACAAACACCTTCCCACAGGAGCGGAGGCCTGTTTATCACCCTCCATGCATCCAGGGCAATTTCAGAGAGCTCATCCTCTAGTGCTTTGTGTAGCATAGTCTTGATGTTAAGGAGGATTTTCATATCACAGTTCATCAAAGCCAGAGGCTAAATCTGGGCTTTTGGAAGGCAGGTGTTATATTCCTCTTTTCTATTTTGGGCATTTTGGGGTGGGAGAGATTTTGTAAAGATAACATTGAAAACAGAAAAGCTCCCTTCTGACGGAGACAGGTCAGGTTTTGGTAAGTGTGACCCAAATCCATTTAATTCTTCATTTTCATTCTATTAAGAGAATCGTTAAAATTTATAAAATTATTTAACATGTGAAATCTGGAATGTACAGCCTTAAAATATGAAAATGTTTATCATATACTCTGCTAGTTGTACATCATTGTTATTTACTTGAGGCCTGGTGCACAAATTCATGCACGGGTCGGTCTGGCCTGCCCTGATGGGGACGGGGCCATGGGCGGTTTGCCGGCTGGCCCTGCCCCGAATCAGGGTTGGGGGCTCAATCGGGGTGGGCCAGTTAGGGGGAGGGGCTGTGGTAGGGAAGGCCAATCGGGGACCGGGCCAGCCATGGGGAAGGGCTGCAGGAGTGTTGTGGGGGGCCCATTCTGGCTGGTTGGCCACTGCAGTTGTGTCATAGCAACCAGTCGTTGTGGTTGTTCCAGTCACTTGGCTTTTATATATATTCTCCTGTGACTTAAAATAGATTAGATGACAGCACCTCTTATTTGCAATCTCTTATTATCCTGTTTTAAGTTCCTGTAAGTAATTGAAAGTAATGAAATAGCATTAAACTTTGTTACCTTTAACTGCTCTTTTTTTTTAATGTTTTTATTGATTTTAGAGAGAGAAGGAGGGAGAGAGAGAGAACCATTGATGTGAGAGAAACATCCATCAGTTGCCTTCCATACACACCCAACCAGGGATTGAACCCATATCCGGGGTACGTACCCTGACCAAGAATCAAACCGGCAATCTTTCAGTCCATGGGACACCACTCAACCAACTGAGCCACATTAGCAGAGGCCCTTTAACTGCTCTTTTCAAAATGTGTTCATAGTATAAAGCTTCAGCAAACTTCCCGTGAGGAACCTGAAATCATACAGCCTGAGTTTATGCTTCAGTTGCCTTTCCTGACTTTGTACAAACTGGTAAGAACATGCTCACTAACAAGGTGGAAGGAAATCAAAAGTGATTACTTTCATGATACTTATTTTCTCTTTTTTTGAAAAAAAAACACAAAAAAACATTTTTTCACATTAACATGCTTCTAAAATGCATCATATTGATAGAAACAAAGAAAAGTTTACAATTTGGTCATATGCATTTTATGTTCATTTAAAATTTTCGACAGAACATGAAAGCATTAGCTTTTAGAGTATAAAGACTGAGCTGATACACACATCATTGTTTTCCTTCCTCTGCCTCACGTTATGGAGACAGAGGAGATGGAGGCCATTTTCTTCAAGTTAGCAAGGCGAGGCATTCCAATAAACATCCCCATGTGAATTTTCTAGTCAAGTTGTCAAGCCAGAATTTCTTCACACAGTATGATAGGAAGGTTAGTCCTTATGAAAATAATGTTGTAAATCAAAGTGGGTCAATGATGTTAACTATTTTCTGGATCCTCACGTAACACTTTAGGAGACCTCCCTTTTTGAGTCCCTGTCCCTATTTCTAAAGTCAGCCAGGTTTTGGGGAAAATACTTATCTACAGCAACAATAACAGTTAACCTTTTATAGAGTGCTTACCATGTGCTAACCACTCCCCATGCATCCTATTATTTGATTTTTATAATCACCCTATGAAGTAGGCACTACAGTGATTTCCATTTTGCAGGTGAGGTTCACCAGGTTAAGTGTCTTGCCCAAGGTCACACAGCTGGCAAGGAGCAAGGCCAGGCCTGCAACCTGACCGCTCCTCTGCGGAACCTGAGACTGTACTCCGCAGCAGGCTCTGCACATGAATCTCTCGAAGGATTGCTTTTACTATCACTCCAACTTCCTCCTGTCCAACAGCTTCCACAGCTTGGAATCATTAGAAAAAAATAAGTGCACACAGGAAAAGCAAACCAAATAGAGCTGAAATAAAACCGGTATTTGAAAACACCTCTCTCAGCCTCCTGATCCGTCAGAATGAAGAGTGGAATTACCTTTTGTAAAATGCGTTTTTCTTTGTTTAAAAATTGGAAGGTGCCCAGACCGCCTTACTAGTTCCGGTCTGTCCGTCACTCCGGACATTGGGTCGCTTAAAAGAGTCCCACTAGAAATGGCAGCAGCGTTTCAATAAGCCAACGCCGCTTCTAGTAACATTTTTCAAAAAGAGTAAATTTGTGTAGGGAACAAAAGGAAATAAGACAATCAGAAAATAATTGCAGACATGCCATTTTCAATAAAAGCAATTTCTTAGTTTAATGAAAGGTGCTGCCTCTTTTGTTCAAACATCCCTCACTTCATGGGAATGATAAACAAGGAATAATTCCGTCATAATGAGTTGTTCCTTTTTAGGGTTTAGCTGAATACGGAAAAGCATGGCTTGTGCACTCATTTTAGATGTTTTTTAAAAAGCATATAACTGTTATTAGATATGATTTGGTATTTTGTGGCCTGGGAAGTAATAATTTGACACAGCTCCCAGTTTTAGCTGACTTCAGAAAGTCCATCTATCTCTGTGGTCAGGCCCTCTTTGCTGCGAGCAAATGGATGAGCTTCAAAGCACTGATGTGGACCACTGGGAACTGATAATCAACAGATGATGGAGAGAACCGCGCCCCTCCCCTCTTTTTTTCTTCTTCCAGATCTCCTTGTCAAAGGATGATTGATATGTGTGAAGCAGCCCTTCAAATGCCAGTCACTGCCTGAGGCACTTCCTATAATCAAAGCACACGCCCACCCAGAGCTAATTAGACATTAGATTAGTGTCAACCGATTGATTTAAAGCAGCCGTCCCCTTGTCCCTTGGTTTCCAGTCCTCCCTTCTCCCAGCACTAGGCATGGGACTGGTCTCCGAGAAGGCTCAACAAGAAAGGCGAAATTTTTTCATGGAAGCCTCAGAAAGGAACCGTAGGGATGATGCAATGTGGCTAGAACACAACCAGAATCACATTTCTAGAAAGAAAGCGAGGAGGAGGAGAGAGAGAGGGAGAGAGAGGCACCGACCGACCGAGAGAGGAGAGAGAAAAGGAGAATGACTCATGCTTCCTCGAGCAATGAAACCCCTCGGCCCAATTTGTTGAGTTAAGTTAGAGAGAGTGTTTGTGATGTTTGAAAGAAAATTATTTGCAATTTAACCTAGGAGAGTTCTGAGTACATTTGGCTACAATTTAGATACCATTTTTCAAAGTCTTTTCCCTTCATTCCTCCTCCTTCCCCTCTCTCTCCCCTTTATAAATATATGAGCCGGGAACATTCAAAGTTGTCTTAATGGATTAAGCAGAGACAAGGCTGCAAGGAGCAAATTAAAAATGAAACAGTTACAGCTGTTGGAACTGGCAGTGGGCAGAGAGGGGGGAAAAAGGTCCCTCTGCTCATAGGATGAGGGAGACTTCAGGCACACCAGGCCCTTGCCGGGTTCAGACTTGCACGCCTCCGAAACAGTATGTGTGACCCCCGACTTCTTGGGGGACCGTACAGTTCAGCGGCCGCTTACCCTGCAGAGGAACCCAAATAGTTGTGCTTCAACTAAAAAATGAGCTATCCTTAGCAGAGACTTCCAGGGTCACAGCCAGGAGCCAGTTTTAGACTTTTCTTTTGCAGATTAAAGGCCTTTTTCACATTCACATGGTTCACATCCTGCTACCTGTACACTTGGGCTCAGGATGCTCCCACACAAATGCACCTCAAAAATGATTTCTGCAAAGATGGGACCCTGGGCCGTGCTGGGAAGGCAGCAGAAACATACAGGACAGAGTAGTACCAGCTAAGGGGACCCTGGGGCCTTCACATAAGGACACTTCCTTATGTCCTGGATTGGAGGGGCTGGAGAAACGAAGAGAGACGGCTAATGATCAGGGGGAGGAAGGTAGAGGTAAGGACAAAAGCTACAGCCAACCATCCTGACTGGTTTGGCCTGTGGAATGAAGGGTCTTGGGTTCGATTCCAGTAAAGGGCACATGCCTGGATTGCAGGCTCGATCTCCAGTAGGGAGTGTGCAGGAGGCAGCCGATCAATGATTCTCTCTGATCATTGATCTTTCTCTCTCTCTCCCTCTCCCTTCCTCTCTGAAATCAATAAAAATGTATATTTTTTAAAAAGCAACAGCCAACCAATTGGACTATTGCAGTTAGTCACTGTGCCTGGTATATTTTTTAAGTCTTTAAGCTTTAAGCTACATGTATTTTTTTATTATATTTTTATTGATTTCAGAAAGCAAGGGAAAGGGAGAGAGAGATAGAAACATCAGTGATGAGAGAGAATCCAACACTGGGAATCCAGACATGTGCCCTGACCAGGAATCAAACTGTGACCTCCTGGTTCATAGGTCACTGGCTGGTCAGGGCTACATGTATTATCTCACTGATGTTTTTTACAAATTCCTGGAGGATAGAGAGGGCACGTATCATTATAAATTTGCAGCTTGGATATTTCACCCCTTCTATATGAAATGATTAAGGCCTGTAATCCCCTGCCTCCCCAGTACCCCTCCCCGCCACCAGATAGTAGAAAAATTCAGTGATCCGGTAACAAATCTGAAGGCTTTTGCTTTCTATCAGTCCTGCCAATGAGCCACACTGCCTTCTAAACCCTTGTCGGAGTGGCATCTCACTTATACATTTAGCTATTTTATCTTTTTTAATATACCTACCCAATCCATCTGCAAGCATTCTGAGATTTGAAGAGCTATCCCTCTGAGCTCAGGAAATGCGCCCGACCATACACCAGACATCTAGGAGCTCACTGGGGAACATCTACTGAATCCAGAGGATGAACACTGGGTTAAAGGCAGGCATAACAACTCTGATTCTTATTCTAGGCGATACCTGAAGACCTTAGTGAGCTTCCAACTGATTCCTACCAAAGCAGTAAAGATGTAGGGGAGTGGGCATTGAAACCTTAACGCTGTGCTAAATCACATCTTGAAAACTGACGGAAGTTTCTAGAGCCCCAAATGCAATCAGGCCCCTGAGCAGAATGGAACTATTGTTTTATTTTTCTTGTGTATGGGTCTTAGCATCGTAATGACAGCTTTCAAGGACTACTTAGGTTGAAATATGAAGCCACAGAGGCCACGAGTAGGTAAAGTCTGCACAATTCCACCCACATCACTGTTCCACCTTCTCTTTCCCCACCCCCCTCACCCCCTCCATTCCCTGTCTCCCAGTGGAGACGGGAATTCAGAGCCTAGGACCAAGGGGTGAGGCGTACAGGGGAGTCTTCCACATGCCGATTCGGCAAATTTCACCTTTTTTTCGGCTATAAACCTTTCAATACCTCAAAATAAATCCTTCAATTTTATATGAGATTTCGATTTCTGCAGCTGGAGATTTATGCAGTGTGCTGAGGCCAGGCCAAGAGACGTGAACATAAACGATGTGACAGATAACGTAAGGATGTTATTCAGCTTTGCACCGCGGCCTTGCTCGCTGGGGAACTTTCCACATGGCAGGCACAGCCTTGTTCATTCATTAGCTGCTACAGCAGCTGATCTTCTGCAATGGATGCGCGGCTCCCTCCCACCGCAGGCCCCCAGCCTGAACCATGCAGGAAGCAATCTGCTTCCTCAGCCCCGGCCTGCATCTAAGATGCCTAGCGGGCGGATCTGCTTACTGCAGGCCTGCCCCCCTTGCTGTGCCAGGTTATGTGCCCACTTGCTAGGAGGAGATGGAGTCCCGAAATACCCTATGCTCCTGGAGCCAGCTGCACTCAGGAGGAGGGCATCTAAGTCAGATACGTGCACAACAAAGATAGCCAGTAGGTTTGCAAGAGAAGGGAACAGGCCTCTCACGACGGTGCATTTATCAATGTGCTTACAAAGAAATTAACTGGTCATTCCTCAACACTGTTACAAAGCAGGCTCTAGGCTAGTTTTATTTATTTATATTTATAAATATCCTAGTTAATCCCATCATGACTGAACAGCGTCTATAGAATTAGCTTCATTCTACAAAGAAAGTAACCAAGGATAGGTGAGGTTAACGGCCTAACGTGAAGGCATCAGATATTCACTCCCAATTCTGTTTGGTCTTCTCAAGAAAGTAAACCCACCACCACCTCCTGTTGCGGGAGGGGGAGAAACATGGGGAGAGAAGGTTAGGAACCCTATTTTCATTTTTTATACCTTATTCTTCACTCCTCCCTTCCCAATGCCTTCCTTAGTGCCAAGTACCTGAAGTTTACTGTTTTCTCAGCTTATTTTTAATGGATTTCTTCATCAACAGGCACAGTTTTCAGTGCCCTATCATCTGGTTCATCTGTTGAGTCACTTACCAAAGTAATCATCTATTTCTCATTACTAGTATCTGGCTTTTGAAGAAATTTCAAGTCCATCTTATTCTCTTTTCCTCCCTTTATTTTTTTTTTAACATCAAACTTTCTTTGAAATTACTTTACTGCTATGTGAATAGGGTAGGGGTGTAAAAGAAATGAATATAGGTTGTATTGCACACACCCAAACACAAATTTACAATGTTTAGCCCATTTTAAGAGAATACTTCCTAAACCTCTAATAGGCAGTACCCATTCTGCAATTTGATGGCCTAGCCTCACACCCCCAGTTTATCTGTCTATTATCTCCTTCTACTTATGACAAAGCTGAGACTTAAAATGATTAAATAAGTGGTTCAAGGTAAAAAAATCTTATTTACATATCAGGGTTTTTAATGAGTACTAAATCAGATAAATCACTTAGCATAGTTATTGTCTTATCATAATTGGGTTTTAAAAAATTGGTTTTCATTATTAAATATCTGTTCCTTGCTTATTGGTCCCCCAATTTCTGAATACAGCATAGGTAGGTCAGTAGGGAAGTGGAAAAGATTGATATGTGATGGAATAGCATGCACTACACTAAGTGAAAAATAAGACACAAACGAGTTCATACTATATGTGTCTATTTATATGAAATTCTACAATAAGCAAAACTAACCTATAATATAGAAATAAGACCATCAATTGTTTGGAGCAGGGTAGGCTGGGATGGGGCATAAGGAAGCTTTCTGTGGTAGATGAAAATTATATACATATATGTGTGTATATATATGTGTGTGTGTGTGTGTGTATATATATGTGTATATATGTCTATATATGTACTTGGGTGATGTTTACATGAATATAAAAGTTTATCACACCTCATCAAACATTAATGTTGCCTTTAGATAACACTGGTCTTCCCTGCTTAACTCAAACAAATTTTTTAAATGTTTAATTGCAAACAGTTAACAGTTTCAATCCCTGATTTAAAAGCAAACATTTTTTTAAAGAAATTTTAAAAATTTAGTGGGGAAAATAGGTGGACTTTATTCATCTATAACTCAACAATGCTTAGTTTAAATGTTCACATTAATACTCTTAGCCCACTTAGAGTGATTTGAATTTTAAAGGAGAACAGAAAAGCTTTGATGTGTGATTAAACAATACTCACCTGTTAGGAGACTAGGATCCTCTCTGGAGCTACTGTGGTGGAAATTAGCAAAGTCAGGTGGGCTACAGTCTTATATTGACATCAAAATCTAAGGGATCAAAGAGGAGTGATCAGAAGAATCAAAATTAGGATCAGAAATAAAGCATATGCATCAAAAGGGAATTCAGGTGAGAAACACAGTAAATCTGTGTCTCACAAAGAAATACCATTGGCCCTTCTTAGTAGAAGAAGGGATGATGGCACAATTTGTTAGCACAAACATGGGAATTCTAAAGAATCTGAGCCACCACAGAGAATGCCCAAGCACTTTGATTGCTCTGCTCTGCTTGTCTGCTTTTCTGACAAACTCTGATTGCAAGGTAGTCCTGTTTGCTCAAACCATTTGCTTCTACTCAAAGTTCAGTCTTCTCTAATTGCAGATCTAGAAAATGCCCCAAAATACTTTCCTCTGTGCTACAAGGTCATTTTAGAGACCAAAAAATCGTTGTCAGTATAACAGAAGTCTACAGAAAGTTTGGCACTGATTACTTGAAACATACAGGGAGTTTATTCTTGTAGTCTTATTTATTTAATGACTATATTTATTTGTCTTACAACTGTAAACCTATTTTTGCCCACCACTGTATGTTATGCTAACTGACATGCCATTATTTTTAATATATTTTTATTGCTTTCAGAGAAGAAGGGAGAGGGAGAGAGAGAGAGACACATCATTGAGAGAAAATCATTGATTGGCTGCCTCCTGCACACCCCCTCACTGGAGTTTGAGCTCGCAACCCGGGCCTGTGCTCTTAACTGTAATCGAATCCAGGACTCTGCAGTCTGAAGGCAGATGCTCTATCCACTGAGCCAAATCGGCTAGGGCGTGATGAACTATTATTATTGAGAGCAGTAGGCCAGACTACAGTGTTAATGCTAATCAGTCTAATCATTTTATTCAGCTCTGAATTCCATTCAAATGAAAGATTTTTTTTAAAGGCCATAGATCATTCACATGTCAATATCCCAGGCTTAGACCTGGCAACTGCAAAACATTTTTCAGAGGAAAGGCCCATAGCCCAAGTGCCTATCTTTACAATCTCCATCAGCCCAATTAATTTGTGGTGGATTTCAAGCTGAAACAAAGCCCCTGCCATGAGTCTTGCTGTCCCAACCCAGCCAGAGGATTCTGCGAAGCGTCTCCCTCAGTCATTCCAGGGAAGAAGCACAATAGGATGGAGCTGAGCCCTCGGGGGGTTGGCAGCCAAAGGAAATGGAAGGGCTGTGTGCCAGAGTCACTATCAGTGTGGAAAATCACATGGCAGCTACTACAGGGAAGCATCCTTGAGAATGGAGGGGAAGGCTGCGAAACATCTGATAAGTGCAGAAGGTAGTCATTGTCCCGAGGATGAGGCTTACTGTCTAAACCCACAGATTTCTACACTTGCAGAAACTCCTCGGGGTTCTTGATTAGTCTCTTGATGGCATGTGGCTCGTTTTCTACCCAGAGGTCAGTATCATCAGGGGGCCTTCAAACTGGATGTTGGGAGGATCCTCTCACCACCAGGAAGCACCCGCCCAAATGCCAGAGTGTCCCTCCCTGCCTCCCCAGCACTTATTTGTCCCATCAGATTAGATCCCTTACACATGATCGGGAGTTTAAATCGGGCCTGAGCTTGTTTCTACTGTATTGCCAACAAATCAATGCTGTGTCACAAATCAATGCATAAGCAGGAGAGACGGGAATCCAGATGGTATGTTTAGCAATGATGCTGAGGAGAGTAACCAGCCCACCACCTATAAACCCCCTCCCCAAGTCCATTTCTGATGTCTAAAACTTCATCACGGCAAGTTTTGTTGTTGTTGTTGTTGGGTTAAAGTGGAAAAAATCTAACATACGAAGAGCATGTGGACAGAGAATAAAGTCATTCTTAGTTATCAGCCTCTCACTACAAGTTTTCCTCTTCTAAATGGCTCCAAGGCAAGCAGCGTCCTAAAGGCTTATACATAAGAAGGTCTAATATAAACCCCATGCATCCACCAAGTGGAAGGAAGCCAGGCGGGAATAGAGAAATTGGGGCAGGTCAGGGCACTGAGGCTCTTGAGAGAAGAAGCACATCCAGAAAACCAAAAGGGGAAATAAGCAATTGCCCCACATGTTTTACCTATTTCACAATTATGTAAATTAGCCCACACAGGGAAAGGTCTACGGCCAATACTTCTGGAGAAACAAAAGCCAGAGATTTCCCTCCCCCAAGCATGTCCAGAAAGCGACTGAATGAAGTCCATGAGAACTCCCTGCAGACTCTTTAAGAATAGTCAAGTGCAGTTGCTTTAGGCCACGGTGTCAGAGGGATGCTGGGTGACCAGAAGCCCACGTGTTAGAGAAAGAGTTTCTATGGGGAATCTGGATTGGATCAGACTGTCTCTCCCCTGTTCACTGAGGGGCCTGTAACGAAGAATGTGTGATGTATTGTAGAAGAGGCTCAGGGTGAGAAAAAGGATGTGACATGACAAAACAAATCAGTAAGACAACTGTTCGTCTAAATTGGGGTGCCTACCAAATGCCAAACGTGGTGCTAGTAAACTCACAGTCTGGCAGTGGACAAGTAGACCAATCAGAACAACATGGGAGCATGGCCAGCGTGGCTCAGAGGTTGAACATCAACCTATGAACCAGGAGGTCCCACTTTGATTCCCGGTCAAGGCACATGCCCAGGTTAGGGGCTTGATCCCCAGTGTGGGACATGCAGGAGGCAGCTGATCAATGATTCTCTCTCAGCATTGATGTTTCTCTCCCTCTCCCTTCCTCTCTGAAACCACTGATAATATATTTTTTAAAAAGTCAAGAAAAGAAAGAACAACATGGGAGAAGTGTTTGAGAGGCAAGTGCTCAGCATGCTAGATGATTTTAGAGGAGGGCCTCAATCCCATTCCTGGGGAAGGCTCTCGTGCAGGTAAGTTCTGAGCTGAGGAACGAAAGATGAGACATTAGGCAGATCTAGAGGAGAATGGATTGCACGCAGAAGGAGCAGTAGAACAGTGTATCCAAAGGCATAGGCATAGGGACAGGGGAGAGTGCCAGGAGTGGGTCAAGGGTGAGAGGTGAAGGGGTGAGAAGTCGGAGGCCAGGCTACAAAAGGTCTTCCATAAGTGGCCTGCAAAGGAATCCTTCAAGCATGTATCCATTTTTGCATCCACACACCCCCCCACCTCAACACCCTGCCTACCATATTCCAGAAAGGATTTATAGCGACTGTTGCTAAAGAGTTTGGATTGTATTATGAATGCAATTGAGTGTAATTGAAGGATTTAAAGCAGGGGATAACATGCTCAGGCATGCATTTAAGAAAGATTATTCAGGCAATGTAGAAAATAAATTGTAAGGGGTAGAGGGAAAAGGACAAGACGAGGCAGTTAAGGCAGAATGGAGGCAATTACAGTAATCCGAGGGGAAAACAAGGCAGGCCTGAACCCAGGCAGCAGCACTGGGCATGGGGAGGACCCCATCGATTGGAGGCGTATTTAAGATCGGACAGAATAGTTTCTCAGTTAGTGGGCCAGATGATATGTACTGCCATGGAGGTAAACCGAGAAGAAAGAAATTGCTCAGGAAATGTGTCTTGATCAGGAATCAGAATGAGAGACAAGCCATCTACACCATTTGCCTGATATTAGACAGCATTCATAGTGTAGAAATATACAGTTTCAAGTACTGGGAATTATTAGCCTACTTTGTTTTAAGCATAGTCTTATTTCTTTCAAGGTACAGACTTCTAGGATTGTCCAATGATAAGATAATAGCTGCTCTTGAAACAACTTAGTGCATTTTTCAAAGGAGTACTGTTGTCAGTAACACCTCAAGTATATATATATATAAAAGTCTCCTTGTCACATATTGTTTGCAACAAGCAGAATTTGAGGAAGACAATTATTCTCCAGAAGGGACAATATCTTCCCAGTGAAAGAATACACTTCACACAAAAACTGAATTGTCCAATAACTTAAATTATGAGTGAACATGTCTAACACAACCTGGAGAAATCTTTCTCAGTAAGTGTTCGTTGGCTCTGAAATTACTTTAAAATTTTTTTTTAATTACCATTTAAAGAATTGATGTTAACAAATATAAAATTTGAGCAATCTCCCGAAGTTGACTAAAATGGAATATAATCTACAGGAAAGTAAAAGGGAGGGGAGGGGGAGGAATTAGAATGTGTTTTGTGAATGGGGACTGGACTTAAAAGATACAATAATAAAGGTTTGCTCTTATAGAAAGGCAGTATTTTTCCTTCCTAGACTTTCACAGGGGCATAGAATCACTCCCAAATGAAAATTTAGGTTATAAGAAAATGCATAGAGCCGATGTGACTGTAACTGCTTTAAAACGTGTATATAGCAGTAAGGGTTTATTCCCCAAACATAAAGATGGTTTTAAGATGAGGTTATTTATTAAGGTGTTCAAAGGCATAGGTTAAAAAAAAATAAACAAACTAAAAAGTAATCTTGAAATAGACTTAAAAATTTTTTGAAGAAATTCAACATATTTCTTTTTTTAAATGTAAGCATGGATAGTTACTTAACCTGAAGGATGATATCTCTCCCCCAAAAGTAACTAACGTGGTCCAGATTAGCTAGAGAAATGTCCATGAAAGTTGGGGACAAGAAAGTGTGTCATGATTATTTAACACCCTCTTGATGTTACTAGTAAATAACTAACCAAAAGGTACAAATATGTAAAAGGAGGATGCAGAAGTATGATTATTTGCAGATGACATGATTACACAAAAATGACTCACAATTAAGAAATTAAAATAATAAAAGACATGAAGGAAATTGAGTTTTATAAATATATATATACAGAATTAATCATTCTATATATATTGATAGTAATGATGGGGGGTGGGAGTAAATCACTGGCAATCTATTTTATTGACCTAGTTTTCTCTCTTCTGAATCAATATATCGATATATCATAGATTTTAGGAGGCATTTATTTAATGCAGTCATTAATTTATATAATAAATATTGCTGAGTGTGATACTGTTTAGCTACTATGATCAGCACATGGGGAAACCATGGCACGTCCCTCTCATCCTAGACCTGGGGTTTATGGCCACAGGTCAGAGGGGTAGAATAATCTGATAGTCCAGGGTCAATGGATCTAAAGGATGTATGTGGATTATTTAAACCTATAAGGGAGCATGACTATTCCATATAAAAGAAAAGGGTTAGAGTTTAGAAAGTGCCCTAACAGAGACAAGAAAAGGCTATATCCACGGAGCTGAGTAAATTCCTATAGGGATTAGGGTGGTACCATGAGGACATTGAATAGAAGAGATGATGAGGTGTTGGGGAGGTAGGACCTGTAATGCTTGGCCATTGCCTGCGGTGACTGGATCTTACTGGCATTGTCTGAGATGATGGGCAGGGGGATGAGCCCTGGAGGAGGAGCAGAGCTAAGGAAACTCAGGATACAGCACAGTAGTTGAGAGAATGCGCCCTTGGCTCTGCTGCCAAGTTCACACCCATCTGGATCCCTTTGGATGGATATTTTTTACTTTCATGACTCACTTTGTTTAATTTTTAAAATAGAGATAATAGTAACAGGACCCGCCTCATGAAATTATCCCTCCATGATTAGCAGAGCATCTGTTCATGTGACTCCCACTTAGTAGGTATTCTTTAACATTGTAATCAGTGTGTGGACACATTTATTCCAAAGTGTCTGGAAACTTCCAGGAGGGGGCATTTAAACGATATTTGGCTGTAAAGGCCTGGGCCTCTGGAAAGAGACTTGGACCAGAAGTACATATGGGAATCAGCACATAAGTGTTACTTGAAACAGTGGGGAAAGACTGATTACTGAATCTATAGCTGTGGTAACTAACAGGTCATTAGGGATAGAAAATAAAGTTAGATCTTCCTCACAGTCTGACCATATAAATGTAGAAGGATTAAATGTTTAAATGTTAAAAGGAAAAGTGTTGAAATGTTACCTTAAGAACAATCTTTGCAAACTAGAAGAAAAAACTGTTGAAGAAAATATAGATGAATTTGAATGTATTAAAATTTTTTAAAATCTAAAGTTATAAAAGCAAATAAAATTTTAAAACAAGTACACATTTTGAAAATATAACACGTACATGAAAAGGAATATAGAAAGAGTATTTATAATTAAACAAATAAGAGCCAAACAAGCTTATTGAAAAGGATATATAAGGTCTATGGTCAGGCAATTAACAAAAGAAGAAGTATAAATTAAAGTAACATTGCATGTTATTTGCCTATTAGACTGATAAACATCTTAAGTTTTCAAATTTTAATTAAAATTTCTTGTTTTAGTGAAAGTAAAAGGAGATATATATATATATTCCAAAATAGTAATTTTTGCAATTTTTGGTTTATTTACCAATAAAAAAATGTTTTCTAAATTTACAGATACTTTTATGCTAACACTAGAGGCCTGGTACATGACATTCATGCACTGGGACGGGTTTTGGGAGAGGTCTCTCAGGCCTTCTCACAGTCCAAGAGCCCTTGGGGGTGGTCCGACTGATGGCTTAAGCCAGCGGGCCTAAGCCAGCAGTCAGATACCCTTAGCGCTGCTGCAGAGATGGGAGAGGCTCCTGCCACCGCTGCTGCTCTCACCAGCCATCAGCCTGGCTTCTGGCTGAGCAACATTCCCCCTGTGGGAACACACTGATTACCAGGGGGCAGCTCCTGCATTAAGTATCTGCCCCCTAGTGGTCAGTGTGTATCATAGCAACTGGTCATTCTGCTGTTTGATTGCATATTATCCTTTTATTATATAAGGTCATTTATTCTTAACTTTAAGTAGTTGCAATCTCTTAAATATTGACATCAAAAACTAAAATAATATTACTCTTTTACACCCTGCACACTCCCCGCTGAGGATTGAGGCCGCAGCCCAGAATGTGCCCTGACTGGGAATCAAACTGTAACCTCCTGGTTCATAGATTGACATGCTCAACCTCTGAACCACACCAGCCAGGCCAGATAGATTTCTTTATAGAAAATTGGTTTAGGTAGAGTAGCTGTCAGATCCCTTACTCAATGTGATAGCTTATAGTTCTCTAATTTTGGCTAAATTCACTCGGAATGTCATTTTAGGACATCTACTGTAAAGGGGTCACAGTTTTGTGTGTTGCTGATTTTCTTCTGCCTCCTTGAGCATTGATGGACGCATTTTGTAGAACATAATGAAAAACATAAACTGATTAACTAAAATAGATTCATAGAGAAGTATCAAACAGACCATCAAACCTCAGAGGGAAGGCAGGGGATAAGAGATCAACCAAAGGACTTACATTCATACATATAAGCATAACCAATGGACATAGACACTAGTGGAGTGAGGGCATGTGCTGGGGGGTGGGAGTGGCTGGGGAGATGTCAATGGAGGGGGGGTGGGCGGGGGGAGAAAGGAGACATCTGTAATAATTTAATCAATAAAGAATAAGTAAAATTAAAAATGCAAAAAAAAGAGTACGTTTTGAGTTAAAAGAAAAAGGCAAACCTTCTGAAGCATAGAACACCCCGAAGAAAAGGTCCCCTGAATGGATGGATGAGCCATGGGGAGAGGAGAAGCATGAGGGCCCCGTGGGGACAACCAAGCTGAGTCCATGGGAATGACCCAGGGCACATGTAACGGCCAGGACACCTGGAAGCCAATCCTGATCCCCTGCTAGTTAACTGTGTGACTTAAGCTAGTCATTTAGCTTAACTTCCCACGTTCTCGTTCCCTCTTCTATTTATAACAAGGCATGGATTAGATTAGATGGCTTTAAAGATCTTTTTTTTCCTCGTTCTAAAATTCTACAGTTAATACATTCAGACATTCTTTCACATGCTCCAACTCCTACAAACTCCACCTTCTTTTAATAAGTTCTATTTACCTGCAGGTGGTTGGACTATTAAGAAAAGCAAATTGTTTAAATAATGTCTGACTTTTTGACTGGCTTGACTCTCCTAACGGGTCATATATATAATTTTTTTTTTCTGAGTAGTGATTTTTTGGGTACATCAATCAACTAAGCCAGTATTTATTGCATGGAGCTAATTAACTTTCAGAATGACATTTTCATTTGTAACATTGGTGGAGATTTGAACTCAGATCTCATCAATGAAAAGCAGCTGCACTAATAACCCAAGTCCCAAGGAGCCCCGTAATTCTCCCAGCTTACCCTCGCCATAAATGTGTGATTAATCGCAGGGTTAAGGGAGTTCTCAGTTACTGTGAAAACAAATCATTACCAGAAACTGGCATTCCCAATTTATTTTATTTTATTTTTATTTTTATTACTTATACCCTATTCTCCATATTTTCCATATGTTTTGGGGTCCTTTTCAACTAGTCAGGACCTTGTGGAAAGCTCAGCTCACCCCCATATCCTGGTGGGTCATGCATGACAAACAGAAAACCTTTGCCACACAATGTCCTTCAGCCTCGTGAGGACATGTTTTTGACAAATATCTACATAAATTTTCTCCCTCCCCTATCTTACAAGAGAGGCGAGGACCTCTCTCCTCAAACAGTTGGGTTTTCCAAAGGAAGGTATGCTTCTCATAAGTCACTTCTTTCTCCAAGTCTCTGCTCTTGCTGCACTTCATTTTGTTTAGGTCTCACGTGAGTGTTCTCTTTTCCCTGCCCAATATAAGACTTGAAAACGCATCCCTTTGCCTGGACTTTCCCCACATACCACCATCCTCAGCCAGTTTTGCACACTCAGTGCACAGGGGAGACACGAGGTAGCTTCATGGGGAGACATCCCAGGAACCAATAGAGCAGGTCCCTCCATTCATTCCATCAGCTGGTCCCGGATCAAGAAATTGCTCACTGGCTGTCTCTTTGTTGGACTCCTTTCTTCACGTGGCCAGCCACCCTTTCTACCTGCACATGTGCAGTTGTTTCCAAACACAAAACAGGATGGCCCTGCACTCACTCCCTTCTTCAAAGGCTCTGGCCTGGGTTAGCCGGTCCCCAAACTCAGCAGCGGTGCCTAGGAAACCAAGATGCTTTCTCTTTCTCCCACTATCAAATTCTTAAGCATCCCCAGCTTCCCCACCAGGCTCCCTAAGTGATGCCTAGCATCACTCTCACAGGCATTCACACTCTTACACGCACACACACATCCATAGTCTGTTTTCCTCACACATTCCACACACTACTGGAAATCAGTGAACTAGTCAATCAAGCCTTAATCTTTCAGTATCTATCATCAGTCTGAGACAGGAGGGAACAAACAGGAAAGGAAAAAAAGAGGAAAGTCAAAAGCAAGACCCAGGAGGGCAAAGAGTGGAAGGAGTAAGGAAGAGAAAGAAAAGAAAAAGTGAAGTCAGCTTTGTGTCGGGGTGTTTGACTGCAAAGGATAAAGGAGGTGGGGAGGTGGGGGAGGTGAGTTCTCCATGGGCGGGTCTCCCTGCTCCTCAGCTGTAGGTGGAACCACGTGAGTGAGCCAGTCACGTGCTGGTGTGGCCCCCTGCATGTGTCTGTGTAGAGACGCCACACAGACTCACAGGTGGGTCTGCTTTTGTGTAAGAGCTGCCCCTCCCCACCCCCTGCAAGAAGGATAGCCAGAGGAGAAGAAAGTGATTGGGATTAAAAAACAAATGCAGACAACACCAATAACTGACTTTTTAACACAAATGTTTAACTTGATTAAGAAGCTGTAAAAAAAAAAAAATGTAGCTGATTCTCCAGGCGTTAATAAAGAATGTCATTTTGACAGTGTGCCTGCCATCCGGGCTCACTGCAGGCCAGAAGCTGGGACTGCACACACACAGGAGAGCCAGAGTGTAACACGCAGGGTCCATGTGGCCAGGCAAGGAATGGAAAGCTCAGTCCCCAGGAGGTCTTTCCTGGTAACATGTCCAGCCTTATAATTCATGCTGCTGAGGTTTAGCAAAGTAGCCACGGTAGCCAGAAGGCGGGTGTTAATACAAACCAAACCTCAGCCCCTGTCCAGGCTCACTCCTGGGGACTGCAGGGCTCACACAGCTCCCCCACCCTGCGTCACCACCACCCACTTGGAGACCATGGCTTTGGAGGGGGTCATGCCTACAGACACGTCTTTCTCTGTGTGTGACCGGCCCCTGCCAACTTGTGGTGAGACCTCGGATGCCAAAAGTAACCAATTACAGGAGTCGCCATCCTGTGGCTGAAGGCATCTCTTTGTGGGAGTGTATTCCCTGGATGTCATCAGCGTGGGGATTAGAGACCCCTGGGCTCCCCAGGGCGTCTGAAAGGGAGTCTTGGTCAAGCTGGCATTTATCCATTTGCATCATCCTCCCCTAACTGCCAGTATCGACAGCTGTGCCCTTCAGCTGAAACCATTAGTCTCCAAGAAGAGGTTTCTGGCTCCCTCATTACCAATTCTCTATCTATTGGATACCATCACCTCCAGAGAAACTGGGATACGAAAAGAAAATGATTGAATGGACACACACACACACACACACACACACAAATGATAGAGCAATCACTTGAGATCTGCCCTCACATTAGACGCCAACAGTTTTTCAAGTTTGTCCTGAAAATTCTGAAATCTCTTATCACATCAGTGTCCTCTTCCTTTGTTTTCGCTGTCATTCTCTTTCACTGAGATTCTTGCAATGTCTTTGCCAGTATCCTCCTTTCCTCTGACGTCTCTGCCTTACCAATGATCTAGTTATCTCTCTGAATACAAGCATCTCCTGATGTTTCATGTCTTCCTGGCCTTCTCTTCTCTGGAGTGTAAAATGGAAATGTTTTAATGTATGCTCATCACACACTTTGGGATTGCCACATTTCCCCACCCGTGCTGGGTCCATCCGTGCCAGTGTTCCACTGGGTCCTCCATTCTCCTGTGAACGTTCTTTCTGCACTTCTTCTGTTGGCAAAGCACTATTCCCAGCCATTCAGTCATCTGCTCTGTGAGGTCTTCTGAAGGCCTCCCGAGCAGGCGACTTTTCCCTGCCGTCTGGTTTTATCTTCCTTCCTGCTTCCCTCTTTTATAATACCCATCCTGGTTGTAAACTATTGCCATCCTTAGGTGGTGGTTTGACTCTTGTGACATCAAACAAACACAAGGAGATCATAGACCACATTTTAGGTCTTGGTATAAGACATGACGTGTAAAAGGTATTCAACAAATATGTGGTAAGTATTTGATGAAAAAGAAGAATAAGTAAATAAGCATATGACTCATTCAGTGACCCTCATGGAGCGCGTGTTGGGTATGGGTGATGCAAAACAGCGGCTAACCCACACATATTTGCTCACATATGTAGGATGACACAATTTATGTAAAACCTAATGTACAAATAAATACACAAACAGCCCAATATTTTATATTTTCTTTGGGAATGCAACTTGCTTTTGTTTTTCTTTTTTTACCAAAGTATATGCCCTGAGTCAGGGCCTGTCTGTGTGTGTTTGTTTTCGTCTTTTGTTTTTCTTTTAGCTTTTCTAATTACTACTTTGGATTCCGCAGGCCAGTTATATCCCAGATGTTTTAGCTATCCTCCGTGGCTTAAAGATATTTAGGTGGGTTCTAATTTTTTTTCTTTGCTATTAAGACACAATTGTAGTTATGAAGTCCTTGGGCAGATATACATGTTTTCCTTAAGGGTTATACCTGAGAAGACTTACTAGGTCATAGGAAATGCATATTTTGCATGTTAATAGATTCTTAAACATTGCCCTACAAACTGGTTTACAAGTTTGTACAACTTCACTAACACTAGATACACTGAATGTCTCTATTTGTCTATCTTCTCATTCCACCCCAACTACATTCCTCATTGCTATATTCTGGAAATTTAGTTCCAGATACATGTTTTTTACAATTAATGTTTATTAAACCTAGTATTAAGTTTTCCTAATATCACTGCTCACCTTTGGTTTTTTATCTCATTCTTTCCCCCTGGCTTCATCTTTCTTATTGCTGGTATATATTTTCTTACAATTCTTTCAAAAATGTTTACAGGGGTTTATCTTATTACTCATTTGCAGAAAACTATCTTTCTTTCAAATTTATGCTTGAATAATAGAATTAAGAATTAGGCTAAAGAAACTTCACCTCAGAGTTTAAAATTTAAAATTTCCTCCAGCATTTAAAAAGCTCTTTTTATTCTTACACTCAATACTGATTTAAAAAATTAAAATTAAAGTTTTTTAAAAAAACATACTCATGTCACTACAAGCCTCCATCTATTGTAGATCTTTTTTTTCTACTCGGATACCTTTTAGAATTTTACTCTTGATTCTTGACATTATAAAATTGTAAGACTACCAAAACCGGTTTGGCTCAGTGGATAGAGCATCGGCCTGCAGACTGAAAGGTCCCAGGTTTGATTCCAGTCAAGGGCATGTACCTTGGTTGTGGGCACATCCCCAGTAAGAGGTGTTCAGGAGGCAGCTGATCGATGACTCTCTCTCATCGGTGTTTCTAACTCTCTATCCCTTTTCCTTCCACTCTGTAAAAAAAAAAATCAATAAAATATATATTTTTTAAAGATTGTAAGACTATATTTAAATGATGCAGCAAAAGTTGGTAAAGAATTAGGAAACTTCTAAATATTTGGGCTGTTTCATGTTCAGTGGATAAGGCTTTATTTTAGATCCAGCATCAAAGGACCTAGAGTAACTGAGTTAGGTGTGTAACTGTTGTCTGGGTTTTAAGTTTCTCGGGACAACAGTTTCTTCTTTCCTCTGACAAGAAATGAGGAGGCTATAAGGTCCTTTACAGTTAAAAAACAAAGCACAGTGTGCTAAGAGCACTGAATTTTCATAAACTTTAAGAGATCTTTTGTGCTTCTTTCTTTCTTAAGAGATCATCAAATACAAACTCTCCCAGCGATAGTACTCCTAGCAGACCTATCTCATTGAAATGGTTTCTAGAAACCTAACATCTCTTAACTCCCTTCTTTGTGTTCCTTTTCCTAGCAATTGCATTTCCTTAGAAAATGTGGCATGAAAATTCAGGAGAATACTTAAGTATTTTGTTTCTTTCCATTTTCGAGCTGAGCTCGAAGGTGATGGTGTAAGTCAGTGAATTAAAGAAGGATTCTATATGGCACACTACATATATTCTAACTTTTGCCAAACAGATTGGTAAACATTCACAAAGGGAACTCTGGAAGGCTAAAAGATTTCTCCCTCCAGAAGGCATGGGAGACCTCGGAATTAAAGCTTCCGACCTCTGAGTACCAGGCTGCCCCTGATTAAAAACAAATGGAACATGTGCTGTGGCGCATAAGTCTGCCTGATTTATGGCTTGGAAAATTAAGTTACTATTACTTATGGGGCTGGGAAGCGAAGGCCCGATGCAATAGCTAATTGAGAGTGGAGAAGGGGTGGATGCTGAAATTGGGAAAATATATTTTAGAGAATGGCTGAGTGAAGACATCGGGGTATGTAATTAAATGGCCTTAAAAAAAAAAAGTCACGCTCCCACCAACCTGTTATATCAAACAGTTGGAATGTGTTGGTTTTATTAACTGGTCTTCTGCCATTCCTTCCATCAAGCTGGGCACGACGGAATTCATTTTCTCTGTTGACTGACTGACAATAGGAAACATTTAAGCTTCTATGACTAGTTGTCTTATAATAATGGGATATTAGTACAGGAGACACACGTGTGGTAGTTCTCTAGTCATTAAAGACTATTTAAAATTCGGGCAATGACTAGGTTTTCGTAAGCCACACAGATATCTTTCTACATTCTCCATAGTCACAAAAGAATGTTTTGATGAGTTTTCTGATTCATCAAATGAACTTCCAATAAATTCCTGGAAGGAGTTTTATTTTCCGAGGAGTAGAGAAACAGGAACTTCTGGGTGTGAAAGGTCAAATGCTGGGAGACCTTGGAGGGCATGAAGCTGTGCAAGGTGCCCTGTCCACCAGTTCTCCTTCCCATGCAAATCCACTCAGAAAGCTGCCGGGTAAAGGACTAAAAAACCAGTGATTTCTTAACGTTGGGCTGTGACTAGAAGAGTGATCAAATGGATGACATGTGTGGAGACACTTTATTTTTATTGGACAATCCAACATTCCCGAAAGATTGCCGTAATTTAGAACAACTACTGAAAATTTCTGACATTGACGATGATGCTGTCTCATCATAATAAAGGCCACTTTCATAGTCATTGAACATGGGTACTGGGGATATAGGTTTGTAGACTGATTTAAATACAATCAAGGGCTATTTTGTCCCTTAAGGGTTATTTTTCTCTTCCAAGCACTGAAAGAACATTTCCCCTACCTACTCTCATGTTGTAAATTCAGACACTTCATTTGTAGTGGTGGTTCTCATCTGGGGATGATTTTTGCTCTGCAGGGGGCCACTTCACAAAGTTTGGAGACAATTTTGGTTGTCACACTGGGGCAACAATGCTGCTGAATATAATAAAAGGAATAGAACAGCTCCCCTGTAAAGAATGAATCAGTCCAAAAGATTCCAAGTTAATCAATCCACAATAGTGCCAAGGTTGAGAACCCTACTTAATAGAGACTTATAACTGTGAAGTATATACATCAGTAACTTGGAAAATTATAATCTGTGGACTCATAACACAAATTGAGGAGATCACTAACTATTACTCTGAATGGATCCAATTTATAAAAATTCTGTGTACACATCCTTTTTCAGGAGCACATTTATTGTTGAAAATGAGATGAAGTGCACAGATTTAAGGCAAAGAAACAACGGAGAGAAAGCCCATGGTGACATCATATAGAGAGGAAGCACTTTCTCCAGCCTGGCCGGCTCTGCACACAAGAACTCACAAAATATCTACCGAATGTTATTTCTTTAATCCATTAGTTATTTAAAAACAGATAAGGATAAGTCTTCTTAAGAATTTATATCATTTCTTTTTTAATAATGGTCTAAGGTGCCCAACAGGATTTTTTTTTTTTTAAATCCTTCCTAAAGAAACTAAATTCTCAAAGCAACAACAAAAAAGACACTAAATTCTTACATTTTCCTAATTTAAATAAAGTTAAAGAAAAAGTGGTTTTCAGGGTGTGGTCTTGGATAAAATGGGAGGTAGTTTGGGGGCAGTTTAAGTCTCAGGCACATCTTCATTTAGTGAGATACCCCGACTATTTCCAGACACAGAAACATCTGTGTGACTTTTCAGAGGCAAATCCTGCCGCAGCCTCAACCCCAGCTGGGCTGCTCCTGGGGACCCTGTTTTCCCGTCAATCACTGTAAGTCTATGGTCTCAACTTGAGCTCAATCACTAGCCTGAGGTAACAAAGATGTTTCACACCCGCTAATTAGGGGCTGGCAGGTAACCCATCTAACCCCCGAGATGGGAAACACATGGTTAATAAATTGTTTGGTCACACATCCTGCCATTCTGACTCCAAGATGGCTCATACCAGCTGCCCATCCATCCACGGGCTCTAACCTTCTAGGCAGGGGGGAGGGTTCTGGTCAGGAATTTTGAAGAGGACAGGGGAGGCAGAGAAACAGTGACCAAGGGGAAGGGATCCCGAGGAAACCAGAACCAGAGAGACCAGGAGCTAACGACAGTTATCTGGGCTGGAAGTTTCTAGACTTTCACTGAAGTGTCTTACATAAGCACAAAGAGTGAAATTTCATTAAACAAAGAAATACTGAGTTTCTATGGATGAGTATAAGCATATATAGAAACCATATTTCACTCTCTTAGTCATCTTATTTAAGTGATTGATTCTAGACTAACATAACTTTATTATTAAAGATTTTAAAAGATAAGAAATATTAGGATAATATTAGGATAATAAGGACAGGAATAGAAATTAAAGATCTGACAAAACTCCTCTCCGTGTGTGTGTGTGTGTGTGTGTGTGTGTGTGTGTGTGTACAGTATGTCTGTGTGTATATACATCTTTTTTATCTATGCAATAAAAAAGTTATACTACCATTTTTTCCTATGGTCAGTGATATTAATAATGGTTTATTTTTGACAGCCTTTCCTGTACTAGGAAATGAATTGATGGCTGCCTGATGAAGTTGAAGTGTAACTTCAAGATAAAAAACAATAACTCTATTGAGAAAAATGCATCTTGCAAATTTAGAGAATTTCTAAGAAGTGATTACACAAAAAACAACTGAACTTCACTCAGGAGCTATGGCATGGGGTATTGAGGGGGTCTCAGTGAACACTATTTTATTAAAAATGAGTAAATGAAGAAGTCAGGTTTATGCTGTGAGATAAAGTTGGCTACAAATTTTTTAAAAAATCCAGCCTAATATCTATTTGTTTAATAAGTTTAACTATATAAAATGGCTGAGTTTGTAGGTCAGTAATAAATATCAACAATTTTACATGGTTTAGTATAATAGCATCGTATACATTTTTTAAAAATCCAACAGAAAATGTTAAATATCTCCTCTTACTTCCCAAATCATCTGTGAAAGAGAATTTCCAAAGTTACATGTTGTCTCCCCCAACCACATTAGAAATAAATCCTTTCTCACTAGGCATGTAAAATTAATTAAATATCAAACAAGAATCAAAGGTTTCTGGGTGAGTTAGAATCACTTGCATAGTGGGGCTGGGATGTGGCAGCCAGTGAGGCAGAAGGGTGGGATCAGGACAAGGGGAACCAGGAAAGCCAGCACTCACAGGGCCAGAATAAATTCTGACTTCGTAACACATATTTACTCATTTAAATCAAGGAGCCAGTGAGGCGGCATTATTTCTAGCTGCGTTGTTACAGATGAGATGACAAAGGCACCTATTTGTGGATATGAAGATAGGATTCACACCTAGGCACTTAACCAGACACTGTATTTCTCCCCAAACAGCATCCTCTCCTTCTAGCTACCTTCCCCTTACTCTGTGTCACATTTCTTTATGGGCATTTATTCTCACCTGCTGAGTATATTTGCATGGGCTCCTGTATTTGTTGTTTGCCCACTGGGCTAAATTAATTATATTTTTAATACAGGGTTTTGGTCAGGGTTGCCAACTATAAGATATCTACTTAAATTTGAATTGTAAACAAGCAACGAATTATTTCAAATATAAGTATAGCCCCAGCCGGTGTGGCTCAATGGTTGAGCATCAGACCATGAACCAGGAGCTCACAGTTCAATTCCCGGTCAGGGCACATGCCTGGGTTTCAGACTCAGTCCCTAGTAGGAGGCAGCCAGTTGATGATTCTCTCTCATCATTGATGTTTCTATCTTTCTCTTTCCCTCTCCCTTCCTCTCTGAAGTCAATGAAAACATATTTTAAAATAAATAAGTAAACAAATAAGAAAATATAAATATGTCCCACAAAGCTCATGGGACATACTTACACTAAAAAAGAAAATGTTGTGTCTTACCTGCAATTCAGAATCAACCTGATATCATGTGTTTCTGTTTGCTAAAGGGGACAACCCTTGAGAACATTCTCCCTCCCCAAACAATCCTGTTTCCATCACGTGGCTTGCCATTAGACACCCCACTGCTTTCAGAAAGCCTCAAGGAGTCCTGGTGGTTGACAGTAACTCCTTGTAGCCCATACATCTCTTCCTGTTTCCTCTGTGACCCCTTTTCCACCCTCTGATGTCACCCCTTGTTAGCATCCTACTCTCCCCCTTAGGCCAGTCTCCCAGGCATTCGGAGAGCAGGTTAAGGACGAGTGGGGGTGGTTGGGCAGGGAACCCTGAGAGTTTGAAGGCTGAGTAGGAGAGAGTAGGTAGGTAGAAAGGGGAAAAAATGGTCAACAAAGTGTCAACAGCCTATTGGCAGGAGCTCAACAGTGTTGCCCTGAAGGAGTCCGGTGGCCCTGGACCCCACCACTGCCGTCCACGCTCTGGTCTATTGGGGAACCCCACCGAGGAGGCTGGCCGAGGAGCCCCTTCTTTCAGAAGAAAGTCTGTTCCTCAGGAGCACCATTCCTTCCAGGGAGCTGTTGCCGCCAGCATTGGCAGCAGTTGACACCTTCACAACCGTTTTCCATCTCTTTCCTCTAATCCAGCCACTGATCCCTGAATTAGGGTCACAGGAGCTGTCTTCAGGGTAGAGCGAGAAGGGACTCAGATCACCAGAGGCATTCCGGCTCCACGCTTCCACGGAGGACTTAAAACTTTAATCTGATTTGACACAGTTATTTGGGGCATCCGAGCACTTGTCATGAGACAGATGATTAAAGCGGAACTAAGGGATTTGGGGCTGTCTTGGTGAAGAAGATTAAAAATAAAATGTGGGAGAAATTTGCTTTGTTTCTCCTTTGACACATCCCTCGGAAGAAAATTGTACTGTAGATCCTTGGCAATGCACTCTGCCCTGGTAGCCAGGCTGGGCATGGAGAAAGAAAAAAAAAAAAGAAAGAAAAAAAGAAAGAAGGAAAAGAAAAGGAGGCAAGGAAAGATCCTTTCTCATCAAAATTGTTAGTATACAATGCATTTTCTGTCTTTGTCACTAGCCAACTTGGTGAAAAGAGTTCTAGAAAACAGTGAAATGGAACTATTTTCTTTCTTTTAATCGAAGTGACCTGAGAAGTAACAACTGAATTGGGGAAAAAAGGCCATAGATCAGCTTTAGGGATGTGCTACAAGGAGAGAGAGTATATGCCTGTGATTCATTTGTCCAAGGGATCTCATTCAGTTTGCACTTAGTTGAGTGGTAGAACAGCACATGCTGACCACTCTCAGGGAGTTGATGCCAATAGCATGCCATTGGCCAATGTTTGGAGATTCCGAGGGTGAAAACCAGAGTAACACTTCCCTCCTCAGAACCTGTGTCCGTCACTCCGTGTTTTCAGGCGGTGTTCCTTGGTGACACATTCCTGCAGGTTTCCTGCTTTCTCCTTAGGGTCAGCAAAAAAAATGACCCCATAAGAGCAAGTTTCTCACTCCAGTCAGAACTGGATGCACCATCGTTGGTATCTAAACAACTTTTTGCCCCTAGCCCAAGAAAACACCAGTGCTGTAGGATGAGAGAATCACATTCGTTCCTTCCACCACCCGCCAAGACAAGCAAACCGAGACTTGAGGATCTCATCGGAGGTGGCAACGTTGGGGCTTGACGTTCCTAAAAGGAGAGGTGGTAGTTCCATGAGCCTCAGGCAGCCCATGGAATGGGGTGGGGGTGGCATTTTCCAAAGTCCTGACATCACAGGACTATTTTTTATAGGAGTCCTCCCACTCTTCATCTGAGAACTTTACTATGCCCCCTGCTGATGACAGCCCACAGTGAGGCGTTGTTCTGGCCTGAGTACAGACTCCTAAACCTTGTGTTTGACTTTGGGCAAATTGCATAATGTCTTGGGACTCTGTTTCATCATCTATAAAATGGGAATTATCCTACCTACTCCTCCCACATTCACAAGGTTGCTTAAAGGGCAAAATGTTGAAATTATCCACTTAAAAGCCTTTAAACATAAGAATTAATGCAGCCTAGGCAGTAATATCATAATTGTCATCATTCTGAGAGCAGTAGCCACATCCATGTACTTTATCAATGGACAGTTGTAAAATTCCCCCACAAGTACACCCTGTCCCATGATGCAACAGATATGCTCCCACCTTTGCTTTGACTGTTCCCTCTGCCTGGAATGTTCATTGCAAACTTCCTGCCCTCCCTCAAGATGTGTCCAAATGGTATCTTCTCAGTGAGGCAGCTCTGAATGTTCTTTTCACATTACAACCCACTCTTTACTCTCAGCATTTAGGATACTCCATGGCTGCTACACACTCTTCTATAAAAGTTATCTCTACTCTAGAGTCTATTATAATTAAATACAATTATTATTGAAGTAATATATTAAATTGTCGTAATAAATGTCATTTATTAAGTTTATGATCAATTGCCTGACTCTTTCATAAGGGCAGAGCTGTCTGTGTATTTTGCTTATTAAAATAGCCCGAGCTTGTTGAGGACAGTGCCTGGCACAAAGCAGACATTTTAAAAATATTTGTTAAATTGGGTAATTAATTAAAAATAAACCAGTGGATAGCCCTGGCATGCCAACTGCATATCTCCACATTCCTCAGCCTAGAATCCAAGGCCAAACACAACTGGTCTGATCTACCTTTCTGTAGCATCTTCCTCTTCACTTTTTTTGCTCATTTGTTTCCCTCATTCATAAACACATTTCAACTAGTGGGGATTTTTCTCAGTGGCCCCAAACACCCTATAGAATGGTACCAACTAACTTTACCCTGTTTCTTTTGTTTAGCATGCTCACTCTCCAAATGTTCTCATGTAAAATCCTATTTATCTTTCACATTTGAATGCTTTTTCCTCTATGACCCCCTTCCTGATTTTTATACAGGAACATACCCTTTCCCTCTCCTAACTCAGCGTGTAGCTTATGCCTCTGGTATGGCCCCTCCTATTTCAAGTACTTGGATTGCAAAGAGAACACAAGCCAGGAGCACACAGCACTGTGCAAGGACCAGAGAAAGAGGTCTCCAGATTGCATGGTTTCTCTCCAGAGCCATGACTCTGAACACAGGTTCGCTCCTCCTCCTCGAGTCTCCCACCTGTTGGAGCAGAGACACTCAGGCCTTTCACCAAGAGGCCCCAGGATGGCAACAGTAAACAACCAGGAGACATTGTGAGGGTGAAAGCATGCCAGGAAAACACACGGGATCCCCTTGGGTCACACTATGTCATTCCCCAACTATCTTTTAAGGCGTAATGTATACAATACAATGACCAGGAAGATGCTGAAAGCATAGGTCAAGTTCACACAGTACAACTGAAGCAGAGGGAAGCTGACTACTTTTCGCAAATTCCTAGATAAATGCATTTGTCCTTAAATTTTTAATGCCATCTTGTTTTAATAATCCCAATTTTCTACAAATTTATTCCAAAGAAAGAAATCTTCTAAGTTCCTCCCATGGTGAATCTCAGGAGCTGCTGCTGCGGCATTGCCCAATAGCCACTAGAGAAACCTGCCAGTTGTCATTCCTCATAAGCTGAGTACCCCTTGGCTGTAGACATCACCTAAGCAACCTGTATATCAGGAAAAGACCAAAAGACAGTCAGATCCTAAAAAGGTCTGTTAGTTTATGAAATTGTACATGAGTGTCATTTTCTTCTTTTTTTTTTTTTCATTCAACTTGGAAAATCTTATCAAGATCTGGTTATACAGAGCTCATTGGGTTATTAAGAGTTTCCCCATCAAAGCATCCCAACACATGGAAACTCAAAGCATCTCATTAATTTCAAGATTTACTAATTGACTTCAACTGGCTGGTAAACTCCAACGGAGAATGGTGCCCAGGGTTACAGAAATAATAGTAACCAGGCACAACAACAGGCAACCAATAATCTGCTTTAGGTCTTTCTACACTGGCCTTTTCTCATAATTTTATTCAATATATGAATAGAATGATGCAGTATTTATAATTCTACACATATCTTTTGCATATAACTTTCTTCATTTAGCATAATAAAAATATGGTAACTTGTATCCATAATTTGTTTCTTTTTAATAGTATTTTATTATTGAGACTTAGTCTATTAATCAATTGATGGGCGTTTGGATTTTTTTATTTTTTGGCCACTATTAATAATGCTTTTTGTGAACATGGGATAAATACTCACAAGTGGAATTATGGAGCCATATGGTAAATTTATCTGTTAGAAAATGTCAAAATATTTTCCAAAATGGTGGCACCATTGTACATGCCTACCAACAATGTAGAAGGCTTCCCATTTCTCTACACTCTTGCCAATCCTTGCTATTAACGGTCTTTTTTCTACTAGCAAGAGTTTTGAAACTAACTTTATTTCTGGGTCCATTGACATCTGGCTATTGTCCATGTAAATAAATACACAGCAAAACATCTTATTGGTAAGTTGTCATGAGTGTGTGAAGACTTGAAGATGGCTTGATATTCAGTATTCACTTCCTGTTAATCAAAAGTCCCCAACATATCATTTGCTTTACTATTTGACAATAAGCTGTTAGTCTTCTCTCTCTCCCTCTTCATCTCCTCTAATGTAGCTTCATATGAAAAAGTTTCAACTGCAGACAAGAAAAAAATAACCCAGAAGTGGTGAAGGAAAAAAAGTGACAAACCAAAATTTTTCAGCAGACACACACATGAAAAATTATGTAGCCTGATTTTCTAAAAAGGAAGTGGAAAGAGCTCAAGCCCATGGCAGCAGAATCTAGGCTGCTGAGCTTGGCCTCTCCTTTCACCAGTCACCAGTGGCTCCACCGAAATAAAAAGGTTAGTCATTACTCAGTGGAAAATTTTGTGGAAGGGAAAAAATATATATACTCATGGAATCTCTTGTCCAGACCGCAAATTATTTTATAAGTGACAATTAATTAAGACCCACAACACACACATAAGGGAGGCAGTTTCATCCCATATTGTCGCAAAGCCTTGCTAAACCAAGTTCTTTCTTAGGATGTGATACTTTGGGGGAGAGTATTGGGACATGGGAATTTCATAAAAATTTTTAAAGCAGATAAAGGCCACTCAGGCGCTGTGTTGGGAAACACCTCTCCTTTGTTGAAAGTGGTTGAGAAGTGGCAGAATCAACCTAATGGATTTGCCATCTGTTATCAAAAGTTCATCCTCTTTGGAGGTCATGGTTTAGGACGTTTCGTGGTAATCTTGTCACTCATCATACCCAATTTCAGCCAACATAGAGCGGCCATCATGGTAAACTTTTTAGTTTATAGTTCATCCAGCAAACATTTACTGAACATCAAGTGTACTAGTATGTCAGTCATCACATTGCCTGAGACTGTCAACTCAAGTATTTTTTAATAACAGTGCCACAGCACTCAAGTTGCCGGCAGTGGGTGTTGACAGAGCTGGGTGTGGGAAGTGGAAGAACCGTAAGATAAAACAAGAAATTAAATCATGGAACCTTTGTAAATTAAGAGAAGCAGCTGAACTGAGAAATTCTAACTCCCGGGCCCTACAATTATGACATCATCAGCCAATCCATTCAATACTTTGTTGATGTTGGGGTGTTCTTGTTCCCCACACACACACAAATCCAGGACTTTTCCAGGTTCAGTCAATGCCCAAGCCATCAGGCCAAATGTTATTTTCAGCTCCAGCAGCTCCCTTGTTTTGCGAGTTCAGGCCAGACAGGAAACCACCCAGTCTGGGAGGATTCGGTTAAATCCCGAAAGAGCACATACTCTCAGGTGCAAGACCATCAAGGCAGTAAGGGATGTTCCAGTTAATCACCGTGCAAGGCAAGAAGTGAACAACTAGACACTGCTATTTCAAGGGATGCACACACTGTGTGTGTGTATATATCCACACATACACAGATACACAAAACATGTATATATCATAGATGTATATATATGTATATATGTAGATGTATGGATCAAAAAGAGTTTTTACAAATTCTGCTGCTCCTCGCCATGTAGCTCCCCCATGGTTTTCCATGGGGAACTTTTGAGAGCTTAGAAAACAATGTATCTTAGAAGATATTTTATTTCGATTGAAAGTGCTGCTGGTTGGAAAATTTTTGAAAGTGAAGGGAGAATATACAGCAGAATTTGTAGACAGGAAAAAAACATCTGTCACAGAGTTTTAGTCTATACTTTGGAGAACTTGTCTGAGAAGTTCTTGACTCACTCATTATCTCCCATCATGAAGAGCAGAAATTATCTGAGCTTTGGTTATTAAGTTCATCTTGGCCTTCCTGGCCTGATGAGTGCCCACTGTGGCCTTAGAGATAAAAGAGGAGAGGGAGTGAACATTAGGATTCATCAACTCACCCAAAAGTAAATACAATATCTGGGATATACCTATACTAAAATATTACTCATTATTTGTCTAAAATTAAAATTTAACTGGCTTTCCTGAATTTTATCTGGCAACCCCTTCATCACTCATCTTTATGCCTTGACTTCTGCATGAGTACTATTGTCATTTTTATCTTTATTTCCCCATGGGGGCCTGGGAACAGAGTAAAGAAACTACAAATTTCATTGGATGAATGGACAGATGGGTTACTAATATAACTTTGAATCATTAATTCTTTTTTAAAAATAGATTTTCATTTATTTCGGGGGGTGAGGGAGAGAGAGAGAGAAAGAAACATCAGTGAGAAGAAAGAATCATTGATCAGCTGCCTCCTACACGCCCCTCTACTGGAGATTGAGCCAGCAACCTGGGCATGTGCTCTGACTGTGAATCAAAACTTGATGTCCTGGTTCATAGGTTGACACTCAACCAGTGAGCCAAGACAGCTAGGCTGAATCATTAATTCTTATAAGGTCCATTATCTATACATTAAGTGTTCAAATGGAAGTTAATTGAAGAAATGAATGTCATTGAGATCTTTTAGTTGTATGACTTCAGGCCAGCCTATTTAATATAATAGTTAGTTCCCAAGCTTGGCAGGTTGGTGGGTGACTTGGGGTGAATTACTCTCCTGCAGGGGAAATTAAGTGCCATTCAACTGCGGGTAGCTAATATTTAGCAAATGCTCACTATGGGCTGATATACAGTATATTTATATTAACACTTTATGCTCCCAAAACCCTACAAGGTAAGTACTATTGGAATTTGAACCCAGTCTGGCTTCAAAGCTGTTCTCTCAACTACTCAAAAGAATGATGCTATGTATTCAATGATGCTGACTCTGTAGCTTTGGCTTCAGAAAGTACATAAATTCTCCCTGGTCACCTATGCCCCAGCTCTATTCTTCTGCAAGCCAGATCTATTCTTGAACAGACCCTCCTGGGATTCTCTGCTTCTACACCTTCTCTCCTCTCTCCCCCACATAGCTTGAAGCCAGCATTGGAAATGGCTTTCCAAAATGGTGACAACAACGCACAAGAGAAAATTCCCAGTGGAATTATGCACCAAATTTTTTAAAGCTTATCAAGTAAATCCCCCATTTATCCTTTGCCCCAGAAGAGAAGACAGGGTAGACAAAAAGGAGCAATTAGTACAGTTTAAGAAAGCTTCTATTTTGAAACTTTGGCTTGTTAAGTGGGAGCGAAGGGATAGGGGTGCGGACTTCTTTCAGACTAGAGATTCACATTCAGTAGATAAACAGAGACCCAGGAAACCAGACATAATTCATTTTATTAAAGATGACTCAAGTGAGCTCCACTGACTCATAGCATCTATGTTTGGGGGGGGGGTATGGGGGGGAAGTTATTCTTGAAAAGTTCCTTAAGTCATTTCATATAGAGGACTACAAACATATTAGGTGTCATGCTGTTTTATCTGCACTTGATAGAGATGTAATGCATCTTTATTATCCAATTTAAAACTAATATTTTAGGTGATGACAAGTTGAGAAGACGGGATCCACAGAACTGGAACTGGAAATTATCAACTTGGAAAATGTAATTCAGCTTGACTGATGGCTGGAAGGAACAGGGGTGAGGCTGAATTAACATTTTGGAAGGCCACTTCATCAGCTGTAATAAGCCAGTTTCCAGGGGAGAAATAATGTGTTAAAGCATGGGATGCTTCGGTTCAAAAAAATACTACAAAAGGCCAGTATCAAGAGAGATTTCCAAACAAGCGTGTTCAAACGATGTTTCCAGACTCCCCACCCTCCCCCCCCCAGAACTGCTTTTAAAGAAAATTCAACAATTGTCAACCTATAAGGACTGAAATGAGGAGGTAAAAATCTCAGTAGGCAGATAAGGATAGCAGGAATGATACCTTATTTCCTAAGATTCTTCGAATTTCATATCAGAGGGTTTTCAGTCCAGTTTACATAAATGTATTAAGTTTGGTTCCATTCTCTGGCCTCAGAAACCTATGCTATTCCACTGGACTTTGGTGTTCTGGGGCTTAGGAAACATAACGGGGGGATCTATCGCTACAGAAACATTGATAGCCAGCGTCTCTGCCTTTGGATATCATTGCTCTATGTTTCTTAATCATATCTCCAGGGGGCCTCAAACCCATGGCACCCAACATTCTAACTACTGTGAGGAACAAACTAACTACCTGCTCTGTTTTACCACCACCACGGCCCTCCCCTCTCCAGGCCATCAGGTCTTCTCATAGCCAGGCCCAGAGGATACCATCAAACCAACACATAGCCTCAGCGGGATATGGAGGCCAGGTGTGTTGATCAATTGCACCTCATCACGATGCAAAATCTCATTTCACTCCAAGTAGAAGTCTCAGTTTATCTCATAGGTGGAGGTGAAGGGGTAGGGGGTGGCATACCGATAAAGGTCAAATAATCACAAAGCAGAATCTCTGTGCCTTACCTACCCCCTCTGACATAAGGAAACTGATAACTTTATCGAGGTGGGTCCCATTAGGAGGGACCATTCTTTATACTTCGGGTCTGATGTGCTCTAAAGTCAAAATGATCACCTCATTAAGAAATATCAAGAAACTTTTACCCAGAAAATACTGATGGGGCAGTATGGGTAGGGGTAGGGCAGCTAGGATAGAAAAGATGGAAGAAGAGAAAGAAGGGAATAGGATTCAGAACAGAAATAGGGATGAGAGGAAGGTGGGGAGAGCTTACCCAAAGCCTCGCTCTGATGGAGCCCCTGAACCTCTGCCAAGAAGCTGCTCTTGGTTTTTTAAGGCCCTGTTTCATTAAGACCAGGAGTTGGGCAAGATTCCCTCCTGATCACAGGGCCAATCTGCTTCTCTGCTATTGCTACCATTGAAACGGGAAGACAAAAAATATTTGGCATCATCGCTTAGACAAATTTGCATTTCATTGTGGAAGATTCATGGCTGTTCAACTCTGCTCAGTTCCAATCTGTTCCAGCTAAATAACTTCTTTATCCTTCTTCCTTATTTTTGTAGGGACAGAAAGAAATGAGAGGAAAGAGATAGAGATAGAAGGAGGAGAAAGAAGGAAGAGGAGAAAAGAGAAGAATGAGAATGAATATGAGAACACAAGTCTTGTAGGGTCACTAAATTCTGCCCAACCCCCTTTGAAAGTGAGATATTTTCTATAGGTATTCAAAGAATTAGAGTTTGGATTAAACTGTTTCTTATCTTACCTGTGGTTTCAAAGATGAAAGAAAATAAGGACCTAATATTTCTTAGGTTTTTTTGTTTGTTTGTTTGTTTTGTTTTTGAAAACTTACACGAAGCAGGCCTATCTTGGTGCCTATCCAAAAAATAAACCCTTATTTATAAAATGCCAGAGGAAGCTGATTTGTATCCATCAGACTTCTTAATGTCTTGAACCTTGAAAAGAATGCTAACAGAATGCTCGAGGCCAGACCAATTGGAGACAGTAGTTATGCTTGTGAGGTGCCCTCTGATCCTACGATCAAATGATTCATGACAAGCCCTATTTTCCATGTATCAGCGTATTTTCCAGGGGGACAAACAATCCCTAATTCAGGATCATCCTTCCCTATCAATCTGCAAACCACAGAAAAAGAAAGACAGCAAACCTGGAAAACATAAATCTCTTCTTGGAAGTTTGGCATTAGCAACGAATGTAATATTTCACAACAATAGCAACAACAAAATCTAAATAAATAAAGTTGGACTGCAAGACTTCAGTTGAAATCAGAACCAATTGCCCAAGTACCTGATCAGGTATGATCCCAGGCTGGAGATGGAGGCAGAGTGAATGCAGTAAGCGAACTATAAAATCATCTCCTCGGAGCACGCAGGCCCTCCATGCTGCTCTGAGTTCTTACTTACAAAAGGTCTCCTGCATTTGGGTTTATTTGACTTACAAAAAAAAATTGGTAAATATTGACTTCATTTTCCTTAAAAGTATAGATAGATATGTATGCATGTAGAGCTTTACAAATACACATTCCAAGTAAATTAGGAAATGATATAATGAGTTTAACATGGTGATTGCAGTCACTTGAACAAAAAAGAAAAAGGGAACAAAGAAAGAAAGATCTAGCTGCTGCTGTTGCCTGTTTCTGGCTATTGAACCATAAATTGAAAGGGTTCCATATAGGTTTGGCCAAGGAACGCCTTCTGCTTTTGAAAATTGAACCCCTTGCATTCTGATTTACAAAAAATAAAAGGGGGGGGGGGATTGATTTGGTCAAGTCTCTCCATTATGAAACATTTCAGAAAATGTTTGGATATTTTCTATTTTTTGTCCTACAAGAGCCAGAAAATAACAATGTAGAGGGAGGAGGAGCATAGGAAGGAGAGGGAAAAAACAACAACAACATTCTGATACAAAAAAAAGAAGTGATATATTTCCATCAGTTACTCAAGAAATCCCCAACCTGATCCCTTCCCTAACCATAGTACAATGTGTGTGACTTAACTGAGTCCCTCTTCTCCAATGCCCAGTGAATGACTCTACCCCAGATCCAGACAAGCCTTCCTGTAGAACAGGGGTTGAACTTGAGAAGGGCGGAAGAACTCACTCTATGCTCCCTTCTACTTGGTTCAAGCTGAACCCCCAATGCTTTTTATTTTCTTAGAAAAATCCTAAAGAACTGGCTTGGCAGTTACTCTCTGAAACCTGCCGCATGTCAAGAGGATGTGTTAGGCACTGTACATTTTCCTCTTCAATACATTGGACTGTAGACTGTTTTTTAAAGTGTTCTCTGCCCGTATTCACATTGGCAGAAAACTTGCAAAACAGGAATTCCAAAAGTATTGGCACCTCATTGGTATCCATAAGTCGGTGAGAAAAGTATGACGGCATGTCCACACCATCCCCACCTAATTTAATACCGTTATTTGCTAAACTAAAACAAAAACCAGACTAAATATAGGATCAGAGCACTTCCTGGGTGCTTACTGTCCCAGGAAGAATTACACGAGATGCTGGGGGAGAAGCTCAGAAACAAGACAAATAATAATACAAATATATTGTATAAAGTGACAGGCATGCTCAGTAGTTTTGTGGTTTTACATCTACAAAGGGAGAGAACCACTTAGAAATAATCACCCAAATGGTGTCAGGTACTCTAACAAAAGGAAGTATTGAGTGTCAGAGAGCATTGGGCAGAGAGGGCCTAATTTAGGTTATGGGAAAGGGCGAAGGTATCAGCAACGAGCTGAATATGCTGCTGCCATAATCTTATTTTCCATTGCAGACTCCATTTGCATCAATGTAGCACACAAGACAATCTGAGTGAGCAGGAGAGAGGAGGTTGTTTGATTCCTTTGATTTTTCATTTTTGCCTTGTTTTAAAAGAATGTTTCCCCCTCTAGGTGGATAGGATGCAATATCCTTTGGAGAAAACAGCATCAGTAATAGAGGGCAAGCAAACAGAGGCTGCCGACCATCAAAACAAGGTACGTGCTGTAAAGCTATGGAGTGAGTCTGTGAATGTCTGCCGTTGGGTAGGAAGAAGTCCCTCTGTGTATGTCGTGGGGAAGGGACAAGGGGAGACAGAGGCAGAATCTCTCACTCAGAAGCCCCGATGCTGAGGCCAGCGCTTTGGGTCTTTATTACAATTCTCAGGAGCCCACATCCTGTTTTCTCCTAGGCTCTTAACTAATTGGCATGGCCAGACCAAGTCAGAATGTTTCTTCTGCTGTCTGGGCTAGGCTGGGGGTGTTTGGGTAGCGCCTGGGTGTATCATAGGTTTACATTATGCAAGAGGAGTCCAGTTCTGGGGTCTGATAGATCCTAATCGTTCACAAAGGTTGCTGTGCACTTGGAATCTCCAAATGCAGAAGAACATGAAGTCCTTGTCCCATCTTATCAGCGGGAAAGCCAAGACTAGACCTGTCTTCCTGATATCTTGCCCAGAATCCTTCCCAAGGATTCTTTATTTTTATATCGATGGGTAGCAAGAGGGGAAAAAATGCACTTGTTCTTTTCCACATGTGAGATTTACAAAATATTATATGTCCTTATTTAAATTGCAGTGTCACATTATACAATATATTTGTATTATTAAAAATTGACCAAGTTAAATGACTTGTAAAATACGTGGAATGGCACCAACTAATTGCTAGGAGGGGGCAGGAGGAGGGGATTAAATGCATTTCCAGTACCTGATGTCACAGAATCCCTGAGGAGAGTCAGAAAAAAAGTGGTGAGATTATATTTACCATGCTAAGAGGCATCTTAAACATATGCAAAATGCATTTAACCTAATATAAGCTATAGGTGGAAAACCATTTAGTTAAATGGTCCACTTAACTGCTCTTATTAAGTGCAGTGAGAACAAGGGGTATAAAATCACAGACTTGGAAAAGTCATCCAGGCTGACCCCTCATCAGATGCTTACATGCCTCCAGTGGGAGGGGTTTCACTACCACCTAACAGCCTATTACAGCTTTAAACTTTCTAATCTGCAATTCAGAAGGACATGAAGAAAGAACAAAGAGAGAGAGAGAGAGAGAGAGAGAGAGAGAGAGAGAGAGAGAGAGAGAGAGAGATCCAACCACCTTCAATGTAAAAAATACACAAGTTACCAAGAATGCAATATAGCATTTTACCAGACTACTCAAATAAAGCAATTATCATCTGTTCAATAAATAAAACATTGCCTTAAAAAGGAGCAGGGCCAAAGTAGATCTAATATAGCAAGTCATTAGTTTCACAAATATTCACTGAGTACTTCTTATAAGCCTAGCACTACTATAAGCATTGGATAAAGCAATGAATAAACTAGACTATGTTCTGGCAGCTTATACAAGACCAGCTTGTATGAGAATCCATATGTAATAATGATAGCACTTCTGTTATGTGCCAGGTTTGCTTCTAAACATCTTATGCACATTCATATATTTGGTCCCAAAATGACCCAATGTACAAGCTACTTTTCTGACCCGGTTACATTTCTACTTCTGAGAAGACTAGGCTTTTCCTCCCAAGTTATGTACCTAGCGTGAGATGGAGCTGGTGTGTGCCGGGTAGCCTAGCTCCACATCCGTTTTCCCTGGGCATCTTTTAGGAAAAGTGTGCGTCTTTGGACAGAGGAGGGTTGCTTGGTCAGAGGGCAGTGGTCAGCAAACTGCAGCTCTGTTGACTAATGACTTTGCCAACCACTGTCCTAGGGGAATACTGAAGCTATGGGGAGGACCTGTAACTGCTTCCTGGAGGAGGTAACTCTAAGCAGAGGCCTGTCAGTCAAATAGGAAATAGATGGATGAAGTTTACTGCTAAAATCAATAAACATTTTTTAAGTGATGTTGGTATGAGAATGGACAACCAGCCATCTCCTTATAGTCAGCCTGCACTCAAAGTGAAAGTTAAATCATTTAAAATCTCCAGGAATAGATGAAGATGGAATGCCATGTTAATTTCCATTCTTTGTATTGCTATCAAGACCAAACATTTTTCATACATTTATAGGCCATTCGTGTGTTTCTTTTGATGAATATTGTTCATTTTCTTTACCTATATTTATATTATTTGGGGGGCTTATTCATGGAGTTCTTTAAGATCTAATGTATCAAGAACATTAAATTTGGTAGCATTTATTTCTTGCAAATGAACCATGCATTCATTTTCATTTCTCCTATAGCCTCGATACCCATGTGTGTGCACTTCAATGGGCACTAGCATTCATTCTCTCTCCACAGTGATAACTAAGAAGATGCGGCAGCTGGATCTAAAGAAACACTCATACTCCTTGGGACCCTACATTAGGCACGTCACAAACTTCAGGGGTGACATCTGGACCACATGGCTTTCTTTTTCATCCTTGCCTGAAAAAAAAAAAAAAAAAGACATCAGTACTATATTAAAAAAAATTCATGCCCATTCGAAAAAAAATTTTTAAGATACAAAAATATTTGCCTCCATAATTCACCCTCTTTCCACGATCCATCCTTGACTATTTAAAAAATGAGTGCTGTGCTTTATTTCTCTCCAAAGATTATTCCGTGCAGAGTCAATGACATCTTAGAGCAGACACGCAGCTGAGTGGGTCGTCTGCCTCTCCACATTTCTACTATCAGAGTAAATAAACGGAGATGTCGCCCACCAATGTCCCCATTCACAGCGCTAAATCCAGTGTCTGTAACTCTCCTCTCCCAGACTTGATTGACTTCTATCCTCAAAGCCGCTTCCAGGACCGGGTGCCCAGCAGAATCCTGGATTACACCACGCAGTGTATTTATCTAATGAAATATGAGCTGCGGGTACAACCAGCTATGCCTCGCCGCAGACACCCCATCCATCTGCTGAAAATAATCAATCTCAGAAAATAAAAGTTCTGGGAAAAGTTAAAAGTGGGTACACGCCGAGGATTAAGGAGAGGGTCAAGGGCAGAGCTGCAGTTATTTTACTGACCCGGAATCGAGGTTTGGGGAAAGGATCTGCTTGCATACTATTTGGTCTAAAAAAAAATAAAAAAAAAAATGCATTTATCACGGAAAGCCAGGCTTGCGATGGCAAGGCAGCCGGGCAGGTTCCTCGGAGGCACCTCTCGTGGGTGGGAAATCGCATGGTTGTAGCGGCAATGGCTTTATGGCAATGTCATCCAAATAAAATAATCCCAGCGGATTCCCTCTGCTGACCTTGAATCTCAGACTCTATCTCAGATCCCACAGAGAGACTCTTCCCCGAAGGCCCCAGAGATGGAGCATGCGTGCCGTGTGCTTGAGTGAATGTCTATGGTCACTAAGAGATGACCTCAAAGGCAAAGCCTCTCCCTACAAGACCAGAAAGATTTCGAAAGATGACTAAACCCTCCTGAGTGCTCTGGAATTGAGCTTTCAAGAATTTAGAGCTCCCGAGAGCCGTATTTTCATATCTACACCCTGCCAGGTTCCAGGCATGAGAGATGCCTTGTTTCTGATTCACAGACAGATGTGGCACCCACCAGGTATTTATTGAGTGCCCATCTTGCTGAGCAAGGTGACAGAAGAATCGCTCTCTGCCTGCAGGGGACTTGCTATGTAATGGGGAGGCCTGTTGTCTCATGGGTTTGTTGTCCCTGTGATTTCAGCTCCTCCTCGCCTGCAGTTGTTGGACCTACAGCCAAATAACAGAGAATGACTTGTTTTGCCTCATTTAGGTTCAGGGAATGACTGAGACCACTAAGCAATAGGGCTTCCTCTTGCATTATGACTTCTTTTTAAATATATACTTTATTGATTTTTTTTTTTTTTTTACAGAGAGGAAGGGAGAGAGAGAGAGAGAGTTAGAAACAATGATGAGAGAGAAACATCAATCAGCTGCCTCCTGCACCCCCTCTACTGGAGATGTGCCCACAATCAAGGTACATGCCCTGGACCAGGATCGAACCCCAGGATCTTTCAGTCCGCAGGTCGACGCTCTATCCACTGAGCCAAACCGGTTTCAGCTGCATCACAACTTTTAAAAAAACAATATTGTTGAAAGGATTACATAGGCTCCCCCCATTTTCCTCCATTCACCTCTTCTGGCCCACTCCCAACCTCCCCTGCCACCCAATTGTCTGTGTCCACGGGTGATGCATATATGCATACAAGTTCATTGGTGGATCTCATTGCACCCATCCACCGTCCCCTGCCTTCCCTATGAAGTTCAGCAATCTGTTCATGCTTCTATGGCTCTGGGTCTATTTTCGTTCATCAGTTTATTTGGTTCATTAGACTCCACATTTGAGTGAGATCATGTGATGCTTGTCTTTCTCTGACGGGCTTATTTCACTTAGCGTAATGCTCTCCGGGTCCCTCCACGCTGTTGCAGCGCAACTTTTTAATCTGAAGTCGGCGAAGCCTGTGCATTTCAGAAAGCCTGGGCTGCAAACACAGTCAGAGTGAAGCCAGATTCAGGGAGTGTGAGGTAAGGAGACCAGGATCGCAGACCAGGGGCAAGTTAGGTCTGAAAGGAGGCCATGGGCAGATGTTGGTGTGGAGATGAGAGGAAAGAACATTCCTTCCAAGTGGAGGAAGTCATGGAGGAAAAGTCACGAAGTCAGGGAGCCAGGTGTGGGCCTGCAATGGCCGGTGGGGCGAGTGGACCAGCCGCTCTCTTTGCTTTGGCCGAGACAGCGCTGTGTGGAGATGCATTCCGAATGGCTTTCAAGTGTGGGAACAGAAAGTGTTTTGTCCCCATCGGAGAGTGTCCCGTTTTCCAGTCAGGCCCTGTGTGGGTGCCACAGTCCTGACTCGGCCGTCCTCCTGTCAATGGACGCTATGTTCTGGCCAGGAAGGGCAGCCCTCGCTAAATGTTATGGTTCGGAGTGATCCTTCCCAAGGATGGAAAACTGAGTTAATTCAATTAAGGCCCGGGGTCCTGGGCTTTGAACTAGCCACAGTCTCAATTTTATGAGAGAATGCAAAGTTAATTATTGGCCGAGTTTGAGGGACGTCTACTTTGAAAAGCCCTTCCCAAAAGACTCATTTCCACTTGGGCCTCCCTGGGGAACAGCAAGACAGGTTGAGCCAGAGTCAGGAGAACCTCGGAAGATGGGTATTCAGAATGGGGTCCTGCATCCCCCACTTCTAACTTCCCCCCACCTCCCTCCATCCAGCATCCGAAGGGCTGAATGCTATCTGAACGTGACCTGAGCCCGTATTTTTCCCAGACAAGAAAAATAGACAAGAAAATGCAAATGGAATTCAGGAAGTCAAGTTTTCTAGGTGCTTTTATTTTAGGGGAAGGTCTCAATAATTCATTGGAAGGTCTCAATAATTCATTGAAAGATCCTGGGGTTCTCCCTTTCTAATGCAGCCTTGTTGCTGCTTTTAATGTTATTACTTTATTTAACTTTAAAATTTTAACTCCAAAAGTTAGACACACATGTGTATACATAATACCTCTGAGACGATTGCAGCAATGCAGAAAATATAACGAAAGTGAAAATCATCCATAAGCCCACTGCTCACATGATAGGTCGATGATCTGGGTGTGTATACTTCCAAAACAATTTTTAAGCACAGATACACATACATGCACACACATTCACCCACACACACAACCCACATACCTTCACATCATTAGGCCCACACACAAATGGTTATGCAACCAGGTTAGATTTGTTTTTCACAACAATATATCAAGACTTAGTTCCACGTAAGTTGGGACAATAAGGGGGTGATGTGCATGGATTGGGGGGGACTTTTGGAGTGAATTGAGAAAAACTAAAAAGTGAAAATACACTTTTTACTAAAAAGAAAACTGAGCCCTAGAGAGTTTTCCATTTATTTGGGGCTGATAATAAACTCAGAATTAGAGCTAGGTTCTCTAACACTGATTTCAAAATGTCCCTTTAGTATCATAATTAATATGATAGCATTTCTAGCATTTCTAGCAGTGAAAAGTGAAAATACAACCAATCTATGGTGCTGTTCTCAGACTTAACGGAAATACTCTGTAAGGCTCTTAGCACCTGAATTTAACAAATGCTCAGTAAACAGTAGCTCTTGCCGTAGCATCAGCAAGTACAGATTTGCATCTTCCTCTCTAACAGCAGCAAATATCCCCTCGTATTTATAAGTGTGCCCATTAATTTTAGTACGACCTTCTCGGTGGATATTTAAATTGTTTCTGATTTCTCACTCTCACAGACAGATAGGTGATGCTTATTCTGCATGTGCAGCCATGGTGGCTCTAGTATTTATGAAAGAAACTGGAAAGAAATATTATCTGAAAATAAGAAAATTCAGCCCCAGTCCCAAGGAAGCTGCTAGAAATGCTATCATATTAATTATGATATTAAAGGGACATTTTGAAATCAGTGTTAGAGAACCTAGCTCTAATTCTGAGTTTATTATCAGCCCCAAATAAATGGAAAACTCTCTAGGGCTCAGTTTTCTTTTTAGTAAAAAGGAGAGGTTTTTAGTATGATGGTAGGCCTGGTCACCTCCGTGTTGCCTTCTTTCTCTCCTCCATCTGTCTTCTCATTAGTCCATTTCTGACATCACAAATCCACAGTTCAGATGCCAGTGACCCTGCAGGGAAGGACAGGAAGCTGGGAGTGAGAGGGAGAAAGAGATGTCCAGGCAGCTGACCTCCAGGGGCCATTCCTCGGTAACCCCTCCCATGAGACCCAATCTCAAACATGCAAACATCACCCTCATTAACAGCCTGGTGACAGATTGGAGAAAGGTCACCCATCCAAACCACTGCAGCTTCCCTGTCCCAACCCTGCCAGCAGATATTTTCAGAACATTAATCTACTTAAAATCAGATCAGGGGAGAGTTGAGAATGTTCTCTGGGGAATCTGCTCAGCCTCAGAGAGGATTCTCAATGCAGCCATTGATGCTGTGATGAAGGGAATAATGATCTTCCCTTTATCCTGCCACAGAGAATTGCCTGAGGCCAAGGCCCTTTCAGGCTTGGTAGCAAACCCCCCCCCCACCATCCTTCCCCCATTGACTCCCCACTGGGACCCCATGCATGGAGATATAAAATTGATAACCTTGCTGCCACTCACCATTTGGGATTTAAAAATGAAAAAAAAAGGGGGGGGGGGGAGATTAGAGAGATTGGCTTTATATACTGTTACTACAGTTACATAAATGGCCCCCATGCAATTATTTTAGTGCAGCCTTCTGGAAGGATGTTTAAATAAATATTCTTCTGTCTCCTTGTTCAGCAAGACTGGTGCATCAAAGCCGGATGACCACAGACATCCACAATTTAAGTATTGAGTGAGAATTTAATAATTCATCGCCTGGATGCAGCCTTATAACAGGGCAGGAATCTACACAAGATAGTAAAAAAGGGGGGAGACTGATTTGAATCAACTAGAAATTGCTAGCGGTGTTTCTAGCCAACACTTTCAGCTCCCTCCCCCAAAACAACCACACACACACACACACACACACACACACACACACACACACACCTAAAATTCAGGATTACCACTGAGTCACCTTGATCTTGCAAAATGAAGGTTCCTGTCACTCTTGCTTGGCTTTCCTTCTAAACTTCTCCACATGGCTCAGAACATAGAGACTGGAATGCAGGGGAGAGTCCCTTTCCCAAAGTGTGAGCATATGTTTATTTCATCATGAGATCTTGGATCAGGGCCTCCAGCTGGTTGTCCAGGAATCCTTGAACCAAGACATGAATGTGCCCCCCTGGCCGGTGTGGCACCTTGGTTAGAGTATCAGCCTGAAAGCCCGGGTTTGGTTGCCAGTTGGGTGTGTGCTGGAGGCATCCAATCCATGTGTCTCTCTCACATTGATGTTTCTCTCTCTCTCTCTCTCGTGCTCTTTTTCCTCTCCCTCCTTCCCTTCCACTCTCTCTGGAAAGCAATGGAATAAATATCCTCAGGTGAAGATTAACAAAAACTACAAAACAAAACAAAAAGACATTCATGTGCCTAAATTGGTTAAAATGTTCACCAGTAAAGCCATAGAAAAGAACTCTAGCCCTGCCTGGTGTGGCTTGCTTAGTTGAGTGCCATCCCATGCACCAAAAGGTCGAAGGTCTGATTCTGGACAGGGAACATGCCCAGGTTGTGGGTTTGATCCCCTATTGGGATTCATGCGGGAAACAACCAATTGATATTTCTCTCACACTTCAATGTTTCTCTCTCTCCCTCTCTCTTTCTTTCTCTAAAATCAATAAAAACACAATTTAATTTTTAAAAAACTTCTAAGGCTTTGAAGAGTCTGCTTCAGAAAGAGAAGAGAGAGACAGATTTAAAGAATAGCAATGTGGTGAGGGCGAAGAGCCATTAACATTAATCTTACTTACAAATAGGATGGAAGCCTGGCAGGTGTGACTCAGTCCTTGAGCCTTGATTTATGAACCAGGAAGTCACAGTTCAATTCCCAACCAGGGCATACGCCAGGGTTTCGGCTAGATTCCCAGTGCGGGGCATGCAGGAGGCAGCCAATCAATGATTCTCTCTCATCATTGATGCTTCTATCTCTCCCTCCTTTCCTCTCTGAAATCCATAAAATATATCTTTTAAAAATAAAAATAGGATGGGAGGAAAATTACTATGCCCCTTATTAAGAGAGAAAAGTGTACTGAGGCACCCATAACAATGGGACAAATAGATACAACTGAACTCAATTAGCTTACCATAAAAAATAAATAAATAAATAAATAAATAAATAAATAAATAAATAAATAGAATGGAAACGCATTGTTACCACAAACGGTTCAAGTGCAGTCCTGGGGATTATCGCGGGGAGAGGAATGGGAGAAGAGCAGGGAAATGAGATCTGTGAACTCCGGGGCATGAGGGAGGGCAGCTCCCATGCGATGACAGCCCCGAGAGTGGCAGCAGGTGGAGAAGATGTTGACTTTATTTAGCCTTAATTGCAGGAAAGGGTCTATAAAATGTGGTCAAAAATCATTAAACCCCCAATGTTATGCCAACATTATGCCATCCCCTGTTCCCAGGCAGGTGTATTATTCCTGGTCCCCAGGATTAAAGTAAATCATGGCTTTTCCATGTCTTCTGAACATTGCATTTCATTACTTTTTACTGCCCTGTTTCTGGAGGTTTTGTGGCTTCGTAGGGACCATGGTGTATAAAGCCATTGTGGATTCTATGGAGGGAGAGGGCATGTCAGGGAAAATATATCCCCTCCGCATCCCCTCCATCTTTCTTTTTTTTTTTAATATATTTTATTGATTTTTTTATGGAGAGGAATGGAGAGATATAGAAAGAGAGCTAGAAACATCAATGAGAGAGAAACATCCCGACTGGGAATGTGCCCACAACTCAGGTACATGCCCTTGACCGGAATCGAACTTGGGACCCTTCAGTCCGCAGACCGACGCTCTACCACTGAGCCAAACTGGTTTTGGCCCCTCCATCTTTCAATTCCAAGACCAATTTTCTCTACACACGTTTGCAAAACTTCTCTGGAGTCAGACATATTTTCTGTGATGGCCACAGATACACTGTCTCAGGTCACTGGCATTGGAACACTCCTGAGATTTAAGAGAGGTACCTCAAGACTCAATGGCATCAGAAAAGCCAACCCAGGTGTACTTACTGGAAGCCTAAAACTTCCTTCTGGAAGCCACAGACTTATGCTACTTTATTTCAGAGAGTGGCCAGCAGCCTGTTCTCTGCTTCCCAGGATGCAAAATAGTCAGTAGAGAAAAATTCAGAGCAGAACCTGATTGGAGGGCAGTGAGGCACGGCAGTGGGACAGGCAGCTGCCATGAAGAGGGGCGGAGTAGAGGACTTGCAGTCACCCTATTTCAGCTTTTTCCAGCCTTTTAAAAATTATTATTATCACTCCACCTGCCCAAGAAAACCATTTAGACTTTTATTTTTCTAATCACACTCACTCCACTGAATCTTAGTGTTACAGATACACTACAAATCCAATTACATACTGTATCTATATCTATGCTTTATACATAAAAAAAAAGAAAGGCTGAGGTTTTTCCCCCCCCTTTGCCCAGAAAGAACCAATTTCACCTCCTTGGAAGTGACAGTATGTCTTTTGAGAATGTATATGCCAGCTCATACCAGCCTTTCAGACCCTGGGAGTTAGATTGTGTACACACAGCGAGTTTGTTTTTCCTCTACAGGGCAGGCCTCTCAGCTTCTGAACCATTGATACTGGGACCAAATAATTATTTGCTCTCGGGGGCTGTCTTGTGCATTGTAGCAAGGTCACAGCATCCCTGGCTTTCAGATGCCTCTAGACTTCTACTGTCCATCCCCAGGTGAAGCAACCAAAAATGTCTCCAGATCTTGAGAGAAAGCAGAAGGCATCGGTCTAAGTGAGGAAGTCATAGAAAGAAGAGCATCTTAGAAAAGTCAATTCGTGGAAACAAGAGTCTGTTCATAGACCCTTCAGACAGGTTATGCAGGAGCCTTCTCGATATGACTGAAAATTCCCTGGCCATTCTTGCTACTGCCAAGTCCTGTTTGACGGAGGTCGAAGAAATAATCTATTCCTGGGCTCAGGAATAAACTCAAGAGTGTCTCTGGATGAGAAGAGGATTAAGGTCAGTTTTGTACCATTTTATTGATTGTCTCTTCAATCTAGTTGGTGATGTGATATCTTAATGAACGAGGGGTGACCTTAAGTAAAACATTCTGCCTAAGTGTGGAATTGCCTTCATGAAAGGGCTCCAGATTGGATAGAGGGCCTATTTGCTTCTAGGAAAGCTGATGCACCACTCTGGCTTGATGTTTCCACTGCAAGGCAATCATCAAAGAGTATAGGTGACTGGAGAAGCACACAGAAAATCATGATGAGCCCTAATTTTTTAAGTTAATGACCTGTGTTCCCAAGATCAGTGTCAGCCCTAGAGCACACCAGAGAACCATGAAGAGGTCATTGCGTCCTTGTCCTGTGCAGGTAGGAGTCTTGGCATCTTGCTTCTAGCCTCACTGATTAGACTCAGCTGGTTTAGATGGCCAAACCATCTTGAGAGGAGAAGGGATATTAAGCTCTTAGAATTTATGACTTTGCTTCTCATTCTGAGGCTGGCTCAGCATCCAGGAAACTTATAAATATTATCTGATGACTTATTCCCCAACAAAGCTCTTTGGTGCCAGAAACTCACTGAAGGAATCAGGGGACCCCCTCAGTGTCATATTCCCATAGCCACCAGACTTGACCTTCCTGTCAAGGGGGACCCAGGTATAGAGATATCACATTTCCAATCCACCCAACCTCTCTGTGTTGGCTAAGCACCTCTGGTGGTCAGCATCTGGAGAACATTGCCAGAAAGCCTCAATGGCTATTATCCTATTTTGGAACCTTCTCACGCTCTGGCCCAAAGTTAAAATAACTGGCTGAAGAACCAGGAACTTCTCCCAAAGAGGCATCCAGAGGGAAAGCCAAAGAGCTCATAAAATCTTACCCCAGTCTGTAAAACGGTGAAAGAGACACTTAGCGTCGAGTGTTGTTTCCTTGGTTCTCGTGATTTTATGAGGTCTCAATAAGTTCCTGGGGCTGCTGTAAAAAAAGATTTCTTTTTTAGTGGCTTGCTAGGCCAGGACCCACCCCCCCCTCACCCTCACACACACCCCATATTCCCACCTCCTCACCACACACTCCCTCTCTTTGTTTGGTTCACAAAAGTTTTTCCAGGTCCCGTGCTAGTACTGTCCACTGAATTGTTTGGCTCGAGTGTGTCTTTTTCTCAAAGTTCACTGCTGATTGAACTTCTCAGAGTTCAAATTATAAGCTCATCCAGGCTCTGTGTGAGGCTTCTATTAGAAAGTAGCATGTGTTGGCAACGCCTCATAATCACAGGAAGTGGAGCCTGTGGCCTGCTCCTTAGACAATTTTCTTCAGATTTCTCTAGTTGCTGGCCATGCTGAGACAGACATCAGTCCAGCCTCCTTTAAGAATTGCTTTCACTGAAGAAAGATGTCTCACCCAAAGCTATGCCTCCATCTAGGGCAACTCACACCCAATGACTGATCGATATAAAGTATGGAAGCCCATCCTGCTCTTCCTATGTCTGGACAACTCAGAAGGTGAATCCCGCTCCACAGCAACTTGTGATGTTGGCTCTACATTGCAGCCCTGCTCGTCCCTCTGCCCAGTCCTCCTCCTTGCCCCTCTCTGCCAGAAGATGCTAATCCCAGGAACTCTCTGGAATAGCCATCTCCTGCACACTCCTCTCTGTCTTAGAGTCAGCTTCCCAGGGCACTCAGCCTGCAATAGCTGGTGCCAGGAATGGGCTGAGAAAGCCAGCGCTAAGATGGGGATTTTGGAACTTGATGCCCTGGCATCCAGGTAGCAAAGAAGACATAATACAGCCCAAAGACACCTGGGCCATCTAGATATCCCACAGAACATCACACTACCCCCAGGCCACTGGCATTCTGTTCATCAGACCATATGAGCAAGGAGTAGCCAGCATATCGGAGGCCTTGGTGAGGTGTGTATGCTCTAAAACATGGGTAATGAATCCTCCAAAAGTGCAGGAGTATGCCAGTATGAGTTTAAGTTCCTAGCAGGGAGGCATGTCAAGAGTACAGTCCTCGGATCTTCTCTGCCACACAAAGAAGAGGTGTTCAGAAATTGGGAATTAATGTGGTTATGGTACTGATGATAAACATAACTTTTGGGGTTTGGAAGACCTGGCCCAAACTGCTCTCAACCTGCCCATGTATTTAAATCATTTACTCTTGCCATTCCATGTGGTAATGCGATGCTGTGATTTGGAATATTGGAGCATAACCAAATGTTGCCGCAACCCCACAGAGTGGTTGTGAAACCCTGAGCATGTTGTTTCATATCTCTCTGGAGTATGTACATTACCCCCTATAAAGATCACTTTGGATTAGATCATATCTAAAATGCCTTCCATCTTGAATACTTCACATCCAGGCAATCTGTGGTGATGACTAGTGACCACTTGGTTATTTGCACATACAGTTAAATTAATTAAAAGCAAATTAAGCTACAAGTTCAATTCCTCATTCCACATTTCAAGTGAACAGTAGTCAGATGTGGCCAGTGACTGCCATGTTACCGCAGACAAAGAACATCTCCATAGTCACAGAAAGCTCCATAGACAGTACTGCTCTGTGGCATGTCAGTCTTTCCAGGTCCAGTTCTGATACTGCAGTCTTTTCAGGTCCAACACACACACATACTAGTACATGCACACCCATATAAATAACATTACATTTAAATAGCTGACAAAGCACTAAATCAGTTACTCATAAAGACAAGAGATTTCTACTGTCTCAATTTCATCATAGAACACCCCTATAAAGTTGTTATGATGATGATATTATTCATAGATATGGAATCTATATAGGATCTTAAAGTAATTGAGATCCTTAGCCTAGTTATACAGTAAGGAAGTGGTGAAGATCCAAGTTCTTCTTGCGTTCTCATCCTTACACCCTACTTTCTTCCAGTTACCTCCGATGTTGACGTCAATTATGTGATCATCATCTAAATTCCAACATGGTGAGTTCCTAGGGTCTGGACCTCTAGCAGCTGGTAAGTGGCTTCCAGGCTCTTGGAGGCAGAGACTTGCCTCACTTCTTAGTTCTCAGGGCAACGTGTTGGAAATAAAGGAAACGTTGCCTGGAAATGCTTCCTTTTCTGTGGCTTTCAAGTTCATTATTTTTTGCCTCAAGCTGACATTTTTGACCAATTTGTAAATCTCCCTTCCTTAATCTTCACATATATCTTCCTTTGTTACTGTATGTTTTTTTCCTATACTGTAGTCTGAAAATAGCCTAGATGTCTGGACGCTGCGTTATTCCTGAAAATTCCATAGCATAGATGCTAATCTGAAAATAGCACTGAAAATAGATGTCTGGATGCTGAGTTATTCCATTAATTTAATAATAATTCCAGTAATATTCTGCTTCTTCCTATGTGCTGCTTTTAAAGTGCACAGAGGCATGTATCTGTGTGTGAAAGAACTCCGCCTTGTTCTTAGGACTGCAGCTCAGAGGAATCCCTTCACATGGGCAAGTTGAGAACTGAATTTTGTGTTTTGGAAGAAAAAGGGGGATTCCCAGGTGAGAGTTGTGAAATCTAAATAACTGAAGTTCAACTGGCTTTAAATATTTTTTTTAGATGAAACAGTACTGCACATTTTGAGGGACAATAATGTTGCTTAATTCAACTTGGCTTCAAATCAGAAGACTTGGGTTTTGGTACCAACTCTGCCATTCATATCTGTGGGTCTTTGGGCAAGCAATTAAACTATTGAGTCTCATTCTTCTCCTCTGAAAATGGCAATACCATCCTTATCTAGTGTATTAGTGCTGTAGTATACAACCCAGATTCCTCCTTTGAGACCAAAATAATTATTTCCCCAGGTGTAGAAGGTGATTCCTGTTGACAGCTCATAGACCAATCTGTCTCCAGGAATCAACTTCATCCTAAAGGAGTCACCTTGCTCATGGTTATGCACCCTTCCCCAAAGCATCTCATAGCCAATAACTGGTGTATGTGATAGCCAAAGGTCAATATCCTTCTCTCAACTTAGGGCATCTCTGAGGAGCCAGCTGGTGCCTCTGCTGTAACTACGCTCCACTTCAATTTCTCTCTGCTCAATCATGATTTCCCGACCTCTTTATAAATGACATCCTCAAGAGCACCCCTCACTTCATCACATGTAAGCTGGGAGTCAAGTAGGTCCATGGTATACGTAAGAGTTTTGTTTCTTCGTGCCAGTCCCACAAACATCAAGCCAAACATACTATGAAAAGTACTTCTGGTGCGTTTTGATACTGAAACATTTTGTTATAAAGTAGATTAACTCAGAGAAAACTTGGTAAGGCTCCTTACCTGCCAATGAAAAATTGTATACCACATACCCATTGCAGTGTTATTCACAATAACCATTGGTATATTTAATATTGTGGCCACTTTAGTGGGATCCAAGATTGCCATTCACATAACATGACCAGCTTTTCTAATGTTAAAAAGTCATCAGAAAAGTTTCATTCACATTATCCAAGATACCTCATGCTACCCACTTCCACTTCACAAGGTTCTCCAAACTCCACAGTCAGAATGACTCACTTTTTCCTGCTCAGTGTCAATTTGTAAACATTTGGCACAGTAATTCATAGATATACTTTTTATCTCCTATTGGATTGTATGGTCCTGGAATACAGAAACTGTATATTATTTATATTTTACCCTCCCAGTATCAGCTACATTGCCTTTCACTTACTGAACCATCCACAGATACTGGCTGAATGTCAATATGATAGTTATAGTTGTTGTCATTTGTATGTATTCATAGGAGCAATTTTTCTCCATTTTTTTCCCCCTGAAGACTAGAGAAAAGATATAAAAATGTCTTTGAATAGAAGTCAGTGAGATTTAGATGTGATATGAAAAAAAGTTTTTAGAATTGAGAAGTTTGTTAAATACTAAAAATGGCTACTTACACCCTTATACTTTTGGCCAGTTGCTCCCTGAGAAGAGTGCTAAGATCACTCAATGAGACAAGACGAGGCTCTTCAACAAACAGTGCTAAGACAACTGGATATTCACAGACGAAGATAATGAAGTTGGACTCCTAGCTCAGTCCATATTCAAAACTTAACTCAAACTGGATTAATGATGGAAATATAAGAGCTAAAACTATAAAATTCTAAGAAGAAAACAGGATTAAATCTTTCTGACCTTACCTTTGGCAGTGGATTCTGAGGCAGGACACTAAAAGCATAAGCAACAGTAGAAAAACTGGATAAACCAGATTTCATCACATTAAAAACTTCTACGTATCAAAGGACACTATCAAAAAAGTAACAAGAAAGCCTACATATGGGGAGAAAATATTTGCAAATCCTATATCCGATAAGGATTATGAATCCTACAACTGAACAACAAAAAGACTAACAACCTAATTTTAAAACAGGCAAAGACTTGATTAAATGTTTTCCCAAAAGCAATGTACAATAGTCAAAAAGTAAAAGGAAACTCTGCTCAACATAATCTGTTGCTGGGGAAATGCACATCAAAAACTCAATGAGATGCTACCCAACGCCCACTGGCAGGGCTGTAGTTAAAAAAGAATAATGATAACATGCATGGGCAAAGATATGGCGACACTGAAACCCTCATACACTTCTTATGGGAATGAAAAATGGCTCCACCACTGTGGAAAACAATTTGGCAATTCCAAAAACGTCAAAGATAGAATTTCTACATGACCCCATCATATTCTCCCAGGTATATACCCAAAAGAACTGAAGCAGAAACCCAAACTCACGTACACACTATCCATAGCATTATTCACAATAACAGAAAGCTATAAAGAGTGAACAAAGGGAAAACAAATTGCGGCATATCCATACAAGGGAATATTATTCTGTCATAGAAAGGGATGAAGTAGTGATATGAAAAACACCCTATGTGAAAGAAGCCAGCCACAAAAGGTCACATTGGCACAATTCTGTATGTATATTAAAAATCCAGAATGGATAAATTGCCTGAGACACACACAGATTGATGGTTCCAGGGGCTGAGGGCAGGGGACACAGAATGGCTGGTCAGTGGATCGATGGAAGTCTTTTGGAACTAGATAGAGGTGGTGGCTGCACAACACTGTGATGTCATTAATGCCGCTGTAAAATGGTAACTTAATGCTAGGTGAATTTAACCTCAATAAATTACTTTTTAACATTTAAATGGCTACTCAGGGAGGTTTTAAAATGCCTCATGTGTTAGGCCTCTAGACTACAGGATAGACTACACACATTGTGGATCTTAAGTGAAGGGAATATGTCACTTACCCTTTGAGGTCGCTTTTAAGTTGGCAGATATTGAACATCGGTATTATTCACCAACACCTTTTTCTCTTCTGTTTTGGGTACATGAAGGAGGAAAAGGGCCATGCCACTAGCTCTGTCCTATGAACCATGAAGAGACATACCTGCGTGACTTTGAGTGGTAAGAGATTCTACACGTGTTCTTCCGTGATACTAAGGAAAACAGCAAATGGGTGGATATGGAGGCATTACGACATTGAAACCACCTGGAACGCTGAGCTTCCGATGGAAGATAGCTGTCCTGTATGGCAGCCAGACCCGCGGTAAAATGGCTTTTGCTGTGTCAAACTGCTGCTAATTTGGCGGGAACTGAGGGAAGATGAAATCCTGTGGAGATGCTTCCCTAGAACAATGTGTAGGTGTCCAGGCCCCTCAGGAGAACCCTCTGTAGTAGAAGTCCCCATTCTCTCTCCTCTGCTTTCTCACCAGTGAGCTGGGTCTTCTGAGGCCATCGCTGTCGGAAATTATCTTGATTGCACAATACAGGAAAGAAATACCTAGATGAGGTAGATGTCGCCTCTTTTTAAATATAGCTCATGACTTACTTCTTATCTCTTTAAGAATATTTCTAAGTCACGTGGGTGAGATGATGAGATAATCTCCCACCTTTCCGGATAGGGAGATTTCCTTTGCCTCAGGTAGCATCTGCTTTCTCGTTGTCACTCTTTAGAAGATGAATACCATCTAGTCCTTCAACCCTAAAGAAATTGCCAAGAGAAAGGGTATTCAGTTATCTGAGAATTTAGACTGTGGAGTCAGATGGCCCAGGTTCAGAGACCAGCTCATCGACTTACTCAATGTAATGATCACAGGAGACGGTTAACCACTCAATGCCTCTGTCTTGTCGTCTATGAGATGGGAGTAATTATTCTTCCTTAATAGGGGTGTTATGAGGATTAAGTGGGTTTGTGTTAATAGGGGTGTTGTGAGGATTAAGTGGATTTGTATCAGGTGTTTAGAATAATCCCTGGCACACAGTGTGTCCTATGTAACACTTGTATAACTTTGCTAAGGAGCTACTCAAACACCCCCTAAACTTGCAATAGTCGCGGAATGCTAACAGAAAAAGAACTGTTTTTTATGTGTGAGATGGCATTAGCTTCTAGACTGAGATAATTATTAGCAGGTTTCATATGAATGTTCAGTGAACTGTGTGAAGGTTGGTGGGCACAGGGGGTAATTCTTCACTGTGAGTCACAGAGCAACACATTGCAGAATGAGCAACATCACTGACCCCTATGCACTCAATGCCACTGTCTCCACCATCCCTCTTATTATAACACCAAAAAATGCCCAAGGCCATTTTTAAACAATCCTTTTGGAGGTGGTACTACCTGAGCTGAGAACCATTTTTCTGGAGGATCTTATAACAATTAGATTTTGGGTGGTGAGGGTGAGATATTGTAGAAATGGAATTTTTGGTCCTTGCTTATTGGTTGGTACACCCATTTCAGATCTATCAAATCAGAATTGCTTAGATTAGCTCTCTCTTTTGTGACATACCTTTTAGTGGGTAAGACAAATACTAATAATATTGGCACCTTAGGCCAATGTAGAGTTAACTCTTTTCAGCATTTTTAATATTACATTTTACAGAATGCAGTTTAGCATGGAGGATAGACATTAATCCATTTAAATATTTTATTAACAATGTGTATTCATGTCAGAGTTAATTATTAAGACTCATTATATATAAGACACAGAGTTTGGGAGTATTGAGAAGAACAGTCTTAGACCTAGAAAAGGCAGGCAACTTTCCCAAGTTTCCATGACATAGAGATGGTAGAGCCAGGATTGGAATTCAGCTTTTATGATCCTCAGTTCTGTATTCATCCAACTTTCTTCCCCTCATGGGAGTAAACTAATTCACCCAGAACCTGCTGTGGGTAGAAGGCAGTTCAACTCATAACTTAGAAGAATAAGAACATCGTCAAGAATGGTGCCACCCAATCCTCTCCTGGTCTTAAAAAGGTACTCCCTTGGCACCCTCTCTGATTGAAGAAGAGAGACAGAGTAGTTCACAGACAGTTGGCAAGAACTAAATGCCAGTGAATTCCCAAGAAGAGAGTACTCATATCTATACTTAGGTAGAGTCCATGGAAAACACAGAGAAATGAGACATTGGGGTGTTTTTAAAAATTATTATTGTTGAACCAGGCCCAGAACCCAACTACAGAGCCTATAGGTCTGGAACTTGGCAGTACCCAAAATTAATGGTATCGTCATAAAGTTTATATATAACATATATATAGAACTTCTTAAGCCATGAACCAGGAAGGAGGCTCATATAGGGTAACCACCTCAGCCCACCCATAAATAATCCATGTTAATATCCTAAGAGAGGTCACGGACTGGAGTAATGTGCTGACATCTGGCTCCTCCTGGCAGTGTAGCCTGGATGGGCTAAACAGATGGCCTTTAATTAGTGGTGGGTTGTCCCAGCAGAGGGCAGCTTGGGCAGGGATCATTATTTGGACTACCCACCTCATGCCTGGCTCCCAGAACTCTTGGCATATTGTCAGAAGTACCACTGTGGTTACTGCCAATAGGTCTGATGTCACTGATGGCAGCCTCCTGGTCTACCATCATCATCGGAGGGAGGCCCCACTTTGGAGCGAGTCTCAGCAAAGATGGGATGGCGCAAACAGGCTGGGGAAATGTGGGAGATGGATGAGGGTGGAGAAAATGTGTGGAAGGAACGTGCTGTCAGGAGAGTTCCCTACTGGACCTTTGGGTTTGGGAGCCACTGTTGAAGCATATTCTTCTTGAACTCAACACATGCTGAATGTTTTCAACAGTAGGAAGAGGTATGAACTAGAGAGTGAAGGTTTAGATGTGTTTCCTACTACATGTGAGCTACATGCCAGAGGAAAGTGCCCATAGGTTATTATAAAGAACCAAGCTGATGAAGGATCACAAGTTCTATTGCCCAGATACTTAAAATAAAAAATCAGTCTTCTGTTTCGGATATAAAGAGAAGAGACATATTGCCTCCAACATGGAACACAGCAGCCAGCAAAACCATGTATTCAATTCACTAGGTCCTGAAAGTCTTGAGAACAACTTGGGCCCCTGAGGCAAGCTTTATTATATAAAATAAAACAAAGCAAAGTAAAATAATCCCTGTGGTACCTGACCCTGAGCTAGGTACCTTCAAAGTGAGGTTAATTTTCAGTGAGTACCAGAGCTAAGCTGTACCATCCACAGTAATTTGTGGTCATGTGAGCATTTAGCCAACTATCTGTTGGGTTTTCCCAATGATGGCCATGAAGTTTACTTTTCAGGATGTGAAGGTAGTGGGAATCACTCTTAGCCCACTCAGCTCTCTTCAAACTTAGTAGAAACAAAGGACAGCATGACAATAGTTAAATATGTCTTCAGAACTGTAAGCAGTTACTGTCATTCACTTGTCTGGTCCTTCAATGAATTGCTTGACAACTTGCATAAGTCAAGGTTCATGCTGATACAGTTTTCAAGACTTCTGAATTGACATGATTTGATCCATTATGGCGAAATCCTAAAAAGCCAGAAAGAATGTGATTTGGGAAATGCCTGGATGGGAGCTGTCTCTTCCCTCTAGCACGAAGCACATTATACAAAGACCTCATTCTAGAGAAGAGGCCTCTTTTCTGTGTCAGACAAGGTGATATTGAGGAAGTCTCAGGGAGCAGGTAATATTTTCCTCACACAGGGAGTCTTAAGATTATTGGGACATACATAAATCACAAGAAGGATCTGGTCAATTTAGAAAAAATCTTGATATTTCTCCTACATGTATGTAGAATATCTCCAATCAAATATAATATCACAAGGGCTGAGAATACCAAGGAGAGGAAAGATCGCAGTGATTCTGAAGTGAATGAACTTCTTAGATTTAAGTTTAAAGTTATCTCATGTCAAAAGTTACAAAGGCTCAGGTTAAGGCCCAGAATATTCTTAACGGTCTGAGTGATTTCATTATTCTTCATTAAGGGGATAATGACATATGTATATGTTTTATTTGTGAATTATGAAGTATGAATATGTTTTACGTGTTTGTTTAATTGATAGTGTATGGCTTTTGTACTTTGGGCATCATTTTAAGTGTTAGAAATGTTGCAATGAACAACAACAAAAGATAAAACCCCTACTTTCTAGGATCTTACATGTTAGCGGGGGAAATAGAAAATAATTATACTAGTACATGAACATATAATATGCAGATACCTGGAAGAAGGCAAATGACACAGGGAAGAGGAACAGAACCTGACTGGGTAGTAGGGGTGCCCCTATAGATTGTTCAGAGAGCAAGAGCTCTCTCTAATAAATTAAATTTGTATAAATATCAGAATGAAGTGAAACAGTGAGTTCTGGGAATAGAATGTTCCAGGCAGAGGACATAGCAAATGTAAGGCCTGCATGCCTGATGCAGATAAAGAAATTCCAGGGTCTCAGTGGAACAGACCCAGCCCGTGTCCAAGCAAATGAAGATGGGGCAGTGTATGGGGAGTGGGGGTGGGGGACCAAGAGCACATGGGCTCTCACACAATTTTTTCTCTGTGATTTCAAGTGAAAGATTTTTTTCCATGTGTTTGTCACCCGTGAGACTGACACTGCAAACACAGCCAGAATTTCTTGAGTGCTTGCTGTGTGCTGGGTCCTGTCATAAGTGCTTACCTGTGTCACATCCTTTTCACATCACTCCAACCTATAAGGATATAGGTTCTATCCTTATCCCTTTTTACAATTCAGGAACTTAGGTTTCAAGGTTCAACAACTTGCCTGCTAATAGCCACTGGAGATTTCAAAGGAAACAAGAACAAAGACCCAGGGGTTAAAAATCCACCGTGTTGTTTGAAACCCCCACTTGGTAACAAAACTCTAGTAGAATTGGCCTGGACTGTGCTCTTTGTCATACACACACACACACACACACACACACACACACACACACATACACGAGAAGCCTGGTGCACAAATTTGTGCATGGGTGGGGTCCCTCAGCCTGGCCAGCAATGGAGAGCCAATCAGGGCCATCTCATCCAGTCCTGTTTAGGCCAATGAGGGCCAGCTGGCCAGGGAGGTACCAGTGGAGGGCTCCAGGGTGTGTCCAGCCCTCTCACCCAGTCCTGATCATTGAAGCTCTAGCAGCAAGTTAACCTACCAGTCAGAGCATCTGCCCCCTGGTGGTCAATGTGCATCATAGCGACTGATAGAGCAGTAGACCAAATGATGGTCGACTGATTGGTCAAACACTTAGCCTATTACACTTTTATTATATAGGATTGATTTAATATTATTGACTTCAGAGAGGAAGGGAGAGGGAGAGAGAGAGAGAAACATCAATGATGAGAGAGAATCATTGAATAGCTGCCTCCTGTATGCCCTTCATTGGGGATTGAGGTTGCAACCAGGGAATGTGTCCTGTCCAGGAAACCAACCGTAACCTCCTGGTTCATACGTCAGTGCTCAACCACTAAGCCACACTGGCCAGGCAGGCTGGGCTCTTCTTAAGCAAGGAGCAAGGCAGGAGAGAGCAAGAGATAAAACCTTGGAAAGAACCAGGCTCTCTAAACACTCACTGGGATTCTACACCCCTCATTCTCCAGAAGCCTTTGCTCTCTGCTGGCCCCTGGGTTTATGTTTCCATTGATGCCAAGAATGGAGCCAAGGGCTGAGAAGTCCTCTGAATTCTCCTCTCCATGTGGTTCGAGGTGGAGGGGAGCCTGGGTGGCAGTGCCAAGGACCACACCTCTTCGTCAGGAACATGTAATTAAAAAAGAAAGAAAAAGGGGGGGAAATGAGCAAAGACATAGCCACCCACCCCCAGTTTTTCTTAAACACGTGCTGCTGAGCGCTCACACGCAACCCAGCCGCCGTCCATCACTCGGGGCCTCAGAACGCTGATGAAAACATTTTCCACCTGGCATGGGCAGGCATTAAACACCCCTCCAGCCCAACCTGAGACTTGGACCGTCCGTGTAGATATTTTTAAAACCATGACACAGAGGAGTGTGACACACTTGGTTTTCTCAGTGGGTGGGTAGAGTGTTATTCCATGTTGTTCTTGTCACTCGGCCCAACATTATAAGTGTGCACTTTATTACTACACCGAGAAGGCTCTGCAGCCCGACCCAGCACAGTGTGTTCCCAGCCAGGGATGGCAGCCTGGACGGGCGCAGGGAAGGGGGAGTGGAAAGTTGCTGGGCACACAGGTTGCCTCTCTAGCTCTCCCTGGTACATTGAGTTTATGCTCAGCAGCGTATGAAGGGTCTCCATTGCTGTTTAATACTCCGCATCCACCAGTTGCTCTCCTTGGGAAAATTGTAGGTATATAGTGACATCTAATTCCTTCCTTAAATTACTTTTTTTTTCACTCTCTTTTTTCTCCTCCTTTTTCTTTTTCTTTTTTAAAATATATTTTATTGATTTTTTTACAGAGAGGAAGGAGAGGGATAGAGAGTTAGAAACATCAATGAGAGAGAGAAACATCGATCAGCTGCCTCCTGAACACACATCTCCTACTGGGGATGTGCCCGCATGTACATGCCCTTAACTGGAATCGAATCTGGGACCCTTGAGTCCTCAGGCTGACACTCTATCCACTGAGCCAAAAACAGGGCTCCTTTTTCTTTTTCTTCATGGGAGGTTGTTCTCAATATCACACATAAAATGTATGGGTGAGTTAGGACTAAAGTATCTGTGTCTTACCGTTTTCATGCAGAGGTATTAGCCCAGGGCCTTTACTCTTTCCTTGGGACTAATAGGACAATATGTGCCACAGGAGTGGGGGCAGTGGGTATGTGTGCCCTGGACACAAGTGTTAACATGATAAGCTGAAGGTAGAAAATTTTAGGGCAATCAAGAAAGCAATGAACGGTTGGTCTTTTTATTGGCACCTTATACTGGAAGTTCTAAACAACTTCAGTGGTAAAAGACTCCTCCACAAAAGACACATGCATCATCATCATCATCATCATCATCACACACACACACACACACACACACACACACACACACACACTTTGGTGAGCTGAGTATCATAGGGTTAGGAGGTTAGTTTGGGAGAGAATATTTTCTTTCCACATAAAATCAGTGCACCCTGGGTAGAGTTTAGCGTATTTCCCACTAAGTGAGATCAGTATTTCTTTTTCCATGAATAGCTACCTTATTTTACTCTCATAGAAATATAAATGTTAGTATCGTCTGAGGAATGATTGGAAAAATTAAAAAGTGAATCTCAAAAGGGTGTCTTTGAATCTTCACCAGCCCTTTGCTCCCACATTTAATCCATCAACAGCAAGACTGTCCAGAGTAACTGCTAAAACTATGCCCATATGATAGGACTGGGCCAATCTGTCAGCATTTCGGGTTTAGAGCAGAAGTCTGCAAACTATGACCCACAAGCCAAATCCAGCCCAGGGACTGTTAATAAGTGTTCTTGGCACATAGACACATGCACTAATTTACAGATTGGCTGTGACTGAATTAGCACTGCAACAGCCAACTTCAGTGTTTGTGACAGAGACCCTATGGCAGCAAAGCCTAAAAGATTTAATCCCTAGCCTGTCATAGTCAGCTCGGGCTGCTATAACAAAAATGCCGTAGACATGTACTTCTCACAGTTCTGGATACTGGGAAGGTCAAGATTAGAATGCCAGCATGGATGGTTGCTTGGTGAAAGATCCCTTTTTAGTTTACAGATGGCCATTTTGTGTTATATTTTCACATGGCAGAGAGGGAAGGAGGGAGGGAGGCAGGGAAGGAGAGATATCCTATCTCTCTTTTAATAAGGGCATCATCATTCCCATCATGAGGGCTCCACCCTCATGACCTAATCACCTCCCAAAGGCCCCACCTCCCAATATCATCCCATTGGAAATGAGGGTTTAAATGTATGGATGTTAGGGGACCACAAACATTCAGCCCAGCTAAATGCTCTACTTGGGACTTGAATAGCTGGAGAATGGTGACACCATTCACTGAGATGGAGAAACCTGTGGGAGGAGCAAGTTTGGGGAGGAGAGTATAGAGAAAGGTCAAGATTTTCATTTTGGGCATGTTACTAATATATTTAACATATCTATTAGATATTGGGGTGGAAAGGTCTGGTAGGTAATTGGATATACATGTCTGGGATTCAGGGGGAGAGATTAAGTCTAAACATAAATGAGTCATGAACATATAGATATTTAAAGCCATGGTTCTGGTTGATATCTGCTAGACTGTGTAGATACAGAAGAGAAGAGGGGCAAGAGCTAATCTCTGGTGCAAAGAATATTTAGAGGATAGGGGGAAGTGGAAGAATGAAGGACAGGAGATTGGAAAAGAACAGGAAGAAGACCAGGAAAGTATAACATACCAGAAGCCACATTAAGAGAGATTGCTATTCTGCCTGTTGCTATGATCTCCAGGTGAGGATTGAGAATTAGTCTTTAAATATGGTGAAGGGCTGAGACCAGAACAGGAAATGGTAGACAAAAGCCTGGTAAGGAAGGATTGAGAAGAGCTCATAAGGTGAAGAAGAGGAGGCCGAATATAGGTCACAATTTCAAGGAGTTTTGGTCTACGGCAAAAAGAAAGTCAAGTGATAGGTAGGCCTGACTGGCATGGCTCAGTAGTTGAGCATTGACCTATGAACCAGGTGGTCATGGTTTGATACTGGTCAGGGCACATGTCTGAGTTTCAGGCTCGATCTCCAATAGGAGGCAGTGGATAGATGATTTTCTCTCATCATTTGTATTTCTCTCTCTCTTCCCCTCTCCCTTCCTCTCTGAAATCAATATATATATATATTAATTGAAGGCTACAAAAAGCCGTGAGGAAAGGGAAGATATTCCAGTGCACTTAGAGACTGTTGAGAATGAGACACAAAGAGAAGAGATGGCTGAAACCGGTTTGGCTCAGGGGATAGAGCGTCGGCCTGGGGACTGAAAGGTCCTGGGTTCGATTCCGGTCAAGGACATGTGTCGAGGTTGCGGGCACATCCCCAGTGGGGGGTGTGCAGGAGGCAGCTGAAAGATGATTATCTCTCATTGATGTTTCTAGCTCTCTATCCTTCTCTCCTCTTCTCTGTAAAAAATCAATAAAATATATTTTTTTAAAAAGAGAGAGAAGAGATGATATTGAGGGAAGGAGACATGATTGTGAAGCAGTCTTTAAGTAGGCAAGTCAGGCTGAGGTATGGTGCACCAGCAACAGAGTAGGTCCCCGGTGGGAGCAGGCTACAGTCTGCAGGGAAGGAGGTGACAGGTGACTCATTTTAGGTGGATGAGGGCGTTCTCTTCTGCCTACTTCTGTTTTCTCAGTGAATAAATATGAGGTCATCAGCTGAGAGTGAGGGGGAGGCTGTAAGGAGAGAAAAGCTGTGAAATAATGGCCTTAGAGAATGGGATGGTGAATTGACCAGAGGAAGGTAGTAGGATTGCCAGGCAATGCTGAGGTCCCTAGTGAGATTTGTGGTCAAAATTAACATGTGACCAGACAGCTCCACTTTATGTTTTCCTCCAGTTGTATTCAAATTTTCTGGTATAGATTCAGTGGAGAGCTGGGTTGAAGCAGGATAAGAGATTTCCAAGTCAGTAGGCTAGAGGAACAGATGGAAGCTGAGAATTTATTTAAGGCATTGATTATAATGATGGAAAGAAGAGAAAGAATGGCATGGAATGGTTTAAGGAATGGTGCCAATGGAAGAGTCTGAATTATCTGAAGGATGGCAGGTAGTGGTTGGAGAATGGGATTCTTAAAAATGAGATTTGGAAGGAAGTCTAATGCTATAGGCATCAAAGGAGCTAGGGGTGAAGATGCTAGAGGATGGAGACATGGCCTAGATAACAGAATGTGGAGCAAGTAAGACACACAACCCTTTTCTAGACCTGCTGTCCCTGGGAAGTAAAAAGAGCCACTGCTAGAAAGCTGAAAGGGAAACCAAGACCTGGAGGGAGGGCGGATTCAACTGTAGCAGGAATTCGAAGAGAACATCCATAGAAAAGCGTAAGGATATGGGGCATTTTGATAACTAGAGACTGAGTTATAGATCCAAGTGGAAGGATTTTGATGGACTTTCCCTGAGTTTTAATTTCTCCTTTTAATTAGGATGCTAGTCATATTAGATTACTGCTCACCTTAATGATCTCATCTTAGCTTGATTAAATCTTCAAATACCTTATTTCCAAATAAGGCCACATTCTGAGCTACTGAAAGTTAGGACTTCACCGAATCTTTTTTTTTTTTTTTGGGGGGGGGGGGGGGGGGGGAGGAGGGAGTGGCGGGAGATGGTGAGAGGGATTTACCCAGCCCATAACAAGATGTGGTGTTCTGCATGGCCATTGATGTTCTTGTAGGCTGATGAACTTTTGGTGGTAAACTGCAATGGCTTGCATGAGGGAAGGAGTCTTGATTGTGTCTTGGGTGGGGAACCAGCTTTCTCCTTGGGCTTGTTCCCTGCAAAAGTTTATAAAACAATGTTAGTTACAACAGGGGAGGGATGGTCTCACAAAAAACACATTCATTCCTGGACCACACAGAGCTTTATGGGTCTCCCATAGGGACAGCTGTGAGTAGGGTGGTGGGCAGTGCATCTTATCCTGCTCTGCTCCCTGATCATTCTACTCATTATACTTGAGCTACACTGTTCTATCTCTGCCTCAAAAGAACACCCGGATCATTCCAGCCTCAGGGTCTAGACCCTTGCCATTCCATGGCCTCAAAAAATGCTTGTCTCCAATCTTCTCGTGTCTTGCTCTGTCTAATCACAGAGAGCTCACCAGCGTAGAGAGGCCTTCCCTGGCCATTGCATCTCAAGCACAGTCATCTCTTTTACTGTTTTCTTCACCATTTTCCTGAAAATGTACCATTTTCACATTTGTTCATGTTTAATGACAGTTTCTCCAACTGATCTGTAAGCCTCACAAAACAACATTATTTTCCCCCTTTTGTTCACCAATGACTCACCAGTGTGCAGAACTGTGTTTACCATGAGTAGGTGCTAAATAATAACAGCAAGAACAAAACGAGCAATAGTAATAATAATCTTGGATGAATAAACGTAGGCGTAGACAAAGCATGTCGTTTAACCTCCCTTATTCATAAATTAAAGACTTTGACCTAGGTATTATCATCAAGAACCTTTCCAGTTTTATAATGCCAGTTATATAACAGCCAGATACGATCTGTGAGACCCACAGGAATGTTAATGCTCAAGGCCAAGAGAAGCAAAGTCCCCAGTGTTATGCCTTGAAAAAAATCTTATCAAGATAAGTAGTTTAATTTGAGCAAAGAATGGTTTTACTAACACCTTTCCTTCCACTTCATGTTAATCCTTTAAGCTGAAGGTAGACAAGAGGGTCCTACAGGCACAGCTGTACTAACTTAGCTGCCATCTTGGACCTTGGGGTGAGTTCCTTTGGTTTTTGGTTTATTCCTCCTGTGCTTAGAGTATAGATGGCACTTCCTAAACTGTAGAAGTCGTCTCATTCTCCCAAGAATCACAGGTGATCTGGATCCAGTTTCTTTAGGTCAAAAATAACTGATTTCATCCATTTGCTTCTTTCTGCCACTGTAATTAATTTAAAAACTACTATGGCCCATTCTTGACATAAGGAGAAGGAAATTCAACCCCTTTATCAGGCTCCAAGTGTCTAATATCTCCTCTCCTCCAAACTCAGCGAACCGTAGGTCATCTGGTGGCCCACCGCCCTATTTGTTTATTATTTGGCCAAAGGATTCCAATGGTTGAAAAAATGAATTTGAAGCAGCAAAGGTCACAGTTATTTGACAAAGTTCTCATCCTCATAGACTGTAGTCCCAGGTTGTTCCTTTTATGGTTTCCAATTCTGTACATGCTCTTTTACTGCCTTACAGAAGTATCTTTCTCCCAAGCAATGGCAGCCTATCTGCCCCTCTTCCCTTTCCTTTCTCCTAATTCCCCTGTCCTGATCCCCCTCCTGGACAGGTTCGTGTGACTCTGGGAGTTGTAGGGTCTTCAAAGGGCTGAGAAGGAAGGCAGCAGCTGGGCTCTGCCGGTGGTGGAAGCTACTGCAGTGAGGAGAAGGCAGGAGAGCAGGAGAGGCAAAGCCTGACTCTTCTGGTGACTGGTCTAAGGCTTCTTACTTGAACTTCTGGTTTTATAGTTCTATAAAAGGCAGCTGACAAAAGAGATCCCGTTTTGGGAGGGTCCAGCTGGCCAGGCTGAGCTGGGAGGAGCAGCCCCAATGTTTGAAAGCCAGACCTGACTTTTCATCCATGATGTCAGAGTGGCATGGACTTCCCAGTGAGCCAGAGGGAGGGAGCCGCAGCCCGAGCCCCATCCTGTGCCAGCAGCCACTTCCAGTGCTGCCTTCCTGGCACGTCTGCAGCAGCCTGCTCCTCCTCAGAAACTCTGCACAGCTTGGAAGGGGAGCACCTCACTCAACTGTGGGTGTCTGCTGGGGCAGGGGAGCCTTGGGCCTCCCTCCTCTGAGCACCGCTCTCCCCACGCACGCCCAGCCCAAGGTTGGCCCCACTCTGTCCCCTTTCAGTTCCATGGTGGAGGCAGGAAGCCTGAGAAGTTGGATGCTCTGAGCCCCACATCGTTTCACAGACCCGTGTTCCTGAGCCCTTGGGCCACGGCCACCCCCTCTGGACTTGGGGTGCCAGCGTTGGGTCCCTCCTCTGACTCAGAGGCTGGCGCTGGATCACTGTGCTGCCCGAAAGGAAAGAGTGTTGAGTGGAGTGGTTGTTTTCAATTAAATCCAATCTGAAGAAGAAAAAAAATGAAGACACTTTTCCCCCTGCTTATTCACATCAAACCACTCCATGCTCTGGCCCGAGCCGGACAGTTTCCTGTGGACAAAGCAGGTCAGCTCTCCAAGCCCTTGGGGGCCGGGATGAAGCAACAGCTACTCCTGGGCCTGACTCAGGAGGTCCCTTTCTCCCCGCCAGGAGCAGGGCTGACCCACGGAGAGGTCCGAGGAGGGAAGGGCAGGGCGGTTGTGAGGGGCACTGAGTACATGTTTAATGAGTCTCCAAAGGTTGCAGAAGGGGAGAGGCTCTGGCAGCTGCAGGTCCCACATGAGTCCAACCTGCGTGATCAGCTCCTTCCCATGGAGACTGACCAATTCCCCCTCGGGGCCCCGGCAGCCAGGCCAGGCGAGCAGGGCTGTAACACAACCCTGCGAGAAACTGCCCGGTGGTTGGAAAGGCCAAGACTATCCATCTCCATCCAGAATCACCACGCCGTACACCTCAGCTCTGTTTCCACCTTGTCCTGGCTTTTCTGTGTGGGCGAGGTCGAGCGCCGCATTATTCCTGGACTCGTTCATTCAGTTGTCACATGTTATTTTCAGGGCTTGCTCCGTACTAGACAGCACCACATGCCAGATAAACATTTCAGTGGGGAGCTTGAAATACATGCAGCTTCCCTGCTTAGCAAATTCCTCCGAGAGCAGGGCTCTGTCAACAAAGCTGCCCTGGAGACAAAGGGTACATGGGGTGTGGTGTTCTCCTCTATGCCATGTGAGGCTAGGCATGGCGACGGCCCTCGGGTCCTCATAGAACCATGTGAGGATGCACATGGTTCCAAGACTGCATCCTTCTCTCTGACACAAAGGGCCCATATTGGAGATCAATTTAAAGACATCTCCCCAAGAAAGTAGAAATAGAGTTTCACTCACATTTATTGGCAAAAATCTGCTTCTCTTCGTCTTCTTCAACGGTGGCTGCCCACTGAGGCCAGGTCCATGTTCCAGGACTCAGAGTGGAACACACAGACAGTGTAAGGGCTGTATATTACAAGTGGCCTCATGACTCACATTTGCTGGCAAAATGCAGCTTCAACAAGTCACCACTAATAAGAGAAACCACTAAGCCCAGGGCTCTGAAGGAGGTTGGGACCCCAGACATCAAACAGGACAGTTGGGTTGGACCTGCACAAACTCTTCATGCCAAGATACCCACCTCCCTGTGGGCACAGGTCATCCTGATGTGCTGCTGGTTTTGATAGTAAGGAGAGGCTGCCAGTGATCATGGTCCCATCTGTGAGACACACAGGAAAAGGCTAGCAAAGGTGGGCTTTGAGGTGTAGGAGATTCCAGGTTTTATCTCTGTAAGGTCGTACCAGCAGTGTAGGAGTCAGAACCATGGAAGGGCACTGGTGCCTAGCAGATAAGCTGTAAAGCAGAGAATGCCTTCTTGCTTACAATCCTTTTGAGAAAAATACTCAATTTTATAACATAACTAAACTGATTAGCATTGTCCTCATTCTCAGCATAACATAAGAAAGGAGTTCAGCTGAAACCAGTTTGGCTCAGTGGGTAGAGCGTTAGTCTGTGAACTGAAAGGTTCCGGGTTCGATTCCGGTCAAGGGCATATATCTTGGTTGCGGGCACATCCCCAGTAAGGGACGTGCAAGAGGCAGCTGATCGATGACTCTCTCTCATTGATGTTTCTAACTCTCTATTCTGTATCTCTCTCCCTTCCTCTCTGTACAAAATCAATAATATATATATTTTTTTAAAAAAAGAAAGAAAGGAGTTCAATGCCTGATCCACTTCCCTTACTCTACCTCTTCCTGCTGTAGGTTCCCTTAGACTCTCTGAGCCCCGTCTTCCTCCTTTGGAAAGGGGAGATAGTAATAGCAACATCATTGTGTGGTTTGGAAGATTAAGTGGGTCGATGATTAAAAAATGGACGTCATGGTCAATCAGTAAATATTAATTTTCTTGTCTCAGCCCTTCTTGTCTACATCAGATTAAGCTATAGTATCCACATTGTTCTAATCAGGGCCTAGCCTTCTGCCTTCAAACGTGACCATAATTACATAGTTCTCAAAATGGCAGAAACTATTATGGTTTAAAAATCTACAGTGGAGCCTGGAGATTCTACAGTCTCCATGGACCCATATTTCCTTCTGATCTTCTCAAGCCCACTTGCTTTTACTCCTCCCCAGTGGCAGTGACAACCTGGGTCCGATCTTTGGCTTACAAATACTACAGCTCTTTGCAGCTCCTGTGACCCTCCCTGTCACACAAATGGCATTCTCAATGGGAAGTTCTTCATTGAGAATATTAGTTTGCCGAGTTGTCATTAGCGTTCAGGCCTCAAGTCATGTTCTGAAAATGTTGGTGTACTGGATTCCCAAAATGCATTCCTTCCTTCCACATGTATATGGCAAAAGGAGGCCAGGATGGTTTAATCAGGGAAACATGTCCCAAAGACTTTTACCTCTAGGCCTCTGGTGACCCAAGGCTGGGATGACAGCATGCTGCTCCCATCTGATAACTGGTTTCTTGGCTGAGGTGAAACCAACCTAGGAGGCAGGAAGCCAAATCCTCGGGCCGGGCCCCAAGCAGGCATTCCCTGCTGCTGTGCTCACCCACCCAGTAAGCCTCCTTATGGGCCAGAGAGGATTCTCCTTGGTGCCTACACCTATCTGTGGAGCAGGCGAACCACCTGTAGTGCATTCTTTCCACCCAGCAGATGATGGACTCAGCTTTCCCAGAACCACCAGAAGCAGCAAATGGGGCACTGGGGAGGACTTACTGAAGGCCCTGGACCTGGTGTGGGTTCTTCATGAGAACCTGCCATGATCTTGGGTCATGGTGTGACTCTGCTCAGCCACCTGTGCACCCTTCTCAGGTGGTTTCACCCCTGTGAAATGGCGAGGGCAGGTTCAAATGATCTCTATGGCCTCTTAGAGTTCTCAGGCCCCTCTATGTCCCATTCTTCCCATTTTCAATATTAGGGTGATATATTTTTATCCCAGGCCATGAGTGGCATTGCAGCAGTACCTAGAACAATATTTTTGATGTATTATTCAATGTGTCTTATTTTTCAGTGCTATCTGCTAATATGTCTATGTGGACAATTAATTACCATGTCTATTAGACAACTGTCTAATGACTATTATTGGACTGTCTGTGAATATGCAATAATAGATAATACATCAACTAATGGGTGTGGCTGGATGTGGCCCACGGGTTGTAGTTTGCAGACTCCTGATGTTAAAAAAAAATTTTTTTTAATCTTAAATTAGGAAATTCACCAGTTGCTCCTCTTTGAGATTTTCTTATGGCTTTCATATTCGTGGGACCCACATACTTAATAGTCGCCTCCTGACCTATGGGGACACTGGGAACACGCCCAAACTCCAATCTGGTAGATAAGTAACAGTTCAACATCTTATTCCTCTAGATGCGCCTTCCACTTCCCTCTACACACGCCATGATGTCTTCCTTTTGTTTCTCTTTTTGTCACCCTCTCCCTGACTTGCGGGAATGCCAAGGAAATTATTCTTGTCTCCCACAGAGCGATGTTCATCGCTCAGCCCCCTGTATTGCCTCCCTTTCTACCTCATGAACATTCTCCAACAAATGAGTTCCATTCATAAGTGGAATTGCGGTGAATAAAATTTCCCCATCTCGTTACACATAGACAAAGTAAACCAAGCTGGACATCAGAGATAGATCCATCTATATTTTATTTTGGCTTCTTTTTGTGCATTTGACTATTTAGTCCTTTCTTGGCCTTTATATTGTGGTGTATGCTTGGGGGAAGGATGCCAACTTTATTTCAAATAGTTAACCACTTATCCCAAAAATAGACTTGAGTATATATAGAAAAGCAAGTTTGTGATTAAATTTGGCATTTAAAATGAGACAAGAAAGGATCATTAAATCATGCTGAGATATCTTCTCTGTATATTCTCTGCCTATCAGTTCTACCACTGCCATACTGTTTTGATTACAATCTATTATAATAGCTCTTTAAAAAATGCCTTGGCTACTTGCACCATTTCTGCTTCCAGACAAATGTTAGATTTACATTTTCAAGGGCCCCTTGAATCTATGCTATTAGGATTTTTATTGAAAGTATTTAAATCATAATATAGGAAGAATTTATATATCTATATCATCTGATCTTCTGACAGAAAATATCCAAATCTTATTTTATATCTTTTTAATAAAATTTTTTTTAGTATTTATCATAACTGGTCTTCATTTTTTTTAAAAAAAACATATTCTTTGAATTGAGAATTTTGAAATTTATTAACTGGGGATTGATGCTATAAGAGCACAATTCACTAGCACTTCCATGTGGGATCTTTCCATCAATAATCATTAATAAACAGATTTTTAATTTCCTTCTATAAAGAGCACCCATCATTCTCTGTGGTCTTTGTTTTCTCTTTCCCTCTTGGCTTTTCTCTTTAACTTTCTTTGTGCACACTAGGGTTTAAGTCTGTTCCACAGGGTCAAGCTTATTTTTTACCATCTCCAAAACAGATGTTATTTCTGACCAGGTCTGTCATTTCAGTTATCCTATTTCTCTTCAGTATCTTTTTTATTCTGTGTTCATTAACTGTCCTGTTCGTAGGTTACAAAAATGACTTGGCATCTATGAGACAAAGAAAAAAGTCAAGAGGAAACAAGCTGCCCAGCAGAAGTGGCTCAATTGGTTGGAGCATCATCCCATGCACCAAAGGTCTGCCGTTTTGATTCCTGGTCAGGGCATGTACATAGATTGTGGGTTCGATCCCCAGTCTCTGTTTCTCTCTCTTTTCCACCCCCTTCTCCTCTCTAGGTATGTCTTTGGGTGAGGATTACAAAAATAAAACAACAACAAAAAAAGAGGAGACACATTAAAAGGAAAAGATCAAGGAATAAAGAGTTGGTTTTGTTTGTTTTAATTCTGCTACTTTCTAGAGAAGATAATTTTCAGACGTATGCTTTTTTTTTGTGTGTGTGTGTGTGTTGTTGTTGTTTGTTTGTTTTCAGGATAACATTCTGTTTTCTTTGAGTTTAACTATTTGTCTCCCATGAGTATGATGTGATTTTTCCCCCCTCTGATTGAAATTGTATCTTACCTGGAGGATAAGTTGACAAAATAAATGAGTCTATTAGCTCATGAACTGTAAAGGGGCTGGGTAATGAACACATTTCCCAAGCCCCATATCCAGAAACTGATGGAGATTTCTGCCAAGATGTCCATATCTGAGACTTCCAGGCCTGAGATGGCTGTGCTCTGCCAGCTATTGATAGTGACATTTGTCCAGCGCTGCTCTTAGATGTCCCAGATACGCTCCGTGCGGCTCTACAGCAGGAATGCACAGAGCCACGGGAGCCTGCCAGGAGGGTAGGAGGCAGATACACTCTGTCCTACAAATCTCGTTTCCAGGCACAAAAGATGCAAGCAGTGACTCAGCCTGTGAGTCAGTGATTCCCAACTGTGTGGGTGCTGATCACATGAGTCCCAAAGGTTAAGTATGGGCCACAGAGCATGGAGTATTGGTCTTGAACAGGAATGGAGCCTGGTAGAGGCCAGAAGGACCTCTGAGAGGAGATCCTAACTAAGTGAGCCTCTTTGCGATCCAGCAACAGGCATGGTAAGATTAAGATGGATGGGGGAGGAATGAATAATGAAGATCCACACAGCCACTTCAATCCTCTTGTCCAGCATCGAGTCATTCTTCTGAAAGGCAATAGCACATTGTGGTTAAGAGCTCAAAGTCTACCTTCTGTTAGTAACTTCTGTTAGTCAACCATTTTGGTGCACCCCTTCATCAAGGCATGGGGTGGAGTAACAACTCGTCAGCTGGCCGTTAGGCAGGGCCATGTGACTAGTTTTGGCCAATGAGCTGCGAGCAAAAGTGATGGATGTCGTTTCCAGAATATAACTGCTCCCACAGACTCTTCACTGTCATGTTCCCAGACCATGAGATTTTAAGTTGGTGAAGCCTCCGTGTAACTGCATGGACCTGTAATATATATGAGGAATGAACTTCTGTGTGTGTTTTTAAGCCATGGAATTTGAGGACAACTTGTTAGGCTTTGAGGGTTCCTGATTACCAAGGCATAACCTAGATTATTTTGACAAAACACAGTCTCTCATTAACTGCATGATCCTGGTCAACTCTCCCAATCCCTCCAAGTATCGATGTCCTCATCTGCCACATGGAGAAAATCAAAATGACAAAAAATAAATTGCTTGTGAAGGCTGAACCAATATAGCCATCCCCTAATACCTGTGCTGAAAATGTGGCCTCTTAGCCTGACCTCAATGAGATAGAGAATAAAATGAGTGCTCTTCTGTCAAATTATCTCAACTCAGATCTGAAAAGAGAGTCAAAGAGAGAGGAAGAGAGAACCTTTGGGAAACACCTCTCATTTGAAGAGCACTTAATGGGATTCTCATAGAAACAGCCAACACTTTCTTGCCCAAGTCGCACATGCCACTGTGATCAAAGTCCCACGAGCTCTGAGTTACCTGAGCTATTTTCAGAGAAGTATCTGAGGAGAATAAAGGTTCCAGCTCCTAGGACCACATTCCCACGTGAATTCCCCACCCTCTGTATTATGTTTCAAAATGGTAGTGGCAGGCTCTGGGAAAGCAGGATTGATTCCTTATTTTCTCATCAGGGAGGGAGGCTGACTCAGGGTGTGGTTCCTCTGCCTGCCTTCTCCACACACATTCTCCTTGGGGTGTCTCAGCATACCAGAGGTGTGGTTAGGTAGTATCACTCCACCCATGAGGTGTCTTCTTGGCCAAGCCTCCTATGACCCAAACTTTCATAAACAAGATTGTGTGGTAGAAGGAATGATGGAGATATATTTAGAATCCTCCATCGTCTCCCCAAGTAGACTACTGAAAGTGTTTGCCAAGAACAATGTACCTTCAATTAAATCACCTTTCTCTATCAGGCGTCCTCAAACTTTTTAAAGTGGGGGCCAGATCACAGTCCCTCAGAGAGCTGGAGGGCCGGACTATATGAACTACTAATTCCTACTGTAACACCTCGGCTGCGCTCACTGCCCAAAAAACCTGGCGGGCCGGATCAGACTCATCTGCGGGCCACATGTGGCCCGCGGGCCGTAGTTTGAAGACGCCTGCGAGTCTAAGTAATACCTTGGACATCTACTGAGGCATACTCATGGTTGAAGAAGGCCTCTCGCCTGGGGCCTAATACCATCCCAGCCCAAATGTAGTGGCAGAGGGGCACAAAGCTAGGGAAGGCCTCACCCTGAGGCTGGAGGGTGCTTCCCTCGCATCACACCAGGCAGCCAGCTTCCCAACAGGTGCTATTCAGGCATCTCCCAAATATAGTCACACAGTCACCAATATCCCAGGACAATTATGCATTCCTTTGAAGGTAGTAATTATAGTCGAGCTTGAATTCTAAGCCCTTCTCTGGTGGGGATGAAATTGCAAACACACATTCAACCCTCCAGAAAAATACATGAACCTCCAGGTTGTGTTGTCAATACCCTCCCCTGTACCAGTTTATTCTCAATGAACACGATCCTGAATTTTTTTTTCTTTCTAGCAACTGAACATCCAAAGAAGGCTCACTTCAAGGATCAAAGAAGACAGCGCCACCTGTGAAGCTGGAACCAAAGCCTGATACATATTATGTTGATGGACACATTGAACATCGATAACTGTGTGTGTGTGTGTGTGTGTGTGTGTGTGTGTGTGTGTGTGCATGCACATAGCCTATCCTTAATGATCTTTCAAAATGGCAGAGTCAAAAATGGAATTGTTGGACCCCAAGCAGAGTTTTTTTTTCAACCTTACTTCAAAGAAGCAACATGTTTTTAGATTTCACAAGCACAAAACAAATAACAACAACAATAAAAAAAAACAACAGGAAAACATAATCCTATTGTCCTGATTATATAAATATGGTTTGGAGAATAATATAAAGACCCAGTCCCCTCTACTAATATCCATCCATACTCTCCTTCTTCTAGGTATGTGTCCTTGCACTCCTGCCTCATTTGTTAAGGAAAGAAAATGGTGACTTTTGCCAGAAGTATGGACCAAGTTGGAAAATCTCATTAGGAAGACTCGTTGGGTACTTGTGTGTTTCTTGATGGCCTCTCAGAGTTTTCTTCCTCCACTGGAAGAAGGTAGATTAATACTACATTAATTTAAGGACGTCAAAAAAGACACAGTTAACCCTAGTTTCTGTTTTATACACTGTATCCTTGAGCCTAGTGAGAAAGTCTAGAAACATCCTGAGGAAGTGGAATAAGAAAGATCCACTTTTGTTTCACTTCAAAAGCCTTATTTCTAACCGCACCCATAATGCCTCCAAGAAGCTATAACAAAGAAGAGTAATCAATAGGCTCGAATTTCTTTTCTAGACTTAAGGCTCCATAACCCTAGATTTCAATGATAGTAAAGACATTTAAGTCTATAATTCACTAGTCATTTGACCTTTCTCACTGACTTCCCAATAGCAAGTCTCAAAGATGTAAAGAACGTGATTCTTCCTTGTGAATACTGATTATTGAAGGTTAAATTCCTGAAATGGATTTCTATAATTCATAGAAGTCATTTAAAAAGTCCCAGGTAGCTAACCTCCATTAACCCAATATGACCTTTCCACAGATTGTCTTTGTTGTTCAGTAGACAGTAGGAAGTTCAAGGATATTTCTCTCCTGAACTCTCTCCCTGTCGATGTTATGGATGGAGCCTCCATTATGCTTAGCGCCTTGTGATTTGCAGTAAGAGAAGGCATTTCTGTGTAAAGAAGCTTTTAGCTACATTGAGTTGTATCAGGTGAGGTGCAGATTTGCAGAGGGAAAAATTGTCTTTGACATATGGAGGGTTATGCTCACTTATATTCAAATTCCCTTGTTACAAACAGCAACCACTGATTACCTATTGTAAGCAAGAAAAATGTTGCTTTGTCTATTTCTCCCACTGTAGTTTAATATTTCATCTATTTCTGTCTGACTTCAAAAATTCTTTATTCTGAAAGGAAACATGAAAACAACCAAAAGCAAGCTAAAGGCTTCTTCAGTTTTTCTCACCCACTCACCCACTCTAGATCCTTCCAATTGCAGGGAGTTGTCCCATCAGAATTTCTCTCATCATGGCCACCACCGCCACCAATTTTCAGGGGATGATAAATCTCTGATTTCCACACTAAAACTATAAGGACAACTGCTGAGAGAGTTTGCCAAAGGGTGTGTCATAGCCAAAGGCAGTTAGCGTCCTTGCCGGAATTCTGTTCAGCCCTGGGGACCCAGAGATACCACTGGAATTTGCCTAAAGGCCAGAATTAATAACAACAGAGCTCCGGACTGAGAGCTCGGGATTTCCTCCAGCCTGTTCTCTCTTCCTGCAGTGAAATGAGCTGCTCTGGATGTCAAAAAGGGACCCAGGACATACCCTATCTGCAATTAGCCCACATCTGCCATCCCTGGTGGCAATGTGCTTGCATGATTGCTCTGACTTTTTAGTAAGATTGAGGAATCCATCTCTCTAGCCCACAACAGGGGTTGAAAAATTCTCTCTGAAAATCTATTCTCTAGAGTGAAAGTTCTTATTTGCTGACATCCTACTTTTTTTGTTTACTTTTACTTGACAGTCAGTCTTCAAGAAAGTACATGGAAACCCAAAATACCACCATCACAGCATCCTCATCAAATTTGAAGACAGAAAAACTTGATTTAATTTCGTGTGTGGAGGAGAAACATGTTCCTGAGATGGATTGAGTTACAGAAAGAAATCAATCAGAAAATTGATGGAGAAACCAGATTGCCTTCCAGGTCCTTCCAACTTGGTGGAGTCACAGAGTTTGGTTTAGGGTAAATCCCCACTATGTTGGCAGAAAGACATTAAAAAGATGGAGACTCAGAACAGAACTATTAAAATAATCTAGAATTTTTTCTTAATAATCTCAAAATCCTACTGATCTAATTCTGGAGGATTCTGATCGTTTATATACAAACATCCCAGGAAAGAGAATCTTTAAGTGATACCAACTGGTGCTTATTGCTCCAGAGAGATGAGACATTGAAGATAAATAAAAGAAAGTCTTATAGAACTTAAGCAAGTTGGCTAAAGTCTTAAAAGACAAGAGAGAGCCTGGCCATCATGGTTCAGTGGTTGAGCATCAACCTATGAACCAGGAGGTCATGGTTTGATTCTCCGTCAGGGCACATGCCTGGATTGTGGGCTCAATCCCCATTGTGGGGTGTACAGGAGGCAGCTGATCAATGATTCTCTCTCATCATTGATGTTTCTCTCTCTGTCACACACACTCTCCTTTCCTTTCTGAAATCAATAAAACACACACACACACACACACACACACAGAGAGAGAGAGAGAGAGAGAGAGAGAGAGAGAGAGAGAGAGAGAGAGAGAGAGAAAGAGAGATCCTTGGAATTGATCCTAAACTCTCAGCCTCCATGTGTTAAAAACCAATGCTCAGCTGAGGTGTCCAACAGGTGTAAAACCATAGCTGGCAGCAACTTACCACATAAAACAGCTTTCGCTGTCAGATCTATCATCACTTGGGCAAGCCAAGAAGCCTCTTCTCCCACCATCTCTTGCTTATTAAGTTCAAGCACAGAGCACACACACTCTCCCTTCACTACCTGAAGGCTGGGCTCAGATGCTCCACTCAATCTCAAACATTCATTACACATGCATGCACCTGCTGTGTGATAAATTTCTAATAACTGGTAACAGCCTAGCCTGAGCATTGTCCAACTTGTCTAGATACAGTAGATGCACCTCATCTGATTTCACCTTCTCCCAGGACTTTTCACACTCTGATGATACTCTTTTTATGTGTCTGCTGTCTTCTCTTTGGCTATGAGGCCTTACAGGGGCTGTATGACCTTCATCTTTACATCCTTAGCACCTAGCACAGAGCCTAGCACTTTGGTGTTTGTTTAATTAAACCTTTATAGTTGAAAGTTTTACATATGTCTCTTTGTCCCCCCATTTATCCCTACTAGCCTGCCCCAGTACTTCACCACCCTATTGTGTGTGTCCATAGGTTATGCATATATGCATACAAGGCTTTGATGTCTTTCCACCCACCCACCCTCCCCACCTTTCCTCTGAGGTTCTGCTTCTATGTCTCTGGGTCTATTTTGTTCATCCGTTTCTTTTGTTTATTAGATTCCACATATGAGTGAGGTCATGTGATACTTGTCTTTCTCTGACTGGCTTATTTCACTTAGCATGATACTCTCCGGGTCCCTCCATGTTGTCCCAAAGGGCCTAGCACTTTGAATATTCTATTCTTGTCCAGTTAATAGGTAGAGTGATGCTAATAAATTTATGGGAGATACATTTTGTGGTGAGTTCTAATCAATTATAAGCCTTTGGAATTTCTTGTGGACATATTGGCTTCTGCCTATGAGTCAATATTCAAATGCCAAAGAGATTACGGCTCCCATAAGAGCAAGTGCTGCAGGCTGGGCACGTGTAGAGGCCCCAGTAATCACTGCAGAATGTGAGCAAGGGGGCCACGCCCAGCTCTGCTGCCTCTGAGCCCTCCCCACTGTAACCATTGAAAATACCATTTGACAGGATTAGTCTTTCCAGCTTCTTACACAACATATCCACTCACTTTTCCTTTTAAACAGTAAGAGGAGGTTTTGACTTCAAGCCCTGATGGCATAGCTGGTAGTAGAGCTGGCCTTGGTTGTAAGCAATGATAAAAATGGGACAAAGTATAGCTGGTACCTGTTTTTCAGGCATAGGAAAAGTTTCACCAGATGCTTGCTGACCAGTGGAGGGAAATGCAAGCAGCAGACAATTGTGATGCACTTATTACACACATGATACATATTTGGTAGCTAATTAGAGGAGAAAAAGAGAAAATGGGCAGACTTCCTTGACTTAGTGATTTTTATTTCTCAATTAAGTCCACCCCCAGCCCGAGCAGTCCTGAAACATCTCCATGCAGTGGCAGCTGGCAGAGAAGGAAGCAAAATGAGACCCCCTTAATAGGATTTGTCCTGAAAACTTGGCATTTCACAAAGCACCAAGGTAAAGGCTTGCCATACTCAATTCCAGTAGAGCACGAACAATATCTTTCAAAGGCAGCAGATGAATGGTAATGTCTTTGTTGGTCTTCAGCCTTAATTTAATTGTGAAGAAATTCGGTATCATGTTTTGTTCCACAAGGAGGAAAAGAATCCATGCATTATGCCGGCCAATAAAAACAACTCAATCTGAGGCCTAAACTTCTGATTATCTCCATTTCTCTCAACTCTAGTGTTTTGAGGTGTATGTGTGTGTGTGTGTGTGTGTGTGTGTGTGTTTTTAATTGGAGTGGTTGGTGTTATATAAAACACGAAACTTACTGCAGGTCCCACACAGGATTGCTGCTGTGTAAGTGGTGGGGCATCTGTACAAACTTGCAAGAGCACCGAATCGTGCTGTGGCTTTGGCAGTGGCCAGATTGCAGGAATCCAGCGTCCCTTCCTGTAACACCAGAAACCACCGTCTTAGAAGGGAAAGACAGGGGCCACCAAATAACAGGGAGTTTGGGACCCACTCAGCTGAGCACAGAGCTCTGAGTATTTCCAGAAGGGTGCCTGGCTGACAGTTAAGAGGTCAACTAACCTTTGCCATCTTTTGGCAGAACTATTTGTCCTCCTCTCAGTGAAAGTATCCCTGAGCCCCTTCTGTGGTGCACTGATAGGTGGGACAGGCTCTCTTTTCTATTGATTACCTCAGACGCTTACCCACTCACCTGCCACCTTTCAGTGCCAGCCTGCCCTTAGTCTGGTCAACTATTCATTCTCCTCACACGAGGCTCAGGAGGATAAATACAGATTGGCCCCAGTCAGTCAGACAATCCTTTTCTCCTGGAGGGTAATTGGTTTAAAAAAAACACACACACAAAAACAAAACAACAAAACAACAACAAAAAAAAACATGTGGCCCAGTCTTACCAATGAGAATGAGATTCTGGGCCACAGTGTTGTCTGATGTCCTTTCATCATTTTTCAAGACCCTTCCTTGTATCTTTTCCTCCTTATGTTTTGTTTCTTTCTTGTGGCTCCTTAGCATCTGAAAAAAAAAAAACAAAACAAACAAACAAACAAAAAACTTGATTCTTCAATGTTTTCTTTAGGCCAAGAGGAAAAGAAGGTTATGTAAGAATAACATCTGAATTTATCAAATTAGTCCTTAAAACCTGACACTTTGCTGAAACCAGTTTGGCTCAGTGAATAGAGCATTGGTCTGCAGACTGGTTCGATTCCAGTGAAGGGCATATACTTTGGTGTGGGCACATCCCCAGTAGGGGGTGTGCAAGAGGCAGCTGATCCATGATTCTCTCTCATCAATGTTTCTAGCTCTCTATCCCTCTCTCTTCCTCTCTGTAAGAAAAAAAAAAAATAAATAAATAAATAAATAAATAAATAAATAAATAAAATCTATTTTTTAAAAACTGACACTTTATCACTGTCACAGAGGATTATCTTCAAACATTTTCATATTTAAAATTCTACTTACTTGGTGCAAAAATGGGACTCAGAGCAGCCTGATGAGACCTAACCAGTCATATTCTCCACCCCACAGCGTCCATGAGAAGCTTAAAGCCAAAACAACTAACCACGGGCTTCCAGTTATGAGGAATAAGGAGCAGATACTGCAATGGGGACAAAACTGGTGTTAGCCTGCAGTTACCATCCAGTGCACGGATGGCACAAATCCACACCATTCCTTCTGCGTTAAGCTCAGGTGCTCCCTCTCACGGCTGCCTCCACTGACCACAGGAAAGCTAGTCCAGAAAGCTACTGGTTTCCAATCAAACTCAGGGCCTCTAGGAAGAGAGCAAATGGAAGCATTTGGTTCTCAGGAAACAGTTTCCGGTCTGTCCCATTTGCAAACACAGAGGCCGCAGAACTGAGCCTCACAGAGATCTGATGGGGTGTGGGGGGCAGGAGACCCCCTGCCGCTGGTCAGATTCGGTTGCTAAGTCTCAGGAAACCCTGAGCTACTTCTCCTGGAAATTAAACTGCGATTTGAAACTAATGAGGGGCCGGAACATAGGAGAGTGTTGGTAGCATGTGCAGCTAATTATCGCATCCAGAGGGGCCAGAGGGACCGTGGGACATTCCCATGTAGCCTGTAAAGGAGGGAGATTAATCCTAACAGCTTGGAGGGGGGAAATAAAAGGTTCCTATGATAAGAATGCCGATATTAAAGCTGATGCTCATTTCTCCTCTATGGTCTTTCTAGGAGGTTACTGTAGGGCCAGGAAGAATTCTCAGTCCCAATAAAGGTTGGTCTGACTTTTTTTGTGAAAATTTGGCCAGGAACAAAAAGATTGCTCCCACCTGGGTCAGTCCCCGGCTGGCCTAACTATTTTCATGTAAGAATTCAGTGTTCTGTGGGTGCAACTTTATCTTCACAGTGAAATTCTGTCCTGAGGAGAGGAAGGAAGCCGGTCCGTGTTATCAGGAACTATACCGTCTAGTTAGTCAAGTAACTTGGTGTGCGCACTCCTATCTGCAGAGTCCCGCCTCATTACCCTGCTAAGGGAGGGGAGCTTTGGGGGTTGGAAGGTAAAAAATAAAATAAAATATGCAGAAATAGGGCAGTCAATTTTCCTCTCACTGTGTTCCAAGTCAGGTGGTATGCACAACCCAGGCCAAATCCTTCCAGGGTGAAGACAAAGCAATGGCCTTGGTCTCTTGTTCCCATTCTGGATGATACTTAGCAGCTGTGGTAGAATTAAAACATGGAAACCAATCAAACGAAGGTCCTGGGTCCCCTCCCTGGGCCCTCCCTGCTGCATGAGTGGTAGGCATCTCTCAGGTTCCCCATAATACTCCTGAGCAGCCAGTTTCGTGAAATACTTGCCTGATGTGTAAATAGTCAAACATCTGGGGTATGGGAAGAGTTTGAGGATTTAAAAAAAATGTCCTTCCAATCACTAACATGTAGAAAAGCCCAATCTAGAGGAGTAGGCAAAGAGAGAGCTCATGCAAGGGATAGTCCCATACACACAGCAAATACAGCTTCCAGAAAAGTTAAAATGAACATTCCACATGCCACGTGCTGGAGGGGCCAGCAGTATGCATCCTTTTGTTTCCCAGCATTTGGAAAACGTGAAAACCATCCTTAGCTTGTGGGCCATACTCCAGCAGGCCATGGACAAGACAGAGCCGGCCACTGCCGGCCCTGTGGTAGGGCAGACCTCCCGATCCTGCTCATCTTGTGTAACCGAAACGTTATATCCGCTGAGCCACAACTTCACGTACAAATTTTTATTAGGGTAGATATCCTGTTACGTGTTCTTACTCCCCATATACAGAAACAGATAGCAACGAAAAGGGACAAGAGGAGACTTTGAAAGGTGACTCAAATGTGTCTGTTACTTTGATGGTGGTGATGGCTTCACAAGTGTTTGCATAGGTACCTACTCATCAAATTGTATACATTGAATATGTGTTAGTTTGTGTATGAATTGCACCTCATTCAGGCTTTTCAACAACGAACCAACCAACAGTGGGCCTCACTTGGCCCACAGACCTGTAGGATTGGCCAGTGGCTGCAGTAGTCAGCAAACTGTTAGCCAACAGAGCCAAATACCAACAGGACAGCAATTGAAATTTCTTTTGAGAGCCACATTTTTTTAAACTTAAACTTCTCCTAACGCCACTTCTTCAACATTGACTTGCCCAGGCCGTGGTTATTTTGTGGAAGAGCCACACTCAAGGGGCCAAAGAGCCGCATGTGGTTCGCGAGCCGCAGTATGCCGACCACGGGCCTAGGGTGTACCCTGCCATTTACGAAGCAGTGTGCAAAGAAACGACTGAGCATCTTTTAACCTGCACCAGAGTCTGGCATCTGTGCGTCATTGGTCCCCCTGTGGAGCACTGGGCATGCGCGCTGTAGGGATGCACCTGCCGTTCAGAAGGAAGACCTCACCATCTTTAAAGGTTCTCCCAACTCCGGCTGCAGAGAACATCTGACTTTCAGAAAGATGCACATCCTAGCTTGCCCTGCCAGTGAATCCATGTATGTCGTGTTCACATCAGGTTCATATTAAGCATGTACAGTGAGGATCGGGTTGGAAGATTAAATGGTTTGCACACATGGCAGCTGCAGAAGGGAGGGCTCCACCGCTGTCCCTGCCGATGGCACTGCACCAGCCTGTGCCCCACAGGAGGGTGGTGGGACACTGATGTGGGGCCCTGCTGCAGCCCGGCAGCCCCGGTCCACTCACCTGTGCCCCTAACCACCTCCTGGCGAGCCTGAGCTGCACCAGCCACCAGGACGGGTAGATGTGTGACAGCGAGGAGAGCCATCTGCCCCAACACCAGTGCTCAGCCTCAGCGTCTTTTCCCTCTCCTGGTGTTTCCCTACCAAGCCATTCCCCTTTTTGTTATTTTGACTCGAATCGGTCCAATGACAACACTGGCTGCTGTGGGGTTGGCAAGCACGTGTAGTTGTGTAGCTTCAGGATTCTGCAAGACTTAGCGTCGGGGAGAGACCACAGGCAGCTGTGAGCTGGGTTCCTGAGGAGCACACACTGCTGCCTTTTGACTGAAAGTCAGACCCAGAGGGACTGCGCTGCACGGGAGAGGAGCTCGGGTTTGCAGCCTCGCCCGGGCCAGTTCTCCCCACAGGACACCCTCAGAAGCACACGGTCTGCGGAACAAACGTTTCTGTGAGGCAGGCGCGTGCTGGGGGGCTGGGAGGGGGGCCCTCGGCCACCAGCAGGGATGCCAAGTGCAGCGGGGAAGAGCCACGTGAAAGCGGATGATTCATTGGGTCTGGTCCGGGTGTCAGATGTGCGGCCCTGGACGCTATTGCCTCCAATTTAAATCACTTTTAAAGAAGTGCCGGGAAAGGCGCTGAAAGGCCCCGTGCTCCGGTCCCTCGCTTGAGCAACACCGTCTGCCTGGGCGCTGTGGTGAGACTTTGCATTTTGGCTAGACACCCCATGTGCAACTGCGCTGGAGAGCGGGCTTTTATTTTTATTTTTTTGAGTTTGTACAGTCACCCACAGGCAGGAAGAGAACAGAGTATTTCCACAGCCAGAGCCCCTCCCGATGGCATGTTGGGGGAAGAGGGTGCTACTGCAGCGAGCACGCCCCTCACGGCACAGCCTGCAGGTCACCGGGAAGGTCACCTACTCCGAGGGCCTCCAGGCAGCACCTTCCTGCAGGAATCCTTGTCTCCCAGAATCCTTTGCAGAGCCCCCAGAAAGGCTGGAGCTGCTGATCTTGGTGCATCATCACCAGTTAGGAGCGAGGCTACTGTTGCTTCCACACCCTGAATTCCTGCCAGTGCCCGGTGACCTCATGGAGACTGAACACGCGTGGGTTCCTGGGTGCCCCTCAAACGCCTCTGCAGGGTGTCTTTGCCGCTCCCTCTTCACTCATATCACATGGACTGACCTTGAAGACACTGGTGCTCAGTGGCATATTCCAGGCACAGAAGAACAAGTACAGTGTGATTCCATTCATCAGAGGCCACTAGAGAAGGCAGATCCACAGGGAGGAAAGGCAGAGCAGTGATGGCCAGGGGCAGAAGGCCGGGGGCAGTGGGAAATGGAACTCAGAGTTAGTTTCATAGGGACAGAAGATGAAAAGAATTCAGAAGAAGGTGGTGGAATGGTTGCATGACAGTGTGAATGTACTTCATACCACTAAGCTGTACACCTGCAAATGGTTCCCATGGTATATTTCATGGGACGTGTGTTTTACCGCAATATGCAAGGCTGATGCAGGTCAGAAAGTGGTTAAGGGGTTCCCTTTAAGACCTCAAGGTCCTCTCCAGGTTAAGTGTGAATTAGCATCCACTGGTGAACTATGGTTTTCAGGGATGTCAGTCTGAGACCTTGGCCTCCATACTCCCAAGCGTTTTCAGACAGGTGTGTTATAAATTGTATTAGAAGTGCCTTCCTCACAGACAGAAACTTCCCCAGTTCCTCAGGCTATTGCCAACCCACGCCTTTAGCATGAGACTGGAAGATAAGGGTAAGACTTAGCCGACAGGTTAAGGCTGTTGTGTTTCCTGCAATTTAAGGAGAACGCAGCCAGGCTGGAGTTTGGCTGGGAAGTCAGCAGACACAGGCAGATAAAAACCACCCAGGCCATTTGCAATAGAATTGCTCCAAGAATTATTAATGATGCACATTTGTTTTCCAATGTACAGACTGTCAAATAGTTTCACAAATAGAAACCACCCAGTCCTCCCAGCAACCCGGTGACTAACTGCCCTGTGAGGGTCGGTCATGGGCTGGTGTCATCTTTGTCTTGTGTGTCATTTTATCTCCGAGATTTAAAGAAGCCAAGACCATTTGGGCTCCTAAGTAGAGGAGACACAATTCGAAGATAGGATTGTTTATTTGTTGGCGTGCTTGTTTGTGGTACCAGTGTCTTTTAGCCCCGAATTCTGTACTTTGACATTCTCCCTAATATAATCAAAGGGGAAAGGAAAGAAGGATAGAATCCTAAGAGTTTCTGGGTAATGTATGGATTTAAGGCCTTCCAATAAATTGAAATATGGGAATCTCATTGATTCCCATCTCTTCTAGGCTTTGGGAAATAACCTTTATATATATATTTACAGAGAGGAAGGGAGAAGGATAGTTAAAAACAATGATGAGAGAGAAACATCTATCAGCTGCCTTCTGCACACCCCCTATTGGGGATGTGCCTGCAACCAAGGTACGTGCCCTTGACTGCGACCCTTGAGTCCGCAGGCCAACGCTCTATCCACTGAGCCAAACTGGTTAGGGCTGGGAAATAACCTTTTAGTAAAAAATCACAACCAAAATCAAGACCTTCAACTAAGCCCAACTGTGGCTTAGTGGTTGAGCATCAATTTGTAAACCAGGAGCCATGGTTCGATTCCAGATCAGGGCACATCCCTGGGTTGCAGACTCAATCCCCAGTAGGAGGCATGCAGGAAACAGCTGATTGATGATTCTCTCATCATTGATATTTCTCTCTCTCTCCCCCTCCTCTCCCTTTCTCTCTGAAGTCAATAAAAATCTATTTTTTAAAAAACCCTCAACTAAAGCACTCATGTATATAATACTAAGACTTTCTTCTTTGTGCCATTGTATCATGTTTTTAGCAGAACAACATACATGTGGAGCAGAAATAAATACAATTAAAAAAAAACAAACACACGCACACAATAAAAACCCAGCACTAGTTTCCTCACCTAATCAGGGAACGCCAGTCACTGGGGGGTTCAGTCTTTAGGTCAGCTATTGTACCATCATCTGAAAACGCCAACTCAATGCACCTTCCCCTTCTCTCCCTTCTCTCCTGAATGCGGGTGTCCCTCCAAACGTACCTTTCCTCCAGCCTGACTACTGGCAGAGCTCCCCGAATCACAGGCCCTCTGAGCCGGAAGGAGCCCAGACGCAGACCCCTGCAGCTCTTTCCTTAATCCCTTCCAGACAAATGAGATACGATTTCAAAAGATCTTCAGGAAACACAAGTCCCTTCCTACCATGGCGACTGGTTTTGAAGCTCTGCTCACGGGAGCAGCGAAACCTTCATTACCATTGCTCTCAGGTTCACCCTCCTAAACACGCCGCGTGTCCAGCCTTACAAAAGCCTCTCACACATACAACTGAACTTGTAACAAAAGAACAAGCATGTTCTACAAAAGCACCTCGTCTTTCGTGATGACTCATCCTCATATACTTAAAATATGATTCATAGGAATATTTTCGATCTAGAAAACTCCCAAGACACTAGTAGGGAGTCAGGTTAAAGACCTTTGCACATGGGAATAGATGTCGGCAGTGCTTTCACGGTGTCAGATTCATCTCTCTGTTCCTATCACGTGGTCATGGAAGCAAATAAAATTTCCTAGATGCATGCACGGGACAATCGGACTTTGCATGAATGAGTCCACTCCAAGTGCATAGACATGTCTGTGCATGAGCAGAAAGATAAGCTTAGCAATTGTGTGATTTGTTTCTGCTTAGGCAGTGAGTTACTAATCTCCTGATTAGAACCAGATTTGTATGAATTAGGAGTTGAAATTGGAACAGTCACCGCTGTGTGCAGGATGTAAAGTGAATAAAATGAATGGGGTATTAACCTTCAGCCACTGAATATTAATCAGCTTTTCCTAAGAAAGAAAACACAGACCTTGCCACACTAAATATTTTTGGCGCTTATTGACAGGATATGATTTATTTTCGGCCTCAGCCCTGTTACTTCTCGGCGAGGACCCGAACACCAGACAATGGTCAACTTGACCCAGACTAATGTATGAGTTGAAAAACCTCAGGTAGCTTGGGTGGGTCACACTCGTACGTGGGGGACGTGATGAAATGATATGCCCGTATCCAAAGCAAGGCTGGCCACCAGGTCCCCTGCCAACATGGGCCAACCTAAGCTAATGGGAATTCATGGATGGAATGTGGACAGGAAGCCTGGATGGCCACCAAGTGAACATGGGGAAGGAGCAAATTTCCCATCACCATGGAAAGGACTCAAGATTGGGGAATGATTCTGTTTGGCTGTTTGGATGAGACCTGTTTCTACCTCAAGGGGGAATGAATAAAGAAAATGATAGTGTAATAATGGAATCTGGGTGAAATCAAGATGTGTAATAGTTCTTTTTCTCTTATGCAATATTGGGAGTGCTTTTGTTCTGGAATGCAGTCTTGGATTGATATCCATATAATGATAACATATGTATATCACTTTCTACATTTATCCACATCTATATTTATATGCATATCCATAACTATATATGAACATATAGATTATATAGTATATGTATGTGGGTATGTATATGTATATGTGTGTAAGGCAGTGGGTCCTTATTTCCTGAAGATATTTTGAAACAGCATATATTATATTTAAACCTTATTTATCTCAATAAAATTACTTACAGTCCAGCCAGTGTGACTCAGTGGTTTAGTATCAAACCATGAACTAAGAGGTCACTGGTTTGATTCTGGTCAGGGCACATGCCTGGGGTTGCAGGCTTGATCACCAGTAGGGGGCATGCAGGAGGCAGCTGATCAATGATATTTCTCAGAGATGTTTCTAACTCTATCCTTCTCCCTTCCTCTATCTCTAAAAATAAATAAAAACATTTTAAAAATAAACTAAAACTACTCACAGAGTACCACACAGAGCATCTATTGTGGAGTTAGGCTTACGTGGCAATTGGGCTCAATTTTAAAAACGGAGGATGAAAAGGGAAAGAGAAAGAGTTTCTAGCATATCCCTTCTTTATTTTCAAAGCTATCCTTCGGATGAGAGCAGTGTTTATTTCTGTGTGTTGTATTATGTATAGGTCAGTGGTACCTCTCAACTTCAGACTTACCAGAGGAGTTTGAAGTAAATGATGTTCCTCCTTTGTGATCGCTCTTATTTTATTTTTTCCAATAGGTGACCTCTCTCTCTCTCTCCCACCTAGCTTAGATCCCCACTGCCCTCATGTGTCCTCTGCCAACAATGTTTAACCCTTGATCCCAAACACGGAAATAATCATCCATCTAATGTGCCACTTAACAATTAAAAGAATATATCACCCTATTTAGCTAGCAGTGATCTTGGAAATCCACCCATTAAACTAATTCCATGAAGATGCTGCTGATGAGAATAGTTGAATATGGTGCCCTGTAAGGCAACTCCTTGGACTAAATTCTCTTCCCACCTCATGATCCCCAGCCCTCGGTTTTTCAGCCAAACATTAACCCAGGTGCTGTTGTAAAGGGCCTTTGAAGAGAAAATGAAGGTTCCTACTCAGCTCACCTGCAAGCAGAGAGAAGACTCTGGATTGACCAGGTGGGTGCAATGTAATCTGATGAGCTTTTAAAAGAGGAAGCAGGCAGAGCAAACGCAAGAGATGGTGGCGGAAGTGAGCACAAGAGAGGAGGCCAAAGCAGGGGTGGAGGAGCACCCAGAACTTGGTTTTTGTCCTGATTTGTTACTGGCTTTGAAGGAGGAAGGGAGCCATGAGCCAAGGAATGCCGGCAACCCCCTGCCGACAGCCAGCAGGGAAACGGGCCCCCATCCGATTACAGCCGCCAGGAACTGATTTCGACAGTTGCTTGGACTTGAGAGGGATTCTACGCGGAGCCTCCGGTAAGCAACGGGGCCCTGCCAACACCTTGACTCCAGTCCGGTGAGACCCACAGTGGACTTGTGACTTGCACAGACCATGAGGTACTCCTTTGTGTTACTTTAAACCAATATGTTTATGGTAATTTGTATGGCAGCACTAGAAAACTAAAGCAGGTAACCACCAAGGACCTAAGAGAAAATGTTATTAATCCCAATGAATACATCTCAAGTGAGCCACAGAATAGCCTGGGAAAGTGGGTCTGGGTTGGGGGGAGAAAAAGATGGCTGCAGATAGGGCATCCCAAATCTCATCTAGAGTCTCCCTGCATTTGCAGTTGCCTTTAGGAAATCATAGCTCCTCCCCTCAACAGCCTGGCTACAGTGTGGTTAACACTTCTCTAATAAAATGTTGGCAAAAAAAGAACTTTGCAAGGGTGACTTGGAGGCAATAGAAGTTAAGGGGCACCTCCCATTAGCTTTTCTACATATTGTCATGGCCTCTTGGCCAGTCCAACTTCCACTGAAGATCTCTGACCCTCAGAGGCATTGAATGGCTTTGCTAAGGTCATATAGCCGGTCAACAGTAAATCAGACACTGGGGTGTTCAAGTCCTCTGATGTGTTCTCCTTATTTCTCTGAATTCCTACTTAGGATGGAAACTAGCTGAAATAAAGAAAGCACACTTAGTAAATATGCCGTAAAACCATATGCTATGGTAATCCATGGAAAGGGAATATAGGTATTTACCGGGAGCATCTGTAGCCTAAGTTACATCATCAAAAAGCAATGCTCGTTGTCTGACTCACTGATAACTTCTCAAGCCAAAAATAAATAAGTAAATAAATAAATAAATGCTAACAACAAACAAACAAACAAAAAAGATATCCAGATACTAGAGACAAGGAAGATTTTGGTTTAGATGTACCTAAATGGATGCTCCCATCATTCCCTATTGCACTTTTCCCAAGATTTCATGCCCACTTCTCCACATTGAATAGCCCCGGTAGTAACAAGCCTGAGTCCGCCTTCACAGATAATATCAATTTGTAATCCTGGAAGGCAAACCAAAAAGCCCTAGGAAGAAAATAGAATGAGTCAGCATGCATGTTGAGAATGGAATCTAGAAACTCAAGATGCAATGGCCCAAATAGCTGAAGGAAGCCTTATTTGGAAGCTATTCACATCCTGGCCCCCTCCCCACCCAACTGAATTCCACTGGCATTGCCAGCAGCCTCCCTTTGGTCTCCGGGGTTTCTCCCTTCTCTGTCATTCTCAACCCAAATAGACTCGCAGATCCTGAGGCAAATAACTGTTGCCATCTGCTGGGTTTCAGAACCAGACCACAGATCCAGCCCTAGTCCAAGTCACCTCAGCAGAACATCCAGAAGAAAGGTTCAGTAGGTTTCCTCCATCCTGGCTGAAAGCTCCCAGCACTTGGAGGGAACTCGGAAAAGAGGTGGGATGGTTTATGCAACATCTTGGCTGAGATCTTAAAGAACAGAAGGCCCCTCCCTCCACTTTTTGGAATGAGATTCATAAAGAAGCGACATGATCTGGAAAGCGTCCTTCAAATACAAGGAGTATGAAATGTCCATGTTAGGCATTTCTGTAAATAATTTAAGCTTCAGCCTGAGAATTGCATCTCAGTTTGATAGCCCTTACATCTCTAGCTGAGCTTAAGATAAATGCTTCAATGGCTAGAGGAAAAGGTAGAGTCTCCTTGGAGGTTCTTAGAGAAGAGAGAATGCACTTGGACAAAGAGATGCAGTGGCATCAGACACATCTCCGCCCTGCCCTGTGTAATTCTGACATCACCTATTCCTGTGGTCGGTAAACTGCAGCTCACGAGCCACATAGAGCTCTTTGGCCCCTTGAGTGCGGCTCTTCTACAAAATACCATGGCCTGGGCGAGTCTATTGAAGAAGTAGCATTAGAAGAAGTTTAAGTTTAAAAAATGTGGCTCTCAAAAGAAATTTCAATCGTTGTACTGTTAATATTTGGCTCTGTTGACTAATGAGTTTGCCTACCACTGGCCTACTCTATCAGAAAGACATGGTAATGGAGAAGAAGGCAGAGATGGAGGAAAAGGAGGAGAAAGGACAAGATGGGAAGTTAGAAGAGAAGCAGGAGGGAGATGGGGAAAAGGAGGAAGAAAAAAAAGAATATCTTCATATTTATCTAGTCAGCTTTGGCCACAGGAGGCTCCTGGGACACCACCATTGATTAGCCTCTGGTCCTCTCTACATTATGATTCAATATTCTTTGAGAGCCAAGAATAAAAACAAGTTACTGACATTGGCAGGCTAGGCAGCTCTCTAGCCCCGATACACACCACACCACACAATAATAACCTCCAAACAATACACCACACAATAATAACCTCCAAACAATACACCACACAATAATAACCTCCAAACAATACCCCCACACAATAATAACCTCCAACACCTTGCCATCGCTCGTTCTGTGTCAGAGACAGTGCTACATGAGTTCTTGTGACCAGATATCTAACGGTAGCTCTTATCCCTTAGCCAAACTCCTTTCTAGGTCACTTCCAGCGTGACATTTTTCAGTGGCTCTACAAGAGTATAGAAAGTGGCCAGCTTCAAAAGATAGGCTTTTCCTCAAACTGGGAAGTCTCTCTAGAAGTCTGGAAATATTACAGAGTGAGCATGTTCTGTCCTTGGAGGCAAAAGGACTTAGAAAGGAAAGAAGGGAGTGAGGGTCAGAGCCCCTCTCCTACTGCTGTACAACCCCATTCCAGGAGGAGAGACCAGGATGGTGAAAACACTGTTTTTGCAGCTGTCACACGAATGCTATTCAAAATTCCCCTTCTGTAGTCCAGGGTTTAATGCAAATTGTCCACCTCACGAAGGGTCAAAATGATAATTTAGGTGCAATTAGCCAGATGTGTCAGAATGAAATGTCTCCCACCCCATCCCAAATTATCTGAATAATTTATACACATAATCACCTTACTCCAGTGGGAAACAGTATGTATGCCCTTGTTGATTTCACCCAAATACCTAGACTTTCCAACAGTGTTATAATATATCGAAAAAGTGCCAAGTCGGGGGGAGCAAATAAGATAACTGTGAGGCCAAGCTGTCTCTCTTTTCAATGCAGACAGAATTAATATGTTTTCATTAACTCCTTATCAAGTTACCTGACTTTGATTCCCAGCACAAAATGTATTTAAAAGAGGGGAGGGGGTGATGGCAGTAGATTTTCAGGAAATAGCAAGTTCTTTTTCTAGTGAGATAAAAATCATTTGGCAAGCCAAGGTGAAATACTTCTACAGAGAGAGAGAGAGAGAGAGAGAGAGAGAGAGAGGACTTTAGAAAATGCTAATGAACCACAAAAGGAAAAGAAGGAAGTATATATTTTTTTAAATGAGCCCTTACTTTTGAAAACGGCTCAGTTTGCAGCTAATTTTTGAAGGAATGTCAAAGGTATTCCTTGGAGAGCTATGTCGAAGCTGAACCAGGCCTTCGGAGGCCTGCCGTCAAGCAGTGGGCAGTTCAGGTGCCTTTAATTAAAGGGCCTGACTCATCAGGGCTGACCTTTCTGGCGCATCCTTTCATCTCCAAGAAGGATGGAGCCCCTAAGAACCAGTGACACGGGCGCAGGGAGGGGCTCCCTGAGCCTGGCGGCCAGGCTGCAATGTGAGGAGACAGGGTCAAGGTGAAGAGCGGGGGAATCAGTCTGTTCTGATAATTCCACATGTGAAGGAAGGGAGACATCCCACAGGCTGGTGAGGATGGAACCAACCGATGACTCCCTCTTCATTGAGAGCCTTCAAAACCCCTTGGCCCCCACAGTAGCCATCCTCACCACATTCTCCTGTATTCAGATGCTGCTGTGACAAGAGACACATTCTCCAATATTCAGATGCTGCTATGACAAGAGATGGTAAATGCAGGACTTTTAACTGCTGTCCTAAGAGCCCTTAGCCCAGGGGTCGACAAACTCATTAGTCAACAGAGCCAAATATCAACAGGGCAACGACTGACATTTTTTTGGAGAGCCACATTTTTTAAACTTCAACTTCTTCTAACTCCACTTCTTCAAAATAGACTCACCCAGACCTTGGTATTTTGTGGAAGAGCCATACTCAAGGGGCCAAAGAGCCATGGTTTGCCGACTACTACCTTAGCTATCATTTGTCAGCCAGGTGTCCTTGGAAAATACACTGGATCCCTCTAAACCTCACATGTCTTAGCTATTGACTTGGCATTGTAATTCCAAACTTTCTCATTGCCGTGAAAGGGAAGCATACAATGGCACTGACGCCCCCCAGTACTCTTCACCAGCAGGCTTGTTGCCTGACCTTTCTGAAGAGGTACACCCCTTCCATAAAGTGGGGAGAGAGTGCCCATCTTCCCGCCCCACAAGCTCCTAGCAGGTAACTGCACTACATACATAGCAGTTGATGTACTATAATTATGAATTAATACAGGGTGGGGCAAAAGTAAGAGTTCCAAGGAGAGTACATGAAACATAAGTTCTGAGTAGAGTACATGAAACGTAAGAATTTATTCTTGTACCCTTGTTTATTATTGTATTGTTTTCCATGCAAACAACTGTCAACCTACTCTTGCCCCACCCTATATAATGAATAAATTGCATAGGTCCTAGTATGCACTCGGTAAACCTTAGCTGCTTCCCTTGCACTTGGGGGAAGGAGGGCCCTTGGTGTTTAGCAGTGAGGGCACTCAGAATAGCATTATCAATAGTTAATCAGCAAGGTGGCCAACAAGGTACTAAGAGAAAAGGACTCCAAAAAAATAATAATAAAAGTTTGCTCTAGACCCATTTATGGCAAGACATGCCTGGCTCCTTCAGATGCCAGGGCTGGTTTTTTTCCATCCTGCAAACACATGGCTCCCATTAGCAGACTGACACTGACACGTCCGAGGCTTCCAAAGCACTAGGGGCCTCCGACGAGTGAAAGGTTTGCATGCCCAACAAGGGAAAGGCAGGACGTGCAGGCACGGAAACGCTGCCAGGGGCGGGGCCGCGGAGGTGTTGAGTTTAGGTAGGAGACCAGATCTGGCTCTGTTTTTAATGACCGTCCTGTCCACACCTGAAAATAAACTAGCCACACCTGTGAGATTCCCGGCGCTCTGGAGCTCTGACGAGATGTCAGTGTGCATACACAGCCTTCATTAATCAGAGGGAGCGTTGCACAGTGCGTGCTCAACTGGGGAACGGTGCACACCCCAGCTCTGCTGAGCTTTCTAATTCCAAGCCAACCCCAGCTCCAATGCTCTGCTCCCTTTCATTTGAGTCCTGGGGACATCAGTATTCGGTTGGCTTCTCAGAAACAGGCCTGAATTCTAATTAGCTCGCAGTTAGAGGCTGCATAATGGTAACTCAACCCTCGCCTAACCTCTATCATCTGTTTCCCATCTTCAAAGCTGCACGGTCCACTTTTGTGCTGCACAACAGTAGGCCAGGGACCTCATTGGTGTTTGCTGTCTCATAGCAACAAGGGCTATTTGAAAGGGGTGATAGGCAGGGACAGCCCCAGCCTGAGAAGTTCGGGACAACTCTTTGCTCTAAGTTTCATCCCCAAAGGGATGAGTCCAAGTAAATGAGGCTTTGTGTCCCTGATTACAGAGAGGACCTACTTAGTCAGCACCACCCTGTTATCTCTCAAAATGTTTGCGGCTTCAGACTGTGCAGTAAGGTGAGCAAATAAAACTGTGATGAAAGCTTAATGAGGGCACATTTGCCTAATCCTTGGAGCTGATAACGGTGTTTTCACATATTCCAGATCACTTACAGAGTCAGCAGCCATATGAGTCAGGTGAGCAGTTACTATTAACCCATTTTACAGGAGAGGAAAGAAAGACTGAAGAAGGACAGCTGTGTCTCACAGCTTCCCTGACTAATTCTCTTAAACCCTGAGCTAGTTTCTACATCTCTGTGTTCATGTGTCCCAGCCTGTAAAATGCTGGGGGTTCAGGGGAAGGCAACAGTTGTTATTTCATGAGTTGTTATTAGGATGACTGAGTTAACATAGGTAAAAGTCTATAAGTTCTTAAAGACCATGTGTGACATAGAAAGCGTTCAAAATATGTTGGCTCTGGTGATTGTGAAGGAAGGTAGAAAGTTGAAAATGTGGGACCCAAGAGCCTTAGGGTTGAGAATACCCCTGGGGAGACAACCTGAGCTGAATTGAAAGCTACCTGAAACCTTGGGTTTCCGGTGTGAAAACCCTACGAGGCCCAGGCAAGCTGGGACAGCTGGTCACCCTGCACTCCATAGGTACTCAGTCTATTCCATTAGACAAATGAAAGAACTAAAGCCTGAGGAGTTACAAGTTTACACAGATATCCAGGCTGGTTGAGATTTTTTTTAATGTATGCTTTTATTTTGTTGTTGTTGTTTTAATTTTATTAAATTTACTAGAGGCCCGGAGCATGAAATACATGCATGGGTAAGGTCCCTAGGCCTGGCGATCAGGGTTGATTGGGGCCTTCCAGCTGCCAGCTCAGGCCTTCTTTCCCTGGCTGCCAGCTGCCGGCTGGGACCTCCCTTCATTCCATGCAGTCCCTTGGTGGTCAGAGCATGTCATAGCAAGCGATCAAACTCTGGTCTCCTGGTGGAATTCCTGAGGGGACACTTTGCATATTAGCCGTGTGTGTGTGTGTGTGTGTGTGTGTGTGTGTGTGTATGTGTGTATATATATAATTGGGGTGACGTTGATTAATACAATTATGTAGGTTTCAACTGTATAATTCTATCATACATCATCTGTATATTGTATTGTGTGTTCACCACCCCAAGTCAGGTCTCCTTTCATCACCATAAATTTGAGCCTCTTTAACCTTTGCTAGCTCTCCTCGACCCCTTTCCCTCTGGTACCACCGCACTATTATCTGTTCCAGTGAGGTTTTATTTGTTTGTATGTCTTATTTGTTCCTTTGTGGCTTTCAGTCTTATATCCCATGTATGAGTGAAACCATATGGTTCTTGACTTGTCCCATCCGATTTATTTCACTTAGCATGATATTCTCAAGGTCCGTTCATGCTGTCACAAGTGGCAGTGTAGTATTAAGGCTGAGTAGTATTTCAATTTATATGAGTTCCATGTCTTCTTTATCCAGTCATCTATCAAAGGAGGCTCTGATTGTCTTAACCTGTGCTTTTAATCCATATAAGCTACTTGCTACAAAGAGCTTCTCCCTAGAAGGCAAAGTTAAAGCATATCAGCAAGTGAGGGAAGGTGGCTGCTGCTCTCTCTGAGAAAGGGCAGTACTCTCCCGGATAGTGTTTCTCTGTTGTCGATGCTGTTCCTTTTCTGTTCTACTGTTGTTATACTTCCAAGTGATCTGAGGCATAATCTGAAATGTTAATTCGCAGAGTCTTAGAAAGGGGTTTATTTTGATAAAGGAAATAATGCTGAACAGGTTTAAACATGTATTATACATGCTGGAGAAAGTTCAGTTTCATGTCCGTTAAGGTTAAGAACAAGACAAGATAGCCACTGTCACTACACCTCTAATATTATATTGACGTCATGATTAATGCTGTAAGACAAGGAAAATATGAGCTATTGGGTCTGAAAGAAAATTGTTATTTGTAAAAAATATAGTCGACATACAATATTATATTACTTTCAGGTGTACAACATAGTGGTTTGACATTTATATTCCTTACGATGTGATCACAATAAGTCTAGGAGCCATCTGTCACCACACAAAGTTATTACTTTATTATTGACTATGTCCCTGCACTGTACATTCTTTCTCCATGACATTTTTTTTTATAACTGAAGGTTTTTACCTTTTATTCCACTCTACCTTTTGCACCCATATCCCTACCCGCTCCCCTTTTGAAATCATCAGTTTATTCTCTATGAGTTAGGTTATTTGTGTGTGTGTGTGTGTGTGTGTGTGTGTATGATTGTGGTGGTGTTTTTTTACATTCCACATGTAAGTGAAATCCTATGATCTTGTCTTTTTCATTCTGTTTTATTTTTGTGTAATATTTCATTATATATATATATATATATATATATATATATATATATATATATATATATCTTTACCTCTAAACACACATACACACACACACACATACACATTCTGAATGGCCAGATTATTATGATCTCTGAATGCATAATAATCTGACCACTCAGTATGTGTGTGTTTGTGTGTGTGATATATATATCATTATATATATATATATATATCTCACAACTTCTTTATTTTTTCACCCATCCATCCAAGGACACCTAGATTGATTACATATCTTGACTACTGTAAATAATGCTGCAGTAAAAATAGGGGTGTGTATTTCTTTTTGAGTGAGTGCTTTTATTTTCTTCAAATAAGTACCCAGAAGTGGAATACTTATTTGTATTCCACTGGGTCATGTGATAGTTCTATTTTTAAGTTTTTTGAGGAACCTCCATACTATTTCCATAGAGGCTGCACCAATTTACATTTCCACCAACAGTGAACAAGCTTTCCCTTTTTTCCACATCTTCACCAACATTAGTTATTTGTTGACTTTTTTTTATAATAGCCTTTCTGACAGGTGTGAGGTGATATTGTGGTTTGGATTTGCATTTTCTTAATGATTAGTGACATTGGCCATATGTATGTCTTCGTTGGAGAAATGTCTGTTTAGGTCCTCTACCCATGTTTTAATTGGATTGTTATTTGGGGGGGTTATGTTGAGTTACAAGAGGTCTTTATATATTTTGGATGTTAACCCTTTATTGAATATACCGTTTGCAAAATATCCTCTCCCACTCCGTAAGTTGTCTTTTATTTTGATAGTGCTTTCCTTTGCTGTGCGAAAGCTGTTTAGTTTGTTGTAGTCCCATTTCCTTATTTTTTTCTTTGTTGCCCTTGACTGGGGAGACATATCCAAAAAGATATTGCTAAGACCAATGTCAAAGATTTCTCTGCCTATGCTTTCTTCTAGGAGTTTATGGTTTCAGGTCTTATACTTAAATCTTTAATCCATTTTGAGTTTGTTTTTGTGTGTTGTATAAGAAAATGGCTCAGCCTAGATGGCATGGCTCAGTTCAATTCAGGGTCAGGGTACATGCCCGGGTTGCTGCCTCGATCCACAGGGGACACGGGGGGTGTGCATGCAGGAGGCAGCCAATCAATGACTCTCTTTCATCATTTATGTTTCTACTTATCTCTCCCTCTTCCTTTCTGAAACCAATAAAAAAATTTTTAAGTGATCCAATGTTATTTTTTGCATGTATCTGTCCAGTTTTTCCAACACCACTAATTGAAGAGACTGTCTTTCCATTATCTGTTTCTCCCGCCATTGTAGATTAGTTGACCATGTACATGAGGACTAACTTCTTCATTTTCTATTTTGCTCCATTGATATGTGTGTCTGTTTTGGTGCCCACACCATGCTGTTTCATTACTGTAGCTTTGTAGTAGTGTTTGAAATTGGGGAGCATGATACTTCCAGTTTTGTTCTTTTTTGGTCGAGATTACTTTGGCTACTTGGGGTCTTCGTGGTTCCATATAAGTTTTAGGATTATTTGTTCTAGTTCTGTGGTTGATTCCCAGACTTTTAGTTTTGTTTTTTGTTTGTTTGTTTGTTTCATTCTATCTTTGAGGAAAAAAATAACATTGACATTCATATTAGCAACTCTAAGAGAATTAAGATTTGATTCTCTAAGACCGTGTTCGGTAAACTGTGGATCACGAGCCATATGCGGCTCTTTGGCCCCTTGAGTGTGGCTCTTCCATAACATGCCACAGCCTGGGCAAGTCTATTTTGAAGAAGTGGCATTAGAAGAAGTTTAAATTTAAAAAATTTGGTTCTCAAAAGAAATTTCAACCGTTGTCCTATTGATATGTGGCTCTGTTGCCTAATGAGTTTGCCGACCACTGCTCTAAGAGATGCGTTCTATGTGACTATTTCTCTATCTCCCCCGTCAAAAGAAATCTTAGCTAGCAGTGATTTTCTGTGAATTACAGATCACTCTCAAAAGGCATTATCTTTGCTCCTAAATACTTTCTAAATGTATTTCAAGCCTTCACATCCCCTACTCTCCTGCATCTATAAAACAGGCTCATAGAGTGGAATCCATGATTGTGTAATCCACCCCCTCTAGTTATAACAAGGCCCAGGAAAGAAGGGTTTACATGGAATAAAGGACTTCCCCCTTTCCCAAATAATTGCTCATGAATGGATTTTACTTAAGCAGGAGCTTAAGCACATCTCAACAGACACCAGGGGTCATAGCTGCCAAACGAACACTGCAGGAATGTAAAGACTAGCTGGGGACCCTCTGGATTCCCAAAGCAAAGTTGACTTTCCCGATTTGGTAGAGGAACAGGGCCAAGTGGGAGTTGAGATGGATTCTGTTTTTCATGAGCCGTGTTGTCTGTGGACATGCCCCACAAAGTAAAACACACATTTAAAAATCTCTAGGTGTGAGAGGATGAAAGTTTCAAATCTGCTCATTAGAAAAATCACAAAAGTGTTGGATGACAGCCACGCTGTGGGGAGGATTTTATTTTCCTTGTAACAATCCTAAGGGTTTCTGGGCTTTTAAAGAATCCTTGATTCAAATAAAAAGTGAGAGTTTTTGGAGAACGTCATTCTCTTTGATATCAGATGTATTTTCATCTGTAATTTGCTCCTCTGGCTTATGTGGATATCTCGGCGTGATTCCATCTACTCGTTTAATCTCCGATTTCATTTTTAAAAAGCATGTTTTTTTTGTTTATCTTTGTCCAAAACTGAGTGTAATCTGTGTGCCTTCTAACTCTTCTAACCATCCCAACTTTCCAAATGTCATATCAGAATGCCGAGTGGCATAGAGAAATCTATGCTTGTCTTGACAGGTTGGAAATTGCATATTCACAGGGAGAAAATTAAGTTACTGGTCCCAAAGACAGCCACTTACCAAACCATAATTTTAAAACAGATCGTCACTTTAATTTACTCAAGTAAGTGAGAGGGAAAAGAAAACTTAATACAAATAAGCTATGAGCTACAAGTTTAAAAATTAATGGAGAAAGCTTCCCACAAAAACAAATTTTCATGTACAAGCTAGTTGCAGAATTGGAGAAAAGTTAGCATTCAATATAAGAAAAAAACAAAACAAAACACCAGAAACTTTAACTGAATTTACATATTGTTACTTCTTTCTATTTCTTGAAGCTAAAAAGGCTGATGTTTCTTCAGGGAAAGTTTAATAAACCACCATTTGACCACAGACCAAACATTTGAAAATCACATTCTCACCAACCCAACATACAGATGAGAACATTGAGGACCTTCTTGTGTTACTACTCATGGTCCTTGTTTTTTTTGTTTTGTTTTGTTTTTTAACAATTTGGTCAGGGACTTATAAAGATAACATTTCACTTCATTGTAGCCATCATTCGACCAAAGAGATTTCCAACTTTCAATAAATAAATGTAAAACAAAAAAGAAATAATGTTTATGGTCACAAATATTTGCTTCCCAGAACATTTGCAAAATGCTGTCTGTCAATGTCTCAATATTTATTTAGAATTTGTCCTATCACAAATTCTTAACATTTAGAAAACCAAGGCCTAAAAGAAGTATTCATGTTCTAACCCCCACTAAACACACACACACAGAACAATAATTTTTCAAATGAGTACACATGTAAAGAAAAGAGACAAAGCAAAAATCTACAACATGTCATGAAACAGATTCCTTATGTTCACTGTTCATGGAGAATGAAGTCTTTAAAAATAACCCAAAGGCTCAGATAATGGCAATACTTTCGGTTATTAATTTTGTTTTTATTTCCAGCTCTTCATTAGGTCTATAACTTTTTTTAAAAGAATTTATTAGTAAATCAGAGTGGTGAGTTGGCAATTGGCTTCAGGTCTGGCCATTCTACCTGAGCAATGAAGGAATAAATGACAGAGAGGCCAGCACCACTTGCTTCCTCCCGAGATGGTCTAATTACAAGGTAATGCTGGAAGTAGCTTCATTTGTAGATTAATTAGCTGATGCCCAGGCAGTTCTTTGAACATAAAAGGCCAAGCATAATTATTCATCCTCAAGCTAATGATCATTTAATTAGGGTTTTCTTCTTGTGTAATGGTCCATAAAGAGGAGGGCCTCTAGGGAGGGGGCTTCCACCATTACCATAGAGAGGTTTACGGTGATAGATCTAACTAGCATGAGAAAATAGTGTTCAGTGATCAGAAAAAGGTTGTAAAATAAGTTGGAAATCACCCTCTCCTCCCCCAGTCACTAAAAGCCACGAGGGAATGGAAAAAGGAAGCATGCCTTTTGGCGTTGTTTGCATATTTCTAGAATTAGGAATCATAGTTTGAATTGGGCTAAGCCAAAGTTCTCTGGCAAAACCAAAGACCTACCTGAGGTGACCGTTATAGAGCAGAAAAGATGTTAACTCTGGGGTGTTTGTACATGTTAGGAAGGGTCTTCTGTCCTTGCAGTAAAATCAGACACCGGTTTTCTAACTGGAAAATCATGTCCAAGTTGAAAGTCTGCCGATGAACCTAAGTATTTTGCAAAACATCTGTATTATACCTTCTCACATGACTTTCTAGTTATTCCTCTGTCTATTCCCCTGTTAGATTATATACCCAAAGCTGAGTACCTTATCTTTTTTTAAATCTATTTCCAGCCTTATCCAGCCAACAGTTATTATTCATTAAGTGAGTAGCTCAATGAGCAAATAGTAATTTAAAATACACATATAGAACTAAGATGAGCAAATATGCCTCTGGGTATAAGAATTAGTCTCATGAATGTAAAAAAAAAAAACCTGTCTAAGAAATTGTGAATGGCTCTGTCACTCATTCTAAAACCAGAAGTGTCTGTCCTGGAGCTGGGTCAATACAGATTCTATCACAAGGAGACAACATGCTCAAGTAATCTGACAAGCAGCTCTGTTGATCCATCTAATCAATATTTGCATTAGGTGACTTCATTAAGTCACCGTTTAATCAGTGGTGAAATGGGGCAGTCATGAACGACACTTAAGTAGGGTGATCCTGCATCTAACAGAAAGTAACTATTCAGCGTCAGCTAACTAGCATCAGTTGATTTGTCTTATTATAGGAGCTTTGATTCATGAAAGGAAAAATAAAATAAAATTTGCTGAAAATATGAGGAGCCTTACCCTCCACAGGCAAGAGTTTTCTTCACTGAGTGATCATTCCAGTAGCAAAAGCAATATTAGAGATCAGAGTTCCATTTTTTCGTGATAATAAGAGGCATACCCCATAGATAGGCTTGGGGAGAATGCTGTGACTTTAGACATCCCCCCCCCAAAAAAAAAGTATTTTGATAAAAGCGAAAGCAGTATAAAAATACGGAAGTCATGTCAGCTTTTCTCAAAAAAAATTTTTTTTCTTAAATGTACAAATAATTTAACAGTAAAAATAAACTATGGTCTAGTTGGAGGGAATATAATAATAATGCTACTTGAAATTTTACTCAAAAAAGGGGGACATTTCAATAATAATAAGTGAGAGATGGGAATCTTACAGTAGTTAGAAGCCAACCCTAGTCTTCAGAAGGATGTTTTATGTTCCCTTCAGCACGCCTGGAGGAATTTCTACATCCAGGCTCCTGAAAAGTCCCACATCTACATGAGACAACACAGAGCGCCAGGCATTCTCTACCCAATGGGCTGGCAGCACAGTGACATGCACATGACCAGCTTATAAAGGAGTGTCTCAGAAAGGCCTACAGGAGGGACCTTGCAAAGGATGGGCACACAGGATCTGTCTCAGCGTTGGGCCCACAGGTAAGCACAGGATTCGCCAAACACCTTCTCCCTTCACTCCTGTGACACGGGTGTGGCCTAACTTAGCTCGGCTACTTCTCTTAGAACACAGGAGATTTCTCTGTCAAAGGCAAGACCCCTGAAAGAGCTAGCCTTGGCCTCGGGATTCAAAAAGGTGGAACCACCGTCATTCCCTGTTGTTCCCCAGATCGCAGGGGAGACGCTGAGTGCCGGGAGGGGCCTGGAAGTGTTGGGCTCCATGTTCCTATCGTCCCTTGGGGACTGAGGTCAACGTGTCCTGGTTCCTTCCCTCCATCTCCCTCCCACACTTTCTCCTCCCTGCTGTTCCCCCCCGCAGGGATTCGCCCCCTGTTTATGTTGGGGAGACGGCAACTTCTGTTTCTTAATGTTTTAAACAAATTTAAAAGCTTATTTAAAAAAAAAAAAAAAGGCTCTTAAGACTTCTTGGGCACCAGATGCCTCTTACAGAATAATATTTTGATGAGTTATGTGTAAATGAATCAGAAACCTAATGTCTTAAGTTTCCCTTGACACACGCATCAGTGTAAAGCATTAATGGGAAAAGTGCTCAGGGCTCACAGCATTTGGGGTTTTCCTTGAACCCAAAACGCTTGAATGTGAAGAGTGGAAATCCGTTTGCTTCAGCCAGGCTTGCTGATTCCCTGATTCCTCACCACCACCCTCATCCTTCCTCCCCTTACTGCCTTCCCCCCCCCCCCCCCAGAACCCTAGTTACAATAACGGAGAGAGGAGCATTATCCCCGCAGGGACCTGAGCATGGCTGGCTGGACTGTGTCCATTGCTGGTCAGCTCTTCTGGGTCACAGCAGAGCCAAAGGCTGGCTGACACAATGGAGATGTCCGGGGCCACTGTGCATGAGGCTTCCCCTAAGAGCCGTCTCTTTAAGACGTCAGAAACTAAATAAACAATCACAGAAAATCATAAATCACTGGCAGAGATATTTAGATTTGAAAGAGCCATAGAAAACAAGATGTGTCACATTGGTCCCTCAAAGATCAACTCAGTCTTGGGACCCGAATCCTGGATCCCATGACTCCTGAGGGTAAACAGCACAGGGGTCACAACCTGAGAGCAGCATAGTTCTGGTGGAGTGTGTGTGTGTGTGTGTGTGTGTGTGTGTGTGTCCTATTGCTGATTCTGACTCCAAGAAAACTCCTGTAGAAACAGAAATAACCAGCCCTACCCAGTTTGTCTCAGTGGATAGAGTGTTGGACTGCGGACTGAAAGGTCCCCGGTTCAATTCCGGTCAAGGGCATGTACCTTGGTTGTGGGCACATCCCCAGTAAAGGTTGTGCAGGAGGCAGCTGATCAATGTTTCTCTCTCATCAATGTTTCTAACTCTCTATCCATCTCCCTTCCTCTCTGTAAACAATCAATAAAATATATAATTTAAAAAAAAAAAGAAAGAGATAACCAAACATTTTGAAACCTATTGATCCATAAAATGATTGTTCTTCTGGTTGATTCCATTCGTTTTTCATCTCTGCTGGTTTTGTCATGTGAATGGATGACCTAGGTAAGGGGGTAGGTGAACAAGATTCTGCTTCTGTCCTCACGTGCCTTGTAGGTGATCCCACCCTTCCGGGCTGTGCATCAGGGACATGAGGACTGTGAGTGGTGGCTAACTTTCTGGTGAAACCTGTCATGTGCTCCAGGAGGACTCTTGAACCCTAGCACTCGTCACAGGACCCAGGAGGAGGGGTCATGGATGGGAGCCCAGGCCTCACTGATCCCCAAGTCAACTCTCATTCCACTAAAGCTCTCCCTGGTGGACAAGGAGCTCTCTCCGCATAAGCCATCCTCTCCTATGCTCACTGCCTCTGTCTCTCCCACTCCCTCTCAGGCAAACTTCAGGAACAAGAGCACACAGAGATAGAGAGAGAGATTCCTACCCACCAAGGGATCCCTGCTTATCCTGCACTGTGAGAGAGCATCACTTCCCTGCTGGCCTCTCGGTTCCCCGAGAATCCAGGATCCAGATGCCAGACGGGGCTGTAAGGGCGCTCAGGGAGCTGGAGGAGCTGCCCTCACAAGTACACAGCCATGTTTGGGTTGATAGCTTTCCCCCAAGAAAGTTCTAGAGTCTATTCCTTGGATTTTTCTCCCAAGTGTGTGTATCCTGTGTCCAGGGGGTGGAAACTCATTGTAACGCTGGTCAAAATGAACCCTCCCCGGGGTGAGAAAGAAAAGTCACCCGTCCAGGCTGGGAAGGTGGCAGAGGGATTCTGACTGTATTGTCACCTGCACGCACGCTCAGCAGGGCCACAGAAATGAGGTCCAGAAACCCAGCTGGTGTTTGACAGCTTCGGAGACTTGGACTCACCCCCACCCCCAGCCCAGGGCCTGACGTGAGTGCGCAGTCTGGATCCCTTTCCTTTGATATGGAGCCTGCGCCCACAGTGGGCTCTCGGGGTGAAAGAAAACAGCCAGGCCTTTTGGAGCCCCACTCGCCTCCTGCCCCAGCGGCTGTTAATTTGCTACCAGCGGCTGCCACAATCTAGAGGCGGGGGCGAGTGGCAGGGGTCCTTTCTTCTCCAGTTTGATACATCCTTCCTTCCTGCCGCTCCTCGCAGTCCACCTCTGGGGAAGGCGGGAAGCAGGCAGGCAGGGAGCAGAGACTTCCGGAAATTTCTTTCGGCCCCTGCTTCCCAGGTTGTCTGGTAATGACCCTGGAGACGGCCACCTGCCCCCAGTGAAGGGATTGGTTACCCTCTTGGAGCCCTCCCAGGCATGCCCCTGCTCACTTCCTCCTCTTCCTGCCCCAGCCTCTACCCCTGCAGCCTCCAGCGGCTCCCCAGCCAAGTCCATCATCTCAGGAAGAGTGAGCCTGAGCTCAGAGCAGCAAGCTTTCAACGCTTCACTCACACCTCCCCCCGCCTTCCCTTCCCTTTCATTTGTGAATCGAGAGGCATGAGAGTGGTTGCAAAGCTAGCATATAGCTTATTCTTCTTCCTGTTAATAATGATAATAGTTGCTAATAAATCAGGTGTGCTGGGGGAAAGGGCTTTTTAATATATATATTTAAATATATTTTTATTGATTTCAGAGAGGAAGTGAGAAGGGGAGAGAGAGAGAAACATCAATGATGAGAGAGAAACATTGATGGGCTGCCTCCTGCAAGCCCCACACTGGGGAATGAGCCCATGACCCGGGCAATCAAAACTCGACCTCCTGGTTCATAGATGGATGCTCAACCACTGAGCCAGCCCAGCCGGACTTAATGTGTATTGTTGAACTAACTTAGAATTGCTTTTAATGTAGTGTCTCTATCCCCTGGGCTCTCATGGAAAGCCCAAACTTGGGGTTCTGCAGCTTTCTCATACAGCAGGAGGGGGACCCCCTACTCGGCCACTCACCAGTTTGCCGGCAGTAGGTCACCCAGCTCCTGTCTCTCCTCCAGCCTCTGCAGGTCAAAAGCAAAGGCTGGGGATTCTTCCCGGCTCTCAGCTGGTATGCACCCCCTGCTTACAGCCTGTGGCTGGGTGAGACCCCTGGCAAGGGCGCGGGAATTTAGAAAAAGCCTTTTAGTTGTACATTTGTCCCTTTTTGCTTCCTTCATTGGAAGAATCTTTATGGCTGGGAGGCAAGTGCCTCCCTGTAGCAGTTGGGGTCTTTTATTAGAATAATCCTGGTGCTCACGGTTGTCATGAAGTCAACCCCATCACTGCCAATGAATTCCACTTCCTTTCAAGTCATAGATTGTACCCCTCATCCTGGCCAGTTGTCTCACCCATGCATGTCATAAGGTGCCCGGGACAAAAAAGCACAAATGGCCCAACATATCTGCTACTTCTTCTAGGGAAAAACAACTCAAAGGGCACATCCCACAAAGAGCAGGCCGTGCTGAGAGGCCGGCATAATTGCAGTCACTAAATGAGCATGGGTCGCCGGCCAGGGGCTAATCTAAGCCAGACCTCATGTCCCGTCAGGCCGGGAGTCCCTCCCAATCACAATTTTAAAGGAAAGAGAAAAATCACCCTTGCTTCCCAAATGTTTATTTTTAGCATGGAAGGTCCTTAGTGATAATGGGAGATGCTGAGGCATCTGGAATAAACAAGAATGGCAATTTGGGCTAATAATCTTGGAAAGGCTGAAGGATTTTAAATGTCTCTCCGGGGCAAGCCCTGTGCACGCTCCCCCGCCTCTCTGACATCAGCCACCTCCTCTCCTCATCTGTTGCTCCCTCTCGGTGCTACTACCTAAGCTCTTCAATCATGCCCGGCCTCCCTGTGTCGAAGGCTTCATTTAGACCCTCCTGTTGACCTTCCCATAGTAAATTTTGAAAAACTTGACCTCCAAATCCCCTTCATATGACATAGTTCTTAAGAATTTCCAAGTTGGGTCTCTTCTCTATTAGGTTCTCCCAATGTGCATTGGACCCCTTGCTTCTAAACTACCCCCCAACCCTGAGCTTCCACCCCCCCCACTTCCACCTGAGCAGAAATCACATCTGAGATCAAGAACACATGCACTTAGGAGTCAACTCTCCCCCGAAACAAACATGTGTGGATTTTACACTCAACAATCTTCTTTTCTTTTTTTTAGTTCTCTCTCAAAATCCAGTCTACAAACACACCAGACTTAGCCTGTCTTCCTTTTTAAACTCCTTTCCCAGCCCACAGCCCTTGGAGTCACCGGTGCAATGTCTTTGAATTTGCCACTTGGGTTTTTGAAATCAACGTGGGTATCAGAGAGCCATTGTGTTTTACAGGACACATCACATGACCATGTTGCCAAATATGCATTTCTATTTTGCACACTTTTCTTTCTGTTAGGAATTCTGTTTGATAAAACATAGGCCTGTTTCTTGCTAGGCCATGGTAGAGTAAATTTGGAAAAAGTTGGCCAACCATTGGGATCTCCTGGAATTTCACCTCTTGAAATATTGGAATAAATAGGTTTATCAGCAGGAAGGTGGAGAACTTTAGATCATACAGAGAAACGCATTGTAGTAGGATTTTTTTTTTGTGCTAATATAATGATTTAATAAAGCCATTTGGCACATAAGTAAGACTCTCATAGACCATTTTTTAACAATGAGAGGATTAAGATCAGCCTATAGGGCATATTCGTAAAAGTGTCTTTTCTGGCTTTTGTAAAACTCTTCCATCTGTCTGGAGATAAATTCATTATTCTTAACGGAAAACCCTCCTGAAATAGAGGTGGTGGAAAAAAAAACCCTCCCCCACATCACCCCATTAGGAGACTTCCCAAATGAGCTCACATTTGCTTAGAAACAAAGGGCAGAGGAAAGAGAAAGGAGGCCTCCAGGTACCAGGCCCGCCTTTGGGTTTTATCTGCAGAATAGCACGGTTTGAAAAGTCTGGATCCCATTTCATCTGAACTGAGCATAAATGCAGTGTCTGGAATTCTCCCAAATGAATAAACTCTTTGCTGATAATTTTTAAGTGAAGAAAGATCAACAGGATAGGGGCCGTGGGCAGGAGTAGAGGCTGCAGAGGGTGTGTGTGTGTGTGTGTGTGTGTGTGTGTGTGATGGGGTTGAGGTGGTGGAGGTAATAGAATATAAGTGAAGGAAGACAAAACCTCATCTAATTGGTGTAGGAAGCTAAAAGCAAGGGAGGAGAGGTCTTAGTATTTAGAAGGACAATTGGGAGAGTTCCAGACACATTTTTTTTTCCCCTTCCTGATTTTTCGATGTCCCGTGCCAAATTCTCCTCTTTGTTGGAAAACTCCAATAGCTTGATTTCCTCTGAAAGAGCCCCTAGTGTCAGTTCTCCTATCCCGTCCTGAGGACAGCAGCACCCCAAACCTCCATCCCTCCCCTCTCCTTCCTTAATCTTCTTCCTGTTTCCACAGGCTGCTCTTTCTTCCCCGGATGATGGCCCCAAAGGACGCCAAGTTATGGCAGGTAGGAGAATATACCACCGATGCTTCTCTCTTTAATTCTCCTTCGTTTTGGGAGGTCTTGCTGAGCATAATCACAACTTCTGGAGTGATGGAGAGGACATCACCGCGCGCACTCTCAGGGTCAAGGTTAGCAAAGCAGGAAGTGACCTGATTCTATAAACCTCCCCACCAAGCTAGAGGTGTTCTGCAAGGAGAGATTCTCTCCCGGGCTTCATGGCCTTGTTTAGCTCTTTGTTTGAGAAAAGAAGGAGAAAGAAAAGGCCACTGAGGGTCTTCCTTCTCTGACCACTGGAAGGAAGGTAGAGAAAAGTGGGGGGTCGGGGGAGGATGAACAAAGAGAGGACACATGTCCCCCCTCCTTCCTTCCCCTCTCCCCATTCACAGCCAAAATCTAATAAAGATGATTAAATTACGTCTTTTCCTCCCATTGAAATCCACTGCCTACTATTCAAATATTAGAACTCAGGAAATAAGGCGGGACAAGGTTCCTTATGAAACCTTAGCCGGCAGCACAGGGGGCTGAGCTGGAGGTCTGCCTGGCTGGGCAGCTCTAATTAAGAAATCACCCTGCTGAGCAGAACTTAATCTAAATAAAATATGAAAAGGAATTCAGTGAAAACCATTACCTCCTCCCTGCACACCTCCTGTCCAGATCTTCCACCCCCCACAGCCCTACGAGCTCTTTCTCCCAGAATTGGGGAGCTCTGTGTTGTTCCATGTGCCCACACCTTTACAGGCACTGCGATTTGAATTTCATATCCTATTCCTGTATCACAAAGGAGTCTTCTTTTTGTTTGTTGGTTTCAAATATTAAACAATGTGAAACCCATTCTTAGCTCACAAGTTCTATAAAAACAAACAAAAAAACAGACAAAAGGGGGGCAGATTTAACCCCCAGGACATAGCTTGCTAACCTTTGGTCTAGACCCGTGGTCAGCAAGCTGTGGCTTGCGAGCCACATGCGGCTCTTTGGCCCCTTGAGTGTGGCTCTTCCACAAAACACCACGGCCTGGGCGAGTCTATTTTGAAGAAGTGGTGTTAGAAGTTTAAATTTTTTTTAAAAATTGGCTCTCAAAAGAAATTTCAATCGTTGTATTGTTGATATTTGGCTCTGTTGACTAATGAGTTTGCCGACCACTGTTCTTGATATAGACAGAGGAGAGGCTCCTAAGGTCAAGCTCATTCATTTTTTTATTTTTATTTTTATTTTTTTTTAGTTTCGTTAATCTAGTTTCTCAAAAGTAATCCCTCTTTGGGTTCTGATAGCTAGGTTTAACTGATGCATAAAATGAATGAGCAAATAAACAACTACAGAACCAGTTGACTACAAAGATTCCCTTGAGATAGATACTGAATAGAACTATAAATGTGACTTTTGGGGACGCTAAGGGTCCACGTTTCTTTATGATGAGGGATATATTATCTTCAGTGAGCTCCCAAGGCTCCAGTCATAAATCCTGCAAGTCTAGGATTATTCTACCAATCACTGGTAAATACCAAAATCTTGCAGAGTAGTTCAATGTCCATGTAGTCAGAAAATACCCCCTTTAAAGATAAAAATTTCTTAAACCACTTCCTGATTTGACAGAATCATGACATTCCCTGTTAACAGTCTCTTAACCTCTATATGGTCATAGTGGTCCCCCTCTTGGTATTCTAGCCACGGGCTTCTCCAACAGGGCAGCTTGTATATTCTTTCCGAGTTTGTACCAGTGATTCAATTCTAATCCATGGAACATACAGGGATATTAGTTTATCCAAAATTAGTTTATGAGAGAGGGTGACTTGGGTTTTGTCAGCAGACCAGTGCCTTCTCAGCTTGCACACTCAAGCTGCCCTGTTGGAGAAGCCCATGTGGCAGGGAACTGAGGGCGGCCTTCAGCCAACAACTGGTAAGGAACTGGGGCTCTCAGCCCAATCATCATCCAATAAATGAATCCCTCCAGCAACCACGTGGGTGAACTGAGAACTGAATCTTTCTCTAGTTGAGGCTCCAGATGAGACCACCAGAGTCTAGGCCAACACTTTGATTAGTCTCGTGAGAATATTTAAGGCAGAGGACTCAGCAACTGTGCAATGATACATGTGAATTATCTTAGGCTGCTAAGGTTGAGGGCAATTTGTTAAGCAGAAATAGTTTGCTAATTCTTCTACTTGCATGAAAGCTGGATGTATATTTACTAGTTTCCCCATCACAATGTTATGTTTCTCTTGCGTGAGGGTTAGTGAGATCATACTCATCTTGTCAAGTAATAGATGTTTAACAAATGTTAGTTAAATTGACTTGCATTTTGAATGTTCATTGAATTCGATTAATTGAAATGACAGCAATAACATATATATGCACCAGTGGTGGGTCCAAGCAAACAGCTGGTAAGTACAAAAAGGTTTTTGAAAATTGTGAGAGCAAGTTATTTGCATTTGTACCTGTGGTGTCCGGCTTATGTTTCAAAGACTTTCAAGGGAGTTTCATTTATCTTCAAAAGACTTCAGTGTTGGTACCGCCTTACTTCACTAAAGAGATCTTTGCTGTCATTGACTCGACCACACCAACTTGACCCGTGGATGATCAGTCTTGTTTTAGCATTTCTCCTCCCTTCCCTTCCTTCACATTGTACATTTGGCATTTCAGTGGGATAAGTCTTGGTTGTGGGGGCCCGTCCTGTGCATTGTATATGGGCAATGAGAAATACTATAAGAAGAGAGGGAGAAAGATGGAAATAGAACTGTGAGAACATTGGGGGAAATGAAGAAGAGGAAAGAAAAAAGTAGAGGAAAGAAAACTGGTCAAAACACCCAAAGCCAGATGTAGGGGAATGATTCAAAAGAAAATGTCTGATTTCCCTCTGTCTAGTCATAAATGTTTTGTCAAGGGGCTTGGCATTTATCAAAAAGGGAAAAAAAAGAAAACAGAAGTTGTCTTCCCGAGGACCCAACACCCTTGGAATCCAATGACCTAATTCTGTATGAGGTTGCAGTGGAGAGATTTCCACTCTTGTCTGAGTCTCATGGCATCGGGTCCTCTATTTTCTCAACAGCACATGCCACCCCGCTATCAGAGGTTGGGAATAGAGGACAGAGGATGTGAGGGAACCGTCTGGACACTGCTTTAGAAAACATATTTTTAAACCACTGTGGATTCTCATTTGCTATCTTGCTGTTTGCTTATCATAGCAGTTAAGTCAACTTTTCATTGCTTTTGTAGACGTTATATAATATCTTTTTCTCCCTGCCCCAGTTACCAGCTGTTAGTTAGCCAGCCTCATCCCAGAATGGGGTGGGGGCTGGGTCCACTTGAGCCAAAAGATTTTCATGCCGACATTTGAGGGAACTGATTCCCAGCCATTGAACAACTGAAAATTCCCCACAATTATCATGGAACCAAATAGATCTCAGGAAAGAAACCTGAGAATGTTCAAAGGTCGAAATAATTTGAACTAATTACTTTAAGACTAAATGTTCTCATCTGTAAAGTGGGGACAATAACAATATACGCCTCCCAGGGTTAGTTTTGAGGTTAAATATGGATAAGAACCTCAGTCCACTGCAAGGTTACCCAATGTTAGCATTTGACATTTCAGGTGAAATAATTCTTTGCATTTGAGGAAGGTTAGCAGCATCTCTAGCTTCTACTCACTGGATGCTGGTAGCCTCCCCACCCACATGCCACCACCTCTTCACCATGACAATCAAAAATGCCTCCCAGCATCTCCAAATATCCCCAGTGAGAACCACTATTCTAGTGCTTAGCATATAGTTATTGTTCCATAAATATTAGGTGGTATTTTTAATGTCCTTAAAATTATTTCTAACAGCAACCTTACCTTTCTGCGGTGCCAGAGTCTATCTCTCCTTGAATACCTGTAGTAGCTCTGTTTCTGCATCCTTCCGAAAGAAAGGATTAACAAGGGACAAAGGCATAAATGTGATGACAACCCAATATATTCTCTCCTGCAAAGTCGTCTTTCATGGAAGGAAATAGGGCTTCCATTTTGTTCTGCTCCGGGAAATAGGCACATTCCTTAACTACATGGTATGTGAGACGCTACAGATTCTTGCTTTGGCATAGTTTTCCAGCTGTAGGCACGGCTGGTGTAGTTGACTCTTGGCGCTGCTCCTAGAGATGTCCAAGGGTATCACCACTCTTCCCTGAAAAGGGGATGAAAGACATGTTCAAGAAGAACCCTTAACAGAAGTCACTCCCTTTGCTGTTTTTCAGTGTTTTCACGCTTGCTTAGGTTTGCAAGTGTGTGTTTTTTGTTTGTTTATTTGTTTGTTTGTATTTTTGCCAAATTGTTCTTGCATATTCTAGCAGTGTTTGCTTTAGGTGTTTTGATTCCACTCTGTTTTGAAGGGACAAATGTTTCCCATGGCATGTCTTGTGTGAAGTGGACAAACAGAGGTGAATGCTGATGACTGGATAGAGGGCAGGATTCCCCAAAACTTTTAAATAAATGCTAAAAAAAAGGGGGAAGGTGGAAAAAAGATTTCTGGGATCTGAGTATGGCCAGCTGAAAGTATGACATTTTACCCTCTCCTACTCTTATCTTGAGCATGCATGCACATTTTATTTTCTCAGCTAGGATATTGTGTTCATTGCTTCTAAGGTAAAATGTGGGCTCTCCATGTTGACCCTATTTGTGTGGTAGCTTTTCTGACTTCCCTGGAATGTAATGGACCTACATGAAAATTTGTTTTAATTTTTTAAATTCTCATTCTAGCAAGCACTCTAATTCTACATTTAGCCCTCCTTTATTTATTCTCTTTCTCACCACACAGCTTTGCTTTTTCCATCATGTTAAGTGAATCTCTTTCTATCCTCCATTCCTACCACCCACCACCATCCAACTCCTCACCCTTCTTTCCCCTCTCTTCCTCCCCCCCATTACATTCTGCTCCAAACTTTCCCTTCCCAGAGGCCTCTCTGTGACCTTCAGCTTCTCCAATGGCTAAAAGAGTGATATCTGCTTGAACCTGACATTAGTGTGGTTGCATTTCACCGATCACAAATTTCCTAGTAAGTTACAGGTTCCATCTTTATATTTTATAATAAAGATATCAACAAAAGCTACTTCTAATCTCTCCTAGTGGCCTAATTGTAAGCTCCTTAAGGGCAGGAGCTTAAAGTATTTTCTCAGAGGTTTGCACATTCAAGACCTTCAAAAAGTATATGATGAGTGAATCTAGAATGAATGAATGATTATGGTTTTCTAATTCATTTCTTGGAGCTTTGTTAATCTGAATATGTTGTCAAAAGCATGTATATAATACATTGTCAACATTGTCCTTGTACAATCTGTTTGTTGACTTGCAGTTGTTGGCTAGTTCTAGGCATGGTTATTAAGTCTTCCTTGTTTACACTTGACTTCATCCATGACGTTCAGCGCACCAAGCATAAGGTATTTCCCAGAGTAGGTGCTCTGGAGATTTATGGAATGAATGTCATTTGCTGCATAATACAAAGAGCATAAGCAAAAGATTTTGTAGAAAAGGTAGTCAGTCAAAAAGGAAATGACAGCAATTTGTCCCCAAAATATGTGTAAGTTTAGATAAAATGCCCTAATGAAGAATGGTGGGCAAATCTGGGAGTTAGGATACCAAGACCTAGACAGGCTCTGAAAATACTGCCTCCTCTCCTCACTGGCGCTGGGTTAATGTCTTCTGGAGTAAGAACTGGGGTGTGGTGTTTTGTCTAGGTATCTGTGCTTCATTAACTCCTGTCTCCCAGGCAGAGGAAGGCCTTCCTATAACGAGGAGGCTGTGATCTTCTTGGTTTTCAGGGACTTAATTAAAAACCATAGTTTGTGCTAATAATGAGTGTGGCCCCCGGCCAATGCCTGTGGATTTTTTTTCACTCATAGATGCTATCAGGACTCTTCAAAATGAAGGCAAGCCAGCAGTCACAATTAGGAGCAATAACATCAACTGAGGGCAGAATGTGTTGATTGATAGAAGATAGTAGGAACTGGGATCATGATGAGAATTTAGTCATCAATAGAAATTGGAATTATGACTTTGCCTACACTTAGTCAAACACAGGGACTTTGAGCACTTTTTTCTAACCAGGAAGTTAGAAAGCAACCCTCGAGCTTGAACACTACACATTGCCTTTACAGGAACACAAGTTCCCTAGAGCATTGTTTCAGGGACCCTGCACTCACAGTTAACAGTCCCAAGTGATTAGTATGTGACGTCTTGAAATCCAGTGTGAGTCCCAGTCTCTATCTTCCGACCAGTTACAGATGCTAGCGGTCCTCCTGTCAACAGAACCCATCCAGGCTGAGCTTATCTGGTGGCCATAGTCAGACTGGCACTTACCCTGGCATCTGTAAAGTAGGCCCAGTGACATCTATTGTACCACATGGTGGTGGAGAATGGGCAAGTGCCTGGTACACAGTCAGCATTTAACACGGCTTGACCCTTGGAGAGACCAATACCCAACCACACCCAACTTCACCCCTACTCCTGGACTCGGTTTCCACTATCGGCTCCAGTGGAGCAGCGCTAACCACGCCTGCAGAAGGCCAGCGGGAAGGTTCCTGGAAGCCATTCTGCACACAGCTTGGGAAGGCGATGGCCTAAGTCTTTACCATGTGAGCCTAGGGGACCCAAGGAACATCCTTGGGAAACGTTGAAGTAACTGCGGGTTGCTTCCTGCACAGTTCCCGGACCTGACGCTGTAATAACAGTCCCCTGGGGAGCCTGAAGCCAGTGGCTCCAAACAGAAGGCGGTGGAGCCGGCCTCCTGGGATGCCACGTAGAGACATTTTTCTCCGGCCTCTGGGTGGGTTCTGAAGCCAACACCCTTGGAAGGGCAGCAGCGGCTTCAGGCCACAGGCATCTGGACACAAGACCCACACAGTGTTTTTGAAAAGCCAGTATCGCCCGCTGACGATAAAGGGGCATTCAGTGTGGGCAACGGCCCTCCGCGGGAGAGGGTGGAGCCGGGGCTACCGGCAGACACCGGACTGACTTGGCAGCCAGGGTTCATTTTCCACCATCTCTGGAGTTGAGTGGATGCCAACAGAGCCAAAAGCTTGGGGAGTCACCCGTAGACACAGATAGGGAGCCCCCTGCGCCCCCGGCCCCGGCTTTTCCATGGAATTTCGCAGCAGCTACCAGGGGCGTCATCGCAGAGCGTTAATTTTTTCCCCTGCCTGGCTTCCCACATTCTGTGACCACCTCGCCGTGTGCCAGGGAAAACACGGAGAGCCTAGGTAAACGAAGGGGAACCTAGCATTCACCAGTCTGGCCTTAAAATAGCCACTGGCACGCCCCCTTCCCAGAGAGCACACTGGAGGGGACTGTTCGTGGCGCCCGCCAGCCCCACCCCACCAGCCCCACCCCACCAGCTCACCCTGGTGCCCTGAAAGCCCATCTCAGAATCCGGACAAAGCGGACTCTGCCACCCCGCTCCCTGTGCCCCCCACCAACCCTAAGACTTAGGTGGATACTGATGGGCACAAAGCAAGATGCAGACCAGGGACACCGCCGCTCAGGGTGGGCACCTGGGGTGGGTGGAGGGGTGGGCAGAGCAATCGGGCATCCCCAAGAGGAAGAGTGTCCCTAGAAGAGAGTGGAGGCCATGGGGGCTGCAGGACACACCCCAGGGCTGGGCACCAGGCGGAAAAGAGAATGTGTCCACACTGGCCTCGGCCAGCCAGCAGCGTCACTGTAGGACTTGCTGCTGTGTCCCAAGGCTGTGACAAGGGGTGGAGTGCCAGCCGTGGGGAGGTGACCCGACAGGCAGAGGTAGAGAGGAAGAGAAGGAAGGAGGGGAGAAGATGCCTGGGGTGAGGATGAGGAGCGTCTAGAAAATACTGCGCCAGCGTAAGCTTTTCTATGTTTTCTAAGTGCTCCCTGTGCCAAGTTGCCAGATTTTGCAAATAAACATGCAAGAGCGTCAGTTGCACTTGAATTCCAGGCCTCCGACAAATTTTTAGGATAGATGCACTATTTGGATATACTATATTTTTAAATACGTTTTATCAGAATGTAATGTTCCATCAAATTTAACTTTTAATGAACAACAAACACTTGTTTAGTCTATGTCCCATGCAATTTCTGAGGCCTAATAATATTGAAAACAATTCGGTGATTATTTGGAATCAAATGTAAATGGCTGTTGTGTATTTTATCCATGATTTTATTGCCAGGGCCTGTCCCCTTCCGCTAGCTTGCAGATTCTCCAGGGCAGACATTGTTCTATATTCTTTCTGGAGATACTAACATTCACCCCAATGGCCACTTTGCCATGTAATGTGGCACAGAAAGGAGTAATAATGGGATGAGTGTGCGGGCTCTGCCATCTGACTCTCCCGGTTTCACTTGCCATTAGTCACGTGATCTTGGGCAAATAACTGAATACATTTCCTCAGTTTTCTCATCTGCTACATGGGAAGAATGGTAGTCACTTGCCTTCGAGAATTCTTATAAGGAAAACTATAGGAAAAGCATTTACTATACCATAGGCTCATGGAAAGTACTCGATGCAGGTTAGCTCTCGTCATCTCAGAGAAACAGCAGTGTGAGAAAGAACCATGGATCAGTTGCCTCCTGTACGCACCCTGACCAGGAATCAAACCCGCAACCTTTTGGTGTTTAGGATGGCATGCTAACTGAGCCACCAGGCAGGGGCCTGGATCGTTTTGAATATGTATTATGCAGAGAGCATTCATTGGTTCACTGTTCGTGAAAGGCATTTTGCAATAGCTCGAGGAATTGCAAACCACATCATGTTTAAGTAAAAATCGGACTTTCAGGAGCTGACCGGGCAGGAGTGCTGGAAGGTGGGCCAGGCTATCTGTGCAGCTTTGTTTACAAGATGAAAACTTTGAAGCAGCCTAAAGGCCCATCAGTGTGAGTGTTAATGTAAGCATAGAACAAATGCAAATCAATAGTGAATATGGAAGTTTCTTTAAATCTCTGAAACTTTTTTTTAAGAAAGCAAGGCATAGTAGAGGCTATACAATAGGTTGCCATATTGTTAAAAATTAAAGGGGGCATGCAGAAGGCTGACGACCAATGTTCTGCTCTCACACCAATGTTTCTCTCCCTCTCTCTCAAAATCAATAAAGTATTCTTAAACAAACAAACAAACAAAAAAAAAAAACATGTCTCTAAAAGAATTCATTCATTCACTTGGATTAATGTCTCCCTTTAATAAGTTGTATGTCCCCTAAGTGCAAGGCTTTGAGGAGAATGGAATTGGGGACATGGGAGTTGTGAGGGGGAGAGAGCACTGGGAATGGTCTGAATGAGCGGCATTCCCCAGGAAGATGCTCAGCACACACATGACCAAAGGAAGGTCCAGGGGAGCCAGAGCAATGATGGGAAAAGGAGAGGAGAGACGCCAGAGGCGTCTGGGTGCCACAGAGACGCTCCGTGCTCACAGAGGAGATAAAGGCACTGGCTCTCCCTCCGCCTCCCAGAAGGCTGTGTCCTGTGTCCTCCCTGTTCTGCAAGGAGCCCTCCTCTGCCCTTGGCCCTTCACCAGGAGAAAGGTGCCGCCCGCTCAGGCTTCTGAAGGACAGTCTGGACCAGGCCGGACCTGCCCCGGCTGTCACGTTCTCATCACAGCGGAGCAGGGAAAGAACTGGCCTATGCTGGGGGCACACGCCCATCCAGGACCCGCTTTGTAGGTTAGTTCAACTCCCCACTCCCCAGAGAGCTGATGGTTTGATTTTAACATTAAAGATGAACATGTTTAACATGTTTGCCACCCCTTTACACACACACACACACACACACACACACACACACACGCTGCTTTACAGCAGAGATTTTCAACCAATGTTCTTGCAAGAAATGTTTAAAACATGCAGTACTGATTATTTAGTCAGGGCACTGACCTCTTCCCCTCAGATTGTCAAATTAAAAAATGGCCACAATAGTCATCCAAGGTGAATGACTCAGAGTTATACCTTTTTTTTTTGTCAGATCAGCCAAAAAAGATGTTTTTTGGGTGTGCTGCAGAATTGCAGTGATTCGTTTATGTGCCAGGAGATGAGAAAGGTGGAAAATCACTGGTCTGCAGGAACATCCCCGCTGGGCAGCTGTACTCCAAGTTCAGGCTAAATAGCATGTTAATACATTCTGAACAAAACAGAATTTTAAGCAGGATAAAATGCAGTACACACGTGTGCAGTAAACACCACACACACACACACACACACACACACACACACACTCCTTTTCCAGCAAGCATGGCACTTGCTTTGCGGTCCCCCAAAGGACACCGAATCTGATAACCGCAAAGCAGCTGATGCTCCAATGGCTCCACCAGCCTACGCCCCCTTCTGACTCAGCCAAAGCCAGCATGCTCCGGTCTGGGCTCCTTCCTGATGGCTCGGGGCTAATGCCCGGCGGGTCGCCATCGCTGGCTGACCTTCCCCACCCAGGTGCAGTCCCTGCCTGGCTCATGGGCCGGTGCCGAAACACAGTTCTCTTATTGTTCTCCGACCTGGGGATGGGGGAGAGGGGGAACACGCACACAAAACCTCCCTCGAAAAGATTAGCGCAATTATTAGCCAATGGTAATGGCCATAAGCCAGCCAGCTCTCAAATCCTCCTGGGCACTAAGTCACCCCGGAGTCTTCCCAAGCCCCAGACACAGACTGTGTGCCCGCTGCACTGTGCCGTGTTCTTCTAGAAGACCGAGTGCCGCCCTTACCCACAAGGCTAATAGGCAGAGGCAGGATCAGTGCATAACACCATGTCTGAGCCCGGGGTCCTCAGGCCCCCTAAGTCTGTCCAAGGCAGATGTCCGGGCCAGACATCATTGGGAACTGCTTCCCCCGTTGGGGCAAAATGTGTGTGAGAACAGAGCTGTGGGCTGCGACTCCTGGTCAGGGTTCATTGTCTGGCAATCTGGCAATGATGAGCCTCCCCCGATCTCATATTTGTGAATAGTCCCCTATGACCCCTGAGCTACTCCTCTGCTGCCGCTCTGGTTCCCCATCAGAGTTAGGGGTATGTATTGCGGGAAGAAGTGAAATCCTGTTCCAGAAATGGCTACACAGGTTCCTATACCACATTCCTATCTCAAACCCTGGCCTCAGAGGCAAGGGGGCCTTAGATTAGGCTGCCCAATATATATATAAAACCAACCCTACACATCGATGAAGCTCGATGATGATGATAAGCAAAGAAGGAGAGTTGAAGGATTGCAAGGTGGGTGATATATTTACATCACCCCAGGCAATCGGTTGATTGACTGAATTTAAGTTACTGATAAATTAAAGGAGACATTGAACACATTTGTCAATCGAGCCAGCAGACAGCCGGTCCAATAACTCTGTGAATATTCTACTCAGAGGGCCCCTCTGTGTGCAAATAAATACAGAGGCCAACTTGACCTGCAGGTCAGGGCACTAGAATCATTCCTTCGCCTTCCACCAGTGGCTGAATCCCTACTGTGTTCTCGGCCCGGGGCAAAACCAGGAATTTGCTAGCTTTCCCTGCAGGAGCCACAGCAAAACCCTGTTTTCAGAGAAATCTCTGCTGCTAGGAGGACACAGACACAGAGAGGGAGGGGAAAAAAACAAAACAAAACAAAAAAACAGCCTCAAAGCTAAGCAAATAGACGGATGTGCTGTGTGATGACACAGTGGGGACGCTTCCTAGCAGCTCAGGCTGAGAGGCGCTAAGAGAGCTGACCTTCACACATGCCTGCGACATGCATTGCCGAGGAGTAACCAGAACCCCGTTCCTACGAACAAACATGCCCTCCACAGCGCCCGGCTCCCTCCTCCTGCTGAAAGCGGCTAGGAAGCCGCTGGCAGAGGTGCGGGTCTCAGTGACCAGGCAGCAGGCTCAGGGCTCCAGATTGATCGGTTATATTCACACACACACCTGAGCAGCACCGGCAGTATCTGCCGGTTTATACAACACTCACTGTGTGTGTCCCACTGCATACGCTTTCATAGTGAATGTGCTAACACACACACAGCACACATATGTATAACATACATACACTATGAGCACACAACATCAACACACATGCACACACAACACACACAATGCACATACACATACATGCTCATCGGGGACGTGTAAGGTTTTAGGTAAACTCCTGAGAGACTGCCTTTGCGGCCCCTGGAGATACTGAAAATTGAAACCCCAATGCATCAGTTTCTAGTCACAAAGTGGGGGATAAATAAGGAACGGGTCATTTGGAAAACACCTGGAATCCCGGGGTTTGGCCAGTACCTTCGGGATTGTAAACACAGAGAGCCCCCGCAACCGTGTGCCCGGCCACTCCTGGAGAAGGTGTTCACTAAGGAAGACGTGGACGCAAACCCCCCGCGGCTAGACCCTCTCTCCCTGGAGGCCCAGAACGAGGCACCTGATGGAATTCCCGTCCGTGCGTGACGCTGCCATCCTCAAGCTTTGCCAGGCAAACCTCTGGAGCCGGCATTTCCCAGGAAGTGCGGCCTGTCCCCACACACGCACAGGCCCCAGCCTCAGGCCTTCTCCTCCTCTCTGCAAGGCTGGCAGGGTTCTGTGCCAGCCTGTTCTGGGTTGTATCCCCAGGGCCGATGATCACGGAGCCCCAGGAATGGAGAGCAGAGTGCCTACAGCCCTGGATCTCCCCCTTCCGCTGTAGTGACTTGTCAATGCAGAGGCGAGGCCTCTGGGCGCCCAGCTGGCCAGCACAGGCAGGTGGGAGAACTTTCGAGACTGACTCAGGAGAAATCAGATCCACAGCTGGTGCCCGCTGCTCACAGCATAGATGCCAACACCTATGCAGTCAGACAGATTCACTGATGGTGAATCTTGAAACTTGGGTGCAAAAGAAAATTAGAAAGAGGCAAGAGGAGAAGACAAAGGCCCAGCCAGGAATAGGAGGATGCGTGGCGAGAAAGCCCACTCTGTCCACCCACCCAACACCGAGTCTCCCCCAAAACCAAGGGAGCCCATCCGGCCACACAGCTCCTGTGCTGAGGTTGGCCTGCCTCTCGGAACAGGCAGGCAGGCAGGACTCCTTGGGCTCCTGCAGGCCAGCGCCACTGCCTACGCCATGGCAACCAAGACAAAATGCCATCGGAAGTCAGACACCAGTCAGAGTTGAAGGGACCCCGAAGTCAGATCGCGGTGACGAACAACAGACCCCTAAGCCAGGCAGCGAGCGCCTCACTCACCTGATCGGGCCTGAGGGCTGACCAAGGAGGTCGAGTCACTGTCCAAAATCCGAGTGATCAGATCCGAGGGTCTCTCTCTCTCTCTCTCTCCCCTGCCACTTTTGCCTCGGTCCCCGGGCCATCGGGCATGGGGCAGCGGACCAAGGACGTGGCCCTGATACATGCCGAGAGGCTGCCAAAAGGGACAGGGGGGGTCTAGCCCACTCCCGCCGCCACTCCGGGGTCTGGAGCCAGCCTCGGGAGCCGCAGGCACGGCGCCCTGTGCAGAATGCTTGCTTCCGACATTGAATGAGCCCACAGAAGCCCTCGATCGGATCTTTTATAGTGCTTTGTTTATTACCTGTGTGCCCTTATTTCATAAGGGAGCTGAGAAAGAGAGAGAGAGGAGAGAGAGAGAGAGAGAGAGAGAGAGCAGGAATGATGAAGATGACTATGACTAGCAGTCCAAAGACAGCGTTTCTTTAGCTTCATTCATAGCAGCGAACGTGGCCAAACAACCCGGCCATTGTTCTCTCAAATGTCACCTTTCTGTATGGGCCACTGTGCCCATCAAACTCGGCTCTCGCGTTCTTGCCCCCCCCTTCCCACCTCTCCCCAACCCCCCCCCCCAACTAAAAAAAAAAAAAAAAAAGGCTGTGTTATCCTCCAAATATCTCCGGAGAAATCGAACCTACAAGGAAAGCTTTTCTTCTTCTCCCTCCCCCCCCCCCCCCCCCCCGTTTTTTCTTTCTTCTTCACGCAGCTTGAACAATTTGGCTCTGTTCTGGGTGCATTCCTGCGGCCCATTCTCTCTCCGTCCCCCGTGCAGGGCTGAGGCCGTGGACCGGGAGAACACAGGCCCACATTCAGGCCCGGGCCGGCGCTGCGGGCGGGGAGGCGGGTGCAGGGAAAAGTGAACCGAACGTACCTATGATTGTTGCGCCACCAACTTAATACCTGGCCGGGGAGACAAAAGGCTCTTTAGAAAGAGTCCGGGCTGCCCGTTCTCCCCATCCCCCCACCCCCCGGGAGTTCAAAAAGATAACAGGAGCTGAAAAGGAGGCTCGGACGTAATTAAACTTCTCCAAGTCATTTCGGGAGCTATTACCAACGATGACAGAGGACTCACGCTGGCGCTTTCTGATGAGCAAGCTCTGCTCATGCGTGAAGAGTCTCTCTCGGCGTGCATGTGTGTGCGTCTGCACGTGCACATGCGTGGGTACACATGTACCCCCTTATTCCTGGACAAAATGACATGTACACTTTGAGCCCTACTCCTTTTCACACACGCAGAGTCCCTGGTTTAAAGAGAACCTGCATAACAGGGAAGCCTCCCACCATGACCTCCACCTCCTTCTTAGCAGAGGGAAGGTGGGGATTGAACCATTTTTCACTCGTGCATTTATTTCCACTTGAGATCCAGGAGTCGCACCTGCCCATGGAAGCGGGTGGAGGCCTCACAGTTAAGTTCTGACGAGGAAGGAGCAAGCCTGCGGTCTGCACACAGCACAAGGGCCTGGAGCACGTCACTTCTCCACAGGGCGGGCGCTGTCTGCGCCGCCGTCAGAGCACAAAGGCCAACGTGGACACAGCACGCCATGGTCCTGAGAGCCACGGTCCTTAGCCAAGGTTTTCACTAAGAGAAAGACCAATTCGCCAGGAAACTGGCAAGCGGAAACAGGGAGAGTAGGCCTAGAAAGTCCCTGAGAAATAAGAATGAAACAAATATGCACTTGAATACCAAATAGGATTTTTTTTGGCCTTGTAATTTAAAAAAAAAAAAAAAGAAAGAAAGAAAAGGAAAGAAAAAGAAAGCACTAGAAAACTGCTCTGAGTCACTGTTTTTTGGGGTTTTTTTGTTTTGTGTGTGTGTGTGTGTGTGTGTGTGTGTGTGTGTGTGTTTCAAAAAGACTGGAAGTGCCATGAGAACAGGGACTGTATCATGAATCCCCGGTAGCTGGCATAGAGTGCTAATGACTCTGCTCTGGTTGCAGAAAATCGTCTGATTCCCCAGGAGCAGAAAAGCCAGCCGCAGCGGTAGGCCGGGCCCAGACCCTCTCCCTCACAGGGGCCCAGCCCCACTCCCTCACAGGGGCTGATTGTTACATTTATGAGAGTCTTGCAAGCCAGTTGTTAAACACAGCCCCTATGAAATGTTTAACTCTGTCAACTTCCAATGAAATAAGTTCTATGAAGAACAGAGGTAAATAAGCTGATTACCTCCTCACTGTTTCACAGTGTTTTCCCCTTCACCTATGCTCCGGAGGTTGTTCACATCTGTCCTGCCGATAGAATGGAACCATCTCTCCACTCTGTCCCAGCATGCCACAGTTCTAGCTGCACATTGGCCGTGGCAGGAACATGAACGTCACAAAAAATCTAAAAGTGCTGCAGATCAGGGTTTGTTGGATGACTCTGGAGTTGTCTAGACTGAAGATCAGGTGATGGAGACAACACCAATGACGCAGATCACATATAAATCTACAGTTGTTGCATTGTGAGGAGCCAATATAGATATGAAACCTGCTTCCAGTATTCAACACCTTCTCTTCGTCAGTGAAGAAATGACGTCACTGGCTAAGAAGTGAGGCTCCAACATATGTCTTCATTGTTTCATCATCTTCCTCAGCTGAAATGAAATGACCAACCAGCATTCTTGCTAGAACCACCTTCTTTCCTCCACTGCGAAACAGAAGTCGGGGGATTGTTTTCCCAGAACCAGTGAGCGGTTGGGGATGGACAGTGAAGGGTGCGGCCTAGTTTATAATGGTCTGCCAATGAGGTGCTCCTCATCTTTTACATCAGGGTTTATCATCCTGCTTGCATGTGTAAACATGAACATGTTTTTTCAGAGAGCTGGTTGCTAAACATTGGTCAGTGTGCCACTGTCCAATGACACAACTTCATGTAGAGAAAAGGGGTCATTCGGATGGTTTCTAGGATGTAAGCAGAATCGTGTGCATATGCATGCACGTGCGTGTGTTTGGCCCATCACCCAGCGCTGGGTCAATAGAGGCAGGTCACAGCGCGCTGAGGGAGGCTATTGCTAGGCCAACAAACCTGAGAGCTACCGTATTTTCCGGCGTATAAGACGACCTTTGAAACGAAAAAAAGTCAACCGAAAATCGGGGGCAAAAGACCAAAATTGCACAAAAATTACCTGCAGATCTTGATGGCAAAGTAAGTCTTTTCTTTGAAGTGGGGGGTAGTCTTATACAGCGAATATAGGCCTAAACCTATGTTTTAACTGTAAAATTAGGGGGTCGTCTTATACCCCGGAAAATTATGCCTGCCTTCCCTACTTTCCCTCAGATCCACCAAGCACCCGGCTCATTCAGGGGGAGGCAAAGGAGGCAGGATCCCGCTCTTCTATGGTTTCTGTGTCTGGGTAGCGTTTTCCTTTCTAAAAGGACGTGTTTGCGAGCCGTATCCCGGAAGCCTGCAAAGGGCCTTATGGTAAAGGCAAGACAGAGAGATCCCCATTTCATGGATGAGCATATGAAGGCTCAAAATTCACCCGATGGAGGTGACAGAGCTACTGTGTGGGGTGACTTTCTCTTTCATCCTCCAGGGTCCTTCTGCTCTCCTCAGCAGGGATGGACCCCTCCCTGGCCAGCCGCCATGTCACAAGAAGAGGGGACTCGTGTGACCAACAACCAACAGGCTGTGGTGTGTCCTGTGTTCCCTCCACACCTACCGTTACCTGCCCACCTGTGCTCTCTTCAGTATCCATTGACAGTTGTTTGCGGTGCATGCTTGAGGGTCAAGTTCCCACAAAGGATCAAGGGCAAGGTCCCCGGGCATGTGGAGGGGACCATAATGTTAGAAGTAAAAAAAATAAAATAAAATAAAATAAAAAGCCTAGGCAAGGAGTCAGCAGCAGTTCCTAGAGGGCAGCCTTCCTGTAGTGACCGGCTTCCCAGAACCGAGAGAGATGCTATTGTTTGTTTGTTTTTCTGGGGATGACCAGCATCTGAATCCCCCTAGGGCAGGAGTTCTGCCTGTCTTGCTTGCTCCCAGCACAGGACAAGCTTGGTGGGTAGCAGATGCTTAATACTCACCTCGGGACTTGATGCTGTCGGATGCTGTCTGTTCACCCTGAGGCTGGCATGTGTAGCATCTGTAGGTTTTCGGACGTAGGCATGAGGAGGACCATCCCCCTCCTCCCTCTCGTCCCTTCCTTCCCCCTCGTATCACTCTGTGCAGAAATCCATAGCAAACCTGCCGGGGCCCCCTGGTTCCTTAACAAAGCCAAACAGGTGTGAGAGATTAGCTCCCTGGACGGAGACTCTGTCCAAGGAAACAATGTCAAATTCCCCCCTAATACAGTCCAGAGCCGTGAGCAATCCCCCCTCCCCCCCCCCATCCCTTGCTATTAAGCAGGAAAGAAAACACAGCCCGGCTCCTTCCCAATTAACTCCGAGGACCCTCCGATGAGCCGAACGTAAGCCAGAGACCTACCATGGTCTGGCTTCCAAGGCAGACGCGCCCTGCGTTCCTCGGGCGGGTGGAAACTGGCTGGCCTGGCTTCCCCGCCTTCTTGGCACGAGGGCACAGACAGCCCCCCTAGCCCCCACCCGCATCTCCACGAGCTGTCTCTGCCTCTGATTCAAACCATCTTTGCACGGCGCTGCCAGATCGCTTACTTTGATTTTCCATATGGAGGCCCGGTCTCCGCTGCCAGGTCAGTGTTTACGGGGATGGGCTTTCTGACAGTGGCGCTGTCAGTGAGCGAGGGGATGGGGTCCCTCCTCTGAGCGTGAATCACTTTCCTGTCATCTAGAAACAGGGAAAGAGCAACATCCTGAAGCAATAGCAAGGAAATGGAGATCCCAAAAGGATCTGCCGTGGCGGTGTCTCGTCTTTCCTTTCCTGCCCGCCCTCCATCCCCTACCCCGAACCGGCAGATCATGGAGTGGAAAATAGAGGCTGCATGGAGCTTCCAAAAGTGGCCCAGGGCTGTGTGACCTCGTGTTCACACGTGGGCTGGACATGCCGACCACCGGGGCCATCCGCTCCCCGCCCTACCCACCTTCCACAGTGTTTGCAGGAAGCTCTTGGCATTCTGAGCACCCTGTCTGAACTGGGGGTGGGTAAGTGGTGTTGGTAATAAGCTCTGGGTAAGGATTGGCAGGCACTGTCCTAGGGCATGAAAGCACAACTTGAATTCTCAGGAGAACTTGAGGAATTTTATCAAGGAGGTAGTTAAGCGTTTAAAAGGTTCCTTGTCCGAAGCACACAGCTACCCACTGGTGGAACTAACATGTGGACCTAGAATCCACATCTGGAATAGGGGTAGACTCTTGTGCTGTTTGCCAAAGATGCCCTCTCCCTTCTAAGCTCTCCCTTCTGGACACACAGTGGGATTTCGTTTCCTGGGCTCTGATGTTGGGTGGGGCCTGGTGACCAACATGGCCAATGAGTTGTGAGCAAAAGTGATGTGTATAATGCCCAAACAGAGCCAGTGTGCATCTTCCCAGAACGCAGGTTCCCTGTGCTACCCTCCCAGGGCATGTGAGGGACTTCTGGGTACCTGTGGAGGCACCATTTCTAACTGGAGTGCCGCTTACAGGATGTTAACTTAATTATAATATGGCAAATACTGGTTTCTTGTTGGTTTCTGTATCTGTGTTTTGGTACTAAGAGATTAAAAATATATTGGGGGCTGTTTGTTACCACACCATAACAGCCCTGACTGATACATCTTCATAGCTCCTGTTATGAGGTATGTGTTAGTGATACCCCTTCAACACATTTCTGAGATGAGGGCTGAAACCTTTGTTGTTGTTGTTGTTTCTGGGAGTCTAAGTCTCATAATGAAAAGGACATGGTAGAAACATGAACTGAAGCAGGAGCTGCATTAGCTGGGGCAGCAAGGCTTCAAAGGCAGGTCCTCCCATCCAGCATTTCCTTAGGGATGGGGGCTGCCTCCCCAAAGGCAAGACATGATTGACTCTCGAATAGAGACTCCAACTAGGGGACATCACCGGAACCTTCTCTCTGACTCTACCTCTACCCCCACACCCTCGGCAGGACCTCTCGTGGCGACTCCAGTCTCTGCTGCAGGGTGCTGTGAGCGGTACACACAGAGGAAGGGTGAGGGAGGACGGCAAAGGGAACAGCCTCGGGGGACATTTAGGCAGGACTATCAGCTCCAGGCAGAAGAAGGCCCTGATGGTCTTTAATGTGTCCCTGTTGGCAAGAGCCTGAGAGAGATTCAGAGAAACGCTGCAACTTATCCTATATCAAAAAGGCTAATATGCAAATTGACCAAACAGCAGAAAGACCGGTCGCTATGACATGCAGTGACCATCAGGGGGCAGATGCTCAATGCAGGAGCTGTGCCCTCGTGATCAGTGTGTTCACACAGAGGGAGCATCACTCAGCTTGAAGCAGGGCTCATGGCTGGCTAGCACAGCAGTGGTGATGGGAGCCTCTCCCGCCTCTGCAGCAGTGCTAAGGATGTCTGACTGATGGCTTAGGTTCACTCCCTGTAGAGCTCCCCATAGGACATCCCCTGAAGGCTCCTGGACTATGAGAAGGTGCAGTTTGAGCTTAGGGACACTCCCCCCCCCTTTTCCCCCCTCCCCATGCACAAATTTCATGCACAGGGCCTCTAGTCTAGAGATAAGCAGGTGCACAGGGCAGGAGAAACCTGCCCTGCTGTTCCCTGTCCTGAGCCAGCACCGGCAGTGAAGGCTGGTTCCTGCCACACTGGGAGCTGGCAAGATATGGAGGCACAAACAGTAGTGCCAAAGCGGCTCCCACACTCCAACCTCCATCTGCTGTGAGCCAGGGAGAAGCAGGATGCTGTCCCCTGGCAGCCACTGTGTCCTTCTGTGGGCTGCCCCCTGTCTGTATGCCACCCCCACCTCCCACCCCTTACCCACCTCCAATGTAGCTATCTCTGCATGGGGAAATGACAAGGACTATGAGTGGGGGGAAAAAAGAGAGAGAGAGAGAGAGAGAGAGAGAGAGAGAGAGAGAGAGAGAGAGAGAGACTCTGTTGTTTGGTTTTATTGATCTAGTTCTTGATCTATTAATGGGCCAAAGCTTGCTCTATTTTAGGACTTCTGTCCTCTTGGAAACCACTTCCCACACCAAACCCCAGGTTCTCACCACCCACCCGCAGGCCCACTGCTGCGGAGTCGCTCGGATCTCAGCACTGCGAGGGCCCTGTCAGCACTCAGAGGCTGTTGACCAATAACTGTTTCCCAAGCCCGGCGCCCGCTGATCTAACCTCATTAAGCCGGCGATGCAAGAAGTGTGTGTGACTGATGGATCCCGTGTGATAAGCCCAGGCTCTGACTCACCGGGCCGCCTGGCACAGAACCTGGTCCCTTCTGTAGGAGGTGGCAGGCCAGCCACATGGGAAACCGCCCTGCAATCTGGGGAGAGAGAAATTGCTCATCTGCGGCCAGCCGGCCATAAATGGATTTTCATTGCAGTCTGGAGCCACCCTGAGCTTCAAGGCCCTGTCATTGTAATCCATTGATTTTTTTTTTTTTTAATCGTCACCTGCTAAAAGCAAAAAGCATAAAACATTATCACTTTCACACCAAGGTCCAGTAGGGTGTGGGCCCCACCCCCAGTCAAGTACAGGTGGTAGCAGTGAGACACAGATACGGACAACACCTGACCCTCCCCCAAACCCGGGACCAGGCCCAGAGGAGCCCACACAGACGTGAATCATTGACGGGCTGCCCTGGCCAGGCTCAGGAGTCCACACTTTCTCTCTCACAGCATTGCTCTCTCTCCCATCCATCTTCTTTGCTGTTTGGGAGAGATTATGCAACCCACAGGGGGAGGGTGCAGACCTGGGAGGCAGCATTGTTGCGTCTGAATTCTGGTTCCTTTATTCTTAGTTGTGGGACCTGGGGCCACTGGGCCTCAGTTTCCTCCTCTATGAAATGGGAGTGAGAGTCTCTAGCTGCCTTGCAGTGGTCTGATGAGGGCTGAGGGAGTTGACCCACGGCAAGGACACCTGCTCAGTCATGTTGATTACGACATGCATGAAGGTGTGGGTGGCTTCCCTTCCTTGCCCTCTGCACTCTAAGTAAAAAACTCTTTTCATCAATTTAGATGTTTAGACTGGACTTGTGGAAGGCAAATCCTGGAATGAACCCCTCGTTTTATCCCATGGGCCCAGTGGTGTGTCTGGTGCATAGTAGGTCTTTCCTTACAATGCTTATGGTGCCTTGCACATTGTAAAGATGATAGCCCAAGTTCTTGCAGAACCAACAAGTGAAAACTCGAAAAAGATATTGTTTCACTCCTCCTGTCAGTGGTCACAGGCTGTTTAATAGATGGAGCTGACAAGTAGACAGAGACTCAGGGAGGGGAGGCATGCTCCGGTGGAGCAAGCGGAGGGAAGGACAGGACATGGGATGGCGTGGGGAAGATGCGCCCTGTTCACTTAGAAAGATGCAGTGTCCTGTCCTGGTTGTGTGTCTTTTGGGGTGTGTATCTGATGACAGGAACCACACTTACCAGGGGCCCCCACTCATCGCTGTGTTTTCAGAGAGAGGATGAGATTGCCTAAGGCTCCTGAGAGCACATGGTATGTGGTCCATGGATTGCGTGCCAGAGCAGACCAGGTTCCAAACAATGTTCCCTGATACCCTCCAGATACAATAGTCTATAGGTTCTGTGGTCCTGCCTCCCAGTATTTTTTAAAATATAATTTTTATTGATTTCAGAGAGGAAGGGAGAGGGAGAGAGAGAGAAAAAAAAATCAATGATGAGAGAGAATCGTTGATCAGCTGCCTCCTGCACACCACACACTGGGGATCCAGCCCGCAACCCAGGCATGTGCCCTGACTGGGAATCGAACCACGACCTCCTGGTTCGTAGGTTGATGCTCAACCACTGAACCATGATGCTGGGCCCAATATTTGTTTAATTCTATGCTGCCACAGCCCCCAGAGTCCTGGTTCTCCTGGGTTCAGTGAGAGTCATAGTGCTACGCCATCTGTTGTTTACTTTAGTGGCTGGTCTCTTGGCAGAATGAAGGTCAAGGCCCTCAGCGTGGCATTCAAGGTACCGTATTTTTCGGACCATAAGACGCACCGGACCATAAGACGCACCAGTTTTTAGAGAAGGGAAATGAAGAAAAAAAGATTCTGAAACAAATAGTGTCCTAAAATATTTTATGTGCATTAAAACCCAACATCACAGTCATAAACACATGTAATCAACCCTGTAAAGTAAACAGCAGCATTTAGAACCATTTTAGAGCCGGGTAAGCACACAGAGACCACACAGAGCTGGGCAAGTAAAAAAACTTTTTTTTTAAAGTATATGTGTAGGCTATATTTGGACCATAAGACGCAGGGACTTTTTCCCCCCACTTCTGGGGGGAAAAAATTGCATCTTATGGTCCGAAAAATACGGTACGTTGACCTCGCTGCAGCCCATTTTCCCAGGTGTGCTAGGTACGATGCTTCTAGCTTGGGGATGGAGGATTGTGGGGGTTTGCTAGCCACCGTTCTCATCTGCCACCTTCTTGTCCTAATGAAACCCAACCCTACCTCTCAAGGTTCAGATCTGAGGCCACCTCCCCTGCAAAGCCTTCTCCCACCTGCCCCCGAGGAACTGAGCCCTCTCCCACCTCCTTCCCCCCGGGCACTCTGTGCATTGGCCTCTGTCACCATTGCCATCACTCCGCTCTGAACCCCATCAAGGCAAACCCTGGGATTTTTCCAACTTTATATCCCCCGCCCAGCAGCATGCTGGCACATAGTAGGTATTGAACAGAAAATGGAGGTAGTTTCACATTTAATCACAGAAAGAAATGGGTTTTAATTATGAGAACACATCCCAAATCGGACAGTGCTGGGCATGTGATTCCCACGGGAGGATGTTGTACAGAGGACTGCCACATCCGGTAGGACGTCGACTCAGGTGACGTTTGAGAGCCACTTTCAGGCTAGACCTGAGATTCGGAGGACCATGGCCTTCACCCTTCAGTCCCGACCTGCAGTCACTCCCGTGGGGACAGAGGCCCATGGGAGCTTTGGTCCTGAGACCTGCCAGTGGCCTTTCTCCAAGAGATGGGAGGGCTGAGCCTGTAGGACAGGAAACAAACAGGAAAGTTTTTAACCCTCGAGCAAAAGAGAAAGATAATCTAGCAGCGATTATAACCTGGAATGTTAAGACTTTTCTCCCAAAAGATTAAAGCCATAAACTTGCTTCCTATGTATTAGCAAAAAGGGGGTGAGGGGGAGAAGAAATAGCCTGTGTTCTCATAACCGAAAGAGCAGGGAGTGGGAGGGGCAGCACGTGGCCTTCCAGATGTGTCAGGGCTGTGATAAGTCGTGTTTAAACTTTACCCAAAGCGAAATAAAGTGTCAACAGAAACTGTTACCCCAACTCTCTGATCAGGTCAGGCAAACAACCAATCGAAAAAAATCAATCAAATGCGAAAGGTGGCCCAAAGGGGTGGGAATGCTTAACTCCATGATTCCCATAGGAGCCAGGTGTGCCTAGCACGTCTCCTGCCAGCTGCTGCCTCTCCAGTGGCCACCACGTGGCCAGAAGCACATCACAGGGTTGTTGCTGGGAGGTGGTGTGGCCGTGAGCACGCTGAGAGCTCGGTGGCATTGAACAAGGATGAAGGAGGGATGCTGGGAAGGATGGACTCCAAACAGATGGGTCCGATCAGCCCCAGGGCCAGTACTTGGGGACAAGAGGTAGCCAAAACTCCAAAGAGCAAAGGGAACTTTGACCTTGACGTGGGATGCTGTAAATGCTCAAGAGAGTTGGCTCCTGAGGGTGGGAGGGAGGAGCAAATATTTCTCTGTCGGTCTGCGAACCGAAAGGTCCCAGGTTTAATTCCAGTTAGGGGCATGTACGTCGGTTGCGGGCACATCCCCGGTAGGGGGTGTGCAAGAGGCAACTGGTCGATGTTTCTCTCTCATCAACGTTTCTAGCTCTCTGTCTCTCTCCTTTCCTCTCTGTAAAAAATCAATAAAATATATTTTAAAAAAAGAAAACATCTAAAATATCAAAGTGACCACTTCGTTGCCATCAGCCTTGAACTATTCTTTCTACATTCTCTTGGCAATCAGGATCACAGGGTGTGTGACCCAAACATCAGCTATACGTATTCCAAGTCTTTTTAGTCTGAGAGTAACAGGACCTGCTCACATTCTTTATGGGTAGTCAGACTATTTGGGACTGGCTTAGAAAATGTTTAAAACTATGTATGTGTTATTCTCATATTTTTTTAAAAAAATCTAAATGGTAAGTGGTAGTTTACAGCAGGGTGTATCAATTGATGGCAGTCCTGACATCATAGTCGCGAGATAAAGACTGTCATAAACATTTTCATAAGAGCAGATGGTGGGGGAAAGTGATAGAGCCAAGCCTTTGAAGGGTGGTTTTCTTTCTCCAAAACAGAGTCATAAAAGGTGTGGGGAGGCCTCAGGAGATGAAAACAGACTGGCTAGGACCCACTGGTTCATGACTGAGACCCTCCCCCTCTCCCATCCCAGCCTTCTTGGAGAATTGGGGGGGAAGGGTGAGAGGGAGGGAGCGGGCTCTTGAGCTTCATTGTACTTCCCTTCTCTGGGCTTTCTTTCCTTTCCATCTCTTCCTTCTTTCCTTCCTTCCTTCCTTCTTTCTTTCCTTTCTCCATTCCTTCCAGCTTTTTTATACACTCATCTACTGGTGGGCACTTGGGCTGTTTCCAAATCTCAGCTATTGTAAATTGTGCTGCTGTGAACATAGGCGTGCTTACATTCTTTCTGATTGGTGTTTTGGGCTTCTTAGGATATATTTCAGGAAGTGGGATCACTGGGTCAAATGGTAATCCCATATTTAATTTTTTTTTATGGTAGCCATTCTGACAGATGTGAAGTGATATCTCATTGTCATTTTAATTTGCATCTCTCTGATCAGTGATTTTGAGCATTAAAAATGTTTCTTGATCATCTATCTGTATGTCCACTTTGGAGAAGTGTCTATTTAGATCCTTTGCTCATTTTTTTTATTGGATTGTTTGTCTTCCTTTTGTTAAGTTGTATGAGTTCCTTATATATTTTGGATATTAATCTGTCATCAGATACATATATCATTGCCAAATATATACAGGGGGCTCGCTTTTCATTTTGTTAATGGTTTCTTTTGCTGTGCAGAAGCTTTTATTTTGATGTAGTCCTGTGTGTTTATTTTATCCTTAGTTTCCTTTGCTCTAGGAGATGTATCCATAAATATATTGCTATGAGAGATATCTGTGATTTGGCTGCCCATGGTTTCCTCTAGGATTTGTATGGTTTCCCAACTTACATTTCAGTCTTTCATCCATTTTGAGTTTATCCCCGTATATGGTGTAAGTTTGTGGTCTTGTTTCTTTTTCTTTTTTTTTTTTTGCATGTGTCTGTCCAATGTTCCCAACACCACTTATCGAAGAGACTATCTTGACTCCGTTGTATGATCTCACCTCCTTTGTCAAATGAGCATAATGGCTTCCATAATGGCTTTCTGGGGTCTCTGTTTTGTTCTAGTGATCTATATGCCTGTTCCTGTGCCAGTACCAGGCTGTTTTGATTACGGTGGCCTTATAGTATAACTTGATATCTAAATAGACAGAAATCTTCATCCCCAAGGAATGTACATAAGTACAACCCCATCCTATTCAATTGTATATGCCCAAGTCCCTTATTAAACTTAGAGCATGATTTCAACTCAGGGGGTGACAGACATGGGTATCCTTTCTGGTCTGTGCAGAAGCTTAAACAATAAAAAGACATTTCCCACAACTGGGAGAGGCCTCCCCAGAAGACTGTTGGCCATGTGTACAAGAGCCATAGGGCTCTCTGAGCCTTTGATTTTAAGTAGGAGATCTGAGTAGATTTTTAATCAAGGTATCTATATCCTTGTCTAAGAGCCTGATAGTGTAAGTGGTTACCTTCATCAGAGGGGACATTTCAGCCTACCCTTGGTGGAATAACCAAAAACACCTCCATGGTTCCCCATGGTGTGTTGCCACGGAGATCCCTGGCTGTGGTAGAGAAGATGTGAAGGACAGCGCAAGGAATCTCTACCCCATCCTGGTCTCACCTAGCTGACGGCTATTCTGGTGTTAGAACCTGCCTGTGTCTATTCTGCAGATTCGATGAGGCACCTTGTAGTTAGTGATCAGAAAAGTCAAAACTGGGAGAAACATAAAGACTACCCAGCCAACCCCGTACTTTCACAGTGAGTGGGGAAGGCCTTTGAGCTCTTTAACAACAGAATAAGAATAGCACCCAGAGCCAGAGCGGAAGAGAACAGGCAATTTATGGTTCTAAATACACTGATTGGATTCACAGCACTAAGGGGGGAAAGTCTCAAAACCAACAGAAGATTCAAACCAGTAAGAAGAGCCAATCCTGCTTCAGAGCTTCTAGCTCTCTTAGGTATAACAATAAAAATATTTTTAAAAATATTTTAACCTTAAAAAAAAAAAAAAGAAAGAAGGAAAGAAAGAAAGAAATCTGTTTCATAGATCATCCTTGAGCCTCCAGATATTTAGCATGGCAAGCCTTTGGTCACAGTGAAAGCACTAAACAGACCGGTGGAACAAGGGGAGGCAGCCAATGGGTCATCCCAACTTCCCCATCCTTCTCCCTCCCCGCACGGTCCCCTGCTGTCATTTATCAAGACCGGCCTGATCCTGTGGAATTCCACTCATTCTTCACCAGGACTTTGACCTCCTCCAACCAAACAAGCAAGGTACAATCTGGGAGAGAGCGCTAATACCAGGGCCCAGGGGGGTGAAGAGGAGGGACCAATCGATGCTCTCTGACTTTCCCACACTCAGGGGAATCAATTTTCATCCGTGTTTGGAGACTGGGTGTCAAGGCTGGTCAGCTGGAAGCCAAAGGTTCTGTGAGCGAGGGAGGGGGGGAAGGGAGGGGGCTGACAGAAGGCTGATGCCGCAGCGCAGAACACGAGACAGCTTCCTAGAAGGGGCTGACTAACCGGCCAGCTCATTCAGACCGGCGTGTCACGGTGCATGTCCCTCCCTCTCTCTAAAATGCCCTCTGTGCGCCTTGGAAAGCCACGTGAAAGATGCATCGGTTCTGGGAAAAGGCAGATGCCAAGGGCAGCGGGCCTGCCTTCAGGAAACTGTTCGTGTGGCCCCCTTCTCTCAATTATCCAGCAGCTGATCCTCCCCACAGGGTGTTGTCCAGAGCCTCTGCATATTCTCTCCCCCTGGTTGCTCTCTGGCATAGCAGCGATGATTGCTCTCCTCCAGGGTGAGCAGGAGGTGAAACCCAAACCGGTCCAGCTGCTGCCTGGGAGCATGTTTGAGCAGAGGAGGAGGCTGAGGCAGCTGCCTAAGGAAGACCCTACGCTTCTCACGCCCTCTCTCCCACTTCTCCTGTGCACTGGGCTGCTTACTCCGCTGGGCCTCCATTTGTGTCACTTCCTCCTTCCCACCTTGCCACCTACTGAGTGCCCATCCTTGGCCATGTCTCCTCTCTGACGCTGTCCCCAGTGTGCCCTAGTTAAGTTACCTCTCCCTCAGCTCCGGTCCCACTTGGCCAGGAGACATGACTCTACTGCTCATTGCATGGCACACACTAGACCCTCCATGACTATTGCAGAAGCACGCGTATCTGTGGATTTATATGATCAAGATCCTCTCTGTTCCACGTGATTCCAGAAACCTGAGCCACAAATGGGGGTGATGTTTCTGTAGGCCCATGGCCGGCAAGCTGCGGCTCCTGAGCCACATGTGGCTCTTTGGCCCCTTGAGTGTGGCTCTTCCACAAAATACCACAGCCTGGACGAGTCTATTTTGAAGAAGTGGCGTTAGAAGAAGTTTAAGTTTAAAAAATTTGGCTCTCAAAAGAAATTTCAATCGTTGTACTGTTGATATTTGGCTCTGTTGACTGATGAGTTTGCCGACCACTGTCCTAGACCAACTTGCCTATCGCTTCATCTGAAAAGGCTGTCCGTGTGGTCCTTCAGAAAACCTGTCCACTTCCTCTCCCTCTGACCCCTGACCAAAGCTCGGCCCAGTCCGCCCAGTTCTGACTGCCGTGGAGTTTCTAGTAGCTGTGTAGCTGGACCCGGGGCACCAGCACAGGCACCTCCGCCCACAGCTCTGATTCTCGCAACCTCCTTCCCACACCAGCCCCACTCTCTCCGCCCCAAGCAACAGGACTGTGCAAACAAGGAAGAGGACCTAGGAAATCCACAATCCTGGTGACTCACACAGGGGCTCCAGGCCACACCAGTGTGACCTGCAGACTTCAGATTCAATCAGCTTCTTCCTGATACCGAATGTCCCCTGACTGTGACGGGTGCCTCCTCTGGCCACCTGGAAGTGTCCTACCTGCCTGTGTGCAAGTAAGCTATGGTTTCCAGCTCTGCAACCTGCTATCCTCCACTTGTGATGCTCAGGGATACTCTGTAGATCAGATTCTGTCTTTGCTAGCTGCTTCTTCAATAGGTTCTGGCCTTGGGAAAGGTTCTGGCCTAGAGAGAGGTTGAAGGCTAGAGAGGGGAGAATGCATTCCCCTTTTCCTCTGAACATGCGGGTCTTGCCAAAGCCACCTCATGGCAGCCCTCATCCATCCCACAGCAGCAGGGGGATGCAGCTTCCACCACCCCCAGCTAGCGTCAAAGAGCTTTCTCCGAGGTACCAGCCCCAGCAAGACAGCATCTGGCTTCCTCAGACATCTGCATTCCAGCTCCAAAGGCTCTTCCTCCAAGCTCCTCAGCTGCCACCACAGCCACACACAACCTCCTCCTCCTCAGAGGTTTGGGCCTCAGCTCCTCAGGACTCCTCCTCTGTTCTCTTAGCTCCCATGGCCTTTACCCACTCCCCTGTTCCCTCTGCCTTTGTGGGGTGGTGTCTTCCCCAGCTACCACCTCTATTTTACTCCGTCATGCCCCTCCACTTTCTCAGTCCTCTAACAGTTGTGTAACCAACCCCCTGTATTAAGTTCCCTCTGTTGAAATTCTAGTGTGGTCTCTATGTTCCTGCCTGTACCCTTAGTGGATACAGCAAAGATGCTTTCTGCATATGGCCTAGGAAGAACTCTGAGGATCCATCCAACATATTCTTAAACTCAAAATGGAGGCAGAGTCTAGGCGAGGAAATCACCTCACTATGGGTTTGAACCTAGTTGACCGAATAACCTTAAAGTAAGTCACCTTCTTGAGTCTCTAGTCTTCGGACCATAAATGAGAGCAGATCTTCTCAGTCCCCTTGGGCCTAAGAATGCGGCATGATTGTACAGAGTCACATGGCAGGATGTGGAGACCTGTGTTCGCGAGGCAGCACCATCTGCACAAAACTATCTGAACATCAACTGGCTGTGAAGATGCCGGCCAGTTTTGATCTCAGTGAGCTCTAGAGGGCAGCTCCTCCCACCCTGTCAGCCACTCAGGGAGACATCCACACCTCCACAGGAAGAGGTCAAAATCTCCCATTTCCTTTACCGATAAGAGCACAATCACTCTTTTTCAGAATAAGATTTATTCTGGGTGTTGCAATGCCAGGTTGGCCATCATCCCTACTGTGAGGAGTAAGTGTTGGGGGATGGTCATTCTTGAGGGAAAGAGAGGAAGCAGAGGAGAGGTAGGGAGTGGGGGGGTCAGGATAGGAAGAGGGTATTTCTTTCGCATTAGGAGTCATGCCAAGTTGTCATGTTCCCATGGAGAATGGCTGGATCTGAAAGAAACTCCAGGGATTACTGGAAAGTGGGGGTGGGGAAAAGAGGCGGCACCATCAATTGCCTAAAATTGGCCCGTAACAGGTTTCCTCATTGTTCTGCCAATTGGTTTTGAAATAAATTGGAGGACATTTGGCGAGATATACAACCTGGGTATGCACAGTGTATGGGAACCAAAATAAACAACAGTGAAAACTTGGCAGTTTCTCATTGGATACTTCAGAAGTGAGTTATGAGATACCACGTTGGGAATTACCGCTTATAAGTTTACACAATGAACATGAAAATTAGGCCAACGATGACAAGGTTTGTGCTTAATATTTAAGAGTCAGACACGTAAATAGGAAACTCATTTATGAGACACACAAAGGATTGGAAGAAATAAAAAAAAAACAGAATCAGGTCAAATTTTAAGATGGTTTATATATGTCAATACATTGAACTTGAAAAATGTAGTCCAAAAATTCTGTATACACATACTATCCAGGCTTTCTAGTAACTGGAGTTATTTTTTTTTCTGGAAAGAGATGTTCCTGAGACCCAGCCATTGATATTTTTTCTTGATTGAGTGTCTGAATGAACAGAGGTTCTTAACAGGAATCCTTTGGGTAAATGGTTGAAGCCTACGGACTCCTCAGAATTGTGTGTTTAAATGCAGGCCTTGAAATATGTAGTATTATTAAAAAATTATATTAAAATGCAGTTATCTAAATATTTAGAAAACAAACGTGTTCTATATGACAGATATGCTTCTTTATTAACAAATTGGATAATAAAACCTGACTGTGGTTCTATTAACTACCATAATTTTGAAGTAGTGATGATTATAAATATTATTTGAGGAATATTTACAACCCTGCAGTATGATATGAAAATATATGCCATTTCTATGGGTGACAAATTCTCAGGTATGGCCAATAATATCAATATTTGCATATATTCACAATTACAAAGGAATATAAATTTCACCGAGAGGTTAGAAAAAATAAACATGTAAATTTCTCCTCCTACTTAAACGACTCCTGGAATTCTATCTGAAGTTCACGTGTGGGGGTCTTTGGACACTGAACTAAGGATCTGTTGCCAAATCTTAGACATCTATTTAATATGATTTCTGAATAATTATTTTTCCTGTTTACCCAAAGGATTTCCTCTATCTATGGAAACAAACTGTTTCTTGATCAGGTAAGTCAGGTAATGCCACACCCTTACTAAAAATTCTCACTGGTTCTCTTTTGACTACATTATGTTCTAAGTTCTTAACATAATTTATGTAAGTCAGAGCCACAACAGGAAGTTCTGCCTACTTCACTGGGGGAGAGAAGGGGGGAGAGACTTTGAAAAGGGTTTATCTACAATGGACTATCTACAAAAGTGTGAGTTTGGGGGGCATCCTAAGAGACAGTGCAGTAACCTTGGGCTTACATTTCTAGACCCAAAAGGATGAGGAGAGGCCAAAGCTACTTAATCCTTAAAGGGCAATTGGTGCCGGCCATCTTTAGAGGGCCTATGACCGTCACTTGAGGGAGCAGCTAACTCAAGATGACTTCTTATGGAAGGAACCAATGGAGCAAATACTCTGACCTCAGTCGTCGTCTTCCAATCTCCTGCCAGGGATCTCCACTGGGTGAATCCAATTAGAAACTGGAAGGCAAGGGACCCGCCGATATCCTTCTATGAATAAGGTTTACAAGGGGCAGGGAGTGACCTCCAGGGACAAAAAGAAGAAGTATTGCAAACATTTCCACCTCCGGTCCAAACTCCTCCTCCCTCACGCACAGCTACCTTCCAAAGGGGACATTCCAAAGCTGCCCAAACATGCCAAGTTCTTTTGAGTTGTTTATTCTTTTTTTTTAAATTTTTTTATTGATTAAGGTATCACATATTTGTCCTCATCCCCCGCATTTCCATTCCCCACCCCTCCCCACACATGCCCCCACCCCCCTGTTGTCCTTGACCACTGGTAAGGCTCATAAATATGCACACAAGTCCTTTCTTTAACATAGTCTAGACTAGAATGCCATTAACCTCTTTCTCTAGTGAGTTCCTGGTTAAGTTCTTACTAAGTCTTCAGGTTCAAAATCAAACATCACCTCCTCTCAGAAATCTTCTCCAAAAAGAGCATGAGTCCTGGATGGTGTTAGTAGATGGAACATGAAATGCAATGATACTTTCTCTACTCCATTGCAGCAGGTGTCAAATTCCTTAGACTCTTGATAGAAAATTCCCAGAAGGAGGGGACAGCCTCATCTGAAGGATTATCCATATAACAGTGAAAGTGGATGCAAAAATAGAGTTTGGGCCCTTATTAATCACATATGCTGCATAAATACTTAAAGAACAAGATTCTCCCTCTAAGTCACAATCCCGACCTCAGAGAATTCACACTGAGAAATACATATATTTAAAACAAGAAAATGTCAGCTACATGTAACTTTAATCAGAGAAGGACGCTTAGGCCAACCAGTTTCCCAGGAGTGAAAAAGTCTCAGACCAGATGGTTCAGGAACAGGAAACAAATAAGGAGAAACACCTGTCGGTCCTATCAGTGGATCAATGGTGATACTTAGTTCTCTAATAACTATTTTTGGCAACTCAAACATGTCATGGTGTTCATATGTACTTTCTTTTTCTTCTGATTAAAAAATAATCTATTTTAGAAAACAGTGATATTTCAAAACATTTTCAACTGTCTTGGTTTTCAAAAAATATATAAAAAGATGCTTAAAAACAGCCTCCTCTGTCTCCTCACTCTCCAGCATCACCCTGGGCAAAGTGTGACCACCTCAGAGTATCACCATAAGGGAGGCAGAACGTAAGGGGTAGAGAATTAGAAGCCCCTGACTTTGCCATCTCCTCCCCACTAGACTTGTATTTTTCAAAGGCGTCTTATTTCTATCCGTAGTCAAAGGAGAGGGGCTTGGTTTGTGATGGTTCCTAGCCTTGCAGAGTTCTCAACCTACAGAAATGACCCACCTCGAAGCAGCGGTGGTCTCTGAGCCCTCTTGGTCCCTCATGGACACCATGTTTCCTAGACTCCCTTGTCTTTGAGGAATTGCTTGATGATAATCAAACTGGAAATGTTCATGATGACTCAGGGATGTTTTCCTTAGCTCCTTTGGTGGAGGTTATAGATACCGTGCCTTCGAGGCTGGAATGTCAGGACAAAGTTTTAAATCTGAGGTGACTTTCAGGAAGTATGTCCCTGCAGCAACCTGGAAGCATGGCGTCCAGACCTGTCACACCCAGTTAGGATCTCCATCAGTGGCCGGTCTGGTGTTCCTAAGGTCCTGCGAGTGACCCGTATGACCTGCTTGCTAAGCTACAAAGGTAAATTAATCTCTTCCAAATGCAGTGACTTATGTTTGGCTATTAGGGCCTGAGCAGTCCAGATGGCTGGGTTAATTGAAATGAAAACCATTTTCTTTGTGATCAACTTATAGTTTCCTTATTTGTAGGAGACAAACCAGGAGTAATGTGCAGGAAGTCACATCCTCTGGGAATGTGGATCATTCAGCTCCTAAGAGCAGATCCTGACTTGTCTGCACCCTGGATTTTCTATCTGTAAAGCACACTTACCAGACAGGACATCGGAGTGTGGGAAGCGATGTGGCTAGAGAAGAACCCCAACCAAAGCTGAGATTGCTGTCTCCTTGGTGATCTCCTCCTATGTGCCTGATACTCCTGGTTTCCCTTCTCTACCTCTTGATGTAGTGCCAACGTATCACACTTGAGTATCCAGATCTAGTATCCATATCAGATGCCTCATCAATTTTTTTAGGTATGGCAATGTCTAGAAACCCCAACATATCAATTTCAAGAATGGATTGACTGTGTGTAGGTGTGTGCACCAGGGAACATGAGCACGCTCATGCTCTCCAAATTGCTTTCTTCTTAGGTCATAGCTCCTGGAGTTACAAGAAGTACAATCAGCTTTTTGTCCACTACATTACCTTTTACTCGGGACCAAAAAAGATATAAAACTAAGCCTCAGACATGTTTATTTTTCTTCTTAATTAATATTGCAGTGTATCAATGGAACTTTTTTGGCTGCAAGTAACAAAACACCCAGTTAAATATAGTTTAAACAGTAAGGACAGATCAGTAAGTCATGAGGTAGGCGGCGCCAGGAAGGGTTAATGCAGTAGCTCAACAGTTGGTGTCTCTCAGTCTCTTGGTTTTTCCTAATGGTTGCAGTTGGTCTGTAGCAGCTTCGAGCATATGTTCTCCATGGCAACATTCAAGGCAAAAAGGAAGAGCCTTTTCAACGAATATTTTCAAGCAATATTTTCCAAGAGCCTCCAAAAGATTCATCTTTCTTAAGCTGGGTTTAGGATGTCGACCTCTAAGCCAATCATGGGCATAAAGAAATTCAAGGGTCTCATGATTGACTTAGATCAATCAGCTTCCCTCTCGAAGCATCTCCTAGTCCACCTTCCCTGACATGTTGCTTCCTTAAACCTCAACCAAAACAGGGTTCTGTGAGGAAGACATAACAGAGACTAGCCACTGGGTAGGTAACCAACATTTGCATAGTTACAACATGTCTTTTCCTTGCTCAAATGCATCTGTTTGACTATAAACTATACAAATTTTCTGAACTGAAGAACTAATTATGTAGTTGCCCATAACTGGAACTAAAAATTTGACTATAGGACAGGTACGTGGATGTCTTTTATTATAACTTAATATGAATTCACAGCAATTTTCCAATTATTTCTATAATTTTTTTTTATTTTACTCTATCTGGAGTACTAAAATCCTAACATTCTTGCCAAGCTAATTTTCATCCCAAAGATCACTCTTTTTTGATGGCCATGAGACAGAACTGCCAACCAAGGATTTCACTGTATCACCTCAGATCACTTCATCATCCCTCTGCTTTTAAGTTCAAAGTATATAACTACACTTCTAATGTAGCACAGTGTTTTATGAGTGTGTGTGTCTGTGATGGGAGTGAGCGTGTGTGTGTGTGTGTGTGTGTGTGTGTGTGTGAGAGAGAGAGAGAGAGAGAGAGAGAGAGAGAGAGAGAGAGAGAGAGAGTGTGTATGGTGTCTGTCCTAAAAACCCCATACCTACAATGGGTTTGCAATATGGCTTGGCAATGTGGTTCTTGATTTAGACAAGGCTGTGTGATTAAAGTCCATGAAGGATAGTTATCCTGAGTTCCCCTGAACTCAAGAATGGATTAGCTATGTTCCCAGGGACCACGCAATGTGTGTAGTTGGCCGGAAGTAGCCTTGCTCTGACATTGAGTCTACACCAGTTTCACACAAAGGGGAAAAGCAAATATATTTAGTGAAAATAACTTCAAAGTCAAAGGTTTCACGCCAGCTGAAGTCACTCTTGGGAAGTGAATGAATGCCAGGTTTGGGGTGCCTTGGTCCCCTTTGAGACATCCCCTATGGACATCGTCCATTCCCCAGTCCCCAATGGTGGCATGTTGCCTCACAGAGAGCCAAACTTCTTTCCCAGAAAATGCGCTGAGTATCTCAGTCTGCCTTCCCTTCCCTTCTCAAGGCTTGCCTCCCCTGTGTCTTGTCCCAAGGTGACCCTGCTTGAGGAGTTGCCTGAGAGTCCTCAAGATGAAACTAAATGGTCTGTGACAGGCCACTTTTGCCCTGGGGCAGCTGCAGGTCCACCTGGAAGGGATGACTCCCAGGGAAGACTGGAGGCATCTCCACATGGGTGTCTGGAGCTCTGTTTTGGGACGGGGAGTCCCTTCCCGGATCAGGCCAGGTGACAGCCTCTGACCACGAGGACACAGGGTTGGTGGCATGACAGGCTTGGGCCCGCGTCTCCCTGCTTTTAAAATAGACAAGGGATCCAGCCCTCAGAACCTGAAATGCAAAAGGCCCAGAGTAAATCCCAGACTCTGCAATTCACTCTCCCCCACTGGCCAAACAAGAACTAATTTTAAACAAACCACCGTGACCAAGCCTGGGGGGAAGGCTCGGAACACTGAGCAGTGGAGCCGGCAGCACTGCACACCCCGCCCAGCCTGTTTACGGCTCCGAGCCGCGCAGGACGGGCTGGGCTGGGGTTTGGGCCGCCGGCCACGCCACCCTGCGATTCCCTCTCCAGGTTAAGATTAGGAAATCCTTCCCCACTCGGGTCCCTGCTAACCAGAAGCTCCGGCCTTCATCCTCTTTTTTCATGTGTTTGTTTTCATTAAGAATTCAAGTCTGGATTCCCATAATAGATGGACTGAAAAAAGATTCCTGCTAAAAATTGTCCGTGTGCATGTCCAAGTCATGGGCGTCTATGTCAGCCCGGTTCTCTGGAGAAACAGAAAGGGAACAGTTTATATAGAAATAGAACTATGCTTTAATACACTTATATGTGTTTTATATTATTTACAATACATTGTGACTAATATATAAAAATATAAATATACGTAATTTTATATATACAGGGTGTCCCCCAAAAATGTATACACACTTTAAATAATTATATATTCCAATGAGTTAAATCTGTAAAGAAAGAAACATCAATTGCATTAGCATCAGCTATTAAAGTGAGTGTACATTTTGGGGGGACATCCTGTATATAAAAATTTGTTTTCAGGAATTAGCTTGTGGTTGTGGAGACTAGAAAGTCTAGAATACACAGTGCAGACACGCAAGCGAAAGGCTCAGCTCTGGGTCGATTCTGTAATTTGGAAACAGAATTCCTTCTTTTCTGGGAAACCTTTGGTTTTGTTCCCAAGCCCTTCAGCTGATTGGACAAGCCCTACCCACACTATCAAGGTAGTCTCCTTTATGTACAGCTAACGGGTTGTAAATGTGTGCCCCACCTACAAGATGCTTTCTCAGCAACATTTAGTTGAATGTTGGATGAAATAGCTAGATCGGCCCAGCATGGCTCAGTGGTTGGGTGTTGATTTATGAACTAGGGGGTCACGGTTCGATCCCCAGTCAGGGCACATGTCCAGGTTGTGTGCTGGATCCCCAGCGTGAGGTGTGTAGGAGGCAGCTGATCAGTGATTCTCTCTCATCATTGATGTTTCTTTCTCTCCCCCTCTCCCTTCCTCTCCAAAATAGCTAGATCCTACAGCCTGGGCAAGGTGACACATAAATGAACCCTCACAGCTTCCAGCGGCTTTGCTGGCAGCTAGACCTATGAAGGTCTCATGTCATAATAAGCTTTGAGCTTGTTCAGACCTCTTAGCTACGCCAAGCCACAGACTACGTAGACCTTGGCTATGTGGGTGCCATTTCACCCCAGGCCAGGCAGTGCTCCCCTGAAATGGGGATCTTGATGTCTAAACAAAGTAATAATGGAACAGCTCTCAACTTTCATGCGGACAAGGTCCTGGGCAGCATCATTTGACTGAAGCTTTTACTGAGATGAATCCTCACATCATTTATTTCCAGATAAGCAAAACTCAAGGTTCAGAAAGGTCAAGTCACTTGTCCAAGGCACACAGTGCTTGCAGTGCAGGATCAGATGGGAACCTGACCGTCCTAACCCCTAAGCTGGCCCCAAGTCCAGGAGAGAAGCAGCCCCAAGGCCAGACCTGAGTGGATTCAGAATGTTTCCTTTCTTCCTTCCCTTCTGCCCTCTCTTCTCCCCTGCTTTCTCCCCACTTACCTTGCTCTAATTGGCTGTGCTGGCCACAGCCCTGAGCTTGGACGCCGGCAGTTGTCGGAATAAGGGGAATAACAGGGAGGGGCGGGCAGAGCTGAGGTGTTGAGAGCTTTCAACTAACAACTAATCAGAGGAAAAGCAAGAAGAGAAGTCTTGAGTTGCAAAATGTGTTTTTGCCAAAATGCAAAAGTTGGCTCCGAGCAGAGGTGAAATGTTACCTCCGGCCAAAGACGCCCCTGGAGCATCCACCTTCACTCGCAGGCGCGCTCCCCCGGGTCACGTTTTCTATGTCAACGTCCAGACTCCTCACAGAGGAAGAGTCTAGCCCCACCTGACATACTCTCCTGCCCGGTCAGTCACACATCACATTGTCTTTGCGTGTTTTGTCCTCACCTGGCCTGAGGCAGGGACCTCCTTCTGATCCACTGCATGAGCATGACCGCCTTGGGCCACATTCAACATGGGGGACCTGGGAACGCTGATCCGCACGCGGGCCACTGGAAGGAGGGTGTGCTGCCATTGGCCAGGGATGGCTGTGTTTCACACACATCACTCATCCAACGTCACAACGTTTCCCTCCAAGTAAACCAACACAAACGAAAACTGGCCGAGGCTCTGGTCCGCCGGCCTGAGGGACAAAACCGCACCGAGGAGGCTGCCCGGTTCTAATTTACTTCAGGAGAACAAACAGGGGATCACTCAGCAGCGCCCGAGTCCCCAGTCAGCAGAGAATCCCCTCAGAGCCAAGAGCTGCACGGGCCATCTGCCCCACCCACGCCCCACGCCGGCCTCAGCACGTGGATTCAAACAGCTCTGAAAGCCTTGTCTTGGTGAGTGGCATTCTCCTGGTGGCCTGCTGTCCACGCTGACCTGGTGGTACGTTTTGGATATAAAGTCGTATGCACAGTACGAAGAATTTCTTTCACAAAATAACGACCATACTTCCATGGGAGGCCTGTCTGTTGCCCGTTTTCTTCATGTCACTCAAGATCCTATTCAAATGTCACCTTCTCAGAGCGAATGCCTGCCCACCCATTCCAAAATGGAACCCTCCACCACACTCGCCGCCCTCTGGATCTGCTTTATTTTTATTCGTGGCATCATATCGGGTCTTTGTCTCCTTATTTACCTAGGAACTGCCTCTCCTGTTAGAATGGGAACTCTGTACTTTAATTCAATCAGAACTATGTTCCCAGCCACTAGCACACTCTTCAGAACAGGGGAGGGACTCGATGCCTATTTGTTGACTGAATGAATCAATGGACTGGTCCAAGGATCAGTCATTGAAAGGACCAGGCTGAGGAGGAGCAGCCTTGGGTGTTGGACACATGAAATTTCTCTTACTGGGGAGCTCCCCTAAACATCCTTGACCTTCAGCGATTCAGTTTCAGATCCCATGAGGTTGGATTAGACTGGTGCTTATCTGGTCAGAAAGCCAACTGTGGGATTTTCTGTCTGTCTCATGGACAGAGATACCTTTGAAGGGTGTGAGTAGTAGGAATTTTGAGATCAAGAGTTGAAAGTCAGATTACCCAAATCCAACCCCTGGATCCTGCACTTCCTAAATGAGTGGCCTTGGGTGTGTTTTTTAACATCTTGGTGTGTTAGTTCCCTTGTCTATGTAACAGGGATGCTAAGACTCAGACCTACTTCAAAGGGTTTTATGGGAGGGGAGCCCCCAAATCATCAGATGCCCACGGTATCCACACACATTTAAGGAAAGTGGCTAAATGGTTCATTCTTATATATCATGATATGGTTCCTGCCCTGTGTGTGGACAAACCAGCCTTGCTTTCTCACTGCCCCAGGGGATGGTCAGTAAGTCAAAGGCAGCTACACACAGACCAGGCATGAATGCTGAGTGTCTCTGGGGCATGTTGTTTCTCAATTCTGCCCAATCACTCTGTCTAGGTAGTTTGGTGTAATATAATCCCAACCAAAACCTCTTAGGCAAATGAGAAGATAAGTCTCTGCCCTAGCTGGTTTGGCTCAGTGGATAGAGCATCAGCCTGCAGATTGAAGGATCCCTGGTTTGATTCCAGTCAAGGCCATATTCCTGGTTTGTGGGCTTGATCCCCAGTAGGGGGTATGCAGAAGGCAGCTGATCAATGACTCTCATCATTGGTGTTTCTATCTCTCTCTTCCTTTCCCTTCCTCTCTGAAGCCAAGTTCATACACCTCCCAGTCCTGGGTTACTAAGGTCTGAGGAGACACCATAATGGAAAAGATTGAGTCCTTTCTCCCCTGAATTCTCCCCAACCTTTGAGATACATCCCCATTACTGAAGGCAGCCTGTGCAGAGGGTCTTCCCAGAGCCAGACCAAGTCTCATGCCCAGCCCCAAATGTGTTAACCCATTTTAGTATGATATAACTACCAAACTAAAGGTGGGGGAAAACAGGCTGAAATCCCAAGAACACATGTATCTGTCATTATGTTCTTCAATACAATCCAGATTTTGAAGGGATTAGTGGAGAGACCCACTGTGAGGCTTGCGGTAGCTCTGGTTGTTGATTGTTTCTCCGTTGTGCTCGTTAGAGAACTGAAACGGAGAGCTACACAGGGAACCTGTTGCTTTAGAAAACGGCAGCTCCAGAGGTTTGCTCAGTCTCAGGTTGTTCTCAGCCCATGTTACTCATGACTTCATAAAATGGAAAAGTCACCTGTAATCTCACCAATCAACACTCAAAGATGTCACTGGCGCCGCTGAGCCATCCAACTAAACCTGAGGCCACACAACCTGTTCTGCCATGTTTATTCCTTCCGCCCCTTCCTTTGGCCCAAAGGTGGTAGGTCACCAGACAATGGGCCACCCACTTAAAAATGGACGTCGCAATGTTCACATCCAGGCGCCAGATGCCCTGCCTAACCAGCTGGGAGCGGAATCTGCCTCTCGTGGAAAGGATTTAAGGCACGGGTTAGTCACTGGCTTCCGATGTTTGCTCTGACTTCTTACAAGGGAGTTCGAAGTGGAGCTGCGAAGTTTCCCAAGCTCCATTCAGGTGCGAAGGTCCACCCTGCAAACAGCGGCCCTTCCTTTCCGAAGACCTGGCAGCTGTGAAGCAGCAAGGAAGGAATTTCCTGGTGCCGTCATTACGGATCATCCATGCCAATAGGTCGGCCTTTGCAGCTGAGCTCAAGAAATCTGTCTTCAATGGTCTGAATGAATTGGACAATTGAATCAGAAAAGGCAGCAAGCGCTCGCGATATTAAAACAAGTCTGGGAAGCTTCCTTCCTGCCTCCCACACTGACCTGCACTCTCTGGAGCTGACCAGGCAGGGAGAAGCTGGTGTCATGGGCTTCAGGGAAGAGCAGAGTCAAACAGAGACGTCCACAGACTGGACACATTTCAAGTCCCATGGGCTCCATTCTTGAAATGCCCATTCATCTGCCCGTCCATCACATGTCCTCCCGAGGTGGTGATGGAGGCCACCTTTAGAGATCCAAGCGCCAGCGGATGAAGAAACAGCATTTCAGTGTTGGCATGGAGGACAGAGGTGCCACGGTTCCTTGCAACCATCTCCATCCTCACGCACAGGATGGCTTACAGCTGCAGTGACAGTCACTCAGAGCCTCACGCTAGTGCCCACACCCACGTGGCTTCAGCCATTCTTCAGAACATGGCGTAAAGGCTAACAGTCAACAGGCTGAAACCCCCGAAATGGAGCACCTCTCTTTGTAGTACCCCATAAATGAGAACTACAAGACGTTCTCCCCTGGTTAAGCCCAGGAGGGTGAAACTCACTAAGATACTCAGGGGTCTGATCAATGACATATTTCAGGGGGAGGCAGCCCCCTCTCACCATCCCTGACACTTCACAGGCACATTGCTCTTTTTGAAGGACATCCTCATGCCTACATTCAACCGAGGGAGGCAAGCAGAGAGTACTCTCCCATTACTATGAATACCAGGAAACTGAGGCTCTTAAAGGGGACCTGCTCGAGCTCACTCACATATATGTCTGCTCTATCCTCGGGCTGCCCAGCCCTACCGCTGCTAGGCAGCCCCTAACCTCAACATCCTCTCCCTTCCCAGAGGCGCCTCCGGGCTCCTCCGCACCGTTCAGTTTCTCCTTCTCCCAACAACGGCCGTCTGTCAAGAGCCCCCGGGCGCCTGGAATTTGAAATTGTTTTTCTTCTCTCCCTTCCTGAGCACCAGATTGTTCCCGAGCTCCGAGCCGCCCGGCTAGCGCAGGCCTGCCCGGCTGGCATCCAGGGTTGCGTGAAGGATCCGGGTTTGTTTGTGCAGGACCGCTCATGAGCGATGGAGTGGCGGCGCTGGCTTCCCTGTGGAAGGCGCGGGGCAGCTAGGCATGTATTTGCAGGGAAGTGAGCTTCCAGCGCAAAGCAGAAAATACACACACTCCACATCCTGCCAGCCTCCCCAGTCCTGACAGGTGATCCATTCTGACTTCCTTACACACACACACACCCAGCGACTGCAAGCCATGAGGCCTGGCGGGTGGCATAAGGGACAGGCCTCCATTCTCCACCTTCTAGCCAGGTGGGCTCAGAAAAGTGCTGTAGACTCCACCTTTGAGAACTTGTGAGCATAAGTTTGGTTCTTCCAACGTACCCCAGGCCCTTTGCATGTGCTCTTGTCTCTGCCTAAGATGTCTTTCCCTCTCCCCTGCTTTCACGCCCTCCTCCTCGTGTCTAGCGCCCCTCCTCTTTCTGGTTCAGCTGACATGCCATCTACCCAAAGATCCTTTACCCCAGCAGGGGAGGGAGGTCATGCTCCCCCCCCCACACTTTTCTCTATTTGGCCATTCATTTACTTTCTTTAAATATAGGGTGTCCCCCCAAAATGTAGACACACACTTTGAATAATTTTAAACACAGTGTTTATTAAAATACATTTCATTTTCGAAATTGAGCTATTGGCTATTTAAGTGTATATACTTTTTTTGGAGAGGGTACACGCTGTATTTGCCACAATTCCTAATAATTTCTATTTGCTTTGTCTTCCCTTCTGGAGGGTTGCCCTCTGCCGTGCCAGCACATTGCCTGGAATTTGGCTGGGATTTAATCAGTATCTGTTTAACTCATGAGTCGATGTCTTTCCTTTGTCCAGGCTTAGTTTGACGGAGAGATCAATCCAGATCACTGAGCAATTTTATCTTCAGTTGAGCTCCTGTGAATGATAAATATCAGTGGCTGAAAGGTGTGTAGCCCAGAAGGCGAAGGAATCTAGGACCTTGTTGCCAGAAAGAACAACTACCAATTCTTGTGTGTTCTGTAATGCGGGGCTGGTGATCTACAGGCATTGTGTAACACTTCCCCCACATCTGCCTGGGAGTCTGCTCTATCAGCATACGTGTGTTTATAAAAATATCTAAGTCATGGGAGAGTTTATCAGCAGACTGAAAAAGAATATTATGAGTGACAGGTTAATACATAGAAATTCCCAATGAAGTTCTATTCCTAAAATGCAGATTTGCCGAGTGCCCGAGATTGTAAATAAATGAGTGATGTGATTTTTACCCTCAGGAGCCAACAATCCTTTCGACCAATGATACTTGTTCACATGCTCTCAGTTGAAGAAGGGGGTTGGCATAGAAAACTTCCAGGTTTTAGAATTAGAAGAGGGACTCATTTTACTATGAAGTAGAACCCCCTTTATTCCAAGTGTTCTTTACATGGAAAATAGTTGGCACATGAAATGTCTAAATGCAAGGTGTACAGCATTTTGACCTGATGCAGGTATGTAATGTAATATAGCTCCTCTATCGATAAAGTCACATAATTATTCACTCTTTGTTAGGGGGGTAATTTTGAATAATTAAGATCTAGTCTGTTAGCACGTTTGGTGATCATAACACAATATTATTGTCTATAGTCGCTATGCCCTGCACTGGGCTCTAGGGCTTCTTCATTGACCTGTTGCCAGTCTGTATCTTTAGGCAGCCTCTCTCTTATTCCCACACCCAGCCCCAGAAACTACCTTTTCCTCTCTGTTCTGACAAGTTGTGCATATATATATATATTATTGATTTTTTACAGAGGAAGGGAGAGAGACAGAGAGTAAGAAACATCAATCAGCTGCCTCCTGCACACCTCCCACTGGGGATGTGCCTGCAACCAAGGTACATGCCCTTGACTAGATTCGAACCTGGGACCTTTCAGTCCACAGGTCGAGGCTCTATCCACTGAGCCAAACCAGTTAGGGGGAGTTGTGCTCTTTAATATTCTGCATACAGTAATCGTATGCAGCATTTGTCTGTCTCCATCTGACTTATCTTAGTCTAATGTCTTCAAGGTCCATCCAGGTTGTCACAAATGGCAAGATTTTGTTCTTTCTTATGGCCTAATAATATCCCAGAGTGTGTGTGTGTGTGTGTGTGTGCATGCACGCGCGTGCATACACATACACACACACACACACACACACACACACACACACAGACACACAAGATATCCCAGGGGAGGAGCAAAAGTAGGCTTACAGCTTGCATACAAACTAATGCAATAATTAACAAATACTAATACAAATAAACTCTGTGTTATGCGCACTCAGCACTGTAACCCTACGTTGGCCCCACCCTGTATGCATCATCTTCGTGGTCCACTCACCTGCTGACAGGCACTTAGGTGGTTCCCATCGTGGCTTTTGTGAATAACACTGCGGTAAGCATGGGGTGCAGACATTCCCATTTGGTCATGTTTTCGTGCAATTCGGGAGAACCCCTTTCATTGCAGGTGCAGATAAGAAGGTCCAGTAGGGTTTTCCCCCATGCGGCTCCTGTCACAGTGGAGGGCCAGGTGGTCAGGAGCCCAGGCAGGCACCCAGTCTTTCCGGGACATCATCCAGGCCATTTTAGGAGGAGGTGGGGAAAAACCTTGGTCACTGCACCAAAATGAGTGAGCAGGATGTGCCGGTGGCCAAGGCAACAGGAGTGGAGAGACGTGACAGGAGAGGCTTGGGGACAGGGGTAGGGGAGTGCTGAGGGGTGGCCCATGTTCTGTGCTCCACATAGAACATCCTTCATATTTGGCTTGTTGACTGGCCTAGCGGTGCTTGAGTCATCCCTGTGGAAGCGAGAAAGCAACTCGAATAGAGGAGCTTACTCATCACCCTCTCCCCCAGGTCATCGCGAGAGCCACCAAATATTTGCTGTGTTGCTTTGTCTCTGACGCTGAACCTAGGAATGTGCCAGGGGAGGCTGTGTGTGCCCCCACCATGGCTGTGCATTTTATGTCAGGAAGGCTTGGAGAAGGAAAAATAAATCGCCTTGTTTTCAGATAGCAGGCCAGGCTCCCGCTGGACCAAAAGGCTCTTGTTGGCATGGAAACAAGACACAGCGGAGCGGGAAGAGCAGCAGTGAAATGTAGCACAGGGGTAGCATTGACATGTCGCTGGTGACAGCCACGCCCATACAAGGCACTGGGGCTTGGACCCTTTCTCTCACTGGAGAAAGGGCCTCCCCAGAGAAGTGTGGGTTCCAGCCCTAACTTAACAGCTGTCTGACCTTGGCCAGGACTTGTACCGCCCCGAGCCACCGTCCTCTCTTCTGCTAAAACTCTCCAAGCTCTCGGCATGACGCATGGCCAAGAGCAGGTTTCCAGCAAGTAGTTATCCTTTCCTTCCCGATGGAGGGAGCCCAAGGAGGGAGGGCAGCCTGCAAGGAGAGAGCGAGAGCCACCCTAAGTGGTCCGATGAGGAGTTGTCCAATCCTGAGCCAAGCCTGGAAGCTTCCAGAGAAGGGAAGGTGGGCCATGGCAGGACTCGGACAATAAGGTTTAAAAGTCTGCTTTAGGGCAAGAGTGTCTAGGGCAAGTTTGAACCTCAGCATTCTCAAGCCAACACCAGAGAGCTTTGATGTTGATCCTATAGCTGAAGGTCCTTCCTCTGAAGGTCCTACAGCTCTGGGGTTCAATGGTGGGAAGTACCATGCTGGCAAAAAAGCGAGGGCTGGAGCGAGAGCAATCACCTCCCTGTTGTGTGTGCCATTGTAAAGTAGAAGCCAAGTGGAGAGAGAAACTCGTCACGACCTGTGGACCTGGTTACTCTCAGGACAGTGACAGAGCGAGAACAGTGAGGTTCATACACCGGAGGGTCTCCCCTTCCTTCGGGGTCCCACTGACAGGTAGGAAAGGCGCATGGGAGGAGCGTTAAAGCAACACTCCATCACAAAGGGCCCCGTGATTGACCAAGTAGGTAAGAAAATTCATTGAAACTGCATGTGTTCGTTTTGGGGTTGCTTTGTTGTGGTTTTTTAGATTTTTTAATTGATTTTTTTTAAAGAGATAGAGCGAGCGAGAGCGGAAGCAAGAGAGAGAGAAAGAGAAGGGAGAAGGAAAGAGAAATACCAATGTGAGAGTAAAACATCCATCGGCTGCCTCCTGCATTCCCCCTCCTGGGGATCCAACCAGCAATCTAGGTATGCACCTGACTGGGATTAGAACCAGCAACCTTTTGGTGCACAGGACAACACCCAACCAACTGAGCCACACCGGCCAGGGCACACCTGCAGGTGGTTTTCACCATGTTTGGCTCTCAAGTCAATTCCTGTTCTTGGTGTTTTTCTCTTGGCTGCCCTTCGAGGGGAAAGGCGGGGAAGCTCAGAGCACGAAGCAGGAATGCAGAGTGGAAGTCCACCATCGCAAACAGCTGTCTCGGTTACATCCTGGCCTGTTGGGAATGTGGCCCGGGCTGTGCTTGTGGTTGGTTTTGTCCCCTGAAACCAAAACACCTCCAGGAGAAGCCAGAGGCTGCAGGGACCTCAGTGGGAACAGGCCCAGGAGAACCTCCCACTGCCCGGGCTGGAAAAGCAAAGGCCGTGCCCTGCGTGTTCCCTGGCGTGGGTGGGCTGACACGGCTCTTCCCGTCTGAACTGTTTGGCTCTGTGGCAGCGACGTGCATTACTTCCCGGGGCTGCCGTCACACCGTGACGCACGCCGGGTGGGGTAAGACGACAGAAATGGATTGTCTCACCTTCCTGGAGCCCAGAAGTCTGAAATCAGGGTATGGGCAGGGTCATGCTCCCTCAGCAGACCTGGGCGTGTCATTCTCCTGGTGGCCTCTGTGTTCCCGGTCTTATAGATGCTCCAATCTGATCCTCCCCTCTGGTGTGTCCCCCCTGCATCTTCCTCTGTGTGTCTGGGTCCACATTCCCCCTTTTCAGAAGGGTATCAAACCTATTGGATGGGTCCCAACCCCCTACTCCAGTGGTCGGCAAACCGCGGCTCGTGAGCCACAGGCGGCTGTTTGACCCCTGGAGGGTGGCTCTTCCACAAAATACCACGGCCTGGGCGAGTCTATGTTGAAGTGGCATTAGAAGAAGTTTAAGTTTAAAACAATGTGGCTCTCCAAAGAAATTTCTATCTTTGTACTGTTGATATTGGCTCTGTTGACTGATGAGTTTGCCGACCATTGCCCTACTCCAATGTGACCTCATTAACTAAGTATATCTGTAATGATCTTATTTCCAATTAAGGTCACATTCTGAGGTCCTGGGGGTTAGGCCTTCACCATCTGTTTTTAGTGGGGGACACAATTCAACTCATGAGAGTAGTCTTCTCTAGTTGATGATCAAGGAGTCAGGCTATGAAAGCAACATTCCCCGAAAGATTACAGACCGGGAACATTGACTCCTTGTCCCGGGCACTCCTTCTCCAGAAATGATACATTCACATGGACCCCAGTGCAGGCAGCTGGGCAGATCGCTGGCCTGGATCTGCCTCTCCTCCAACCCCCCACCTCCCCACCCCACCCCCAGCTGCTCCTCCTCCGAGAGCCATGACACTGGGCATTGTCCCAGCCCCCAAGCAATCCACCCAGGGCATGAGTGTGCAACAAAGCTGTTTATGAAACTAGTGAACCCCATTTAAGTAGACGAAAATTTCTCTTCCATGGAGGGAAAAGCCATGCTTGTGACCAAATCTGGACCCTGAGAAAGTATCCTATCAAATCATTACCCATCTCCCCAAATCCCCGCAAAGAAAAATTCAAGCTGGAATACTCACAGGGAAACACACACACACACACACACACACACACACACACACTCACACACACACATCCTATTTGCCTCTGTAGTTGCTTTAGAAAGTTGGAGTGTGCGGAGGTCATTGCAAAAAGGCTCCCTCACTGGTGACTTCTAACATACTATTTCTGCCTTCGTATGATCAGGCCAGGAACCCAAAGACAAACGCCGAACAAGAAACTGATCGCATTTCCCAATCTTATTTGCAAACAAGCGTTCATTTCCTGCTTATCAAGGCCCAGTGCGGGCACTTTGTCCGTTCGAATCATTGTCTCCGGCCGGTGATGCAAACCACTGAGCCAGGTCCGCCCCGGCCAGCGCCGGGACGCTCGATGTCGTTGAACTCAAGGAGCAGATAATTAGTATTGAAAGGTGTGATTGCAGCCGGGCCGGCCAGGTAATCAGGCCCTGATTTCTCCTCGGGATTCTGGACTCGCTGGAAATCTTAGCCCCAGAGGAGGCTGAGGGGAATTATCCTGGAAGTGTAGTATCCCTTTTCAAATATAAACACTGGACAATTACCCTGGCCAGTTAGCCCTTCCTCGCTCAGCGCCCTGAATCCCGGGCCCTGAACAGAGAGGGCCGGCATTCCCCAGGCAGGCCTGCCTCCCAGCCTCCCCTCCCCGGGCTCCCCCACCAGCTCACATCTTCCAAGACTGTCGCAACCCGGGACGGGATGGGACTGGACGGCTCCGCAGACTGAACCTCTTCATCCTGGTGCTTGTTTTGCAAACATTAGGCTGCTCCGTGAGAACCTGCCTCAACCTGAGGCCCAGCACCCTCTTGGCTGGGACGGCAGTGGCTTCCGGAGAAGGGCTGGTCCCTTCTCCCACTCAGCCCTGATGGCTCGGAGGTGACAAGGTGTCTTTCTTGCTCTCCCTTTCAAAGAGGGGGTGTCAGCTCCCAAAAGCTGGCAACCCACTTTGAAAGAAAGTGTGGCTAACTGTGAAAATGGGCTTGGCTCAGTGGATAGAGCATCGACCTGTGAACCCAAGGGTCTCGGGTTCGATTCTGGTCAAGGGCACGCACCTTGGTTGCAGGCTCCTCCCCGGCCTGGGGCTCATGCAGGAGGCAACCAGTTGATGAGTTTCTCTGACATCAATGTTTCGCTCTGACTCTCCCTCTCTCCCTCCCACGGTGGCTGTTCAATATGTAATTCAAGGAATATTATTATTATTAGCAGCAGCGGCAGCAACAGTATTGTTAGAGAAGGCACCCATGAGCACCCACCCCATTTTAGCCGAGAACACAGCCAACAGTAAGTCCTTTTCATTGCCCTGGCTTCCCGCCCATCACTTATGTACCGCTGAGGCCTCTACTTAGGGCCCCAGCACTAAGGCTGGCACCCCCAAACCAAGGGCCCCTCAAAGAGCTGTTTCCGTACAGCTGGCAAAGTGCTGCTTTGAGTGCTTAAGTTTTACATTCTGAATCCTGGACAGGACAGCTGTGACACAGAGCTGGGAGAGGTCGGAGATTCCTCTGGGAACCCTGCACCATAGCAGACAGACAGACAGACAGAACTCGGACGCCGGCAGTGGTTAAGGTATGCCTTTTATTGGCTGGAAAGTCTTCCTGTAAAAAGCGATGGGAATGTCTCAGAGCTAAACTCCATCCATATGCTCTCCCGTAAACACAGTTGCGACCGTGGGAGCATTCCAGGCTGGCTCATCCCCGCGCCTGCAGCTCCGAGAGATTTTCCGTAGCGGCTGCCATGCGAACCCCACACCCCGAAAGTGCCAGGGTGGGAGCCCCTCAGATGAGGAGTGCTTCTCTGCGGCTAGGACTGCGGTCGGCAAACTACGGCTTGTGGGCCACATGCGGCTCTTGGGCCCCTTAAGTTCTTAGCAAAGGCCAGCTTAGGAGTACCCTGATTAAGTTAATAACCATGTATGTATCTACCTAGATAGTTTAAGTTTTAAAAATGTGGCTCTCAAAGAAATTTCAATCGTTGTGCTGTTGATATTTGGCTCTGTTGACTGATGAGTTTGCCAACCACGGGGCAGGATAAGGCATGGGATTCCTTAAAGACAAAAGGGCTGTCACCTTTCAGCCCAAAAAGCTCTTGGCCACTTCCAGCCCTTCCTCACTCTAAGCTCCTGTGGACTCCTTCCTAGCAGACTCCTCCGTAAGGAGAGCTTGTTGGGGGATCTCTAAGGGAAGCGCCCCGATCTTGGGAAAGAGAAAAGAAAGACTGAGTACGGGCTGAATTTTGATGACGAAGCGCCTTTGAGTAGGACATGGCCCCGAAGCCCAGAGAAATGGCGTAGCTTTTCTGAGGTCACAGAGCAAGCTGCTCCGGACAGAGAGGGAGAGCGAGAGCCCAGAGGCTCTGACTCCAGCCCGTCGCTGTGGGGTAGATCCGCAATAACGTTCCTCGGCCTCAGTCCAGAGACCCTGGGACAAACAGCTCCCACCGCAGGGCGAGCACTTTGGAAAACGGGGAAAGCGCCCTCGTGACATTGTCTCTCAGAGGGAGCCCGCTTCTGCGACACCAAGACGGGGCGTTGTGGGTGACTGCGAGCCACTCGGCATTCAAGGTTTTCCAAAGGAGTCTTTGCTGTTTGTAGTGGAGGAAGAGAAGTTTGCATGTGGGGAGTTGGAGCTGGAGTTTTGGGAAGAGACACAGATCCACGTAGAAGGATGGGCATGTTCAGAAGAAAATGAACCATGGCCGACCCAACAGCATCCCTATCGCAAACGTGGAGCTCCAGGCGGTCCCATAGCGGAACCGGCACAAACGGGGTTCTTGCTGAAATTGAATGAGACGGAGCAAGGAGCCAAGACAGGGAAAATAGATGGCGGGGTCTCTCTTGGCCCACATGCACTCATGAGAGTTACAGTGAAGAGCTCGCTCTTGGGAAAAGCTAACATGCCAAGACGTCAGTCACATTCATCCTTCCTTGGACCATGGACGTTCGCGGCCAGCCGCTGACATGTCACCGTAGAGACAGTCACAGGTGGGGAAGAGAAAGGGCTGTGTCGGGGCGGGTAGCCCTGGCCTATGGCAAACCCACAGGATTCTGGGAAGCCTCGGGTTCTGAGCGCCAGGCCAGACTCCCCCACCCCACCTACCTTGGGAGTCTGCCAGCTTTTGCTGGCTCCCTCCCCACTGTGGAGCCTTCTTGTGAAATGACTGGCACTTCCTGCTTCCCGTAGCACCCCAGCCCCAGACAGGCCACTTCTCCCTGGTCCCCGCCCTCCGGCTTAGTGAACGGGAGCCAAGGGGGCCCTCGAGGACACAGAAGCCCCAGTTGGGAGAGGACAAAAGGAACAGGGTCATTTCCCTCCCCGTTTCCGAGTTTTCTTGCACCTTTGTCCCTCCTCCTCCACCACCCCACCCCCCACCCTCCCCAATCCCTTACCGTGACTGCTGCTTCCTGGCTCTCATTCAACCCACATTCCTGCTGCTCCGTGTCCGCCTCCCAGCTGCAAGGCCATGGGGATGTTCAGAGAGTTCCAGCTCCAAGCACTCCTCATCCCCAAAGACCTGTCTGCCCGCCTCCCACCTGGCCCCCAGGGAACAGCCAACATTCCTGCAGTCCCACAGAGAAAGGGTGTGACCGGCATTGCTCAAGGAGGCCTCCCAGCCAGCATCTTCTGCCCCGGAACAATAGAGTTGTATTTTTCTTGGACTCCCTCCGTTTGGTTTGGTTTCTCCTTTGATTAGCAGAAAACAGCTTCTCTCCCTCCCCTCTCCCCTTTCCCTCTGAACCCACAGGCCTGGCGCTGGTGTTCTTCCGGTAGGATTCCAGCTCTCACCCCCGTCAGGTGAAGCCCTGGATCCTGGACGTGGGTGATGTCAGGGAGCCTTGCCCCCGGGGCTTTCTCACACGTGGGAATCCTCCGTCTCCCGGGAGCCTGCGGCCCATCTCGGATCTGTTGCTCTTGGATGCTAATCCGAGGACGCCGGGCGAGGCGTTAGTCAGACTGACCTTTCCCGTTTTCTGAGCCAGTGATCTCAGAGCCCCACGTCGGGCGCTAAGTGTTGAAAATGAAAATCCGTGTGTGGGGCCTGGAAGAGGGGTCCGGGGAGGCAGGAACTGAGGGGTGAAAGGCGAAGGTGACACTTCAGTGTTGTTGAAACAAACGAAGGCTGAAGGCCTATTGTATCTGCTGTCACATCCATCCTCACCCAAAGGAATCACTTCACGTTACAAAGAATTATCATATGGTCGTGACCCCCTGACACCTGCTGCTTCTCAAGGAGGTGGCCCGTGTCTGAGGTCTCGGGGGCTCTTCCGTCCACCCCCAAACTACCAAATCCCCTGGTGTCCAGCGAGTTTTCAGTCCAGCTGTCAACTGGGCTACTGAGGCAGGTCAGCCCTCAGGGGGTGTTCCCGGGGTATCTTCCCCCTCACCAGGCGGCGGTCATGGGTCCCCAGCAGTGCCACCCCCGGCTTCTCTGTCAGGATGCACAGTGCTGTCCGCCGGCTGTTCGGTTGGGTTGGCTTCTTCCAACAGCGCCTGTCTCGGGGTCAGCATCCCACCCGAGCCCGAGCTAGTGCACCTCACACGTCTGCGGACACTCAGACAAGGCGGTTTCTCGTTTCTAACATGAGAAAGGGGCTCATTGAGAAGTGTTGTCCAGAAGGTCACATGACTATTTTCAGCAACATAGGGGTCACGTTCTGAGGCTAAGGAACTCCAGAGTTTGAATGATCACTCGAAAGATATATATAAAGAGACAAAAATGGGCTTTTTGTTTTAACTGAACGCCCGGACCATCTGCTTCGTCATCGCATTCGTTTCAAAATTCTTCCGTCTCCTGAACCAACCACGACACTCCCCCAGCCCCCTGAGCCACTTCAGGGGTATCGTCCGACTTCCTCCACTCGAGCAGACCAAGCCGGGCAGGTGCCATTCCTTTCAGCCAATGCTTGCTGAGCATCAATTATGCACCAGGCATTTGCTCAAATCAGATCATTAGAGAAGAAAAAAAAAAAAAAAAACACTAAATCTACTTGTGAAACAAACCATATCATGCTTTCTCTCTGTTTCCTACAATCCCGTTTTCAAAAGACAACTGGGTTGTAAAAGGAAATAAATCATCTTCTTCAAGAATGGACACACACACACACACACACACCCTCACACACACACCCCACCCATGGAAAATAATTGTGTGTCCGGTCAGATTTACACATGTGTCATGGAGATGAATACACCAGACCTGTCTGCATCTGAACTCCAGTGTGCACCGGTTTTTTGTTTTTATTTTTATTTATTTATTTTTTTGAAGGCTCCACAAAGAAGGGAAAAGGGAAGAGGAAAACCGAACCAGAGCCCAGAGGCGCCGATGCCTCTCGGTGTCAGCAGGTAATTGTTAGCAGAAACGGGCCGCCCATAATCGCCAGCCATTTCGGAGGAATGCCAATTCCATCGCATCCCGCCTCCAGAAGCCCCGGCCCGCCTTTGTTCCTGACCTGGGCAGTTCTGAGACAATAACAATACCTTCTTTCAGGAAGGGGGTGGGGGGATCCGAAAGGTAGGACTCCTGCTCCCCCAGATAAGCGCTGCCAGGAGAGGTGACGGCTGGCCAGAGGGAGGCTGGGGGTCAGCCAGGAGCCCCAGCAGGGGGAGCAAGGTGAGGAGGCAGCGGGCAGGAAGCATCTTGTGTTCAGAAACTTAAAAAGGATCTGCAGGCTCCTCCCCGGGCAGGGCGGCCAAGGCCTCCAGGGTGGCAGCCATCGGAGCCTCTGGACAGTCCCTGCCCGCCCCGCAGGCCGTCTGTTTGCCTTGCCGTCTGGGACGGTTTCAGGCAGCCGCTCCCTTCCAAGAGTCTGAGGTTTGGGGTTTGGGTGAGCGCAGTGGACAGCCTTTCTTTCTCTCCCCCCCGCCCTTACCTTTTTATTCACAGTTTCCAATACACAAAGCACTTGGGAACAGCCGTGGAAACCTCCGTGGCCATGGAGTGAGAGACCAGCTGTGACCAGTGGCAGGCAGGCCTGGGACGGGACGGCCCCGCCGAGCATCTGGTTCGATGGCAGGGACGTGTGGCTCTCCCTCTTCCCAATCAGGTCCCCAAAGTGGCGTCTCTTTGCAAAAGGGCGGACAGACGGACGGACGGGGACCTGCACAGGGCGTGGCATGGACGGGCTCAGGGATGAAGGTGCCTGGAGCTGGTCACCGGGGGTGCCCATCGGAGCATTGGTGAGATGCCTGTGGGGTGAAGGTGCGGGGCGTTTTTAAAGGGCTCCGTGGCATCCTTAGGACGCACTCCATGCTTCCCGGAGGCAGGAGACTGGGCGTGGGAATCTGCCATCGTCTCCTTCCATGGGGCTCCCCGGCTCCCCTGAGAGCACCGTGGCTTGGGGAGCGACCCCTAAAACACGCTACTAACCTAACTGATCTTCCTCTTTTGAAATCTTCTCTCCTTAGCCATTGCCTTTACCCAACCCCCCACCACACACGCATCTTTTAATTTTTCCCAAAATTAAATTATGTACAAGGATAAGACTGAGTCCAGCCAAGTTCTAATCTGGCTCAATAACAGTGGACAGGACATGGGCCTGGTCAGCCACCTCCCTGCCCACCCTGTCAGCTTTCTCCTTCCTTCAAGCAGCTTCCCAGCCCCCTCCCCCCTCCCCCCACATGTGCTGAACACCACCGAGTTGTCGCCATTCAGACCAGGTCGCAACTAGACATCCTCCCCAAGAGAGTGTGTCTCTCCCCTCCACGGCAGGGAGTGTCAGGCAACCCATTGGGGGTCTGGGCAGAGTGGGGAATGGCTCTCAGGGCCCCCAGCCAGCCCCCCATGGGTGGGGCAGACAGCTCCTGAGGTCACCAGGCCAGCCCTTCAGCCACGGCCTATGCCACATGCAAGACAGCCACTGGGTGTGATGACTCTCAACAGCCCCCTCTCTTTCCCAGCTCAGCATCCTCCCTGGACGATCTTGTTAACCCCCAAGGGTGAGTTAGCATCGCCCCATAAAACAGAGTCCACAGGGGCCAAAAGGAAGGAAGGCCACAGGTAAACAGTGTCCCTCACGGGGAATAGGGTGATCCTGGCACAGCCCACTCGGTCTTCTAAGCATCAAGCACCCAGAGTTGGCAGCCACTGTCTCCTTGTCTCCCCGCTGCTGTCAGTGTGGTTTTTACCCCTTCACCCCGAGAGCTGGGACAAGTGGATTAGCCCATCCAAACCTCCGCTTTCTCATCTGTTAAACGGGGGAAGGATAGCCCAGCCACACGAGGTTTTCTGGGGGAGAGGCAGGTGGTGGAGGTTAAGAGCCTCTGCAAATTGCCGAGCGCCTAGGCAGGGCTCTGCAGACATTTCTTCTTACGGATCAACGCCCCCATGAAGCAGCCAAGAAGCGGGACACCCGGTTAGTGGAGGGCTCCCAGGACTTCTCCAGGCTGCGGGGTGGTGATCTCCCAGTTCTGCTTGGTAGAACACAGGGATTTTGAAAGTCCGGACAAGCTTCGATCAAGATGTAAAGAGGCTGCAGCATGACCCAGAGAAGAAGGGAGCTGCCACACAAAACACACATGCACACATACACACACACACACACACACACACACACACACACACGGGAACGCAGTGCATGCAGGGAACCCAAGTCCCTCAAGGCCCCAGGACCGCACACTAGGACCGCAGCCCCAGGGCCAAGCCCAGTGGGGCGGCCGGAGGGGAAGGGAGAGGCCGGGGAGACACGTGGGCCGCGCCCGGTTCAAGTCACGCTCTGTCCTCAGCTCATCCAAGACATGGGCAACCGAGTCCCGATTAGGAGCGAAGGGAGGCGATAAGATCGGAGACACACTTCACAAAAGCAGGAGCCCCAGTTTCTCCCCGTGACCCACAAAGGAGCCGGAGCGGGGGCCGAGCGCAGGGAGAACAATGGGAGCGCGGGGGAGTGGGCCCGCGGGAGCCAGAGCTCCGTGGGGACAGCGGCACAGAAGGCTGTGGGCCAGGGCACACGGGGGAGGCAGGCGTGCACTCCAGCTCCGGGCTGGGCCTGCCTCTCCCAGCAACAGCCGTGGCCTTGAGCTAGCTCCACGCCACTTGCAGGGCTCCTGTGTCTACATAGGAAGAGCCAAGAGAGGGATTCCTTCCCTCTCTGCCTCCTAGGGACGCTGCTGGGGAATAGAGAGGGCACCTAGATGCAAGGGAGCTGGGGAGCAGGAGGGAGGAGCAGCCGCAGCAATATTCATTTGTAACAGGATTGTTTTCAGCGGTGAGTGAGAAAGCACAGGAGCGTGTGCTTTAGAGGGATGTGCAATGCGGGAGGAAGAGAGGGGATAGGGTGTGGACCCCAAGATCCCCTCGCCTGACCCCCCTCATGTTCGGTCGGAACCGTGTGGCACCGTGATGAGGGAGTCCAGGCGCTCAGGGGTCATGGGGGACAGGCACCACGCGTGTGATGGCAATGGATGCGGGGCCTTGGACATGCCGGGGGGGGGGGGGCGAGCCAGGCTCCAAACGGACAGAGGCCGAGCCGGAGGCTTCTCCTCCCCGAGCTGACACCCTCGGTCCTCCCGTGGTGGCTGCCCATGGGCTGGAGGGCGTGCCCATCCTTCACCCTCACTGCATCGCCCCACCCTCTGAGCGGCACGGCTCACCCAGGAGCGGCACCTGGCCAGCTCATCACGAACGAAGACCGTCCATCGCTAAGGAAGGCCTGCCTGGTCAAAAACAGGCCCCGAGACAGACACATGGACAGACTGAGCGACCTCAGAGGAAAGGCAGGAGAAAGGGGGGCAGGGGGAGAGGTCAGCAAGTGAACTTGTATGCAGATGCATCACCCATGGACACAGACAGTGGGGTGGGAGCGGGCTGAAGAGGTTGGGGGGAGGAAGATCTATGTAATACTTTTAACAATAAAGGTTTAAAAAAAAAAAAAACCTGTAGCAGTGATCTCCACCCAGCCCACCCTCAAGCCCATTCAATTGTTCCTGGAGCCAGCGGTTTCTCCCGTCTTATTTCACATTTCCCCTGCCTCGCGGGCCCCCCCCCCCCCAACCACCGCTTCCAGATGAGTCGCAGTGTGGCACTGGGGACAGGGAGGCAGTGGCTGTTTGCCGAATGCTTCTGGTTGAAGAAGGGGTAGGGGTGGGGAGCTAGGTCCACACGGCATTGCCAGAGTCCTGAGTCTCCAGAGACCCCACAGCCAGACCCACGTGCACACACGTTCTCGCTCTCTTTCCCTTTAAATCCCCACCCCCCAGAAGCGGCTTTGTGGGGGGACTCGGGCTCCTGGGGTTCCTGGGACGGCAGTCCCTGGGGGAGGGACTCCGTCTGGGAGTGATTAGGCGGCAGACTTCAGGTAGCTCCCACCACACGTGCAGCCCACATGACACCCCCTAATCCTGTACCCACAGCTCTCCTTCTCCAAACAAACAGCAGCTCCGTTTGCAGAGAAAAGAAAACGCCTTCCTTAGAGCAGCCAGGTCATAACCGGCTCCTCCGCGCCCACTCCCACCCCCATCCCACCGCCCCGACCACCATTCATTCAGCAGGCAGCCACACCGCGGCCTCTCCGTGGAAGGCCTGCGCCTCGCGCTTAGAAAAGCAAGCAAGAAAACCGGGAAGAAAAAAATATTTATGGTCGTTGTATATTTGGGTAGCGAGGTCCCGGGGTTTCTCGAGGTTCTGATATGTTAATAATGATTTCAGTTTGTGGTTTGATTGTTTTCTCAAAACCTGTAAATCCAGGCCAGACGTGTATGAGAGATGGCGATCTGAGAGCCTTCTATCCGACACTCCAAACAGTCTCCGAAGGCGCAGCCCCGACGCCCTTTCTCACAGAGAAAGGTCAAAGGGTAGGGAATGTAGAAGCGAGTTCCAGGGCAGGAATGTCCCCCTAAACAGCACAAGCAGCCACCTCCGGGGCACACGTGGAGGGCAGCCACAAAGACATCCCATCTTGCCGAAACCAGTTTGGCTCAGTGCATAAAGCGTCGGCCTGTGGACTGAAATGTCCCAGGTTCAATTCTGGTCAAGGGCATGTACCTTGGTTGCAGGCACATCCCCAGTAGGAGGTGTGCAAGAGGCAACTGATAGATGATTCCTCTCTCTACCCCTCTCTCTTCCTCTCTGTAAAAAATCAATAAAATATATTTTTAAAAAAAAGACATCCCATCTAACTGCCCGGGGTCCCACTCTGTGCCTGGTAGCTGTCATCCACCATTAGATACTCACCACTTTGACTATATTTTGCTCATTCATCCCCTCGATGAGTATTTACTTAGCAAGGTCTATGTGGCACTGAGATCAGGGGAAAGACTGTCCTGTCCTCAGGGAGATCATCGTTCAGTGACGGGCATCGAGGCGCAAAGAACAAGGACAGCCCAGAGAGGCACGCACAAGCACGTAAGGATACAGAGAAGGAAGCAAGCGTCTGTTCCTGGGGTGACGTCCAGTCTTCACGGTGTGGGGAGGAGAGGGGGAACAGTCAGGCTTTGAACTGGATCTCTATCTCCCCTGGAAGTCGAGCTGCCTCCCAGACTGAGAACACACGGGGCCTTAGTAGTCATTTACACCATAGTCTGAATGAGTCTCACATCCTTCCAAGGAAAACATCTCTTTTCTTTGGTCTTGGGAAGACACCCTTTCCTTGCAATGGGAGGGGGTCTCTGCAAACAAAGCTTTTGGAGGAGGCATCCCCCGCACACGAGAAAGGAAAGGCTTGAAGATGGGGAGCAAGTCGGTCTACAGTACATACAGGAGGGCGGGGCCGGTTCCGCCCAGGGGTCATTTGCGAAGGACAGACGTGGGAGAGACCCTGGAGTCGGGGCTGCTCTTAGGAATGTGCAAAGGTGGGCCCGTCCACAAGTCTCTCCCTCCTGAGGAAGCGCTGCCTGGGATGTTTCAGAATCAAGGTATTAATGTTTCCTTTGAATCCATTCTGTGTGTGTGTGTGTGTGTGTGTGTGTTTTCTGATTACAGTGTGCACTCAGTGTTATTCTGTGTCAGTTTCAGAGGCACAGCAAAGTGGGTGAACTTTACAGAGTGGTCCCCCCGCTGCTTGAGGTTCCCGCCTGGCCCCGTACAGAGCTATCAGGATAGTATCGATTACATTCATGTCCCTGACTCTTCTGTAACGACCAGCTTGTACTGCATAACCTCTCCCCCTTCTCACCCGTCGAGCCCCTCCTTCAGTCTCCAGGGCAGCCTCGCTCACACTCCTGGTCTGCCTGCCTTCCGTCCCTCCGCTGCCTCCCCTGTGCAGGTCGGCCTCTTGGCCTGGTGTTACTACCCCCGGAGTGGCTGAGGCCGGTCTCAGGCCTCGCTGGGCTCAGGAAGGCGGGCCCAGGGGTAAATGCCCCCCCCCCCCCCAATGCCATGCTTCCCTCAGCCCTGATTCCTAGAGGAGGGTCCAGACCCAGAGAACCTTCTAAGCGCCAGGAAAATGAAAAGCAATTAGTGACTTTTGCTTCAGGCGGAATCTAAAGGGGGGATGGGGGGGGGGGAGGAATGAAATCTTGGCGCCCCGCAAGACTCTGCCTCCCCGGGCCTCTTCCGGAACCACAGTGTTCAGCCCACTCAGCGCTGGGCCAATGCCACCCTCTCCTCCCCCTGAAGATTTCTTTGCTCCTGGAAAATCATCTGGAAACTGTCATCACCACTGCGCCGGTTGGCAGATGTCCCCCAAAGAGAGAGTGAAATGTACCACACACTACAAGGCATTTCTGGGCGCAGACCAAGAGGGGGGGAAAGGGGGGGGGGGAGGCCGTGGCTCAGGTGAAGGGCAGCTCAGCCTTGCGCCAGGGAGAGCAGAGAGGGTACCCCAGGGGGCCAGAGGGTGGAAAGGACCCTACCCTGAGCCAGGGTCCCTGGACCACTCCTCCCCAGGCTGGGCCTTCCCCTCTGAGGGAGCCGCAAGCTGGGAGACAGCTTTCTGGAACCCGTGCATTCCCTCAGAGCAAGAAGAGGGGGGTTCCTGGCAGAGGCAGAGAAAGAGGGTCTCGGCACAGGGAGCCCAGAGGGCGGGCAGGGCAGAGTGTGGGTGGCGGAGGCTGAATTCCGATTTAACATCCACACACACACACACACACACACACACACACACGGAGACAGTCACAGCAGGGACCCCAAGCTTGTCCCCTGTGGGTGTCCGGCACAGAGTTAAGCCTCAAGCGTTATCTGGTGACTGTTGGGCTCACTGGGACCGGCAGGTGAGGGAAGAAGGACAGGGGCAGGGAGGATAGAGAGGACACGGACCCGCTGTCTCCACCGCATTGCAACCAGAAGTCTACTTTGTCACCTTGTGTCCTGCCTAGGGCCCAGCCTCGGATCTGCACCCCGATCCTGCTCCCCACTCCTCCGTCTGCCACGCGGCGCACATGTGCAAGCACCTGGTTTGCTGTCCCTGACGCCTCATGCATCTACGGCTCAAACGAAGACAGGATGTGGCTCTTTTAAGGAGATGCTGGAGCCAGGTCCTGATGGGGGGTGTGGGGGGTGGATGCTGAGCAAATGGGTCTGAGCCAAAACCCTCCACCCCGCCTGCCTTTCCTACCAGCGACAGCAGCCTCAGCCTGACACCGCCTCTTCTCCTGGCTGCTCAGAGAAACGCCTCCACCTCCGAGGGGTCTCCATTGCTCCAATAAGGTGAGCGTTTGAGGGGAAGATGCCTACACATAGCGAGGGCCCTCTCGAACTCCATCTTGGTTTGAAGACTAACAGACGCCCTGATGTTTGCATCTGACAGGACCCCAGCCCGCATGACACCGGGAGCTGCGTATCTGTCTCTGTGCTGCACGTGGAGGTGAAGGCGGATGGGACCGAGAAGGCTTCTGCCCACCCGAGCTGGGTTCCCTGAGCTTCCAGGCGCCCCAGTGGGACACAATATTTTGCCACCAGTCCCTGCCTGCTCCAGGCTTCAGGCTCTCCCTCGGGTTTCAGCCAACCTGGGAAGGGGGGTGAGGGGATGGGGGGTGCGGCGCACTCCCAGGACAATGTGGGAAGCAGAACAGGCTGTCCTTCCTCACACTTTGTCCTAGAGATAGTGACAAGGACACAGTGAGGTTTTCTAGGGAGGGGACCCACACACACCAAAAAAAGACCTGACCCTCTCTCCTACACCAGACCAAAATTCACACTCATCAAAATGAATGAATGAATGAGTGAATGAATGAATGACAGGTGGGCAGAAGGAAAGAAAAGGGGGGCGGGGGGGGGGGAACCCTGCTTTCTCAAAAGCCCAGGTATGTCTCCTGGAGGCTGGGAGCATAGCAGACACACATTTGCTTCTCTCTGCAAATGCCCCAGGATGGAGTGGGACCTGGGACAGGCTGACAGAAGGCAAGGACTCGCCTCGCACCCAGAGCTCAATGAGAAATAAACAGCGGTCCTGGTTGTCTGCCCCTCCCCGCCCCCCTCCCCCACACACACCCTTGGACTTCTCAAAGGCCCAGGGCGGTTTCCAGGCTCTGAGGCCGCCCCCCCCCACTCCTAGTTTTTGTGTCCTGACAGCCCCAAACACCCTCCGGGCCTGTGCCCCCACCCTACACGCCTCACTCACTCCCAAGGAAACTCCTAAGTTGGGGGCTGACCTCACGACCTTGGCCCTCCTGGGGCCCTGGGGGCAAAGCGCAGAGGGCAGGCGACCCGGCCTGGCTCAGCCGCCCCAGAGGAGAAGCCAGCTCCCAGCAGGGAGGACGCCCGGTTGGGTCCCTAAAACCATGGGTTCTGGACACCGGGGAGACGCTCTCTCCGCCCCAGGTACCTCCCGGCCCCGCTGAGAAGGACACCGGATATTTCCTACAAAACTGGCTATTCATAGCGTTTCTCCCTTTCCCTGGTGTGATGGCAGCATTCCCCGTTAATAAAGATCCCAGAAAATCAGAGTGCCTTCAGCTGGAACTGAAGCCCCCCCTGGAGAGCCCAGCCGGCCCCAGGGGACCATCAAAAAGTGTCCGGGCACCCAGCTCCTTTCTGGCGCTGTGCTGCTGGTCCTACACCCCCCAACCCCACCCCCCCGCTGGAGAGGTGACCTGAGGGGAGGAGGGGGTGCAGGTACGAATCCTCGCCCTTCGGAGGCTGAGGGCCCTGGGCCCTGGAGTCCCCGCTGACTCTATTTGCATGTTTAAGTCCCAAAGGCGAAGGCACCCTCAGCCAGGATGTCAGATTTTTAAAAGGAGCACTGAGGAAGGAGGTCTGGGGGGGACTTGCCTGGGAACTTTCCCATGCCCCCCCCCCACCCCTGCAGGCTGTTCCAGGGGTGACTCTCTGTGCTCCCTTGTGCCTTGATTAACCACAGATGTTTTGGGGGCAAGTTGGGATTTTTAAAAGTGAGAGAAAGGGGGGAAAGGCACACAGTCCCTTTGGGACTGAAACGTCCCACTTCCCACGTTCTTCCCCCTCCCCCCTCCCCCCTCCCGGGGAGAGCCAGCCAGCCCAGAGAAGCCAGCAGTTCTGTCTCTGGCTCAGGTGCTGGTTTGAACCCCACCCTTCTCAGGCCCCCCACATGGGCGATGCTTCACATCTCCCTCACCACCACCCCCTGTCCCTCTCATCCCTCTTTCTCTCCGGAAACAGAAAAGGGGAAAAACACAAAAGCACCTTGGCCTTCAGTTCTAGGGGTGCGCGGGGTGGGAGTGGTGGTGGGGGCACAGGCGTCTGTGCACACAGAGCTTAGACCTTTGATGACCCAGGGCAGCGTGTCCGGGGGTTACTTGTGGTCGGCCCCGCATGGTATTCACTGCACCCGTATTACGGAGCCATCTGCAACTCTCCTTCCCGTTTTGGCTGCAGCCATCCAGCCTGGAGCCTGTCTGAGCCTTACCGGCTGCTCCTTCCGAAGAGAGCGGAGCCCCCGGGCATGAAGAGCCACCAGCCACAGGCTCCATGCCCAGGGAAACGCACCCATGACCGGGAGCGCCTGGGAGTGCAGGGCATGGGGACTGAGGGCCCACCAGGGACGGGGGTCTTTCACCTGCAGGGAACAAGCCCTGGGGAGCCAGCCGGAGAAGGCGGGGGGGGGGGGCACCTCTCTAGAAAAGGTGGCCAGGCTGAGCTCCTGGGGAGACCCCGCTGCTCACCCCAACCAGATTCTTCTAGGAGGCCCGTCCCTGCTGAAGACGGATTCAGGCATGGTCCCCACTTTTGCTAAGAAATATGGTGAAGGGAGGTTATGCCCCTTCATCCCTCAGGTATGGGGAACCCCACCCCAGGACCCAGCCCCACCCCCTGGCAGCCCGGTGAGCACCGCCCCGCAGAGCCAGGAAAAGCGCTCTGTGCCAACAACTCCGGCTCCGGCCTGGGCTCCCTGTGTAGACTCGCAGGGAGGTTGGCGGCCCGGCTGGAGAAATTGAGCCTGGCGCCGGCCCCCCAGACGCCTAAAGAGGGAGAAGGGGGAGGAGGGTCCCAGACCCTGGCTTCCCGAGGTCTCCCCTGGGGATCCGCTCGCACCTCCAAGTCTCTGCTCCCCGCGCAGACCCTTTGCATGTAGCCGAATGCGCGTCGCTGCTACATGCAAAGGGCAGCTGGTTGCTTTTCCCTTTCCTGACCAGCGCCCCTTCCCTCGGCTAACACTGGGCCGAGGGCCTCAGTTTCCCCATCTGTAGCGCAGCGAACTGAATGGGGGTGGGGGAGCTGGCACCCAGACCCCAGAAGACATTCAGGACTGCCTCACTGGCAATGGATGGTCTCTATGCATCCGGCTCGGCCTGGCCCTAGCTCGCCTAGCAGAGGGCATCGCCTGGCACCGGGGAGGCGGGGTGGGGGTGGGGGCACCCTGCCAGTGGTCTGGGTCTCCGCGTTCTGTGCAGAATAGAATTGTCAGGCACGGGGAGCGCGCTTTTTATCCGCCGGGTCCTCTATAGACACGGGCTGCCCAGAGGAGGGTCCTCGCGGGAGGGCACACCGTGACACTCGGAATTTCTGCAGATAAATCTGGCGGCAGAGCAGTCCTGATGGAGAGGGACAGGCACCCTCCACCACCGCTAGCAGCGTTCTCCTGCGCTTTCTGCGAGCCGAGACCGTTTCTGGGCTTTTGGCGCCCCCTCTGGATGCGGCTGAGAATTGCAGCCCGGTTTTTAAGTCAACTGATTGTTTTTACCGCGTTTTCCAAAAAAAAGATACAAGAACACAAAATGCTTGCATCAAACAAACAGAAAATGTACACAATACTATCACTTGCTATGTAAAGCGCTGCGTGTTTTATGTCCTGCTATAAAAAATGTATTAAAATAGGCTTACGTGTGTAGGTTTTTGTTTTTTTTACCAATATTTAGTGAAATGTTCCAAACTAGCTCCAAGTCATGGTCGCCTTCAGTGCCTTTTACGCCGGGAAACAGGAGAATTACGATGAAATGCAACTAAATACAGACGCCTTGGTTAAAACCTCTGCCCCAAGTTCTGGTGTCTGAGCCTCCTTCTGGATCAGTTGCCTACAAATCCCACAGTCAGTCATATCCACGAATGTCCCCTCCCCAGGACCCAGGATTCAGTCCATACTATGCGGGACTTTTTTCTCTCCAAAATAAGGACAAAGTCGTTCTTATTTTTCCCCAGCATATTCGGAAGCCATGAACGCAAGACTGCTGTTCTCTTAACCTCCTGTTAAACTCTAAGATCACCAGGACATCCACTGTGAGTTACCTTCGATTAAAAAGTAAAATACTGTTGAACAGGGTTGCAACTCACTACTTTCTGCACAGTCCCGTTTCCTATAAGAAATGTCCAGCTCTTTGGAAGAAAACAAAATTTTTGAAAATTCCTTAAGGGAAAAAAAAAACGTCCTTGAAATCAGAGGCCCCCCGCAATTTGCAAATTAGAAATAAACAAGTCTCTGGTATGATTCCGGCCGGCCGAGTCACAAGAACCATCATTTACATCGAGGTGAATATTTGCCGGAGCCAGGAAAGGGGTGGGTGGGGGAGGGAAATGTTGAAAATTAATAAGAGTTTTGCTCCGTTGGGCGATTAGTTATGATTCCGAAAGAAGTAACCCTCGGACGACTAAAGTTTTTCTTCTCCCCCAGAAAAAGATACCCAGCCAGACTCTCAGCATACGTGTAAACACGAAAGCTGGTGCTCAAATCACACTGGAAAGACATCAGACACCCCCACCCCTCCACAGAAGTCCCTACTGTCTGCGAGTCACAAAAGGACCGGACTGTAAAGCGGGGTCCCCAGGCGCTCCCCGCTCCAGGTGACGGTGAAGGAGGGGATTGCCGGCAGGCACGGGACCGCCGGAGTGGCCTGTTTCGCCTGCAGCGGGACCTATCAGTCTAGCCTTTTGCAAACTGAGCGACTGGCCTCAGCCTGGCGGCCCCGGGGCGGCCCCGCTCGCCCAGTTAGGTAACCTCTCAGAGCCAGTTTGCACACTCTTTCCAGTTTGCACACTCTTTCCAGTTTGCAACTCGGCCGGGAGATGGAGAGCGGACCCTCACAGCAGTGGCCCTGTCACCGGGGCGCTTTGGCGGGGTGGGGGGCTTGGAGGTGGGGGGCTGGAGGAGAAATTGTCGGAGTTCAAGGTCGGCGTGGACTGAGGACGGCTCTGCCAGCGAGTGAGCAAGCGATCCAGCGAGCGCGGGGCTGCACGGCCGCCTGCAGCCGCCTTCCCTGCCGCTTGCGCGGGGAGCTAGCTCTGGTTTTCATTGATTCCCTTTGCAAAAGCGCAGCCAGATCCCCGACCGGCCTCGCCGGCCCCAGCGAACCGGAGCCTGCTCCCCTATTTATATGGGTTATTACAGGGGAACGGCGGGCGCTGAGTCACAGAAACATTTGTTGCAAGAAAGCCATTCCTGAGCACAAGCTCCTCCACCAGGCTGCGCGAAGCGGAGGGACTGCCTCTCACACACTGTGAACGCCGGCTCCTGCCCGGGACCGCGGGGAAAGCTCCGAGGAGCAGTGCTTTGGGGATGGGGTAGGTCCTAGGCTAGACGTGCGCGCGCACACGCGCGCCCACACACACACACACACACACACACACACACACACGGAGATCCGCGCAGAAACGCACCAAAAACTTCTGACATTGCAAGAGGAGAGCACGGCAAACTTACACACTTGGATGTCCCGGGTCCCCCGCCTTTCCAGCAGCACCCCCCCCCCCTACACACACCCCCCTTAACCGCCCGCCGCCGCGGCAGCCGGCAGCCCTCCCCGCCCAGCGCCGCCCCGCCCTCTGGTCACCCAGCCCAGCACCGCGATCCTCCCCGCCCCCCTCCATTCCCGTCCAATCAGCTGCCCACCGGACCCGGATTGGCTGGCCGGAGCCGAGGTGCGGGGGGAGTATTTATTAAAGAGCCGCCGGGCCGGCAGGCGGAGAGCGGAGAGCAGAGCTTGACATTGACTGGGAGCTCCAGTGGCGCCACGACTCGCCAGTTTCTCCCCAGGAACTTTTCTTTGCAGGAGGAGAGGGAAAAGGGGTGCGATCGCCCCCGCTTTCGCTCTTTCTTCCCCTCCTCCTCCTCCTCCTCCTCCTCTCCAGTCCGCCTTACCCCCCTGGAAGCGGGCAGCTGCGGGCTGGGCACCCCGCGCCCCCCCAAGGGCTCCCAGCCGCCGCTGAGCGACACGCCAGGCGCCCCGGGAGCCGCTCGCCCCGCGCCCGGGCCGCCGAGGGCAGAGGAGCCCGCGCCCCGCGCCCCCGAGCCGTCGCCGCGGCTTCTCTCCTTCCCCGGCCGCCCCTCGCCCCCTCCCCCGGGCCCGCGCATGAATCTCCTGGACCCCTTCATGAAGATGACCGAAGAGCAGGACAAGGGCCTGTCCGGCGCCCCCAGCCCCACCATGTCCGAGGACTCGGCCGGCTCGCCCTGCCCCTCGGGCTCCGGCTCCGACACGGAGAACACGCGGCCCCAGGAGAACACCTTCCCCAAGGGCGAGCCGGACCTGAAGAAGGAGAGCGAGGAGGACAAGTTCCCCGTGTGCATCCGCGAGGCCGTCAGCCAGGTGCTCAAGGGCTACGACTGGACGCTGGTGCCCATGCCCGTGCGCGTCAACGGCTCCAGCAAGAACAAGCCGCACGTCAAGCGGCCCATGAACGCCTTCATGGTGTGGGCGCAGGCGGCGCGCCGCAAGCTGGCCGACCAGTACCCGCACCTGCACAACGCCGAGCTCAGCAAGACGCTGGGCAAGCTCTGGAGGTAGGGGGCGGCCGGGGGCTCCGGGTGGGGGGCCGTGGGAGGGGTGCGCGGGCCCAGACCCCCTCTCCCTGCCCCGCCTCCCGCAGCGGGCGGGGTGGGGCCGGAGGGGGTGGGGACGCGGTGGTGTAACTTGGCTCGGAGTTTGACAAAGTTCTTGGATGGCTCCAGGGGAGGGAGGAGGGGGCGGGGGCGGGGAGGGGGGGGTTGGGGGGAGTGGAGGGATGGATGGACGGCCAGCGGGTGGGAGAAGGCCGGTGGGAAGCACGCACGGCGGGAGGGGGCCGGCCTGAGGAACCGCAATCCCAAACGGGGGCTGGAGCGCAGAGTGAAGTCCGCTTCTCTCCCCGGGAACTGCGGGCTTTGGGTGGCTCTGCGCTCAGGGAGTGCGGATGGAGGGCGGGGAGAGAAACCGAGGCTAGAGGACCCCCCCCCCCCGCCCTAAGCAGAAGGGGGCGGAGGAGGGAGGCTCCTGGAAATGGATGGGAGCAGTGTTGGGGGGGGGGGGGAACAGGAGGGGCTCCTTGCAAATGGAATGGGATTTTTGGGAAGGGCTTGAAGGGAGAGGAGGGTGGGGTGGGGTGGGGTGGGAGAGGGAGAACTCCGGTAGCAGAGGCATTAAGAGCCTGGCGGCCAAGACTATTTCCATCCGCAGCGTTTCCAAAATAGAAGGGAAGGGAGAGGGCGGGGCGCGGAGTGACCCCTCATGTCCCACTAACAGAATGGGGGAGACTTTATTTTTTACTTTTGTTTAAGAAAAGTTAGGAGCTGTAGCAGTGGCTGGAAAGCAGGGGCTGGGGGGAGACAGGGTTGTGCGCAAAAGCAGCACGGAGAGGTGGGGGTCCCCTCCCGCCCCCGCCGCCGGCCTCACAGCCCCCCCCTTTCCCCGCGCCCCCTCGCGCACAGGCTGCTGAACGAGAGCGAGAAGCGGCCCTTCGTGGAGGAGGCGGAGCGGCTGCGCGTGCAGCACAAGAAGGACCACCCGGACTACAAGTACCAGCCGCGCCGCCGGAAGTCCGTCAAGAACGGCCAGGCCGAGGCCGAGGAGGCGGCCGAGCAGACGCACATCTCCCCCAACGCCATCTTCAAGGCGCTGCAGGCCGACTCGCCGCACTCCTCCTCGGGCATGAGCGAGGTGCACTCCCCCGGCGAGCACTCCGGTGAGTCCCCGGGGGGCGCCCCTGAGCCCCAGCCGCGGCCGCCTGGCGCACCCCGGGCCTCCCCGAAGAGGCGCCGCTTGGGGACTTTGCACCACCGGGGAGCGGGGGCCAACATCCCCCACCCCTAACCACACACACACATCACACACACACACACACACACACACACACACACACCGACTTTTATTGCAGGAGGTAAATGCCTTCACAGCTTTGCTGGACGTCACCCCTCTTTCCTTTGCTCCCCAACTGCAAACACACACCGGGCTCCCCCAAGGAGCAATTTGGTGGAGGGCCCTCAGGTGCCCCCGATGGAAGGAGATGGCCCGGTGTGTGCCGGCAGGATAATTACTGATTACAGGAGGGGACTTGGGGGCCCTTGGACCCTTCATCAGGGAGGGAGGGTCTCCGGAGGATTCCCAAAACCAGGGCCTTTTGCACACACCCCTTGCTCATCTTCCTCTGCTTTTTCTCTTTTACGGCCTGCAGGGCAATCCCAGGGCCCCCCGACGCCGCCGACCACCCCCAAGACCGACGTGCAGCAGCCGGGCAAGGCCGACCTGAAGCGCGAGGGGCGCGCCCTGCCCGAGGGGGGCCCCCGCCAGCCCCCCATCGACTTCCGCGACGTGGACATCGGCGAGCTGAGCAGCGACGTCATCTCCAACATCGAGACCTTCGACGTCAACGAGTTCGACCAGTACCTGCCCCCGAACGGCCACCCCGGGGTGCCGGCCACGCACGGCCAGGTCAGCTACACGGGCAGCTACGGCATCAGCAGCGGCACCGCAGCGGCGGCGGCGGCCCCGGCGGGCGCGGGCGGCCACGTGTGGATGTCCAAGCAGCAGGCGCCGCCGCCGCAGCCGCCCCCGCAGGCCCCGCAGCCCCCGCAGCAGCCCCCCCAGCAGCAGCCCCCGCAGGCGGCCCCGCAGCCCCCGCAGGCCCCGCAGCCGCCGGCGCACACGCTCACCCCGCTGGGCGGCGAGGCGGGCCCGGCGCAGCGGCCGCACATCAAGACGGAGCAGCTGAGCCCCAGCCACTACAGCGAGCAGCAGCAGCCGTCGCCCGCCGCGCAGCAGATCGCCTACAGCCCCTTCGGCCTCCCGCACTACAGCCCGTCCTACCCGCCCATCACCCGCGCGCAGTACGACTACAGCGACCACCAGGGCTCCGGCGGCTCCTACTACAGCCACGCGGCCGGCCAGGGCTCCGCCGGCCTCTACTCCACCTTCACCTACATGAACCCCGCGGCGCAGCGGCCCATGTACACGCCCATCGCCGACCCCTCCGGGGTGCCCTCCATCCCGCAGACCCACAGCCCCCAGCACTGGGAACAGCCCGTCTACACACAGCTCACCAGACCCTGAGGAGCCCAGCTCGGAGACAAAGGGGGATGGATGATGATGGAACCCCTCACCGAAGAAAGAAAGAAAAGAAAAAAAAAGAAAACCAATCCACCACGATTTCTGTGCATTTGGACATGACTATTTTTTTTTTTCTTCTTCTTCTTCTCATTCCGTAAGGACATGGTAAGCTACAAGGCAAACTCTGGGACCCAGATGCCAAGGCAGACACATTTGGCTGTCCAAAAACGCGCACGCCCACCTTGCTGGAGGCAGGCAGTGGCCAGGCCACTGGGGCCCTTCCAGGGACCCTGGGGCATCTCCGCAGGAGGCCGGACTTGTTGGAAGTCGTCTTTGCAGCCAGCTCCAGGAGGATGGAGACCCCGTGGGACCGACCGTGTTTGCTCACTCTCTCGGCCTGTTTGGACTCTTGTAATTATTTTTTAGCCGTAATTAAAGAAGAAAGTCCTCTGTGAGGAATATTCTCTATTTTAAATATTTTTTAGTATGTACTGTGTATGATGCATTACCATTTTGAGGGGATTTATACGTATTTTTAGATTTAAAGCAAAAAATTAAATGCTCTTATTTTTCCAACAGCTAAAACTACTTTAGTGGAACAAGTGCGCCCTAGCTTTTTCTCGCGACCAGAGTATTTTTGTACAGATTTGCTTTCTCTTACAAAAAAAAAAAAGAAAAGAAAAGAAAAAAAAAGTGTCGTATTAACATTTTAAAAACCCCCACAGGTTTGTGTTATGAGATGAGATGGGGGAGGGGGGGCGGGGTGTTAGCTTTGCTTAATGCCTCTGGCTTTCTGATTGGAGAGGAGCTGCCTTAGACAAATAAAGGCCTTATTTTGCAAGTATGGACCTACACACGTTAGTCTAGAGAAGCATATGGTAAGCGATATCACGTATATATTTTTTAAATGAGAGAAAGAAGAAAAAAACACCTTGAGCCTTAAAATGTGCTGCTGATAAATACATGCGCTCTCTTCTAGTGCATCTATTTCCTCCTGCGTTCGCCTGGTCACGGAAGTCTCAAGCAAGAAGCGAAAGGCAAGGAGAGGAAATGTGATTTGGAGATGTTTCAGCAGCCAGTCAGTGCCTCCCCTCCCCCACCCCACCCCCTGCCCTCTGCCCCCTGCCCCCTGATTGCCTGGCCCCATGTGGCAGCCACCTCCCAGTCACCTGTGCCTCTCTGAACACCAGCAGTTCACCTTCAAGACATTCCACGTGCTCAAATTATTTATTTTGTAAGGAGAGGTTTACATTAAAAAAAAAAAATACAAAAAAAAAAATCCCCCCTTTAAAATAGGTTGTTGGAGCCTTCCTCAAAGGGTATGGTCATCCTGTTAAATTATGTTCTTAACTGTAACCAGTTGTGTTTTTTTTTTAATTTATCTCTTTAATCTTTTTTTGTATTATTAAAAGCAAGTTTCTTTGGACTCCTTGTCCTAGATTTGTATAAATATGCCTTTTTGTCCATCCTTGTATTTTTTTTTTCCTTTGTCTTTTTTTGTTGAAAAACTGGAAACTTGTTTCTCTTTTTTTTTTTTTTTCTTTGTACAAATGAGAGGTTTCAAATGTAGTGTATCACTGAGTCCTTTGCAGTGTTTTCTGCCACAGATCCCCTGGCCGCCGACGCGGTGTGCGTGTGTGAGACACGGGACAGCGGGAGCCCGTGGCGCCCATTCCTCTGCATGTTCCCTTGGAGAGAGGGAGGAAAGAGGGAGGGGCCAGCCCGCCGCCAGACCTGAATTCTTCATTATCTCTGTGGCTGGAGCGTTTGAGGATTGCTTTTTAAAAAAGACAGCAAACTTTTTTTTTATTTAAAAAAAAAAAAAGATATATTAACAGTTTTAGAAGTCAGTAGAATAAAACCTTAAAGCACTCTTATAATACGGCATCTTTCCATTTCTGTATAAAAGCAGATCTTTTTAAAAAAAAAAATATTTCTGTAACTTAAAAAAAAAAAACCTGGCATTTAAATCATATTTTGTCTTTTAGGTTAAGGTTTGGTTCGTGTTTGTGTTTTTGTTTGTTTCCTTGTCCCCTTCCCTGTATACCCCGAAACTTTTGTCCTCTCTGTGAAACTTATCTTTTTCTCTCTCTCTTTTTTTTTTGTATATTATTGTTTACAATAAATATACATTGCAATAAAAGAGCGCTGCCCTGTGGACTTACTCACCCCTTTCTCTTGGGAAAAGAGTGGCTTGAAGAACGCGGCCACAGAAGAGATGGTTGCCTGCGAGGTTTTGGTTTTTAAGTGCGCTCTTGGCAGTCCTGAAACCGGCCCTGGGAAGACTGTGCCCTCAAACACGGACACACCAAGACCTAGTCCAGTGCCACCCCCTCAGGGCGCCCGGAGAATCACGTGCCCGTAGTTGCCCGCCCAGGCAAGCGTGTGGTGTGGACGCCGGGAGGGCATGTTCGCCCCGAAGCCAGAGGCTTGTCAGAAGGTAGAGGCCAGAGGGGGTGGCTTGTCTGGCTTCACAAGAGCCAGCTTTCTGAGATGATGAATGCACCCCCCAAAACGGGGTGACCACTGTCCACTTCAAAAGCGAAGGAAGCCAGACTCAACCTGTGTCTGCAGGAGGGAGGGCCCGGGGAAGCCTGTCCTCCGAACCTGGGAATCATTCCGCGTTTATCTGCAGGGGCCACGGAGGGAGAGGGGGGTTCTGTTCCCTCCGGTTTAACTCCTTCTGAGCAGATGCAAAGCCATCGCAGAAGCAATAAGGCCTAATCCTGTTTTCCTTGGCCCCGGGTAGATGGGAGTTTCCAGGATCAGAGCGCCGTTCAGGTCATTTTTCATTTCGCAGATGAGATCACTCCTGCCCTCCCACCCCCGCACCGAGACACCCCGCCCCCACCCCAGCTGATCCCCATGGGGAAGTGTCTGCAAGGAGGCAGGTCTCCTCGGCACCCCGGGCTGGGGTTGTGGCTGGGCCTGCACCCCCGAGGCCTTCACCGGCACCCCACGCTCCCGGATCACCTCCCCTTGTCTGCTTTTGCCCATTGGATTCCTGGCCTGCGTCCCACGCCAGGATCATGGCAACCAGGAAAATGGGAGTTATCAAAGAGAGGCAACGTTAGCGCTCAGCCTCCTTGGCAAATTCCTTTGGCAAACATGAACTGAGGGCCTTGTGATCTGCTGGGTGCTGCACAAACACCGCCCTGCCCCCACCCCCAGCCCCATCCCAGGCGGCAGATTCTGTGGCTTGGTGGTGCTATAACATCCCACCCTCCCACCGCCCAGAACCCCATTCTCCATTTTTACAAAAATCTCTATTTTTCCCCCTTGCCAACACTCCCAAAGTCCTTTATAAATTTGTTTCTGTTAAATTGGTATTCGCCCAAATCCCTCTGTCCATTAAAATGGACATATCGTCCAATCACAGCCCTGTCCCCACCTAGGTTTGCGAGATTCTTCTCTCCACTCCTATGCACATGCTCTTTTCCTCAGTTTCCCTCGGTACATGACCTTGGGCAGACCTTTCGAGAGCCAGAAGATGCCACTGAAACGTAAGCTTGCTGGGTGATCTAAGACAAGCTGCTTACTGCCCCGTGCCTCAGTTTCCCCTTTTGTTAAGCATGCTTATAATCCCTCCCAATGGAACAGGGTTGCATTAGGGCAATTTGGGGCAAGGAAGGAGTAAGCTGAGAATTCACTTGCTCTGAATCTCCTGGTCGGTATAGGATTCCTTTGGAAGGTAAAGGAAAATTTTTGGGGTTTTCACGGGTCCCCACACGGCACTGATGCACAGGAAAACCCAGGAAACACCGGAGTGCAGAGAGGGGGCGCCTCTGAATCCCCCCACCCCTACCCACCAGATCCAGTCAAAGCCCTGCATCACCAGATTATTAAATATTTTCGAGGCATTTTTAGTCTAAATCCAGAAATGCAGGGCTTATCACCCTGACAACAAGACATTTATTGGGATCCTAGCAGAGAGTCCTCCAGACCAGAAAGCACTTGGATTTTAGACTTGAAATGAAACTTTTTGTAAAACCATTTGAACCAAAAAATAAAAGGAATTTTTAACCGCAGGGAATTTTAACAAATCACCGAGAAGCAGTCTTTCGGGCTGTAATGAACATGGCGCTTACGGGTTTGTGTGAGAAGGGTGTTTGACTCCCAGCTCAACTCCATACCGTTCCTCCTCCTTCCCCTCTTCATTTCTAACAGGAACAGGTTTGAGGCACCACTCTGACACTTTGTCAATTGCTAGAGTCACTTAATGAGGTCGCTAAAGATGCTTAAGCTTTAGGACTCCTCACGAGAGCAGACATCTATTAAGGCCTCGGACTTAATCTCATATTTTTAAAAATGCATAGCCTTGTTTTTAAAAATCTCCTTCCTCCCTGGGGAAAAAACAAAACAAACAAACAAAAACCTGATACAACTCAGGCCCCATAAAACCTGGGTCTGCCCATGACCATGGCTGTTGGACAGCAAACTATGACATCAGAGGCTGCCAGCAAGATGCTTTCCCTTCTCTTCAACAGTCCTGACACTTGGTACATGCTTAATAAGTTCCAACCTCTCATGGCGAGGTCACCAACAACGCAGTATCAGGAATCTCTGCCATAACATTCCACCACCTGTCCTTACATACTTTTCTTATCCCTTTGAGACCCACATGCTTTTCATTTCTCAGGAGATATTATCTCACGGACATAACAGAGGTGCATGACCTACGAAAGCCCACAAGAAATGTTCGTTATTTCTCCTGTCTCCTGTCTTCACTTCCTCTTCCCACTCATCTCCTATTTTCCTTTCTTAGGCCATCTCTGCCCTGCATTTTCCTAGGGCCACCTGTTAGCTCTGGAAGCTGAAAAGCATTTGCTGGGCCCCCAGAGGGCTGCTGCTTTCCCACCAATCACAGCCTAGAACTTGTCCACCCTGGACAGCTGAAGAACTGTTTGTGGACCAAAGACAATGCGGGCTGGGCAATGTCAGATTTGCATTCACTCAAGACAACCAGACAAAATCTGGGGAATGGGTACATTACCTTGACGATTCAGCTGGACACGTCCTTCGAAATGCCAAGCTTTTCTATTGAACTGAGTCCAGTTGCCACAATTTCAAGGTGCCATATGCCACTTCTGGGAGGGTTCTACTCTTCCTTCTCCCCACGAACCTTTGGAGAGCAGCACCGGTGCATCAGGATTCAGCAGTGAACATAGTCCCCCTGCCCTCATGGGGCTTCCCTTTATGTGATTTTTTTTTCTAGGTTATTATTATTTGGTAGTGTGTTTTTTTTTATTGATTTCAGAGAGGAAGGGAGAGGGAGGTAGAGATAGAAACATCAATGATGAAAATCATTGATCGGCTGCCTCCTGCACGCCCCCCACTGGGGATCAAACTGTGACCTCCTGGTTCATAGATCCATGATCAACCAGTGAACCACACAGGCCAGGCACAAGGCCTATATTTTAGAGAAGGCAGGAAAAACACTGAATTCTCCTGCAATTTTCTTGTTCGTGTACTCTGAGCACATGACGAGGGGCCAGTGGGAGGCCATAGCAGCCGCCCAGAGAGACCTGATGGTGGCCTAGCTGAGGATGGCAGAGATAAGGTAGTTAATGGATGATTCAGGTGAGAACTTCTGGCTTCCCCCCCCCCCCTCTTCTAATCTCATCCATTTTCAGCGACATGAAATTTACTGTGACCCAACTGATGTAGAAGTGACCCAGTCTCTTTAGTCACTCCCTCTTGCCTACCTCAATAACTCTCTGTAAGTCCCTATACCTTTTGATTAAGCACAAATTCATGTATCTCACAATCCCCTTTTGCCAGGCACCTGAAAAGAAGGTTCTAGGGTCTCCGGACTTCCAGGGATTTGGTTAATGAACCCCATAAGTTTATGGAATCAGAAATTTGGGGGGTATGATGGGAGGTCTTTGAGTTCCGTTGTGTGCTCATTGCAAAAATCTTTTGAACAACATCTCGGCCATTGGATGCTCCTTAATCTCTTCTAGAACGCTTGCATTGATAGGGAGAACTTGAATTGTGGAGAAATCTATCTCTGCCGTCCCCATCCCATGATCGGGGGCACCCACCTCTACGCCAACATGATGTCTTGTCTTTCTTCCAGATGGTAGCCCTTCAACTAATTGTACACGTTTCAAGTTTCCTTTCCGTGTTTCCTTCCCCCATGCTAAACATTCCCAATGCATCTTTACATCTGATATGGTCCCCAGGCTGGTCCACAGCCTGCCATTCTTTTTGCTGGTGCACTTTACTTATGAGCATTCCTCTCAAATTAGCATGTCCAGAATTATGACCACAGCTCCAGGCTAACATGGAATACAAGTAGAATCATCCTCTGTGTAATCAGTATAATCAGAAGTAGTTGTGCTTCTAATAAATTTACATTTAAATTGCATCCAATTATTGCAGTAACCAAATCACCCAGTTGCGTTCTGGTGAGAAATTTCTCACCTAGCAGGTCATTGTGCAATAGAGTTTTTAGAACTTAATTACCGAGTTTTACATTTACCTCTGTCGTGACTGGAGCGTGACATACACGGGCTCAATGAAAGGAGAGAGAGAGGAAAAGGGATTTACGTCATGGAGCCCTCACACTGCCAGGCCCTGCGACAGGTGTTTTATACACGTGATCTCATTTAATCCTCTTAATAACCCTTGGAGTCAGGTGTTATTGTTACAGTTTTATTAAGAAGGAAACTGAGGCTCAGAGAGATTAAGCAATTAACCTGAGGTCAAGTAAACTAGTACACAGCATAACAACTTCTAGTGGCTTGCCACCCCCAACACACCATCCCAAACGAGTCCTCAGTTTTCCAAAGAGAATATGCAATGGAGCCCGTCGTGAGGAAGGGAGAATAAGATCTTATGTTGCAAGGAATCTTTTTAAAGCAACATCTCTCTGGCGTGGCTCAGCTGTTGAGTGTCGACCTATGGACCATGAGGTCCTGGTTTGATTCCCAATTGGGGCACATGCCTGGGTTGTGGGCTCCATTCCCCGTGGGGGGCATGTAGGAGGCAGCCGGTCAAAGATTCTCATCCTTGATGTTTCTTTCTCTCTCCCTCTCCTTTCCTCCCTAAAGTCAATAAAAAATACATTTTTTAAAAAATCTCCATAGGACTCCCTCCTACGCCCACCCCATTCAAAACCTTTGGATGTCTACCTAGTCACTTGGAATAATACCCAAATTCTTTACCATAGGACCCTATGCCCTGCTCCAGGGTTTTCAAATCATCACCATGGACCAGATCTGGCCCATTGTTGCAAAGAAACGTTTAATTGTGTGGGTGGAGCAGAGGCCGGGGCCTCAAAGCCTGACATATTTACTCACTGGGCTTCACCCAAAAGCTTTGCTGACCCTTCTCCCTCCGCAATCTTGCCTATTTCCGTCTCTTGCCATGACCCGCCTCATTCTCTATGCCCCACCCCTCTGGCATCTTTCTCATTCCCAAGCCTGGTGGGCCCCTCTCCTGCCTGCCATGCAGAGAGCCTTGGAGAAACGGGCCAAGCAAGGGAGGGGGGAAGGGGGGGGGGTAGGAGAGGCCAGGGAAAGGGACATGATCTCCATGGCTGGGTCCCACGGCTGGGCCCTGCTGGGTGGTTAGAGCCGGTGTCCCTGGTGGGCCAAGCACTTGTCAGAGCCGAGGGACCTCTTTTTCCTGGCGCTGCCAGGACTCCTCACCTGTGCAGCTGTCTTGACTCAAGCAGACACATCCCTCCTCCGACATTTGGTTTCCAACGCCTACGCCATTGTGGAGCACGCGCACAATACCTCAGCCTCTCCCTGTGCGGTCTCCCTGCTCCTGCAGGTGAGTCTGCTCAACAGGATGATCCCATGCTGACTCTTGGCCCCCCTCCCTCCCCTGGGAACCACGTTGCCTTAGTGGAAACACATCGCTTACCCAAGTCACCACTCCTCACATCTGGACTCCTGAGTCAGGCACCAATTATCTGTGTTTCTCAACACCTGCCAGAGCCCTGGGACCAGCATCTGCTCAAGCCCCCCCGGGCTGCGGTCGGGGTTGGTGGGTAAGACCTCCACACCTGCCCTGGAAGAGGATGGCAGCGGCTTTCCAGAAAGCATCCTCCCCGTGGCTTTCCACTTCTGCCCCTGCCCCTCCTTTATGTCACTGAGGTAAACATGACATTTAAAACTCGTCAGTGGCATTCATAGACCTTGAGTATCTAACCCTGCAATTTTCCAAAAATATTTTTTTCTTGATTTCAGAGAGGAAGGAGGGGGGGGGGAGGAGAGAGAGAGAGAGAGAGAGAGAGAGAGAGAGAGAGAGGAAGCGCAAAAGATACATCAATGATGAGAGAGAATCATTGATCGGCTGCCTCTCTCATGGCCCCTTCCTGGGACCACGCCTGCAAACTGGCATGTGCGGTGACCAGGAACTGAACTGTGATCTCCCGGTTCAGAGGTCCACGCTCTACAACAGAGCCACACCAGCCGGGCTAACCCCGCCACTTTAGAGAAATGTGTGCATCTGAGCGTCCGCCACGCCCATCAAAGCAGGGAACACAGCCTTCACCTGAGCAAGTGGCCTCGTTCCCTTTCACTCAGCCCACATCTCCCCCCCCCCCCCCCCCAGACAACCACCGGCCTGATTTCCAAGGCCTCACGTTAGACCTGCTTGTTCTTCAACTTCATGCGAGTGGAGCTATGTGATGTTTACAGCTGACTCCTTTTCTCAGCGTAATTTCGACAAATCATTGGAGTTGCGTGGACGGTAGATCATTATTTGATTTTGCTGAGTATTATCCTCTTGGATAAACATCCAACAGTGTGGCCCTCCAGGTCCCTGCTGACGGACATTTGGATTTTTTTTTCCTAGTTCGGGACTGTCGTGAATAAAGCTGATATAAATCTCTCTTGGGTAAATGCCTAGAAACGTTATTGCAGGGCCACAGAACAGATAAATGCTCGACCTCGTAAGCAACTCCCAAACCATTTAAGTGCATAAATCACGTTACACTCCCACGAGCCAGCCGTGGAGGCGAGTTCCGGCTTCTCTCCGTCGATACCAACATTTGTTGTCAGGTTTTCAAAATTTGACACCTATTTCTTGCGGGTGTGAAACGCTATCTCATGCTTTTAATTTGCATTTCCAATGACCCCTCTTCCTCCACGCCCCGGGTAATTCCCTTGCAGAGTGGTTTGCATTATCGAATTAATGTGACATCAGATCTGACGGCCCCCTGCACTCTTCTGGAGCCCAGATGTTTATTTCCTTTCTTGGGATGGGAAGGGCTTGGATATCCATTTTTCTTATGACTTTTCATTTTTGCAGCTGTCTCGGCGCTGGATGAATCCGGCGAGGCCCGTGTAGGGCGTGCCAAGCACCGCGAGGAAGGCCATTGGGCTGGTCCCCCAGGTCCAGCTGGAGACAGAGAGGGCCGGGGAGGCAGGGGTGTCTAATGTGAGCTCTCCGCGCCTTCCAGGCAGCCTGGGAGGTGGAGTGAGGCGGGGTCGTGGAGGGAAATGTTAGAGCCCAAATAAACATCAGAGCTTCTAGGTGGTGCTTATTCAAATTACCCGGCATTCTCTGACCTGTGGAGAGCCTGACCCAGATCCATCTGTGGGGCTTCCACACTGGATAGCTTAAAGCCCCTCTGTGGGGTAAGATTTGTCCCATGCTGAGTGTCCTTCATCTCTCTGCGTTCTGAGGGGGTGGGGGAGAGGCACTTCTCTTGTAGGGTCCCCCAAGAACAGTGGTAAAGGAAGGAGCCTGGGACCCCATGCCCCCTCGCTCTGGAGGCCGCTGCAGCTCAGAATGGCCACGCATCAATTAGCCCCGCTCCTCAGTCAACAGAGCTGCCTCTCTCCGGAGCCAGTTTTGAAAGTCCCTGAAATTTCTGAAGCCTTCGTTGAACATGAGCGCACATCTGACCTCTGAATGGATTTCATCACCCAGCTGGCCCCCGTCTGAACCCCTGCCTCCATGGAGAATGCTTGAAATCCATCCTCTTCTCCACCTGCAGCTGTTTCCTGGGATCGGAAAACATCATAATGTGGCATTTTTAAGTCTCCCCGATGCCCGTGACCCCCTGTTCTCACCAACACTCTCCTTCATCCAGATTTTACCTGTGCCCTCTGCTCATTTCCATTCAGCCATAATGCAAGTGGTTTACCACTGAGCTAACCAGGCCTGCCCCTCATGCCAGACAGCAATGTTAAGATGGCAGAGGAGTTGTGTGAGCCAACAGAGTATCAGAAATCAGCCAGGAGCCGTAGCCAATCAATGACATGAGACCAAATGAGACTCAGGGCTCCAGCCAGAGGCCAGCACCCATAGCCATTCATCAAAATGGTCCCCACGGGGAAAGAACTGGCTTGCTCTGGTCCATTCAGTCACGTCGCTCAAGAGGTCAGAATCATCAAGATGACCACTGTGTCTTTCTGCTCCACCAGCTGACAATGCTAGATGCTAGTGGTACGGCAGGATCCCACTCTGGGTAGGGAGAGACCCACATTAAAGAAGTAATATTAATAATTCATGGAGAGCTATGTTTCTGGATTCAATACAGTCAAGAGGATTAGGCCAATAAAGAGTTGATACCGTAGGAGTTTCCTAGCTTCTAAAATGCATCATCTGAATGTGTATTGCTTTTAAATATCTCATGAAAAATAAAAAATTACTTAATAAATTGATTACCCCCACCTCAAAAAACCACACACATAAACAAACAAAAACCAACATCAACACCCTGATTCGTAGAGCCATCCTCAATTTGCATAGCATTTAGGTTACCTGACATGGCAAGGTGGTACCCTCGTGCAGCTCCAGTGATGTATCTGAAACTGTCATCTGATGGTGTGGGGAGGGGTGGCAAATTTCTGTCCATGCTGACATGAAGTTACGCCCTTCCCCCAAGTTGCCACATTTGCACTCTGGATTTCTCAGAGCTGCCCAGCCCAAAAGCCCCTGGAGACAGAGTCCCATCGCTTTTGAAATGGAGCCAATGATTATGACTAAGGACATGTCTTTTCTGCCCAGTCAGGGCATCATTCTGGCCCATCGTCAACAAAAACATACGTTGTGAGCCAAAACCGGTTTGGCTCAGTGGATAGAGCGTCAGCCTGCGGACTGAAGGGTCCCGGGTTCGGTTCTGGTCAAGGGCATGTACCTTGGTTGCAGGTATGTCCTTAGTGGGGGCGTGCAGGAGGGAGCTGAACGATGACTCTCTCTATCGATGTTTCTAACCCTCCATCTCTCCCCCTTGCTCTCCGTAAAAAATCAATAAAATATATTTTTTTAAAAAATATGTTGTGAGAACTTGCTGCTGACTTTTGTGTCGAAACCTGAACAAAAACCAGGTTTAAACGAACTTGGGGAAAAGCACAACCACAATACACAATGAGCTACCAGCCGCAGGGAGGGCTCCTGTTTGCAAATCTTCTCTAATGTCCTAAGAGATAAATTCAATCTCCATTTTACAGTCCGGCTTGGAGAGTGAGGAGGGGCTGCAGGGCAGAGGGTGAATCTGGTGACCCTGGGAGTGGGCATCCCCCAGGCTATGGACGCTGTTTTGGGTGATACCCACCCGCCTCCTCGCCTCCTGGGAGCAGAATCTTGACAGACTGCAAGCCCCCCCACCCCCCAGGGGGCCGGGACCCGCCCCCCACGCTGCTGTTGTCCTGCCACAGCTGTTTCCGTGTTTTATTACGATTTTCTCCGCCTTTCAGTTTGCAGGCCAAGGGGAGCCTCGGGGGACCCATCTGTTTCTCTCTGCCCTTTTCCCTGTTCCCAGAAGCCAAGCTCACACATGCACGCGTGCACACACACGCCACCCCAGGCCGCCGCAGAGTCCTGGAGGACAGCGGAGACCGGAACCCGAGTGACCGACGGTGGCCCGCCCCTCCGCACCCGGGGACCTGAAAGGAGAGGCAGCCCGGGCGCAGGCGGAGGTGGGGTCCTCGGGATGGGGCCCTCCTCGGAACAGCGTGGTGAAAGGAGCCTCCACACAGGAACCAACCCCCCTCGGTGGAACAACAGGCTTTCTTCCCAGGAGAACTTCTGTCTTGTTTTTACTTAAACTTTCCTATTTAAAGAATAAATAAATAAAGCACACAGAGGGAAGGTGGAGGTGGGTGGGAAGAGATCAACCAAAGAACTTGTATGCATTTATGCATAAGCCATGGACACAGGCCTGGGGTGGGGGGCTGGGCAGTCTAGAAGGGATCAATGGGAGAAAAAAAGGGGACATATGTAGTACTTTCAACAATAAAGATGAAAAAAAGAATATTCTCCGTTAAAAGATATAGAGATAGATAGATAGATAGATAGATAGATGAATAGATAGATATAGATAGATGCAGCTTAGTGGTTGAAGCCAACAGAGCTAACTCACTCGAGTCTAGTGCACCTAAGAAAGGTGGTCCCATCACGCGTAAGAAAAGTTAGAAACTTATTAAAAGAATGTGTTTCTCCCAAGATGGCGCAGATTAGTGTCTCTCCTAACAAGAATGGCATTCTGCAAGCCAGGCAACGTCCCTGAGGCCCCAAGGACAAAGCTCTGTCTCAAAGAACGCCGGCACACCAAGGTCCCCACCCCGGGCTTTTGATGACTTTGTTGTCTTCAGAATGTGGCAGGAGCGAGTCTTCAGGTCCCTGGGCTCTGCCCTGCCTAGGTCTCCATCATCACTGCCAGAAAGAGCTGATGTGGGTGCAGCCAGCTCTCACCCTCCTTCTCCTGCCACCAGCGTTTCCAGGAGCCGCAACTGGCTTGTGTTTCTAGATGGTCCGAGAACCTACAGCGCCAGATCCTAAACACTGAGCTAAGCAACACCTGCGGTTCTTTTCCCAGCCCCGCTCTCCACCGCTCCCCATCTCCAACCTTCTCCCTGGATAATCATCCCATCCCATCGCACATCACCCTTAGAGAGAGACCAGGGTTTCTCCCCCTCGGCACGGTTGATGTGCTCCTGGAAGGGGGATGTCCTGTGTATTACATAGAGGGGTTCAGCAGCATTCCTGGCCTCTGAGCACTCCATGGCAGCAGCACCCTCTCCAGCTGCGACAACCCCAAAGCCTCTCTAAAAGGGCCCTGGTGGGGAACCATTGTGGCGGGTCTGTGTTCACATGGTTCTTGGATTGGGACATACTCTTACTCTCTCTCCTAAGTAAACTCCGAAGACTTAAATCCTCTCCTCGTAAGACCTTAAGGGAGTCAGTCCAGCTGGTGCAGCCCAGGCCTGTGCTACCTACATAACCCCCAGGTGTTTACTTGTATTTTACCTTGACGTTTCACAGCTGTTTGAAGTGGGGTTGTCTCTTCTACAGCCATAGCTCTCAAGCTTCTAGATGGCTAGCGTTGGGCTTTATTCTTTTATTAGGTGTCACCCATCGCACTTGGCAGGTAACTCGGTGTTCCACTCTCACAGAGGAACACAGTGAGCCCTCAATAAATATCAGAGAAAGGAAGAAAGAATAGAGGGAAGGAGGGAAGGAAGGAAGGAAGGAAGGAAGGAAGGAAGGAAGGAAGGAAGGAAGGAAGGAAAGAAAGAAAGAAAGAAAGAAAGAAAGAAAGAAAGAAAGAAAGATTAAGAAAGAAAGAAAGAAAGAAAGAAAGAAAGAAAGAAAGAAAGAAAGAAAGAAAGAAAGATTAAGAAAGAAAGAAAGAAAGAAAGAAAGAAAGAAAGAAAGAAAGAAAGAAAGAAAGAAAGAAAGAAAGAGGGAGGGAGGGAGGGAGGAAGGAAAAATGGAACAAAGGTTGAGAAGAAAGGAGGAATGAAGAGAAGGAGAAAGGGAGGGAAGATATCGAATAGCTTCTCAGAGAATGATATGGGTGCTATGATCTCCACTTTATAGACGAGCTCCCTTATGCTCACCTGCCAAGCCTCAGGTCCCAGCTCCGAAGTAGCTGAGGCAGGGTTGTAACCCCCTTTCCAGACAATGTCTAGTCTAGGTCTGTCATCAAAGAAGCAAAATGTGTTTTCTCTCCTAGAAACCAGCACAGCTCACTGCCAAGCCTGCAGCTGCTCTGCCGCCTGCCATTCGAGGAAGAAATCAGGGCACCTCCGGGTTTGGTTCCAAGGGAGGCCATGCAGGGAACCCTGGAATTTCCCTCCCTCCGCGGAGGGAGAGTCCAGCAAGGATCTTTCCAGCTTGGCACCCTGGAGATCGCAGATAGGAACACAAAAACAAACTAACAAAAACAAATGAAAACCATCAAGCAAAACCCCACAGTGGATTAGCCCAGGTCTTTGGAGAGGCAGATGCTGGGATGGGATGAAATTGCAAGGGCTTTATGAGAGGAAATGCCTGTGTGAGGGAAAACAGGGAGGGAGCTGGAAAAGCTGGGAGCCCTGTCAGACCACAAGACAAGTCTGACCCTGATGGAGGAGAGAGAAAAGCATCGTAGAGCACTGGGCAAGACCACATGGGAATTCTCCAGCCAAAGTCAGCCTTCCCTGAATGCCAGGTCTCCCGAGAGCACGGCTCCCTGAGCCAGGCACCCTTGCTGTGCTCATCCCCTGAGCAGCAGCAGCCTCTGGAAGGCGTGGCTTCTGCACCACCAGGGCCTTGGGTTTGTCTCACAGGGCCACTGCTGATGACTTTGGGTAACTCCGCCCCCTGCAGTGAGAGGTGTATCCTCAAGGGAGGCAGGGAAGGGGTTGCTCAACTGAATTCAAGTAGACGGTATGCCTGTTTGTTGAGAAGATGGTATGATTGATGAGCAATGGGATGGGGCTGGCTCAGTCCACAAAGCGTGGACACAGCCAATGCATTTTCCTCATCCGCTGAGTCCAGGTAACCACTATCCACAATGGGCACAGCGCTTCCCCTAAGCAACTGTGCTATCTGTGGGGTGCAATAAAGCACCCTCAGTTTCTTTACTACAATGGCACTTACGCTTTTCTCTTTAACTGGGAAAATGCCATGCGTGGTGTGAACCATGAACAAATTGCAGATATGTGGAGTAAGAGGTGGGAGAACCCATGAACTCCAGCTCTCAAAGGAAATCCCCATCGTCCCTTGTGTGTGCGTCCTGCACATGTGAGAATGAGAAGTAGGGTGCTGTGGTTTGTGGAACTTCTATTTAGCACCTCATGCTGGGCACCTGTCTTACTGGGTCCTCCTGATGACCCGGCGAGGTGGGTAGGGCTTCAGGTGAAAGGGATTTTGGGTGAAAGGGCAACAGTGAGAAGAACCCATAAGACACTGAGAGTCGGGCCAGCTGAGCGCTGAACTGGGGCCAGAGGGCAAGGAGCAGCGGAGGACCACTGAGGACTCCAAGCTTCTGGACAGAGAGGGAGCCGCTCACACCACTGCTGACCCTGTCCTCTCTCCCAGCCGTTTCGCTGGACTGTATCCCTCGACAGGATAGCCCACGTGAACTCTGGAAAACGTTCCCACCCACACTCCTTCTGGGAGACAGATTGGGTGTCTTCCATCCGTGAGCGTCACCCCTGAATTTTTAACACGGGAGTCCAGGGAGAGAAAGGATCATCCACTTGGGGTAAACTGCCTGTCTTCCTTTTCAGGTGTGAGAGTAAAAAACTCCCATATCGGGGAAAGTTGGTCTCTAAAAATGATGCAGCGTTTCCGTCCCTATAGCGTACCAGCGGGCCACTCTCCACCCCAAGATGAGAGTCCCACTCTCCATGGACCACTTTCCTGGGGAACAGGCAGACGCCGTCCCAGAAAGAGAGCATGGAGTCCTATCACAGACGCTGACGCTGGACCGTGTGTGCCTTTGATCATCTCTGTTTATAGGGCTGCGAGACCTGCCCACTGGGTATCGTTTTCACCGAAGGGGCTGTTACCCTGAGTTGTGGGGACCCTGGATTCTTTATCACCCCCAGTGGTCTCAAGTTGTAAATTTCAAGCCACTATTAACGTGGCCAGACAGATTTTTAAGACTCCTGCAGACAGCGCGCAATTAACCATCTCCTGTCAGCTGGAAAATCAGCTCAATAGCCCATTCAAGTTCACGTCCAAACGGCTTTACATTAAGGAAGGCTTCCAGAGTCTCCTAGGGCCTCAGGACTAGAATCTCGCTAAAGCTATGGCGACGGGAAGAGGTCCAAAATGGGGGCGATGGGCCAGCTGTGAGAGGGCAGTCACTGTAGCCACCAGTTGATCTTTACCCAAATGGTTTTATTGGGGTAGCCATGCAAGTAACTCCTACCACAGACAACCCATACATCTGTGAGCCAGTGTGCCCGATCCATCCCCAGAACTAACTTCACATGCAGGTGACTACTGACCTGGGCAAACAGCAGAAGGAGCCTGTCAGTGGCTGGGGACGCCATCACGGGCCACCGCCTACAGACCCCTCTTGTAGGGAAGCAGAAGGAAGGGTGGGAGCACAGAGCGAGGCTCTCACCCCAGGCGCTGGGAGCCTGGCCGCCAACTCCGAAGAGAGGCACCGGCTCCAACCAACAAGAGGAATGCTGCCCTGGCACAGGCTGTGCGTTCCGGGGAAGGTCCGGGGCAGGACTGATTCCTGCTCAGAAGACTTCATGAGCCGCATGGCAGGGAACTGATGCAAATAAAAGACAACCAAGTTAGCCTTCCATGACCTTGCCAACCTGTACATTGTTAACTTGATTTTCCCCCTTTGTAAGGTGACCAGATCTTCCCACTTTTGGCAGGACAGTCCAGATTTTTAACAATTTTTCCCTCATCCCGCGGCATTTTAAGAAAAGTTCCTCACTCCTCCTCCTTCTTTTACCCAAATCTCTTGGGGCTTTTTTTGTTTTTGTTTCTGTTTTTTGCTTATGTTCCTCCCTCCACCTGGAATACCTCTCCCCCATCTCTGCGTGTTCAAATTCTACCTGGATTTCAATGCCCATCTCAAATGTTACCTCCTTCGTGGAGCTAGCCCCTTTTGTGAAAATTAGAACATGGAGTAGTAAGTACTCTTGCCTAAGGACTGATCATTCAGGAACCATCCTGACGGTACCCATCTTCTGTGCGAGAGCATTTTGAGAGCGCCCCGTGTTGACGGAGGAAAGCCTAGTCTCTTTGACCAGCTGGAGAGCTCTCTGTACCAGCCTCTCTCCGCTCTGAGCAGCCCTCTCACCATGCCTGGCTCTGCTTGCTTTGCTTCCTTAGGTGAAAGCAAGGCCGTACTGATGGTCACTCCTTGCTGCTTCTCACAGCTATGGCTGTACCTGAAGGAACTCTCATGGCCAATCTCTTGACCTTTCACCTGGGTAACTCCTCATCCTCCATGCCCTGAGTCATCTCCTCCGGAAGCCTTCCCCGCTCAGCTGGGTCAACCTTCTCTATGCCCAGAGCACCTTGAATCACCTCTTTTCTAGCATTTATTGCAACAATCAGATCATCTGTTTTCTTACCTGAGAGGGAGCCTTCTAAGAAGATATTTCATTCAAAGTTGCTACTCAATGCCTACCAGGGGTGTGTGTGTGTGTGTGTGTGTGTGTGTGTGTGTGACTGTAACTGAGGCAATAGGAAACTTCAGGGTTCTTGCCCACCTGGTCCCTCTCCTTGGATCTGATTCGCCCTGTCAGGACTAGGGCTGCTGATGGGCACTGTCTTACTCCGTGTGGGCTGATATAACATAATACCATGCACTGGGCAGCTCAGAAAGAGAAGAGTTTATTTCTCATAGTTTTGGGGCCTGGGATGTCCTAGACCAAGGCTCCCGCAGATTCTGCCTGTGGTGCAGAGACAGTCAAGGCCTGATCTGTGGAAGGCGGTCTTCTCTCTGTGTCCTCACATCAGAAGGGGTGAGAAATGCAGCCGAAGGGCCCAGGACTCATTCTCCAAGCCAGTGGGTGGATGAGGTGCTCCATCACCAGACAGCTGACACTGTGGTGCAGAGGGAAGCAGCTCTAGGCACAGTCCTATCACTCTGGCCATGGAATCTTGTTCGGGGGAAGGCCAGCTCTCCATCCCTGGAGGAACGTGGAGATAAGCTTTCCGGAACTTGCAGCAACCTCGGTCCAATGAGTCGGGTCCTCAGCTGACCTACGGGATACAATGTGACAAGTCAGGGACAGTTCCTTCCTAAGGAGCCAGCCCGTCCCGCCGAGCCCGCGCCCTCCATGGAGGTGTGTGGGGGACAGCCCAGGAGGGTGGGGGTGGGACTGTCAGGACAGTCGGTCACCTCACCGGCTACAAGATCCCCTGGCTTATGTGATAAAAGGCCACGGAGGCCACGGAGGCCCTGTGAGGAAGGGTGAGGGCCTAACACTTAGCAGCTGCCAACTGGCTTCTAAGCACTGAGCCTCCTGGGAGGCACTGGGCTCCTAGCTTTATCCCGGAGGATGCTGGACAACACGGAGTTAAGTCGCAGAGCCAAAGCCTGACGGCTGGCATGGCTGGGACACAGCGGAGATGGCATTTGAACCCAGATGATCTGGCTCCAAACCTTCCCCTTGAATGCTGCAGCCTCCCAGAGCGAGTGAGGGCGGCAAGGCTGATGGGGCTGCGTGTGCTGAGTGTGAATGAAACCCTCCTTCCAGGGAGAGCCAATGGCAAAGTTACAAGAGAACAGCTCCCTCCCAGAGAGAACGTCCATGCCAATGTCCATCCCCACTCCCACCTGCACCTCCGTGTCTGCCGTCCCACCTGTCCCCACCGGGCTTCTCCCTCATTCTCAACACCCCATTACCCCGAGGCTGGCTGGATTGGGGGCCCATTTGTTTTCAATTATACACAACACGTCACACCTCCTTCCCCCACGCAAACCCCCGCAAACCCTCCTTGCTCCGCAAGGTGAGGGACAGGCGCTCTCCACTGAGACAAGGAGGAGGAGGGCAGGAGGAAAAGAGGGCGGGAGCAGGGGAAGGAGGCAGAGCAAGAGACAGGAAGGCAGGAAGATGGGTAAAGGGAGGAGGAAGGAGGAAGAGGAGGGGGGAGGGGGCTGGAGAGAGGGGAGGTAGAGGATGGGAAGGAGGAGAGGAGGAGGAGGGGAGGGGGAGAGGGGGAGGAGGAAGAGGTCGCCTCCTCAAAGGAAAAGCCTTTTCCCATGAAAATGCACTCTGGCTGGTGCCCATTAGCATCCCCGTGCATAATGAGGGGCCGGCCCATTGTCATGCAAATCAGTTCGGATGACAACACCCTCTCCTCGACAACAGGCCAGGCTCCTGGAAGTTTCTCACAGGCCTCAGCCAATGCGAACGGGGCCGCGCCACCACCTTTCATTAATTATGTTTCCCCCCGCTTTGCTCTGGCGAGGTTTGTTTCCAGCCACAGCCCCCTGCACCTCCCAGCTGCCGCCGGCCACTTCCCAAGCGGCAGAAGCTGACAGCACCCGGACAGACAGCATGAAAAGCAAATGAGCAAGGAAGGGGCACCAGAGAACGCGTGCGATTCAGATCCAGACTGAAAAGGAAGCGGGGGACTGAACAGAGGGGTGGAGTGATTTCCACCCCGCCACACAGCAGCGGCTCCTGCTTTCCTTTCTCTTTGTGGTCACACTCTCCCCCGTGGTCATTCAAAGTCCGATAACATGGATTCCTGGAGTTGTTGACTGTAGGGAGGGTGACTCATCCCAGCCATTGTCTGGCCAGCCACCCTCTCACTCCGGGCCACTGACCAGGGATTTCTCACTGTCTCAGGCTCAGACCAGTTCTTGCCCCGAAGGGAGTTCTCTGTCAGAAGTAAGAGTGAACATGGGTGGCTCCGGAAAACACCAGAAGGGTTACAGCTCATCGGTGCTGAGGGCTGGGGGCCCTACAACCTCTTTCCATCTCCTGAGCCCCTAGATGTCCACACATCTTGTCCCCGAGCCTCCCGTGGCCAGTGCGGCCATCCCTGCAGGCTAGAGGTAAGAGCTGGCCAGAGCTATGCCCCCCTGTTCTGTTCGCAGCCTAGCCGGTTAGTTAAACCGCTGTGTTGGAGTCTGAGGATTCGTTCAAGTCCTGACTCCCTCTCTTTTCAAGCTGCATGATCTTAGACAAGTTACTGACCCTCTGTGGGCCTCAGTTTATCCATCTACAAAATGGAAGGAACAGTGGTACTCACCTCCTAGGGCTGTTAGGATCATTAGAAACATAATACATAGAAAGCACCAAAAACAACGTCTGGCACATTGCAGGCACTTTTATAAATGTTAGCTCATATCATTAGTAATTTTCTCAGACTTGACCTTTTTCTTTTTCTTTTTCTTTTTCTTTTTCTTTTTTTTTTTTTTTTTTTTTAACTTATCTGGATAACTCTCCTCTTTATTGCTCCCAGCTTTCCAAGCAGCCCTGTCCTGGCTTCAATTGCAGTGACAATAAAATGCATACTAGCTGACAGCATTGCTGACAGGGAGCATGTGACCAGGATGGGGGGTGGGTGGGGGTGGGGCAGGACTAACTTTGTCCCCTGACAGTCCTGTCACCTCCACCCTATGTCTGAGTAGGTAGAGCAAGGAAAGGGGGAGGGGTGGACATTCTGGAGATCAACTTTAGCTTAAACATTATCTGAACAACAGACAGGCTTTGTAGCCAGACACAAATTATATGCAAATCGTATGCAAATCTGAATGTAAATACTTTGGTCCCAGGGAGAAAATCCTTGAGGAGACATTCTCACTCCCTTCTCCCTTACTTCCCAGGCTGTATTTTGCTCTCTGATTGGTTACTTTGGAATTCATTAGGAAGATGCAAAGATGCTCAGAATTCCTCAAAAGGGGTCATGTCACCTGCTTGTCAGAGGCTGGAGACACCTCGGGCTGCCGCCATTCCTCATCAGAAGGGAGCTCTCTGCCCACTCACCCTGAGCCAGAAGAGTCCCCACGGATAGCTCTGGACAAAGTCAAGAACCAACATAACTACAAAAGTCTCAGGGTCCTTAAACTGGGCTGGGGACGCTGCTTCCTGGCCTGGGTCACCCAAATCACCCCTTGTCTAATAGTTCCTCTTAACTTCTCTCATCAGATTTGAAAGAATGCCTATACCAGTGGTCGGCAAACTTATTAGTCCACAGAGCCAAATATCAACAGTATAACGATTGACATTTCTTTGGAGAGCCACATTTCTTTAAACTTAAACTTCTTCTAACGCCACTTCTTCAAAACAGACTGGCCCAGGCCGTGGTATTTTGTGGAAGAGCCACACTCAAGGGGTCAAAGAGTTGCATGTGGCTTGTGAGCCGTGGTTTGCCGACCACTGGCCTAAACTAAGCCAGTTGGGGGTGGAGATAAGATGTGGGAAGGGGAAAAGACAAAACATAACTACTTGATTCATTCTACAAAACGTTACCTGGTCCCCACTGGGCACCGGCCAGGGCCCCAGCCCTATGCAGAGATCTCCCCTCACAGCTTCGGGACCTCAGCGTGGTGGGCGGTTTACCCGTGAGAGGACTCGGGGTCACAGAGCACGCCCGGCTCTGGGTCTCACGTTGGCCTGGCCAGGAGGAAATCCTATGACTGCAGGTTCCCTTCCAAGACCAGTCTCCCAGAATGCATCTCTGACAGGAGAAGTCTCACCATGATGAGATCAGGAGAGGAAATACCCCTGGATCTTCCTGCTGCCCATCGAGCTGCCCCCATCCTGGCACCATTTACAGTGTTTCTTGGGATCTGAGAACAGCTATGCAGTCTGAGGATTTCTCAGGGGCAACCCTGGGTCAAGAGAAGGGGAGCTATTTCAGCCACAGCGTGCACCCTTGCGCAGTTCCTCTTGTCTGAGTGCTGGCTCCATCCGGTGCCCCCACAAATGGCTCCCGCCGGCCTGCGGGGGGGGGGGGGGGGGGGGCGGGGGTTCCAGGAGCCGGTGGTGATGAACACAGACTCTAGGCCTGACTTACTGGAACACGCTTTCTCTCACATCCAAGGCTGCAGCCTTCCCCTCTTGGCTCTCCTCGCCCTCCTCGTTCTCTCTCACACGCTCCCTCGCTCATTCTCCATCAGTCACCGCGTTTCATGGTTCCCTCCCAGCCGTTCTTTCTCTAGACCCTTTCCCTTCCCCTTCCTCTCTCCCTCCCTCCTGGAATCTCTGGTGGAACCAGGTTGAAGTGATGGAAGGCAACCAAACCTTGGCATGCAGGTGTGCTTCATTTGCTGGGAATGCTACCCAACCGTGACCTCTCTTTGCAGGGCTCCTCCAGCTTAGAGAACGTCCACGGCCTCACCGGATCCAGAAGGGCAACCGGATGGCCCTCTCCCCTCCTCCGGGAGGGCAACAGCCGCGGAAAGAAATGTAGACCCTGGAGTCACTGCCAAGGCCACGTCATTACCGAAATAGGCTTCTCCAAGGCCAGTCTTCCGCAGTCTCCCTCTTTCCCTCCACCCCACCCCCAGTTCACAGGTAGGGAATGCAGATGAGAGCTTGCAAATCTTGCCTGCCTCTACCCCCATCCCCCACCCCCTTCTCCCAGGAGCAAGTAGAGTCCCATGAAACCCTAGCACAAAGAGAAAGAAAGGAACCGTGGAATCTGGCCCGTTTCTGCCCACTCGATGCCTGGCTCTCTTTAGCCCAGTCTCCGATTTCCAATGGTCCCACTGCCCACTTTCCCCCGAGGACCGGAGCCCGCTGAATAGCGTTCCTTTTCATTGGTGCTTCCCGGTGCCATCCCCAAAGACAGATGCTGGGCCCCTCTGGCCGCCTTCCATATGACTTCATTTGCAAAGTGCAGGGAAGAGGCCCAGCCAGCCGGGGCATCACATCACATCCCTATCGCTGTGGGGGTGGGCGGGGAAGGCTAACTGGGCAGAACGAGGGAGGACAGCCCTGAAGGCAGCTCTTCTATCAAACGACTCCAGCTCTGGATGCCGCAGCTTGCACAATGCCTCTCACCACGCCTGCCAATCGGCCCAGCAGGGAAGTGTGGGGTAGTGGGTGGGGGCGGGGGCGGGGGACAAGCAAAGGCATCATTCACACTGCCTGCCCTCTGGCTCGCCACTCCGTGTGTGTGTGTGTGTGTGTGTGTGTGTGTGTGTGTGTGTGCGCGTAGATGGCGCCTCGCTGTTCTCATCATTCACATGCCCGAGGTGTCACGGTGTGAAGGGACGAGGCATGCTTCCTCATGGTTTCCCTAATCCCCCCGTGTCAAGTAACATATGCATCACTGCCTTCCCCTCAACGCGGTCTTGGCAGGTCCTCCACCAACATCTGCTGCCCGAGGTCTGGCCCACACAGGCTTCCCCTTCATCCGGTGACAGGGCCGGTAGGCAGAGCTCTCTTCTTCCTTCCCCTCCTGCCAGCTCACAGCTTGGGGTCTTGGGGTCCAACCCTTTTGCAGGCAGACAAGCCCTGAACAGGCCCGGAGGCGGAGGCAGGCCCGGGGGTGTGCATCACTGCAAACATCTTCCCTCCCCTTCCCCATCCGCACCACGCCAGCCCTGGTGACCTCCCCAACCACACGGGTAATTTGTCTTGGAGAACCGCCATACCTACAGCAAACACAGGAAGGATTAGGACGCAACATATGCCACACAGCAACAGAAACATGCTAAGGTCCTTCTTGAGCCCCAAGGATTACTGAGGGGGAGGAGAAGAGAGAGATGGAGAGCAAGACAGAGGGATGTGGGATGAGAGCAGCCCTGTTCACAAGCCCAGCCCTGAGAGGAAATGGAAGCCTAGGAACGGGGTGTGTGTGTGTGTGGGTGTGTGTGTGTGTGTGTGTGTGTGTGTGTGTGTGGAGGTCAAATCCGATACGAGTTGCAGCTTCTTGAAAGCCCTTGGTGGCATGTGGACTTTCGCCAAGTCAACCACAAAACAGGATCAAAGGAAGCTGGAGAGCAGCAACGGGGGCTCCCCAGCTAAAGGTTTCTGCCGCCCTGGAATGCGAGCCCAGGGGAGCAGATGAGGAAGCGGAAGGGAGACGAGGAAGGGCAATGTTACGTGAGTTAGGAAAAAAGAATAAAGATCCAGGGGTCTGGAGCCCCGAGGGTTCGGGTTCTCTCCATTTGCAGCAAAGACGCAGGAAACACGAACCAGGGCGCAGAGGGAGGCCTAGAACCGGTACGGCTGCTCAGAGAGAAAATCTCTCACCTTCGTTCAAGGAAAACCGGTGTTGAGCAATAATTAGTTCATCTCCAGAAGGCGCAAGGGATGGGAATGTGAATTGGGTTTCAGGTTACTGGCTGTGAGGTCATGTGAGTTAAGTTCCAACCCAGGTTCTGTCACTTCATGGCTGTGTGACTCTGGGAAAGTCCCTTGCCTTCTCTGGGTTTCATTTTCTCATCTATAAATCGGATTGCTGCTAGCCCCTGATGTAAAAAGATGCCAGGATGAAAGGTGCACATATAATGTGCTTAAAACAGGGCCCTGCAAGAGGAAAATCTCAATAAATGTTAGCTATTTTGCTATTAATTTTTTAAATATGTTTTTTGTTGATTTCAGGCTTGAAAGGAGAGAGAGAGAGAGAGAGAGAGAGAGAGAGAGAGAGAGAGAGAGAGAGCCCACAATCCAGGCATGTACCCTGGCCAGGAATTGAATAGTGACCTTCTGGTTCATAGATCAACATTCAATCACTGAGCCATGTTGGCTGGACAATTTTGCTATTAATTTGTAAGAATGAATGGGTATCTGGTAGGGAAGATAGGGCTAGAGCACAGTTCTAGCATCCCAGTCTCTGTCAGGCGACAGTAATTTGCAAATGAAAATTGTGCTGAACAAAAACATGTGAATTTCCAATTCCTCATTCTTCACATCTAAAGCCAGGCTCAGCAAGCCATCCGAGAAGGCTGAAGGCAATCGAAATAACAAAAACCATTGCCTTGAGAAGAAAAAGCTTGCCTCAAGAAGGGTTAACACATGTGCTAGGACTTTTTTGATGTGGTCATATTCTAAGTGGCTCTTTAGCCAGTGACGATGGTTAGAAATATCAACCACCATTTAATTATCTGGCTATCAGTGGAATAAGCCCTCTTTCCCCAAACTGCTCCTCCCTAACCTCACATAATCCAGAGACGTAGAATTCTCAGGTCCTTTCAGCCCAGTTCCATGTGGATAATTCCCCAGGTGGCCTGCTCAATTATGCTGGAGCCCTGTGGGAGAGGGGATATGCTAGCACCACTAATTCCGGGGCAAAGTCTCTCTACCCAAGACACGTGTTTCCAGCTGTAAGAAGCAGAGGTGGGGGGCCCTTCCAGGTCACCCACTGGCCATGGGTCTCTGAGGAGCTTCCTGCAGAGAAGTTGATACCTCTCCGTGGGATATTCTCCAAGGCCAGCTGTGTGCAACCCAAGGCAACCATGGCAGGGTCTGGGGCACACTCCATGACTAAAGAACAGAGATCTTTATCATGTTTGTGGGGTAAGAACATGTTTAAAAGGACATTTCTCCTCTTAGAAAGAGATGAAACAAATTTAATTGACTGAATGAAGCAGTGTTCTGGTTTTTAGATCTATTCAAAGAAGGCAATGGAAGATGCCTGTGATGGAGGTGGCCAGTAGGTTATGAAACCATAAACCTGCATTATGTTGGCTGGGATTGATTAGCAATGTCTGCCAGGTGTGTGGGAGGAAGTGGACTGTGATTGGCTAACAATGTCTGCCCTAAGTGGTGGCCTTGGATACCTGCCTTGGATAATACAAAATAATAAAATTCCTTCTTTTTTAATAGGCCCATTCTGAGGAATTTTTGGACAGTTTTGTTTTGTTTTGTTTAATTCCTGGGCCTTCATTTTTATTCTCTTAGACTATAAAAAAGGAGAGGATAAATAATTATTATTTTTTTTTAAATGTTGGAATGAACTGGTGTCTGAATTCAGTTTTTAAACATTTTGTTTTATTATTGACTAGAGGCCTGGTGCATGAAATTTGTGCACCGGAGGGGAGGTGGGTCCTTCAGCCCAGTCTGGGACTCCTCAGGGGGTGTGGTTTGGGCCTAAGCTGGCAGACAGACATCCCTCTCACAGTCCAGGACCCCTTGCTCCTTACCACCCACCCGCAGTGGAGGCAGAGAGGCTTCCACCATCACTGCTGTGCTCACCAGCTGTGAGCTCAGCTTCTGGCTGAGCAGCACTCCCGCTCTGGGTGCACACTGACCACCAGGGGGCCGCTACTGAGTTGAGCATCTGCCCCCTGGTGGTCAGTGTGCATCATAGCTATTGGTCATTCTGCTACGGTATTAGGTTGATTTACATATTAGGCTTTTATTGTATAGAATTTCAGAAGAGGGAGAGAGAGAGAGAGACAGAGAGAGAGAGAGACAGAGAGAGAGAGAGAGAGAGAGAGGGAGAGAGACCAAGCAGGATTATTTGTTCCCATTCCCCCACACACACATCCTCACATACCCCATCCAGGCTGAACCCACAGCCTGGCATGTGCCCTGACCAGGAATCCATCTGGTGACCTTTTGGTGTATATAGGATGATGCTCAATCAAGCCACACAAGCCAGGGCTGGAGTCAGGTTTCTTATGCATATCAAAGCAGGTGAGAAAAGCCTCCTATCCAAATGCCAGGTCCAGTCCTGGGTCGTTTAGTGAAAGTTGATTTCCACATCTGTAACAGGCTTTCTTTTTTGCCCCCCCCCCAAAAAAAATAATAATTTATCAGTAAGATTGACTATCCAGCCAACTACCTATTCATGGGCCTTCAATTTGAAATCTTACTAATAACGAATGAGGTGCAGGAGGACTCATTGGGCAAGCCAATACATTCATAGCAGGTGATGCAAAATATGGCTGGGGGAAATCTAATGTTATTTTTCATTAACTGAAATAGACCAAAGTACATCTTGGGTAATTCATTCTTTTTCTCTTTTTCTCTACTTCTATCTCTCTACCTCCTCTATCTCTATCTCTATCTCTCTGATCTCTATCTCTCGGTCTCCCCACTTCTTTCTCATATCTTTGGAAATCTCCTTCTTTATCTTTGTCAGAGTTAAAGAGAACGTAACTCTGAACTATAGCCTAGGGTCCCCTCTACAAGGAAATACAGGAAAAGCGAGAGATTCCAGAAACATGAATTGACTTTTGCTCTCTGATAAAAGGGACAGGGTTGGTACTACTATTAATTTCTTCCCACTTCTTGCCTTGAATGCAAACGCGATGCCTGGAACTACAGAAGCTGTTTTGTGACTATGAGGCAACATCCATGAGGGTGAAAGGCCAACAGGTTAAGCTGAGGAAGAGAAAGAGAGAAAGGGAGAAGGAAGCATGGATTTGGGAGTCATCCCTGAGTGATGAACTAGCCGTGAACTACATTTTCCTGGCTTCCTTGTGAGGCAAATAAAAGCCTTTCATTTTAAAACCACCGTTATTAAAGTTTTATGATTTGCGGCGGGAAGTATTCCTATATAGCTGATTCTATTACTACTATAATTTGGTGCTTTCTACGCGCCCTATGCTGATGTCCACAACTGACTTACCTTGGCCTTTAAAAGAAGAAAAGGGTCCTAGCCGGTTTAGCTCAGTGGATGAAGCACTGACCTTTGGTTAGATTCTGGTCAAGGGCACATGCCCAGGGCTCAACCCCCAGTAGGGGGCGTGCAGGAGGCAGCCAATCCACGATTCTCCCTCATCACTGACGTTTCTCTCTCTCTCTCTCCCTCTCCCTTCCTCTCTGAAATCATTAAAAATATATTTTAAAAAGAAACCCAAAAGAATGTTAAAAATATAAATCTAAATTGACAAGAGTTCACAGAAAAGAAAAAAAGTGTGTCATGCCAGCTAGCACACAAGGAGGACTGGGGATACGGAGAGGAGGGGCACCGTTTCCGTTGGCTGGACTTTCCTACCGTGTCTAAGGGATGAGAAGGCAGCCCAGGCCCTCCGTCAGCCCTTTCTACACAAAGCATTTCCCAATGTGCCCTCCGTGTCGACACCTTAGAGACCTGAGTCAGAACACACAACCATCTGTGCACACAACCTCCACCCACTCCAGCCCCTCCGGTCAGCAGGCGGGCCTGAGTCAGCCCGGCACCTGTGTGCGTACGCAGCAAGCATGCAGCCTGCCTTCCCCGCGTTCAGCTCACAAGCACAGGCCAGCTCACTGCAGCGGCATTAATTCAGGGCCCTGGTCATGGGCCATGTGATCCTGTATCACACCCTTCCCAACGGAGCCCGGAGACACGGGGCTTGGTGTGGGCCAAGCAGGCTTCTTTTTCCCAAATAGCTAGATATGGCGCATTTGCCTCAAGATGCCCGGCAAAGAATACAGTTCTTCACATCCTGGTATCTCCATTTAAAGGCACAGATAGGCTGTCCTGACCCCTCTCTGCCTGTAAACTCACAGAAAGAATTCACAAGGAGGAGGGGTGAGATTGAAAAGAGAAGGGGCCCGGCCGGTGTGGCTCAGTGAGGGAGCACCGGCCCATGCACATCCAGCAGTCTCCAGTTGGATTCCCAGTCAGCGTCGTCTGTACTGCTCTGCCTCAGACACAGGTCTCATTTCAAAGAGGGTCTACGCTCCACGATGCTACGGAGACGTCTTAGAAGCAACTGGACCCAGATATGACACAGGCCCATCCCATGCCAACCCAGCAAGTAAAACCACCCCAGGATGAGTTCAGAAGGAGTGTACTAGAGCCAGGCCGGCGTGGCTCAGTGGTTGAGCGTCTACCTATGAACCAAGAGGTCACTGTTGGATTCCCAGTCAGGACACATGCCAAGTTGTGGGCTCAATCCCCACGGTGGGGTGTGCAGGAGGTAGCCGATCAATGATTCTCTCTCATCATGGATGTTTCTATCTTTCTCTCCTCTGAAATCAATAATATATATATATATATATGAATCAAAAATATATATAAATATATTTTAAAGAGTGTACTAGATGGACAGGCTGATGAATGCTCTAGGACCGTGGTCAGCAAACTGCGGCTCTTTGGCCCCTTGAGTGTGGCTCTTCCACAAAATACCACGGTCTGGGCTAGTCTACTTTGAAGAAGAGGCGTTAGAAGAAGTTTAAGTTTAAAATTTTTGGCTCTCCAAAGAAATTTCAATCATGGTACTGTTGATATTTGGCTCTGTTGGCTAATGAGTTTGCCGACCACAGCTCTAGGATATTACTCACAGAATGGAAACCGGAAAACACACATGATTCTAATCTAGTCTAGCCCCAGGCTGGCTCGCCCCTGGTGTGACAGCTGGTGCTACATTCCTCTTGAGGGTCCCATCTCAGTGTAAGTGGCCTAAAACCTGTGGCTCTCCTCCTGACTTGTGCTTAGGAATGTGAAAGCTGCAAGAGCAGACACGCGGATGCCTTCAAAGGCAAGGAACCAGGGTCGAGTGGTACAGTGAGTAGCAACGATCTAAAGATCTAATCGACCTAAATGTATATATAATTTTAGTGTGCTCTGGCTCCTCAGGAACACTTTCTGGGCTGGGAGAAGCTCCCGGAAGCCACAGTGGTGATCATCCTGAGACCACTTTGAGGAAGACGCTGTCACAGAGAAGTGGGTGGGGAGGCAGATTAGGAACTGGAAAGGGCTGGAGGCTGCGGGTGAAAAGCAACGAAGATTCAGAGGAGGCTGAGGTGGGAGGGTGCTGGAGGGTGGAGTCCTCCTCTTCATATAGCCTCCTTCATGCTATGTGACTATTGATAAATATTCATAGGATGGGGGAATGGACCTAATGTGATGCAAATTGCATGCAAAGCAACATGTAAATTAGAACCGTTATCTGACGTTAATAGGTGAGGTACTATTCATATTAACAGTACAGGACAAGGGCTCCTGAGGGATGACCCAGCAGACTAGCAGGGGACCCTCCCTTCCAAAAGGAACGCTGTGGTCAGAGAGAGGTCACTGCTGCCAAAGAGCGTCCCCAAGCATGAAGCAGGGACAGTGAGGCCCTAAACAGAGAAAGAACCGGGATGGGGCCTGCTGCCCCGTCTGCACCCCCATCCCTGTCAACACTGCTTTCACGGTGAGCTCTCCTTCCCCGCCTTCCTGGGCTGATCCGCCCTCATGCTGATTGATTGGTCACGTCCCCTGAGTGACAGGGAGGCAGCCTGATCCGATTGCTCATTAGGCACGCCACTCAGGATGACTCCTTCCAGCCTTCTAACCAAAGGGCAAGGGACACGGAGTCAGCCCTGGATGCTGGTCACTCCCAGCTGGCTGCACCACGCACAGGCCTTCCATGCATTTGGAGCCCCGGAGAGCTCTCTCCCGCTGACACGCAATGCAGGCGTGTTGGGCATGGATTCGTGTGCATCTGCACCAGTCCCTGCAAAACCCGGCCAGGGACGCGAAGAGACACACTCCTGGCCTCCACCCAGGTCCCCAAGGAGCTGCTGCAGAGTCTAATGCCGCGGCTGCTCCGGGCCAGAGGAGGTCACGGGCTGTTTCTGATTGGAGCCCTCCGCTGTGTTTGCTTTCTGTGCCCCCACGGACCTCCTGCCAGGACGGGGGGACACGGAAATAAGTCAGGGGTGACCCCTCTGCTGACCCATAGCGTTGCCAGCCAGCTCCTGATTGCAACCTTCTGGCTTCCGTAACAGCCGGTAATTCAGGCCTGCTGGTCGGCCGAGCGAGGCGGGAGCGGCCCCCGAGGTGCGGCAGGAAACGAGGCCGAGCTCAGCAGCTCTGCGTGCTCCACGCGGGGGACAACCGGGCTGCTGGGATGGAGAGAACCCCGACAGGAAGGAGCAGTGTGGGAACAGGGGGAGACACGCTGCCTGCTGAGGCAGCGACACCCCCTTTGGCTCCTGGGCACCCTTCTATCCACATGTATGCGCCCCCTGAGCTCCGATCAGTCATTGGATGCAAACCCACTAGGAGCACCTGGACAGCTATCATAGTAGCCCTGCCTTCTCTGAGGCTAAGCTGTAGAAGCCATCCTCACAATTACCTGGTGATATAATAGCACAAATGTATCACATATTCACACACACACACACACACACACACACACACACACACACACCTGCCAATAGCAAAGTCAGAACATCCCTGTACACCAGGATGTTCAAACCGGATCTTACATTCGACTATCGTCGTGGAAGAGGCAAAGCTCTCTGCAGGCTCATGCATGGGGCTGCCTCCGCGGTGACAGCCCACAGACTCTGCAATGGATCGCTCCTCCCATCTCCTTGCCTCCTTTTCCAGATCACAGACCCCAGGCCCAGAAAGAAGGGTCCTGCTCAGAGTTAGTCGCATCGCTGGGTCTTGGGGACAGCAGGACAGGAATTCCGGCGGCTGCTCCCACCACACATATTCCCGGGTGCTGGCCTGTGTCCAGTACCTCCAGCCATTGCTCCCCCAGCCCTCCCATCAGAGCCTTCTCTCCTACACAGGACGCTTGCAGGTGGGTCCTAAAGAAAGAGCAATGAGGACCTGAAGGAAGATCCAAGGAGGAAGGAGGGTGAGATGCGGCCTGGCAGCGACCCACACTGTCTGCTCTAACAGTCACTCAAGTGGCTATGACACTGACTTAGATCCTGGCTGGACCTCCGCGCTGGCCAGCAGACGAGGTCTGATCCGGGTCCTTCCCACAGCCCAGCACTGCCCCTCTCCCGGGCTCTCCCATCCAAATTCACACACCTCCTAGCCCCTGGAAAATGTGCTTTAGACTGCAACGTCCTTTGAGTTTTAAGGAGTTGCAAGACAAATAATATAAAAAGACGAGAGTTGCTGGGAGGAAGTCCGCATTGATAAGCCCTCCTTTACCTGCCTGTGAAGCTGGCTCCTCCCTCTCTCCCCAGGGCCTTTTCTTTCCAGTCTGGACCCAGCCCCCTACCTGAGGGGTGCCTCCCAGCCCAACCCCCAGCTCCCTGCACTTTAAACACTCCGTCCGGGGGGACAGAGGCTTGACTTTCGACCTGATTCCGTTCTGCTTTTTCGTTTTGCAGAAGTGAGGGTGAGTTTGATTTTATTTTTAATTTTTATTTATTAGTTTACTGATTTTAAAGCTTCCAAGTGGAGCTCAAGTCACATGAGGTTTCAGGGTTCCCTTTCCATGACCAGCGTGGTGTTTAGCCGAAATGCTTTGCTCACCGCCACCCATTCTAGCTTCACCAATTGCACAAGAGGCGAAGTAAACTGTGGTGTAATTAGCAAAATGATGGGAAAATATGTAAGCAATTCAAGTACCCTCAGAGTTCCCTTCAATGCACACAAACAGCATTGCGGGAGGGGGGGGGGGGCGGCGGGGGAGGGAGAAGGGAGAAAAGCCAGTCGCTGACCCTGCTGGGCAATTTTGTAAATGTCTTATTTTTTCTTTTTCTTTTTTCTTTTTTTTTTTTTTTTTTTAATATTTCTATTGATTTCAAAGAGGAGGAAAAGGTTAGGAGGATAGGTTAGAAGCATCAATGATGAGAGAAAATCATTGATCGGCTGCCTCCTATATGGTCCCCACTGAGGATTGAGCCCACAACCCAGGTACGGGACTTGACCGGGAATTGAACCATGACCTCCTGGTTCATAGGTCAATGTTCCACCACTGAACCACACCAGCCGGCTATTTTGCAAACGTCTTTCAGAACACTCTAGACGGTGGCCATCCCTCCGCTGGAAAACTTCTTCAGGAGCCCAGCTCAGAACATTCATGGTCACCTACTTCCCCTCATCTCCAAGTTTACCTTTTCCTGCTGGTCTTCGGCGGGTGAGATCTGCTTGGAAATGTGTGAAAGCCAGGCGGCAGCTGGGTGGTGAGTCTGCAGACTCTGCTCTCTGAGTAGCGGTAGGCTTATTCCCACACCTTGTCTGAGTTACATTCCTTGAAGGTATACGAAGACCTGACTTTGTCTAGTCAGGGGTCTCATGGGCGGGATCAGACAGAAAAGGGGAGGAGGAAGGAAAACAAGGTACAAACTTGGTCTCCTGACCATTGGTTCTGAGGTCTTCCATCCTGTTCTTAAAGGAGAACAACAGATGTTATGCAAACCCTTCCCAGGGTCTGCAGTGACTTCCTAGCGAGAGCAATGCCCAGGAAGATGGAAGCATCCTTCGTGTGCCACCAGCCACTGAGAGTTAACGGATTGGTTACATATCCTCTGGGGGGAAAAAAATAATGTGTGTCCCCTTCCCTTAATAACACTGCCACCTGCTTGACAACCAGGACAGAAAACCAGCCCCATCGGGGGCCCTTTCCCTTCTCTCACTCTCCACAGCGAGAAGTCCTCTCAATTTCAACTCCTAACATGTTCGGTCGCCTCTCCCTGTCATCACCATCCAATGTGGGCCATGCTTGCTCTTGCCAACATATTATTACAATTTTCCCCAAATATGGGCATGGCTGGGCCTCTTATTCTGTCCAGCTCTCTGCTCCAGTTCCCCACCTGCATTGAGAGCCCTTCTCTGGCCATTCAGTCTGAACTGTGACTCCCCATCATTTCATTTTTTTAATAGAACCCATTATACAGAATTTCTCATCCTATTACACATACATACATATATACATATATAGCTTATAGTGATCTATTATATATAATAATATATATATAATTTTTTTTTTGGCTTTCCCTTCCTGAAAATGTTCTTATTTTGTTCATTGTTATATCCCAGAGCCTAGGGTGATGCCCAGTATACAGAAGGCGCTCTATAAATATTTCCTTAATAAATGAATGAACGAGTCTCACTCCTTCCGCTCTCATGTGTCCCCCAGTCCATCCTCTGAATTGATGATTTCTAAAACACAGATCGGATCACATTATTTCATTGCTTCCATGCCTTCCTATCACCCACAGAAAAGGTCCAACATGCTACATGGTGTCCACAGCGTGCCATGTCCTGGCCACATCACTCAGATCTTCTCTCCCCTGCCCACCTCCAAGTCCCCAGGCCTCACCCATCCGACATGGCAGCCATGTGCAATGACTTTGGGCTCCCTCAACATGCCATGCTCCTTGTGCCCTTTAACTCTTTCGCGGGGGCTGTTTTCTAACCCTACAATGGCCCCCTCCTTTGATTGCTGGGCAAATGCTGAAGAGCCATCCCTTCTCTGCCTACCAGCCTCCCTCGTCCCCTACTGGATCTTGCACAATTTCTGTTACAGGTTCCAGACCCTTGCTGAGTGCAGAGTGTGAGTGTGTGTCTTTGTGTCCTTCCTGGGTCTAGGACAGTGGTCTGCAAACTGCGGCTCGCAAGCTACATGTAGCTCTTTGGCCCCTTGAGTGTGGCTCTTCCACAAAATACCACGGCCTGGGCGAGTCTATTTTGAAGAAGTGGCATTAGAAAAAGTTTAAGTTTAAAAAATGAGGCTCTCAAAAGAAATGTCAATCATTGTCCTGTTGATATTTGGCTCTGTGGACGAATGAGTTTGCCAACCACTGGTCTAGGACCAAGGACCATATCACTATCTTGTTCTGGTAGACATGCGACCGTTTTTTAGCTTTGGAAAATTCTTCTTTTATGTGAGTGTTTCTTATAAAAATAAAAAATAAAAAAGCTCGTGAAAGAGAAAAAAAATTTTCTTATAGGGTGCAAGCTTCAGGGACCGATCTAAGTTGACCGAGCTTATACCCACTAGGAAAAAACCGTTACCTCTCTCAACCCTGCTCCTGCAATCTCTTCTTCATTAAGAAATAGATAGATGATAGATGATAGATAGATAGATAGATGATAGATAGATAGATAGATAGATAGATAGATAGATAGATAGATAGATTTATCTATCTATCACAAAGAGCACAAAAAAGGAAAATAAAAAGAATGGTGAGAGGTGGAATTTTCAGCCAAGTGAGAAAAAAACAAACAAACCACTGGCTTTTGCTTATTCATTGCATCCATTGCATAACTGAAGCCTGAACTCGGATGACAGAGAACTTGGCACAGTGACTGCACCCACCATGAAGAGCTACTGGGCATGTCCAGCGAACGAAAGGGCGAGAGGCCAAAAATGGCCTGAAACTCATGATGGGCTTGATTTTATTTCTCTGGAGTGACTGGGGGACTTGGCTGGGAGATTAGGATGCTTCACATCCCATGCTGGCTCTACCACCGCCCCCCACCCACCCCCAACCAAACCATTGTCGGCAAGCCCATTACAAACCCTACTGCAGCTTGCCAGCTCTCACCCCTCTCCTCTCTTCTGTTCTCCTCTGTTCTCCTCTCCTCTCCTCTCCTCTCCTCTCCTCTCCTCTCCTCTCCTCTCCTCTCCTCTCCTCTCCTCTCTTCTCCTCTCCTCTCCTCTCCTTTCCTCTCCTCTCCTCTCCATCCTTCCCCTCCCCTCTTCTCATCTCCCCACTCCTCCCCTCTCCTCTCCTCCCCAGTTCCCAGCTTTCCCATTAAATGACTCCATCTGTCCCAAGACCAGTTTCCTTTTCTTTGCTCTGTTTTCTTGATGAGCTCATGCTGAGTGCAGAGGGAGTGAGCGAGAGCAAGGAGTACTGACTGCTGGTTCATGTCCAGGGACACTGGCTACTATTGTTACCTTTGCGCTCACCACCCAACGCAGTAAAAACAATACACACAAAATAAAACAGAAAAACATATTTCCCTTCGGTGGAAGGGACAGAGGTCAGGCTTCCAAGGGGAGCTAGCTGGCATTGGAGCATCCAGCACAGCAGCCCTGAGCTGGATGAGGCTTGAGGGCCAACAAAAGCTCCAGTCTCTGAAAAGGGCAGGAGGAGGTGGGTGGGTGGGTGGATGGGGGTTGCTTGGGGCTGAGACCACCCCTCCAAAAGAGGGACACTGGGGGTAATCACACTATCTAATTCTAGTATTTTCACTATTCCTTGCATTTGAACCAGGAACTCTTCTCTGTCTTAGGAACTTGAGTATAAAGACCTTCATGTAGACCCTGTTGGCCAGGCTCCTACAGAAATCTGAAAAAGTTAGGATGTTCCTAAGACTCCAGAAAATATGTCTGCAGAACTCAGCTCCATGCCCAGGCTAACCCAGGAGGGACACATACCAATTCTTTCACTCAAAACACGTAGTCACTACTATAGACCTGACATATGGTAATATACAACACCCCCCCCCCCACACACACACACACACACCAAGTTGGCACAGCTGGTGTGATTGAGCATCAACCTATGAACCAGGAGGTCATGCAGTTCGATTCCGGGTCAGGGCACATGCCTGGGTTTTAGGCTCGATCCCCAGTATGGGACATGCAGGAAGTAGCCGATCCATGATTCTCTTTCCTCATTGATGTTTCTATCTCTCCCTTCCTCTCCTTTCCTCTCTGAAATCAATTTTAAAATATATTTTTGAAACACGCTTGCCCTCCGGAAACTTCTTTTCTGCTGGAGGGGAGGGAATAACAAAATTAAACCAAAGGAATGATTACACTATATGGGACGTCACCTAGTAAACACTAAGGAGGAAGGGAGGGGCGGGGGGGGGGGGCGGGGGAGGGGTGGGGATAATATGAAATGCTGGGAAATTGACAGCTATGGTCCCAGAAGGTTGCTCTGAGGAGGTGACATTTCCTCAAAGCCCCGAAGGACCAGGTGAGGGGGGCTGTGGGTCTCTGAAGGGAAGTCTGAGGTTCTAACAGCTTCCTGTGCGTCTCAGCTTCTGTCCCTCCCCGAGGCACGCGGAGCAAACAAACAGAAAAGAAGGAGCGGGAAGCACAACAGCCCGGTACTCCTTGCCATCTGGTGGGCCCTGGAACTCATCAGCGGATTTGGTTACTGTGTTTACACAGCCGGCAGGACACACTGCTCACTCCGGCTCCCCAGAGCGCTGCGAACAGTCCCTGCTTCCCCGGATTCCTGAGGCCCTGCATCCGGGCTGGCGTCCACCGGTCACAGGGCTCCAAGCAGCCCCTCGGGTTGTCCAAGCTCTGGGCCCCCGGGGCCTCCCTGGGCCGGGTTCAGATCTTAATCTAGACCAATTCCTAGGCCTGGGTGTCGGGTTGAGAAAGAACTTCTTGGGAAGGCATTGCCTCAGTAAGAGGCAGGTACATCAGCAGAGCAGGCCACGGGGCTGAGGATCACAAATAAGTGAATCATGTAGCTCGCGAAGACAGCGGCTGACCGTGGGAAAGCTCGCTGCATGGCAGCTGTTAGTAATAGTAACCATGGCTGAGACCCTGTACTGGTACACGAAGTGCATGCCAAGAATGTTAGGTGCAATTTTGTGTGCGTGTGTTTTTTTTTTAAACCTGATCTCTTTTACCTATTTTAAGTATATTTTTATTGATTTCAGAGAGAAAGAGAGAGAGAGAGAGAGGTTGAAACATCAATGATGAGGGAGAATCATTGATTGGCTGCCTCCTGCACACCCTACGCTGGGGATCGAATCTGCAACCTGGGCATGTGTCCTGACCAGGAATCTAACCAGGACCTCCAGGCTCATAGGTCAATGTTCAACCACTGAGCCACACCAGCTGCGCCCTTTTGCCTATTTTGCAGCAGAGACCGGTTTAGAGAGGTCCAGTATTGCTTATAAGTCGCACAGCTAAGTGGTGGCCAGGATTTGACCCCCAAGCCTATTCAGGGCTGACGATCGCTCTGCGCTACCCTCTGAAGAACCCCTGCGGGCTTTGTAAGTCTGACTCTTCACTCCGCTCAGAACTGGGAAGAGGGCAGCTTAGTGGAAAATCAAGGAGGCAACACCCAAGCAGCTAAGCCCGCCCAACCTCCGGTGACGCTTTGCAAAGACGCTGGACTCTGTCAGCCCCTGGGTATGGTCCCCAGCAGGCCGAGACCAAGCCATGGCTCAGACAGTGTAGGCAGCACAGGTGCCATCACAGGAAGTGCCCGCAGCCCTCAGTCTTGTAAACACGGTCCCATCCGTGACCCCTGCCCTCAATGTGTGATCTACGCAGTGTCTCAGGTGACATATTTGCAGCAATGCGGTGGGGGTCGGGGGGTTGTTTCTCATTCCATGGCACCGAAAGCCGCCCCAGGCCACATTCGGCTGACTTTTGGCCTCCGTATCTAATTAAGGAGAGTCGCTCACGGAGTCAGTGCAGGAGCTGGGAGCCAGAGAAAACCCCGCCAGCTCCTGGCCTCAGGGGCCACCCAGCCCGGGAACCCAGGGTCCGCAACAGCCCTTCTCACCTGCGGTTAACGTCACCAGGCAAGCTAATCAGGACCCGTGTTTGGAGAATAAAAGTGGTCCAGCTCCCCTAACCCTTTCCCACCACCTGTCACTCAAACCTCCGACTCACAGTCCCATCCCAGCAGCCCTTGGAGGCCGGCTGGGCCCGTGCCCACAGAGGAGGCCCCAGTCCCGCTTCCCTCCCCAGGACCGGCCGAGGCAGCGGGTGGACGGGCCTGGGCCACGTCACACGGGGACGGATGGAGCATCCGCAGGCTCTGTTGACAAACTGGGTGTGTTCGTGGGCCGGGGAGCGGGGCAGGTGGAAGCTCCGAGGCCACAGAAGAGCGTGTCGGAGCGAAAAGAACTTCCTCAGTCTCCCCACCAGCCTGGGCCCCCCCGGAGGGACCCCAGGCGCTCGGCCACCACCCTGCTGTCCCGCCTTGGCTAGCAGCAGGTCCAGCCTTCCCGCGGCTGGCTGGTTAACGAGGCAGGCGGGCTGCGAGTGTTCCGCCTCTAACTCATGTGTTCTAATCCTATTAAACACACACTGGCTTCCAAACTCAGCTTTTGCAAAACTCGCCTCCCCAGCCGGCACCCCCCTTCCCAGTCCGCCTTGCTCCCTCCCAGCTCGCAAAGCCACCGCCCCGCAGTTGGCAGGGGTCCCACCCGCGTCTCTGCGAGGATTTGGGCTGTGATTCAGCTACCTGCAGCTGTTCCCCAGTTACCACCCACGTAAAGGAATTTCTGATATTAAAACCGGTGACAAACTTCCTCCCCCCGTTCCCATCCCCCCTCCACCACCAGCCCGCCGCCCCCAAGCACATTAGTTTGATTGACAGCCACAGTCCATGCGGCCAAGTTCACTCTCACTTGGTTCTCTCCGTGTTCGCTGGGTGGTACGTTTCAGGCTCCAGCCATCTCCATGCCTTATCGTGCCCCCCCCGCCCCGGTCACCCCAAAGGACCCCATGTGAAAAGATCTCTGAAATACCACTTGTGGGTAGGGTGGGGGTGTGTATATTTACAAAACAAGCTACTCAATCTTTCAAGAGCTAAATTTGGTCCTCTCTCTCTCAACGAAAAAAATCCTCTGCCCACCATGGCAACACAGCCTCCTGATTCCCCCCCCCCGCCCCCCCGCAGTGTGAAATGCCTTCCAGAGCGGGAAGCGGGGGAAGCCAGGCAAGGAGAGAAGGTTGAAGGTGAAGGTCCAAGTCCAGATAGTTCCAGGGAGCCTTTCAGAGCGAACACTGGGGCCACCTGCTTCTCCACTGACCGAGATGCCAGAGTGTCCCATTGGCAGATGGCACTGTGTCCAGCAGAGCACACCGAGCACGTATCCACGAAGCTGGGCATGGGTCTGAGCTGCCCAGTCCCAGCGACTGATTCTCCTTTGTGTGTGTGCTGGGCTGGGGGGAGGGGAGGGTGGGCAGTGGGACATGCAGAGTGCAGCTGGCCCCGCAGGCCACGGCCCAACCTCCTCCGGGCAGAGCCCTGCCTCACTCTGGGCTCCCCGGCCATATGCCTTCTTCCAAAGGAGGATGAGTGTAGAGGCCAACACAGCACCCACGGAATTGCCAGCACCTCACAGGCCGGGTACCTACCTGGAGAGGGGACCCTCAAAGGGAGGCTTTAGGCACTGACCCCACGGGAACCCCGAAAGCTGGGGACCCCACGGGAACCCTGAAAGCTGGGGCCCTGGGCTTCCTCAGGGTTGCTCCTTTCTGCCTGCCAGACGCTCTGCCAGGGAACAATGGAATGGCCTCGCCAGTCCTGTCAACCCCCGTGTCCCCTCGCTGCTGGGCAGTAGCCAGTAATGCGATCCTTCCAGGCGGCGCCAAACCCCCCTGTTGGGAACTCATCCAATCTCGGGGCTCTTCGGGGAAGAGAAATTCCTTCCCCTGACCTCTGCAGGTGATCGGACCGAGGGGCCCGCAGCTTGAAATGTGATGTGATCTTTGATCTCTGCTTGCACAGCTGCAGCCGTTATTATGCACCATAAAGGGTCCAGGCGCCCTCGCCGCTCACCTGCCCCTCCTGGTGAGCGCTGGGGGCCAGGTATTCATTCCCCGGCCCAGCCGGGGCCGAGTCAGACTTCTCTGCTTTCCTCTGTCCCATCCCGCTGTCTCATGCCCCTCGTTCCCAGGACGTAACCCCGAATTCCAAGGCCATGGGCGATTTCAAGTCCTTTTAAGTGAGAGCATGTGGTCCCAGGAAAACATGACAAGAAGCTTCTGTCTTCCTTCCCGTGGAAGGAGCGAGAAGAGAAACCATTGTGCTGACTCTCCTTGCCCGCTGCCCAGGCCCTAAAAGATGGTCCTTTCAGAAATCATCCGCCAGCACCTGGCTCCTCCTTTCATGGTCTTCGCTGGGTGGAGGTGTGTCTTAAGTCCCCCCACTTCTGACGGACAAGTGCACAGGCCTTTGCTTAACTGAAACTGGGCCTTGTGCTTTCTCCTGGCCCCTGGCAGTCTTGACGACTGAATGGTGGCAAAGATCTGAGTGACAAAGTCTCAATTTATACAGGACACTGCCCCCTTCGAAAGGACGTGGCAGTGGCCTTTCCACTCAAAAGCATCTCTTCCACTTTTCGGTGTAAACATTTTCAAACTTAAGACACTTGGGAGAAGGGAACAAGGGGACGTCCGCATAGCCAGCAGCTGATATGGGTGAAAAGGTAAGGCCGCTCTCCTTTTGGCTGGCCTCCTTTCAGACACCCCCTCAGATTATAATGAGAGTTTCCTCACTTCCTCTACGGGAAGTCACCTTTTCAACACAAGCCTGAGAAAGCAGTGGGAGGAAGGTCAGGATACTGGCAATGAGCAGGCCTCAAGAGACAGCTTTGCCCTCTTCCTACCCGCACAGCGGTGCAAATGATACCCACGGCTCCTAGGCCTCAGGCACAGCCCCTCTGCATCCACACTTTTAGGCCTTCCTGCCCCTCCCATGGACGGCGAAGACCTCACTTTGCTTCATCAATAACTTCACGAAATGGTGGGAGATACGTTGGAGTAAGAGTTAAGCTGCCGGCCCCAAATTAGCTGTGTGCTCTGAGCTCTAGACCTACGTATCAGCTGCCTTCTCAGTATCTCCAATTGGATGTCCAAGAGGAATCTCAACTTTTGTTATGTCTTCATTACAACTCTTGGCACCCTTCAAACCACTTCTCCCCCAAAGATAAAGCACACCATTGCTCACCCAGCTGCTTAAGACAGAAGCCTAGGAGTCATCCTTGACTCTTCTATGTTGGCTACACCCCAAATCCAGTCCATTCATGAGGCTGGTGAGCTTGACCTTTCACAGCAGCTCCACTGTTGCCCCTCCAGTAAAATCCGCCACTTCCTCTTACCTGAGCTCCTGAAACATCTTCTGTACTTCCAGCTTCCATGTTTGCCCTCCTACTGTCTGATCAGCCCCCAGCACCCCCGGAATACTCCCTTTAAAACGATAGACCAGACCAGATCATGTTCCTGGTGGAAATCTGCCAGGAGATTCCCACAACATTTATATGTTCTCAACACCTCATCTCACCATTTCCTCTTCCTCTACTTACTTACCTGACTGCCTCCCTTCATGACACGTCCTCCCTTACTGATGGCCTCCCAGCCACTGTCCCTCAAGCACACCACTAGACCCTTTGTTCCTGCTGTGCTTGTCCTCTGAGCTGTGCTTCATTTAAATGCCACTTTTGCCATCTACTTGTCACTCCATGCCAACCATCACTGCCTCCCTCAGCCCTCCTATCCCAAATCAAAGCAGATCCCAAATCTGCTTTCTGAGGCTCATGACTGGCAAGGCACATGTCTTGTGCTGTTCAATAATGAATCTGGGTGCCCAGACCCAGGTAGGCACTCAACAAATATTGACTGAACTCAACAGAACATTATTATTTTAATTAAGGCCAATGAGGAGGTAGGGGACAGGCAAAAAATGTCTGCTGCACTTTGCCATTTCTGTAACTGCTTTCCATTCACTTAAAAACAAGACTGAGCCCTGGCTAGGTGGCTTGGTTGGTTGAAGCATCATCCTACACACCAAAAGATTGTGAGTTCGATTCCTGGTTGGGGCACATATCTAGATTCAATTCCTGTGGCATGTACGGGAGGCAACCTATCAATGTTTCCCTTTCTGAAAAGAAGAAGAAAAAAAGAAAAGAAAGAAAAACATATCCTTGGGTGAGGATTAAAAGAAAGCAAAACAACAACAACAAAAAACAAGACTGAACTCTGATACCAAACCGTTCCATAGCGCATTTCTGTTGTAATAAAGCATCTCACTTCCTTTAGCCCTTATCTCATCCATCCTGACCTTATTGTTTCATTTGGTATCACCCTCTTTTCGTGTGTTTCCTCCATGTCAACATGTGAATGCATGAGGGCAGAAACCTTCTCATACATGCTCAGTGCTGTGTCCCCAGTGCTGAGCTTTTGGTGTGGCACGTAGTAGGTGTTCAATACCTGTTGGGTGAACGATTAAATGAGAAACTACCCAGGACTGGAAATCTCATTAGGAGATTGTGATCTGTTTAAAGGCAAGAATTAGAAGGTTTTTTTTCTTTTGTGAACTCGCTAAAAGCCTCACAGTGCTCTGCACTTAGTAGGGGCTCAGTAGACCTATTTATTGAGTTGCATTTCACTGAGCAAGCAAGGTTTCCTGGGCTCCATGTCCTAATTAGAAAGGCTGCTCTGGAGAGGATAAAGGCTGGGGGAGGAGTTAGTCAGGAGACCCCAGTTCCCAGCAGGGCAGGGCGGACACAAAGGATTCAATGGGCTCATTTGCATTTTGTTTTGCATAAATATGCAAGCAGAGTGGAAGAGTGTCTCTAAAGATGTCCAATGGCAACTGACTGTGTTTTCAAATAGGATATGTAGGATCTTACAAACAGAAGATTCCCACCCAAAAGAAGACTCTTCATCTGCCCCGTTATGGTGAGACACTCTGACCCTGGCTGAGCGCGTGTCCCTGGACTGGACCCTCCCTATGCCCTGACCACTGCCAGCCCCTTCCCTGAGCTCACCTTCCACCCTCCACAGGAACCTTGGCAAGCCCATCCAAGGTGTGGCAGCTTCCAACAAGGCCCCGTTGACAAAGCTTAAAACAAACCTCCCTGTCCACATACCGCCTGGTCCATGGAAACCACCCAACTGGGAGACCCACTTGTCCTGACTGAGGCTACCAGGCAGAAGAGAACCACACTTAAAACATAAAAAAAATCATCCCTTCTCAGAAAGACCATGGGATTTTTTTCCCCTCCCCTCTTAATCCAGATGCCCTGATTTGCATGGGATTTGCATAAACAGCACATTGTATTCCAGCAGCCCTCACTTGGAGGGCCAAGTTTAAAGTTGAGGATTTGTCCCACTTACACAAGTTCTGTTGAACGTGCATGATTTTAGAAGCTGGGGACACCCAAAATAGCTCTTTATAAACTGGCTGAGGTGGAAAGAACAATGTCGCTGGAGAAGCCAGGGGCCTGGGGCGGAGGGGGGGAGGGACTTGCGAGGAGAGGGGGTGCGGTGCTCTGTCCTGTCTCCAAGGGAAGGTTGAACAGTAAGTACAACCCAGGGAATATAGTCAATAATATTGTGATAACTCGGTAGAGACGGTGCCAGGTGGGGACTAGAAATATTGGGGGGACCCCTTAGCAAAGTATACGATGGTCTAACCACTATGTTGTCCACCTGAAACGAATACAAAACAACATTGGATGTCAACTGTGATTGAAAAACAAAAGGAAAAGAATGTTAAGGCCGCTTCCCAGTTCTGGGCTTCTCTAAATCCCTGCAGGGTGCCAGGCACCGAGGGCTGGCCCGGCCCAACCCTGGGATGATACTGAGAACCAGTTGTACCGCAGCCAGATCCACGTTGAGCTAATATTTGTGGAAGGCTTTTCTGTGACAGCCCATGTCACATGGGGAAAGGGAGGGGATTGGACCGGATTGGACGAGGGAAGGGATGGGCACGAAGGAATGTGGCCCCATCGCCATCGCCCTGCTGGCCACTCGGCAGTGGTGGGTCCTTTCAAAGGCTTGGGCTTACAAACCTCTCTCAACCTCTGGCCATCAAGTCACACCGGGTCCTTGAAGAAGGTACAAGGGCACAGACCCACTTGTTGGCATAGGTCAAGGGTCATCTTCTAACTCCCAATGTCAAGGTCATCCCAGGGTCCTTCCACAGGTCCTTCCACTTATAGCGGGTTCTTCTCAGTGCTGGCCTTTGAAAACTCCCACGTATTTTGTGATTTCGGCTTCGAAAAAGTTGCCTGGGCCCAAGCTCTCTTGAGTCCAACCGTAGCTTTTGCATTGAGCCAAGGAAGATCTCAAAGCAAGATCTTGGAGCCTAAGGCTACCTCAGATGACATGAACAGCAAGGGGTGAATACACTTCCAAGAGCAGATCAGGCAAGCCTGCTGGACACTCATGGAAGGGGCATGGATGGCCACGGTCCCTGTCTCCTTCTCCCCAACTTCCTGGGCATGTGCAAAAAGTACCAGGTGCTGACTGTGACCTCTGTACCTGAGCACCAGCAGACCAGCTCCCAGGAGAGCTGGGTCCTGAGAAGAGGAGGGAGGAGGGCCGAGGAAGGGACAGAATTCACATCCTAAAACCTTCCTGGCTTCACCTCATCCTGAGTCAGCAGAGTCAGCTATGAGGACGGGGAAGCAAAGGGCACACTGGGCATTATGGAGTCTAACGGGCTGGGAAACACAAGCCTGTCTGCTGCTTCACTGGGTGCTGACTGGGACAGATGGGCGTCTAATACTGTTATTTCCCCAGCAAAACAGATGTTCCGACTGTATTTTTTCCAATTTGTCCGCAGATAAGAGTTATTCTGGTCATCCTAACTAAGATCTCTCCTAAACATGTCTTGGCCTATTTCATTTTATTTCTTTTCTTCCTTTATTTCCTTTCTTTCTCCCCTGGAGGGGGCGGGAGGAAAGGAACCGAGGATTCCTGGGGTCTGACCACACGCACCTTCTTCAGCAGCTGGTGGGATACATACGTGGGGCCCATGTGGGAGCCGCCGTGTGGTCACCTCCCTCCAGCCCAGGGTTACCTTACGGCTTAAGAAAACGCTTTGTCATCCGATGGCTCTAAAATAAAGAGGATTTTCTCGAAGGAAGCATGCTGTTGGCTGTCCCTGGTCCTCTGATGCCTAGGAACCAAACACAGTCTTTCAAAGCATGGAACAGCCAGTCCTGTTCCCGCTGTGGGAGGGGCCTCCTCTCCAGCGTGGGTGCTGAGGATTTTTCAGCCCAACTCGGTTCAGTGTTTAATAACTTTATCCTGCTTTACGTCTGTGTCTTTTTTATTACTATTTTTCTTCAAAATTAACCTGGAGGCTCAAAAGATTAAACCTGAGGAAAATTTCCTAATGCGCTTCTGCTGGTTTCAAGTTTATAACCCTGTTACCCCCTGAAACCCTTGGGTTTCCACCGTAGGATGAGCGGCATAAGACCTCAGGTTCCCCCCTCAGATCAACGGCCCGCCTTTTATCTGTAGATCTTGGGGAGGCACTTCCCTCCACCGTGAATTGTTGCCAAAGTCCCAGAACTGGGGAGATGGGAAGGAAAAACCTAACCCATATTGTTGCAATCCCCGCCTCCTCTTGGACCCGTAATTGTCTCCTGCTGGGAGCCCGCCCGCACTGAGCTAGGTCAGGGTGAGCATGTGTCAAACACATTCCCCTCCCTCTCCTCTCCGCAGCTCTTGCCAAGGGTGTGTTGGCCTCGTAGTTTTGAACCCCCCTCTTTGAGACACGGAGAAAGTCCAACCAGAGGAAGGAGAGGGAGCAGAAGATGCAGCCGTGCATGCCAGGCCTGGGTGGCTCAGGGGTGGAGTGTCAATCTATGCAACAGAAGGTCGCCGGTTCAATTCCCGGTCAGGGCACTTGCCCAGGTTTTGGGATCCATCCTTGCTGGGGGGCTGGTTGATATTGATGTTTCTCTCTCTCTCTCTCTCTCTCTCTCTCTCTCTCTCTCTCTCTCTCTCTCTCTCCTTTCCTCTCTTAAATCAATTAAAAATCAAGTCTCCATTTCCTCCCTGGACAAAGGGTGGGAATAGTCAGCTCTTCTGCAATGAGCAATTAAAAATCAATGAAAACATATATTTTTTAAATGCCTTCTGCTAAAAATCTGTTATTTTATAAAGAAGGAGAAGGAGGAAGAGGAGGAGGAAGAGGAGAAGGAGGAGGAGGAGAAACAGAGGAAGGGGAAAGGGAAGAGGGAGGGGGAGGAGGGGGGAGGAAAAAGAAGAGGGGGGAGGAAAAAGAGGAGGAGGAGGAAGGGGAGGAGGAGGAGAAAGGGGAGGAGGAGGAGGAGGAGGAGGAGGAGGAGGAGAAAGGGGAGGAGGAGGAGAAAGGGGAGGAGGAGGAGGAGGAGGAGGAGGAGGAGGAGGAGGAGAAAGGGGAGGAGGAGGAGAAAGGGGAGGAGGAGGAGGAGGAAGAGAAGGAGAAGGAGGAGGAGGAGGAGGAGGAGGGGGAGGGGGAGGAGGAGGAGGGGGAGGGGGAGGAGGAGGAGAAGGAGAAGGAGAAGGAGAGAAGGAGAGAAGGAGAGAAGAAGAGGAGAGAAGGAGGAGGAGGAGGAGGAGGAGGAGGAGGAGAAGGAGGAGGAGGAGGAGGAGGAGGAGGAGGAGGAGGAGGAGGAGGAGGAGGAGAGAAGAAGAAGAAAGAGCTGTGTAGCCAGCATCAGACTCTGGGCTGGAACCTGCAAGTCCCCATTTCCTCCCTGGACAAAGGGTGGGGACAGTCGGCTCTTCTGCAGTGACCAGCTGGTGGCCGAGCAGGCCGAAGGGACCTCATGGGGTTGCCCTTCAGTGATGGACACCTGATCTCTTCTCTCTTGCTTCACTCGTTCTGAGCTCCACCCCACCCCCCACCCCACCAGACAATCCCTACTAGCTGTTTTGACTTCTTCTCAGAGAGCAGAGTAAGTAGAAAAACACTTCCAGGATGTTCATTTCCCCTGGAAGGCAAAAAGGAACATGCCCGAGGGAGCCAGGGAACCAGGAACAAGCTCTTACTTTTTTTTTTTTTTTTAATCAGGAAGGAGCTGTCACAACTGGGGGCTCTGGAACCCCAATGGGTTCCCGGGGCAGCTTTGGCTCACATGGAAGATTCTTGAGTGGCGCCAGCCTCATCAGTTCTCCTCAAGGAACCGCAGGCGTGAGGCTGTCTCATGTCACCTGGCCCGGCCCCCTTCCCTGCGGCCCCAGTGGTGTGGAAAGAAACCAAATGATTCTCGTGACCCAGGTGCCTGTCGGAGGTGCTGCTTCTTCCGAATCCTGAAGGGTTTTCCTTTTGCAGGGTCAGAAGACGGAGGTGTCCAGCTCCCTTTGGTTTCCCCATGGCCTCTGCCCTTTGTAGGGTCCTACACGATGGCCTCAGCCCTCCAGCGCTCCCATCCCTGCGTGGTCTTTGGATAAGGTGCAGAACTTGCTGGAACGTGGCTATCACCTCCGGTTGCAGCCTAACTGGGCTGCTAAGAAGCCAGGTTTAGAGACAGACAGGACTTGGTCCACATCCTCTCTCCGTATGACCTCTCCCGTCTGAATATCTTTGAGGTTTAGGATCATCATCTGTAAGTTTATTTTTACAACAAGGAACGAGTTTATGTATGTAAAGCACTCAATCCACCCTTGGAGGACACGTGGTGCTCAAACCATCTGACTTTTTATTATTGTAAACCAAATTAAAATGGCAAGAGTCAACTCTGGAAGCTCGCGTTAGACCTGCCACATTTCCCAGCGCAATCTCCTGTCCTTCAGTTCAAGATCATCTCCTCTTTGGACTGAGAGCCTGCACATACCCATCAGCCACAAACTCTTTGCCATCTCAAGAAAACTCAACCCAAATGGAGACCGGGGGGAGGGAAGGGGGGAGTAAAATCTGGCGGTCGTTGGACCGTTGCTTCCTTCTGCTCACCGCCCACTTGTGCACTAAGTTGCACAGCTGCCCCAGCCGCCGAGCTCCTCCCAGCATCCTGTGTGTCCCTGCGGGCCAACATCTTTAGCTCAAGTCACAGCTGGCGCCCTCAGCAGCCCGAGGCCTGACGCCACCTGTAAAGAAAACTCTGCTCTCTGCTGAGAATGCACGGGCCCCCCTGTGCCCCGTTCCTGACACTCCCCTGACATTGTCCTACTACTGTTTCGGTGTAGCGCATCTGGCCAAAGCAAACAGGCCTGTGGAGCCAGCTCCGCAGCGAGCAGCTGCGACCCAGCGCTGGCAGGCCGTGTCAGGAAGCCCAGGCCTCCCCTGCCTGCTCAGGGGAGAGTTCTTCTGGAAGACACAGGAACGAGGCCTAACCTTCCCGTCAGCCCTCGCACGGCCCAACCTTATTCTCTAGACTCTGGAGGAACTGGACCTCCCCTCCCCACAATCACGCCACTGTCCTCATCCCTCTCCCATGCGTGGGGTGCCCAAGGATGGAGATTAACATCTTTGAGAAAAAGGAGCGTGTGCCCTGAACATAGGATGTGAGGAGCTAAAGGAGTGATCACGAGGCTCAAATAAAGGCAAGTTTATTATAGACTCATATGGAGGGTTCCTTGTTCTGCATTGGAGGTTTGAGAACAGACAAGGGTTCCAGATGTAAGCAAATGGATAAATAAAGAGAAGGGGAGAAAGAGGGAGGGAGGGAAGGAGGAAGGGTTTTAAGCATTCACTATAGGTTAGATAATAAGCATTTTACCTGTGTTTTCCCCTTTAAACCCTATAAGCCATAGATATTGATTAACCTCATTTTATGTCTAAATCATTGAGGCCCCAAAAGAGGTAACTTGCTTAAGGTCACTCAGTTGGTAAATGGTGGAGCCAAGATAAGAATGTGAGTCTTCCGGCTCCAAGGCCAGAAACTCTGCATCAGGTTGCTGCTGTTGGCCAGTAGCTTTGGGGTTTCTTATATAATTTATTTTTCAGTCCTAATCTCTGGAATAATGCATCTATAGCTCAGTGACCCTTATCAGCTTCAGCAATCATTGTGGGTAAGATTAAAAGTTCCTAACTTTGGTAATCCTCAGGGTTAATTGGTGGTGACAATGGTGGTAAAGGGCGTGGAGTGCCAGTAGTGGTTGTGGTAGTTGTGGCGGTGATGGTGATGGTGATGGTGATGGTGGTGACAATGGTAATGATGGTGGTGATAATGGTGGTAGTGATAATAATGGTTGTGGCGATGACGGTGGTGGTGGTCATGGTGGTCATGGTGGTGGTGATGGTGGTAGTGATGATAATGGTGGTAGTGATAATAATGGTTGTGGTGATGATGGTGGTGGTGGTGATAGTGGTGGTCACGGTGGTCATGGTGGTGATTAAATCAAGTCAGCTTCCTTCCGTTTCACCATGAAGGTGGTGATGGTGGTGGTAGTGGTTGTGGTGATGGTGGTGGTGAAGACGGTGGTAGTGGTGGTGTTGGTGGTGATGGTGAAGACGGTGGTAGTGATGGTGGTGGTGACATGCTCTTGTTAGTACAAATGGCAGTAGTGGGAATAACTTCAGACACAGATTACACCAGCCACTTGGCTTTCTCTGTCTCTAAACCCCGCCCTTGCATCCTACTCTCCACCTTCTGACCTTTCAATTTTGTAATAAAATGTCCAGAGTTCTGAACCTTTGTTTGGTGGTGGCCGCATCTGTAAGATGATATGATAGCCTTATGTTTATTTATTTGTAAGAGGATGTAAGGGAGATCGCTTCCCTTCTTTAAACAAAACACTGAGTCCCCAAGGCTTTCAAACTGGAAGTCAGCTCCCCAGGTGGGGAGAGGCGCTGACCAAGCAGTGCTACCACCTCTCCCGGCTTCCTCTCCCCCTGGCCCTCTCCCTCTCGCCCTCTCACACCCACCACCTGTCACCAGCGGCAAACTCCTGCCCATCCCCCTGAGCCCCGCCCAATGTGGTCAGCCCTCCGCTCTCTCTGGAGCCCTCAGCCCAGTTCATGTAAACAAGACAGAGGCAAAGAGAGAGACAGAGAGACAAAGAGAGACTGAGAAAAGAAAAGAAAAAAGAAAAGAAGAGAAGAGAAGAGAAGAGAAGAGAAGAGAAAAAAGAAAAGAAAAGAAAAGAAAAGAAAAGAAAAGAAAAGAAAAGAAAAGAAGAGAAAAGAACAACAAACAAAACACAGGAGGTGCAGAGAGCATCCAGATGACAAAGCTTACTTTTCTGCCTTCCCAGCGAACTCATCCCCAGGCCCCTGCCCGTGTACAGCCACATCTCATCTGATCCCCTCAGAGCTCTGGGAGGATCCGATCACTCAGAGCTCTGGGAGGATGTGGGAGACCCCTCCCAGGGCCCACGCTCCCCGGGGCCCCCGGTGTGTCGTGTGGAAGGGGTCACAGCACTTCCCCTTCCGGGCTCGTCACAACCCCAGCAAAGGTCTCCCCGCTCTGCCACCCGCCTGGGGTGCTCCCACGTGGCCCCATCTGCCCAGATGCTGGGCAGCACGATGGCAGCCCCTGGAAGGAAAGAGCTCTGCCTGTCAGGTGACTGGCCTGGCTCTTAGGATCCACCGGACAGGCTAACAGCCTCAGAAGCACATAATCACTTGCAAATGAAGCCAATCTCACTGATAGAGCCCAGAGCAGCTGTCACCATGGAAGGCCCATGCAGGAGCAGGACTGAAAAGCCTGGGCTGGGGACCCTCTGAGCTTGTTCCCTGGGGGAGCAACATGAAAAAATGGAAAAGAACAGCCAACTTAAAGCACCACGAGGGGACCAGGGCTTCACACTGAGCTACGGCAATGACAACGGAATGTCCTTTGAGGGTTAAAACAAGACCCGCGTGCACGGAGCTGCTCATTGCTTTGGTTCGTGACGTGTTCTTGGGCGGTTTGGGGGAAATCAGGGCCCAGTTCTCGCTCTGGGGGTGTCTACCAACACCCCAGAGAGGGAATGCCTGCCCGGGGGTGTAGAGGACCCCAGCGACCTCAGCTGGCCCCCTAAGCTTTACATAATTACTTTCCAAGCCGGACCCTCTTGCAATTACTTTCCAATCTCGTACACAATTTCTCCTGTTGGGAATCTTCTAGAAACTCTTTGATAAGGACACAAGGACTCGGAGCTAGAAAACAAGCCTGGGAAGACTCTCTGGCCCATCTCCCCCTCCTCCCCCCCCCCCCCGGCCCCCCTTTGCTGTTCAAGTAACAACGTACGCCTGGTCAGTCCGGATAGCGGACTTCATGTTGCCAACCTCCTCCCCTCCTCCATCCCAAGGGTGGGTGGGCTGATGTTGCTTTCAAGGCCGCCCTAAAAATGCCAGCCTCCCTCGCCAGGCGAAACCCCAGGATTCCCACCGCAGGCGCCGGGTACCTCCTTGTCACTCACAAGGCAGGCTCCCAGGCCAGCCTCTCCCCCGGGGTTCCTGGCGGTGGCCTTGACGCCTTGAGAGACACAGGGGGGCCAGCCATCCTCCTCTCCGCCATCTCTCGGGGGAGTGGCTGGAGGACAGCAATCGTCTCTTTGGCATAAAACCTCTGACAAAGCTTCCCACGCTCCGCTCCCCCTGCTGTCAAGCCTGCCGCCCTGACTCCTGATCTCTCCGCAGAAGGAACATGGTTCCCTCGGCCCTAACGGGTTTGGCTCAGTGGACAGAGCGTCAGCCTGTGGACTGAAAAGTCCCAGGTTCGATTCCAGTCAAGGGCATGGACCTTGGTTGCCGGCACAACCCCAGTAAGGAGGTGTGCAGGAGGCAGCTGATCGATGTTTCTCACTCTCTCTCCCTCTCCCTTCCTCTCTGTAAAAAAAAAAAAAAAAATCAATGAAATATATTTTAAATAAAAGAAAACGGTGTGTGTGTGTGTGTGTGTGTCCCCCCCCCCCCCCCCCCCCGCCGCCCCGAATCTCTGCTGAGAGGGATGGTGGGGAGAGGAGGAAGCCTGGGAAAGCTCAGCCCGGTGGCTGGAGGGTTAAGCGGGCCTGGCTTCGGAGGAGGGAGAATAGGCACCCCCATCCCAGATGCAGCAGCCTGCGTCCCTCCCTTCAGCAAGCGGCGTGTTTGATTATCTTGGAGTGTCTGTTGGGACGAACGCATCCTGGCCAGGCCTCCCGGAGGCAGCCTCGCTCCCCAAGGAACCGTGTGCAGGAGTCCCGATTCCCCGGGGCCGCCTCCTCCCCGGCTGATAAAGGGTTTCATCATGGATGATTCAAGAGGCCGAGATGCAAGCTCGGGGCGATAGCTAAGGAGGCCCCCAGCCCCCAGCTGACCTCACTTGCTAGCTGTTGACAGGTTCAGTCAGGCTGGCCAAGCAGCATCTCGAACGAGCCAAGACAAATGATCTGCCCCCCTCGGCCTCCAAGCCCTTCCTCTGGATCGCCGCCCACCCTCAGGGTGCCCCATGGAGCACCCCCAGGCTGCCCCTGCTGCAGCAGGCACATGAGCAGACAGAGAGAGATGGGGCTGATTCTGTCCTCCAGCCCTCGTTGCTGGCTACCTCCTGGAGCTCAGCAGGGGTCCTCTCGGGCCCTCTGTCCTCCTTCCCAGACTCTCCCCTTCCCGCTCCAACCATTTGGGGCCCAAGTAGGTGGTTCTGAGTCCTGAGTCATTTTGATAAGCATGTGGTAGGCCAAACCTCTTGTATACTGAGGAGACTTTAGCAACACACACACACACACACACACACACAGAGCAGTGATGCCATGATGTCGAGATAACGGGGTCTGGGGCCAGACGGGTGCTTGGGGCGGCGTGGGGGCCACTCTGCAGAGTGCCTGGCTCTCTTCGCTGAGCCACTTCGCTGAGCCTCTGAAACTGGTGCAGAATGGTTTTGAATGTAAACTGTGGTTGAAAGTTTAAAAAAAAAAAAAAGAAAAGAAAAGAAAGAAAAGAAAAGAAACAATGCCAAAGAGAAATAAAATATACACTTAACTGCTTAAAAAAAATTTTTTAAATAAATAAAAGCATGCGGTAGGCCCCATTCTCTTGTGTACAAGAGGAGATTTTAAACTAGGCAAGAACCACACACACACACACACACACACACACACACCAGCAGCCTGCTTGCTTCCAGCCAGGGCTCCGCTGGGAAATGGAAGCGGGGGTTCTTAGTATTCACACAGCTAGCAGCACGGGGTCCCCCAGCTCTGGGCTCAGTCTACTCAACTCCTCAGATCCTGAGTACGGGGGAGGGGGGGTCAGAGAGAGAGCCGGGCAGCTCTGAAGGCTCCGCGGAGTACCAGATGAGGGCCCAGGACACTGTTTTCTCCGTGACTTCTAGAGTTAAGCATCACTTTGGAAACGTTGGAAGGGATGGAAAGTGCTGGCGGGGGTGGAGGGTGGGGGTGGGGAGTCAGGGCCTCCCTTCACCCTCACAGCCAATTCTCAGGGGCCAGAGCTCAAACTGATGAGCAGCTTGGGCCGTGTCCATACTGGGCTCAAGGCAGAGGCTGAAAAGGATCCAATCCCCGTGTGGCAATTCAGTCCATGGGGTAGACCCTGGGGCCTCAGTAATAACACGCCAGGCCCCCTGACCGCTGCGTGAGGCTGTGCAATTCTCTAAATGCTTTCCGTGTACATCCGCCGCTCCTGCGCCACATCTGTGAATGGGGTATCATTACCCAGACACCCGGCTGGGTAAGGGCACACACCTTGACCCTCTGACCCCAAACCCTTTGCCCCTCCCTTGCGGAAGGAATTGCATTGCACTTGGAAATGAAGAATGCTGTCCTGAAACATGGAGAGGGGAAGATGCACAGAGACAAAGGTGCGATGAACAAAGGCAAGGCACAAAAAAGGGGAGGATATTTTTTTCTTTTATACACTTTTAAGAAATGACTTTACCTCAGCATGCGATACATTGAACTACTTATGACTTTATATAATTAGCCCATGATTATTGTAGGCCTTCACCATTTAATGCTCGGATTGTTGCAATAGCCTTCTGAGAGGTCTACCTCCAAAATCATCCCCCTCCTATCCATTTGCCCTTCACTTTTTAGCTGGAAAATAGAAACAGCCATTTCATTCCTCGGCTTACTTTTTTGTTTTGTTTTGTTTTTGGTTCCCTGCGGCACAGAGATAAAAAATCCCAAGTCCATTTATAATGTGGTCCTTCCTTAGGAAGTAGTTTTCTATACAATTGTCTCCCCAGGGCTTTTGAGAGTTGGTCAGACACCCACCTCCCACCCCCCCATGCACAGGGGTTCGGAGAAGATGGCCTTGTTAGAACAAGAGCCTGCCCCATTGCCGAAACCAGTTTGGCTCAGTAGATAGAGCATCAGCCTGCGGACTGAATGGTCCTGGGTTCAATTCCGGTCAGGGCATGTTGCGGACGGACACATCCCCAGTAGGGGGTGTGCAAGGGGCAGTTGATCAATGATTCTCTCTCATTGATGTTTCTCTCTATCCCTCTCTCTTCCTCTCTGTAAAAAATCAATAAAAAGTATATTAAAAAAAAAAAAAAAAAAAAAAAGCCTGCCCCATGGCCAGAGGGCTCTGTCCTTACCCGGCCTTGGACCATTGTTGGGTCAAGGAGTTTCCACCCCAGGAATTCTGGGCCATGTTAGACGCAGGAACCGTTCTGCTCTATGTTAGGCCCCCTGCTTTATACAAACCCACTGTGAGACAGAAGAAAACGATGGAGCCAGCGGACAGAGAGAAGGGGGAAGGGGTGCTAGAGAGGGGCCCGATCACCCTTGAATCTCTGTCCTGGTTGCTCGGGGTCCCAGCCCCATCCTTAACTTTACAGGTACACCACTGTCCCATGAGCCACCCCCTTGTCTCGCTCTCAAGTTCTTTTTTACAGATGCTAACTAGAGTTGGGTTTCTGATTGTGCAAACAAGAGCCCTAACTATGGTTCCCTCCTACATCTCCACTATGGCTCCGTCATCTCTAACATCCTCAGGCCTATTCATTGATAGAAGGTGATAGACGATAGAGAGACGGATAAGAAACCTATATCCATGTATGAGTTCCTGGGAGTTTCACTGACCCCAGAACGTGAGCATACATTTCAGATCTCTGTTTTTCTGCCTCCCGTCCCTCCTGCCAGGATGGAAACCAATCCGCCCGGGCACCTGCGTGGAGGTGAATGGCCACAACCCGAGCCGGACGGAATCCGACCAGACAGCCCTCACCGGCAGCGAAGTGGGACGGCGGGGGCGGGGGAGGGGAGAGAGACACTTGACTTTCCAAGGGTGTCCCAGGTGGGGCCCCAGCCGCACCCCTCCCCCACTCGGCATCTGCCCCCTCCTCCCGCCGAAGGTAGCTTTGAGGGAGGAGCAGGCCGGTGCAAGGCCCAGGGGAGGGTAAGAAAGGGTTAAGGCCCCCCAGCCAGCCCTGAGTGTGGAGCTCTGAGCAGCTTTCCCACTGGAGACCCAGTCAGCTGTCACCGGGGAACAAAGGCTCCCGCAGCCGCTGGCGGCAGGTCACACCCGGGAAGGCCCGAGCGCTCCCGATCAGGGTTTCTAAATCAGCCCGACGGATAAAGCGGGGGACAATGCGCCTGCCACAGTCACACAGTCCGGGCCTGGCTGCCCCTGCACCGCCCCTCCCCCGGGGCCTCAGAGGCCACTTCACCTCCAAGGAGAGGGAAATCCCATGAGAGCGCCAGGGGGCTGGGCCAGTGTGTGTGTGTGTGTGTGTGTGTGTGTGTGTGTGTGTGTGTGTGAGGGGTGTGTAGGGGGGCATGGGGAGCAGTAGGGGAACCTGTTAGGCAGGCCCCAGTTGCTATCACAGTGAGGGGCCTGAGGCCTCACTCAGTGTGTGTTTGGGGGAACATAGGGTCAGGTGACCAGACGTCCCAGACATCTCGCTTTTGGCGGGACAGTCCCAACTTTCAAAAATCGGGACTTTTTAAAACGCCGTGGTCGCGGGACAAATTGTTGAAAATCGGGACTGTCCCACCAAAAGCAGGATGTCTGGTCACCAGCAGGCCCCACAGAGGTCCTATGGCGGACTTGGGGGCTCAGGTGTTGTCGTTTCTGCTTCATTCTCTCCAAGTCCAGGTGATGCAAGTTTGGGGCAAATGGGCCAGAGTCTACCTTCATCACTCGGCCCAGCCCGGGGCCCTCTGAGAAGGGGCTGAGGCCAGGAGTCCCGTGCGTTAAGACCAGTGGGCCCAGGAGATTCCTGATTCCTGGCAGAGCCTACGGCACGATGGGCACTGGGTTTCCAAAGGGGCTACCGTCAGTTGTGGCTGCCCCCAGGGGAGGGCAGGCAGTCATTGCAATCACCAGCGAGGTCGAAACTCTCTTCAGTGTCAGTGAGTAAACAAATACGATATTGTTACCACTTCCCTCAGGTCCTTTAAAATTCTGGGATCCTCAGGGTGGGGTGAAGGCCTCCCATTCTGAGGGCTCTTGGTTTTCATTTGAACTTGAACACTTTTTCTATTTTTTTCTACCAAGAGCCAAAGCCATTGCCCGGGCTGTCTCTCAGCTCTAGGCATCCCGGGGTCCCTACCAGGGGCACCTCGGGGCACTGAGCTCTGAGGAAGAAGCCCTAGCGCAGGGGTCCTGGCTTTCTCTCCTCGGCCTGTGTCTGGGGCAGCCTGGTCGGTCCTGGGGCGTTCAATGAGAGGCGGTGGCATTGATGGCACCCACCTGGGAGGGCAGAACAAGTCCGGTGCCCGCGGGCTGCACCTGCCGTGGCTCTTTAAGGAAGCCCAGCGCGCTCCACAGGTGAGCAGGCCAGAGGCTTCCCAGCGCTCGGGTTTTCCCAACAGTATGTGCCTCCGATGGGCCAGAGGCCAGAGGCCAGACTCAGTGAGATCCAGCTGGAGTCCCCTTAGCCAAGCCCCTCTACTAACCACACCTGCCAGCGATGGATGGGACTCCAGTGCTAAGCGCTGCTTGCAGCGGAGGGGGTGACATTGACTTCTCACAGCCCTGTTTTCCGGAGGAGACAGAGGGCCCCACTCTCCTAAGGCCACAGGGACCACACCGAGGAAAACACGAGCAGAGTCAAGGTTTCCGCCAAGGTCTGTCTGCCCCCAACTCACCCCAAAGCTCTGGATCACCAAGTCCCCTGTACCCCGTCCCTCCACTGAATTCCCAATCTGCATCGGGGTCTTCGGGTGCCTCACTTACCCTTTCTCTGTTCTCTCGTGCTCAGGGGGATGGAGCCAGATGGACCGCTCCGCCAGAGGACGGCCCTCACGCTGGTGGAGCAGAGCACATGGGCGCCAGGAGCCAGTCCAATCAGGTCCAAGATTAATTCTGCGCCCTGCACGCTGAGCACCCGGGCCAATGGCCTACCCTCTCGGAGCCTCGGTCTCTTCCTGTGTGAAAATCTAGAGATAGCACCGTCTCTGGTCCGGGATACTAAGAGGAAGAGAGGGAGAAACCTGAGCAGGAAGGCCTGACCCATTGTTCATAGCTGGGGAGGCCCGTTCCTTATCTCTTCCCCTCCCTCACCGAGAAAGGCAGCCGCTAACTGTCCCCCAGTCACTGCTCCAGGGAAAATACTCCGAGGGACAGCTCTGCTTTCAACTTTCCATTCACTCCATTATCTCTTACCCTTTCTGAATCCTGGCGAGAATGACTGATAAGAAATACTGCCTAAGGAGGAGGAGAAAGGAAAGAAAGAGAGATGGGAAGAGGAAAAGGAAAGGGAAGGGAACTTATGAAGTGGCCACATAATGGAGTCACTTTGACTTGTAAATAAATAAGGAAAGTGGTGGGGGGTGGGGGGGAGAAAAAAAGATGTGGCCCTGGACCCTGGGGCCACATGACTGTGCTGCTTTAATAATCTGGAGTGTAGGTCTGTCCTTGATTTTAGCAGAAAAGCCTCCAAGCTTTGTCACCGTGGTGTACGCCTCTGAGAAAGGGCGGGGACACTAAATGAGGCGGGTACCTGTTAAATGCACAAGGTTCATGTAACAAAGTGGTTCTAAGATCGTGACCTCTCTAATGCCACAACCCTTTAACGCAATTCCTCATGTTGTGGTGACCCCCAACCATAAAATTATTTTCGTTGCTACTTCAATACTGTAAATTTGCTACTGGTATGAATCGTAATATAAATTTGGTATGAATCGTAATATAAATATCTGTGTTTTCCGATGGTCTTAGGCGACCCTGCTAGCGGTTCTCAACCTGTGGGACGAGATTCTAACATGAATGGCCTATGGGGTTGCAAGATGCCACCGATGGTAATGGCCTCACACCTTTCTCCAAAGTCCTTTCAAGTTGCTTCCTTATGGGACATCCTGCACAGGTTGTGGGCTGGGCACCGGGGACGTGGCCCCCTGGAGAGAAGCCACCGTGCTCCGAAGATGTGGGTCTCTTCAGCTTCTGTTTAAGTCTCCCCACTTCTCTCTCCCCTCCCTAATCTCTCCTCCCCCCCCCTCCCTTTTCAGGAGATGCCCACTATGGCTGGTGGGTGGAACAAATTGGTAAAGAATAAATAAAAGAATGACATATTCAACCCAAATCTAGATTTGCTCTGCCTCCAACTCACTCTTGCCCCGTGACATCAAAGTGCTGCCCCGTCCCCTTTCCCACATTTCATTCATTTTAAAATGTCAGATCGGCTATGGAAACTAATGAAACTTTCAGATGGACGTTGGCAGATGCCAAGGAGAGACATCAGACATTCCTGATGCACCTTCATAACGGACAGGGGGGTGGAGGTGTGGCTTGATTGACCAGATGCTGGAGCTGGGGACAGGACAAGGGGAGTGAGGCCGTGTCCAGGCTGGAGAGAAGAATGAGGAAGAGATCTGAGTGGGACTGGACTATGCACACCCACCAGCAATCATTGTGTGGCGTGAATGGAGGGTATGGAGTTGAAGAACTCACTCATGCCGAAACCAGTTTGGCTCAGTGATAGAGCATCAGCCTGCGGACTGACAGGTCCAGGTTTCGATTCTAGTCAAGGGCTTGTACCTTGGTTGCGGGCACATCCCCACTAGGGGGTGTAGAGGAGGCAGTTGATCGATGATTCTCTCTCATCGATGTTTCTAGCTCTCTATCCCTCTCTGTAAAAAAATCAATAAAATATATTTTTTAAAAAAGAAAAAGAAAAACAAAACAAAACTCATTCACATAGAATCGAGAACCCAGAACCCAGATATCAACCCAAATCAATATGCTCAATTAATATTTGACAAAGGAGGCACGAATATACAATGGAGTCAAGACAGTTTCTTCAATAAATGGTGTTGGGAAAATTGGGTAGACACATGCAAAAGAATGAAACTAGATCACCAACTTACACCATACACAAAAATAAACTCAAAATGGATACAGGACTTAAACATCAGACGGGAAACCATAAAAATACTAGAAGCATCCTCAGGCAGCAAAATCTCAGACGTATGCCAAAAGAACTTCTTCACTGATACTGCCCCTAGGGCAATGGAAGCTAAAGAGAAAATAAACAAATGGGACTACATCAAAATAAAAAGCTTTTTTACAGCAAAAGAAACCATCAACAAAACAACAAGAAAGCCCACGGTGTGGGAGAACATATTTGCAAATAACACCACTGATAAAGGTTTAATCTCTAACATCTACAGACAGCTGATACAACTAAATAAAAGGAAGATGAATGATCCAATTAAGAAATGGGCAAGGGACCTAAATAGAATATTTTCAAAAGAAGACAGAAGGAAGGCCAAAAGGCACATGAAAACATGCTCAAAGTCACTAATTATACGAGAGATGCAAATCAAAACAACAATGCGGTACCATCTCACACCTGTCAGAATGGCCAACATCAACAAATCGACAAACGACAAGTGTTGGCGAGGTTGCGGAGAAAAAGGAACCCTCGTGCACTGCTGGTGGGAATGCAGACTGGTGCAACCACTGTGGAGAACAGTGTGGAGTTTCCTCAAAAAACTGAAAATGGAACTCCCATTTGACCCAGTAATCCCACTCCTAGGAATATATCCTAAGAAACTAGAAAAACCAATCAGAAAGGATATATGCACCCCTATGTTCATAGCAGCACAATCTACAATAGCCAGAATTTGGAAACAGCCTAGGTGCCCGTCAGCAGATGATTGGATCCAAAAACTATGGTACATCTACACAATGGAATACTATGCTGCCATAAAGAAGAAGGAATTCTCATCATTTGCAGCAACCTGGATGGAATTGGAGAACATCATGCTGAGTGAAATAAGCCAATCAATGAAAGAGAAACACCACATGACCTCACTCATTTGTGGATAATAAAGAGCATTATAAACTGATGAACCAAAAGATAGATATAGAGACAGTAAAGCAACAAGCAGATTGTCAAATTACAGCGGGGAGGGGAGGAGGATCTGGGGGAGATAATAGATCAACCAAAGGACTTGTATACATGCATATAAGTACAACCAATGGACATAAAACTATGGGGAGGGAGGGGATATGGGGGAGGGAGGGAGGGGGGCAAAAAAAATCATTAAAATATGTAAAAAAAAATAAATTAATTAATTAAAAAAAAAAAAAACCTCATTCACGAGGCAAGACAGTGTGTGAGGTCAAGTCAGACAACTCGGGGTCTGAGCTCCAACTTGGCCCCTTACTGAACAGGAAATGTCACTTCCCTCACCTCTAAAATGTGGGAACTGTACCTATGTTTTCGCAAGGCTGTGGTGTGAATGGGATGAAGCCTGGCACATGATTGGATTCATTCATGCTAGTGTGTGAATGACTGATACCATGGAGCAATACTGAAGCACATGTGTGGGAAGCTGGCACATGATTGGATTCGTTCATGCTAGTGTGTGAATGACTGATACCATGGAGCAATACTGAAGCACATGTGTGGGGAGCCTGGCACAAGGAGACATTCAACAAAGGGGGAAACTCGGGTAGACAGAAGTGAGGACTAAGAAACAAGTTGAGGTCCCAGCCGGCCTGGCTCAGTGGTTGAGCATCCCCCAATGAACCAGGAGGTCACGGTTCGATTCCCGGTCAGGGCACATGCCTGAGTTGCGAGTTCATTCCCAGTGTGGGGTATGCAGGAGGCAGCCTGTCAATGATTCTCTCTCATCATTGGTGTTTCTATGTCTCTCTCTCTCTTTCTCCCCCTCTCCCTTCCTCTCTGAAACCAATAAAAATATATTTTCAAAAAAGGAAAGGAAAACGAGCAGGTGGAGGAAGCAGTGGGCCGGCGGTCAGGGCCAGTGAGGCGGGATAAGATCTGTGGCAGCGACTGCAGAACCTGGGCTGCAGAGTTCATTTCGGGTGATTAATGATGACGTGAAAGCCAATAAAGGGAAGAGGAGAGCCATCTATTAACTCCAGGGAAATAGGAAGCGGGCAGGTTCCCAGGAAGGGCCGAGCGAAGCCTGGACTTCCTCCAGACGCTGGCGGGGCCGCGGGGAGAGGCGCTCTGAGGGCCGAGTGACCCCGGGGCCGGGACAGTCCAGGTACAAATTGTGCAACATCCTCCATCTGTCCTGAAGTTACAGCCTTCCTTGTCTGTGCTTGTTCTGATTCCCGATCTTACCCCTTCTTCCCAGAACCCAGGGATTTCACGCTGTCCCCCCTCCCTGAAACGAAACCTGCTGGGCAAACATTCGATGGGTCACCCGTGCCAAAACCCAGGTGACAGGAGACAATTCAAAATATAAACCCACCCCACCGTTATTTACCTTCAAAAGCTCGTTAAACAAGAACGTTGATCTAGCAAACATTTTGGGGACTCGGGGCTGTTCCCAGCACGGATGGGCACTGAGGGCACGGGGTGCAGAGAACGGCTGCTTCCGGCTTTACCACGCAGGTGCCCATCGTGGGGGCTGGTCGGCCCCCCAGAGGCCGGACATTCCATCACCTGGAGTCACCAGCTCCTCCCGAGGGAAAGAAAGGCCTTGTCCACAGCCCGCTGTGGGGACCCTCCCGGGAGCAGGACAGCCGTGATTTCTGCCCTGCCCATGTGCAGGGGGAGCCACAGCACAGAACACGCCTGAGGCCAGAGGGATGGACAGGGAAGGAGCGACCCCAGGCCTGGCCCTGCTGCTCTCACTGGCTTATCCTGTGACGTTGGGCAGGCCCCTTCACTCTCTCTACCTCCATTTCTCTCTGTGAAAGCCAAGTGGTTCTCCCAGCGCCACCATTCTAGGAATTAAGTGGGATGCAAACCATATTAGCCCAGAGGACTGCTTTGCTTTTACACAAATTATATAGTAATGTAATGAATGTCAATCAATAGAATACAGTTATATTATTAATACATTGCATATTAATGTGATATAATAAATTATATATTTCTACAGTAATGATCATATATATATATATATATACACACACACACACACACACACACACACACACACACAGTAGAGGCCCAGAGCATGAAAATTCATACACTGGAGCAGGGGGTCCCTCAGCCTGGCCTGCCCCCTCGTACAGTCCGGGACCCCTCAGGGGTGGGAGGTGACCTGGCAATCAGGGGAAGGTGACGCCCCCATCACACCTCTGCTGCTGCCACTGCCAGCAGTGCAAGCTTCTACCAGCCCTGGTTACCTGGCCCTGGGCGGCTGGGCAGCTGCCATTCAAGGCTTGCCTGTGCCTTGGGCCAGTGCTGGGGGTTGGGGGCTGAGGGAACTGGGGGACTCCAGAGGCAGGTGCAAAGTGGCTGGGCCTGCCTGGGGGCGGGCCCGGCCATGCTGCACACATGCCACCCCTGGCAGGGCTGAGGGGACTGGGCGCTGCCATCTTGTGGCTGTGGGTGCTGCCATCTTTGAGGGAGTGGCAGTCAATTAGCATGTCCCTTATTGGCTGTGGGTGGCACCATCTTTGGACCACATGAGGGTCAATGAGCATATTCCCTCTTTATTAGATAGGGTATTAGCTGGAGGAGTTGAGTAGAGATGAGAAAGTAGAGTTGAGGCTGCATCAGCATGAGGCCCACCAAGTTATGGAGCAGCAGAAACTATGGGAACACACAGCAAAGCAAGTTGGAAAAGGGACCGTGAAGCACAAGTATCAGCAGAGCACGATGAGAGACAGGTTGGCTTCTGAGAGATGGGAGAGGTAGAGGGCCCAGCCTACAGCCCTTCCAGGCTCAGTCCTCAGCTCCTCGGAGACCCAGCAGGATGGCACAGCCTGTGCAAACCAAGTCAAGAGCAACTAAGACTCTGCAGGGCACCAGGGGCACAAGTCCCTCCTAAACACAAATTCAGAAGCACCATTGGTGTCCATTTCAATCATTATCCCGTGCGTACTCAGCACTTCCATACCATATGTGCATTTTCTCATGTGCCTGCTCTGGCTTATTCTAAATATATTTTTTATTGATTTCAGAGAGGAAGGGAGACAGAGAAAGACATAGCAACCTGGGCATGTGCCCTGACTAGGAATCGAACCTTGACCTTCTGGCTCACAGGTTGATGCTCAACCGCTGAGCCACACCGGTCAATGCTCTGACCTATTTTAGATTATAACCTCTGGAAGCGAGGGACAATTTCTTTTTCTATCAGTACAGCACCTAGCACAACGGCATGTTTGCAGCTTGGAAGGTTTATTTTAAGCATCATACTTCAAAAATTAGATAGAGGGGGAGGGGCTGGTGAAAAAGGGATTAAGAAGTACTTAATATTAGTTACAAAATAGTCACAGGTATGTACAGCACAGCATTGGGTATTACTAGTACTGTAATAACTATGCATGGTGCCTGCTGGGTACTTGAAATATCAGGGGATCACTGTGTAAAGCACATGTGTCAAACACAAGGCCCGCGGGCCAAATCCGTCCCGCCAGGCCTTGCAATGTGGCCCACACCGCGCTGTCATCACTGCACTCCGCTGCGTTTCCATCACAATGACAGTTTATGACTGTTCAGTAAACCATTCAGCCCGCGATTTAGGCTGGATTTTAGATTTTGGCCCCTTCTCTGATTGAGTTCGACACCCCTAGTGTAAAGTATATGATTGTCTAACTGCCATGCTGTATACCTGAAATGATACAAAATGGTTTCACGTGTCAACTGTAATTGAAAAAATTAAAATTTAAAAAACAAGCATCCATTTTAAGATAAAACTTAGATAGGACTAAAAAAAAATGTCCTCACTTCCAAAGTTCTGACTCTTTAAACTCTATGCATGTCCTCGTCAGAATAGCCCACACTGGAAACATGCCGAACGCCCATCTGCAGCAGCGCGGAGAAACAAATTGTGGTCTTTCCACACATGGAGTATCTTACCACAGTGAGAATAAACACTCTCCGACTTTATGAAACCACCGGGCTGAATGTCGCATAAAAGAAGCCCAACACAAAACCACACGCGTGTGTGTTTTCATTTACATAAGGCTCGGAAGTAAGCGACACCCAGGGATGGCAGGAGCAGTCACACCAGGGGCTTCCCTTGGCGGGGAGGGAGGAGGAGAGAGAGGCAGCGTGAAGGGGCGGAGCCTCCGCGGTCTGTCTCCCCATCCAGGTGCGAGTTACACAGAGGCAGGAAGTTTGTGAAATGGGTCCAGCTGCTCACCTTTGCGATTTGTGGGCTTTTCTGTAGGTGCAATGCCACCTTTCAACAGAAAAGCAGAGCTGTATGTATAACTGTGGTAAACAGAAAATCAAATGTAGGGAAGGGTCTAGATTTTTGCAAAGCAGCATTGACGGTGGTGACGTCTGGATTGTGTGCTGTTATTCTGAAATGTCGAGGCAAAGCATGCGACAGGAGAGTATTTTGTTAGGGCTTTGGCTTTGGGAAACGGCCAGCGTTTTGATTCCAAATAGTGAGCTCGGCCCCAGGAGGCTGTTCACCACGCAGCCGTCTGGGTGAGAATGAATTCATTCTGTCACGACCTCAGCTCTAATGCACTGGACCTCCACAAATGGCGTGTGGATTTTCTCACAACTAGAAACATAGCTGAAGAGGGTTTCTTCCCCTTTAACCGGATGTCTTCTGCAGGATAAAGTGACTCACTGATAAACTTCAGAAGAATGATTCCAACGTCAGTGCTTCCTTTCGATGGGCAGATGATGATGATCACTGAACGCATAATAATCTGGCCACTCAGTGTATATCCTATAGAATAAAAGGCTAATATACAAATAGTCCCCTCGACCAGGAGGCAGGCCAGCCAACCGCCCATGTCCTCTCCCCCTGGCCAGGCTGGCTGGACCCCACCCATGCACGAATTCATGCACCAGGCCTCCAACAAATATACTGAGTGGCCAGATTATTCTGCGTTCAGAGATCATAATAATCTGGCCACTCAGTGTACAAGAACCTATTTGATATTTTTTTCTTCCTAATATGTTTCCTGGACTCTCTTCTTCCCCCTAACTTTCCTCCCATCATGATTATAAGTAGAGGGATAAACCTCCAGAGCGATAACCCATTCATGCAAGATTCCCTCTCAGGAAAAGTCATGTTGTAAAGGCAGAGCCCTTAGGAGGCTGAGAACGAATAAATCTATTATGTATGCGTAGATGCAGATAAGCAGATAACAAGCTCATAGAAGCTTGCGTAAGCCTATTGAGAGAGCGGTGCTCTATTCTTTAATGGCAACGAGAAACCTCCTTTCATAAATGAACACTTTTATCATTAAAAGGAAAAGTTTCTCAGGATTTCCATTTTCCTATCACGTTTGAAAATCTACCCTTTAAGGAAGAGGAACTATTACATTTGAACATTAACTTTTTTCTATTATAACCAATCCTCCTTAAAAAAAAAAAAAAGAAGTGGGCTCTTAGAGTTAATCAGTTGAATCAAAGGTGACTCTTTTTCCCCCCATTTTCAATGTTAATCCCTCCAACGCTGCTTAACTCAGAAATCACTGGCAGCTCAGCACCTTCTCAGGAAGGCAGGGCGCACGCACACAGCGGCTCTGGGGGCGGCATGGAGGGCTTGGGTTTAGCTCCTCTCCCCCAGTGTGCATCCGGGTCACTTGGGAGCTTGCTAAAATGCAGGTTCCCAGGCCCTCCCTCCCAGACATTCTGAAAAGACAGGTCTCAGCTTGGAACCCAGGGTTGCATTTTTACTTAAGGCCCCTGGGTGACTGCTGGGGGTCCCCCTGGCAGAGACATTGGGGTGCTTGCTGTATACACAACCCCTTGGGTTCTGCACTGAGCAACCGAGGTAGACCAGATGCCTGTAGAGGCCCAGCCCTTCCTCCAGGTCCGGCTTCACTTCAGTTCCCAGGTCCGGCGGGCACGCTGATCCCAATTTGGGGATGGATGGTACTCCAAAGGGTATTTTGTCGAGCTTAGCTGGAACTAAGCACCCATGTGGTTTTTTTGTTCCTGCCTTTTGAATGGTGCTTTGGGCTGGTAGTAGGCCCCGTATTGAAACTATAAGGGAGCAATGTTGCAGCAATAACTATTGTATGCAGGGCTCTGAGAACAGAGGGGTATAAAGGTGAAAAGTCATTGTCACATTTCCCAGACAGGAATGCTCTTCAGCAAAAGAAAAAAAAAATTGTTGGGGGGAGGGAGGGGGCCGACAGGGCGAGAGTTTGTTTGACAACCACACCCTTCCCTTTCTGCATTTTTCTCCCTCCCGGGGTCCTTTCTCTGTGTGCTGAGGGCTGTCTTAGCCTTCATTCAACTCTTCCCAGGTCTACTCCCAGCCGTCGGGTTCCTGTAACTTAGGGCAGCTAACATCAGCTAAGATGTAAGAGAATGACGATCTATCGGATTGGATTCGTTCATGCTAGTGTGTGAATGACTGACACCAGGGAGCAATACTGAAGCAGCACTTACAGGTGAAAGTGTCTCTGGGCCAGTCACACTCTAGTTCTCTGGTTTCTCCTGGAAGGAGCCTTCCAGACCCTCGACTGTGTCCCTGAAAGATGTCCTACTTATCATCTTAAAGTTGGCCATCCCCATCCTGAAAGTTAGCCTTGCCCCAATCCCACGGACACACTCCCCACGCATGACTAATTCATTGGAGTTTTTGAGAGCACAGCTAACATGGTCTTAACTCCAACCCAACTTGGTCCAGCAACTGTTATTTCTTCACCGAAAACCTGTAAAAATTTAACCTGGTTTTTCTCTCAAAACACTACAGTTTCTCTCTTTTTGATGTATTTTTCCTCTTTGTCATATTCCAAAGAGCATTGTAAGCTGTCCCCTTTCCAAAAAACTACAGCAATCATATTTAAAAAGAGCAAAGACATGGCCAGCTCCCAATACAAAAGTCGTTATTGGCCTGACTGCAGCGTCTCTGATCTTGCAGACAGACTGACCTACGAATGGCTCAACGGAGTATCCAGCCCCCCCAAAAATCTGGGCATCAGCCTCTCCATCCTCTTTGTGCTGGGACCCCTCTCCCCGCTATTCCCTCAGCATCTTATCCTTCCGCAATGCCAAGTTCCAATGCACGCTGCTGCTCCAGCCACACCAGGGACAGACGGATGGAAAGCCATGATGGAGCACACATAGACCAGTCCCCGCATCCACGGCAGATCCAGAAGGAGGATGAGAGGCTTGTGGTCCAGCTGCCCTGGGCCACTCCATTATTCAGGAACCCCTAAGCACTGCCTCCCCAGCTGCCACTGGTGTATGTGTGTGTGTGTGGGGGGGGGGGGGAAGTGGGCTGACACAGGTGAACAAGAGACAAACCCTGCATTGTGATTACTTAAGGTAAAAGTGTTAAATACAAAGATATAGCAGGCTATGAGAGAGAGAGAGAGAGAGAGAGAGAGAGAGAGAGAGAGAGAGAGAGAGAGAGAGAGAGAGAGAGAGAGAAGAAGAAGAAGAAGAAGAAGAAGAAGAAGAAGAGGAGGAGGAGGAGGAGGAGGAGGAGGAGGAGGAGGAGGAGGAGAGAAGAGAAGAGAAGAGAAGAGAAGAGAAGAGAAGAGAAGAGAAGAGAAGAGAAGAGAAGAGAAGAGAAGAGAAGAGAAGAGAAGAGAAAGCAAAGGAAAGAGTTTGCCCTTGAGAAGAGCTAGAGGCACAGGACCCGAGTCTGTCCTTGAAGGTCTGAGGTTCCTGGACACACAAAGGGACCCGGGGAAGAGTGAAGTGGTGGCAGTGACAGGCAGAAGGGCAAAGGGCACGGGGGAAGGGAAGGCCCCAGAAGCTCCAGGTGAGAGTCTGGCGCAGGTAAAGGGCCAGGTGGCGGGAGGGATAGGATGACCGGTGAGCTGCCAACACTCACCACGTGAGCCCACGGGAAAGGCAGAGGCGGGCCCTAAGGAATGTGCCCCATTTTCCGGGCTCCTTGGGGACTCCAGGCATTGGAACAAGAGACGTGTCGCCTGCCAGCCAGCAGATGTGGCCCATGAATAAACATCCCCGCGGGGCCAAGGGGGGGGGGGGACATGTATGAGGAGAGTGGAGGGCTGCCCCTCCACGGCCCCCTCCCCTGCTCCCAGGGCCACAGACTCGCCGGCCCAAAGGGGCGGACTCCGCCGCCCTGGCCCTGAGGCACCAGGTCGGCCGCACAGCACATTAATCCGGGTGGATTTGGCCATCTTGTGACACAGCCAATCAGTTCGAGGGAGGGGACAGCAGGAACGCCTCTCCTTTCACGCCACAAAAGGATTTTCGTCCCTTGAGAGCACAATGAAAAAAAAAAAAAAAAGCCAATCAAGGCGGGATCAGCTGTGGGCTGGTCGCTGCGGATCGGTCTCTCCCAGAGGGGGGTGGGGGAGACACGTCGGTCCGTGTGGGAAACCCACAGCCTCAGCTTCTCACACATTGTTCGCCTCCTCTTAACGGCACCCCCTCCCCGCCGGCCTGGCCCCTCCCCTCTCCCCTCCCCAAAGCCGTTAATGCCACAAAAGATACTTTCCCCATTGTGCCCGGGACAGCTGAGCGGTCCCCGCGAGGGAGCCTGAGTCCTCTCCTGGGAGAAGGGGGTGGACCATCCCCGCAGAGAGCGGGATGCTTATCATACAAAGGAATGAAGCCCTCTGGGCTCTCCACGCTAATGTAGGCCGGTGGGGGGTTAAACGTGGTTACATTTTCATTAGGTGCCAACAGCAAAAGGGCAGCTCCCGGAGGCAGCGACCAGGCATTGTTATGCAGAAAGCCTCCCCCGCCGGGGAAGGGCAGGGCGGGGAGGGTAGGGGAGCAGCCGGTTAACGCCGGGTCCAGGGGAGAGGACTGGGGGGCACGCTCTGGCTGTATCATTGGCCCAGGAGGTCTGTCCATGGAAAAGTCAGGTTTTCTCTGAAGGAAACCAGTTGGACTTGCCGGGGAGGGGAAGGGCCAGTGTGTGTGGGGGGTGTGGTGGGGGGTGGGGGATAGAGCTAGTCCACTTGGGACCAAGGCCACCTGCCAGGGGTCCTGCCCGTCACCTGTTGTGGTCTGAGGCCCTGCCCAGGTCCATGGGAGATGCTGGTGCCTCCAGACCCCGTGTTGGGGAGGGGAAGGGCTGGCATCAGGAGAGGTGATGTAACGGCCTTGGTCTGGCCACTCTCACTGGCCGGTGGCTTGGAGTGCCCGGGTGACCCTCTGAACCCCATTTCTTTTTCATGCAAATGGGATACAACCACCAGGTGGTTCTTAGAGACCCCAGGGAAGGTACCTCCTCCCCCCAACCCCAACTACACTACAAAGAATGAGCGAGGTGAGCAAGGTGAAAGGGAGAAGGCAGGTTTTGCTGCCCACGCTCTGGCTTCTGGCCTTGGTTTCCTTCGCAGCCTCGTCTGGAGCTCAGCCCTGACGCACTAACTGTGTGGCCGCAGTCCCTTCAGAGGTTACAGTCTGCCCCCCCACCCCACCCCCGGGGCGCCGTGGGCACGGATGGCTCTGGGTTCCCGCTCTGGTTCGCGTTGCTCTCTGGGCTTTGCTGAGCCCCTGGCGCTGAGTACGGTGCTGAGGGCAGAGAAGGTGGGGAGCACCTCAAGGGGAGGATGGAGATGGTGCCTGGGAGACAAGTTGTGGAACCACAAAAGGGGGTGGCGGGCTCCCCCAGCCCCGCGTTATTCATCAAGGCAGGAGAGGGCGGTTCTCATCATTTCTCACCACACTTGGGCCCCCCGGAGCCCAGAATTGAGGTGGACGCTGGATTCTGTGGCTAATAATAAAGTGGGGGGAAGAACGGCCACAGAAAGAGCCTGGCGGTATGCTCTCCAATCAAATGGCAAGACCAGGGAGGGAGGCAGCCCGGGAGTGAGGTCATCGGAGACTGAATCTGTATTTACAGACATTCTGCAGCGAAGGGGGGTGCCGGGTGGGTGTCAGGATGGGAACTGCATGCTTTCACACCTAATGGCGTCACTGCCACGCCCCCCCTCCAGACCCTCTGCGGGGCAGCCCTCCATCTCCAGGCCTCAGGGGAATGGTGGCCTCCGAGGAGGTTTCACTCTGAAGGCTGCCCTCCAGCCAGACAGAGTGCCGGTCAGGCTGGCTGTGCCCAAGAGCCGCCAATAAAATACTTCCAGAGAGAGCGACGGCCTGACCCGGTGCACGGGGAAGGGTCTAGAAGCATGACCTGTTGGCGGGGGCCCAGCCTGGTTTCAGAGCCTCTGCATTCAGTACTGAGTCACGGGAAAAGGAAATCCAGGTGGGATGGAGCTGCAGACAGGACGGAAGAGGCAGCCAGTCCTCAAGCTGACGGGGGGAGGGGGCGTGCGCTGCCTGGTGCTAGCCTTGGGGAGTCCCATCAGAAGTGGGGGAGCCCTCCTCTAGGATGTCTCTGGGATGAGAGGACGGATTAGACGGCCGTCCAGGGAGCACTCAGAACAAGTCTGCCTTGCACATACAGAGCCAGGGGTCTGCTATCTACCATCTTTAATAAGCTCCCTCTTATCTTGGCCAGCTATCACCTGTGATTTTGGATCCCGCGGTAGGAATGTCCAGCTCCCAACCGAAGAATTCAGAGGACACTGGGGGGGGGGGGGGGAGGCAGAGGGGGGGAGGGGCAGATGAGGAGGTTGCTAACCTCCACCAGCACGGGCTTCCTTCCTTTGAAAGCAGCGCCGGGCCCCTCGGGTTAATAACATTCCAGCTCAGCATCTATCTCCCCAGGTGCAAGGACAGGTCGCCCCGAGGAGGCTGCTTCCTGAAGCCAGCAGAGCTCAGAAATTACCACCGGCCGCAGCCATTAGGAGAAGTAAAACATTAAAAAGCGGGAGGCAAAGTCCATTTGCATGCTAATCGCCCCGCTGCGGGGCTGGGAAGCTGGGCTTCACAACAAAGCGGACAGCTTTCCCACTCGGTGGCGTTAACCCCTGGCTTCTCGCAGCCGCTCTGGCCCGGGCTCAGGGCTGGCCCTCCTCCGCCCCCCGGGGGGAAAGACACGGGTTAACGCTGAGGACTCAGCCGCCCTCCGTGGCCTCATCCTCTCTGGCTGGAGTAGGAGCAGAAAGAGGAGGCTTGAAAGTTCTGAGTGTCTGGAGGGGTAGAGAGAGGAGGGTGGGGAGATACATGCCGCCAGGGTGAAAAGGAACAATTTTTTTTTTCTTCTTCTAGAAAACACGTTGGAATGGGCTGGGCACAGGCACTACCATCAAATGAGACCTGAATGTGAATGTGGCTGGATCGCCTCCTCGCCATGGGATGCTGAACAAGTGACCCCGATTCTCGGAGCCTAGCTTGCCCCTAGCACAGGGAGAGTGAGGATTACATGAGGCAAGGACGGCAGCCCCTCTCTGTACCTGGGAACTGTCATGGTCACGGGGACCGTGTTGGATCAGGTGGCACCGCAGTGTCTCCGGTGATTTTACAAAGAACTTTGGGGCTCAATGCCTTAAGACATTCATCTTAGCCTAACCTGTTTGGCTCAGTGGATAGAGCATCAGCCTGCAGACTGAAAGGTCCTGGGTTCGATTCCGGTCAAGGGCATGTACCTTGGTTGCTGGCACATCCCCAGTGGGGGGCGTGCTGGAGGCAGCTGGTCGATGTTTCTCTCTCATAGATGTTTCTAACTCTCTATCCCTCTCCCTTCCTCTCTGTTAAAAAAAACAAACAATAAAATATATTAAAAAATAAAAATTAAAAAGAAAGAAATGCACCCTGGTTTTGTTGGAGATGTAACGCAGCCCTTGTGCCTCACGCAGAAAGTTACTCTTGGAACAAGGGCAGATACATATAAAGACTCCTTTTATTCCCCCCTTCCTCCCCCCCCCCCACACACCCTAACCTGGAGGCCACCTAGGACTTGGATCCCGTCAAAGGAGGCCATGCTCAAGAATATACCTTGGGCTTGAGGCAGCCCACAGAAACCAGGAGAAAATTCCAAACCCCGACCGAAGACACTTGGATAGAACAGAACCTGGATTTGGGAGCGAGGTAGGCCTTGGTTCTGAGATTCTCTTGCTTTGAAACTACCTGGCTGAGTTTCTTTGAACAAATTTCTTCTTCTTTTTAAAATCTTCAACCAAAGATATTTTTCCATTTATTTTTAGAGAGAGTGGAAGAGGGGAAGATGAGAGAAATGTTGATGTGAGAGAAATGATTGGTTGCTTCCTGCAGGAGCCCCAGCCAGGCCCTGGCCCGGGGAGGAGCCTGCAACCGAGATACGTGCCCTTGATCAGAATTGAACCCAGGACCCTTCAGTCTGCAAGCCAACGCTCTATCCACTGGGCCAAACCGGCCAGGGCACTTTGAACCCATTTCTTCACCTCCCGGTGCCCCTGGGTCCCATGAGAAAAACATGGATGATCAAATGTCATGCACTGGGGGCAAGAGTTCCATGAGTCAGCACTCAACACGTGCCAATTACTGAGGCCCTATCTCTGTTTCTCTTTTCCAAATCTCTCTCCCCTCGCCTTCCCCATGACGCAGGGAGCAAGCCGTGCCCGAGGCCTGTCAGGCTGAGCGCCAGGGCCAACTCATTGAGATCAAGATGGGGAAGAGAAGTTTCTGTTTGCACACCAGGGTCCTCCTCCTTCTGCCGATGGGAAAGAAGCTGCCGGAAGGAAACCCGAGTTCACCGAGGCCTGGCCAAACATTAATCTGGCTGCTCACGGATGGGCAGTGATGCGCGCTGGCCCACAGCAGGCGTTCCCTTTGGGTCCCAGCTACCTGTGGGTCGGGACCCGCCTAGCAGCCCAGCCCGGCCCTGGTGGGCACTCCCCATGACCGCCACCCATCCTCAGTTCAGAATCTATTTCCAGATCGCTTTCCAGGGCAGGGTAACAGAGGGGGCAGGGAGACAGCAGTTAACTAGACCTGGGTGAAGGAGAGGAAAGAGAGCTCTCACCCCCAAAACAACCGTTTCTCTAACAAGGTGCACCCCCACATTGGTAGTTTTTCACCCTGACTGCGAATTGGAATCACAGGGGAAACTTGAACAAATTATCCTGGGCGCTTACCCCCATTGATCATGATTCAGCTCTTGTGAGGTGAGCCTGTAAAACAGCGCTCATGCCCAGCAGACACACAGACGACCAACAGCTGTATGAAAAGATGCTCCACCTCTCTAGCTATAATGGAAAAACAAATTAAAACCACAAGGAGATACGGAGGTACCACTCCAACCTGTTAAAATGGCTATTACCAATAAGACAACAGACAAATGATTCTCAGAGGGAAGACAGGAGCCAGAAGAGATTAATCGAAGGATTTGTATGTATCTATGCATAACCCATGGACACAGACAATAGTGGGGTGAAGGTCTGGGGAGGGGTCAGGAGTGGAGAGGTGTGTGTGTAGAGGGGTCACTGGGGGGGGGGGGCATCTGTAATACCTTCAACAATAAAGATAAATGTAAAAATAAAATAAAATAAAATAAAATAAAATAAAATAAAATAAAATAGCTCTTCAGTGATTCTGAGGCGTAGCCTGGCTGAGGAGCCACTTACCTACTTGGAATACCCATCAACAGAATCCCCACTCCTTTCTTAAAGGGGTTATTTAGGACGTTTTAAAAATGAGGAAGTCTAGGACCTGCCCCCCTCCCAAATTTCTGATTTAATTGGCTTTAAGTGGAGGTGCAGGCATCCCCACAAGCTTATAATTCCATGCCTACCAGAGTATTCACTACAGCACAGTCTGCAATAGCAAAGATTGCAGACAACCCAAATGTTTATCTAGAGAAGATTCATCAAATAAACTCTGGTCCAACCTCAACCTTGAATACCAGGCATTTACAAGAAGGAATGAGAAAGAGTTTGATTGCACCAATATTGAAAGATCTCTGGGATATACAGAACACACACACACACACACACACACACACACACACACACAAAGCAATGGGCAGAACAGTATTCATAGGGTCCTATTGTTTGCATAAGAAGAAAAAGAGGAAATCATATATTTTCATATTGCTTGTTCTTGCAAAAAGCAACTCTGGAAGAGTACACAGGGAGACAAAGTGAGGACCAGAGGTTTCAGGGGTGACAGTGTTTGGGGACATGGGTGGGTGTCTTGACTTCTGAGCCAGGTGAAGCCCCTCTGCGGACTGTAGGGAGTACCCGGGTTTGAGTCACTGATCAGGGCAGGAGTCAGCAAACTACCACGTGTGCACCAAGTCAGCCCGCGCTGTATTTTTCCTAAAAAACAAACCTTTTCTTTTAGAACTTTAGATTTCCAAACTTATTGAGACTGTAGTTCAGAAGCTTCCTACATACCCCACACCCAGTTTTCCCGACTATGAACATCTTGCATTAGTGTGGGGCACATTGCAATCAATGAACCAATATTGGTAAGTGATTATTATTAGCGAAAGGCCATACTTCAGGTCTCCTCTGTTTTCTCCATTGTCCTTTTCCTGCTACAAGTTCCCACCTGCGATCTCATAATGTATGTTGCCAACATGTCTCCTTAGCCGTCCCCTGGCTCTGATAGTTTCTCAGACTGATTTTCTCATTTTAGATGCGTTTGGAGGACACTTGGCCAGGCATTTGATTGACTGACCGTGAGCGGGGATTTGCCTGATTTTGTTGTTCGTGACTAGACTGGGATAATGTGTTTTGGGGAGTGCACTGTAAAGTGCTATTCTCATTCCATGATTTTAAGGGGGTGTGCTAGCAGCAATATGTATTTTTTATATTAATCTGTGTTGCCTGGCTGAGGTAAGGCTCAGGTTTCTCCACTGCATTCTCACCCTCCTCCCCACCCCCAACTCTCCAGAGTGACCCCTTTGGAAGAAAGTTACAATGCACAGCCCGCTCTCAAGGGTGGAGTAGCTGCATGGATGATTTGAGATTCTTCTGCACAAGGACGTGTTTATTTATTCAGTCATTGCTTGGTATCATTATGAACTCATCAATATTTACTTTAAACTTTGGGCTATATGTAATGTTACATCATTTTCCTGCTCAACCAGCTTTGACCATTGGGAACTCTTTCCTTGGTGCCTGCATGCCTCTAACAGACCCCCATCCCTGTGTGAGGTTTTGCTGTATTGGCTTTTTGGTGGTGTCTTGTTTTCTGAGCATTTTCTTCAGCCTTATTTCCAATGCCCTCGTTCTCTGTGCTGGCTTGGGGAGGGAAGGCATCAGCTACGAAGAATGAGATCCCGTGGCTTCAGCAGTGAGTTTACATTTTCCCTTCTCAGGCGCTGGACACCAGAGCCATAGGAGCCTTCTTTATTAGTAAGACCTTGCGGGCTGAGTTTGGAAGCAGGCTCTGACTCGGTTTGCTCATGTTCTGAGCTCAGAGTGACTGGCCCAGAGGTATCTCACAGGGATGGGTGCCCAGAGCGCCCATCGCAGCCCCTGGGACACAGGGGTGAAACCCTGTTTGATTGATGGATATGTGACAGAAGGATCCTCCAACGGTAACTCTGGGGTCCGCCGAAATGCAGCAGAAACACCCCCGGGAGCCGTGACATGGGACAAACAGAACAGATGCTTGAGTTGCACAGTCAGCGGCAGGTATATAGACTTTGTCTGCCAGGGACGGACACAGTCAGATCACAGGCTCACTGATTTCTACACAACAATGTCGCCTTGCCTTGGGTCTGTATCAATGCCAAAGCAACGTGGAAAAGAATACTACTGAACAGCACTATGTCCCAGGCACGGTGCTAGGCTCCGTACCACCTCTCACCCACACGGCAGCCCTTCTATTCCAATCTTATAGGTCCGCAAACTAAGAGTCGGAGAGCACAGCGACTCCCTCCCAAGCTCCTAACTTGGAGAAGCAGAGCCCAAATGGTGGTGTGTTAAAGGAATCTTGGTCCCTGTCCTACCTGTTGCCACCCTCAGCGTAGGCACCAGCGAGTGGCCCAATACCCTGCCTAGCTCCCTGCTTTCCTCCCGCTGGAATGGCACGTATGGATGCCAACTCCCAGGGTCCCACAGGTGCGGTGGCTTCCGTTCCCAGGATCAGAGCTGGCCCAGGCACCTCCCACTTGTAGGGTGTCTGCAAATTCTGTTGCTGCCCCAGCTGAGCCGGCCTGCTTTCTTTCACTTGGAAGATGCCTTCTTGATCTACCCTAGCTCTATCTTGGAGCTACTACCGTGTTTCCCCGAAAATAAGACATCCTCCGAAAATAAGACCTAGCGCCTGGAAAGATAAGACATCCCCTGAAAATAAGACCTAGCGCAACTTTGGGTGAAAAAAATTAATATGTGTCTTATTTTCGGGGGAACAGGGTAACAAGTCCATGACATTGACACCAGGTGAGATCAATCCATTTCGGTGGGCATTGAACCCATGACCCTGGCCACCGCGCTGAGACACACTCAGGATGCAGGAGGGGCGTGCTGAGGACTGAAGGAAGGAGGGGCGCAGCCTGAGCTCAGGGCGCCACGCCACCTGCGCCGGAGAGCCCCCGCCTGCTGATGCGTTACAGATGGTCTCGCTTAGGGGATCCTCCGCGGGAGGAAGGGTCTCGAACCGCCTCAAAGCAGGCATTTCATCCTGCGATTCAAGATGCAAGATGGGTGGCTCTGAACATCAACTTGTATAAAACTCAGAAGCAACAGACAGAGTTGATTCCTGCTCCAGAAGCTCTGGAGATCAAGTATTATTCTTATCTACACCATCATCATCATCATCATCATCATCATCATCATTTCTGTGCTTTGTTGTTATTACAGCGAAAACAATCGCTGCTATTTCCTTCTCTGACTCACTCTTCCCATCTGCTTAAATGTCTCCCCGGAACTACTCAGTAGATCATAAAGAAAGAGCTGCCAGCACTCTCTCCCTGCCCCTCCCCCCCACAATTTGTTTAAAGAAATGTGTCCAAAGAGAGAGGGGGGGGGGGGGGGGGAGATCTCAGTCCTGAGGTTGGGCAGAGCTCCTGCAGCTGCAAAGTTATAAGCCCATAAATAAAGTTTATGGTTAAACTGGCCTGACCTGGCTTTGCCCCTCGCACAGAAGCAGTATCTTGTCATTAGTATGCAGAACACAGCAGCCTAATGTCTGCTCATTGTTCTCGGCCACTCTGTCTATAAATCTCCCGGCCAGGCCGGCAGAGCAGGGCGGGGCGGCCCCAGTGAGAGGCAGACGGAGAAAAAGGGTCAGGAGAGGGCGGGGGAGGCGGCCCGCAGTCTCCCTGCTGAAGCCCAGGGGGCGGCCGCTGGCTCCTGGCCCTCGGTGGAAGGGAAAGTCACAAGTCACAGTGAAGAAACGATTTTGCTTCTCCAGGGAGGGCTGGCCAAGGAGGCGGTGGGGAACAAAATCGAATTCGTGAGATGAGAACTTCTAAAAAGTTTTCCAGTTCAAAAAAAAAACACCACAAGGTCAACCTTATCTGTCCTTTGATTTTACTTAAGAAGCAACATCCTTGCTTTCCTTGTTGCTTATTGTTGTTGCTATTTTTTTTTGGGGGGGGGTGCTTTTTAGGGTTGTTTGTTTGCATTTGAAACGAGGACTGGATCTCACTCATCCAAGCCACAGGGGAGGCGGGCTCTGAGAGATCTCCCTCCCTGGCAGGTGGAGGGAGGGGGGCAGGGGGGCCCGTCTTTTGCCATTTTTGCTGAGGACATAGAAACAAACACACAAACAAACAGAACGCAGGAGGACTAGGCGTGCAGACAGCTGTCCTTGAAAAGTTCCCTGAACCGGAAGTTTCTGAGAACAGATTCAATTTGCACAAGGGGGAAGGGGCGAGAGGGGACGTTCGGTCCCTTTCGGTCCCTTTCTCCGTTGTTGAGAATTTAGGATAAACCCTGACTCTGGGGTCTCCCGCCCAGGGGTCTGGTGCTGAGGTGGTGAGGAGAGAGGTGGGCTCTGCTGCGGTCTCTGTGCTCCCAGATGCCCCATGGGCAGCAAGCACGGGACCCCTTTCCACGGGCCTGCATCTGGAGAAAGCCTACAGGCCCGCTGGGAAGGCAGAGCCGTCTTCATTGGGCCTGGACGGCCCTTGGCAGCGGGGACGGAGGCTGGAAGGGCGGAGGCTGAAGGGGGGGAGGCCTGGCCCTGCATGGTGTGGCTGCCTCTCACCCAGCCGGGCCTGTGCATGGAAGATGAGAAGCTTGGACCCGGGAACGTGACGGACACCGGGTGGGAGTGGGGGCGTGTCTGCAGGTTCCAGGCTTCCTGCGGGTGCCTGGGGCGTCAGGGCACTCAGAGGCTGAGGTTTGCATGTGAGCCTTTTATTTAAGATAAAAAATTAATTTCTTTCCGTGCTCTTGAGGTTCTCATCTGTGACACTATGGACACTGGGTCTGGGTAATTCTCCTGTGTATCCTGTGTGTGTGTGTGACTTGGGTGTTGTGTGTGTGAATTACGTGTGTGTGACTGGTGTGTGTGTATGGGGGGGTGTTACTGTGTATGTGTGTGCACGCACTGCAGGGCGCTCAGCAGCTCCCCTGGCCTTTACCCCAGGACACCAGTAGCATTTCCCCACCCCCCCACCCCCACCCGATGTGACACCTGAGAAATGGCTCAGGACGCTGCCCAGTGTCCCCTGGGGGCAAAACTGTCTCCACCCCTCCCCCCCCTCCCCCACCCCCCGCGGAGAATCACAATCCTCCCAGCCTCCTCCCTTTCGCCTCCTCAAGGCCCTGCCTCCAGCTTGGCCTCCTGGCCAGGGCCTGGAGGGGCCGGTAAGGAGGGACAGGACACAGGAGGTGAAGGGCAGGCCCCTGGGGGCAGGAGGCAGGAAATACCAAGAAGGGAGCCCGGTTTCTGACCTTGGAGAGTTTATGCCGCCACGTTCTAAGCTCACCCCTGAAGCAGAGACCAAAGGGCTGCCAGCCCAGCGGCTCCTCAGAAGCTGTCGGTGCAGCACTGAGCACACTGCGTGCATGTCCTACCGTAAGGAGGTCCCAGGTTGAACTGGGGACGGACTTACACTAACCGAGTCCTGGTTGTGTGTCTGGAACCCCATCAGCACCGCCTTGGGGGGGAGGCCGTCCCCCAGGGCAACACCCAGGGAGGGAGCGTGTCCTCATGGGCCGACACAGTCCGTTTCCTTGGAGCAGGGTTTGACCCGAGACCCAAAGCAAAACAGTCAAGAAGGTAGACCCCGGCTCAATCCCACTGCCGACTGGAGATGCAGGCCGGACCGGAGGACACCAGAATGTCCGAGTGGCTGCCTGCGTTTCTCTGCAACCCAACAGCTGCCCCTGCGCCCCACGGGTGGTCCTGTTTGCACACCCGCCTGGAGCACCTTTCCCTGGGCCAGGCTGCAGCCAGGGACCATGACCGTGGGTGGGTGAGTCACTCCTAGGCGTCCTGGGGCAGGGCGACATGACCACTTCATACATCCACGTGGCACAGGTGCGTTCTGTGCCGAAGCCAGAGGAGTGTGTGTGTGTGTGTGTGGGGGGGGTGATCCTTACTAACCCCTCTCTCCATCATCCATCTTGCTTCCTCTTTGAAGAAGGACCATCACTCACGGCCTGACAGAGTGAAAGGCGGGGAGGAGGGGCCCGGGCCGAGGCAGAGAGACCCAGCGAGGCAGGTGAAGCCTCTGGAAGCCAGGGCTGAAGGGAGGGAGCAGGGGCGGGGAGGGGCGAGCCCGCGGCCTGGCTTCAGAGGTGCCAGGAATCGGGCTTGTTGGAGTGTAAGGGGGAGCCACACAGGAGAGAGGATAAGCAGCAGACAGGGACTGGACACCAGCACAGAGGCAGGTGCCCGGGGCCATCGGGACCGGGCCCTCTCCGTCAGCGATCAGAAAGCCGGCGCTGAAAGCCGGCGCTGAAGGCCGCGTCAGGCCCCCGGTCCCGGCTTGCTCCTTCCCGACTCCCATCCCTCCCTTTCTCCTCCACATCTGCTCGCTCATGTGTCACATCAGGGCCCGGCCCAAATGATTCCGATGACGCACCCGTGGCTCCAGCAGGCTCTGGTCTTCCAGCGTGGAAACCCAAGCAGAGCGTGTGGGGAGGGGAGGGGGCCGGGTCTTTGCTGCCGTCCCGGCTGCCTCTCCTCCGGGACAATAGCTGGATTCCAGGGCCTCATCAGACGGGCCCTCCGTGTCTCCGTAAAACGAAACTGACAAGCATGACCTCCCCTTGACGGTTCACCTTATTGAAGCTGTCTGGTAGGTGAGACATTTATTAACATGGATGGACTGCCCACCGAGGGGCCGCGGAAGGAACTCCCCCCACAGGCGTCCTGCTCGCTGCCGGGTGGAATGTGACCGTGTCCTCCCCGCGGAGGGAAGGGCCCTGGCTGGAGGAAGTGGGGCTTTAGATGCGGACAGTCTCCCCATGGGGCCGAGGAGCGCTGAATGCTCACTCCAGTGCCCGGAGGGAGGGAGGCACGCGGCTCCCAGCTGACTTCCTGTGGAGCCCAGAGGAGCCATCCCTGCCAAGCCCTGCACAGCGTGCCGATGGCGCACAGAATCAATGCTGCTGCTGTTGGAAGCGCCGGAGGGTTGGCCACACGGCCATCCTGAGCCGCAGCAGGAGTTTTGTGCTGGGAGGCCGGGAGGAAAAGACAAGCAGGGAGCTGGCTGGGCATGCTCCTGGTCCAGCAAGGAGCCCCGGGCGACTGAGGACAGAAGCGACAGAGCAGGAGGAGGCAAGGTCAAAGGGGAAGCTGGAGGCAGGCCCGTGGTGGACACCCCAAGACTGTGATGGACACCGCAAGACATGCCAAGGACGTGGATGTTATCACTCGTGGTGTGGAAGATGCTGGGGCGTGGGGTGTGAAGGAGCGACATGATCTGACTCATGTGTCCAAGCTCCAAGCACATGGCGGGTGGAAAGTCACCTAAATGAATGCTGGGAGCGGCGGTTCTCAACCCCACTGCCCCCTGGAAGCAGAGGAGAGTTAGACAACGAAAAGCTGGCCCTCCATCACAAACACCGGAATCCTCGTCTCTCATCCAGAGCAGAGACTGGCCAACCATGGCCCGCCACCTGATTTTTATAAATAAAGTTTTATGGAGACAGAGCTACCCTCCCTCATGTATAGGATACTGCCAATGGCGGCTTATTTGCTATGATGGCATTTTGTGAGTGTTTGCAACAGTGGCCGTTGTTGCTTGTGAAACCATGGCCTAATGCCCACCCACCCAGGTCCCCCGGTCACAGCCTCTGTCTGTGCAGAGCAGCATGGCGAGCTGGAGCCGGTCACGGGGGACCGTGGCCAGCGTGCAGGGGCTAGGTATGTGCCTGAGCACCTGTCTGCAAGGCCCACGCCTTTGTCCCTGCCGCTGCCTCCTCTGCTCATGGCAACAGCCCCAACGTACGCCAGGTGCAGAGGGCATTACTCCGGTGCGGTGGCTCTCGGCCATGACCTTGCATCATGAGAACCTCGATGGAGTGTCCAAGAGCAACCTGCTAATGGGGATTCTCATCTAGTGGACCACACTCTCGGGGATTCTCGTCGAGTGGCTCTGGGGTGGCGGCGAGGCAGCGGCTCCTTCCTCACGCTCCCCTGTGCCTGGGAGTAGCTGTTCTAGACTCTCAGATCTAGAGCAGTGATTTCCACATGTGACCATGGACCCGAATCCCCTCGAGGGCTTGTGAAAACACAGGGTTGCTGGGCCCCACCCCAGAGTTTCTGGGAATCCTGGGGTGGGACCCATGGATCTGCCCTTCTAGCAAGTTCCCAGCTGTTGCCCAGGCTGCCAGTCTGAGGACAGGACTGTGAGAACCACTATTTTAGTGCGTTGTGAGCTCCGAGCAAGAGAAGCACTTAACCAGGAGGCGGGGCTGGGCTGGATTCGGGGCATCTGGGAGCTGTTGCTAAACCGCCAACCACCGGCGAGGTCCATAATCTCCCCAAAGCTCCGTCTGTCATGGGGACGCCCTGAGTCCACTGGGGGAGCCCAGCTCGGTACCGTCGGCGGGGCCTTACCTAATTCTCCCTGGAAGGCACCAGGAAAAGATCAAGGATGATGAGTAAAGGGCGAATAAAACAAAGCCCAGGAAAACAAAGCCTTTCAAAATTCGAAATTACTCAAAGCTCCTTTAAAACCCACCACCAGTGGGAACCTGACAGTGTAATTATACAACCCGTGAATATAATTAAGCGCTTCCCTTCTGTCCCCACCCACTTCTCCCAGGCTTTGGGTATGGAGGAAGAGGGGGGAGGGGTGTCTCCCCCACCCCCACCCCCCAGGAGTCTCCAGACTCACAACAGTAACACCCTACATTCCCCTGCTCTTGTAAACCATCCCTGCCCCGCCCCCACCCCAAGTAGAACTTGGATCCGGTGGGAGCCAAACCCCAGAATGTCTTGGCCATCAATTACTATTTATTGGGTCTTCACGGTGAGCTAAGCAGGCGTATAAAAGACAGCAGTCCCTGCAGACTGTTATTAAGCTGGGAGAGAACAAGATCCCGCCTCCCCTTTCACAAGGTGTTGGCAGCTCGGTGGTTGTGTCTGCGTCGAAATGAACATTCAACCACTCATCCCACAAAAATTTATGGAGCCCTCACTCTGTGGCAGGCCCTCTTCCAGGCTCTGGGAGTGTGGCCCTGTGCGACCCAGACAGAAGCCCCTTCCCCGGGGAGAGGGGAGGCCACAGGCTCGGAGGACCTTGTTGGACAGAGGCTGGTGGCAGGTTGTCCACTTCGTATGCCCCTTCCCAAAAACGACTATGGAACTAAGGCTCCCGCCCGTTCCAGGCCAGTGGGCGAAGAGTTCAATGTCAGACCCAGGAAGTGCATGTTCTCCAAGGACAAGCCAAATGCTGGCTGGATTTCCAGGTGTCCTGCCTACATACAATGGTCACTTGAAAGCCAATGGGAGCCAAGGCATCGAACACCCTGCGGGTGCCTTCTCTACAGCCCGCTCCTCACAATCTATGGGGCCGTTCAGGGGCGGCCTTGACCCTCCCTGGAACCTGGGGCTGCTTCTGGTCAAAAGGGGCTGTTCCATCCCACCAAAGAGACACGTGATTTTCCCAGTGTGTGTGGTGTCCTTCTGGGAAGGTGACTGAATACTAGGGAGCCTAAATCTTCACCTCAGCAGCTGAGGCAGGTGCCATTTGCCTCGTCCAGGGTGGCAATCCCAGCACCTAGCACTTCGCCTGTAGCCATATGGGTGGGGGAGGGCATGAATGAATGAATGAACGCATCAGGACACTTCATGCAACTTGGAGTCCCGTAGTCTCCTACCCGGAGCCCTCCCCACCATCAAGCTTGTCAGGCAGCCCTCACCGAGGACACATGCCCAGAAGATGGAGATGAGACAGGAAGTCGAGGTTGTGCTTGGAGACCCACAGACTAGAGAAAAGAGCCCCTGGAAGACCTAGCCAATTGTCCGGGGAGGAAAGTGGAGGCTGGAGTAAAAGCAATGAGCTTGCAGCCCCCTCCCACACGCCAGCTGAAAAGGAGGAGGTCAGGTGAATTCCAACTCATTACCTCCACAGGCAATGGCTCGGAGCTGAACGGGGATTGTAAGGGCTGGGCGAAGGCGGAGCCCAATATCTGGGGATGGAGAGAAGGAAGAGACAAGAGAGGGAAGAGGCTCAGTGCCGTCGCTCCGTGACACAAGAATGTTTCAAGGATGCATAGCATGTCAGCATGAACATGCTAGCATGTACACAGAGCAAACTGAGTACACGTTCCACAGAAAATCGAGACTCAGACAACCAGACAAGCCCACGAGCAAAGGCCCCTGTGGTAAAAGCAAGCAGCCTCTACGTGCTCCCATTGAATGGAACACGCTGGCTGCGCGCTGATATGTTCACCCTCGGAGGCCTCTCTCCCTGGAATGACATGACTTCCCTTCCTGAAAACTCCTATTCTGTCTTCAAAACTTATTTTTGTGTCATCTCTTGCGCCCCCTCCAAATGACTGCTTTCTTCTTAGGTTACCATATTAGCCTCAGTCTCCATCATCACCGCATGGCCGAGTCAACACTGTGGGGGAACGTGTGCCCTCTATCTAACCTGCTGGACCGTGAGTTCCTAAAGGCCAGGACCCTGTCCTATTCATCTTTGTCTCTTCCAGGAGGTCTTCCATAGATGTTGTTTTTTATATTTAAAAAACTGTAAGGAAGGTTGCCACCTGCCATGTCAAATGGGAGCACCCGATGGGGACGTGTCTACATGGGGAAGCCAAGTTGTGGCAGGAGCCGGAAAACGCTCCCTGAGTCAGACCTTCCGAGTTCTGGGCAATGAGGGAGACCACATGTCAACACTGGGCGCGAGCTACCCCATCATTCCGGAGGCCTCTCAGGAAGCTGGGAGGCTCACAGGCGATTGGAGACTTGTTTATATCAAATAAGCACTTGCGGGAGTGAGTGTTCAAAAAATCAGCAGGTCCCAACTTGAACTTTCCAGAGAAGTCAAGGCCATCTACCCTACGCCTGGCGCAAGAGAGTGGGCAGCAAAGCCAGGCTTCGTTCGGCTCCTCCATGAGAGACCCATGGGAACGGCTGGAGCTTGGGTCCCGCGGGACCTCGGAAACCTGGGGTCGGGGGGCAAACTCCCCTCTCCGTCCCACCCGGTGTCTCAGGCTGCTGCCTGCGAGTGGTGAGCGGCGTGAAATAACTGTGGCATTTACCGCTGTTAATTAGCAGCAAGGTGCTCATGAGTAATGTTGTGGTGTTAAGGGCGTGGTGCAGCTTTTCATTACCGACTCCCTCCTTCAGGGTTATAAACTCCAGGGGAGATGTTCCCTCCTGGATGAAACCTGGCAGCCGGCCCATGGTTCTTCCCCATGGCTGCTGCCGGACCTGCCAGCACGCCGGCCTGTCGTGATCTGCCTCCACTTCCCCGGCAGCATTACCGGGGCCACAGGCTTCTGGCAAACTGGCCATGGGAAGCCGCACATGCCGGGACCCTGGTGTATTGGAAGCCCCTAAAGCAGAACACTGAAGAAGGAGACGGACATGCTCTAGAAATGGCCAGGTCCGCAGGAAGTCACCCCACCAGCCACCAGGAGATCGTCCATGCAGTGGACAAGGCTGTCTTCCCTCAGCAGGCAGGGACAGGAGGGTTCCATCAAGAGCCGATCTATGATTCTCATGACTCAACGCTCAACATTGCTAACAAGAGCCTTCTAGGACTGTAAGGTCTTCCGATGGGAGGATAGATCAGGGAGTGAGTTGGGAGGTTGTGTCTTTTACGTAGACCACGTTTATGAGTTTTAACAAGCTCTGCCTTCTCAATCCTTGAGCAATCACATCCCACTGTGTTTTGCACTTTATGATTTCCATTGTCCTTTCACCAACGATACTTTAAAAAATATATATATATCAATATATATGTATTTTATTGAGTTCAGAGAGGAAGGGAGAGAAAGAGATAGAGAGAAACATCAATGATGAGAGGGAACCATGGATCGACTGCCTCCTGCATGCCCCACACCAGGGATCGAGCCCACAGCCCAGGCACATGCCCTGACCGGGAATCAAAACATAATCTCCTGGTTCATAGGTTGACACTCAACCACTGAGCCACACCGGCTGGGATCACCAATGATACTTCCTTTTAATTTCCCTCCCTCCATCAGCCCTATCTCTGAAGTAGGCAGCAGGAGCTATAACTGCTCCGATTTTGCAGATAAAGACATTGAGTTTCAGAACTTGGAATGACTTTCCCAGATTCACATGGCAGTGCCCAGATGCAAGCTCAGGTCTCCTGATGCCAAGCCCAGGGCTCAGACTTTCCACCTGGCATGTTCTTAAAAATGAAGGGTCAGCATTTTCCTCCCACCTGGTCCACTTCCTGCAAACTGACTGGCAAGCGGGTTGATGGTAACGAATTATGAATTTTCCCCTGGGAAGCGGAGTATTGCTCAATGAGCTGCAATTCCTCTCCTATTTCAACTCAAGAGACGCTTACTTTATCATGGCTTGTGGGCCCAAGCCGAGAGGTCCTCTGAACTCTGTCACCCAGAATATTAGATCGGAGAAAGAGAACGGAGGACAGGGGGCTCTGAAGACCATTGTCAGGCCCCTCCACCCCAATCAGACGGGAGCCATAAAGACATAACCTCCTCGTCCCCCAGGTCCTCAAAAGGTAATAACATGATAAAGGGAAACAACAAATTACTAACCTATTACCTACTGATTTTAATTAGCGATGGAAACTAGATCCAACATGAACTCCTCCCTAGAAATTCTTCCTGCTCCAAGCACCTGGCAGGGATATGTGCTCCTATCTGGGAATGCTTTCAAGAAGCTGGCAACAACCAGCTCGACCTGTCCTATCCTCTGAGAAACCCTTGGAGAGGCCACTGGAGCCCAACTAATGAGTCCAGCAGAGCTCAGATGGAGACCTGCAGAAAAGGGAAAGGGCGTCGGTCCCTGTTGCGTCTGATTTCTTAGCAAATCTTGGCTGAACCATGTAGAAACCCGAGACCCAGAGAGACACCTCATTTTCATGCTTGGAGACTTACGGGCTACTTTTAATTATCCACTTGAACCGAATTTCACTAACACAGAGCGGACAAAAGAGGTACTTCTATTTAATTTAGAAAGGAACGAAACATGCTTTAGTTGGCGATGGCTTCCCTACCTTTCTGAGAGTTGCTTGCTCGTGTTTATTTGCTGTTCATCGCTGGATCACGCATATCAGCTGTGAAATGGAAAAGAGAGGCGATGAGAAGAGAACGTGGCCTGAGGATGAAGGCTGCAGAATGGAATTTCCACAGGTGGAGTGCAGGGTGTAGGGCCCTCGGTGCTTTCCCACAGGGGTTTTCCTTGCTGACCAGTAAGACGTGGAAGTGATCCTGGAATCCATTTTATTGTCTCCTACGTTCAGAGAATTGTCTCAGCCACTGCTGATCCACAACTACTGTCACTCTGAGGTGACTTGGCTGGTGACCCACAGGGACGAGGACCAGTGCTCTCCCAGCTCCATACCAGTGGGAGCCAGCCATCAGGTGACAGGAAGCAGACATCCCTCCTTACCTTGGGACCCTCTTTTTTTCCCATCTTCCCCAAACCATCTACCTGGACATCTATATCATTCCATTGAAAAGCAAAGAAAGTCTCAAAGAGCAACACCAAGGACTTCACCTTACTGATTTCCTTGTACCACCAAGACGAAGAGGTACCATAGAGATCAGCAAAGCAGGGGCCCCATAAGGATGGCCCTCTCTCTTGTCCCTTTTCTCATTTCCTTATCTGCCTCCAGTCCCCTCCAGTATGCATCCCACGCTTTTTTCTCAAGAAACCCGCCCCCCCCTTCCTCCCTATTTATGTCTTGAAAGCTTGGCCTTCTGCTAGATGTGAATGGAGAATCTCATCTACACGTGCTGGTAAACTCTGAAGGAAATGAGTTCCAAGAGATGGGAAGAAAGTAAGACCTCAAGTTTATATTATACCTTCTTAAAAAAATACATTCTTATTGAATTCAGAGAGGAAGGGAGAGGGAGGGAGGAAGGGAAAAAGAGAGAAAGAGAAACATCAATGATAAGAGAGATTCATTGATCATCTGCCTTCTGCACGTCCCACACTAGGGATGGAGCCCACAACCTGGGCATGTGCCCTGACCAGGAATTGAACCATGACTTCCTGGTTCATAGGTCAACGCCCAACCACTGAGCCACGCTGGCTGGGCTACTCTATGCCTTCTTTAATAGAAAGCTGAAGCCGATAGGTTTACAAGGCATCCAAGAAGCAAGACCTCCTCAACCAAAGCCGGCTTCATTGGTTAAATTTTTTCTTACAGAGGTCTCAGATGAGGAAAACACATTTCTCCTATTCACACGGCTTAGATTGTGTTCTTTTGAAAACAACCATCCTAGAATTATTGTCCTAAAATGTATTTGATTCCAAAGACTTTATTATATAATAAGAGTAAATGATGAGTGGATGAAACTTACCCATCAGGGGTGAGTAATGACAGGTGCAATTAGATAATGCTGGTGATCTAATCTTGCTTCAGTTTATCTCACTGCAAACTGACAATTGAGAGGTGATTTTATAGTCGTCTTTCTATGAACAAAGCTTGCCTTAAGCTCCTTCTCAGGACTGCATGAAATCTAAGTCAAGTTAATAATGAAAGGAGCCCCGGAAGCTTCCCCTATTGTGTGCTAAGTATTACATTTGCTGAAAAATGACAGCAAGCAAAAGGTGAGAGTTTGAACAGGGAAGGTCAGCTACTCACATAACCTAATGGGAAAATTGGCCTTCTCCGTGGTGGAAGAATGATCTTCTCCAATGAGCTCACAGACTGGGGAGGGAGGTGCGATTTTAAAAAAGGGGGAGGGAAGAGGGGAACTCGGCCAGTGTTGCTCAGTGGTTGAGTGTCAACCAGGAGGTCATGGTTTGATTCCCAGTCAAGGCACATGCCTGGGTTGCAGTGGGTGTGTGTGCAGGAGGCAGCCAATCAATTATTCTCATCATTGATGTTTCTCTCTCTCTCCTTCCTTTCTCTTGAAAATAAATAAAAATAATGTTAGAAAAAGAAGCTGACTTAAATATCCAAATCACTCAAATAAACCCTGTGCTCAGTGGGTGACAGGTCACTCTCACATCTATACACGAATAGATTACACATAACCGGCACACATAGAATTGGTTGGCCTGTTTCAACCAACCACAGAATACAGCCAATGGGGAAAGCCCATGGGATTTGATGCTTCCTTTCCAAGGATTCCACCAACAACAGTGATGCTTGCAAGACAAACACCATCCCCTGCGTTTATATGAGGTACGCAGTATCTCAATGCACCTCTACATGTCTAACTTCTTCACCTCATAGTCTACTATGAGGCCTATTGTGGGGACATGATTATCTGTAGATTTCAAGTGATACAATGAAGATCAAGGGTAAATGACTTTTCCATGGCCACAGACCCACTGAGAGAGTATATCCAGGACCGGGATCCATGTCACTGAAACTTGAGTTTGTCCTCTCTCCCCCAGAACGTCAGGTTCTGTTGGGTTCATGCCATGGTGGCCTTCCTCTTCCATGGAGGATGAGTGTCCTTCCAAAGCTCTACTAAGGGAGATAACAATCTGCTGTAACGGCCTTGACCTCTTGACCCTACAGTGCCCTTCTAGGTGTTGACAGGCATTTGTCAGATGAAAACAAGGGTGGCCAATCTCCCCCTCTTCCCTTTTCCTGTCCTGTGGGTATTCCTCTGGGGTAGGTATTTCAGCCCCTGCTCTCCCGGGAACAGGATTAGACAGGTTCTTCGGGCATCAGATTTCAGACCTTCAACTTTTCACTTTCTCCTCAGCACGTAGGCTTGAGAACTGACACTGAGACAGGAGAGGCAAAGTGTAGAGGCAGAATGGAAGATTAAAAGTTGATGGACAGCCGAAATTGGTTTGGCTCAGTGGTAGAGCATTGGTCTGCAGACTGAAAGGTCCCAGGTTTGATTCCGGTCAAGGGCAAGAGGCAGCTGGTGGATGTTTCTCTCTCATTGATGTTTCTAGCTATCTCTCTCTCCCTTCCTCTCTGTAAAAAATCAATAAAAAATATATTTTAAAAAAAAGTTGATGGACAACCCAGAGAACTAGTGAGAGAGTTAGAAATTATGAAGATGAGACCGCGAGGGATCTGATGCAGCTAAGCAAATTCTATGAGGTCGATATTGTAACCATGGCAATGTTTGACCTGGAGACATCTGAAACTTTAATAAAAGAAGGGAGGGGTGGGGGTGGGGAGTTCTGATAGAAACCACATGTGATAAGAGTAAGAGAAAAGTAAGTCTTATCAAAGGTGAAGAATCAATACTAGCTGTTGAACTCTATGCATCCCAGCTCTTTTTTTTAACGTATTTTATTGATTTTTTACAGAGAGGAAGGGAGAGAGACAGAGAGCTAGTAATGTCGATGAGAGAGAAACATCGACCAGCTGCCTCTTGCACACCCCGTACCGGGGATATGCCCGCAACCAATGTACATGCCCTTGACTGGAATCGAACCCGGGACCTTTCAGTCTGCAGACCGACGCTCTACCACTGAGCCAAACCGGTTTCGGCTGCATCCCAGTTCTTGATGAAAAACAGGTAACATTTGCTGAGCTAATGAACTGTATAATTAATCTCCAGTGATTTTTTGAAAAAGTAAAAGATAGAAATACATTTTTCTTGAGTGGTAGCCAGAGAGAGTAGAGGAAAGGTTCCAGCAGAGATGTCTCCTTAGTATGGAGGCTGGTTAAAACTGAGACTGAGTGCCGGGCCAGGCCGGTGTGGCTCAGTGGATTGAGCATCATTTTGTACACCAGGAGGTCTCTGGTTTGATGCCTGGTCAGGGCTTATGCCCTGGTTGTGGGCTCCATCCCCTGAAGTGGGTGTGCAGGAGGCAGTCGATCAATTACTCTCTCATATCAATGTTTCTATCTCTCCCTCTCCTAGCCTCTCTTTCCAAAATCAATAAAAACATATATAAAAAGAAGACTGTGGTGAACATGACTACTGGATCCTACCTTCCAGCACCCAGTTGTTGTTGTATGTTATTTTTTTGTTTTGTTTTAAGAAAAAAACACACAAACAAACAAACAAATGAGACCTCGTGACTCAGCAGTGCATTGACAGAGGGGATTCTGACTTCCTTTATTATTTGGATAAAAGGCTGAGGTGACCTCCAATGGCCCCGGGAAATTCTAGATTCCTCAACTGCCATGTGTAGGAGAGTGCCTCCAAGCAGGCACTGAACCCCCCGGTAAGATGGCGCTAAAAGCTGAAAGGACCTGCTGATTGTCAACCTCGATTTCCTCAGTAAGACGAGGAGGAAGGGCACAGAGCCGTGGGTTCTTCCTCTCCGAGTGTCTGTCACTCACTGCGTGGCCCTGGGCAGATCACTGGACCTCTCTGAGCCCTGGGTCTCCTTGGTGTGTGTTGGAGGTGACAATCCTCAAAGCACAATGCTGCTGTAAGCGTCACACTTACAGAATAAGAGCAAAAGTGCTCAGTGCTGTGAGGCACGTTGTGCGTGTCAATGGTGTTTAGGGACAGCCCAAGTGCCCATCGGCACATGAGTGGATAAAAGAGCCGTGGTACATTTATTTACACAGTGGAATACTACAAAGCTGTAAAAAAGAAAGGACTCTTACCATTCGCAACAGCGTGGAGGGACCTAGAGAGTATTGTGCTAAGCAAAACAAGCCAGTCAGAGAAGGATAAGTGTCATATGATCTCCCTCATATGTAGAATCTATTGAACAAAATAAACTGATGAACAAAATAGATCCAGAGACACAGGAGCAGGGAACAGACTGGGGAACCTCAGAAGGAAGGTGAGGCTGGGTGGGTGAGAGGGAAGAAATCAACCGAAGAACTTGTGTGCATACATATGCGTAACCCATGGACACACAATGGATGGTGAAGGCCTGGGGTGGGGTTTTGGGGGTGGGTTATAGGATGTCATTGGAGGGAAAGGGGGTCATATGTAATACTTTCAACAATAAAGATTGCAAAAGAATAAAATAAATAGTATTTAGCAGAGAATACTGAGGCCTGGGAGGCGAAATGCCACTGGGATGACTAGTGAGTAAAACAGTCAAGACCAGAACTTGGGTCTCTAAGCTACTGCTTCTTGCTGGGTAACAACACCGCGATTCAGGGGTGTTTATAAATGTTACAATGCAGTGATCTAGGGAGGCGCTCCCCTTTGCCATAGATTGAGCTGTGAACAACCCCCAAAGCCATTGGCAAGGGTTTGTTTCCTTCCCATTCAACGTAGGATTCGGAAAAGGAGTGCATGCCCCAAAGAGCCACATGGCAGCCTCCCAGCGGCCCAGTGAGCTCTCTGTGCACCCTCACAGGGAGAGGCAGCAATTTGCAGCAGGGAGAGAGAAGGGGTACACCAGCATGGGTGCAGACAACCGCCCTGGGGCTGGGAGAGAAACTGGGACCGGGCCCAGCACCCACACCCTCCTCCTGGGCTCCTCACGAGACCGCTGTGTCGTCCAGAATGCCAGCTAGGCCATAAATCCACCCATCGGGTAAGCCCCCGCCACCTGTCCAGCCCCACTGGAAGCAGCACATCCGGCCGCCTGGCTGAGAATGGTATTTTAAATAAAGAGAGAGGGGGAGGAAAAAAAATGCCCTATTATTTGACTCTGGTAATTGACACCGAGTTTCTCATGAGTAATTTCAGAGCTCAGGGTGTGCCAGGTTTGATTTAACCCCCCTTTCTAGGAGCCTTCAACTCGCAGGCAAACCCTGTTTCGAATGGACTGAAACATACAACATACTTTGACCCTCTAGTCTACATGGTGCTGTTGAGGCTTCGGTGGACATAACCTGCCCAGCTGCCCCCTGAGGGGCTTACTGCTAGTTTCTTCTCTCCAATGCCACTCTTGGTGAAAAAATCTGCAAGTGGGGATCCCGAAAGAGCTTACAGAACAACTATAATCGCTGCTGTATCCGACAGACATGTCTCTTATAGTTGGATATCACAGTGACCGGTGAGTGATTTCCACAGTGGAATCTGCGGAAAATCCGTTCCTCAAATTTTTCTTTAAAAAAGGAGCGAGGAGCTTATAGCTCTTTTTGAATTTGTCCAGCAGGCCTTCCGGCTCATACCGGAAGGCCCTAAAGAATAAACAAATAAGTAAAATAAACTTTAAAAATTAAAAAAAAAAAAAAAGGAGTGAGGAGTGTTTCTGAAAACACTGCCTCGTCAATACCGGTTTCGGCAATGCGCAGTGTAGCTCCTGCAGCGAAGGCTCTGAGAAGCACCGCAGGGAGAGAGCTCTGTCCATTACTGGTTTGGTCACAGCATTTTTCCAAGTAGAGCACGGGATTTCCCGATGGGAAATCAACACACACGCAGAGAGAGTCTACCGCTTTTCTCACTTAGCAGTGATATTGGATCCCACAGAATTCTGAGGAACCTATTTTGAGAAACCCCAAGGTAAAGGAGAAGGGAGAAGGCAGTCAGGATGCAGAAGTAAAACACATCCAATTTAATCTGTCCTTGGCTCCCCCCTCTCTGCCCCCAGTTATTCACTCAACAAACGTGCACTGAGCACTCAGTATGGATAATGGGCATGGGAGCTGCAAAGAGAAATTGGACGCAAAAAAAATAAAGAACGGAGCTGCGCTGTGAGAGGGAGCGTGACAGACAGACTCGGGAGGCCTAGCTCCGCCTCCTTTATACGTAGAAGAGAAATGAAACCTTCGTCTCTGGACCTGGAGCCCCTTCAGATGTCTCCTCGGGAGCCCCTTCCACGGGACTATAAACACGGCCTGGAATAAGCATTTCGCTGAGAGGAAGAAAAGCTTAGAACACTCAGAGGTGTTCTACGCACACGTGCCAGGAGTCCAAGGCATACGAAAACACGCACTGAGGGAAGGCTGCACACCCCGGGAGTCTCAGAGGAGTGGCAGGAAGGATGACGTATTTTTAGGAAATCTGATGGAGCAGACGTCCTGCATGGAGGGGGAAGTGGGACATTCAACCCTGGTCTCTGCCTCAAGAGGAAACAGGCCTCTGGTGGCCTCATTCAAGGCCACTTGGTGCCCTTTGACCTCTGTGGCCAGGGGAAGTCAACCTAGGGGCTGGTGAGAGACCCTGCCCTGTCCTCCCCCACGAGCCTCACCATGCAGATGAACCACAGCAGCACGTCGAGGTTGGTTTGTTTGTTTCTTCTCCGTTGCCTTTGGAGCTGCATTGCTTGTGTCTTGGGTGCAGAGTATTAGCTCAGTCACGTGATTTCCCTTCTCCCAGGCCCCGCGAGAGCCCATTCATTCGCAGAGCTCTAATTGCGACCTGCGGACAGATGGTTGCCATGTTGACACGTTGAGTTCTAAGATTCTATCCGAGTTTCCTCCCTCCTACCCCAGATTCCTGTTGGGTATTCTCATTCGTCTCTAAAATTTCCTCTGAATGGTAATATCTCCAGAGTATCTTCTCTCACCCCCTCCCCCACTCCCGACATCTCTATTCCAATCAATACAATCACTGTCTACGCTTGTCCTCCCCCTCATTTTCATTCTCTCTCTCAGGCCCTCAGTTTTGGAAACATGGATGTTTCCCCCTTCCATTTCCACATCCCAGGCGCAGTACAGAACTAAGACGTGTCCTTACCTCTTTGAAATGTCTCTTCGGTCTATCCTTCCCTCTCCCTTGCTGTTGGCTACCAATACAGAGGAGGCCTTAACCCTTATGGTCGAATCACCCAGCCACTGTCCACTCCCTCCTCTAATCTATCCAGGGACTTCCCATACGAGGTCACCAGTATTTGTTCTAAGCAGAACTAAACTGAACTAATAGAACTAAACTGAACGAAAACAAGCAGATGCTCAGAATGCTGACTTCCTAAGTTCCCAGGTCACCCTGCCAGAAACTATCACCCTATTTGCTCCCGAGGGTCATTCAGAGCAAGGTGGTCTTTGCAATCCCAGCCCCGGACACACCCTCACCCTCCCCATCAGCCACCAGAAGCCCCATCTGTTGCCTGCTCACATGTGCTCACCGACAGATGCCAATACTACGAAGCAGCTACCACTACCCCCGACCACGGACGAGAAATCTCCTGCCATCGGCATCTCAAATCCTTACTGAAGAGCGACTTTCCATCTTTCCCATCAGCAAAAAGGACAAATAACACTTGAGCCCTTTAAAATCTAAATTTGCATATGCGCTGCTACCTTTACCTACTGGAGCATCCATGGAAAGGATGAAATAACTGGGAGAGGGAAGTGAGAAAGAAATGCATGTCTTTGAGGCAGAATCAGAGGTGGTGCGCGCAGAACACAATGCAAAGGGCAGGAATCAAGGGGCACAGCTGTGAGTGCACAGGACTGTCGTGAAGGTCAAACTCAAAGTCAACCATTTGCCGTTTTGAAAAGCCTTAGAGACCTTCCCACTAAGCCAGCCTGTCTCATCAAGGACTACTTCAAATTCCACCACCCACAGAGCTCCTGGTCCCTACTCCAGACTCCAAAGGTGGCTGAGCACCTTCAGATCAGCCCTATGCAGCGCTGTCAATCACACAGAGCCCTCCCTCTGCACCTGCCTTCACCCCAGGAAAGGCGAAACCGGCCGAGGGGGCGGTGGGATTACTGCCAATGAAATAAAGATAATCCTGGGCAAGCACCTTTTATCCGGGAAAAGTCTCCAGCGAGTCCTCATCCCTGCCCTCCACAATCTCCTCTTAATAACCCACAGGCCGGAATGTTGCAGAGATTAAGCCTGGGGAGGAATGTAAAGCTTTGTGGCCGGGACCTGGAGTGCCCTGAGCCAGGGAAGGAGGGATAGGGGGAGGGCGGTGGACTGGGGGGAGGGAAAGAGAGAGGAAGGCAACACTCTCTGCAATCTCTCTGCTCAAAGCCTTTGTTCCGCCGCCACATTACTTTGGTGACTGAGACAAAGGCGTAATAACGCACGTTATCTGTTCGGTTTATGGTGTGTGTGTGTGTGTGTGTGTCATAGGTGCACATGCCTATTACTGGCTGTAAAGTATACAGAGTAGGTGCCAGGAGGAGAGGGGAGAGCACGCAGGTGCTTCGGGCCAGGTGTGAGGCAGCGTTCTCGTGGGCACTGTCCTTGGGACCATCATCTCAGGCCAACCTGAGAAGTGATTTTGAAAAGAGGCCATTTCATAAAGTATAAGTAATTTTGAAATAAATAAAAAGTGCCCTAGCAGGTTTGGCTCAGTGGATAGAGCATCGGCCCTCAAAGTTGGAATTCTATAGTCATCCATTCATCCCGTCACTCACTCTTTCACTCACTTAGCCTCCGTGTTTTTGATTTAGGAATCCTCCTGGGAGCTGTGATATGTGCAAAGAAGAAGTGAGAGAAAGACACAGCCGCACAGAGACCGCACCACAACACAATAATGGACAATTCTGACAGGTGCTAAAATCTGATCCTGCCCATAGCTCCTGGCCTGCAGCTGTTTGGACATCCATGGAAGTCATCAAGGCAGGAGAAGACAGGAAGAAGTGAAATGTACACTTTTATTAAGCAGCTTTGGAGGCATTCTGAGGATTAAAAAAAAAAAGAAAGAAAAGAATAAAAAACAAAGGAAACTTTCGGTTTAATACACGGTCGTTACCTTCGAGAGAGATTTTTCTCTAGTTCAGAAAACCTAGCATGTGTACGTGAAGACATAACCACTTAAGGCAACAATTTAAGAAAAGCCAAATCACTCTTCCTTTCAGCTTTTCTGAGGGTTAAAAATTAAAAAGGGATAAAGATGATGCAAGCATCCTGTATTCATTTTCACATCAGTGTCTCAAATGTATTTGTATTATTGGTAAGAGTTCAAAGCCTGGGATGGTTGTCCTAATCTGAAACGGGTAAGAAATTCTCTGGGAAGGGAAAAGAACTGGAGTTGAGCCTTTATAGATAATGGAGTCATTTCCATGATCGCTGATAAGATAAGAACCCTGTACCTCTCCAGTTTTGCCCGACACTGTGCTATTAATAACCAATATGAGTTATGTTGTCTCATTTTATAGAGGAGAAAAGGGAGGTCCAGAGACATTGAGTTCAAGATCTTCCAAAGCAAGTGAAAGTGGTAGAACCAGGATTTGAACCTGGTTCTGTGCAACCCCAAGGTCAGTGCTCATTACTCACTGTCAGAATGTTTCTCTGACTAACCAGACGTAGATAAGTAGGAAAATATGTCAGAGGCCAGTATGCACCATAACATGCTGACGAAAATATCCATGGCATATGAGAAAAAAGAAAGGTTTGGCTGTAACAAGGATCACTAGTTGTCCCCAATAGCTTTTCTCACCTTCTGGCTTTATTAATAAAACCCCAGATCTTATCCAGGTGTGAATAAGACCCCCCACAGTAAGTAAGTAAATAAATTTAAATTAAAATTTCCAAGCCTCCTTTGCATCTGGCTTTGGTCATGTGACTACATTTTGACCAATGAGATTTAAGTAGAATCCATTTATATAACTTCTAGAAAATGCCCTTAAAGAAAATAACTGTGTTCTTCCCTCTTCCCTCCATTTTTCTGGCTGAACTGCGGATTCGATGGCTGGATCTGAAGCGGTGATCTTGGGAATGGAAGTCACACATAGTAAAGCAACAAGATAGGGGGAGCCTGGGTCTCTGGGCTCATGATGGACCAGAGCCAACATTCCTGTCCTGGGCTGCCTGTACTTGGTCTTTGAAATGTAAGAGAAATCAGCCTCTGTGTAGTTTAAGTCACTGTTAGATTGGGTTATACTGTTACTGGCAATTGAACTTAATCCTAATTAGAACATACTCAAATTTGACTTGAGCCAAGAGTTTCTGAGGTGATTGGTGGTGGGCAAGCAGGTTGGAAATACATGGAGAACTTCTCAAGTTAAGGCATGTGTCATTGACTCAGTAGGCTTTCTGGGCAGACAAATATAATCAACCTGGCATTTCCAGAATCCTCTGTGTGGTGCAGAGCATCCCAGGCTGGAGGATGAATGGAAGAAGTGAACGCCTGCGGGGCATCACTTGAATAAGCCAGGTTTGAGGGGTGCAGGGCCTCACAAAGGGGCCAGGACTCGGAAACTGAAGCTGTAGGATTTAGATTCTCAGTTGAAACCAAGGGTCAGAATATAGAGTGATCAAAGGTGACTAAGATTTCTCCTTGAAGGGCCACGGTATGTTGACAAAACAGAGAAATCAGGAAGTGAAGGAAAAATCAAAGAGGAACACAGACTTCTCTTTTAGACTGTGGAGCTGGAGATCGTGGAGAGACATTGCGAGAAATACAGCTGGGGTACATGTGCCTATAGCTAATGACATGAAAAGTCTAAAAATATAAATTTAGCCCAGCCAGTAGGGCTCAGTAGTTGAGTGTCAACCTGTGAATCAGGAAGTCATGGCTCAATTCCTGGTCAGGGCACATGCCCAGGTTGATTGTTTGATCCCCAGTAGGAGGCATGCAGGAGGCAGCTGATCCATGATTGTCTCTCATCATGGATGCTTCTATACCTCTCCCTTCCTCTCTCTCTGAAAGCAATAAAAACGTATTTTTAAAAATATATGAATTCAAACAAGGGAAAGCCTGAGGGATAGAGCTGAAATTGTGATGCTAGATAAGTTTTCCAAGCAATAAAATACAAAGATAAAAGCAAAAATAGAAAGTATTAGGAAGGAAAAAGAGACAGCAGAGAGGGAGAAGTGATGAGTCAAGAGGGAGAAGAAAAACTGTGTGCTCTATTGTCTCAGAGTCTAAGGAAAGGGCTTCCATCAACAGGAGAACATACAGGCAAGAAGGAGACCAAAGGACAAAGGATCATTGAATCTGACCATAAAGAAGTAGGTTATCGATGACCTACGAGTGATAGTGTCACTAGAGGGCTGAGGGTGGAAGCCTAGTTTTGGGGGATGGAATGAATGAATACCTTAGAGGGGAAGGGAGGGACATTTGAGAAACATGTAGGCTTTGAATTAAAAAAAAAAAAAAAAAGGAAGCGGAAAGTCAGTCTAAGAGGACAATGGTGTCAAAGGCCTTACTGGAATAGAGAGCCTGTATGGATTAGTTAGCAGTGATAGAAACTGGGAGGAACCATCTCTTGAGCCTTGGTCTCTTCAGGTGTCAGAGGAAAGTATGAACATCTACCCTGTGGGAACGTGGTGAAGATAAGTGAATACCTGTGAAGTGTGAAAATACACAGCACAGAGCACGTCCCATGGAGGTTACCCATCCAATGCCTGCTGATTCCTCAATGTCCTCAGGTCATTCCTTCCGTTGTGTCATGTGTCTTTAGATGAGATTGGGTGTGTTCAGGCTGATGCGGCTGTGGATGCATCATGGATGTTTAGACCTTGCTCATCTCCCCTGGAGCAACCAAAGAGCAGGCAGTGGTCTTCCCATTTTCCAGCGTATAAGACGACTACTGTGTTCCAGTAAAAAGCCTGCTCAGATTGGCCAGAGTCAGAGAGGCGGTCTATTAAAAAAAAAAAAGAACTGGTTTTGCCTTGGAAGTGGAGGGTAGTCTTATACAGCAAATAGAGGCCTAAACCTATATTTTAACTGTAAAATTAGGGGGTCGTCTTATACGCTGGAAAATATGGTAATAAAAATGCCAAGAGCAACAGCCAGATCATTGACGAAGCCAGAACGTACTGTATTTCACCCCATGTCCTTGGTACAATAATGTTTCCCATTTCACAGATGGGAATGCTGAGACTCAAGAGTTGGACAAGTTGTCTATTAGCTCATGTGAGGGGACAGAGGGGGTTTGAGTCTAGTCCATGCCCAGAACCCATGAGTTCTATCATTACTCGAGGGGCCTCTTTCTGCTCAGGTTCGTTGAGACCCCGACATTTAGCCGACATTCTCTCTGCTTCCATGAGCACCTGCCCAGGAGGAGAGAAGCCTGGAGTCAGCCCTGACCTAGATGTGGGGCGGGACGGGCACAGGATGACTGCGACACCAGCACGGGCATGGTCAAGGGCCGCCGGCACGGAGAACGAGCCTGTTCCCAGACAGGGAGGGGACCGTGGAAGTCAGTGGCCCAAGGTCCGGAGGCGGAGCGGAGTCCCGTCATCCCATTTATCCAGAGGCAGACCTGGACCCGGGCCACGGCCACAGCTGGAACCTCCACACCGCCTGGCAGATCCTGACACATTTTATGGCTTCCCCGGTGTCCTTTCCGCCACCCAAAGCCACTGCTTCACGGAGACAGAGGCGGCTCTGGCCTTCACGCCCCACAGTAATTGTGGTGGTGACCGGCCCCTCCTCCCCCGGGTGACTCCACCCAAGGCAGACACCTCGGAACAGCTATCCTCTGAAGCAGGCCCAAGACTGTTACCTGTGAAATGAAGTCAGCCGAAAAGATGAAAGACCAAGACGATCGCTTTAGTCCCGGCTTATGCGTAATTACGCATTCATCAGTCAGGGCTTTAATTACCAGGAGATAAAGGTGCCATTAGCGTTTTGAGGAAAACTGGCTCCAGCAAAATGCATTTCTTTTGTCTCCCAGCCAGTTGACAACTTAACTGTTATCCTTGGGAGGGCTTAGCAGGGAGACACCAGCCTAAACCAGAAAAGTCCCTCAGCTGTAAAAGCGAGGCCACTGCGCTGGGCACAGCGTTCCTGAGAGACGCAGCATGGCTGGGAAGCCCAGCACTCTGGAGCTGGGGCACGCTGCCCTGCGGGGACGGAGAAGGGAGAACCCTCAGAGATGGAGAAATGGAGAGGGCCGGGTGGGGGAAGGGAGCTCTGGAGTCATACTTAAAGAGTCACCTTGCTATTTGCTGGCAGGAAATGCAGAACCCCAGGATCCACACAAGCTCAACCAAGCCAGAATCTGCATTTGCACAGGGCCCCACGTGGTTTCCATGCACATGTGAGCCTGACAGAGATGGACGGTGAGGTCCTCATATCCCTGACAATGTCCCTGCTGTCATAGGAGCAGTTAGGGGCGACTGGATGAAAGAAGGTGAAGGGATTAGCCAAAGTACAGAGATGCATAACCCGCAGACACAAACGACAGTGCGGCGGGGCCAGAGGGAAAGATTCCGGCTGCTGGATAGAGGTGGGCAAAGGGGAGACAGCGGAGATTCTGTCATAACGCCAACGATAAAAACACAGAAAAACAAGGTTCGTGGATTTGCCCATCTCTCCCACGTGTGGATATTAAGGAGGAAACTGGAGGCAAAAATGTGTGTGTGAGTGCGAGTATGTGTGTGACTGTGTGAATGAGTGCGGGTATATGACTATGTGAGTGTATGAGGTGAGTGTGTGAGTATGCATGTGTGTGTGTGTGAGAGTGAATGTGTGTGTGTGAGTGTGAATGAGTGTGAATATGTGACTGTGTGTATGTATACGTGTGAGTGTGTGTATATATGCATGTGTGAGTGTATGTGAGTGTGTGTGAGTGTATTTGTGTGAGTGTATGTGTGTGTATGTGTGTGTGAGTGTAAATGAGTGTGAATATGGGACTGTGTGTATGTATATGTGTGTGTATATGTGTGTGAGAGTGTATATGAATGTGTGTGAAAGTGTGAATATGTGACTGTATGTGAGTCTATATGTGTGTGGGGGTGTGTGTGTGTGAATGAGTGTGAATATGTGACTGTGTGTGAGTATGTATATGCGTGAGTGTGTGTGAGTGTATTTGTGTGTGTGTGTGTGTGTTAGTTGAATGAGTGTGAATATGGGACTGTGTGTGAGTATGTATGTGTGTATGTGTATATGTGTGTGTGAGTGCATATGAGTGTGTGTGTAAGTGTGAATATGTGACTGTGTGAGAGTCTATGTGTGTGTGTGTGTGTGTGTGTGTGTGTGTGGTAGGGAGTGTTTTTCTTTTCGGCTTACCATCTGGCAGGAGAGATAGATGTTCCCTCCCAGTGTTGCGTTAAAAGGTAAACATCACTGAATGGGAGCACAGTGGGGGCAGAGGGAGACCATAAAGCTCATACAACGTCAAATTGAAGTGATTAATCGAGCTGGCGGCGAAGCACCCCCGGTGGTGCGAGATGCGACAGACAGGTCAGGGCAAACGCTGGCGAATCCATCTCAGTGCCGCTGCGCCCGAGGGCTGGGGCAGGCAGCAACAGAGAGCCAGCCGTTTCACAATGAGGAGAAGAGGAAACTGGCAGAAAGAAACCTCAGGAGAGGGGGGCAGGGGGGAGCCGGGATCATATCGGGAGAGGAATTTCTTGGGTGGCGAGGTTCTAGGCATGGTGGGACCTTAGGGCGGCATCTAGGCCATGCCCACAAGGTCGGATTCACGGACCACAAATGCCAGGCATCCAACCCAGAGTTTTCAATAACTGGCCAGAGTTTGGAGGTGTGAGGACAGATTTGGCTTTTAATCCCAAGGCTGTCCTTTATTAGAAATGTCAATCTGGAGGTCATGGCAAGGTTCTCACTGAGCCTCAAGCTTCCCGTCTGTAAAATGGGGATAATTCTATCAATAGAGTTGTAAAGACTAAATCTCTACACGATGCCTGGTACGTATGCCACTCTCAGAAAGGATAGCTGTTGCCATTCACTGCTCTCCCAGCAAGATCCCCGGCATTATTAATGTCCCAGCAAATGTCTTCCGCTGGCCCTGACCTTAACCTGTGTTCTGAGAGACGGATGGGAAAGATTCAAACGCTTCCGTGAGCACTGTCCCCTGTCATCTAGTGCTCTCAAGGTGTGATCATGTACCTAGCTCATTGCTTATTTCAACAATATCGAGAGCCTACCGCATGTCAGGCAATTTCACCCATTAAACCACACCCACTGGGCTCCCAGCACCAATGGGATGGAGAGCCCAGTGGCAATGCACAAACAGGGAGGAGTCCAGCAACTTTCGATCACAGGCACCTGCGTCCTCCATGGTGCAGCTCTGAAGACGTTGGGAGGGGGGGGGGGGCGGGAGTGTGAGCCAAGGTCCTGGGCCCCCTGGGAAGAAACCCACACTCACGGGAATGACTCCAGTAAGAGGCGAGCAACTCGGACTCCCTGCGTCCCACGGAGCATTCCCTCCACGCCGTGTCCCTTCGTGAGGGGACCCGGTGCCAAGGAAGCCAGGCTCAGCCACACCTCAAGTGGCTTCTCAGCACCGGAACACAGTCTGCCTCCCAGACCAGGCCATCTGCTGGCCACACTCAGGTCTCTGGTCCCAAGGATGCTGGAATGGGAAGGCGGGCGGTCTGCCCAGTCCCGGGAGGCAGAGTGTGGCATGCTCACCGGCTGAGGAGTGCCGGTGCCTTCACCAGGGGCCGCCTACCCGGCAGGGGCTTACAGACGCGCTGAGGGGCAGTCACCAACCATCGGCTCTGAGATAGACACACCTGGGTCGGAATCCCCATGGTCTGAGCAGGCGCTGACCCTTGGCCTTAGTTGCTCACCTCTCTAAGCTTCGGCGTGCTTGCCGGTGAAGGGGGCATTGTCTGAGAAACTACTTCTACCTCAGTCGAGGTTCTGGGAGGAACAGACGCCACACTCTAATTGGGCAGCTGAAGGGGGATTTGATGAGGGCACTCACTACCTTTAAAGGAGCAGGCAGAGTACATGGCAGGGGGGAAGAGCTTCGCTTATGGGCCATATAAGGCCTGAGAAATCAGTTGGTCTGGCCCTGCCAAGGCATCAGGAGGATAAGTTAATTGAATGTTGACTAAATATATCAGGCTGATTTTTAGAAAAGAAAATATATATATATTAGAGAGAGGAAGGGAGAGGAAGAGAAAGAGATAGAAACTTCAATCTCTCAGAGATAAACATCGATTGGCTGCCTCCTGCAGGCTCCACACTGGAGATCAAGCCCATGACCCAGGCATGTGCCTCGACTGGGAATCGAACTGTGACCTCCTGGTTCGTGGGCTGACATTCGACCACTGAGTCACACCGCTGGCCAAAGACTGATTTTTAAGTTGGTAAATTTGTATTCACTTGTGAATGACGGTATAAATATCCAAATGGCCCTTGGCAGAATAAAGGTCCCCCACACCTAGAGTAAGGGAAGAGGGGGGTAGAGCTGTAACCCCAGGACTAGAAACAGCAGGAACCACCACCCAAGAGCTCAGAAGGCTGATGCACCTTAACTGTAGCTTCAACTTTAACGGAGGGAGGCGGCCAGCAAAGCAACCCTGCAATGCATGGCTTGGCCCTGACCTCTCATCCTCTCCATGGCTGAACCCCTCCCAAAGGCCAAGGGCAGCAAAGCCTGTTGACGGTGTTTCTATAGCTCAGCCTCTTGGGGCAGCGGGCAGGGTAGAAAGGAGTGCAGAGTGGATCCGGAAATCCCAGCCCAATCTCAGAGGGTCATCATGGGAATTAAACAAGATTATACTCCTACGGCGCCCGGGTATATAATAAGTGTTGGTACATAATAATGGAGCACATAATAAGTGTTAACGGTAACAATGACCCTTTTCTTTCACCGATGGAAAAAAGTGCGAGTTTACAAGTTCCAAACCCTTTCCTTAATGTATATAGAACCGAGACTCTTTTGGGTTCTCGGTTCAAAACTCCCAGAATGCCTCTTCCCGGGTATGGGTCCCGGGGCAATGGCGAGAGAACTTCTTCTAGAAGCAACATCTCAGGCTGTCAAGGAGCGTGGCCTCACGCCCACTCTCCGTAATTTCTCACTGTGGAGTCCATGGGAAGAATTCACAGGGAACATCACCACCGACCGTGTTTATGCTATCAAGAGTGGGTCTGGATGAGACGTGAGAGTCCACAAAAATGCAAAAAGGAATAGTTGCAAGTTGCAGGGATGGTCCTGACATTAAATTTAAGCAGATCGAGAGCTAAGGACAGCCCACCAGAACCAACACCTCCGCGTACCCATGAGCCCACCACTGGCCGGTCTGGGAGGCATTGTCAGGACTACCCACAGAACAACAGACGGGAACTCAACCATCAGTGACTATTGGCATAAAGCATGCCATCTGGCCCACTGGAGGGCATCCTTCTGAGCATGGCCTCTGAGCTCGGCCTGCTCAGAAGGAAAGCTTGTTTGGCTGGCCCGCTGGAATCTCAGAGCATCTGGGGTCTGCCTGGCTTGACCTCCTGATTTCAATCCAGTGATACTTGAATCTTACGCCCAAGTGTTGTTGTTTTGGAAATAATCGCCCGGAAATGACCTCTGGGCACCCCAACTGCTGCCAGGTCACACAGTCATCTACTACCCCTTCCGAAAACAAGAAATCACCCCATACCACCAACTCGCTCCTACGTGAGGACCCAACTAAATCCCCAGTTCTACCCCAACCCTTCAGGAGTCCTTAATCTCCTGTGATGGACAAAGAGTGACTTCCATGGGAAACGTGACTTTATTTCCCTCCGACCTCCTCAGGGCCATCCCTGAGCAGCCCTGGAGAATGCCAGTTTTGCCATCTGCCACCCCCCTCCTTCTCTTGGCTTCTCCTACTCCTGGCAGCCCATAAACTACCCTGCACCTGGCTGTAAACCACACTCCCGTATCCCCAGAAGAAAAAAACATCAACCTATTGCAAAAATCTTGGCCTCCTTTGCAAACCCCTCCAGCGCTTACTCGGATCCAAATTGTTTCATCCCAAGCTCATCGAATGGGCAAATAGAAGGAGTCGGAACAATTCCTCATTAGGTCAACCCCGGGTAGCACCAGAACCAGTAATCCCCGGGGAGGTCTGCCAAGGTGAGCTCCGTGCGGACTCCCTGGGCGAGATTGCCCAACCCGCCGACAGCCACCAGCTTGTTCGACAAGTGGGCAAACAGCTCTCCCCCGGGGGGCATCGAGGTGGGGTCTGTCCCTTGGCGACCTGGTGTTCCAATGCACCGCCCGCTGAGAAGTGCAATTCGTGAAAATGAGAGCATGCCGGGCTGGTCTCCGGCACAAGTTCAAGCAGAAGCATGCACTCGTAAGTGGATGCATCAAGCTTCAGGATGCCCGCATGGCAGACCTCTAATTACAGGCATGTCTGTGAACCCCAGCTTTCTATTCAGTTCCGAGTTCTCTTCCTGGAGGGATAGTAAGCTGCCACTTTGTCCTTTGCCACTGGCCTTGAACCATGTAGGATCCCGAGCTCTGACCAGCAACCACGCCACGGGAGGCGGCATGCCGAGCAGCTCACGTCCCAAGGAGTTCGGGGGAAGTCAGACCTTGCGATTTCCTGTGCCTTTCTCGGCCTCTGTTTCCACATCTGTAAAATGGGACCAATGACACGGCCTGTCTGCTAAGGAGGCTCTGAGGACTGAGCGAGATAGCCCATAAAACACGGAATCTAACTGACAGGACCAGGCAATAAATATCAGACACACGCAGAAAAAAACGTTCATCGTCTCTTCCTTTTATCCCTAAAGCTAGTTAAAACGTCGTAGCAAACACCGGAAGGGACCGTTTCCAGCTAATAATAGGCAACCCTCTACCTTAGAGGCATCTTGAGTGAGCCAGGCCATTCTGCCTTATTGATAGAGATGTAGAAAGAGGCATGGGAGGGTGGGGTGCATGTACAGGCCAATTGGACCGGGGGGCCAGGACAAGGGGCCAGGCGAAGAACCACGTTAGCAGGCATCTGGTGATCCGGCGAGATCGGGCTCTCCCGATCTTAACCAGCGCGACGCCGACTCCGCTGACGAAACCTGGAAAACGTCCGTCGGAAAAAATGAGGCCGCCGCCGCCGCCTCTCGCGTGTTGGCCGCAAGGCCACTGGCACCACAGGCTTCCAATAAATAGGAACTAATAATCGCATCGAAAAGCGAGGAAATCATTGTTCTCCCCGGCCTGGCCGCCCGCCCAGCGGCTGCTCCGAGGGCGATGGGCCACGATTTATCAGAGAGCCCATCTCCCCTCTGCCGAACGCGGTCCAGCTGGACGGCAGCCCCGGCCTGTGTACTTGGCCCTGCCCTTCCTTTTCCAGCTCAGCCCGCTCACCACGCCCCGGGGAGCCTCGCCCTTGGCGCTCTGTGTTTTAATAAGCAACTCGATGTGCTGCGGTTCCCTCAAGGATTGCAGAGGAGAGACACCGCTGCTGGCTTCCAAGCCTCTGTGGCCAAGAGCCCCGGGCTGCAGTGAAATCGAGCAGAGCCCAGGAGACCCGGGAGGTGCCACCAGTTCCCGAAGCCCGGAGCATCCCGGGACTCCCGTGTGGACGCGGACGTGGGGTTGGAAGGCACGGGGCCGTCTCACATCATGTATTCCAATCTCCGTCCAGTGTCCCTGCGGTCTTCTCCTGGTAGCTCCTGTTACTGCTTCCTGTCCCAGTTGCTGACTCAAGATTCTGACTATCAAAATGGGGTTTGTCATCAGAGATGACAAAAAAGAAAAAAAAAAAGGTCAAGTTTCTCAGAGAAGGAGGGGTCCAAACACATGAAAGGTAGAAACTTGGTTTCTTAGGAGTCCCCGTGCCATAGAAGCGTCTAAAGAACAACGCTGCAGACCAGTTTCTGACAGGTGCATTTCGTTTGTCAAGAAGAAACAGGACCTCAGCAAAGTGAGAGACCAAGAGAGGAGGTGTACACAGATTCCCCGCGAGGCTCAGTGGATCTCCAAGGGAGAGCGACGGAGGTGCCAAAGGCCTTTTTGCTTACTCCCAAGGAAATCCAGGCCAGGCCCCTGTTTTGTTTGTCCTGAGCTGTGGGACACTCTATTCTAAGCCAACGGGAGGCAGGAAAACCTGGGGAATAAGAAAATGAAAAGATGCCCTGGCTGGTTTGGCTCAGTGGATCGAGTGTCGGCCTGCAGACTAAAGGGCCCCAGGTTCGATTCCGGTCAAGGGCACATGTCTGGGTTGTGGGCTCAATCCCCTGGGAGGGGTGTGCAGGAGGCAGCCGATCAATGATTCTCTCTCATCATTGATGTTTCTATCTCTTTCCCTCTACCCTCCTCTCTCTAAAGTCAATAAAAACATTTTTAAAAAGAATATGAAAAGAAACAATTGGTCTCTAGGCACCTGTCTGCCCATTGTAAATGTGAGGCACACTTCTGTAGAAGCTCTACGTTTTCAGATGCTCTGACTTCAGTTCTTCAGGTAAAGAATTACAATTCTATGTCACACATCTGTAACAGGAAGAGCAGAACTGGCTCTACCAATGGCAGCCATGGGCCCCCTCCCCCATGTCCACCTTCATGGGGCTCACGGAACCCCAGCAAGCAAGGTTTCTACTCTGATTTGCAGGCTCCCCACCCATCCCTAGACGATGAGCTCCATAACCCCTATGTCAGTCTTTATTGGACCAACCTTTTTGCGTGCGGGTCAGAAAACCAACCAAGTAAAGTAGACTCAGTGCTTTAAGCTTCTGGAGGTCTCTAGTGCCAGCGCCTAGATGGGATGGGGATACCTCTTCTCCTGTGTCTGCTCTGGAGGAGGTTCTCGGGATCCTGCTGGTGTGTGTCCCGGGCACTGGCCAGATGATGGCTCAGATTCCAGGTGGGAAGACCAAAGACAATTGGCGTGTCAATGGCTGTGAGTGTCACAGAGGGAATCTAGGAAGGCAGGTGGCATCTGAATGGAGAATGTGGACACCTACATGAAAGTCACCACCACCATCCCCATGCCAGGACACACACACACACTCATACACATATGCATGCATGCACACACATGCACGTTCTCATGTGCATGCACACACATGCACACACACAGCTGCACACAGGCACACAGATGCACATGCAGCCCTCTCCCTCTACATCATAATCAGCCATGTCCACCAGAAACCATCAATCACACCCTCCAGGTATCAATAAGACACAAGGACGCCCAGAATACCCAGAATACCTTAGGCTGACCCCTTCGCTCAATTTCCACGGACAATTTCAGAGCCAAATAAATCCAAAGGTAAGAAAGCTCTAAAAAGGCGGCCATGAATCCTCAGGCGAGTGTTAAGAGATGAAGGGAAAAAGAAGGAGAAGGAGAAAGAGGAGAAGGAGAAGGAGGAGGAGGAGGAGGAGGAGGAGGAGGAGGAGGAGGGAAGAAGAAGAAGAAGAAGAAGAAGAAGAAGAAGAAGAAGAAGAAGAAGAAGAAGAAGAAGAAGAAGAAGAAGAAGAAAAGAAGTTATCCCATAATACCCATCCTCGGGCCTGGGAGCGGGTTACCTAAGCGTTGCCATGGTGATGTGTATATAAGTCGGGCTCCACTCTGAACCACAATCTCTGCCTTGACAGAGAACACTGGTTCGGGCTGGGGAGTCAGGCCGGGAGCACAAGGTGTGTTTTTGTTCAGGTTGAAACCTGACCGAGCTCACTCGCCACAGGAAGTCAGGAGGGGTTCTGCGTCCTGTGCTTGTCTCTGGCTCCCTCTTCCTCTTGTCATCCGTCCCTCACCTTTGCAGGGAGAGGGGACCCGGATACCATATGGAGGAGGAAAGCCTTGGGAGTACCCGTAAAGGGGGAGTGAGGGCTGGCCCACCCGGTGGGGCCTCAGTCTTTGCCGGGAACAGAAGGAAGAGGGAGGCTTGTCCTGCCCCTGAGTCCAGGTGCCCCCAGCTTTATGGACAGAAAGACAGAGCATCGGAGCCACAGGGAACCTCGGGGGAGAGCCTCAGTGAACCCCCACGAGGGGAAGTGACTTGCTCAAGGTCACCCAGGGAAGAGATTCAATCCCCTGACTCCCATCCAGGGCTTTTCTACAGAAATGGCTGCGAGCTCACCCGAACATTGCCTAAGAAAGCGATTCAGGGCCCAAAGGAAGTACTGTGCCTGACCCCTCCAGAGGGCTGCGGCCGACGTTTGTCTCCTGGAAGAAACGAATCCATGAATGAAGGAGCTACCGCAGCATCAGAAAATAGGCAACTCTCGCTTCAGGGCTTCCGGCTTCCAAAGGAAACCCAATCTTCACAGTCACCAGCAGCAGAGAGTCCGCATCTCTACAGGCCCAGTCCCCGGCCCAGAGCCAATCCTGTGCCAGGACCCTCCATGGAGCCAACTCTGTGGAGATGAGGAACTGCCAGGTTCTCGGCCATGAGTCACTCCCCAGCCCGGCGTGGGAATATCGAGTCACTGATGGACCAGATTGTAGGTCAAGTGTGTGTCTTGGGGAGAGAGGAGGGTGGTGCTGAGAGGGGAAGCGGTTGCTGTGGGCTGTGAATGGATGGAGAAGGTGATCCTCCCGGATCCTTCCTCTTGGTCCTATTTGGGACCAAAGGTTATGCATTTAGGAAAGTGCCATCTCAGATCGCCAGAACAGAGCCGGGAGAATTAGAATTAAAGAGGGCTGAGCCTTTACCTTAAATGAAGCCAACCAAACCAGCCAGTTGCCAGCCATATAATACCCCTTCCCCGTGGCACCCCATCAGTATAAAAGCAGCTGAAGCCCGGCTGGCGTGGCTCAGTGGTTGAGTGTCGACCTGTGAACCAAGAGGCTGTAGTTTGATTCCCGGTCAGGGCACATGCCTGGGTTGTAGGCTCAATCCCCAGTGTGGGGCGTGCAGGAGGCAGCTGATCCATGATTCTGTCTCATCATTGATCTCTCTCTCTCTCTCTCTCTCTCTCTCTCTCTCTCTCCCCCCCCCCCTTCCTTCCTCTCTGAAATAAATTAAACAATATCTTTTTTTTAAAAGCAGCTGAAGAAATGTGCAGCGTCTGCAGGGAGAGGCCCTGCGTGTCGCAGAAACATGCCTGTCCCCCTCCCAGGAGGAGCCTGCTGCTCCATGGGCTCCTGTGGTCAAGCCCTGCCGGCTGGCAGCTCCGGGCGCCTCCTTAGCAGGAACCATGATGCAGTTGGCTGGCTCTTGCCGCCCAGTCCTGCTTGTAATTTGAAGCGCGGGTAGAAGGCTGGGGTCAGACAGCAAGGAGCCTGCAGGCTTAGAGGGGAGCCTCCTTGCTCCCTGAGACACCGCAGGACGCCGAGGTAGGCAGCCCCGAACCTCTGCAGGACTCTGCCTCCTGACCCGGGTCCCCCGAAAGGCTGGGAGAGGCGGGACTCCACACTCCAGAGCTCCGGATCCTGGATACCCCAGGGCAACAGGAAATGTCGTATTTAAGGCACAAGCATAAGACAGAAGGTGCTGCTCTTGATGAGAATCCCTAGAGGAAAGCAAGCACCTGGAGCAAAACGCCAATAATATTCATGGATTTTTAACCAAGACAACCTGCTTCTGGCCTCTTTCTGGCGTATACCGTCATCCTATCGAAGAAGAAGTAATGTGGTAGTGGTGACATAAAAAATAACTTTGGATTGACTTGGAAATCTATAACACAGTGCCTTTTAAAGTTATTTTTAAGTGTTTTTTTTCTGTTTATTTAAGTCATATTTACTACATTTAATTGAAGAATAAGATATTTAATTGCTACGATTCCTGAAGGCACCCTACCTGTGACACCACAGGCGGCTGATATTGTCCCCCCTTTACAGATGAGGACACTTTACGGCTCAGAGAAGCAAAACAGCACCCCAATATCCTCCAGCCGGTGCCCAGCGGAGCAGAATGCCAACAGTCAGCGTCTGAGCCTGTGACCCGGCACCCTCCTCCACTTTGTGGACTACGGTCCGGTTGGGAGACCGAGCCACACAGCGGAAGCCAGGATGTACGTCCCTGGGGAAACCCTCGTGCACAGATCAATCCCTTCCTTCCCGGTGTCCCGTCCAAGTTCCAGATCCAAATCTTCGTCGGATTACTGGAAATCATCTCGTGGGAATGTGGCATCCTGGAGCCACCTCAAAATCAGCACATCCAACATCACCACCCCTCCTACCTCCACGCACCTCCTCTGCACACACACCTGGGCTGCCGACACGCCTTACCTCAGCCCGTGTTGCAATCGCTCAAACAAGTATCTTCATGACCCTTCCTCCTGCCCCCCGCACACCCAGATCCTGCTGGGTCTACCTTCTCGTCTCCCACATCGCGGCTCCCGCCTCTCCCCCCTCCCACTGCTGTCGGCTTAGCGGGGTCACAGGACAGGTCTCCCTGCTCCAATCTCACTGTCAGACTGGTCAGTATAAGACTCCAATAGCCCCGCCCCCCTCGCCCCCCATGTCACTCTCCTTCTGGTCGTCACCATGCTACTGTCTGTGTCTAGGAGACTTGGGGTGTGTTTATGTTTTGCTTTTGTTTAATCCCTTCACCCTTTTCACCCAGCCTCCAGCCCCCTCCCCTCTGACAGCCGTCAGTGTGCTGTCTGTACCTATATTGCCTTTAGCGCCTGGTACAGCGCCTGGTACCTCTCAGATTCTATCAGAATGATGAAGAGATCAATGCCTCCTTACTAGTTGTCACGCAGCCCGAGTCTTTTGAGATCGCCTGATCTAAGGAGCTGACCAAAACAATACAAACAACCTCCAGTGCTAATTCCGTAATTAAAGAGCCTGCCTGTGTTGAAAGAGGAGTGGAAAGCCTCTCTCTTCTGAAGCTGGGAGCCAGGGTTCAAAGGCAGATGTGAGGCTTCCAGGAAAAGCACCCAAGGCCCCACTGAGTCAGGAATCCAGAGACACGACAAATACACAGAGTGGCCAGATTATTATGATCTCTGAATGCATCATCATCTGGCCACTCATATATAGTAGAGGCCTGGTGCATGAATTCGTGCATGGTGGGGTCTGGCCAGCATGGCCAGGGGGAGGGGACATGGGAGGTTGGCCGTCCTGCCTGCTGGTCGAACTCCTGGTCGGGAGACAATTTGCATATTAGCCTTTTATTCTATAGGATATACACTGAGTGGCCAAATTATTTTGTGTTCAGAGATCATCATAATCAGGCCACTCAGTGTACGTTTTAGTGTAAGTAGGCGCTGTGCAATGTTTGGGACATGCTTACACTGAAAAAATTATGGGTTGCGTAGCTGAAGTTCACATTGAGCTTAGTGGCCTGTAGTTCCATGTGTGAAATCCGGCCCCTTCTGGACACACTGACTGTTGAGGATCTCTGCTATGTCCCTCTCTCAACCTTCCAGCAAGCAGAATGAGAACCTGTCTGAGCAGCTGGGCCACCTTCCCGCCCCCCATAGGACACCCCCCCCACAAAGGCCCCCCCCAACCCCCTACCACATGAACCTCATGGCAGCAGCGAGAAGTTCTGTTGGAACTGGAAATTTAATTATCAAAATGCTAACATGTAATTTTGAGGAGTGGGGGAGTGTTATCACAAAGTTAATAAGAGAACTATTTTAATTACAGCATTTAACAAGTTATGACCGCACCGCTGAGCTCTCTGGGGAATAATCCCGGGGCCGGGAGGGGATGTGGTGGGGGCGCACAGTCCCGGCCTCTCTAAGGTCGCCTGTTGTTGATGTTAGTCCTCACCCGGGGGGGTATTTTTTCTATTGATTTTGAGAGAGAGTGGAAGGGAGCGGGCGAGACAGTGACACAATGATTGGTTGCCTCCTGCATGTCGGGGCCAGGGATCGAGCCTGCAACCCAGGTGAGTGCCCCTAACAGAGAATCGAACCCATGATGCTTCAGTCCGAGGGCCAATGCTCTCTCCAGGGCCCAGGAGTCCTCTGGCTCTGGCTTTTAGGAGCCCCCACAGAGCCATGTTCCTCTTCTCCCACGACTCAGGGAAGAACCCAGCTGTCCTTACCTCCCGTGTCAACTTCCAGCCAAACAAGACCTGGGGAGACACCAAACCCCAGACCGGACGTTCCCAGCAGCCATTGCCCCCCCCCCCCCGCCCTCATGCCTCAGGATGAAATCACTGGACTTTCTCTGGCACCCCGACTTCTTGCCTCTGGGACCCTCCTGCGTGCTCATCACCCCATAGCATCACCTTTCCTGTCCCCTTTCCCAATTGCATCAAAAAGGTGTAAGCAACGGGCCCCGAGACAGGGGAGAGATGATGACCGTGTCTGGGGGAGACTGGGAGGCTGTGACATGTGGTGTCACAAAGCACAAATAGCAGTGGTGGCCGAGTCCCATGGCCCTTTGCTTTCTAGGCTAATCCCAAACCCCTGGTGGGACAGGGCCTGTCCCCAGGGAGCAGGGGGCCTCATCTTTTGCCAAAGCTCAAGACGATGAGATTGGTCTCGAGGAGCACATGGATGTGGCCCCATGAGACAAGCTAGTCCAGGGACAGAGGCAGCCTTGGCTTCCCTACCAAGGATCCTGAGCCCCAGGCCTCCCAGGCATGTTGTCCTGGGAACAGGAGGGATCTCTGGGGGAAAAGGGCTTTGCCTGTGGAAGCGGGGAAAATGCAAAGGGACTGGCCAGGAGGAGGAAGCTGGCAGAAGGTACTACCCTGGTCTTCCCTTCCTATCACCAAAAGATGAGTCAGGGGGACTGGGGTCAAGGGTCAGGCCTTCAGCGTGATGAGGGTGTCCACACAGGGGGAGAAGTCCAGCATGGGTGTGGGAGCACATATAGAACAAAGAGAGGATGGCAAGGTGCTAAAGTTTCAGCTATATACAAAGGATTATCAAATGCCCGGGAGCAAACATAGGTTTACAGTTGCAACACAGCCCAGCTGGCATGGCTCAGTGGTTGAGCTCATCCCATGCACTAAGTCCCATGCACCAAGAGGTCACCAGTTCATTGCAGCGTTATGGTCAAGATTTGGAAGTGGCCCAAGTGTCTATCAGTAGGTGAGTGGATAAAAACGCTGTGGTACATTTACGCAAGGGAATTCTACGCGGCCGTGAAAAAGAAGGAAATCTCATCTTCTGCGACAGCATGGATGGACCTGAGAGTATTGTGCTAAGTGAAATAAGCCAGTCAGAGAAAGACGAGAACCATATGATTGCCCCGACATGTGGAAATGTAGCAGGAAGCCTTCCTTTCTCCCAAGAGAATGAGCAAAACGTGCGACTCCCATTTGCACACTTTCCAGCAGCCGCAGCTCAGATGCACCTCAGGCCTTGTCTATCCCTCTCCCTGCTCTTTGGCTCAGCACAGGTACCAGGAGACCTGGGTTCTGGGATGGAATGGCTCCTCCCGGGCAGCCAGCCCCATGTCAGGTGTCTGAGAAATAGAGGTCGGACTACCTCCCCAACAGGAACTACAGAGGCACGCATACCCACGTTGCACACACTCCTGAGTATCTCACCCAAGCGCTCATTCGAACCACTGTCTTCTCTGACGGATGGTTAATGACGCCTGGGAATATGCCGACGCCCCCCTCCTACCCTAGTTTAGGTTTGAGAGAAGGCAGATCTGACAGCAAAGAGGGGGGAAGGTGCCCATAGACCAGTCCAGGTGTCCTTCTTCACAGAATTCTTCAGGAGGGCGAAGAATGTCAGCTACGCCATGGCAGCAGGCAGGTCAGCGGGATGGCGCCTATCACATAACATGGCCCTGGCACCCAGCTCCGCGTGGCACCCTGACAAGCCAAACACGAAACTGCCAGGCTGCTCTCCGCCGCCCGCGCTGCCGGGAACCCAACTCTCTTGGGAAATAAGAGCTTGTTTAAAAGTGGGGGAGATCAGCCCTAGCCCATTTGGCTCAGAGATTGGAGCATCGACCCTTGGACTGAAGGGTCCCAGGTTCAAATCCCACCAAGGGCATGGACCTTGGTTACAGGCTTAATCCCCATCCCTGATCAGGACGGGTGTGTGAGGCAACCAACTGATGTGTTTCTCTCACATCAAAGTTTCTCTCTGTCTCTCACCCTTCCTTCTACTCTGTCTAAAACCCAAAGGAAAAAATATCTGGGGGTGAGGATTAAAAATAGTAAAATCAGTAAATAAATAAAAGTGGGGAGATCAGGCCAAGGGTCCCAGCACACCTTATAGTGAAGCCCTAAGAAACAGGTGCCTGCCAAACTTCCGTAAGAGTGGTGCTGACCAGACCAAGCTGGTGTATACAGGCTGGGTCAGCTAAGATGCCTCTGTGTCTCTGCTCATGAAAAGAAAAGAAAAGCCAACGAAGAATAACTTTAAGAATAAGGATATCTGGTTGTGCTACAGAGCAAGAGGCCCGAAGCTACACCCAGGGAGAGTTCATTTGGCCTCTCTGGTGTGTCGGGGCTCTGAGTTGCCCTCCCTCAAATTTCCTTCACTTAGCCTCACGGTCACAAAGTGGCCACGGCAGCTCCACAGCATCGCTCACCCCTCACGCACCGGGCAAGGATGAGCCGGACGGGGGGGCCCCTGGCTTCTTCTGTCTCACGGTCTGTGGTTCATGCAGAGACTGTTCCGGAACCTGTTGCTCACAGTGATTGCAGTGCCTTTCCGTTCTGTCTCCATCAAGCAACTTGGAACAAATCCGCCTGTTCTCCTGTCATCGGAGATGCAACGGTGGCTTCAAAGCGGACACATCACAAATTGCTTTGCCTTAGGACTCCAGCTTTTCCAGCTCCTCCATGACCAGTAGATACTATAGCTTTCTGGTTCCCTGACATCCATTTCAATGCCTTTCTCACTGTCTTGGCTCTTGACCAACGCACTATGATGGATGCATCTTGGCCTGGCCATCGCCGCAAAGAGTCCCACCTCTGACATTTAAAACCTGAGGTCTCTGACCCAATGTCCCATCCTTCCAGAGAGTTTCCTCTGCCCAATCTCTCACCTCATCATGATCTCCAGACTCTGAGCTCCTCCCTTTCCCCCCCAGTTCGTCACCTTCCTCCCAGTGCCATTTTCGTCCCCATTAGGCCCATCTGGCCATGGTCCCTCTCATGTCAAGAACTAAAGCAACACTTGCTTGTCTTTCCACTTCCAACCCCACTTGGGCCAGCCCAACCAAAGGCTTGCTAAATGCTCCCACATCCAGATGGCCATGCACTACAGGGGCATTGCTCGCAGACCCTCACGAAGTGCCAACAGCCAGTGGTGTTAAACAATGAAAAGATGGTGCAAACAGGAAGCAACTAGCCCAGTACCTGGAACATGGAGAATACTCCCCAGCAGATCCCATGTTCTTTATGTGTGAGCTCCTGACCTCCATCACCGGGTTCTCCCCTCCCCCCTTTCAGGAAAGAGGCTCTTTTTGTCTGTCATGATGACCAGTGACGGGATGGACAGGCTTTATGGAGAGTCGGCTCTCCCCAGCGTCTATTCCTACGTGGGCCTCTGAGCTCACTAGAGTCCTCAGAGCATGGCTTGTATTATCACCTGGTCATGAATTCAATTCCAGATCAACCCTAACCGAGGAAAAAACTGGTCCCTAGCTTCCGGAGCCACATCTTAACGAGTGCACCATCTCAGAGATACGTGCCCCGAGACCACAAGATGTGCAGGTGGATGTCCATATGAGTGGAAGTGAAGAAAAAATATATATTTTCTTAATTGATCAATTTCTAGATTTAAGTTACCTGGCCACATGTAGTGAAAGTTAATAATCAAACAAAGGAGGTATTACTTCTTTTGATTTTTCCCATGAAGAAACTTGGATTCAGCCCGGCCAGTGTGGCTCAGTGGTTGAGCATCGACCTATGAAGTAGGAGATCATGGTTCCATTCCTGGTCAGGGCACATGCCCAGATTGTGAGCTCAAACCCCAATGTGGGGCATGCAGGAGGCAGCCGATCAATGATTCTCTCTCGTCATTGATGCTTCCATCTCTCTCTCCCTCTGCTTTCCTTTCTGAAATTAATATTTTTTTAAAAACCATCGTGGATTCAGAGAGAGTCAATGAGTTACTAGCTACACAGCTAGTGGTAAAGCCAATATTAAACCTAGGTGTCTTGAGACCTGATCCTTTTTTACCATCTGAGTCGCCTTTATGGTAGGGTACGGTGGTGAGAGAAAAGGGATCAGTGTCAGGTATTCCTGTCCCAGTTATTCAAGAATCCGTGCCTGCTTCGGAGTGGCCTGCAAAAAAGTATCATCCATTTATTCAACAAACACGCTGGCCATGTGCTAAAGATGAGAGAAGGTTAGTGGATTCTAAAATCATAAGATGCAGGCGAGTCTGACCTACAGGGACCTCCCACGGAGGCAGGGGTCAGGTTGGAAGGAAGTAGACGCATATGTAGATCATTAGTTTTTAAAGAGTGGAAGTGGAAAGAGAACCAAGCATGTTTACTTCTGGAGTGAAAAAGACAGGAGTCTTATGATCTCTGAATGCATAATAATCTGGCCACTCAGTGTGTGTGTGTGTGTGTGTGTGTGTGTGTGTGTGTGTGTGTGTGTATTAGAGGCCCCAGTGCATGAATTCATGCATGGGTGGGTTCCAGCCAGTCTGGCCAGGGGAAGGGTCATGGGCCAGCCTGCTGCTGGTCGAACTTCTGGTTGATGGGACAGTTTGCATATTAACCTTTTATTATATAGGATATATACTGAGTGGCCAGATTATTATGCGTTCAGAGATCATAATAATCTGGCCACTCAGTGTGTGTGTGTGTATTTTTTTTTTTAATTTTTTTTTTAATGGTGAGAGAAGGCCCTTTCCAAGCACAAGGTATTGTTGTGGAACGCTTGCATCTACATAAATAGCAACAGAGCTGGAAGGGATGGAGCAGAAGTCAGGATTTGATACCTCTTGTTGCCGTGCAGGAAAAACATTCCCTCCTGACTTTCATGCCACTCTGCCAAGTGGGAAAATTCCCCTCCGCAGCCCTCTATTACATGGCAATGCCAGCTCTGCAGAGGGTGTGCGTGGAGGAGGCCCGCGCTGACCTGGTTCTGCTGAAGTAGGTACGCGCGACAGGAGGAGCCCAGTGGAGAGGAAGGAGGGGATGAAGTGACAGGCTGAGGTCAGCACTTTGGTGGTGTCATTGCGGGCAAGTCCTTGACACACTAGTAGAAGTTTCCACTTCTCCATGTGCTGGAAATAACTAGCTTTGCCCCCTTCGCTATGAAAACAAGCAGAGCCAGGCTGTGACACAGAACGGATGGACCCTCCCCTCCCCTCATCTGTTTTGCACAAAACACCATGTTTATCAAGGATTTGCCATTAGATTTGGGGATGTCCCCGTGGCTACAAGGAGCCTGAGCTATCTGAGCTCCTCTGGTCCTTCAGTCTCTTGCCTGCTTCGGAGTGTCATCCATTCACTCAACAAACACACTGGCCGTGACTTATGGCCTCTTCTCATGACAATCCTGTGACTGTCCCAGAAGTGGTCAATGACCAGTAGATACTATAGCTTTCTGAGTTCCTTGACGTCCATTTCAATGCCTTTCTCACTGTCTTGGCTCTTGACCAACGCACTATGATGGATGCATCTTGGCCTGGCCATCGCCGCAAAGAGTCCCACCTCTGACATTTAAAACCTGAGGTCTCTGACCCAAAGTCCCATCCTTCCAGAGAGTTCCCTCTGCCCAATCTCTCACCTCATCATGATCTCCAGACTCTGAGCTCCTCCCTTTCCCCCCCAGTTCGTCACCTTCCTCCCAGTGCCATTTTCGTCCCCATTAGGCCCATCTGGCCATGGTCCCTCTCGTGTCAAGAACTAAAGCAACACTTGCTTGTCTTTCCACTTCCAACCCCACTTGGGCCAGCCCAACCAAAGGCTTGCTAAATGCTCCCACATCTGGATGGCCATGCACTACAGGGGCATTGCTCACAGATCCTCACAAAGTGCCAACAGCCAGGATGGATCCCTTAGTGCTCCTATAATCTTCTGATCATCAACTCCATCCCCATTTTGATTAGCCAAAATTTAAGCCCCCTCTGCCATCTTTCCTCAGAGAGATGACCTTACTTCTTATTTCACCAAATAGAAGGAGGCATTTTGATGTAAACTTCCTTACTCAATTCCCAATCCTCCCTGCATTCCTCCTCCCTCCCCAGGTCTCTAATAGCAACGCTCCCTTCCCTTCTAACCAACATGAATCCATGTGCTGGGCCCATTACTTCCATAACCTCCTTCAAAAAATGGTCCCCAATATGTCCCGAATTTCTTATTTTTTTCATCATTGACTTTTTCCTCTCAGTCTTTAACATACTCGTGTTTTCTCTCTTAAGAAAGAGTCGATCAACTTTTCATCCCCTCTAGACACTATTGTCTTGGCTCCTTCATTCCTGCCCAGCCTCATCTCTCATCATGGATCCCTTCTTGTGATACTTTGGGCATCTCTGCTTACTCACCATCCCATAATAGTCTGTGCTCTGACCACCTCACCACCTGGACACCTGGCTTTTCATTTGTCTGAAACAGCTTATTTCCAATCCCTGTCCCCCTACCCCTTGCTGGCCTCGGGAGTCTCGGCTCAAGCACCTGTTCCTCTCCTGAGAGGTCTCCCATGCTCAAACTAGTAGGCCCTGGGGCTCTATCACCTTCTATGAGGGTCATTTCTCTACAGGGAGGAGGCACTTACTGTATTGAGTAAATGAAATAAAATGAATAAATGAAATAAAAGACGAAACCCCACTCCAAGTCTTGAATCTTATAGACACTGAGTGGCCAGATTATGATATCTCTGAATACATAATAATCTGGCCACTCAGTGTATATCCTATATAATAAAAGGCTAATATGCAAATTGTACCCTTGGCCAGGAGTTCGACCAGCAGGTAGGCTGGCCGGACCCCACACAAGCACAAATTCATGCACCAGGCCTCTAATATATATATATATATATATATATATATATATATATATATATATATATATACACACACACACACATATATATATACATATATATATATATATATATATATATATATATATATATGTATATATATATATATAAAACAAGTGGCCAGATTTTTATGCGTTCAGAGGTCATAATAATCTGGCCACTCAGTGTATGCACATCTGAAAACAAATGTGCCAATAGAAGACAAGAAAAAGGGGATGGCATCAATAGAGACTGCCATGTCCATACAATGAAGAGCTTTAGTGAGAAAAATTATTTTGCAAATTGGATTCTATCGCTAACATGGGATGTCTGCCATGGGAAGACTCTGCTACGCAGGAGTTCATGTTATTTGAAGGACGCGATGGTCAATATCAAGTCATCTGCCAAACCTACGGCGTTTTCGCTGCCTGCTCAGCCTCTTGGGTCCTCCTAGACCTCATGCTCCCACCATCCCGGGAATGACGGCCCTGCCTCTGAGCATCTGGCCACCCCACTGCGGTGCCTGGAGCAGAGAGGCCTGCGCCCCAGAGAGCGGACAGGCCCCCTGTGCCTCGGACCCTTTCCCCTATGACTCTCTATTTCCCAAAACTGATTCTTCCTGTTGGTTTTGGCAGGAATCAGCAGTTGCTTCAGTCCAGTGGAGGTGGGGGGTGGGGCCTAGACAGCCAGTCCGGCCCCTCCTGCTCACAGTTTCTTGGGTGTACGACTGAACAAAGGGCCAGGCCTGGGCTGGGAGAGCAGGATTTCCCCGGAGAGCTGGCAGGAAGGGGTACTCCCTGGGGCTAGCTGGGTTTCCAGCTCCTAAGATATTTAATTTTCTTCAAGCCTGCAGACATACAGGGCTCCTGGGAGCCACGCCAGGCTGAAGAGGGGAGGCAGAGAGAAATGGCTTCAAAAAAGAAAGAAAAGAAAAAAAGAATCTTATCATGTCACCACTTACAGGGCAAGGAATCCGGAAATGTTTGGCACCACTGAGCAGAATGTAGGGTGGGCTTGCGGCCCAGGAACACGGGGGTGGGTGACTTCATAGCCAGGATCCTCCCGCTGTCTACCTCCCAACGCTTCCCTGCCCCCTTCTCCTCCCCTCCACCCTCCACGCCCCACACTCACCAAACAACCCTAAAATTCAAAAATAAACAAATCAGGCTTCTTCCACTCCCTCTCCAAGCCATTGCTAACCCATCGCTTCAGAACAGCCAAGGGCAAGTGCCGCCTCCTGGGTGAATTCTCCTTCAAATTACCGAACTTGACAACTAGATTTGACTTAGACCCCAAAGCCAACGGCAAACCAGCACAGACCCCCTGGGCCAGACTCCCAGAGGATCAGGCCGGGGCTCAGAGAAGACATCTGCTTCCTGCCAGCTCACGCCAGCGTCGCCTCGCGCTGTTGGTAAGCGGGACAGAGTCGTGAGTTTTGCTTGGGGCGAGGGGCACAGGAGGCAGTGTGCAGATGAGCTTTTATCGGCATGTACACAGGAAAACCTGTATGGTTTCTCGAACCAATGTCATCCTCACACATCATCATTGCATAAGCCCATACCTATTGTTTTTACCCCCTTCCTTCTCTCTCTCACTCTCTCTTTTCTTCCTTTAACTGTTACCCAATTATTAGAGGGAGCTATATTTTCCTCCCTTATATGAAATAAATTTGATTGTTTTAAAAATAAGAATCGTGAATTTTATTAGGACCTCGGAAGACTTGGTTTAACAGAGTACAATCCCTAAAGGCTGATTTATTGAATACTTCTATCCGGCACGAGATTGGCCCTTCCCCGGAGTTGTGTCATTTAACCCTCACAGCTGAGGGAGAAGAGGACATGTGCCCGCCCTGCCTGGGACCCTTCACCCATCCCCACACTCGCACGGCCTCCTAATGCCTCTCCTCCAGCCGCCTGTTGCTCTCCACTTCCTCCTCCACTGGGCGAAGTCTCGGTCATTACCAGGTTCCCAACTCCTCCGAAGAGGCTGACCTCTGGCTCTCTGGACATCCCCTCTCAGACCCTGACCTCTGAGTCATCTTCAAAGGTACTTGATTGGCTTTCTCTCTGAGCTTTTTCCAGCCAGGCCCCTCACAACTGACCCCTCACCCAGGCAGGGGACGGATTTGGCCACAACAGCACAGGGCTCCGGGGAGGAACTGCAACATATCAGAGATGTCACTGTCGCCTCCCTACAGTCAGCACCTCAGACATGGGAACGGAGCTGAGTGGAGAAGGACAGACAGACAGGACACCTCGCGATGACAAAGACACCTCCTAGGGTTCAAGCGAAGCCACGGCGCAACCTGTGTATGGGGGTTACACCCCCGCTGAGTTTGGTCCTTCGAAAGCGACCCTTCAGAGAGGGGGATGATGCCTGGGCAAGAAAGATGGTCCCTCCTCCCGAGTTCCTGGGAGCATGAGCTCACCAGCACCGCCTTGCTCACCACCATGAGGTGGACGGGCCCAGAATGAGCTCAGGGGGTGGAGTGGGTGACTCAGAAGCTCACGGCCATCACACCGGTTAGAACAGATCTCGCGCCTGCTGTGTAGACGGTAGATCTTAGAAGACATCATCTCACTGGATGGGTCTACAGCTTCCCTCTAAGCTCTCTTTCTGGTCTTTTCTCCATCCCCCTTCCCTCCTTCTTTTCCCCCTTCTCCAGCCTGACCTCCCGCCCCCTTCCCCGTTCACTAGCTCTTGTCCTGTCAAGCAGACAATGGGTTAAACACGCCCAGGACCGGGAGAGGCCAGGTCCCAGGGATGCAGGTGCGAACAGGGAGCGTGTGGGCTGGAATCTAGAATGACCTGTCACCATTCCAAGAGCGTCTTTGGGTGAGGAGTGATCGCAGACCTCGCCGAAGGTCTCCAGGGTGAGAAGTCCATAAATCTAGAGGCGGTGGGAGTCCATGGAAACTTAATTAAATGAGTTAATGCTCGGAGAGAGGGCTTTGGGACAATGCCTGGGACACGGAGAGCTGCATGAACGCTGTGAAATGAGTAAGAGTCTGGGGAAATGTGCATGTCAACGTCACGTGTTGGATGCACGCCAGAATCCTACATGGGGCCATCGGACCTGGGGCCTGCCTTCTCCCTGCCACCAGTCCTGAGGCCTTCTCTCCCCTTCATTTATTTTCTAATTATTATTATTTCACTATTATCACTTCTTTAAATATATTTTATTCATTTTCTACAGAGAGGAAGGGAGAGGGATAGAAAGCCAGAAACACTGATGAGAGAGAAACATCGACCAGCTGCCTCCTGCATGTACTCCCCACCAATGTACATGCCCTTGACCGGAATCGAACCTGGGACCCTTCAGTCTGCAGACCGATGCTCTATCTACTGAGCCAAACCGGTTTCGGCCACTATTATCATTTTTATTCTCTCCCCTTTGTGTCACTTCCTTCTCCCTCCTCTCTCTCCCGAAGACTCTGTGAGTTTGCCTACATGACTCAAAGATCCCTAGTTTTTCTGTTCTCGCCACCAAGCCTTAAGTCTCAAATCCAGGAAACACCTCTGATTTCCCTAAATCCCGTGTTGGGGTGGCATTTGCGTTGCCTTTGGCAGTGAGCACCCAGGCTTCATGCTAATAACCACCCAGCGCCGTGGAGTTGAGCTGTGATTCCAGGGATGCGCCGGGAGGCCCGTGCAATGTAAGCCTCCCCGTCCCAGACCCACTGGCGAGGGCTCTGGTCGGCTTTTCCACCGAGATCCCCTCTGGAAATCTCACGGGAAAGGTCGGCGTCATGAGAGGAGGTGAGATCAAGATGGACTACCGGTCACCACTGGCCCAGGGTGGGTCCCCTGCTGCCATAGGCTCCTGGCAACCAGGGCAACATTCTTACCGCAAAGATAATCACCCTGACCATCCTTCAGAATCAGAACTCAGGAACACTCTCCTCTTGTCAGTGCTTCAGGGGGAAGGGAGGAGCGTGGCTAAAGAAGCTGGAAACTCCCTTCACCCACATGTGCGCACCCCCCTCCACAGACACACACAAGCAGACCTCCCAGAGCGGCTGATTGCGCGAGGATGCTGCCCGGTGCGGGCTGCACGGAGTTAGAGCTCAGACTCTGCCCAAGGCCCTGCTGCTCGCCAGGAGAAGGGAGTGACAGACGCCGCTCTCCGGAGACGTGAGGAAAGATATGAGTCAGAAGAAGTGGGAGGGGAGTTGGCTCCGGGTCCGGGGGCCACTGTGCCAGCAGCTGGCTGGGGCTGACGGAAGAGCGGGGCGGGGGGTGTCCCTAAGGGGAAGCATATCACCGTCTCCAGCTGCCTTCTTTCTAACCCACTCAGATACTTCAGAAACATGCCAGACGCAGAGAGGTCACGTCTGGGAACCGGAGAGCCATCTCAGACACATGCCGAGTGCCCGTGCTGCGTCTCCTGCTGTGCTCGCTGCGGGCTGACCCGCAGGCCAGGGCAACGGGGAGGAGGACGATGAAGCAAAGGTGAGAACCTGGCTTTGGTGCAGCCGTGCCATGCCCTCTCCAAGTGAGAGCAGGTCCTAGGAGCCACCAAGATTTGCCAAGAAGCAAAGCAAGACTCAGAGAGGGTGAGGCGTCAGTCTCAGACACACAGCGGCCCAGTGCTGGGAAGAAGGGGTTTTGTTTGGGCCCCACGACAGTGAGGACAGAGCAGAAGATCTGGCGCATGAACCCAACACAGACCAGCTCTCGAGTGGGGACACTCACCTTCTTGCTGGTCTCGTCACTTTGCCACCCATGGGCTGTGTGATAGACACACGGGTGACCACCGCGACCATGCACCCACCTGGTGGTCTAGTTTCCAGGGTAGAGGCCAGCATCTGTGGCTAACGAGCCCGAATCCTGAGAAAACCAAAGAAAACCAAGTTAGTTGTTCGAACACATATCTGGGATGAAAAGTTTGTAAATCATATACCACGGGGCTGGTGAATCTTTGGGCTATTTATTATTATTATTATTTATTATTATTATTATTATTATTGAAAGAGAAAGAGACCCACAGCTGATATGAACACTGTACCTGAGTGCCTCAGAAAGGCATGCAATGGAATAAATAATCGGTGGTCCATCCAGACATTAGAATATACCTGGGCACTAAGAGAAATGAGCCATCCGGCCATGACAAGCAGCCGGAGGAAGGGGAATGCGTGCTAGTGGGTGAAGGAAGCCAATCCGAAGAGGCCACGTGCTGTGGGGTCCCCACCACATGGCATTCTGGGAAAGGCAAAGCTCTGGAGACAGGGAAACACAGGGACGCCAGGGGCTGGGGGAGGGATGGACAGATTGGACAGAGGGCTTCCAGGGCAAGGATCCTGCTCTGTGTGGTGTTTAATGGAGGATGCATGTCATCAGACGCTTGTCCAAACCTGTAGCATGTTCCACACCGACAGGGAATCTAATGCACACACGGACTTTGGGTGACACGACGTGTGCATGTAGGTTCAGTTAGAACCTGTGGCCCGCTCTGGTGGGGGCTGGTGGCAGCAGGGGAGGCTGTGCATGTGGGGGCAGAGGGGATATGGGAAACGCCTGGACCTTTCTTTCCATTTTGCCGTGAACCTCAGCCCTTCTCAAAATAAATTCTCCCAACAAACAAAACACCCTGGTAGCAGGAATCCAGTTCAGTTCAACCCACCTTTCATTGACTTGCTAATTTCACCCAAACAACGTTTTCCTCTCCCTGACATACTTGGCACGGTTCTGATTCTCCGCGTTCTGGTTTATGTTATGGGGTTTCCCAGAAAGATAGGCAGGGACCCCTGATGCTAGGATGTGTATCCTCCAATCGTGGTGCCCCCATGTCTACCACCACCATCACAAACAGGGGGGGGTGTGTGTGTGTTCTTGTTAACAAATGCACGCTCTGGGCCCAGGGGACCTGGGGACCTGCATTTTCACTGCTTCCCGCGTGATCAGGACGCACACAAGAATGTGATAAAAACTGCCTCGACACCAGAAAAGGCCTCTGGGAAGAAGTACGCCAGCAGGACCCCTGCGCCCTCAATGTTTGGCATCAAAACCTGATGAGAATGAGTATATAAGGACCGCAGGCAACAGGCTCAGAGCTGGGGGGTGGAAGGCTGGAGCGGACATGTCTCCTTTCTGAACAACCATCAGATCTCAAAACGCATGGTCACGCTGGCTTCCCCTCCGAGCCCATGAGCGCCGGGGCGACAAACTGTCAGATGCATCTGTGATCATCCCCAGCCCCGGGCCCAGAAGAGGCTCCATCAATGAGTGCCGAGCGAAAGCAGGAGGCTTGTCCCAGAGAAACCACGAGCAGTGACACTGCAAGAGCCCAGTTTGCACATCCATCCCCTGCGTGTGAACGTGCAGCGAACATTCGCAGGCCGGAGCGGGCGCCCCAGGCTGGGGGATCGCAGGGGACCCCGAAACGAAGCCAGGACACCGCTCACTGGCTGCTAAGGAGAGAGTGACCCCGGGGAACCGTTCTGCCTTCTGGAAACCAGGAACATTCTGGTTCCAGAAATCACAGCTCCAGGGAGCGCTGCCTGCTTGGGGTGGTGGCTCCGTTTCCAGGAGACCAAACTCAGCAGCGAAACAGACACCGAGGTCTCAGGGAGCGGGGCCCTGCGAGGCTGGGATACCACACGGACCTCCTCGGCCGCCTGGATGGAGTCCGTAAAAGGGTGCGTGGGGCCCACAGAGATCGGCTGTCCCCCAACATGTGCCCAGAATTTAAGTGCCCTGAATGCCATCCTTTTCGATTTTTTACAAATTCTTTTAAATGCCCTGGTCTGGGAGTTGATCCGGAGACCCTTCGGTGCGGAGGCGGATGCTCTGCCCCTGAGTCACACCGGCCAGGGCTCCCCTTGCTACACTTCTAAGTTCTTTCGACATCAGGCCAACTGGGATGGCGCACTCGCTCTGTCACTTCCCACCTGTAGGACCTCGAGCAGATGACCTCACCTCGTTGTGCCTCAGTTTCCTCATCTCGCGGGGGAGACAATGGCAAGTCTCCGTGTTGTTGTAGCGATTACACAGGAGCGCGTTTGTAAAACATGGGAGTGCTTAATTGGTGCAGGGTATTCCCGACCGCTGCACGTATGTAACTCCGACAGCTCTCTGTGCGCACAGCAGGCCGAAGGCTCCCAGCGGCTGCTGTACTAACCACACAGCTACGGAAGGATGCTCTCCTCCTGAGCTACGTGTCAGGCGAGGGGGTTCGGGGGGGAGGGAGGACCTAGAATCAGCCCCGAACTGCTGAAGCCAGGCACCTCCCCACCTCTGCACCCCATGCTCTTCCCTCCAGCCCCTAACATGTCCTACTCTGATATCTCAGTTATGTCAGTCCCCTTAAAGGGAAACTCTCTAATAAAGGTTGTGGGGACACAGTTGGCAGGGAGAAATCATGCCTCAGAACTTGAGAGTCCTGGGGGCCCCGATTCCTACTGCCCCAGGGGACACCTCACCCCAGCAGGGTCCTCCGCCCCAGTCGGTGGGCGCTTCTGAAACCCAGCGCCCGGGCTAAAGAGTTAACTAACCCCGTGGCAGCGGGATTTCTCCGTCCTCCATCCACAGGTCCCAGGGGTTGGGGCTGTGGGAGGCGGTACTATTCCGTGGCAGTTCCTCAGGCCCTTGGCCCACAGCCCACCGATCTCCTAAAGCCCTCTGTTCACGTCAAATTCAAATTTAATTAAGAAGCAGCGAGCAGAAGCGAGGCCTGCACAGCCCCCTCCCCTCCGGAGCCGGGAGCGCCAAGGAGATAAGCGTCCCCTCATGACACGGAGGGCTGGGGCCTCCCCAGCGCGGTCACCTGTGCAAACAGGCCAGCGATAAGTGGGGTGCAGAGGCAGGGAGATCTGGGGCTTAGCAGGGCTGCGCCTGTGGATGGTGGGGCGAGGGGAGTCATGGAAAGTGCCCCCAGAATATCCTCAACGAGAGCTACATCACCACTACCCCACAGGCACTTCCCCACCAACCCCCTACCCTCCCCACTCAAGGCCGGGCACCCGCTCTTCCCTCAAACTGGTGTGAATTCATAACCGATGCCTGAGAAGGACTTGGGGAGACAAAAAGACGAAGAACAGAAAGGAGGGCCCTGGCCGGTGTGGCTCAGTTGGATGGGCATCATCCTCTGCACCCAGAAGTTGCCGGTTCACTTCCTGCTCAGGGTACATGCCCAATGTCAGGCTCCATCCCCGAGGGGAGGGGGCGGGAGGCAGACGATGGATGTTTTGTTCTCGAGTTGATGTTACGCTCTCTCTCCCCCTCTCCCTTCCTATCTCTCTAACAATCAATACAAAATATTTGAGCCGAAACCGGTTTGGCTCAGTGGATAAAGCGTCGGCCTGTGGACTGAAAGGTCCCAGGTTCGATTCCTGTCAAGGGCATGCACCTTGGTTGTGGGTGCACCCCCAGCGGGGGGTGTGCAGGAGGCAGCTGATTGATGTTTCTCTCTCATCGATGTTTCTAGCTCTCTGTCCCTCTCCCTTCCTCTCTGTAAAAAAGCCAATAAAATATATTTAAAAATATATATTTGTAAACCAGATGGAAGGAAGAAAGCAGCCCAGCCCAGCTCATCCGACCAATCTCTGGAGCCTGGGCAGAGTGGGGCACGGAGAGGGACTGGCTAGATGATTGCTGGCCATTTCCAAGTGCGGTTCACCAGCTCCCCAGATCAGAACAGCCCCGGGTTCTGGGCGCTGCTGATCAATATGAACTCCAAGGCCTTCACCCAGACAGGACGAGACTGCCTGAGGGGCTAGGAAATTCACAGTTTAAGACATCCTGGGGGAGATTTTTTGACCACACATCTTAGGAGTCTGGGATAGTCTGGAACAGGGATTGGCAAATGACCACCCAGGGGCCAAATCTGGCCCACGGCTTAGCTTGTTTTGACAAATAAAGATTTATTGGCACCCAGCCACGCCCACTTGTTTACAGAGCACCTACTGCTGCTTTTGCCATACGATACAGAAGTTGAGTAATGGTGACCGAAATGTCTGCCCACCCCTAGCAGAGTGAGCTTCCGCCTGAGCAGGATGCTAGAATCACCGGGGCACCTCTAAACGTTACTGATTGGGGCCAGCCCAAAGCTGTTAAGGCAGAGTGGGGGTAGGGATGCGCTTAGGCATGGATAGATGTTTAGGTTCCTATGGTCTAAACGAGTGGTCAGCAAACCGAGGCTCGAGAGCCACATGTGGCTCTTTGGCCCCTTGAGTGTGGCTCCTCTGCAAAATACCATGTGTGGGCACACACGTACAGTGGGGTTGAAACTTCGTGGCCCATGCGCAGAAGTCGGTTTTCGGCCTGGGCGAGTCTATTTTGAAGAAGTGGCATTAGAACACTCAAGGGGCCAAAGAGCTGCATTGGCTCGGGAGCCACGGTGTGCCGACCACTGGACGAGACAAAGTTTGGAGACTCGCTGTGCAATGATAGGGCTGCAGTAATTCAGAGTTTTCCGCTGTCCCCTCCCCGATGGCGAACAACTCCCCCAAACAGTGATGGAGGCGCTTCTGGTGTGGATAAGACTCCGTGGCTGCAAGCTGAGCCCGCCACACCTTTCACAGGGCCGTGCCTCTCAGGGGTGCGCTGTCCGTTTTTGCCATGTGAGACTCAGCATGATCCCCCTCGGTGCCAAAGGCCCGCTCCCTCCTCAGGGACCAGCTTCAGCTGGCTCCCCGGCTTCCCGGCACTGGCTGGCCCAGGGACCACGGGTTGCATCCCCATTGCGTGGGGGAGCCTATCAGAGATCCAACCTCCCGGCCCATCCCCCCCACCATGAGGCCGGCTCCCTGGGCCGGGGCCTGGGAACGGGTTTTGTAACCGAGCCCTCTGGGTGGCCGCGGAGGCATCCGGACACGGGCCGCCCCGGGAGAGGGCTCTCGGAGGCTTAGCTGCAGACGCCTGTCAGCCAGGTGGAAGGGTTTCCTCAGCCTGAAGCCAGCCGGGCCCAGAGGAGTCGTTTTTCCTGTGGACGGACGACGGGAGTTTGGCAGGGAGCTCGCCCAGGGCCGTTTCTTGGCTCCCGGGAAGGGGAGAGCAGAGCAGAGAGCAGGGGTGGCAGCTGAAGATGGTGTGCACGCGCGTATGTGTGCGGATGTGTTATGTGAGTTATGAGTGAGAGTGTGTTTGTGAGTGTGTGTGTGCCCGGGTGTGTGTGTGTGTGTGTGAGCATGTGGCTATAGGGATGCGTGAGTGTGAACGTGTGAGTGTGCATGTGTGAGAGGGTGAGTGCATAATCACGTGTGTGTGGCTACAAGGATAGGGGAGTGTGAACATGTGAGTGTGCATGTGTGAGGGGGTGAGTAATCATGTGTGAGTGTGTGGCTGCAGGGATGTGTGAGTGTGAACATGTGAGTGTGCATGTGTGAGGGGGTGAGTGCATAATCGTGTGTGAGTGTAAGGATGGGTGAGTGTGAACATGGGCGTGTGCCTGTGTGACTGCCTAATCGTGTGTGATGTGTGAGTGCATAATCACACAGGGGAGAGTGTGGTTCTGTGAGGAGCTCCGGTCATGCAGGGGGTCAGCCAGGCAGGCTGGCCCAGGTGAGGCGAGTGGGACTTCCAAGGTGCCACTGTCAGGGTCACGTGCCACTGTCAGGGTCACGTGCCCCAGCCGGGTGCACATTCTGCCGCCAGCCTTCCAACTCCCGCCACGTCTTCCTGCCTGTGCCTCAGTTTCCTCACCCAGAAAGCGGGGTGATCACAGGCCTGTGATAGCGTTCAGAGAGGAAAACACCTGCGGCGAGTCCTGTACGTGCACAGAGCAGTGTCCGGCTGCGGCAGCTGCTTATGGTTGGTCCTTTGGGACAGGTTTAGTGAGGACGTGCTTTGGGCAGGTTCTGGTCTAGGTTCCTGGACACAAAGCATTAAATAATTTTTTAAAAACCCACACACCTCCCTGTCATTCTGAAATGGACACTCTAACGGGCAAAAACAAACAGCCCAGTAAACATGTAGCACCTTCCGATGGGCGATACAAGCTACAGAGCACAGTGGGCAGGGCCAGGCGTCACGCTACGGGGGACACGAACACGGGTCGTCTGTCCACGAGAGGCTGCATGCGTCGGTGGCAGCGCCCCCAGGTGCGTGGTCTGGCCACTTCACGCCAAGGCTCCCTAACCTCTCGGGACTCCAGTGCCGGTATGGCTGCTGTGGCTAAAAAACGGAGCAGCCTATCAAGGAAGCTATGCAAAACACAACGAAAACAAAAACACAAAAAGGCGGAAAACAAACACACAAACCCACACGTTTGCTTTTCCTGGCTGCTCCGCCGAGAGCGAAGATTGAGACACAGGCACCGCGAGGAGGCGGGTGTGCGGCCAGCTGTCAGCCCCGGGCACGGCAGGAACCCCGAGCCTGCCCCTGGGGAACCCCAGTGCTCTGTTTTAGGATGAAACCCTAGCTGCGTCAGAGACAGAGGAACCGAGGTTGTGGCAGCTTTCGCCGACCGCGCTCCCGGAGGGGAGTTTTGTAATGGAGGGAGGTTTTGAAATCGCTGCCTCTTCCAGCCGGCGAGAGATAAATCTGGTTCTGGTCAGGGGCTGGGCCCGCTGGCTCAGGGAGTCACTCAGGAGAGAGATCCCCCTCCCTCCCTGCTGCATCCCGTCCCACCCTGGGCCCCCGGGGACAGGACGTTCATCTCCCTGCTCCATCCATCTGCCTTTCCAAGGCCTTCGAGGCATCCAGGAGGGGAATGCCTCCTGTGGACTGCGGCTGCTCGGCCGTCCTGCAGGGTGCAAGCCACGGCCCTTGTGTGCATTTGGTTCCTGTGTTTCAGTTTCACTCAGCCCTTTACACATACACACACACACACACACACACACACACACACAACACACACACACACTACACACACACACACACACACACCACACACACACACCACACACACATACCACACGCACACACACCACACACACACACACCACACACACACACCACACACACACACACACACACTACACACACACACACCACACACACACCACACACACACACACACACACACACACACACACCACACACACACACACACACACACACACACACACACACTACACACACACACACACACCACACACACACACACACACACTGGCGGGTCCGATCAGACCATGCCGGTAAGAGCCCTCTGAAAAATGGACTGCTGTCCGTTTACAAAACTCCCCGCGGCCCCACAGCCACACCCGCCCGGGACACCTGGCGTGTGGAAGGCGCTCGGAGGGCCACACGTGTTTATTGCCAGAGCGATAAGGCAAGGCCGGGGGGTGGCAAGAAATGAGATGAGATTCAGCCACACCAGCTGCGCCCCCATGACATTCTGGATTCTTCTGCTGAGGGCGGCGGCCCCACCCCTCCTCAGGCTCCGGCCAAGAGGAAACAGACCAGAGTTATTCCCGCGTGGATCTCACTTGAGGTGCCGGCAGCTCACGTTCAAGATCCCAGGTGATCCGCCCCTGCCTTCCGGGGGGGTCCTAGCCTTCCCCTCAGGGTGCACAGCTCTCAGGCCAGAGGGAGAGGGAGAACACGGGAGGGTGCCTGTGTGAGAGGGCTCCCACTCACCGGCTCTCAGATCCAGCCCCGGGGCTGTCTGAGCCTCAGGAACAAGGGACTCTCAGCTACAGACCGGCCCTGTCTCCTGCCTGCCCGCCGCCCAGGAGCCCTGACAGCTCGGTGACAAAGCCTCCCGGGGGGCAAAGCAGTGCCAGTCTTCCCTTTACCCGCACGGCGGCCTCCTCTGGGCCCGACCCACTCTGCTACGAACTCACGTGAGACCAGATGGCAAAGGCCGTGACCTACGAGGCACATTGTTGGCAGGGAATGTTGACAAGAGAGAGAGAGAGAGAGAGAGAGAGAGAGAGAGAGAGAGAGAGAGAGAGAGAGAGAGGGGGAGAGAGAGGGAGAGAGAGAGAGGGAGAGAGAGGGAGGTGGTGGCACCAGGCCCTGGGAGAAAAAGCAGAGCAGGGAGACAGGCAGGCGAGCTGGAGGGACGCTGTCCCGCACAACGCGGATGGGACGGGCTCTCTGGGGAGGGGACGTGCGCACAGGCCCCTGCAGGAGGACGGGGTCAGCCCTGGGGCTCCATGGGAAACAGCATCCCTGACAGCAGGAACAGCACCTGCGTGCGAATGGCGGAGGTGGGTGCACAGACAGAAAGGAGAAAGGAGGCCGACGCCCCATGAGTGAGGCAGCGAGAACCGAGACCCTGCCAGCGACGGGGTCATGGCCGGGGCCAGCGACGCGGGAGAGGACTGGCCATGGCGGCTCCCCAAAACAGCATTGGGCTCTGCAAGGCGAGTGCCTCTCAGCGGCTCCCGATTCCCGGGGGCGACAGAAGCAATGCGGGCTCAAACTGGGGCTCCCCGGGGCCTGCACCCTCTGTGCATTCTGGTGGGTTGTTGTTGTTGTTTTTAATCTGCAGAGTAACTCAGGGCATTTGCTGAGGTGCCACCACCTCCCTCCTGCCCCTGACCTGGGCATTTGCATGAGATAACAGCCTCGCCACCGCACAACCGAAACCACCAGGTGTGCCGCCAGGGCACCCGAAGCAGGAAAAGATAAGGGGCCAAGGGGATGCCAGGCGGCAGAAAGGAAGCGGGGAGAATCGGGGCGCCGAGGCGACTTAACCAAATGTGCCTTTCCCCGTTCCTGCTGAGAGACGAGCGATGCAAAACTATTTGCATGGCACCCCCCCTCCCATCCCCCACTGCTCAGGCCTGGCCCACAGGCTGGCGCTGCCCGGCACCTCGCTCAGAGGCACCAACAGCGCTGCCCGGCCTCCTGCCCGCGCCCTGGCCTCCTGGCGGGAGGCTCAGGCTGGCAGTCAGGGGGTCTGCACGGCGGGGCAGGTCTGGTGGAAGAGGTCCCCTCCCCGGGATAAGGCAGCCCCGGCAGTTGTCCAGGGCCACGTGCTTGGCCACGAAGGGCAGACTCTGGGCTGGGACAAGCTCTCCTCACCGCTGGGCCTGGGTGTGTCTCACCAGGGCAGAAAGAGGAACCGGTGTGCTAAGATGGGCAGTGGCTTCTTTCTTTCTTTCTTTCTTTTTTAATATATATTTTTATTGATTTTTCACAGAGAGAAAGGGAATGGGATAGAGAGAAACATCCATTAGCTGCCTCTTGCACACTCCCTCCTGGGGACGTGCCCTTGACCAGAATCAAACCTGGGACCTTTCAGTCCACAGGCCGACACTCTATCCACTGAGCCAAACCGGTTTCGGCTGGGCAGTGGTGTCTGATAGAAAGTTCCCCTTCACCCTCAGAAGGAGCCAGATCTGCCGAGGGCTCCATTCTGGGTCTCCAGCCCCGAGGACTGCGAGATAGTCCACCCCGTGGTGGGCCCTGGTGGTGGTTAGTTGCAGCAGCTGTCTCATTGCATGCTCATCCCGTGCTCACCCCTCCCCACCCCCCACCAGTCCCGCTTCCAGACCTGTGCCCGCTGCACCCTCGCCAAAGCCCCGTCTAACTTCTCCAGTCCCCGACGAGTGTCTCCTTCTCTCCCTTTACTGCCGGGATGGCCCCCTCCATCCAGGAGCTCACTTACTGATCTTCATGTCACAGTGTTAATCTACCTGAGGATATTTTTCTATGATTTTGAGAGAGAGAGAGAGAGAGAGAGAGAGAGAGAGAGAGAGAGAGAGAGAGAGAGAGAGGGAGGGAGAGGAAGGGAGGGGGGGGAGAGACAAAGAGAGAGAAACATTGATGTGAGAGAGACACATCGATTGGTTGCCAGCCACACGCACCCTGCCCGGGGCCAGGGATCGAGCCTGCAACCTAGGAACCTAGGTACGTGCCCTTGACCAGAATCAAACCCGGGACCCTTCAGCCCACAGGCCGACACTCTATCCACGGAGCCAAACCGGCGAGGGCACAACACTTTCTCATTAACGGCTCAGTCCCGCACTGCCTTTTATTTTCCCGGCATCGTTGGATGAACAAAGATTTTTATTTCCATGGTGCTGAGCTCACTACACCCCCAACAAAAATACCTGGCGCATTTCCACCCTCCTTCAGATTTCTGTCTAGACGTTGCCTTCTTGGTGCAAGCTTCTCGGACTGTCCTACTTAAAATCGCAACCACCCCCCTCCTGCCCCGCCGCCTGCCCCCCCCTCCTCCCCAACACCCCCAGCCCACTCTCCTGCTGGGAACATGGCAGGAAACAGACTGACGAGATGCGGCTTCCCCAGGCCGGCTATGAGCCGACCTGCTGATTTGGGCATAAACTATATCAGATTCACTTCATTACTTACATCATTTGTGACTCTGTCTTCGGTATTGTATTTTGACTTCCTGTCAATCTCCTTGATCTGGACTTCAATCTCAAAGATCAATGAGCTATGCGCTGGGCCTTGTTAGTAACCTTTGCATTTGACGATCCTTTTCAATGTACAGAGAGCTTCCACACACCCCACGCCCAGCTGTCCCTTTAATAAACATCTCACATCACTATGACACCCTTGTCATGAAGAATGAATCGATTTTGATGTAGTCCTAGGAATAAAAGCCCATACACTTTCCAGATTTCCTTTGTTTTTCCCTAAAGTCCTCCTTCTGTGCCAGGATCCCTGCCAGGATGCCACACCACATTGAGCTGACTCTTCTCCTTAGGTGTTTTGTGTGTTTTTTTTTGACTGAGACAGTTTTCAGATGTTCCATGTTTTTTTCACGACCTTGACCGTTCTGAGGAGGACTGGTCAGCTACGTTGTAGAATGTCTCTCCGTTTTATTTGTCAGATGCTTTTTTTCATGATTAGATTGGGTTATGAGTTTGGGGAAAGAAAACCACAAGGGTAAAGTGCTGCTCTCGTCGCATCATATTAAGGAAACGTCCCTTCAATATGATGTCACCGTCGATGTTGACCTTGACCTTGGCCTGGGTAGTTACTGGCCAGGTCACTCCACTAGAAAGCTGGCCCTCCTTTCCATACTGTGCTCTTTGGAAGACATTTACTAAGTCTAACTTCCTTGAGAGCCAAGTGTCCACATAAATTATTTGAAATTCCTCTGCACAGAGAGCTGTCTATTCTCCCTCATTTATTTATTTCCATCATTTATTTACATCAGTGGGGACTCGTGAATATTTTATCCTTTGGGTTATCCTCCAACACTACGTTATTTATTGTTTTTTGCTCAAACTGTTTCAGCGTTGGCCACCGAGCGCTCTTTCATTCGGTTCCTGCGTTTCTTTCTCAGAACCCCATCCCTGTGCCTGTGTTGGTTTGTTTTGTTCTATCTGTTTGTGTTTTAAGGATTTCCTTCCTTCCTGGCACTTCGGATGCTCCAGGCTCATCTTGGCTACCACCTGCCTCAGCCCCAGAAGCAACTTTTTCTCCGAGGAGCCTTGCTTCTTTTTACTGGAGAGCAGGTTCTAGTAACGAAGAATTTGCCTGGCTGGGTAGCCCAGTGGTTTGGAGCATGCTCTCATGCACCAAAAAGCTGCAGGTTCAATTCCCGGTCAAGGCACATACCCAAGATTCTGGTTCAATCTCCAGTCGGGGAATGTTCAGGAGGCAACTAATCGATGTTTCTCTCTCACATCATTGTTTCTCTCTCTCCTTTACCCTTTACCTTCCTCTCTTTCCAAAACCCACTAAACCATTAAAAAAAAAAAAAAAAAAAAAAAAAAAGACCTGGGCACTAGGCATTCTCATGGCAACTGGGGTATTGTTAATTCTAAGCCCTCTCAACTGACAGAGCAAGGAAATATATAGGTGTTTACCAATTCACGTTTTCACACACACATACGCATGCATAGTTCATGTTTCTATATGCCATCATTTGTGTCTCAATTAAGCTCAACATGAGTTCATCTTTATGTTTCCAACTCTGACCCCTTACGCCGTGGGTGGTTCGAGCCTCCTCCCACTGTTCATCTGTCGGGTTCATTCCAAGAAGGAGGAGCCAGGCTCCCAGCATCCCCCATCCACGCACTCAGTTGTTCGGTTCCAGAACCCCTGGGAAGCAGGTCATAGCTGCTGACCCCGCCCCCGGGGAACCAACGTGACAAACTGAGTACAAGGAGGCACAGCTGCTTTTGCCTGTAATCTTACAGCCTCATTTCCATTGCTACTTAGATCCATCCTTTTTCCTCCCCACCCTTTCACTGACGTGGTTTATATCTTTGCAATACAGTTAGATTCTTTTTCCAGCACATTCTGCATTCCATCCTGGGATGCCCCAACCTTCTCAATATATATATATTTTTAAATTGCACACATTAAGTTTTGCTCTTTTGGCTGTCAAATTTGATGGCTTTTGACAAATGTATAGTGTCGTGTATATACCATTACAGCATGGAAAAGAATTGTTCTGTTGCCATAAAAAATTCCACGCATCACTTACGCATCTCTCTGTGCCTCCTGAACCTTTGGAAATCACGTGTGTGTGTGTGTGTGTGTGTGTGTGTGTGTGTGTGTGTGTTACTGTCCATATTTCTGCCATAATATTCTTCCAGAATATTATAAAAATGGAATCACACAGCACATAACCTTTTCAGACCAGCTCCCTCCAGTCAGCAGTGTGCACTGAAGATTCACCATGCTTTCGGGTGGCTCAAGAGTTCATTTCTTGCTCATCCTGTTGTCTGCATGCATCTGTTTCCCAATCCACACAAAGGACACCATAGCAGCTTGCAGTTTGAGTGACGAATAAAGCTGCTCTAAATGTGCATAGGCCAGGCAATCGTTTTTAAATCCAGTTGGGTAAATATCCAGAGCACAATGGCTGGATTGAATGTTAAGACTCTGTTTAGCTTGGTAAGACTTTCTCTGTTTGTTTGCTGTTTTCGTCTTGTTGTTTTGCTTTCAGCAATGCTCAGCACTAAGTCCTCTGCAGGCAGACACCTGGGAAACAGGTTTTGGTCTATTAAGGATAGAACATTCAGCTGCTCAGAGTCCGTCCCTGTGAGAGGGTCCCCTACCTCTGTACGAAGGGAGGGACGTCCCTGGCAGATCTCCGTTCATTGCCAGAAAGAGCAGACAGGAGGCCTCAACTTTGAACTTGACCGCGGGGTCACAATCCATACCTCCTTCTGCTCCTAAATTCCTTTCAACTCAGCCGTGCCTTGTGGTTTCTGAGATAATACGCGTTAGAGGAGTAATAATGACTATTAACTGCTAAGCCATCACTTAATGTTTAATTGTGTGGCCCAACTGAAAAACCACATTCTCTTTAGTTGATTATTGCGTTCTCACTCTCACGCAGCCATGTTCACAAATCCAAACACCCTTGTTGCCTTCCCCAGAGGGGAGAGTAGCCCATTTCCAGGAGAAGCTGGGCCCATTGGAAGGTGTCAGGCTTCTCCAGCAGGACTGGCTCCCCATCCCACCCACAGGAGGAGAAAGGAGCCCCCCCTCCTCTTTTCTGGTGGGTAACGGGACCAAAGGAGACTTAGGGGTGTCTGTGTTCTCCGGGGGTCCTCTGCAGATTTAGCCCAGAGCAGTGGGCATGGGAGTCAAGCGTGCATTTGAATCACCTAGAGAGTAGTGTGGCTCAGTGATTGAACATCAACCTTTGAAGCCGAAGGTCACATTTTGATTCCTAGTCAGGGCACATGCCTGGGCTGTGAGCTCAGTCCCCAGTGGGGGTGGGCAGGAGATGGCCGATCAATGATTCTCTCCCATCATCCATGTTTCTATCTCTCTGTGTCTCTCCCTTCCTTACTCTGAAATAATAAAACTATATTATATGTATACTAGAGGTCCGGTGCATGGAATTTGTGCATAGGGTGGGGGTGGGGGTCCCTCAGCCCGGCCTGTGCCCTCTTGCAATCCAGGACTCCTCAGGAGATGTCCAACTGCCTGCCTGATCGCCCCAATTACCCCACCTCGGCCCCCGCCACCGCAGCTTCATCCAGAAGGACATCTGAAATGACATCCCAAAGGTCGTTTGGGTATCCGGTCTAATTAGCATATTATGCTTTTATTATTATAGATACATTTTTTTAACTCAGACTACTGGGGCCCATCCCCCTAGAGTAGGGGTGTCGAACTCAATCAGAGAAGGGGCCAAAATCTAAAATCCAGCCTAAATCGCGGGCCGAATGGTTTACTGAACAGTCATAAACTGTCATTGTGATGGAAACGCAGCGGAGTGCAGTGATGACAGTGCGGTGCGGGCCACATTGCAAGGCCTGGCGGGACGGATTTGGCCCGCCGGCCTTGTGTTTGACACATGTGCCCTAGAGTCTTATGGAACAGGTCTGGGTGGCGTCCAAGAACCTGCACTTCTCACACATTCTCAGGTAGATGATGGGGTGTTGTTGGTCTCAGACCACCCCTGGAGAACCACCATCCTGGAGGACTCCCTTCCATGTGTCAAACCTGCTGTCCTGGTGGAGCTGAGGGCTGGGGCAGCAGGGCCAAGGAGTCTCAACACATGGACAACACTGGCTCGTCACTGTGGGAACACAGGCTTTTGGAGATGAAATGGGCTGTGGTGGCCAAAACCCCTTCATTGTAAAAGGGAAGGAAGTGAACCCTAACACACTAGACTGGGGCTCCCTTTCCTGGCTCAAGGCGGCATGTGGGCCTTCTGCGCTCAGAGGGGAGGCGGGCAGAACCAGGTCCACGGCTGGAATGACAATATTGGAATTGTCTTCTCAAAGGGGAATAAACAAAGCATAGCTGCTCCCTCCACTCACCCTGCTACACACACACACACACACACACACACACACACACACCCTGTGGGCCAGCACTCCAGAGGGTGAGAAATGGCCGGTGGTGGAGGTGAAAAATTATTGTTTCAACCACAACACCAGTGAGAGCAATCATTGTGGTCTCACCACACAGGAGAAAGAACGCACCTAGGAGACGAGACTGCTCAGGTTCTCAGCTGAAAACCCTCAGGGACAGAAGAACCCAGAGTCCGTGCCTTCAGTTCCTCCCCCAAAAATAAAAGAACTCCAGCAGCCTCATCCTTACCTCACCCTGGGAACTGCTCACTTGAGCAAGTCATCCTGTTTGTTTAAGATGGACCAACTCCCAACACAACAGAGCAATCTACAGAGAGAGGCGTGAGGCTGGCAAAGAGAGGGAGGTGCAGGGCAAGAGGCTGCGACTGTGAATGGTATTAGATGGTTTCCTTGAGTTTCTAATAAGCGGGTTGGCATTTAAATGACAAGACCTCTAACAGAGTCCAAATCCAACTGGTCAAGGAGCCGGCAGACAATTGCCATGGCCAGATGGGCCTCGGGTTTGTTCTTTGCAAAGACAAGCTCCATGGAGGGGTGGATAGCAGATCCTGGGAGGACCCACAGACGGTTCTCATGTCCCAGATCATCATCATCCCCTCGGCCCAGAGGACAGAGAAGGAAGACGGTGCAGCCCGGCCTGGCCGTGTGCTGCTGAGAAGGATGGTTTGGGAGGAAGTGCACACCTGGCATTGTGGCTCCTCTGCAGCAGGGTGGGGACATAGACAGAGAGGAGAAAAGAAGGAAGCTAACCCAGCTAGGCATGCGCATGCATTCAGAAAACACACAAAAGCATGAATGGCAGAGTCGAGAGGGCGCGCTTGTAGCAAACAATGATGCCATGGTTTGTCCTGGAGAGAAGCGGTCTTGCAGAGGGATCATGGGAGTCTAGGTTCACACTGCCTTCATTTGGTCCATAAAGAATTTGCAAAACCTGCCCAGCCAGTATCGCTCGGTGGTTGAAATCAGCCCATGAACCAGGAGGGCACGATTGGATTCCTGGTCAGGGCACATGCCAGAGTTGTAGGCTCGATCCCCAGTCGGGGGCATGCAGAAAGCAGCCAATCGATAATTCTCTCTCACTAATGATGTTTCTAGCCCTCCCCCCGCCTTTCCCTTCCTCTCTCTGGAATCAATAAAAACATACGTTGGTGTGTTACTTTTTTTTTTTAAAGAATTTGCAAAACATTTAAGCCAGGCGCATGCATTGAATCCATTTTCTCAGAAGCAGTATAGCAGAGTAGTAATCTATATATATATATAAAAAGCCAGTGGCCATAACCCCAGAACGCCAGAATGACCAAATGACCGGTCACCAGGAGGTACATTGATGGGTCCCACCCAAGGCGGCACAGTGGAGTCTGGGTCTGTGATGCAGGGGGTCTGGGTCTCTCTCGATTTCACGTGTGGGGCCTCTAGTTAATAATAAATTATGTCTAAGCCCCATGTTTCTCATAGGGCTCTTGTGAGCATTTAAGTGTGAACATACGCAAACGTTAGCGGTGCTCCTAGCACTTGTAAATACCCAACAATTTGTAGCTACTAGTATTTTGCTTTGGCCGTGGCCCACCTTGAGAGAGGCTCCGAGCAGCGCCATCTTCATCAGCCTTTGATCGCTCTAAGACCATCATCCATCGAAGGACCTTCACCCCATGGCTTTCTTGCTGAAGTTTCGACATTTCATTGCTTCTTGAACACAGCTGGTCCCAATCTACCAAATAACCCCTTTGCACACTCAAAGACCATTATTAAGATTCCGAGTGGCCATAAACATATGAAGAAGTGTTTAACATATGAAAAAAAAAAATGTTTAACCTCACCCGTAATCAAAGAAACCCAAATCAAAACAACAAAATGCAATCTTTGCCTATCATTTTGGTAACTTTTTTTTAATGATAGTACTCCATGCTGGTGAGAATAGGGTAAGGAGGCAATTTCGTGCGCAGCTGGGAGGAGCACGGACGGGTACAATCTTTCTGGAAGGCAATTTGGCAGCATGCTATCAGGAGCCTGAAAATCACCCTTGCCCTCCCGTCCCGTAATTCCACTTCTGGGAACCCATCTGAATGAAATAATCAGAGAATCGGACAAGGATTCCTGCTCCGTGGGAGTTATCAAAGCACACAGTATTCTGAGTTACACATAACTGAACACTGCATAGAAGCTCAGTGAAGTCGTGACACATACGAAAAAGTTACTAAAAGCCATGATTAGCAAGGACATATTATTAGCAAGGAATATTCAAGGGCATGCAAAGCGGCCACCCTAAATTGCAAAATGCAAGCATGCGTAACAGATACAAAACTAAACCCTGTAGGATTTTCATCACATAATTACGTATACTTATGTTTTTTATACGTGCATAAAACAAGACTAGATGCAAACACAGCAAACTAGCAACAGCTCTTATTAGGTGATAGAATTATGGGTGACTTTTTATTTTCTTCTGTATAATTTCATAATAAAAAATTGTTTAAGAGGCCACGTAGGTGTGTCTGAGGAGTTCAGCATGGTTTGACCTGCCATGGCGCATTGACCAGATCTACACAATGGTCTGTCAGGGATCAGAGAGCATTTCTGGAAAGGGCCAGACAGTACACACACTAGGCTTTGCAGGCCATATGGTCTCTATAGTAACTACTCAACCCTGCGGTTGCCAGCAAAAGCAGCCATAGAAACATGTCAACAGGTATGCACGGCTGTGTTCTAATAAAACTTTACTTATAAAATGAGGTGGCAAGTATTTGAGCCCATGGCCTTATTTTGCTGGCCCCTGGCCTGAATTGCTCTCAACTCCCCCAACACTACAGTGTCCAATAAATATAGTCAAGCAGCTTCCCCGTAGTCAGGTCCTTCCCCGTCCTCCGAGGGACTCATGGGTCTGAAACTTTTATAAAGAAGTGGTCAGCCAGGGCATTCTTCCTGGGCCTTGCTTACTCACCTGCGCACAGGTGTCCCTTCTTCCTGACCATCGGCACCCCACTCCCACCATGTTGTTCTGCACCCCACACTTTAGTCCTTAGCACAGATGGGGAGGGAGGGTCGGGGAAGAAGAAAGACAGAAACCCTAGCGCCGACAGGAAAGGGGCTGCGGACTTGGCACAGCTGATGGCTACCGTGAGATTTCCACTTGCCACCACCACGGGCTTCCAGATCCTTAGGTCTGTTGTTTGCTTTCCTTACAGCCGCTGCGTTCGGAAGGGAGGGAAGGAGAGATTGTATGTATGTTTGCTGCATCCGGGCAATGTTCAGAGGGAAAGAGATGAGGCTGTGGTTTGAAGGACTAATCAAGAGAAGGGAAGCATGTGGGGTGAGTGAAGTGGGACCTGAGCATGTCTGAACCCCGAGAGGAAGATGCTGGCAAAGAGGGGGAGTGGGAAGATGCCAGAGATTTGGAGTAAGAGAGGAGCGGATGGCTTCCGCTTCAGTGGGGTGGCCAGCCATGGACAAGACGCAGGCCCACTTTCTCTGGGAAGGCTGGAAGGAAGCAAGGAGATAACACAAAGAAACGATGTGGGTGGCTGGCGGGATGAGAGAGCGAGAAGATGGTTGGTGATGGTGGTGGTGGTGGTCATGGTGGTCATGGTATTCTTCCCACTATCCGAAGTCATGATTGTTTTTGCTTGCTTGCAAATTCCCTGCATGGTTTAAGTTTATCTTCACCACCACCCCATTTACATGAGAGGAAACTGAGCCTGAAAGAGGTTAAGTTAAGTTGCCCGCCAGCAACTCTAAGCGTGGCAGAGCCCAGTTCTAAAGCCAGGTCTTCCCAGTGGCACAGCCAGATCCATGGGCCACGTGGAGCCAGTAGAGAGCAGGGCGGGAGGTGAAGTCATCTGCTGTGAATGGTGGGGGTGGATCCGGAGGCCTCGGGAGGGAGGAGGAGAGTTGAAACAGCTGCTGGGAAGGTTGCAGGGAGGACGGGCCTGGGAAGGGAGCGGGCACGACAGCTTCCCGGGTGCCGGGAGCTTCCAGGAAACTCCACCTTGCTCTTATCGCCCCCTCTCCCAATCCCAATTCCTGCCGAGAAGCTGCACCCCACGCTCTTCTCCTCTCTCTCGTCGTCCTCTCTCTGCTCCTCCATCCCTCAAGAGAAATCAGAAAGTATGTGGTCCAAGTAGAATGGATCCAAGATTCTTCTGGAAGACTTGCTGCTGGTGGCCAGGGAACGGAGCCCCGGAAGTAATCCTTCCTCAGAGGCGATGTCCTCGCAGGGAAACCCACAGCCTGAAAGGCTTGAGGAAGCAGTGTGTTCCCTGGGCAATGAGAATTGCAGATGGAGGGTCTGGTGCCCAGGGCCAGTGGCGGGCCCAGGAGAGAGTTGGAGTCCAAGAACTTCAGCCAGGTTAGCTGGCCACAACCTACTCTCTAGTCACCAGCTTCATTTCCACTAACAGGTCTGTCTTGACCAGGAGACCTCTTTCTGTTGAGGATCTACTCGGTTTAGTTACCAATGAGTGAAGAGGCACCTTCATCTGAACCAGGAGCTCAAATCTTTACTGCTTCATGAGCTGGACTGATTTGAAGAGTGTAGCAGGCTGGCGGGCCGCCCGGCTCTCCCTCTTGGGGAAAGCTCCATGGAATGGTGAACTGGTGCTAGCTTGTTGGACGTGGTCCACTGGCGGAAGCAGGACTAGAAAGCCCATGGTCAACGTAATAAAATCCATACGGAACCAGAGTTTAGCAGGAGCTGGGCCCGATTCAAATTTCCATCCCGGCCGCTAGCAGGACCAGGGAGCTGGCGCTGGATCGTAGAAGTGTGCTGGCTTCCTGCCCCCGGAGCATCTTTTCCAACACAACTGGGACTCGGGATAGAAAAATCTGTGGGCTGGCAGTTTCCAGAAGCTTTTATTAGAATCTTCTCAGGGATCTCCAGGGCTAGAAACTTCCTTGTAAGAGAGTAACCAGAGCAGATTCTTAAAAAGAAATAAAATAAAATAAAATAAAAAATAGAAGCAACAGAGGAGAAATGACCCTGTTCTGTTCAGGCTAAAAGGGGATCCTCTGAGGGGATGCCAGCGAGAGGGGCTCTCCTGTACATGTGAATGGGACTCCTGAGATGGGGATGGGGGGCAAGAGAGGGGAGATGGAGCACTTCCGAGGGAATTCTGCTGCATTTTTGTGGACTGGGAATTCACAGGGCAATGTCTGAGAAGCAGTGATGTTGCACACATGCGCACGCACACACTCCAGGCTTCTGAAGAGGTGTGACCCATCAGCCAGGCCAAGTTCAGATAAAGCCAGTGCCTCCCCGTGACCCTGGTTTAAATTGGATTCCCCTCCCTCGGGCAGCAGAGCCTTCTGAAAACCCTGGCCCCTGCCAACTCTCCCCAGATACCATCTTTCCCTTCAGTCCCCCTGAAAAGCAGCCCCCGGGGGCAAAAAAAAAAAAAAAAAAAAAAAAAAAAAAAAAAAAAGTCCCTCCCTCCTCCACCCGGTCCAACGTTTCTCTAATTAATTCAGGAGAAAATTAATTACGGAGGGACTTTCAAGACCTCGCATCTCACGGCCAGCCCCCACCCTCGCGCCAACGCGGCTCCCCATTGGGCTGCCTCCCCCTACCCGCCCCCCTGCCCCACCCCCTCTCCTTCCCAGAACCATCAACAATACCACAAGCTAATTAGGCAGGGAAAGAGTTTCTTGGCAAAGGGGCCCGCGTGCTAGGTCAGTACCTTGAACAACCCAGAAGAAAAACAAAACAGCCTTAAAAGAAAAAAAAAAAGAAGAAGAAGAAAGAAAGAAAAGGAAAAAAAAACTCCTGCTAATCCCAAGCGCATTTCCGCCAAATATTCTCCTTTTCAAGTGTTTTCTTCCTGGTAAACAAAGTGCTGGCGCTGGCACCGGCGATTTTAGGACACGGTTGCTTAGTGATCGCGGGGAAAACACGGCTTCCCCACCTCGGCCCGTTGTGTCTCTCCTCCCCCTGCCCACTTCACAGAGGCCCGCACATTCCCACCGCACGGCCCTGCTGCCTGTTGTTTGCAAAGAAAAGTCCGGTTTTCTTTCTTTTCTTTCTTTTCTTTTCTTTCTTTTTGGCTAACTGCTCCCCGAAGCCAAGCTGGGAGCTGAGATTCCATGCCCGTCCCCCAACGCCAGCACCGTCCCGTAAGCCTTCTGCAGAAATGGGGACCTCCTGCAGCTGTGCCTGCGTCCCTTCGGCAGCCACGGCCACCTGTGGCCGTCTAGCCCCCGAAGGGCGGCTAGTGCAATGGGGCAGTTGAAGTTTAATGCCATGCCATGTCAATGAACTGACTCATGACGTATGGCTTGGAGCACAGCAGGTCCTGACAGGAGTCCCAGAGCCACGGAAGGGGGAGCCACGGAATCAGGGCGGCTCTGTGGCAGCAGTGAGGGACAGATGGGTTAGCTCAGGGGCGGGGAGCCTTGTTTCTGTTTCTGCCAAGGGCCTTTGGGGTATTTTTATGACATCATTCTTGGGCCATACAAAATTATCAGCTTCAGCATTAGCCTGCTGTGTTTGCTCAAACGTGGAATGAACTCACCTCAAATGCCTTGGCAGGGCCAGACCACATGATTCTGCGGGCCTCCTACAGCCCGCGGGCCGGACGTTCCCCACCCTGGTTCAGAGAGGCACACGCAGATCTCCATTGGAATGTGGTCCTGGGCATCACTTAATTCCTCTGTCACGTCCCATCAACTACTCCAGTACAGCTCAGGGTCTTGTTTGAGGGCTCGCTCCGGGGCACCGAGTCCCCAGCACATACCCGAGTGCTCGGTGACCCCTCCCACTAGGAATAAGGAGCTGGCGTGGCCCCCTCTGCAACCCTGCTCTCCTTGGCTTGCATTTTGCTCCCAGAATTCCCTGTTGTTTCCCACCTTCCTGCCTTTGACCATGCTTCCTGCCCGCCCTCCCCGTGGGCCTTGGTATCAGGGATTCCTGTTCAAAACAAGTCCTCAGGCCTCAGCTTGGGGATCTCCTGAACTGGGGAGCCTTCTCTTCTCTTCTCTTGTCCCCCCTTCTCTCTCTCTCTCTCTCTCTTTCCAATATGCTAGCATGTGATCATTGCACTCCAAGCAGGACTAGTACAACTGAGCAACTGAATTTTTTATTGTATTTTATTTTAATTATCAATTAATTTAATTATATTTCATTTTAATTAGTTGAAATTGAAATGAATTGTAATGTAAGTAATTGAAGCCAAAATGACTCTCTCTCTCTCTCTCTCTCTCTCTCTCTCTCTCTCTCTCTCTCTCTCACACACACACACACACACACACACACACACACACACCATCGCTGGGCCCGGTACCCTTCCACAACCTCCTCTCTGTGAGTATCGGCTCCTCTGCACTTCCCCACACTCTTGTCATCTGACCACCTTTTCCTACTCCTGTCATCCCCATCCGAGAATGGGCGCCTGAGGACACAGCTCGTGATGGCCTCTGCTTGCTTCTCAGTAGCATCCCCACCATCCAGTACAGCGTGCAGCACGCAGTGGCTTCTCTACCAACACTTGTCTCCCAGGACACAGTCCGCACCCTGCATCAGGGTGAGCACATCACCGCCCACAGACCAAACCCCGCCCCCACCTGCTTCCACGTGGCCCTCACACCAAGGTTTTTTTTTCTTTTTTGGTGTCTTTTCAAGTTTAAACGGTAAATGGTTCTATAAGCACCTGTGTACTATTCTTGATTTTGCCTCTTGACCTGCAAAGCCTAAAGTAGTCCCTGCCTGGCCCTTTAAGAAAAAGTCTGCCAGCCTCTGGCCTCGATCCCAGGGCAGGTGCTGATGGGCTTGGGGAAGCCTGCAGTCAGAGAGGGAGAAGGGATGCCGAGGTGGGGGGGCCTCGAGGGGCTGAGAGAGGAGCCCAAAGCTCACCTGCTAGACATTTCCAACAGCTGATCGCAGGGATCTGGACTGGTTCCCGGGGATGCCACCCGCGGGGCAGCAGGGACAGGCCACGCCTCATGCTCCCTCTACCCACCGGCCTCACCGCTTCAGGGAGTGGGGGCTGTGGGGACACCTGCGGTGGCTCCTGAGAAAGTCCAGCTTTGCCCACATGTGAGCCCCTGCAAACTGCAGCGGGGCCTTTTGGCTCCCTCAGAGCGGGTGGGCTGCATCAGGTAGCCGTCTCCATCCACACTCAGGCCCCCGCGTGTTTATAATAACGGCGGGCGGGTGGGACTGCCACAGCGAAGTGCGCAGGGAGCAATCCATTCTTCCCTTTCCTGCTAGGACAGGAGCGGGGTTTCTAAGAACCAAAGCAGAGATTGCTCCAGGCCCTGATGACTCGATGACTCGGGAGGAGGTGAGCAACAGCAGCCTGACGAGTTCCCTGTCTCTGTCCCAGGTCCCTCCTACCCTCCACGCACCCTGGATGGCTTTTTCATCTCCGGCCCAGAAACTATTATACGTGCCAAACTTCCCGGCCACCCGCCTCCAGGAGTGCCCGGGGCCCACTCACTTCCCAGCTCCATTCATTCTCCCCACCGGGGAGGGGCCGAGTGCACCCCACGTGGTAAATATTTCCCCCTGGAACATCCATTCTGCTCCTGCCGCCGCTGCTACTGCTTGGCAGCCAAGAGGCAGGAAGCTATTTAGATATATTATCTTCCTTTTCAGGAAGTTTAGAGGAACTTTTCTACCGCACTTGACACACACATTCCGCCTAATGGTCATTTAGTCATGCCGGCTCATGAGGTCACCAGGGAGGAATGCCGCCCGATGAGCTGCCTTCTCCACACTCACCCAGAACCCAGAGAGAGCCAGCTTCCCCGGCCCGGTGGCCCCCAAGGCGGCCAGCCCCGCCGAGAGAGGCCGGGAGGGCCCCACAGAGAGGGTTTCTTCCTTCCCAGAGCGGCATACGGTTTTATAGAGCAATTGCTCTGTGAGTAAGAAGGTGGCCCCCTAGGAATCGTTTCTGGCCAGATAATGCTGTCTTTTATGGGAGATCAAAGAGAACTCTTGGCAGGCGGGAGTGGGAATGCAGTTTGTGATAGGGATCCGAGGGCTGAAGGTCAGTGCATAGAGATGAATCAATAGCCGGGAAATGAGACCATCATGGCGGAATGTGATCCACCTTTTATGCTGTAGACACCGATCCAAGGCTTTACCTGTGTTCACTCATGTAAGGCTCCAACAGCTCCACCACGGAGGTACGAAGGGAGAAATGGGTGCAGAAAGCCACTTTGCTCAAACTCACACACATGGTGAGTGGCAGAGCTGGGGCCAGGTCTGTCCAACAGGATTTTCTGCAGACACCACGTCCTGTATCTGTGCCTTCCAAGGTGGCGGCCACCCAGTCCCCATGGCTACTGAGCACTTCAAACGCAGCCAACGGCAGAGAGGAACTGACCCTTTCACCTGACTTAACTCTAACACACACACACACACACACACACACACACACACACATATATATTTTATTGCTTTTTTTTTTTTTTTAGAGAGAGAAAGGTAGAAGAATAGAGAGTTAGAAACATCGATGAGAGAGAAACATTATCAGTTGCCTTCTGCACACCTTCTACTGGGGATGTGCCCGCAACCTAGGCACATGCCCTTGACCGGAATCAAACCTGGGACCTTTCAGTCCACAAACTGACACTCTATCCACTGAGCCAAACCTGTTAAGGCTTATCTCTAACACATTTAACTGGAGCTACAAGTGGCTGCAAGCTGCCACGTTGGACTCCCAGGTTGGAGGAGCCTTTTTATATATGTTTTTGTTGAGTTGAGAGAGGAAGGGGGAGGAAGAGACATAGAAACATCCATTATGAGAGAGAATCATTGGTCAGCTGCCTCCTGGACCACCTCCCTCACCCCCCACATTGAGGACCACAAGCCTGAAACCTGGGCATGTTCCCTGACTGGGAATCAAGCCATGACTTCCTGGTTCATAGGTTAAAGCTCAACCACTGAGCAACACTGGCCAGATCAAAATCCATATTCTTAAATATTAGACTACTCTGCCAATCAAGAGAATTTGGAACTATTTATTAAGAGAATAATAAAAATCTAGAGGTAGAGTTTAATCAATAGACTCAAGGAGAAGATTATATGAAAAATTAGAGTAAATGGGAATACAAGGGAGAAAAGTTTGATTTAATGACAAAATTGCTGTTTGGGTCAGAAGGTTGGGAAAAAAATCTCTAAAGGGAAGAGGGTGGAATACCAGCATGATCTGTCAGGAGAGAAAGTGGTTTTCCTCTTGTTTAATCAATGAATTGTCTTGAGTGCCTACGACAGGGCCCTATGAAGTCTTTGCTCTCTAGAGCCATGTGGTCTAGGTGAGAAACCACAGTTAATTCCTTAAACCCAGCAAGGCTGTGTGATCCAGGCACATGGTATGGCCAAAGTCTGTTCGGGCTGCTGGGATCCAGGTTAGATATTTATCCATAAAGACTGGAGTGATGACGGAAGTCTTCATGAAGAAGGTGGCATTTTAGCTGGCACTTGGAGGACATGGCTTGGATTAGGACAGTGGCAAGTTGACAGGGATGAATGCAAAGACAGACTTGGAAAGAAAAAGGAACTGTGTTGACCAATCTCTTAGAGACTGACATAGAGAGATTAATTAAAAGTGGCTCCAAATGTTCTATAGTGGATAAAAATGGCCATTCTGGGGGCAGACACAGGAACTTTAGGGGGCAGCAGATGATGATTTGAGGAAGTTATGAGTCTGGTTTGGGGCATGTGGATTCTGAGGTGACAGCTTGCATAAATATTGGATTAACAATCACTTTTCAAGAGCCATTAAATGTCTAATGTAGATGGGCGGGGGTAGACCAGAAGGCTGCCCGAGATCACCTCCGTCCTGGTGCTGAGAAGTGCTCCCTTCTCTCTAAGGCTGAGAAATCAGGCCAAGGCCGAATGGAAGAGAAGCCACAGGACTCCGGGGATGTGCGCGTCACCACCCCACCAGGACACACTCCCACCTTGTTTTCTCTGCCACACTGAGTTGACAGACATCCGGTTACTTCATTTGGGAAGTCATATTCATCTGCCCTTTGGAACATCCTGCCCAGGGACGGATTTCTTTAAATACCTTTCTTCGTCCTGATTATATTAGTAACACCTACTCATGGCAAAACATTTGGAAACTTCCGAAACAGAAATAAGGAAATGCAATCACACGTACATTCAGACTCTCATATGTATGTTGAGGTGTGTGTGTGTGTGTGTGTGTGTGTGTGTATTTTGCTCTATTTCTAGCTGGTATTTTTAAAATACAGTTTTAGCTGAAAGAAATCTGTACAAATAAACAAAAAGATAATAACAGGCAACTTCGCTGAGTTGTTGGTGTGCTCCAGACTTATAGGAAAAACCATTTGTCAATCTCTGCCCACGAGCACATCTGGGAGAATCTTTCCCTAAAATGACTCCACTGTAAACTTCCCTCGATTGTTCAGAAAGTGCACAATAACTACCTCTTTTTACCATTTGCTTATTTTCCTTTTAACTCAACGGCTGGAGATTCTGAATTGCCTGGAACAGACTGAGACACAGCCTCAGAGAGGTCAAGAAGAGTTGGGGGTCAGGCGGGAGTAGGGACCCAAAGAAGCCAGTCCCCACCAGCATTCCAAACTTGGAATCTGGAATTCCTGACTCTAAGAACACCGCAGTAAGAAAGCAAGCACTGAACAAACACGGGAATGCCACCCTGGACACGTATGACGGCCCACGGGAGTAGTGAGGAGTCCTGAGGAGAAGACAGAGTAGAGAAGGTGGGAGAGGAGATGGGGTAGGACCTAGCGGTATTTGCATGCAGTCTTTAAACTGCCCCAGGGAAATCAGGGATGGAAATATTTCCTAGTGAACAAGATTGATGTAGACACGCAATCTATGAATAATAGAAACACACACACACACACACACACACACACCAGCACACAACCTCAGCCAGAGATTCTTTCCTGCTGTCTTGGTTTCCTGGGGATTCAAACTAAAGCTTTGGTACTCCATTCTAGGGAGCCACCCACAGACCCCAAGAGTGTGGGTGGAACCTTATCTCCTTTATTTTTTCAAAAAACTGCCTGCTCCCTGAGCTGAGCCTGTGGGAGGAGAGATCTGCTCCGGGCATGTCCCCGGGGAGGGGGCCTGGGGAGGGTGCCTTCCTTCCCTCCGGAGAGCAGGGCAGCACCCGGCCGCCTGTGATTCTCTCTCCAAAATCTCCTTAATGAGCTAGCTGGCTGGGGGGAGGGGGTGGGTATTTGTAACCATATTTTGGGCTTATGTTTTAGAATACTGGCCCCATTTGTTGATTCCCTAAACACCGTTCGCCAGGACCTTTCCCTCTCCACCATCTTTGACAGTTTCTCATGCGCGTAATGTATTTCTTCACATTATTTTGTTGTCCACAACCTCCCCTCCCAACCGTCCGGCCCGGGACTCCCTCCCTGCACCCTTCACCCCCGTGTCAGACATATAATGAATGACTATCCCTTCAGACAACGAAGTTGGAAACTTGTGGTCTCCAAGGCAACGGGGCATCCTGGGGTGGGGTGCTGGGGAGGGGGGCTTGCCCAGCCAGGAGGGGGACTGGGAGTAAAGGGGGTGGGGGAGGCAGAAGCAGAGATGATATCATTCCTGAAGCCTGGAAGCAGCCAATGGGCTGGTGAGAAGATGATGTCATCCCCCCACCCCCACCCCTGTCCAGCTTGGGTAGCCCCACTGGGAATTCTAGACAAGTATTGAGCCGCAGTTGTATTGCCGGGAGAGAAGAGGGTGGGGGTGGCCGTGGGGGAGAGAGCGAGATCTCCCCGACCCTCTGGACGGCCCTCGCAGACACGACAGTGCTCACCAGAGGCAGCCCCATAAAAATGTCATCGGCTGGGCTCTCCCTACAGAAAACACAATGGCTTCTTTGGGGAGAAGGAAAAAACCCTAAGATTTATTTTGCAGCCACACCCCCCACCTCCCTGGGGAGAGAAAAACCAACCAACCCCGAGTTGTGAATGAAGCCCCTGCAGACCGGCCCCCACCAACCCACCAGGCCTGAGAATTTCCTGCACCCAGAGGGACGCAGGCGCACAGACCAGCCTAATGCATTTGCTCTGCTCCCTGCAGCCCCAGGGCTGGAGGGAGCGCCCCCCGGGGGGAGCCTGGTTTGGGGCAAAGCGGCCCAACCTGGTGGTGCGGGGCCACTTCAGGCGCTGGGGGGAGGGGTGTCGGTCCCCAAGACAATGACAGCATCCAGGGCTCCATGCCAGGCTCCCAGGAGAAGCAAACAAGCCGTGGCATTAGGGAGGGGTGCAGGCTCGTTAGGGTGCCCACTGAAGTGTTACCACCCCGCGGAAGGAGGCTGAGTGTGCCCGACCTCCTCTGCCAACGGTTCCCTTGGGAGTGAGGAGCCGTGCTCTCTCCAAAAAATGTTCCCAAGATTCTAGGCCACACAGAGACCAGGGCTGCTCTCCCCTTGCCCTTGAACGGTACACGAGGCGCAGGTGGTCCCCCTGGAGTCTCTGGGGCTGTCCCATCCGGACCGCCCCCACCCCCCAGGAGGTTGCCTTGGAGGAATCAGACAAGCAAAGGTCTCATGCCCACCGCTCGTTTTGCAGACAAGGCATGAAGGCCCAGAGAAGGGAACGGGCCAGTTCGTGACTAACACACACATCCATCGGCCTGGGGCTAGACCCAGGACACGTCTCCAACCCCACACTGCTCCTTCTCAGTGACAAGCCCATGACACAGCATTACACCTGAAGGCTTCCGTTTCGGCATCACCTGCTCGCCATTTTTCCCCCCATAAGTAATTACATGGTCAGAATGAGTTCATGGTGCTCTTCATACCCATTGGTCTGAGCCGACAGCAAGGATCACACCACAGAACTGATCACATGACTCCACCCAACCCCCTTTACCATTGGCTATCTGACACCCCTTTCTCTCTGGTAACCACCATACTGTTGTCTGGTCTGTAAGCTTTGTTTTCCTCATTGGTTCCTTTGTTGCTTTCAGTTTTATATCCCACATATAAATGAAATCATAGGGTTCTTAACTTTTTCTGTCTGACTTATTGCACTCAGCATGACAGTCTCAAAATCCACCCTTATTGTCACAAATGGCAGTGTGTCATCTTATTATGGCTGAGGAGTATTCCATGGTATATACACTGAGTGGCCAGATGATGATGATCTCTGAACGCATAATAATCTGGCCACTCAGTGTATATTCTATATAATAAAAGGCTAATATTCAAATTGTCCCCTCGACCAGGAGTTTGATCAGCAGGCAGGCTGGCCAATCGTCCATGTCCCCTCCCCCTGACCAGGCTGGCCAGACTCGTCCCATGCATGAATTCATGCACTGGGCCTCTAATATTATATATATATATATATATATATATATATATATATATATATACACACACACACACACACACACACACACACACACTGAGTGGCCAGATTATTATACTGATTCAGTCTTCACCATGATGGTTTCAAAACAGTGATTCTCAGATGCCAGTGCTCAGACCACATCTAGCAGCCGGCACTCAGAATCCTATTAGCAAGAATCCTCCTTCTTCTCCCTTATATATTATCTGTCCATCACCACCTGTCTATCAATATCATTAGCATGGACTTATCCTTGCTATTTTTAATGGTTTATAATTTTTATGGACTGAATGCTTATCTTCCTCAAATTTGTATGTTGAATCCTAGTCCCCAGTGGAATGGTATTAGGAGGTGGGATCTTGGGGAGGTCATGAGGTCATGACGGTGGGGCCCTCAGGATGGGATTAGTGCCCTTCTAAGAGAAATGCCACATAGCTCTGGCACCTTTTTGCCCTGTGAGAATACAGTGAGGAGGTGGCCACCCACGAACCAAGAAGCAGGCCCCAGCCAGACACCGATTCTGCTGTCACCCTGAACTTGGACTTCCAGCCTCCAGAACTGTGAGGAATAAATATTGCTTGTCTAGTGGGGTGGGAGGCTGGGGAGTTCAGAGTAATCTTGAAATAATATCGGTGTTGGTTGGTCTCTGACTTCTGATAAAACTGGTTCTCTGCTGCCCACCCACCCAGAGTCAAGGTGGCAGACCGGGAGCAGACCCCAGTACAAGGAATCAACAGTCAGCCAACAGCCCACAGCTGCCTGGGGAGGACACAGCTGCACTTGCTCCCACTGGGCTGCTGGCCACGGCTGGGCCAGGCTCTCTGAAGCCCCGGCATTTCAGGCAGCGCCGGGAAGAAGCAGCTCTTTCCAGCATTCTTACAAGGCCAGTCCTGTCCCATGGCTGGGCCTGTCCCATGGCTGGTCCTGTCCCGTGGCCAGTTGCTGCCTACCTACCGATCAGAAAGCTCTAGAAGATAGAAGAGTCTGGGAGGAGGCAATGGGAGGAGGAAGGAAAGAGGGGCAGCGGGACTAGGACGGACCCTCCCGCAGCTCACGCTGGCTCGGGTCCACCGGGGCAGGTGGTTCCCAGGCAGCCTTGGCCTCCCCACCGGCACCAGGGCAGTTCCGGAAGCGATCACAATCAGCCACCACCCTCAGCGCTGCCCCGGGCCCTGCCAGGGCCGAAAGCACTCTGTCCTTCCACTCCAGGAACGAGCACACCTATACGCTTTCTGTAAACGTCTGTGTAAATCACCGGTGGGCATGCCCATGTTGGCACAAGGAAAACCCATCGCCAGGTTCAAAGGCAGCGCCTGCCCGGAGAGAGAGGCCCAGGGGCCACTGGCTCCACGTCTCCTGGGCTCCGGGGAGCGGCCTCCTGTTTGGCTCCGTAGAGGAAGCTCCGGCTCAGACAATGACTGGGCCCCCAGCGGGAAGCATCTCCCCTTTCCCGGTGAGGCCCGGCCAGACCTGCTGGGGTTCAGGGCGCCTTCACGAGCTGTCCTCCCGGGGGCTCTTGAGCCACAGCCTCCCGCAGCCCTGGCGGAGAGCAACTGCGCCAGACAGCTTTGCAGTCTCGGCGTGCCCAGCGTCCTGCCGAAAAGCTCCATCCACTTAACCAACGAGTAATCATTAATGGTACCCCCGGCCCATGTGCCCAACTGTGACACCCACGCTAATGGAATGACTTGAGGGCACCATGACCGATACTAAAACCGAGTCCGAACTGTTAACTCAAATGACCCACGTAGATGCCTACATCGTGCCTGGCATTTATTTAGCCAGCATGGAGGGTATTTTGGATCAAAATGCAAAGACATTTCTCCCCTTCCCCCCAGCTTTCCTTCTTACGACCTCCCAGCCCCGACTGGATCAGGCCAGACCACACCAGACAGTCCCCTTAATAACTGGAACCGATTGCAGCTGGGCCTTCTCGGTGCAAAGTGGTATGTTGATTCCTACATGTGATGCTGGAACCTGCTGTGAGGAGCAGGCTAGGGAACGGGCTGAGGCCAATGGTTTGAGTCTTCATGGAGGCTTAAAACGTGGGGGTACCAAGTGAGGGGAGGGCTTTCCCTGAGGGGAGGATCTCACCTCCTAGAGGCCGGCCTCTGGGAGCCAGGAGTGCTGAGCCGGGAGACCCCGCCAGGGATGGCCTTACCTCTTCCTAAGAATCATGGGGTTGGAGGCCCCCCTTAATTTAGAGGTGAGTGACACGTGCATCCCTCAGAGCAGGGCGCCTTGCCAGGCAGCTGCCTTTCTCCTGTCCCACCCCAGGCCTCGGGGTCACAGCCCACTTCATGGACTCCAGCCGCTAGGCTTTCCTCGTCTGCGCATGAATCCCACTCGGTGAGGGCAGCAGCTAGGAGATGGGAGCCCAGGCCGCGTGGGCCTCGGGCAGCCCCATGTAGGACACCGAGGCACCAGCTCAGGGGGCCACAGAAGCCGAGCACCCTCTGCAATAGGAGGGCGTGTGTGTGTGTGTGTGTGTGTGTGTGTGTGTGTGTGTTGGGGGGTCTGAGGGGGAGGCAGCTTGGGGTGCATTTCACTCCAAAGATCTTCAAAGCTGGTGTGTCCGCAGCCATGCTGAGTTCTCCATCACCTGACCACATCTACTCCCCGTCACCATCCGCGGAGGACCGATTGGACCAGTGGGGTGGGACAGGGAAGGAGCCACCCAACGGAGGTCTCATTCTAGGCAGCCTGGGAGCAAAGATGAAGCTCCCCCTCCAATCCTGGCGGACAGACCTGCCCCCACCCCACCAGGCGGCACAGAGGACTGGCTGGGTGCACGGGGACTCAGAACCAAGTTTCCAGAGTCCCAGAATCTTAGTTTTTTCATTTTTTTCCTTCACGAGTCAATTTTGATTTCTAGATCTTGCTGTGTGACCTTGGGCAAGTTCCCTACCCTCTCTGAGCTGCATTTCCCACATCCGTATCAGAGGCACGATCACCACCACACCACTCACATCAAAGGCCCAAGGGAGAGGCCGCAGATCTCACGCCCTCTGCCCAGGGCCTGGCGCGTGGCAAACGCTCGGTGAACGCAGGCTACCTCCGCCCTCATTGGCCATTCCACTGAGCTGCCTACCCTCTGGGCCGAAGGCACTCTTCCGAGCCTTTCCTCTCCCACCGGCTGCACGTCCTGCTGTGTATTCTGCTCCCACAGGACCCCGTGCCAGGTCTGGGAACTGCCAGCTGCCAGGGCACCGGGGCAAGTGGGCATTCAGCAGGCCCACGGTCACCTGACCTGCCACGGTGCCCAGGTCCTGAGGCCACGCCTGCGGGGTGTCACATTCAGCGCCTGGCTCTCCCCTTCCCTCTCCGCCTCGCAGACAGCCCTGCTGCCCGGTCAGGCCCGGACTCGTCGGGCTGGCTTGCCTTGGACCGAGGCTTATCCAAACATCTTCATCGCTTTTCATAAATGCAATCCCCCTTATCGGCCGCACATCGGGAGGAAGGGCAGGCGGGGCCTGGGACTGGAGTGTGGGGAAGAGAGGCTGTGATTAGCCTCCGGGCTGCGCGGGGTCACCCACAGGTCAGCCACCCTGCCTTCGCATGTTCCGAGCCCAGAGTGAAAGCGCCCGAGTCACCCACAGCGTCCGCGGCGTCTGTCCTCTGCTCCCTGCTCGGGGCTGGGGGCCCGCGGGAGGGAGGTCTGCGGGTTGTGCACAGAAGTCAGCGGGGGCAGGGGTGGGGGGTGGGGGGTGGTTTCCTAAGAACATCAGCTCTGTCAGGATCCCAGGACAGCTCTTGCCACCCTCTCCCAACTGCTGGAAACGTCACTGCCCCAAATGCTACGGTAGAACCCCGACCCTGTCCCTTCAGCAAAGTCCCCTGCAGAGATCTGTGAGCCCTCCCACCCGCTGGAGAGGGCACGGGGCTCGGGGTTCCTGGAGAAGACCCCCTCGAGCCTCTGGACCTGCCACCCCTTCGCTGTGCAACCTCAGAAAGCGGGGATGGTACGACCTGTCCGCCCAAGTCCCACGGCCACGAGCCCTGAGCAAGAACCGACGCAAATGCACTTCCCTGAGAGGACGCCCTCCAGCCGCCCGACGTGGGCAACACAGAGCAGCAAATAGGCTGAGACCGCCTCTCGTCACACTTGGGTTTGCACTCAGCTCCGCTGCTTTCCTGAAGCCCGTTTCTCCCCAGAAGACCGGGACGGGTGCCTGGGGGAGAGGGTCTAAAGCTGAGGCTCTCACACGCCACCCCACGCAGCCCTGGTCGCCTCCTAGTCCTGCCCATTCGCTCCCTCGGGGGCACGGGAAGCCCGGCACAGCCGCCCCCAGGCCCCTGCCCTGTGCTCTGCAAGGCCTCAAACCCCGAGAGAATCAAACGGACAAACTGGTTCAAAAGCCGGCATTTCTGAGGGCCCTTCTCGGGGCCAGGCCCTGTCTCGGCGCCTAGAGAAGGTTCTGGATATTCTCACGGTGCCAAGAAGCGTTCCAGGTAGTGAGACTGCGCAACGCACCACCCAGGCCACCGGGGGCGCTCTGGAGAACAGAAACATGGTTAGTGCATGAAACGGACTGTCTTAGCGGTGAGGAGGGGCGGTTATGCATTTTCTAGGACTTGGGGGTGAGGATGGGGGTGGGGGGGAGAGAAGACAGAGCAGCTTCTTAAACAGGACTTTAAAAAATGCGTGTGCAGGCCAAGCTGGCTTGGCTCAGTGGATAGAGACTGAAGGGTCCCGGATTCGATTCTGGTCAAGGGCAGGTACCTCGGCTGCAGACTGGATCCCTGGCCCTGGTCAGGGCATGTGCAGGATACAACCAATCTATGTTTCTCTCTCACATCTATGTCTCTCTCTCTCTCTCCTCTCCCTCTCCCTCTCCCTCTCCCTCTCCTCTCCCTCTCCCTCTCCCTCCCCCTCCCCCTCCCCCTCTCCCTTCCTCTCCTCTCCCTCTCCTCTCCCTCTCCCTCTCCCTCCTCTCCCTCTCCCTCTCCCTCTCCCTCTCCCTCTCCCTCTCCCTCTCCCTCTCCCTCCCTCTCCCTCCTCTCCTCTCTCTCTCTCTCCTCTCTCCTCTCTCTCTCTCTCCTCTCCCTCTCCTCTCTCAGAAAATATCCTTAGGTAAGGATTAATAACAACCAAACAGGATGAGCAAAGGGGCTGAGTGAATGAATGCTCAGGCATGGCGCTCTCTGTGAGAACTGGAAACTCTTGTTCTCTAACTGGGTCTGTCCGTTGTCCGTCCAGGGCCCCACTGGGGAGCGGGACCCCCCATGCTAGGTTGGGTGCGGGGCGCAGTAGCATGCATGCACTCAGGGTTGGCTGGCCTGAGCTCCAGGGAGCAGACAGATCTCGGGGAAAGACACAACCACAGACTCCCCACGGGGCCCCCAGCCCAGCCCCAGGCCTAGCCCCAGCCCCCAGCCCAGCCCCAGGCCCAGCCCCAGCCCCGGCCCTGTGATTATGATTATAAGTGGCGTGTGTGTGGTAAGCGGCCCGCGGAGCGCATTCCCGGGCAGCTCTGTTTGATGGGAAGCAGATAACGAAGCGCGGGAGCCGTCTGGAAGGCCACCCCGTGCACAGCACACTGGCTGAGCAAGAACAAAGACGGCAGGCAGGAGGATGTTTGCGCTGGGTGCCCGCCCGCCTGCACACAGGAAGCGGGAGGCCTGTGCCCGCGAGGCCTCTGCCGCGTCCTCACCCCACAGCTACACCGCGGGAGCGGCCTTCTTGTCATTATTTTTCTCTTGAATGGAGCAAATCTCTTCCAAGACTCCCCCCCTTTTTTTTCATCCGGTCTTGCTGCGATGAGAGGGAGATGTATCTTGGGGTGGGTCAGAGGGGAGGGGAGGTCGGTGAGGGGAGCGGCTGCCTGTCTCCCTCTTCCCTGACACTCAGCCTCTGCAGATGCCACCTTGCATGAGTGCCTGGGAGGGGAATGCCAGCCGGCGACCGGGTCCAGACAGCGGGGCTGAGTCCTGGGGCTGAGGACGTGGAAGAAGGGCGAGGTGGCAGGCTGCTGAGCCGAGCTTCCCAGCACAGGACAAGGATCGCAAAACACGACACTGCCCTGTCCCGGGGGCGGATTCATGGACACCAGAAAGGGTTAGAGAAGCCGGTCCTGTGGACACAGGAGGCAGGGACCAGCCGATGGGACACCGGGGGCTGGCGATGGCCACGGAGCGCGGGAAGGGGAGGGGAGGAGTCTGAGAAGCAGCAGGTAGGACATGGGGTTCCATTCTGCAGCCTCCGAAGCCACTGGGTCTCCCCGTCTCCCGTTGGTGCAGTTAAATGTGGGCAAGAGAGGGCACCCCGGTCCCGGGCAGTCGCCTCCAGAGGAGCAGAACCAGCTCAGGCACCGGCTGTGCACCTGTAGGGGGTGGCAGGCTCTTGGGGAAAGACACAACCTCAGACTCCCCACGGGGCCCCCAGCCCAGCTCCAGGCCCAGCCCCAGCCCCAGCCCCAGCCCCAGCCCAGCCCAGCCCCAGCCCCAGCCCCAGCCTCAGCCCCAGCCCCAGGCCTAGCCCCAGCCCCAGCCGCCAGCCCAGGGCAGGCACACAGGCTGGGGGCTCAGTCTTAGGCAGGAATTTCTTCTTCTCTGGGAAACCTCTTTTTTTATTTTCCTTTTTCTTTTTCGTGAAGGCCTTCGACAAATTGGATGATGCCCACCTACACGGTCCCCAGTGACCCCCTTCACGTAAGGTCACTTAAAGTTCGACGAGAGTCACCACATACAAAATGCCTTCACAGTAACATCCGGATCCGTGTGTGTTAAACGCCGGGTACTAGGCCGCCTCAGGCTCCCCCATGAGAGGCTCCTGAGCCACGTCGCAGGCTCCGCCTTCCACTCGCAGGTGCCAAGGTCTGCGTTCCAATGACAGCTCCTTAGGGGAGGGGCCGGAGGCACCTCTCCCCCGCCAGCCCTGGCAGGAGCTGCTAGGCTGAGGGGGCGTCCAGTAACGCCTCTGCAGCGGACCGAATGAGACTGAGACAATTAGCTCAGCGTCCTGGAGACCTGGGCCTGAGGGTCCGAGGACCTGGGTTCCAGTTCTGGCTCCACCAGCAGCTGCGGGTGGTCCTCCAGGCAGGTGATGCTTCCTCTCTGGGACTCGGAAGGATAGAGAGAAGCTGAACAAAATGCTCTCGGACCCTCATCCCTTTGGGGTGTGTGTGTGTGTGTGTGTGTGTGTGTGTGTGTATGAGGAGGGGTGGGGAGTAAGTAATAGAATGCTTATTGCAATCTTCAGTGTAACCGTGAAAAACTATATAAACAAACCTATACATCCCCCAAAATGATTCAGTAGGTTATCATATACCCAGGGTATGGAATACCATGCAGCAGTTTGAAACGAATGAGGGGCCCACAGGGAGGATGACAGAACAGTGCCATCCTATCAACCAAATCTTTGTTTGCTAAGGCTTACATGTATGTATACATACAGGGTGTCTCCAAAAAATGTACACACACTTTAACAAACTGACAGCTATTAGTTGGAAATGAAATGTATTTTCATAAACACTGCCTTTATAATTATTCAAAGTGTGTGTATACATTGGGAGGGGGGTTTGGGGGAGGGGGGGCAGGGAAGAGCACCCTGGATGTGAGCGCACAAAATCACCTAGAAAGAAACACTAGAAGAAAATGTGCGAGGCCCAACGAGAAAGACCGAGGTTGGTGGTGGCACAGGATAGACTGAATCGTTCAACCGACCGACACGTGAATTGTCTTCTTGATGTATAAGCAACATGTAGTCAAGTGACACCTGCACACTTTTCACAACGAGGAGAAGAAAAGCCGCAGAGATAGCAAAAGGAAAAAGGAAAGCCCGTGGTCGGCCTCTGGCTAGTTCCTGAGAGGAACTCCATGGCCCCGTCCCCTCTGCTCCCCTCTGCTTCCCTCTGCTCCTTTCTGCTCCCCTCTGCTCCCCTCTGCTCCTGGGTGAGGCTCTCCAGAGCTTAGCTGACTGCTCAGGAATGTGAAAGCAAAAGGGAATGCCACCACCGTGTCTCACTCTCCCATCTAGCTTTCCCTGTTGTGTCAGGCAGGGTCCCGGCAGGAAGGACGGATGACACACTCCAATTAGATCATCTGAGGCGCGTTCGGAAAGGGTTGTTTTACAAGGTGAGGGCAGGGGCAGGGAATGTGGGGGAGAGAGTGCCATTCACAGGGCTTACCTGCTGCTCTGGAAAGAACAGGGGGGAGAATGTTGGGAATATCCCAACTTCACTCTCCTCCTCCTCCTCCTCCTCACCAGTCTCCCCCTAAAACTCAGAGAGAGGGAAATCTTCTCACACAGCCCATCCAGGTTAGTCTCCTGGGCACCGAGCAGGTGGGGCAGGGTAGGCAGGGGCTAATACACACTCTCTCTCTCTCTCTCTCTCTCTCTCTCTCTCTCTCTCTCTCGCACAGACAGTATCCATTCTAATGACGGATGACATGCCCCATCACAATGAGATGTTCAGGTCCAGCACCACCTATCCCTGTGGTTGACAAACTGCAGCTCTGGAGCCGCATGCGGCTCTTTGGCCCCTGGAGTGTGGCTCTTCCACAAAATACCACGGCCTGGGCGAGTCTATTTTGAAGAAGTGGCATTAGGAGAAGTTTAGGTTTAAAACAGGTGGCTCTCAAAAGAAATGCCAATCGTTGTCCTGTTGATAGTTGGCTCTGTTGCCTGATGAGTCTGCCGACCACTGCCCTAGCCGGTTGGATACGCATGTCTCTATCGGTCTGTGTACCGCGTGCATCTCTACCGCTAACCTCTCCTGTGCCCTTGGGGACCCTCCACCCCAGCCCCCCGATTTCTTGATCTGCAAGATGAAGAAGCTGGAGAGCCCTGACGATTTCCTGGGTCCCTTCCAGCTCTAACTTCCATGACTGCGAGTCTAGACCTCTGCCTGCACCTCGAGGCCTCCTCAGGATCGGTCACTGGCGGTGACCACAGCCAGCCCGCTCTGCAGCAGCAGGAAAAGAGCCGAGGGTGAGGCCGCGGGCCTGCAGGGGTCTCCATGCTGCCGCCGCCGCCTCTTCCATGTGGCCCAATGAGGTAAAATGCCTTTGCAAAAGCGGGCCAGCCCTCTGCCTTTCCTCTGCCCGAGCTCCTAGCAGGGTGGCCTGAGGCCGGCAGGTGGGATCCACAGGGCGGGACCCACAGGCAGTGTTACGGACTCAGCATCCCTCCTGGGGAAGGACAGGTGGCCGGGGAAGGGAGAATTAGCGGGTGGAGACGCTCGCCTAGCCCAGCGCCCCTTCCCCTCTGAGTCAGAAGAAAGACAGTTTCATGTCGAAGGGGAAGGGAGGCGGCCAAACACCTTTCATTCCTCGGCCACAGACTCACAGGTGAGGAATGTGATGTGTGAGCCACACTTCGTGGGGGCCCCCTTGGACCCCACATAGGAGGACGGTCTTGTGTAGAAGGGGCCCGTGGAGGGTTGGCCCGGCCCCTCTATGGCCTTAGGCTCGGAGCTCTCCTCTCTCACAAAGCTACGCATCCCTTTGAAATCCCAGCACATCTGCTTTGCCTCCGGAGCTTCAGGGCTCTGGGCAGTGACCTTGGACCAAGAGGACACCAAAGCTGAGACACGGCGGCTTCCGGAGAAGGCCGAGCCCGGTTATGGGCCTGAAGAAGCTGAAGATGCGAATGCAGGTGCCTCCTCCGGGGGTTGCAATCAATCCCTTCCCATCGTCTTCCCTGCAGACCATGAGCTCCCTGAAAGGGAAGAATCCTCGGATGCACTTCCTTCTAAAGTGTTAGCGCTGCGCTTCTACCAGGTGGGCGGGCATAACAATGAGAAGTGGGAGGCAGCCAATCGGCCGAAGAAACTGATACTGAATAAGGAAACACGTCTTATCAGCAGGGGACTCTGGGCCAATAGACCGCCCCCCACCCCCCCACACACACACACACACAGCGATGAGGGCATCACAAGAGGCTGAGTCACCCAGTATGGCCTGTGCCAAGATGAGGCGCTGGGTGATCAATCTCCCAGGTAGCAGAGCCCAGAAAGGAAAGCGAGAGAGAGGCCTGAGTAATCCCGCCCCTGCCCTGGCTTGATTTCGGTTTGCAGGGCTTGAGCGGCCTGTGAATTCTCAGCATGAACGACTCAGAACCAGAGAGGCAAGACTGTTCTCACCTCTTTTTCTTTTTTCTTTTTTTTTATAGATTCCAACATGCTACTCTGTATAAATATACAAATATTTTATAAAATATAAATAAATATTTTATTTATAAATACAAATATTTATATTTGTATTTATAAATAAAAATATAAATATAAAAAATATATATATTTTTTTTACTTCAGAGAGGAAGGGAGAGGGAGAGTGAGACAGAAACATCCATGATGAGAGAATCACTGATCAGCTGCCTCCTGCACGCCCCTGCTGGGGATCGAGTCCCCAACCCATGCATATGCCCTTGACCGGAATGGAACCCTAGACCTCCAAGTCCACAGGCCAACGCTCCATCCACTGAGCCAAACCAGCCAGGGCATGCTCTCTCCTCTTGGGACTTCATAGGAGAAAGGGAGGGAGTAAACAGTCATCACTCAGGAAGAGGAAGGCCAAATACTGTTCAAAGGCCTCCACAGACCTCACTGCAGTCTATCTTCACAATTTCAAAAACTGTGCATTGTTATTGATTTCGGAAAGAAAGGGAGAGGAGAGAAACATCCATGATGAGAGGGAATCACTGATCGGCCGCCTCCTGCACGCCCCACCCGGGGATCAAGCCCATAACCCAGGCGTGTGCCCTGACCTGGAACTGAACCATCACCTCCTGCTTCATGGGTCGACGCTCAACCCCTGCGCTACGCCAGCCGGGCTCTCTTCACAGTGTTTCTGCCCATGTAAAGACGTGGAAACAGACACAAAGCGAAACAGAACATGATTCCCAGGGTGGCCGCTGACCTGCAGGCTCCCTTTTACACCTGGGTGTCTCTCTCAGTTTGGAGCTCTAGCCCCCAATTCCCCTTCAGCACCCTGAGGACTCGGACGAGCTGACTTCAGTCTGGGTTTCATGGCCGCTGAGAGCCCCAAAGGGCAGTCACGTGGTACGTCTCTGTTCTGTGAGCTGTACCACTCGCCCAGTTCTGGGTCCAACCCCCTCCCCCCCAACTCCCCTCTCCCGCTCCGGACTCAATGCAAGGGGGTCTCACCAATGGGAAGGAATGGAGAGACTCACCCCCACCCTCTAGGAGTGCCGGATTGTATGCCTGCCACCCCTGAGGCTGGAAGATGGCACCAGCCACTCAGGGCTCCAAGCTGGGCTGCCAGGTGCCCTGCAGCAGGAGTGCAGGTGTCTGGCCCGGGAGCAGCTCTGGCTGGGAATGAAAGACCACGTGGCCGCAGCCTGCGCGGATGGATGGCCCACACCCGCCTCATTCGTGACTGGGGGTCTCGAGGACAGTGTAGACAAATGGTTAAGACAGAGCAGGCTGCCGAAACCAGTTTGGCTCAGTGGATAGTGTCGGTCTGCGAACTGAAAGGTCCCAGGTTCGATTCCAGCCAAGGGCATGTACTTGGTTGTGAGCACATCCCCAGTAGGAGGTGTGCAGGAGGCAGCTGGTTGATGTCTCTCTCTCATCGATGTTTCTAGCTCTCTATCCCTCTCCCTTCCTCTCTGTAAAAAAATAAATAAAATATATTTTAAAAAATTTAAAAAAAGAAAGAGCAGGCTGCCAGCCCCCTAATTTCAGGTTGCCCCGTTTGCTTTCCCTAGCCCCTGAAACGGGATGGGACTCCAATGAGAAGGGGTGAGGGACCCCGACACGACCCCGTAGAATGGAGTTAGAAGAAAATCACGTTGTAGTTCTTGCATTTCTGCGTTTCTAAGCGGAGGTTCAACCCCACTCCCTGAGCCGAACACCCCTTCAGGAGGGAACCCCCTTTCCTGTGCTCACAGGGAGCGTTCACACCCTCCCCTCCTCACCCCACACCCCCTGGCACCGGTGGCGGCTGCGTCCCTGCCACCCAGGAAGACGCCGGCGTGCCCCCGTGGGCTGCCTACGTGCGAGGCTGATCTCTCGATCTTGAGCTTCAACGTGGCCCCTGGAAGGACAGCAGGTCCGAGGACAGGCCCGTGCCAGCCTCACCCCCAGGCAGAGGGAACCGCCAGGGCCGGAGGAGGGCAGATCTAGGAAGGACAACCCCCCCACACACACCCCCCCCAACCTCTCCGGGAACACGGTATCTGAGGTTTGCTTAGCCACCCGGGGTGCTGCGCTCAGCCAGACCAGATAGCCATTCCGGTTTGGCAGGCCCCGGGCCCGGCATGCGCCTTCACCCACCTGATAGCTGTGTTTTCCTTTCCCCTGGGGTTCTCTGGGGTTGGGGTTCCTCCCTCCCCACCCCACTTCATCCTGGCTTACACCGCAGCCTCTGGAGAGGTCGCCCAGACAGCTGTTCTCAGCCCCACCAGAGGCAAGTGACAGGACGCCCTAGTGCCGTGGTTTTCGTTTCGTTTGCAAAACCTTGGATGGAAAATAATTTGAGAGGCACCAGAGCAGTCGTTCTCTGCCTCCCCGTCCTCAGCACGTGCGTCTGTCTTTCCTTAATATTGTCTGAGCTTCCATTCGGCGCCAAGACCTTCTCCAGGGGGATCAGCCACCAGGACGATGTGCACTATCCGGGCTCTCAGAGGAGGTGCAAGCCAGTCTGCTAGGCAGGCGCAGAGACGTGCACTCAGGTCCCCCTTCACCGAGGGGCTGGCTACCTGACTGCCAGGTGCGTGTCCGGCCGACAGCCTGCCGTCACCAGATCGCCAAGGTCCCCTTTAGCTCTCTGCCTGAGGCCCTGCTCCTCCGGGGGCAGCCCTGGGCAATGACCAGCACAGGCAGTGAGCCGAGGCCAAGCCGTTTTCACCCACAGGGGATTTGTTGGGGGGCAGGGCAGTCTCTGCCCCCAAGCTGCTCATGGGCACTGAGATTTCTCAGGGCTTAGCTGCCCAAGCCAACATCCTCCCTCTCTATCTCTCTCCTCTCTCTAATACACCCCCAGTTCCATCTGAGCGTCTGCTTCCTGGGGAACCCACCAGACACTCGGGGGCCACACAAACCAGAGCAATTGCAGGACGGTGCTCTGTGCCTGCAAACCGACCTGCCATTTTTTGTTTGTGTTAATTTGCATATTCACTCCTGATTGGCTGGTAGGCGTCGTGAAGGTACAGTCAATTTGCATCTTACTCTTTTATTCGTGTAGATAAGTCTGGGCACATAAGGGAGGAACACCCGGTAACCCCATGACAACAGATAAGTCTGGTTGTCATGGGGTTACCTGGTGCTATTCGCAGCTCATGGGCAGAGGCCTGGGGTGCTGCTAACCCTCTGTATGCACAGGATGCCCCGAACCCAGACCTGCTTTCGGGTGGGTGCCTCCTGATGAGAGTGAGCTTCAAAGAGCTTGCTCCACACGACCACCTTGCTTCCTCCATGTAAGTCCACGATCTCACGCACAGCGCCAGAGTCTGCCCTGACCTGCTTGTTGCAGCTACAATACCAAGAGGGAGTTCCTTCAACAAGAGTTTGCACCTTTATGGCCGCAGACTGTCCCTCTTGGGCAACCCCCTAAGACTGGGGTACAGACCCAGCCAGAGAGAGGGGGATGGGCAGGATGACCCTCCGCCCCAGGGAGGTCCTCTCCAGACGAGCATTCCTGTGCTAATCACGTCAAACGTGGCAGAGAGCTGCGTTTTAATTAATTTTCACCCCTTTCAAGACCACAGCTATTATTTTTTAAATGTCGAAAATAACAAACACATGTTGCAATCACACAGCCAGCTGCCGCCCTGGAGTCCCGGGGATGTGTCAAGTCATATGTCATCGGGATGGTGGGAAATCAGCCCTCCCTCACCCCGAGCTCTCTGGGACCCCAACACCCTTCTCCTAGGCCTGCTCTCTCTCTCTGCCACCCGCCAAGCCCCTTCCCAGTCCTGCTTCCCTCCTCCCACCCAAGCCCAAGGCTCCCCCACTTTCTCTGCAGAAACCGAGAGGGGGCGAGGTGTCAGGCCTCGGAAATCCCGGTTTAATTACTTTATTGTGAAAGGGGGGAGGGGAGAGAAAAGGTGAGTTCTCTCCTCTTGGAAGAATGCTTCATTATCTGCCTTCGAGGAGTGTGAACCTCCAGCTGCAGCCTCCTGAGTTATTATGTGAGAGGCCCTGGCGCCTGGGGATCCCCTCCCCACACCCCCCCTTCCCCCACCCACCCTGCGGGTCCAGGGTGACCTGTCCCCATGCCCTGCAGTCCCTTCGAGGGCTCTTGCCCTGAAAATACTCCCCAAAGAGAGTGCTCCCTGAGGACCTTGGAGGAGGATGTCAGCTTCCAGGCCCACCAAGCAAGAGCCATTCCTCCTGCACCCCCAGCCTCCTGCGCGGCACTGCCAGTTCCCGGGGGTCCCTCAGCTCAGCAAACAGCGAGCCCACCTACAAGGCGAGGAAGTTCCCTCTGAGCTAGAACAGAACTAGAGGCATCAGCACGGGTGACTGACAGGTGAGTCTGCCCAGGCCTGCCCACATAACATGTCTCCTCTTGGATGTGACCAAGCAGGTGCCCACGGATGAGCCAAGTGAAACCTAGAGAGATGACCCGGCTTTTCCAAGGACGCATGGCGATGACGAGGCGGGGTCATGGGGCGGGGAGGAGGAGGGGACCGGAGGCTCTGGCCCTCAGCCACACCCCATCTCCTGATACCTGTGTAGGATCTGTCCCAGGAGTGGAGGATCCCCGCCCTCTTCTAACAGAACTCTTCACAGATCTCCCCTCCACACCCCGGGGCTCCTGGGGCCCTGGATCACAGGGCACCAGCTGGTCCTTGTATCCCAGACGGTGGCCTCCATCCCCACAAGGCGTCTGCTTTCAGGTTCACCGCCCCAAGGTTCAGGCTTGGTCCTTCCCCAGCTCTCAGACAGCCCTGCTGCTGCTGGGTCCTCCCAAGGGAACGGCGGCCACATGACAATCTAACCCCTTCCGCTCCACCACTACCCTCTCCTGCGCTCACCACTGCCCCCCATTCCAGGTCACGGAAGGGCAGGCCAGGCCTAGACTCCATCCTCTATTAAGAAAAAGAAGCCAAAACCTGGTTTCCTTCTCATTTGTGGAGAACTTGACTGGACCAACCTTCCAAAGATGAGAGTGGGGAGTTTCTTGAGCACAGCCCTGTAAACCAAAACCAAAACCTACCGGTGACATCGACTGGCACTCTAGTATGCTGTGTGTTTAGCTCACTCAGCCCTCCCAACAACTCTGTAACATAGGGGCTGTCTTGTGCCCATTTTACAGATTAAGAAACTGAGCCACAGGGAAAAAGTCAAGTAAGTTGCTTGAGATCACGTAACTAGCCAGTGGGGGAACTATGCACAGATCATTTAAAAAAAGACTGGAGAGCCCTAACCTGTTTGGCTCAGTGGATAGAGCGTTGGCCTGTGGACTGAAGGGTCCCAGGTACGATTCCAGTCAAGGGCATGTACGTTGGTTGCGGGCACATCCCCAGTAGGGAGTGTGCAAGAGGCTGTTGATCAATGTTTCTCTCCCACTGATGTTTCTAACTCTCTATCCCTCTCCCTTCCTCTCTGTAAAAAAAATCAATAAAATAGAAAATAAAATAAAAATGTTTTCCCATTGATGTTTAGAGAGTGGAAGGGAGCGGGAGAGACAGAGAGAGAAACATCAATGTGAGAGAGACACACAGATGGACTGCCTCCCGCACACGCCCTGACCAGGGCTGGGTAGCGAGCCTGCAACCGAGGTACGTGCCTTCAGTCCACAACTGACTCTCTATCCACTGAGCCAAACCAGCTAGGGTGTAACGACCATATCTCCATGATCTCTTCCACAGGGCGATTAGCGCTAGCTGCGGGAACAGAACACTCCCCAAATCTCCGTGGTGTAAGACAAGAAACATGTGCTTTTCATTCCGGTCCCCATCCGGGCGGATGTTCCTCAGGGAGCCTTCCAAGAGGGGCCCCGGGTCCAGGGACCCTTTGATGCTCAGGTCAGACTCTGCCAGGCTCGGGACCAGCGGAGGAAAGGAGCTAGCACGTCAGGAGGACATTTCACAGGGCACTAAATAACATGGGCCGGCGCCACCCATACTGCAGCCTCAGAAGCTAGTGGGAGGCCACCTACAAGACAGCCTGGCGGGTGTCAGCTTCCGGGAGCCGAGGAAGAGACGAGGGGATGGGGAGCGCCGAGCGGGTCTCTTTTGTCCCAGTTATTCCACTTCAACATCTTCAACTATGTCCCCATTGCATGCCCCCAATGGTCAATCTTTTTTCCTTCAAATGTGATGCCCACGCCGAAACCGGTTTGGCTCAGTGGATAGAGAGCATCGGCCTGCGGACTGAAAGGTCCCAGGTTCGATTCCAGTCAGGGGCATCATGTATGTTGGTTGCGGGCACATCCCCAGTAGGGGGTGTGCAGGAGGCAGCTGATCGATGTTTCTCTTTCATGGATGTTTCTAACTCTCTATCCCTCTCTCTTCCTCTCTGTAAAAAAAAAAAAAAAAAAAAAAAAAAAAAAAAAAAAAAAAAAATCAATAAAATATAAAATAAAGTAAAAATGCGATGCCCAGGATCACACAGGCTCCTCTGGGTGCTCGGGCCAGAGGAGCCTGTAGCATCGCCTCCTCGGATCTGGAAGCCATATGTCTAGGAAGGCGGCCTACAAGGACCCTAGCGTTTTTAGCAACGGTCACACGGTTGGATCCAATTAGGCTTGTGGTCCACTGAAACCCCCAGATCGCTTTCATGTGAACTGCTGCCAGCGGAGGCTTCTCTAATCTGGTTCTTGTGCTTCTGAGTCTGAAACCACATGAAATTGAACAGCCACAGTTGAACGTCTTCCATCGTGCTGGGTTTGGCTGAGCTCTTGGGTCTATGGAGACGACCGGGGATCCTCCTGTTTGCACCCGTCCTCCCCGCTCTGCTCCCTCCCAGCCTAGCGTCCTCTTTAGACTTCCTTGATCTCTTGTCAGGTCGCCGATAAAAGCCCGGATGAGATGGGCATGCAGCGAGCCGTGGATGGATGCTTGGGGTTTGCCGTCTACACCCTCCAGGAATTTGCCGAACAAGACGCTTCCCCGGCTCGCATTGACTCGTTTCACCAGACAACAAGGTCCAACAAAACCTCATTTGTGTCGAGCGTGCTCTTTGAAAGCATCTAATTTCCCCCAATATATCATCCTTATTGAATTCAATATGCTTTAAGCCCTAACTATTACGTGGTCACGGCGATGTATCTGGAGCCACACAGCTTAGGACCAACAGAATCCAAGCCTGCATGTAGGTGTCCTGCATCCCAGGACTTCCTGCACCCATCGGGAATGTCATGGGTGCACAGTCCACCAAGAGAACACCGAGCCACGTGGTCCCCAAGCAGAACCCGCTGCCCGGAGCGGCACCATGGGGCTGTTGGGACCTCCTCTGAGGAAATGCCCACATACTTTCCCGCTGGAAGCTCCCCCATTGGTCCGCTGCTTTGCCCTTCCCATTGGAAAGACAAGAGCCATGGCTGCCGCACAGCATGCTGGGTAAGCCACCTGGAGTCACTCAGGTGTGACTCATGGTCACGAGTGTTCATCCTGTGCTTGGGGGAGGCTTCCCGGAGGGGGCTCCCAGGACACCACCTACCAAGGCCCACCTCCACACAGCTCCCAAGGTCAAACTCAGGAGGAAGGCTGGTCTGAATCAGTGAAAACCCTCAGCCACGTGGGAAAGCTGCCGGAGAGGCGGAGGCTGTTCCCAACTGCAGGGCAGCTGTGAGGAGAGGGCGGGGCCAAGATGAGATTCAGCGGGGCCTGATAAGAGTCCTCCCTGATTCACACACTAATGGTTCCCCAATCGATGTCTCTAAGGGCTTGAAAAGCGTGTTCCCTCAAGGAAACCCCAAACCTTCTCCGTCTCCCTCAAATATCGTTTCTATCATTAGTTCCGTGGGCTAACCTCTTTTCTCAGGAAATTTATGGGTCAACCTAAGGTATGGTGAAATTATCCCGAGTTCTACGGAAATCCCTGATAATCACCGTGAGTGTGTGTGTGTGTGTGTGTGTGTGTGTGTGTGCGCGCGCGTGCGCGCGTGTGTGTTTTCAGGATCTTTCCAGAGAAGAAGAGAAAATCATCCAAATTGTGTGTTTCCTTCAAACTCTAGAAATCATGTGTCTTTGTGTACACGGCTTTCCTCGCTAGCGTGTTCAAGCTTTCTGGGTAGGAGTCAGGCCCTGGCTCTGTGTGCTCCTGTGTTACCTCAGTTCATGGTTCCAACAACTCTACGAGACAGGGAGAGCGTGTTAGTCCCATGTACGGATGGGAACAGTGAGGCTTCGAGACCTTTCTCCAAAGCCAGGAGTCAAACTCAGGCCTGAGCCTCAGGCTGGTGTCTCTTTCTGAAAGCTACACAGCACACGGGCTGAAGCCTTGGGCTTTTCACGGGCCCAGGAAAACCCTGGAACCTTAAAGAAAAAAAAAAAAAAAGTATTGGCCCCCAAACAGAAAGAACTACACATCCTATTTTTACCGAATGCTATTGAAATATCTACAAAATGGCATTGGTATCTGGCCAATCGTAATGTAAGTGAATTCCCAAATAGTTATTAAGGAATATCTTCAAGTTGATATTGCAAGAATAAATCTCTTTTTTCTCAGATCTCGAAGTTATAAAACGTTATTCTATTTCCCCCCTGTGAAATTATACTTAATGTAGGGTGTGTGTGCATTGTAACACTTATGATAACATCGAGGGTGGGACCTCCAAAAATGAGAAAGCGTAGGGGCCATGGGCTTTAGGGCCTTGTCTTCTAATCCCTCCGCCACACCACATTGTGCGTCCAAGTCCCTAGGTCTCGGTGCCTGAGAGGAAACATAAGCCTGTTGTGCTTTGTAATTGTCCACTCATTTACTCATCAGCTTCTTCTATCCCTGGCTCAGAGGGTACACCCACGTGGACTGTATAAAATGCTCTTTCTTTATAAAGAGTTGACTGTAACACGAAGGCTTTGGGCTACGTCGGAGTGCCCCGGGGGACACGGGGTTGTTGGCGGACGAGTACACACGGTATTTCCCGATGACGGGGTTCAGGCAGAACAGGGGCTCCATCACGGTTCCACAGTACCCTGGCCCAGAGCACTGGGGTCATTTCTCCCCTCACAGCACGGACCAGGCTTTTTCCGGGAGGCGCTGGGAGAGCCGAGGGCACGGCAAGTCTGCCAAACTCCAAGCCCCACCGACGTACTGCAGGAAAGCTGCACACAGGGTCCCTGTTACCGACTCGTACGATGAGAGGAATAGGAAAACACGGTTTGCACACATGTAACTCCGGAGGGCTCCCTGGAGGAGGCACGTTGGCATGGAACCATAAAACCTGATCAGATTCCAATTGGGGTCCTAACCGGGCATCCTGGGCATGGCACAGCCCAGCTGCCGGGAGGCTCTCTGCCTCCCCTGAGTCCTTTGTCTCCATCGCGAGCCAAAACGAACCGGCAGGATCAACTTCCGGAGTTAGTGAGAGTCCCAGCTAAAAGAAGAGGTGGGGGGAGGGGGGGCGGGGTCAGCACTGAGATCGGCTGAGCCCTTCAAACCACCACCTGAAACAAAAATCAGTAGCGCTTGATATTTTTAGAGTATTTTCTGGAAGATACTTTCAAACATATGTCATGTATTGTAAAATACCCTCTATTTGTTGTTGTTGCTGTTGTGAATCCTCACCCGTGGATATTTTTCCCTGTCGATTTTTAGAGAGATTGGGAGGGAGAGGGAGAGAGAGAAAAACATCGATGTGAGAGAGACACGTCGATTGGTGGCCTTGCCTATGTGCCAGGGCCGGGGATGGAACCTGCAACCCGGGTACGTGCCCTTGACCAGGAATCGAGCCCAGGACTCTTTGGTGCGAGGGCTGACGCTCTAACCACTGAGCATACTGGCCATGGCCATCACGCCCATTCTGGAAGCTCACGAGGCAGGATACTTTAATTGCCATAAAGAGAGGAGGCTCGGAGGCGTTGAGGGACTTCCCCGAAGCCACCCAGCGATGCAGAGGCAAAGCCTTCCCTGGCCCAGCCTCCATGGATAGCCCTTTTTTTTTTACTCCTGCCAGTGGCTCTCCCACACGCGGCCCGAGCCTCCCACACGCGTTACCAGCTCAAATCCTCCACTTTTGGATACGAAAAACCGGAGCGAGACACAGGCCTGCTGGCAGGGGCCTCGAGTTACCCAGGCGCTCATTCCAAACGGTGTTTGTGCATCGGAGCCTGGAGCCTGAGCTGTGCTTCTCATTTCTGCCCTTTGGAGGAGACTGGGAGCTGAGTCACGGCCGGGAAGGTGCGGCCACACCCAGGGCCCACCCCTCCTGCCACCCACAGTGGGCCTGCTGTCCCCAGCTTGTGGGCACAGCAGCTGGACCAAGCCCCACTCGCCACACTTTCGAAACCGGGCACCGTGGCTTCGGGCCCTGGGCCAGCTTCCCCGGTGGGAGCAGCCAGCAGCATGTCTGCCCATCCTGTGCTGACGTCACAGGTGAGTCACCCGGACACGGACACCCGCCAGCACAGGCCTCGGCCTCCTGGGCGGTGAGCGCCCTGAGGACGTCCCTGAAACCCTCGTCGTGTCCACTGTGTGCTCCTCTCCCCTGACCCCTCCCATGCATCCACTCCACGGCACCTAGGGAGCTCTCCGCCGAGCCAAGGCCTGTGCCGGGCGCTGGGACAGTCGGTACCTTCAAGGAGCTCAGTGCCCCGAGTGGGCAAGATGGACAAGGAAGCAACTGCTATTCAAACCGACTCGTCCGATGAGAGAAATAGGAAAACGTGGTTTGCACGCATGTAACTCCGGAGGGCTCCCTGGGGGAGGAGTGTTGGAATGGAAGCATAAAACCTGGATCAGATTCCAGCTGGGGTCCTATTGTGTTCAATTGGGCCAGCCCAACCAGACAGAAACTCTTACCCAAGTTCATGCCAGCAGGTACCATCTCCTGGGATGAATATAAGAGTCTCCAGGGACCTCCTTCCCCTCCCAACGATGGTGGCTGGACCATCTCCTCTCCCTGGTCGGTGTCAGAATTTCCCAAGAACCGGGACGCTGAGGCAGCCGGGAATGTTCTTCCATGAAGGCAGGTGAAGCCCAGAAGTGGGCTCCTGGGGACAGAGTGGCCGGCGGGGGTCGGGGGTTGGGGGGGACGGGGACCAGCAGATAAGCCACCAAGGGGCAGCTCTCCGGGCCCCCCGACGGCGAGATGCCCATGTGGCCTGGCTGCTTTCCCGGGGGATGAGACACGCGCAGACTCCAGGCCAACGGCGTGTTATTCCAGACGCCGGGCTCCTCCCCACCATCGCGCTGGAGCTCGGCGGGGCCCGCTGTCTGCACACGGCCGCCGGCAGCGCAAAACCAGCAGCCCCGAGCTGCATTTCCGCTCCATCCTGTGACTAACTGCAGGCGGGGGAGCATTTGGCCCAGCTGGCTGGCTCCTTCCGAGGCCCTGAGGCAGACGCAGAGCCTGGCCCCTGGGCGCCAGGGCTGGGGGGGCGGGGGGAGGGACCCCGAGGAAAGGGGTCTGACAGAGGAGGGTTCTCACGCAGAATTACTCGGGGGCAGGAGGAAAGACAGGGAACCACTGGCTCTCTGCATGTTACCCAGGCCGAGCCCTGTACGAGGGCTTTTACACACGTTATTTCAGATCATCGGAGCCATGCAGGGAAGTGTGACTTGTCCTCGGTGACAGATGAAGAAACTGAGACACAGAGAGGCAGAGTAACCTGCCTGAGGTCACCCTGCCCAGGGACAGGGCTGAGGTCAGCCCCCCTGCTCTCCTGTGTAGCCGCCTGAACAAAAGTACCCTAACCCTCTTGCTTGGAAAAGCTTCTCCAATTGTCCTAAGGGCAGAGGGGTGTGGAGGGCAGGAAGGGGGAGCAGGAGCTGGGTCAGGGCTCAGCAATGCATCCTCTGTGCACCTCACCCTGACCCCTGGGGAATGCCATGCACCACGCTCGGGGTGCACTAAAGGATGGCGATGGTGAGAGCCGTGACCAAAGGAAGCAGCACCTCCACCGTGGGCCCCCCTAGGCGTCCTGCCTGTGTCCACTGGCCACTCCCGCTCTGTCAGCCCCGCCCTCCCTCCTGTGACCCGGAGAGGACCTCGTGGGGCACCAGGCACCCTTGTGCCTCCAACAGAAGCTCCGGCCCTCAGCTCCATCCCCCACACCCTGCCAGCTCCGCAGAGCCAGGCGGCACCCTCTCTGCCCGCCCTCCGAGGCGGCTGGAAACGCCGGTGCCTGGCTCCGGGAGGCTCCGGCCAACCCCGGTCACGGATCACGGCCCTCAGCCATCGGATTACGGGGCTCAGACAGGGGCGGCTCGCATGGCCGGGCCTGCTGGGCTGCAGCAAGGCCGGGGCCTGTCCCTCTCTGCCCGGCCCGCGGGGTGCCAGGCAGCCAGAGGGAGCCGTGGACCGGGATCAGGAGCTGAGCTGGCATCAGTCTTTCCTTCCAGCTGCCATGCAGGGCAGGGCCAGGCCGGGCCGCTTGGGGCTGGAGATGGCCTTTCCCGGGGAGGACATGGCTCAGCGTGGGGGAGCGCCTGGCAGCATCCCCTGGCCGGGCCCGCAGGGGTGTCGCCGGCTCTGCTGGGAGTGAATCACTTGGACGGAGACCTGCAACCGTATCCCGCAGACACGCCCCGGCAGGGGGCCGGGAAGAAACCAGGTCAGGCCCCTGGCAGCCGGCCCCTGGGCAGGAAGGCAAAGAGCCCGAGGCTGGCGGAGTGTCTCCTCCGTGCTGGGCACACGGGAAAGGTCACTCTTCAAGGGCAAGGCAGGGGGTCAGTGCGGGATGGAGGGAGGGGGGAGGAGGGCTCTACCTGTTCCAAAGACGGACCGAGACAATAAGGTAAGGTGACCAAACGTCCCGCTTTGGGCGGGACAGTCCCGATTTTTAACAATTTATCCCGCGTCCCGCGGCGTTTTAAAATAAAGTCCCGATTTTTGGAAAAATTCTTTAAAATCTTTTGGACTTTCTCAAAACGCCTCGGGACGCAGGACACATTGTTTAAAATCGGGACTGCGGGACGTCTGGTCACCTTACTAAGGACTCTGTGGTGGCTGCACAGGTGGCATGTCTAAGGTTCTACTCCCGGTGCTCCATCATTCATTCCCACCACGACCTTCTGCCCAGAGATGCGAGGGCGGCCTCCAGCCACCACCACCACCACCACCCCCCCCACTTCTGCACCCGGACCCAGACCCAGAGCACAGCAGCACCCAGCATGGGGGTTCTCAGAAGCCACCTCCCCGAAAGGCAGTGCGCAGGGCAGGGGGAGACCCCGCTGCCTGAGTTCGAATCCCGGCTCTGCACTTCACGAGCTGTGTGACACAGGGCAGCTCGCTTAGCGCCTCTGTGGCTTAGCTTCCTCCTGTGCGACGCCAGGCTGCGGACGGTCCAGCGTCAGCCTTGGCGGTGAGGGTGGAATGGAGGGTTCTGGGTAACACGCTGGGGCCAGGGCTTCCACGCTGTGAGCGCTCGGTCCATTTCAGCTATCACTGTCGTTAGTATCGATGTCGACGGGAATCTCAAAGACCTAGCTCCTGCTCCCTGACCCTCCCTCCCCGAGGCCCTGCCCTAAGCCCCGCGCAGAGCAGGTCTGCCTGCAGGTTGCTGACGGCTCGGGCAGCCCCGCCAAGGGCACTGAGGCCCTGAGACCAGCAGGAGGAGGGCCAGGGACTGAAAATAAACAGCCATCGGCGGACCACACACTTCACCTCTCCCCCGCCCGCTGCGGAGGGGGGCGGCGGGCGGAGAGGATGCGCATTCCTCCATCGGTTGGTTCCAGCAAACTTGTTTTTCTTCTCTGAGGACGAGGGGGCCGCGTGGACTCGGACCCGGTCTCCGGTGCCACCCCACCTGCTGAGCCTGGGGCGGAGCCAGGAGCTCAGAAGTGGGGGCGTCAGCGCAGGCTGGGAAGCCAGGGGTGGGCACGGGAACGCGAGGAGGGGGCCCCACAGGCAAAGACACCCCCACTCTCCCGTTCGGCCACTCCAGGGCTCCCGCATCAGGGGAGCCACAATTCAACTCGACCTTCCCCGCCCCAGGGCCCAGGGCCCAGTGCTCACACCGCTGGCCAAAGGAACACTGGGTCAAACACAGACCCCTCCTTTGGGTCTCTACAGGTCCTCTTTCCGTTCTGCCCCAGACCACGCCCCCCACATCCAGACCATCTGAGGATGTTAAATTCCTATTTGTTTATTTAAAAAAAAAAAAAAAAAAATATATATATATATATATATATATATATATATATATATATATATATATATATGTTTTTTTTAATTGATTTCAGGGAGAGAGAGAAAGAAACATCAATGAGGAGAAACATCAATGAGAGAGAATCACTGATTGGCTGCCTCCTGCACGCCCCCCCCCCCCGGGGGGGGGATCAAGCCTGTAACCCAGGCACGTGCCCTGATGGGGAATCGACCGGTGACCTCTTGGTTCAGAGACCAACACTCAACCGCTGAGCAACACCGGCCAGGCAAAGTCCGTTTTGCTTGGAAGACGCTACCAGCCATTCTCTCCCCTCCCCGTTTCCTGACACAGAACGCGTCTCTGCGGGCCACCCGGTCCCCATGTCTCACCCGCTGTCCCTCCGTCTCTGCGGGCCACCCAGTCCCCATGTCTCACCCGCTGTCCCTCCGTCTCTGCGGGCCACCCGGTCCCCATGTCTCACCCGCTGTCCCTCCGTCTCTGCGGGCCACCCGGTCCCCATGTCTCACCCGCTGTCCCTCCAAGGAAGCCCGTCTGTGGCCCCAAGAGCCCGCGTCGCAGCCTCCTTCCTGCTCCGTAGATGCCCGTGACACAGTGGCCTCGGTGTCCCCTCCACCTCCACCCCCCACCCTCCAGCCTCGCCCTGGAGCCGGGGCGCCCAGGCATTCCTTTGCCCCCTAATCCCCCAGGCTCACCTCCTCAACTTTGTTCCCACCCCTCACGGCTCCCCACAGCTCCACAAATAATGCCCCGTTTTATATGGAAAACGCTAAAACAGGATCACACCTTTTAAAAGATATTTCCACCTCGCAGCCCGAAATCCGACTTCGCCCCGCTCCCGCCCCCCATGGCCGCCCCGCGGGCCCCCTCCCCGCCCGCGCACACACCCCGCGCTACCAGACTGCCCTGAGCCCCTGTAATTGGAAAGGCATGATTTCCGCTAATTGACAGCAGATGGGCCCGGCTGCACACGGCCAGGGCGCGCCTGTCGGATGCCATTTACCGCAGCGAGGCACAACGCTCTCCGCCTTTACATCTCTCTGCGAGCGCCCAGGCCAGAACAGCTCAGCAGAAACGAGAGGGTGGGGGGGGAGAAAAAGTAATTAGTGTTTAATTTTTTAACAATTTTTAACTCCCCTTTTAATTGCTTTACATAAACCTGCGCTAGGGTTTTACAGCTTTCAAATCTCTGCCTAAGTCTGGCCCTTGTTTCTGGTTTTAATTACAGAGAGGCTTGTCTGGCACATTAAATTAGTAGAAAACACACGCGCGTGCGCGCACACACACATATACACACACACACACACACACATGCACGCACGCACACAATTTCAGAAATATTTTGCTGTTGAACTCCCAGTTAAAGAGCTAATATGTCAGCGTGCGGGCGGGAGGGCCCAGCCCGGAGGGCTATGAGGGATGGGAGGGAGGACCCGGCACCTCTCATCATGACTGTGTCCCCAGAAAATTGTCTCTCAGTGTCATTGGGACTGAAAGGGCTGCTTCCCAGGCCCCGGCTTCTAGGCCCTTGACTCCTCAGCCCACTGGGGCAGGAAAGACAGACAGACGTCAGAGAGAAGTGCTGTGGGGAGGAGACAGAGGCGCCGGGCCCCTGCAGCGCAGGGAGGACAGGAGAGAAGGGGCCGGGGAGCAGATTCGGGAACATGGGGACCTGCGCCTGCGCTGACCATTGGGCCGCTGTGCTCTCAATACCCCGTGGCTACTGAAACTTAAAGCAGTGGCCGGCAAACCGCAGCTCGCGAGCCACAGGCGGCTCTTTGGCCCCTTGAGTGTGGCTCTTCCACAAAACCCCACGGCCTGGGCCCGTCTATGTTGAAGAAGTGGCGTTAGAAGAAGTGTAAGTTTAAAAAAATGTGGCTCGCAAAGGAAATTTCAATCGTTGTCCTGGTGCTATTTGGCTCTGTGGACTAGTGAGTTTGAGGACCACTGGCTTAAGGGAAGGAGCATTGTAGGATGTGGAATTCCCTTCCTTGGTGGCACATGTCAGCTGCTCAGCAACCTCGCAGGGATGGGGCTGGTGGCTGGTGAATGTGTTATTCTGCACAAACAGGGGGCATTGCCGCCTCCGCAGGGAGTTCTGCTGGACAGGGATGCCCGGTGCTTGCCACAGAAAGTGTGGTCTGTGGCCAGGTGGCAAAGGCATGGCCCAGGAGCTGGCTGAAAACACAGGGCCTCACCAGTTCAAGAGCTTATACATGCGCTAACCGGGTTGGCTCAGTGGGTAGAGCATTGGCCTGAGGACTGAAGGGTCCTAGGTTCGATTCCCATGAAGGGCATGTACCTGGGTTGCAGGCACATCCCCAGTAGGAGGTGTGCAAGAGGCAGCTGATCAAGGTTTCTCTCTCATCGATGTTTCTAATTCTCTATCCCTCTCCCTTCCTCTGTTAAAAACCAATAAAATATATATTTTTTAAAATAAAATAGATAAAAATTTAAAAAATAAATAAATAAAAAGAGCTTGTACATAGCAGCCTGGGACAGGCCTGGGGAACGGCGTCTTAGCAAGATCCCGGCAACCGGAACACGCGTTCGGGGTCCCATCCCTGAAGCAGCAGAGTCCTGGACCCTGGGTTCCCTTCACGGTGGGCACCCAGGTGGGGGAGAGCGTGCCCACGGGGTGAGAGGTGGTGGCCATAAATGTCCTCGGGACACCCACCCTGCAGGGCCCCGCGCCCGGCTTGTGTGCATTAGCGGGAGGCTGCAGACCCCCCTGGCGGCCCTGCCCACGCCCGCCCCGGGCTCCTCCCGGCTCCTGCTGGGAGGCGGGGGGCTGCCTGGCGCAGCTGGGCGGGCAACTTGGGAGATGGAGCCAGGCCAGCGCCGGCTCCCCGCACACATGGTCATTACCTCCCCCAAACCCCGAAGTTATTACAATTAAAACACGGTGCAGGGGGGCGTGGGGGCCGGGGAGGTCCCTTTAGGAAGGAACACTGGGATTAGAAGAAATTAGAGCAGTTGCTATGGCAACCCAGCCCAGCCGGGGCCTACCCTGTGATTATGTCAATGGGAACGGGATGGGGGCCTGTGGGGCTGGGGCCGGGGTGCTGGGGAGCCATCCCCTGCCGCTGCATGGCTATCTACACTGTTTCCCTCAAAATGGGGCGCAGCAACCCGGGAAACTGCCCCGAGGCCAGTCCCTGCTGGCTTCCCTGTCCCCTGTCATTACCACCCAGCCCGGGGACCCCTGTCCTATATGAAGTCCACATCATTGCTTTTTCTTTTCTTCTTTTATTTTTTTAAACTAAATTCTTTTTTAAAAAATATAGTTTATTGATTTTTTACAGAGAGGAAGGAAGAGGGATAGAGAGTTAGAAACATCGATGAGAGAGAAACATCCATCAGCTGCCTCTTACCCTCTCCCCACTGGGGTTGTGCTCGCAACAAGGCACGTGCCCTTGACCGGAATCGAACCCAGGACCTTTCGGTTCGCAAGCCCACGCTCTATCCACTGAGCCAAACCGGTCAGGGCTTAAATTAAATTCTTTATTGTTGAAAGTATTGTTGTCTCCTTTTCCCCCATTGACCCCTCCCGCCCGCTCCCGCCCCCAGCACACGCCCAGGAGGACCCTGCTCCCACGGCCTCCTGGGCAGAATGGTCTGGACCCGTTTCCTATGGTTCCACGTGGCGACACCCAACCATCCCTTCCTCTCGGTGCCTCTGAAGCCACCTGGGACAGGAAGCCCAGGTGTGGGCAGCGGGACACCGGAGTGGCCAGGGGTGGGCACGTTTGGGAAGTGGGCCATGAGCAGGATGCAGATCTGTGCCTGGGACACCCCCTGGCACCAGCGGAGGACGAGGGTCCCCACAGAGCTGTGCCCGTGACTCTGCGAGATCTGAGAGGAGCCTGAATAAGCACGTATGGCCTTAGAGGAGGTCCTCAGTGCCATCCCGGCCTCCCACTGACTTGGGTAGGACTTTGGGCATCTCTCTCAGCCTCGCCACCTCCCTTCCTTCTCTAAAAGCACCAGCTGGGACAAAACCGTTTTTGGCGCAGAGGGTAGAGCATCGGCCTGCGGACTGAGGGGGTCCCAGGTTTGATTCCGGTCAAGGGCATGTGCCTTGGTTGCTGGCACATCCCCAGTCTGGGGTGTTCAAGAGGCAGCTGGGAGGAAACAGGCCCAGCTGCACACACAGCTTGTCCCCTCCAGGGGAGGTGACGGTGGGCCGGGCGCAGCAGGGAGGTGAGGCTAGAAGGTGCTGGAAGGGGGAGTTCTCCCTCTCCCCGGGGAGGGACGAAGGGGTTACTTAGTGAGGAGGAAGCACATCTCCTCCTGCACCTCCTCCCTGGGGCCCCAGCCTCCCTGAGATTAAGGTCGCCCTGGAGTGCCAGCCCCTCTCTCCCTTGTCTCCCCCCCCCCACCCCAGTGCCACTCCAGGCTAAGGCTGGTGTCCCACTTGCCATGTAACCCCGACAGTGCTGAGGGCTTAGCCGGGCCACCTGGTGTTATTATTCCAGAAGGCTATTGGTTAGGGCCTTGGTCAGCAAACTGCAGCTCGTGAGCCACATGCGGCTCTTTGGCCCCTTGAGTGTGGCTCTTCCCCAAAATACCACGGCCTGGGCGAGTCTGTTTTGAAGAGGTGGCGTTAGAAGAAGTTTAAGTTTAAAAAATGTGTCTCTCAAAAGAAATGTCAATCGTTGTCCTGTTGATATGTGGCTCTGTGGACTAATGAGTTTGCCGACCACTGAGTTAGGGGCCCTGGCCCTCGACTAGGAAACTGAGCCTCGGTCCTGCTTGGGAGAGAATGCTGAGCTAAAGGATTCCTGACGGCCCCCTCGCCTCCCACATCCCCATCCCAATCACTGCCTATTTCTGCCCTTGCAATTTATCAAGCTACTTTGATCTCTCTCTCTCTCTCTCTCTCTCTCTCTCTCTCTCTCTCTCTCTCTCTCTCTCTCTCTCTTAGAGGACAAAACTGGGCTTTTGTATGTGCCTCTGTTTCTCATGTACACAGCAAGCACTAAATAAATGTTTGTTTGCCGAAACACATCCTTCACAGCTTCGCCGGCTGTTTGTCCAACCAGAACAGACTCTATATGGCTCCCAGGCCGAAGCCCCAGGATGCAGGCAAGGGGTCCCGGCCCCTCCCTACCTCTGGCCTCTCCTTTTCCATAAATTCTCCCCAAGGAGGCTGGGAACTTGCTGCACAGCTCTGCCTCACACCCTTTAACCACAACAGAAAATGCCAACAAGCCCCCAAAGAGGGAAAGTAGCAAAGGGGGAAGACACACGCACACACACACTCATGCACACACACACATGCACAAGCACACTGGGAGAACCAGGGTGCTGCTTATGGGTACACATATCATAGGAGTTAGCATATCCCAAAGGTCCCTGGACAGAAACCAAACAGGAAATCGGGAATCATTACCAAATGCACTTCCCCTGCTCGCCCTGCCCTCTGCCCCTGGGGGTGGGTCAGGGGTGCTCTGCCCCAGCTCACTGGCTGGAAGCAGCAGGAGGGTGGGGCTTTGAAGGATTGACTGGCATTTCCTCCCCCTCTTTTCCCTGCTGACCTCTTGATAGGGCTTCTCCCTAGCCAGCCGGCTGCTGGGATGGGAGGAAGCCTCTTTGCTGCTGACACACACACACACCCCTCTCACTCCTACAGCAGGAGCAGCCTTTGCACGCAGGCCTCCCAGGGTGCTGGAGCGGAAGGTGGCCTGGCCGGCAGCTGGATCCCTGCCCCCCCCCCCAAGTCCACAGAGAGCTGGGTGATGGCTTTGGGATCAAGACCTCCTGCTCTTACGAAAACAGATCCGAAACTCTGGCATCAAAATAAAATATGTTCCGGGGAAGCAAGCAACCCTCAAGAGTGAGACGCAGCCCACAGACTGAGGAGAAAGGTCCGAGCAGATGCGGAAGCCGATCCTCCCGGGCTCTGGGCCGGCTGCCTCCATAATCCATCCAAGGTCGGCTCGGCAGGCCAGGGCGTCCCGTGGCGACTGCTTAACCGGCCACGACACGGGGAATGCAGACGGACGGCACGGAAGTGAGTGGGAGGCCTGCTCCCATCAGACTTGATGGATAGAAACTGGATGCCGGCTGGACAGGGCCCACGGGTGGCGGGTTTCCAGCCCCGAGGCATAGATCCCGAAGACACGAGGACGACGGGGAGCCGGGCATCCCTGGCCCAGACCTCGGGCTAAGCTGTGTCACCTCGGGCCAGTCACTGGATTCCTCCCAGCTCCATTTCCCCGGCTTCAAAACAGGACGACCACGCCGGCCTTACCTGGTCCCCAGGATGATAAATGAGCGAAGGAAACGCGACTGGCGCTCAGCCACGGCTGGCTGTTTATCCTTCTCATTAGGGAGAATGGGGGCTCCTGGGCACCCGTTTGTTTTAAAGCTCACAGGCAATCCCAGTGTGACGTCCCAGGTGAGACTCACCGGCCACTGGACCACATGATGGGAAGGAGGGACAGGCCTCCCGTTTCTTTCTGCTCCAGGTGTGGTCCAGGCACCACAGCGTCAGCATCGCCTGAGAGCTCGTGAGGAAGGCAGCGTCTGGGCCCCCGCCTCAGACCCGCTGGGTCCGTCCCCGCATTTTGACATCCTCCAGGGGATTCCTGTGTACATCCGAGCCCGAGGGCCCCAGTCTATTCCACAGACACCCAACCCTGCTGGGCGGATCCTCACCACCCCCTGAAAGGCTTTAAAAAAACTCCCAGACCTCATCACCAACTCACTGAAGTAAAATCACCATGGGTGGTCCAGGAATTGGGACTTGGTGCCAATATTTTATTTGAAAATTTCCACACGTATAGAAATGTTGTATCTATACACACATACCACCTAGAGTCTCAGATCCTCAAGATACCACTGCGTTTGCACCAACACATATTTACTTATTTGCTTAGGGGTCAACCCATCTCGTCTTTTAAGCACATGTCAAAGTAAAATGCAGACATGAGCCTGGCCGGGGTGGCTCAGTGGTTGAGCATCGACCTATGAACCAGGAAATCACGGTTCAATTCCCAGTTAGGGCGTGTGCCCAGGTTGCAGGCTCAATCCCCAGTGTGGGATGTGCAGCCGATCAATAACTCTCTTTCATCATTGATGTTTTTTTCTCTCTCTCTCCCCTTCTCCCTTTCTCTCTGAAATCAATAAAAATATATTTTCAAAATAAATAAACGACTAAAAATGCAGACATGGGTATCCCTCTCTAAATTCTCGGGATACACACCATTAATGTGCAGGGTCTTCCATGGCTTGCTGAGTTGTGAACCTGTATCTGACCTTAGGAGTTCAGGCACTGTCTATCTGGGAACAGTCTCCGTCTCTGCCCAGAGGGTACAGCCTTGGGACTTGGCCAAAAGCATTCCTCTCCGTCCGGTATTTTATAAAGCGGTGCCACAGCCTGCCTGGGGGCTGCAACCTTTGGGATTGGGAGATGCTTTCTGTGTTTGACCTCAGGCTACTTTGCTCCATGAATCTTCTCTTCAGGACATTCGCCAATGGCCACTCGCTACCACCTCTGCAGCATCTCTCGTATGTGACGAGGTTATGAAGCAGATGCTGCCACGTCTCCAAAGCCTTCCCTGGCACTGTCCCTCCACAACTACTTCCTGGCAGGACACGCTAGATTTCCTGCATTCTGTCTGTGGAGGTTAACGGGGGCCCTTGCCGTGGCTGTGCCATCTCGGCAGGGGAGAAACTTGGGACAACGTGCTGCATGGCCATTGCTTCCAGTTTGGGAATACCACCAACCAGGGAGCAGCAGTAACTCACACCTATACCTACTACACCCACACCTGTACCTACACCCATACCTGTACCTATACCCACACCTGTACCTGCACCAACACCTGAACCTACACCTGTACCTGCATCAACACCTGTACCTACACCCATACCTGTACCTACACCCACACCTGTACCTACACCCACACCTGTGCCTACACCCACACCTGTACCTATACCTATACCTACACCTGTACCTGCACCAACACCTGTACCTACACCCACACCTGTGCCTACACCCACACCTGTGCCTACACCCAAACCTGTGCCTACACCCACACCTGTACCTATACCTATACATACACCTGTACCTATGCCTATACCTACACCTGTACCTGCACCAACATCTGTACCTACACCCACACCTGTGCCTACACCCACACCTGTACCTACACCCACACCTGTGCCTACACCCACACCTGTGCCTATACCCACACCTGTACCTACACCTACACCTGTACCTACACCTACACCTGTACCCACACCTGTGCCTACACCCACACCTGTGCCTACACCCACATGGGTACCTATACTTACACCCATACTTGTATCTACACCTGCACCTACACCCACACCTGTGTCTATACCTACACCTATAACTACACCCACTCTTGTACCTATACCCACACCTGTGCCTACAACCATACCTGTATCTACACCCACACCTGTGCCTCCCCTCACACCTACACCTGTACTCACACCTGTACCTACACCCACACCTGTGCCTACACCCACACCTGTACCTACACCTGCATCTGCACCTGATAGCCACCTGCCAAACGCAAAACTCCAAGCTCTATCAAGACCTCTGGGACGCAAAACAACCCGATGTTTTTCTGGCTGATTGAACCAGGAAGGAGGTGGCCCTAGGACACAAGGCAGGGCCATTCGTTCTAGTCAGTAGCCCAAGCTCTTCCAGGAAAGAGACTCGCCACCCAGCTTCTGAGGAATTTTCTAGAATTATTGGGGCAAGGCTGCCCTTAGAACCAGTCCAGCCCGCACCCTCCACCCCTCTTCAAGGCACCCAGAGAGTCACCAAAGTCCTCCGGATCAATTAATCGGAGTATTGCCCCAAAATAATTGCCTAATGATTTCCAAATACCCTTTTCAACCGTCTAGAAATAGGCTGTCTGAACGCACACATCTGGATCCCTGGCCTTACAGATAGAGAAGAGATAACTGGGTCACGACCAAGGTCACACTTCCTTGGGCATTCCCACCTACAGACAGAAGGAGGGAATGGGGTCTCTCACTCCCGCCCCCGGCCACATCCCCTTCCAGACCACCCACTCTGTGTGCATGGGTCCTCCAACCTTGAAACCTGACACCCTCCGCTGGAGGAACCACCCATGTTTAAACAAATAAACACCCACCAGTACCCCACTCCCTGGTGGTATTCAAATAACAGTCCCAGGAAGGAGGATGGAGGAGGGGAGAGGACTGAGGCTTGTGCTTCTGTCGAAGACCAGCAAGGAGACCCCCCAGAATGATGCGGGGCTCCATGCGCTAACGGGGTTCTGTAGGCGGCCTCCTGGGGATGTAGCAACTGCTGGGACTCAGGGGAGAAGAGAGGGACACGGTGGGTGGTGCTCAATCAAAGAGGAAGACCTGCCCGGCTGGCATGGCTCCGTGGTTGAGCCTTGACCTAGAAACCAGGAAGTCACGGTTCCATTCCTGGCCGGGGCACATGCCTGGGTTGCAGGTTTGATCCCCAGTGTGGGGCCTGCAGGACTCTCTGTCCCTCTCCCTTCCTCTCTTTAAAATCAATATATATATATATATATATATATATATATATATATATATATATATATATATATATATATATATATATAAAGATGAAGACGAGATTTCCTCTGAGGTCATGGTTCCTCAGCCCTAAGCCCCTCTGGCTAGGGAGGGGGTGCTGAGTGCCTTGAGGGAGGGTGGATGGGGGTGGGGGAGAGTGGGAGGAAGAGCTGGAGCTCTCCATGGCTCACCAACACTTACCTATCACCCTGAGACTAGCCTGCAGCGATGAGGGGAGCACTGGGGAGGGACAGGGGGACCCACAAGTCCAAACTCTCCTGGCCTGTGACTCAGTGGAGAAAGCCACCCCAGTCCCTGGTCTCCCAAGATGTGGACAGCGAGGACAGCCTTGGCTCTGGCCCCGGTGAGTTGGTCCCTGGAGTCGCTAATGAAAACAGTTTCCAAGCGTATCTGAGAAATTAAGGGCAAACCAGTCTCCGCTTTAAGAGAACTTCAAGTCCTTTGCAGACTTTCCCCATCGGAGGAAGCAGGGAGCAGAGGTTACTCAGACGCCCCTTCCCTCCCCGCCCCCGGGGGGGGTTTAGGGAAGTGTGGACGAGACTTACTAGAAAGCCAGGCCAGGCGGAGCACCACTGGTGTAGAAGGAGGCAGGGGGGAGGGGACCACGTTTCAAAAATAAACACAAACCCCAAAATAAACACTGTTAATGGAAGTGACTAATCACGGGTGTGCTGAATGAACTTGGTGGTTCTTGATAAGATACAGGGGGAAATGCACTTGGAAAAAATAACAGATTTTTTTTTCCCCTTTGGTAAATAAAGTGATGGGAAAGGGCAGGGGCAGGGGGACTAGGGTTAGCGCCTGTTCACCCTCAGCAGAGGCTTAACACACGCCTTCTCCATCCTGGCACCCTGGACACGGGGGCTGGATGAAACTGGCTTGGGGCCTGGCCTGTGCAGTGCAGGGTTTTGAGCAGAATCCCTGGTCTCCACTCCCCAGATGCCAGTAGTACCCTCCCCCCTTGCTGTGACAACCAGAAATGGCTCCAGACATTGCAAATGGGCCCCCGGAGTGGGGTAGGGGGGCAGTCACCCCCTGGCTGAGAGCCATCGGCGGAGAGTGAAAGCCACCTCAGAAGCCGCCGCCGGAAAGCAATGGAGCAGCCAGGCCTGAACGTCTGCTGGTCACCCATGGCTGTGTGCCACCAGCACCCGCCGGCACCCAGACCAACTGACCAGGAGCCTGTCGGTGAGGAAAGCCCTAAGAATGATGTCTGTGGCCTGGCCGTCTGGCGTGGCTCAGTGGTTGAGCGTTGACCTGGGAACCAGGAGGTCACGGTTCAATTCCCAGTCAGGGCACGTACCCAGGTTGCAGGCTCCATCTTGTGTGGGGTGTGCAGGAGGCAGCTGATCCATGATTCTCTCTCATCATGGATGTTTCTCTCTCTCCCTCTTCCTTCCTCTCTGAAATCAATAAAATACGAAGATTTTTTTTTTTTTAAAAAGTGACAAGCAGGTGTGGAGGCCCACGCCTCCCTCCCCGCCCTCTTCCCTCCCCACCCCCCCAGCTCTGGCAAAGCCAGTGGCCTTGATCTCCAGTGGCCTTGGCTGGGAAGGGGATGGGCGATGGTCCATCTCCAGGAGGAACTGTGCAGAGCCGGGGCCTGGGAGATGCCCACCGGATCCCATGGGCAGAGAGCCGCAGAGGGAGCCGTAGGCACATAGGACCAAGCAGGGGAGTCACTTCTCAGACACCAAGTTCCTTCGGCAAGAACAAGGCTGAAGGCGGGGCAAGGGGCTGGACAAGGCTCATGGAGACAGTTTCCCAAGCCCCTTGGCCACTCACCGCTCCTGGGCCTGTAAAGAGTGCAGTGGCCTGACCTGCCTGGGACCCAGTGGTCCCTTTGGTCAGGGAGGGCTCTCCAACCCTATGAGCAAGCCACCGACCACCTCAGACGCTGTCTCTGCCGGCAGACACCATGGGGAGGATCACAAGCCACCGCTATCCAGGTCACCCCTGGTGCCAGAAGGGAGTCACATTCCATGCCATCCTGCCCCAGCCAGCCTGGTCTGCGCGCCATAAACCCGCTCAGCTACCCTCTCCACCGCGAGGGTGCTCACCGCCCCGGGCCCCTCAGTCCCAGGGACTCGGGGAGCTGGAGTCTCGCCTGGCACAGCGAAGAGAGTTCCATCCTCGCACCTCCCTCCCAGGGCCCGCCCACAGGGCGCTGCTGGGCTGGAGGGAAAGGTGAGCGATGGGAAAAGGGGGGAAGGCTATTGGACTGGTAGGTCCCTGCCTTTCTCTCTGCCTCTCCCCACCCTTTCCTCCATTCTGAAGGCCACCGCAGAGTCATGTCCCCTGCTGGCCGAGCTTTCCCTCAGCAATCTGCTCACACACACACACACACACACACACACAGTGTTGTCAGCAATCTACTCACACACACACACACACACACACACAGTGTTGTCAGCAATCTGCTCACACACACACACACACCACACACACACACACACACACAGTGTTGTCAGCAATCTGCTTACACACGCACAGAAACACACACACACAGTGTTGTCAGCAATCTGCTCACACACATACACACAGTGTTGTCAGCAACCTGCTCACACACGCACACACACACACACACAGTGTTGTCAGCAATCTGCTTACACACAAACACACACACACACAGTTTTGTCAGCAATCTGCTTACACACACACACACACACACACAGTTTTGTCAGCAATCTGCTTACACACACACACACACACACACACACACACGGTGTTGTAAAGAGAGCGGAACTGAGAACGGGCCGGGCCAATCCCGTCTCCCCTCCCCGGAGGCCGAGCATCCCCACGGTGGGCGGCGGGTCCACCCCAGCGCCTCACTCAAAGCATTCCTGACCCGGGAGCGCCGACCCGAAGCCAGGCGCGGAGCTACCGCCAATGCATTTTGCTTCCCCAGCACTTTGCCCGGGCTGATCCGCCCTCCCTCTCGGAGCCCCCCCCTCCCCACCCCACCCCCCGGCCTCCCCTCCCGGCGCTGAACCTCAGAGGCACTAACCTTGGAGGCACTAGGGGCAGTGGTCTGCAAACTCACTAGTCCACAGAGCCAAATAGCAACAAGACAACGATTGACATTTCTTTGGAGAGCCAAATTCTTTAAACTTAAACTTCTTCGAACGCCACGTCTTCAACATAGACTCGCCCAGGCCGTGGTGTTTTGTGGAAGAGCCACACGCAAGGGGCCAAAGAGCCGCATGTGGCTCTCGAGCCGCAGTTTGCCGACCATGGCACTAGGGGATCCGGCTCAGGTGGGGACCAGAGACCCATTCCCGTCCGGGCCCACCATGCACTTGCTGAGGGAGGCTGGGGGACCCCCCTAAGCCACGGGGTGAGCTCCCCAAACCGAGGTCGGAGAACAAGGACCATAGGCTCCCTCCACCGTGTTCTGTTGTCAAATGTAGATTTTTATTAAGTTAGTCTCCTGTTGCTCTTTGAGGGGCCTGGACTCCAGATTGGGGTGGATCTTTAGACATTCTTCCTCCTCGATTCTGGAAAAGTCCACCCACAGCTCACACCCACCGGGCCCAGAGCCAGCGGCACATTTTGGGGTCCAGGCACAGTCCATGGTTCTGTGCGCCTCACTCTCCAACCCGCGCAGCAAGAATCACTCCAACAGCCCGGCCGGTGTGGCTCAGTGGCTGAGCACTGACCTATGAACCAGGAGGTCACGGTTCGATTCCCAGTCAGGGCACATGCCTGGGTTGTGGGCTCCACCCCCAGTGAGGGGTGTACAGGATGAAGCCAATCAACGATTCTCATCATTGATGTTCTCATCTCTCCCTTCCTCTCTGAAATCAATAAAAATGCTTTTGAAAAGTCACTCTACTATCAACCAGGAGTGGTTAATGAGCTTCTCACACTCTCCGGAGCAAGAACCCTCCCCTGCAGCCCTCAGCAGCCAGGGTCACCAGAAGGCCACATCCCTAGCTTCCCCCTTCACCATGGCACCTACTTACGACCCAGGTGCCACGCCCTGGTCAGGCGGCCCTGGGACAGCACTAGTTTGCAGGCTGGGGGTGGGCAGGGAAATCCTGGGGAGGTTGCCATATTGCAGCAGACCCCGCCCCCACCCCACCTCCAACCCTCTTCCTTCCGGGGCCTGCACTGAGTTCCAGCGTAAGGAATCCGGAGCCAAGCTGAGGCCGTGACTGGCCCATGAGTCCGTGCCTCTGCTCTGCTCGGCTCCTCTGAGGTCAGCACCTCCGAGAAGGCAGACGCACCCCACCGGGCAGAGGTGAGGGTTTAGAAAGTGAAATGAACTCAAAGAGCAAGTGAGGGCGACCCAGGCTCAGGGCTGTCAGTGTAGGTGACCTCCCCACTGCATCCCAGCGCAGGAGGAGAACAAAGGGGGAGGGGGACGGGGGTGGGGGGGTGGGGGGGAGGTCAGAACATGCCACAGGTCCTTGACAACACCGGGGACTCACAAACAAGAATGATCCTTGTTCGCACCCCCATCTGGTCACATGCGTTTCAGAACTAGAGAAAATGGCCGTCCCGTCCACCCCCTTTCTCCCATGTCGTCTGTCCGGTTCAGAGCAAAAAGGAAAGACACGGAAATGCTGATGCGAGGTGTTTGCTCCCCTCTGGGTGAACTGTTTTACAATAAGCTACCTGCTGGGGTCAGGAAACCGAGCCCGAGGCTTTCTGCTCACAGAGAAAGTCACCGGGGTGGGGGGTTCCTGTCGGGGGGCCTTCTCAGGGACGCGGTCACCCACCCACGACCCCTTTGTACCTGCTCCAGCGTTGATTTGAAACCCCCTCTTCTCTGCTCCCCGCTTCCCACCCACTGTGCCCACACCCTACCATGAGGCCAGAGGGCCATGGGGTGGCAGGGAGCAAGGAGGAGGGGAAGGAGAGGGAAGGGTCCCCTGCCCCCTTCCCCCTTCTCCCCCTCCCCCCCTCCCACCCCACTGCTCCCATGGGAAGCCTATTTTCTGGAGGAGTAGGTGTGTGTGATGCTCCGAGACGAGGGGAGTGATCACAGCCAAACAAACAGCCCAGGGACCAGGCAGCCCTCCGGGAGGGGTGCGCAGGATGGACGTTTATCCAAACACAGGAGGAAAGTGGTGCGAGTTGGAGGGATGGAGGCCGGGGGAGGGGGGAGGCGCTCCTTACTGGGAAGGAGATTTGTTTACAACATCGTATTTGCTCCTTCATTTTTAATGTGATTCTGGCCCCTCGTACTGTAAACACACCAGCTTTTCCACTCCCTGGCGCTGCCAGAGGAGCCTGAGACAGAGCCGAGCGCGCTGCCAGGATCCTGGGCCACGCGGGTGGGGCTCCCAGAGGGGGCCTGTGGGTCCACAGTGAGGGAGGAAGGGTGGGATAGCAAATCTAGGTGAGGAAATGAGGAGCCGTCTGGATAGGGGCGGGGAGGGGGATCCCCCACAGGCTGGGAAATCAGTTGTTCTTTCTGCCCCCCCCAGGGAGGGGGCCACAGATGGGGGGTCAAGGCCCTGCATCTGTGTGTAACAGCCCGCATTCGTCAGCAGAGGCAACTGACAGATTCTGGCGAGAAGGTGGCCTTTGGGAGGCGAGACGTGGCTGGTAGGAGGGCCAGATGTCGTGACTGGGGAGGTGAGGATGTCTGGGAAGGGGAACCACTCTTAGGCGAGCCAGTGTCCGGACACCGTCAAGTCAGCCTCCGTCTACACTGAGTGGCCAGATTAGTATGATCTCTGAATGCATAATATATTAATCGGAGGCCCAGTGCATGAATTCACCCATGGGTGGGGTCCGGCCAGCCTGGCCAGGGGGAGGGGACATGGGCGGTTGGCCATCCTGCCTGCTGGTCGAACTCCTGGTCAAGGGGACAATTTGCATATTAGCCTTTTATTCTATAGGATATACACGGAGTGGCCAGATTATTATGCGTTCAGCGATCATCATCATCTGGCCACTCAGTGTATACTCAGCTCCATCTGCTAAACCAAATCCCACCCAACCGCCCTCAGAGCTCGCCCACGGCCAGCGAGAAGCATCAGGAAAACGCAGCCGCACGAAGGAGATCACATCTGCAGTCTCCTCTCCCCAGGCAGGCACAGGGGTCATCTGAGGGGAGGGTGATGGGGCGGTGACCCCAGCAAGGAGGAGCCAGAGTCCCTACATTTCACGGGAAAGGGCCTTCGGCCCCTATGGCTGACAGCTCATGTTCTACTGAAGGGTAAAGGGGGGAAATCGTTCGTTAAAACAATGAGACTGGGGAGTGTTTTATTGTAACAGCCGGCTGTGACTCATACAGCTTGCATTTTCAGTTTCTCCTGAAATGGTCATAACGAAATGGTCACGCTGCCCCGAGGGTGGGGGCCTAATGGGGATCTACAGGGGAAGTCACTGAACCAGCTCAACTTCCTCTCCTCACAGACGAAAACGGGGTCCCCGGGCATTCAAATGAGAAGCTTTGCAAAGAGCTTCAAGACTGGAAAACACCACTAAACACTGGGCCTTGTTCGTTCCTGACCTGCCTGGGTTTCCTTGGCCAGAGCCCACAGATGACATCCATGTCGTCCAAACTCTAATTTCACTTGTTCAAAAATGTTTTTGTTATTTCAGAGAGACAGAGAGAGAGAGAGAGAGAGAAACATTGATTTGTTGCATTCGTTGGTTGATTCTTGGCCACAGGAGCAGTGCCAGGGAACTGTTATATAGAGAGTGGAAAGGAGGAGGAGAGACACAGAAAAGAAAAGATCAATGTGAGAGAGACACATTGATTGGTTGCCTCCCGCACGCACCCCAACCGAGGCGGGGATCAAGCCTGCAACTGACCAGAATCTAAACCAGGACCCTTCAGTCCAAGAGCGGATGCTCTATCCGCTGAGCAAAACCGGATAGGGCCAGAGGGTGGTCCTTGATCATATTACGGTCAGCACGAATACACCGGGGCGCTCTGTGGACAGTGAGCAGGACAGTGTCTGGAGAGAGCATTTGGGGACTGATGTGGAGTAATGTTTTGGGGTGCATGCACCCCCCCAGTGGGTGGCTACCAGCAAGCAAGCACCCACGAGGTCAGAGCACCCAAGAACCACAGTGGCACAGCCCGGTTTGTGCCTGGGTGTTTCTGGCAGAGGATAAAGGGTGTGCTATCTTGTTTGGTTTCCCTGCAGCTCACACTGGAGAGTGGGCAGACGGGTGGCTGTCCAGCCTGGATATTATACTCCACAGGTAGAGACAAGCTCCAGTCAGACCCTCGTCAGCACTCACAGCTCCCCCTGTAGCAGCTCATCTTTCAATGCATCAGGCAGAAGCCATCTGACCCTGGTAGGTATGGATAGTCCCACACGACATAAAGCTTACAACTTAGAAAAACGAGGTCTCTAGCTTTCCCCAAATGCCCGTGATCATGTTCACGCTAAGCTGAGGGAGACGCAAGGCCGTGGCCCAACAGTCTTAGTAAGGGTCCTAACTTAGGAAGAGTTCAGGGCAGAGATCAGTACGTAGGTAAATGGATAGAGAAGATGCGGTACTTATCCACAGTGGAATATCATTCAGCCCCCAAAAAGAATGGAAGCTTGCCACTTGCAGCCACATGGAGGGACTTAGAGGGTATTGTGCTAAGGGAAGGAAATCAGGCAGACAAAGACGGATACCCTACGAATTCACCGATATGTGGAACCTCAAAAGCAAAATAAACAAAACAGAAACAGACTCCTAGACACAGAGAACATGTTGATGGTGGCCCGATGGGAGGGGTGTTGGGAGAGAAGGGGTAGAAAAGGTGAAGGGAGTGAGAAGTACGCATTGCCAGTTGTTACACAGAGTCATGGGGATGTCACACAGGGAATACAGCCAATAACACTGTAACGACTAGACGGAAGGTGTCAGATGCGGACTAGAATTGCTGAGCTATCGCCTTGTGAGGTATATACATGTCTAACTACCCCGCTGAACACCTGAAATGAATGCACTAGTGTATGTCCACTGTAACTAGAAAATAAATTAGTTTAAAAAAAAAAAAAGACTTTAGGGCAGAGGATGGAGGGGACGCACCAGCATGTAAATTATCAATTACATGCCCTTGATAATTTAAAGGATCCAAGCATTCAAAGGCATTGCAGGAAGTCTTCGAGCCTTCCCACGGTGGGCAGGCCAGTCCCGGGCCAGCCGGAGCCCCGAGGACAGGCTGTTTTTGACCCAGAACAGCATGTCTCTCACACCCTGCTCTCCTCTCCAGAACCCAGATCTGAGTCACCGTGAACGGCGGGGGAGGGGTGAGCAGAGGAGGAAGCGAAAGAGAAGGATATGGAAAGCGATTTGGAAACACACACCTCCGACAGCACTTGATAAGCCGGAGTGCAGGTGACCGGCGCCCGACGGCACACAAAGGCCCAAGGCAGGCCGCGGGCCGGGCAGCTTCGGGCTCCATGTTTGCCTTCCACTGAGCAAACTAATAAATCCCCCAGGGTTTCGGCCACGCAGAGCTCCCCGGCTTTATTTACCGGTCAGAACTGCAGGCGGGTTTGCTTCCTCCCCTCCCCGCCACCCCGGGCAAATAGCAGGCCCCTCCCCGGGCCTGCCATCAGTCTGTGTGTCTATTTGCCTTCCCCCTTCAACAAACTCATGTTCAGCGCAACTGACAACGAGGGCAAACAGCTTTGAAGCATTCTTCGGTAATGGACTTCCCTGGGCTGCCCCGTGATTGGCCTGGGCAGCCGGAGGTGAAGGGGGAAAGAACTACTTGCCAGAGAAGAGGCAGACGCCATCTGGGCCAGGCGGGGCTCGGAACTTGACCCCCAGAAGGGACCCCAGAGGGCCCTCAAGACCAACCCTGTCTTCTCCTCCCCCTCCCATTTTATAGATGAGGAAACTGAGGCCCAGAGAAAAAGCTTGAGTGGCTTACATGTGACCTTGGAGCCAAGCGGAAGCAAAAGCAGGACAAGAGTGCAAGCTTCCAGCCCCCCGAGTTCAAGACTCTTCCAGATCTGGGCACAGATGTGCTCCCTCTGGGGATTGCTCTCCAAAGTAGAGGTAGGGGGAGCCAGCCCTGCTTTCTAGCAGCTTGGCAGGAGGGTCTTGTCCAAGGTCCATGATATTCCCAAGGTCACCTCCATGCCCTCTAAACCACATCCTCCTGAGCTGAGGGTCGTCCTTCACCATTGGAACCTCCTATCTTTCTACCAACACACCTGTTCGTGGGACCATGGGAAGAGGATAAAAGTCTCCCCCGGGGCAAGTTCAATGCCACGGAAATCTCGGAGGGAAGCTTGAACCAAACCGAGGGGAAACGGACCGGCACTCCTTTGAGGTTAAGCTAGGCTCAGAACGAATTAAAGCAAGACCAGTGTGTCCAGCATGTGGAGGAAACACGGTTCCACTGGACCTCCGGCAGCGGCTGCTAGCCTGTTCTCAGAGGGAACAGCAGTAAGCAATCTTTACGTCATTTGCTCTATCACATGTGGCAGCGCTGTGGATGTCAGAGCTAGGAGGCCTTCGGGCCCGACTCCTTCATTCGCCAGGGAAGGAAGCAAGAGAAGGGCTGTGTCCCAGCGCTGCAGACACGCACGGCCGTCTTTCAGCAAGACGAGGAGGCCTGATCCCCAGCAAGCAGCAACACCTTCGGGATGGCACGCATCCCGAAAGCCTGGCTTTGACAAACCTGCAAAGAACCTGTAATTTGCCTTCTTTGGATTGTTCTTACTTGTCGTGAACACCAACGACTGGGCTGGCACGACCTTCCTCTCCTCCACCCTCCACTGCCAGCACCACCGTCTGCCCCGCTCACCCAGACCGAGGCCGCGTCTGCAGCGGGAAGGAGGAGCCTGGGTGGTCCCAGGCCCCACGCTCCGAGCTGGAACTCAAAGGGTATCTAGGAGACTTTAGAGAAAAAGTACACACTTAGGCCCAATTTGCGTGCCCTTGATAGTTTAAAGGATCCCAGCGTTCAAAGGCATTGCAGGAAGTCTTCGAGCCAACTCCTTTGCTCTCCAGATACCACCATCCCAAAGATTTTAGCTCCTAGTCTCTGTCTAGCTAGGCTGCAGAATTTTCTCCTGGGCTCATTATTGTATGTTGTAAGTACACGTATCTCTTTCTCTCTCTCTCTCTCTCTCTCTCTCTCTCTCTCTCTCTCTCTCTCTCACACACACACACACACACACACACACACACACACACACAAACTGCCCACAGCCCTCTTCTGAAGAAAGTGGTCTCAGCTGGTTCCTTATACTCAGGTTTTCAATCGGTATCATCAACCCTAACCTTCGGAAAACAACTGACTTGGTGAAGACTGGTGGCAGGATCCAATGGCACGCATCTATAGGCTGCTAATGGCCAATGATATGACCAGACACAAGGGTCCTGAATGGTGATTGACCAAACCGGTCAAGACTATCAGTTGGCTACAGAAGGTGAAGCAGAAGCAGAAGCAGAGCCAGGATCATCGAGTCACCCAGCAGGGTGACCAGTTGTCCCAGTCTGCCCAGGACTATGACAGGATTAGCATTGGAATTCCTGCATCCTAGGAAAGCCCTTGGTCCTGAGCACCCTCAGCCCATCACCACAAGTTGAATTCTAGAATCTGGAGCAGTGGATCCCGCTCTGAGTAGAAGATCGAGGGGACTGTGGTCTGACAGTTTCTGCTATCTCTGGAAACAATCTCTAGCAATGGGAACCCTTTTGTTAAACCTCACCCAAGGATATTTTTCCCATTGATTTTTAGAGAGAGTTGGGAGAGAAGGGGAGAGACAGAGAGAGAAACATTTGATGTGAGAGAGACATACATCGATTGGTTGCTAACCACATGGACAACTCAGGTGCATGCCTTTGACTGGAAACCAACCCAAGGCCCTTCCGTCTGCACTGGTTTCTAACCACTGAGCCAACCAGCCGGGCGGCAATGCAAACTCTTGAATGACTTGGGCTTCTTGGGAAGGTCTAGCTGGGCAGCTGCTGGGGAGACTTCTCCTGCCTACTTGCAATAAACCAGCATTTATGGAGTTAAGGTAAGTGGGTCTCTGTCCCTTGACACCCAAAGGAACTGAACTGATACAACAAGCCTGGCTGCCTGTCATGGGAGGATGGCGAAAGCCCACGGACAAGCCTTGCAGGAAACCTACTCCAGAGATTCCCACCCTTTGTTCTGTGTCCAACCTGAGACGCTGAGAAGGACCCTTTGGCTCCACTGAGAGGACACTGAAGTCACTAAATGGTCACACAAACACATCACCTGCAACACAGGGAAGATACACAGGTCTCGCTTTAATCCTTTCTTTCTTACAAAGGCAAGCCATCCATTCACTGTGGACATTGCGAGTACAGACCTGCTTGGCCATGCATTGTGGCCAAGGCTGACATGAGTAGACATCTAGGACGTATTTCCGTCCATGCCTATGGCGGCTACAGAGCGAACGAAATGAACAGGACTTGTGTCGCATGAGGCCCAATCCACTGGCGGGTGTGTGGTCATCAGACGCTCCGGAGGAAGAGGGTCCGCCAAGAGGGTCCGCCATAAATTCCACCAGCGCCGGCAGCCGGATGGTCCATAAAGAAGCCCCAAGTTCTGGTGTGGACCCCAAGGGCCACCTGAGAGGAGAGGGTCTTGCCGCTGGCTCAACAGAAGGCAGCCGGACTAAACAACAGAGTCATTTTCTGCTCCTCCAGATGTCTACCCGTGTGTGATCCCGGCCGAGACGGTTGGGCATAGAGAATGCCAGCCTTCAGGACCCAGCTCCCCCGCCGGAGTCCCTGCCAGGGTCCCCGAGCACCCGAGGAACGTCCTGCACCGATCAGCATCCCTCTGGAACCCATGCGACCAGACCCGAGTAGACGAGAAGGAAGCCGCCTCCAAGCCGTGCGCGCAGCAGCACACCCGTGTCTTGAGAAGCAGGAACAAAAAACACAGATCCTGCTTGACCTGAGTGTAGTTAACAATTTATTCTGTATCCGCCAGAAGATGCGGGAGCAAACAGGAATCGCTGCGCAGCAGGCGTGGAGGTGGGGGGCAAAGAGGGGTGGGGTTCCTGGATGGGAGCAGGGGAGCCTTCGGAGCCCGTGGCTGCAGAGGAAGCGTTTTCCATAAGAAGAAGCAAGGTCTGGGACACCGGTGTCTTCTCCGTAGGTTGCCCCCAGCAACGATGCGTCCCCCATTGCATGCAGGTCATCACTCCCACTGTTTCTCAGGGCGGGGGTCTTTGCTTTCTCCTCGAATGTCTTCTCAAACCCAGAACCTTCTTTAGATGTTCTCCAAAGTAAGATTTCTCCATCCCACGCAGAGTTCTTGCCTTTTAAGGGATGGTTGCATGGGAGCCAGGACGTTCAGGGGGCGCCTGGTGGCACACGTTGGCTCCAGGAGGCATCCTGGTGGGTGGTGAGGGTGAGGAAGGGCCACCCTTTGCCCATCCTGCTTCCCAAGCCTGCGGAGCAAAACACAGCATTGGAGTGAGAACCTGCTGTCAGCGCCTCCAGCAGATGGCTTCCCACAGTGAGCGTCACTTCCCTGCTTCCCTCCCTGAGAGTCTAGCTGCTGAGGAGACGCTGCTTCTAAAAGTTGGGGGTGGGGTGGGATATTTATCCATTTCAAGCAACTCCCTGGACACTGAGTCACCACCGGGAGCCTTTCACACAAATCCCACCGCTACACCCATAGCTGATTTATTAAAAACAAAAAAACAACCACCACTGAACCCAGCCAGCCCAGAGGAAGTGGAAAAATCTGTTTTCGGCAGGCCACCGGAATATGTCTGTGAGATGTGGGGTGGGGAGTGTGGAGGTATTAGATCACCCACTTTACAAACAGGGAAACTGAGGCACAGAGGGTGCTAATGTTCTCAGTAGAGGATGGCAAGGGTCTGGTCCCTAATCCTAATGTTCCCTTCAGCCGGCATCTCTCTGCTCTAGCAAGTCCCTTAAAACAGTTAATTAGGAAACCACCAGAGTGGGTAGGGGTCCCTCTGAGGAAAGGGGAAGGCATCGTTTAACACGTTTCTCCTTCCCTAATGCCGATGGCAAACAGGCAGAGATGGCCCGCCAGCCTGGCTCCGTGGCTGAGCATCGACCTAAGAACCAGAAGAACACCGTTTCCTTCCGGGTCAGGGCACATGCCTGGGCTGTAGGCTGGATCCCCAGTAGAGAGTGTGCAGGAGGCAGCTGATCAATTATTCTCTCTCATCATTGATGTTTCTATCTCTCTCTCCCTCTCCCTTCCTCTCTGAAATCAATCAAATTATATATATATATAAAAAAAAAAAAAAAAAAAAAGAATTGTGGGGCTGTCTTACTGTCCCTGTTAGGATGGAACCCCCTGGAAGGAGTGAGAGTTTGCAGATGAGTCACCTACCCAAGGGCACTCCAGGTGGCTCTCTGATTGGGGGCCAGGGGCCATCGTATGTCTTCGCCCAGGGGTTGCCTGGGCCTTCCAGACACTCTTTCCTCTGGACCCGAAAGCATCCCCCACACCCCCACACTGTGCTCACGTTCCTCTGGTCCCCCCTCCCTCCCGGGCAGCGGCCCTCTCCGCTGGCTCCCACAGGGCCCAGGGCCCCGGGAGACGCACGCAGCTCGCCAATTAATTGGCAGCCGCCAGGTGAATCACACAGGGACTTCCTTCTTGTTGCCCGGCAACCGCATGCACTTGGCAGTGGGACATTAAACACAGAGGGGAATGTTGGGAGGGACTTGCAAAATAAAATGAAAAGCAAAACATACAACACCCCAGACTCATTGAGACATGGGGGGGGGGGGGTGCGCGCGTTGGGGAGCGGGGTGGAGACCAGGGAATCGGCCCAGCAGTCTAAGCAGAGCCCAACTCTCCCTCCCCCACCCCCTCCCCCATTCCTCTGGGTGCGTGGTTTATATGTGGCCGGAGACACGCCTCTGTGAGCCTGGAGAAAGGCAACGGGGGGCACACGGATTAACAGGCGCCGAGGGAGCTGAGAGATTACCTAGAAACACACCGCCCACAGGGTTTACGAGGCTGGCTGCGGGCACGGATCTGCTGTTTTCACGTCTCCACTGGGCACCCCTGCCCAGGCTAAGTCACTCTGCCACCTCTAGGGCAGGAACGCCTTCCCCCCAATCCTCCTCCCTCCCTCCGCCCCCCCTCCCGAATGTGTTTGTGTCTGTTGCTATGGCCACTGGGAGCTGTGCTCTTCAGACCTGCCTCTGGCCTCTCTGAAAACCCCGGGGACAGAGTGAAGTGTGTGCACGTTCTGTCTGGGGACGAGGGAAGGGAGGACAGTGACAAGGGGGCCACTGCAGTAGGCTGGATATTAGCCCCCCAAAGACAACCAGGCCTTGATCCCTGCGACCTTGAACGCTGCGTCTGACAGCGAAAGGGACTGTGCGGGTGGAAGCGAGGGCTCTGGAGCTGCAGGGATTATTACCCTGGATTATCCAGGGGGACCCACTCGTGATCACAAGTCTTCATAAGAAAGAGGGAGGCAGTCCTAGCTGGTTTGGCTCAGTGGATGGAGCGTGAACCTATGGACTGAAGGGTCCCCGGTTCGATTCTGGTCAAGGGTGCATACCTCGGTGCAGGCTCAATCCCCAGACCCAGACCAGGCCTTGCAACCACTATATATATTTATATGTCCCCCTTCCTTCCACTCCCTCTAAAAATCAATGAAAAAATATCTTCGGGTGAGGATTAACAAAAAATAAGTAAATAAAAATAAATTCCCTATTTAAAAACAAGAAAGAGGGAGGGAGGCAGAGGAAGACCTGACCGGGAGGCTAGAGGGACCCCAGGACAGGAATCACGAGGCAAGGCGACCAGGAGGCTCCAGAGCTGGAAAGGCAAAAAAGTGGATTCTTCCCCAGAGACACCAGAAGGAGCCAGCCCTGAGGGTGCCTTGGCTTTAGCCCAGTGGAACTGGCCCCCAGAACTACAGCAGCATAGATGTGAGCTGCTTTACACCCCTAAACTCATGGTAGCTTTACAGCAGCCACGGAACCCCACTGTTGTGCATCAGGGCACACGGGGTCTCTGTGCCCCACAGGTCTGTGGAAGGGGGTGTCACAGCAAGCACACGGGCAGGATTGGGCTGAGGCTGGCCAGAAGGGGCGAGGTCCAGAATTCGGCGTAGGAAGGTCCCACAGATGCCCTACCGCCTCAGAGGGCAAAGGGCGGGTCTCTGAGACCAACTTGAGGCAGGAAGCAGCCCAGGCTCTGAAGGGGCCTTGAAATTGTTATCATTCGCGACTGTAACTTGGCTCCATCTCTGAAAGCTTCTGTTTCGTCATCTGCAAAATGGAGATAATATCTGCCTAGCAGAGCTTTTCGGATTAAGGGAGATACCGTATGAAAAGTACATGGCACAAGGCAGATGCCAAATAAATTATAACTCTGAGGAGGATTCTGTCGGCAGTTCCTTACTCCAATTCTTGTTCTCCCTTTTCTACTTAGAATCAGAACTCTTGCCGAGACCGGTTTGGCTCAATGGATAGAGCGTCGGCTTGGGGACTGAAGGGTCCCGGGTTCGATTCCGGTCAAGGGCATGTACGTTGGTTGCGGGCACATCCCCGGTAGGGGGTGTGCAAGAGGCAGCTGGTCGATGTTTCTCTCTCATCGACGTTTCTAGCTATCTCTTTCCCTTCCTCTCTGTAAAAAAATCAATAAAATATATTTTTTTAAAAATAAAAATAAAAATAAATTTTAAAAAAAGAAACAGAACTCGATTTCTGGTGGACATACTGAGGCCCAGAGTCAAAAGACTTCGTTTCCCAGCCTCCCTTGCAGCTAGCTATGGCCATGTGACTAAGATCTGGTCAAAGAGACTTAAGCAAGGGTTGTGGGACCTCTGGGGAGGCCGTTCAAAAGGTGTTGGCAAGAGCCCGATTGTTACCTCTCTGCCTTTCCTTCCTTCTGCCTTCTGTGAGGACATGATGGCTGGTGCTCCAGCAGCTGTCCTGGTCTACTAGAGACGCTGAAAATGGGAGTCCTGTGGGAAGGTAATTTAATAGGAAGAGGGAAGCCTGGGTCCCTGAAGACTGAACTGCTACACTCGCCCTGGATGGCCTTTTTCTGGATATCTGCTGTGTGAGCAAGAATGCTCTGTGACTTAACAGTGAAGTCACTATGATTGTAGAGTTTTCTAGAAACCACAATGGATTCATTCTACCACAGCTCTAGAAAAAGGAACCCGTCCAGAGGAGAGCTTCTCAAAGTGCAGTCCGCCTTCAGCAGCACCTGGGAACTCTAGATATGCAACTTCTCAGGCCCCACCCCAACTCACTGCATCACACAGGCCAAGAGCCGCTGAGCATGGCAGAGGCCGGCAGGCCCGGAGGGGACACTGCCCCCAGTGGGGGAAGCGGGAACATATCTGAACTTGACCCTGGGGAGGACACACGCTGCTCCCAAGCAGAAACTGTAACCAGCAGGACGGGGGCAGGCTTGGGAACGGACAGGTAGCTGCCAGGCAGGGTGACTGGATGGAGCAGGATTCCTGGTGGCTGTGTCACCTCACTTCCCATCAGAACAGGGTGGACACCTTCCCTGCCTCCAGGAATAGCCACACAGAGCCTCTGTTTCCTCCCCTCATAAACCCAGGGCCCTGGGAGCCAGCTCCCACGAGGCGCTGCACACATGAGCTCACACCAGCCGGGGCGCTGCCTTCAGGAAGGCGGGACATGGCGACGGCCTGTTGAGAAACGGGAGCACCAGTCCGTAACCTCCTCAGGCGCTGAAACCAGAATCCTCCCACAGGGCTGCGCTCCGAGCAAGGACAGGCTTCCCGTTCTTTCCACGGAGCCTGGAAATCAGCTCTGTGAGGCGTGCGTAGCTGGGTCGGAGCATAAAGGGAGGAAAGGATGATCGGAGAACCGGGGAACAAGGAGAGAAGGAGAGCGGAGTGGGATGATGCTCTGGCTCCTGGAAAAGGCAGGTGAAGTCACCTGTGAATTCTCTATCCTGCTGGGACCAGCTCTTGCCTTTGCCGTTTCATTCGCAGCCTTCCCCTGATGAAATGCTGAACCAAGCTTTCCCTGGTCCCCTTTGGCCCAAACCATTAAGTCAAGGCTGTCGCTGGGGGAAGCAGGAGGAAGGTGGGAGGAAAAGAGGAGAAGAGGAGGAAGAGGAAGAAAAAAGGAGGAAGGGGAGGAGGTGAGGAAGAAAGAGGAGAGAGAGAAGACATGGAGGGCAGGAGGAGAGGAAGGCAGAGGGACTGGAGAACAGATGAGAGAAAAGCCTGCAGGGTAAACCAAGCACCAGGATAGACTGGCCTCTCCTCTCCTCCCTCTCTCAGCTCCAACTGGGAAGTCGGGGAACAGGTATGAGTTTGTAGTCCACATGGAAAAAGCCAGGTCCCAGGGACCCCTGGGAGGCTAAGGCCCCGTGGGATGGCACCTCTGGCATCTTCCACCGAAGGCAGCGGGTTGGAGCAGGCAGGAGAACCCCACTGCTCTGTGCCAGCGGAACCCGAGGCAAGGACACCGTCCCGTTTCTGTTCCTGGGGACGTCTGTTCCCGGCAACCAATTAGACCGAACAAGAAAGGACCTGGCTTCTGGCATCAGCCAGCTCACAGCTCCCCACTTCCTCTCCCCTCCCATCGCCCTTCCCCATGGGGCCCAAATACAGCTCCCGCTTGACTGAAACCCCTGGGCTCCCTCCAGCCTGCAAACCCCCTGCGCAAATGTTCTGACTCCTGCAGATGTGCTAAACAATAACCCTTAGAAAGCTTCCAGATGTGCTGCGTGCACGCTGTTGTTTCTCGGCTCCTGTCCCCAGAGGCCTACGTGTGATGTCCAGCATCCTGACGGCCCAGATGGAACCGGGGGCGGCCAAGGGGCATTGCCGGGGGCCGGCGGGGAAGGGGCCCCTCCTCCAGATCACACTCACCCATCCATCCGCCCACCGACTCGCCCCCTGCAAAGATGCGACCTTCTTCTTCCCTTGAGATTCTCCCATCATCCCCCATGCCCTGTTCCTTCCCCTCGTAGGGGTCCGATCTACATCCTTGGCTTGTGTACCACCGTCACTCAGAAGACCTCCCACGGGCTGCAAAGGAGCAAGTCTGAGATTCCCAAAGGGGAACCCTCCAGGCTGTGTCTTCTCTGAGCCCCCACCTCCTGTCTCCCTTCAACTTCGTAGACGAGCGGCCTTTGCGACACAAAGTCAAGGGCAAAATGGCACAGAGCACCCCTTCTTTTTTTTCTTCTTTTTTTAAAAAATATATTTTATTGATTTTTTTACAGTGAGGAAGAGAGAGGGGTAGGGTTAGAAACATCGATGAGAGAGAATCATCGATCAGCTGCCTCTTGCACACCCCTTACTGGGGATGTGCCCGCAACCAAGGTACATGCCCTTGACCAGAATAGAACCCTTCAGTCCACAGGCCGACACTCTATCCACTGAACCAAACTGGTTTCGGCCAGAGCACCCCTTCTACGTACGATGTTGAGTAACCACCTCAGGAGCCGGACCAGCCAGAGCAAAGGAATAGAGTTTGAGACTTGCCAAGCCCTCCCTACCCGCCGGGGCTGGTGGCCTCTGGCCCACTGAGAGGTAACTGCCAACAGGCAGCCTGTGCACACACAGCCACACACGCACGCTGCCCAGCACGCACACCTGAGGGTCCAGGATTCTTTGCACAAGGTGGCGCCGGGCCCTTTGATGCTCGCCGGATGTGTTCCCATTGGGTGAGAACCAGACCTCAATAAACCCGGCTCTATCAGAGGCCGGTGGTTTGCGATTGCCCCGGCCTGTTATCTCCGCGGTTCAGGGTGGGGCTGGTTTGCGGTTCTCCGCTGGAAAAGCATTAACTTCTAGGCGGATCAAAGCCCCTTCCGAACCGGGCCGGCCTGGATCCCTTGTTTTTATCTGCGGAAGACTGTTCCTAAGATGGACTTTCGAGATAACAGGGACCCTAGTCCCAGACTCCCTCTGCCCTCTCCATACCACACGGCACGTCCCTCAGGGGCCACCTAATGGCCCCGCACAAGACCCTTCTCTGCTCTTTCTCGGGGTGAAGAGACGATGTTCAATTTCTGTTTACCTTTGGAAATGGGGGGCTGGCCAGAGAGTGCCAGCCCTGCTCCCAACAACCGAGGGTGGACCAGGGGGACCCCCTCTCTGCCTGTGCCAGCGAGGGGAGTCCAGAGAGTTGGGCATCTGCTACACTTTTTCCTCAGGAGGGATGGACAGACAGATCCCCGCCTGGTCCCTGCAGTCCCGTCTACTGTCCACCCAGATGTCTAAGGGCTGGCTGTCAGCCCACAGTGAGGACACGGCGGGACCCCTGAGCTGCCTGGATTTGGGGCACCCAGAGAGGCTGCCCATCAATCCTGGGAGAAGAGCATGTGCACTCAAGGACTGTGGGTGCTGCAGGCTTCGGGGCCTCCTGGGGGTTCCTGCACTCGGCCAAGGTCTGTTGGGAGCAGCTGGAGGCGTGCTATGGCTGCCATGGTTTTCTTCTCTGTGTTCAGAGTACCGAGCGTAGTGTCTGGTCCTGAGGATGCACATGGGTGGGTGGGTGGATGGATGGATGGGTAGGTGGATGCATGAGTGGGGGGATGGATGGATGGATGGATGGATGGATCAATAAATGGAAGGAAGGAAGGAAGGAAGGAAGGAGGGAAGGAAGGAAGGAAAGAAGGAAGGAAGGATCAATAGATGGATGGATGGACAGACGGACAGCTGGATGAATGGACAAACCAGTAAATGAACCAGTATAAGCTGGTTATCTCACAGTGTGGGAGGGAGGCAGGACATGGATACTCATTCCTACCGATGGGCAAACACCTTAGCTTAACGAGATGGAGTCAGATTGAGGTTCAAGTCCCAGAACCTGGGCAAGCTGCCTCTCTAACCCTCTGTAAAGCAGGCACACCGGGTGTACCGACTCCATGGCAGGGCCGTCGGGAGGCCTGGGCTCAATACTAAAGGCTCACAGTGGTATTGGTCATCATCACTGCCCTTCCCCTGAGCACGCGCTCTATCAGCAGACCCAGGCGGCCGGCTTCCCAGGAAGGACAGACCGGGAGCCACTGCCTTGGTTATTCTCCCGGCACAGACCACAGCCACAGAGTGAAAACCCTCCCTCCCGTCCTCCTCCCGCGGGTGATTTTTTCCCCTTTTTAAATCAGTAAGGTTGTTCCTAGTATTTAGATTAACCTTAACTCAACTCCTTCCACAAAGTCTGAGACCTCCATACGCGGGGAGGAGGCGAGGAGGCCCGGAGTCTCACCCACCGACCACCGGCCGCTCAAGGAGCCCCCTGTGCACAATGCAGTTCCCCTCGGACCGCGCCCACGAGAAGCCAACCTCTGGCTTTGCCGGTGTTTAACCCTGAAATGCACAGATACCCTTTGCCTTCCACTCCACTGTCTTTCCCTTGCTTCTCATCCTTCTGTGTCCCCTCTGCCTCGAACCCCTGGCTCTCCCGTCTATCTCACTCTCATTACAGGCCCTACAGCCTCAAGAGCCAGGCTGGGCCATCCCCAGGGGTAGGGATGCTTGCAGGACTCGGCCTGGACTGCCTGGCCCCGATCCCAGCCCCAGACCCAGCCCGGCCCGCACATGGTTTGGGTGCCAAGGTGACGAGGGAAGCCGGGCCTCGGCACCCTCCGGTCACGGCGAGGCCAGGCTGTTCCTCAAGGCTGCAGCTGGGCTCTGGAAGGCCCCGGGAGGTCAGGCAGCGAGTTCACGGGACAGGCCACCCACACGGCACATCAGCATCCTCAGGACCGCCGGGCTGTCCCCGGGGCCAGCACAGTGCTGGCCCTTGGCCCTGACTCGGAACACTCCACCATATGGCCTCCCTCGGGGAGGATGCGAGGAGGAAAAGAAATACGCCAGGACCAGAGGAGCCTGGCCTCTCTCCGGGAGGGCGGCGGGCACGGTCCCCGGCCGGTGTCCGTAAAAGAAACGGGCGACTCCGACAGCCAGGGTCCCGGATGAGGTCAGGTCTCCCTCTCGGCAGCCCCCAGATGTTCCCAGGGTTTTTGATCTGCACTTCAAATACGCTGGACCTGGGGTTACCTCACACCCTTCTAATTAAAGGCCCCAACTGGACGTTCATGTTTGCAGGGAGAGGTCTGACCAGCGTGCAGGCAGCCACGGAGGAGGAGAAGGGATGTCTGTTGCCCTCCCTCCTTCTCCCCTCCACCCCGCACACCCCGGCTTCTCTCTCTCCTTCCCTCTAAAAGTAAAGGGGGGTGGGGGTGCTGTGTTGCAAACAAAATCCTGGCTGCCTCAGCCTCCAGGTCCCTGGAGCCGGCCTCAGTTCTGTTGAGAGCTTTTCTCTTTTCGCAGGCCCCATGGACACGGGTCCCGGTCCGCCCCGGTCGGTCTGGATGGGGGTGGGGGTGGAGGGGAGCTGCGTGAGGCTCTGGGAATTGAGAAGAAAGAGGCAAAGACCAGAGCCTCTGGCACAGCTGCCAAGGCGAGAGCCCGAACGCCTGGTCTGGGCGGAAGGCAGCCTTCCCAGGTGCCTGGGCGTGCTGGGACTTGCTGGGAACCACAGCCCTGGCTGGCTGGCAGACCGGGGTGGACAATGGGGCCCAGAATTCACAGGGACAGCCGAAGGAGGGGCCCCAGCGGGGGGGGGGAGGGGGGGGGAAGGGGGAGGTTTCAGGGAATCACATAAATTAAAGACAGAGAGGATGTCAGGCCACCTTCACTTCCTTCCTCCCCTAATGGGAATTATCCCATTAGCCCCGAGCTTCCTCCAGGCTGACTTTAAATGATTCCTGTAATGGGGATCTCAACCCATAGCCTGCCCCCACTCCCACCCCTGTCCCACGTGACAACTAGGAGAGCTAAGAAGGGCTCTTAAAGGGACAGTCGCAAAAAGATACCAGTTCCATCTACTTCACACCGAATCCTTTCCCGAAACCTTTCCCACCGCTGCAGTATCGCCCTTTCACCATTGATTCCCACTTACGGGAACTTATTGGGAGAAAATCGGCAGGCATATGGTGACAGGTTCCATCACAATCCCATCAGAAAATAATAAAAAGAAGAAAAGATAGTCACAATGGAAACGTTATCTTATGTGGCAAAAGGGACCTGATAGGTGGAATTAAATGAAGGGTCTTTTTTTTAAAAAATCATGTTTTTATTGATTTTTAGAGAGAAAGAAAGGGAGAGGGGGAGAGAGATAGAAACATTGACCGGCTGCCTCCTGCACACCCCCTTCTGGGGATTGAGACCAAAATTTGGGCATGTGCCCTGACCGGGAATTGAACTGGTGACCTTTCGGTGCATGGAATGATGGTCCATCAGCTGAGCCACCCTGGCCAGGCTAAAGTAAGGCTCTCAACGTGAGGAGATGGTCCTGAATTAGCCAGACGGGCCCTACCTACAATCACAGGTGTCCTGATAGGAAGGTGGAGGGAGACTCGCTCACAGAGAGAAGAGCGTGGTGTGACCACAAAGATAGAGACTAGACCTCGCACACTGCAGCTGCAGTCCAGGCGTGCCCACAGCTCCCAGAAGCCGGAGCAGCCGGGATGCCTCTCTCAGAGCCTCCGGGAGGAACTGGCTCTGTCCACAACCAGATCTTAGCCCCCAGGTCATGTCAGGGGCTAAAACCAAGTTTCATTTCTGGTTCCAGGCTTCTATTAATAGCACTTCATGACAGAGAACTGTCATGTGTCACTGTAAACCATACAGGTGGTCACTAGTGATCACAGTCCCACACGCTAGCACCGCACGACTGTCATCAGAGCCTCCGTTCACAACAAAAGAAAAAAAAAAAAAACATTGGAAGAAATCAAAGAACTGCTAAACAGCAAATAACAAGCCAGAAAAATCAAAGCACTACTAAAAAAAGAATTGTGTTATAGACCCACAAGGAAATACTAAGCAACCATAGAAACACTGAAATAAAATTTAAAAAAAAAAAGATTGCTGTCCTACCACTGAGCATGGATCTTAACTATTTTTCTTGCCTTTTTCTATATTTTCCTGATGGTACACCTCTTGTAACTACTTCTGTGGGCATAAGCCGCACACGTATTTGCAGGGTGGTGAGCGGGGTGAGGACTTCTGATCCCCTTCCAGAAACGGAGGAGCAGACACTGCGGACAATTTGGTGGAGACAGTTCCTCCGGTCAGAGAGGCCGGGGCTGGTACCTTTCTGGGCTCCGAAGACGCCATGTCTCCCGGCCAAAGGGTTCCTTCTCCTCGGGGCACACCTCCGCTGGGCAGCACCCCGGCCCTGGCCTCCCTCCTCACAAGGCTTCTTTCTTCTCTGCGTCGGCTCCCCTCCTCTTCTCGTCCGGGGACTTGCCGCTGGACCCTGAACCAACTCCTTCTGCACAGACCCCTCTCCTAAAGGAGGCCACGCTGAGGTTCCAGGTGGACACAGGGTCTGGGGTTCCCCTAGAATTCAGGCCACGAAAGGTGGCTCCCCCCACACCCCCAAGTTTCAGCAACTTCACCAAGTCTCCTTTGGCTTCTCTAGGTCCCAGAGAGCAATCCCTTCTGGAAGTTCCCAGAGGCAGACAGCGTCTCCCTACAAGAATGAGTTCCCAACCATTAAGAGTCACCAATGTGTTAGACGGGGTGACTTCTGGAGAGATCAAAGTCTCCATCCCTGAAGGGTTAGACTTAGAGCAAGAGACGCCCAACTGGAAAGGCTGGGGGAGGCCTGGGTCTGGGTGAGAGATGGGATTGGCTGGTCAAAAAGAATTTGGGCCGAAACCGATTTGGCTCAGTGGCTAGAGAGCATCAGTCTGCGGACTGGAAGTTCCAAGGTTCGATTCCGGTTAAGGGCATGTACATTGGTTGCAGGCACATCCCCAGTAGGGGGTGTGCAAGAGGCAGCTGGTCGATGTTTCTCTCTCATTGACGTTTCTGGCTATCTCTCTCCCTTCCTCTCTGTGGAAAATCAATAAAATATATTTAAAAAAAAAAAAAAAGAGCTGAAACCGGTTTGGCTCAGCGGTAGAGCGTCGGTCTGCGGACTGAAAGGTCCCGGGTTCAATTCTGGTTAAGGGCATGTACATTGGTTGCGGGCACATCCCCGGTGGGGGGTGTGCAAGAGGCAGCTGGTCAATGTTTCTCTCTCATCAACGTTTCTAGCTCTCTATCTCTCTCCCTTCCTCTCTGAAAAAAAACAATAAAATAAAAAATTAAAAAATTAAAAAAAGCCAATAGTTATTTCTTAAAAAAAGAAGAAGAATTTGGTTTTATGACTATAAGCAAGGATTACATGCCCAATCGACTCAGCAAGGCCTGGGCCTACAAGAGGCTCCCCACGCATGCTCCCTGGCCATCGGGACTTCCCTGACACCTCAACATGCCCCCCTTCAATGAGTGCACAGAACACGACACGGAAAAAGAAACCAGGGTTCGGACGAGAGGTACGCCCAGGGATGCTTTGTCCAGAACCTTCTTCACATCCTGCGCCACGGGAGATGATCTGACACGCCCACGGGCCCCTCTCCTCTGGGACGGCAGGAAGGTGACCGACCAGGACAAATCCCATGACAGCAGACACCTCACTCCGTGCCCCACGATTGTGTGGACTGAGAAAGGGACTCCGTGCCGCCAGCGTGTCTGCCCGGGCAGCCCGGGGTCCCCGGGGAAAGCCGAAGCGATAAGGCCCTGGGAGCTGTTCTGGCTCCTGCCGGGCCCGAGAGGAAAGGCAGGGCAGCCATTCTGGGCCGCGGCCGAGGCGGGCCTCCATGCAGGCTGAGCCGGCACTGAAGCACACCCACCGGGCGGTGACGAGTCGGCTGTGGGAGGCCCCGGACGCTCTTAAGCCACAGGTGGGTGCCCGTAAAGCCACCTCGGGAAGGAGCACAGACCTCAGGCCCCGCTTGGCTGCTAATCGCCCTAAGCACCCGGGGTCCACCCCCGATCTGGGTGGCCCTTCCCACTCCCTGGGCCTCGTTACGTGCCCGGGGATCTCAGCTGGCCTCCCACAGACCCTGCCGAGGCAGCGGGGCCGGTGTCCTCGTTCCCGCCTCGCAGATGGGAGCCTGCCGGGCGGTTGGAGGGCTTGTGAGGGCCACCCGGGGAGTCCGCGTCCCGATGGCCAGCCCGGCGCTCCTCCGCAGACCGGGCCGGCACACGGCGGCCCGCCCCCTCTGTACGCCCGCGAGCTCCTCAGGGCTTTTCCCAGGTGGCATCAAGGACCAGGGGCTAGCTCCCCGCTGGGCATCCCTAAGGTCACTGGGAGCCTGACCTGCTAAAACGCCCACCTCTTCCTGTTCGGTCAGCCTCCCGCCCCTGCTCGGCGGTTTGGAGTGGAAGGGCATCAACCAGGCCGGGCAGCAGGGCTTGTGCCCAGGCTGGGCCTTCCCCGCAATGCCTTCTGGGATGGGGGGGAGGGGAGGAGGGAGCCGCCCCCGTGTGTTTACCAGACGTGGAGAAAGGAAGAGGGCAAAGCAGAGCTGATGGGAACGCACAGCTCCCCCCAGCCAGGCCCAGGCCTCCCAGCGTGCCCTGCAGAGGCCTCAGCGCTGGGCCCTGGACTCTAGGCTGCCTGAAGCGGCCTTGGGGAGCGGGCGGGGAGGATCAGGGAAGATGGAGCAAGAACTCCGCCCTCCTCCAGCCCCAGGTCAGTGAGGCCGGAGTTCACGGTGCCCGGGTCAGAGGCCTCCGTGGGAGCGGGCAGAGTTCCTTTCTGGTGGGGCCCCTGCACCAGCCCGACAGGGCCCCAGGGCACTCCCTGCAGGTCTGCCTGAGCCCCAGGCCCAGCCCCTGCAGGCGGCGTGCGGAACGGGCCTGCTCATCCTCGGCCCACTCCTGCAATGCCCAGGTTCGGGCTGACCCGGCAGCTCGGGTTTCGCCTCGCCAGGCCGTTTTCCTGTCCTCTCCCGCACCCCCTGCACCCTCCAGGGGCACCCGGGAGACCCTGTGCCCCCAGGAGCACCGTGGCTCCGCCGCGTCCGGGTCAGGCCCGAGAGGAGCCACGGCAGGCGGGCGGGCGGCGGCGGAGGGTGTGCAGGCAGCAGAGGGTGTGCAGGCGACAGAGAGCCAGGCGGCCGGCAGCGATGTAGGCCGGCGTCCGGTCGGTTCCCATGACACTCTCACTGGCGGCGTTAACAGCTAACCGCGGCCCAGACAGGTGCTGGCGGCCCGGCCCGCCGAGCTCTTGCTTAGGGTTCAGAGTGAGTCACTTCCCTGCTCCAGTTTGCTGCAGGCTGACTCACCCACAGGGGCCCGGCCCCCACACCCGCTCGCTCGCACAGATGGCCTTCATGTCCCTACCTCCGACCACCCAGCTCCAGGTCGGCTGTGCCCAGAGGCCCTGATCCTCACCGTGGAAACCAAACAGCACCCCCGGAACCCCCCATGTCCCAGCCTCTGCCTCTCCCCCCAACCACCCCTTCCTTCAACTGAGTTTGTGAGTCCGTCCTTCCTCTCTCTCTCGTGATCTCCTTGACAAACTGTCTTCATTCACAAGAGAGATGGAGAGAGAGAGAGAAAGGACACGGGACAGGCAGCACCAGGAGGAAGAGTCCTCGCAGAGAGGGAGCGGGGATTTTCTCTTCTTTCTAACCCTCCGCAAGCCTCTCCCGTCTAAGCCAGACGATAAACAGCGATGACATCAGGGGCCCGGCACCGAGGTCTCCCTGCCGGCCCGAGACTGACAGGTGGAGAAGAGATGACAGTGTTTCCAGCCTCAGAAGGTGAAAACCAAGGATGACAGCAGAGGCTGGCGCTGGGCGTGGCGGGAAACCCGACACTGCCAGCCGTTGGCCCTTCGGGTGAACTCGGCTTGTCTAGATGGGGTGATGGGGGCCCCCACAACGCCCCCACCGGCTGGCTTTGTCTGCTCCCCCAGCTCTCGGGTGTGTATGGCCCCTGGGGCTCAGGAAACCAGGGATGAGCTCCGTGGAGCCCCCGGACTTTCCGAGCTGAAGTCTGCCATCCGCTCGCTGTGCCCGGGGCTGTGGCCGGACCCGCTCAGAGCGCCAGGGCCCTTCCTGCCATGCCCGTCTTCACACATCGCCTCTGAGCGTCCACAGCACCCAGGATGCGGCTGCCAGAAGGGAGAGCCACCCCCAGGGGCTGGCTCCGGAAACCCAGTGAGTCACCAGGCCTGACCAGTGGCCGCCACGTCCCCGGGTGCAGTGGGAGGCCGGGGACTGCGCCGTGGCAGGGACACGAGCCACGGTGACTCACTTCTGGATCCGAGGGGACGTTCCGTCTGCGAGGCCTCTGGACAGCTCTGCTCCCGTCCCCGGGTGAGGTCATCGCCCCGCTGCTCGGAACTGGGACTTGCAACTGTCTCCTCCCAGGGCCCCGGCGGCCTCTGCTCTCCCAACGATGGCTGTGGCCGCAGCCAGCGCGTTAGCCCTGTGGTTTGGGGGCCAGCAGGGAGCACCCAGGGCCCGAGTTTTCAGTGCCCCCACAGCCACAGGGCCTGGGCTAACAATCTTCCAGACCTGCCCTCCTGGGAGCGTGCTCAGACAGACACAATTGCGCCTGCCCCGGTGGAAGGCAAGGTCAAAACGGCAAATCGTGTCCTCTGCCTAGAACAGTCCTGGCACATAGTGGGCCTGGATGGATGGACTGAAGGACTGATGGACGAATGGATGGATGGACGGATGGATGGATGGATGGATGAATGGATGAATGGATGAGGGGCTCACTACCATTCTATCGGTGGCAAGGAGCACCTTCTGGAATGGCATTCACGTTGGGGGTCACTGAGGAGGAAGGGGAGAGCACTGGCTAAGGCAGAGGGTGCCGTTTTCAGACAGATGGTGCCCGCACTGTAGCCTGGAAATCCCCTGGGAGTCACTCATTAACTCCCCTCCCCCGCACACAGCCTGTCAGTCACCCCCGCCAGACAGCAGGGTCAGACGCATGTCAGCAACCGCCTCTCCTCCGCAGGCCCGTCCTCCCACCGGCACCCACACGGTGTCTGCGCACCGCGTCTGTCTGTCCCAGCCCCAAAAGGAGCCGCGAGGAAGGAAGGCCCATAAACCCGAGCAGCAGGCAACAGGCCCATCCCCCCCCCCCCCCCCCTCACCGCACCTGCTGGGCCGGCAGCCCACGGTGAGATGTGCGGGTGCAGGAGCGGCCGGTGCCACGGGCGCCTTGGTTGTGGGGGATTTCTGAGAAGGTGAGGCGCACAGATGGCCACATGGGGGGAGGTGCGACCACAGAGGCAGGCGCCCAGTGAGACAGTACAGAGAGTTGATAGGTGTTTGGGCTGTTTTGCTCTTAAGCAGAAAGTGACAGGAGTTTGAGACAGAGGCTTGTGAGCACACACCTACAACTACTTGGGTTAAGAAGACTGAACCTAATGGGCGGGACCCTTGGTGGGCTGCGGAAGTCAAGACTAAAGGGGGGGAGGGGGAGGTTGTGGCTGGGAGAAGAGGGGGATCGAATCAGAAAACGGCTGTGGAGGCCGAAACCGATTTGACTCAGTGGTAGAGCGTCGGCCTGTGGACTGAAAGGTCCCAGGTTCGATTCCAGTCAAGGGCATGTACCTTGGTTGTGGGCACATCCCCGGTAGGGGGTGTGCAAGAGGCAGCCGGTCGATGTTCCTCTCTCTATCTCTATCTCTCTCCCTTCCTCTCTGTAAAAAATCAATAAAATATATTTTTTTTAAAAGAAAAAAAGAAAACGGCTGTGGAATATCTGCCAGGACTCGGTGTTCTCATGGACAGAGGCCTGACCATCACCAGCTACCTTCCTTTGAATGATCCCTGCGGAATCAGGCAAATGAGGGAGAGACGCAGAGACAGACCAGGCCTCTGTTCCAATCCAGATGATTTGTGTAGCCTCATTCAACCTCCCAGCCTCCCCTGACCACAGGGTCCTGCCATCCCATCTTACAGATGAGAAAACCGAGGCTCAGTCATTCACCAACATCATAGCCAAGACCAATAAGAAAGACAACAGCCCCCTGACATCCGAGGCACGCTCACTATGCCCCGGGCACCGTGCTAGGCTCTACGCCGTGTGTATTCTCTCATTTCAAGTCACCACACGGCAAAGGTTTTCACGATCGCTCCCGTTTTACAGAGGTGGGCACCCAAGTCCAGAGAAGTCAAGGTCAGCAGTCTGTAGCCACCCAGGGAGGAAACAGTGGAAGTGGGACTTGAACCCAGGTCTTGGAGGTGCACCCCCTTTGCCAGTGTGCTGGACCAACACCAGCCACATGACCTCCCCAGATCCAGAGCCCTGATGGGCATTCCACAGCACCCCTCGCCCAGGCTCCGCAGGAGAAACAGAGACGCTTTGCGGCCTCCAAACATGCCCACGGACGTGGCTGGACTGGCACGTACCTAGGAGCCAGACTCCCAGCCGGGAGGGCGACTGCTGGGGACGGTGGGGCCTCAACAGCTGTTGGCAGGTCCAGCCCTGCTGTCAGGCAGTGGCCCGTGCCCAAACCACGCTTATTAGGACCGGATGTCCATCTGCCATGCTCCAGAAAGCCCTGAGGTCCCCTTTAACCCCACCGTGGGTCTCTGAGCTCTTGAAGGTCAGTAGGCACAATCCACACCTTTGTGTTTCCTAGACCTGCAGGCTCTCCCTGCACAACGCAAGGCCTCCGTGCCCTGCTTCGGACCCTGCGTACAGAGACCAGGTGGAGGGAGCAGATGTGCGTGCCCCGGGCAGGGGTGACCAGAACACTCACCGTCACTCGGAATGGAGAGACAGCACAGCGAGGGGGCCGGCTCTGGCTTTGAACCCTGGCTCCCTCGCTAAATAACTCGGTGACTTTGGGCCACAAATGGTACCTTGGTTTTCTCATCTGTAGACTGGGTATCACGTGACTGACCTGTGAGAGGTGACAACACGTTCCTCTAAGTAAGAGCCCCGAGAACACAGCCTGGCTAGGAGGGCGGGTGCCTCAAGCTGAGCCTCGACTTTCCCCGATGGCTCCCGCCTGCCGGCCTCTGCTCAGGGCTGCACGCAGGAGGGTCAGGGAGGCCGGGGTGGGGGATTCTGCTGTGGGAGGAACATAACCCCAAAGCCAGGACGGCAGCAGGGGGCGGCGTAGCTCTCTTACCTGGCGCGCTCCCGGTCACCTTCCTCCCCGGCCTCACTTGGTTCGGGACAGCTGCCCAGGGTGGCCACCAGCCTCTGAGTGCACTGGAGAGAGAAGGACAGGGTGACCTCAGCACACGGGGATCATGACAGTCATGTTCCAGCGTAACGCACAGGAGGAGTGGACTCTGAGGGCCACACCGCCCCGAGGACTCAGGAGGTTACTGACGCATCGGTAGAGAGGAGAACACCCTCGACTGAGAATAAAGGGAGAAGCCCACTTCCTGTGTCAGCTGTGGACATGGTGACCGAGGGCTACTTCCTTTTTTAAAAAAATATATATTTTATTGATTTTTTTTTTTTTTTACAAAGAGGAAGGGAGAGGGATAGTTAGAAACATCGATGAGAGAGAAACATTGATCAACTGCCTCTTGCACACCCTCTACTGGGGATGTGCCCGCAACCAAGGTACATGCCCTTGACCGGAATTGAAGCTGGGCCCCTTGAGTCTGCAGGCCGACACTCTCCCCACTGAGCCAAACCGGTTAGGGCATCTCGAGGGCCACTTTCAAGAAACACAGGGTTTCCAACCTCATGTACTAGACCCAGAATAAACTAAGAGGTAAATGGGTGTTACACTCGGTAGTGGTTTCTTTCAAGTCATAACCAAACTTAAGTTCACAGGGGACCTCGACTACAAAATAACCTTTTGGCACGGTTCCGAATTGTTCTGTTTTTATTGAGTCTTTTATTCCAAGGCGGCTATGGTGACACGATTCTGAATTTCTCTATGTTCCCATCTTATGGGGCCTAAATCCATTAAATGGGGTCACACCTGGGACGGGGGGGGGGGGGGGAGGCGTCAAAATCTGTGCCTGACCCCCTACCCTGCACCCAGTACCTATCAGCTATGCTTTTGCCCCTTTACGTCGCCCCTTTACACGGGTTTCTGGAGAACGAGGTTACTCCACAGCATCCTGTGTGTCTCCTGAGAAGACGCACTGAGCGATCAGCATCCGTGGCTGTTCCTGCTAAAATATGTAATCTTTAAATCCGGCCTCTCCCCCACCCAATTCAGACACCAGGAAGAGTCGTATTTCAAAAGGTGTTTGGAGATAATGGCCCCCTTCTCAGCTTCCCCATCATTAGGCTCGGAGAAATCACTCCGGACCCTCCGTTTGGCAGACGAAGACAGAGAGAAGAAAGAGCGCGGGGAAAGGCAATACCATCAGATGTGAAACAGAAAACGCATAACCTTCCCTCACAAGGGGAAGGATTGTTTGGGTGGCGTTTTGTCCTCCGGCTGGGCGCGCACACATCGCCCGGGGCGGGGCTGGCTCCCCGGTTCTGGAGTTCCTGAGGACAGGGCCGGCTGGAGGCCCGGCCACCCCATCCGCCAACTCCAGCCCCCTCCCCGCCAACCCCAGGCACCCACGCTGGCCGGGTCCGCTTCCTCTGCCACACCCAGGGACCGACCCCAGAACCGACCTCCAATGCCACGTGGTGGGGCTCCTGACGGCAGGGCAAAGATCTTCAACTATTATTTTTTTTATCTTATTTAAAAATATTTTACTGATTTCAGAGAGGAAGGGAGAGGGAGAGAGCGATAGAAACATCAATGTTGAGCATCATGGATCGGCTGCCTCCTGCACGCCCCACACTGGGGATGGAGCCCACAAGCTGGGCATGTGCCATGACCGGGAATCGAACCGTGACCTCCTGGTTCACAGGTAGATGCTCAACCAACTGAGCCACGCCAGGCAGGCTCCACGATTTTAGCTCCGATGAACCGTGGGACACTTGGGACCTACCTAGACCACACGCAAATGCCAGAAAACTCAGAAAGAAGCAAGGAAAACACAAGATACTCTCAGAGTCCAACACCACCGACACCAGGAGGGAGTCCCATGCCCGCTGCCACCCCCAGACTCGACCCACGTCCCGTGCATGAGGTGCAAAGCATTCGATAAACTCTGGTTGCAGCCTAACCTCCCCGAGGGGGTGGGGGGATAGAAAACTGAACACAAGTCCATTTAAACTCACCCGGCCACCAGGACCGCTCAACCCTCCCACCAGTAGCAGACCCTGGGCACCGGCAGGGGCTTCTGTAAATCCTCCCTTGGGGGGAAGACAGGAGGGGAGAGAGGGTTCAGACTTGGCGACTCACTGAAGTCACCACCCTCTTCCCCCGGGCCGATGGGAAATCCTCCGGAAGCCTGGGTCCGGGCCCCAGCGGTTCTGAGGGCGGGTAGGTGGGAAGAGACGAACCAATGAACTTGTATGCGTATATGCATGACCCATGGACACCGTCAGTGGGGTGGTGAGGGCCTGGTCGGGGGTGAGGGGCGTGGGGGACGGGAGTGGGCTGGAAGAGGTAAATGGGGGGGAAAGGAGGACCTATGTAATATTTTCAACATTAAAGATTAAAAGAAAAGAAAAAGAATGTTCTCATTTCTTCTATAATCAGAAGGAACAACCTGACAGTCACAGAAGGGCCGGCATAGCGATGGAATGCAGCCTGGGTGAGATGCATCCTTCTACCACTGCCGCCATGAAATACTCTTTTCACGTCAGGTGTGAGGAGGGCAGGGGCCTGGTGAAAACAAAGGCGCCCCAGGTCAGGAGCCTGATCATTCAGCCCTGAACTTGCCCACGACTTCCTGTCTCTGACCTCACCAACCTTCATGTCCCCGCTGACCCCCACCCCATATCCGTCCATGATCCTTCTGGGAGACCCCTGCCCCAGCCTGAAGGCCTGCCCCTAACTGTCCCCCCACCCACATGGGTCTGCCCTTTGGCTCTGGCTCTGCCACCAGCTTCTGTGCTGCCTCCGGGCAGGCTCTCAGCACCCCCCCTCGTGCCCTCCCCCCAGCCCCTGCCCTCCCCATGTGGAAGCCCCGCACAGCCACACAGCTGGGCAGGACTCTGGAGGCCAGACACACCCTCAGCCCCCTGCAGCATCAACACGAAGCACACATCACACCCAGGCCCGTAAAAGATAATTATACAATCTGATCTGGCAAATTAGAGCCGTAGGACCGTCTAATCCCCGCAATGAGTTCGAGGGCTGGATCAACAGGGGAAATGACCCTGGATCTTTACTGCCATTTGCCCCCGAGACAGGATTAGGGTTTATTTATCTTTTTTATTTTCTTGCTGAGAGATGGGAGAGGGGGAGGGGCCTTCTCTGCGGCCCGCCTCTCCCTCTCCTCACCCCTCCCCATCCCACCCTATCCCAGTTTGCTGGGTAGACAAACCAATCGCCCAGTGGGCCTTCCCCATAAAGCACTCAAGCTCGACTACGAGTAAATAAAGCACCAATGAGGAGAGACGATGGAGAGTGAGATAAAGAAATAAATAACTTTCCACCAAAGAAAACTCGGGGGCATCCCAACCCCCAACCCCAAACCGAGGGCTTCACTGCTTGGCATGAACTCACTACAGAGCAAACAAAAAAAGCTGACAGCCCCACTCAGGCGACTCAGGTGCCAGTTAGGTCCAATTAGGACACAACCAATAATAGTTCCTCTCTTGCACTGATATTTCTCCCTTTTTCTCTGAATTACACACACACACACACACCACACACACACACACACACAAAAACAAACAAACAAACAAAAAAACAACAATAAAGACATCCTCAGGTGAGGATTTTTTTTTTTTTTTTAAAGCAAAAATGGACATGCCCAGATGGCAATTTATCTCCTAATGATTCTGGCTCAACTCTGAAATGTTTACTTGGGGAACATTCACATATACACATTTCTTTAAACACACATCTCTCTCTCTTCCCCCGTCCCCCCGTCTCGCTCCGTCTCTCTCTACTCCACCCCTACCCCCCACCCCCCGCAGGCTCTTTACAGGAACTGGTGCCCATCTCCTCTGCTCATTAAACAGTGAGATCGCCCTAGAGCAGAGCCGGTGATGCCAGGACACGCTGACCTGAAGGACGGACCCTGCATCTCACCAGAGCGGACACGAGAAAGGGCGGCAAGCTTTCCCCTCTCTGCCTGCACCTTCCTGGGATGACAGTGTCCAGCTCAGACTCCTGGGTCAGCCCCGCCGGGCGCTCATGTCCTGGGCCTGAGGCGCGGACACCTCCGCAGGCCCCGGCCGATGAAGGTCAGGCTGAAACAGGAGGCTGAGCGGTGTGCTGAGGCCCGGGCAGCCTTGTCCACATGCAACGCCAGCATGATCTGCCCAGGACATCATTATTGTTTAAAAACCTGTTCCAAAACCAAACCCGGAAGGAGAAAGCAAAAGGTTAGCAAGTTGTCCTCCCTGGGGTAGTGAGCTCAGGGGTGATCCGTTTTCTCATTTTTGCATGACGACCGTGAATGAGCATTGCTCAAAAACGCCCCGGTATTTAAAAAGGAGTAAAAAATAAAATGGACAGGCATCCTCTTGAACTAGAAATAAAACTATAAATGCCATTGTAATTAAAAAAAAAAAATGCACGCAGTTAAAACGGGAGTGGCAAGACGGTGAAATCAGAAACAGTTTGGGTCTGGATGAGAGAGCCACAAGTTGGACCCAAAGTTGGGGTCCAAGGTGAGATCCGGTCAGAGTGAGCCCGGGACTGAGATACACCCCTCAGAGGCTGCCCGGGTTCCCACTGGCGGGCGAGTAGCCACTCCTATGGGAGGATTCCGTCAATATGGGCTTGAACCGTGAACTTAACCGAGGATCCCAGCCCCGCCGGCAGGCTGCAGGCCGCAGGGTGGAACGGACCTGCTCCGTGGCATTTTCCAAATACCTGTGCCCTTCTCGGCGGCCGGCTCCGGTGGCATTCGCATTTCGGGGCAGGACCGAGGGCCTGAGCTCTCCCCGGAGCCTGTTGCACCAGGCCAGGAGGGAAAAGAAGGCCAGACTCCACGCCACAGCCCGCAGAGGCCACGCCGGAGAGAAGGGCCCTCGGTGCCCCGCGGGGGGGCAGAAGAGAGAGTGGACTCGAGCCTGCGATCCAGTGCCGGGTCTCAGGCACTCCCCACCCCCTCTCTTCCTTGGTTCCTCTCCTTCCTCCTGAGCTCAGCACGGAACAGGCCCCAAGGCTCAGTCCTCAGCGCAGCGGAATTCCCACCCTTTCCCCTTGTCCTCGAAGATTCCCAGACCCTGCCCCCGACCTTTTCCCTAAGCCCCTGCATGCCGTGCCAGCGGCCTGTGGGGCAGGCTGATCACTGGTTCCCAAACAACCTCAAATGGTCCCATCCAAATGGAACCCCAACTGTCCCCCTCCACACGGCTCCCCCGGAACCTCTCTGTGTCCATGATTTTTAAAAATATATATATATTTTTATTTACTTATTTCCGAAATAAAGGGAGAGGGGAGAGAGAAACATCGATGAGAGAGAATCATTGACCAGCTGCCTCCTGGGGACCGAGCCAGCAACCTGGGCACATGCCTTGACCCTTTTGGTTCATAGGTCAATGCTCAATCACTGAGCACGCTGACTGGGCTGTCTGGGAATTTAATGTCACCCTTTCGATCACCCGGAGGAGTCAGCTCTTCTGCCAACATAATTCATGATCAGTCTCCTCGTACAGCCCCACGGCCATGATAACAGCAAGACCCCTGAGCACAGAGCGCCTGTCTTGTTCTCCGTCGAATGAACAGAATGCGTTGCATGACATAGCCCTCTCGGTTGCACAGAAGGAATGAATGTCAGCATCCCTGCATGAAAGATAAGGTCATTGGCACACAGCAGGGTCAAGGTCACGGGGCTGGTAAGTAGTGGACTCATCACTGGCACAGAGCTCCTCTGGTTCCAGGGCGGAAGCCAAAAGGGGCCCCAACTCCCACGTTTGCAATCACCCCCCCACCCGGGCTCCTCGACGTCAGACTCGCCTGCTCCAGTCCACGCTGCATCGCCGGCCCAGCTCATCCTTCCGAAATGTCCATCAGCTCTGCCCCACGCCGCTCAGCAGCGGTCAATGGCTCCCTACTGCCTTCCCTGCCGGAAACCCAGGGCCCCCACATTCGGGACCCCTCCTCCTCTCTCTCCAGCCTTGCAGAGCGATCGTATTGGTGCTCCCCATGCCTGCAACACCCCCCTGGCTCTGCCTCTCCCCGGCACCTGCCCTGGAAGCCCAGGTCCCACGCCCCATGAGAAGCCACTTGACTTCCCAGCCTGCAGTGGTGGCTCGTCCCTCAGGATTACTGCCCGCACCCCACATTGGCACTAAACGTAAGATGACGGAGAGGAGAGGTTAGGGTCCCTCTCTTCCCAGGGAGATCTTCTCATCTTCTAGGGACAATATACCCCGTGTGTTTGGATTCCTAGAGCCTCGTAGAGCGTACAAATCACTAATCGCAGGAGCCCGGCTACTGTGTGGCAGGCCCTCCGGCCGATGGCCCTCCACAGATGCAGGTGGCAGACCTGACAGGGGCCAGGCTAGCGAAGCCAGAAGAGCCGGACCTCCCGGTGGTTCTCTGACCTCTCAAAAGTCTCGCCCACCTCCATGTGGAGCTGCTGACCTTGGTCCAACTTTGAGCTTAAAAAAAATTTTTTTTTTTCCGAAAATTTACAAGCCCGTCTTGTTTTCTCTCGGAAACCACATCTTTGCTTCTAGGGACGCCTTCCGAATGCAGTGCCCTGGCCATCAGCAACAGAGACGGGGGAGCATCCTCGAGGGCAGGCTGCCCCCGACCTGTGACCTTCGACCTGCAGAGGGCTGACCCCCAAAAGGTGCGCCGGGCCCAGGTCCCCCACCCTCACACCAAGCCCTGGCCCCCGAAAGCTCGTTTCACCATGTTTCAATGGAAACTAGACTATTCAACTCAAAAAAAACACTTTTCCAGTGGTATTTTAAGGAAAAATGAGATCACAGAAAACCAGGGAGGTACATTTAAATGGTGTGACCCCAAGTAACTTTTTTTTAGTTTTAAGAATTCCCTGAAAGGCTTGTTCAGCAGATGGGGGGAAGGGGGAGTGAGGGGGGGACACCCGTCTGGGGAGACCTTAGCCCTAAGACCAGCGGGGCAGCAGGACCCTTGCAAAGGGCTAGGATGCTGCAGGCCACGCCCTGCCTGCACAGGAGGTCCCTCCTGTTGTCGAAAGCGGCCGGCAGCCTCGGTGCCAGCCAGGCCCGCACTCAGCCTCTGCCAGAGATACCAAATGTTTCCAAAACCCGCCCCGGCCCGGCACGCGCGGCTATGGAAAGGTCTTCACGGTAACTCGGGGCACTAATCAAACAACGTGCTCTCGTACTTTTAAAAAGCCACTTGAGTAATTGCCTTTCCATGCCGCACACTTTCCACGCGGCCGACGGGTTGACATTTCACAACGTTGTTTGTTTTAATCAAGATCAGGCGGGAAAGGACCCGCGTGGTGCCCGGTGCAGTGTTCAGGGGCTTTGATTCCGTGATTGGCAAACCCTCCCTGAACGGCCATGCGGAGAGGGCAGCCGGGCGAGCAAGGCTCCCGCCTCCCGGGCTTGGTGTCCGGGTGGGGGAGGAGGGAGGTGGCCCCAGGACATTGGCACGACCGCTCTTCCTTCCTTCTCCCCTCGCCCTGCACCCAGCTCCCAGCTTCCACCCGGGGCCGCACAGCAGAACCTGCCAGGCCCTAACCAGTCTACCCCCACCCCATCCCCACCCGGTACCCCACTCTCCCAGGGAATGGGGTGCTTCCTGAACCAACACCCACTTTTTTGGGGGGAGGGGGGGCCTACTTCAGCAAACTTAGGAGTCGGGGGCAGTGGAGACTCAAGTCTCAAAGGTTCTCAAACTTGTTCCGTAAAAGCAGCGAAACCAGAATCAGCCTGGGCCCTGTGAGTGCGCATCTCACCTCCACCGTTTCTAAGCCTTGGACTTCTCTGTGCCTCGGTTTCCCTCACCTGCCAACAATGTGCGTCACAACCGTGCTTGCCCGGAAGGCTGTAGAAGGGTTCAATACATTCCTATTGGGGAAGCCCTCACAACAGCTAGCTGTGGATTCGTTGAAAAGCCTTTCCTCGCCGAAACTGGTGTGGCTCAGTGGATAGAGCGTCGGCCTGTGGACTGAAAGGTCCCGGGTTTGATTCCGGTCAAGGGCATGTACCTTGGTTGCAGGCACATCCCCAGTAGTGGGTGTGCAAGAGGCGGCTGATCAATGATTCTCTCTCATCGGTGTTTCTGACTCTCTATCCCTCTCTCTTCCTCTCTGTGAAAAAATCAATAAAATATATATTTTTTTAAAATAAAAAAGAATAAAAAATAAATAAAAGCCTTTCCTCCTCCCTCGCCAGCTTCCATGCAGGACCCTGCTTTCTAGGGAGCCGCCCAGGCCCCTCCACGGCTCAGCGGGGTCGTGGGGCACACGGCTCCTCTGAGGACGGAGTTCAGTCGACTTTCCCTGACACCACGGGCCTGCCCCGGTCCCAGCATTTTGTGGAGAGACAGCTGAGCTCCCCAGGAGGGCCGCACGGGGACGGCAGCTCCCTCCCAGGCCCCCCGGCGGCCGCCACCACATAGGCATGACGGCCGATGGCAGCGGGGGAGGCCTGAGGTGTGCACGGACCTGCACACACTCCACCCACCGCCTCGTGGACACCGGCTGTGGCCACACGCACCCCAGCAGGGAGGGAGGGGTTCCTAAAGGAAAAACCACCCCAGACCCTTCCCGAAACCTCATCACAACGAAACACAAGGTGCAGGGTTGGACAGGCCTCCCCTAAAACCCCTGCACAACACCCGGGCATGTCCGTGCGGCCTGAGCACCCACTGTGTGCTAGTCCTGAGACCAGGTGCTGGGAATAACACAGGGCCGAGAAGGCGGGTCCCGGATCCCCAGGGCCAAAAGCCTAGTACCGTGTTTCCCCCAAAATAAGACATCCTCCGAAAATAAGACCTACTTACAGGTTTCCTTCTGAGTGAAATATAAGGCACCCCCTCCCCCGAAAATAAGCCCCCCCCCCCAGGCTAAACATGAGAGATTCCGTCCTCTGATTCTGAAAGAAATGGAGTCACAAGAAATTCACCAGGAAATGCAGGAATTGGATTGTTATGATGATGTTCCAGAAGATGATGACATGATTGTGATTGAATCAATGAGTGAATTCTTGATACTGTAGGATTCACAGTTTGTCTGCTTTGTGTTGACAACTACCGTACTACCGTACCGTATAGAGGTAATAAATTTCCTTTATTTTCATTTAACAATAAATGTGTACCGTATTCTTCTTCATGGAAAAATAAGACATCCCCTGAAAATAAGACCTAGCGCATCTTTGGGAGCAAAAATTAATATAAGACACTGTCTTATTTTCGGGGAAACAGGGTAGTAGGACAGATGATGAAAAGAACTGCTGTTCTGTGGCCTGCATGACAGTGGGCTCTCTGTGCACATTAGATATTCTATAATGTTAGATGCTACACATGGCAGGTTCTAGATTAAACATGCGTATTTAAATGCCTTGTCATATGCGTATGGTTTTGTATTATGTGCTATATGGTATATATATATATATACACACGAGGTGACCAGATCGTCCCGCTTTGGGCGGGACAGTCCCGATTTCTAACAATTTTTCCCGTGTCCCCGCGGTGTTTTCAAAAAGTCCTGATTTTTGGGAAGATAATTGGAAAGATTCTTTCCAAAAAATGGAGACTTTTTTAAAACACCCGGGACGTGGGACGAGGGAAAAAATTGTTAGAAATCGGGACTGTCCCGCCCAAAGCGGGACGATCTGGTCACCTTAAGTTATATAGTGTATGTATGTAGTATGGCCCCACCTCCCTGGTGCTGGGGTGGGGGGTGTCTGGGCAGGTGAGGAGGGACTTGCCTGCAGGGTCACTTGCCCGGAGATTCACTTGGTTTCATGGAAGAAAGGGTGGCACGTTGTAGCTGTACCACCTTGGGCACCAGGGTGTTTGACCCTCTTCACATCATCGGTCAAAAGAGCACCGGGCACGGGCACCCCAGGGCAGGCAGGAGGTGGCGGGTGCACTGCCCGGGGGAGAAAGGAGAAAGCCTGGCACAGGCCGCGGCAGAATGAGGCCGCGGGGAGGGCCTTGGCTGAGCTCACGGGCAGACAGGCCGGCGAGAGGCCCTCCTGGGAGCCCGGTGGCAGCGCGGCCCGTTATCACGGCCATCGGCAAAATCTGGTCCATCGTTCCTCCTCCTTCCTGTCTCCCTGGGATGTCTGGGGACACATGAGACCCGGGCTGGGCCGGGGTGGCGGTGGGGGTGGGGGTGGGGGCGGAGAGCTGCGATTTCAGAAGGAAGGCGAGCCGGGAGCCGGGAGCGGAAAGGTTGATTATTTTACTTGCGGAGGCCCTGGGTGGGCAGGGGCGGCGGGCTTCTCGGAGTTTATCGGAAAACCCTCACAGAGAAGAAGAGGTCATTGAACCGAGGCCGGGAAAGAATGTGCAGATACGCTGACATAGGAAAGGGAACAGCTAAAGCCCCACACTAGGACGCCTCCCTCCCCAGGCTGGCTGCTGGGAGAGCGAGGTGTGACCGGGGCCTGGTTGACCAGTGCACACAGGAAGTTGTTGAACTTGGCCCTCCTGGCCCCACGCTCAGGCCCCGTCTCAGGAGTGGGCAGCCGGGGGACCCAGCCTGGCTCTCACACCATGAGATACCCCTGCAGCCTGGCTGTGTGGAGTGTGATTATCAGAGCCGTTCCCTTAAACGGAGAGTCGGAGGTGGGACAGCGACGAGCCTCATCATCACATTCCAGGCTCCCATGAGACGGATGAGACCGGGACCTGTTGGGGCTTGGGCTCCACACCCGTCAGCCGTGGACAGACAGGATTAACCCAGGAGGAGGGCTGGGAGAGGTGGGGGGGAGCCCAGGAGGAGGGTTGGGGGACTGTGGGAAGCCCAGGAGGAAGGCTGGGGGTGTGGGGAGCCCAGGAGGAGGGCTGGGGGTGTGGGGAGCCCAGGAGGAGGAATGGGGGGGAGCCCAGGAGGGGGGTTGGGGGACTGTGGGGAGCCCAGGAAGAAGGCTGGGGGTGTGGGGAGCCCAGGAGGAGGGATGGGGGTGTGGGGAGCCCAGGAGGAGGGATGGGGGTGTGGGGAGCCCAGGAGAGGGGCTGGGGAGCCCTGGATCGGGCAGGGGTGGGGGGGTTTGCAAAATCCCCCGTGGGTGAGAATCCCTGGCTACATCAGCTCAGATGCCAGGCTCCAGGACAGACTGACTGAGGCCTCTGTGATGTCTGACGCACTGCTCCCCAGATGATTGTGTTTGTCGTTTATTTTTAAATATTTTTCGACATGTTTTCATATTTTACATAAATAAACATACTTTCAAAGGAAACTCCGTATCCTTATCTTAAATGGAATCCGGGGTCACTAGACATGAATAGAAGATACGAGAGGGAAAAAAGTCACCAAAGATTGGTCTTCCTGGCTCTCCCAAGGCTCTGAGCCTGAGAATTACTCACGTTCTCTCTTAAAGCGCCGAGGGGAGACAATCTTCCTGCTTTGGTCAGGAGGGAAAGAGCTACAAAGGGGAAATGCATGTCGGGGTGACTCCGTGTTACGTCCTGCCATGTCCGGGGGTGGCCGGCTACCCCCTCGGGTCCCTCCAGGTGATACACGTGGCACCTGCTTGGGGAAACACTGACCTGCCCCCGAATCGTCCTGGGCCTCCTGTGCAGACTTCCAGGCCCAGAAGGTTCTGGAGGGGACCCCGAAGTTCCCGCCGTGTGGCCCTCTCAATTCATGGCCGAAAGCATACTCTTGAGTTCAAGGAACGCCGTGAGTGACAAAACACAGAAGCCTTTAGAGCCTCCTGCGGAGAGAAACATGCACTGGCCCACGACGCACAGCCTTGCAGGTGGCCGGGGCACCTCTCATGTAGCCCACAAGGGGAGGAGCTGGAGATACCTTGGGAAGCACCCAATCACAGCCCAGGACTCAGAGGGTCCTGCAGAGGAGCCAGGGGACTGCAACTCCGTTTGTCTGGTTAAGAGAAATGCCCCTGTAATTGCCTATCTCCACAGGGACAGCAGCCAATCAACAGAACCCACGATCCCGCTGACGTCTTTCTCCCATCCTATAGGATAAAAGGCTAACGTGCAAATTGTCCCCTTGACCGGGAGTTCGACCAGGGGGTGGGGCCACCAGCCAGCCAATCGCCTGTGGCCCCTCCCTCCAGCCACCTGGGACCTATAGCCTGATTGGGGTGGGCCAGCCGGAACCCCCACCCCCCCACCCCCATGCACGAATTCATGCACCAGGCCTCTAGTCTAACATAAATGCACCAGAATTGTGTACCTCTGGACAGAGCTGCACGTCTGAGAGACCCGTGATCAGGCCTGAATGCTCAGGGGCAAGCCTTAGTTTCCCTTCCCTGAGAGCAGCCAGGGGTAAACCAGAGCCAGCAAGGCTCCAGGGAAAGGCAGAAAGCAGCATCAGCAGACTTCACCCTCCTGGCCCTCTGGGCTTCTGGGAAGGCCCTGGGGAGGGCCTCAGGCATGACCACTCAACGCTGTCTCACCCCGAGTGGAGCTTGATTACCATGTTAAATAAAAAAATAAATAAAAAAATCAAAGGAGAGCTTCCTGATTCCTAGTCCTTCCTTGGGCAAACCTGGAAAATCCCTGGGCCGCTCGGTCCCTGGAGCTCAAAGTTCTCCCCGTGCCGGCCCCGCCCGCCGATGGAAAAGTACTGGCATCTCCGTGGCCGGGTTGCTTCTCGGGGTCGCTGCTGGGGACGTGCCTGTTGCTCCCCACCCACACCCCACCGGGAACTCCCACCTCCCTGGGTTGCGCCCCAACCCACCTCCCTCTCCAGCCCGGCTGGTTTCACACCCTTGAATGCCGCTGCCCAAGTAACCAGGCGGTCGGGGGTGGCCTGGGGCGAGGAAATTTGCCCTGAAAAGCAGGGAGCCCTTCAGCTCCGATGGCGGGCGGCCCGGCTGGGTCACTGCCCAGTGTGCAACACGAATGTGGAGAGGGAGGGCGCAGAGGGAGGGGGGGAAGGCGCCCCCACACCGGCCGCCTGCGTGACGGCCGAGGGTCAGGGCCTCAGGGTACACCATGACCCCAAAGTGGGTGTCTCCCACGTGTGCAGAACACTCTCCGTGGGGCTGTGGAGGAGGGCGAGGCGGAGGGGGGGGGGTGCATACAGGGACCCTCGTGCCTCTTTTCCTAAGAGGACACACCTGCCTGGCCAGGCCAGGGCACACCTGGGCGCTGGGCCGGCCAAGCGCTCCAACAGTTGCCCACTGTTCCCCGAGCCGGGAGGCCTGGCAGCCGGCTGCGCCCAGACAGGGGGCTTTTCTCCTCCGCGGGGGCCACGCCCGCCCCAGACGCAGACTCCCTCCGGCCAGGGGCTCCGGCCAAGCCCCAGTCTCTGACCACAAGAAGCGCCCTTTTCTTTGGCGGCCGCCCCTCAGACGTGAGGGGCCCTGGAGCCAAACCGCCTGCGAAAAGGACATCCCAGCACATGTCTCTGTCGTCAGAGGGGCCCTGGCAGGTGGCCACCGGCGGCACGTCCCGTCCTCTCCCCCCACCTCCCTGTCCGGGCTCCAGAACGGCCCTCCTGGCTCCTGCTGGATCGAGGGCAGAGAGAAGCAGGCTCCTGGTGCTAACGCTGGGCGCTCCGGGCCGCCCCGGGGCCCGGCTGGCACACCTGTGGTGACCGCCCAGCTGGTGAACACAGGGCCTCAGGGGTCGGCCCCCGTGGGGCGCTGTCCCCCCGCGCCTGGATCTCTTCAAAAACACAGCGACATCCCTCCCGGTGCATGGGGGAGACCACGGCCTCTGCCGAAATCCTCCAACACCCTCCGGGGCTGCCCCCCCGGGGTGGGGGGCGGGGCAGAGGGACATGCTGCAAGCAAGTGCAGGGGGTTTCTTGTGTTAAAAAAAAACACACACACACACATTTTTTGGGGGGGCGGAGGGTGGTCACACAGAACCTGGCTGTGGGAGGGAAGGAAGGTGCCAGCCCGGCAGATTTATGACCGTGTTTTAAAGCCTCAAGGACGTCAGGAGGACCGGCCCACCCACAGCACGGCCCCCGCGGTAAACACCGCCGGGTGCTCGCCCCGGGCGGCGGTCCTCCCCTCTGAGCGGCCCTTGTTCCCTCCCCCGGGCCCGGCCGGGTTAACGAGATGCCTGGCTGGCCGTCGGCGGTCCGTCCACCGCGCTGGCCAGGCCCTCCAAGACAAACAGGCCGCTCACGCCTCCGCCGGCGGCGGCGGGCGGGCCGGCCGGCCGCGCAGATGGTCAGAACCACACCAGGCTTTCCGGGCCGCCCGTCCGTTTCTCCGCCACCCACTCGCCCCCCGACCACACGAGATGGCTGGCTTCCTTCTCTCTCCCCCCTACCCCTCCTTTCCTTAAGGTACGAACTCGGCACCCTGCTGTCAGGCTTGGCGATGCATGTATGCTTCTTGGCCTCCCGATGTGGCTGGGAGTAAAAGTAAACACGGCCGAAACCGGTTTGGCTCAGTGGACAGAACCGTCGGCCTGCAAACTGAAAGGTCCCGGGTTCGATTCCGGTCAAGAGCATGTACCTTGGTTGCGGGCACATCCCCAGTAGGGGGTGTGCAAGAGGCAGCTGATCGATGATTCTCTCTCATCAATGTTTCTAACTCTCTCCTCTCTCTCCCTTCCTCTCTGTACAAAATCAATAAAATATATTTTAAAAAAAGTAAACACGGGTCTGTGCCCCGCGAGACTGAATCTGCAGACGCCGGGGCCGACGGAGACACATTGGCCCTCTTCGAGAGGGACCCCAGGAGTCCGTGTTCCTAAAAGCAGGGGGGGCCTGCTCAGAGCCGGAAAGAGACACCGAGGCCCCCTGGGAAATTTGGGTGAAGATCAGAAGGCAGAGAGGAGGACCCCTGCTCGGAGAGCCTCACCCCGCAAACCCCTCTGACCTACGGGGTCACAGGAGCCCGCGGACGACAGCCCTAATGGGGGGAAGAACGTCTTTGGGTCAGGAGAACGGAGGACCTGCCACCAGGAGACCCACTTTCTTTGGCCTCATCCAGAAAGAAGAGGCAGGGGGGTGGCCCAAATCGAAGCAAAGAGCCCAGTGTCGGAGGGACAGACCCGTCTCTTCCAAACTCAGCCCGGTCGGTTTTCCTGGGTTCTGTTGGCTAACAGACGTGGGGGGGAAAGGGTTGGGGGGGGAGCTGGGGCTTGGGCCCCTTTCCAACCGGAAGTCACACTCACCTGCCCATAGTGAGCAGCAGTTCAGAAACCACCCACGCGCGTCGGAAAAATGCGATCGACGTGTTCGAGGTTGGCATTTCTTGGGCTTTTCCTTTAGAAGGAAAAAGAGGGGGTGGCGACGGGGGGCGGGGGAGAGGGGAGAGGAGAGAGCGCTAGGCAGGTCTGCCCTGAGTGGAATACCGCCTGTCTGTTGGGAGCCGCGTGTTTGCTTTAGCGAAGCCATAAAACAAAAATTCATAAGGCAACGGCTTTCTCGGGGGCGACGCAGTGGAAATATTTGTGAAGCCGTGACCAAGTGCACACACTGAAGATGTTTCCCCCGGAAATGGCTTGGTAGGGCGGGGGGGGGGGGGGGGGGGGCGGGCGGGCAGGAGAGGTGGGAAGGGGGAGGCGGCCAGGCTGGACTTGTGTGTTCACGAGGGGGCAGTGGTCACTACAATCCGGCTCTGTTCGGTCCCGGAGAGACACCCATAAATCACCTCCCCACACCGAGGCCCAGAACCACATCTGCCTGGAAATGGGGCCAGGTGAGCCCTGTGGAAGGGCCGCTCTGGGAAGGCACCGGCATACCCTCGGGACATCCGTGGAAAGAAAACGAGTTGGATAGTTTTTATACGGACAGATTTTATATCGTGTGTGTGTGTGTGTTTAAATATGCTTTTATTGATTTCAGAGAGGAAGGAAGAGGGAGATAGGAACATCAATGATGAGAGAGAATCGTCAATCGGCTGCCTCCTGCATGCCCCCTACTGGGGACCGAGCCTGCAACCCCGGGCATGGGCCCTGACCGGGAACTGAACCATGACCTTCTGGTTCAGAGGTGGATGCTCCACGACTGAGCTGGTTCTTGTTTTTTGTGGGTTATTTTTTTTTAAATATATTTTATTGATTCTGTACAGAGAGGAAGGGAGAGAGATAGAGTTAGAAACATCGATGAGAGAGAGTCATCGATCAGCTGCCTCTTGCACACTCCCTTCTGGGGATGTGCCTGCAACCAAGGTACATGCCCTTGACCGGAATTGAACCCGGGACCCTTCAGTCTCCAAACCGACGCTCTATCCATTGAGCCAAACCGGTTTCGGCTTTTGTGGGGTTTTTTGTTGTTTTTTAATGAAACTTTAAGAAAAACCTTAAAGATTTCCTCCTCTGGAGAAGAAGTCAGAGACTTGTCAAAGTATATCATTGTGAAAGGCCGTGACTGAGTCCCCGCCTCTGTACTTTATGTCACAGGGGCCACAACTCATCTTGTAGACCTAACATGTGCGTCAGGAGCCTCAAGTGTGTACTTCCACATTTTTTTTTTTTTTAAATCGGGTGAAGACATTAGTGATGGGAGATGGTAAGATTTCATATAACAATCTGGATTTCTGGATGGTCCTGAAGAAAAAAAGACAAGAAGGAGTAGCCCCACACCTGTATTCCTACACAGGAACAAGGAGCCAACGCTGAGAAACAGCTGCTTCTTGGAGGGGAAGTACGCACCAAAGCGCTGGACTCATTATCCTGGAGAAAACTCGTCTCCACCACTCGGTCGCTATCTGATCCCTCTCCTGTGAACGTCACAGGTAGGTGTTGATCGAGGCCCCTCCGACCTTCACACACGGCTTGGTGAAAAGAGGCTCAAAGATAAAAGGGGGCTTAACATCAATGCCTGGTGCGTTAAGGTGTTCCCAACGCGAACCCGGAGAGCTTCAGGTGAGCTGGCAGCGCTCCCGAGTTCCTTGGATCTTTGCATTTACAGGTGTTGCCTAGCAGGTAGCATGAAGGGGCCCAAGACAGCATCTGATAAACACTGCCATCTCCCTCTCCTCCGCCACTGATCACTGTCACACGTGGATCACAACATGCGTGCATTCTCAGTGGCTCACAAACTTTCCAAAGGCTCACAAGACAGTCCATGTGTGTCTGTGTCGGTCACAAGAGCTCTCATTGGCCAAATCTGGGATGTGATGAGCATTAGCATAATTAAGTAATGCGTGAATGATAGACCAATGAATAACTAGGCATTCAAGAGCCCGTGCCAACAGTGAATGAACAGATGTATACAGGAGCAGGGGAGAGGGAGGGCTCTTGCTAACAGCAGAATGCCCAGGACCAAGTGATATATGTTGAGAGAGCATCAGAGTTTGAAAATCACAACCTGATGATTTTGGATCAGGCAAAAAATCATCACTCGATGCCAGTTCTAGGAGGAAATGTTGATGAGATCTGTGCCTGACCTCAAAATGTTTCCCCAATAGACTGCCCCTTAGTGGCAACGGAGAAAAATAAAAAACACACGCAGTAATCATCCGTGGGAGAAACCAGACCACGCCTTGGACAGGCAGCCAACCTGAACATCACTGATCGCAGACAGGTAGACACTGGCTCTCTCCAGATTCGACCTGCTATGACCCACACCCCCTCTCCTGTCCTTCTGTTCGGACACAGAACCTCAATCTCGTCACCAGGAAACTCCTGACGCAGAATGAGAAGTTTTCCCTGGACCAAATGGAGGAGGCAAGAGAATGGATTCTTTAAAAATGGCCGTGTCACAAGACACAGAAAGTCCTTGGACATGTTCCTGGTTAAAGGAGGCTGAAGGGACACCACAGCTCCAGGCGACAGCTGACTCTCAACGGGATTCTTCCCCGGAGGGGAAGCGTGTCACTGAGGACGCTGTTGGATCAACAGGCAGACCCGAGGCACGGATGGAGGTGAGGTGAAAGTGTCCTATGAATGTCAGTCCATGAAGGTGCTCCTTGAACTCTCCTTGGACATCCACACGATTTTTATTAGACACTGACACCTAATTACAGAAGCGTATATGCTTCTTAGGTAATACACACAGATATGTTTAGAGGTAAAGGCCAATGTAAATTACCCTCAAGTGGCTTAGAAAACAAAACAAAACAAAAATAAACCACAACCTGGCCGGTGTGGCTCAGTGGTTGAGCATCAACCTATGAACCAGGAGGATGCTTGGACCCATTCTGGATCAGAGCACAGGCCCCAGTTGTGGGCTCGATCCCCTGTGTAAAGTGTGCAAGAGGCAACTGATCAGTGATTCTCTTTCATCATTGATGTTTCCATCTCTCTCTCCCTCTTCTTCCTTTCTGAAATCAATAAAAATATTTTAAAAAGAAGAACAGACTGAAAAGGGTGCAGGTGAAGATGAGGCATGAACAAAGCAGAGAGGCTGTGCATCTGAGCTCTCTCATCCGCCTTGGAGGACGGAAGGAGTTAAGTGGGAAGTGGGACGTGGTGGGCAGAGAGGTGGCACAGACAGGTGAAGGACAGGGATGCAATGTGAGACAGGGATATTCTGATCCCAGGGGAGCCCCCTCTCTCGTCTGCATCTCATTCTATCCGCATATCGTTTACCTGGTTTAGTGAAAAGCCATGGTCCCAGGAAGCCTGGAGCGATGTGGAAACGCTAGGAGGACCGGATCCTTCAGCAACAAAGGGTGAGATGACAAGCAGGCCTCGGCTGACTGTTCCGACAGTCGGATGTGACCTTTATGGGACACACGAGCTGGCTGCAGCCATGGCCAGGTTCCCAAAGTCACACCAGCTCTGTGGGTGCTGGGAGCACCCTCTCCCTCCGGCCAGCTCACGCCCAGCCCAGCCCTGTCCTCATGCTCCTTCGTCACATCCCGTAAGCAACGAGTGATCAACTTCCTCAAAGGATGCAGGAGAAACCTGGTCTAGATGTTGTTCCAGTGGCTGTTTGCTCTGTACCCCTCCCCCCATCCACACTTGGTGCTTCAAGATCACATAGAGATGTGCTATGGACTGAATGTTGTGTGTCCCCCCTCCAAAGAAATCCATATGTTGAAACCCTAACGCCCAATAGGGTGGTATTTGGAGATGGGGTCTTGGGGAGGAACAAGGCCATGAGGGTGGGGCCCTCATCATGGGATTAGTGCCCTCAGAACAAGAAACATGAGAGAGCTCGCTTCCCTACCCTCCACACCACCAACCATGAGAGAAGAGAGCCATCTACAAACCACCAAGAGTCTTCCCCAAGAGCATGACCATGCCGGCATCCTGACCTTGAACTTCCCAGCCTCTAGAATTCAAAACATCAATGTTGGCTGTTTGAGCCCTCTCCCCATCAATGGTATTTTTCTTATAGGAGCCCGAGCAAACCAACACTGAAGGTAAAGGCTTTAGACAGGCACATGAACAAGATTTAAAGCAACCACCGAGTCCCATGCCTCCAGATAGCCACACCAGGGCCTCCTGCCATCCAGAGTCCATCCAACCCAAACCTGGTGCGTTGTCCGCATGCAAACACACTCACTCCCGCCCCTCCAGCCCCGAGGTGAAGTACGTTTTCTGACATGACTTACTCGATCTGTGGTAGAGAGTAATTTTTAAAAATATATTTGTATTGGTTTTAGAGAGGAAAGAAGAGGGAGAGAGAAATACCAATGAGGAGAGAGCATCATTGATCGGTTGCCTTCTGCACACCCCCTACCGGGAATCAAGCCCACAACCGGGGCTTGTGCCTTGACCGGGAATCGAACCGTGACCTCCTGGTTCATAGGTCCATGTTCAAGCACTGAGTCACGCTGGCCGGGCATGGTGGTAGAGAGCATTTAAGGGCCAGCAATGCAGAGTCTCCCCTCCCCCCCATATCTCCGGTTAGAAATCGTCCCCAGGAGGCAGAACCCCAAAGACCCCCCCACCGTGCTCCCTGGCAGGTTGAAAGGTCTCTTGACCTGAAGACGTTGCTGTCTGGAGCAAACCCTGGGGAAGTGACTAGAGAATGGACGCTGGCACCCTACAGCTTCGGCCTCCCAAGCCCGCCCCCCTTGATTCCCCCCACCCCCACCCCCACCCCGACACCTCGGCGGTGGCGTGGCTCCCCATGGCAGGCCAGGGCCAGGAGTGTCTGGGATGAGCACAAAGGAAATACCCCAGCGGCCACAGGCACCCCACCCCAGGCTGCTAGCACCCATGGTGGTCCCCGCCGAAGCGGTCATGGCCCACGGCCAGACACCCCTGCTCCGTGCGGCTCTGGCCCTGCCAACCACAGGCAGGGCCTGTGCAAGGAAGCCTGGCTGCGGCCCCACGCTCCCCAGCCTCGGGCAGCGGGGTCCATAGGGAAAAACATTTGCTGGAGGGGACTCCCTGGATCGGGGGCGAGAGGGTGCCTGCCACGGGGGGGATTATCATTATTATTTCAAGAAAAGCATTTCGCTGCCCGAGGAAGCGCTGCCCACGGAGAGTAAAAGAACTGTCCCCTTCCCTCTCCAGATGCTCCTGAGCTTGAGGTTTGGCTCCGGACACCAGGACCGGGGTGGCTGAGCGAACGTGGGCCTGGCCAGCCAGAGTCCAGCCACCGTGAACTTGAGTCTCCACCCTCACCTCGCCTCCCGCCCCGCCCGGACGGGACGGCCGGTGACTCACTTCATCCCTCTGGCTCGGTGGCACCGGCCAGTAAAACATGGGGCTCCCAGCCTCCCTGGGGCGCAGGGAGGTTAGCTCACGCTCAGGATGTGCTTTGAAGATGAAAAAGCCCGGACCTGGGGGAGGGGGGACGGGGGGGCTGGGGGCTGTCATTACTGTAACTGCCTGTGAACCCGAGAGAGAGAGATTCCCATCTCTGTCTAACGAGCAGCTGGAGCCGCCGGGAGCCGGAGGCAGGCCCCAGGTCCTCGCCGGCAGGTCCTCGCCGGCAGGTCCTCTCTGCCGCCCAGAATCACGCCCGTGGCACCCAGACAGCGGTTCCGGAGTTTGGGCTGGCACTCACAGGGGAGCAGGGGCGCTGAGGGCACAAGCCGGCGTCGGATCCCATCGGATCCCACAGCGAGGGAGCCACGCTCTTGCATCCAGCCAATGACACAGGAGGAGGAAGGCTCCGCGGGGAGCGGGGCGTGGCTCTCCCCGTGCTGACCCCACCCCGCTTCGGTGTAAAGAAAAAGGGACCCTCCGGCCCAGAGGACAGGAGCATCGGCCCAGAACTGATAAGCGTGGTTTTGATTCCGTGTGCTCGGGATTTTTATGTTTCTTTTGCACAGGGAGTGGCATTGGTTCGCTCCATTTCAGGTGAAAATAAGGATTCTCTAAATGAGAGTGAGGGTGTCCGGCCCCGGTGGCATCTGGGGCTGGCAGCTCTATGAGGCAGGCGCTGGCCTGTGCTGTAGGGTGTTCAGCAGCATCCCTGGCCTTGCCCACCCATGAAATGTGGGTCACCCCAGTGGTGACAACCAAAAATGCCCCCAGAAATTGTCCGATGGCCACCCCCTTCTTTTGTTGAGAACTATTGCTTTTAAATCAATACATTTAAAAAATATATATACACACAAAAAAGCAAGAAAAAAAACACACCTTAAGCCTAGACAGCAAGGCTCAGTGGTTGAGCTTCGACCTATGAACTAGACAGGGGTCCTCAAACTTTTTAAAGTGGGGGCCAGATCACGGTCCCTCAGAGAGCTGGAGGGCCGGACTATATGAACTAATTCCTACTATAACACCTCGGCTGCGCTCACTGCCCAAAAAACCTGGCGGGCCAGATCAGACTCCTCTGCGGGCCGCATGTGGCCCTCGGGCCGTAGTTTGAAGACGCCTGATAGGAGGTCATGGTTCGATTCCAGGTCAGGGCACATGCCCAGGTTGCAGGATCCATCCTTAGTGTGGGGCATTCAAGAGGCAGCTGGTCAATGATTCTCTTTCATCACTGACGCTTCTCTCTCTCTCTCCCCCTCTCTGATATCAATAAAAGCATACATTTTTAAACGCTTAAACAGATTTCAACAGTCAACGTTGTACTGAAATAGCCCTCGTTTGGGAAAATAGCTGACACAGAGAAACATTCTCGCCCACGTCTGCTCCAGCTCCCACGTAAGGTCCCCGAGGTAGGCAGGCATCGGTCCCGGGCCCCTTGCACCCAAATGCCATCATTCCAGAAGGCTCTGCTGGCGCTGACGGGTGGACAAGAGTTTCACCACATCTGAGTCACCAACAGGAATGTCAGAAACCATTTCTATTTCAGGCCTTTCCCCGGGGGTCATGCCCCGTGTATCAGATCTCCGGGACGCGGCGGATACCTGCCTGTCAAGCCCGGCGGGCCTGCCTGGGAGCCAGGAAAAGAGAGCCGTGGGGACCGTCAGCAGGTCAGGTGGGTGGAGCCCGGTCAGAAATGCTCCCCAGACCTCCTCGTGCCTCCTCCCAGTGGAGACACGGGAGCCCCAGGAAGCAGGGACCCGTGGTGAGTCCGGGACAGACCCAGCTCAACCTCCTTCCCTCTGAATGCCTCCAGCAAGCACAGTAGGGTGCCTGCAACACGCCCCCAAAGAAAATGTGACCGAGACCCAACCCAGGAGGCCAAGGCTTACAAAGGGGCTGCTTCGAACGTTCAAAAACTCAGTGGCAGCAAAACTATTCAAACAAAATAATGAAGACCTGCCTTGGCACCTACCCAGCAGGCGAGAGGAACGCCGGTCCCATCGCCACCGCCAGCCCAGTACCCGCCAGGTGCCAACAAGGCTCCTTGGCACGGCTCCCCCCACCATATCCACGGGATGTCTCCCTGCCCCCCTCCTCCTGCTCTCCTGGCATTTTCATTCTTCACCTCCTTGTCCTGAGATCACAAGGAAGTTACCCGGCCAAACTTCCTGGTTCATGCAAAGTTGAGGCCCTGTCAATCACGTAGACACAGAGTGTGTGTGTGTGTGTGGGAGGGGGGGGTAAATCGTCTGATGTGAAGGTTTGGTGTCCGCTCTGCCCGAAACACTTCTCCGTCCCAGACACCAGCGCTGGGCATTGCAAACAAAGTCACAACCCACCAAAGCGGCCTCTCTGGGCCGATGGCAGACGGGGTCTGAGAGAACCTGCAGAACCAGAGCCTGGCTCTCAGAGGGGGCAGCACCCGGGAAGCAAGGTGCCCCGTACCCACAGCAGAGATGCCGGTAAGAGCATCCCCCTTCGCCACTGGCCGTGGCGACGAGGCCTCTACGGGTTCCTAAGGACCCACGTGGACATGGTCTCCTTTGGTGATGGACACAAATTCCCAAGAACAGGCCAAAGTGACGCAGGCCCCAAACAAAGCCCCCAAACCACGTCTGTCCCTGGGAGGAGCGGCAGGGAGACAAGGCGGGTTTGGTCACCCGGTAAAAACTGCTGGTTGGCAGCTTCATGCTCCCTAATGTAAGAAACAGCGCAGGCAGGCCAACCCGATGACACGGGAGGATGCTTAGGAAGAGTTTGCCCTTGTGGGGACAGCTCTGGAGTCCGTCACCAGGAGAGCGGACACACAGAGGCCACCACGTGCTCTTTGCCCTTTGCCCTTTGCCCCTGCCTACTAGATCAGGAGCTGGCAAACTCTCCCTGGCAAAGGCCACGTGCTTCTTAGGTTTTCAGTCCCGGCGATCACCGTCCCAGCCAGTTCCCTCGGCCGCACGGGTGAGGACGCAGCCAATGACAACACGGAAGCAGCGCAGGGGTGTGTCCTCACGCCAATCAAAGTCTATTTACAAAAACAAGGGGCGGCTTGGCCGAGGACCACGGCCTGGAACGTTCTTCCCCAGGGCGCACCTGCCTGGTCTCTTAGTTCCTGAGAAGCCAGCGCTGGTCACCCTCTGCACAGCACATCCACCCCTCCCTGTGGCTTTCACAGCACTGATCCCTGCTGGGGGTTTCTGTATCTGGCAATGGTCTGCTTCCCCTCCAGCGACGGAGGACAGAGGTTCTGGTCTCCTGCACGTAGTAGGCGCTCAGCGAATGCCTGTGGGGGGCGAAGGAGCGAGCAGCTGCGTCTGCCTCATCCGTCTGGGCCTGTCGCCCAGCAATGCAGGCGTCTCAGCCCCAGGGCCAGGGAGGTGGCAGAGGGTCATCAGCCAGGTGATCAGACCACCTCCCGCCCCGGGGGCCTGCGTGCAAAACCGCCATGCACGCACGGGGGGTTGGTTTGGGGTTCTTTTCCTCCCTTTCTTTCTAGAATGTCCAGGGCGTCTGGACAGCGACCTGCCCCAGGCCATTGCTCGGTGCTGCAGGCAGAGCAGGTCCCCTGAGCTGACAGCTCTTTGGGAACATTCCGGAGGATTCAGAGAGGGGAGGGGAAAAATAGCAGCAGCCAATGCACCTTTCAACAGCGAGGGAAATCCACCCTCACCGTCCCGGCCGTGGTGGGTGGCGTTTGCCTCCGACACTCCAAACCGGTTTCTCAGCAGCGGTGCTGACACAGTGAAACCGCCTTCCTCACCCCCGGGCTGTTCACGGAGCCCGGAGCCGGCACCACTGCAGCCCAGGCGGAGAGGAACCCCCGGCCGCCCTCTCCCTGTGACTCAGAGCCCCGCTAATCTCCACAGACAGCCCTGGATCTGCTGTTCCCGCCTCCCCGGGGCCCCGGGAGACAGACACCACCGCCCGCCCGCTGTGCAAGAAGAGACTCTCCCCTAATCCACGCAGGAACCGCACAGCGGCTCTCAGACGGGACTCCGGTCCCCGTGCTCCCCGAGGCCGCCCGCTCCCTCCCCACCTCCCACTCCCCTGGACGTGGCCCCTGGGTCCCGGCAGCCCAGGCCCCCAGCCAGCGCCCGCCCGCTCGGGCTCCAGGGAAGAGTGTGCGGCCACACTTTCCGTCCAACCGGTTCTGCCCTCTGCTTTTGTTTCTGGGAGGATTATCGCCATGGTGACGGCCAGGTGACCAGGACAGGAGCGGGGAGAAACCCACCTGCCTTCAGCCCTTCACCCCTCGGAGCCCGTGGGAACGCCTCTGGCGGTGAGAGCCTGCCCTGGCTCCGTACCCAGCGCTCTGTACCCCTCGAAAGTCAGGAAACCCCGGGAGACAGCGGAGCCGTGGCTGCGGGCGGCTCTCCGGGAAGAAAAGGCCTGGGGTCCAGCGGGCCCCGGGCAGCGACTCTGCACACCGCCCCGCACAGGCAGCCGGCGGACACGGTCACGTTTTCAGAAGGACCGTGGCAGGAAGGAAGCCGGAAGCCACGTCTGTGATTAGGGGGGAAAGAAAGTGGGATCTCCACGCACCAGCGCCTCCCACCCGGGCGGCGACGGTCTCTTCCCTGAGCCGCGCCCACAACGAGGCCATTCCAGCTGCGCCCCTACCCAGCTTTTTAATCTATAGGATTTTATTATATCGGATAAAGGGACGGTTTTATTATATAGGATAAAGGAAGGGTTTGCCCTGGCCGGCGTGGCTCAGTTAGTATGAGTGTCGTTCCGTACACCAAAAGGCTGCGGGTTCGATTCCCGGTCAGGGTCACATACCTAGGATGTGGGTGTGAACCTTGGTCGACCGGTCAACATTTCTCTCTCTCTCTATCTCTCTCTCACTGGCTCACTTGCTTCCTCTCTAAAAGAAATAAAAACACATCATTGGGTAAGGAAAAGATAGATAGATAGATAGATAGATAGATAGATAGATAGATGGATGGATGATAGGTAGATGATAAAAGAACGGTCTGATTCTGGCTGGTGACAGTGAGAAGGGAAAGTCCGCTGGGGGCAGGCAGTTTGATGTGCTCTGTGTGCGCATCTGAGTGACATCCACGTGGTGGGAAGGCCTGTTCCCCCCTGAGGAGCCGTCCACGGGGCAGGAAGGCTTGTTCCCCCCGAGGAGCCGTCCACGGGGCAGGAAGGCCTGTTCCCCCCTGAGGAGCCATCCACGCGGCAGGAAGGCCTGACGGGCCAATCTGTCTGGAGAACGTGGCCAGGACCCCACAGCTGAGGCCAGGGAGAGAGTGAGGGGATGGGCCAGGCTGGCCTTGCCTTTCTGAGATCACGGAAAGGGGCCGGCCCTCTGCCCACACGGTGGGGGTGTGTGTGCCAGAGGAGGAGCCGTTGCGGTTGAAGGGGGACTGTTCCATGCACATCATGGGTTTGGAGCAGGACTTGGAGGGGAGAGAGTCTTTGAGGGGAATGCCGGGACGGCTACAGTCAGGCCGGCCGGCCGTCAGCGCGCCCTCCTCCCTCTGGGTCCTGCACACGAGCGCCCACACCCTCCACGGACACGGAGGCAGGAGCTAAGGCGAGGTCCCGGAATGGGTGAGATACATCCTTTATCACACATGCACCCATGTGTGCACACACATCCACATACACACACATATGCTCACATGTGCACACACATGCACACAGACGTACACAGGGAGGTTCGGAGCCCTTCTCCTTTGCTGGGGACGTTTCTCACGGGGCTGGGTGTTACCCAGGGGACAGCGTCCCGTCTCCCAGGCACCAGCTGCCCGGGGAATGTGAGCGGCCTGCGGAGCAGGGAGCCATGGAGGGTGACTCATCGGCGTGCTCAGCCAGGTCCCCCGTGGATTAGCGGTTTCTGTGCATGGCTCGGTCTCCTCCCCGGGCCCGTCCCCACGGCCGATCCGGGCCTGCTGGCCTCTGCCTCCGTGCGAGGCGGGCGTTGGCCGAGAGCAGCTTCCCCCCTCGCTGCCATCTCTCCTCCGTCCTCCCAGGCACACACAGGGAGTGAGTGGGCGCAGAGATGGCAGAGGACACTGCGGGCAGGGGAAAAAGGCAGGGGGGAAAGTTCCCTCTGTTGACAAGGTCAAAGCTGAGCTCCAGGATGACCAGCTCCAGCTTTGACCTTGTCAGTGGAGAACCTTTGACCTCCTGGAGGAGGAGCAATCCCTTCCCAAATGTACCCACCAGCTCCCCCTGCTCAGCCTCAGCCCCAGGCGCTGCCCCCTCGGCGCTTGGCGACTTCACACGGTCCAGGGTGCTGGCTGCCTCCTCCGTCCCAGAGCCAGGGGGGAGGGGCCCGGGCACAGACAGAGATGCACACAAGGCAGGTGAAGCCAAATGAGCTCCCGGAGCAACGCTGCTTTCACAGGGGACCCGCTCAGGAGTGGGGTGTGCTGTGGGCCCCCTGCTCCCCTGCCCCTCCCACCCCACCCACTGGGACTGCCCCTTTCGACAACCTGGGGGTTTGCTCCTTAAAGGGACAGGAGGCCCCTGCACACGCCTGCAGCTGGCTGGCCCGAAACTCAGTTTGTTTCTGAAAAAAATGGCACGGACACCCCTGTGGGGTTTCCAGAACTGAGACCCGGTTTCCCCTTCCCTTATTTTCTTTCTTTTTTTCTTTTTTTTTTCATTTTTTTCTTTTTTAAAAATATATATTTTATTTATTTATTACAGAGAGGAAGGGAGAGAGAGAGTTAGAAACATCTATGAGAGTCATCGATCAGCTGCCTCTTGCACGCCCCCTATTGGGGATGTGCCCGCAACCAACGTACATGCCCTTGACCAGAATCAGACCCGGGACCCTTCAGTCTGCAGGCTGACGCTCTGTCCACTGAGCCAAACCGGTTTCGGCTCCCTTCCCTTATTTTCAAGTAGAAAAGCTCTATCGTCTTTCCTGACTGTCAGGGGCACTGTTCCAGGCAGCCCACGCCCCGTGGTTCTCCTCCGGTGCCAACACCCACCCTCCCGGCTAATACTCAGCCGTGGAGAACCGGACGGCACCCTTTCCGCAAAGGGCCAGTGGTGGCTATTTTCACCTCTGTGGGCTGGAGGGTCCCCGTGGCAATGAGCCCACTGCATCCGGGTCGCGGGGGAGCAGCCACGGCGACCGGCGGACGGATGGACGGGCTTGGCCAGGCTCCAACAAAACTTGATTGGCGGATGCCACCGAAATGCCAGTGTCACATCATTTTGCACGTGTCACAAAATAATACCTTTACAAGTCAATGTTTAGGCATGGCCAGTGTGGCTCAGCGGTTGAACGTGGACCCAGGAACCAAGAGGTCACCTGTTCGATTCCTGGTCAGAACACATGCCAGGGTTATAGGCTCCATCCCCAAGATTTATTTCCTCTCTCATCAATGTCTCTCTCACTCTCTCTCTCTCTCTCTCTCTCTCTCTCTCTCTCTCTCTCTCTCTCTCAAAAAAAAAAAAAAAAAAAATCAAAATCAATAAAAATGTATTTTTTTAAAAATCAATGTTTAGCCAAAACCAGTTTGGCTAAGTGGATAGAGTGTCGGACTGCAGACTGAAAGGTCCCGGGTTCGATTCCGGTCAAGGGCATGTACGTTGGTTGCGGGCACATCCCCAGTAGGAGGTGTGCAAGAGGCAGCTGGTCGATGATTCTCTCTCATCGATGTTTCTAACTCTCTATCCCTCTCTCTTCCTCTCTGTAAAAAAAAATCAATAAAATATATTTTAAAAATAATCATTTCTTTAAAAAAAAAAAATCAATGTTTAGTGTGAAACCAATTCTCCACCCATGAACCATGTGGAGGGGCCATCTTTTGCCAACCCTGGTCTATAATTAAATATTTCATAGGAAACCCTCTGTGAGGTCATTGTGTTTCGGAAGAAATGTATTAATAGCGATGATGATAATAACGGCAAACATTGACGGAGCACCACCTCTTCAGGACCTGACAGGGCCGGGCGTGGAAAACTCCTTTTTGTTCGCTCGCGCCGGCATGCACATGGGAGGTAGGTAGAGACCACCCCTGCGTCTGCAGAGGCGGAGACTGAGGCTGGCGAGCGTGCCCTTCGCTCCCCAGCGAGGATCTGAACCCAGGAAACCTGGCTCCTCCGGGCAGAGACGTGGCTCCGCATCCTCCAGCCCCAGACGGTGAGGATGAAGAAGGAGGTGACGGGAAGGAGCTCTGACAGGCCTCCGGGCTGGTGCGCTTCCTTCAGGAAAACCACACATCACCGGGGCCACCCCGGAGGAGGGGCAGTTCCTGCCCAAATGCTCCCCAGCGTGAGACGCCAAGAACCACGCAGCACCAGGCGGAGCGAGAGGACGGCGCGCGTTTCACCGCGGCCCCTTGTGCGTGGGTCTCAGAGAAGGGAAGGGGCGGGCTGCAGGGGCAGGAGCCTGGTCACTGTTCCCCAGTGTTCTCCCCGGACACCCAGAACTAGGGCCCTGCCTCACTCACACCTCAACCCCCCGCCCCCAAGCCCCCAGGCCTCTGCCTCCAGCCGCTCGGATCTCCTGAAACCACCCAGTTTCTGCCTTCCTCCGGCCCAGCCTCCCCACCGCCAGCCTGCACCGTCCAGACCGCCTGCTGCCGCCACCCAGACAGAATAATTCCATTCAACACGGGGCGGGTGGGGGAGGGGGTGCCCAGGGAGGAGAGCTGGGTGGCTGCTCTCGGCGCCGGCCAGGCCCGCTGCCCGGTTTCTTTTCCATCCCAGGCACCAGGGCACATCTGGTGGAAGAGGTCTCCCTGGCCGCCACGGGGCCCACCACGCCCGGCGGGAAGCCACGGGTCCTGGATCTAAACCTAGTGGAGCGAGAGCGAGAGGGAGCTGGCTGCTGGCGCGGGCTCTGTCCTGCAGACACGTGGTGGGGTTCCGAACCCCCGGGAAAGGAGGCCCGAACCTCCGGGGGCTCCGAGAGGCCGTCGGGCGGGCAGGAGGCAGGCGTCTCCTTATGGAAAACACCGGCTTCCTCCGGCTCACAGCCTGCGAGCAATCTGGTATCTGGTTTGGGGCTTCCAGGAGCATCTGCGACCGCCTCTGGCCCCTCCCTACCTGCCGACCAGCGCCCAGTGGTGAGCCCTGAACTGGGCGGCGACGCAGCTAACAGCTGGGCCTGCCACCTCACCTGCCGGTGCCACCTCCCGCCCCGTCCACTCCCACCAGAGGCACATGCCCAGACAGTGGGGGGCGGGCAGGAGGCAGCCGATCAATGTTTTTTCCTCGTCATTGAAGTTTCTAGCTCTCTCCCCTCCCGCTTCCTCTCTGAAATCAATAAAAATATATTTTTTAAAAATAAGTAAATATGGGCAACTAAAAATAATAATAAGTAAACATAAATATGGGCAACAAACTCCAGCCACGTTAGCACGACGTATGAGTGCCAAATCCACACCCACCCCGGGGCCCTCCGTGAGTGAGTTGGCCTCTTAGGAATGACTTTGTGGGTGAAAGACCCGCTCACAGGACCAAGAGAAGCCAGGTCCCCGTTCCTGAGCCCATGGAGAACGTGGGTCTGAAAAGAAGCTATCCAGTATAACATACAACTTCTTTTTATTTTTTTATTTTTTTAAATATATTTTATTGATTTTTTACAGAGAGGAAGAGAGAGGGATAGAGAGTTAGAAATATCGATGAGAGAGAATCATCGATCAGCTGCCTCTTGCACATCCGTGGGGGATGTGCCTGCAACCAAGGTACATGCTCTTGACCGGAATCCAACCCGGGACCTTTCAGTCTGCAGGCTGACGCTCTATCCACTGAGCCAAACCGGTTTGAGCAACACACAACCTCTAACAACGGGGTGATTTCAAACATCCTCCACGTACCCCCTTCTCGCATCCCCCCTACCCACTCCCCCCCTCGCCCACGCAGAGCTCCCGAGGAATCAGACAGGAGAAGGGTACCATCCCTGTCTCTGTAATAAAACTCCTCCGAGGCTCTCCCTAAGTACGGGGTCCTGACTGGAGAGGAATAAAGGCGACAATAAATTAGAGAGAGATGCCCCAGCGGCTCCCCGCTTGGGGTTGCTCGCTCTCGGGACATCCCGAAAGGCAGACGGACATCAGGAGGAGCCCTGACCCTGCCTACCGGGGCCAGCCCATCATCTCCCACGTCCCTCCGCGTCCCGCCCGCCCATAAAACCATCTGATTTACGGAGACACCAGGAGGGCCCTCCCGCTTCCCCTCCGCAGGATTCATTCCTCTTTAATGGGCTGCCATGCCTCCCCTTCGTCCTAATCGCTTCCTCTCCTGCTGGCTCACCCCTCCCACCCCCTTCTCCGAGGGCTGGTCTGGGCCCGTGTGTCAAGGTGGCTAAGTGCTACTGGCTTAAGGTGACCAGAGGTCCCGCTTTTAGTGGGACAGTCCTGATTTTTAACAATTTTGTCCCGAGTCCCAAGGCGTTTTAAAGCACCTTGGGACATGGGACAATTTGTTAAAAACTGGGACTGTCCGCCAATCTTTCCAAAAATAGGGACTGTTTTCAAACAACATGGGACAAATTGTTAAAAACTGGGACTGTCCCGCCAGAAGCGGGACGCCTGGGCACCTTATACTGGCTGGAACACGGATTAAAAGACTGACTGGCTGGAACACTGGTTAGAGGACAGAAGGCACACGCTAAGCTGGCGGGGGGGGGGGGGGGGAGAGCAGGCTCAGAGGGAGGGGGCCGGGCAGGTGTGGGTTCCGGGGCTCCCACCTGGCTTTTATGGGGGAGAGAAGCTTGTTAACGTTCCTACCGTAATCCCCTTCCAGCGGAAAGTCGGAAGGCAGCCCACAGCGGTGGCAGGGAGCACCGACCCACATCAGGGGGACCCCACGGTGTAGGCACACAGCTCAGGGACGGACGGGGAACAGACCCCAGAGTAAGATAAGCACCACATCCGCACCCTGGCTGGCTCCCACCCAGCTCGTGTCTTTCCTGATAAGGGGCTGCTCTGAACCAGAGGTCAGAGGTCAGAGGCCGGAGATCAGCAAGTGAGGCAGGTCTGAGAGGTTCCGCACCTGCCGACGCAGGGTCCTGCTTCGGACTACGGAAAGGGCCCCTCTGGGGGAGCGGGGAAAAAACACAATTTTTAAAAATCCTTCCGTCCTTGTCATAAAAGACACTTGGCCGTCATGCGTTATGATGCTCCTTCGTTGACACTGCTCACTGGTCTTGGTGACAACTCTGGTCAGGTCCGTCTGACTCTGCTCTATGAACAAGGAGGCCCAGAGAGGTTAGGCGACTTGCCCCGGGTCACACAGCTCACTAGTGACAGACCTTCTTCGCCTGGCCCAAGCCTGGAATGATTCCCAATTAAGTATAGCAAATAGAGCCAAAACCGGTTTGGCTCAGTGGATAGTGTCGGCCTATGGACTCAAGGATTCCAGGTTCGATGCCGGTCAAGGGCATGTACCTCGGTTGCAGGCACATCCCCAGTGGGGGGTGTGCAGGAGGCAGCTGATCGATGTTTCACTGTCATCAATGTTTCTAACTCTCTGTCCCTCTCTCTTCTTCTCTGTAAAAAATCAATAAAATCTTTTTTTTTATTTAAGTGTAGCAAATAGAGTTGTTTGGGGCAATAATAATAATAATAATAATAATAATAATAAAATGAAAATTCTGGTGGTTAAAACAGAAGCCCCAGAGGCCAGCTCAAAGTCTGGAGAGCCACCTCCGAGAGCTCCGGACAGCAGCCGCCGTGGCATCCGGCCCCACCACATTCCTCCTTCCCTGCAGCAGAGAAGACTCCCTCCTCATCGCAAAGCTACGGGCTCCCCTTCCTGCAGGTCCCACGGGCCTTTTAGTCTGCGCGAGGAGAGGCGTGGGGCGGGGGCTGTCAGGCCTGACAGAGTCCAGATCCCCAGAACCTCATCAGGAGCCTCTGCACAGACTCCCCTCGGCCCAGCGGCCCACAGGGCTCCTCCGGGGAGCTGTCTCTGGGTGGGGCCCGAGAAAGTCAAGGGTGTGCTGCGGTCTCAGGTTCCAACGCCCCGCAGCTGCTCGGAAAGAAGGGTGTCCGTGGACACAGTCCTGGTGCTTCTGCGCCTGGACCCACCCCGGCGGACAGACACCCCCGGGGCGCCCCCTGGAAGCGACGCTGGGGTTTCTGAAGAGCCCAGATCTGTGAGCTGCGAGAATCCCGCCAAGCAGGGAAGGTCTGCAGGAAGACAGAATCCAGGCCGAGGCTCCACCCGTCCCCGGGGAAACGGCTCTGAGCCAGCCCCTGCCTCAGGCTGGGTAGACCAGCAGGCTGATCTTTGCTCTTTGCCTGCAAAAGACTCATATACGCATTGCTCCCTGATTTGGACCCCAGTAAGAGCGAGGGGGGAGTGTGCATGCTCCCCTCCGCCTAACCCATGCCAAGCAGCTCTCGTGGCGACGGCAAGAAAGGCTGGTCCGTTCTTCTAGCTCTACAGCTGTGGTTCTCAACCTTCCTAATGCCTCGACCCTTTAATACAGCTCCTCATGCGGTGGTGACCCCCAACCATAACATTACTGTCACTGCTACTTCATAACTGTCATGTTGCTACTGTTATAAGTTCTTACATAAATATCTGATATGCAGGATGTCTTGGGCCACCCCTGTGAAAGGGTCGTTCGACCCCCAAAGGGGTCTCGACCCACAGGTTGAGAACTGCTGCCCTAGAGACTCAAGTAAGGGGTCCTACTGTGATTTTGCCAGGGTTCTGCCCATCAGGGGCCCGAGAAGGAAATGGAACCCTTACCTGCAAAGCACAGGCCTTCCCTTAAAAAACTAGGAAGTTGTGACATTTAGGAGGCGACTCGGCTCCCATTCCCTCCCTCCCTCCCTCCCTCCCTCCCTCCTTTCTTTCCTCCCTCCCTCCTTCCCTTCCTTCCTTCCTCCCTCCCTCCCTGGGGGCTGCCACCCATGCCCCCAGGAACCAGCTGGCTGCCTACAGAGCCTTGGAAGGTGTTAGCAGAGGAGCAAGATAGTAATGGCATCATATCTATGTCTGAGTGCAGCCAGCTGCTCCCAGGGGCTTCTGCAGGGCCAAAGAAGGGAAAAGAAGTCTTTAAAGTTCAAAGGAAGCATGCTCTGACACAGGGATTCTCAACCCGGCATGACTGACATTCTAGGTTGGATAAAGGTGGTTTTCTGTTTTTTATTGATTTCAGAGAGGAAGGGAGAGGGAGAGAAAAACATCAATGATGAGAGGGAATCACTCATCGGCTGCCTCCTGCACGCCCTCTACTGGGAATGGAGCCTGCAACCCAGACGTGTGTGCCTTTGACTGGAATTGAACCGGGGACCCTTCAGCCTGAGGGCTGATGCTCTCTCCGCTGAGCCAAACCGGTTTGGGCTCAGGTGGTTTTTCGTTATCTGGGCAGGTGTGAGTGTGGGAGCTGGAGTGAGTGATGCTAGGACCCTGATTAAGATTCTGAGAACACAGGAGAGGAGTTGGGAGAGGGGCAGGGGGGCGGGGGGCGAACTCCTGATTAACTGAGAAGCCGCAGCCCAGTTTGAATCAGGCTGCGCAGCGGAATGCAGGGCCCTCTTTTGTGTGCTCATTCGTCTGAAACAAAAGCGAGCGGAGTGGGCCACAAAGGGGCCGGGGGCGGGGAGGGCCGCAGCCAATGGGCTCCTGGGAATGGACAGGGTTTGGGGACACTTAGCGAGGCTGCCGCGGGCCTCTGTGCCTGGGATCTGCTCTCGGGAGTCCTCAGGATCATTTTTAATCCCTGTTTGCCATGAAGAGTTTATCCCCCGAATGTCATCACTCAGACGCCCTCTCCAGCCCGGCACCGTCCGGCCAGAAGCCGGCCTGTGAGCACGGGGACGGCACCCATCTGGGAGGAGGTGTCCTGTGCATGTGGAACACACACCTGATTCCTTGGACGAGGTGTAAAACCAGGCAGACAATCTGATCTCGTGACACTTTTTTTTTTTAAATATATTTTACTGATTTTTTACAGAGAGGCAAGGAGATGGTTAGAGTTAGAAACATCAATGAGAGAGAAACACCCATCAGCTGCCTCCTGCACACCCCCTACTGGGGATGTGCCCGCAACCAAGGTACATGCCCTTGACCGAAATCGAACCCGGGACCTTTCAGTCCACAGGCCGATGCTCTACCACTGAGCCAAACCGGTTTCGGTGCGACACTTTTTTATAGTGATGACATGTAGACATGACAAGACTAGGAACATACCGGGCTATCTAAAATCTATCCTAAAACTGATTTCACCCATTCCCTTTGTCCTCTTTGAAATATGCCTTCTAGAAAGTTTAATGTTGTCTCTGTAGCTTGTGCTTCATTTCCACGGGACAGTACTGCTCTAGGCTAATTGTTCTCCGTTGCTTCTCTCTCCCTCCTCCCCGGCCTCCTCCCCCTTCCTGACAGATATACCTCTGGTTATCTGACCCTCTTAAAGAGCATGTTGATCTTTGTCCGCTTGCCAAAGACATTCAAGGTACCTTCTGCACATAAAGCACTAGGCTGGCATCTGTGGGAACCCCAAAATGAATCAGACTCGTGGGTAAGAGGTTAAGGCGCTGAAGGACCGGAATTGGCTCCTTAACAAGTGAGGCCACTGGTTCCATTCCAAGTCAGGGCACTTGCCCGGGTTGCAGGCTCGACGATCCCCAGTAGGGGGCGTGCAAGAAACAGCCGATCGATGACTCTCTCATCATGGATGTCTCTCTCTCCCTCTCTCTCTCCCTCTCTCTCTCTCTCTCTCTCTCTCTCTCTCTCTCTCTCTCTCTCTCTCTACCTCTCTCTCTCTCTCTATCTCTCTCTCTCTCTCTCTCTCTCTCTCTCTCTCTCTCTCTCTCTCTCTCTCCCTTCCTCTCTGAAATCAATAAAGAGGAAAATAAAACTAAAGGGAAAAAGAAGTGAGGTCAAGAGAGCTGGCCCCCAGGGACCCACTCAGGGAGACTGTGAGCACCATCCCCTGCTCTCCCCGGCTCCGCCACCATGCTGTGACGGGTCCAGCGAGCAGTTCCGATGCTTGCTTTCCCCTTCGGCACCGAAGTGGCTTTTCTGCCTCGGCTTATCTCCCCGGAGACACTGACCCCACCCCGCTGTCCCTCTGCATCACAGCTCCCTTCCCCCTCCCGGATAGCAGGAGCTGGCGTGTCTGCCAGAGAAGGACCCTCGTGGGGGAGAAGCGGCTGCAGCTCCTGACCTCACGCCCGCCCTGCCCATGCCCGGGCTCCGGTTTGCCCGGTCGGGGCCGGTCCGCAGAGAGGGGGCATGCATTGCGTGGACTCGGAGCCATCTTTTCCCTCCGAGTTAGGAGCACCAGGGCTAGGACGGGGTTTCCACCTGGGAGCTATTCCGACCCTTTGCGGGGTTGGGGGAGGGGGGGGGCATCTGGAGACGTTTTTCATCTTCAGAACCACAGAGGCGATGCTACGGCATAAAGTGCGTAGAGAGGCCAAAGGGCGCTGCCAGACATCCTTCAACCCACAGGACACCCCCCCCCCCCCGCCACACACACACACACACACACACACACACACACACACACAGAATCCTCCAGCCCACAATGCCCATCGTCCTCGGGCTGCGAAGCTTCAGGACACGGAGGAGACCACCACCACCACCGGCACCACCACCACCAGTACCATCAGCACCACCAGCACCAGCACCAGCACTGGCACCAGCACCACCACTAGCACCACCAGTACCATGAGCACCACCACCAGCACCAACACCACCACCAGCAGCACCACCAGCACCACCACCACCACCGGGCCGGAGCTCCCGCTAATCTCTGGCATCAATGCACCCATCATTCCTCAACAACATCTTCCAACAAACGCCTCCCCACACCTCCCCTCCCGGGAGCGGGTCCAGGAAAAGCTGAGGGATCGGGGCAAGACGAACCACCGGGAGGAGAAACGCAGGACAAACACGATTACATCAATTAGCCCCGCTAATTACCGAGCGTCTGCCACAGCACCTGGAGCAGCAGCTGGGGTTGCACAAAACCGGGCAAACATCACCCCCACAACCTGCTCCTCCGGCCTTCCTCTGGCAAGGACCCGACGGAGGGAAGATGGGGCTGTAAATCATGGAGCCGAGGAGCTGCCCCCTGGAGGTGGCCCCGATGCCCTGGCCGCCCCGGCACACCTGCACTCCCCCCCCCCCCGCCCCTCCTGGGCATCTATCCCCAGAAGAGACGGCTGCTCCAGGCAGCAACACCTTTTAGGCCAGTGGTTCTCAACCTTCCTAATGCCACAATACTTTAACACAGTTCCTCATGTTGTGGGGACCCCCAACCATAAAACTATTTTCGTTTTATCTATCATTTTGCTACTGTTATGAATCGTAATGTTGAGAACCGCTGACAGGCCACCGGAAAACACAGATATTTACATCTTTGCCGACGAAATGAAGTGAAAGATTTCAAGATGGAATTCACCCTGGATTAATTCGCCCTGGAAGGTGCCAAATCTCATGGCCGGTGTCCTTAGGAGACACAGAAGAGGGGGAGGTTGGAAGACAGGATGGAAAAGGTGAAAGGAGGGAGAAGTACCCGCAGGTAGTTACAAAACACTGACAGGGTTGTGAAGTGCAGCATAGCAAACAGGCAACAACAGTGTAGTAACCATGAACGGTGCCAGGTGGATGCTGGAAATTATCGGGGAGTGGGGGAAGAGGGACACTTGGTAAAGTACATGATTGTCTAACTACTGTGCTGTACACCTGAAACCAATCCTATGTAATAAAAGCCTAATATGCAAATCTACCCAACAGCAGAACGACCAGCGGAACAACCAGTCGCTATGATGCGCACTGACCACCAGGGGGCAGACACTCAACGCAGGAGCTGCCCCAAGCCCACAGGCCCCAGGCCAGCCAAGGCGGGTGCCAGCTGCCCCTCCTCCCATCACCCCACCAGTTACCCGTCCAGGCCTAGGAACCCTACCCATGCATGGATTTCATGCACTGGGCCTCGACTACAAAATAACATTGAATGTAAGCTGTCATTGAGAAATAAAAATTTTTTTAAAAAGAAATTTTTAAAAATGGTCTTTAACCCCACACAGTCCCCTGTAGCCTCTCGCCCTGTTTCCTTTCCCCCCTATCCCACCACGCCCAGCGTCAGGACTTGTGTGCACCCTTGGATAGCACCTGTCTCCCGCCTCTGAACAGACAGGGCCTCGCTCTGCTCACTTATGGCCAACGCTGCAGGAAGCAGGGTGCCCAGCACAGAGGAGGCTCTGAAAAAGAATCGGTTGGCTGAATAAAGTCATCGTCCTTCTCTTCAAAAGCAAAACAATAATAAATAAAAATAAAAATAAAAGTCTCTGCTGTGCTCTATGTTCATTCTAGAGCATTTCTGCAAGAATCTCCCTGCCCTCTGCCTTCGGGCACCAAGGACTTTTATTCAGAACACCCTGGCTCCTGGGTTAGAAGGACACCGTCATCTGTCTTTTGGAAAAACTGGGAGTTTTTTCCGAGGGGAAATTCCTGCGTTCCTGGTGGCTGAGACGCGTTGCCTAGAATGCCCCTAAATTTCTAACAAGGGGCTGCTTTTTCACCTCTCTGCGTCCGGCACTTCCTCCAAGAAACACAAGTTGAGATGTGCAGTGTGCGAGGACTGGACGAGGCGGGGGTGGGGGTGGGGGGCAGCTGGAGCCTGGGCAAGGAGAGGTCAGGGTGAGTAGCAGACCAGCGCCCCCTGGGCCGTTGGGGGCTCCGATCAGTGGCTGGCACCCAGGCTGACAAGGTCCCTGCCCCCCTGAGGACACTCGGGACACTGACCTTCCCTTCAGGAACTTTACACCCAGGGCCCTCAGAGCAGAGGGGCTGATGGATGGCCTCTGGTCAGCAGGTCCACTCAGTCTAGCACAGCCCAGGTGCGCGCCCCAGGACCCCGCCACCTGGCCGCGGGGCAGGCTCTGGGCTCTCTGCAGGTTATCCGGGACCCTCCCTCTTCGCTCCTGATCCAGACGTCAGACCTGCTGGTCATGCCACCGGGGGTTTTTAGAGCCGGGTAATATGTCAGCCGGAGTCCCCAGGGTTTGGAGGCAGGCGACATTCGTGGGAGGAAAACTGGGAGTAACAGGAGAACCTGAAAAATTTAAAGAAACTCTGTCCTTTCAAAGAAAGCCAAAAATAGTGTTTGTCCTTCAGTCTGCATCCACTTGGAATGCTTCGAGAACTAATTGAGATAGTGGCTCTTGCCCGGCTGCCGTGGCTCAGTGGTTGAGCATCGACCTACGAACCAGGAGGTCACGGCTCGATTCCCAATCAGGGCACTTGCCCAGGTTTGTGGGTTCGATCCCCAGGGTGGGGTGTGCAGGAGGCAGCGATCAACGATTCTCTCTCATCACTCATGTGTCCATCTCTCTCTCCCTCTCCCTGTCTCTCTGAAATCGATAAAGGATTTATAAATGACGGTGGCTCTGGTCTTAAGCTTTGCATCGGGATCACTTGTCCACCTTTGTGTTACTCTGGTCTAAGAGCCACACTCGGAAAGGAACTCGGCCCTCGAAGGGAAGGATAGAGGGGGACACAATGAGCCTCACTCCTCGGGGGAAGGGTTGCCTTCAGGGGAAGTTAGGCTCATGCCTCTGCTTCGAGCTGGAACAGTACTTCATACAACAGATCCGCCGTCTCATCGCATCTCCTTGGAAAATTCGATCAAGCAGAGGAAGTGTGATTCCCAATGCTGCTCTCCAAGAAGTGGATGAAGACTGTCAGCTTAACAAGAAGCCTCCTCCTTAAATAGGCACAGAGGTGGGCCAAAGTAGGCTCACTGGGGTAATAGAAATAAGCGATATAATCTTCCACCAATAACGGAGTAAGATGCAAATTGGCCGTACCTTCGCGACACCCACCAGCCAATCAGGAGTGTGTATGCAAATTAATCCAACAAAGTTGGCGGGTTAATTTGACTACGCAGGCACCAAGCAGCTGGGCCTCTGGGCAGTGTGGGAAGGCGGAAAGGCGGTGCTGGCAGCCAGGGAAAGAAGGCTCATTCTTGCACAAATCTGTGCATCGGGCCTCTAGGATGAATAAATAGTAATACAAGGATAAACTCTGTAAACGTTCGTATTCCCTCCCTGCATACGTCTACTTTTTAATGCAAAGAACCTTCTTGAGAGCGTACCATTGCCTAAGGTCCAAAAGAACAATTGCTAGGATAAAACAAAATCTTTTTCTTTTCTTTTTTCCTTCTGGAAAGCAGAAGAGCAGTTAATTTCTTAAAACAACAACAACGAAAACACATGATCATTTCAATGAAAACTTAAAAAAAAAAAATGGGAGAAAGGGGGAAAGTCACACAATTAAATCCAGGCAGGGGGATGAGGATGGCAACCTCAAAAAGATGGGTGAGGACTGACGCCTACATGTGCCGTCCTCCTGAACACGGGGGAAATAAAGCGTCATGACGGCCACTGGCCCACCCCATCCGAAGAGGCTCAGAAAGAGTCACTTACAACGGAGCTGGCACACCCGGCCTTGGTCACCTGGCTCCTGCGAGGTGGCCTGCGTCACCGAGTCTGAGCCCTCGGCATCCGCAGCCACGAAAAGAGGCCGAGGAGCATCCACCTCGGCACATGAGAACCAGAGCCCAAGGCCAGGGCGGTGGGTCCGGAAGAATGTCTGGAATGGGCGTCCGAGGACTGGCCCGGAGGAGAAGGTATTCCCGAACCACATTCCCTCCTGCCAGGGCAGCACCCAGGGGACCAGGGCTGAAAGCCATTCCTGTTGGCATGCGGGTGGGCGGGTGGGCGGGCGGGCGAGCGGCCGGAGCATCCAGCCCCGCTTCCCGCGGACCGGCCAGACCCAAGGCACACAGAAACCCTCTGAGGTTTCGGTGTCACCCCCCGGGCAGCCTGGCAGAGCCACCGGGCTCCCCTGGGCTGCACAGCGAGCGGCTGCAGGCCGCCATGCCTGCCCTGCTGCCGTGCCAGCTCCCTCGCTGCCCGAGGCCCCCTCCTCGCAAGCGCCACGGCTCTGCGGCTGCTGCCGCCACACACGTCCCCCCTCCCCTTCCTTCCCCGGCCCCCCTCCGCCAAGTGTGGTCCCCACACAGCCTCGCCGGGCCGCCGCCCTCATACGACACGTCCCCTAAGCCGCTGGCAAAGGCAGGGCGGGTCCACAAAGCCCTGCTGTCGCCACCTCGGTGAGAGACGCAGAGCGAGCAGGTCTCCGTCCTCATCCCCTCCTCCCGCCCCGCTCCGCCCTCCTCCCCTCCGACCGCCACGTCCACCCGTGGAAGGTGAGGTCGTAGGGGGTCACTCAGCCGACCCCCCTGCCTTTGGGCGGGGCTGTCCTCAGAATAAAAGTGGAAAAAATCACGTGGGAACGGGCCGAGACCACCGTCTGTGATGCGCGTGGGCTGGGGGGAGGGCTGTCCGGTTCCCACCGGTGCCATGGACAGGTAGCATGACACACACGGCCACACGCCACCCGGAGCTGTCTCCATGCCAACGAGGGACACCCCCCCAGGCCACACAGACACCCTGTCCCCCACCCAGGCCAGGGCGATGCCCCTTTCAAACCGTCTTCAAGAGCGGGGACTGGGGAGGCGCCCGCTCTGTGTCCCAGCGTGGACGCACAGCTTCGGCGAGCGCGCGGGGTTTATTTATTTTCTTTAATATAATAAAAGAAGTTATATGACTTTAATTAAATGCGCTTATTAAAAGGGTGAAACACTTGGAGCGGCTGTGCTCGGTGCTGCAGGCACATTTCCCAGCGCGCCGCTGAGCGTCTGCATCCGTCCGCCCGGGGCGGTTTTTAATGCACAAATAAATCCGCACCTGACGTGCTGACAGACGATTATGCTGCGTGGCCGCCAAGGAAAGTAAACACCGGGGCAAGTTTTAACCTCTTGCAGGCCCCGAGCGAGCGAGCGAGCGAGCAAGCATTCCCCTCGCTGCCCCCGCCCCCCCAGGTGCCCGGGCTGCTGGCATGGATGGCTCTCCTCCAGCCGGCATCTCCTCGCCCTGGAGCCGGCCATCGGCCATCCCTGGAAGCAGGCTGCCTCCTCCCATCAGGCCGTCCGGAGCGTTGCCTCCGCAAAGGGGACAGGAGACAGCCGAGGGAGGGGAGGACGGGGCGGAGAGGGAGAGCAGCCCCACGTGTGCTTCCCGCCCCCCGCACCCTGCCTGCCTTCCATCCTGTTTACACTGCGGCCTGAGGACCGCAGGCTCCGGCTCAGCGGGCGCCTCCGCAGCCGGCCAGGGCGCTCGGGGCCTTCCAGCCGGAGGAGCTGGCTCTGCCCTGGACGGCCCGGCCAGGTGTTCCTCCCGTTTGCCTGCAGTGCCAGAGGCCGGCCGGCTCCCAGAGAGCTCAGGGGAAGGGGGCCGAGGGGGTTCCATACTGAGGATCTTAAAGGAGGAGCGTGCAAGTCAGCATGTGGCGCGGCATCTGTTGGAACGGCCTGTCTCCTGTGGCTTTGGTTGGGGGGGCGAGGGGGAGAGGTGCAAAGTGACGCTCCAAAACCAGAGGTCTGGCTCCCTGGCCGGGCTCATGCAGGTGGCTCGGGGTTCATGGTTCCTGTGTCCCCTCTTTAAGTCGCTACAACCAGACTTCCGAAGACCCAGGCTTTTTTCCATCTGTATGATCTATCTTTGCCCGCGGTGGGCTAGGCAGGGAAGGACAACCCTACCACGGAGGGATGTTCTCCCACAAACCCAAAGCGGGGGTCATTCCACCCCGGGCCCTCTTACCCCGGGGCCGAGAGCAGAGGATATGCTGTGCATCTGTAACAACACAGCGGTCACTAGTACAGCTCACTGCTATTGGCCACAAACTATATGCTACGTGCTTTACTGTGTCATCTCATTTCATCTCCAGACTTTTTTTAAATTAATTTTTAAAAGAGGGGAGGGAAGGAAGGAGAGAGAAGGAGAGAGAGAGAGAGAGAGAGAGAGAGAGAGAGAGAGAGAGAGAGAGAGAGAAATATATATTGGTTTGTTATTCCACTATTGATGCATTCACTGGTTGATCCTTGTATGTGCCCTGACCGGGGATCGAACTTCCAACCTTGCTCTGTTGGGAGGATGCTCTCATCAGCTGAGCTACCCAGCTACCCAGCCAGAGCTCTCTCCAGACTCTGAACCCATTGATTATTGCCACTAAAGTGAATAGCCACCCATGCCCTCCATTTTCTACTGAGGACACTGATGCTCACAGAGAGCAGGTTACTGGACCCACAGCATCTAGAACATACGCTGGCCTTGCCCAGGGACAGCCCGGCCAGGTGGACTCTGCACAGGTACAAAGAAGCAACCCCCTCAACCTTTAACAAAACTGAGCGGATATATTTCAAATACAGGGAAGATAAATTATTACCACTGAATAAATATTCTTTCCCCTCCCCCCCCAATACATAAGGTCTGGAGACAAACATTTTTAAAGCAACAAGAACATGTGGGCACGAGGAGATGTGATCAAATAAACACATCTCCTTTGAATTTGCTTTGCCCCCTGGTCCTAGGAAGGACCCGTGAGTTTCGGTCCACACACACTCAGCTTCTCCCGACAACAGCCAAGCAGCCCGCTGGCCGCCCCCAGGCAGACCATCCGTCCAGCATGCACACCTCCGTCCGTCTCCCGAGGGTGGGCCACGCGCCACTCCACGAAGCAATGCACGGCGCCTGTCAGGGCCACAACCTCCCTTGTAGTTAGAACAAGAGCAACGGGCCGAGGGGGACAACAGGCTGAGGGTCCCCCTCGGCCGTCACACCTGTGCCTGAGTGCCAGCCTGAAGCAATAACACAAAGTCGCAAAGGTCCTAAGAGATCCGCTCCGGGGAGCATGGGTAGTGGTGATGGGCGTGCCCGGCATCTGGTGTCAAACTCAGACCAGCTCTGCAGAAGCTGGGCCGTGCTCCTGGCCGCAGTGTCTGCAGACCTGGCTTCCCTGCCCTCTCGCAGATGCTGACCTCAGGCAATCTGTTTTCAATCAGCCCCTTTTCGGCGTTCCGTGATCCGGGCCGCTTTCTGTTGCTTGCAGACAGAACTCTGAGGCATCGAGGGTTCCGTACAAAAGCCCGGGCTCTGGTCTCAGAAGGGATATACTGTGTCTCCTGGGCTGGGATTTTGTTTGTTTGTTTTTTGTTTGTTTGTTTTGTTTTGTTTAGGGGGGGCGGTTGTGGAGTTATTACTTTTAACTTTTTCTTGCAATCCGATAGAGAACAGGAACACACACCTCTCCCGAGAGGACAGCTCATGCATTTTTCTCAAAGTAAACACATCTCCGGAGTCAGTATTCTCATCAAGAAACAGGACCAGTACTCCCAGAAGCCTTTGCTGCCATCCCCTTCAACCAAGGACAGCCACGACGCTAACCTTGGACACCAGAGATGAGCTCTGCCTGCTTTTGAGCTTTGTGTGTAGTCACACCTGCTCTGGGTGTTATCTCTATCTACGTATAGTTCATTCAACGTTTTACCGGCAAGACTCGGCTACCCTGCTGTAGACAGCTGCAGCTCGTTCATTTTTCACCGCTGCATAGTATTCCATCGAATACACCACTGTCTAAGCATTCTATGGAGGACAAGCATTTGGGTGCTTCCTCATTGGGGCTATTTTAAATAGGGCTGCTACCTAGAAAGGTCCCTGGGCAGACCTTTGGGTGAGATGGGGACAGATTTCTGTTGTTCAGTTTTAGTAGATGCCGCCAGTTTTCCAAAGCTGTCGGTCACATCCACGCAAATGGCTGGGAATCGAACTCCCAGACAACGGCTGCCCCAAAGACAACAGCTGCCGGAGAAGTCTGCGGAGGGTGAGGAGAACGGTATTTGGGGGCATTGTTTGCCCCTTCCCAATCGGCTCCACAGCAGATGGAGGAAGCAGCCCTGGTATGTGCCTCCCTGCCTGACCCGGGTTAACTGATGGCTGACAGGCCACCGGGAAGGCCCAGGGCACAGCTGGAGCCAGCCTTTTGAACTCCCGGCCTCTCGACCCTGCCGCAGAGACCCGGATTCCTGGAAACCAGCAGCCGCGTCTCCGCCCCTGACACGGGGGGATCCCCCGAGGGGGGGCGTCTCCCATGTGGGTCAGGATCCCGAGTCCGAGCGCCCGTGGGGCAGACAGTAAGTGAATCAGGTCCAGCGGGCCCGGCGTGGTGGGGATCCGGGCGGGAGCGGCAGGGATCCGGCTAAATTGAGAGCGAATGTCCAGCCTCAGGAGGACATTCATTACGCGGCGTGTTGATGTTCGCCATATGGGAGTGAGGAGCCCGCGGCTGCCAGATTCTCTGACTTTTCAAGGGAAGCTGGGAGACCGGATTTTTTTTTTTATGAGAGATTGCCATTTGTAATGTTAGCAAGTCGCTTGAAGAAAAACAGGGAAGGATCAGCTCCCCCCCCCCCCCCCCCCCCTCCCCGGGACTATTGGGTGACGCCTCTGGTTTTCACGTCACACGCACAGTAGGAGCTTTCGGGGGCGGGACAGGGCAGACCGGGATGAGACCAGGAACTCCGGGGAGCGTGGGCACACGCCAAATGCCTCCTCTGAGGGCTCCCTCCTCCTCCCGGCCCTCCTGGCTCCCCTAAGTCAACACGGGCCTGAAGCCCTCCCAGGGCGCACACCCCGCCAAGGGGCCTCACCCCAGGAGGAGAACTGCCCTCTGTCTTCTCCTCCCCCCTGGCCACCCCGGGAAGGAGGCACGGCTTCCTGAGAAGCAGCCAATCCGGGAGAGAGTCAGTCCCACTCCCACCAATCGGACGTGCTCTCCTATCGGCCCCATCTCCACTTCCGTTGTCTGACCGAGCCACTGCGTTCATGCAAGCGGGTCACTCCATCTTCTATTTCTCCCACAAACATTAGGCATAGCTGCCATCTCCCTGCCTCTGCCCTCATTCTCTCTACCCAACTGCCCCACCCGGAAAACACCTCTCTCTCCCTCCCTCCCTCCCTCTCTCTCTCTCTCTCTCTCTCTCTCTCTCCAGCAAACACCAGCCTATTGACCCCCCAGGAGAGTGCCCTCTGCAACGCCCTCCAAGCTGAGCCCAGAAGCCTGAGCCCAGAGCAGCTCAGGGCATGAGGGGGTCAGGAGACGCCCTTTGGGAACCACAGGCCCAGAGCAGCGTTTCTCAAACTGGAATGTACCCACAGACACCCCTGACACACCACACACACACACAGCAGGCACTAGTTCCAATGCAGGACCTGACTGGCCAGGTCTGGGCGGGGCCTGGGACTCAGCATGGCCAGCCAGCTCTGAGCGACGCTGGGGCCGCCTTGGCCGTGGCCTGGCGGGGACCCGGAATCCGGCGCTGGCCAGCAAGGCTCGGTTCCGCCTCCCCAGACAAGCCTCCGTCCAGCTCCTTGTCCCCCAGGGGATGCCGTATGCAGATTTCCAGGGGCTCCGGCCGCGGCTGACCTCCCCAGGCCTGGCTCTGGGCCACACCCTGCGAGTTCCAATCTGGGCCCTCGGGGAACCCAGGCCCCTCCAGAGCAGCACGGACCCCAGGCCGGCAGCCGGGCCCTCTCCGTCCGGCCCTGGCCTCAGAACGCCCTCCTTCCCAAGGTGAAGTCCGCCACCGGCCAGCAGCCCCGCGCCCGCCCCGGCTGCCCAGGGTGCCCGGGATCCTCGCTCGCTCGCAGGGCGAGGCCAGACGGGAGCCGAGGTGAAAGGAGGCTACAGGGAGAGGGGGGCGGCCCCGTGAGGTCCTGTGACAGATGGGGCCTCCTGGTGCCACCGCGGGGGCCGTGCCAAGGCGCAGTGCCGAAACGCTTGGCCAGCCTCCGGAGCAAACACCCAATCCAAACAGGCCCCGGTGTGTCTCCGAGCAGGCTGTGCCAACACGGACAGAGCAGAAAACCCCCAACTGGCCACAGCTCCCGCTTTCAAACACGTCGAAGCAAAATAATCCCTCTCTCTCCCTCCTGCGCACGCGCTCGCTCGCTCTCTCTCTCTCTCTCTCTCTTTAAAATATATTTTATTGATTTTTTACAGAGAGGAAGAGAGAGGGACAGAGAGTCAGAAACATCGATGAGAGAGAATCATCGATTAGCTGCCTCTTGCACACCCCCCACTGGGGGGATGTGCCCGCAACCAAGGTACATGCCCTTGACCGGAATCGAACCCGGGACCTTTCAGTCCGCAGGCCGACGCTCTATCCACTGAGCCAAACCGGTTTCGGCTCTCTCTCTCTCTTTTAAATTTCCACTGGTGCCCAGGCCTCGGCGGAGCCCAGCTGGCGGCCTGTGAGCGCCCGCAGCCTATCTGTCCTGCACAGGAGTGAGGCTGGGAAGGGTGGCCTGATACCCACCCCGCAGGCCGGGACGGCAGCTCCACACCCAGGGAGCAGTCAGAGCTGTTCTGAGAGCCACGCTGAGGAGGGATGGAGGGGGACAGAGCGGGAAAGATGGGCGGGGGGAGCACGCTGCATGGGAGGGGGGGTGCTGTCCAATGCCCCTGGCTGCTCTCAGGTGGCCCCATCCCCAAGCCCTGAAAAGAGCCACTCCCTGCTCCGGAACAGCAAACCCTACAGCGGGACACGGACTCCAGGGAACAGAGCACATCGGCAGGAGTGAGCCCGGGCCACGGCTTCCCCAGGTGTCTCTGAGCCCCACGTGTGTGTACAGATGAGGGGGCAACTTGCTTGTGGTTGGCTGCTGGTTTGGGGTTCAGCTTTGCACTTTCTAAGGGGGTGGATCGAGGAGGGGGGAGGAGGGGAGGTGCATGAATCACTTACAGACCAGAACCCATCTCTCCCCAACCCGCCCTGCAAGTTGAAACAATGGAGTTGCCGTTCCTGGCTCTTGCCAATGTCTCTTACTCAATCTTGGACCAAAAGGGCGGTGGGGAGGGAGGCGGGAAGGGGCTCCAGACAGTGCGCGGCCGGTGACATCAGTCCCAGCTGCGAGAGCTGCGTGGTGGATGTCCGGCCGGGAGGGAAGCGGGGCCCGGGGGGGGGGGGGGGGGGGGGGGGGCGGCGCGCGGAGAGTGAAGAATCAGTGAGCGGCGACCTGACCCTGGAGCCCTGGGAGGCAACCTTGAGGGGAGGACAGGCCAACACGGCAGGTGACCTTGCCGGTTCACCTCCCCTCACATCTCCCTCCTCGCTGGTATTCTTTGAAATAGGATTGGGGCCCAGATGGTGTGGCTCAGTGGTCGAGCATCAGTCCATGAGTCAGGAGGTCATGGTTCAATTCCCAGTCAGGGCACATGCCCGGGGCGTGGGCTCTATCCCTTCCCCAGTGGGAGGTGGGCAGGGGGCAGCCAACCAATGATTCTCTCATCACTGAAATTTCTCTCTCCTTCTCTCTTCCTTTCTCTGAAATCAATAAAAACATATTTTTTTAAAAAAAAAGAAAAAGAAAGAAAGAAATAGGATTGTGACCAGATCTGTGAGCCGGGCCAGGTCCCTCAGGCATTTCTCGGTGGTTATTTACAATCCTCATTAAGAAGAGGCCAGACTCAGCTGGGTGAGCCCTAATCGCCCGTGGCCCGGCAGGACAGGATGAGGTCTGGGTCGCAGGTCCAAGAATATTATCAAACCCTGATGAAGCATCTGTTGCGACGTGATTTAAAAACGCTGGTCTGAACGGAGCCGGTCCGAGGTTATCCGGGGCTGTGGGCAGAGCCAGCGCCACACCCACTGCCGGGCGTATGCTTCCTTTCCAAATTAAAAATATTTTTAAAATCCCTCACATGTTAATGTTCACATAACAAGGAGTGTCCATCTGGTATCAGAGTGGTCACAGAGGAGAGTCCAAAATATCGGACGAAGCATCATGCCAGGGACCCTCTCAGCAGGGGTTCTCATCCCCCTGCTCCCCCTGCACAGATGAGCACATGGAGGCTTCTAGCATAAGCCACAGGCAAGGTCAGGCAAGGTCAGGCGGATGGTGCACTACCTCCCTCCCCCCCACCCCGAGGCTCTCACAGCACCTACCACTTTGTGCTTGGAAGTCAGCTACTTTTTAAACAGTTTGTTGATTTTTAGAGAGAGAGAAGGAGGGAAGGAAGGAGGGAGAGAGAAACATCGATGTGAGAGTGAAACATCGATAGGCTGCCTCCTGCACACCCCTGACCAGGGACCATGCCCACAGCTCCGCATGTGCCCTGACTGGGAATTGAACCAGAAACTTTTCCGGGCATTGCTCGATGCTCCACCAACGGAGCCACGCCGGCCAGGTCTCGGGAGATTTCTTATAGAACTAAACAGATAACCCACTCTGCAACCCGCATCCCTCTCCTAGTCATTTCCCCGAGAAAATGAAAACGAGCGTCCACAGAAGTTTTGGTCAAGAATGTTTCATTCAGCCGAGACCGGTTTGGCTCAACGGATAGAGCGTCGGCTTGGGGACTGAAGGGCCCCGGGTTCAATTCCGGTCAAGGGCATGTACCTTGGTTGTGGGCACATCCCCAGTAGGGGGTGTGCAAGAGGCAGCTGATCTCTCATCGATGTTTCTAACTATATCTCTCCCTTCCTCTCTGTACAAAATCAATAAAATATATTTAAAAAAAAAAAGAAAGAAAAGAAAGAAAGAAAATAGTATATATCGTAATATAAGGGTTAAAAAAAGAAGAAGAAGAATGTTTCATTCAGCCCTAACCGGTTTGGCTCAGTGGGTAGAGCATCAGTCTGTGAACTGAAGGGCCCTGGGTTCAATTCCCGTCAAGGGCATGTACCTTGGTTGTGGGCACATCCCCAGTGGGGGGGGGGGGGGGGGTGTGCAGGAGGCAGCTGATCGATGATTTTCTTTCATCAATGTTTCTAACTCTCTATCCCTCTCCCTTCCTCTCTGTACAAAATCAATAAAATATATTTAAGAGAGAGAGAGAGAGAGCGAGTTTCATTCAAACATTCAAAACAGGGGGCACGGGGCAGGCACCCATCCCTAGGAGAACTGGAGATGCCAGCTGCGGGAAAGTCATTCAAAGCAGGAGCGTGCGCAGTAAAAAAGGCACAACCCTCTGATTCACGGGGTAACATGGCTGCATCACAAAAACATCGCGCTTTGTGGGGGAGGGGGGGAGTTAAACAATGAAACGCTCACTACATGGCTCCATTTCTCTATGTTCCCCCTCGAAGCGGCAAAACTAACCCAGGGAGAGAGAAGATCCTCAGACTGGTTGCCACGAGAGATGGGGGGTAGGGTGAGGATGGGCTGGCCAAGGCCACCGGGGAGCGTGCTGGGGGCTGGGGGCATTGGCCCCCACGAGACCCTTCAGATATGCACAGAACTGTCCCTGCACATTTCACCTTAAAACACGATGAGAAAACCCTGCCGCTGTATTATACCTAACTAGAGGCCCGGTGCACGAAATTCATGCAAGAGTAGGCCTCCCCCACCTCCCTCGCAGCCCCAACTTCATCCAGAAGGTCGTCTGGTCTAATTACCATATTACACTTTTGTCATTATAGATGATACGCAAGCTGTGGGATTTGGAGGGACGTATATCCCACAGCTTGCATATCATCTATAATGACAAAAGAGTAATATGGTAATTTTAAACATATAGTCACGTCTGCAACCTACTCTGAATAGATCAGAAATCATGGGACAGACACCCGAGTATACAGGCGATCAGTGTTAAAAATTTCCCACTTTGCATATATTTATCAAATGTTCACACTGAAATCTGGGGGCGTGGGAGGGGGAGGGCGTCCCAGACAGCTGCACGCAGAAAGAACACCGAGGTGGGGAGTTTTCCGAGCTGCTTACACAAACCCAGGGTGCGCGGGGCGGCCGGGGAGAAGGCAGAGGAGGCCAGGCCTCGGAGGGGCTCGGAGCCACCGGATGCAGAGAGCCACGCTGGGGTCCGGGGTGAAGACCAGGGTCAGAGACAGAGGCCGGGTCTGCCTTCAGCGGCTCCGCACAGGATGCAATTTCCTGTTGCTGGGGATCCAGCACCTCTCTGCCTCTCGCCCGCCGAATAGCATTCGGATGAGTTAAGTGTAAATGAATCAGCAACAAATGGATTAAGTTTCTCAGCACACTGGACTGAAGGGGGGCGGGGGGGGGTGGCGCAGGAGGGAGGAGAGAGGGGGAGGAGGGAGAGAGAGAGGCATCACCGGGTGGCGGAAGGGTCTCAGTTTCACACTGTGCTCGAGACCACTGCTCTGGAAAGGATCGCCGGGCTGGCTGAGCTGCACACCCAGGGCCTGCGGGGCCCGCTCTTTACTATGCAAATGATTTAAAAAATATTTCTCCTCCTGGAAAGCAGGGGGCGGGGGAGGAGGAAATGCTTTGAAGCCCTTCGAGTTATTTCATTCTTTCTTTTTTTTTTTTTCCCCAAAGGTAAGGCGGTGTATTTTTATCCCACATGAAATAAACATTTCCTAATGGTATGTTCAAAGCCTCGGGGCCTCTGATGTCGGTCCGCGATGTTTCCCGTTGGGGGTTCTGGAGGGTGAGGGGGGGGGGGGCCTCTTCTTGCCGAATGTCCGGGAACCACAGGGCAGGAGCCCAGACGGATGGACAGCACGTGACCACGGAGGAGCGGAGGCTCGGCAGGCTCTCGGGACCTTTCCCAGGGGAAGCCGGGGCCCCGCAGGGGTCAGAGTGCAGGTGGTGGCACTCCAGGGCCATGCCCACGACCCCCCCACCCCCGGCCCCAGTACCTCACCAGCGTCTGCCTCACGGCTGACCACCCGGGGCCACCCATCTTTTATCAGTGGGATCCACGGAGACCTCTCCAGGACTTGGAGGTCAGGAAGGGCGAGGACACACCGAGTGGGGAGGGGGGTGGACACAGAAGTCACTCCCACGAAGGATTTCCCCCTCCGAGGGCCTCATTTAGACACGGCGCAGACAAGCACAGGCCGCCGAGACTATTTGGGCAGCACAGGACGGTGGAGTGGGAGCGGGAATCGTATAATCATGGTTCCTCAAATGCTTCGTGTTGGAGGCACAGCCCATAAAACCTTATTAAGCGAATTAACAAATAAATAGAAGCCGCGCGCGTGTGGAGCGAAAAGGTCTTCGGAAACGCTGTGCTCGGGGCAACGCAGACCCGTTATGGGGATCCATTGCTTTCGCTCTAAGGGCCTGGGGCAGCTTGGGGTCGTTAAACCCATTGTACAGATTGTCGTCCGTGACTGCCAAGGCCACACGCACACCGTGGGTAAGCCATGTCTTCAAACCCAGGGCTCTCCAAGCCCAGAGTCATGCTCTTCGTCACAGTCCACCTGGCCAGAAGGGCGGCCTTAAACCTCGACGTCGCCTGGGCAGACAGACCAGAGGCTCAGAACAAAGACAGCAGCGCGGGTCCCGGCGTTTTGATGACGGAATTACTTTGGGGTGGATACAGGGGGCAACCCCCACCAAGCTTCCTTTCCTTCTCCTCTCTCCGTGGTGGCTATGAAACACTCCCCGAAGGAGGCGCTCTGAGAAGACCGCGTCGCAGGAAGCAGAAGTGAGATGCCTGTTATTTTTCCGGTAAACGTCATGGGGTCGGGGGCAGAGGACCAGGCTGCTGCTGGCCCATCTGGAAATGCCTCCGCTCGCCCTGGACCTGGGTGCCCATGGGCTGTTCTTTAACAGCCAGGCATTCGGCCCCCACGCTCAGCCTGCAAAAACGCCATCGATTCGAGATGACTGAGGGGAGAAAGGTCACTGATAGATCCTCCCTTCCTCCAGATGATGGGCAGACATTCCTGAGCGCTGAACCACCCATCAGCACCTGCCGAATACCCTAAGCCCTCGATTCCTAAGTCCCTAGGTCCCTAATCACCCATCAGCGTGTGCTGAGTGCCCTAAGCCCCGTCCCCTATCCTCCCCTTAAAAGTGGACCCCTGGACCTCGCTTGCTCTCTCTTTCTCTGGAAGCAGCTGGCTTCTTCTCTTCAATAAAGCCCGTGTCCTGCCATCCCAGTCTCCGGTCCTCGGCCCTCTCAATCCTTTTAGTCGCTGGGCCAGTTTAGAGAAGGGGAGACTTGGCCCCAGGCTGGGGGACTCTGACTTGTCATCCTGGCTTGTAAACAAAGAGGGGGAAAGGGGGGGGCGGGGGGAGGAAGAAAGGAAAAGGAAAAACAAGCTACTGGTCGGAGGGAAGGCTCTCCGATGCCAAGCTCAGCTTGAGTCCCTACACAGCACCACCTCTCGGAGTGGGATTGCCGCCATGGCCCAAAAGCAGCGGGAAGCGGAGAGTCTTCTGGAGAAGACAGGCTGCACCCCAGGAGCTCTCTTCACCCCCATGTTTGCCGTCCTGACGCTCTGCGCGAGGCCATGCCTTTGGGTCAGCAGGGACCACATCTCACGTGTCTCGGACGGAGGCCCAGGATCCCAGGCCTGCTGCCTCCCGGGGCCGCTGGGGTGGGCTTGAGTGGCTGGTGGAACCCACGTCACTTCTGAATTCTGCCCGGACACCGCTGAGGACCCCGGAAAGGCAGCGGAGAGGAAAAGCCACGCGGTGTCAGAGACGCAGGGTCCGCCCAGCGGACAGTCCCGTCCCCGTCCCCTGCATGGGGCGCTGGCCATCGGAGGTAGGGGGTCAGGGGGAGGCAAGCACATTTCTGCTCATGGGGCCCTGGAGGCTGTTTGGAGCCTCTGACGTGCAGGAGGTCCCACCTGTCAACAGGTCGGAACCCGAGCCAAGTGTGGACCTGTGACCAGCAGGTCCGGTTCCATCCCCAGCCAGGGCCCACGCCTGGGTGGTGGGGGGCGTGCAGGAGGCAGCTGGCCAATGCTTCTCTCATCGTTGATGTTTCTCTCTCCCTCTCCCTTCCTCTCTGAAATCCACAAAAATGTATTTGAAAAAATAAATAAATAAAATCCAAATCATGACAAAACCAGACCTCGGGCCTCTGTGAGAGAGAGTGTGTGTGTGTGTGTGTGTGTGTGTGATATGTGTGTATGTGCTGTGTGTGGAGTGTGTGTACGTGGAGTGTGTGCATGGTATCTGTGTGGCATGTGCATGGTGTGTGTGTGCTGTGTGTGTGGTGTGTGTGATGTGTGTGTGGTGTGTGTGTGGTGTGTGTGGAGTGTGTGTGCATGTGGTGTGTTCATGGTGTGTGTGTGGTGTGTGCATGGTATCTGTGTGGTGTGTGCGTATGTGTGTGTATGTGTGCCTGTGTGTGCTGTGTTTGTGCTGTGTGTGCTGTGTGTATGTGCTGTGTGGTGTGTGTGTGTGGTGTGTGTGATATGTGTGTATGTGCTGTGTGTGTGGTGTGTGTGTGTGATATGTGTGTATGTGCTGTGTGTGTGGTGTGTGTGTGTGTGTGCCTTTGTGTGCTGTGTTTGTGCTGTATGTGCTGTGTTTGTGCTGTGTGTGCTGTATGTGCTGTGTGTGTGGTGTGTGTGGAGTGTGTGTGCATGTGGTGTGTTCATGGTGTGTGTGTGGTGTGTGCATGGTATCTGTGTGGTGTGTGTGTGTGTGTGTGTGTGTGTGCTGTGTTTGTGCTGTGTGTGCTGTGTGTATGTGCTGTGTGTGTGGTGTGTGTGGAGTGTGTGTGCATGTGGTGTGTTCATGGTGTGTGTGTGGTGTGTGCATGGTATCTGTGTGGTGTGTGCGTATGTGTGTGTATGTGTGCCTGTGTGTGCTGTGTTTGTGCTGTGTGTGCTGTGTGTATGTGCTGTGTGGTGTGTGTGTGTGTGGTGTGTGTGATATGTGTGTATGTGCTGTGTGTGTGGTGTGTGTGTGTGATATGTGTGTATGTGCTGTGTGTGTGGTGTGTGTGTGTGTGTGCCTTTGTGTGCTGTGTTTGTGCTGTATGTGCTGTGTTTGTGCTGTGTGTGCTGTATGTGCTGTGTGTGTGGTGTGTGTGGAGTGTGTGTGCATGTGGTGTGTTCATGGTGTGTGTGTGGTGTGTGCATGGTATCTGTGTGGTGTGTGTGTGTGTGTGTGTGTGTGTGTGCTGTGTTTGTGCTGTGTGTGCTGTGTGTATGTGCTGTGTGTGTGGTGTGTGCACTGGATGGTGACATGGAATTCGCCGAGTGCCCACAGTCCCTGAGCCCGGACTGCAGCCACCCCCTCGGTGGGCTGCGCGTTGGCTTTCTCGGTGAGTGGACTCCACGCTCTGGGAGCACAGGCGGCGCAGTGCGCGGCCCGGGGCAGACTTTGCACTGAAACAAGCCGTGCTCTGGGATCACCAGACTCGCAGCGAAGGACGCCCGGTGTCCAGGAAGGCCGCGTGTTGCTGGCCAGGAGAACTGCAGCATCAAGACCAGCCTCTCCCAGGTGACTCGGAGGACACCTGGGGCGGGGGGCGGGGGGGCGGGAGAGGAGGGGCCGGGGAAGCAGAGGTCCCCTCCCAGTCCCTCCCGGCCAGTGACCAGGCTCCAGCCGGAGGCTCACTCGGGCAGTCTGGGTCTGGTAGCCACCCCCCGTCCCGCCCCGGGCTGCATCACAGGGTAAATGGAGCTGGGACCCCCTCTCTGGGGGCTCACGCTCCCACACGGCAGGAGGAGGCGGAAGGCCCACCTGCTGGGAGGACCTCAGAGGTCCCCTTCCCCTCCCGTCTCCAGGGCGGAGAGCCCAGAGGTGGCACCAAGGGCTGCGTGAGACTGTGCCTTTTTGTTTCTTTTTAAATATATTTTATTGATTTTGTACAGAGAGGAAGGGAGAGAGATAGAGAGCTAGAAACATCGATGAGAGAGAGTCATCAATCAGCTGCCTCTTGCACATATCCCCTTCTGGGGATATGCCCGCAACCAAGGTACATGCCCTTGACCGGAATCGAACCCAGGGCCCTTCAGTCCCCAGGCCGACGCTCTATCCATTGAGCCAAACCGGTTTCGGCAAGCCTGCGCCTTTAAAGACCCTACACGACCACTGCCTCCTGCAGCCCCTCCAAGGGTCACGTGCTTTCGCTTCAGGCCAAGGCCCCTAAGAACCCTCGCAGGTGCCAGCCCCTCAGAACGTGGCGTGGTTGTTCCAGCCCCTTCTTTTGTGCCTTCCTAGCGGGGATCACAGAAGTCCATGGAGCTGAACACTGGCTTCCAGAAAGTCCCCCCTCTCCCCTCCCCTCTGAAGTGTCCCTGCTGCAGGGACCGGGGCAGCCACCGCACTCCCCATGCCCTAGAGGAGAGAGAGCAGGGGCGGGTTTGGGATGTGGGTACCGAGGAGAGAGATACAGGGGCAGTCAGGGCCCAGGAAGTGGCATACGTGCCCAGTGCCCCTGAACAGCCGGGCTGACAGGAGCAGGGAGGCCAGTGGAAGTGGGTGGGCACTAACCAACCCGAAGGCTGGGTCCCAGTTCCTCCCTGCCCCCTCCTCTCTCCCTCTCAGGGGACCAGAGGGGTGATTTCACTCCTGGTCCCTCTCACCAGCCCCCGACTGTGCCTTCCAGGAGGTGGACAGCGAGGGGAGGGCACGGGGAAGCCATAGCACCCCTGGCCTGGCCACCCAAGCCTCCAGGACAGATGGCAGAGCTGGCGGGGAGCTGGGAAGCGCACTGCCCAGCGCCCGTGCCAATCTCTCCACAGAGAGAGCGCTGGGTTTGGCCACCCATGCTCAAAGGGGCCTATGCCACCATGTGCCCAGCCTGGACCGAAGCCGGGGTCTACCAGATGGCAGGAAGGTGGATGGCAGGAGGTTGGGGGCCGTTCGTTCATTGTGGTTCCACAGCGATAGTGCCCGCTCTGTGCCAGGCATCACAGACACAAGGTGGACGGAGACCAGCCACCCCCCTGGGCCAGCGGCGGGGACCGACATTAGACAGACAGACAGACAGCAATACACCGATGGCTGCAAACGGAGATGAGCCCTCAGGTCAGAGGTCTGGGAACCCCATGGGAGGAGCCTGGCGAACAAATGAACTTGGCCTAGCAGAGCAGAGACGGGACCTGAGGAAGAAGAAACTGTTGCTCTGCTCTTGACTTTGGGCCTGTTACTTCCTGTGTCTCGGCCTCGCTTTCTGCATCTGTCAAATGGGCCAGCCTCCAGGCGGCTGCTGGGAGGCTTAAAAGCGGGAATGCAGCCAAAACCGGTTTGGCTCAGTGGATAGAGCGTCGGTCTGCGGACTGAAAGGTCCCAGGTTCGATTCCGGTCAGGGGCATGTACGTTGGTTGCGGGCACATCCCCGGTAGGGGGTGTGCAGGAGGCAGCTGGTCGATGTTTCTCTCTCATCGACGTTTCTCTATCTCTCTCTCTCTCTCTCTCTCTCCTTCCTCTCTGTAAAAAATTAATAAAAATATAAAAAAAAAAAAAGCGGGAAACTCACAGGGCCATTCTTCCAAAAGAAAACACACACACACACACACACACACACACACACACACAGCAAAAAAGAAGGAAATTTGCATAATTTTTGTTTGACCCATGGGCCCCGCAGAATAAAGGGGTCACGCGTGAGCCCCCAGCCCCAGCCCTGGAGGCTTGCCCGGCCAGGCCGCGCAGCGACCCACACCCATCGCGGCCCCAGCAGACACGCCTGGGCTTCCCCTGAGTCCCAGGAGACGCCGGGGGATTCTGACCCTTTGCATTTCCTCGTCACCGAGCTGATTCCAGCAATAACCTCTTCTCCCCGCTGGTGTGTTATTCCGGTCCCGGGTCCCTTTAAGCAGCCGCTGCCAGCGCTGCGGGGGGTTGGTGGTGACTCAGCCCTGGCCCCGAAGGCGCTGGACGCGCTATCGCTCCTCCAGGATGTGGCCCGGCGCCCGGGAGCGGGAGACAAAGCGGTCCTCTCCTCGGGGCCTCCTCCAGCCCCCCCCCCCCCGCCTCCCTCCTGCTGGGCAGGCTCAGGCGGCCCCATCCCCACGATGGACACTCGGGGCCGGCTGCAGCCTGGAGGGCCTGCAGGCAAGACCACAGCCCCCCAGACCCCAGAGGGAAGTCCAGGGGCTGATGGTGGAAAGGCAGAGGGTGTTTCTGCCTCTTTCCCTGCTCCCCGAAGGCGGCCGATCTGAGCACAGACGGAGCGCTGCTGGGGTCTCCCCCGGAGGGCCGGGGGCTGAGGAGGGAACGCACGGGGAGGGCAGGAAGTGCAGCCAGCCCAAGCCCAGTGGCCCCAGCAGGCTCAGGAGCCCCACCGAGGCCGTCCCTGGCCTAGTTTCCACCCGTTTCCAAGCAACGGGACACGGGATCCATCGGAACGTTATCGCCGCCCGGAGCCAGTGACCTGGAAGTCCCCGGGGGTTTCTCCGCCGGCAGCCTGCGCCTCGGCGTGGAGGGGCCCGGGCGCCGGGGAAGAAGGCACCGTCTCGGTCCGAGAATCGCCTTCCTGGCCAAAGGAGAAAACGAGGCCCCGTCTCTGGAAGGCCAGATGAGGTCACCCCGCGAGGGGCCGAGGCCAGGCAGCCGGCCCCAGGGAGAGTCAGCCCCACGTCCGCCCTCCCTCTCGGAGGCCACCTGCTGGGGGCGGCGTAAGGGCCTCCCAGGTGGGCACTCACGGCCAGGGTCGGTCTCAGGAGTCAGGACAAGCCTGCCCGGACCCTCTGGGCCGGCACAGAACGGACCAGCTCAGCTCTCCTCCGCCGAGTATCTTCCTCCAAACGCCCCCAACAGAAGGCAAACAAACAAACGAAGCTCTTGGCTTGTGTCCTTGGTCTCCCTGGGCCCACTTTCTGATCGTGTCTGAAACCATCTGATCCCCAGGCTGCAGGCGGAGGCCTGTGTTCCTGGGTGCTCGAGCCCAGCTCCTGGGTGCTGGGCCTTTCCGGGCCCACCACCCTCCAACCAGATTCTCGGGGTATTTCCGGAAGGAAGCCTCCCATGGCAAATCAAAAGCCAGCCCTCGCCCCAGCCTGTGTGGCTCAGCGGATAGAGCGCCGGCCTGCAGTCGGAAGGGTCCCGGGTTTGATTCCTATCCAGCGTGCATGCCTGGGTTGCAGGCTCGATCCCCATTAGGGGGCATGCAAGAGGCAGGCAGCCAATCAATGATTCTCTCTCATCATTGGTGTTCCTACCTCTCTCGCTCCCTCTCCCTTCTTCTCTGAAATCAGTAAAAATATGTTGTTGTTGTTTTAAAAGCCAGCCCTTGGCTCAGCGGTTAGAGTGTCGGCCCTCAGACTGAAGGGCCTCGATTCCAGGAAGAAGGAAATTCGCATCTTTTTGTTCGACCGGAGCGCAGTACTGATTTTGGTTTTGTGTGTGTGTGTTTGTTTGTTTGTTTCATTAAAAGCTCCCTCCAGAAAACAAAAGTGGGTTCGGTGCCAAGGCCCAGGCAGGTGCGGGAGCCTGCCCCTGCAGGCGCCAGACCCGGCTCTGCCCAGCTCTCCCGAAAGGCCCGCAGCGTGCCGGCCGGAGCGGGACCCAGGCGCTGTGCGGGCAGCGGCCCACCCCGCGTCCCCCCAGCACTCACACAGGCCGGGGCACGTGGGTCACAGACAGGACGGAACAAAGGTTGCACAACAGCCCCCAGCAGAGCTGGCGCCAGGTACCCCCGGCACCCCCATGGCCTGCTTCGTGCACTCACACAGTAGGTGTTCAATAAACTCGGTGGAGCTACGCCAAACCCGGGTCAGGCCACAGACGTGTGAACAATAACCCTCCCAGGTGCCAGGCACCACCCACAGTGACTTACGGTGACCACGGCATTCGGTCCTCACACAAGCATCACAGCCCTGCAGGATGGGCCTTGCCATCCCCATTTCACAGGTGGAAAAACTGAGGCCAGACAGGTAGGCGATGGCAGAGAGAAGACGCAAATGCCCGCGTACTCCCAGGCACGCACCCGTGGCGTTGCTAACACTGACTGACAAGAGTGACTGCTCTTCTGTACGATGTGCCGAGCCGACTGTCCAGAGGGGACCGGTTTCTGGACTTGTCAGGTCTCTGGACAGACCAGGGGGTGGAGGGTGCTCGGGTGGGGTCCTTTCACTCACACACACACACACACACACACACACAGCCTTCCCCGGCCTCAGCCACACCAGACCCCGGCGTCCGCTTCTCTCTGCAATGTCTCCAGGCGGTGGGTCACCAGTGGGGAGAGGGCAGGGACTCAACCCCGCCAGCACAAGGGACGGCTACCCCAGGGGTCCCCACACCGTCCCCCGTCCCCTGGAGGGGTTCCTGCCCTGAGCAGCAGACAGACAGGAGCCTGCAGGAGGTGAGCCTGTGACTGTTCCCACGAAAGGTCCAGAACAGGCAAATCCGCAGAGACAGACGGTCGATTCCTGGTCACCAGGGGTAGCGGGGGAGGGAGACATGCAGGAATGAACACCTCCTGATCTGGGCTTCCTCGGGGCTGACCAAAAAGCTCTGGGACGGGAGCAATCAAGGCCTCACATATGGCATGGCGAATGCACTTCATACGTTGGTACAATTTATGTTAGATGTATTGAATATTTTACCATAATTTGGGGGTGCTGGGGAATCAATCCCCAAAGAATCCTTGACCTCATGCGATCAGACATGAGACCCTCGAGGAGGCTGAGAGCTGGATGCTCCTTTAAGACCCTCGCATTTCTAAACGCGGTATTTAAAGAGACGGTGGCGTGGCCGGCAGGTGTGACTCAGTGGTTGAGCATCGACCTATGAACCAGGAAGTTGAGGTTTGATTCCCGGGCAGGGCACAGGCCTGGGTTGCGGGCTAGATCCCCAGTGTGGGGCGTGCAGGAGGCGGCCAACCAATGGTCCTCTCTCTTTATTGATGTTTCTCTCTCTCCCCCTCTCCCTTCCTCTCTGAAATCAAGAAAAATATATATTTAAAGAGAGGGAGAGGGTGGAAGAAGGCGGGCAAGGCCAGGCAGCAGCCAGGGTGCTTGCTGGCTTGCTAGGAAGTAACCTGAGGGACGGGAAGGGAGGGAGGCCACCCCCCCAGCACCCCCTCCCCCCCATCCTCCCCCTCCCACTCCAGCAGCTCCAGCCCCTGCCCCCTCCCCCCTCGGCCCACCTGGCAGGCACCGCGGCTACTTCTGGGGGCCGGGAGCCCCGTGTCCTTGGTCTGCATCGCAGAGTCAACAGCCATTTATCTGCGCCGGGCAAACAGGGGCCCTGAGTGGCGGAACTCTGACAGCATTTAATGGCGGGGGCGGGGGAAGCCCTGCAGGGGAGGCGGCAGCCAGGAAAGGAACCGAGCTCTGGGGGAAATTCCGTGGGGGGGGAAGATGAAAGGGGGCCGTAAAGCAGTTCTGACAGGTTAACAGACAGGTAATATTCCGCCGGTGTTGACTTAACCAGGTTAGCGCCCCATGCGGCCCCGATCGGGCCGGGCCGGGAGCCTCGGCTGCGAAGGGTTACATGGGAACAAAGATCCAGTCAGAGAAAACCAAATACCGGCCCGGCAGATGCCGGCAGCCCGGCCTGCCCCCCCTCCACGCCTCGCCCCCTGCACCCGCTCAGAAGCCACCGGAGATGCTTCCTGGACACCCATCTGTAGCTGGACCGTCCAGAGGGCTGCCTGCCGCCTGGGGACACAGCTCCTTGGAAAAGGTGGGGTGCAGGTGAGCAGGGCAGCATGCCCCTCATCCCTGTACTTCGGGGCAGACAGTTCCCCAGTTCCTGGTCCCCCTCACCCAGCCTCCCACCCCCCGCTGCCCCATGGCTGCAGCCTCAGGAGAGTTAGCCAGCAATGACAGCCAGGCCAGAGCCCAAAAAAAATCCATCGACCCTCGCATGCTCAGACCCCCGTCCCGCCATCTCCCACCGACCTCTCAGGGCCTTCGCTGCCTCATGTGTAAAACGGGGGGCTGCTTCTCACACGGCTGTGGAACGCAGGCATTACTCATTGCTCGTGTCTTTTTATATATATATATATATATATATATATATATATATATATATATATATATATATATATATTATTGATTTTCTACAGAGAGGAGAGAGAGGGATAGAGAGCTAGAAACATCAATGAGAGAGAATCACCAATCAGCTGCCTCCCACACCACCCCCACCGGGGATGTGCCCGCAACCAAGGCACACGCTCCTGACCGGAATCAAACCTGGGACCCCTCAGTCCGCAGGCCGACGCTCCACCCACTGAGCCAAACCGGTTTCGGCTCATTGCTAGTGTCTTAATGACGTTGACGCGAATCTTCACATCAAAACGAATAATGACGAGGAATGAATGAATGAATAAACGAATGAACAAATACTTACATACACACACTAGTGTCGACCACTCCAACTCCCAATCCAAGGGTTTCACTTCCCATGGTCTCCATTGCCCGTGGTCAACCATGGCCCCAAATCAGGAAACTGAACAATTACAGAAATAAGCCACTCGTGCAGTCTACACTGCGCGCCCCGCCAGGACCTGAGCCATCCCTCCTCTGTCCCTTTGTCCGGGCAGCCACGCTGCAGCCGCTCAAGCCGGTTAGCAGCTCCGTGGCCGCCCCAGTGCTCGGAGAGAAGGTCTCGGATCCCCGCGCTGGGGTCCAGGTCACCCCCACGTCACTCCGTCACGGCCCCAAAGCCACTCACTAACTTTGAACGTGGTGGCAACTGCTCCACTCGGCTATTAGCCTCTGCTGCTGATCCCTTACTGTGTCTGAGCTACACATTACACATTAGCACAAGCCAAAACTGGTTTGGCTCAGTGGATAGAACGTCGCCTGCAGACTGAAAGGTCCTGGGTTCGATTCCAGTTAAGGGCATGCACCTTGGTTGTGGGCACATCCCCAGTAGGAGGCGTGCAGGAGACAGCTGGTCGATGTTTCTCTCTCATCGATGTTTCTAGCTCTCTATCCCTCTCCCTTCCTCTCTGTAAAAAAAATCAATAAAATATATTTTTTTAAAAAGAGGAACATTTGTAATAATATGAACAATAAAGATTTATTGAAAGAAAGAAGGAAGGAAGGAAGGAAGGAAGGAAGGAAGGAAGGAAGGAAGGAAGGAAGGAAGGAAGGAAAGAAAGAAAGAAAGAAAGAAAGAAAGAAAGAAAGAAAAGAAAAGAAAAGAAAAGAAAAGAAAAAGAAAAGAAAAGAAAAGAAAAGAAAGAAAAGAAAAGAAAAGAAAAGAAAGAGAAAGAATTGAGCCTGGGCAGCGTTTCGTTTCCCCACAGGGGAAGGCCGTCCCACGTCCACCCCCGCTCTCCTGGAATCGGGACAAGGCTCCCCCCAGGGGCCACGGAGGGGCCCCGCTGACTTGGGCGCCACGGGGAGACACCCACCCACGATCCCGCCCCCCGCCCCCGGAGAGCTTGGCAGCCACGGGCGGCAACCCGAGCCGGCGCCCGCGCCTGGCTCTCTGGCATCGCAGGACGTAAACGCGCTCAAAGCCCTGGAACCAGCGCCGAGGGGGCCCGGGGTCTGACTTCATTTCCTACCGGCCTCCCTGGCCTCTGTTACGGGACACTGTGTTGAAGCGGGGTTCCATATTATATATATTTTAGGTTATTTGGAAAATCATTGTGGCTGCAGATGATAAAATCCTGAGTGGCATCTGTCAGCCCCGATTACCGTGAGTGCGCTAAGCGGCCTTCCCTCTCTCTCTCCTCTCTCTCTCTCTGTCTCTGTCTCTGTCTCTCTGTCTCTCTGTCTCTCTGTCTCTCTCTCTCTCTCTCCCTCCTCTCTCTCTCCCTCTCTCTCCTCTCTCTCTCCTCTCTCTCTCCTCCCTCCCCTCTCCTCCTCCTCTCCTCCTCTCTCTCTCTCTCTCTCTCTCTCTCTCTCTCTCTCTCTCTCTCTCTTTCCCTCTCTCTCGTTTTTAACGGTGCAATGAAGTAAGTGTTACCGAGGAAGGTTTGGGAGCGCGGGCAGGGTTATGTATTAAACACTCTCTCGGAACGGGCCCCAGGGGTGGGTACCTGAGACCCCGCTCCAGGGCCGAGGGGGTACGCCCAAGAGCTGAGCTGGCCAACCCGGGGCCAGAGCCAGGAACTCCTGCAAAGAGCCTCAGCGACATCTGGGCGACCTCCTTCGTGTCCCCGATGGGGAGGCAGGGGCAGGTCTCCCCCGGGCAGTCCTCGCTCCCCAGGGAGCCCTTGGTTCCTCTTCGTCCCGGGACCACAGCAGCCCCCCCACGAGCAGCAGCCCTGCCACTCCCAGCCGAGAACTCTCTCTCCCCTGACAGGTCCCTTCACACGAACCTGGACCCACCTCTTTATCCTCAGGATGCAGCCCTTTTCCCTGCCCAGAAAGTGCATATTTTTCTTTAATCCTCTCCCAAAGATTGAGAACTTTTCCCCCCAATGATTTTTAGGTAGTAGAAGGGAAGCAAGAGAAAGAAGGGGAGGGGAGAGAGAGAAAGAAGGGGAGGAGAGGGAGAGGGAGATGGAGAGGGAGAGAGAGAGAAACATCGATGTGAGAGAGACACATTAATTGGTTGCTTCCCACATTCACCCGACCGACTGGCGATGCAGATCCAGCCTGCAACCCAGTCACATGCCCTTGACCAGGAAATGGAACCCAAGACCCTCCGGTGCGCAGCCCGGAGCTCTAACCACTGAGCTCGCCGGCCAGGGCACATGCACATCTTTGAGGACTGCCTCTCGGTGCCTGGCTGGTGGTTTGGCCAATGCCTGTGGCCGTGCCCGGTTCAGCGCCGGGCGAAGGCGAGCCATTTGCCAAACAAAGCGCGAACGTCTGGATTCCTCAGAGAGCGGGAACCCCCCGGACCGAGCGTGTGCCCAAAGCCCCCTCCACACGCCTCCTGCTCCCCGACGTCCCCAAGCCTGGGTGCCCGCACTTCCTGGCATTCCCCTTCGACCGAGGGGCGACGGAGACACAGAAAGGCCGTCTGTGCCCTGGACCTTGAGGCAATGCCTGTGGGCACCCAGCACGCACAGACTCCGCCCCAAAGGAGTCAACTCCACTGTGCATCTTAGTAGAAGCGGAGATGGAGGGAGGGAGGAGCGGGGCGGGACACGAAGTCGGAGCCAGCCAGCCTCTGGCCCTGATAACCACCATGGTGTGATTTCACAAAACCCTCCTTCTCCCCCCAAAAGTTTGACCCACAGGCACCGGCTGTCTGGGATGCTGTTCTAGCAGAGAGGGGTGGGCAAGGAACCCGGAAGGCTGGTCAACCCTGAGGCTCTGAAAGGTCAGAGCCGAGCACCCACTGTCTAGTGGAGACAATGGTGACTGAAGCAACCTCCACCTTTTAGTCTCCAGTAAATCCTTGCTGATGGACTATTGTTGGAATTGCCTGCCTAAGGGCTATGGGTGTATCCCAGAGTCTTTCTTTTTTTTTTTTTTTTAACATTTTATTGATTTTTTACAGAGAGGGAGAGGGAGAGGGATAGAGAGCTAGAAACATCGATGAAACACATCCACCAGGCCAAGACCGGTTTGGCTCAATGGATAGAGCGTCGGCTTGGGGACTGAAAGGTCCCGGGTTCGATTCCGGTCAAGGGCACGTACCTTGGTTGCGGGCATATCCCCAGTAGGGGGTGTGCAAGAGGCAGCTGATCGATTACTCTCTCTCATTGATGTTTCTAACTCTCTATCTCTCTTCCTTCCTCTCTGTACAAAATCAATAAAATATATTAAAAAATAAATAAAAGAAAAAAAAAGAAAAAGAAAAACATCGACCAAGATTTTCTAGTCTCTTTCATTTGCGTGCGGCCTCCTCCAGAGCGCGGACCCTGACCCTGAACCTGAACCCTGAGCCATGCGGGACGTGAAAGGGGTTCACTACCTTCCCCCCTTTCTCATCAGAACCCTAAAGCACGGGGAGGCAGCCCATGGCCCCGCGATGACCCCGCGAAGGACGCCGGGGGAGGGCAGCCTTTGAGAAACACCGTGTGACGCGGATCAGGGCCGCTGACACGCCAGGAAGCACACGCTTTGTCCTCCACAGCGAGAGACGGACACGGGCGGGGAGTTCCATTCACACCGACGGGAAACGCGTGTTCAGAGTTTCTGGTTTGGCACCGTCTTTTCCCACGCGGAGCCCCGTGGCACAGGGCGGGCGGGCGGGCGGGCGGGCGGGCCTCCGCCTCACCGGTAACCATGGAGACGGAAGGGCACAGGCCAGGAGCATCCTCCGCACCCTCTCCACGCGGATGAGCGGAAGGAGCGCTCGGCTCGCTCGGCTGCCTTACTGCGGTCAGTCCTCTCCAAACAGCACGCCGGGGCCTCCATCTCGCCCGAGGTTCTCAGACAACACGAACCCAGCAAGGTGAGCAGACGTCCCGCTTTTGGCGGGACAGTCCCGATTTTTAACCATTCGTCCCGTGTCCCCAGGCATTTTTTTTTAAAAAAAAGTCCAAAAGATTTAAAAGATTCTTTCCAAAAACTGGGACTTCTTTAAAACGCCGCAGGACGTGGGACAAATTGGTTAAAGATTGGGACGTCTGGTCACCTTAACTTAGGGGACGGTGAAATGATGCCACGTTCCGGCGGCCCTGCCATCAGCCGGTGCCTAAACCCCGCCACGGTGCGCGGCCTCTGAGCGCAGTCCGGACAGGCCTGGCCACGTCCTGGAAACCCGGGGGAGGGAGCTCCTCCGAGGAGAGACCAGGAGACCCCGCACAGCAAGAAATGCGGAATCTGGGGGGCCTCCCCGGAGAGCCCACCTTCGTCTTGTACGTGTCCGTCTCCTCACCAGGACACCGGAACTGCCCTTCAACCCCACCCCCCACCCCCTACCCCCTACCCCACCCCAGACAAGACACCGAGTACCGGCCAGGAGCACAGCGGGTGCTTAATACACGCGGAATTAGGAAGATTCTGGGTTCACAGGACACTGGCGTTAAAAACTCTGTGCCGCCCGGCCTGCTGGCCGGCGTGGCTCGGTGCTTGAGCGCTGACCCATGAGCCGGGAGGTCTCGGTTTGATGCCCGGTCAGGGCCACATGCCCGGGTTGCGGGCTCCGTCCCCGGTAGGGGGCGTGCAGGAGGCAGCCGATGAGCGATTCTCTCTCATCACTGATGTTTCTATTCCTCTCTGCCTCTCTCCCCTCCTCTCTCTGAAATCAATAAAAACATGTTTGTGTGTGTGTTCAAGATAAAGTTAAAAATTTGCCGAAACTGGTTTGGCTCAGTGGATAGAGCGTCGGTCTGCGGACTGAAAGGTCCCGGGTTCGATTCCGGTCAGCGGCATGTACAATGCGTTGGTTGCGGGCACATCCCTGGTGGGGGTTGTGCAGGAGGCAGCTGGTCGATGTTTCTCTCTCATCGACGTTTCTGGCTCTCTATCTCTCTCCCTTCCTCTCTGTAAATAATCAATAAAATAAAATTTAAAAAAAATAAAGTTAAAAATTAATCAATTAATTAATTTAAAAACACGGTCCTTCCACCGACCAATCCCAGGCGAGCAGGCCGCAGCGCTGGGACCAAAGGGATCGGGACAGGGCGCACGGATTGCTACCCATAGAGGGTCCAGAAGGCCCAAGGAGCCTGAGGAGAGAGAAGAAAAACCCAAGAAGCAAAAAATGTAGCAAAGGTGAGGGAGGGCCGGGGCGGCTGAGGGTAAGCAAGCTGCAAGGGCGGGGAGGGGGGCGCGGGGATCCCCAGTCCGCCATCGAGGCTGACACTGCATCTCCGCGCCCCTCAGAGTCAGCAGGAGGGAAACAGCCCAGTGGGTGCCCCCAGAGCTGCGGCTCCCCGACCTGGTCTCCTAACGGGATCTGCCTGCCTCATTTACGACACAAACTAGGAAGAGCCGCCCTCGTGGTCGGTCGAAGGCATCCACTCGTGGTTTCTATTTATAGCCCAGTATGTACCGTATTTTTCGGACCATAAGACGCTCCGGACCATAAGACGCACCAGTTTGTAGAGAAGGGAAATGAAGAAAAAAAGATTCTGAAACAAATAGTGTCCTAAAATATTTTATGTGCATTAAAACCCAACATCACAGTCATAAACACGTGTAATCAACCCTGTAAAGTAAACAGCAGCCTTTAGAACCATTTTAGAGCCGGGCAAGCACACAGAGACCACACAGAGCCGGGCAAGTAAAAAAAAACTTTTTTTTTAAAAGTATATGTGTAGGCTATATTTGGACCATAAGACGCAGGGACTTTTCCCCCCCACTTCTGGGGGGAAAAAAGTGTGTCTTATGGTCCGAAAAATACGGTATATTTGTGCACAAATAGACACGCCAGCCAGGAAGCCTGGGCCCAGGTACCACACACACACACACACACACACACACACACACCCGGGCCTGTGCTCTGCCCCGGAGCCCTGCAGAGGGAACGGGCCTGGCTCTGGGACCCTGAGCCCTGCCTCCCCGGGGCCAGGCCCAGGGGCCTGCAGGCGCTGGCGGCCCGCCCCGGGGGCTCTGGGGGCCCTGGGGGCTGTGGGGGCCCTGGGGACTCTGGGCAGAGTGACAGGGGGGCCACTCGCTCTGCCGAGGGAAACCAGGCACAAGGGGTTCCCCGAGGCGCCCTGGCCACCCCGTCCTGACCTCCGGCTGCTCCGGCTCCATCGCCTTCCCCACACGCCTGAACCAGGGCTCCGGCTGAGAGCCACCGGCACCCACGCTTCCCACGGACCCGCTGGAACCCCGCGTTCAGAACAGCGGAGCCGGTGTGTGGACCTTCACACTCGGGCCACCACACCGATGGAGGGACAGAGCCGATCTGGGGGCGCGGGGATGGGGGAGGGGGGAGTGGGGGGGGTGAGATCTGGGCAACGACAACGCCTCTCGGACCGACACAGGGACATCGCCCCGTCCTCTCTGGGTTGATTCTTCCTCCGTGCTCCTCAGCGTTTTGGAAAAGGGCAGACGCTCGTTTTTGAAAAGCCTCCTTTTTGTCTTTTTTTTAGTTTCTGGTTTTGCATGCCACGCTAGCCAGCCTGCTTGAACGCTATGTCCAAACACTTTCTTCCCCCCCCCTTCCTCCCCCCGTAACCCCTCCAAAACCCCCAACCCCTCCAACTCCCAACCCCCAACCCCGCCCAGCACACGCCAGGAGCAGAGGGGTCTCCTTCGAGGGGAGGCCCGGGGAGAGAAAGCAGGCCAGCCCGGCCGCTTCTCCCCGAAATCAGAGTGGAAATTAAATTAAACGGACGGACGGTCTCCGGCAGGCCCCGGGGCTTGGGGTGGCCGACCCAGTGGGTAGCTCTTGGTGGTAGAATGGCAGAAACGTGGCTCAGACAAATCAATCAAAAAAAACGAGTCAGGGAAAAGAAACGTGTTTTCAGAATAAAACCAGGGGCCAGGAGCCTCTGAACCGCCGGGCCACGGAGGGGCAAACACGCCAAAGACCCGGCCTCTTCCACCCACGCGGGGTAGTGAGTGGGGAGGCGGAGGGCTGGAGCTTCGGGCCCCCAGGGGCCTGCACCCTCCAGCAGCAGAGCCAGGCGCCTGGAGTAACCCGGCGGGACCGGCCAGCGGCTGCCCGCGTGCGGTGGAGCCACAGCGCCATCAAGCGGCCGCTCGGGGAATGGCGGCGCAGGCAGCAGGGACGAGGGCCAGGGCTGGACGCCCAGGGGGCCCTGAGGGAGGGTCTGGAGCTGGGCCTGGCCGGCCAAGCTGTCACTCCGGGCCCCGGGGCAGAAGCCTGCAGACGAAAACCAGCTGTCCGGGCGCGCACACAGCCGGGCTGGCCTGGAACCGGCTGCCTGCGAAGATGTGCAGGGGCTGCTTTTGCAATGAGAGACCCGCCCTCCTTCGGCAACGGACTCCAAGTGGAAAAGGTTTGCTTCCCAAGCAGCGTGGGGCCAGCACAGGGGGGTCTGATGGGCAGCAGGACTGTGGTCACACCCTCCAGGGTTGCTCAGGCTCACATGTGCGTGTACACACACACACACACACACACACACACACACACACTCACACACACACAGCCAGGGGTCGCCTACAGGGCCCCAGGCCTGTGAAATGGGCTGTCGGGGACATGAGCTTGGCCCACCGCTTACAGCCCTGCCAGGTCCACATACCCAGGACCATCTCCCTCTCCCCTGGAATAGGGCACGTGGCTCCACATGCTTCCCAGGACAGAACTGGAGCCTCAGAAACCAAGTATGTGATGATTTCAACCTCCAGGGGCCGTGGTCGGCAAATGGAGGCTCTCAGCCATGATGTGGCCCTTTGGCCCCGTGCGTGTGGCTCTTCCTCAAAATATCACGGCCCGGGCGGGCCTACTCTGAAGAAGTGGCGTTAGAAGAAGTTGAAGTTTTAAAAATGTGGCTCTCAAAAGAAATGTCAATCCTTGTCCTGTTGCTATTCGGCTCTGTGGACTGATGAGTTTGCCGATGGATGTACAGGGGGAATAATCCTTAGGACACCAGTCAGGGGTATCCCTATTCTTATCGCTGCCACAGGAAGTCAGGATCCGAAGATTCCTACTGGAGCTATGTGATGTTGTTTTTCATACGTGTCTTTGGAACCCATTGTGTGTTTTACACCGGAGTCTCTCAGGTCACTCCAGCTTTGTGTGTGTGTGCAATGCTCTCAGGTCACTCCAGCTATGTGTGTGTGTGTGCAATGCTCTCAGGTCACCCCAGCTTTGTGTGTGTGTGCAATGCTCTCAGGTCACCCCAGCTTTGTGTGTGTGTGCAATGCTCTCAGGTCGCCCCAGCTATGTGTGTGTGTGCAATGCTCTCAGGTCACCCCAGCTATGTGTGTGTGTACAATGCTCTCAGGTCACTCCAGCTATGTGTGTGTGTGCAATGCTCTCAGGTCACTCCAGCTATGTGTGTGTGTACAATGCTCTCAGGTCGCCCCAGCTATGTGTGTGTGTGCAATGCTCTAGGCCCAGTGGCTGCTGGCTGCTGCCTGGGCACCTCCAGCCACTGCCCTGGGAGAGGGCATCTGACCCCAGGCCACACACGCACCCTTTTCCCCTTGCTGATCTGCTTGTCCTCCTTCCACAGGAATCAGTCCCAAGCCCACTACTACTCATCCCGGCCTCCCAGGCCAGCCCAGCACTCAGAGAGGGAGTTAAGCACTCACTGACCATGAGTGGCGTTTGCTCTGCAGCCGAATGGCCACCACCTGCCAGGACGGGGTGAGCAATGCAGAGGCGGTGAGCTCTGCAGCTTTGGGAGCTAAATGTTTTATCAATTCCTCCCTCAGGCTCAGGGGCCACTCTTCCCAAGTCGCCGATGACTCACGATTTGCCAAGGTCACTCAGGACCTGTGCACAGAACTCGGTGATCAAATGACAGACACTAATGACTCTTACTTTTCAACAAAAGGTGCGCTCAGGAACCCTGTACTCATTATGCAATTCAGGGGTAAATGTAGAATTTCCGCAAAATACAAAAAAACTTATTTTTTAAAAATGTAATTAACAGCTGGCCAATTATGTTCAGTGGTAAGAGCATCAGCCCAAGGACAGGTTTGTGGGTCCCACCCCTCAGCAACCATTGGGGGAGGTTCAAAATGGGTCACGCCTTTCCACAACCATTGGGTGAGGGTGGAAGTTAGTCCCGCCCCTCAACAATCATTGGTTGTGGCTGGAAGTGGGTCCCGCCCCTCAAAAACCATTGGGTGAGATTGGCAGTGGGTCGCCCCCCATTCAACTACCATTGGGTGAGGTTGGGGTGGGTGGGTCCCGCCCCTCAAAAACCATTGGATGAGACTGGCAGTGGGTGGCCCCCTCAGCTACCATTGGGTGAGATTAGCAGTGGGTCCCGCCCCTCAACAATCATTGGTTCATGTGGGAAGTGGGACCCACACCTCAACAACCTTTGGGTGAGGTTCAAAATAAGTCCCACCCCTCAACAACGATTGGGTGGAGTAGGAAGTAGGTCACGCCCTTCAGCTCCCATTGGGTGAGGTCAGGAGTGGGACCCACCCCTAAACATCCATTGGGTGAGGTTGGAAGTAGGTCCACTAGGCAGGACACAAATTAGTTACAGAAATACAGATCTCTCTGAAAACCCCCACCGTTAGGCCCAGCCCTTTTGACTGGTCCCGCCTCCACCTTACTGCACATGGCCAAACTACCCTCAAGGACAGGGGGCAATTGTGTCATCTCAAAGCACTTCCCACCCCCTCCGCCTTCCTCCCATTGCCAGGAGGCACTATGTGTCTCTCTCCCAATGCTCAGTGTGTGGGACGGAAATCACAGTGAAGACCTTGGCAGACACCCCAGGATCCTGGTGACCAAGGCCAACATCAACAGGGATCCACGGAAAAATCGTGTCGCTACCACGTGCCCTGACTGTGCAGTGAGCATGCTCCACACACGTGGTGCTTTTCTCTCAACCCCAGTCTATTATGAGGAAAACATCAGAGAATCCAAAAGGCATCCTTCAAAACACAGGACCAGCACGGTGCAGCCACACACGGCCCAGGGCGGCCCTGAAAGGGGGCGGTTGAAAAGCTTGGAAAACACAGACCAGAGAATGAAAGCTGGGTCTGGGTGGGATGTTGTTTCCTGAGAGACAGCACCCGAGCCCACAGCAGAGGCTTTATTTTGTAGCAGATGCGTCGAGGCAAAGGAAGGGCTTCGTCAACAAGTTTGTAGCATTCTCAAGGGTTCCCATCCTTCTCCATTACATGCACCTGAGCAAACCTGGGTCACCTGCAGCCCATATCACTCAGGCATGTGGGGCCACGTGTTCAGACCACAGGTCCAAGCATACAGCTCTAGCTGTCGGGTATAATTGTGCTGGGAGGCTCTGCCTTCCAAGCTGGGACAATCACATTGCCAAGGGAGGACTGGGTCCTCTCATGAATCCCAGTCTTGAACCTGTCCACATGCTGTAGCCCCTCTCCACACAGCACCCTCCAAGCTCATCAAGGTCATTAAAAACAAAGACAACTGGAGACACTGCACAGATGGGGCTAAAGGCAGTGCGGGGTTCTGGGTCGATCCTCCAACAGAAAAAGGCTGTTAGAGAAAGACTAGGAAAACACAAGTCTATAGTCCGGTTCAAACAGGGCACCGGCATTCACTTGATAGCTGTGTAGGCACCGGGTTTTGGAAGCTGTGAGCCACAGGAGAGACCAGCTATGCCGACCTGTGCACAGGAACCCTGTACTCACTATGCAATTATGAGGTAAATCTAGAATCATTCCAAAATTAAAATAAAAATTTAATTAATTTTTTAAAAATGAACAGCTCTGGCCAATTATGTTAAGTGGTAAGAGCAACAGCCCTAGAACTGGTTTGTTGGTCCCACCCCTCAACAACCATTGGGTGAGTTTGGAAGTTGGTCCCGCCCATCAACTACCATTGGGTGAGGTTAGAAATGGGACCAGCCCCTCAACAACCATTGGGTGAGGTTCCAAATGGGTCCCAACCCTCAACAATCATTGGTTCATGTAGGAAGTGGGATTCACACCTCAACAACCATTGGGTGAGGTTCAAAGAAAGTTCCACCCCTCAACAACGATTGGGTGGGGTAGGAAGTAGGTCACGCCCCTCAGCTCCCATTGGGTGAGGTCGGGAGTGGGACCTGCCCCTAAACAGCCATTGGGTGAGTTGGAAGTAGGTCCACAAGGCAGGGCACAAATTAGTTACAGAAATACAGATCTCTCTGAACAACCCCCACTGTTAGGCCCAGCCCTTTTGATTGGTCCCGCCTCCTCCTTACTGCACATGGCCAAACTACCCTCAAGGACAGGGGGCAATTGTGTCATCTCAAAGCACTTCCCACCCCCTCTGCCTTCCTCCCATTGCCAGGAGGCACTATGTGTCTCTCTCCCAGTGCTCACTGTGGGATGGAAACCACAGCAGGTGTACAGTGAAGACCCTGGCAGACACCCCAGGATCCTGGCCACCAAGCCAACATCAACAGGGATCCATGGATAAATAGTGTTGGTATCACGTGCCCTGACTCTGTGCAATGAGCATTAGGGTATGCATCTGAGCCAGGGCTGGCTCCAAGCACAAGTTCTCTTCCATGAACCCCAGTATGCCTTCTGAGCCTGAAGCCCTGAAGGCCCCATACCTCGCTTCCCATCAGGCCCCTCTGTGCCTGGGGAGACCTGGGCGGGGCCTCCATCTGGCGGGCTGCTCATTCTCACCCTCAGCCACAGAACGGAGGTGTGCTCTGGGAGCTGATACACAGAACAACCACTAGGTGGCGACAGACCCCCACCGCTGTCAAGGAGAGGACCTCCCGCGGGAGCAAAAAGCAAGGGCTGAACCTAGAATTTCTTGAGAAAAAAATGCCTCGGCCACCTGGCATTATTGGGGGGCCCCAGAGTCCCCGGACATCTCTACCGATGACAGCGCAGGGACAATGTGATCTAATGTGGATGAACAGATCTGATCTAGAAAGCACTAGACTACTCTAGATCATGTCAACGCCATCCTTAGCAATTACGTAGGGATTACAGGAAGCTATTGTTTTAGCTTTGTCCATGGTTTGGGCATATTTTTCTTGCCTTTATTTCCTTATAAAAATAAAATTCTAAAGGAACTGCCTTACATTCTCTTGGCGGCAAGGCCCACTAGGAATATGCTTAATAGTTTGCAAAGACATGTGACTTTTGTTAAAGCAGAGTCCTGCTGGGGCAAGTTGGAAAGGGGGACGGGATTTTCAGTGTTTCTGTCCAAACTGAAGTTGGAGAGTTTGTATTAGCGCCTGCAACAGCTGGCATCAGCACCAGAGGGCGCTGTAGCCCACGGGACTGGCTGGCGGGGATCTGGCAGCCTCCACCGGAGGAAGCGCCCCAAGGAGAAGGGCCCCTCGGAGCTGCAAGATGCTGGGGGATCCAGCCCCTCTGTAGCCTCGCACCTCCCAGCCCCCGCATTCCTGTGTGCACCCACAGGGGGGTCAGTAAGAAGGCACCTGGGCACACGGAGCTGCATTCCCGGGCCATGCAGGCTGCAATGGTATTAAATTCCTGGAGCCAAGAGCAGCTCGGGGGAGGTGGGGGCTGTTGAGATGAGGCCACCGGACATGCACAGAGCTCGGGAGGGCCTCTGCAGGCGTGTTCTCCCACGCCCACCGCACGCGTGCTCACGGCCACACGACACGCCCCCTGCGCCTTGGTCACCACGCCTTGCAGATGAGGAATGCGAGTCTCAAACATGCAGAGTGATTTCTACGCTCGTTAGTCTAGGCCGGGAGGGAAGTCCAGCTCGGCTTGCACGTGGCCATGAGAGGACTGTGCCCTCTCATCAGTCCAAGGGGGGGTTCTCATTTCATGCAGAATCTCCCCAAAGGCAAACGAGGACTGCTGTCAGGAGACCTGACCTTGGGGACCTGGAGCGGGACAGACCTGAGCCACGCTGGGGGCTGAGCTCGGGGTGGGCAAGCCGGGTGCAGAGACCCTGTGCGGGCGCCCACGGTATTTTTAAAGGCCCATGACATGCTTCCGTTTGAAACCCGAGGGAAAATGAACACCATCTTTAGAGTGAGGGAAATGTCTTAATATGTGAAAATAATACATTCATGTTTCTACCGACATTGTTGAAATATATATATATATATTTGCAACAATATAAATGTTTACAGCAGCCTGTGGTGACACCCTGAAACCACAAACATATATACACTAGAGGCCCGATGCACGACGATTCTTGCAAAAGTTGGCCTTCCTTCCCCTGGCTGCCGGCACCGCCTTCACTGCTCCAGCCCGGAGCCCCCTTTCCGCCTTCCCACGCTGCCCAGAGGCGCGGGCGGCTGGGGCGGTGCTGCGCCTGTGTATGCACCTTAACCCGCCATCTCTGCTGGGTTAATTCGCACTCACTCCTGATTGGCTGGTGGGCGTCGCGGAGGTACAGTCAATTTGCATCTTACTCTTTTATTAGTGTAGGTTTTTAAATTTTTATTATAAGGAGGAGGGAGCCCAGGAAGGCACACATGCCTGGGGCCCATGAGTCTGGACGCAGCCCGGAGCAGCCTGGGCGGAGGGAGCAGGTCCCTGATTCAGCACTCGGATTAGGGGTCCTTGAAGCAGAGAGACCAGCTGGGGGCCCCCAGTCTTGGTCACGCACCCATTTCACCTGACATGGCAAACGCTGGCTGCTGGACTCCCCATGAAGGGAGGGGGCGGGGAGCAGACAGTGTCCCGGGAAAACCAAGCTCAGGAAGGGGAAGGTGGGGGGGAGGGGGGGTAAGAGGAGGTTTCCCCCGAGTGGAGGGGGACCAGCAGGTGGGAGAGGGCAAGGATGGGACAAGTCTGAGGACACGCTAACCTGGGGTCCAAGAAGCAGTGAGGTGTCTTCCCAAGAGGGGAGCTTTTATTTATATTATTGTTAATTATCATTATTATTATTATATTATTATTTATTACTTTGGTGAATCCTCACCCGAGGATATTTTTCCACTGATTTTTATAGAGTGGACAGGAAGGGGAGGGACAGAGAGAGAGAAACATCGATGTGAGAGAGACACATGGATTGGTTGCCTCCCACCTGGGGACTGAGCCCGCAACCCAGGTACATACCCTTGACTGGAATCGAACCCGAAACCCTTTGGCCCGCAGGCCGACGCCCTCCACACGGAGCCAAGCTAGCGAGGGCCCAGAATGAGAGCGTTTATTTGGAGGAGGAGGGTGTGGCCAGGTGAAGACCGCGGAGCTGAGGGGGCCCTGGCCACAGTCAAGGCCACGTCCAGGCTGCTGGTGCTGCCCCGGCTGCACACGCGGGCAGGCGACCAGGAAGGGGCACATCTGGCTCCTCTCCCCACCCTCGCCGGGGATCCAGGGAAGCAGGGAAGGGTTACAATCACCTGACCAGATGCTCCTATTAATTAAAATAAAATAAAAAGGTGCAGCAGTACAGACTCCAAAGCAGCCTTGTGGCGACAAAGGCCCGGCCGTGGGGACTGAGGGGAACGATGGTCCATGGGCTCACGGGCCTCACGCCAAGGATGGTCACGACCAGGTCCCTGGTCTTGCAGAAAACAGACGGGTCATCAGGCTGACGTGGAGCTCGGTCCGGCTGAGGCGCCAAGGGAACGTCAGACGTATTCCATCCCAGGCGTGATGAGCCGAGTCTCCCGACGCCATCTCTGTGGTGCCGGCGTGAGGCTGGACCGTAACAGCCTCCGCATCACTGGCCTGCAGCCTGCTCGCCCGCCCCCTGCCTTTCCCCACCATAACAGCCTCAGCATCACTGGCCTGCAGCCTGCTCGCCCGCCCCCTGCCTTTCCCCACCACCTCCCTCCTGGAGGGAAAGCCTGCCCCCGCACACACGCATGCATCCGCGTGTATCCCCCGTGTGCACGCACACCTGCACGCACACACCCTGCAGGGGCGCCTAGCGGTTCTCAGGCCAGGGCACGCCAGGCCACCAGCCCGGGACAGGGCTGATGAAGGAGGAAGAGTTTTCAGCCCCCTTCCTCCCAGCTCGCCTGTCTGTGCCCAGCGGTCCCCCCAGGATGGAAGGGAGGGAGAGAGGGAGAGAGAGGAGGGACGGGGCAGAGCCCACAGGGAGCCCTCAGGGACACAGGCTGCCGAAGGCCCCATCGATAACGCCGCCCCCCCACCCTGCGCCGGGAACCCACAGGCGAGTGCGGGGCGGGTGTGAGGACAAACTGCGGGGTGGCCCAGGTTCCGGGGTGTAGAACTTACCGGCAGAAAGAGAGGGAACCGGAGGCTGGGAAAATGCCAGCCGCTCTCATGCTGCCCCCCAGACACCCTGTTTGGCATGGGTGAGGGGGGCCACGTGTGTATGTGCACGGGGACGGGGAGGGGGGGCGGTTTAAAAGGATTGATACATGGGACACAGAATTGCACGTGTGAGCACGGGCCACCATGAGCTAATACTGCCAGCACCGAATCAAGGCAGATACCTCTACCCATCCTCCCTCCCTCCTGGGACATTTCTCATCGCCACCCCCGAGGAGCAGAGCCGATGGGGAAAGAAAGCAGTCCCCCCGAAACAGACCAGAATGCCCGGATACAGCCGCCCCAGAAATGCGGTCACCCGCTGCTCTTCAGCCCCTTCGAGGGCCCAGCCCCCCCCCCCCAGGAAGGCGATTCTTATAAGGTTCTCCCTCCTCCCACCTGGTGGGCGGAGTTGTGACATTGCTGGCACCTGTCGCAGGGACATCTCCAGGACACTGGGCCATCGATCAGCGCCTGCCGGAGTGTCCTGGAGCCCACCCCTTCCTGTTCTGCCCTGGGTCCAACCCTCTCCTGTTCCCTTAAAAAGACCCCAGACCAGCCACGTGCTGCTGATCCTCCATGTCCAGGTGGCAGCCCGGCTGGGTCCATCTCCCTCCCAACTCCTTCAATTCTGACTTCTCTACCTCCGTAATGAGTCCCGCTCATGACTGGGGTATAAACTTGACTTTAAAACTCCTTGGTGATCAGCCAAAACCGGTTTGGCTCAATGGATAGAGCATCGGCTTGGGGACTGAAAGGTCCCGGGTTCAATTCCGGTCAAGGGCATGTATAATACTTTGGTTGCGGGCATATCCCCAGTAGGGGGTGTGCAAGAGGCAGCTGATCGATGACTCTCTCTCATCGATGTTTCTAGCTCTCTATCTCTCTCCCTTCCTCTCTGTACAAAATCAATAAAAATATATTTTTAAAAAAACAACTCCTTGGTGATCAGTTTCCTGCGCCTCAAACCTTACAATTCTCTGGTACCGAGTCCTCCCCCGGGCCTCCTCCCTGCCCACCCCCCTCCACCCTCGCGGCTCTGACCTCCCCAAACAAAGGTGCTTTTCTCTGGTGCCCAGAGCCACCGCGTGTTCGTCAGACCTGCGCTTGTTTGCCTTCTGCTCCGGCCCATCTTGGCCTGCCTCCCCTGGCGGCACCACCGTGCCCCGGAGACAAACCCCGCATTGTTTTCATAGGCCCAATAAATGACAGCACGGCCCCACCCCCGCCACGCACCGCCCGCCCCCTTCCCGGCTGAAGTCTCCCTGCGCTGAGGGTCACCGGCCCCCAGCCACCCTACAGGCCGCTCATGGCCAGGGAGAGGGACCTGTGGGTGCCACAGCGCCTCCCTCTGGCTGCTCTCGGGGGGGGGGGGGTCGGCCAGAGAGGGGCAGCATCAGTGGGATGCTCCAGGGCCCAGCCCCCTCCCTCCCGCCCGGCCTGGAAGTGGGGGACGCGGGAGGGTGGGCCTTATCCGTGGGAGCGGTAAAAGCGGGGTGTTCCCCAGGCACAGCCTCCACGGACAAGGCTCCTCCTAGGAAAGGGGCAATGAGCGGGACCAGGCGCTCGGGGACTGCTGGGCCCCAGGGACCGTGGTGGTCACTCAGGGCCGGGCCGGGGCTGGGGGCAGCACCAGGCAGGGGCAGGAGCGAGGAGCCAAAAGACAGACTGGCATGGGGATCATTCCGGAATCTACCAAACGGTTCCCGGAGCCTCCTGCTTGCCTCCGGCGTGGAAGAGAAACGAGGGGACAGCAGCCACCCTGCCTGCCTCTGCCCCCGGCTGCTCCACGCCCTGGCCTCACGCTCAGCAATGCGGGGTCACCCGGCCCTGGCACACATCCACACACTGGGATAAAGCCACGGTCCCCAGCAGGGGGCATGCAGGAGACAGCTGATCGATGATTCTCTCTCATCATTGATGATTCGCTCTCTCTCCCTCTCCCTTTCTCTCTGAAATCAATAAAAATATAATTTTTTAAAAACTGACCAGGAGCCGAAACCGGTTTGGCTCAGTGAATAGAGCATCGGCCTGCGGACTGAAAGGTCCCATGTTCGATTCCGGTCAAGGGCATGTACGTCGGTTGCAGGCACATCCCCGGTAGGGGCTGCGCAAGAGGCAGCTGACTGATGACTTTCTCTCATTGATGTTTCTGGCTCTCTGTCCCTTTCCCTTCCTCTCTGTAAAAAAAATCAATAAGCTATATTTTAAAAAATAAAATGTGACCAGGAATGACCAGGGCACACCTGTGGGGGGGAAGGATGGGGTGGGTCTGCCATTGTGGGGTAAGTGTCCCTGGCGACTTCAGGCCCAGAGCAGTGGGTGGGTCGGGGGGGCGGGGGTATCCTAAAAGAGGCACAGCCCACCCCCACGCTGAGATCCCCCCGAGAAATGAAATGATAAGATAAAGGCCTGAACGCTCCGCTCCCCGCACCAGCCCGGCCCCGGCCCCTCCCCGGCCGCTCAGCCCCCTGCTCGGCCCCCAGCCCTGCCGGTGTCCCCGAAAGGAAGGGGCCGGATGGATAAAGGGGGTTTTGTGCTCCTCCGGGGCCTGGGCGTTTATCTGACACTCCAGCCCTCTTTGTAAACTGAGTGTCCCGGGACAGACGCGCCCTGCGAGCGGCTGGGCCGGGGACAGAGGGACCCTCTGCCGAGGAGAAAGGGCGGCTTGTTCCGATGGTCTTTTAATTCGGGGGCGGGGGCCACCCCAGACGGAGCCCGGCGGGCCGCACAGAAGGGTCTCTGTCCCCGGCGACAATGGAGGGAATTCTTAAAGACACGGATGCGGACGGGGGCAGGGTTATTTTTTCCCCTAGGAGGAGGGGAGGGGAGGGCGGCTGGGGCGGGAAGGAGAAGGGGGCGCAGGGAGGACTGCTCGCTCCCCAGAACAATTCAGATGGAAACAAGGATCTCGGCCCCAAGCCGGGGACGGGCGCCCCGCGGAGCAGCACTCAGGGCGGCTGCTCCCCTGCAGCTGCCCTCAGCCTCCCAACCGACCAACCCAGGCCCTGACCGGCCGCAGCCAGGACAGTCTCACTTCCACCTCCACCAAGGCCCCCTCCGCCGCCCGCCCGGAGTGATCGCGCCTTCGAAGGGGGTCTGAGTCCAAATTTCATCCTGGAAAAGGGGGAGGCAGAGCGCCCCAAGGCCCTTAACTAAAAAAAGGTCCCTCCAGCCTCAGGCGGGGAGGGAATGGACTCTGGGCTGCTGATGTCGGTACAAGGTCGCCTGAGCAGATTGCTGACGACCTCCCGGAGGTCACAGGTGTTTTATAAAGATGGCCGAGAGGCTGGCCCGAGTGTTCACTTCCTTGATGTCTGAGGGGTCCTTCTCCAGGCATGGAGGGCGGAGGGAGCGGCAGAAAAAGCGGGGAGCGGTGGGGAGCGGCGGGGCCCCAGGAATGGCCGGTGTTTCCTCTGCTGCGTCGCTCAAGGTCACCCGCAGAGAGTGGGGACACACCGGACGCCCCTCCCCGCGGGAATGATCCGGGGTCAGCGAGCGTACACCTGAGGCACGCAGGAGGACACGGAGGCCCCGAGATGGGGGGGAACTTGCCCAGTGCCTCGAGGCAAGTGAGGGCACTGAAACGGGGGTAGGGGGAGCAGAGTTCGGGGCTGAGCCCCCATTTGGGGGCACAAGGGAGAGAAACGTGCGATGATGCTCCGGACCGCTCGGAGCAGAGACCAGCAACCCCTCGGAGGCGGGACGCGGAGCTGCTTTTCCGATGGACCGAGCCGGGACAGTGCAGCAGGGTCCGTGGCCCCAGCGTCCACGGCCACGCAGCCCGGACACGGCAGGAAGGCATGGGCTCTCGCCCTGCCGGCCCCGAATACGCATGCTGTCTTTACGGTCAGCACCAGCCAGGCGCTCCGACACCAGCAATGCACCCTCTGCTTTTATTGAAGAACAGAGATGCGTGCGTGTGACATAGTCATGGTGGTTATCTAAGCCTTTCTAAAATATCTTTTTTTATGGATTTCAGAGAGGATGGGAGAGGAAAAGGAAGAGGGAGAGGGAAAGGAGGGGGGGGGAGAGAGAGAGAGAGAGAGAGAGAGAGAGAGAGAGAGAGAGAGAGAGAAAGACAGAGAGACAGAGAGACAGAGAGGGGAATATCAATGATGAGAGAGAATCATTGACCAGCTGCCCCCTGCTCCCCCACTGGGGATCCAGCCTGCAACCCAGCCATGTGCCCTGACCAGGAATTGAACCATGACCTCCTGGTTCATAGGTCAATGCTCAACTCCTGAGCCACACCCAGCTGGGCGTCTCTCTTAATAATGAAATGAAATCCTATAGGTTGTTTCCTCTATAGAAGCTCAGGGAAGAAAACGATTGGCTGACCATGAAAATGTTGCAAAACTAGAGGCCCTCCATTGGTCAGTTTGTTCAGGCACAACCTGGGCAACCGCAGGCAATGCTGGAGGCTGTGTCCTACGCCCCGAGAGAGTGGCGCCCAGCGTGCTCTGGGTGGGGGAGGAGAACCACACGGCCACGAGGAAGGAGCCGCTAGCAGGTCGCAGGGCAGAACGCGCTGAGGCAGGCACAGGCAGACCCTGGAGAAGACGGGCTGACCTCACTGCCTTCTCTGCCCACACACCCTGCCCCTGACCTGGTCTTTCCTCCACTCAGGTCCACGGAGTCTCCTGGGGCTGGTCCCTCCCATTCACCCCGCACACGGAGTGCACACGCCACCTCGAAGTAAGTCACATACACAGCCGGCGGATTCCACACCGCGGAGGAGGCGGCGGCCGTGGGCTGGGCCTCCTGGACGGAACATGGAAACTGTCCTCCCCAATCCAGCCCAGCCACGTCAGGGCCAGGACACGGCGCAGTGCCAGCCGACAGTCCACTCCTCCGCCATGGACACAGCGTTGGCGGGGAGAAGAAGAAAGAGGGAGGGGAGTCTCAGGGTCAGTCCCAGCCATGGGACACAGCCCCCCTGCCCCAACCTCCAGGCCACCCCGGCTCCCGTGTCCCCCCTCCAATCATCACCTCTAACGGTTCTTTGTGCCCAGGGCGGGGTGTACAGTGGCCGATGGGGATGCAGCTCAGGGGGCGAGGATGTCTGGATGTCTTACAGGCCCTCGTCCGGTCTGGGGTGATGCTGGTCCACATGAACGTGGGAACGCGGTGGAACCATCTGAAAATATATATATATATATATATATATATATATATATATATATTTTTTTTTTTATTTTTTTTTTTACGAGGCTGAAAGGTTTGGTTTGCCTTTGGTCATTTTTTATTATTATTATTAAGGTATTATATGTGTACATATCTTTCCATTGCCACCCCCCACTCTCATACATGCCCCCCCCCCCGCCAGAGTTTTGCGTCCATTCGTTTTGCTTATATGCATGCATACAAGTCCTTCGGTGGATCTCTTATCTCCCCCATATCTCCCTACCCTCCCCGCTGTAATTTGACAGTCTGTTTGTTGCTTTACTGTCTCTGTATCTAACTTTTTTTTAATTCTTTTTTTATTTTTATTTTTTTTTAATGTATTTTATTGATTTTACACAGAGAGGAATTGAGAGGGACAGAGAGTTAGAAACGTCGATGAGAGAGAAACATCGATCAGCTGCCTCTTGCACACCCCCAACTGGGGACATGCCCGCAACCAAGGTACATGCCCTTGACCGGAATCGAACCCGGGACCTGTCAGTCCGCAGACCAATGCTCTTTCCACTGAGCCAAACCAGTCCCGGCTGTATCAGTTTATAACCATCTGAATAGTAGGCCCTCGTGTGCTCAGTCTTCTCCCCGGGCTGCCAGACACGGGAGCCAGGCGAGGAGCGGACACCAGCCCCTCGGCCCCTCCCAGCACCAACCGAGCTTCCCATCAGAAATGGACCCCATTGGCCTCCGCAGGCGGAGCAGGGGGCCAGCACCGCTGGTGGGAGCAGCTCAGGCTGCGGGAGGCGCCCCGGCCTCCGAGTGCTGCTTCCGCCCGGCCTCCGAGTGCTCCTCCCGCCCGGCCTCCGAGTGCTGCTCCCTCCCGGCCTCAGAGTGCTGCTCCAGCCCGGCCTCAGAGTGCTGCTCCACCCCGGCCTCCGAGTGCTCCTCCCGCCCGGCCTCCGAGTGCTGCTCCCTCCCGGCCTCAGAGTGCTGCTCCAGCCCGGCCTCCGAGTGCTCCTCCAACCCGGCCTCAGAGTCCTGCTCCACCCCGGCCTCCGAGTGCTGCTCCCGCCCGGCCTCAGAGTGCTCCTCCCTCCCGGCCTCAGAGTGCTGCTCCACCCCGGCCTCCGAGTGCTGCTCCCTCCCGGCCTCCGAGTGTTCCTCCCTCCCGGCCTCCGAGTGCTGCTCCCTCCCGGCCTCCGAGTGTTCCTCCCTCCCGGCCTCCGAGTGCTGCTCCCTCCCGGCCTCAGAGTGCTCCTCCACCCCGGCCTCAGAGTGCTCCTCCCGCCCGGCCTCAGAGTGCTCCTCCCGCCCGGCCTCAGAGTGCTGCTCCCGCCCGGCCTCAGAGTGCTGCTCCCGCCCGGCCTCAGAGTGCTCCTCCCGCCCGGCCTCAGAGTGCTCCTCCCTCCTGGCCTCAGAGTGCTCCTCCCTCCCGGCCTCAGAGTGCTCCTCCCTCCTGGCCTCAGAGTGCTCCTCCCTCCCGGCCTCAGAGTGCTCCTCCCGCCCGGCCTCAGAGTGCTCCTCCCCCCCGGCCTCAGAGTGCTCCTCCCGCCCGGCCTCAGAGTGCTCCTCCCGCCCGGCCTCAGAGTGCTGCTCCCGCCCGGCCTCAGAGTGCTCCTCCCGCCCGGCCTCAGAATGCTCCTCCCTCCCGGCCTCAGAGTGCTCCTCCCGCCCGGCCTCAGAGTGCTCCTCCCGCCCGGCCTGAGTGCTGCTCCAGCCGGGCGGCGTGGCTCAGGGGCGGAGCACCAGTCCATGGACCAGGAGGTGGCAGTTGGTCTTCCAGTCAGGGCACATGCCCGGATTTCAGGCTCCATCCCGAAACGGAGGCGGCTGATCCACGATTCTCTCTCATCCCTGATGTTTCTCTCTCTCACCCCTTCTCCCTTCCTCTGGCTGAAATCAGGAAAAACATATTAAAACACACACACACACACACAAAAAAAAAAAAAAACAAAACAAAAACACGTACATTGCTATTCCAGTAACAACTGCTCAGCGCAGGTGGACGAGAAGCCATTCGTGGGCCAACGACTGCGAGGCTGGACTCAGAGACGCAGAAGCCGACGTGCCCGCTCCCTGGAGCACGGACTGTGGGGCTCCGAGGGGCAGCAGAGGGGGGAGAGGGCCGTCGCGGGTCATTCGTTCGCCAACGTTCGCCGGGCACTGGCGGCCCCTGCACTGGCTCTCCGAGGCACCAGGTCCACAAAGGCGGACAGACGGCCTCCCTGCCCCCACCACGCACTGCAGGGTTCACCCTGCACGCAGCCCATCCATTCAGAGTCCACGTGTGGCGTCACCTCCCTCCATCCATCCAGGCTCCTAAGGGCCTCCGCTTCCCTTTGCACAAACCCCGGGGGCTCCAGGGAGGGACGCGGGCCCCACAGACCCAGGCGTGAGGCTCGGGGCCACAGGAGGGCCGTCCCCACGTCCACCCACTGGGCACGGGGCAGGCCCGGGTCCGCCCTCAGGGACGCGGACACAGAGCCGGCCTCTCGCTGGGTCTGCAGGAGCAGGAGGCCTGCGAAGGCTCCTGAGACCTCCGACCCCCACCCCCCACGCCGCACCCCACTTCAACCGGGAAAGTAAACCTACAGTGAGAAGAACTGGAGAAAACCAGAGAGCCAACAGCTCACCCAAAGCCCAGCCCCTGGCCTTCAGTCACAGGCACCACCAAAACCTCAACCGTTTCAAAAGGTTAGAAACGGCTCTTCTGGAACTGGCCACTAAAATCCAGCAACCTGCAAACACCGGTCCTTCCCGGCGAGAAAGGGAGCACAGAGAGGCTGAGCCACTGGCACAAAGACACACAGGCCCCGGCGAGGGGCACGGCCAGACCTTGGCACCGTCCTCCCAGCTTCGGGCTCCAGGCGCATCCCAGCCTCCGAGGTCAGAAATGACAATGCCCGCGGGCAGGCCCTGCAGGGGCGGAGGGAAACTCTGGAACGGCCTGCCCGGGCCAGCGAGGGGCTGGCTCCCCTCTGCTTCCTAACATAACGCCGTTGCTCAGCACGTCGTATATCCTGGACCCCGACCCAGGATGTGGAAGGCACAGGGCCGGGGCACAGCGTAAGGGGCCGGTGACAGCAAATGCTGCTGGGGACGGTGCCAAGTCGGCGTCCAAGGGGCCTACACCCCAGAACAGGGTGGCAAGAAGGGGTTTGGAAGAGGGAGGACGAGCCGGGTTCAACCATAGCCCAGGAGGGGAGGGGAGAGACGTGGGGTAAGAGGCCGGTTGCTCAGTGGTTAGAGCGCCGGTCCCTGGACTCAAGGGTCCGGCTTTTATCCCCAGTCCGAGGCACGTATGGCGGTGGCAGGTTCCCGGCCTCAGTCGGGGCACGTGCGGGAGGCGAACCGTCCATGTGTCTCTCTCACGTGGATGTTTCTACCTCCCCCTCCCCTTCCTCCCTTCCACTCTCTCAGAAATCAATGGGAAAATATCCTGGAGGGAGGAAAAGAAGGAAGGAAGGAAGGAAGGAAGGGAGGGAGGGAGCGGAGGGAGGGAGGGAGGGGGGGGGAGGGAGGGGGGAGGGGGGAGGGAGGGAGGGAGAGAGAGAGAAGGAGAGAGAGCGAGAGAGAGAGGGAGAGAGAGAAGAGAAAGAAAGAAAGAAAGAAAGAAAGAAAGAAAGAAAGAAAGAAAAAGAAAGAAAGAAAGAAAGAAAGAAAGAAGCAGGCGGCGGAAAGGGGTGAAGAGGGCAATTCCAGGATCGGCGAGGGCGGAGTGAGGACGGGACCATCCTGGTTAACCACAGTCCTGCTCTCCACGTAAGAAATTTAATGAAAAATCCAAACATCCACATTCCCCAGCGGGCCTGCCCGCGGCCACGGATCCCCGGAGATTCCCAGAGGCTTCCGCCAGCGTGGCCCTGGGGCCAGGAGGCAGGTCTGGTGGGAATTCAGGGCCGGGTCGCCCCGGGCACCCTCTCCCTTCCCCGCCGCCCTCCCCCCCACCCCCCACAAGGCCACGGGGTCCGTCCTGGCACCCGGCCACAGGCCCGCTCGCTTCTTGCTGCTTTGGTGTAAAAATAGAAAGAAATACCGCGACAAAAAAAGGTAAAAAAAACGAGAAAGAGGCTCATGTACGGTGGGTCCCGGGCGTGGTCCCTCTCCTCCCGCCCGGTGGGGAAGGCCGGGAGCAGAGGAAAAGGGGGTACAGAGCGTGGTGCGGACGCGGTGGGTCCCCGAGGCCCATGAACCCCCTCCCAGCACGTCGTGAGGACCTGCAGAACATGCTAGAACACCAGACCTTTTACTTTAGGGAGGACAGAGGCGGCAGACTGGGAGCCGGTGCCCCCAGGTGCCCTCTGCTGCTCCTGGGCCCCTGGGCACTCGGGGCTGAGTGGGCAGCCCCCCCCACGGGCTCCTGGAATGTCCCCGGAAAAGCCTCTGACCGTCCTGGTCAGCCTGCCTTTGCCGTTAGTCGGGGGCCACGGCCCACCCACGGGGGCCACTGTATGAAAGTGAGACGATGTGGGCGAGGCCACGGAGAGGCTGGAGCGCTGAGCACTGGCCGTGAGGACGGAAACCGGTGCGGCTGCCATGGAAACGGGATGGCGGCTCCTCAGAGAGGTCCACACGGAATGGCCACCTGACCCCGCGCCCCCGCGTCTGGTTCGAACACAGAAGAACCAAAAGCGGGGACAGGTCTCTCTGCAGCCACGTTCGCAGCAGCATCCTTCCCCAGAGGCAAAGGTGTCCATCCCGGGTCATATGCCATCGATGGCTCAAAAGCACGATCCAGCCAAAACCCCCAACGGGTTATCTGAGGGGAGCGCTGGGCAGGCAGGGGTGCTCCTTCCTGCCCCGCCCCACGCAGGCTTCTCAGGCCAAGGAGAAGGACGGGACGGGAAGGGCAGTGGTGGGCAAACTCATCAGCCCACTAAGCCAAGTATCAACCGTACAACGATTGACATTTCTTCGGAGAGCCACATTTTTTGAACTTAAACTTCTCCTAACGCCACTTTTTTCAACATAGACTCGCCCAGGCCGTGGTATTTTGTGGAAGAGCCACCCTCAAGGGGCCAAAGAGCCGCCTGTGGCTCGCGAGCCGCAGTTTGCAGACCACGGGGGAAGGGCATCGCTACAGCAGCATGAGGCGGAGGGCCCACGTTTCAGGCAAAGGAAGCACACGGGTGGGAAAGCCATGGACATCAGACCCCGGGAGAGGTATTTCCAACCCCCCCGGGCGTGGGGCAGCCTCCCGGAGCCCCGGGGAGAGGCTGCGGTCGGACTAACCTCTGCAGAACCCCTGCCCCTCCGTCCGGCGCCCAGAGGCGGCCACGCCGGCCTCCCCAGCTACAGAGGCCCCCGGTTTCCACGGAGGGACCTGCGCCGACAGACCCGACACGGGAGGAGCTGATGAGTCACCCGAACAGCGGCCCCGGGCAGAATCCGCCGCCTCAGCATTCCTCGGGGCGGCCCGCTCCCTCCAGGCCTTTCCCGGAGCCTCTGATCGGCCGACATCGGTTTGATACGGACGTGTTTCTGGGCACAAACCGAGTCTGTGAAGCCTGGGAACCAAGACGCACAGGGCGTCTTTAGCCAATGGCACCGTTCAGAGGGAGGGGTCCGCGCGGAAAAGTTCTGGTCTTCGTGTGCAGGGAGCTGGGCGCCTCCATCATGGGAAGAAGAGGGTGCTGACTGGGTGGGGAGGACCCGGACCAGCCCCGTGGTGCCCGTGGGCATCGCCTAGGGCGACGTCAGCCAGAAACAGCCGTGGCCTCCACGGGCACATGGGCATATGCACCAGGAAGGTACCTACGAGAGGGCATTTTCCAGGCTCCCAGGGAACTCACTACTGCACCGGCCACGTGAGAGACTACAGATATAATTTATATAATATATAATGTATAATTTATATAATATATCTCCCGCCCACGTGAGAGACTGCAGATATAATTTATTCCTCAGGCCCAGAAGTGAAGGTCCTTTATCCTTTGCCCCAATGCAGCCATTTCTGTCTTCACCGAGCACAAAGAGCACCTGCTTTCAAGACTTCTATGGCAAAACCTTCACCAGCAAACTGAATATGTGGGGTGTGAGCGGGGAGAGAAGGGGATCCAGACCAGGTGGAGGCAAGCCTGGAAGGCTTCCTGGATGAGGAGAAAAGGCAAGCTTCAGCAGGAACAGGTTCCACTTGGGCTTTAGATGGCCAACAAGCAAGTCAGCCCCCTGCATCTTCAAGTGCCCTGGCAGCTTGTTTAGCATGCAGACCTCTGCCCCCACATAAACCAAAACAGAATCTCTTAAAATCGGGGTGAGGGCAGGGATGGCTGCTAAGAATACTCATCTTTACCAAGTTCTCCAAGTAATCTACTCTTTTTTAAAATACATAATTTTATTGATTTTTACAGAGAGGAAGAAAGAGGGATAGAGAGTCAGAAACATCAATGATCAGCTGCCTCCTGCACACTCCCCACTAGGGATGTGCCCACAACCACGGTACATGCCCTCGACCGGAATCGAACCTGGGACCCTTGAGTCCACAGGCTAACGCTCTACCCACTGAGCCAAACCGGCTAGGGCAAGCAATCTATTCTTCTGCAAACAACAATCTGCAGGCCAGGGGGGCCTGGTGGAGCAGCGCTGGGCATACAGTCTGAACTGCACCCACGTGGATCTGGGAGAATGGCGACTCCCAGGAGGTAGGGCCCCCAGCAGGGCACGGCAGGTGCAGCCAGAAAAGGCTGTTCCAGAGCCGATCCGTCACAACATCCCCAACCCCTCTCCCACGGAGACTTCCTGGTGTGGTCCGCGCTGGGGCGGGCTGGCTACAGAAACCGCCTGGGAGCTGGGGAGCTGGGAGGCCAGAGCGGACCCGGGGCTACCTTCCCGTTTACCAGCCGGCAGAGGAAGACTGGGAGCGTTTCACTGACCAGACCCTCGCGTAACAGAGACCCTCTATCTGGACAGCAGAAGTCTGTTTTGTTGAGAGTTAAGTAACCTCAAAACTTCCTCCTCCCAAACACACATCGCCCGCCGTCGGTGGCGGCCACTCGAAGCTGGCGCCCCCGGAGCTCACAGGTGTATGTGGAGGGAGGTGGAGACGCGTGGGGTCCCGGTGTGGTGGTGGCTGGGGGGGGGACAGAACAAGAGCCTCTTTCCTGGTCTCCCCGAGTTCTCACAAGCCTCTCCTGCAAAGTCTCACCGCCAGGCCAGACTCCGTCCCCTTCGGCCGCTTCCCCAAACCCACCGGGCTGGCTCTCCTCGCCCCTCTTTGGTGAAAATGAGTCCCCCCCACCCCCCTGAAGGAAAGGGGGTCCCCCCTGGCCCCGGATCGACACTCCCCGGCCTCCACTCGAGGTGAGCACGGAACCCCGTGTTGCTTTCCCTCTGCCCAGGTAACCAGGAAATGCTCTTGGCCGGGTCTGCACGCCGAGCACCGGACACACCTGCCGCTCGCTCGGCGTGAGTCAGCGCCCGGGCCTGGCACGCAGGCCGGGCAGCGGCGGGCTCGGCGGCTCGCTGCTCTCACGCACACCAGGTGTCACCCGTCTGTCTGCCCGCCCCGCGGGAGACGTGTCGGGACAGATCGGGCTGTGACCCGGTTTTCACTACACGGCTCCTTCCCAGGGGAGGGGGGGGAGGGGGGGGCGGGCACCGGGGGATGCTCTGCTCCCCTCCCCGCTGGGGGGAGGGGGTCTCTCTGCCCTGCTGGCCCTGCAGAGGCAGGAGGGGGAGGTGACCTGGAGAAGAAGGCGAGGGGTTTCTCAGCTGTAAGCCTTCTCTGGGATAAACCCTAGACTCCCCCACGGCGGCGCCCGGCGTTAACAATACTGCATTGTACACGCAAACGTTTGCTAAGAGGGTAGATCTCCTGTGAAGGGTTCTTATCGCGCACACACATGAACATGATGATACCGTGGGCGGGAGGAAACTCCTGGGGGTGATGACTGTGCTCATAGCACATCCGGCGGGGTTTCTCGGCGGGGTGCGTGTGTGTATCCCAGACTCCCCCGGTTTCTACCTCAAACGGGGACAGCTTCTGGTGTGGGTCGTACCTCAATAAAAAAGGGGTCTGCTGAACGGTTCTCAGCTCTCCCCCCTTTTTTTACAAAACAGCAGGATTTTCCTGCACTGCAGGATCCTGACACACAAACCGTCAGTGGGACAGTGGGCGCCCGCGAGCAAGGCCGGGGATTGATGGGTAATGGAGTTCACCTGGGCATGAGCACGGGCTGTGCATGTTTACATTTAGGGAAGCTGGACATGGGTCCAGGGGAAACCCAGGCCCTGTGAGCGCCACGTTCCTGCAAACCTAGGCTTCTATCTAAGTCAGCGTCTGTCCTCAGCGACAGCCTTCTGAGTCCAGCTGCCTAGTGCATTTTCCCCCGTGGGCTCAGGAACGTGACTGGCACATGTTTACCCATCGCAGGCCGATGCTGATCAACTCTCTGCTGCAAGAAAAAAAACAAAACCAAAAAGCCCCCGTGTTCTGGCTCCCGGACGTGGGCTCCCTGACGGGTAAGGGGTGCTCCCTCCCAGAAAGCCACCTGGTCCCGCCCGCCGAGGGCGACATGCCTCCGACTGAAGGCAAAGGCAGCGGTTTCGGGGCATGTCCCAAAGGCGGGCAGATCCTTCTGTACAGAGTGCTCCCCTCCCCGGTGCATTACTGCTCCGGGTACAAACCCGGAAACACGAGGGCCCAACAATGGGGAATTGTCAGGCAAACTGCGACTCAGTACCCGGGGCGGAGGGAGGAGGGCAGTCATGGCGTGGGGAGCCGTCCCGGGGAAATCGAGGGGGGCAGGGGAAAGTGGGGAGCGATGCTGTGTCCACTGCAGAGGTCCCGCGGGGAGGGAGTGTGCCTGGTTGCCAGCATTGCTGTGGGAATTGGGTGGGTTTTCCTGCTTTTTACACTTTTTTGTCGTTTTTCCATAAAAGAGGTTAAGATCAGACGGGGTGCACGGGTGCGCAGGGGGTCCTCCATCAGTGGGACCGTTCGGTTCCATCCCAGGAAGTGTTGGCAGGCCTCGGGGATGGGGGATGGGGGAGGGGGGCAGTCACAGGGACCATTGCTGCAGCAACTGGGCAGTGCCAGGGACCTGGTGTGGCCAGAGGCAGGGCTCCTGGGGGAGGGGCACCTCTCCTCTTCTGGGGTGCCTGCCCCCCCCCCGCCCCAGCAGCTGCCCACTGGAGGCAACAGCACCCAGGGCACCTGGTGAGGAGACCAATGCCAATGCGGCTTCCAGAAGTGTTCTCGGCACGAGGGACTTTGGGGCAGGAAATGGATGGTCACAGACAGGCTGCCAGGGGGGCTGGGAGACGGGAGGGGGTCCCACATGGGTTGAGGACAGGAGGGGGAAGGACACAGCAGACCCTGGCCTGGCCATCCATTCAGTGAACACCTCCGCCTGGCCTGCCCAGGGACAGGCACCGTGCTGCCCCAAACGCGGAGGGGGGGGGGGGGGGGGAGTAGGGAAGGGGAGGAGAGGAGGAGGGGGACACAAAAGAAGGAGGAAAGCGGGGACCGGGACACCCAGCGGCTTGCTCTCAGTTCAGGACTCAAGACAAGCCCCCTCCACACGGCAGCCAGGAAACCTCTTCCATGAACAAGTTGGGGGAAGGCTGCAGGGGACCGAATTCCAGCAGCCTTGCACCCATTCAGAGTCCGGCCCCCATCATCCAGCGTCGGCCTGACGGAGGACCCAGTCCTTGCAGTAAAGCCAGCCAGCCGACCGGGGACACCCAGACACACACGGTCCTCTGTGCCCACAGGTGAGAGGGGCTGGCCCCGCCGCATTCGGAGTGGGTGGTGGCCAGATGCCAGGAGCTTCCGGAGGTGGCTCCGCTCCCCAAATAACACCGCCCCCCGCCCCCCGCCAGGGCAACAAGGCAACAAGGCAACAAGGCAAGTGCAGGAGCCGCGCAGGGCGCCCAGACGGAGCCCTTCCCCAGGCTGAGCGCGCCCCCGGGGCGGGGTGGGGAGGGGGCAGCCAGGACCACCGTGACCCGAGCCATCGGTTCTGCCTGGAGACAGCAGGGTGGCTCAGAGGTCCCCCAGGAGAAGATGCCATTTACCAGCAGAAACATTTCCACAAACTTCTCCCCGGGGAAGCGCCAGGAAACGTACCTCCAGGTGAGCGACCCGACCGCTAGGCAGAATGAATCCATCCGTGGACGGTGACGGGGTCTTCTGAGCCCGGCCGATCCACACCAAGTAATCCACAGGAGGGGTCCGGAGCACCCGCCCCAGGGCCCCCTTTGCATCCAAGGTCAGCGAGCTGCGGGCCGGCCTCTGCCTGCGCTCGGACCCGCGGCGAGGGCGCGGAGGTCACTGGCCGCGGCTCCCAGGGCCGCGTCCCCGGGTCCGGGTCGGGCGGGCGCACGGTTCCGGCGGGTGCAAAGGGCCCCTGGGACCCCGGACCCCAGCGAGGGCATCCCGCCTCCTCGTTCCAGGAGAGCACCCCGAAGGGACGCCTCGCCTTCCCTGGCTGCGCATCGCCAGCGCCAGCCCGGATTCCCGCCGGAACCCCTCTGCCAAGTCCGGGGGTGGGGGGCAAAGCCAAAGGCAAATCCGCCGTCCGCCTCGGGTGTGCAGGTCTGCAGGGCCCAGGGAGCTTAAGGTGGGCGCCCGCGGGTCAGGGGAGGCCTCGGGGTGGAGGAGGGTGGAGGAGTGCGGAGCGGTGGCCCATCCAGCCGGCCCTGAAGGTGCACAACGTGCAGCACCGCCTCTGCGCTCTGCACGGGGCCTGGCCATTCGGCCCTTATATAGCAGTCCAGGGGGCGGGGCTAAGGCGGGGCGTGGGGCGGGGCTACAATGGGGCCGAACTGCTTTCTGGGAGATGTAGTTCTGTTTTCCTAGGCACAGCCCTGAGCCAGGTAGGAATGGTTCAGATCCCTCCCTTCGATGAGATTCCAGCCTCATCGTCAGCTCCGTTAGGTCCAGGCTGGTCTTTGTGCACAAGGTGGGCAGCACCAGGCCCCTAGATGCTTCCCAGGATTGCAAGCCTCCCGAGTCAGAGAAACCAGCCGGGACTCCGCCAGCCACTAACTGCACCGCCTCACCCTTGTTCCCTACAGGCTTGCTAAACACACTTGGCTTCGTGACTCCACAAACCGGTCGCCACCGTGAGACCCTCCTGGATTAAAATTCTGGTTCGATGTTTCTCTATCTTCGATGTTGCTAAAGCTCTCCCTCTCTTGTCCTCTCCCTCAAAAACAAATCAATGAAGACATATGAAACAATTAAAAAATAAAAATTAAATTAAATTTAAAAAAAAAAAAAAAAGGCAAGCCCAGCCGGTGTGGCAATTTGGATCGAGCATTGTTCCATGAACCAAGAGGTTGCTGGTATGATTCCTGGTCAGGGCATAAGCCTGGGCTGCCGGCTCCATGCCCCAGTATGGAGCATGCAGGAGGCAGCCAATGGGTGTTTCTTTATCATCGATGTTCCTCTCTCTCTCTCTCTCTCTCTCTCTCTCTCTCTCTCTCTCTCTCTCTCTCTCCCTTTTTGTTTCTCAAAAAAAAAAAAAATCAGGAACATTCTGGAGCTGCCACTGCCCTACTGCAGGTTCCGTTTCTGCATCCGCTGCCTCATTCATTCACCCCCCAGCACCCGCAACACCCACACACACTGGGAGCAGGAAGGCGGAAGTCCTCCCTCAAGGAATTCACAGCCCAGTGAGAGGGGGAGGGGCACCTGGTCACTGTGTGGATGTCAGACTGTGGAGACCTGGGACACTTAGCCCTGCCTGGGGACATCAGTCAGGACATCCTGAGGGTGAGTCTGTGCTGAGTCTGCAGGGGGAGTGGGTAGGGAATAACAACCTAAAAGACACACACCCCCAAACCACCACCACCAACAAAGGAGGGCAGAGAGCTGTCTGTGTGGAGGAAACATTGAGGGTATAAAAGAAGGAAAGGGGCCTGGAAGGCGTGGCTCAATGGTTGAGAGTCGACCTATGAACCAGGAGGTCATGGTTCGATTCCCAGTCAGGGTGCATGCCCGGGTTGCAGGCTCAATTCCCAGTGTGGGGTGTGCAGGAGGCAGCCAATCAGTGATTCTCTCTCATCATTGATGTTTCTCTCTCTCTCCCTCTTCCTTCCTCTCTGACATCAATAAAAGTATCTGTTTAAATGCTATCAGGTAATGAAAGTGAGGGCCTCACTACCAGGAAGTCTAGAAAGGGCCAGCCAGGCCTCAGACTTCCGGCTCATCCTGAGTGTGAGCGTTCACAGGTGAGAGCTCAGTGGAGCCTGGGACTCTCTCTTCTTCGCCTCATGAGACGGTGGCTTCCTCTCCAGCAAGCTTGCTTCTCAGCAAAGGATGAGAACGAGAGTCCGTGGAGCACGGACTAAGGGCCCTGTGCCCAGCTCTGGAGCAGCGGACGCTCACAGGACCCCTGAGAGGTGAGAAGTAAGATGCCGGATGCTTCCACAGCATCTTCCCCGTGCACAATTGCTGCATCGCCCAATACTCCCTGGCCACCGCCACCCCTGTGGGCCATTCTAGAAAGTGCTGCCTCCTGTCTGGGGCAGCTCTGCCTCCTGCTCTGTCTCGCACGCACCTGGCCTGTTCCCTCCTCACAGGAGCATCTCAGATGGGCCCGGGGAGTAATCCTCCAAGGACAACCCTTAGGCGGTGATGGGAGCCTCTGAACAAACATCCATCCTTTCCAGCCTTACGTTGGCATCATGTGGGGCGCTGGGGGAGGGCACCGGGGTGCATGGGGGGGAGGTAGAGTTTGGGATGTGCACAGGTTCATCGGAAGCCCTCCCAGCATGGGCAGGAAGCTCTGTCATGCAAATATCCTCAAAAGCACAGGTCCAGGTGGGCCCACTCTCACCTGAGAGGCCCTCCCTTCTCGACTGAGCCATTTCCTCCATTGCTGGGAGCCAGCCGGCGGGAGGGTGGGAGCCGGCGGGAGGGTGGGAGATGGCGGGAGGGAGGGAGATGGCGGGAGGGTGGGAGATGGCGGGAGGGAGGGAGATGGCGGGAGGGAGGGAGATGGCGGGAGGGTGGGAGATGGCGGGAGGGAGGGAGATGGCGGGAGGGTGGGAGATGGCGGGAGGGAGGGAGATGGCGGGAGGGTGGGAGATGGCGGGAGGGAGGGAGATGGCGGGAGGGAGGGAGATGGCGGGAGGGAGGAGATGGTGGGTTGAGCAGGGCTGGGAAAATGCCCGGGCCCCACCCTCGGCCTCCTCCGCCCGCCCCCAGCAAGGAGGAGGCTCACAGCGCTGCCGGAACACTGAGCCTTTGTCTGCGGGACCACAGCCTCCTGGTTACCTCATCAGTGCTTCTCCTCCTCCTCCTTCCCTGAGGTGGGAGCAGGAGGGGCAGAGAGGGGCAGAGAGGAGGCCCAGCACACCCATGCCTGTCCCCCACCCCATGAGGCAGAGCCATTATCACCCTCCCTCGCTCCCTGCTTGAACGATGGCTGAGGGAGGATGAAGAACTTGACCGAGGTCATGTGGTCTTTGAACCTAGTCCAGCTATTCCGATGGCACCACCTATGGGTTTTCCCTCCACGTCTCCGGGCCCTCGCAGGCCAGACCTCAGCCCGGCGGGGAGGGCCCTGCCCACTGCAAACTCTGCACAGTCACAGCCGGGATTTCAATCGGAAAGCACTCCCCATTTCACGTCACAAACTAACCTTTAGCCTATCTATCTTCAAAAATTATCCGGGAACTGCAACACCCAACTAGACGTATAGCAAGAAAAGAGATCGAATTAGTAATAAAAATAATAAAAACCTCCCACAGAGAAAACCCTGGGACCAGATGGCTTCACGCATGAACGCCACCCCACATTCAGAAGAATTAACAGTCATCTTTCACAAAAGCTTCCCCAAAAATATAGAGGAGGAGGCACCACTGCCAGATGCATTCTGTGAGGCCGGTATTCCTCTGGTACCCAGCAATACCCAGTACCACCTTGTTGCCAAGACAAGACAGACACAGAAAATTACCCATCCACATCCCTGACGAATGCAGATGCAAAAATCCTCAACACAAATCCAGTAGCAGCTGGAAAGATCAAACACCATGGCCAACTGGGATTGATCCCAGGAATGCAAAGCTGATGTCACGTAAGAAAATCAACCACAGGAACGTACCAGATTACCCAATGTACGTGTTTGCTTACCTGATCGCTTCTGTCTGTTACAGGGGGAATATGCCCCGTGGCGTTTGGGGAGCCACGGTGGTTCGCTTGTTGCTGGTTTTCAGTAAGTCAGGAGCATTCGTTTGCCTGGTGGCCTCCGTCCTTTGCCAATAGCGCTCCTCCTGCCACATGAAGAAGCAGATCGACAGCAGGAGCAGAGAGCTAACAGGCAGAGAGGAGGCTCCAGGTGTGCTCGGGACATGGACCCCTCTCATTCTTTCATTTGGGGGTTCCCTGTTGCCCCAGAATCCTTCAGCTCAACTCCTCTTTGGGTCCATGTCGGTTCCATCTGGGGGCCTATCACTTGCAATTAGAAGTTCAGGTCCCAACCACAAGGCAGAGGATGTGATAAAGAGAGCCACTGCAGCTCTAGCTGGTGTGGCTCAGTGGATAGAGTGTCGGCCTGCAGACGGAAAGGTCCCCAGTTTGATTCCTGTCAAGGGCACATGCCTGGGATGGGGGCTCAATCACCAGGAGGGGGTGTGCAGGAGGCAGCCGATCAATGGTTCTCTCTCATCATTGATGTTCTTATCTCTTTCTCTACCTCTCTGAAATCAATAAAAATAAATATATATTAGTTAATATATATATATATATTAAAGAACCTCCTTATTGAGAGAGAGAGAGAGAGAAATCATGCATGCCATGGCAAGTTTTTATGAGACAGAACAGCAGTCGGTGTGCATTCGGTCAATGATACTGTCCTGGCGATGAGGGTCAGTTGGCTGGAGTGTCATCCCCTACACCAGAAGGTCGAAGGTTCAATTCCAAGTCAGGGCACCTATCTAGGTTTGGGGTTCAGTCGTTGGTCTGGGCGTGTGTGAGAGGCAGCCAATCGAAGTTTCTACTCTCTTCCTCTCCCTCCTTCTCTTCCTCTCTCTAAAATCAGGAGAGGATTTAAAAAAAAAAAAAAAAAAAGAGTGCTGCTTAGCAACCATCTTCCAGCTACATTTCTCTACGTTTTGGCGGGAGACATCTCAGTAAACCCAGGCACTCGGGGTTGGGAAGAGATGCCGAGAGGATTACTGGATTCTCAGAGGAACCAGCAAACAAGCAGCCTGGTGTGACTCCGCACAGGGAGAGGGACCAGGGCCCCCGGACCGCCCGAGGTGACCCCTCGGCCCTTAGCTCCTTGGCATCTACCCCTCAGCGAAAAAGCACCTCGCCAGGGTCTGAGGGTCCATGGAGTCCGCGGGAAGAGTCTGGAAGTCTTAAGTCCCTGATAATGGGGGGAAGGAGGGGAAGGATGGGGGAGGGCCTGTCACAAGTGCAGTGATTGAGTGTCTGTCTCTTTCTTCCTCTCTCCCTCCCTCGCCGGCTCGCTCCCTCCCATCACCCTGCCTCCTGCACAAGGAACTATTGAGAAGGAACAGAACAAACGCTCCCTTATGCGGCTCCCCCAGCGGCTCCGGGTCTGTCCGAGACAGCTGCCTGCAGCACGCAATGGTTACTCATTACCTCGCTCCCCGGCAGGAAAAGGAGCAAACTTAACAGACCCGAACTAACCCCGGGCCCCCATGCTCCGGCCGTAAATAAATAAACAAGTCAGGTGTACGGGGACTCCGCTAGGGGATGGGGGAGGTGGGGAAGGGGAGGCAGCACAAGCGGCCTGATGGGATAAAACACACACACACACACACACACACACACACAAAAACCAACAACCCAGAGTTTCTAGAAGGGGAGGAGGAGGGGAGGGGGGACGGAGGAAGGAGAACTCCCTCTGGAGCGAGGACAGAGGGGCGTTTGTGCTCCGGGCTTGTCCTCCGCCTGCAGAGTGGACCCGGTCCCCGCAGGCCGCTCACAGGCCCTGCAGAGAAGGCGGACGCGGATGGGGAGAGAGAGGGAGAGTCTCACTCCTCCAGCCCCCAGGTCCCAGCCCTCCGGGGCAGGGCAGCCGTCACGGGTCCCGCTGGACGGGTGGACAGGGAGAGGTGGGTGCAGGGGGCTGAGGGACTAGGCCAGCGGTCGAAAAACTCATCAAGTCCACAGAGCCACATAGCAACAGCACAACGATTGAAATTTCTTTGGAGAGCCACATTTTTTCAACTTCAACTTCTTCTAACGCCACTTCTTCAAAATAGACTCGCCCAGGCCGTGGTATTTTGTGGAAGAGCCACACTCAAGGGGCCAAAGAGCCGCATGTGGCTCACGAGCCGCAGTTTGCAAACCACGGGCCTAGGAGGCTAGGAGGCTAGGCGACAGGCCCATCTGCAGATGTAAACATACCCCTACGAGGGGTTCGACCAGGGGTGCGCGCTCCCTCCCCAGGGGCACGGGCAAGGCGGGAGACTCTGGGTTGTGGCGGCTGGGATGGGGTGGTGCGGGCCTGTAGTGGGTAGAAGCCGGGATTCTGCGAAGCATGCGACGGCGTACAGGACAGCCCCCCACGCCAGAGTGACCCCGCCCCACACGTGGCCGTGTCCAAGATCTGTGTGGGAGCCACCGCGAACGCTGCAGGTGGCACCGGCCCAGGCTCCACACATGCCCTCGCCTTCCGCGGTGAGGCAGCGGGGAAAGTCCTGGCCCACCCAGGCATAGTGCACTGGCCTCCCTCTGACCACCCCAGGGACAGGGCCCGCAGCAAGAGGCAGGGGGGCGCCCACCCAGCCCGCGTTCCTTGGTCACGGCCGGATCCTTTCCCAGGCTGAGCGGGTGGTTTTGGTACCACGGGGTGTGGGCACCTATGCCTCTGGCTCAGAATCTCTGCCAACGCTGGCAGGCCGGGGGCATGCAGCCGAGGTCCCCAGTCACGGTCCCCAGCCCACGGCGAAGTTTAATGGGTGCTGTCAGGCATGGGAGCCTGCGCTCCCAGAAGGACCCCCTGCAGAGACGGCGCCTGCCCGGGCTGCGGCCACGTGTGCGGTGAGTGTGCGGTGAGTGTGCGATGAGTGTGCGGTGAGTGGGCACTGAGTGTGCACTGAGTGTGCACTGAGTGTGCGGTGAGTGTGCATTAAGTGCATGGTGAGTGTGCACTGAGTGCGCGGTGAGTGTGCAGTGAGTGTGCGGTGAGTGTGCGGTGAGTGTGCACTGAGTGTGCAGTGAGTGTGAGGCTGGCTTGGGGGGTGGCTATGGCTCCCGGACTGCTCCAGGAAGGCCAGCTGCTGTGAGGAGAGGAACCTGCCATCCAGTCATGGTCTGCTGCAGTCCTGCCAGTTCCTCAAAGGTACCTGTGGGTGGGAAAGGGGGATGTGTGTGCATGTGTGTGCGAGGCATGTGCGGTGTGTAACTGCATGTGTGGTGTCTGCATATATACATGCACATGTGTGATTGTGCACATGTGATGTGTGCACTACATGCATGTGGCATGTGACATGTATGGTGTCTTGTGTGCGTGTGTGTGGTGTATGATTGTGTTGGTGTGTGGTGAGTGCATGTGGCAGATGTGCAGCAGGTGTGACGTGTAAGTGCATGTGTGATGTATGCGCCCGCATGCTTGTACATGTATGTGTGTGGTGTGTGCGTGTATGTGACATGTGTGTGGCCACACCAGCTGATTAATGCCACAAGAGGACCCAGGAAGACTCCCGAGCTCAGACTGTGCTGAAACATCTGACTGGTGGCACTTGGGGAGACTGGGCACCTGGGCCTAGAGGCTCCAAGAAGAGGCGAGTTCAGTTCCAGTCTCTGCTGTGGAGCTCCGAGGGCGTGAGCAGGGTGTGTGACCTCTGCCGGACTCGGTCCTCATCTCTACAAACGGACAAGGACAGCGCCCCCTGTGGCGACAGGGTGGTGACCTCTGGGGGCACCCCTGCTGGGTGCACAGGGGCAGTTCTTCCTGGAGTCCAGCCTAGCCCTGCCTGCTCCACCCTTCCCCCAGGGACTCAGTCCCTCTGCGCTGACCAGCCGGAGTGTCAGGCCTCACACTGCACTGTCCCCGTCCACCTGGCCCACAGGAGCCGTCACCCGCTGCCCCTCGAGGACCCCGGCCTTCCGCGGCGCCCAGCGGACTGTGAAGAACCGGCTGGGGCTCCCCCTCCGCGGCAGGGAGCCAGCCTCCCAGAGGCCCGGGCGCCTGATGACAAGGTTATTGCCACAATAAACCCCGATGGCCACTATCAACACCCTATCCGCCTCCCTGCCCTCTGCCACCGGTGTGCCAAAGCGCCCCTCCCGCTCCCATTGTTGGCTCTCTGCTAGCTTATCTGCTGCTGGAGACAGAAGTCTCGGGCTTAATCATGGCAAATTAATTATTGAACTCCACGGCCAAGCTCCTCCCCACTGGGGTCACGCCCACCAAGGCCCAGGCAGGATCCATGGCCATCGTCGCAGAGCTCAGCGGGGACCACGCTCAGTCCCTCTGAGCGAGAGATTTTGGAGTCTCGGAGAGGGGCTCGGGGCCACAGCGTGACCCTCCTCCTCCATGAGCCTCTCCCAACCCTTCCATCCGTCCCCTTCCGTCCGTCCGTCCGTCCGTCCGTCCGTCTGTGATACTCCGTGAAAGCCGTCTTTAATAACCACACCGCTGCATCACTCCGCCTTCCCTGTAAACCAGTAAGCGCTGTCAGGCCACAGAACTCGGCTTATTCCCACAGAGTCACGTTAGCCGTGCGCCTGGCCCAGAGCCGGGGCCTGATCAGTGGAATGAACACAGACCAGCATCTGCTCCGACTCAGTCTAACAGCGGTTCTCAACCTTCCTGACGCCGCGGCCCTTTGATACAGCTCATGGTGTGGTGACCCTCCAACCATAACATTATTTTCGTTGCTACTTCATAGCTGTAACGTTGCTCCTGTTAATGAGTCATAAGGATCCACAGGTTGAGAACCTAAGGGCCGCCTAAGACCATCGGAAAACACAGATATCGACATTACGATTCATAACAGTAGCAACGTTACAGCTATAAAGCAGCAACGAAAACAGTTTTATGGCTGGGGGTCACCACACCACGAGGAGCTGTAGTAAAGGGTCTTGGCATTAGAAAGGCTGACTTACCCGTACCAGTGGGTGTCTACACAACAGCCCACGCAACTCCCCCACTGAACCACCACCGATCACACTTGTGCCAGGCGCTGCGTGAACCACTTCCTCCTAAGGATTCTAGAGGTCGCCATCCATCTCTGTGTTACAGACGAGGAAGGAGACGAAGGCATAAGGAGGTGAAGACACACCAAGACACACATGCAGACCGCGCCCACCCACACTCCTGCGCGTGGCATCCTGCTGCTCCCTGAGGAGAGGTTGCCTGATCCCAAGCTTGAGCCCCCCACCCTCCTGTGATCTGGGCCTTCAGGAGAGACCTTGAGCCAATGCACCGGAGCCAGATGCCAGGCCTGCCCTGACTGCAGACTCACTGGCTGTGTGACCTGGGGCAAGCTGGCTGACCTCTCTGGGCCTCAGTTTCCCCGTGTAGGAATGATTCCTGAACTCCCAGCAATCACTGGGAAGGTGATCAAGGGAGCCCCCTAGAGGCAGGAGATGCCATTACAGGTTACTTGGCACTTTTCAGGGATTGCTGAGTCAAATGAGTGGGGAATGTGACTAAACTCTGCTAACTGGAAGGTACACACACACACACACACACACACACACACACATACATACACACACACACACGGGAGAGGGGCAGAGAATGGGGACCCCAGCTGGCACATCAGTTCAGTGGTGAGTGAACTGACGGGGAAAAGATACTATAAAGCACCTATGGTTTCCCCCGCTTCCCTCAGAGTCCCGGCTCGGAGGGCTGGACTGCCACTCCCGAATCCCCATGCCGGATCCTTTCCTCTTCCGAGGGCATCGGGAGGACAAACACCTTCTTCTGATCGGAATGTTTTCCCAAATACTCGGCATCTGGAAGGACCTGCTACAAAGGCCGCCTTTGTGTGGCCGGGAAATGGGCCGGCAATAAAACAGCCGCAGACCCTGCGGAGCTGGGAATGGCGGAGGGGGGGAGGGAGGTGGGCGGATGAGGCCAGGGGGACGGAGGAGACCGTGTGAGAGCGAGGTCAGTGGGAGGTGTGCCTGCTGGTGTAAGACGGCGCATGATGGCCAGCACTTACCTAGGCGTCCTCTGTGCGGGGCGGGGGGAGGAGGATGTGGGAGGAGGGGGATTCTAAGCGCTTTATTTACATAAAAGAACATCTAAGAGAGGGTCAGAGAGGGAGACAGCTGTCCGAGAGGGTGTGCGGTGTACCATACGGAGAGACCGGATGAAGCGGAGGGCGGTGGGCGGACGGAGGAATCCACGCCGCAGCCAGGGCCCAGTTTCACCCCCGGACGGGGCGAGGCGGAGAAATGATCGCTGCCGGAACGTGAAGAGGGGACCGCAGTGTCCCAGCTCTCTCTCTCCCCGGCTCAGCTCCCAGGCCCCCGGGGTCGTGTGCTCGGAAGGCAGGCACGGATGCGCTGGCAGAAGCTTCCAGCCCTTTCCTCCAGCAGGTGGCTGTGCCTGCGTGTGCGCGCGTGGGCGCCCATGGGGGTGACAGGGACTCGTGGGAGTCCTTCCCGCCCAGCCTGTCCTAAAGGAGCAGCGCTAACCCTGGTGATTTCTGAAGATTCTTGCCTTGTGGCGGCATCACCCCAATCTCGGCCTCCGTCTTCGTTCTCTCGGCCTCCTGGCTCTGCATGCTCCATTCTGTCTGCTCTATGGACACGCTCCTCGGAGCAGGGCCCGCTCTGATCCAATCTGACCTCATCTCCATCCCACCTGCGGGACATGCAAAGCCCTTCTACGGTCACATTCGAAGGTTCTGGGTTGACCTGAGTTTGGGGGAACACCATTTAACTCACTCCAGACAGGAACATAATTCATGGGGCTGCGAGGGCTCCATAGTAGAAGAACAGAAGGGCGGAGTATGCTTAATTTCATTAAAAATGTTACCATGGGGTTCGACTTATAAAGCTTTATTTATCTGGTGTGTAATAAGAATAAAATTTCATTTTTTTAAATATATTTTATTGAGCCGGGACCAGTTTGGCTCAGTGGATAGAGCGTCGGCCTGCGGACTGAAGGGTCCCAGGTTCGATTCCGGTCAAGGGCATGTACCTTGGTTGCGGGCACATCCCCAGTGGGGGGTGTGCAGGAGGCAGCTGGTCGATGTTTCTCTCTCATTGACGTTTCTAACTCTCTGTCCCTCTCAATTCCTCTCTGTGTAAAATCAATAAAATATATTTAAAAAAAAAATATATATATATATATATATATATATATATATATATATATATATATATATATATATTTTTTTTTTTTTTTACAGAGAGGAAGGGAGAGGGAAAGAGAGAAGAGAGTTAGAAACGCCGATGAGAGAGAAACATGGATCAGCTGCCTCCTGCACACCCCCTACTGGGGATGTGCCCGCAACCAAGGTACATGACCTTGACCGGAACCGAACCCGGGACCTTTCAGTTCGCAGGCCGACACTCTATCCACTGAGCCAAACCGGTTTTGGCAAATTTTTAAATTTTAAAAATTTAAAAAATTTAAAAATTTTTTAAAAAATAGGTTGTAGCACTTACGACAAACCAGAAGGATTGGGAAAACGCCCCCTGCTGGGGTGGGTCCAGCTGGGCGGCGTGGAATGGCCCCCCCAGGCGCCCACCTGGAGCTCAGCCGTGGCCCAACCACGTCCCAATCTGCCTTCCCTGGTGAGGAGGCCCAGTGCCCCCGCTGCCCCCCAAGCTACACAGGGCAAGTCGCCAGGACAGGACCCCCTTTGCCATCCCTGACGGGACGCTGTTCTCAGGAGCAGAGCTCAGAGGGAAGAAGAGCCACCGGGCCGCCCCTCTCCGCACATCTGCCCCTCCACACCGGGCCCCGGGGAACCCAGCCAAGATCTTCATCGCCAGCACCGCTCCGGCACGCCGGGCGTGTGATACACCTGTCTCCACCGCCAGGCAAATGAGCGGCTCCGCAGGCAGAGGCCTGCCCCGCCGAACAATGCGGCCCTTGTCCCCGCCCAGGGCTGGGGATCAGCGGGGAAGCCACATCCATCAGCGCCTGTCAGGCCCTGGCTGCACACAATGCGCGTATGATCCACCTTCCCCAGCCCAGCCCCAGGCTCCGGGCAGGCCGCGCTCGCTGACACGCAAAGCGTCAGTCAACCTGCTCAGCCCGGGGTGGGGACCCGGGGGGGGGGGGGGGGGGGCTGGGCTCCCATTCCAAAAAGCTAACTGGAACCAGAGAAGGTGTCCCTGAAACTCTGACACATACTTTCTTAAAACCGGCCCCGAGAGCTGCTTAAAAAAAAAAAAAATCCTTTCTCACGCTGGCACAGGGCTCTTCCGGCTCCTTGGGCGAACATGAGGGGCACGTGTGCAGGGCACAGGGCACGCCCCTGGTTCACTGGCCCGCCACCTACAGTGTTTCCCAAACTTCTCCTGATGAGAATCACCGGGTGGAGAATTTTTGGGAACATATAGGTAAAACTGTATACTTAACTTAGTGCCCTGTCGTATACAATTTTACCTGTATGTTCCCAAAAATTCTAGTTCAGCACTTCTTAGTTGGGATTCAGGAATCTGTAGTTTAACAACTCCACCAGGTGATTCTCATCGTGAGAGAAGTTTGGGAAACCCTGGTTAGAGGGCTGAGCCCGCCTGAGAAGAGGCGGGATGGAAGCAGAAACTCCCAAGGGAGGTTTGCGACAAAGGCGTGTCCTAGGACCGTGGTCGGCAAACTGCGGCTCGCGAGCCACATGCGGCTCTTTGGCCCCTTGAGTGCGGCTCTTCTACAAAATACCACTGCCTGGGCGAGTCTATTTTGATAAAGTGGCGTTAGAGGAAGTTTAAGTTTAAAAAATGTGGCTCTCCGAAGAAATTTCAATCGTTGTGCTGTTGGTATTTGGCTCTGTGGACTGATGGGTTTGCTGACCCCTGGCTAGGAGAACCCAGAAGTGGCCTCTATGGATGCTGCCATGTTATGTGCATTTCTTTCTTTTTTTAAGAAACATCAATGGCCGAGACCGGTTTGGCTCAATGGATAGAGCGTCGGCTTGGGGACTGAAGGGACCCGGGTTCGATTCCGGTCAAGGGCATGTACCTTGGTTGCGGACATATCAGGGGTGTGCAAGAGGCAGCTGATCGATGACTCTCTCTCATCGATGTTTCTGACTATCTCTCTCACTTCCTCTCTGTACAAAATCAATAAAATATATTATTTTAAAAAAGAAAAAAGAAAAAGAAAAGAAACATCAATGATGAGGGAGAATCATGGGCCAGCTGCCTCCTGCCCGCCCCACACTGGGGATCAAGTCCGCAACCCAGGCCTGTGCCCTGACTGGGGATCAAACTGTGACCTTCTGGTTCATAGGTTGACCTTCAACTATTGAATCACACCAACCGGCCACATGTGTATTTCTTAACACGTCATGCAAACCATTCCTGGCTGCCCTATTCTGCCCGGTCAGCCCCCTCCCATCCCCGCCTCCACTGACAGGACCACCAGTCACCCAGCACCGGGGAGGGGACGAGAGAGAGGAGCAGGCTCGTGTCTGCTGTCCCTCCAGGATGGGGCTGCTGACACCCGCGGCCTCGGCCATGGGTACAAGCACATTCAGAGCTGTGATTCCTGCTGGTTCCGTCTCCTTCCCTGGACCCCCCCTCCCCATGCTCACCCCACGGACGTCTTTGTGGGAATGAAACAAGCTGATGGATGAGCTTCGAGAAAAGCACAAATTCCCTTAGTGATGCAGGCTATTTGAGCTGAAGAATATCAGGTAAGATGTTATCTTTTTTTTTCACCGAAGGCCATGGCTCAGTTTAAAGGGAATGAGTTGCGTGCAATATTTAAAGTAAATTACATAATGCCACTTTTTTTTTTTTCTTGGCATAACAAGGTCTTTTCCTTTTTGAGATGTGTACTGACCTGCTTATGAATAAAATGATGCTCTTCCCCCCCCCCAAAAAAAAATAATAATGAGGAAGAGGGAGGTGAGAGGGCCACGTTGGCAGGGGTTGGGGACTGTGGGAACTGGGTGATGCGTCCATGGGGGTTCACGCACCATCTGTCTACGTGAGTGCGGGTCCGAAATCCTCCGGAATAAAAAGTGGAACAGAAATAACTGTCAGGAACCAAAACAGAATTTATGTCTGCACCGTAATGGCTGCGATCATATTTGGCCTTGCTTTTCACATAGATTCGGTTTTGTGTGCTGTTGTTTTTTAACCAGACAGTAAAAAAGGTGATTAAGCACCTGCTGGAGTCGGAGACTAAACCACTCGCCACTTGGGCAGGATGCCAGGGCAGCTTGCGTGACACTGACTCCCCGTGAACTTGTAAGGTTTGTCAGGATGGACACGGGACCGGAGCCAGTTCCTAAACTCGGGGCACATGGCGATCAAAGCTGTAGGGATGGTATAAGAGAAGACTGTCAGACACTCCTGGACCAGAAGCAGAGCAGGCTGGCTGGCATCAATCACCCTGAGCACCCAGTCCTCCAACAAGCTCAGGCCATTCTCTTCACAGGAGAATGTTATTAACTGGTACGTTGCTCAAGCAAATGCTATCCCCTGAGGCTTTCCTCTTGCTATATTTTTTAAAAAATATTTTTTTATTGATTTCAGAGAAGGAAAGAGAGAAACATCAATGATGAGAATCATTGATTGGCTTCCTCCTGCACACCTCCTACTGGGGATTGAGCCCACAACCTGGGTATATGCCCTTGACTGGAATCGAACCTGGAACCCTTCAGTTCCCAGGCCCACACTCCATCCACTGAGTCAAACCTGCCAAGGCTATTTAAAAAATATATACATTTTTTTAAATTTTGTTTTTATTGATTTCAGGGAAGAAGAGCAAGGGAGAGAAAGACAGAAACATCAACGATGAGAGAGAATCGTTGATTGGCTGCCTCCTGCCCATCCCCTACTGGGAGATGGAGCCCACAATCTGGGAATGTGCCTTTGACCGAGAATTGAACCAAGACCTTCTGGTTCAGAGAGCGACAATCAACCACTGAGCCACACCAGCCAGGCCTGCCCTGACTGCTTTTGTTCTTAGAGATCAGAGAGGTGATATCAGAAAGAACCAGTTCGATCCCGGAGTGCATGTTATCTTCCCGTTTGCTTGGCAAGGCCTGAGCTCCTTCTCAAATCACGTGAGCGCCCACCGCCCTGGGCTGGCACCAACCCTCTCGGTACCTATGTGAGGACCAGACTCTCCGTGAAGGTCAGCGCTGACCAACGCATGGGACAGGGGCGACCCAGGAAGTCACAGCAAAGAGCATCAGGCGCTATGGGTGATAAACACAGGAGCCCAACAGGTGGGACCAGCCTCCCAGACCAGGAAACCGGAGAAAATGGCATCTGAGCTGGAGCTGGGAGGAGCCTGGGCATGGGTGGTGCTGGCAGCCCCGGCAGGGAAGGGCGTGTTTGCCCGGGAGCCTGTGCCCTACTTGTCGGCCGCACTTTACCAAACCGCAAAGCCCTGCCCGACTTGCCCCTGCCAAGACTGATTGCAATCCGCCTCGCTATCAGCGCTGTCATCTCCACCAAGACACGGAGTCAGGGCCTCATCTCATCCTGCCTTTTCCCCGAGCCCTGCTGTCCGGCCCTCTGGGTGCCAACGGTGCCAGCCTGTATCCCCATTCCTTCCTTCCCTCCTTCTCCCTCAGCGCCCCTCTGACCCCAACCCAAACCTCCCACCCACTGCCCCCTTATCTTTCTCTGCCCGGAAGTGAATATTCAGGAGGACAGAGCCCACGGAGGCAAAGATCGAACCCCGACCTTCCCCGTAACCTCCGTGGCTGCCTCACCCAGTCAGACTGCCACTGTGCCCGGGGCCTGGACCCACAGGGGCTGAGAGGCGGCTCCGGGTGAGCTGTGAGGAGGAGGATGGGAAACTGGCATCAGTTTAGAAAAAGAGGGTTTTACTTTTCAGCACCTGCCAGCCTGATAGGTCTGCCAAGGGCTTTACAGTTGCTAAGGATTCTACATTAAACACACACACACACACACACACACACACACACACACACCCCTGCACCACCCCTCCTGCCAAACAGACGGAACTTATTGGGTGAGCGGCCAGCTCTTAGGAAGGAGACGGTTCAGGAACCCTTTGTTTCCAGAGTGTTCTCTGTTCTCATCACCACCCGACCACCTGAAACATCTCCCTTTCACTAAAGGCTGGGTCCCAAAGCCAGAGAGGTAAGCCTTGACTTGGACCTACAAGATGTGTGTTGCTGGTTTTTTTTTTTGTTTTTTTTTTAAATATATTTTATTGATTTTACACAGAGAGGAATTGAGAGGGACAGAGAGTCAGAAACGTCGATGATAGAGAATCGACCAGCTGCCTCTTGCACACCCCCTACTGGGGATGTGCCCGCAACCAAGGTACATGCCCTTGACCGGAATCGAACCCGGGACCTTTCAGTCCGCAGGCTGACGCTCTATCCACTGAGCCAAACCGGTCCCGGCGTGTTGCTGTTTTTCATACACAAGGGCAGGCGACTAGACAACTTTTGAATAGTTATGGATTTTTTTTTTTTTTTTAAGTTCTTGGGTCCAGCCCTCATGGCTCAGTGGTTGAGCATCAACCTATAAACCAGGAGGACGTGGTTCCGTTCCCGGTCGGGGCACATGATCAGGTGGCGGGCTCCATCCCCAGTGTGGGGCATGCTGATCAGTGATTCTCGTCATTGATGTTTATTTTTTTTAATTTTTTAAATATATTTTATTGATTTTGTACAGAGAGGAAGGGAGAGAGATAGAAACATCGATGAGAGAGAGTCATCGATCAGCTGCCTCTTGCACACCCCCTACTGGGGATATGCCCGCAACCAAGGTACATGCCCTTGACCGGAATCGAACCCGGGTCCCTTCAGTCCCCAAGCAGACGCTCTATCCATTGAGCCAAACCAGTTTCGGCTCATCATTGATGTTTCTCTCTCTCTCTCTCTCTCTCTCTCTCTCTCTCTCTCTCTCTCTCTCCTCCTTTCCTCTCTGAAATCAATTATACACACACACACACACACACACACACACACACACACACACATTTTCCAGCGTATAAGACGACCCCCTAATTTTACAGTTATATGTATATTTATAAATACATTTTTTTAAAGCAGATGGGAAATAGAAGGATGAGGGTGGGACAGACTCAAGGGCGCTGCTGGCCACAGCTCTCATTGGCGGAGGGGGCGGGGGGTTGAGGAGAGTGGGGGTTGGAGCCAGCATCCCTCTGGGAGGAGGAGGAGGATGCCCCAGGCTGCTCTGCCCACTGGAGCGCGGGGGGGGGGGGGGGGGGGGGGGGCGCGTTGTGAGTTGCCTCCCCGCTTCTCCCAGCGCCGCCGGCCGCTGCGCTGTTAGGAGGATGACCAACCATAAAGTGAATTCACCAAGGAGGATGCGGGAAGCTGTGGAGGAGCTGCCCCACCCGGGGGGGACCAGAGGCAAACTTACCTTAAAGCCCGCCCCGTCCAAAGAATGGAGCCTAAGTCTGTGGGGTTTTCCCCCAAAGGGCGCTCCTGAAACCCTTCACTTCACATCCCCAAAGCCCACCTGGGAGGGATGGCTGGGAGCCCCGAAAAGCCGGGGTCCTTTGGTGGCATCAGGCGGGCCTGACCTTAGCCAAGGGGGTTATGGAGGATGAGGGGGGGTGATAAGGGGGGAGGATGTGGGTGTGTCCCTCTCAGGCGGCCCTTGGGCGCTGTACTTGCTTGCAAAGCTCAGGGCACCTTTGGGAGCCCTGCCCCACCCGGCCCCACCCTCCTGGGCTCTGAGAGGCTCCCTCCACCCTGGAGCGTGGCAGGCGCAGGCAGTCCGACCTCACCGGCCTAGGTACCAGGCCGCCCCCCCACCTCTCACCCCCTCCAGCCAGGCAGTGGGCCACACTGGGGCCCGGTGGCTGGGCTCAGCCTGTGTGGCCAGAGCGGGTGGGTGAGGTGGGCGAGGTCAGGGATGGGGGTGGGGGCAGACCCACATGAGCGGGAAGAGGAGGTGGAAATGAGTGTGGTCACAGCGCGATGCCAAAGGGGAAAGGAACAGCCCCTGGTCCCATTGCTCCCAACGTCCACCCACATTTCTTGGGGGTGGAGGGGTGGCCGGGCGCTGCCTGGGGAGAGCTCTGGGGAGGAGGATGGAAGCCAGTTTGTGCACCCTGGCCGCCTGGGCAGGTAAGACTTCCCGCCAGCACTCACCTTCCTCCCCAGTCAGGGGGTTAATGGCATGGAAGTGGAGGAGGGTTGAGGGAGGTGGTGCGGGGTGGTCAGTGTGGGGTCCATGTACATGGGGTGGAGGGCGTGCCCAGGGCGGCAGTGCTTTGAGGGGTGTGTCTTCAGCATCTGGGGGACCAGCCATGGGGGCCATGGCACCCAAACCACATTAAGTTTGAGATGTGATGGGGCCTTGGTGACCCCAATCCTCTAGCTTTCTTGGATGGAACCGATTTTCCAAGCCTGGCTCCCCTGTGGGTGCTGGGAGCTCCCCGCCCCCCAGCCTTCCACGGAGTCCCTTGTCTGGTCCGCTGGTGTCTGACGGATTCTGTAACCAGGACTCCCACTCCCTTTGTCCTCCGAGTGCTTTCCTTGGCTTCTGCGGGTGTCAGGCAGGGAGGATGTCAGGACTAATTTTTCATTTTATTTTTAAAAATATATTTTTGTTGATTTCAGAGAGGAAAGGAGAGAGAGAGAGAGAGATAGAAACATCAATGGTGAGAGAGAACCACTGATCAGCTGTCTCCTGCCCGCCCCTTATTGGGGATGGAGCTCTCCACCGGGGCCTGTGCCCTGACCCCGGGAATCGAACCGGGACTTCCTGGTTCATAGGTCAGTGTGAAACCACTGAGCCACATCGGCTGGGCAGCATCGACGTTCTAGTTGGCTCTTCCACTGACCACCCTGGGAAGAGGCGGCGTTGAGAAGGACTGAGCGCAGCCCGGGTCGCCCACACAGAATCCCTTTATTGGCCTGAATCACAGTTATGAGGTCTGGTCCGTCAGAAAGAAGCATCGTGTAGAAAACGACATACGAAGACACCAGCACACACACACGCCCCGGCCACCGGAGCACGTCCTCTCGCCACTCAGACCCCTGGACGTGTCTTCCGTCTGATCATCGGGGCTTCGGGAGAACGGACACTGACTGGCCCCCGGAGGCTGGCCTCTGGGTGTTCCTTCACCTCGGAAGCAATGGGACATGTAAACACAGAGGGCAGGGCAGGCGTGGACAACACGACGCCTGGCCGCCGGCCGCCGGGGCCGCCAGCCGTGTCCTCGGGGGAGGCCCGCCCCCCTCGGTCCCGTGGGCGCCTGTGACCCATGAGGACGGCGGCCCCTCGCCGCAGAGGCAGCCACGTCCTCCCCTGCTGGAGAAGCCGCGCGCACGGGGGGAAAGACTGGCTGCTAGTCCAGTTCAAGTCACTGGTTAGGGTCACGTCAGAGACTAGCTGAAGCTTGCTTTAAAAAGGGAAATGTAAAAATAATCTCTGTTCTTTCTCCCCCGTCCTTCCTTTCTCATGCTGAGCGCTTGGGCCGAACTCCGGCAAAGCTCTCCAGGCTTCGGAGCTCCGGTCAGGTTCCAGGTGACCGGTGGCCAGCGGAGAGGGACTCCCCGCAGAGACCACAGGCCTTCCCCGCACCTACGTGAGTGCGAGGGGCTCCGCCCACATGTAAACGAAGGGCTGGAGTCCGGGCGGCTGGCGGGTGTCCCGAATCGCTTAGAAAAAGGAAGGCGCCTACACGGATCAACATGAATGTCACGGGGACTCGGAAACCATGGCCACCACGGTGCGCGCGGAACACAGGTCTCCGAACAGAGCTACAGCCTCTTCTTTTCACAGGCTGTGTTCGCAGCGGTCGCAATTCCCCGATTCCTTCAATTTCAAAAAGTCAATCTTTGCAGAGAGAGTGGGGGGAGAGAGAGAGGAGAGAGAGAGAGAGAGAGAGAGAGAGAGAGAGAGAGAGAGAGAGAGAGAGAGAGAGAGGAGAGAGGAGAGGAGAGACTAGCTGATCCTCTCCCCTGTCTGTGCCCCCAGCCCGTTCAGGGTCTCCCTCAGGGAGGCAGGGAAGGGATGACCCTCCCGGGGCCGCTGGGCCTGCGAGAGGAGGAGGTGGCTCTGTCCGCGATGCTCCAGCCCCAGGTCGGGAGGACAGAGGAGAGGTGTCCCGGCCGCTCTGCTCCGCGTTGCCAGGCGCACGTGCTCAGAGCCTTCTCCCTGGGAGCGTGCTTCCGCAGGTGACCTTGGAGCCTGCCCTGGAGTCTGGTGAGAGCGCCTGGAGGTCCGAGAGCAGACACGTCCCTGAGCTGCAGTCCCACTCAGAGGCCAACCGGGAGTCCCGCTGACCCCTGGGAATTCCACAAATAACACCAGTCTCCCCTTCGGGAGACAAGGACAGACCGTTTTTGATCAGAATCAATGGGGTAAGGAGATGAGGAGGAGGGAAAGCAAACAGGTTCGAACGGGAAGGAGGAGTCCGTGCTCCCGCGGAAGCCAGGAGTGTCCGTGTCCGTGTCCGTGTCCGTGTCCTTGTGCAGCCTCTCCTGGGCTCGAGGGCAGCTCGGCGCTAGCCCAGGCCCACGTCCAGTGACATCATCACCACAAACCCCAGGATGGAGGCCCAGGACGCCAGCTTCCCGTTCCCCCTAGGAGGGAAGGAGAGGAGAAACGTGAGACCGCGGTGCCCCCCGGGGGCCGCCCCCACGCAGGACGCATGGGCCAGCGCGGACAGAGAGCACCCCACGATCAACGATGGGACCGACCGGCACTGACAACGGACACTGCCCGCTGACACCGAGCTAGGCCATCGGAGAAACTCCTGTCCGCAGCAGGACAACCACGGAACCGTTATGTCCACGCTACTGGCGGGGAAACCGAGGCACGGGGACGTTAAAGAACTTGCCAAAGGTCGCCCGTTGCAGCTCTGGAACCCATGCTCCAGTGATGCATGGTGGCCAGGAAGCTCCTGGAGATCTTATGCAACCTGACCGTGAACTACCTCCAAACCATCCCGCCACAAAAACCAAAATAAACAAAGAGGAAGCCCCTGACGCCTGGTCCGTAGCCAGACAGCGAGGCCATGGAAGCCCATCTCCCTCCCGTTCCAGTTCCAGGCCGGGAGCATCTACAGAAGGTGGCAGGAAGGGAGGGAGAAAAAGCGGAGGGGCAGGGGCGGGGGCGGGGGTGGGGGCAGGGGCAGGGACAGGGGAAGGAGCAGGGGCAGGGGTAGGGGCAGGGGCAGGGGAGGGAGCAGGGACAAGGACCAATGGGGAAGGGCAGCTCTCCCACCTGATCTGCGCCTCGGGGATGATGTCGTCCATGACCACGTAGACCATGGCGCCCGCAGCGAAGGCCAGGGCGTAGGGCAGGAGGGGCTCGGCCAGAACCACGGCAAAGGCCCCGAAGAGCCCGGCCAGGGGCTCCACCATGCCGCTCAGCTGCCCGTACCTGAGGGAGGACAGACACGCACCGGTGGGCACGCGTGGCTACGCACAGAGGTCCTGCCAGGTCCTCGGCGTTCCACCAGAAGCGTCGGATTCCCTTCCGGGTCAGAGGGGTCGCCTGGCGGAAAGAAGCGGCTGGGACCGGACACTCGGGCGCACTCACCAGAAGGCCCTCCAGGTGGAGAAGCCAGCCCCTCGCAGGGGGAGGCTGACCGCCAGGCCCTCAGGGAAGTTCTGGATGCCGATGCCGATGGCCAGGTTCCTGAAAGACCAAGAAGAGCCGTGAAGGGGCGTCCGGAACCACACGCCCCGCAGGCAGGGCCCCGGCCTGGGCCCAGGGCCTCCTCCGCTGCCAGCGACCCAGGTGCGAGCTGGGGCAGCAGAGGAATGAGGAAGGATAGGGCCCGGGGTTGGAGGAGGGCACAGGAGAGGGAGGGGCGTCATGGATACGCCACCCCTCCCTGCTGCCCGAGTGTTAGGATGGCCCCAGTTCCGCCATGTTAACTATATAGCTCTGCCCAGATCATCCAACGTTCCCAGCCCAGGTCCTGGCTGGTCACGTGGAAGGAGCCCCCTGGAGCCTCCGGGATGATCGCTGTGACCCAGTGGACTGATGGTTGCTGCGACTTAGAGGCCAGCACACTTGGGTTCCTTCCCCTCAGTGCCTGGGGGTGGATAGATCACAGTTTATGGAGAAGCAGCTTCAGAAGTGGGACGTGAGAGTCCCGACGCAGAAGCGGACAGCGGCCCAGATGGCCTGGGTCTGGGCTCCGCTTCCCCACGGGCTCCCCGTGCGGGTCTGGACCAGGCACCGCGCGTCCTGGGGCCCCGGTGGTGCTCCCCGCGGTCCTCCCTCCTCCCACCTCTGCAGGACACGGAGCCGTGCGAGTTGGCCAGCTGGTCGGAGCCAGGCCTTGCGAGCCGGCTTCCTGCGCAGGCCAGCCATCGGAGTGCAGAGGGAGGGAGCCCGGGAGGAGACGGACGGGCGCCAATGCAGCGTGGGGCCCGGGACAGAGGCACGCGCCTGGGTATAGAGCCCGCTCCTGCGCACTGGGAGCTCAGAGAAGGGAAAGCACTGGCTGGTCCGAAGACAGCGGGAAGGCGGAGCCTGGGCATCGACCCCCGCCGCACAGGTCCGTGGGCAGCCCCTCCGCGGAGGACCCCTCTGAGCACCACAGAGCTCCCGGGCGTGAGAAGAGGTTCCACTTGGCAGGCGCTGCGAGGCACGTGGCCCGGAGGGTGGGGGAGGACTAGGGAGAAAAGGAAGCTCCATACGCTGTCACTTGTCTTTCTGGCCCATTGGCTCATGTCTGTCCCTCTGCTGCCGGCGGGGATCCACCCGTCAGCTCAGCGACAGGGGGGCGCTCCCCCTTCCTCCTGCCCGCTCACCCGCCAGGCTCCCGGGACAGGGACGCCTGGCTGCCTGGACGGTCCCGTTAGGCCAGCTCTGGCCACGGCCCCCCAGTCCTACCCCCCGGCAAAGAGCACTGGGACCGTCCTCAGAGTCTAACCTTTTTACTTGCGGGCTTGCACCTCAGCCTGTGTTTTCTTTCATCCCCTGGCCCATACACACATTTCACTGGGGCTCGGAGCCCCAGACAGACAGACACACACACACACACACACACACACACACACAGACACACACATACACACACACACACAATACACGAACACACACACATACACGAACACACACACACACACACACACACACACACACACGGAGGCTCTGGGGTCAATGATTTCCTAAGAGACCCTCTGACCTGGGGGCCGCCCGCCAGGCGAGGAGACACTGAGGAGAAGACCGGCCCGCGCTGAGCCTGGGCCTGATGAACATGGAGCTCATTTAACGAACTCTCATCCCGTCTCCTGCCGATAGCTTCGCCCTTCCCCTCCACACCCACCACTCACTCAGCAGTGGTGACGTCTGCAGAGTTATTACTGGTTCTCTAATAAAGGAAACGTCTGGTGTCCGGGACGAAGGTCACGCCCTGAGGACACCTGTTCACGACATGCAGTGGACAGACAAGAAGACACGTGTTCACGTGGCCCACGGCATGTCCGAGAAGGGCCCTGGCTATGCCGCCGTCTGCTGGCCTCTCTCCTGGGCTCCCGGATCCCTGAGCTCCCTCAGGTCCGCCCACCTTATCTCAGACAGCTCTCTCTGTTTACTTCTTTTTATTTTAAAATATATTTTTATTGACTTCAGAGAAGAAGGGAGAGGGGGAGAGAGAGAGAAACATCCTGAGAGAGAATCATTGATAGGCTGCCTCCTGCACACCGCACACTGGGGATCAAGTCCACAACCCGGGCATGTGCCCTGACCAGGGATCGAACCGTGACCTCCTGGTTCGTAAGTTGATGCTCAACCACTGAGCCACGCCAGCCAGGCTCTCTCCATTTATTTCTGAGCGAGGAGAGGCTCAGGCAGGCTCTGACCTCCCCCATGACCCACGGGCCACCTCACAGGAAACGACTGTGAGTATTTTAGGCTCGGAGGGCCACTGGGTCTCTGTGGCTACTCCTCAGCTCTGCCTTTGCAGTGGGAGAGCAGCCAGTACGTGAGGGAGGGAGTGGGGCTGTGTCTCAATAAAACTTTATTTACAAAACCAGGTGGTGGACGGAGTAGGCCTGCAGGTGTGGTTGCTGGTCTCTGCCCTCACATCTCAGCAGCTGCAGAAAGATCTGACCAGGTGGGACCCATGACCTCATGAGCTTCTTCCCATGAGTAAGGTCAGGGGGTCTGACCAGATCTGGGGCCTCGTCGGGCGTGGAAACAGCACTTGGTGGCTCGCTGTCCACGGCCGCCACCTGGCTTCCTGTCCTCATGCCTTACCACAGCCTGACCTTGGAGAGCCGCCAGCCCAGTGTCACCAGCGAGTCAAGGGGGGGCTCCCCGGCCAAAGTCCTCGCCATGATGGGGCGCTGCTGCAGCCGGCCGCCGGGCGGGCTGGGGAAGCCCCGCCACATCCTGCCGGAGCCACCGTCCTGATAAGCGGCACAGGAGCGCCATTCTTCTGTCCGGCACGCCTGGCTGCCCTGCCCTGCCCTGCCCGGCCCGGCACGGGGCGTCCAGCCCAGCCGGGGCCCGCCCTTGGGGTGCTGCCAGGCCGCTCTAGGGCGCCGCCTCGCCGGGTGGTCATGGGCTCTCTTCTGGGGGCTCCTGGCTCCGTCAGCCCCGACAGCGAGGGCTGGACCATGGCTTTTCCATCCTCTCCACCTTCACAGATATCCCTTAACACACACGCTTACACACACACACACATACACATGCACACACACACACACACACCCAGCAAGGGCTGGACCATGGCTTTTCCATCCTCTCCACCTTCACAGATACCCCTTAACACACACACATGCACACACACACACATACACACACCCATCGAGGGCTGGACCATGGCTTTTCCATCCTCTCCACCTTCACAGATACCCCTTACCACACACCGCTTACACATACACATATACATGCACACACACACACACACACCCAGCGAGGGCTGGATCATGGCTTTTCATCCTCTCCACCTTCACAGATATCCCTTAACACACACACACACACACACACACACACTCACTCACCGGGGCCCCTTGCTCTGCTCCATGCTGTGCATCTGTTAGGGGCGACCCGCTGGAAGGGCTCAGTCCCCCACCCCCTCTGCACCCCATCCCACTGGCGTCAACTCCGGGCCATGAATTAAACCCAGAGCCCCCAGCCCTGGCTACACACGCCGGTCACCAGGGACCGAAGACCTCACCAAGGGGATGAGGATGAGGATGAGGATGGTGCTGCACCTGCCCCGACTCAGGGCCCCTTCCTGCCGTTCCAGGAAATGAACTTAGTCCCCGAGTGAGTGCTGCTTGAGCTTTGTGATGGGAACTCGGGTGCCCAGGTTCGGCCGGGACACTGGGCGCTCCGTGGTGAGCCCGGGAGTCCCCCTCGGTCACCCCGGGGGCACCCAGGAGCCCAGGACATGCAGAGGGAACCCCGGGCCGGGATTCTGATTTGCCACAGAGGACGCTCGCACCTTCCTGGAAGCCACGCAGACGCTGTTAAAAGAGGTCCCGCCCACTTCACGTGTGGCCACCGTGTGCTTCCTGCACCCCCAGTGCTTTCTGCCGCATCACCCCATTTTACAGACGGGAAAGGTGGTGCCCAGGGAGGTTCAGTGACTCGTCTCAAGGTCACCCGGCCACGAAGTGACAGCGGGGACTCTTAACCACGACTCTCCAGCTTCGGCTCCCAGGGCTTCGCACAGAGCCCTCACGCCGTCCCAGAGAGCCGGCCACCGGCTCGCATCCCCCTCGGACAGGCAGCGCTGCCTCAGGCCGCTCAGCCAGGGAGTGGAGGGCCCGGCCCCTTGGGGGCAAGGAGAGCCGAGGGAGAATGGGAACCAGAAGCCCCAGCGTCCACGGGGTTGGGCACCTCCCCTACGCAGGGCTTTTCCGCCTGGCGCTCCTGGCATTTGGGGCCGGTCCCTCTTTGTCCCGGGAGGGAAGCTTAGCAGCATCTTCGGCTCCACCCACTAGACACACACACACACCCAGCGAGGGCGGGACCATGGCTTTTCCATCCTCTCCACTTTCACAGATTTCCTTAACACGCACACACACCCACACCCACACCCACACACTCACTGGGGCCCCTTGACTGCCCCTTGCCAGTCGCCTCCTTCCAGCTGACAGGGCCCACGAGGACTTGTGGGGTCAAACCGCCCTGGCTGAGAACCCCCCCCAGGCTAAGCAGGTGACTTTGCTCTCTGGGCAAACATCCAAACTCCAGAAACTTCCCCTCCAGGCAAGGAAGACATCGCTCTCACGCAGCTCACCGAGAATTTCCAGGCTCCAGGGAGCTGGGCCTGCCCGGTAGCTTGGCTGTGGCAAGACCGGGTCCTGGGGGTCAAGATCAACACAACCGTCTGCTCCCTCACTCTGAAGGCCGCAGCCTCGGAGCCCCAGCACTGCGCACTCCGGGGCGCTCCTCGCACGTCCTGTCTGCGAACGGCGCCCCCTGGAGCTTTGCAACGGGACACTCCTGCTCGAACCCCAGCCGCAGAGTACTGCTCCGCGCAGGGTCAGCTCTGGGGCCAGCTCTGGGGTTGGAGGTGAGGAGCCCCCGGGAGGCGCTGGACAGCATCCTGGTTCCTCAGAGAACTGGCGAGTGGGCGTCCCTGCGCGCAGGCCCGCTCTCCGGGCTGTGTTCTCGGGCCGGGGGATGGCGAAAGGAGACAGCGTGCTCCTGGCGGGCCGCTCACCGCCTTCAGATCCTCCCTGCGGACGGGCCGGCGTGTGCGTTCTTGCGTGGCGGGCCCCGACACACTGTTTTGATTGTTATCGTGCTGCCGTGAAAGGCCCGATTGTTGGGGCTTGGCGATGACATCACCGGCTTCCCACTTGGCGGCCCGGGGAGGCGTCTGATGAGCCGGCAGGTGGGAAGGGGCTGGACGTTCCCCGAAGGGCGGCCTGCCCCACCTGCTCAGTGGGCCCGGCCTGGCACGCAGGGGATCCTCCCCCGGCCCACAGGCGGGAGAGAGGAGATGGCCCACGGGCTCCCTTCGGTCTGCCACCCTCCCTCCGAGTGGGCGGGGCCCGCCCAGGAAGGCACAGGGCGGCTGTGTCTGAGGGTGACTCAGGCCCTCGCTGCTGCCTCCCCCTGCAGAGGTGGAGAGCCTCCCAGGTACGCCTGGGTCTGACTCCCATGGGGTGTCCTGGGGGCCTCTGCCTACTGGGTTCCCCTTGAGAGCCCCGGGGTGAGGCTGCCTGTGTGATGTACAAGGCCCCGGGGGGTGTCCACCCGAGAGCAACGTGCTTCCTGCGTGCGTAGCTGTGAGAAGACGCACACTAGGAGGTCAGGGAAGCGCTGTTCGCGTTAGCTAAGCAAATGCCCGCAGACCGACGAATGAATAAACCGAGTTCCATTCGCACAATGGAACCCTGTGTCCAGCGATGAGAGTGAACGAGGCCCCTCAGAGACACAATTCCGAGTGAAACAGACACAGCAGTCACCGTGGTGTGACTCTTCACACAGAGGCCCGAGGAGGCAGGGCTAAGCTACGCCCCCCGTCCACTGGCTGAGATGCGTGCCCATGGCCCATGGCAACAACTTGCTGGTTATTTCTCTGTAAGGTATTTGGCATTTTTAAAAAGATGTCTTTATTGGTTTTAAAGAGAAAGGAAGGGAGAGGGAGAGAGAGAGAGAAACATCAATGATGAGTGAGAATCACTGACCTGCTCCCTCCTGCACACTGCCCTGGGGACTGACCCCGCAAACCAGCATGTGCCCTGGCCAGGCAATGAACTGGGACCTCCTGGTTCATAGCTCAAAGCTGAACCACTGAGCCACACCGACCGGGCAAGGTATTCGGCATTTTAAAAACAATGCCTTTGAGCAGACAAGGAATCTCTAAAGGTGGGAATCAGGTCCTGCCTGGGTCGGCTCACCTTTGGGGGAAAGAATAACTTGCCCCTGACTCTTAAGGAAGGTGTCGTACTGCAGCTGAATGCTGAGCAGAGGAGGGCTCAGACCCTAAGGGTTGTACCTGGTGAATTTTCAGAAACCTGACCCATTTCACAAAACTCACGCCCAGATCAAAAAACGGAACATGGCTGGCGGCCCCAGAGCCCCACCCGGGCCTCCTGCTCCTCCCTGCCCTGCAGGGCCCTGTCCCGGGGACCCCCCCCCCCCCCCCCCCCTCACTTCTCAGGCACAGCGGGCCGGGCCGGGCCTGCCTGGAGCTCACACAGCCAGCCAGAGGGTCACGGCAGGGTGCGGATGAGGAGGGCTTTGCGTTCTCATCGCCTGCACACTGGCCTGTGGGTGGTTTCCCCTTCCACCACAGGTTTGGCGTTCTGCGTAGGGCATGTACTCAGGATCCCTAAGTTCGCTCCTTCCCTTTCCCCCTGTCCCCCCTCCCCCGATATCTTCTTTCACCCGTTCCTGTTCCTTCTTTGCTGAGCGCCACAGCCCGTCCATCTGCAGAATCGACGCTTCAGGGGGAGGGGCTGCCACAAAAACATTTCCTTCTCCAGCGAAATACCACTGCCAACCACCAGAAAATTTCCCGGCACTTTCTTCTGAAGAGCATTAAGTGCCGTCATAAACACTTACTGCTGCCCTCACGCCTCAGGAGGCATGCGAGCCTTCCCCCTGGGCGGAGGGAGCCACAGGCCTGCAGAGGGCGGGGGAGGGAGAGCACAGCCGGCCCCTCCCCCCAGCTCTCCCCGCAAAACCACGGGAGGCGGGAGGAGGGGCAGCCTGCGAGGGAGGGCTGTGAGCTGTGGGGCCACCCTCGGTGGCTACTCCCTCCATCACGCCTCCGCAATGCGACGGGATCCTGTGGATCTCACCTCAAAAGGGGCCCGGCCTGGCCGGCGTGGCTCAGGGGATGAGCACTGTTGACCTATCAACCAGGAGGTCACAGTTCGATTCTGGTCAGGCCACATGCCTGGGTTGTGGGCTCGATCCCAATTTTGGAGTGATTCTCTCTCATCACTAATGTTTCTCTCTCTTTCTTCCTCTCCCTTCCTCTCTCTGAAATCAATAAAAACATGTGTGTGTGTGTGTGTGTGTGGTTTTTTTTTTTTTAATTGCTCCAGAATCCAGGTGTTCCCTAACTCCTCCCTCGCCATGGGCAAGTGGGAGCCTCCCCATCTCCCGCCTGCTTCTCCGTGAAGGCCTCCTGCCCCGTCTCCTGGCTTCTCGCCTTGCCCTGCGGTCTATTCTCGGCACAGCCGTCCTGTCCGCTGTGCTGCTTCTGTGCTCATGGCCTTCCCCTGGCCGGCAGTGACCTCCGGTCCCTCCCTCAGGCCTCCATGCTCTCCCATGAACACTGCTGTCCCTCCCACCCGAGGGCATTTCCCCCGGAGCAGTCCTTCTGGGTTCTGCGTGGCTTGCTTCTTCCCCTCTTTCAAGACTAGGCTGGGTCATGGAAGACACGGGGACTGCTGTCTGTCCCCCTGGACCATGTACTCTGGGGGGAGAAGGTACCCAAGCAACAAGGAGCCGAAGCCTCTAGCCAATGGCCATGGGAGGCACCACCTTGGGGGCGGGTCCTCCAGCCCCAGTCGGGCCTTCAGATGACGGCCTCCCCAGCTGATCTCCAGAGAGACCCTGAGCAGGGGCCCTCCGCAGAGCCGCTCGTGAGCTCCTCTCCCACAAACAACGTGAGGGAAGGCTTACTGGTTGAGGCCATTGAACTTTGAGCTCTTTTGTTCTACGACAGGTGACTAAGATAGTCACTTTCTCAATGAAATCTGCCCTCACTCACTTAGCTAGAATGGTAAGCCACCACCGCAGTGCCATCCCCCTTAACCCTTAGTTTCATCTCCTCCCTCCCTGCTCTTCCTCCACCTCCTCATTTACCTCCCCCTTCTGTTCTTTTATAGCAATTCCTAAGTGCCAGCCTACTATATAAAGTGCCCATTTTCGTGTTTATTGCTCGTTCTTTCCCCATCAGAACAAGCTAGGAATCTTTTGTTTTCTCACCAACGTGGCCCAGGCACCTGGAAGAGGGCCAGGCGCACAGGGCGCTGGAACTCCGGGAATTCCAGCAAAGCTGGTGTCTTCGCTGCTCCCAGCTGCGGGCCGTCCGTCAGCGGGGAGCATTCACACACCCCGGGCCTCAGTGTCCTCGGCTGTGGAATCAGGAGGTTCACGGAGCTCGCTGGGATCCCCACACGAGCCCATTGTAGCCTCGCCAGATTCCCAGGGCCGGAGACAGGCCCTGCCTGCCTCTGCCGAGCTCATTTCCCCGCTGTGCACATCTGGAACGCCCTGACACAGGACCGCCACACGGCGCACATCTGGACAGCATAAAGCCACCGCTCCGGGAGGAAACGCCGAAACGGCCGCTCAGCGGAAAGCACGGGGCGGGCTACAGGAGGCGGGGAGAAAGGCCCCTTTCTTTTCCACCCGCAAAACCACCTCTGGGCCCGATGGGAGAGGCGGGGGGCCTCGCTGCTGAGCGCCCCGCGCCCCCAATAGCCCTGGACGGCAGCCCCGGGCCCATCGCTCTCTGCCTGGCTCCGGGCCAACGCAAAACTCGGGGGATGCTGCCCCCATGCCCTCAGGGAAGGAACTGCACCTCCCTTTGCACCTGGGGCACGTGGGCCGAGTTCAAAGCCGGCACCACCTGCTCCTCCTCCTGCAGGAGCTCTGGGCTCTGCCGAGAAGCCTCCGCTGTTGGCTCGTGAGATCTCACGTGCTCCCTTCCTCCTGAGCTGGGGGGAGAGCGGCCCGTCGTCTCCAGTCTGTCCATCTGCAGTCTGTCTGTCTGCAGTCTGTTGTCTACATGCCCCTGGGCTCCCAGGGCAGAGAGGGATCGCTACTCCTTTGCAAATGAAACACGTTTCAGGGGCTCTGAACACGCCGCTATCTCTACAGCGAGCAAGGATAGGCCACCAGGAGGGCGAGAGCGTGCAGGGGAATGGGGGGATTCCTACGGAAAATGGGGTGCTACCCACTGGCAGCCTCTCGGCCAGTGATGCCACCGGCGTGATGGCTGAGGCTCCTTGGAGAGCAGGAAGGTGGGTGGAGACCCCGGGCCTTCCTTCCTCGTCATTCCCTAGACCTCTCCTCAGGGTGCAGGTGAGGCGGCAGAGCGAGACACAGGAAGGCAGGACCTCAGAGCCCCTACAGCCTTCCCTGGAGGCACACACTGTTTCTAAAACACAAACACAACGCCAGCACAACACAACACAACTAAAACGCCTGCCTGCCCGCCCCTCTGCGGGACCAGCACCTGCGAGGGGGACTCTTGCTCGGTCTCTGCATGAGCTTTTCCACGTTTATTCTGCACCGACGGCGGGCGGTCCGGGAAGGGGTGGGCGCTCGACCCTCCGACTGAACATCTACCCGGTGCCCAAGTCATCGGCGGCCCCTGCGTAAGGCCCGGGCTGCCCCTCCATCCCCATTCGGTGCAAGCAGCTGTTGTCAAGAGACCCAGGCTGGCCTCCCGTGGAGCGAGGGCTCGCTGGGTCCTGGCTGGCAGGAAGGACTCGAGGAGGGCAGACACTCCCCATGATCGCTTCTCGTCTGCAGCTCCATCATAGTTTAAGGACAGAATCTTCACCAACAGCCGTCAGCCCTCCCGCTGAGGCGGAGGTGCATCGGGTGGAAATCCTATCGAGGTCAACATGTTGCCAAGAACCCAAAGAGCAGCCGAGAGTGAGACAAGCTAGGAGAAGCCAAGCCCCCCCAGAGCGCCCAGAGAATCTGCACCCCACCCCAGCATTCTCTCTGAGACGACGGAGCCCAGGGGTCCTTGCGGTGTTCGGGCAGATTGGGGCGCTTCCCAGGCTAAAGCGGGGGATCCCCCTGCCCAATGGTTCTAACACTGCAATCTGACTGCTGCTGGGGCCCTCTGGTCCCGCGGGTAGTGCGATCGGAGGGCTCAGCAGATTGCACAGTCAGGCTTTCGAGGGCAAATGTTTGCAGTGACTCACAAGGAGGGTTTGCTGCTCTTGTTTGGCCCCCGAGGACCCACAGGGCTATTTCCCGGGCTCGTTAACAGCTCGAGATGATCCGCTGGCGACACCCAAAGGATCTGTCAGGATCCCGGACAGCTCACCAGGCAGAGCCTGGGTTCCGTGACCCGCCCCCCTGCACTCACGGTGCCAGAGGTCACGCCACCACATCTCGGTAAAGTTGATGGTGTGAGCGTCCGGCTCGTGGCCTGGAGGCCCTGCCGGGCCTGTGGGACAGGCAGACGGTTTGTGAGCCAGTAACACATCGTAAAAGTGCGCGGCAAGTGCCAGGGAGCCAACCAGCCAGGACAGGAGACCTTCCCCTCTGAGCAGAGAGGCGGGCAGCCGTCACCTGCCCAGCCCGGCCTGACGGTGGCCCAGGGGACCCCTAGGCCTTCCCTCCGGGCCCAACAGGGCCCCCGGCGCCCTGGGCTGTGGCCTCGGACCCGGGGCCTGACTGTGTCAGCCCGTCTACCGCAGGGGCCTCCGCCCAGGCCACCCGGGATTCCGACGACACTCTAAACGCGAGCCACCTTCTACCCAATAGAGCCGGGGTAAAAGCATGACATTCAAAACAGACGGGAGCCACGCCTGGCTGCACACTCCCACCACGGAAAGGAAAGGCGCGAGCTCCGAGGGAGACGGTCTGAGGCTGTGAGCGGGGCAGGCACGGCCCGTGGGGTGGAGGGTGAGGAGGGAAAGGGGCAGCAGGCAGCGCTGGGGATGCGGGCAAGAGGACAGCAGCTTGTCACCGAGAACAAACGGCTAAGTGCAGGAGGGGAAGCAGAGGCTCACAGCTGTTTGCGTGGAAAATAATTGATAGTTAATAAATAGCATCGCAAGAATAAGCTCTATCCTGTCTGTACTCGCGGCTGGAAACCTCCTTCTGCCCCACCCTGGCTGTTCTTATTTACATAAATATTTAAAATATTCTATTGTAATAATACCTTACTAAAGAGTATCTTAATAATGCCTTTAAAATATTTTAATGCCTTTTAAAATAATATTTATACCTTTTAAAATACATTTTAATACCTTTTAAAGTATTTTAATACCTTTTTAAATATTTAAACACTTTTAATACTGCCTTTTACTAAGCAAGTATATGCTCAGGCTGAGCTACATACTCCCTACAGTCTGTTGCTGAACCTCCGGAGTCTTTGCCAAGGGGTACGATCATTCCACTTTTTAGGAGCAGAAACAGAGGCTCTGGGAGGCTGGGGTAAACCCCAAGACCACCTGAGTCCCAGAGGGCGCGGAGCCCGAGTGTGTCCTGCTGTCACACAGCAGAGGCGTGTGTGTAAGGACCTCGTGGCCTGCACTGAGCTCTGCTTTCTCAGACGAGACCAGTTGGCCCAGAAGTGCTGGTGGGACACCCACTCGGGGGCCACCCAGCTCTAGAGAATATCCACCCCGTCAGCATTCCGAGGCTTTTATCGGATGCCAAACATCTTCCTATAAAGCCAACATCTGGATCCAGGTTGAATTAGCAAGAGTCCACCCATGAAAATGGGAGAAGCAAAAAGGAAACCAGGAATGTTAGCATTCAAAGGTGTCCCCCTGATCAGGGCCGCCTCTCCCCGCCCCCCCCTTCCCGCCCCGGGGTACCCCACCCCCACTGTCCTCTCTGCCCAAGAGGATGTGGGAGCACCTGGCTCTCCCCAGGCCCCACATCCCCTAAGCCGCTCTGGCCTGGGACCATCCTCCCCTCCTCCTCGCCCCCTCCTCCCGCTAATAAAACAGACGTGGAGCCTGGCAGAGCTGCCCGCAGAGAGCGCGTTACCCAGTCAGCTGCCTCGATGCCAGGTGGGCCTTGGCCGGGAACGAGCTTGCGAGCCTTGTAAATGTTATCTATTTTAAAATCAGATCAATAAGCCGTCCGTGCCTTGGGTGGTCCCAGCGCAGCAAGCATCTTGCTTTCGGGGGGGGGGAAGGGGGGGGCAGACACCTCATTATCTCGGGAAAACCACACTCAGCAGCAGAGTCCGCGGCCCTTGTCCCCCCACCCTGAGCTAAGGGGCTCCGGTCTCTCCTGTGCCAGGCCTGGCGCTGCCCCCGCAGTGTCAGTCATCTCCCCAGAGATGGGCACACAGTCCCCTGCTCAAGAACACTCCGTGGCTCCCCTCTCTGCAGCAGGCGTGGCAAGCTGGCCGTGGCCGGACCCCCCCACCCTGTCCTGTTCGGGCAGGTAGAGAGTTACCGGAGCCCAGGCCCCCAGCCAGGCAGGCGTTGTTTACGGCTGCTTCGGAGCTGCAAAGGCAGAGCTGAGCAGCTGCTACAGAGTCTAACATCGATCTGGCTCTTTGGAGAGAAAGATGAGGCTCGCTGAGCCCTCATTTGGAAAAGGGGTCTCTGCGGATGTAACTGGGGGTCTGGACAGGACACCCTCCCCTGTTATCCCGGAGGGCTCCTCAGCCAATGACGGGAGTCCTTACACGGGACGGACAGAGGAGACAGGCAGAGCAGGAGGCTCAGGGACGATGGAGGCAGATGGGCCTTATGCTGCTGATGCCCATAAGGCTCGGGGCTACCGAGGCGGGAAGAGGCGGAAGGACTCTCCCTCAGTGTCGCACTGCAGGCCCCAGAACTGGGAGAGAATCTTCCCTGTGGTTTTAAGCCGCCCGGTTTGGGGTAATTTGTAAAAGCAGCCACAAGACACACGTAGAGAGGGGGGTGGGCATCTGTAACACCTGGACGCCGGGCGGGCGTGGCGAGACAGACCCTGGTGTGGGGCGGAGAGTCTGCGAGGGGAGACACGTACTAATTAAGCCAAGAGCAAAGTATATGTATTTAGGAAACAGGCTGGCTGGTGGGATGAGAGTCAGTGGGGGCGGGGTGGGGCGGAGGGGAGGGAGGCAGGGCCTCTCAGAGGCGCTGGCATGTCCACTGGGGGCTCCGGGATGGGAGGGGCACGGGCTCAGGCCTGCACCTGGCCCTCGCCTGGATCTGAGCTTGGCCTCTGCTTCTTCCTTCCATCTGCCCCCACCCCACGCCCCACTCACCGACGACCTTTCTACAGCACAAAACAGTCGCCGTCGCCAAGGTGCCTGCCCCGTGAGCCGAAGGACGGGAGCTGGCTGCTATTAATTCCCATTCTCCGATCGGAGGGCCGGGCTGGGGGGCAGGGGACACTGCAAGGTTACACCAAGGTCAGGCTCCCAGGTCGGCTCCCCTTTCTGCTGAGCTTCCTTGTATAATTTTGTAAAGTTAATTTTTAAAATATGTTCTTATTGATTTCAGAGAGGAAAGAAGAGGGGGGAGAGAAGGGGGGGAAGGAAACATCAATGATGAGAGAGAATCATCCATCAGCTGCCTCCTGCATGCCCCCACTGGAGATGGAGCCCACAACACGGGCCTGTGCCCTGACCGAGAATCAAACCGTGACCTCCTGGTTCATAGGTCGGTGCTCAACCACTGAGCCACACCGGCCTGGCCTCGTCGTCTGTCTTGTTTAGAAGCCTCCAACGGGTGCCCACTGCATCACATAAAACCCCGCCTCCTTAGAGGAGTGGGCAGTGCCCCTAAGTCTCTGATTTCCGCCTCCACTTCCCTCTAACCCACTGCCACCGCCCATCAGGGGCCTTCCAGCCCACCACACAGGCCTGCTCGCCTTTTAGGCATGATAACCAGGCTGCACGGGACCTGGAAGGTGACTGTCATCACGGCCTTCTCTCGGCGAGGCCTGCTCTGCGTTCTGCACTGTGTACACGCTTTAAACATGTCGAAGCGTAGAACGACGACAGCCTCAGAGACACGGTCTGGCCATGCGTTCCGTGCACAGGACTTAGGACCTGGCCAGGGGCACTGCAGCAGGACTTAGACTTAGGACCTTGGCCCAGGCTGGCAATGCCCACTGCGCCCAGGGTGCCCACTCTACTTCACCCACTGCTTTCTCGTTCCTCTCTGCGGATAACAATCGCATCAGCTTTCACGCAGCCTGCTGTGGTGTCGCCAAGCCCTTCGGTAGGTGTCACTTTACGGCTAAAACGTCCCCGATCACCCCCCGGATGGAGGTGCCTCCCTTCAATCTGCTCCCAGGCAGGACCCACGGCGTGAGGTTGGGAGTGAGGGGAGCCAGGGAGAGGCCCCCAAATCCGAGCGACCGGAACAATGAGCGAGTTATCCCACAGGGCGAACCCCCCTCAGGTCACCTCGGCTAAGCTCTCCCTGGAAGGAACACGGGGACGGGGGTGGGGGGTGAGGGAGGGAGACGCGCCCCAGAGCAGAACCCACCTTCCCACGACCCCGGGGGCTCGGCAAACACCCTTCTGCCTGGTTTGACCTCTGCGTGGCCCTCGGGATGGAGGGGGAAGACGGGGCACTGGCAGCCAAGGCCCCGGCCGCCACCCCGGGCCCGCGGTTTATTAGCAGACGGGAGCCACACAGCGCCCTTATCACAGGCGCAGCTTTGTCCAGAGACAATGTTGCCTTTCAGACGGGGTTCCGCCCGGGACAGCGGATTTATAAACTGAACTGCTGACCGGGAACAGAAGCCCGGCTGCAAAGAGTAAAGCCTTGTTCTCCGTGGGCCTGGGCAGTGGTGTCCTGATAAGATAAACACAGATAATGAGCCGGGAGGGGCGCGCGGGTGTGTACATAAACGTATACACATCCCCGTCGTCGTCTCCACGTCTGTGTGCGGGGCGCACAGGCTGGGGGTGAGGGCTGCTCTCAGATCAGGAGGAAAAGCCTGACCCATGTGGCTCAGTGGTTGAGCATCGGCCTCTGAACCAGGAGGTCACGGTTCCATTCCCAGTCAGGGCACATACCCAACTGCAGCTCGATCCTCGGTGTGGGTGTGCAAGAGGCAGTTGATCGATGATGATTCTTTCTCATCATTGATGTTCCCCCCCTCTGTCCCCCTTTCTCTCTGACATCAATGAAAACATTTTCTTTAAAAAGAAAAAAATAAGAAAAGACACATTTTTCTGGGTATCTTTCCAGAAAAGAAGCTGAATGTCATCCTAAGATGTTCCTTTGGTCTCTCTGAACGGCTCAGAAATACACTGACATGGTCACCTCTAAAAGGTGGCCCTGGGCCTGCCCCCCGACCCCACCCCCGGGTGCCCATGTCGGGTAAGCAGGGCTCCTAATGTCGAAGCCGGCAATGACGAGTTTGTGATAATTGTCTCTTGTTGGTGTGTATGTTTACAAGGATCTACAATAATAAAAGGATAATATGCTCATTAGACATCCTTCTGGACAAAGCCGAGCTGCAAGGGAAGCCCGGGTCCCGGGTGCCAGAGGGAAGGCAGACCCACTCTCGCACGAATTTCACGCATCAGGCCTCTAGTCCACAATGAAAGCAAGGAGGAAGGGAGGAAGGGAACATTAGGCTGGGTAATTCCTGGAGCTGGGTGGTGCGCACATGCCTTTCATGGCAGTAGCGTTCTCCTTCCTGTATTTCTGCACAAAATGTTCCATGGTAAAAGGAAAGACTGGCTGAGAGGCAATGGCTTCAAACCCCCTCCTCTCATCCATCCATCCATCCATCCATCCATCCAGCAAATGCTGTTTGTATCACAGGCTGTCCCAGCTGCTGGGAACGGGGTCGGGTAGGACAGACAGGGTCCCTGGCCCCCAACGCTGACATTATCCCCATATGAACACCGGGCCGGGCTACCTCATCCATGAGGGCACCTCCGGGGTTGGGACTTGGGGGCAGAAGGGGGGCAGTACTGGGCTGGCCTCTGAGATTCCATCCAGTCTGTTCCTCCCGGAATCCCAGAGCACGAGGGAGGAGTGGAGCCTCAGAAGTGCGAGCCGGGACCTGTTTGTCCGTGTCCGTCACTAACACAGCCGCCCCCCAGAGTGGAAGGTATTTCCAGGGAGGGCCTGGCCCGCCCCGCACCTCGGGGCACACAGCTGCTTTGCAGGTCTCTGGGGTCGGGGACCAGGGCGAGGCTGGCCTCTGAGGCCCGTGCTGGGTACACGGCCAGCGAGGGGCCGGGGACAAAGCCCTGTGCTGCTCTCCGCTGTGTGAACTGCGCTGCATGTCGTGTCCTGATGGGTGGTGTGGGGCGAAAGGGGGGGGCGTAGGCGGAGGAAACCCCGTCGCAGTGTTCAGGCTGATACCTGTGTTCACCCTCAGAAGGCTGGGACTGCATTCTGAGCTCCAGGGTGTGGGCTGTGACCTTACTCTGGACAATGGGTGCAATTCCATCCCTTGAGCCAGTAAGGGACTCAAGGGGGGAGGATGTGATATACGTTTGTCTAAGCACACCCCAGCGGAGCAATGGAGAAGAGATGGCCTGTCTCTGTTGGGCTTGAACCTGGGAGGGCAGAGAGCTGGAGCCGTCAACGCGGAGCCGGCTGCAGTGCCGCCACAGAGAACCTGCGGATCGAGCCTACACTGAAGACAGCAGAGCTGAGGGAAAGCAAGCAGAGGCCCGATGAGAGGATCTGGGCCTCTGGATCCAGCCGTGCCTGAAGCCAGCTCCCTGGGCTCTTCAGCTCTTTTTAGCCTGGGACAGTAGGAACTGTGGTTCTGTTTCTTACACGTGTTTATACATGAAGACTATCTCATTACAACGGCTGCAAAAGGCCACTGTGCCCGTCAGGAACAGAGAGAGGAAAAGGTGGGCCCTATCTCTGAGCCTTGACCTCCGAGGTGAATGTGCACTTCAGGCTAGTGTGGGCCGTGTGATCCGGCTTCCCGGACATGGTATCGCTGAGCACAGCAGATCACCTGCGAATACCGCAGCCCGTTCACAGAAGGTGCTCCCGTGTGAGTCCCTGTGGAGACGCACGGATGCGCATTCCGTCACACTGTGCCTCACCCGCCACGTGGGGGCCTGGGTGACAGACCCGGCGGGTGAGAGTGGGCACGTCGGCCCTTCTCCCTCACCTGAGGGTCAGCATCGAGGTGTGGCCTCCCGGCGGGCCGAGGGCTCCAGGCTCAGCGGCCAAGGCTGGGCCAGGCAGAAATCCTGGGCCTGGGCCGTTACTTCCTCACCGATTCCTGAATGGAACCCCCCGCACGCAGTACAAATCACGCAAGTATCCCGATGATTCTCTTCTCCACAGTCTGTTCCCTGAGCTCACAGCCCTGAGTTCATGAGCCCTCGGCGGTTTTCTGTGGTCCCGTGCCAGCCCGGGGGAGTGCCCTCTCCGTGGGAGGCAGTCGGCAGCCGGGGCCCAGGTGTCCGTGAGCGGCTGGGACTGGCACCTGGGTCTCGGGGGTGGGGCGCCACCCTGTTGGTTTCCCTGTGGACTGAATTACTCAGGCCTCACCCGTCCGCTTCCCCGAAACAACGTTTTCTGGACGCGTCCGGAAACCCGAATCCCCGCGGTCTGCCTGGACCGGTTTCTATTTGCGGAGAAGGAGGGTCCGCCTGTGGCGAGGTGTGCAGAAGTCACGGCACCCTGGGGTTGGGCTCCTGTCACGCAGGCCCCTGCCATCCCCGGGACCCAAGTTCCCCCTGGAATCCTTTCGATCCCCTTGGGAGCTCCCAATGGGACACGAGGTGAGGGGTGGGGGAGGGGGATCTTGCTAAAGCTGCTGTGTTTTGAAACTATCTTCAGATCCCGGAGAACCAGAGACACATCGCAGGCTTAAAGGGCAGCGGGAAAACAAACCATTGCTGAGCCTGTTGGTAAATAGACCGGAGAAGACAAGCGCGTCAGCTTGTTGGCTCTTGCCTGTCAGACGGAACCTAATGCCACGCCGTGTCTGCTTCCCTCCACCCAGGGCCCAGGCCCAAGCTTGCTTCATGTCTGTTTACAGCGAGGCTCACGGGAGGGGAGGGAACACGCCCGCAGACCAGCGCTGTTCACCCTGAGAGGTGCGATGGTCCCTGCAGAGACCGCCCGGCCCAGCGACCCTGCAGGGAGGACCTGGGCAGCGTGTCTTAAAGCTCCCGGTGATTCCTAAGTGCAGGGAGGTTGGGCACTGCTGCCTGAGAGCTACGCTATCCGACAGGGCAGCCGCGAGCCACACGTGGCTACTGAGCACCTGCAACGTGGGAAATCCAAACTAGATGGGCTACCGATGGGAAATACACACCATGTTTCCAAGAATTAGCATAAAGAATAGGATGCAAAGCATATCATTGACTATTTTATTATATATATATATGTGTGTGTGTGTGTGTGTGTGAATATACATATATATATATATATATATATATATATATATATATATATAAAAGTATATATGATTTCAGAGAGAAAGGCAGAGGGAGAGTAGATAGAAACATCAATGATGAGAAACATTAATCAGTAGCCTCCTGCACACCCCCTAGTGGGGATCGAGCCTGCAACCTGGGCCTGTGCCCTTGCCTGGAATTGAACCCGAGACCCTTCAGTCCCTAGACCGATACTCTATCCACTGAGCCAAACCAGCTAGGGCTACTTTGTGATATTGATTACAGTGGGAAGTGTAGGCCTGTCCTGAATGCCTGTGCGCGCGCACGCACACGCACACACACACACACACATACAGCTACAGGGTAGATCAGAAATCAGTAAGGAATCAAGGAAGAGAAAGACAGAAGAAAAACCTACACTTCTTCAAGCACCTCTTAAGACCTTATCATTTTCCTTTATAAGGAACACAAATCCCCAGTCAGCCCCCCTGGCACACCCACACCCACACCCACACCCACACCCACACCCACAGGGACACGCATGCATCATCAGAAACACCCTCCATCAGCAGAAACAGCGGGAAACGTGCCTGACTGATGGAAGAAGCGTCCATGAGAAGCTCACAGCTAACCTCCGGCCTCCTACTGACGGTGAGAGGCCGAGGACTCCCCCCTGAGATGAGGAACGGGACAAGGGTGCCTTCCTCTTGTTATACTGGAGGTTCCCACCAACAATTCGGTGTGAAAAGTAAAAGGTGGCGTCTAGTTTGGAAAGGAAGAAGTTAAAACCAAAACTCTTTGACGATAACATGAGTTTCTGCATACAAAACCCCAAGGAATCCACAAAAGAAATTATTAGAGCTAACACATGAGTTCAGCAAGGATTCAGGGTACAAGATAAATATGACCACCTTCCCACCCCCCAAAAAACCAACTGCATTTCTACATACGAACAATGAGCAATCCGAAAAGGAAATGAAGGAAACAACTCTACTTGTAATAGCATTTGAAAACACACACACACACACACACACACAGCATGGACTAAATTAAGCCCAGGAGGCGGAAGACTTATACGCAGCAAACCCCAGAACATTATGAAAGGGGTGCCTCCCCCCAACCTAGACAGCCAGGGGCTTGGGAAGCATTCATCCCCTCCAGAAGGGACACGGAAACAGGGTGGGGGATCCCTCTTCTCTACTTTCCTTTCAGATCCGTGGTTCTCGTGCCCCGGGGACCTGACCCTGAGGTCGGAGGGGCAGACCTGGGCGCTGTGTTCTCAGCCGTGCCCGGGGTGGCATTCGTGCATGGTCTCCCAACCCCAGGCTCGGGTATAGTCCCCTCCCCCCCTCCATCATCTCTGCCGGCCCTCTCCCACGCCGCCTGCGACGTGGGCCTTGCCCGGGCCAGCTGAGCAGCTGCTGGGGATGTTAACCCGATGCGGGAAAGGACGGTCGAGGGCAGCAGCTGGCTGAGAGGGGGGCTGAGGGCCCTTCGCCGAGAAGGCTCTGGGCCTCAGCTGTCGGTTCCCAAGGGCCACGCTGGGTCAGGTGGCATCGTGACTGCGGGGCCTGGGCGGGCAGGCACGGTCTGAGGTGCGTGAACACTTACTGCCTCTTGTCTTCTGCCTAAAACTGAGGCTCCCTGAGGTCTCCCCCGGTGGAAGCAAAGTCATAAAAATCCTTCCGCTGACAGGCTTAGGCCTTTGTCACATGGCCTGGTGGGCTTCTCCCTTCCCTTAATCGGGGCGCTCAGGGGCCGGCAGTACGTATGTAACTCAGCCCTCTGCCAGCCCCTGAGCGCCCCATGGGCCCTCCGACTCCCTAGCCCACGGGCTGGCAGGCTGGCGGGCATGAGGCAAAGGGACCGGGGGGGGGGGGGGGGGGGGAGGGCAGGTGCAGCCACAGCTGGTGCGGGAGGGCCGGGCCCCGGGTTCTGCACAGAATTGAAACCTGACGATCTGGCTGATGGAATTACCCCGAAGAAAGGAAATTTGTCTTTTAAGAACAAGCGAGAGGCTGATGACTGAAGTCCCAAAGAATTGTGTGGTTGAAGCTTTTTTTTTTTTCCCCTCGGTTGTTTGTTTTCTGGCACAATCTGTCTCTGTTTCGGGGCCGAGGGCCCGCCGCCGTGACAAAGGCCTCTTTCTTAGGACAGTTTAATGGCTCCGACGCGGGACAGCGCTGCGGCTCCCGGGCCGGCGTCTGCAGGCGGCCGCGGGAGGAGGAGAAGCCAGGGCTTCTCTCCCGCTTGGTCCGCAATGAACACAGAGCGACGGGGGGGGGGGGGGGGGGGGAGGCGGGTATGGAGGGGAGAAGAAGGAACAACAAAACCTCCACCTCCTCCTGAAATACAAAATGAAAGGATGGGAAAACAGCGTGTGTCAGGATAGGAAAGAAGGTGGATTCCACAGTGATGCTCAGGGCTCGGGGTCCATGTGGGGGGAGATGAAGGAAGCCACGCCGGGGGGGGGGGGGGCGGGGGGAGAGGGGGAGGCTGGAGACCTTACTGTGAGTTCACTGTGGCCGCAGGAACAAGGGACCGCCAGCTGGGAGGCCGGCACAACAGAGGCTGAGTTCAGTGTTCCGGAGGCTGGAAGTCCAGCATCCGGGGGCCAGAGGGCGGGCTCCGGGGAAGGCCCCCACCTCACCGCCCGCTCCCGGGGGCAGCCGGCAGCCCTCCAACCTCTGCCTGTCCCGCCGGGGCGGGAGGTCCCTCCCTCCGTGTGTCCGTGTGTCTGTCACACGGCATTGTCCCCTGTGTGTCTGTTCTCCTGGACCCATCAGGACACTGGCCACAGGGATGCAGGACCCGCCTGCTCCAGCACGACCTCACCTCCTGGTTACATCCGCGGAGACCCTGCCGCCCAGGGGCCGGGGTCAGGACTCCCACGTGCCTTTCTGGGGGGGCGTGATTCAACCGCAACACCTTCGTCCTAAAAACCCGGGCTTCTGCTCGGCCAGCCGCCCCGTCTTTCCCCACCTGCAGCCCAGGCCGCTCTGGCTCTGGCCCTCTCCCCTCCCGATGACCCGGCCTGTCCGTCCGTCCACCTGCTTCCCAGGAGATGGCCGCCGGACCATCTCCACCCCGTCTCTCAGGAGATCGGCCCTCCCTGCCCTCGCATCTCGCCCATTCACGGGCGACGCGTCGAAGGGAGCCTCAGGTAAACCCCGACTCCGGGGGGCAGAGGCCAAAGCGAGGCCTGGAAACAGCCTGAATGGCAGCTTTCCCTGCCCGACCCCATGGAGCGGCCCAGCGGCCTTCCCTGGCTCCCCGCGAAGCAGACACCCCCAGCCCCGGGGCCACGCCCGGGCTCCTCAGGGCCTGCGCTCCCTGCCGTGCGCTGCCCGTCACAGCCGCGCAGGAGGGTGGCGAGGGCAGCGATGGAACCCGGGAGAGAAGGGCGTGTGCGGCCCCCAGCGCCGGGAAAGCCACTGAGGGAGCCTCACTCCCTCTCACAGGGCCCGCGGGGCCTCGCCTCCCCTGCGGCTCCGGCTGAACAGAGCCACCTTGTGCCTCCGGAGATGCGTCCCCTGCCAAGATGTCCGGCCCTGTCGCCAGGGACTTGGGTGGGGGCGGCCGGACAGCGTGGCGGAGGAGGTGGGGGCCCAGCATAAACACCCCCTTGTGCGGCTGACGGGGGAGAGGGGGTGAGGCGGGGTTCCCCATACAGAGGAGGCAGGACTCGACGCCTCTCTGTCCCTCTGCTGGTGGAGAGTGCTTCCTGCCCCTCCTCTGCCCGCTTCCCATCAGCCCCTCCTCTCTGCAGGGCCCTCCCGCTCTGTGCTCTTCTCCGACGCCGGGAGATAAATGAGATGGTGATGGACACTGTTAAGTGCTGAATTCAGTGATGGGTGAAACACCGGGGTCAAAAAAGCTGGAACAGGAAGATGCTACTCTTTTGAAAACGCACAGAGCGTTTTTACAAACTTGTATACACTGAGTGGCCAGATTATGATGATCTCTGAACGCATAATAATCTGGTCACTCAGTGTATAGCCTATATAATAAAAGGCTAATATGCAAATTGTCCCCTCGACCAGGAGTTCGATCAACAGGCAGGACGGCCAAATGCTCATGTCCCCTCCTCTCCCCCTGGCCAGGCTGGCCGGACCCCACCCATGCACAAATTCATGTACCGTCATAATAATCTGGCCACTCAGTGTACACACATGCACAGTCCTGAGCACCTGCAGGTATGACTTCTGGGTAAGTCCCACACTGTCTCCACTGCCTTCTGCACCTACCTTTGTCATTCATCCTAAGTCACCTACCAAGCGATGACACAGAACTGCCACGTGGGGGCGCTGTCTGCCAACCACTGTTTGCCTCCCTTAATGATGCAGGGGAAGGCCACGGGTGCGTGGGAGGACTGGAAAGACTTCAGAGGAGCTGCCTACAGACTAAATCCCAAGCAAGGTAGTCTGATGGGTTCGAGAGAAGGGCTTCTTTGCATACAATACAATTGAGAGCTCAATCTGCTATTGCAAATAAACAACAGCACAAGAGTTTACTTCTAATCCTGCCAAAGTGACTGACAGGCGGGTGGGGCAGGGGAAGGCGGATGAGGAGAGAGTGTGTGTGTGTGTGTGTGTGTGTGTGTGTGCTATTCTGCAGGGGAAGGCGTGGGAGTGGCGGGATCCGGGTGGAAAAGGACCTCCTCCGTTAGGCACCTCCCTGACTCCCCACGAGGGGGGGGAGGGGGGGTTTTCACTTCTCAGGCCCAAGGCCACTCTCCAGGGAGACCAGGCTGGACTCTGGCTGCCCTGGGGAGGGGTGAGACCCAATTCAGTGAGCAGGGAGGCAGTCAAGATGGGCAGCCTTGAGGGAGTCTCCCCAGAACTCTCCAGAAGCCAGAGAACTGGTCCCTGCTGCAGGCAGGTGCGGGGGGCGCCCTCAGTGCGGCGTGGAGGCAGCTACGGCAGCTCGCTCCTTACAAGATGCTTGAGTAAAGAGTAAAGAAAATATCTTATTTCAGTTCTCTAAGGCCCGTCCCCCCCTTCAACAAGTCTCCCCTTCAACGTGTCTGCGCGTATGCAACGTGCAAACCTGTTTTCACAAGCACACCGGGACCAAATCAAAAGCGGGGTCTCTTTAGACACAGAGATACCTAGGGGGCCACAGGTCTCATGTGTGCAGGAACACGCATCCCTGGCCAACATGGTCCAATGACCAGCAAACTGTGTCTGCTGTTATCTCTGTCTTTAAACAAACAGCTGCTTAGTTGACTAATGGCTGCTGTCTTAAATGACTGTTAATATATTAACATACATACTGGTTTTTGAGTCGGGCCAATGGATGTGTCTGACTTGCTCTTGGATCTGGGAGGCAAATGCACACTTTAAAATTTAAAGTATAAAATACAATGCCCGTCTGGTGCGGCTCAGTGGCTGAACGTTGACCTACAAACCACAAGGTCACGGTCTGACTCCCGGGTCAGGGCACATGCCCGAGGTTGCGGGCTGGATCCCCAGTGGGAGGCAGCCATTCAAGGATTCTCTCTCGCCACCGATGTTTCTATCCCTCTCTCCCTCTCCCTTCCTCTCTGAAGACAATTTTTTAAAAATATAATAGAGAAGTATTTTAAGGTCCCCACGCATAACTAATGAGCTATTGTGGGCCCAAATGCAGGCTGGTCTACCTGGCCCTCTTCCTGGAGTGTCTGTTACCGGTGAGCATGCGCCGGCTGGGCCCTGGGCAGGATGCGTGCCCTGGCGTGCGGTGGCGGTGTGCTTTGTGGATTATCCGCGGCACGCGTGGCGCGGTCGCAGCCCCTCGGTGACACGCAGCCTGCGCCAGGGCACGGCCACGGACCACAAACGCTCAGTGAAAGCCTAAACGGGCATGGGGCATGTGAAGCCAGGTGATTCGGCACCAGTGGCCTGGCCCTCCCCTGTGGGTGTGGGTTGTGCCCACCGCCGAGCCAAGCGAGAGCTGAGGGCACACTTCCTTCCTGGGAAACTTGTCCTCCGGGGGCAACAACCCTTCAGGAGGGAAATGTCTCTGCAGCAGCCAACTCCCCGGGGACATGCGGTCTGAAGCAGCTCTTTGTAGTGAGACCAAAGGAGCATGCGAGGGCCCAGACCAGAGAGAAGGAAGCTGTGTCCCCCGCGCACTGCGGCTGCCCTTTGCTGGCTGAGAGCCTTCATCACTCAGGGGCGGTGGTCTTGGGAACCCAGGGCCTCAGGAAAGCTCTCTAATGAGGAAGGAAGGTGGCGGGAGAGGAGGAGGAAGATGTTGGAGAAGCCTCCAGAAAGGTGACATAACAGCATCTGGCCACTAGATGGCAGCAGACACACACACACACACACACACACACACACACACACACACAGCATCTGTTAGGGGCCTGTCTGTCCTCTTCCTAGAGGACGTACTGGCTACTTTTCTCTTCTCTTGCGAGCGGGTCTGATGCCACAGGTGAGGGAGCCCCTCCTGATTCCGGAGGCACAGGAAACAGAAGGATTTTGCAGGAAATGCTCACGCTGCCAGCCGCATCCGCGGATTAGGGGTCTCCACGCACTTTCTGTAAAGGGCCAGCTCTCTCCAGCTCCAGCCTTGAGAGGCCGTTATGCAACTCGACCATCGCCACACACGGGGGACAGAGGGGGTTGGGGAGCTGCAGACCACGGGGAAATGATGGGTGTGGCTGTGTGTTAACAAACTTCATTTACAGAGATGGTGCTGGGCCGACGGCAGCCCACGGCCCCGGAACGAACAGGACCATCTAACCAGCCCCGCTGGTTGGTCCACGTGGAGCCCAGGCACCTGCTGGGCAGCCCTTTTCTTTTCCCAAAGCCACACAAGTCTATGCCCTCTCCTCTCAGCCCTTCCATGGCGCCACGAGATCGCCCTTGTTACCCAGATGCCCGAACTTCTCCCTTCTCCTTCTGCACAAAACCAGCTGGCAAAGGCCACCAGCAGATTCTGCGCTTACACCCTCTTCCTGCCTCCAGTCCTTCCTGTTCCCACCCTCCTCACACCCATTTCCTATGGAGCTAAGACACCGTGGGTGGTGGTAACCGTTCCCGCTGAGCTTCTCCGAGCTGGCCCATGTCCCTCTCCTCCCCCAATTTACCCCACGGGAGTCAGCGTCTAAATCATCTCTTGGGCTTTGTCATTTCCCGAGTCAGCCCCATCATCGATTCCAACCCTCCCCCACCTCCCACCTTCCTTCCCACAAGGCACTGTGGGAATTTCGTTTCAGTGACACGTCTATACACGGGCTCTGGCAATGCCTTCGGGCCTCCCTGCTCACCCAGTACCTGCCCTCAGCAGTGACTGCCCCAGCGGACTGCCCCCCACTCCTGATAAAACACCCCCCCCTCTATGAGGCACCCCCGAGGAGAAGGGAGAGCTTGCCCGGGGTCCACTGGCTTCGCAGATGACTTGGTTTCAATCCCTCCCTTGAAGCTTAAGCTGCGCTGATCTGGGGGTGCCTGAGGGGCAGGGTGCCCCCCTGACAACTCGTTCAGGCTATCTCACGTTATCCACGTTCAGTTCTGTCGCAGGAAATCAGAGACGGTGGCTGGCACGTCATGCCTGGGGCTCTTCTGACTTCCTCTGGGGCTCGCTGCTCGGATCCATTTGGAAAGCACGCACACGTGTGCAAACGGAGGGCAGTTCCCCCCTTGGTACATCGTGTTCGTTTTCCGTCAGTCTGACGGAGCGCGAGGGGGGCACGGCTCTCGGCCCCCCTGACGGAGGCGCTTCCCGCCGCGTCTTCCTGCCGCTCCGAGGGTCCCTCTCCAGCCGTCGGAGCGTGTTGCTAGGCGCTCAGTGTCATTATGTCAGCCCCGCCGCGGTTCCGTCTCCGTCAGCGAGGACTGACCTGTTCTCTGCGGCTGGCTTTCCGCCCCCAAATCTGGCCTGTCTGATGCTAAAATTGCGATGCCTGCTTCCTCCGCATCAGCGTTCACCTGGCACCTTCTCCGTCCCTTTATTTTTAACCTTCCCGGCTCGCGGCGGAGGGCACCACCTCCTCGGTCCAAAGTAAAACCCATCGTCTCTCCTGAACCGCGTGCTTAGTCATCCGATGACTTTGTTTCTGCACCCCTCCCCCAGCAGCTGGAAAGGAAGTCTGTCTTCCTTTCCTCTCCTTTCTTTCCCTCCCCTCCCCCTCCCACCTACCTCCTCTCACATTCCTCCTCCCTCCCCCTCTCCTTCCCTCCCTCCCTTCTACCCTGCAGTCCCCATCCTCCCAGGCCTGTAGCTTGAGCTGAGGGCAGAGCAATCTTACTGACCAAGAGTAAGAGCACAAATCACCAGCCTGACATGGCTTATAAGTGAGGCAAATGGGCTGAGGGGTGGACTGCCTGGGGGAGACCTCTCTCCCCGTCTGCGCCTGCGTTACAGGGAGCCCCCCAACACCCCCAGTTCCTCAGATACAGTGAGGAGGATGACAGTCAGGGCTGTGACATGATGGGGATGGCGTGTGATGGCATGACAATGCCCCGGGGACACTGTGTAACAGGTCTGTGAGGCTGACACACGGAGGCCAGTCCTTGTCCCGTCCCCATCGAGGGGCCGGAGGGTCCGGGGGCTTAAGTAACTCAGGGAGCACCTGCTTGGTCAGGGAAGGGCGGGGCTGGGTGGAGGGGCTTTTGTGCTACTTTGTTCAGGAATGTTTAGGAGGACTGGCTGGAAGTGCAGGCGACGGGATAGAGGGACATCGGCGTTGATGTCTCGATGTCACGGGAGGTGAGGTGCCACCGACTGGAAGCCCGGCCTGAGCAGCGGGTGTGCCCGGGGCACAATGGTGTGGCTCCTCACCGCCCCCCTCCCCCGGACACTGCCTGATGCTGAAGCTCACCCCGTTCTAACAGAAGCCAACATCACAGGCCGTGCCTCGGGACAAGGACCCTAACTCCTGCTCCCCCCCAACCCAATCCCCCACGCCTGGTGCTGGGAAACCGCCACAGGCACCACGTTTCCCCACGCTGAAGGGCCCTCCCACTCCCGTCTCCTCCTCGGGCGCCAGGTTAAGGGCCGGAGCTGGCGGTGCAGGGAGGACCGCCCTGGAAGTCCCATGGGCAGAACAGGAAGCTGAGGATGGAAACCTCCAACCCAGGACGCATGGCGCACGCGTCTGGGGCTTCGTGGAGCGGCTGGGAACGCCCCTCAGCGGCTCAGGGTGCCCCTCAGCGGCTCGGGGTGCGGGGCCGGGAGCCAGGGCAGCAGGGGAGACCTACCTGGCGCTCTCGAAGGTGGCGGCAGCCGTCTTCTCCACCGCTCCGAACCCGACGCCCACAGCGAGGCCCTCTGGAACAGACAGGAGAGCGTGCGGGGTTAGGGGTGGTCTTCCCCCCTCCCATGCTCGCTGCCCCCACTGTCCGCTCCCGTGGCACAGTGACTGGGGTCCAGCGAGATGCATGGGGATGGACAAGCCGACGTGCCGAGTCCTGCCCAGTGAAACCTGTGCGCCTGCCGAGCTCGCCATCATCCTGGCGGGGACAAACATGGAACAGGTTCCTGATGAAGGGCAGAGGCCATGGGGAAGCGGGGCCCATCCCAGGGGCCTGGGGCCGGTGGGTAGAACGCACGTGAGGACACTTTTTGAACCCACGGGGAGCGCCACCTCCATCCAACAGGAAGCAGGGTCACCAGCGCGGGGCAGGCTCCAGGCCAAGGGCGCAGGGGCCAAGGGGGACCTTGTAGTGAAGAGGGAGGAGGGCAAAAGCTACTGTGTGAGCATCTCCCCTTCGGATCTGGGTCCGAGGGCAGGGACGGGGCTCGGAGAGCCTAGGGGGCTGTGAGTCTGAGGCCTGGCTCTGTGCTCTCCACAGCTGGCTGTTCTTCCCCTTTTTGTCCAGAAACGTCTGCAAGGGGAGGAGCCATGACTCCAGGGGGTGGGGGTGGATACCTGATCAACATTCTCCGGTTTGCCCAGTGCACCTGACGAGCTTCAGAAAGGGGTGGGCAAGAAGAGAGCCCCAGGGAGGAGCCGGACGGGGTGAGAGCCGGATTCAAGGGGGGCTGCGCTGGGCAGGTCTAAGGGTTGCGGGCACCCTCTCCATGAGGAGGAGGAGGCCTCTGTCCCTGCAACCCCGGAGCCTTGGGCACTGCCCACGCTCACAGTCATGAGAATACAGTCAGAGGACATCGGAGATGCTTCCCACTGGCCCCTGCTACCTTCAGGATGGGGTGTGGGGTGGGGGGGAAATCCAGTGTTTACAAACCAACAGTTCTCAGCACAGCAGAGACCACAGCCCCCTCCCCCAGGGCAGAGGTGGGCCACGGGGAGAGGTGTCAGAAACTGGAGAGGCACTAAGCTTTGACCTGACATAAGCAGGGCAATCCCCTCCCTTTGAAAAAATCTGTGGGATCCAACTCCCTTGCCCTATATACCAAGCATGTGAAACTCACGGGCCAGAACAAATATTTTTGCGAGCCAGCCGATGTAACGGTACGCAAGAAACGTTTTCATAAAAATTTTGTAACTTAATTTTTACAACATCCTGCCGTACATAAATATTAATAACGAACTACAATGTTCACGAATGGTTGGTTACTATCATCGTGTTGCATTCATTTCCCTTATGCACCTTACGCATCATTTCTCCCCACTAAGAACAGCAGCGAATGTGTAACAGCCCATGGCCACGTCGTTAGTCTTGGACTGAGTTGTTTGGTGTGCGCACCAGAAAATATTTCGCTTTCAGAGAACAAGAAAGATAGGTTTATTTGCATTACGCTTATTAATTTGTGCCTTTATTCGGTGTCTGGTACATTAATGTTCAAGAAAAATATCAACTTTATTAAAGTGTTCTATTGTTTTATGTTAACCATGACTCATTTATTTCAGCCATTTGTATTCAGCATGTCTCTATAGAATAAACGTACATTCCTGTGAAAATGGAAGCTATTTGCCGAAACCGGTTTGGCTCAATGGATAGAGCGTCGGCTTGGGGACCGAAGGGTCCTGGGTTCGATTCTGGTCAAGGGCATGTACCTTGGTTGCGGGCATATCTCCAGTAGGGGGTGTGCAAGAGGCAGCTGATCAATGACTCTCATCAATGTTTCTATCTCTCTCTTTTCCTCTCTATACAAAATCAATAAAATATATATATATATATTTTTTTTTTTAAAAGAAGAAAATGGAAGCTATTTTATTCTGTGGCCCACATCCACTTACCCTTGTTAACGTGGCCTGTGGGAGCCCTTGGGTTTGACACGCTGCCCTAACCCATGAACAACAGCTGGTTGGCTCTTTTGTTGGAGATTTTGCTCCAATTAGGGGTTTAATCTACATGGTAGTGCAGCCTGGAGCAATAGGACCCAGGGTGATTCTCGGACCGACCCTTTCCGCTTATTTAACGTGTACCAGCACAGGGATTTATATACATGCTCACACAGCTTTGGGCCTGTCCAGCATGAACAGGCGTGGGCTGATCCTGAACTCTGTGAAAGTCGCTTACACACCTGCCATCTGCATCCTGAGAGGACGTGAGTAGCCGTGGGGATCAGCTACATGCTCTGCAAACCTTCCACGAAGAGCCGTGTGTCCGGGAGTCAGGTGCATCTACTGGGGTGCGGCACATGGAGAACTGAGCCCCAGACCTTGGGGGACTATACCAGCCATGGCTGGGACACTTTCCCTTCCAGGGAAATGGCCAGCAATGTTCCCCTGCAGACACAGACTTATAGAAGCAGGTCGCGGCACGCCGGCTATTCTTTAAGCGGGTAATGATGTATCTGTCAATTTTATCTTCACCCTGGTGTCTGAGGTTTTCCCATAAGAGATTTTTTTTTTTTTATCCGCTTCCATTCCGCAAAGAGAAGTCTGACTCAGAGCGTGACCCAGGGCTGGGAGAGAGAACATGGGAAGTTTTTCATCGGTCTCCGCGGGACAGACAGAGCCCTGGACACCAGTCGGCCCAGCTCCCCCACCGCCGGTTACAGCGGCACATTTTATAGGACGCACAATTTCACCACATTAGAAAATACAGCGCAGCAAAACATAAAAAGTAAATGACAGCCATGAGTGTCTGCTCTCAACATAAAAACTTACACCATATCTAAGATTATTGGAAAGTTTAAAATAAATCAACTTCTTGAGTAACAAAACGCCAAAGAAATAAGGCAGAGGCCTGCTTTCTTCTCAGATACCACCCCAACCCTTGATCTCCATGGAGAATCCCTGTATAGATGAGACAGGCAGGCTACGGTGAAAATGGTGGGCACAGCGGCCAGGGGTCTGCTCTCAGCGCCTCGGCCATTCCCGATGACCTGGAGCATGGTGCCCACCCTCGTGTGCTGTTGAGTAACTCACTCAGCACATTCCTTAGGAAGTTGGGGTGCAAGTCCAGGTGCTCAGATCTCCAGGCACAAAACAACCACATCCCACAAGGTGCCTGAGATGGGCCACTCGCCAGGAAACCAGCGGTGAGTTCTCAGGTCTGGCCACGAGCGAAATGGTGATGGTGGTGATGGAGGTGGGGTCAGCTGTTTCCCTCTGTCTTGGCCTCATTTTCCTAATCTGGCAAAGGATGTCGGCAAATGTGTCCCGTGTTTTCCTGGGCGGCCAATCCTCCTAGGAAGCAGCTGGCTCCCCACATAATTAGCTGTCTATCGGAATTCAGCACCGGGGCTGCTGGACAGCGCCTCACAAGCCATCCAGGAGAGCCCCTTATCTGACCTCTAACTCCCTCTTCCTCCCACTCACCCCATCCACCCCTATCCACCTTCATCCACCCCCATCCACCCTCATCTACCTCCACCCACCCCCATCCACCCCCATCCACCCTCATCTACCTCCATCCACCCCCATCCACCCCCATCCACCCTCATCTACCTCCATCCACCCCCATCCACCCCCATCCACCCTCATCTACCTCCAGGAATGCCCAGGCTCCTGCTTCCTCCCAAGGAAACCTCAGCGAGGACACCAAGAGCTGTGACCGCCATTTCAATGGCAATGAGTGGTCCTGGCTGCTGCTCTGCGGGACCCATCACCATGACCCTCTGTGCCCAGGGGCTCCCAGCCAGTGGCTGAGCATGGGGGGAGGGGGGAAGGTAACCAGCGCAGGAGAACACCTTCTGCACCAGGACCTCCCTCCAACCTGAGCGAACGTTCTCAGAGGAACTGTGCTGTGGTGGGAGGTCCCTCCTCCCACCCCCTCCCTTTCGCAGGTGCCAGGTCTGCACCGCAGGCGGAGGCTCTCCCTGCTACCTCTGCTCCCTCCTCTACATCCAAACAGGCTCGTCCCTGAGCAAATCTCTTGCACATCGAATCCCTTCCTGGCTCCTGCCTCTCAGAGGCCCTGCGCTCACTTGCCATCCCATTGGCCACAAGAGCGGAACACCCAACTAATGCCCTGGGGGCAACCTGCGCCTTACAGACCTTACAGCTCACGGTCCGCAGGATCCATTCCCTAAGTGCGGACTGACCCCTGCTGATAGCAAACAGGTGCGGACCCCACATGTCCGAGGCAGGCTGGCGTTCTTGGCCATACTCTGCATGTGAGTAAACCAACAGGGGTCGTCGTAAATGTACAACGTAGTTATAATTAGTGAAGATGAAGATAACAGTCAATATCATGTAGCATTCACTCCATGTCAGGTACTGTTCCATGCTTCCATGTGCTGCTCATTTACAGAATCCTGAGCCCAGCTGGGGTGGCTCAGTGAGTTGAGTGCTGCCCCATGCACCCGGAGATCACCGGTTTAATCCCTGGGGAGGGCACATGCCAGGCTCCATCTCCAGCGGGGAACATGCAAGAGACAAGTGATTGATATTTCTCTTTCTCTCTCTCTCTCTCTCCCCCCCCCTCTCCCATCATCATTCTATTAATATAAATAAAAACATATTTTAAAAAAAAAGAATTCTAAAAACAGCCCTATCCTTTCTGCCTTTCGGGATTTCGAGGAACCAGCACAACGCACCATGAGCCATCACTCGGGCGTTGACTGATGGGAGCTGACCTGGCGCAGGAGACGGGGAAGCCGACCACAGCTAGCCCCGCAGGCTCCCCTGTCCCAGAGCCAGCCTTGCCTGGAGGACAGAGCCTCCGGCTGAGAGGCTCCATGTTTGATGGATGGATTATCGTTAAAGTGCCGGCAGCCACTGCTGGTTCCCCCCGCAGACACGATCAGGGACGAGACATGGCATCGGTAATAAAGCTCAGGACCGGGACTCCTAATGGAACCAGACAGAGCTGTAATGTGTCCATCAGCCGCGGCTGAGGCCAACTGCAATATATTGAGATAGAAGCGGGGAAAATCAATGTGTGATTTACAGAGAGAGTGAGTTTTATCTCAGATGCCAAGCCACCAGGGAAAAGGTAACATCTCACATGGTGTTAATTTTACAATAAAAAGGCAATAAACTAGTCATTAGAAAAAGGAACGGAGACCGTGTCAAAGGCCTGGGAGGACCAAAAAAACGGGCAAAAGCCTGCTCTCACCCTCACTCCCACTCCCTCCAAAAAAGGGGGGTTATCTTCCCATCCAGCACCCTTCTCCTGCAGGGAGTGCTTTCTTCCCTCACGCCCCCCGCCCCCGCTCCCCTCCCTACCCTTCTCGTTGAAATAAGAGTGTCCAGACACTTCTTTCTTCCTCCCGATCATTCACTCCCCTGGCCAGGCTCACAGTGGAGATGCAAAGCTGTTGCCTGGACACCCTCCTCTCTGCGCCCTGGGCCCTGGGAGGGGCAGGCTCCGCGGTCCTGCACTGCCAGACCCCCCTCCGGGCGGCTGAGCGGGACTGGGTGCAACAGCCACTTGGAAGTGGGGGGTACTTTACTCCTCACTCCCACCTGCGCCTGCTGCCACGCCTCCGTCCAGCGAGGGCAGTTGTCAGGGTTCCCACTCTTCACACTCATTGGTCCCACACCAGCACGTCCAAGGTCAGGACCTTCCAGTCACCAGCGCCCCAGGTTCAGCACGACGACACACATCTCTGCCCTTCCTCTTCCTCTGAGTTCATAGACAACACTCCTCACCACCACCCCGCCTCCCCTGGTCCCAGGTCTCCGAGCTGCCTCGGGTAGGGGACCACAGCCCTACAGCCTTGCCTTGGGGATCTCCTGCGTCTCCGTGGCTCTGGGCTCCATGTGTAGAAGGACGGACCCTGCTCGAGAAGATGCTGCCTGAGGCTCTGGTGGAGTGATGGGAACCAGCCCACTCTCGTGGGGGCTCGGCTCAGGGAGAGACAGAGAAGGTAAGCGTGGGCAAGTCGCACACTTCCCGCATGGGGGCTGGTGTTCCTCAGCCGCACTGATGTCCTGCTGGTGTCAGGGCACAGAGCCGGGCTCGTGCTGGGTGAAGGCGTGAATGAAACAATGAGTGAGATGAACAGAAGAAATGAGCAGAAGAACAGAGAAGGCCCTAGTCGGTTTGGCTCAGTGGGCAGAGCATCGGCCCTCGGCCTGAAGGGGCTCAGGTTTGATTCCGGCTGCAGGTTCCATTCCCGGCACCCTGTCTCTCCCCGCCCTTCCACTCTCTCTAAAATACCATCGGGTGAGGATCAACAGAACAAAACAAACAGAAGACAGAGAAGAAGGAGGTGAGAGGAAAAGCACAGGTGTTCTTGTGTCACAGAGACTTGGGCAGAGACCGAGGCCCCGGCACAGCTGCTCTGTCCGGAGAGGCAGGCTTTAGCCCTGGGCTGCCCGCTGCTTCGGAATGCACCTTCCAAATGGGGGGGGGGGGTGGGGGGGGGCTCTTTCTCCGTCACCCACGTGGGATACCACGGCGTCCTGGCCGCCGCTGTGCAGCTGAGAGCACCGGTTCTGACCTGGCACCAGAGCCCTGAGCCCTCAGAACCACGGCAGCAGGACCCGGGCCGTGTTACCGCCACGGGCCCTGGGACCCCGGAGAGCCTCAGGGTTGGCCACGGACAAGGGAGATGTTTCTTCAAGGAGGGGCGGGGGCTGGAGGCCACACCGCTGACCCTCCCCACAGCGGCCGGGCCCTCCCGTGGAGCCTGCCTGGGGAGGCACCGCCACCTCCCGTCGGCCTGGACGAGTGCTTAACACGTTTAGCCCAAGAGCAAGCGATGACGTTCGCAAGGCCGGACGGGCCGGTGGGGCCAACCCGGAGCCAGAGCCATGGGCTTCCCACGGGCCTCCCTGGGCGGCCGAGCGTCTTCGGTCGCAGGACGTCACAGAGTCACTGCTGGCTGCCGCTGGCCTGGATCCTGGCCGGTCCTCACGCTGCGGGGCGGCCTGGCCCCTGGGGACGCAGACGAACAAGGTGCTTGTGTAACGGGCAGCGGAGCGGAGGAGGGGCCGGGCGGGGTCGTGCCCTTTGCAGGGGGCTCGGCTGTCTGCAGGTGGACGGTCGCCACCGAAACCCCCACCTTCGTGCTCTCCCGCGCTGTGCCTGACTCCGAGGAAATTTATGACTTGGGAGTGCGGCTGGCAGCCCACCTCGCCTCGCCAGAAGGGCTTGGGGACGCCTCTGGGTAGTAAAAGCACTCGTTTCCAGGCAACCAAACAGCAGCTCTTCCGTGATAGCTCCTCGTTCTGCATAAACGGCGGCTCCGGAGCAGCCTGTCATTAAACGGGTTAAGGCTGCGTCTCCCGGGAATGACCCGATCCCGCTCAGACCCCTTGTCACCAGACAAAGGTAAACAGGCCAGTGTGAAGTCATGCCTCGCCGGGGACCCCCACGATCGCCATAATGAGGGGTGTCAGTTGACCTTATGAATCCAATCAGCAAGGCAGTGGCCCCATCGCTGGCGGACCAACAGGCCATTCTGCGGGCCCCGGTCCTTCATTTAGAAAATCTAAAAGCTTCTATGAGCAGCAAACAGCGGTCCCCGGTCTGAACATCTCCCAGCTGTCTGCATCTGGCCCTGTACCCTCGCCATTTAGGCTGGACTGCTTTCTTCCTCTTTCTAAGCCGAAGGCAGGGTCTGGCCCACGAGTCTAGGTTGGCTTGGAGCTGAGAGAATACCATCTTCTCCTCTCTCTCTCTCTCTCTCTCTCTCTCTCTCTCTCTCTCTCTCTCTCACTCTCTCTTCCCCCAGGCCTCGCACTGAAACATCTCCCCCTTTTATCTATTTCACGCTGGGTGCACCATTTTCTGATTCCTGTCCAACTGTCAGGCATTCATCGTCCAGGGAGTAATGGAGTCTGGCTCACAGCAACCACTGACTCTGCCTAATGTTGTGTACGTTCCTCCCCTCACCCCAGCCCTGCTCTTCGCCCCCTTTCTTTCAACAGCTCCATCCTAGCCTCGAGACCCTCCTCTGTGGAGCACACCCCCACAGCACCTTGGTCTCTCCGACACCTTCTGTGGTTCTGGGCTCTGCCCAAGGCCCAGCCCCTTGCAGCCCAGTTTCCAGGCGGCCAAGGTGCCCCCCTGGCCAGCATCCTTCAGCTGGTCCTTGGATGGGCCAAGAGGAAGGCAGTCAGGATGATTCTAGCTGCTTCCTGGAGGCACTGGGGCCCAGGCCCGGGGCTCAACTAGGCGAGGTACAACTTTGAGCTGGGGTCCAACCAGCCCAGCAGGAAGAGCTGGGGAGACAGTTTTTCCCAAGGGCCCGCATCCTGTAGGGCGACCTGGGGCCAACCCAGTACCTTCCTGGGCAGCTGCAGGGAGCCGGCTGCGAGGTCCCTGCTCATGCCAGTGGGTGACCCTCGGGTCTCCCCACATAGGAATCGCCCAGCCCTGAGCTCAAGGCCACACTCTGCCTTGAAGGACAAGCGGACGCCCTCTCTGGGTACCAGTGATGGGAGCACCCACCCCAAAGACGGGCTAGAAATGACGGCTGAGGCTTTAGCCCAGGCTCTTGCGCTAAGGAGCGTGCGATGCTTTGTATCGGCGCTGACTTCTGAACAACCCTGGCTGTCGCCACAGAACCCCTGCCCCGGCCCTTCCCCAGGCTCTAGGGGATCTGTCACTCACGGAGCCCTGTGTTCCAGCAGATTCCGCGGGGCTGCCGGGTCTCCCCGGACCAGGCTAGTCAGAGAACTGGAAATACACAGGGCAGGCCGCCTGCTTGGGGAGATGTGATTACAAATAGCGGGACAGGAACGCACACTTGCAAATGACAGGTGGCAGAAGAGATGACACTCAGACGCCGAGGGCCGTGTCCACACAGCTCTGCAGACGCAGCGGGGCTCTCAGCCTGGCCAGCTGGCCCTGGTTGCGGCCATCAGGCCGGCCACACTGCCGTGGAGGCCAGTTCCACCTCCTCAGAGCTGGCCACCGAGGTCAGCGCACACACCCTGCAGGACGCACACTCTGTGCTCACACCCGCAGGAGAGCCAGCCTCATTAACATGGTTGTCCCTATCGCTCAGAGTCTGTCCAGAAGCTCTGACACTCCCCCTCCCTTTTTTTTATATGTTCTTATTGATTTCAGAGAGGAAGGAAGAGAAAGAGAGAGAAACAGAACATCAATGAGTTGGCTGCCTCCTGCACGCCCCCTACTGGGGATTGAGCCCACAACTCCGGGCATGGGCCCTTGACGGGAATGGAACCTGGGACCTCCTGGTTCACAAGGTGATGCTCAGCCACTGAACCACGCCCTCTGGGCGATGTTTTCCTTTGTTTTGATAGAAGTTGTTCTCCAGGGCAAGCCAAGTTCCCTGCATCCTTCATGGAATTTCTGCAGCGGGGACACAGAGTCGTCAGCTCAGAAACATTATTACTGCACGAGGTCACGGCGCAGGAGGGACCCGGACAGCTGGCGGTGGGAGGGGGTGCGGGGCCTCGTGGCAGCCGCCCCATCTGGCCCGCTTATTACAGCCGCGGCAGGATGAGTGACATATGGTCTTCGATTTTATGTCCGACTCATTGTCACTGCGGCATCTGCTTCCCCACCTCACAGCTGCCAGGAGGCCGGTGCAGCCAGACCCCTCTTCTTTGCGTTCCATGTGGGTTTTCTTTCTCACAGAGAGGAGGGTGAGGAGCAGAGGCTGGCGATACGTAGCGTTCTGGACTAAGGTGCCTGTTACGAGTCCAACCCACGTGCTGGAGGGTGGTCCCGGCGTCTCCCATGGGACACAGAGGCCTCGGACCCCTAATGTCCTGTCACCCAGCGGTGTGTATGCTGCCCGAGCCTTCTACCCTCCTCCCTGACTTTGAACTGTATCGCCGCCCACTGTCCAGACACAACAAGAATAATATCAGGCTCCCGGCTCCAAAACCAGCTGCTCACCTAGTGCCCATCTATTTTGTTTTGGCAACTGGTAGGCTGGTCCTCAAAGGCGTGTTTGCCATTTTAGGAAGATAATGCTAGAGACAGAGTAAAAGCTAGAATGAGGATGTTCTTACAGCAAGGCTTCCAGATAAGGGCTGTCGCACAGCCTGGGGGAGGGAAGTGAGATGATCGTCAATCAGATGGAGCCACGGACTCCCAGGGTGCCAGCCACACGGGGGCCACAGTCAGGAGGCTCACTTTAAGAAGTCCTGTACGGCCGAAACCGGTTTGGCTCACTGGATGGAGCGTCGGCCTGGGGACTGGAAGGTCCTGGGTTCGATTCCGGTCAAGGGCATGTACCTTGGTTGCGGGCATATCCCCAGTAGGGGGTGTGCAAGAGGCAGCTGATCGATGACTCTCTCTCATCGATGTTTCTAACTCTCTATCTCTCTCCCTTCCTCTCTGTACAAAAAAATCAATAAAATATTTAAAAAAAAAAAAAAAAAAAAAAGTCCTGTACGGAGCAAGCGTCTCCCGTTAGCCGCAGGCCCCACTCCTCCCTATCGTCTTTCACCGGCTGCCGTGCCTTAGTTACATGAGCTTGCCCGGTCCACGAAGGCATTTCTTTTTCTTTCTTTTTCTTTTTTTTTTTTTAAATATATATTTTATTGATTTTTTACAGAGAGGAAGGGAGAGAGATAGAGCGCTAGAAACGTCGATGGGAGAGAAACATCGACCAGCTGCCTCTTGCACACCTCCTACCGGGAATGTGCCTGCAACCAATGTACATGCCCTTGACCGGAATCGAACCTGGGACCTTTCAGTCCGCAGACCGAGGCTCTACCACTGAGCCAAACCGGCTTCGGCAAGGCATTTCTTTTTCTAACCCTGGGACTGAACAAACTTTTTCTTTAACAGAATACAGAGGATTTGAGGACAGAATGGACTGTGGAAACAGCTAAGGGAGGAAAGGGATTCAAGATAACAGATTTCTGGCTTTTCAGGGGGAAGTGCCTGTCAGGCAATGTGCTCACGGTTCTGTCTGAACGAATGGAATCGGGTGTACAGGAAGGGGTAAGCAGCCGTGGTAACCAAGCTGTGCTTCTCAGTCTGAATCCCACATCCTTTCCGAAGCAACACCGGCTGCTCTGCAAACATGAACCAGGCCTGGCCTTCCCCAAACTGAGCCCTACCCCCGGCGAGCTGTGCAGGCGGCACACGAGATCCAGACAGAGCCTGGGGCCGGGGAGCGAGCTTGAGAGACCCACGTCTCGCCTCCGCCTGGTGACAGCAGCTTTCAAATCTAGGTCGCGGTGAGGACCGGCTGGGCCTGCATGCGTGGCCGTCTCCCGGGGCGCCTTGCCCAGGCGGGGAGATGGGACGGCACCTTGGCGCTCATGGCACCTGGGAACAGTCATCACACGCTGTTCACGGCGGGTCTCAGCGCCTCCGTTCACCCAGAAAGAGAAAATTCAAACTCCTGTTTCTAACGAAGCGTGACTAACACCCCGTCTGCCTCCCACTGCTCTCGAGATGAAACTCGGAATACTGAGGGGGCCCCAGGCGGCTCTGGGGCCTCAGGTCCGGCTCCAGCTTCAGCTCCAGCCCCTCTGCTCCCTCCTCCGCACCCAGCTGCCGGGGCCTTGCTTCCGTTATCTCCAGATTAGCTTTCGGTATTTCTCTTTCTCCGGGAAGGCCTCTCTCAGGAGGTGAGGGATCTGGGCTGATCAGTCGGATGGACTCGCAGGCTTTACCAAGCTCACTGGCTGGGGTGGTGGGAGAGCCCGGGGGACTGCGCATCCGTCACCTTTGCGGGGTGGGCTCCAAAGGGCGGCGTCTGGAGGCCATTTATCTGAGCCTCCGGTTTCTCCAGCGGAGGTCCTCCCTTTCTTTCCCGGAGGACGGACGCGACACCCTCACTTTTGGCTTCACTAGTCTCTGTCCACTGTGACCACCACCTTCCATTCCTCCCGGCCCCCGCGCCGGCCCTCTCCTGCGATGCACCAGCCAGATACGCCCGGTTCCTTTACCCGGAAAATAAAGGAATGTCCCGCCGGGTCCCAGAGATGTGACTGTCCAGGTGTTGGGTGTGGGATAAAGATCTAAACACTCCTGAAACAGGTGACTGTCAGCTGTCCTGCTGGCTGTCCCATCACATCTCAGCTTCCAAGCTACTTTCAGCTTCCAAGCTACTCCCAGCCTCCAAGCTACTCCCAGCCTCCACGTAACCCTAAGCCTCCATACTACTCACAGCCTCCGAGCCTCCACACTACTCCCAACCTCTAGGCTACACACACACACACACACACACACACACACACACTAGTCCAAACGTTCACTGTGGTTTCCTCCTGAGAGCCCCTAACTGGAAAACCACAGTATCAATCTACAGCAGATGGCATACATGGCGGCATGCAAACACAACAGAATGCTACCTAGCTCATCATCGTCATCATCATCAACTAACGCAACAACCCCTAGGTAAATCTCGGAGCCAAAGAAGCCAGATATAGACCGGAACATTCGGTGCGATTCCATTAAATGATATTCAAGACCAGGCAAAACCTATCCGTGCGAAGCCAGTTAGGATAGCTGTTACCTCTTAGGGGAAGCAGTGCTTGGGAAAGGCTCTGAGAAATATTTTGCATCTTAGTCTGAATAGCGGTCCCAGAGACGTAGAGATATAAAAATCCTTTGAGATGCATTTAGGATTTGTCTGACTGTACATGTGTGATAACCTGATTTTAGAAATAAGAAGAAAATGAAGCGTCCCTGCATGTCATCTTAAAGCTTTGTTGGAAAGGTTTTCTGGGGGCGGAAAAGATCGATTATCTTTTTAGAAGCCTGCCTGGACCTTAGGCAGGGGCGGGCCGGGCGCCTCTGCATATCCCAGCTGCCGTGTTTGAGATGGTGGACCTAAAATACAAAGCTCAGCCCTCCTTTGTCCCCAGCTCTGCTGTGAGGCGGGACCTCTGCCAGGTCACATTCCTATGAGCTTCAATTCCTCTTAAAACTCAGAGGTCCATCCCAATCCTAAAATTCTTTGACCACTGGGGAAAAAATAAGATTAAAAAAAAAAACACAAAACACCACAAGGATTTCTCTCTTTCCTCCCTGTCAGACACACACTTTCCGGCTCCGATCCGCCCACCGCTGACTGGACGATACGCTCTGGGGGCCGGAGACCTCACCATCTCCTCTTGTTCTCCACTCGCTCGGGGAGGCGAATGCAGCCGGCGCTGTTAGATGAAAAGAGCCTTATTTTGCCATAAAATACATCAGATCTAGAGCAAAGCCTTATATCTATAAAGCGACGAAATTGCACCCACAATAGAAATTCTGTCAGCAAAGCTGTGTAACAATCCCAGGCTTTGGAGAGAGTTAATATTTCCACCAGCTTAATGGGCCCCGAATAAACTAACTTCTCCCCACAGTCCAGACTTTGGCCAGGAAAAAACAAGACTACACATAAGATGTTTGGAGAGAAAGCTGCTTCTCAAGGTCATTTTATTAAACCAGTGACCGGGGTCATCTTATTTAACCATGGCCAAGGCCATCTTATTTAACCATGATCAAGGTCATCTTATTTAACTGAGGCCAAGGTCATCTTGTTTAACCGAGGCCAAGGTCATCTTATTTAACCAATGACCAAGGCCATCTTATTTAACCAAGGCCAAGGTCATCTTATTTAACCATGGCCAAGGTCATCTTATTTAACCATGGCCAAGGTCATCTTATTTAACCAAGGCCAAGGTCATCTTATTAAACCGGTGACCGGGGTCATCTTATTTAACCATGGCCAAGGCCATCTTATTTAACCAGTGACTGAGGTCATCTTATTTAACCATGGCCGAGGCCATCTTATTTAGCTGGAGCCACTTCTTAGGGAAGACAAGCATCGGGCCATCAATCTGATGGCTGGCAGCCGTTTGCCTTCAGCACAGCATCCTCAAGATGAGGAATTATCACCACCGCACCCAGACACTTTGGATGCTGCTTCAAATCACAGCACCAGTAAAAATTCATGAGAATATGAAGGGTTTAGAATCTAGAGGGGAGGGTTGGATACGATCTGTTGTGAAGATGCCTGTGCAATTTAATTGCATCTGTAAGATGGAAATGGGGTGGGGAAGTACAGGAGACGGTAATGTGCTTTCGAGCCACCAGTGAGGGGCCGAGCCAGGATCAAACCCGGGCGCGCTCTGACCCCCCACGCCGCCCTCCCGCAGGGACAGGCCCTAAGGGGGCCCCTTTCCCAGAGGTTTCTCGGGTGCATTCCTGCTTCGGAGCCTCTCAGGCCGGCCACGTGGGGGGACAGAGGCTGCTGTCATCTTCCAGTGTCCCTTCTCCCCCTTTCCTTAGCGAGGGAACGCTTTGCGCTAGAACTTTCCAGAAGGCAAAGCAGGAGTTGGGAGCCGTCCTCCTCAGGGCTAGCTGGAGGAAGGAGTGATGGCTGAAGACCCGATGGGGACCTGGACTAGGAGGAGTAGAGTCATTGGCAAAGCAGAAACCAAACAGGGGCCCGTGTCCCGCGGCTGCCATCCCTGTGCTGGGCTTTTCTTTCCTCACCCGAGGCCATGTTTTTACTGATTTTAGAGAGAGAAGAAGGGAGAGGGCGAGAGGGGAGAGAGGAAGGACAGAGTTCTGTGGCCAACAGAAGAGCTGACTTCCAGTCAACTGATAAGGAATCAGTTCCCTCCCGAGGCGGCACGGGCTGGGTTATGGGCTTTTCTGACTCCCGGGGTCTCGGGAGCCGGATGGTCTCTCCAGGGTAGGTCCGGACGGGTGACGCCACGCAGCCTGGGGTCTGCTTCCCAGGAGAGTGTTAGGGCGGGTTGGCACACACGTGCACGCTCCACAGACTGGAGTAGAAACCGGCCAGGTCAAGGGTGGGCCTGAAACTGGAAGGCAGGGGGAAGGGAGGGAGGGAGTGAGGGTGTGGGAGTCTCTGGGGGAAGGGGGTCCCCTGAGCATCCGTTGTTGGGGCCAGAGTGTAAGAATGACAGAGCAGGTGTCAGACGGGAAGAGGGGCCATGGGGAAAGCGTGAAGAGACACAGCCCGGCACCACGCTGGAGCTCAAAACAAAACAGTGCTCCCCACACGAGGGAGAACTTAGCCAAGAACAACTCAGGTGATGGGCTCCGGAAAGACCCGGGTCCCTCCCCTCTCCCCTTTTCCCTTCATCAAAACCCTAGGCAGCCCGTACGGTGCAGCCAGGCCGCTTCCTGCCCAGCTCCCCCGCCCCTAAAAGAGATTGGGGCAGCACATGGAAACTTGGAATTCATAAAGCTAAGTCACACACTGGGGAGGGGCTGCATCCTAGGGCCTCACCTCTGAAAATAAATCAAGATTAAAAAGCTGCTTGCTTCTGTCTGCATCAGAAGGTGCTCCCTGATATTAAAACAACAACAACAAGAACAACACACACACAAAATGCAAAACTCAACTCCCTGCTTTTGTCAACTCGGGAACTGGCTCGGCTGTGTCTTGGACGACGCGTCAGTTTGTTTAAAGCACACACAGGGAGATGTTCCTTCCAGCTGTCAGAAAACTTCTTTGCTCTTCCGTCCGTCCAGTATCCCCAAGAAAAACAAGGGAATTTGTGGCTTGGTTTCCCTGGCAACCTTATCTTCACTCCAGGCCCATCTCCTGTCTCTAAGCAACAGGGCGCTCTTCAGAATTACCCCGAGGTGAAGCCCGGGCTTCTGGGAGTCCTCGCGGACCACACGGGTCAGGGGAGAGCATCTGGCCCCCCGCAGGACAGGGCCCCAGGCCCAGGCAATCTCACGGCCCCTCTGTCCTCCCCAAACCCACACGCACCCCGTCTTCCTTGTGCCTGGACTCCCGCCTGCCCACTCTCCGCCCCGGGCTGATGTCTCTGCTGCAGAGGGGCCAGTGACTCAGTTTATCAGCCAATGCCTCCCATAAGGCCCCACAGCTCCAGCATGAGAGGGAAGCTGACTCGGAGATCGGGACCCACAGGGAGCACTGAGATGCCACCGGGACACACAGGGAGCACTGAGATGCCACCAGGACACACAGGGAGCACTGAGATGCCACGGGGACACGGATTGCATAAGTGGCTCTGCTGGGGAAAGCGCATGGTTACGAGAGCGTGAGACGAGCTGCCCTGTCGCTGCACTGACACGGAGGAGGAGTTTGCTCAGCAAAGGGGACTCGGGGATAAGTTTCCCCGTCAGCGTGACCCCGCCTCTCCCCTGACATCTCCGAGCCAGGAAGGGTTTCTGAGGACATACAGAAGGGGAACATACGGAAGGGGACAAACATGCAAGGTATCTGGACTTCAATCAGAGTGAACGAGGGCTGAGGAGTGTTTGGGGGGGGGGGGCACTGTCTCTCAGGAATAGAGGGGGCAGGGTGGTGAACTGGGCAGCGTCCCTGGGGCACAGACTTCACAGTGAGGTCCCCAGGACAGCAGATGTCCTATCTGCAAAGCCCAGGCTGAGTGGGGAGAAGCTGTTCTGAGGGGCTGTGTGGACACTGACCAGCTACATGGCCTGGCACGTGTGTGGGGGGCATGTCCTGCAGATGACACAGCACTCAGAGGAGTGGACGAGGAGCTGTCCTCGGAGCAGCTTCCCCCAACCTGCCCTGCACCCCAACATCAGACATGACGACGGGCCTGCTGAGCCATCCCCAATATCTGCCTCCCCGTTGCTAGGAAGACATCTGTAAGTTACTGGAAACGTTGAATCCTAAGACAGAAGTGTGTTCAAACCCCCGGCTTTCATTTCTTCCTGGATTTACGGAACAGGTAGAGGATGGCAGACTGGCAGACGTGGGCTGAGTCTGGATGGGAGCCCAATCCCGGGGCAGACACAGAACGTGGCTTCCTGGATCGGAAGGCCCGCAGGGCACGGCGTCCGTCCATCCGTGTGTCCGGCCTGTGGCAGGAGGTGACACCATCCCCAAGTAATTTTTCTGTCACTTTTCCTGTGTCTCCACCCTCGAGGCGCCAGGGCGATTCTCACGCTCCCACCCACCAGCCTGTGCCTCGGTGCACGCCCGGGGACACGCCAGGCCGAGCGAAGCATCACCCAGACGGGAGCCCGCGCTAATGACAGTGTCAGGCTTCCCACCGAGACGGAGACGCAGCTGATTAGAGGAGCGTGTGGCAGTGTTTCCAAACCCTGGAGGAGGTGGAAGCGCCTTCCACAGGAACCACCTGCCGGGGTGGAAACTCAGGTCATGGGGGTCGTGCCCACCTGGGATGGCCGAGACCAGGGTCGGGCGGTCTGGGAGGGTCCAGACGCTGCCCCCGCTGTCCTGCTGGGGAAACCGAGGCTTCCCCAGGTGCAATAAGGCTACCCTGCCAGCCGAGCATTGCGTGGCTCCTTAGAGAATGTGGGGGAGGGCGTGTTAGTGGTCCCCGTGGCCCCTTCAGCCTGGCATTCGGTGATGTCATGAGCAGTCCCGCAGACAGTACATTATTCATCTCATCTATTTAACGACGTTAATCACCTCGGCAGGGTCCGCACCCCACCCCGGCGGGCCAGGGCAGTCCCATCTGCAGTCCCCTTGACATGGGCTGCAGCTCACGGGCTCTGGGCTGGTGGTGGCGTGAGCCTGAGCGTCCTCTTTCCCCGCCCGGTCCCCGTGTGCCGCCGGCAGCTCAGACCGCGCAGGGAGGAGCCCGTGGCCAGAGAGGGCTGATGGACCGGATAGGACGCGTTTGGATGAGATTCCTTCGCATCCCTTTGAGCTCTCCGTGTACCTTCCTCGAGTACAAAGCAACGGCGGCGCCCTGTGGGGACCATAAGCTCCTCGAGAAAAGGGATTAGAAGGAGCTCCATTGCTACCTGATGCTCACTTCCCCTCGGGTACAGAAAAGGGAGCCGCGGTCGTGGGCGGGTGGTTCTGGGTGTTCACAGACCCCTGGGGGCTATCTGTCCACAGCTCCAGAGCAGGAGAGAACCCCCTTTAGAGAAACAGGTGTGCGGGGTGCAGCGGTTTACCTGCTTCGGGAAGAAATGGTCGTGACTGATGGAGGCCGCGGCTGCCAGCCCCCCGGCACACAGAAGGCTGCCCATGCTCCATGCGTGGCAGTGCCCCTCTCGGCTGGCCGCTCTCGTCCTTTGGAAAGCGATGCCCCGGGGAAAGGACGTGCCTCGGTGACAGCGACCCCAGGCTGAACACCTGCCTCGTCAAGTGCTTTTCAGGCGGCAGATGGCACTGGAGCTCTGAGCCTCCGGGATTCCCGGCCCGAGGGGAACAGGCCGCCTTTCGGTGTCCGTGTCCAGTGCCGCTAAATCACGCGAGTGTCGTTTTTGGAGACAGAACGCCAGCACCTTATTTCTCTCAATTAAGATAAATCCAAAGACACAAAACCAATTCCTCCAAAATGCTAACAAGGGAAGGACTGGACAAGGCCATTTCAGGAAGCTGCTACAGGCAGGACCAACGGCAAGGCTGATCACTGAACTCAGCACTTTCAGACCAGGAAGAGGAACGATACGTCGTGTTTTTATAGGAATCAGGTGACAGTTGGGAATGGGGCTCCAAAGGACTCGGAGCAGATACACCAAGAGAGGAGCTGACCGAGGGAAAAGGGGGTGACGCTGTTCGAAGTGACAGGGACGGGAAGCTTCATCACAAAAAGGGACCCATCGAGAAGAAGTGACCCCAGCAATATAGACAAGAAACATCTGCGCATCCCTCTAAAGAGGACCCGCACCCCGACTGCCCGGCCCCTTCCCAGCCAGGCAGCTGGGCCGGCGGCAGTGCCTGCCCCGTGGCGGGCAGGGCCTCACCTGGGATGTTGTGGATGGTGATGGCCAGGATGAGCAGCATGATCCTCCTCCAGCTGCTGCCGCCGGGCGGGGCCGCGGGCCCTGGAGCCGACGCGGGGACGGCGGGGCCCTCGGGGTGGTGGGGGGCCGCCACCCTCTTCCTCTGGTACGCCTCGCCATTCTCGCTCTTGTCTGAACAGAAAGAGGGACGGGAAGAGACGACTGTGAACAGGAGGAAGTGCTTTGGACGTGGGCAAGCGGCGCCGGAGGGGGCTTTCAGATGGGGACAGGAGACTCTTCCTAACTTGCAGATGAACCAACCGTGCGTTCTCCCCGTGTTCCTTCACTTCCTCATCCCTCCGCTTCTTCACTTCCTCATCCCTCCGCTTCTTCACGCACTCACGCATCCACTCACTCACTCTGCAAGCACTCGCTGAGCGGACGCTCGGCGCCCAATGGGAAGGCACTAAGAGGGGGAAGGAAGGTGAAAACAGGATGCACTGGCCATGCCCCCTTAAGAGAGGTGAAGCGGAGCAGGGGCGAGAAGTGCAGATTCTAGAACCAGACTGCGGCCTGCAAGCTGCTAAGCCTCTTTGTGCCTCAGTTTCCTGATTCTCGAGGCGGGATAACAGTGCCTGCTGTGTCGGGCTTTTGCGAGGATGAAAGGAGAGGCTGCAAGGAAATCCCGAGACTGTCCTAAGTGCTGTGTGTGGGGAAGTGGTGCTGTCACACGCCCTGCTCGTCCACAGCCCCCAGAGCCATACCCCGTGACTCTCCTGGTCACACCGACTCCTGGGGACCCATTCAAGTGTGTGTGTGTGTGTGTGTGTGTGTGTGTGTGTCAGCGCATCCGAGTGCCACCCGGTCCCAGCTTTTCCTGTCAGGCAGCCCCAGTGCACGTTTGCACGTGGGTGGGTGTCTGTGCACACCTGGGGGAAGGCTGTTGTACATTCTGACAACATCTAAGGACTCAGGCTGTTGAGGCTGGATTGGAAACTGAACTACATATCTGGGATTTTTAAATATATATACATACATATATATATATATATATATATATACAAATATATATATATATTGACTACTGAGAGGGAGCAGGAATAAGAGAGAGAGAGAGAGAGGAAAGAGAAACATCAATGATGAGAGAGAATCATTGACTGGCTGCCTCCTGCTCGCCCCCTACTGAGGACTGAGCGTGCAACCCGGGCCTGTGCCCTGATGGGAAATGGAACCATGACCTCCTGGTTCATAGGTCAACGCTCAACCCCTGAGCCACCCCAGCTGGGCTAAGTATCTGGGATGCTAAGCCCAGGAACACTGACACGAGCAAGCAGACCGGAGTGCAGGCAGGAAGAGGAAGCAGGAAGCAGGAAGCAGGAAGCAGGCCGCACGCTGGCAGAGGTGGCCCAATGCCCGTGGGACTAGCCAGCGGACACCATTCACTCCCTGGGCCTCCTCAGAGCGTGGGAGGCGATAAGGGGGAAAAACAACCCCAGACCCAAACTCTTCCCTTTAGAATTTTATAACTTCAGGGTGTGAGGCAGGGAGACGTGAGTTTAAATCCAAGGGGCAGGCCTGCGTCTCTGCCCAGCACTGAAGACGGTGCTCGCTGCTGTGAGCGACACGGAGGAGCAGGCCCTGCGTCTCCTGCAATGACACTCCAGGGCCAGAGTCGTGACGGCGCCAGCAAACTGCAGCCCGGAGCGTGGCTCTCCTGGGAAGGTCGTGAGGCAGAGTCGTGAGCCTGGGAAAGAAGCCAGGCCCTGTGGTCCCAGGTGGGGGGCACAGAGCCTGGGAACGCCCAGCGGACGCAGGAACCTTAAATAAGCCGCCACTAATGAGCCCTCATCAATCAGGGGCGCGGAGGACCCTGAGCAATGCATCTTCCTGCCTCTCCCGCTTCAGGCTCGTTAAACCGTCACGCGCCACCGAGTAAGACAAATGCCAAGCGCCGCGCCTGCGCCGTGGGCAGAGGGACCGCCCTGGGGGCTGCCGCCACGCCTGGGGGCAGCGGACGCAGAGCGGGACCCAGGAGACTTCTTGAAAGAGGAGAGGTTCTGACTGACACCTCTGAAGCAGGCCTGGGCCAAGAGGAAGCGCACTCAGGCATGGAACAGCTGAGGCCAAGTTCAAAGACGGGAAAACATCAATGGCCCTGGCTGGCAGGCGATGCTGAGGAGTTATTTTAACAACCCGAGTCCTTACAAAAGCCCTGTGAAGGGGTCACTCCCTCTCACAAATGAGCAGAGAGGGGGAGTGACTGTCCCGGGTCACACGCCCTCCTCCACCTCCTCACCCCCATTGGGCTGTGGGGGGGTAAGGGGTGGGGTCACGCCAAGTCCTCTGCCTCCTGGGGCCTCCTCCTGCCCAGGCCCCTTGGTTGACTGTGGGGAGGGGAATAACGAGGAGCCGGGCCCACAGGTCTTCCCGGAGGGAGGAAAGGAACCACGTCAGGGCGGGTCATCATCAAGAGCCTCTCTTAGACTCTGAAGGCAAGCACCGCAGAACCCACACAGAGAGGGGACCCCTGGCGGGGCTCACTGCGCCCTCCCAAGTCACCTTTGCAGGAGGGGCCCGCGCTGCTGCATGGGAGAACGAGCACCGCAGCAGGACGGGCGGACGGACGGACGGACGGACCAGTCCAAGGCCCACTCTTCCACGGGACCTGATGGGACACAGGACTCCCCGGGTTCCCCTCCCCCAAACCAGGGGCACGATCCTTGTCCCAACACACTGTATCACAGGGCAAAGCAGATCGGGGTCCGCGGGGAGCACCGGGCAGGCGTCCGGCTGCCCGGGGAGCCCCTCCCCTCAGTGCGCAACTGCCTCCCTCCCTCCCCAGGAGGGAAGAGTCCCGCCTCCTCCAGATCAGGGGCCCACACCTGGATCAGCCACTGCTTCTGGAAGCTGCCATCTTCTCTCCGGCAAATAACAAAAACAAAAACATCGACATGATTTTAAAATGACTTTTTTGGAACCCTCACGGATTCAAGGCCCTCGGATGAGAACATCTGGGTAAATGCCAGATTAGCCTTTGTTTCCAGCGCCCCGGGCCCAGTGCCACCAGGAACACAGGAAGCTTGCTGTCCGTGTGGCGGGGACCCCATCTCCCGGGCCGAGGCTGGGCGCTCAGGCCCTGGTGAATATGGCAGCGCTAATGACCAGATTGCCAGTCACGAGGGCCTGAAACACGTCCCCAGACGCCACTGGGCGCGATCTGGTTGAATTAGTACAAACGGGCAAATCCTTGGCTGCTTCGGGCAGAAATTTTCAAATCCCCGGAGAAACACCTTCTCTGAAAGCTAAACCCGTTAGGAAACATAAATGGAGGGTGTCTCTATTCCCGGTGGGTGAACCCCGAAGCGCGAACAAAATGGAAAGGCCGCCCTAAAGCAGGGAGCCGGAGGGGCCGCTGACTAATGTTTTCCCTCTTTTCTGGTTTCCCAGGGCATCACGATAATTGGGGGAAGAAAGCCAATTAGCCAGGAGTGTGGCAAGGCTTGCTAAGGAATTGGGTTCTGTTTCCCTAATCATTCATGGGATTAGCATGACTTCCTTTATGTAATTTACACTGAACTTGAACATGAAATAATTACTCAACATTGGCATCAACACTGACAGACAGAGGTCCAAGGGAGCCCTTCTGACAGTCACGTGGGGATTTCAGGAAGCCTTGGCAGAGGGCCCCTTGGCCCCGAGACATCAAAACCAAAGCCCCTGACCGTCTCCAAACCTATCGGCAGCTCTCCCGGTGTCTCCTTTCTGTAAAACTACAAGCACAACCACATTAGAGAGCACTGCCCCAAAAAAGACCGCTGCCCAAGGACAGGTGTCCGGCATCCCTGACATGACAGCTGTCATCTGTCCCTCATCTGTGCCTAGTTTTTGTACGCTGATGCTTTGTATGTTGGCAGGGAGTATGGTGACGGAACAGATGCTGGATCACACTGGCTGTGGTGGGATCACGGCTCTGCCAACCACGGGATCATGGCTCTGCCAACCACGGGATCACGGCTCTGCCAAACACGGGATCACGGCTCTGCCAACCACGGGATCACGGCTCTGCGAACCACGGGATCATGGCTCTGTCAACCACGGGATCATGGCTCTGTCACTCATTACTCTGTGCCTCAGTGCCACTGTGGTAAAGTGGGTTGTTTAATAATCATATCTCCTTATAAGATTGCTATGAGCACTAAAGTCTACGCAGAGCTCTCAGCACAGTGCCTGGCACGAGACATCCACAGCCAATGCTAGCTATTCTATTACTGTTGATTCTATGCTTTAGCGTACAGTTTCACATCCCACTTGTTTCACTTGAAATTTCAGAAATAGTTTCTAGATTTCTGAGTCTCGCTGCCTCTCATTTTTAATGGCTGGAGGGCATTCTGCTTATTTCTAAGCCTGTCCTTTGCGGAACCATTTCCTCTTTATCAGCGTTTGAACGGTCACACTTGTCCAGAGGCTAAAAGGTGCAGTGCCTGGATCTTACCACACGGGGGCAAACTCCTCCTGCTCCCTCCCACCCAGAATGGGCACCTCCCCTCCCCCCAAAGGCTCCTGCCTTGACTCCACGCAGGAGATCTTTGTTGTATGGCGTCATGGCTCATGTGCCACTGAAGGTGTGCAAAGGGGATGAGCTGCCCCGGGAAACAGCTGAGCATGTGAGGGGACGCTTCTGTTGCAAGCCGGGGGGTCTGCACAACATCCTAACCTTCCAGGTGCTTGCCTGTGACTAATGGTTGCCCCACAACCGTTTCCCTACAACTGGACACAGTGGAGCTGCGTCACATGTGCATTTTACAAACGCAAATGCAGGCATAGGCGCCCGAAAATAAAAGAGAGAAAATTCCCTTCGTCTACCCAACACTCCCTCCCACTTTCCACTACTACATCTTCAAAGTAATTTTGGCTTCAATGTCCCCAAAGAGGGGAGGCATCTGTTGAAATCTGGGGTTTGGGGGCAGAGGGGGAGAAGCTAATTCTTGGCTTTTGATTTTTGGGGATGGGAGGGCACAGCCTGGTGGTTTGGGGGGGGGAGGCAGGGGAGTCTGATTCTCGACATTTCTGTACTAAATGCTGTCTTTAGAAGCCACTGAGCATGGAGACATGGCTCAGTGTCAGGAACTGGTGAGGGGTGCTGAGACAGGCTCTATGTGACCTAACAAGAGTTGAAGGAAAAAGAAAAAAAAAAAGAGTTGAAGGGAAGAAGGAAGGGAAATAACGCCCGAGTGCCTTTTCATGGAGAAATGCCTTCGCTTCCTGAGCCGTCCCAGGCTGTGCACTCAGCAGTGTCCTTAGATCCCCCAGGAAACCTCAACCTGCTAACATATAGGCTGCAAATGGGAAGTCCTGGCATGAAACAAACATGGACATCCACTCAACATAATAGGTTTAATGGGTATAAGTGGTCGAGGGAGGGAAGGCAGAAGGGCTGGCCGGCCATCACATCCATCTTGCCACTGGGAAAGTGCCCCAAATAAAATACTGCTGCCAACAACCTCGCTTCCGATTATCTTAATAATAGACAAGCATGTAAGCTGACCATACCTCCACTATGCCACCAGCCAATCAGGAGTGATATGCAAATTAACCCAACAAAGATGGTTGCTAATTTGCATACACAGGCACCGAGTGACAGGGTTGGGACACTTGCTTGTCTCTCAGGGCCTCTGGGCAGCGTGGGAAGGCGGGGCCTGAGCGGAAAGGGGCGGGGCCGGAGTGGAAAGGCAGTGGCGGCCGCCAGGGAAAGGACAGCCCATTCTAGCACGATTCAGGCTTCTAGTAAAGCTATGAAATGCATCTTGAAGCAACCTAGGACAACCTCAGAGCTTGTGGGAGAAAAGGTAAGCCACACACCATCACGTCACAGGAAACAAAGGCCGGAGAATGGCGCTTTTTCAGGCGGAGGCACACAACGCAGACGTACTGTACGACTGCAGACTTTGCCCTAGACGTGACACAGGCATCTCCCCCTCCACCCCCCCAATGAAAAGCCTTTGCAAGCACTTCACACAACGAAGTTATTATTCCCATAACCTCGACCACTGGGCAGGCAGGCTATTTCTAAGTCCCTTTTTCTATAAAGATCACTGCAAAACCTTTGCCGACATACACATCAGAAATGTGGACAAAGCTGCCGGAAGCTGACCTCTTGATCAGAGGGCCTTGATGCGTTTGTCTAAGTAAGTTCCGGAAAGGCCACGCCATTGATCCTCCCAGCCACGGAATGTGCCAGTGCCCACCGGCGGTTGCCGAGTTGACCTGGGTATTTCTCATTTGGAAATAAATGTATTCACTGAAGGGGGTTAGGCTATTTCTCTTTATTTGTATTGCTTTGACTACAAGGAAAGTTGAGTATTTTTCATAGTTTCAGGCATATCTCTCCTCCTGGTGTGTGAAAGGTCTTCTCTCCCAATGAGGCCTTTTAAAGTCACGCTAATGGGATTAACTGCCTCCTCGCACACACGGGTCACTGTCCTGCGACCCGCTGAGGTTCAGCCCATGACTAATGAGACCTGGCTGGGAGCCACGGGTACGGTTCCTCCGCTGTGTCCCCCTACCCGGGGTGGCGTATCAGCCTCCGTTTTTAAATTCCATCCTGAGGTTCCTCCAGATGGCGTAGTGCCTTCTTTAAAAACCACGTCACCCGTGTCATCTATGCCACTGCCTGGTGCGGTCCCGAAAGCTCCTTTTCTCCCTCAATATCCAAGCACCTCTATTTTCAAGAGGGTCTAGGACAGCCTTCCTTGCCTCCCCATCCTCTTCCTCCCCACAGGCCTGGGATTCTTGCAAACCACACAGCAGTCCTTCGGCCAGAACACAGAGCAGGAAGCAGGACAGGACCCTTGCCGGAGCTTCCAGATTCAGCAAATTACAAAAAACAACGACAGGGTGCTCAGCTGTATGTGCATCTCAGATAGAAGAAGAATTTTTAGTGTAAGTCCCAAGTAAGGGGTGGACTGTACTTATACTAAAGAGCATTCACTGTTCATTTGGAATTTGAGTTTAACTGGGCATCCGGTGTCTTATCTGACAGTCCTATTTGCGCCTAATTTGGGGTCCAAGTTCTGGGCATGGAGAAGTGTGCTGGAAGGCAGCCCCCACTCGTGTCAGGATGAAGCCTTCCGAGGATGGGCGGCGTGGGTCACGTATGACCCGGGCGGGGCTGGGAGAGATTCCATCGGAGACCAAGTAGGCTGCGGGCGGGGATGGTGAGTGTCTATTGTGCTTTGTTACCATCCGTTAGGCAGTGGAGCATCTGGGACCTAAGAAACATGATGAGAACCTCACCATGTTCGTAACTATCACAGGCGTCCCACTGGTCACTCCGATGACCACGGCCCCGTGACTATCAGAGAGGCCCGGGCTGCCTGTGTGAGAGGCCGGTTCGAATCCCCCGTCTTTGCCGTCCATACATGTTTCCAGGCACTGCAAGCAATCCACGCCCCGCCTTTGCTGCTGATGAATAAGCAGTTGCTTAGTGACAACACAGGCACAAATAGACCTGCCTAATTGGTAAAAATTAAACGTGCATCACAGGGAGCGATGGGTTCGCTCTTACCTCTCATCCCTGAAGAAGCCACCCACGCACACAGGGCCTGTTCAGACATCCGAGTGAGGTGATGGCTCCTACTCTCCGTCGACTGGGCCAAAATGTCCAGATGATCAAAACCCATCTACCAGGTCCGCTCTTCCAGTTCACGGGCACAAAAGAACATTCTATCAACATGAACACACTCCCAGCCAAAGGACTTAGGTTTGAGAACGAACCCAGGGCTGTGTCTATAGTTCTCAGCTCACCCTGCACGTGTGTGTGCAGCCCACCAGCACAGCAGGGAAAAGACCACCGGGCCCCTGGGTGGGGGTGGGGAATCCACCAGTAGAAAGTGGCATTGACTTCAAAAGAGTCTAATACTCATTTCCAAGAGGGCATCATGCCCGGCCAGTGTGGCTCAGTGGCACTCTCGCATTTTCCTACGTCTACAGAGAGTCTATATAGGGTCTAAACCTGCAGAATCCCTCTCTCCCTCTAGGTCTCCTGTTTCCACAAAAAAGGACTGCGTCAATGAACTGCTTAGTTGTTACAATACATATTGTCAACATTAACACGGAGCTTTCTATCCTGCAAACGGCACCAGGAAAACAACATCTGTCTTCTGTCACAGGCCGCATAACTGGAAGGAAAATGAGGCGCAGAAAATCAGGTTTAAGTGAGACTTGATGTCCCATAAACACTTCCTGGTTTATTTTCTTACTTTTCAGGATGTGAACAATTGATGCATTTGTTTACAAAAAACAAATAAAGATAAGCATGTGCCTGAAGATGTAGGCGTTGCTTTCCATCTCTGTGACAAGAAGGGAAGAGAGTGGAAGCTGTACTGGAGGCACAGCAAAACTGGCATGCATGCCCAGCGTCCGTAGGAGAATGTAACCTGCACAGTCGCCAGTGGTGGGCAACCAATACCAACTCATTCATCAGAAGGGCATTGAGTGATTGGGGAACCAACCCAGGAGGCCACAGAACCCATCTTGGAACCCAAAATAAGGTCAAGGAGACCAGGGATTCCTGCTCTACCAACCAAATGCCACCACATCACCCTCATGGGGGCAGCACTTCTACCCCAATACTGGAAACCAAATGCCCAGCGCAGGCCTCTGGTGCTGAATGCGGGCCACTCCTGCTGGAACCACTGCCCCTTTGCTATCAGGTCTGTCCGACTAGTCAGGCCATAGTCACATCTAGCTGCAAGAGAGGCGGGTAATGCAACTGCTCTCCTGCAAGGCAGACTCTGCCTTCCACCAATATCCCCAAGGTGGGGGGGAAAAGAGTCCCAAACTTGGTCAAGGGATTTGGGAGCTAAACAGCTAGAGGGGGAGGAGGAGGAAGGGAGAAAAAGGAGGAAAGAACAGGGCGAAGCTACTACGGGGAAGCTTTATTCCTGCCCTCAGACATCCGTGCCTTCAATGCCTTCAACTCGACATCACATTTGCATCAGAGTGTCCCTTCCCTGTAGAAAGACAATCAAGTGAAGGAAACCCATGGCTAAGATTTCTCAGGCCAACTCCTGTCTTCGTCTTCTGTGCTCAGCCCTGGGAAGACCTCGACCTCTGAAGGTCTCGCTTCCTCTGGCTGTAAAAGAGCTGAGCTGAGCTGGGCTGACGTCAGGGGGCCCTCCGGCACGCACAGTCTCTGCTGCCAGGGGCAGCCTCGGACACAGGTAGCCGACGTGACCGCCCGTCCCCGGTGAGCACGAGCACATGGCTGTTTCCGGTGCCCGAGCTGACGGAACGCCGTGACGAAGTCCCCAGGATGAGCCGCGGGACAGCACATTCCGACTGTTCATGGAACAAGAGACGTCCGAGAGTGAGGAACAAATTCATTAGCCTCGCGTAATGAGCATCTCGTTGTGCCCTCCATTAAAAGGCATGATTGTCCCTTAAACTGATTAAAATATTTCCTGACAACATACAAATTTGCATACGCTGTAAGAAAAAGGGGAAGATATTAATTTGCACAAAGAAAAGGTGAAAATCATTCACCACCAGGGATAACCACCTGTAAAGAATACTGGCAATCTTTTGTATATATGTACTGTACATATAGATGGAAACACACACATACACACACACACACACACACACACACTCACACACACGTTTCCATTTGATCACACTGTTTTGAAACACCAGTTTAAATAGCAACAAAGCCTGATACAGCCCACATTTTATATGTTCTCTAGATCAATGGTACACCGGTTTAAATAGCAATGAAGCCTGAAGATAGCCCACATTTTATATATTCCTACATCAGTGGTCGCCAACCGGTGGTCCGCAGACCACTGGTGGTCGGTGAGGTCCGAAAGGTTGGCGACTGCTGCCCTGGATCAGTGGTTCTCTATCTGGTTTCCTTTAGCTAACACAGGGGTGGGGAACGTCCGGCCCAAGGGCCGTATAGGCCCACAGGATCATTTGGTCTGGCCGTGCCAAGGCATTAGGGTGAGTTGATTAAACGTTTAACCCAATGCAGCAGGCTAATTTTTAAATCGACAAGTCTGTATGACCTGCGAATGGTGTCATACCTATCCAAACGGGCCTTGGCAGAAAAAAAGGTTCCCCACCGCTGAGAACAGTTCAGAAAGGACACCATATAGAATTTCCAGCGGCCAAACAGGGAACTAGGAAAACACACTCAAGCTTTGTCTCCTTCTCTCTGTCAGAAGAAAAGATACGTTTATTGTCCAAATCATTTCAAGGTCAGGCACGACCAGTTACTAGCCAGGCCCCCAGGGAGCTCTGCTGTTTAGAATAATAAAAGCTAGCTGGGAAGAATGATAAATCACCACTTAAAACTGGCCAAATGTTGGCGGAATTTCAAAGGGCCAATGTTTCTTGCTCGGTGACCTCGGTGACATAAACGTGATCTCTGTGGGTGGTCTCTGAGCCCTTTCTCCTTCAGGCTCAATTTACAAGCTGTGTCAGGAAGGCTCGACCCCCCCTTCCCCCCCGGCCTTGCCTAGTCCTGGTGTCTGGACGAACCCCGTAATTCCAGAGTAAGTGGCCAACCTCAGGTGGCTGTAGTACTGCAGGCTTCACCCCTCACGGCAGAACAACACAGATATCTGAGGGCCAGGAGGACTTGAACTTGGCCTTCGGGCCCACACCAGGATCCATCTTCTCACCCAAGGCCGGCTGCCCATGCACACCCCCGTTCCTTACCGGGGCCTTCTAGCCACGAGTTTCTGCCAGATTAACTGCTCTTCCCAGGAAAGCAGCCAGTCTTCTTGACCATGAAAGCAGCCAGTCCTGGTCCTTGGATGCCCGCAGGTCAACCCTGCCTATAAAAGCCTACCGAGAGAGGACAGGCTCGGGAGAGAGGGGCCGGAGGAGCCTGCGAGAGGCTCATGGGCGCTGGTCTCCGCCTCTGCCTTCCCCTTCTTTTCAAGCACAGGCCAGACCCCAGAAAACCACGTGAAGAATAACCGGGGACGAGGTGGGGTGGGCCAGGTGGTTTCATATGAACTCACCAGCCCGGAGGAAGCTCCCCTGGAAAATGGAGGTGGTGGGGAGAGAATTTGGGGTTGGCCGCAGAGAACCTGCAAGGGGCACAGGCACCCCGGTCCCTTCGGCCACATCCAGGCCCCTGGGGTCTTTCCTGGGTGAGGTGGGCTCATTTCCAGTCCGCCTGGGCTTACGGCTAACCCCCCCTTAGCGTATCATTGAGATGTGAATACCTTGTGCATTGTGTAAATGCAGCTAAATGTTTGTTTCTCAAAGTCTGTTTTCTTAATCAGCTAAGTATTTCCCCAGCAGGGTGTTCCAGCTATTAAACTGTTCAGGAAACAAGAGTGCGAAGGTCCAGTTCAGCGCAGCCCACAGAGGAAACCACCCCACAAGACTGGGGCCCTGGGAATAAAGAAAAAGCCCTCTCCCAGCCTGTGTCCCCGCGAGAGAGACCACAGGTCCCACCGCGTCTCACTCCGGCCGACGCCCGTCTGGGTTTCACTAGCCGGTTCCTGCCTGCTGGAGGGCCAGCCACCTCGGGTCCCTGTCCATCGACTCACAAACCCGAGACACGGGAAGTCAGGGCAGGCTCCAGGGCACTCTCCTCCCCGCCAACCTCTTCAGCTTCCCTTTTCCTTTTTCTTCCAGGTGGTGACACAGGGACTCCACATGTCACTGCCCAGCAGGGAGCAGGGGAGGGTGGGTCTAGGGGGAAAGGGAACTTGGGTTCACCCACTTGCATGCAGCTGTTTTCCCGTCCACCTGACCATTTCCTGATTGGAGGTGTCACCTGATAGCCCTGTGCCTCAGTTTCCCCGCTTGTCAAGTGGGGGTGGTGACATTACCCACTCTGTGGGGCTCTGGTGGGGAGTCGATGAGAATGGGGGTGTGGGGCTTCCCTGGCTGGCACACGCCGAGCCCTACAAAACCACGTTCCGGCAGTTCCCACAGGGAACTCGGGTTAATAAAACAGAAAGCAAAGGTCCCCAGTGTCTAGTGAACCCAATCCATCCTCCAGTTAAATCCGAAAGGGCAGGAGGTCCTGGTGGAGGAGAGGAAATCGGATCATGACGGGCTCCGGTGCAGAATTTCCAATACCGTCAAACCCAACTCCCCGGGGGCCGCGTGGAGCCCTGCCTTGTCTGTAAAGTGACCGGATCCCACCGTCACGCTGACATTTCCACTCTCAGAAAGGAGCACCTGCTACTCGAGGGGACGGAGACTTTCTGTCACCAAGAGGCGAGGGCTGTGCCCTCTGAGGTCATCGGTTTGGCTTTGGGACACAGGTAACTTCCTGTCCCCCTTTCCTTTTCTTCCACAGCAGGTTTATGCCCCCAGTGTCGTTACTTGGCTGAAACGCATCCCCCTTGGCAGGCTCCAAAAAATGGTCCCGCCAGGGAGATGGGGGCATATCAGGTCCCCAGCATCCCTGCAGTGGGCTCCTTGTCCAGACAAAACCATGCCAGATAGATGGATAAAGGGAGTATGTGCACACATCTACACACAGGAGTACATGGATGATCTGTACACTACGCACATTTTATATATCTATGCTGTTTCATTAAACCATTATATTTCCATGTTCAGGCTTAATATTTTTAATTATATATGTACACACACACACATACACACACACACACACACACACAGGATTTTTAGAGATCACCGTGGCGACAGAAACTTAACAGCTTAATGAAATAGCACCAGACAGCTACTGTGGGGGGACTAAGCACCACTCCTTTCTCCAGAGATCTGGCCGTAACACAGCAAGAAGGGAAATGGCAGAAAGAAAATCAGCTTCAGAAAATGGATGGACCTGTCAGAACGCAGCCCCAGCGAGAGAAGCCCCGCCTTTCGCTTGGTAATGATCTGGGGGCCTCCTCGTCTTCACAGGGGAGCTGTCTTTGCGCATCAGACGGAGCGGGATGCCTGGAGATGCCCGGCGCCTGGCGCGTGCGCTCTGCCCTCTGCCCTCTGCTCTGCGGGAGGAGTGCTGGCAGAGGGAGATGACAGGTGCCGTGCTGACCTGAGGCGGCCGGGCTCTGAGACAGCAGGGAGAAAAGAAAAGAAATGGGAAATTAAACGGAGCGGGCCTTATCGGTGCGATCGGCGCGGGGACCGAGGAGGCCCTGCCAGGCACGGTGCAGGGTTTAATGGGGCAGAGCAGAGCCGGCTGCCAGGCAGGGAACACACGTCCTCATACGGCTCCTATTCAGACAGCGACCACCAGGGACACGTGAAGAATGGCTTGGCTCCTGGCAGGAACACAAACGCCCTCCGGCAGGGGCTGGGAGGAGAGCTCTGTGCCTTTTGGCTTCAGGAGAGCAGACAGGCTTGGCTGAAAATGAGGGCCTCGGAGGCGTGGGCCTCGGAGTGATGCTGAGCATGTTACCGACTGACCGTGGGTGCGGAAAAGGAGCGTGGGGCTGGCAGAGGGACAGCTACCCTCACCCACACCGAGTGCTCTACACAGGAGGGTGGGGGAGCCCAGCAGGCGTGGCTCGGCAGTTGAGCGTGGACCCAGGCACCCAGGGGTCCCTGGCAGACTCCCGGTCAGGGCACATGCCCAGGTTGTGGCTAAATCCCCAGGAGGGGGCGTGCCGGAGGCAGCCGATCCATGTCTCTATCTCTCCCCCTCCCTTCCACTCTCTCTAAAAAATTCCATGAAAAAATGTTCGTGGGTGAGGATTAACGACAACTAAAGAATGGACTCCTGCATCGAGTCCAGACCTCCTCTGACTGTTCCCTTGGGGGCTGTCTTCACGTGGGGGCATTCTGTTCGTCTGGCACCAAATGGAACACATCACCTTTCGCCTGGACCGTGTTTCTCCTTCTGCGGCCTCTCTCAGGATGACCGAGCCCACCGTCTCCTCCAGGCACCAGCCCAGAGCCCTGAGGACAGGTGGCAGTGTAGAAGGCCCCGGGAGGCGGCCCTGGGAGGATCGAGGACTCAAGGAAAACACGGAGAGGTGCTGGGGGAGTGAGAACCCTGGGGAGGAGCACAGATGACCTGAGACTCCTCCTCTCAGGCGATGCCTGAATCTGGGTCGAAGCACGTGAGCAGGAACAGCCCAGCCCAGAAGAGCGGCCTGGCACGTTTCTCGGAGTTATCAGGGTGTGGCCTTCACCCACCATAAACCGGCTGACGTGGCAAGCTGTCGCCTCCCCCATCAAAACCTGCCCGGCCTTAAGCCACTGCCGCCCCACGCCTGCTGAGAAGTTGGGTCTGGGCTCCGTGGAGCCTGCCGGGCTGCCGGTTCCAGACGGGGATGGTGGGGTGGGCTACAGGAGCTGGGATGGGATGGGCTACAGATAGCAATGAGTCTGCTGCCATGGCAACCAGGGATGGGGAGGAAGGTGCTCTGCTTAATTAAAACCCAAGCAACGTTTTAACTCAAACCCCGAGGAATTGAAAGTTCAGATTTTCTCCAGTCCTCTTCCCCTCCTCTTTTCATGTCACCATCCCTTCCCTTCCCTCCAAAAAAATTACCTCTAAAGATGAGGCTTTTGATAAACACCTGAGCCAAATATCCCTCCCCCACACCACGACCAAGAACAAAGCAATTAAGACACCCTCCTCCCCCCCATTCTCTGTCTGTAGTCCACGCATGTCAAACTCAAAGGCTAACACAGGCCAAATAAATGAGGGATGGGGCATATGGGCCACGAGTTTGACATGCTTGCTGCAGCTATTCCACTCCAAGGAAATTCTGTTAGCCCCAAAAGGCTTAGGAATGCCTGGCTTCACCATCAGCTCCTTGCTGCGGGCATCAAGACCAATATTCTCCACTGCACGACGACTGAGCATCACCGGGGATTTTAAAAGACAGATTCCCACCGGGGCGGCGTGGCTCAGTGGTTGAGCGTTGATCTATGAACTAGACCAATCCCAGTCAGGGAACAAGCCCGGGATGCGGGCTGGATCCCCAGTAGGGGGCATGCAGGCATCAGAGATTCTCTCTCATCATTGCTGTTTCTCTCTCTCTTTCTCTCTCTCCCTTCTCTGAAATCAATAAAAAATATATTTAAAAATAAAATAAATGACAGATTCCCTGGCCCCACCCCCAGAGCACTAACTCGGGGCCAATCAGAGGTAGAGCACAGGCAAATCTTGATGCACCAGATCGAGACCCACTGTGTGAGAGATCAAGACCCCCTGTGTGAGAGACGTGGGCCCACAGGCGTGGGCTTTCCCCGAAGATGTGTCCTTTTCGGGGCGGGCCGAGCTCCAAGGAAGCTGGCCAAACGAGCTGCGGACGGTGACAGGGTTCACAGGAGCCCCCTGCCGGCCCCCTGCCAACTTCCCCAGCACACGGTTCTGAAAGTGTCCGGTGCTCACGGACCACGCCTGCTAGGGTCCGGGTGGCCCAGCCATGCCTTCTCCGAGTTGCAAGGAGGAACGGGAAAGCGAACGTGGGGTGATGAAACCCCACAGGGTTCGTGAACGGACTCACCACTGACAAAATCAGCCCCCGCTCAAAAATCCCCTTCCTGCCCAACAGCTTCGCTGAAGTCCTAACCCGCCTTTCCCAGGCGTGGCGATCAGGATCGTGTGTGTGTTTTCACTGCATTGTCAAGTCTATGGAAACGCCAAGCCGTGAGTCTGGAAACAGACACGCTCGTCGAGTGTCAGGAAGTGAGTGGCACTGAAGAACGGCTTGTTGCCTGGCAGACAGGGACACGGGGGACTTGGCAAACGACTGAAGAAAAGGTGTGAGCACCATTGTTTCTGCAAATCTAAGTTTCTCTGAGAGATACGTCTGCTTCTAGCAAGATTAAAGATGGAGATAAAACCAAAATCTCCCTCCACAAACACCCAGATGTGATGGAGGAAATCCACAAATGGGAGGTGTAAAACGCAGAGCGGAGTGCGCAGCTAAGATGGATTGTGGTTGGTGAGGAAGCGGTAGGTCACAGCCTGCACTCCAGCTCTGAAGCTGCCTGCGGGTCAGCGGGTTCCGGGGGTCGCTGTCCACGTGGGGCAAAGGGAAGGCCTTGGGCCACCGACAAAGGACGCGACATCCTACGGATGTGAGATTCCTGAAATTCTGTCCCTACCTGGAAGGGCAGACTAGAAAGAAAGAAGTCCACCCGGCATCTCAGACAAAAAGGACAATCCTATGATCCTGCCTGGTCTCCGGAGGGAAGAAGAAAGCGGTCTGAAGAACAAAAACCTCACAGGCTTTCTCCTCGAGCCAGAGTTCTGAGTCTGAACCTTCTGGGCGAGCGAGGAAAACGCCAACTGAAAACCACACAACGTCGAAGCGACTTCCTGCGGACTCGATGGGGTTCTGAAATGAGCTCCCAGGCTGTTACTGCGTTTCCAGCTCCTGCTTCCTCTCTGCTGCCACAGTAAACAGCTGGTTACAGAGCTTGGGATGCCGCTGGCTCAAGCTGCCTATTTATCCCCAAGCTGGCTTCAAGTCCACAGCCTCGGGCCCAGGAGGAAACGCCGGCGGCGGGGACGGCGTGCACTCCTCCGGAGGGGGTTGCACACCTGCCCTTCCGTCCACATCCCCCTCTCCATGCCCTTGTGCACGGCGGGTGGGTGGCTCTGGGCAGCAGAGGGCGATGGTGTGTGCGGAGCTGGGCCCGTCCCGGTGCCTCAGTAGCTTCCCTCTGCCTCCAGGAGGAGAGCAGTTGCCGCTGCATCTGTCATGTCCCGTTTAGGTACCATCCTCCTGCATGCTGAGAGCACAGCTTCTTTCCAGAGATTGATCTAAAAGATGGCTTCTCTCTAATCATGTGGCAGGCACTCGGGGAATTCAAAGAGGAGAGAACATGTCGGGACCAATTTACAAATTGTGGTTATTGCCAGGCCTGCTTGCCAGGACGAAAGCAAATATAGAAAGAGGAAAAAAATCCTCATTAAAAATACCCGCGCTTCTCAGCAGGTCGCTGCTTCCATGTGCTCTTTCCGTTCTAACTAGATGCGAACCTAAGCCCTCAATGTGCACGTGCTGAGGGTGGGGGAGAGGGGTCGTTCTTCACTCTTTGTTGATGGTTTGAAGTGGGAGTTTAGAAACTCAGCTTTCCCTAATTGCTCCCTTCTCGCCTTGAAAACTCTCTCGCCCTCCACTCAAATCAGCATTTCTAATAACATACATTTTTTTTTCCTCTGTGTTAACTGAACCATCTCAAGAGCTGGGAGATTCGTCCTAGAGTCAGGATCAAGTAATTATCCCATGGTCACTGAGACCAAGACACGGCGTGAGACGGGAGAGCTCCACGCTTATCTCAAGACGGAGAGTAAAGGTCTTCTCTCCAACTTGGGAACTCTGCTAAATGACGGTGCATGAAGGTGTCCAATCTGCCTCCTGATTCTTTGTTTCTTTTTAATCCTCACCTGAGGATATTCTTTCCATTGATTTTTAGAGAGAGTGGGAGGGAGGGAGGAGGGGGAGAGAGAAACATCGATGTGAGAGAGAGACATCGACAGGTTGCCTCTCACACAGAGGAGAGGCTGTGGGAGTGAGAACAAGGCCCCAGGAGGCCCCAGGGAGAGCACGCCAAGCACAGTCCACAGGGAAGCTGATAGCGGTGGGCGGGAGGCGGCTGTGTGTTCACCAAATTTCCTTTCCTCTTCCTCCCGGCCATCCAGGTAGACTGCTCTTCCCAGCAACCCTGGCAGATGGGGGCGGAGTGTGTGGGGGGGGGGGGGGGGGAAGTGGGCCTTGTGACTTGGTACTGGCCAATGAGCTGTGGGCGGAAAAGATAGATTATATTTCTAGACTTGACAGCTAAGAGAGTTCTCCAAAATCCTCCTTGCTAATGCTCTTTCCTGGTCTGCAGACCTAGGGGAGAACTCCCTGACTCTAGGAACCATGAAATGAATGGAGTGTGGGCGCCAGGATACAGCAAGAAGCAGGGCATGGAGCAGAACACCCGAACGGGACTGAGGCTTGAGCAAGAAATAATCCTCTATTGGGGTCACAGGGGATGTTTGTTACAGCTTTTAGCCTGTGCTGACTGATATAACCATGCAAAAAGCAGATAACAATAGCCTAATAAAAGAGGGCTTTTAATTACAAGTTAAAACAAGGGTGATATGAACCCTGCTTCTTGAATGCATGGCAAGAGGGGCTGAGAGAAGGAGCCTCAGCTTGGACAGGAAAGCTCAATAAAGATTTGTTGAACAAATGCTGTAAAGGACCAGATGAGATCTTGATTTTTACCAAGGCTGCTCAGGATGACAGGCGCTTCCATGGCAATATAAGGGAAGGCATTTCTAATTTTCTTTTCTAATTATAAAAGTTATTGGGAGACCAGAATAGCTGACAGAGAAAAATACAGAATCTCCCTCACTTGAGAGTCTTAGGAAGGAAAAAAAATTGAGATAATCACCTTCCTGGGGGTAGAAAAAGGATGAAGAGAAATAGTTTAATAATGTCGTACGTTCCTTCCAGACTGAGGAGTCGATTTCCCCGTTGATTTGAGGTGATTGTTTTCCTCTCTATCTTTTCTCAGTGAGCAGCAGACTAAATTGAATCTCTTGGCTCATGGGCTAAAAGGGTTATAAATTTCTGTGGATTCAAGGTGTGCTGACCCCATGGCAAAAGCAATTGGTCCACAAACCAAGCGCTGGGCCGAGTTGCATACAATTTTGGAGTCAGAAAAGCCTAGTGTGCCCAGCTGGCGTGGCTCGGTGGTCGAGTGTCAACCTATGAACCAGGAGGTCATGGTTTGATTCCCAACAGAGCATGTGCCTAGGCCGCAGGCTTGGTCTCCTGTGTAGGGCGTGCAGGAGGCATCTGATCAATGATTCTCTCTCATCATTGATGTTTCTCTCTCCCTCTCTCTCTCTCTCTCTCTCTCTCTCTCTCTCTCTCTCCCTCCCTCCCTCCCTCCTCTCTCTCTTTCTCTCTCTCTCTCTCCCTCTACCTCTCCCTCTCCTTTCTCTAAAATCAATAAAAATGCATTTTAAAAAGAAAAAAGAAGAGCTCAGTGTGATGCGGTTCAGGGAGATTTCCTGGCCAATACTCACCAAACTCCGTCCTCTGACAAACTGACTCGTTGGATCCCAGAGACAAGCTGGGGGGAGGAAGGGGAACTGCAGTAGCTCGCTGCTCACTGCCCACACTGATGTCTTTTCCAGATCTTTTTCCAGGGGAAGTTCTCCAGGAGGCAATTCTATTAAGTCAATCACCAGGAAATGAGGCCCTCATAAAGATCCCTATGGCTTTGATTTCAAATACGGTGCCAATTAGAATGAGGGCTTTTGTTAAAATGATTGTTTATTCAACGTCCTAAGAAAACAATACCTCCTACCACCACCACCTGCCCCCCATAAAAGAGAAAGGGGGGAGGGCGTAAGGAAAAAGAAACCCAAGGCCATTGAGGGAAGACACATGGACCACAGGGGTACAATGTAACTGTAAGTCCCTGGCCATCTGGACTGCATGTTGTTCTTTAAATCTCATTCCCACTGGACTGCCCGAGAATCTCACGCGGAAAGAACAAGGAGTAAGGAGAGGAGCGGAGGGAACTTCAACTTGCTACCAAAAGCCACAATGTGACTTCCAATACAGGGCTGCGGGGCTCAGTCCCCAGGAGGGGGCATGCAGGAGGCAGCCAATCAATGATTCTCTCTCATCACTGATGTTTCCATCTCTCCTTCTCCCTTTCTCTCTGAAATCAACAAAATACATTTTAAAAAATACTGTTCTCCTTTTACATGGTTCCTGAACACCGGTACACGCCAGGCACTGGGCATTCAGACAGGACACGGCATCTGGACGTAACGGAGCAAGCAGGAGTGAGCTCCCGTGTAGGTTCATGAAGTGCGAGAGGAAACAGCCAATGCTAATGATCAAGACATGAGCGCACGTGTACAGGGAACCTGGAAGGAGGCGATCTACCTCAGCCTGAGCGAGGTGACAAGGCTTTGTCCAGAAGGGAAGAGGTCAGCAGAGTCTAGAATAGGGGTGTCGAACTCAATCAGAGAAGGGGCCAAAATCTAAAATCCAGCCTAAATTGCGGGCCGAATGGTTTACTGAACAGTCATAAACTGTCATTGTGATGGAAACGCAGCAGAGTGCAGTGATGACAGCGCGGTGCAGGCCACATTGCAAGGCCTGGCGGGAAGGATTTGGCCCGCGGGCCTTGTGTTTGACACCTGTGGTCTAGAAGAATGACAGGCGGTGGGGACACCTGCCCGGCAGAGAGAGGGTGAGTCAGCGCAGGGTGGTGGGGGGTACGGCAGGAGGTGCACCTGGGGGTGGGTTGAAGGAGGACTGGGACGGCCTCCTGCACAAAGCCAGGGTTTGAACTTGATCTTCTGTGGGGGCACAGTTCACGCCGCTGGCCACTGTTTCCCCAGAAACAAGCATGGTGGCCCGTATCTTTGCCTGATTGATGACCCTGCCCCAGAAGAACGCTGCGGGTGGGGAGCTGGGAGGGAGGGAGGGACTTCCTCTTTCCTCTCTACTGACTGTGCTTCCTAGTCCATGTCCCTGGGGTTAGCTCTGAATTCAAGGGCAGACACTTCCACCTTAATGTTACCTTCAGCAAAGCCGCGTGGAGAAGGTTCAATAAACACTCTGTGGGAAGAATGGCTGGGAAGGGATATTTCATTTCAGCAAATACGACTTCAGTTAAATGAAAATTGCTCGTATAGATCATACACAAATTGCCACTTCTGAAAGAACTAGTGCTTAATGAAGTGTACCTACTCCCGGAGGGCCGGTAACGATTATTTTCATCTTTTTTTACGGCGTGTTTTTATGCATGATTCAGTATCTTACAATCAACCGTCTTCCACGCATCCCGCTTGTTTTAAGGTGCTCAGTTCTCAAGTTACGTGGTTTTTCAAGAGGAGCGATTTTTACAACTAATTGTCAGAAGCATGCACTGTCAGCCAGAGCCAAGGGACCACGCTGGAGGGCTTCGCTGCATGCCCCTTCCGTTTGCGCAGTGAACCCTGTGCCCCTTCCGGGGCAATGGTCAGTGAGGCATACCAAGCTGCCCCTTCCTCAGAGGTCACAGAGGGACACACACCTATTTCCAACCACACTTGGGACCCGTTTGTTACCTGTCATGACAGAAGGAGGAAAAGCGACGAAGAAGCGGCAGTGCTCGGGTCTGCCTGCTCGTGGGAGCAGGAAGGAAGCTTTCCCTGGGAGGTGACGGAAGGAAAGTGCTAGGAAGTGAGCGGCTGCCCTCCCGGAACCCAGAATGGGAAGGGCCAGCGCATGGAGACCAAGCTGGAAGGTCCTGGGATCCTTCCCGGGAGAGAGACTCCAAAGCTCGGAGCTTATCAAAAAAGGAACACTCAGGCATGCACGCACATACCACACATGCATGCATACATGTACACCCACAAATCCATGTGTTGGAAAACTGTACACCACATATACACAGGGACAGGTGCCCGTACACAAATCTGCCTGCATATGCACGTGTATGTACAGACATGTCCATGTACATCTGCACACTGCATGCATGCACTCTCTCTTTCTCGAGTGTGCATGCTCCCGGATCTGCAAGCTCCTGACGCAGTGGTCTCTCCTCCACTCAGGGAAGGTCCTGGCAGGGAACGGAGTCTCCCGCTGGGCAGGAGTGACACTTCGCGGGCCCAAGCACAAGCGGTGCACTAGGCGCACAGAACTGCTTAAATAAAAACCCCTTTACTGACCCCCATCAGCCGAGTAACTGGGCTGCACTCGTGGGCTTCGTCTGGGAACAGTAATGGCTTTTTACAAACCCAGACGGAAACAGTGACTGCCTGAGTGGGCATTAGCTGGACACACTTAATAGTGCCTGAGCTAAGCTGCCCTGCCCAGTCCCAGCTCAGCAAGGCATAGCTCCATGGCCCTGGCAGCCCTGCCCACCGGGTGCCCCCTCCCTGCTAACAGCGAGTCGGGGAAGAGGCCCGCCTCGCAGTCTGCCTCCTAACCCTGCATCAGCTTTCTGACCCGCAAACCCGACAATCACACCATCTAAGTCATTTTTCCTAAAGCCCGTGCGCTTTGTGCCGAATCCTCACTTGAGCAGGAGAGCGGGTCATAGGGAAAGGCAGGGTGGACAGACTCGATGATCCCTCATTCGCCGTCATTACCCCACCCTGGGCCCCTGCACTGACTCTAGCACCTATAAAGTGCCGCTCTCATCACCGGATCATGGCGATGGGAGAAACGGGGAGATTCCAAGCTCTGGTGGAACCAACATTCGGGGTGGGGGGGGGACGATGGGCAAGAAAGAAGAGCGCATATAACAAGAGGCCTGCCTGGGACACGGAGGGATGTGTGTGTGTGTGTGTGTGTGTGTGTGCGCGCACAGCAGGGCGAGGGGCCACGTGTGAGCTGAGCCAGGAGGACAGTAACGGAGGAACTCACCTATGGACACCAGAGGAAAGAGCAGGCACAAAGGCTCTGAGAAGGAAAGCGGCAGGGGCGGGGAGGGGGGATGGAGGGACATGTGTCTGAGGTCAGGATAAGATGGAAGGACAGAGGCGGGGGGCAACCGGGAGCCTGTAGCCTAGGTCCCTCTGGTGGGCGGGCAGGGCACCAAGGGCGGGAGGGGAGGGTGGGGACAGAGAGGCAGGCACAGCCCTCCAGGCACAAAGGTGGGTGCTGATCCCTGGGAGCTGCCCTACAGAGCGAGTGCCAGTCTGCAGTTCACGCCACCGGAAGCAGCAGCGCCCCCGCACGGTGTCTCCGTGTCACCTGTCACCGAGCTGGGGGTGAGCACTAGGCACGGAGCCTCAGCCGTGAGAGGGCCTGGCAGCCGCCAGCAGCAGCGCAGGGGGCCTTGTGCTAAGCATCCCCTTCCCTTCCCTTCCCTTCAAACGACCTCCTCCCTGTCCGCGCCTCCCAAGCAAAGAAGGCAGGTTGCCAGGGCCATGAAACCAGGGACACCATGCGAGTACCCACAACGCTGATACTGGGGAAACTGGGTTTAAACCGAGATGGAGAGAGAGATTCCTTCTGGGGGATGCATGAGGACGAAGGCTGAAACCAACGGGTGGCCTGTGAGCCCAGATTGCAGCTGGCGGGTAGGGGACCGTCCTCACCCGCCATCCGCCCTCTGCTCAGAAGGCCCACGGCACCCTGAAGGCGGCCAGTGCGTGGCTCAGGGTGCGAGCTCAGACAGTTAGAGGCGTGGGCTGTGGGGGAGGCAGGAACAGGCCACGGGACCTGTTGCATTGGGGGCCGTGGCCCTAGGGGGCCTGCGTCGGCCCCACAGCACGAAAGGGCTGCCAGCCTCCGAGTAATGAGCGGAGCCGAGACTTCTGGGAGCCGGGGAGCAACACGTCATTTATCTTCCTTTTTCCCCCCCATTACACTGCGAGGGGAGGAGGGGGAGAAGATAATGGAGGGAAACAATCAGCATTTTTTAAAGTAATTGGGTCTGATTGGTCTTTTCATTTGTCTGGGAAGATCTGTCTGCCGGGAGGAACAGGAGACAAAGGATCCGGAGGTCTCGCTATCCAGCCCCATCCCATAATCCGTCAACTCGGCCGCTCTCTCCCCCTACAACCACTGCCCTGCCTCCTCTCCGCTCCTGCCAGCGACACTGGGAGCCCTGAGCTCCGGGCAGGGACGCTGCCGGCCGCACATCCTGCCACTGTGACTACGGGGATGGGTGCCGGGAATTCACTCCACAGACAGCAGGCCCTGTGCTGGGCACATGGGACCCCGAGATGACCAGGGCACAGCTCAGGCCTCACTGGGGAGAGGCCGTCACACACCAGTTATCACCAACAGCAGTTCTGGCGGGGGGGGGGGGGGGGGGGGGGGGGCGGGGGGAAGAGGACAAGGAAGGCTGGGGAAGGCTCCATCGAGAGAAGCAACCCCTGCGAAGGACTTTTCCAGGAATGAGTGTGCTACAGAACGAAAGCTCGTGTCCCCAGGAAGTTCACCTGCTGAAACCTAATCCCCACCCTGATGGCACCGGAGGCAGGGCCTCCGAGAGGGGACGAGGCCCCATCCTCGGGAAAGGAAGCCGTGTCCTCGTGAGGGACCCCAGGGAGCACTCTGGCCCCTCCCGCCCTGCGAGGACCCTGCCAGTAGGCGCTGCCTGTGAGGCCGGAAGCAGGCTCTCCCCGGACGCCGCGTGCACCAGCACTTTGATCTTGGCCTTCCAGCCTCCAGAGCCGTGAGAAATGAGTGAATGCACTGAGACCGAGGGCACATCAGGCAGGAAATCCCGGGACCTTCTGTGTCCGCTGGACTTTCCCAGCCAGTGCCCAGGCCGGGGAAAAGTCAGCCGAAGACATCCTCGTTAGCTGGAGGTCAGTGGGTGGAGGAGCTTGGTTAGACAGCAGGAGAAGGGGGATTCTTACTAAACTGGCTCAAGGGGATTCTTGCCAAGGGCAGGCCGAGGTGACGAGATAACCAGGGTGAGTGGGTTCTCCAGGAAGCAAAGCAGCAGAATCTTTGCTGAACTGGGGCCCAGCAGGCCAAGGTCAAGGTCAAGGGCGGTCAATTACAACTGACTACCTTGGGGTCCGGGAGGGAGTCTCTGTTGCTGGTCTTTAGGCCTTCAGCGGTCGCCAACCGGTGGTCCACAGACCGCTGGTGGTCCATGAGGTCCCAAAAGTTGGGGACCGTTGCTCTGGAAGACTTAGACTGAAACCTGAGGAGAAGGAACACTTGCTGCAGAGAGAGGCCACAGGGACCCATGTCACTCGGGGTCACAGCTGCGGGTGGGTTAGGACAGCTGGGGGCTGCTGACGGCCAAGGAAAGCAGAGGGGGTCACGGGGAAAGGGGCCAGGGCTCACGTCCAGAGCGCTGTCTGGGGGTGCAGCAGAGGCAGTGAGGGAGTCGGCCAGAGGTCTGAGCCACGTGTGGCCGGAACCCAGGCCAAGCACTCTCACCGAGTCCGGATCAAGGCATGGGCGCTGCAGGCGAGAAAGGCGCCTCTACCTTAGGAGGCAGGACCCCTTCCAGACGCCCTTCCCACCCAAAGCCAGAGCTGGGCTCGGGCCTGGCTGGGGAGAGCAGGCTGCGGGAGCGGAGGCCGGAGGCAGGCGCCTGCCAACGGAATGTCAGCCGCCTGTTGTGCGGCAAGAACGCCCCGAACCCTCCCGCTCCGGCTGAGCACAGAAGGCGACGCATCTGAAACAGACCTTGCCTGCGGACACGTGGCTACAGCAGACGCTCAGATGAATGCCCTGGCCCAGCTCCCTTACAGAATCTCATTAAAGGCCAAGAACCAAAATCCAGTTCCGACTCAGATAATCCTTGGCCTCGGAGGCAAACTTTCCGGATCATTACAGCATTTCTTCTCTGCCACCTGGTTGGCTGTCTGATTGGCAACCGACCGTGTAATCATGAGAGTAAACCCAGACCGTCCCCCTCAGGCCGTGGTCGGCACTCACTTGTCAACAGAGCCAAATATCAACAGTTCAACGATCGAAATTCCTTTGGAGGGCCACATTTTTAAACTTAAACTTCTTCTAATGCCACTTCTTCAAAACAGACTCGCCCAGGCCAGTGTTTTGTGGAAGAGCCGCACTCCAGGGGCCAAAGAGCCGCAGTCTGCCGACCATGGCCCTGAGGGACCAACCCCGCCCACAACACCTCGAGCCCATGCCCAAAGGCCTGCTCCCACCGGCCCAGCTCCCACGGCCAAGGCCACAGTGCGTGCGTAAGAGAAAATGAGAAAATGAGGAAACGAGACGGCTGGCTGTACAGCCCACACTGGCAGCAGGAGAGCCGTGGGCAGGACGAGCAGGTGGGCACTGGGAAGTGGTGACAGTTCCCCCGTTTCTATCCGGGCGGCCCCTCCTGCTCACAGGGCCCTGGGAGGGTGTGAAGGAAACACCTTCAGGAGAGAATGAGTCAGGAAGATGGCGTTCGATCTGCTCCCACACGGAGCCGGCAGAGCCCCCGAGGAGATGGCACCGGTGCTCCTGCCTGACAAACGTTCTGAAGTAGCGGTTCTTTCCCCCTCGTCCCCCACCCGCCGCTCCAGCTCCGGCCCCTCTGCATGGGCCCGGGCACGTCCTCCCACCACGGATACCACCACAGAGAAGGACGGCAGCCCACGCACTCTCCCCCCAGAAGTGCACCCACAGGTCCTGTGCTGCAGACCGGGTCCCAGCATGGGTGGTCACAGAAGAACGGGGTGGGGGTGGGGGGCTGCACTACACGCAGGTCCTACGCTGATGCCCCTACTGGGGATGGAGCCCATAACTTGGCCGTGTGCCCTGGCTGGGAATAGAACCGTGACTCGCTGGTTCACAGGTTGGTGCTCAACCACTGAGCCACACCGGCTGGGCTGTTTTCTACATCTTTTGATGTTGTACATTTCGGGGGCCTTATAGATTGGGAGAAGCTGTCCCTCCCAGGACTAGCTAATTCCTAAACGGAGTCAACACTTTATCTGGGAGGTCACTCCTTGTGTGTGAGCTAACTGTGGCCTTATCAAACCCTCACACCGGGCCGGGCCTTCCTCCGCTGTCATCCGGGGCCGGGCACTGGACAACTGAGGACAGTGACTCTCCCCGAAGCCAGAAGTTTCCCACGGAAACCCCAAGAAAGGCTCTGGCCTGGGGGCCCCTCACTCCTGTCCTCAGCTCCTGATCACCCCGATGTTTCCCTGTGTCCTGTGCTGCCTGGCCCGCCCACTCCTCATGAGAAATGTAAGTGATAAACTCTTCTTTCAATGGCGCTGGCCTCTCTGAGACATCACTCAGCCACCTCCATCAGTTAAAACCTCGTGGGTACGCTCCCCTGCCCGCCCCGAATCAGCCTTTTTCCAGCCACCACCCAGCTCCAGGTCCCTGCACACTCAACTCACACGCTGGCATCTGCGGGTGCTGGTGGCGGGCGGAGCTGAGTCAGTGCGACAAGAAGCCACGCACCAGGCCCAGATGGCCCCTGGTCGCCAGCCTGGAGCCGCTTACACCACGGCGGCTTCTTACTCCCGCCTCGGGGACATTTAACTGAATTCAGTGTTGTTATTAAGTTTGCTAAGGAGACATTTTTAACAAACCTCCATTTCGTTTGTGCAAACACAAACCAGCCCCTTACACCCTTTTAGCCTAATGACCAAGTCCAGTGCAGCCGCCTGAGCCGCGTCTGCACATCTAGGCGTACCCCGGGATTCTCGAGCACGCAGCCGTACTGGCCTGTTTTTCAAAAGGGGAACGGCATGCTGTGAGCTGCACTCACAGTGATGAAATGCACACACACATGCATATACATGCACACAAAACATACGTACACAAAACTTGTGTAACACAAGCATGTGCATGCATAAACATGTAGACGCACAAACATGTGCGCACACAAATATATGTACACACAAATATGTGCACACACACAAACTTGAAACCTTTTAACAGGAGGAGTAAAAACAAGAAGACACCACAGGATCACCCTAAACAAACATAACCTTATGTCACTGACTCCTGTCACACGGGCTACAGCGGGCCTCCAGGCTCCTGGAGGTACTTCCGGAAGTGCCCAACCCATTCTCAGGACTCTGCCGATGCCGCAGGCTCTGCAGACAGCACGTGCTGCGCTTCGCCTTTCCGTCTCGTCCTCCCCTCGGGGCCTCCTACCCGGGGTGCAGGCCCAGCTGTGTCCGCCCCAGCAGCTTCGCTGGGCCCGGCCACCGCGGACAGGTCCTTCGAGCTGGGTCTCCAGCCATCGCACCTGGCTGGTGTGGGCAGCGATGCTTCCGCCCGGCTTCCCGATGCCCAGCGCCCAGAGTCACGTTTATTATTCTCAGCAGCCTCTGCTCTTCATCAACGTCACAGCCCCTCTCACTTCAATAAACATCGACTGAAGTGGAAGTTAACGATCCGGAACAGGCAGGGTTCTGGGGTGAAGGGCGAGTTTAGAAACAAAAGGCGCATGCTTCCCCTTAGTCAGTCTCAAAACACACCTCCCGGCATCGGAGAACCACCCTCGGAAGGTCTCAGAAGGTGACATGTGTGACCTCACGGTACTGGGTGAGGGGACAGGTGCTGAGAAACAGGCCCCATCCCATCAGGTATCCTCCCAGACAGGGCGTGCCGTCACCCACCCCCCTCGGGGGCTTGTAGGTCTGAGTAATACCATCAGGAGGGAACCGGAAGGAAATCTCTGGAGCACACCACCCCAACACACACCCTCTCCCACGTCCTGCTTCGTTTGGTCCCTTTATCTTTTCCTCCGGGGTCATCATTCACCTTTTCCCTATGATTCTGTGTCTAGTGCGGCTGGTAGACTGACATTTCTATTCACAATTACTCGACACTTCCCTCCACTGTGGGCGAATTATGCATCCCTGCTCGGTGTCACGTGGTGTGTGGGGCTGCACATTGTCTACACGTCCCTCCCTGCCCCGTGTCGTGTGAGTTGCCGGGGCCAACGGAAGCGGAAGTTGTAGGAGGCATCACACACAGAGCTCTCAAAGGGCATCGCCGGTTCCTGCCGGACGGCCCGTTCCGCCCTCGGTCACGCCACAGGCTTTTCCTCACAGGGGCTGCTTCTCCATCCCGGGAGCCATGAGAAGACAAACGGAGCGAAGACACGGCCAACCCGCAGCCGATGCCGCTTGGAAGCAACATCCACCGTGTGGCTGCAAGTCCATGAGTTATGTAACCTGCTTGTTACACAGCAGAGCTGACTCATACAGCCTGTTGCGCACGGGTATGTGACGCCAGTGTTAAAGCTCTTAGAAGCACACACTTTAATGCAAGGAATGGGCCTGGGGTCCCATGTGAGCCCTCAGGCCTGTGAATCCTCCTCTTTCTGGGAAGAAAAACCCTTAGAGCTTCAACTCTGAGAAAATGCCAGCATCATTGTGAGTCATCTGTGGAACTTAATAAAGTACATGAGTGTGTGTGTGTGTGTGTGTGTGTGCATGCTCTGGACAACAAATTGTATCTAGAGGGTGTACTCGTCTCTGCTGTCACGGCACATTTTTGCTGTACCCTCTCACGGAACCTCGATCACTCTAGAGACCAGGAGCAGGCCAGCTCCAGCTCCGGAGGCCAAAGAGACATGAGAACATGCCCTGAAGGCAACACCAGGGACCGGGTGTGCCTTGGGAAGGCCCGTCCCTCCTCCTGGGGAGCAGCAGGGCCAAATGGGTGGAGGCCCCTCTGGCTTCAGAATCACTGTTTTGGGGGAAGAAGGCTGTTCTGAGAATGTTGATGCTGTTGCTAAAATGATGCCCATCCACACACAAAAAACAAGACCACTTATAACTTTTAAAGGTGAGTTGTAAATCAAACCTGAAAAGCCTTCTAGGACACTTCCAAACGTCTCCCGAATGAGGCCATCGCCCCGAGGTGGCCCCCTCCAGGGCCCCCCGACTCATGTGCCTGAATGAGGCTGAACTGGATGTGCTCAAAGAGCACACACTGGTCCAGACAGATTGACAGAATTCCTGCAGAGAGAGAGGACCCCGGGCCCTACAAGCCGGTCCAGCCGGCCGGACTGGATGGTTAGAACTCGCCTGGTGCAGGCTCTGCACTCGGAATTTCAAAGATGCTTCCAGAGCTCCATGGCTTCCCAGCAGCAGCGGCGGAAGCCCAGGGCAGCTCATTAGTTCTGGGGAGCTGGCTCCGTGTCATCCTAGCGGTGGCCTGTCCTGGTCCCTCCCTTCATGGGAAGCAATTAATCTGCCCGCAGAGGTTTCACTCCGAGAGCCTGATCCTGAAAACCGGCAGAAAATGGAACTGCTTAATCCAGCCACTGGCTACACTGGGCTTTGAGGTCTTGGCCAGATTCTATTAGGTGTCAGTGTGGAGCCTCCCCCACACACACAGCCCCTCTCCAGCGAGACCGGCAGACGGCAGCAAGGGGACGGGTGAGGTGCAATTAGACCCTCAGGGGGAGCAGTGTTGCAACACAAGACCCTGCAAGAAAGAAAATTAATACGGCAAATCTCCGCGCCCTGGCTGCAGGAGACGCGGGGAAGCAGGCGCAATCTGACAGCCGACGGCTAATAACTCTACGTGGAGCTGCATGATAGGCAGGTTGAAGGCGGATCCCTGAGACACTGAGAAGAAATACTTGAAGGAGAAGCTCAGATGGATGGCAGGGACCCGAACAACAGGCCGCATGGGTGAGCTTAATTAGCACTGCAGGTTAGCGGGGTGCCACTGTGTAAACTTTACACTGTAAAGCCAACCCAAGCAAAGGCGGGAGGAACTTTACCCGGTTCTGTTTTCCCAGAAAGAGCAAAATCTACTCACACAAATCTCCATGCAGAGAGGGAAGGAAGGGCTTCTGAAGAGCTAGTTCTCTAATCACTGCACCCCAGGAACGCCGCTCTGGGGCTGCAAAGGGCACCTCGGGGCCCAACAGACCCTAAGAGAATTTTCCAAGGTCTGTCCATTGGCAGGCAGATCACCTGCAAAGGCACAATATCGAGGTAGAGACACAGAGATGTAAAGAGGCAAGTGAGAAAGACCAGTGAGAGCCAGAGAGGAGATGAAACCAGACAAGGGAGACAGCTTGAGAAACAAGCTGACTATGACAAAGAAGGGGAAAGGTTACCATGGTAACACCTTCCCCAAAGCACAGGCTGTGTAGCTGAGCCCAGAGGCGACACTTGCAGCCCCTGGTGTGATGGCCACCCCTGTCACAACTGCTCACCTGTGAGACTGTGTCTGCAAGCCAGTGTCCTTGCACTCGCTCTCAACTCCAAGGCCTCAGATCAGAACCCACTGCCCCCGATTGTAAGTTCAATGAGCACTTCTCCCACAGGCCCATGGGAGAGGAAACACAGAGCAGAAAGAGCACCCCACATGGCACAGGAACAGACGCCCTCACCATTCCTATTCAACATCATAGGAGAAGTCCTAGCCAGTGCAATAAGGCAAGAAAAGAAATAAAAGGAAGAAATAAAACTGTCACTGTTCACAGACATGACATAGAAAACCCCAAAGAATCTACCAAAAAACTCTTAGACCTAATAAATGGCTTTAGCCAGGTTGCAGGATACAAGACAAACTCACAAAAGTCAATTACATTTCTGTATATTAGCAATGAACAATTAGAAACTGAAATTCAAGATACAATATCATTTAGGAAATCACTGTAAAAGGAAATACTTTAGGTAAAAATTTAACCAATTACATGTAGGGTATATATGTGGAGATATATATATATATATATATATATATATATATATATATATGCTTAAAACCACAAAACACTAATAAAATAAAAGAAAGATGACTTAAATAAATAGATATACCATGTTCATGAAATAGGAAACAATATTAAGATGTGAAACTTTCCCAAACTGAGTTATGGATTCAATACAATTCTGACCAAAAGCCCAACAGAACTATTTGTCTATTTTAACAAGCTAATCCTAAAATTTGCATATATAAGCAGAGGAACTAGAATAACCAAAACCCTTTTTAGAAAGAATGAAGTGGGAGGACACACGATATCTGATCTCAAGACTTAACGATAAAGCTATTTTAATTCAGAGAGTGTGATACCAGCGAAAGGACAGACACCTAAACCAATGCAGCAGAACAGAGTCCAAAAAATAGACCCAAGTATGGTCCATGATTTGTTTTACAAAAGCACAAGGCAAGCGGATGGACAAAGGTCCGTCTAGCAACTCATGGTGCTACAGCTGTATATCTACAGGAAAAAGAACTGAACCTCACACTCCACCTCTCTCCTTGTCCAAAAAGAACTCAAAATAGCCCTAACTGCTTTGGCTCAGTGGAAAGAGCGCTGGCCTACAGACTGAGGGGTCCCAGGTTCGATTCTGGCCAAGGGCATGTACCTTGGTTGCGGGCACATCCCCAGCAGGGAGTGTACAGGAGGCAGCTGATGGATGTTTCTCTCTCATCAATGTCTCTGACTATCCCTCTCCTTTCCTCTCTATAAAAAAAAAAACAATAAAATATATTTTAAAAAAGAAGAATTCAAATTAAAGGGTTCTGCGTGGGAAAAGCAAGGACATTCAAGACTCACTTACGAGGCTGTGAAAGGCTGGCATATGTTAACAGTGAAACGTATAAAATGGAGATGCACAGAATGGGCCATTTGTTTCCCGAGAAGATCTGAATCTTCTTGAGGAAAAGTGTCTCCCAATAGCTTTCCCCACCGGAAAGAACGCTAAGATTGACATGAGTAAGTCTTGTGGAGGGTCGGTGCTGTGAAATCCCGGGGAGCCTGCAGTGTGAGGAAAGAGAGCAGAGACTTCTACCCACCCCCTCCTCGCCCCCCACATCCAAGAGCTGTGAGGACATCTTATGCACTCTTTCCTGCCAACGACTCCGAACACCTCTGCCTCCCCCTCCAGCTCATGATGAGTTTGGGGTGATCCAGGAGTCAGGAGTCCTGAGCGTCAGTTCGTGTGGGGTAACCAACTGGAAGTGGCTGACACATCCCGTTAACGTCTCCAGATCCTGAATGCTACCACCATCAGCATCACGTCTCATTGAGGCGGCTTATTTCCTTGGAAGCTCCTTGGAGCTATTTTCTTTCTCCGTCCCCGGAGGGAAAAGGCACTGGAGACAAGAAGGCAGAACAAGGCACTAGAATGCACACAATGGGAAGAGGACGCGGGAGGGAGAACAGCCGTGCATGCTGACAAAAACCGCCCGTGTTGAATGGAGCGTAGCCCACACTCCTTTTCTCTACGGCAGGACTGCACCAACCCCGTCCCAGATGCTAGAGATGTTGCTGCCACATCTACAGCACACAGGTTCAGACCCCAAGGCTGAACCGTCCCCCTCGGCCCGCTCCTTCTCCGAGGCTGTCTCTCTCGGGGGCATTAATGTCCCCCCTTCTTAGGCACTTTCCACATGAGGCAAAAGGAACAAAAAAGAAGTAAAGAACTGTGGTCTTGCCTGGCCAGTGTTGCTCAGGAGTTGATCAAGAACCTATGAACTAGGAAGTCACAGTTTGATTGCTGGTCAGGACACATGCCTGGGTTGCGGGCTTGATCCCCAATTGGGGACCAGCAGGAGGCAGCCAATCAATGATTCTCATCACTGATGTTTCTCTCTTTCCCTTTCCCTTTCTCTCTCTCTCTCTCTCTTTCTCTGTGTGTGTGTGTGTGTGTGTGTATATATATAAATATATATATATAAATATATAAATATATAAATATATATATATATATATTTTTTTTTTTTTAAAGAATTGTGGTCTTAAATACTTGAAACCAAAGTACCGTCTGTGTTTCTCCAGCTTAAGAAATTCTTCAAAAAATAATAATAATAATAATAAATAAATAAATAATAACATCTGGGAAAAAACAAAATGATCTGAGAAGAGCCCCGATGGCCGGTTTTGGCAGCAGCCCCTACATCCCTGGGTAATATCCTACCAGGGGCTGGTACGGCCCGAGCCACTCGCCTGCTCTGATTCCCCAAAAGCACATTAGAAAACAAAACACAACAACACCCACACTTCCTGGTTTAACAGACTTAGGAGCAGAAATGAATGTGTCAGAACTCTCACGGAGACGATAGAACCTGCTGGCCCAGCAAATGTTCCATTTTGCATAAGGAGACAGGATCCCTGACTCCTCAGGAGACATGTAATGAATATTTCAAGCCCGAGGGCGGCTGCTCCAAAGGTGTTTTTTTCATTACTGCCAGCATTAGCCTCCTCCTGTTCCCTCCGCCTTCTTCACTTGGACATCAGAAACGAATCCCTCCAGACTAACCCAGTCACCCGGTCAGCATATTGGCTGAAAAATGTCCCCCAAAATTCGTGTCCACCCAAAACCTCGGAATATGACCCTACTTGGAAACAGGTTCTTTGCAGAAGCCGTTAGTTAAGAAGCGCACATATTGGATAGATGGCCCTCAAACCCATGGCTGGGTCATGAGAAAAAGGAGAGAGAGATCCGGACACAGACACACGGGGAAGACACACTGGTGGTCCGTGAGGTCCGAGAGGTTGGCTTAGAGCCGTTGGAGAACACGTGGCCCTGGTGATACTTTCATTGGAGACTTGTGGCCTCTGGGACTGTGAGGGCCTAAGTTTCTATTGTTTCCAGCCGCCCAGTTTGTGTGCACTGTCATGGCAGCCCTAGAACATGAACACAATCAGGAGAATGTGTCTATACACGCAGGCATGTAACAATATTAAGCTCCTCACAAGTTACCTGAGCCCATCCTCTCAGACTTCCTTTCCCGGCACGGACATCACTCAGCTCCTGTCCCTACTGCTTCCTCTGCGTCCCCACCCCAGTGTGAGATGAAGAGACAGTGAGAGAACCCCCAAAGTAGAAGGATTCAGAGAAAACCAAGTCCTCTGGCCCCCTGGCATTCCTCTGGGTTGATGGCCATCCATGGAAAGACAGCTTTCCAAAAAACGGTTTAATGCTATTATGAACTGTGTCCCCCTCCAATTCTCTGTTCAAGGCCTCATGCCCAGCACCCCAAAATGGAACCCTTTGGAGAGACGATCTTTAAAGAGGTAATTAGGTTGAAATGAGGTCTCTCGGGAGGGCCCTAGTCCATTAGGACTGGCCAGAAGAGGGATGGGGACATAGGCAGGCAGAGGGAAGACCCCGTGAGGACACGGGAAGAAGGCAGCCGTCTGGCGAGCCAAGGAGGAAGGCATCAGGAGAAACCGAACCCGCCAACACCTTGATCTCGGACTTCCAGCCTCCACATCTGCTGCATACACCGCCCAGCGTGGGGGACTTCGTTCTGGCAGCTGTCCCCAACTCACAGAGATGCCAGATGGCCTCCGGCCTGGGCCTGTACAAAGGCTCCCCGAAATGACTGCCTCGCCCAGACAATCAGGACTCGGAAAAAAAAAACAATCCCAGTAATCAAAGGGCAAGGGAGAGGAAACCTGCTACATGCCAGCCAGGCGAAAACATAACGCTCTTCAGAAGCAAAGGAATCTGTGAAACGCACCCACCCGGGGAGCTCCCAGGAGCGGGGACGCACCGCCAGTCGCTCAAGCCGCCCACACCGCACACAGCGCCCCACTCGAGACGGGATTGCGGTACATTTAACACCCGTGATGCTAAAGAGCTCCTGGTAATTATCATTATTGAACACTCTGCTCTTCATCTTTCAGCCAAATATTTTTGTATTAAAAGGTGGCACATTTTAACAGCCTCCGTGTGCTGACAAGCTCGGCTCACTCCCCGCCTCTGATTGCAGAAAAGCCCAGGTCACAGAGAGGAGGCGGCGGTGCCAGCACCTGCCTGTTTCCGTCCCCACACAGCTCCTCTCATTAGGCCAGGAGATTTTAGAGCTAACCAGTTGCAAGGGGGAGGGGAGGAGGAGAGAAGGGGGGAGGGGGAGAGAGGAGAGTCTAATTGCTAACCCACATGCCAAGACATTAAATCTATAAAAATAAACTGGAAAATTCATCGTTCATCTTTAGAGATCTTACCGGTAAAAAGTCAAAATGACTAACGTGTCAGAGACTTCCCTAACGGCACCATTTTGGAGGCCTGGTTATGAAGAAACACGGAGAATGTCTCCTAGGAGCTGCATTGAACTCTTGATCAAATTCAAGTTCACCAAACTGCGCTGGATATATCGGTGCCGGAAGGAGCATCTCCTTCCGGGGAGACTCGGAAAATTAGAAAACACGGAAGAAGGAAACAGTGACGGTCACAGGAGCTCTGGAGCCGCTGCACTGGGTCCCCTTTGGTTCCCTAAGACTGGGCTGTGCCAGGGAACTTAGTGCCAAGGCAACCCAGAGGTGGGTAGTCTTCCAGAGAGAACAGGATGCCCCTTAGCCCAGCTGCCCACCCCCAACCTCCAGACCCCACACATTCATCCAAATGTAAACCTCCAAAGACCAACCAGCATGAAAATCGATCTGCTGGATCCACCAGGAGAGACTGCTACTCCTCAGAGGCAAACACAAAACTAGGCACAAAACATGGCCAAAGGTGAGGACCCCCTAGGACCTAGGGCCTAGGTCCTCAGATCATCAGATCTCTCCCCAGAGGCACCTCGGGGAGGATGGTTATTGGGGAGGACAGGGAAGCGTGATTTCAAGCATAAGATGGAAAGATTGCAGTAAGTATGACGCCTGCGGGAGAAATGAGGGTGAATGACATCCGAGGACACCTGGGCTTCGCGGTGGTTCTGAATGGGACAAGCCCGGCGGGTGCTGCCCTGCGGGCTGGGGCAGGTGGGAACCTGAGTGGGAAAAGGCCAATTCTCCCCACCACGATCGGTTCATTTCCACAGGAGGATGCCACCCAGCCTATCAGCAGCATAACCCATAAGGAGCTCAAGTTTAGACTCAGATACAAACAAGGGTTGCTAATGGGCTGGTGACGGAAGTTTATCCAAAACCGTAACTGGCTAGGTCTGCGCCATTTTCATTTGACCAACCATGGTTTTTCACGTGCCAGGCTGTCTAGGAAGAATGATGATTGCCAAGTGAATGCTCCGATTATAAAAGAACTAGAAGCCCAGTGCACAAAATTGGTGCACAGGTAGGGTCCCTAGTGGCTGCCGGTTGCTGGCCTAGGGCCTCCCTTCGTTCCACGCCGCCCCCTGGTGGTCAGCACACGTCATAACGAGTGATCGAATTCCTGGTAGGTCCAACTCCTGAGGGGACACTTTGCATATTAAGCTTTAGTATATATATATAGACAGGACGTTAAGAAAACATTGGGCCCTGGCTAGGTAGCTCAATTGGTTAGAGCATCATCTCTATACACCAAGGCTGCAGGTTCGATCCCTAGTCAGGGCACATGCAAGAATCAAGCAATGAATGCATAAATAAGTGGAACAGCAAGCCTCTCTCTCTCTCTCTCTCTCTCTCTCTCTCTCTCTCTCAAATCAATAAATAAAACAAATTTAGGGGAGCATTGGATTCTAAGCACAGCTTCCTACAGCTTATGTTCTCCTGACTTCAGGGCCCATTCACCTTCCCCCCACAACAAGCTTTGGAACGACCTGAGGAAAATAAACAGCCACTTCACAACTAAATAATTGCCTAAATTAAATCCACCTCTCTCTGCTGGAAAAATAATGCCGGCTGCTGTTCTTTCCACATTTCTACAGAATTACAGACCATCCTCCATCTGCCGTGCTAATGGATCAATAAACAAAAAGCCCTCCCCCTTGAGGAGCTTCCACTGCCTCTCTCAAGACAAACACACTGAAACAGGACAGTTAATTAGAGGAAGAATGGACTGATTCACTGTTTGCTTCCCTGTAGGAGCCAAAAGAGTGCGAGTGAGAAAGAAAACGTCCAATTGGGCAGCAGAGTGGGGAGGCAGGCAGAGTGCAGTCCGAGACCTAGACAAACTCGGGGGCGTGGGCCCATGTGCTGGAAGTCAGGGAACCCTGCCTTCCAAACTACATTAAAAACAAAAACAAAAAACAAACAAACAAACAAAAAAAACGCTTTTATTGATTCCTTTTAGAGAGAGGGGAAGGGAGAGGGACAGAGAGATATCAATAGAAACACTGATGAGAGAGAAACATCATCGAGCGGCTGCCCCCTGCACACCCCATACCAGGGATCGAGCTCACAACCTGGGCGTGTGCTCTGGCTGGGAATCCAACAGGGGACCTCCTCGTTCACAAGTCAATGCTCAACCACTGAGCAACACCAACCAGGCCACATTGATTTGGGGGGGAGGAAGGGGGAGCATAAAATGTCAAGAGGTTCATCCTTTGGTGCCTGCTCAAGGACCCCAGGTGTACAGAACCTCTGGCCTCACTTCTAGAATTTACTCCGCAAGGTGCATCTAAAATACTCTGTGCCACGTGCTCTATAATAGCCAATGATGGGAAACAACCTGAAGGGCCCTCGAGGGGGAACCCGATTAGCAAAGATCGAGGCCAGTAACAAGATCTTAATGGCATGAACCGATGAGTGTCCTGGAAAACAAAGACCGAAGCGCGTGGTTAAGTGGAAAACTCCAGGTCCAGACCGAGGGGCCGAGCAGAACTGGGCCACACAGTATTCCTGGAAGGCTGCAGAAGAGACTGGAAGCGTGTTTGTGTCCGAGATGGGAGCCTGGACCATGAGGAACGTGAATATTACTTTTTAATTTTTAATCTGGGTTATTATTTTTTAATCAAAAGAAAACTGGTTGGAGACAGATTAATAGTCGAAGGGAGAGAGATGGAGAAGGGGGGAGGGGAGAAAGGAGAGAGAGAGGAGAGGAGAGACTGGTGGTTTTAGAACTTCTGGTCTAGCCAAGTCCTAGAGCGGCCCTAGCCCTGAGAACAGTGGGTAATGAGAGACGCTGGGCACAGAGACATAAAGGGGCAAACATCTCGTAAACGCTGCGCCCGGCTCGGGCGGCTGCCGGGCTGAGAGCAGCTGGGCCTTCTCTCGCTCAGCGTGGGGCTCTGCTGGCTTGTCCTCCCGCCGAGCCAATCCCGGGACATCATCGCGGCAACGCCAATATTATTTTTTAAAGGCTTCTGTTGTTCACTAAACACCCATTAAACCAATCTCCTCGCCCATTTACAGCGAGCTGAAGGGCAAATCCAGATGGCACACATAATGAACACTCGGGCCTGAGCTGCAGGAGGCCGGTCATCAAACAGCCATTATGCAGCTTAGAGGCCGCCAATGCCTGCCACCTGCATGTGTCCAGGTGAGAACAGACCTTTCCAGAGCCAGCTGGGCTGGCTCCCTCTTGGCAAACCATCTTTGAGCTCCCCACCCCGCCTTCTCCTCACCACCACCACCACCACCACCACCACCACGCCGCCCCTGCTGGGGGGGAGGGGGGACTGAATTTGCTTTTTGTATCTAAACAGCAACAGCAGCTGAGGGTTGCCTGGTAACCTGGGAAGGCGCTTTGTCTGGGTGTCCCTGAGCAGAGGACAGACTGCCGCCCCCTCCCACACGGCTCTGGTGGCCACGCCGATCGCGCAGTCCCAGCTCCCACTGGCCTCTATGCCCATGGCATCCTGGAAAGGGTCCATGGGAGGGATACCCCTGTTTACCTATTCTGATTGACAGGCATTCCCCCCTCTGGTCTTCGGATACAGAAAAACAAAAGGAACAGAACGCAATCTACTGGCTGAGTTTTCCATCCTCGAGAGGCTCGGGACCAGGGCCGGAGCCTCCCAGGGGGCACACAGGATGGCTAGCCCACCCGGTGCAGCCGCCGAGAAGGAACAGGAAGCCCTCGGTCCCCATGTTCCCACCGCTTGCCATGAAAAATGCGCGCTTTCAAAACAACAATGCGGTACCGTCTCACACCTGTCAGAATAGCCAACATCAACAGACAGATAAACGACAAGTGTTGGCGAGATTGCGGAGAAAAAGGAACCCTCGTTCACTGCTGGTGGGAATGCAGACTGGTGCAACCACTGTGGAGAACAGTATGGAATTTCCTCAAAAAACTGAAAATGGAATTCCCATTTGACCCAGTAATCCCACTCCTAGGAATATATCCCAAGAAACTAGAAACACCAACCAGAAAGGATATATGCACCCCTATGTTCATAGCAGCACAATCTACAATAGCCAGAATCTGGAAACAGCTTAGGTGCCCGTCAGCAGATGATTGGATCAAAAAATTATGGTACATCTATACAATGATATTCCATATGCTGCCATAAAAAAGAAGGAATTCTCATCATTTGCAGCAACCTGGATGGAATTGGAGAACATCATGCTGAGTGAAATAAGCCAGTCAATGAAAGAGAAACACCACATGACCTCACTCATTTATGGATAATAAAGAACATTATAAACTGATGAACCAAAAGATAGATATAGAGACAGTAAAACAACAAGCAGACTGTCAAATTACAGCGGGGAGGGGAGGGAGATCTGGGGGAGATAAGAGATCAACCGAAGGACTTGTATGCATGCATATAAGTACAACCAATGGACACAAAACTCTGGGGAGGGAGGGCATGTATGGGAGTGCGGGGCGATGTTAAAATATGTACACAGATAATAATTTAATAAAATAAATTAAAAAATAAAAGAGTTTTTCTGAAATAAAAAAAGAAAAAGAAAAATGCGCGCTTTCCTGGAGCCCGCTGGCCTGTCTTGGCCACCAGCCGGTCTGGATGCTCAAGACGAGAACAGTGGACAGCACCCGTCGTCGGAGCCTGGCAGGCTCTTCCCGCTGAGCCTCTCGTCCCCGAGCTCACGTGAGAGGACTTTTTATTTCCTGGCTGTATCCCGCGTGAGAAGCGGTGGGAGGCGGCGAGGACCGGCCCACGAGGAGAACATATCCCGGTTCTCCATGAATAATTCATGCAGGACGCACACAGAACATAGGTCCGTGAGGGCTGGCTATGGCACCGCTGTGACTGTTTTGCACGCGGCCTGTCTCGTCCCCTAGGTTTGGAGGTCACCGAGCCCGCACGCGATGCAAACATCAAACTGCAGTGACTGCACGGAGCGGGGGAGGCCTTTCTCCCTGAAGCCCTGGTGTGACAGGGCTGACTGGGCACCCAGCCGCTCCTCCCTGGTCCGCTTCGGAGAAGCCCGGGCAAGGGGAGGTGCCCGTCCCCAGCACCATCTGCCCGCTGTCAAGTCCTGAGTCCACGGCCCACGGAAGAGTGGGGAGGGCGAGGGTCGCCCGGGGCTTACAGGTTAAACGTGGGACTTACCGTATTTTTCGGACCATTAAGAAGCACTTTTTTTCCCCCAGAAGTGGGGGGAAAAAGTCCCTGCGTCTTATGGTCCAAATATAGCCTACACATATACTTTTAAAAAAAAAGTTTTTTTACTTGCCCGGCTCTGTGTGGTCTCTGTGTGCTTGCCCGGCTCTAAAATGGTTCTAAATGCTGCTGTTTACTTTACAGGGTTGATTACATGTGTTTATGACTGTGATGTTGGGTTTTAATGCACATAAAATATTTTAGGACACTATTTGTTTCAGAATCTTTTTTTCTTCATTTCCCTTCTCTAAAAACTGGTGCGTCTTATGGTCCGGAGCGTCTTATGGTCCGAAAAATACGGTAAATTCAACCGAAAAGAAAGGCATCCGCCTCCCCTCACGCTAACTGGCCCTTAATCAGCCCAATGCCCTGAGTTAGGGGTGTCGAACTCAATCATAGAAGGGGCCAAAATCTAAAATCCAGCCTAAATCGCGGGCCGAATGGTTTACTGAACAGTCATAAACTGTCATTGTGATGGAAACGCAGCGGAGTGCAGTGATGACAGCGCGGTGCGGGCCACATTGCAAGGCCTGGCGGGACGGATTTGGCCCGCGGGCCTTGTGTTTGACACATGTGCCCTGAGTGAACGACAGGTGCGCCATGGGGGTGGGGTGGGGTGGGGTGGGTCTCACAGGGAGCCCGGAAAGCAATGCCACCTTCCTAGTTCACCTGCAACTCCCGCTCAGTGGGCCTCGGCCAGTCTGCCGTCCCCCTTGGTCCCCCGGAGCCTCGGGGGCGGCTATGTGATTCCCCTCAAGGGAGGCACGCCCTCCAACCAGAAGGCGTGACTTTGTGGCGTTTTTTTTTTTCAATTTTCTGGCTCCAAAACACTGGCCCGTGAGGGAAGTGGCCAGTTTCCCCGATGAATCAGGAAGAGGAAAGTCATGCATACAAGAAGGATCATTCAGGGTCCGTCCGAGAGGGGGAGACACAGGGACAAAGGGCCTCACGCTCTGACCCAGACCAGCCCGGTCCCACCCGAGGCGTCCGTGTCCGCTGTCCCCATCGGAAAGACGATCAGGAGGCGCGGTGACCTCCCGTGCAGCAAGCAGGTGGTTTGGAGAGTAAGTGAGACAGGAAGGCCCTGTGTGTGGTGGGGTGAGTCCCGTGGAGGGGTGGGCCCGAGCCCCTGGAATTTCCCGCCATTCCTCCTGCCCCCAGGCCCCGGCCCGCCCTGCCCAGCTCAGTCTGGGGTCCGCAGCGGGGAGCTTGCCTGGAAGGGGCCCAGCGCCCCCGATCCGGATGGACAGTTCGCTCGCGGGGAGGAGCAGCCTGGGACTCTCGGCATCAGACTTCTTCATCCACGCGGGGTCCAAGTTCAGGGCCAGGGCCGTGTGGGGGTCTTCCGCCACGCCCTGAAACAAGAAGCAGTCACTGTGACACCTCTCTGAGCGTCAGCCCCACCCCCTCCCGCTCAGAGCTGCCCGGCAGCTGCCAATCTCTACCGAGGGCGCAGGGCCACCGAGCCAGGCCCCAGCCAGACCCAGCTGTGGGCAGGCGGGGTCGTTAGGAGGAGGACGAGCTTTCTGGTTGTAGGACTTTGGGGGGTGACAGAAATGGAATGTGCGGGGTCCGTGCCGATCCTGGAAACGGGCAGTACACAGCCAAATCCCAGCCCGCCGGGGAGAGGGCGCCGCCGGCTCCGCCCGGGCTCCGGCCAGGAAGCCCATCGGTGGGTTCGCTTGGATGGCGGCATGGCCACCACTTTCCAGACATTCGCCACCTTCACGGTTCTCACGAGCTCAGAAGGGAAGGCCGTCCGAGCTACACCCCTGGAAGGAGGGGGACGGAGAGCGCCGTGGAGGTCCCAAAAGCAACCATGCCACCTGCTGCTTCACCTGTCACCAATTAATTCGACCTTGTGCGTCAACCAGGCAACGTCATCATTTCAATCCCCACATTTACTCCACAAACACTGACTGACCACCAATTCTGTGGCTGCTTGGTGAACAAAACAAGACATCAGCTCTCAGGTTCCAGTTAAGAGCAAACAGGTGGCCTTGGCCGAGTGGTTGCAGGTTCCCAAGGTTGCAGGTTCGATCCCTGGTTAGGGCACATACAAGAAGTAACCAATGAATGTGTCAAAAAGTGTGATAATAAATCAATGTCTCTCTCTCTCTCAAATCAATATATAAAAAGTAAAAGAAGAGCAGACAGATGAATCCACAATGAGCTTCTACTCCCACAGCATCGGCCGGAACTCCCTGGCCCTGCTGACAGCTTACAAATGCACAGGATTTCTAGGGGAGTGAGGAAGAGGGGTGACTCCACCAACACACACACCTCCGCTTTCACCCCAACACCTAGACGCCAAGGGAAGGTGAGTGGAATCATCTCGATGAGCATAAAAGCAGCAGCTTCTGACTGAAAACCAGGCAATAACAGCTCCATTCATGAGCAAACACTGGAACCGTTTTCTCCGGTGAGTTTCTTTCATGACAAGAATCTCGTGAAAATGGTGCTTGGCTGCATCTTACACACACACACAGGGATAAGAAAGAGAATTGAGTGATCCAGACATTTTATTTCATTATTTCTTTCCAAAGAAAAGCTACAAGCGAAAACATCGACCCTTCTGTCTACATCTTCGCCTTCGTCCCACAACGGTATCACCCCCATCGTTTATTTGCAATGTCCTCCATTACGCATAGAAGGGTGCTGACACCTCATTGAAGTTTGTTTTAAAAGGCGGGGGGAGGGGGAGGACCCTCGAAGCTCCCGGTCCTTCTGTAGAATCCTAGGGCTGCAGGACGTCACCTGCTACCTGCTCTGTCCCTGGAAGACGCACAGAGGGACGGCCTGCCACACTGGGCGACACTCAAGGCTGACGCCACAGATGGACGGAATCCTGGGGACAGAAGGAACGTGGGGAAGGCCCGTCTCCCCCTGCGGACACCCTCCTCCCCACTGAGTGACAGCTGGCGCTGGTGCCATGCGCCATGTGCCAGAAGCTGCAGCTCTTTGTTTATGGGTTTAATTATTTCTAATCCTACATCTCCCGCTGACATCGGAGGGATCTCGGCGGCGGCAATAAAAGACGTGCCTCTCGGGGGCCGGAGGCGGGCAGCTGACCTTGCTGTGTCTCCCTTCTGTTTAGAAGGGGAGGGATGCGTGGCTGGGAGGAGGCTGAGGGAGAGAACCACTTCATTACGGCGAGGCGAGGCACAGCGCCATGGAGGCAGCCAGCTGCTTACGAAGGAGCGGCCGGAGAGCACCGTTTTAACTGGGAACGGTGGTTTTCCAGGGGCGATTTCCCCCTACCCCGCCACCACCTGGGGGCACTTGGCCACGGGCATCTTTGTATGTGGGGGAGGGAGAGAGGGGTGGGGCTGGCACCCTACAGGGCACCCTCCAGTCCCACCACAAATGGCCCGGCCGATCGTCCACAGTGCTGAGGCTGAGAAGGATTTAGGGCGCTCAGGACCCCAAAGCTCCCTGGTTATTGGTGACCCTGGGCACCCATGGACCCTCTTTTTACTCTAAGGATAAGGTGTCAGCCACTTCCTCCAGGAAGCCTGTCCCTTGCAAAGCACAACTAGGTACGTGGCATCAGGTGCCAAAGCCCTGGAGGTTCCCCACCCCCAAAAGTCACTCCCTCGCCCCCAAATATCACGGCAAGCAGCCCCCCCCCCCTCTGTGTCCACCTGTCCCTGTTGCTTCCCCAGCTGAGATGTGTCCCCGCTTGCAGGGGAAGCACAGCCGCCCCCTCTCGTGGACTGTGGCAGCCTGACCTCACCAACCCCACGCCACCGCCTGTCACGTCACTGCGGGCTGAGCTTCCCGGCCCCGTGGCAGGTAATCTATCTAATGGAGGTCTGTCAGCGGGTCAAACTGCCTGACGAAGGGCCGAGGGAAAGGGCAGAGAGCTAATTGTGTTCCCCGCCAGCCACAGCCAATCCAGGCCCATTGCCCCCCACGGCCGAGGGAAGAAGGATCTAAAGACCAGCCACGGCCGCCCTCAGGGACTCCGAGGCTGCGGGAGGCCGGGAGCTCTGCGGGCTCTGCCTCCTCCTCCGCCCCCACCAGCCACCCGCGTCCCTCACCATCCCCGCCTAACCCAGACACTTCAGGTGACATTAAATAATTGATGCTGTTTTTATTACTAAGGGATTGCAATAATGATGACATCCGTAACAAAGCCTTAAAGTATTCCACATGATGGAAAAAACTAAAGATCCCCCCTGTCAGCAGCCCGAATATGGATGAAGCTGACATAACAGGTGACCTTCTCTCCCCGGGGAGCCGGGCAGCGGCCTGCTGCCCAGGGCCAGGCCGGCCCAGGGGGGGAGGAACCGGCCTCAGAGCAAACAGGAGCACAGGGTGGCCGAGACTCTGAGACAGCGGGTACATGACTCTGAGGCAGCAGGCTCCGTCAGCAGGTCACTGCCGTCTTCCTGGTCTCAGTTTGCCTGTATGTTCCAGGTCACGGGTCGTAGCCAAGAAGCCTCAAGGTATGTTGTTTCAAAATACGAGGTCCCTACTGGTTTCAAGGGCACCAGGATTGTTCCTCTAACTCCACGGGAGGCCCTGTCCTGACAACAACAAAACAGCACCCAGTGAGCGGCCAGCCAGGCCTGGTCTCCAGCTCCTCATTTCCTATACTCGATGCTCCTAAAATCCTGGCTGAAGAAGCCCAAGCTCCCTCCTCCAAGAAGCCTTCCTAGATTAGCCCAGCCTCGTCCGGGTTACAGATGCCTCCTGGTTGTGCTGCCCTGATGTCCCACACGCGCTTCTGTCGTCACGTTTGCAAAACTGCACAGTAAACTTCCCGTTTCCTTGGCTCCTGAGATGCTTAAAGCAGGAGCTGTGGCTTCCAGCTCCACTGTCAAGCCCAGCACAGTGTCAGTATTCAATAACCAAGCTGACCGACTGGCGTGAACAATATCACAGAAAATCCAAAATGATGTACAGCAAGCATGTCAGGCTCGTGGCCCTCAGGCCACACGCGGTCCACAGCGAGTATTTCTGCGGCCCGGCTCATATAACGGTATGCAAGAAATGTTTTAATAAAAAATGTAATAGCTTCCTTTTTTCAATATCCTGTTATACATAATTATTAGTAACGAACTAAAATGTTAGCTAATCACTGATTTCTATAATTGTGTTGCATTCGTTTCCCTTATGTGCCTTACGCTCAGGCGCACCATTTCTCTCCCCTAATACTAGCAGCGAATATTTTAGCAGCCAATGGCCACGTCATTAGTCTTGTACTGACTTGTTTGGGGTGCGCAATAGGAAATATTTCACTTTTGGAGAACAAAAAAATAGGGTTATCTGTGTTATGCTTATTAATTTGTGCAGTTATTCGGTATCTGGTAAGTTAATGTTCAAGAAAAAAACTTAATTTTTATTAATATGTTCTATTATTTTATGTTAACGATGACTCATTTATTTCAGCCCTTTGCACTCAGCATGTCTCTATTGAATAAACCTACGTTTCCATGAAAATTGAAGCTTCGTTTTTTTTGCGGCCCACATAAACTTAAACCTTGTTTAGTTGGCCCGTGTTACCCTTTGAGTTTGACATGCTTGCTGTACAACATTAAAAACAAAGGCCCAGGGAAGCACACCATGGTTAGGCCTCGAGAAGGAAGGAGAGGGAGATTAGTGCAGAGCGGGAGAGAAAGGCTTTAAAAGCATGGCAGACTGCCTGGCTGGCATGGCTCAATGATTGAGCATCAACCTATGAACCAGGAGGCCAGAGTTCGATTCCCGGTCAGGGCACATGTCCCAATTTTGGGCTCCATCCCCAGTGGGGGACATTGGCAGCCAACCAATGATTCCCTCTCATCACTGATGTTTCTATCTCCCTCTCCCCCTTTTTGAAATCAATAAAAATATTGATGGCAAACGCATCGTGATTTTCTACCCCCATACCAGCTCCTGTCCCCTTGATGACTGTGGAAGAGCCTCAAGATCAGTCCTGAGCCCCATGAGGATGGGCAGCTAGTGACTCTCAGCCCACAGGTTCTCACTCCACTTTCTTCCTGGCAGAAGCAGAGCAGGGCAGCCCAGCTCACTCTCCCGAGGTGAGTGATTCCCACCCCGAAGCCTGTGACCTCCCCAAGGCACACCTTCCAGCTTCCTCCCCGACTCCTCCGGAACCCTGGCCTGAAGCTTCCCACGGGGGAAATGAATTGCGAACGTCTAGCTCAATATAAGCCAGATGAGGCTGCTGCTATTCACACTGTCTTTGTAGGGACAAAGGCTTCTCCTGTCGCTGCTGCCAAATTACTATTCATAATCAAGCCTATTGAGGCCTCTGAGACAGAGCTGAAAGCACCCTCAGTGCGGCAGACTCAGCCCTCCGGCAGGTGCGCCAGGTGAGCGGCTCGCGCTGGCATCCCAAGAGCCAGGGCTCCCAGCAGCCGGGCTGGCAGAGAGCGGACCTGGCGGAGTTCCCCAAACCACCGTGCTTTTTCCTGTTTGATCTATAACGTCTCCTCAAAACAATCCAGATCTAAAGGAAGGCAGGTACCTAAGCAGAATGAGGCATTCTCTTCCTAATCCTCAAGGATTCTCCACCACTCTGAAGCTACTCCTGGACTAGTCCTAGAATTCATTAAAATGCACCCACATAATCCACCCTGAGCCTTCCTGCCTTTTCAAGAGGTTTGAGAACCGCCAGCGGGTCTTCTTCAGGCAGCTTTTTCTGACCTATGGCATCCTTTTGGAGAATACCAGGTGTCTCCCCCCAACCCCGCCCCCCGAACCTGCTCAAAGTCAAGATTGCTCCTCCCAGGAGCAAATGCATGTCTATCACACTTGTTGCTAGGTAACAAAACACCCCAACACTCAGTGGCCTCAATCAGCAGCCACTGATTACTGCTCCTAAGTCTCCATCCCTGTGGACGCTCCTGGGGACCTGCCGAGGCCCCGTGAACATGGCCAGGCCTCACCTGCGCGTCTGTGGTTAGTGTGCGGCTTGCCCAGGACTAGATGGTCTAGGCCAGTGGTCGGCAAACTCATTAGCCATCAGAGCCAAGTATCAACAGGACAACGATTGAAATTTCTTTGGAGAGCCAAAGTTTTTAAACTTAAACTTCTAATGTCACTTCTTCAAAATAGACTCGCCCAGGCCATGGTGTTTTGTGGAAGAGCCACACTCAAGGGGCCAAAGAGCCGCATGTGGTTCGCGAGCTGCAGTTTGCCAACGGCGGGTCTAGGACAGCACGTGCTCTGGCAGCCGGCAGGCTGTGGGCCAGCAGCCGGCTGACTCGTGGCTGGGAAAGTGGGATTCCTCTCCGTGGGGACCGCCATCCTCCCGAGGGTGAGGCTGGGCTCAGTCGTGGGGTGAACCCAGGCTTTCGGGGGCAGCGAGGAAGGCAACATCGAAGGGCTGTTCAAACCTCGGCCTGCATCACACTCTCCACCACCCATTGACGCCAGCGGTCCATGGCCATCCAGAGCGATGGGGCGGATACATCCGTCATCTGTGCCTCTTGCTGGGAGGATTGATGTCACCAGAGTGTGAATGACAGCAGCGGAGGGATCGGTGGCCATCCCTGCAATACTCCGCAGCACATTCGCATGTCATGATGGTGGCGCGTGAAGTATCAGGGAGCCCCCAAACTCCGAGCGGTCCTCCGGGGCTTAGCAGGCAAACAGCTGCTCTGGATTATACCCATAAACTCAACCTCCTCCGCCTGAAGCAGCACTTCTCCAATGGGACTCGGGGACCCATTCGCAGCGGTATGAAAGTTTTATGTGAAAAAATTTTAATTTTGTAATTCTAGGTACATGATCATCTAAAGGAAAGAAACAATACCAGCCCAGGCGGGTATGGCTCAGTAGCTGAATGTCAGCCTAGGAAGTAGGAGGTCACGGGTTCCATTTCCCATCAGGGCACATGCCAGGGTTGTGAGCTCTAACGCCAGTAGGGGGTGCTCAAGAGAAAGCCGATCTTTCATTGTTGATGTCTCTCTCTCTCTCCTCCTCTTCTTTTCTGAAATCAATAAATATCTTATATAATAAAAGCATGATGTACAAATTGTCCCCTCGACTAGGAGTTTGTCCAGGAGTTCGACCAGGGGTCGGGGCCGGCTGGGGGAAGGGAGGGAGGGAGGCCCTGGCCGGCAGCCGCTAGGGACCCTGCCAGTGCACCGGGCCTCTAGTCTATAAAATACAAGGCCAGCAATCTGACTCACAGCAGTGACCACTTCCTAACCAAAGCCCACTCACTGCTCGATTTCAGGGCCTTTGTTTGCAGCTGTGTTTCCCGCCGAGTTGGTACCAAGCAGTCCTGCCTTAATTGCTAAGGGCTAATTGCCCAAGGCAGGCTCAAGGGATGGCTGATCGGTTCTGAGCCAGGCTCGGGCCAAATTCCTTCGTGGAGGTTTCCAAGTGCTTCTGGAACAGCTGTGGGGAGAGCCGACTCCATTTGGTGGCTTTCGAGGGACGCGTGAATCTGCTGGAACCAAAAGGAGCCAGTCCCAGCCGTCCGTGTCACTGGCGCTTGTCATTGATGCTTATTTTTAGCAAAAGATCACCTGCCACAGCACACAGAAACGTTGCCAGTTTAGACTTTATGGATTTGGGTGCTTTGACGTGAACTTGTATCTAACGGTGCGTGTGCATATGTGTGCTCATAAACTTGTAGATAACGGTCAACGCCCCATCAACTCCTCGGTCTCCGGCCCCTGCTCACAGCATCCATCCTCTGGGGCCTGGACCACGAGGGTCTGAAATCTCATACCATTCCTGAAAACAGTCCTTGTGCCTCTGGATGAACTCCTCCTGCAAGGCCGAGACACGGCCTCCTGCACAGAAGCACTGACCAGGCGTAGAGCCCATCAGAGCCGCTGGGAAAGGAGGCAGGGAGGGGAGAGGAGCCCCTTCAGAGGAGGGTGGAAACCCCTGTGCATGTTCTCACGAAGGAAAGAGTGTGCAAGTGGCACGCAGACCACTTCCGAACGGGAGCTCGGCCTTGAAGAACTCACTTGGTTGTTTTTTGTTTTTTTTTATGGCGGGGCTTTATCCGAGCGTCACTCTGCCAGAGGCAGCATCAATTATTCAGCTTCTTGGGGCTGGATGAGGGGCTGGCGCGGAGGAGGAGGCTGCTGCTGGCTTCTACAGAATGTTGTTTTGCTTCCCGCTGTGGGTACGTGGGGACCGACATCTTCCCTTTCCTCTCTTCTCTAAGCCTGAGCTCCGAAGCAAAGCCGCACACCGAGGCTCACGCCTGCCCGGGTGAGCCTCCCGCTGCTGCCGCCAATGCAGGCGGAAGGCAGCGCTCGCTTCCTCTCCCTCCGCTTCGGGAATCCAGCCAGAGGTTAACGGAGGCCGGGGGCCTCAGCTCGGGGCCCTCTGCCACGCGCACTGGTGTGGGCAGAATTCAGTTCCTGGCAGACGAAGGGCGGGGGTCCCCTTCCTTCTTGCTGGCTGCCGGCCTTGGACTGCTCAGCTCCGGGAGGGCACCCTCCAGAGGCAACTCACAGCGTGGCCGTGGGCTCTTTCCAGGCCGGCAGGAAATGCTCCCACAGGGCACGGCTCCACCCATTCTTAGTAGCACAGACTCTCCCTTGAAGTCCCAACCTCACAGGACAAAGCCTGTGTCCTGCCTCAGTCCCCTCCAGGGGAGGGCGGGGAGGGGGTGCTGCAGGGGGCAGCCAGGCAGAGGCCACCGTGGAAGAGACCTGTGGTGGCCGCAGGCCCCGCCGATCCATCAGGCACCGGAAACACAGCGGCCCGAGGTTAGGGTCCCCGAAAATGTCTTAATTTCTCTTACAATCGGAAGGGGGGAAAAATGAATAATAATGAATACCTAATCATGAAGCCAGCCTGGGTGGCAGCCATCTTTTTACCGTCACAGCTGTAAAATACAGTTTTTCACCTTTCGGGGGGGAGAGGAAGGGGACCATAAAGACAAAAGCTCAGACAAGCCACCAATGTCCAAAGGTGGGCCGGGCAGGGCGCCCTATCGCGGGCCACAGAGGGGTCCCTGCCCAGGGCGGCGGCGATGCCAGAGGGCACCTGAGCCCGTCTCGGAGAGAGGAGCCAGCCAAGCCCGGGGTTCTTCGATGCTGGCCGGGGACTAGGTGAACCGAGAGAGCCGAGGGACACCTCAGGACAGTCCCCAGGCCGCCGCAGGACAGGGCTGCGATGCTAATCAGTCTGATGGGAACACAGGCGCCGGAGTGACAAACACAGGGCCCCTCGGGCCACGCTGGGTGAGTCCATGGTCAGGTGGACAGCCTCCGGGGGGGGGGAGGGGGGCCACGGGGGCAGATAAATAAAGCGATTAAATCCTCCTCAAAGACCAGAAAACGGGCGTCAAACTATTATCAACAGTGTCAAGAGGATCCTCGTGCCATTAAAGAAAAGAAGCAAGAAGGAACTGAGCGTGTCACGTGGCGGTCGGAGGTGAGGATGAGTGTGGAAACACCTGGGCATGCGCACGGAAGGGGGGAGGAACATGCTAACGAGCGTTCGGGGGACAAGGATGGAAAGCCGCCGAGACGGGTAAAAGCACAGGGAAGAGGAAGAGGCCTAACGGTGGGTGGGAAACCAAAATGAACGACAGCAGGATGATCGCAGAGACGCGGGGGTCACGCCACCCCAAGAGCTGCGAAGCCCGGATGGAGAGGAAGGTCTGTGAATAACAGCCTCCAACTGTTGTTTGTACAAGATCCACGCTGGACAAGCCCCGAGGCCTGTTCTACACTGGCCTCCTATAAATCCACACATTTCTGGCTCCAACCGAAGGGCTGATGTGTCCCCAGGTACCCGGGGAGGTAAACTAATTTAGGAGAGGAAAATCACAGGCACCCTTCCCAACTGGAAAGATAAATGACCACAGACAGCGCCGACAGCCGGAGGAAAGAGCCCTCTGCAAAGAGCTCAGGCCTGTCAGGACAGGCTCTGACTGCTTTTCTCTGCCGCGTAGCCGCGGGAGGATCGATATATTCCCACTGTCCGCCTTCCGAGCGGAAGCAGGAGGCCAGCAAATCAGCCTCAAATTAGCCAGGGGCCCGGAGGGCTGCCGGAGAGGAGGCATGGCCCGGATATGTGAGCTCCGCCAGGGAGGCCTACACCAGGGCTACTAGATCTAAATCAATTAAAAATACTTTTAAGCCCTAGCCAGTTTGGCTCAGTGGATACTGTCAGCCTATGGATTAAAAGGTCCTAGGTTCGATTCCAGGCCAGGGCACATGCCCGGGTTCTCGACTTGATCGCCAGTAAGGGGCGAGCATGAGCCGAAACCGGTTTGGCTCCGTGGTCTGCGCACTGAGAGGTCCCAGGTTCGATTCCGGTCAAGGGCATGTACATTGGTTGCAGGCACATCCCCGGTGGGGAGGGTGCAGGAGGCGGCTGGTCGATGTTTCTCTCTCATTGACGTTTCTGGCTCTCTGTCCCTCTCTCCTCCTCTCTGTAAAAAATCAATAAAATGTATTTTTAAAAAAAAGGGGGGGAGGGTTGCGAGCATGAGGCAGCCGATCAATGATTCTCTGTTATCATTGATGTTTCTCTCTCCCTCTCTGAAATCAATAAAAAATACATTTAAAAAGTACATTTTTAAAAATATAAGGAAAAGCCATTACATAGTAAGCCAGAGTCATTTCTGGGGTCACTGGAAGATATCAGCAGAGGATATCTCTGCCCCCACTCCCACCCCCGCCCCCCAACAAAAAGGCATCAAGATTGTCCCTCTGAACCGGGCACCACACGCCTAACTTGCACCTTTCTGCTCCCTGCGGCCTCGCCTTCGCCTCTGCAGTGCTGCTGGTTTGGGCTGGGAGACAGCTGATGACAGGTGACAAGCCCTTCATCACAGCGCCCACTGGGAGCCAGCTACAGGGGTAATACAGGGTTCCCCTTTCCGCCTGACACATAGCAAATCCTGTGGACTTGCCGGAGACACGGGGACAAGCCGCCGCTAACTGCAACAGCCCCGGCAGCTTGATGTCTACATGACAGATCAAGCTTGTGACAGCGGCTCGGGGTAAACCCACTGATGGGAATTAAGTCGGCTGCCTTACACCAGGACGTGGCCCTGAAGGCTCTCGGCGGTTCTGACTATTAAAAAGGGGGGCTGGAGGAGTATTTAAAAGAACAGCAACCCGGGCGACGGGGGCTGTGTCAAAGGATCCATGATTCCAGGGGTCACACGAGGCATCTAACCTCCCTAGGAGGTGAGAAGGAGTGCCCCCCGCCCCTCCCCACCCCAGGAGAAGCAAAGCAGAGAACCAATGGAAATGCATTTCCTCTGGGCAGACTCAGCAAGCTCGCCTCAGCGGCCTGTGTCCTCAGAGCCCAGCTCAGCAGGCCCTCCCTAGGCTCCCCCTTCCCCGCGCCCCCGCCGGGGGTTTGGGACTCAGTGTCCGGGACACAGACGGACCATCACCTCCCCGGTGCTGCCGGCTGATCCAACTACAGCCTGATTATCCCGCCTCCGAATCACCCAGACCTCCCGGCTGGCTCTTGCATCCATGCCTTCTGATCAATGCCTGCTTACCAAAGAGGGAGGGAGAGAGGGAAAGGGAGAAAGTAAAACACAGAGCCGTCGGGTTTAGGAATAGTTGAGAACTTGAGTTAAAATGAGAATTGTTTTTTTGTTTTGTTTTGTTTTATTGCTTTCAGAGAGAGGAAGGGAGCGATAGAAACATCAATGATGAGAGAGAATCAGTGACTGGCTGCCTCCTGCACACTCCCTACTGAGGATAGGGCCTGTAACCCAGGAATATGCCCTTGACTGGGAATTGAACCATGACCTCCTGCTTCATAAATTGATGCTAAACCGCTGAGCCACCCTGGCCGGGCTAAAATGAGATTTTTGGTAGCGAGTTATCTCTAGAATCTGCTTGCTTACAGAAATCAAGAAGGTTTGTGTTCCCCATCCCCCACCCAACAGACACACAGACACACACACACACACACAGACACACACACACACACTCACTCTCTCGGTCTCATTTTCTCTTTCTGAAAATCACTTGATTTCTCAGGTGGCAAGAAAGTAGCCCGCGGTGGGTTATTCAGCTCTGCTTCCCCCTGTTTTCATGAAAACCTCACTCGGTCCTTTATCTCCAAACCCCTCCTGGGCGAGAATGCGTTTTCTCCCATTTCCCAACCAGATGGAGCGCAAACATAAAAACCACGAGAGTGAGACCCCCGTCTGTCCTGATGATGAACAGCTCAGCAAGGACAACTGCCAGAGAGGAGATTCGAAGAGGCTCTGAGCGGCTCCCGGCTCCCTTCGGGCGTGAGGGCTGTGCCTCAGGGTGAGGGCACTCCCTTCCCGGGAGGATGACTCCCAGGAGACTGCTGTGCGGAGCCCACGGCTCCCGGCCTGCCTCCACCCAGTACAGCTGGGTACCCACACCTACCCTGGCTTGCAGTTTGTGTAATGGAAGAAGAGAAGCCCCGGGCAAAGCAGAGCCCGCAGACCTCCCTGAGCCATCTGGGAGGCAGGGACATGCACAAAGCACCTGCGGTTTGCACAAAGGGGCCGGCATTCCGACTCGGGGACAAAGCATGCTCGCAGCCTGCTGGGACTGAGCGGCTCCCCTAGGATGACAATAAAGATGTTTCTGTAACGAGTTCGGCAGGACCCCGGGCATGGAATACGCCCTCCCTGAGTTTCAGCTGTGATTTTCAGCACGATTCTCATTAGACGGAAAGTCGGACTGGGCCTGTCTCAGCAGTGAAAGCAGCAGGGGAGGGGAAAGAAAGTGGGACTCGGTGTCGCTGAAACAGAAACTCCGGTCTGAGCGTGGCGAAGGAAGGGGGGTGGGGAGTGAGGGGAGCACATCACACAAGAGGAGAGGAGGAGGCAGAGGCATTTCCCGGCAGGGAGGTGAAGAACAGGACATGAGACAGAGTCAATATCATGACAACTGTACACAGTGCCCGGTGGGTAATGGGAACATCAGGGAAACCACTGTGTAAGGTATATATGACTGTCTAGCCACCGTGTGGTACACCTGACACGAATACAAAATAACATTCCATGTAAACGGTAATTGAAAAAGAAATTAAAAGACATTTTAAAATATATATATATATATATATATATATATATATATATATATATTTTATTGATTTTAGAGAGGGAGAGGGAGAGAGTGTGGGAGTGTGGGGGAGAGAAAGAAACATCGATCAGCTACCTCCTTCACCCTCCCCCCACTCCTCACTGGGGATCAAGCCTGAGACTCAGGCATGTGTCCCGATCGGGAATCGAACCAGCAATCTCAGTGCACAGGACGATGCCCACCCAACCGCCAAATGAGCCCCAGCGCTCAAGGCTAAATATTTTTAAGCGACATTTTGTGCTCTCAGGGCCTTCACGTTTGCCCTCCGCCATGTGGCCAGGGCAGCCTGTCACTTTAGGGAAGCGGAGGGTAGGAATCGGTGGGAAGTAGGGGGGGGTTACAGATCGCTCCCTCTCACCGTTCCATTTGACAGATTCGCGCTGCCGGCTCCCCATCCAGTCACTGGCCTAATGTTTACCCAGTGGCCGCTGGATCTGTGTGCGTTGCCACCTTGAACCCAGGGAGTCTGGAGACGGAGAAGAGGCTGCCTGCGTACGAGCCACGAGGACAAACACAGCCCGATCTTTAAAGAGCCATTGAGCGGATCAATACCCGCTCCCATGCCCGCTCAGGGGCCTGGGCCGACCGAGATGGAACAATTATTTTCCAGCGTAACATCCCTCGGGAAAGCTCAGAAAAGGTTGCTGTTTCTTGCTTTGTTCCCCTGGACAGCCAGACACAGATTATTTTCTGGGGCCCTGAGGCTCCATCCCAGACTGCGCCACCCAGACAGTCCTAAGAGCTGACTCCAGAAGTGGGACGCTGTCCTCCCCAGAAATATCTGGAGTGGCTCAGTGGCTCAGTGTCAACCTAGGAACCAGGAGGTCCCAGTTGTGGGCTCGATCCCCAGAATGGGGCAGACAGGAAGCAGCCAATTGATGATTCTCTCTCATCATTGATGTTTCTATCTCTCTCCCTCTCCCTTCTCTGAAACAATAAAAATATATTTAAAAAGAAAAAAGAAAAAAAAAGACTCATCAGCTTAGTTGCCTCACCTCCTACGCCCATCCTCTCTGCTGGGGTCAGGTTTTGGTGAGACCTACTGCTGGGCATTCTTCTTCTTGGTCTAGAACTCTGTGGGAGGGCGCAGGAAGCAGGGGCATGCTGTGGGCTGCCGGACACCACGACCGGCTCCTTCACCCTGACTCATCCCTCTGCAGAGACCACACGGGCTTCCGGCTGAGCCCCCGTGCCCACCATGGGCACGTGAGGCCCACCAAGGGCACCTCCAAGCAGGGGGTCCGGGATGGGGCAGAGCTGCTGGAGGCATCAGTGGGAGATGGAGCAGCAGGCCCCGAGGCCGGAGCTGGGACAGGTGTCCAGGGAGGAACAGGAGCCAGCCGTGGCGCAGGTGACGGATGAGGAGCCAGACTGTGGGGTGACGTCTGTCCTTAGCAGTAAGCACAAAGGAGACTGTCAGAGGCTCTGAGCAGGGAGCGGCCTGCGGTGATGTATGCATATTCAAGAGCCTGGTTGCTGTGCAGAGACGGCTGGATGGGGAGGATGGGGAGGACAGGGCGGCAGGGGCAGCAGGAGGAGCTGTGGGGAGGCTCCTGCAGAGGGAATTCCAGGGAAGAGCAGAGTGGGGGTTGGGATGTCAGCCAAGAAGGAAAGGGAGAATGGGTGCCGGAGACCTGCAGGGAAAATGGCCAGTCACCCTCGTTCACGAGAACGAGATGAAATGACAGAGGTCTTTGTTCCCATCAGCGCTCACCGAATGCAGACGCTGGGCACGGCACTGCCCTTGGCCCAGAATACAAGGAGGTGGGGGCCCTGGTTCTTGCCTTCAGACAGTGACCATCAGGCCAGCACCATCACAATGAAGCTTTAAAAAAAAAAGAGGGACCCACCGAAACCGGTTTGGCTCAGTGGATAGAGCGTTGGTCTGCAGACTGAAAGGTCCCAGGTTCGATTCCGGTCAAGGGCATGTACATTGGTTGCGGGCACATCCCCCGTGGGGGGTGTGCAGGAGGCAGCTGGTCAATGTTTCTCTCTCATCGATGTTTCTAGCTCTCTATCTCTCTCCCTTCCTCTCTGTGGAAAATCAATAAAATATATTAAAAAAAAAAAAAAAGGGGGGGGGGGCGCCAATCAATGCCGCTGATGACTCGGGCACGGGAGAGCCAGAGAGGGAGGAGTGTGAACTCCCAGAGCAACTTCATCCGTCCTCACTGGCTCTTGAGAAGCAGTGGGAGGACAAGAGGATAGTCCAGGGAAGAGGCCTGGGAAGGTGTGGAAATACTGTAAATCCTTCCAGAACCATCAGCCGCCTCCCTACTCCGTGGACTGCAAAGAGGCCATTCAACAGGGCCAACCCCAACAGCAGACTAAACAGGTGGCATGCCAGGAAACTAAGGCCCCAGACCAACCAACGGGCAGAGGCTCAGCCCAGTGCTGCTGCCCAGGGCAGCCGCTCACGCCCTGTGACCTGTGCCCGGCACCTGGACCCACGGGCCTGCACACCAGCTGGCCTGCTGGGACAGCAGCACTTCCTGTCCCCAGCCGGCCTGCTCTGTGGGCCGTGGCATCCGACTGTATCCGTAACTCCCCAGCCCTCCGGGGCGAGACTGCGGACATCCAGCCTTCGTGTGTTACAGCCAAGGTCTCAGGGTCCTGGGAGTGGACTGCCCTTTGCAAGCTAGTTATTCTTCAGTTCTTAATTACTCCCTGCTGTCTTCACTGGTAGTTAACAGTCTTTAAAATAGCCTATGCTCCTCAGTGGGGGGGTGCCGAAGGCAGCCCATCAATGTCTGTCTCTCATCATTGATATTTCTCTCCCCTCCCCCCCTCCCGTTCCTCTCTCTGAATCGATGTCAGCTTATGTCAGCAAAGAACAAGAGCTGGGGACCTGGGTCCACGCTTTAGCATTAAAGAGAGTGGAATTAATCGAAAGCGAAGACTGGAGGGAAAGTTGGATTTGTTAAGTGCTTGGAACGGAGCGTCCCTCCTATCTGGAATGTCAAGGCTCAAGAGTTTTGCTTAGATAAGCAGCCAGTTTTTGCTAAACGAATCTCACTTAAGAGGATAATAGCAGCTAATGTTAACCGAACGTCAGGCACTGCGATTACTGCTTTAAGTGGATATTTTATTTAATCCTCTCAAACAAAATTCAGCAAGTGATATTTTTATCCTTTTACCGATGAGAACACTAAGGCGTGGAGATGTGATCTAGCGTCAAGGACACGGTGAATCTTGGAGGAACCAGGAAATAAAACCAGCAATCTGACTCCAGACCTGTGCTCTTCTGACCTGCACCCACACCACCTGCCACCACCCAAAATGCCGTAACAATCATGACTCTGTTGCCAACATTCACTTAGTTTTTGGTGTGTGTGTGTGTGTATGTGTGTTCCTTTTATTGATTTTGAGAGAGAGAGGAAGGGAGAGGGACAGAGAGATAGAAACATCAATGAGAATGAGACATCATTGACGGGCTGCCTCCTGAACGCCCCCTACTGGAGATCGAACCAGTGACCTCTTGGTTTCTGGGTTAGTGTTCAACCACTGAGCCATACCAGCCAGAGTCCAACATTCACTTTGAAGTAACAAGAAGAGGGGGAGTGAGGTGCATAGAGAAGACCTGGTCACCAACTCTGTCAGGAGCCCTCCGAGAAGGGCCAAGCCCAGGAGTCCCCACAGCTCCCAGCACAGCCATCCTGGGAGACATTTTGGATTCTGAGCTTGCATCCCGGTCAACCCCTGACGTCCCAAACACAGCTCCTTCTTCCTGTCTGCATGTCAGGAGTGTCTACTCAGGCTTCCCTGAGGCCTGGAGACCCACCCTCTAAGGGGCCCCCCATCACTAAATGAACCATGACTCACGGAAGCCCTTTCTGTCTACACTGGGCATCGCATTCCAATGGCAACCCGGCGAGTCTCTGCCAAATGAGTCCACGAATTTTAGAACAACTGGGACTCTAAAAGAAAGGCAGTGTTACTGTTCCTTTGATCCTCCCGCTCAGGCTAAGTCTGAGAAAAGCATGCCAAATGGCTGATTTCTCTGCGTGAACCATCGTCACTCCGACTCAGGAAGGCTGTAGTCCAGATGCCGTTTGAGACACTTCCGCAGTCCTGGTTTCTTCTCTGCATATAGGCTGCTGAGTTTGCTGAGAGCCACTGACATCTTCAATGGCCACAAATCCTGAGCTCTGTATCCCAGCTGGCGAAACATCTCTGTCCCTCAAGAGACTCAGAAAGCAAGTGGCCAAGGGACGTCACTGCTTAAGTCAGGAAAACCTCGAGAGGAGGAGAGGAGGGCCGGAGGAAAATCAAAAAGGCAAAGTCCTCACCAACATCTATTTCCCCATAAGCACATGGAGTCCCACCTCCAGCCACAGAGCTCGGGGCAGCAGCGTGGGCAGAAACTGGATCCCACAGGAACTGAAATGGAAGGGAAATAATTTTCCCTCTCAGCACCGGCTTTCCTCTGACCTCCGAGTGGCTAACCACAGAGCTTGTTCCCACCACCGAGACTGGGATATTCAGCAGAAGTTCAACTCCAGACTGCTTCCTGACCTGGGAACTTGACTGCCAAACTGCTCTAAAGAGCTCTCAGGTCCGGCTGGTGTTGCTCAGTGGTTGAGCATCGACTCATGAACCAGAAGGTCACGGTTCCATTCCTGGTCGAGGCACATGCCCAGTGGTAGCCCGATCTCCAGTAGGAGGCATGCAGGAGGCAGCTGATTGATGTTCTAGCTCTCTATCCTTCTCCCCCCCCCCCAACACTCTCTCTCTCTCTCTCTCTCTCAAAATCAATACAAATAAGTAAATAATAAAAAGTGTCCATGAACCAAAAAAAGAGACTCACACCAAAGAGTTGGGGCTGTGCTCCGCTGTCTGCTAGCTGAGCAGATCTGAAACCACGGAGAGGACCCCAGTTCTGGGCTTTGTTTTAAACAGCCACGTGTTCCTTTGGCAAGTATACCCATTTTTTTATTTTATGAAATCAACGCCTTTAAGATTAACTAAAAACAGTTGATCTTTTTAAAAAGAAGATCACATTTTGCCACTAATTTCCACTTTTTTAAACTAGAGGTGCCGTATTGGAAGAAATTTCTCCCCCAGTAAATTACATGGAAAAGCCCGGGAAGGAAAACAGCCAGTCAACCAAAAAAATAAAAATTAAATAAAAAATTTTAAAAATCAAATAACCATCTCAAAAAAAACAGGCAGAGAACTTGTACCCACATCTCTCCAAATATGATATACAAATGGCAACGAGCATATGAAAATAATGCTCAACATCACTAAGCATCAGAGAAATACAAAATCACACTCTCACACCAATTAGGATGGCTTCTATTAAAACACACACACACACATACACACACACACACACGGAGAAAATAACAAGTGTTGGCAAGGATGTGGGGAAACCGGAACCCTATGCCCTGGTGGTAAAAATGGTACAACTGATACAAAAAACAGAATGGAGACTCCTCGAAACATTAAAAAGAGAACTACCCCACACTCCAGCAATCCCACTTCTGGGTATCAGAAGAATGAAAAGCAGGGTCTCAAAGAGATATTTACACACCCGTGTTCACAGCAGCACTTCTCACAACAGCCAGAGGGCGGAACAACCCAAAATCTCACCAACAGATGATGAATGAAGAACACGTGGAACAGACACGCAGTGAGTATCACTCAGCCTTGAAAAGGAGGGGCATGCTGACACGTGCCGCCACATGGATGGAGCTGGAGGGCATTGTGCTAAGTGAGATAAGCCAGGCACCAAAGGACAAAGACTTTATGATTCCAACCACAGGAGATAGCTGAAGGAGACCGAGTCGTAGCAACAGGACGTGGAATGGCTGTTACCAGGGATGGGGGAGGAGGGAGTGCAGAGTTGTGGAGTGGGGACTTCGAGGAATATCAGATCTGCAAGGGGAAAAAGTTTCCGAGATGGCGTGAATATACTGAACACTACGGAACTGTGCAATGAAAAAGGATTAAGAGGGTGAATTTTAAGTTAGGTATTTTTTTCCCTTTTTCTTCTTTTGTTATTTTTTATTTAAATTGTTTCTTTTTTTAAAAAATATATTTTATTGATTTTTCACAGAGAGGAAGAGAGAGGGATAGAGAGTTAGAAACATCGATGAGAGAGAGTCATCGATCAGCTGCCTTTTGCACACCCCCTACTGGGGATGCACCCGCAACCAAGGTACATGCCCTTGACCGGAATCGAACCCGGGACCTTTCAGTCTGCAGGCCGACGCTCTATCCACTGAGCCAAACCGGTCCCGGCTAAATTGTTTTTTGTTTAAAGTAGTACATATTTATGTTACTTTTTTTAACCACAATAAACAAATAAATAAGCAAACAAACAAACAAAAAAACCCGTCGGACATCCTCACTGAATCTGGTGGCTGGAGCTCGGCAGAGCCAGATTTTTGGCAGCATTTGTACCGTGTTTTCCTACCGCTGGTATCGCCTTTCCTCTAAATGTTTAATCCTCCTACTTGCAATGAAATGATTTTGCCGGGATAACGAGGAGCCTGCGGTGCAGGCTTCTCTTAAATCGCTTGGAGCAGCTATCATGCCTTCTAACACGATAATGGCGAAGGATATAAATATTCCATTTGTGTCAAATCATTCTGTTTACACCGGCCCAAGACATGTCTTCGGGATACAGATTACCTTTAAACAGCCTGGCTGGTGTCTTTGTTTTTTCCCCTTTCAGTCGAATTTTTAAAGGGCATCTACGGTTCTGAGAAATTACCATGCTATCATGGGAAGCATGCTATCATAATGATGACAATTTGTCATTCATCCCCACCTCCCGGAGTGTCACCAAGCCAGGCTCCGAGTGAGGACAGTTCCTCTCCTCCCACTGCTCCGAGGTGGAGAGTTTTGCATTCGTTTAGAGAAAAGCAGTAAGTCCTCGTCTTGAAAATTAAAACACAGGTCACTGCCTAGGGTGTCCACCCATCAGCGTTGGGGCTTCACATATGGATAATATCAACTTAATTATCTGGGGACATTACTGTCATCTGGATAAAACGAATGTTCCTTTAAGGGGCTCTCCCTTATTTTCTTCTGTCTTCATCAGTCGAGCCATCTTCCCTTTTGATGAGAAGTCCTGGAAATTGCACAGCGTGAAAAAGGATAATGCTGCTCTCATATCTGACTGTGGGCAGACGGCACTGTAAGTGGCTTCTCTCTCTCGTTACGTGAAAGGCATAACATGGCAAACGGGAAGCGGGCATCGGGCTGAAAATGTAACTGAGCGAAATAAGAATCGGTGGCCCGCGCTGCCCTGGCCTCCTGTTGGGATTCACAGTTAGAATGCTGAAACTCAGCACAGTGACTGCGAAAAACCCTTCCCCCCGGCGGCAGACCCAGCGACTGCCACGTTTAGACAACGTGATGATGGGAAGTTATGGAAATTAGAAATGTAATAACATTTCTACAAAATGACCAGTAAAAAAACAAAAACAAAAACAAAAAAAAGGAGGCTCTCCCGAAAAATGGTGTGAATAAATTCAAAGCAGGCACTTCCTTATAATATGGAGATTTCATAGTAATCCTCCCCTCCCCCAACACATACACACACACACACACACACACACACACACACACACCAAAATCTCATCCATTTTGTTTATAGCCCGTGTGTAAGATTTTAGAGCACTTAAGTTATATGACTAGCCAAAGCTTCAGGCGATTACTCCAAGATGTGGAAGAGGTGCTTTAGTTCCCGTTACCTGAAAACATAAAGTCCACAGTTCCAGGATCAAACACAATTTTTTTGTTCTTCACTCTGATGTCGTTTATTTTTATTACTGACAACCTGATCTATATGTAGCTTTTAAGACGCCTTCCTTAAAGAACTGTCAGAGATACAGGAAAGTACAGGCCAGAGGATAACAAGGTCAAAGTCCATGTGCCCCGCACTCAGATGTCATGAAGGCTGGCCACGTTTACCATACTCGAGGCAGATGTTTAAAACCACCGAATCCGAGGACAGCACAGGGAATGGAGGCAGACATCGCTGATCTGTGCTGAGCTTCCAGATGGGCAGCAGGCATTAACCACCGGCAGGGAGGCGGCCGTGGGAGGGAGGGCTCTCCCTGGCCAAGCCCCGCCCTGGCACAGAGCCACACCAGCTCCCCCGGAGTGGCCGGAGGAATGAAGGCGCAAATTGCACTCCATTTCCTGCGGCTGCTCAACAAATGGCTCAGAACAGAAATCCACTCTCACAGTTCCGGAGGCCAGAGGTCCATCAGTGTGGTCACTGGGCTAATCCAGGTCTGGCAGGCTGCACCCCCTCTGTAGGCTCCTGATTCGGGGTGTCATCACCCCAACCTCTGCCTCTATGATCACGGCACCTCTCTTCTGTGCCAGAGCTCCTGGGCCCTATCCTGAGGACACCGGTGACCACATTTAGGCTGCGCCCGGACAACACAGCCCTTATCTCATGGCCCTCAACTGCATCACCTCTGCAAAGACCCTTTCCCCATCCAAAGGAGCATGCAGAGGGTCCAGGCACCGGAACCTCACCACACACACCAAAGCTGGAGCGCGCGCTGGGGCCTAACAGATGGGGCCACGTGGTTGGAACGTTCTACTCATTTCCAATTTCCCAAACTCGTGATGGAAGGTCACCTTGAGGGAAAATATCGGCAAAGATCGCCCCAACTTGGATGTTCCTGGAATAGTGACGCTAGCAATTGGGGGTCGTTTTCCAGTAACTTAGACAGGTTTGACTGGCCCCACGGAGCAGAGTGCTGGGGGGAACAGGTGGAAACGCAGACCCCTTACAGAGAACCAGAGGGTCGCAGGCAAGGATGGGGGGGGGGGGGGGCGGGGACTGACCCTATTTTAGAGAAGGCGGACCCAGAAGAAGGCAGGGAACCCCCCTGACCCCGCATTAGAAAAGAAGTGTGAGGACACTCCCCGGTGATGTCCTGGATGGAGTCCTGGACCGGCAATGCCAGGACCAATGAAGGATCGAGGCTCCTAAGATCTGGCAATAGCTATAGATTTCACCGCAGTGTTAGCTCCGGCCGCTGTAACAGAACATCCCAGTGGGTGTAACAATACACCATGCACAATAGAAACCCATCTCTCACTGTCTCTGGAGGCTGGCATCGGGCACGGAGCTCTTCACGCCCCTGGAATGTCCTAAGTGACAGAGCAATAAAGGTGTCCCAACACCCCTAGCAAACCCCCTTCCCCACACCTGGGCTCACCATAGGAGGGGACCTTTGAGAAACACCTGAAGGGTGAGGGCAGGATGCCAAGGAACAAACCATGCAATCAGAGCAGTGGTCGGCAAACTGTGGCTCAAGAGCCACATGCGGCTCTTTGGCCCCTTGAGATTTTAGCAAAGGCCAGTTTAGGAGCACCCTAATTAAGTTAATAACAATGTCCCTACCTATATAGTTTAAGTTTAAAAAATTTGGCTCTCAAAAGAAATTTCTCCTGACCGGTTTTGGCTCAGTGGATAGAGCGTCGGTCTGCGGACTGAAAGGTCCCAGGTTTGATTCCGGTCAAGGGCATGTACCTTGGTTGTGGGCACATCCCCAGTTGGGGGTGTGCAGGAGGCAGCTGATCAATATTTCTAGCTCTCTATTTCTCTCCCTTGCTCTCTAAAATATATCTATATCTATATATATATATATATATATATATATATATATATATATATATATAAAATATTTTTTTTTAAAGAAATTTCAATCGTTGTACTGTTGATATTTGGCTCTGTTGACTTATGAGTTTGCCGGCCACTGAATTAGAGGGTCGGAAAGTTTAGCCCCACCCACCAGGGAGGTGGGGTCAATCGCCAAGGTCATGAAGCCTCCACAGATCCCAAAAGTTCGGGGTTCAGACAGCTTCCGGGCTGGTGAGCAAAGGGAGGTCTGGGGAGAGAGGTGCCCTGGGAGAGGGTGTGGGAGTCTGAGCCCTGTCCCGTCTGTCCAGGCGTCCCTTCTGTCTGGCTATTCCTCAGTCGTAGCCTTTTATAATAACTGGTAGCCAGTGAGTAGGCTGTTTCCCGGAGTTAAGTGAACTATTCTGGGAAATTAATCAAGCCCAAGGACGGAGGGCGGATGGCGTGGGAACCTCTGACTGACAGCTGGTAGGTCAGGAGCACAGGGCCAGCCTGGCCTTGGGACCGGAGCTGAAGGAGGTAGGCATCTGGTAGGCCAGGGCCCTCAGCCTGTGGGGTGTGACAGGGACTCCGGGTGGAGAGTGTCCTGGACTGTGGTACATGCGGCTGGTGCTGGAGCATTGCTTCCTGTACCCACGGTCTAGCCCTGAACCGCTTCGGCCGCTGCCTCAGAGGAACACTGGGCCTCATCCATGAGCCAGTCTCCTGGGACTCGCCACGGCCCCTCGCCCTACCGTATGGCAGCCTGAGATGCAAACAGCTCCTAGAAAAATGGGCAGGGGTGAGCAGTCAGGATTGGGGTGTCAGACGGAACGGGCTGGCAGAATAAGAGGAGGAAGGCAGTGAAAAGGTGCCAAGAGGAACCTGGAGCCCCTCGGACCGGGAAGAGGTGCACACCCTCACCCACCCAGAGGCTGGGTCCCTCAGACGCAGCCCCCCGCTCCCCAGCGCCGGGCCTCCTCGGGGCTGTCCTTGCGATGATGCTCTGGGCTTGGTGAGCGCCGGAATCCCCAGGCACCTGCGTTCTTTAAGTCTCCGGGTGATGCTGGTGCGTCCCAAGTCTGCCACCCAGTTCCTCCCCCTCCTCATCCTGAGCCCATCCCCTTGGCACCAGCAGGGCGTCCTTCTTTCCCTCTTTTCTGAGTCTTTTGCAATAATAAGGCTTTGGCTTCCAAGGGAAAGAAAAGGACACTTGAATTGCTGTGAGTCATTAAAAAAAAAACAGCCACCGCCCAAACAAACAAAACACACACACACACCACCTGAACAAAGGCGAGTTGTAAGGAGCCTGCAGTGGGCAGTCAGCAGCCGTGGCTGGCGACAGCAGCGCCTTTGTGGGGATGTTTTGTTTAGAAAGCCAGGCCTCACCTTGGACACAATGAATCAGAACCTCCAGAGGGAAGTCCAGGTGTCAACATCTCTCTAAAGCCCCCAAACCTCCCCGATCCTCCCCACTCCCCCCCCACACCTCCCGTCCCCGCCTGACACACTTCCCAATTGCCTTGCTCTGAAAATGCTCCTAATGGCCGTATGCATCTCCAGCTTTGTAGGCAAACAGAATTAAGAAAGCAAATAACGCATAAAAAAACCATACAACACAATCAGATCCAGCCTTTCTGTGTTCTGCCTGCAGGTTTAATTATCTGCGCCTCCTGTTTGTGGTACCCAAAACGTGGTCGACTGCGAAGGCATGATCTGTGTCCAGACAATAACTCACGTGTGTAAAGCACTTTCAGCTTAGAAGCTGTAAGGAGTTTTCAAAAAGAGGGTCTCATTTGCCCAGCTGGCATGGCTCAGTTCCATTCCCGGTCAGGGCACATGCCCAGGTTGTGGGCTCCATCCCCAGCAGGGGGCGTGCAGGAGGCAGCCAGTCAATGATTCTCTCTCATCAGTGATGTTTCTCTCCCTCCCCCTTCCGTGTGTGTGTGTGTGTGTGTGTGTGTGTGTGTGTAAATATCTGTGCTTTCCCATGGTCTTAGGCTCTACAGCAGCGGTTCCCAACCTGTGGGTCTCAACAGATATTTACATAACTATGCATAGCAGTAGCAAAATTACAGTTATGAAGTAGCAACGAAAATAGTTTTATGGTTGGGGGTCACCATGACATGAGGAGCTGTATTAAGGGTCTCGGCATCTCGTCAGTCATCTCTGCCAACCACCCACCGGGGTAGTGCAGCGCCACAGTACGCTTCTCAGGGACACGCTTCCTGGCTCAGCAGAGGGCCAGAGGGGACACGTATTCAGTCACAGCTCTGTGGTCCAAACGTGGAGAAGGAGATCTAAGCCCCGGAGGTGCCAACCATGCCTGTCTGCCTTTGCCAGTCCCTGCCACGTTGGTACAGTAACAAGAACCGTTCAGTGCCTGGGGAGCCCACTTCAGCAAGCCAGCCTATATGAAATGGTGTGTGTGTGTGTGTGTGTGTGTGTGTGTGTGTGCCCATGCCCGACCCACTGAGGTTGCTCCAGGAAGCCACCTCCCCAACAGCTGGCACTCTCAGATGCTCTGTATCACTGGCTGCACAGCCGCAGATATTTTTCCTGCAGACACATGGGGGTGGGGGGGAGCTGAGGGGGAGGCAGTACCCTACCACCTGCTAACGTGCCCTGGAGCCCATCTGGACAGGACTACCAGCCAGGCTCTCTGAGGAGAGCCTCAGACAGAGCCCCCAACACCCACTCCCTTCCCAGCCTCCGCAGACCTGGGCAGCCTCCCCGAGATGCCAGATCCCAGGAGAGGGAGGGGCTGAGGAGAACGCATTTCCCAGGGCAGACGGTGAAGACGCAGAGCACGCCGAGGAGAGCACGGAGCAACAGCGCAGACCGTGTGCTGCCATCTGTTCTTCCGAACACAGAGGACAGGATCGCATTTCCAAACGCACACAGACACGCCCGGAGCCATCTAACCCCACCACGATGGGGAACGGCCTGGCAGAGGACCCGAGACGGCCGGGGCTGCACAGGTCTGAGGCAGGGCGCGTACAGCTAGCGAGTTGATGTGAAACGCACTGCACAATACAGGCAAACGGGGGAAGGGATTATGTTTCAAGATCTAAAAGGGCTGAGACCGGTTTGGCTCAGTGGATAGAGCGTCGGCCTGCGGACTAAAAGGTCCCAAGTTCGATTCTGGTCAAGGCATGTACCTTGGTTGCGAGCACATCCCCGGTAGGGGGTATGCAAGAGGCAGCTGATCGATGATTCTCTCTCATTGATGTTTCTAACTCTCTATCCCTCTCTCTTCCTCTCTGTAAAAAAATAAATAAATAAAAAAGATCTAAAAGGCACTTCATTTGTTTTCCCAAAGAAAGAGAAAAAATCTGGAAGAATACCCACTAAACCAATGAAAATAGTTGGCTGGGGAGAGAATGGGAGCAGGAGAGTCTCAGAGGACTATCACAAGTGACCCCAGTCTGGGTGGAGTACAAACCACAGAAACGTGTTTCTCACGGATCTGCAGACCAAGTCCAACGTCAAACTCTGCCAGATTGGGTGCCTGATGAGGGCCTCCTTCCTGGCTCACTGGCGGTGTCTCCCTGCTGTGTCCTCACATGGCGGCTCTTGTAAAGGGCACTAACCTCACTCATGGGGGCTCCACCCTCATAGCCTTACCACCTGCAGGAGGGCCCCACCTCCCAGTACCGTCACCCTGGGGATTAGGTTGAACATGAATTTTGGAGGGGCACAGTCTATAACAGGAAGGCATTTTCACAGGAATGTTTTATTTGGTAATGAGGTGTTTGCATTGTACTGATGTAATTCTAATAAGATGACTAACAGGAAGGAGGAGAGGCCTTGGGGAAGTATACCCTGCCCTCCTTCCCCACCCCACCCCCTTTAAACTGAAGGTGAAGGCTCCCCGCCTACCACCATCCTCAGCTTCACAGAGAAGCAAAACTGCAAAGATCATCAAATGTCAACATCTTTGACATATTTTTCATCAAAATGTCAACATCAATTGCTGTTCGGTGTCCATTCTGTTTCTCCTTCGGGTCGTCCTTAGGGAGGGACTCTGGTCTGGGGCTGGTCCAGGCCTCACCCCCATCCCGGCCTTTTGCCAGCTGCTTCCCAGGCCATGCAGGGTGCACGCTCCCTGCCCGCCTCCTTCCCCCCTTTCATAAAGACTCCATTTGGCAAAGCCACTGCAAATCCCTGCCAGCTCATTTCCCACTTACTGTTACTGCGGAGCCGCCTCTGCTTTGTTCCCCGATAAATAAATAAAAACCAGCACCAGCCCAGAGAGACGTTTGATGCCACAGTGGCTTCCATGGATAGGCTGTGATGAGTAAGACCCTGAGCCATACTTTGCTTCGGCTCCAAAAGGGAGACAAATAAACCCGAAAGGCTGAGTGAAGGGGACGGGGGTCAGAGGACAGAGTTCCCTGTCAACCATGTCCTTCCCGGACGCCAGGGCCAAAATCTACAAAGATACCCAGGGTCAGCGGCCTGGACAGGCAGTGGGACCAGTGAACGGCCAAGGTCAAGGGCTCCAGCCACCCCTCCGCCCTGCTGGACCCGGCGTGCTCACTTCTCTGAGGGAAGCCACACAGAGGCCAACCACTTCCTCTCGCCCACCCAACCCCCGTGCACTGGGTGCTCGCTGCTGTCTACCAACGGCAGCACATGACAACCGGCTCTAGCCAATGGCCTGTCACAATCTCATGGCCTGGCCTCGACTCTCTCTTTGGGGATCCCAGCCAGACTTCAGGCTGTGGTTCTAACTGTGCTTCTCCTTTTGTTTCTTTCTTTCAATATATTTTTATTGATTTTAGAGAGAGGGACAGAGAGGGAAAGAGAGATCGAAACACCAGTGATGACACAGAATCATGGATCAGCTGCCTCCTGCACGCTCCACCCTGGGGGTTGAGCCTGCAACCCAGGCATGTGCCCTGATCGGGAATCGAACTGTGACCTCCTGGTTCACAGGTCAATGCTCAACCACTGAGCCACCCTGGCCGGGTATTACTGTGCTTCTTTATACACACACTCATTCTCCAGATCCAACCCACCAGCCCTATTACAGTACGCTATCCGATTGTTAAGTTTTGACTTTGCAGCCACTAAAGGGAGTTAGCCTCGGTGACAGGAAGGAGAAATGGAGCTAAGGGGCACACCACCTGTGATTGGCAGAAGTGAGGCCCCCCCCAGCCCCCACCCCCCACCCCCCGCCGCCCTCCCAGAGCCCGGCTGGCCAGCCTTCCCACCTCGTCCTCCTATTCACAAGCCCTGCGGACGCGACGCTGTCACCGGTCTTACGTTATGGCCGGGTGTGTTGTCATCTCCCCGGTGACATCATAAGCCCCTGACGGGTGGGGACCCTGATCCTGGTCCCTCACTACTCCCCGATTGGGGTCCGCTCATACAGGCGGCGCCACACGGGGGATTGTCAGCTGCTCTCTCTATTTATAACGAAGTCTGACATTTGAAATCCGAACTTCGCGAAACGTAACCAAGGGGATGATGAGTCATGTTACCGAGAGCTCATTTCCTTTTAGGGGAAACGTCAGATCCAATTCCCCCACAGAAAAGCCCTAAACGGCCCGCGGCGTCTATTTCGGAACCACGGCTCCCGAGCAGAGGCCGTGGCGGGACGTCGCGTCTCCGGGGCGGTACTCACCAGCTGAGGCATCAGGGCGTCGGCCAGGTAGACGAAGGCAGCGCCGAGGGTGAAGCCCGCAGCCACGGGGAGGAAGGCAAAGGCCCCGAAGTTCCCGGAGGACGTGGCCATCTCCACCGCGGGGGCCAGCAGGGACCAGTAGGAGGCTGCCAGCATGACCTGCAGAACCACAGTGAGCACAGACCGTTAGCCCGGCCAGGTGCCCCCCGAGGCGGCTTTCGCTTGCTCTACACGGCCCAAACTCACCCTGCGATGCCACATGGGGTAGGCCTGTGATCCTCCATGGCCAGCCCCATCCCAAACCAGAAAACCACCTCCAGAACGCCTGGAAGTGGTGCTGGAAGAACTCACCTTGGGGCAGACATGGCATGGGCCTTGGCAGGACCATGTGGTTTGCTGCCATTGAACCTCTATTTCAATGAATCTCAACCAAGGGCAACTTTGCCCTCCAGGTGGCATCGGGCAGTGTCTGGAGACATCTCTGGTTGTCAAACGAGGGACATCTAGTGACTAGATGGCACAGGTGCTTGTAAACATACTGTGTGCACAGCCCCTGGCAACAAAGCCTTCCCTGGCCCCAGTGTCATTGGCACATTGCTCTGTCCTTGCTGAATCCCCCAGGACCCTGACTGTAAGACAGAAGTCTTCCTTATGTTCAGTGGAAACCTCTCTCCCTTCTGTGGTTACCCACTAGCTCTAGGCCTGCTCTCTGGAGCACCAGAGAATGGTCTTTCCTCCCTGAGTGGTGACGGCCTTTGAAATATCTGGGGGCAACCAGTGAGTCGATGCCAGCGTGGTCCCATCAATCTCCCTATCGCTGAAAAGGAAAAAGGGAATGAACATTTTTATTGACTTCAGAGAGGAAAGGAGAGGGAGAGAGGGATTGAAATATCAATGATAAGAATCCTTGATTGGCTGCTTTCTGCACGCCCCCTCCTGGGGACTGAGCCCAAAATCCAGACATGAGCTCTGACCCGGGAATCAAACCGTGGGCCACACTGGCCAGGCAGGAGTGGACATTTATTTTTTTTTTAATATATTTTATTGATATTGTATTTTACAGAGAGGAGGAAGGGAGAGAGCTAGAGAGCTAGAAATGTCGATGAGAGAGAAACATCGACCAGCTGTCTCTTAGACACCCCCTTCTGGGGATGTGCCCGCAACCAATGTACATGCCCTTGACTGGAATCGAACCTGGGACCTTTCAGTCCGCAGACCGACGCTCTACCACTGAGCCAAACCGGTTTTGGCAGGAGTGGACATTTATTGATCACCTACTATTTCCAGGGAGCAAGCCTCACAGTGGAGATCTTCCTTTATTGTCACAAAAACCCTGAGAGACAGGTACTGTTCCCTCTAGCTATTGGTAGATGAAGAAACGGAATCTCGAGGTAGTAAGATAATCTGCCCCAGGTCACAGAGCCAGGAAGTGGCCGGTCCAGGGAGCTCAGCAAGCAAGGACCACGATCACCTCAATGAAGGGACGGACATGAGCGAAGAGGAAAACGAGGATGGAGCCAAATCTCAGTGAGGGCAATGCAACCGAGGAGTCTCCGGCGTTGAGCACCCAGCCGTCTACGCCTATAGGTGCAGCGACACCTCGGCTGGAGTACTCCCACCACCCCTCCCAACGCCTGACAGTCATCACCGACGTGCAAAACGCTGAATGGGTTTCTAAAAGCGACTTAATTATGCCTTGTCTTGAAGAGAGACATCTGCATCATCCGCCTCCCGAAAACCACACGGAGTGACGGCGCCCAGTGCGACCAGAGTGACAATGGAGGACAGATCCCTCCTGCCAGCCTCATCCACACGCGCAGCCCTCGTGCCACTTCCAGAAAACTGCCAGCGTGCCGGGAGCCCCCAAAAGGGAGGAGCCTGTCTTAGCAGGTCAGCTCCCGAGACCACGGGAGGAAGCCGTGGGCTCGTTCTCCGGGCCGCTGCTGCTCCATCCCTCTCTTGGGCTGTGGTCTCACCAGCTTCAGCGCCCCAGCGGCAGCCGCCGTTCATAGTAAACTCCCCACTGAAGACAACCTGCTAGCTACCTCTCTCCTGTGCTGCATGGGAGTGACCCCCGTGCTCTCACACCTCAGCCCAGCCTCTGCCCCAGCCCCATCCATCCCTCACCACCGCCATCCTCCCTCCGCCGGCTGCTTCTACCAAAGCCTGTCTTTCCCAAATTCCTTGCACACGAGCCCCCACATCCAGCCCTGCTTCTGGGGAGGCGGGCTGGAGACCACCTCCCAGGCACCTTTCTCAGAAAGAGACTCAAGGATGCGTTTTCACAGGTAAAAGGGGGTAAAACAAGTGGAGGATGGGAAGAGAAAGGAAGGGAGTCCCGGGGGGAAACGGGGGGAGAGGATGCGGGAGCAACAAGTCACAGGCCAGGAGAGCAGAAGCCCAGAGGGATGAGAGGGACGGGAAGGGGGCTGGAGGGCTCCTAGGGAGGGCGAATGGCAGAGCCCTGAGAGGTCCCGGTGGGGGACAGGAATCCACACTTCTGGTGGGAGACTGGTAACTGGGGTTCCGTGAAAGCGGGGAAAGCAGAGATACCTTTACTAACTCTGGGAAACACAATTGCACAAGAAAGGAAACAAAGAAATGATATTTACAGTCTTAATCATGTAAGCTGTTTTATTAGTTAATTTGATTATTTATTATGGATATTTGTATACACACACATACACACACACACACATCACATACAATTGCCATTTTGAAGCCTACAGTTCAGTGGCATTAGTTACATTCAGAGTGTTGTACGAACATCACTATTTCTTAACCTTTCTCACCACCCCGAACAGAAGCTCAGAAACTGTTAAGCAAGAGCACCCCATCCTCCCCCCCCCCGCCCTCCCCCGGCTCCCGGGAACCTCTAAGCTACTCTCTGTGGTGAGTTCATGTAAGTGGAATCATGGTATCCGTCCCTTTGTGTCTGGATCATCCCGCGGATGAGATGCTTTCGAGGCTGACCCATGTTGTAACGCGTGTCGGGACGTCAGAAAATCACCGGGGACGTCTGCAGCTGAAAGGTCTCGAGGTGGCGAAGTTGTGTCTACAATGGAGGCTTGTGGAGACCAAACGCTGAAGGAACAGTTAAAGCGGCCGCTCCTGTTTATCCCAAGAGGCCAGAACTCTGGCTTCTGTTATAAACCCGGCAGAACCACCTGACTTTTTAAACTATACAAGCATATATCTTTGGGTGAGGGGGAGGGGTGAGGGTTGTTAAATAAACGGATACTATAATTTGAAAATATACAAATATAGATTAGTAAATATTATTGGGAAATTTTAAATACAATTTTTTTAAATATGTATTTTTATTGATTTCAGAAAGGAAGGGACAGGGAGAGACAGACAGAAACACCAATGATGAGAGAGAATCATTGATGGGCTGCCTCCTGCACGCCCAGGCACTGGGAATCGAGCCCACAACCCAGGCAGGTGCCCTTGACCGGAATCGAACCTGAGACCCTTCAGGCTGCAGGCCGACGTTCTACCCGCTGAGCCAAACCGGCTAGGGCTGTACTGTAACTTTTAAATGGTTACAAGACGCTGATTTCACAGTGAAAATTCAAAGGGGGAAACGCTGCCACGTACAAGAACTCAATTTCCAGAAACGTTTCTGCCTGATAATGAGACAGCCACCTGAACGGCGTGCTTTCCGGTTTTCGTTTGTTTGTAGCTGTTCTTTTAATTCTTTATGATTGAAAGTATGAACATTTCTCCTTTTCCCACCATTGACCTCTCCCAGACCGCTCCCGCCCCACAGCACAAGCCCGCACCGAATGGTGTGTTTTTTGTAAATCTGCCTAAATCGCAGCCGAGACACCAGAATACCGAAAGGGACTGGAGGAGACACTTAAAATCAGCAGACATTTGAAAACTCTGAGAGAAAATCCCCCATTTCCCTTCGGCAACTCCCCAAACCTAGCACAACTCATATGCTCCCTTTTCTCAAAATATCGTGCAAAATACCACAGGGATCCATACTTTAAAATGCTATTAACTTCCCTCTGGGGTCAGAGGTACCAGCACAGAACATTCAGAGCCGATCAGCGAACTCCCTAGCCCATGGCACGCAAAGCTCCTCATTTCTGCTGAAGTGCTCACTCTGGGGCGATTTCAGCTCTGCAAATACAAATGAATTGGTGAAGGGTTCCTTGAGGAATACATCCTAATGTTCGCGCACCAGGGGGGCAGTTAAGCATTTCTTTTATGATAGTCATGACGGCATAAAAGCAGAAAACCCAAGCCACAAAACAAAATTTCCCTCCTGATAAAACGGGGAGAGAAAAGCACTGCGCTCTGATCACTGGCAACGCACTGAGCATCAGTACCCGTGCCTCAATGCCACCGTCTCTGCAGCCAAGGTGCGAGCCAGTCTCCAGAGACAGGAGCACGGAGTTCAAATCAGCAGCACCCAACTCGGGCTGCCTGGGCAGGTGCTCCGTCAATGTTGGTTGAAGCAAATGGCCGCGGACTCTACCCCCAAGGCCACTGTATACTTGGGAGGAGGCGCACACTTGCAATCCATACAAATCAAGGCAGTAATTACTCCAAGTACAGAAGCCAAGTAATGTATCTAATTTGGCCTCCAAATCAGATGTAAAATTAACTTGTTGGAGTCAATTAATAGGAAGCGAATTTGTGACTACTGCACGGTCAACATGATGCTGCATTCTAGGGGGAGGAGAGGGAGGAAGAGGGATACAGAGGCTGATCTGGGCCTGGCTGTCCACCATGACGAGAGAGACTATAGAGATGTGTGATGTGACCAACAGAGAAGGCACCGGAAGCCACGGATGAGAAGGGCCGTGGTCATTCCACGTAAGGCGATGGCAACGCTGCGAAAAAAGAACATGGGTGAAAACCCAGGAAAGAGCTCTTGACAGCTGCACGGGATCCGGAAGGAAAGGAGCCAAGAGTCAGGCCATTCTTAAATGCTAGGTGCCTGCAGTGTTAGACAAGCATGGAAATCCTGTGCAAAAGGACCTCAGCAGCCACTGTCAGTGGCCACTGACAGCGGGTCGTGGCTGGTGAGGCCCCCGACTGCACTAAGTTCCCTGAAGAAAGGACCATCACCCAAGACATATCCAGGCTTCAGACACAGACTGACCAACAAGCGAATTCTGACTCCTTCTGTGAAAACCAAGGAAAAAGGCTACAAAACGAGTCAGCCATTAAGTCCAGCCCAGCTCTGGCCCTGACTCCCCTTTCCCAGTGCAACTCAACTCAGGGAACATCTCCTCAGCGGCTCTGGGGTGCGAGGGGCCCACCTGAACTGGGGCACCCACTGGCAGTAACGACAGCTACACCTAAGGTAAGAACACGGCGCACCAAAGCCAAATGCCATTCAGGCTATGTTGGAGCTCGCCATTCCTCTTCCAAAGACCCGCTATCTGAATGACTGAGAGGGGCGGTATACTGATTACAATGCCTTCAGTCCTTTCGGGGTAGGTTCACGCTAGCTAGATGCCAAAACCATTAACTCCATGTAGATTAAAAAAAAAAGGGGGGGAGGGGGCCATCCTTTTCACAGCTGGTCACCAAGCGAGTGAGCACATGATATTGCCCAGAGCAACCTCGCCGTGGCACCCAGCCACCAACCCATCAGCACCCGCTCAACTTCGGCCTGTGGACAGACAACTGCACCAGCTGGTCAAGCCCTCCCGCCCACCACCACCACCCACTCACGCTGATCCAATCTGTCCCGGATCTGGCTGCTAATGAAACAGCCCTGCTGGCACATGGAGGAGGAGAGGGGAGTGAGCCCATCGAGAAGAAACTCAAACACCTCGCAGGAGCGATGTGGACCCCGCTTCGCTGGCCTCCCTCCAGAGAGGTGACAAACCAGCAATCCACTCGTTCTGTGATTCTTTCCGTTAAGGAGCTCCATGGTCAAGGAGAAGGAAAACGTCACCCCTTATTCCAGATAAAATCATGTTTCATTTTTACCCTCCTGAAAACGGGCTGGCAAAGTGTTTTCTGTCCTCACTCACCTGAGGGACGCGGGAGACACCCATTATGGTGGCAGTGATCCTTGGGAAATGGAGGGCAAGAGGTCAGAGTGATGGGACAGAATCTCAACAAGGAACTGCAGCCGGGCCAGAGTGGCTCCATGGTGACACATCACAATTGGTAGCAGACATCAGATCTAAGCTCCCCCACTTCAGGCTCCCAGCAGGAGACCCTGAGTGAGAGAATCATCTCTCCATGGCTGTTATCCTATATAATAAAAGCATAATATGTTAAGTGTCTGGTCGTCTGGTGGGCTGTTCAACCAATCAAAGTGTAATATGCTAATGATATGCTAAGGCTGTTCAATTGCTCACTATGATGTGCACTGACCACCAGGGGGCAGATGCTCCAACTGGTAGGTTAGCATGCTGCTGGGGCCCTGCGGATCTGAACTGAGTGAGATGGACCAGACATGCCCTGGAGCCCTCCTGTGGCCCCTTCCCGGTCCCAATCGTACACCGGTGGGGTCCCCAAGCCTCGCAATCCTGGACCCCTTGGAGGACATTGGAGAGCCGGTTTCAACCCAATCCCACAGGCCAGGCCGAGGGACCCCACCGGTGCATGAATCCGTGCACCGGGCCTCTAGTTTCTTCATAAGGAAAATGGGAATAATAATAGGAACAGGGGCACTCATACGTAAAATTGAAGTTAGTAACAATAATAACCTTTACATAAAGACTGGCCATGTACCAAAACTTCCTTAATCCTTCTAACATTAAGGGTCAGGTATGTTACCCCTACTTCACTTATGGGGAAACTGAGGCACAGAGCGGTTAGGTAATTCACTAAGCCATGCAGTTAGTAAGCGGCAGAGCCCAGAACCAATCCCAGCCAGGGTGGCTCGTGAGTCCCTGCTCTTGACCTTCTGGCCTTCCCAAGGTGGTGCTCACTTCCTAGAGTCCTTACAGGGACAGGGTGCATATACAATACTTAGCACAAACACTGGCCTGAAGACTCTATAAATGCCAGATGCTAACCGTCTCTAGCTTCTCACTGGTATTAGAGCAAATGCTATGAGAGAAAATAACCAACAGGAAAAATGAAGGGTTTCGGAAGGAACCCCAGGAATTCGGGGAGGGAACGCTTATAAAGAAAAATAAAACAAAAAACAGTTATTAATGTGAGAGGGATAGGGATGCATGGAATAAATGTATGGAAAAGGCCAGAATGCTGGAGGGGGGAAACAGGGAAAACAAGCCTTTTCAAAAACTGAAACCATAAAAACAACAAAGAAAAGAAACCTTGGCTCTTTTTATGGAGTTAAAGCAATGCCATTTCCCACCAGGCAGAACTAAACAGCGGAGAGATTATGAAATAACAAGCGAAAAGGGAGGAAAATGAGAGACTCGGGCCAGGAAGTCCGGGAGCCAACTAATAAGTCTAATAAAGAGAACACAGCGGGTCCGTGGGGGAGACCATTAAAGGGACATAAAACAGCACTCGCTAGAGCCAAAGGGCACCGGTTTCCAAATCAAGGGATTGCAGAATAAACTTATTTAGAAATGTGGAGGAAATTTTCTCAATAAACGGACAAATGGGATGCTTCTAGAATAGAGGATGGGACCATGGGGGTGGAGGGGCCCTTTTTCTTTTTTCCTGTATAAACCTTTTATGAACATTTGTTCTTTCTAGAATCTATCAGGTACCTCTTACCCTGATAAAAATAGCCGATTCCAAATACAGAGCCCAACTTAAGTGCCCAAGAAGTCGTTAGTGGAAAGCATCCCAGTCACAGTGCGGCTCAGTGTGACCCAGAGCTGTAGGGAGCGGTTATAGGGTTAAGCCTCGGATTGATCTGCTGGCAAAGTCGCAAACAAGTCCCAGCTTGGACGGCACAGCCCTCTAAGCATAATTAAGCTTGATCTTGTGACTGCTCCCCAGATCTTTCCTGGGTAGCTAATGTGCCGTGGGAGGGGCAGCAAGTGCTGCCAAAACAGGTGAAACTTAGAAGAACATTGTAAATTGCCTTGTTTGCCCCTGACTATAAATAAAGCATTAGCTTTGCAGCCTGGATCTGTTCTGTGGCCTCTGCCAGGCACAGAAGATCCACCTAGACCCAGCTTATTCTCCTGTCTGTCTCTTTCTTCATCCTTCACCGCCCTCCCTCAGGCTCGCCGAACTCTTGGCTGTGCTGGCGCGGCCCACAGTGCCACCTCAAGTAAAGTAAAAACCAGTATTGTGGCCAGTTTGTGAGATGAAGTGCCACGCAGCCACCAAATAAGAAAGAGTTCAGGACCTAGGAAGGAAAGGGACACATTTGCAAGCATGATGTGCGGTGCGATTCCATTTGTTTATAAATTAGACATAAACAAGGAAGTACCTAGAAGGTCATGTGGAAAAGCTTATCAATTGGGGAGGAGAGGGATCTAAAACTATAAGTTCACTGACCTACACAAACCCCAAAGTCCTCATGTGACCTACACCATATTTCCCTTGATGTCAGAGAATAATAAAGGTGTATCAGGGGCCCTGGCTGGTCTGGCTCAGTGGATAGAGCATCAGCCTGCGGACTGAAGGGTCCCAGATTCAATTCCTGGTCAAAGGCACATGCCCGGGGTTGCGGGCTCAATTCCCAGTGTGGGGCGTGCAGGAGGCAGCAGATCAATGATTCTCTCTCATCACTGATATTTTTTCTCTCTCCATCTCCCTTCCTCTCTGAAATCAATGAAAAGATAGTTGAAAGAAAAAAGATGTATCGGCATTTACTAAGTGCCAACCACTATGCTAAATGCTCCAAATAGACTTACTTATTCGTCTACACAACAACTCTGAAAAGGAGACAATTACCTCCACTTTACAGATGAGGAAACTGAGGCTTACACAGTCTACATAACGAGCCCCTGCTCACCCAACTAATCAGCTGAGAAACCGGGATCAAACCCAGGCAAGGTGCTCCAGGGCTCATCAGAACAGCAGAGCAGGGGATGCACCAGAAAAAGGCTCCGCCCCTGGGTGCCCAATGCCCCTGCCCTTGGCTCACCCCGGCCGCTGACAGATTGAGACATTTCCTGGCATGACCACATCCTGAGAAGTTCATCATAATTGGGAAAATTATGCTTCAGGGATGTAACGAGCTTACATTCAATTAGTTCCTTCCTTCATTGGGAGGACCAGAAGGGCCAACTTCCTATGGACTGGAGGGGGAGAGCTTTCTGGCTGCCTGTTTGCTGAGGGGGAGGGGAATGTGAAAATATTTAGGTGTACTAAGGCTCTCAGAGAAAGCACAGACTTATAGAGTAGAACTCATCCTCCTCTTCCTTCCATCAAATATATCCTTCCACCCACCATCCATCCATATCCATCCATCCATCTCTATTCATACATTTACATCCATCCATCCATATCCTTCCACCTATCATCCATCCATCCATCTATCCATATCAACCATCTATCCATCCACTCATATCCACCCATCCAACTATACTCATCCATCCATATCTATCCATCCATCCATCCAAATCCATCCTTCCATCTCTATTCATACATTTACATCCATCCATCTATATCCTTCCATCCATCATCCATCCATCCATATCAACCATCTATCCATCCACTCATATCCACCCATCCAACTATACTCATCCATCCATATCTATCCATCCATCCATCTCCATCCATCCATCCAAATCCATCCTTCCATCTCTATTCATACATTTACATCTATCCATCCATATCCTTCCACCCATCATCCATCCATCCATATCAACCATCTATACATCCACTCATATCCACCCATCCAACTATACTCATCCATCCATATCTATCCATCCATCTCCATTCATCCATCCATATCTATCCATCCATCCACCATATCAATTCATCCATTTCCATTCATCCACCTATATCCATTCATCCATATCCATCCTTCCATACATCCGTATCTATTCATCCACTCACCCATCCATCCATATCTACCCATCCATCATCCATCCATCTCCATTCATCCATCCATGTCCACCCATTCATCCATCTATGTTTATTTGTTCACTATATAAAAATAAAAAGTAAGTATTGTCAGCATTCCACATGTCAAGAGTGCCTTCCTAGCATCTTTACTGAGTGACTCCTCTTAAGATTGCAATACCCAGAACTCCCACCCCTGACAGGACACTCTCTCTCCTCCTCCATCCCTTTATGGTTCTCCATCACACTTACCTCTGTCTGACATGCTGTGTGTTTTATTGTACAGGTTGCTTATCATGTGACTCTCTGCTAGAATGGCAGTCCCTCGAGGACAGGAACCTCTGTTCGTTGTTTACAGCGTTTTAGCTCGGTGTCTAAAGCAGTGCCTGCCACCGAGAGGGGTGGGGGAGGGTGCAAGAGGACCCCTGGGGCCCCTGCTGCCCTACACTCCACGGCCAGGTCAGACAAAGGAGTCCATCCCGGAACACAGCGCGGCCTTCATCCATCATATGGCCCATCACCTTCTTACAACCACCTGCTGACCCGTCTCATGATTACAGGTGAAGGCCCTACCTCAAGCTCCCTTTCTTCTTTGCATACCCCCCACAATGTCTTGTACACAGTAGGTGCTCACTGAATTGGCCTGAAGACAATGCTCTCCCTGCTCCCACATTCTGGGCAGGCCCTCTCCCAGGAAAAAATATGGCTATTCTGCGAACAGAACACACATTTGGCCATTTCTAAAACTGCATAGACCTTTGACAAAGATTTTTTTTTTAAATATATTTTTACTGATTTCAGAGAGGAAGGGAGAGAGAGAGAGAGAAACATCAATGATGAGAGAGAATCATCGATGGGACTGCCTCCTGCACACCTCACACTGGGGATGGAGCCCACAACCCGGGCATGTGCCCTGACTGGGAACCAAACTGAGACCGCCTCGTTCAGAGGTCAACACTCAGCCACTGAGCCACTCCAGCCGGGGACAAAGCTTTGATCCCTGGTTCTTCTCCCTCCCTGTGTACAAGCCACTGAACTAGAGCTTTGCAGGCAGCCCTCACCCACAGGGATACACCCAAGACCCCCAGCGGACACACTATGTTTTTTCCTACATGTACAAACCTATAATAAAGTTTAACTTGTAAATCAGGCACAGGAGGAGATGAGCAATAGTAACTACTAATAAAATGGGACGATTATAACAATATGCTGGCATAAAAGTTACGTGAATGTGTCCCTCGGTTCAGGGGGACCCCTGTTGATGTCTTCAGAGGCTCCGTGCTCTCTGGTGCGGCACGTGGCCATCATTGAACATGTCTTCTGTTCACGTCTTGGTCCACAAACTTTTCCACCTTAACTAAGCACTTCCCAAGCCCTGTGGCTGGAACGTCTGCCGTTTGAGCTGAGCCTGCAAAACCCACCCAAAGCTCCTCACAATTTCACGGATGAAGACTCGTTCTCACTGCCGATCTCAGCATCCAATCGTGTCCTTTCCTTAGGAAGCCCAGAACTTTCCTCTCCGGGAGGAGAGGAAGCACTTTCCGGCTTCTCTTTGGCATATCTGAGCGCCACCATCACTAGCCTGTGCTTCGGGGCCGTGACTGGGTAAAACAGAGATTACTCGCACACAAGCACTGCGACGCCATGATAGACAGTCGATCGGAGCACCCAGGCGGCCGGCCACTCAGTGACGGACAGGCAGGGAGCGTCTACAGCGGGGAGATCCCAGACAAAGGGGGGGACCCACGTCCCAAGCAGGATGGAGCTGAATGCGAGATTTCATCACGTTACTCAGAACGGCGTGCAATGTAAAACTGATGAAATTGTTTACTTCTGGAATTTTCCATGTAACATTTTCGAGCTGCGGTTGACTAAAACCGTGGAAAATGGAACTGCGGATGATGAGAACCTACTGCATTTGCAGAAAACAGGTGGTGGGCCAGAAGTGCACACTGGTGAGGTGCCCACCTCGTGTCCAGATTGGACTGAAAGCGGCTCCAAATCCTCGGTACTCACACGGCGCCTGGCACACAGCAGGTTCTCATGGACGGACGGACGGACGGAAGGAAGGAAGGAAGGAAGGAAGGAAGGAAGGAAGGAAGGAAGGAAGGAAAATGTGCCAATCATCTTAAAAGCATATCTATTAAACGTCAACCTACAGAGAGAGGTGACTGTGATGGTGGGGCTTTCAAGTCTGACTAGTTAATCTCTAGGCCCTTTGCAACCTCCTGCTCTTCTACAGACCTCCCGCCTTTTTCTCCTTCAGGGAAATGGGGCAGGGAGGAGGAGCAGACCTCCCCAAGGGGAATGCCGAGGTCTGATCCTCATGGAGGCCAGGCCTGGGAGGAAGGCAGAGGGAAGGAGGGGGAGGAGGGTCTCCAGCCTGGGGGCGGAAGGGAGGGGGGTGAAGGTAGCCTGAGGATGCCCGGGGAAAGGAAGGACCGTCCCTGGGCCTCAGGGCAGGCCTCGGGGCCACACCACCCCGGATGGTCAGAGGAGACAAGAGAACACAGGCCAGCGGTTCCGCCAAGACAAATGCTGTTTTTCCATCAGTGGGGACAGAGGGTGAGCTGTGTCATTTCCTGCCCCTGCACGGTGCATAATGACATTGGAAATCTGAAGCATGAAATTGGAAAGAAAAATACAATAATAAAATCATCATCATCCGTCTCCCTCCTGCATGGTTTTCGTCCCTTTCTCCTACCTCCCTCTCTCCCTCGCCACCCCGTCGTGCAACAAGACTGCCTTCCACCCAGTGCGGAGCCCGTGGTCAGGACGCGCGTGGAGGGAAGGTCCCTGTCGCACTGGCCCACGCTGCCAGGGGACAGAGCTGTCACCATGCCACTCCTGTGCTCATGAGAGCCACCGGTGTTGGGGTGCCAGGAGCGCTGGGCGTGTCCCCTGCCCACGCCTGGCGCGGCCGGAGGACATTCACGTTAGCTGAGACAGCCTCCCACGGGAACTGGCCATCGAGGCCTGCACAAATGAAGGGCCTCAGCACACGAGCCTTACAGGTTCCAGCCTCGATCACAGAGCATTTCAGGTGTCAGTGTCTTTGCGCATCGCCATGCAGGAAGCAAAGGTGGCGGGAGTGGCAGGTGCCCCTTCACCACTGTGCCCGGGGCAAGGGGCAAGGCTGAGACAGACGCGGCCTGGAGAAGGGCCCTTCCCCACACGGCCCCCACGCACCCGGCCACACTGAGCTTGTCACGTGACAGCCCTGGGACGGGCAGCTGTAGGCCCCACTGAGCTAACCTGGTCCACCTCCCCACTCCCGCACTGAGGGCCCACTGAGAGGGCAGCCTTGCCCAAAAACACACAATTAGCACCTCCCAGGCCACTGCACCCCCATGCAGAACAAGAAATGTGCAGAGAGTAGAATCCAGGGGGCCCTGGGCAGTGACCTCGGGGCCCTTTCCTCTCTCCACCTTACAAAGAAGAAAATCCCGGCTCGGAAACAGAGAAGCAGCTTAGCACACGCCTTCCCCACCGTCCTGGCACTCTGGCTGAGGCCCGGCCCATGGCAGTGTGTTCCAAAAGCAAAAGACCTCACATTCAAGACCTCCATCAGGCCCAGCCAGCCTGGCTCAGTGGTTCAGCATCAACCTATAAACCAGGAGCTCACGGTTTGATTACGGGTCAGGGCACATGTCCGGGTTGCGAGCTGGATCCCCAGAATAGGGCATGCAGGAGGCAGCCAATCAATAATTCTCTCTCATCATTGATGTTTCTCTCTCTCCCTCTCCCTTCCTCTCTGAAATCAATTTTTTTTTTTTAATTTTTAGCGAAACCGGTTTGGCTCAGCGGATAGAGCATCAGCCTGTGGACTGAAAGGTCCCAGGTTCAATTCCGGTCAAGGGCATGCATCTTGGTTGCGGGCACTCCCCAGAAGGGAGTGTGCAAGAGGCAGCTGATCGATGATTCTCTCTCATCGATGTTTCTAACTCTCTGTCTCTCTCCCTTCCTCTCTGTAAAAACTCAATAAAATATTTTTTTTTATTTTTTTAAGAAGGGGGAGCTCTACAGTGAGACTGTGGGTTGAAATCCCAGCTCTGCTCACCATGTAATCCTGAACCATCCATCCTACCTAATAAAAGAGAAACATGCAAACTGACCGCACCTTCGCTATGCCCACAAGCCCTGCCTACCAGCCAAACAGGGTGAGTATACAAATTAATCCAAGATGACGATTAATTTGCATATCTAGGCCAGAGCGCAAGGCTGAAGACAGTGTAGAAAGAAGCTAAGTGCTGTAGAAGGGAGCGAAGCTTCAGAGAAACAAGCAAGCTGGGTGGGGGAGAAGGAAGGGAAGCAGGTGGGGCCGGATCTGGGGAGAAGGGAGGAAAGCAGGCGGGGCAGTGACCACAGCAGGAAGCCCTATTGCAGGAATCTTCCTGCAACGGGCCTCTGGTTTATTAATAGTCACTGTGCCTCGGTTTCCCCATCTGCAGAATGGGGGTACATAATCACCCCTGGTACGCGCCTCACAGGGCCGTTGGGAACATTAAATGAGATGATCTCAGTGCTTGCCGGAGCACCTTGTCCGTAGGGAGGACGCGACAAACAATATTAGCTTTCTTCGTCATTAAAGCCTCCTCCGGCTTTCAGGCTGCGTTGCTGGGGGACTCTAATGGGAAATAATGACCATCCTCTTGTGTCTAATGGCAGCATCCCTCCCCACTGATTCCAGGCCTCAGGCAAACATCCAGGCCAGGCCCGGGCACTGGGAAGGAAAAGATAGTGATTACTAGAGGCTTGAACCGTGATTTAAGGAGTCAGGAGACAAACAAGCAAATGGCTTTGAAGAACAGTCATTTAAGGAGGACTGGTCACGCTCCCAAGATCCTGCTAATGCGAAAAGCAAACAAACTGTAAAGCATGTTGTGAAGCCCGTTTCAAATGCACAGGACGCTTATGCCAGGAATTTCTCTTACAGAAACCCTTGCTTCAGGGCACAGTTCAATATTGTGCAAATGTCACCGCAGCATCGTATTAGACAGATATGTCCATGCACATTCGACACATACATAACTGTATGCACAACTGACCCTAGAAGCATGTCACCCCTGTGCAAGGTGCCAAGGGACCCCAGGCAACTGACGGATGGCTGGTTTTCACTTTTCTGAGACATGTACTGCTGGAGGCTTTTCTGAGACGTGTACTCGAGGCGTCTTGGGGATGCAGAGTCCTTCGGACCCGGACACCATGGCCCGGTGGGCTGCCCTGACGCTCTGTAAGAGAACAATAAAAACTCTCCAAGGAGCACGCTTGGGGAACACTGCTGACTTCTGGGAAGCGAGGGGCTTTCTTCTTCTTTTAAACGTGAAAAACACCTGAATTTTTAGACGTGCCACACTGACTGGAGATGACACATCAGAATGCTCTAGACCAGGGCTGCTCAGCTTGGCACACTCACACTAGGAGCTGGGTGATTCTTTGGGGGGGGAGGGGGAGGGGGCTGTGTACCGTGGGGTGTGCAGCAGCATTCCTGGCCTCTACCCACTAGACGCCAGTTGTGACAACCCAACACGCCAACCGTCCCCTGGGGAGCAACATGGCCCCCGGTTGAGAACCGCTGTTCTGCCCCACAGGTCAGCTACATTAAACACACATGATCCCATGATGAACACACGCAGTCCTCACAGCTCGGGCCACCTGGCCCCGCCGCCTTTCCCGAGCTCGGGAAGCATCTGTGAGAACCACGCCCATCGCCAGGGCCTCTGAGGGGTCCTGAGTCCACCTCACCCCGCTGCCTCCACAAGGCGCTCCGCCTCTCCTCTGTACTTCCGGTGGCCTGCAGGGGCGCCTCTGTGCAGAGAGCTCACATTCAGGGTCAATTTTAGAAAAAGAAATTACTCCTATTCTGATTTTTTTAAAACACATAAATAACTTTCAGAATCCCCACCCCCACCCCCCACCCCCAAGTACTTTAAAAATCAAAAGTAAAACTGTTTTAGCCCTGGCCGGGTGGCTCATTTGGTTGGAGCATCATCTCATACACCAGAAGGTTGCGGGTTCAATCCCCGATCAGGGCACACGTGGGAGACAACTGAGGTTTCTCTTTCACATCGATGTCTGTCTGTCTGTCTGTCTGTCTCTCTCTCTCTCTCTCTTTCTCTCCTCTCTCAGGTAAGGACTGGAGAAGAAAAAGAAAAGTAAAATTTTTTTAGATACTCAGTAAAGTGAACACAGTAATACACCGGTCTGATGATGGTTTGAAGGAAGCTACATCTTAAGTGTTTGCATTTTATTGCTCCCACATCTGTTCCTCCATGTCCTGAAGACAAATGCTCTCTGGTTTTGGTCCTTTGTTTCCTGCTGTTTTATGTCTTTGGCCACGAGAACCTTAGAGTGTGCCTGGCCTAAAGGAGTGAAGCAGAACAGGACCCCTGGTGCCTGGGCAGAAGCATGAAGACTGTCTGTGTGGCCCCTGCAAGGATGTTGACATACTAGGTATCCCCGTCGCTCACCTGAGATTGACATTTAAAAGGCTTTCACCTTTGTTTATGGAGTTCCAAAGGACATCATTTCTGGGGCACAAATATTGGTGTGTTTACACAAAACCGTTTGACCAGCCAAGCATCTGTATCTAAACAGCACCAGGACCTGAGTCCCGCTGTGATCCCCCTAAAAATGCATACGACAAAGCTGTGCGCTTCCGTTCCACACTACATTCCTGTCCGCGGGTTCTACTCACACACACACACCCCAAGCACAGGCGAGCTTTTCAAAAGGCAAAAAATTTGCGTCATTTCCTCTGGCTTGGATTTAATTACATTCCCCATAGACTTTTACCTGCGAGCACCTCAGATTTTAGGCGAGAGAGTCTATTATTGAGGTCTTTATCACACCTCTCTCCAATATATTTACATATATTTCAATTCCATTTTTTTTAAATTTCCTGTGAGCCTGAGGGCTCTATCTGCTTAGACGACAATTTCCTGGATTGAGTTACCAGTACCACCATTAGAGAACAGATTCATAACAACAATGTAACACATGATTTACCATTATTAAAGGAAAATATGCTTGAAAATGCACATTTTCCCTGGATGAGACTTTTTCCTTGTCTTTTTTTTTTTTTTTCAACTGTTCCTCTACTGGTGGATAAATACTAAGTAGCCATTGCTCTAAGACAGTGAGGCATCAATTTATTTCTAGTTTACTTCGTCTTATCCCTTATTTAAAGTCTTATCCTTTATTTAACGGGAGATGGGGAAAGTAGGTATTTTGTTATAATAATGTCATTTTGTTCTCTGAACTCCTTCCAAGTTACAGCCCCAAATCTCATTGTGGCCCATCATGGACATTGCCCGTGAGGGCCGCTCTGCCAACAATTGGATTAGACTCACATCAAAGGGCAGGATGGCAGCGGAACTGCTCCAGGACCAGCGGGCAGCGAGCAGTGACAGCATCCCGCACTGTCTCCTCCCCAGCCCTCGGGGTCCCTGTTTCTGTGCGGAGACCGAGCCACCCAGAGACACGGAAATCAGGCGAGGACGTGTTTTTCTTTTGTGAAATGGGGGTGGGGGGGGGGGCGCGCGACTGAGCAAGGGGGGCTGGGAAGGGAGCAACAGCCGTCAGTCAGGGCCTCTCTGGCCAGGCAATGCTGAGAAAGAGGACAAAACTGGGAGCCGAGGACCCGGATCTGACTCTGTTAACACTCTGGGGGCACCTGTGTAACTCCGGGCGTGTCTCCACGTGCCCTCAATCGAGCTGCTGACTCAGAGGACCTCTGCAAGGGGGGAAAGGCAGGTACGAGGGGGTTCCACCTCAGGCTAGTGTTTGCAGATCACAGGACTATTAAGACAGGAGAAAGGACTACATCCCGATCAACCAAAGGGGAAAGGGCAGGTCACACGTCTCATGATGGGACTCACACGGCTGGAACACACAGCACCACCATGGTATGCTCAGGCCCAGAAACCGGAATCCCAATTCATCCAGCCTCTAGGTCTCCCTGGGGACTCAGCTCGCAGGAGATGTGGGCTGGGTGTATTATTGTTAAAATAGTAATGAATTATTGTTCAAGCCTTGGTGACTGTGCTTACAAAAATACAAGGCAGCCTGGACGGTGTGGCTCAGTGATTGAGTGTGTCAACCTATGAACCAGGAAGTCACAGTTTGATTCCCAGTCAGGGCACCTGCTTGGGTTGTGGGCTCGATCCCCAGTAGGGGCTGTGCAGGAGGCAGCCAGTCAATGATTCCTTCATTGTTGATGTTTCTCTCTCTCTCTCTCTCTCCCGCTCCCTTCCTCTATAAAATCAATAAAAATATATTTTTAAAGAAATACAAGGCATTCTGGGCGTACTGGATTTACAGGTGCCATTACTTCGCTGTTACAATTTCCACCTCCCAAGAAAGATGGGGGAAGACAGATGAAATGAGATCAGCAAAATGTTAATAACGACTGAAGCTGGCTGACGGGTACCTGGCTTGCATCATAGAATTCTCTCCACTTTTCTGCATGTTTGAAAATGGCTATGTCAAAAGGTCTTTTCCAGGGAAGGGGAGGAGAGAAAGAGATGTTTAATTAGTGCCCTTCCTAAATGCTAGTCCTCGGCCAGCTGCCCAACAAGCTCTTTCGCTGTCTAAAGAGAGGCGGGGCCCTAAACACACACCAGGAATAAACCGGATTGGTGATAAGAGGGAGCCCCAGCACCCGGACATCTGAGATGCATCCTGGTCACATGGGGAGAGACCGGAACAGCCCGTCAGCAGAGAAATGTCAGGAAACGCGCCTCAATTTACATTCCTCCTGTAACGGGCCACTTACCCCTGCAGCGAAGCCGAGACTTCCATCCAGGATCCGCCTCTGCAAATGCAAACAGGACGTTTCAGTTTCTAAGGGATAATTCCTGGGACGATGGGGAACCATAACCCCGAAGAGAGCCACGTGAATCAAGACCGGCCCACACCTGGATCAAATCCACCGGAATCAGTGCCTTTATAAAATGGGCCAAAAATCAGCTGGGGGAAATGTTTACCCTCCCCTCCACCCCACGGCCAATCAAGAGTCTTCTTTCTGGGCGGCCCGCTTGCACTGGCCCACGTGCTGCCTCTTTCTGTGAATTACGACTGAGAGCCTTCAGGGAGCCGCTGGCCTCAAAGATGGACATTGACAAGCGCTGGTGAGGAGCACGCACACACGCTGCCGGTGGGGGTACACACCGGCGCAGCCGTGGGCAGTGACCACGTGACTCGGGGATGCCATTCCTGAGTCACTGCCTAACAGGAACACACACTCGAAGTCACCAAGCTCGTGTACAGAAACGCTCCTGGCAGTGCTGTTTGTAAGAGCCGGAAACTAAAAACTACCCAAGCGGGTAGGTAGTGCATCATTAGGATATATTCATACAACAGAATATCATACAGTAACGAGAACACAAAATGCATATGGATGGAGTGCACAGTCAGGGGCAGCCAGGAAACCGGGAAATAGAGTGAAATCAGCCAGACACCAAGAGAACGTACTGTATTTTTCCAATCCAAAATTAATAAATCAATATTTTGAACATTTTGCTGGTTTTCCTCCGAAGGCCTTCTGTTTTGTCATCCTAAGGAGCTGTTCTTCCTGTTTTCCCCATTGTTTGATCACACAGGGAGTCGGAGGAGGTCCAAATGTCTCTCTGCAGCTCTCTGTCCATGCTCTTTTGCACAGCAGATTGCATTCAGTTTGAATTTTGCAGAGTAAGACAATAGCTTACGGGTATTTATCGTTTTTTATTTTTTGACATCTTTATGGGGTGAGAACGCTCCGATCCTGTTGCATCTGCCCACTCTCCTCCTCCACCTTCAATTACGGCATCAGCTGGCGTCAGTAACAATAAGGCTCGTGATTGGAGGAAGCCTGTTTGACAAGGCCTGGGCAGCGATGCACCCGCCCAGCTCCCTCCTCGCTGACTTCCGTGTATAAGACGCCTTGTCAAACTGAATGCAATCTGCCTGCCTTTCCCTCGCTGAGCCTGCTGAGTGTCCTTTCGCTGCGTGTCCTGTCCCGGGGCGTTAGCCACGGGGACAACTACATGCTGAGCCGGGTGGGTCCTGAGTCAGCAGACGGGTGGGTGGTCTTGGGAATGGCCTGTATGCCTCCGCACCAGGAAAGGTCTCAGCAATTCCTCCTCCTGACCAGCTCCCAAGGGGAAGGGGCCCCTCTGGGATGGCTCCCCACTTCTGAAGAGCCCACAGCGTTGGCCCAGGCCACACGGGGCTGCGAGGTCCTCCTCATCACAGTGCTGCACTGAACTCGGACCCATGGCCAACGAGACCCAGTGCGCAGGTCTCAGCTTCTCAAAGCAAAAGGAGCTGGTAGAGGGGACAGCCTGAGCTGCTCTGCCCCGGGGGCCCAGGCGCAGGACCGGGAGGGGTCAGGTAACCTGGCTCCGGGTCCTCGGGCGGCCGGACTGGCGTTGGAATGTTTCACTATCTGCGGACAGTGACCTGGGAGCCAGACTGTGTGCAGGCCTCCAGGCCTCCCTGGGGAGGGAGGAGGTGGGGCGCAGGGGGAGGTCTGATCTTATCGCTGACATCAATACCCGCTGAACTGGTCTCTGACACCACCATGACTTGCTCGCCAACTTCCCAGACACGGTGTGGTTTCCAGATCGGCCCCACAGCGTGTTTAGCGAGATCTGAGATCACTGACGCCTTAGCACGCCTTCCATTTCGAGGATCATCAAGCAATCAGGGGATGGAGGGAGTAGAGGGCTGAAGAGGGTAAGGAATTCAGACCCAGGAGGTGGGCATGGGCTGGGGAGGAGAGGGGTGGGGCACGTGGAGTGGGGGTGGGGCAGAGTGTGTTCTGGATGAGGGAGAGGTGAAAGGGGTATGTGTGGAGCGGTGGGAGTGTAGGAGGGATGGAAGGTAAGGGGGGGAAGACAGATGGGAAGGTACAGGGGATACAGGGTGCATGAGTGGGTAGGGGCATAAGGCTGAGAAAAAACGGGTAGGGGTGAGGTGGGTTGAGTGTATTTATCCCAAAGTTTTGGAGGGAATGAGGAGTCCTGGATTTGGAGCGAGAGAGGGGATAGGTACCCTTCCTCCCCCCAAGGTCTCTCCAATCATCCCCGATAACTCAAGGCCACAGAGCAGGGCAGTTAGCCCCTCCCCCAACCTACTGCCCCAGCCTGGGAGGGACTAAGGACAGACAGAAACAGGCCAGGGGCTCCAGGAGGCTGAATGCCCGGCCCCTCCCTCCCCCCTCAGCGAGTGAGGCAGGGTCACCTGCTCCCCAGGCTGGGAGGGAAAAGGAGGCCAGGAGAGGAGAGAAGGAGCACCACCCTCAGCCTGGAGGAGCACCACCCTCAGCCTGGAGGCGTGGCCAACCTGCGTGTGGGAGCCGGTGCTCCAGAGCCTGCTGAGAGTCCCACGGCCTCCCAGAACCCACCCAGGACAACTCACCTGCCCACTAGAGAAGATGAACACGAGAGCCGCCCCGGCTGCCGTCAGCCCCCAGGTGAGGAGGGTCCCCAGCAAGGCCTGGAACACGGCGCTGTGGCCTCGGAGCATGCTGGACGCGGCTGTGTGCAGAGGAGCGACAGGGTCAGTGCCCGCGGCGCCCACGGTCCCTTGTGGTGACTCGCACGCGTTCTGAGCTCTGACCCCCTCCACCTGGGCTGGCCTGACTGGGTTGGTGTATGCACCTGTCCACCACGCACCCCTCTGTGAAATCATCTAACTCTGGGAGGAGAGATGGGGTGACCTTGGGAAATGGCTCCCAGGAAGAAGCTCCAAGAATGTGGATTATGAGCTGGAGGAAGGGAGGGTCTGAGGGCAGCCTTCCCGCCCATTCTGCCTGCCCCTCCTGCTCTTGCAATCTAATCAAGGTTCAAGTATTTCCATCTAGCTCCCGGGAAGTCTGGGCCCCATGGTTGGGTCTGCGTGTACCTTGATTAGAATCATCGGTTCTCTCTTCTCCAAATACAAGAGTAGCCCAGGTTCCTTCTAGAAAGTCATCCACTTAGCCCTGATCCAACCTTCAACAGCTCCCCATGGGAGCTCCCATGGCCTGCCACGGGCATTCTCCACCAAATGACTTCCAAGGAGCCCACCGACAATTCAAGCCTGCATTGCCATCACCAGCATGCCCTGGATGGGCACAAGTTCAACTGAATCATTGATGGCACCTGGGACAAGCCCCCGTGGTCCTGCCCCACGTCTCTCTCCACATGGTTCCTTCCCAGAATCCCTTCTTTCCCAGCCTCCAGCCATCGCATCCAGGGTGCCCTCTGTTGCCCACTACTGCCAACTTCGATTCCACGCATGGCGATCCTCGCCACTCCCGTCCCTGCACACAGCTTTGGTGCCTCCTTCACCGTTCACATCATTTGCTGCCTAAGAACAGGAATGATGCTTTTCCACAGTTGGCACCCCTGTACACACCAGTCAGGCTCTCTGGCACCCGAAAAACGCCTGCCGAATTATTTATGGCACCTTGGACAAGCTTATCTTGATAGGACACGCAGTGAGGGCCAGGAAAGGGAGCTGTACGTGACACGGCCCCCAGCCAACGCCCACCGAGGGACGGAAGGGAAGGACCCTCCGCTCTGGCGTTCGCTCAGGGAACCTCCTCTCGACTTGAGGATGTCAGTCCCAGCTCTGGACTCTCGCTGTGGAAAGTTACAGGCGGAGAAACCCACGTGCTGAAAGGCCCAGTGTTCTGTACACAAACATCGGGGCCAGGGCCACCACTTCTCAAAGGGCCCATTCAGCTCCTCCTGGTCTGCCAGCTCCCACACGGCTGTGCTCGGCCCACTGGGCTCGGCCGCCAGGCCCCGCAACCCTGGGTCAAGACGCCGCCTCTCTCTACTGACCCTGAAAGGAAACCCTGATGGAGGGTGTAAGGGCCCTTAGGCCCCGGGCCTCAGCAGCAGAACCAGATTCAAACCCAGGAAGGAGTGGGTCCAGGTGAGCCCTGGTGAGGAAGCCGGTGCCAGGCAACCTCCACATCAGTCAGCACCTATCGATCCAGGCTGTCCCCCCCACAGTCTAACGGAACGCAGGCTAGCGACTGCACCAAACATAAAAAGAAACTAGAACCCTGGTCTGCAAACTGCGGCTCGCGAGCCACAGGCGGCTCGTTGGCCCCTTGAGTGTGGCTCTTCCACAAAACACCATGGCCTGGGCGAGTCTATGTTGAAGAAGTGGCGTTAGAAGAAATTTAAGTTTAAAAAAACTTGGCTCTCAAAAGACATTTCAATCGTTGCACTGTTGATACTTGGTTCTGTGGACTGAGTTTGCCGACCGCTGGCCTAGAACAACTTCAAGACCCAGAGCTAAGGAAGCGATGCTCCTGCGCAGGGAGGGCTGGCAGGGCTACAGAGTCCCAAGGGAACAGAGAGTTTGTTTCTCCAGCAGGTAGAGCAGAAACACGGTGGGGACAGGGCGTGTCAAACGCAGCTTCCACAACGGGGCTCAGTCTCCCTGGGAGCTGGACGCCATACGGGAACCTTGATTAGATGGCAAGGGGGGGGTCTTCTCTGGCCACCCCAACTTGAAAGGTGCCTAACACCACCCCATGGATGCACTCTACCACAGAGTGAGGGCTGGGCTGACCCGGGATTTTTCTCTCTCCCTCCGGTTGCTCTGCTTCCCAGAGTGGCTGCAAGATGCTGGCCAGGCTGAGTGCACACACAGCCCGGACTCCACGGGGCGGTCCACAGAGATGGCTCGGGGTGGGCTGCTGGGACTGTGGGACCCTGTGGTCCGCAGAGTAGCTCACCCCGGGGAGCGGGTCGGATATGCACAACCCCGGGCCTGCGGCACCTGCACCAGGGTCCCGGCCAAGTTCAGGGGGCGCGCTGACCTCCGGGGCCGGCGAAAGGGGCGCCGAGCAGCCGGAATCCCGGCCGCCAGGGCTCCCAGGGCTGCGGGGACCCCGTGCGAAGCTGGACGGGGCGGGTCCTGGGGAACCACCGGCCCGGGGAGGCGGGTCCACACCCCCCGGCTCGGCCCCCTGCTCCCTCCTCCGCCACCTGCCACAGCCGCCCCGCCTCCCTCCGGCCCCTCCGGCCCCGGGGCACTCCCCTCCAAACTCCGGGGGGCCCTTCCAGGCCCCGCGCGCCGGCCCCGAGGCCCCGGCCCCCGCCCGCCGGCGCCGAAGGAGGGAGAAGCCGACTCACTGGGCTGCCCTCTCACGCCCCCTCTCCACGGCCATCGGCCGCCGCCGCTCGCCGGCTCCCGAGTCACTTCCTGCTTCCCGCGCACACGTGGCCGCCGCCGGCCCCGCCCCGCGCCGTGATTGGCAGCTCCGGGGAGAGTAGATTCTCTGGTTCTCGGGCTCCTGCAGGCCCCGGAACGGATCGGGCGGGCGGCTAGAGCAGCGCCCTGGGGCCCAGCGCCAAGGGTGTTCTGCATGTACAAGCCGCTGCCATCGTGTCGGAAGCCACAGAATCCCAAAGAAACAGACTCTGGAGCATCCCTGATACCGTGTGTGTCACAGCGGAGTCCCATGCCCTGAGGGAGCGGATCAAATGTGTTGGAGAGGGTTTTGGGGGTAGGAGTGGGGAGAAGGGGAGGGGGAGGGGAAAGGGGCAGCCTGGAATCTCCCACCATCAGCATCATTCTCTAAGTCCCTGGCCCTACAACCACAGCTCCCAGCAGTCACCAGGAGCGATGTTAAAAGGCAGAAGGTTATCCCCACCGATATGGCTCAGCGGTTGAGCATCGACCTATGAACCAGGAGGTCACACTTCAGATTCCCGATCAGGGCACATGTCCCGGTTGTGGGCTTGATCCCCAGTAGGGGACTTGCAGGAAGCAGCTGATCAATGATTCTTTCTCATCACTGATGTTCATCTCTTTCTCTCTGAAATCAATTTTAAAAAAATTTAAAAAAAGACATTAAAAAAAAAAGAAAACCAGGCAGAAAGCTAGCACCCTGAGAGGCTCCGATTCTGGAAGTGTGGGTGTGTCTGGAAGTGTGGGTGTGTCCGAACTAGGGTCACTCTGAGAACCAGGGTCCAGGTGAAGAACGTTGCTCTGAGCCTTCTATAAAAAGACCAAAGGGCACCGCTGTTAGATTTAGCCAAAAATCAAAGCGGGCTGCTTGGCTAAATTTGCATTCAGATCAACAACAACAAATAATGTTTTCATGTCCGTGTGTGCTGTGCAGTATTTGGGACATGCTGTGCTAAAAAAAAAAAACAGGTCATATTTGCTGTCCAAGAGAAATTCATCCTGTGTTTCCTCTGACGGCCCTACCAGTGGGTAACATGGGCAGAAGTATGGCCCCTGATCACAGTGGCCATGACCGGAGGGTCCACTAGACCCTGTCCAGTAGTTCACGCTGATGATGGTGCCACATCCATATACTGGGTCAGGATGATGGCGCGGGGACCGTCGGGTGCTCTCTGCCCTCAGGAGCCCGTCAGACCTGGGAGAGAACCAGACCGGCTATGCTGGTCAGCTGTGGCCACCGTGAGAAATTTGTTGGGTACAAGCTACCCAGTCTGCGGATTTGGGTACTGCCAGCCCCAGGAGGGACAGACACAGCAGACACCTGCTGGGGAGCCGAGGATTTGGGAAGGAGGAATTCCAACTCCTAGTGGAAAGGAGTGACTAGGCAAGGAAGAAAGCAGGACCCTCTCAGGAATCAGAAACCAGAGGGCCAGTACCTGGGGTTTCCAGTTTCCCAGGGGCCCAGGAAATGATTAAGAATTGAAAACGATAACAAATATTGGATCTTGGACTAAAAAAAAAAAAAGAAGAAGAAGCTGTGGCAATTTAAATTAATAAATGTTTAACTCAATGCCTATTAAACCTTGTTAATTGTCGACTTCGGTATTCATAAAATTTTAATTATGTTCGGAAAACAATCTGAGGCTTAGCTTTTCTCACTTCAAGGGAACTCCTTAGTATGCATACTAATGGCCAAGAAATGCTGCCACTCATAAATTAAACAAGCTTAGAGCCAAATCATTACAACAGCAAAATTATTAAAACCTGATTATTTTTATGGGAGGAGGGAGGACTGGATGTGGCACGAGAGAGTGTTTTAACATGCTTGGTGCACTCCGGGGTGAGATCTCCAAAAAGCAGGGGTTCTTCAGGGGCCTTCCGAGATCCTAAGAGGCCCCAGGGAACCCTCAGAGGGCAGGGTGGTGGGGAGGGAAGCCCCCCTTCCCCCAGGTAGAGAAGAGAAGGCAGGGACGTGGTCCCTCAACCATCGATAGTCAAAAAGAGCAGCAGGTCATCCACAGAAATAAGCACTCCCCGCCTCATAATCCAGCTGCTTATCTCAGGTCGAAGGACAAAGATTACATAGGAAGTGAGAATTACAGGCATGGGGAAGTAAGCTAGGGCTACAGGCAATGTGGGTGGGGTTCCACATTGTGGGGACAGGGGAGGGAGGCAGGCGTTGGCAAAGGGTGGGTGCTCCGGGACCAGACTGTTTAACAACAAGATTGCTAATCTTTCCATGGGGATAGGCAGCTTTAGGGAAAGGAGAAAGGAGGATGGACTGCCTGCCTCTGAGGTTAACTCCTGTGTCCTGGGCTCACAGCTCTCCGCCAGGTTAGAATGCGCTTTCTCCAACCAGAACAGGACAATCGCCGTGAACAGAGCTCACGATTACTATTTCTTGTAATTATAGCTAGTCCCCTATTCTATTTCTGCCCCTAATTCTTCCATAGGTTGAACAGTATCCCCCACAAAATTCACGTGTTAGTGTCCTAACCCCCAATATGTGTGGTCACACCAATAGGTGTGACCTGCGTGGAGACAGGTCTTTACAGAGGTGAACAGTTACAGTGAGGTCGATCCCTAATCCATTATGACGGGTGTCCTTGTAAAAAGGGGAGACGTGGACAGAGGCACGCGTAGAGGGGAGGTGAAGAGAAGGGACACAGGGTGAAGACAGCCGCCTCCAGGCCCAGGAGCGGGGCCCGGACAGATCACGGCCTCAGGAGGAACCGGCCCGGCCGGCACCTGGAGTTAGGGCTTCCCGCCTCCGGGACTGTGAGCTGGTGAGTTCCTGTCTGTTAAGCCACTCCGGGCTGTGGTATTTTGTTTGGCAGCCTTACCAACGCAATCGAGGGCCGAAGGTCAATGTAGCTTACATCATAAATTGTAGTGTTCCAAATAACTTCCACAAGCTCCCGGCCCAAGGATCTCAAGTCACAGATGGTGCAGAGCGTGGTAGGTGCCGGAGTGGGGCTGGAACCCACACCTCCCACTAGCCCCACTTCTCTCACGGGTCACACATCAGTGAGTCCCTAATCATCCCAAACTGCCGGACAACCGTGACAATGATTGCTTACGAAAGGCTACCAGTCGGAGCACCAACGCTCACATGAATGTTCTTAGTGCTTTCCAGGCACACCCACTAACAGACAACCAAGGTTCCCATTCCACGTCGAAATGCATCTTTTTTTTAAATATATTTTTATTGATTTCAGAGAGGAAGGGAAAAGGAGAGAGAGAGAGAAACATCCATGATGAGAGAGAATCACTGATGGGCTGCCTCCTGCACGCCCCATACTGGGAACCCAGCCCACAACCTGGGCATGTGCCCTGACTGGGAATTTACCCCGGGCCTCCTAGTTTATAGGTCAACATTCAACCACTGAGCCAGGCCAGCCAGGCATCATCTTGAAACAAGAAGCAGGAATACCACATGATTTTCATGATGAACCTATCGCTCTTGTAAAATGATTTGTCACTGAGACTCTGCACAGATTCACACTGACCTTTCACCTAACGTCGCCGGAATTGGCAAGTCTCCATAGTCTTCCCACGTGGCCAGGAAGCCCCAATGGGGGACCTGCGAGGGAGAATAACACACAAAACCTCACACTCACACAGTCATTGATCTAATTGAACGGAATGATGGAGTCTCCAAATCGCATGGTGCCCTCTGAGCTTGGGTTGGCCCGTCAGGGTGATTTCCCAGGGACCTGCCTAATACGATGATTTAAAGATGGGTTGGAAAGATATTGATCCCTCTAGCGCTGCTCAACAGGATAATTCTACAAATTGCAGAACATAAATGCAGTGGGCTTCACGCAGTGCGTCAAAATGATAAATACCCTACCAGCATAGGAAATACCAGTATTAATGATATCATATTTTGTGGAGAAAGCAATAAACAAAATGCCATTTGTTATTACAATGGTAAAAAATGCACGTTGCCGAAGAATGAAAGGGAATTCTAGAAGCTAACGCAGTTGAGATACGGGGAGAAGAGAGTGTAGAGGATTTTCCTTTTCTATAATATTACGTCCCTTGCATAATTTTAAAGTAGGCTAACGAGGTGTAAAAGAAGGTGAATATAGAAAACAAGGCTCAATGGGCTGAAAAAGACTTCAAGTCAGTATTGAAACTCCTGACTCTCAGCCTAAGACTCAGTTAATAAAAGAAATGTTTGGCTCCGTGGATAGAGTGTTACCTATGGACCAAAGGGTCCCAGATTCTATTCCGGTCAAGGGCATGTACCCTGGTTAGGTCTCATGCAGGAGGCAACCCATCAATGTGTTTCTCTCATATTGATATTTCTCTCTGTGTTTCCCTCTCTCTTCCACTCTCCCTAAAAATCAATGAAAAATATCCTCGGGTGAGGATTAACAACAACAACAACAAAAAATTTAAAAATAAAGAAATAAAAGAGATGCCCTGCTTATATCCAGAGCCACTTGGATGTGTCAAACACCCGGCTCTTTAGAATATCAGGTTCCCTTGAAAACTTCCACGATTTGTTTTAATCAATCATCTCCCCGGCGTTTGCTGCGCCTCATTAGCTCTCCCACAGGCAGCTGCAGAATGGGGTAGGCCGTCTCCATGTGGCGGGACCAGACCCCCAAGGGAAGCGTTCTGCCTCCCTCCCGCTCCCACGTGCTCCCCCAGGAGCCCCTGGGCCTGCCTGTCATGTCGCTTGCCTCCCAGTTTCACAGACAGATGGTTGGCGGGGCTTTGGTTCAGACAGGACATCTGAGCCCTGAGATCCCACAGATGTGTGGCCCCATCACTTGCCAGAGCGTCTCAAATGCTCCCCGATACGACCCGGGAGCCACAGGCTCCTCTTCGCCCTGTCAGCCCCAGAAGAACACAAACACAGGGCCCCAGACACCGGCCCAGTTGTCGTCAGGGGGACACCTGACAGGTTAGAATGTTGTCTCCTGAGATGCCTGGTTCTTCCAGAACCTTCTATAGCCGTGGAGAAGCACTACGACTTGTTAGTACTAAAATCTACTTTGTATTCATTTTAACAAGCACCATTTACCTAATAGGTAATCTCTCTGCTCACTCTAAGTCACCTATTGTTATTTCTCTAATGATGATAACATTTCTCCAAAAATAATCGTTTGCATTTTTTCAAATAAACTAGGTTAGGTAAGAATTAATTCTTGACCCTGGTCAAGTAGCCCAGTTGGTTAGAGCATCGTCCCACTATGTCAAGGTTGTGGGTTCAATCCCCAGTCAGGGTGCACACAAGAATCAACCAATGATTGAATAAATAGGTGGAACATCAGATCAGGGTTTCTCTCTCTCCCCCTTTCCTCTCTCTCTCAAAAACAAATCAGTAAATAAAAGAACTAATTGCTTTCCCCATTTTTAATCAAAAAAGACACGGACATGTAAGTACGAACCAGAGCTCCTGATCAACACGAGCCGCCAGCTACTGACCCGAGAGGCTGGCACTCCGGCCCGGAGCAAAGACACTGACTGAACCTGCCTTTGCCTCATTGTTCTTGGAAACAGGAACTGGTGAACACAATACCAGGCGGTCCCTCAAGCTCCGGAACCCCAAGCTGGGACTCCCGGCTGCAGAGGGTGGAGAATACGAGAAACACACAGTCCTTGGCTCTGAGAAATCAGGAAAACAATAATGACGACACATCACGCAAAACCACTAACTGTGTGAGTAGCTCCCAACCCTGCCCATTGCTATTCAAACAAGAACGCACATTACGTTTTCCAACCTAAAGGGAATTATAACAAATATTTCCTCTCTCTCTCTGGTGAGCAGAAAAGACAATAAATATTTGTCAAATAAATGAGCGCTGACCTAGATTTTTTGAGACTTACTTTCTCCCAGGCAAGACCTCTGGCACATGATCTCACTAAAACCCTAAACACAGAAGTCACCAACGAAGTGAGTGCAGCTGCTGCCCCAGGAGGCTGCTGCACCTGGGGTGACAGGGCTGGAGGCAGCCAGTCAATGATTCTCTCATCATTGATGTTTCTCTCTCTTTCCCTCTCCCTTCCTCTCTGAAATCAATACATACATAGTTTAAAAAAACACACACACACAAAAAAAAACAACAACACAGAGACATAGACAAAGGTGGACACACTCCTGGTCTGTTGCCATAATCTCCCCTCTGTGTGTTTTTCCAAAATCGTGCTCAGCAAATGCACACCATCATCTACATGTCACCAGGCAGCCGGTTCACCTGGGATGGAAGCGCAGAAGTCCAGCTCCTCGGTGACCCCTGGAGGTGACTGCATCCCATCTCCTGTCCCCACCCCCACCTTAGCCTGCACTGCCATAGGTAAGGATCGGCAATGAGAGTCACACCTGTTGTTATCCAATTGCAACCCCCATCCCTCACCTCCATCCCCAAATCCATGCGGCGCAGTTAGCCACCCGCAGAAGCAGGCTTGGGGAGGAGTTGCTGTCGGAATGGAACAGGACCATCGCGGCTTCAGGATGATTCTCCCTCTGGGCGCAGTGACCTTTCGTGCCGTGTTTATTTGGTAATGACCTTTAGAGAGCAACCAACGCAAATGAAATGCTTCAAAGGAATAAATTAGATCATGCAGACGCTCCCCTGTTGGGAGGGACGCCCAAGGAATACAGGGGCCCCATAAAAGCAGCCTGGCCCCGGGAGGCCACCGTCGAGTGTGCCCATCAGACTAATACCACGTGGATGCGAGCTCTCCAAAGCCTTTTCAATCCGACGCTGAGGCCCCGGAGCCAGACCGGCCGGGCAGCCAAGATGATTATCTCCTGAATGGAGCCCACACGGCAGGTTGACATTTCACGTGGGTTCCCGCTGGAGCAGAGGTACCCTGCATCCCTTGGGTGCCCCACAAGCGATTACAGTGTGGGGGAGGGAAGGGGGTCCCAAAGGTTTGGGTCCAGCGGCAGCCTGATGAGACCCGCGTTCCAACGAAAGACACATTCATGCAAAGGAGCCATTTTCAACGGGTGTGCCCCAAGTTCTGTTAAAACATGCAACACTTCCATCTCCTGCTCCCCACCCCCATCTCTGAAGAAGGGGCAGGCGGGGTGAAAATTCCAAGCTTCTAAGGGCTTGGTCTCTCTGGAGACCACCCCTGTCCCTGAGTCACCCAGAGTCATCCCATCAGAACAAGAGCTGCGTTTGTCACACAAGTCACAGGGGTAGGGAGTCTGTGGCAGGAATTGGGGTGGGGGGCTGGGCAGGGACCATTCTGTGCATTTTCTAATACCCCACAGATGGCAAATGTTGCATTATATATTTTTTAACCACGATTTTTAAACCATACGCGGATGAATGTGTGATTACGTGTCTGTAATCTTCGTTAGTGGCTCCGAGTGAGGGCGGCCGCACCCACGGGAGCCCTGTGCCTGGTTTGGAGTGGGGGCCGCCCTGCTGGGGAGGGTGGGGCGGTATCGCCTTTGAAGAGCCATCCGGGGCTCCATCTCCCGTCCCCAGGAACCCATCGGCACAGATTGGAAAGCCTTCCATAGGCGGAGGCAGAGGCAAGGGGACCATCCACTCGGGCTTATGAAACAGGAGTCGTTAACAAGAAAAGGCAACTGCAGCCTTCTTTGCCAAGAACTGGGCTGCACCAAACGTGGCCGAGACGCGATTCAGATGGATTTCCAATCAGAGGGGGCTCTCCTAGAAGGCCTGGGGACCCTCGGGGGGACCACGTGCAGGCGTGGGGCTGGCTCCACTGCACCGCTGAACCTTTCCCAGGAAGGGAGGAAGCAGGAGAGCGCTGGGCTCCCGAACTGTCATTCAAGGGGACACACTAGAGCTCCTGGGCCGAATCTGTTCACCGCCTGCTCTTTGGAAATAAAGCTGTTTTGGAGGACAGCCACAGCACTCTTATGACCTGCCTGGGCCATTCTGCTATCAAGGGAGAGGCTGGTGATGACAAGACTGAGGCCACAAACCAAACATGTTTTCTCTCCAGCTGTGGGCAGAGGAGGTCTGCCAGAGTCAAAGAGCATCCCACTGTACAGGAGGGCAGAGGGCTTTGCTCCGGGCTCCAGGGCCCCTCAACAGCCATTGGGTAACATAGGAAGTGGGTCACTCAAATAGGATATGGGTACCGCTTATGAGGATGGAAGTGGGTCCATGGAAGTGGGTCCCACCCTCAAATCCATTAGGTAGAGGTTGGAGGTGGGTCCCGCCCCTCAACAACAATTAGGTGAGGTTGGAAGTCCGTCACACCCCTCACCTACCATTGGGTGAGACTGGCTGTGAACAACAGGAGAGACTAGCTATGCAGCCCTGTGTGCAGGAGCCCTGTACTCACTATGCAATTGTGGGGTAAATCTAGAATCATTCCCAAATAAAAAAAATTATTTTTCAAAAATGTAATTAACTGCTCTGGCCAATTATGTTCAGTGGTAAGAGCATCAGCCCAAGGAATGGTTTGTGGGTCCCACCCCTCAACAACCATTGGGTAAGTTTGGAAGTTGGTCCCACCCATCAACTACCATTGGGTGAGGTTAGAAGAGGGACTGGCCACTCAACAATCATTGGGTGAGGTTCCAAATGTGTCACACTTTCCACAACCATTGGGTGAGGTTGGAGGTTGGTCCCGCCCCTGAACAATCATTGGTTGTGGTTGGATGTGGGTCCCGCCTCTCAACAACCATTGGCTGAGAGTGGTAGTGAGTCCCACCCTCGAATGCAATTGGTTGAGGTTGGAAGTGGGTCCCGGCACTCAAAAACCATTGGGTGAGAAGGGCAGTGGGTCGCCCCCATCAGATACCATTGGGTGAGGTTGGGAGTGGGTCCCATCCCTCAAATATCATTGGGTGAGATTGCCAGTGGGTCCCACACCTCTACAAATATCGGTTAATGTTGGAAGGGGAACCCACACCTGAACAACTATTGGGAGAGGTTCAAAGTTATTTCAGAGAGGGAGAGAGAGATAGAAACATCAGTGATGAGAGAGAATCATGGATCCGCTGCCTGCCTCCTGCATGCCCCCCACTGGGGATCAAACCCGAAACCCGAGCATTGAACCGTGGAATTGAACCGTGACCTCCTGGTTCCTAGGTCGATGCTCAACCACTGTGCCACACCGGATGGGCTTTAACTGTTTTTTATTTATTTTTTTTTTTTTTATGCAGTCAAATAAGATCTCACAGAGAGGCCCAATATTCAAAGTATCTTAAAGCAGGGCTGCTGTCGCTGGCATTCCTCCTTCTGTCACTGTGGCAGCTTCGAGGGCCATCCTTGCAGAGCCCTCCAGTGGGCTGACAGCTCTGTGGCTGGTGGTCTAACTCTAGACCAGGTTCGATGGACCTCTACCACACTGCCTCTACCTTCCAATAGCCCTTTGACTTTGTCACTAGTAACACATTTAATACACTGCCTGGTATTTAACAACCATGCATGTTGATTTCCTGCCTCAGAAAATAAACTCATCCTATTCCTTGTAACTGCTTGGGGTTGACACAGCTAGTTGTCTTTAGGAATTCCTTCTCTTCATCTCCAATTAAAGAAACCCCACTCTTAGCTGGGAACAAGGCCACCTGGGATAAAGACTCCATTTCCCAGGCTCCCTTGCAGCTATGCAAGGTCATGTGACTATGCTCCAACCTGAGTGTCCTAAAAGGAGAAAGCAGACCCTCCTTCTCTGCTTCCTCTCCTTTTGGCAAGAATGCTATGCAATGGCTGTCCCTGTAGCAGCCCTCTTGGACCACAAGGCACCTCGGGAATGAAAGCAACAAGACAGGAGGAAACTGGATCACTGACACTATGGAACACAATACCAGCTCTGGACTACATATAGACTTTTTCTACCTAATGTAAGCCGCTGTTCTTTTGGGTTTTCTATTGGAGCTTAACATAATTGTAGGTAATTCATGGCCTCAGCACCTAGACCAATGAGGCTGCACTTCAGAAGGATCCAGGGAAAGCTTGTGAAAGGATCCTTGCTGCGTATGTGAACACGTCCCTGCATTCTATGTTATAGAATGTTATAAACTGTAAACCTCCCTCGCCAGCCTCATGCAAAACCCCAATAACATACGTGGTCAAAAAAATGAAAAAATCCTTGACCTAAGTGCACCTTTATGTCGTTTGATACTTTTGTAGGGAGAAGGGAAGGGTGTCTGGAAAAAGAATATTTTCTTTTTCTTTGGATATGCCCCCAAACTGAGATTTCAATAGTGCGCAAGGGTAAGTTATTAATAAAGTAATATTGGACTAAATGGGTTAGAACTGCAGTGACAAAGAAAATCAAAAGTCTTTGGCATAAAACTCCTACAATTATGTAAATGAACCACCAGTTGGGAAAATGACTAAGTATGAAATTCATTATAAGTAATGTTTTCATCCCAACCTTCATGGCCCTTGGAAACTTTGGATTTATGACCCAATTTACTAGCTCAAAAAAAAATTTTTTTTTTAAAAAGATCCCTCTAGAATAGTGTTCTGTGCGTTCCATGAAATGTAATCTTAAATCACTCATAAATTATGAATCATGCAAATATCTTGTATTAATTTTTAAAGCCCTGAAACTCTGAAAATCTCTCTTGATCTTTAATGCATTTCCTGGACCTCTTATCCTTCTATTGCTTAAAGAAATTACTGGGTTAAAGATATACACAGTAAACATATGGAAACAAATGGAATCGCATGTGCATCCATCAGGTTTTAGTTGCATCTAATAGAAGCTAACTCTGATTTATTTAAATAGAAATACAATTTCCTAAATGGTTATTGAGTCGCTTGCAGAACACTCAGGAGGGACGGAGGAAAACAGCCAGGTACCACCCTGTCATTACCCCACAGAGCCAGCCCGGTGAGGACAGGGGTGCTGCCACAAGCTGCCTCACCAGCACCCCAGGCTCCTGGACATCATTTTCGTAACCACAGCCACCGAACCTTCTGGAACCTGGACATGATCATCGCTGTAGTTGTTACCCCCATAGGAATGGACTCAGCATGCTCCCTGCTTCTGCCTGTCTCCGGCTTCCCATCCAAAGCCCTGTGTAGGCACAGAGGAGCAGTATGGCACCCACGCCCAGTGTTAACGGAGGCCAGGAAACCCCGCAGGTTATTCCACACACGAGCTTTCTCATCAGGGGAAATCCCCCGCACAGAAGCCAGTTCCCAGGCGGGCAGCCACGGGGAGGAGGATGGGGCACAAATGCCATTTGTTGGAATAGCATTCTCTCGGGATGACAATCCGATCCCCGACGACTGTCCCAATGCTCCCCGCAGGCATTGGTAGTTCTGGAACATTCTGGGTGGTTGTATAACACTTTATCTCATCTATTGATCTCACTCTGTTCTAACTTGTGGTTTTTTACTTCGGATTTTTGTCAATCAACTATCTCCACCTCTGTGCAAGTGAGAAGAGACCTCGAGGTCCATCGGCTCATTACAATGAATTAGGGCGCATTACAAAAGAACACAGATACCAACCTACAACAGGAATACATACTTGGCGACGTTAATGACTTGGCAAATGCTTTCCATTGGCAAGGCACCAACTGTGGAGCAGGAATAATGAGATGAAAGTGGGTTGGAAATTTTTAAAACTCTCTGCATTCTAAAAAAAACATTCAGACTTTGATCTGATTCCTTCATCTTTATATAGTTTGGGATGGGGTTTTTTTAACGCGCAAAAGCAATGTGTACATGTTAAAAGTAGGAAAATATAGATGATAAGATGAATATAAAAATACCAGCAATCTCACCGCCCAACACCAACCCTGTGAGTGCCAGGCCAGGCCAGTGGCTGTAAGCTCTGACTTTAGGTGTAAACGGTCCGAGCTCCAACCCCCAGGACCCTCCTCAATTTCCTGGGCCTCTCCAGCCTCTGCTCTCGAATTTATAAGGAGAGGATGTGAAGACCCTTTCCCTCTTCCAGCTATTCGTGGGTTACATGAAACAAGCCTTAAGCAGACGCCTGGGATAGCTGAGCTCTGAAACACTGGCTGTTTTTCAGAGCTTGGTCCCTGCCTGGATCTAGTTATTTTTAGAAAAATGGCACATCTCACCCACGTCAAACCCAGGTGGTCTCCAAATGTAATGACTGCCAGGAGTACATAGCAGGAATTACTTGCAAAAAAAAAAAAAAAAAAGCACAGGAAATTTTTAAAGAGGGAGGAAGTCATCTAAAGGAAAAGAAACTGAAAAACAAAAACTCCTTTTCAAAATATTTGAAAAATATTGTGAAACTAGAGGCCCGATGCACAAAATGTGTGCGAGAGTAGGCCTCCCTTCCCCCGGCTGCCAGCCCCGGCTTCCCTCTGGCACCCGGGACCCGGGCTTCCCTCCAGCCACTGGCAGGCAACCAGGACCCAGGCTTCCCTCACAGGCTTTGTCCGTAAGGTCGTCGGGAAGGATGTCCGGTCTAATTGGCATATTACGCTTTTATTATTAGAGATGGTCCACAAGAATGTTCAATTCAAACAGACAGGTACTGTGTATGTCACAAACACAATGCTCGGCCCAGCCGGTATGGCTCAGTGAACCAGGACGTTAGGATTCGATTCCCAGTTAGGGCACATGCCCTGCTTGGGGTCCTGATCCCCAGTAGGGGGCATGCCAGAGGCAGCCAATCAATGATTCCCTCTCATCATTGATGTTTCTATCTCTCCCTTTCCCTTTCCCTCTGAAGTCAATAAAAATAGATATTTTTTATCTTATCTTTTTTAAAATATATTTTATTGATTTCTTACAGAGAGGAAGGGAAAGGGACAGAGTTAGAAACATCAATCAGCTGCCTCCTGCATACCCCCTACTGGGGATGTGCCAGCAACCAAGGTACATGCCTTTGACCGGAATCGAACCTGGGACTTCTCAGTCTGCAGGCCGACGCTCTATCCATTGAGCCAAACCGGTTTCAGCTAAATAGCTATTTTTTAAAACCACAAAAATAATTGTCCTCTCAACCCAAGTGTTTTTGACCGTCTCTCCCGCTCAAACTGTGGAAGCCCTGACGCTGACCTGACATAGAAAATGCTGGAAGCGCACTGGGCACAGCCTGGCCGTGCGAGGAGCTCAGGGCTGACGTTGATGTGTGGGGAACTCCTCCAGCGCTGCCCAGCAATGCGGCCGTCAAGCAGGCTGCCCTGTGGGTCCGGCCGCTGGCTCCCTGCCCAGCACCCGCTCGGCAAACACGGGCCTGGCACAGATGGACCGCAGAGGATGGCCGAGGGGTGGGGCAGCGGTGATGCAAACTGATCACCGCCGGGAGATGCACCGGGTGCCCCGTGAGCCGACACCTGGCCGGCCCAGAAGGCTGTCTGCTCCAAGAAGACCACCCTTGTCTGGAAATGGGGGGCGGGGGAGGAGAATGAAAAATAAAAAAAGCTCTGGCCCCAGCCGGGTGGCTCAGTTGGCTGGAGTGTCGTCCCATACACCAAAAAGGCTGCGGTTTCGGCTCCCAGGCAGGGCACATCCCTAGGATAAGGGTTTGGTCCCTGGTTGGGTGGGGTGCACTGGGGAGGCCACTAACCAATGTTCCTCTCTCGCATTCATGTTTCTCTCCATCCCTCTCTCTCTCTCAAATCAATAAACATAGCCTCAGGTAGGATTAAAAATAATAATAAAAGTAAATTCAGAAGCTCTAAGCCTGATTTTTCTCCCTCCGTTCTCTGGCTCCTTCCCAGCCTGGGGCACACTTTCCCAGTGACAGCTGGGCAGGAAGATTGAAATGACTCCTCGGCCATCTGTCCCAGCCACCCCACAACCACCGCCCTCCTCTTCCGGGGCCCCCTCCTCCAAACCACCTCTGGCCTCTCCCAGGCCCTGGGGGTGGCGCGGGCGGGAGGCAGGGCCTCTTTCACTCTGCTTCCGGGACCTGTGTCTGTCTGGTACGTCTGTCTGACCATCAGCTTCGCGATGACCACAATCTCCCTGAACCTCAGGAGGACCTCAGGTCTCTCCACGTGGGCTCCCTCAGCGACAAGGTGGGGAAGGGAGGGATGGAGGGGAGGGAGGCGAGCTGGAGCCCAGGAAAATGGCTCCAATTCCGCATTGATTCCCGGGGAGGTCTGAAGGACGTCACTGAGACGGCTGAGTGGGGATGGGAATTGTTTTCCCAGGAAGATCACTCTGCATCCGGATTGTGGAGGGCTGGGCGGGATTCTGAAGCAACATAAGCAACATCCCTGGGTGAGGAGCAGAGAGACAGGGCAGATACTTGTCCTGGGCTCTGGCAGGACTATTTTTTTTTTGAAATATATTTTTATTGATATCAGAGAGGAAGGGAGAGATAGAAACATCAATGATGAGAGAGAATCATTGATCGGCTGCCTCCTGCATACCCCACACTGGGATTGAGCCTGCAACCCAGGCATGGGCCCTGACCGGTAATCAAACCATAACCTCTAGATTCATAGGATGGTGCTCAACCACTGAGCCACACCAGCCGGGCAAGGTTTTGGGTTTGATTTTTGGTCAGGGCACACACAAGAATCAACCCATGAATGCATAAATAAGTAGAATAACAAATCGATGTCTCTCTCGCTCTCTCTCTCCAATCATTTTTTTTTAAAGAGGTAATCATTAACTCCAGTGAAAACAGAAGGCTCCAGAACAAGAGGCCAGCGGAGAATAGTGCTGGGCTCAGCTCTGCGTCCTGTTTACATAGCTGCAATAATGCAGACTGACCGCTGACCTGACCAAAAAGGACGCAACTGCACGGAGGGGATTGGGGCGGGGAGGCTCACCGTGCAAATGGTGAGCTGGGGATTTGTTCTAGAAGAAAGTGCAAGGAATCTAAAACTGAAAAATCAAGAAATAGAAGAAGTGTGTCACTGTAAATAAGGAGAAAAAACAGCCACAGGAATGGGCGTGTTTGCCCTTAGGGAATGTATCAGACATGAAGAAGGGTGTGCCCTAGCCAGTTTGGCTCAGTGGATAGAGCCTCAGCCCACGGACTGATGGGCCACAGATCAGATTCCCGTCAAGAGCACTCATCTCCATCGTAGGTTCGATCCCCCATCCAGGGTTGGGGCGCATGCCGGAGGCAACCAATAGATGTGTCTCTCTCACATCCATGTTTCTCTCCCTCTGTCATTCCACCTCCCTTCCACTATCTCTCCCATCCAAGTACTAACCAGGCCCGACCCTGCTTAGCTTCCGAGATCAGACGAGATCGGGCGCGTTCAGGGTGGTATGGCCGTAGACCCTTCCACTATCTCTAAAAGTCAACAGAAAAACATCCTTGATTGAGGGGAAAGGAAGGAAAGAAGGAAGGAAGGAAGGGAGGGAGGGAGGGAGGGAGGCAGGGAGGGAGGGAGGATGGTATATTTTGCTATTTTTCATTAGAAGCTTAGTCCTACTATTTGACTTTTTGGAGATATTTATATATATATATATATATATATATATATATATATATATATATATATCACTGGATAAAATTAAATTAAAAATAAAAAAATTTCGCTGGCCAAAGAGCCTTCTACCAGCTTATACTAAATAAAGCTCAGCATGTATTATCGGCATCTCTTTTACTACCTGGACTTCACATGACAGAGAATGGCACCCAGTTGGAGGACATTTACCAGGCTGAGTGCCTGGAGCCCGCCAGGCAGCCTCTGTCCGCTCAGGGCCCAGGGCTGCCCTTCCACTAAAGAAATTTACCAGTGCTTAGCGACGGGCACCGCTAATTGCTTTTTGATGGAGCGCCAGCTTGGTGGCAAGATACCAAAAACAGGGACAAAGACCGTTTCGGAGCTGACAACCCTTCGGAGCCTCTCTGCAGCGTGGACGTGAGAGGCTAGGAAAGAAACATCTGCCTCCGCACGGTCCGAGCAGTGCCCTGCCCGCGGATGGAGCCCTTGCTGAGGATTTAGGACCTGAGGTGGGCAAGCTGAGGTCCCGCCCCCTGAGAGGACACTGTCAGTTTTCTGATTCCCCTCTTTTCGCTTATTGGATGGGTGGGAGGGTGGGTGGGTGGGTGGATGGGTGGATGGATGGGTGGGTGGGTGGGTGGGTGGATGGATGGGTGGGTAGGTGGGTGGGTAGGAGGGTGGGTAGGTGGATGGATGGGTGGATGGATGGATGGGTAGGTAGGTGGATGGATGGGTGAGTGGGTGGATGGATGGATGGGTGGGTGGGTGGATGGATGGGTGGGTGGGTGGGTGGATGGATGGGTGGGTGGATGGATGGGTGGGTGGATGAATGAAGGTTGCATCCTTTAGTAAGAGCATCAGGTACACACGTAATCTTCAGAAGCACAAGCCCATTGTCAGGTGCCTGTTTTCCATTTCTGGCCTGTTTCTTTGTGCCAAAAGCATCAGAATTTTACATCAAAGTGAGTCTGGGCTGTTTCTAAATAGCCTCACCGATTCCTCACAGCGCTCGAAAGCACTCATCTTGGAGCCCTACATATGCATTCAGCCTCCCGGTGCCAGGTCATTTTCAGAACTCCTCTTTGAAAATTTCACTTTGGAGTCCAGAGCGGAATGTTTAGAATAGACGCGTCGGTGCCAAATCATCGTTTTTCAGGGATGAGTCCGATGTTTAGAACCAGCCATATTCTAGGGAGTGGTTTAAAATGCGTATATGCCATGTGCACGTAAAAAAGTGGCGTGGAAAGAAACGAAGCTCTGCTGGAATGAGTTTATCGTCAAACTAAGGTGAGTCCTCCTGCCATGTCCCTCAGATACCCAGCCCCACCTCGGTCCCTGCTCCGCCTGGTCAGTCAGGGCCCCACAGTGAGCTTCCCCTCTTCTCTTAGGAGCAAGCACACCTCCTGGCCCTGAGTCCCATTATCCAAAAGGGTCCCACGTTCCAGCAGGCTGGAAACCAAGCCCAGGGCGTTGCCAGGGAGAGAGAGTGGGTGATCTGAAGTGGCAGAGAAACAGCTGTGGGGCCAATGTGTCAGAGAAGAGGTCAGGCTGCAGGAGAGATGGGTGGGCATGAGGGAGGAGACACCGAGGAAGAAGAAGAGGAGGAGAAGGAGGAGGAGGAGGAGGAGGAGGAGGAGGAGGAGGAGGAGGAGGAGGAGGAGGAGGGCAGCAGCAGCGTTGGGGGCTGTGAGAACAAGGGGAGACACATGATTGACTTTGGGGACCTGGAGGCCTCCGCTCCAGCTCCCCTGTCCAGCTACCTGCTCTGGGGCGGGTGGGCAGGCATTGCGAAGCTTGAAGCTTGGGGGCTGGCGGCTGAATCAGCAAACAGAGCCAACAGGCTGACTCCCCACGAGGGAGACGGCAGAAGCCGCCCCTCTACTCCCATCTCATCGTCTCATCGCTGGGGCCACGCCTGGCCCAGTGAGGCCCCGCCCGGCACTGCAGCTGAAACCGGGTCAAGGCCATGCGTCTCCACTTCCAGAAAAGAAGGAACTCTGTCCTCTTTACCTTCCAGACACGCCGTCCCGCTCAGTGACAGCCTCCCTAGGACCCAGCACACAGCCCCCTGAGACGGCCGTCAAGGCCCCCCCCCCCGAAAAGCAATATTAGTAATAATAACGGCCTGCACGGCCACGGCTGAGGGGACTCAATGAGACAACCAGCGCCCCTCCCGCAGAGAGGATGCTTAACACTCGTACAGTCCGTCTGGCTGCAAAACCCCTTTGCAGAACTTGCATCTGCCCTCAGCCCCCCACCCCTTCATCTCAGCCCAGGAAAGGCTGCGGGAAGCTGCGGCTGCCTCATTCCCGTATGACCACCCTGATCGCTTTGAGGGGCCTGAGAAAAAGCGATGCCAGAGCGGACACACATCCTGTGGAAGGGAGGGAGGACAGGCAGGCACGCTCTGCCTCTTCCCGGAGACTTCCGAGTCAGCTGCAAACGACGGGGTCCGGGCGCTGTGATCCATGTGATTCTCCGGGGCTGCAGCCCAGCCCCAGATCGGCAGGAGGATGGGGAGGGAAGAAGAAGAAGAAAGGAAATGTTCGGAGATTTGGCACGGAGGGGTGGCCTGCTGGGCCCCATCCTGCTGGGCCTGGTGCCCGAGGCGGCAGAGGCCTGACCGGGCGGTGAGTTCTGTGCGCTCACCCCACCCTGGGGCCGGCAAAGGAACTGCAGCCTCTGCGGAACCCCTGTAAATCAGCTGCAGCTTCTGGGTGAACCCCGGCTTTAGTTTCTTGGGGGACAGAGGCCCTTCCGCAGCAGGAATTCCTGACGCTCTGCACCAGCACCAGGCCGGCATCGCGCTGGAGAGCCTCCCCAGACCCTTTCACAGGTAACGACACTCTGACTCCTTGACGGTGGGCCATCTCTGGCCTCGGGGCAGGAGGAAGACGCCGAGGAGAGTGTCCTGAGCCAGAGGAGCGATCAGCAGAGAAAGGACAGGTGGGACTCCTCACCCAGGTCCCGGGCTGCTGGGATAAACTGAAAAGAGCGAGGAAAGAGCTTAAAACAATTAAAAGGCTGTTCATGGGGACGAGTCCAGATAAATAGGTTTCTTCACTGTAAGACTTCCCCAAATAGCCGAAACCGGTTTGGCTCAGTGGATAGAGCGTCGGCCTGTGGGCTGAAGGGTCCCGGGTTCGATTCCGGTCAAGGGCATCTGCCTTGGTTGTGGGCACATCCCCGGTGGGGGGTGGTGCAGGAGGCAGCTGATCGATGATTCTCTCTCATCGATGTTTCTGACTCTCTATCCCTCTCTCTTCCGCTCTGTAAAAAATCAATTATATTAAATAAAAAAAAAAAGACTTCCCAAAATAACGATGATCGTAATGAGAACGGTACGCATGGCACAGGCTGAGGCCTCTGTGAGGTAAGGGGTGTGTGGAACCAGCTCCCCGCGCACAGAGCAGGATCTTAAGTGCTTCCTGCGAGTGGGATCAGGAAGCCTGGGGGATCTCCGAGGGCAGGAGGGCACAGGCCGAGTCTCCAGACCCCTCTGCTGAGCGGCCGTGGGTCAGTGCTCCAGGAAGCATGTTCTGGAAAAGATCGCGGAGGGGTGGCCACTGGGTTCCGACTCCTTGTCAAGGGCAGAGAGACAGGACGGAGGCCAGCAGGAGAGCAGTTGACCACCCAGCTCCACAGCCCCCTCCCCCCGGGGGGCGCTGTCCCTGGGGAAGGGGCAGGTGTCTGTGGCCCCGGAAGAGCTGATTCAACCTCCAGGCTGTTCCAGGCTTCCACTGGGCGACCTTGGGCAGCTCACTGGACCTCTCTGTGTCCGGTGTCTCTGCCTGCAAACTGATGGGATGGGGGCCGTAAACCTGAGACTTTCTGGCTCCTAGACTCCCTGTTGATGGCATTTCTGCGAAAATGAGGAAGGGAAAAGAGAAAGGGGATAACACCGAAGCCCTGGTGTCCTCCGACCATGAGCATGAGCCCTGACTCTGGGTTTGTTTGGGGCCATTGCCGGGGGGAGTCTGAGGCTGCTCACTCTCTGAGCCAGTGTGTTTCCCCGGGCACCCAGGATGCAAACAGAAAAACGGTGACGTGCCCAGCCAGACTCCTACCTGCCAGGGCGAGGGAGAGAGAAGCAAGGGAAGGTCCCACATTAACCTCTGCTGCCTCTGAAGAGACCGTCAAATCCGCTCCGCCTAACGGCCAGAAATTTTTTTAAACGTCGAATGACCATATTCCACATTTTCCAAACTCAAGGTCAGGACCCACGATGTCGGAAAGGATCGTGCACGCCACCAGCTTCTAGACCTAGTCTTGGAGACAGCACGTGGGAGTGGATTTCTCGGTGTTGGTCAAATGCAGATGGCCGGTGGGTGGGCATAGGAGTGTCCCAGGAAGGCCAGGGGACGTGTTCACCATGCCAGGGACTTCTCTCCCTCTGCCCATCTGTACACTCTGCCCACCGCGACGGTCAGCGCCATCCAGGCATTCCCCCAGGAGACGCCGAAAACCACACTGGCTGCTGGGATTGGTGCTCGCAGTCCCAGCCCGGTCGAGCCCATGCCTGGCTCTCCGGCTTCCTCCAGGCGGCATGGCCAGGCTGGCTTCCAGGAAACCGGCGGCAGCGCAACCATCCCCCCATCTGACTGACGAAGCCGCCGAGGGACCCACTGACCTCGGCTGGGACCTCGCCCAGGGCGGCCTGGGAGCACTGTCTCCCCGCGCGGGGCTGAGCACCAGCCCGGCCCTTTGTCCCGCTCCTGTTCTTAATTTCCTGCCGTCTATTGCTTCTCTGATAACCGCTGGAAGAGGGAAGGGTGTTATTTAATTGCCTCAAAGATAGCGAACAAGCCGGTGCGGAGGTTATCTGCTCCGCAACCCCTCGATTTTTCTGGCTCAAGGTTTGGTTACTTAGTTACCAGCGGAGCGGCAGGGAAGGAGCGGCCGGGGCCGGTGCTGGTGTGGCCGCACAGACTCCATCCGCAGGTGAGGGACAGTCCGAAGAGGAGCCCTTAGGAGGCAAGAAGGAAGGGGCCGAGGGTGGCTGCTGAGTGCAGGGGCGGCACAGTCAGACCTTCTAAGGCCGTGGTCGGCAAACTGTGCCTCGAGAGCCACATGTGGTTCTTTGGCCCCTTGAGTGTGGCTCTTCCACAAAATACCACGGCCTGGGCGAGTCTGTGTTGAGGAAGTGGCATTAGAAGAAGTTGAAGTTTAAAAAATGTGGCTCTCCAAAGAAATGTCAATCGTTGTCCTGTTGATAGTTGGCTCTGTTGGCTACTGAGTTTGCCGACCACTGGCCTAAGGCGTTCTGGGGGCGGGGAGGCCTATGTCACCTGTACAGGATCAACACTACCTACTTTCTGTCCTCAAGGTCAACGCTGCGCAGACCCCATTGGTCCAGCCCTGCAGCAGAGACGGTGAGTGTGAGGTGGCTGGGGCCAGCACTTTCTCCAGGGCGTCCTGCCCACCCTGACTCCTGGGGGGGATGGGGGGAAGAGGGACGCCATCACAGAGAGAGGCTTCGAAGGGGGACTTCACCATCGGTTCATCCAAGGTAAGAGCTTTGCTGGAGGAGGTCACTGAGAAGACGTGACCACCAGGCGACCACCAGGTGACCACCAGCCTCCCACCGCGCTCTGTCCTGGAGCTGCATGTTCCACACACGGTTCCCTGGTTCCCACACTAGAAGCCGCTTCAAGGACTCAGCCTGAGAGCCCATATCCTTGCCCCCTCACCCCGGAGGGTCACACAACATAATGGAGCCCGGGAAGGACGCTACCTAAACCTCTAAGATGCCCATCGGCAGGGTAGAGATTACTCACCTTATGGCCGCCCAACAGCTTCCTGTGAAGGCTCCCCGCTCAGAGAACCCCCCTCTCCCCCGCCCCCAACCAGAGCCCTCTGCTCTTCCTGCGGTCTCTCCTGGCCCTTCAAGTACGGTGTCCGGGTGGGGGCAGGGGGTTCAAATTTCACCCAGAGAACTCCTGAGGTTGCAAACCAACACCTCAGAGAGGAGAGCCCGGACCCCAGGACACAGCTGGCCCAGCTGACTGCTCCCATCCCCTATCCCTAGAGGTCCCCTCCCCCAGTCACTCGCCCATCTGGGACTAGGACTTTTCACTGGCGAATTGGAAATCAGGGAATAGGATGGGCAGGCGAAGGCAACCCAGCCCACTAGAAAGCTAGCTGGTGTTTGCTTTCTCTGTAAGTGTCTTCAGGAGGGTGTGTGTGTGTGTGTGTGTGTGTGTCCGTGTCCGTGGAGGGCGGTGAGAACAGAGAGGCTGCGGACTGATTACGACTTATTAAACTATTGGAACAGAGGCTGAATCATCGCAGTCAAAAAATAAACAGCTGCAACTTGATGCGCCATGCCTCCCACTTCTTGCTGCTTTCCCTGTGCTCCCTCTCAGCGGGGGGGAGGAGGAGGGGCCGTGCTGCTGGGACCAGCGGGTGCCGCCAAGGGGACAGCTGTGCGGCCACCGCCTGCAGGCCCCGTGGAGCCTGAGCCGGACAGGCCCTGTGGAGGTGGGACGGCCGGATGAGCCTGAGCCCCGCCTGCAGCGTGGGAGCTGAGTGCCCGCACACGGCAGAGGGGCGCTGGCCACTGCAGGGAGGAGAGCTTCCCCCGGGACCGTGTCTCCCTGTCCTTCCCGGGCCTGGCGCCAGGGCCCAGGGATGGCCCGCAGTGGACACAGCTCTGCACACTGGTCCGGCGGAGAGGTGCCCGAGCGCTCTTGGGTTACCCCGGTGCCACCCAGCTGCCTGGAACAGGCTGGCGACACAGCACAGGTTCTGTGAAATCGGAGGGAAGGCAGAGCCTTGGGGAGGCCGATTGACGTCGCTGGACCTTCCCCTCTCACCCTGCATGCAGCTCCCCTGCCCCCTCCCCAGCCCGCGCCCCATGCCTATGAGCTGTGCCAGCCTGCCACCTCCACCGCCACCGGCAGATCCTCCGCTCGGCTCACCCCGTCCTCCCACAGGACCCGACGGGCGGGGCGAAGCCGCGTGACGTCAGGGGGGCGTGGGGACTGTGCGAGGGGCTCCGGCTCCGGCTCCGCAGGCCAGTCCCGGCCACACAGCCGCCGGCGCCCGAGCGGAGCGGAGCGGAGCCGGAGCAGCGCTGGCGGTCTGCGCCCCGCTAGCAGCTCCCCTTGGAGCGAGGCAGGAGCGGGAGCCTGCAGGTGGGGCGCCCGGTGCGGGGTGCCCGCTGAGCTGCGGCGCGCTCGGGCCCGGCTGGGCTGGGGACAGCCGCTAGGTGCCGGCAAGCCGAGCTGGCGGATTGCGGGATTGCAGCGGGAAAGCAAAGGTGAGGTTTTCCTGTGTGTGTGTGTGTGTGTGTGTGTGTGTGTGTGTGTGTGTGAGAGAGAGAGAGAGAGAGAGAGAGAGAGAGAGAGAGAGAGAGAGAGAGAGGGAGAGAGAGAGAGAGAGAGAGAGAGAGAGAGCGCCGCTAGCACTGGGGCGGCGGGTGCATCTGCGCTGCATGCAGTGCGCACCTGGATGGCCGGCGTGCGGGTCCCGCTGCTCCCGGCAGCTTCCGTCCGGGGGCCACTTAGGGCGGGTGGAGGGGAACGAACGCCTGCGAGTGTTCCCGGCGTGAGTGCGGGCCGGGACCGCCAGTGCTGGAACCGACGTGGCTGCACAGCAGCCAGTAAGCGTGGCGTGTGCCCCGGTCCAGCCTCCGTCCCCCGGCCGAGCATCCAGGTAGCGGGTGCGATGGGACAACTTGCCTCCCAGCGCCTTTAAAAGGATAGCAAGGGAGGAAAGCAAGCTAGCGGCAGGGGTGGGGGCACTGCCGGGGCGCCTGTGGGCGTGCACCCTGAGATCCGAGCCCATGAGGACAGCTGGCAGAGCAGAGGGGGGCTGCTCTCTGGGGCTCCTCTCCCGGCCTGGCACGCCTGATGGTCTGGGGCCGCTTCCCTGGCGGAGAGCGCTCCCTGCTCCGCCCCGCTTCGCAGACAGACCTGGGGGCTCCCAGCAGGACCGTCCTCAGTTCCCCGTGTCCCCCTGGAAACACAGGGGATCCTCTAGGAAACCAGGGGTCTTAGGTCAGCGCAGGGGGGTGAGGGGGCGGCGGATGATTTTCTGGGTGAGCGACGGAACCAGTCTCTGTCCCTAGACGCGCTCTCCCCAGCCCTTCGGCCAGCGCTGTCTGCTTTTCGGGGCGCCCTCCCCTAGCGTGGCCGGGCAGCACGCTCTTGGCACTTGGGATAGTGTCCCCCTGTGAGGCCCCAGCCAACCCGGATCCACGGGGGGTTTAGGGAATTGGGGTGGGGCTGAATGAAGAAACGATATTGGTGAGAAAGAAAAAACTGAAGCTCAGTAGAATTGGGGATCACACACGCACACACGCACACGCACACACGCACACACGCACATGCTGGTCTCCATCCCAATGGCCAGCTCTTAGGCTGGTAACCGGGGAAGGGGAGGGGAGTCCTGAGGCCATTCTAACCTGCCCCCCAACAGAGCCAGGACTCGGTGTCCGAGGAAACCAGCAGCCAGCCATTTCCAGCGTCTCAGGATTCTGGGCTGGAAACATCAGAAAGCACCAAACTTCCTGTGCGTTTGGCTGGAGCACAAAGCCCCGGGCGCTGCCTGCCTGGCCCTGGACTCCACCTGCGGTGACGCAGCCGGCACTCGGAGGCCACAGGCCAGGGGCTTTACTGTCCGCGAAGTGAGAGTCATGGTGATTTAAACCTTTGTCTTCTTTGGAGGCGCTCTCCCACCCTGGCCCGGCTCCCTGGCTTTCCGCCACCTCCCCAGGCTCTGCACCCTGCCCACTGCTCTCCCTCACAAGTAGAGAAAGGCTATGTCTCAGTCCATTTCAGAAACAAAACAAAAAACTGCCCCGTACTGAGGGAGACGGTGCCCACAAAGGCAGTTGGGGCTGGAGGGCAGCACTCCCCTCCCTCGCATGTCTGCACCAGCAGCACCCCCGTCCCAAAGCACCAGGTCTTCGGTCTGACCCAGACGTGGGGGCGTGACTGGGCCCGTGACACAGACGGGACCCTGGACATGCTAGTGATTAATGACGCTCCAAGGCCGGCCGGTACACAGGGTCTGTGGAATTAAAATACCTGACAAGGAGATTAGAAATGACGGTGGAAATAACCCACGTTTATCCAGGGATAGGAAGATGGGTTCTTCACAGCTTCCGTGTTTAATACTGATGCTTTTTACCCAATGCAGACACGACATCCAAGGTCGTCCCCCCAGGTACTGGGCAGAGAGGCCAGCCACGAAGCCCAGACCATGGCTTAGAGAGTTGTGTGGTAGGGACATGGCACAGGACAGAGACGCAATGCGCCTGGACCGCACGGAGGGTTCGAGGCAGAAGTGGACAGGGTCCCCCAACTACTTGTGGCTACATCCCCTTTAAGTCATCAAAGGAGTAAGCTTTCTCTTCAGTATATATATTTTTTAATTTCATCGAGAAGGGAGAGGGAGAGAGATAGAAACATCAATGATGAGAGAGAATCACTGATTTGGCTGCCTCTTGCACGCCCCCTACTGGGGATGGAGCCCACAACCCAGGCCTGTGCCCTGACCGGGAATGGAACAGTCACCTCCTGGTTCATAGATCAACGCTCAGCCACTGAGTCATGCCAGCCGGGCAAAGGAGCAATCTTCAGTCTTCACTCAGGCAGGAAAAGTGCCCTGCTCAGTGGAGATGTGTCCACCAAGTGAACTATTTCCACTCAGTGCTAAACAATGCCATCCTTTTACCACCTTCCCTCCCTCTTCATATATCCAGGACCCCACACAAGCATTCTCCTTACACAGCCCCCTCGGAACTCTCCAGGAGCAGAAGGCATTCTTTAATCCTTTGTTCCTACCTCAATTCAAGACTCACCCTGAATGAGCTGGCTTCTTTCCCTGTCTCCCCTCCTAAATGATCACCTCCTAGAGGCACCAGCTATGTCCTGTTCAACCCTAGTGTCCAGAATAAAGAAGCCCCCATGGTGGTTTCTGAATGACTGCATATAGATTGTTGAATTATGTGATGAGCTATGGTTTATACCTTAGGCCAAGCCAATGGTAACATTTCCTCAGCTTGGAGAAGGAAAAGGGGAGTAAAAGTGCAGAAGACGTGGGTATCCTGTGTTCAGATCCCAGCTCCAACCGATTATGGGAGCAAGTCACTTAAACTCTCTAAGTCTCAGTTTCCTCATCTGTAAAATGGAATGAATACCCCCCACCTCCAAGGATGGCTGGGAAGATCAAGGGGGTGTGAATGATCTACATCAGTGTTTGGAACCTTCTCTTCAAGTCTGAGAATGAACGTGGCTCCTGTTTTTGGCAAATTCTCTGGGGTTTGAGAAGGCAAGCACTCTGGAACATTCCATGGGGGAGAACTTTAGAAAAGAGTTCTCCTAGGCATAGGGTATTGGAGAAACAAAAATAAACTAAAGCATACATTTTTAAAAGGGAAGCCAGCCAGATTTTTATTTAACACTTAAGACTATACATGGGTTCATGATGGAGGCAGATTTCAACACATTAGAGATAAATGAGATGATAGAGAAGAAGTGGGGGGCGGGGGGGAAGATAACAATTACTGAGCTCCGATTATAAGCCCAGCACAATGCTAGGTGTTTTCACATCCATTTCATCCTTTAACCTCCATGGCACCCCCATTTTAACAAATGAGGGTTCGAACAGTTAGGTACAAGGCAGGGGGTCCCATAGGCTCCGTGGTGGAACCCTGGTTTGTTTTACCTCCAAAGGCTGGGATTTTTCCACGCTGGATTGTCAGAATGGAAAAACTCCGAATAAGTCAGCAGGTCCGGGTAGATTTCCTCGTAGGAAAAGGCCAAGAGCGCCAGGGTCTGACCTCTCTGCCTTCTCCCAGTTTGGACCAGTTAACTTTTCTTAGGGATCAAAGGACATTCGTTTGCAGCCACAGTCATCCCCCACATGTGCGTCACCAGAGATGACAAGATAAACTAGGATAGCTTAACCCCAGCTCTTTGTCACTACTGGAAAAGCTCGAACATTCTGCACCCCGATGAGACGGCGCTGGTCGCTCTATGCCGATGGGGAAAGATAATGCGCCTTTCGACTGAAGGGTGTGTCTGCAAGGGGACACCAGAACTTGGGAAGCGGGTGAGCGTTTCTGTGGCCTCTGACTGATGAGCCAATCTTCCCTTTTCCCCTGCAGATGCCACAGTGGACCGTCTGCCTCCAGGACCCATTAAGGTGAGAGTAAGATCTCTGGCTGGTTGGAAGGAGCGTAAGCCTGCAAGGCAGCCATGGATACGGCCTATGACCTGCTCAATGGCAGCCAACCACTGCTTTCCTCTCAATTCAACCTCGACGGCTCAGTGGTGGCGGCCAACGGCTCAAACCAGACGGAGCCGTACTACGATCTGACCAGCAATGCAGTCCTCACGTTCATCTATTTCGTGGTCTGCATCGTTGGCTTGTGTGGCAACACGCTGGTCATTTACGTCATCCTCCGCTACGCCAAGATGAAGACCATCACCAACATTTACATCCTCAACCTGGCCATCGCCGATGAGCTCTTCATGCTGGGCCTGCCCTTCTTGGCCATGCAGGTGGCGCTGGTCCACTGGCCCTTTGGCAAGGCCATCTGCCGGGTGGTCATGACTGTGGATGGCATCAACCAGTTCACCAGCATCTTCTGCCTGACGGTCATGAGCATCGACCGGTACCTGGCTGTGGTCCACCCCATCAAGTCGGCCAAGTGGAGGAGACCCCGGACGGCCAAGATGATCAACGTGGCCGTGTGGGGACTCTCTCTGCTGGTCATCTTGCCCATCATGATCTACGCGGGGCTCCGGAGCAACCAGTGGGGGAAGAGCAGCTGCACCATTAACTGGCCAGGCGAATCCGGGGCGTGGTACACGGGGTTCATCATCTACGCCTTCATCTTGGGGTTCCTGGTGCCCCTCACCATCATCTGTCTTTGCTACCTGTTCATCATCATCAAGGTGAAGTCCTCGGGGATCCGCGTGGGCTCCTCCAAGAGGAAGAAGTCGGAGAAGAAGGTCACCCGGATGGTGTCCATCGTGGTGGCTGTCTTCATCTTCTGCTGGCTCCCCTTCTACATCTTCAACGTCTCCTCCGTGTCCGTGGCCATCGACCCCACGCCAGCCCTCAAGGGCATGTTTGACTTCGTGGTGATCCTCACCTATGCCAACAGCTGCGCCAACCCCATCCTGTACGCCTTCCTGTCCGACAACTTCAAGAAGAGCTTCCAGAACGTCCTCTGCTTGGTCAAGGTGAGCGGCACGGACGACGGGGAGCGGAGTGACAGTAAGCAGGACAAGTCCCGGCTGAATGAGACCACGGAGACCCAGAGAACCCTCCTCAATGGAGACCTCCAGACCAGTATCTGAGCCGCCCAAAAAAATCAATGTATGGCCGAGCTCTGCCCATGGGCACTGGGCTCCCTCCCCCCACCCACTTCCTTCCTGCCCCCCCATCACACCTGGCTTCTAGAATAGGGAATTGTTCAGTCTGAGTCCAATTCAGAGACCAGTGCTTGAGTCAGCTGGTCTGAATGAATGATTTGCAGTCAATTGACTGACTCCCTCTTAAAGGGAACTTTTCAGTGCAAACCGGCAATTCAAGAGGCGAGCAGGCCTTTGAAATGTGGAAGTTCGACAAAGACAGAAAGCTGTATTTGCGAGTTTGTGTGTTTGAGACCCACAATGTAATCTTGTGTTCTCACACTGATACCTGTATATTCCCATCTGGTTCCTGTACAGTCGTGACCTGTATTTCCTGTGCTCATATACGCGAGTAGCAAATTCACACGTGTACAGTACAGATGGACATAGGACAACCTGGGACCCGCAGCCATGGACGACATGTGAAGCCAATAAAGTGTAAGCGTCAGGGATCGTGCTGGCGTGGGTGGTATGTTCACGTGACCATATGTTTTTATAAAAAGCGATAAAGGAAGACATGTTTGCATTCTTGTTCTTACATGGCTCCTTAAGCCTCCAGCCTCACAAAACGTACCTGCCGTATGGCTTCATTCACTTCCTGTGTATTAGACCCACGGGAGAAGGTATCTGAGGACCCAGAACATAATTCCATGTTTCTTCCTCTTAGATATAATCAGACAAGTATTCATTGACCCGAAAGGACTTCAACGATAATGGTCATCAGCCATTGCATTTATAGGCAAGGCCTGCTTTGTTATAACAAAGAATTTGTTGCATTCTTTTTTCTTGTCAAATCGCTTATTTTCCCTTTTAAAAAAAATATGCTTTTATTGCTTTTTAAACAGAGGAAGGAAAGGGAAAGAGAGAGAGAAACAAGGTTGAAAGAGGAACATCATCAATCAGCTGCCTCCTGCACGACCCCTTCTGGTGATCGAGGTGCACCCCCGGCATGTGCCCCGACAGGGAATCCAACCCGAGACCTCTTGGTTCCTGGGTCAGTGCCTAACCCCTGAGCCACCTCGGCTGGGCGCTTACATTTTTCTTAGGGAGCCAAGAAAAAGGAGGGGTGGGGATCGCTAACATGAGAGGCAAAAAATAGACTCTAATTCTTATGGGGAAGTGATTTTAGCCTTTCCACCATGAAAACAAATGAATGAGAACAAAACAAGACCCATCTTTACGGGAAACAGAGAAATCGCGTGTTTTGTTTGTTGCTGTTTTTGTGCCAGACGTGGCTTCCTAATAAAAGAAAATGGAATTGCTATTCAGCCTCTCCTCCAAGGAGTGTTTTAGGAACGCCATACGAAGCTGGGCACAGGGAATCCCAGGCCGGCGGAAGCCCTGAAGACACCGTTTTCCCAGGTAGGAACCCAGGCGCCAGCCCACAAGCAGGCAGCATACAGGTGCCAGAGCTGGAGGGAGTCCCTCCTCACAGGTATGGCCACGCCCCTTCCCGCCCACCACCGCCCCACAATCAGCATCTGGCCTTCACTGCCACAGACTCTGCCATCCCTCAAAGCACTGTCATAGGCACTTCGCACCATCAATGGCTTTTTTTGGGGGGGTAGATGGGGGTTGAAATTGTCGCTGGGCTCATGTACAAGTAACAAGAAATGAAACGATGCCCACGTCAGGGGCTGGTCCCAATTGCCAGGGTGTGAAGACGGATACAGTCGGGTGTGTGTCAGGATGCCATCCTCTTGGGGCGAGCCGTGCGCCCAGATGGCACCCCGTGTACACAGGAGCCTTCCTCCCCTCGCCAGGGCTGCTGGGCTGTGCGGGTGACGGAGGACCCCTCTGTGGCCGCGGCGGCGGCTCACGCGCGACCTCCGTTCCAGCTTCCACATTACCCACCCCCCTCCTTCCCAGAAGTACTCGCTGTGGCCTGGAAAAACATGTTCACTAAGACTTATGAGAGCGAAATCCATGTAAAAATAAAGAGATCTTTCTGAGCCGAGCCCACAGGGGAAACGTGTTACATAAATTTCGGGCAGTGAAATCCCACGCGGTTGCTGCAGGAAAGCCGGCGGCAAGTTCAGCGCGGGATCCCCGGGCCGAGCCTGTTCCAGGGCCCGGGCGGGAAGGGCTGTGCTGCTTAGAGATCGCGTCGCCCTGTCCTCCGGGAAAGGCCTGTTGCGTGAGCATCATGATAGATCCTCCCTTCCCCCAGTTGATGGACAGACGTAAACCCCACCTGCGGCCGGACATTTCCTGAGCGCTGAACCACCCATCAGCACCTGCCGAATACCCTAAGCCCCCGATTCCTAAGTCCCTAGGTCCCTCATCATAGGCCTTACAGGAAGCCACCCATCAGCGTGTGCTGAGTGCCCTAAGCCCCGTCCCCTTTCCTCCCCTTAAAAAGTGCTTGTACCCCGGCCCTTGCTCTCTTCCACTCTCTCTCTCTCCCCGGAAGCAGTCGGCAGTGGTACTCTTCTCTTCAATAAAGCCTGTGTCCTGCCATCCCGGTCTCCGCCCTTCTCTATTTCGTCTTTCACATCAGACCCGCTTAGAAGAACTGGGACATGGCTTCCCGCCCTGGCCGCTCCAGCTGCTCGATGCCTGGGGCCTCCCGTGGCCTAAGCAGCAGTGACGGTCCCTGGACAGAGAAAGGGGGCGCACCATGGACCCCCAAGGAAGACTGGGTCAGCCCTGGGACAGGAGACACAGGTGTGCCAGGTCCTGACAGAGAAGAGATTACAAAGAGGGCGGCAGGGGAGGCCTGAGGGGTAACTGCCCGTCTCAAAGGGGAAGAGCGTGCTCAGCTCCCCACGACGCCCTGGGACACCGCCAGGCACCGCGGCGGTGCAGGGTGTCACTCGGGGCTGTGCCCCTGCCCTGGCAGGTGGCGGTGCACCTGGGTGGGTTCCTGTCCCCAGGCCAGGGACTGCGGTCAGTACTGAGAGAGCTGGCATTTCCCTCATGGGTATTATTTCCTAACGAGAAACCCAAATGGTTCTCGTAGGACATAACACAAGGCTTAGCTGCTTTTTAAACATTAATTAGCATCACACATTTAGGAGAATGGACTGGACGTCTAAATCTCTCAAGTTATCCTTCATTTTCCCCGCAGCTGGTGCCCACACACACACACACACACACACACACACACACGATGCAAGGCATACGTGTGAGGCAACAGAGCCCATGTTTGATTTCAGAAAAGGAGAGGGAGAGAGAGAGAGACATCAATGATGAGAGAGATTCATTGATCGGCTGCCTCCTGCACGCCCCACACCAGGGATGGAGCCCGCAACCCGGGCCTGTGCCCCGACCGGGAATCGAGCCGAGACCTCCTGGTTCATAGGTTGATGCTCAACCACTGAGCCATGCTGGCTGGACTCAATCTGTCTTTCCCAACAGGCTCTCTCGTATTTACAGTTAAAATCTGCCTCTTACAAAAATGCCTTCTCTTTTTGAGAAGTCCACGATGCCCCACATTTGAACGATGAAAAGGGAAGCTTGGTTTTAAAAAAATCTGGGTGGGAACCGAAGGGGAAGGACACGGCCGGCAGAGGCGCGGGGTCCTGCGGGGGTGACCCAGAGCCAGGCCCTCTCTTCCTCTCCCCTTCCCCCCACGGACACTGTGCAGCTCCGGCTCTGAGAGGCTCCGGCTCCGGCTCCCGGCTGGACAGGCCGCTCAGGAAGCCTGGCTCCTGGGGCTGCAGGAGGAAATCAGCTGCCAGCCACACACAGGGGCGCCCCACACCCCCCAGCCACACACAGGGGCACCCCAGCAGCCCCCAGCGCCCCACATCCCCCAGCCACACACAGGGGCGCCCCACATCCCCCAGCCACACACAGGGGCGCCCCACATCCCCCAGCCACACACAGGGGTGCCCCACACCCCCCAGCCACACACAGGGGCGCCCCACACCCCCAGCCACACACAGGGGCGCCCCACACCCCCCAGCCACACACAGGGGCGCCCCAGCAGCCACACACAGGGACACCCCACACCCCCCAGCCACACACAGGGGCACCCCACACCCCCCAGCCACACACAGGGGCACCCCAGCAGCCCCCAGCGCCCCACATCCCCCAGCCACACACAGGGGCGCCCCAGCAGCCACACACAGGGACAGCCCACACCCCCCAGCCACACACAGGGGCACCCCACACCCCCCAGCCACACACAGGGGCACCCCACACCCCCCAGCCACACACAGGGGCACCCCAGCAGCCCCCAGCGCCCCACATCCCCCAGCCACACACAGGGGCGCCCCAGCAGCCGCCCAGCTCGCCCTGCTCATGCTGAACTAAGTGACAGTGGACAGGTCAACTCCCAGAGCCGTTCAGAAGCCTCATCCCCGGGAAAAGTCTGCAGGCGAGTGTCCAGGGGCCCGAGAGCCGGCCCGGCTGGAAAGGTCAGAGTGTGCGTGCGCGCAGGTGACTTCTGGAGCCCTGTTTAGAGACAGTTTAATGTGCACGGTGCATTTTTGCTGAAGAACATTTACTTGAGATTTCATAGCCTCCCATCCCTCTGGCTGTCAGTCACCGATAAACAACAGCGTGTTTTTACAAACAATACATCAATCACTATCCAAGGAGAAGGAAAACTCCCTTCTCCCACTCTCGCTCTCTCCCCCATGGCATTTCACCCGACACACACACACACACACACACACACACACACCCCTGGCCCTGTCTGAGGTGGTGGGGGTCACAGCATGGCAGCCTTTGGGTGCTTTGCCACCGTCTCTGAAGGCTTGGTGGCGTCTTCTTTCTCCTCCTGTGCCCCATGGAACCAGGAAACCCGGGACATCCTGTAGAAGCCGCCAGCAGCCCCAGCTGCAAACACACTGTCAATTACGTGCCGTGATGGATGGCTTTAATATGTCAGGAATATGTGCACGTAACTTGATGTTCTTGTTATTCTCACGGTACTTGTTAACACGCATTCCTGCATGTCCAGCGCTGAGAGAACAGCAGCTACAACTGCTTTTGCTTTCAGATAAGCTGCAGCTGACTTGGAGTCTGCTTGTTTCCCTGTCAGCCAATGTACCTTTGCTGTTCTAATGGGTTGTATGTACTTGGAAGCAAAACGCAAACATTTCTTTTCAGCGACTTTTTCCTTTTGCAAGTGTCCTGTTTTATAAACCACCTTCTCATGAAACCGTACACTCGACGGGAGGGACTCAGGCGAAAGCCTGCTCCTTAGGCAGCGACGCGAACTCGCCTGTGAAAAGACCCCAGTGTTGGGAAAAGGGGAGAGTCTGAGATGACAGAACCCACACTATCCAGGTTTCCTAAAACACTGGCCTGGAAACTTAGAATTTTATAATTTGTTTTAATATCTAAGCCCTACGAAATGTCTTCTAGATGTCTTAGCAATCACTGGTTTGGTAGCAAAATAATAATAATAATAATAATAATAATAATAGTAAGCTTAAAAACTGACAACCACTGATGAGTTCTATTATGTCCATAGACTGATTTTTTAAAATTGATCTCTTTATTAAAAACTAAAGGCCTGGTGCATGAATTCGAGCATGGGTGGGATCAGGCCGGTCTGGCCCGATCAGAGCTGATTGGGGCCGGCTGGCCAGAGGGAGGGGCTGCAGGAGGTTGGCCAGCCGGCCCCACCCATGAGCAGGGCCAATTGGGGTCTGGCCAGGTGGGAGGACTGGGTGAGGCCTCGGAGGTTAGCCAGCCCTGCCCCTGATGGGGGGACCAATCGGAGCCAGGGCCAGCCAGGAGAGGGGCCGTGGGTAGTTGGTCAGCTGGATGGGTGGGCGATCAGGGGTGGGGCCAGCCAGGGAAAGGGGCAGCGGGAGGTTGGCAGCTGGTCCTGCCCTTATCAGGCTGGTTGGCCAGCTGCAGTGTGTGCCATAGCGACCAGTCGTTCTGATCCTTCTGTTCTGATCCTTCTGGCCGCTTGGCTTTTATATATAGAGATTTTTTAATTTTATATATATATATATATATATATATATATATATATATATATATATATATATATATTAGTTCAGAGAAGAAGGGACAGGGAGAGAGAAAACATCAATGATGAGAATCACTGATCAGCTGCCTCCTGCATACCCCCTACTGGGGACTGAGCCCATACATGCCCTGACCCAAAATCAAACCATGACCTTCTGATTCATAGGTCAACACTCAACCATGAGCCAAACAAGCCCAATTTTTAATGGCCCTGTCTGATTTCTTCTCGATTTTGTAACCTTGATCAAATAGTACAGCTCAATCACTGTAAAGCAGATGATGAAACAGTGTCTGAAAATGCTACAGAGACCTGCCAGGTCTGGCTGACAGCAAAACCGGTCAGAGAAAAATGTCAAGATTTTTCAAATTAGGTCAAAGAAAACAACTATTTTTTTAAAATCATCTTCTCATTTTCCTTTCACTCAAAATAAAAATGTAACAGAAATGTCCAAATGCTTACAATGGAGTCTTAACCACAAATTCGACTGCTAAAATCCAAAAAGAGAATTAGTACATTGTTTGAGTGCTCAGAGTGTTCCAAGCCTTGTTGGAAATACTTTATACATGCCCTCTGCCCCCAGGCCCCTGGAGAGCCACCCCAGCTTGAGTCCCCAACTGCAATACCTTTATTTTTTAATATATATTTTATTGATTTCAGAGAGGAAGGGAGAGAGAGAAACCTCAATGGTGAGACTCACTGATCAGTTGCCTCCTGCACGCCCCACCCTGGGGATCAAGCCCAGAACTCGGACATGTGCTCTGACTGGGAATCGAACCATAACCTCCTGGTTCATAGGTCGATGCTCAACCACTGAGCCACACCAGCCAGGCAGCAGAGACCCACCTTTAGGCAAAGGGTAGGAAGCAGTGTGGGAACCATCTCAATGTTGCTCAGAATCGTTTGGCCCCTCTGATGGTTTCTTGATGTCCTCAAGTTTTCTTTGAAGCTAAGAATTGACAAGGCAGACAAATCAAGGACTTTAGAGTCAGATTGGCCAGGGCCTGAGGACAGACTCAGCTGAGACTACCTGCGTAATCTCAGACAGGTTCCTTGGTCCTCCTGAACCTGTTTTACCGATCGAGTGAGGGTAAGACCACCTTGGTTGCAGGATTATTGCAAGAATTAAAGGTGAGCTGAAACCGGTTTGGCTCATTGGATAGAGCGTCGGCTGGGGATGCAAGGGTCCCAGGTTTGATTCCGGTCAAGGGCATGTACCTTGGTTGCGGGCACATCCCCAGTGGGGGGTGTGCAGGAGGAAGCTGGTCGATGTTTCTCTCATCATCGATGTTTCTAACTCTCTCTTCCTCTCTGTAAAAAAAAAAAAAAGTCAATAAAATATATTATTTTAAAAAAGATGATATATGCAAAGTGCCTAGATGGAGCCCAAAATCACAGCTGGTATAATTGTCGGAATGCCTACGTTGGATTTCAGGGGCCCACGAGGGCCTAAATATAATCTCTTGAATTCACACATTAGATGTTTAAAATTCTGCCCTTAAAGATTTAAGATGAAAAGGAGAAAACGTGACATCAAGAGTCATCACACAGTACACACACACACTCATCCTTAAAGCAAAACAAACGATGGCAATAAAATGGGGGGGGGGGGACTTTACTCATATATCTCCAAGAGAAAAAAACAAACTTTAGCTCTCATCTCTGCCCATCTGTCCCTAGCACAGCACCCAGTCTGGCTGAAGCTGAGCTCCTTGCCCAATCCTGCTCTGGCAGGGCAGAGGACAGGGCTACTGAGAAGGCATAGGACAGGGCTGCTGCCTCTAACTTAGAAAGAGTATCAAGTCCAAGCCCGTTCGTTGAGGGTTAGATGCTGGGTTCTGCAGGCAGGAAGAGCAACAGCGGCACCTACAGGGCAGCAGGTGAACTTGGCCGGGGAGGTAGAGAGGAAGGTTAGGGAAAGCGCTGCCTTCAAAACACGCCCCCACAGTGGAGTCATCCATCAGCTGCCGAGGCTGCCTCTTCTCTATGCACCTGTAATGGCAAACCCGTAGGTCCCCACACCCGCCTAACTGATGTGTTGACATTCCTTGCTCCGGCTGTTAGAAATACATCAGGCAGCCCGGCCAGTGTGGCTCAGTGGTTGAGCATTGACCCATGAACCAAGAGGTCACTGGTTCCATTCCCAGTCTCTCATCACTCTTTCTATCTCTCTATTCCTCTCCCTTCATCTGTCTCTAAAAAACAAAACAAAACAACAAAAACATTTTTTTTAAAAGACATCAGACAAATTCATGGAGCTGGAAACTTGTCAGCAAAGTCTCCAGGGCTTTGACAAATTTCAGAGAAATGAAGTTTGTCATTAAGATGTTAGACAACTCATAGAATCTCTGGGCTCAGCGGGCAGAGAGGAACCAAGGGAGCTAAGCATTCAGAACTCAGTCAAGGCATGCCGCAGGGCGGTTCCGGTGGGGATATCATTGCGTCACCCACCGCTGCCGCCAGCGCTGGAGGCTGGGCCCTGCGGCTGGGTGTCTGAGAATGGCTGCTTCCTCTGCCAACAATGAGATCTGCTTTGTCCCTGCTTCTGGCACCACTAGCTCTTCATTTAAAGTCCTAGGTCAGTGGTCGGCAAACTCATTAATCAACAGAGCCAAATATCAACAGTACAACAATTGAAATTTCTTTTGAGAGCCAAGTCTTTTAAACTTAAACTTCTAACACCACTTCTTCAAAATAGACTCGCCCAGGCCGTGGTATTTTGTGGAAGAGCCACACTCAAGGGGCCAAAGAGCTGCATGTGGCTCGAGAGCCGCAGTTTGCCGTCCACCGTCCTAGATGGTTGTGTCTGATTGGCTGATAGCACAGTACCTCCAAGGGGAAAAGATCTTGCCATAAAGGCGACTTCCCCAGACACAGAAGAGATGCTCCGCAGATGCTGGGCAGCCAAGCACAAACAAGGGCCCCCTACAGAGCAGGATGCGGTGAGAGCAAATTGCAGGCTCATCACCAGGGAGTGTTTTTTGAGTTTGTGAGAAACTGTGTGACAAAGTGGGAGAGGAATGAGCCAGGAATTCAAAATTCTAGGGCCAAGGGCTGATTCTGTCACATATCATCTAGTATCGTGGGCAGGTATAAGGAGGGCAGGTATAAATAAGATTCCAGGTTTTCGTCATGCATAGAATAATTATTCCTACCTGCCTTGAAGACCAGATCATTTTGTTCAACAGGCTTTGAAAATTATATCAATACTACTACTGAGTAAATCCATTTGTCTCTGAGGGTCGGTCCCAGATTATCCATTTGTAAAATGAGAACATTCCCTACATTGTAGGGCTACTGTGAGCTAAAGTAGAATATTATAAACAAATGGCTTTACAGATTGAAACTATTTTATGATTGGGGTTTGCATCAAAATAATGGAGGTGGTGGGTGAGAGAGGAAGTAGGCAGCAATATAGATAAGACTGACCTTGAGTTATTACACCTAGCTGGCGGGCACATTTTGCCATTCTCTCTACATTAGTAATCTCCAATAAATGGTGTGTGTGTGTGTTTAATGAAGTGTCTTGGAAATATCTAGAAGAAACAGGACACACTCTCCAAATTTCATGATTGAGTCGGTGTTGGGTGACACCTCCACCATCACCACTCTCCTCTACATTGTTTTCTCAGGATTGTGGTCTTCCCTCTCTCCCATCCCCTCCTCCCGGGACAGGTGGTGCCAAGGAAAGCCTGTGTCAGGGAAACATCTCCAGTGGCAAAACACAAGTCTGAAACGAAAACAAAAAACCCCAAAGAATTAACCAACCTATTCATCAGCAAGAGAAAAACAGGCAAAAAACGTTGAGGAGGGCAGCCCGTCCCGGTTCAGGGCCGCGGGAAGTTACTCTTCCCACAGAACAAAAGCGGCCTCACACTCCTCTTTTCCCACGGAAGCATTAGGCCCAGGACCGCGGGGAAGGAATCGCGAAGACGCCGCGGCAGGGAGCAGTGTCCGCGCTGCACGCCAGGCGCAGTGCAGGGCCAGCGGTCGGCTCGGGGCGTCCCCCCGGCCCCGGAGGGCCCAGGACCCCGGGAGCCTGTGGGTACCGAGGGAAAGGAACCGGCCAAGGGTGCGAGCGCCTCGCCGCAGGGGAAAGACTACTGTCCGGGGTCCTGAAAGGCCCAGGAAGGGACGGGAGCATCCCCAGACTTCACAACCGGGCGGCGGGTGTTTGATTTCGATCTTTAACTCCGATGAGGAAAGGCTCCGCCTGCGCTGGGAAGGGCTTCAGATCGCCGAGAGGCTGGGCCCGCACACAGCCGGTCAGCCTCGGCGATCAAACCTAACCGCGTGGTCTCCCTTTTTAAAAACGCCGCTCAGCGCCCGCCGGAAACAGGCCTTGCTGCCAGCGGGGCGGAAGTGCTTCCGCCCCTAACCAAGATGGCGCCCGCGGCGTGGGGCCGCCGGGCGGAAGTGACCTGAGGGGCGGCTGACGGGTCCATCATGGCGGCCACGGCCACCTCCGCCGCGTTCAAGCGGCTGGATCTGCGGGACCCCGCGGCGCTTTTCGAGACCCACGGGGCGGAGGAGATCCGAGGGCTGGAGCGCCAGGTTCGGGCCGAGATCGAGCACAAGAAAGAGGAGCTGCGGCAGATGGTGGGCGAGCGGTACCGCGACCTGATCGAGGCGGCCGACACCATCGGCCAGATGCGCCGCTGCGCCGAGGGGCTGGTGGACGCCGTGAGGGCCACCGACCAGTACTGCGCGCGGCTCCGCCAGGCGGGCTCGGCCGCGCCCCGGCCGCCGCGGGCCCCGCAGGTCAGTCCGGGCCCCGCAGCCCCCGCGCGCGACCTCACCTGCTTTCGGGGGGAGCGGGCGCCACTTCGGGGCTCCTCTGCTGGGGGACGCGGCCCGCAGGCCTCCCGCTGGCTGCTGACCGCTGACCCACCCGCCGGGCCACCTGGCTCCTTCTGCGGGAGCCTCCGCGACTTCCGGCCGGGAAGCCCTCGCCTTCCCTGGGCTCCCACGTCCGACGTTAGCGGGAGACGCCAGGGGTCTCCCTGGCCTGACAGCGCGGCCTTCTCCCTGTGACATTTCCCGACGTTCTCCTTAGCACCCATTTCTCCACGTTGACATGGTCCCCCTAGCCGTTCATGCCTCATACCTGCCTCCCCCACCCAGTTCCCCAGAATCACGTCCACGACCCCAAGGAGCTAGGTCACCCGTGGCTGGAGGGTCGCTCCGGACTCCAGCATCAAGCCGGCCCTGTAATAGCGGAACATGTCCACGGCAGAGCTCAGGTTTTTCCAGTCAGGTGACCCCGAGTGTTCTCTCCTCCGACCGCCAATGATCGGGCCTGAGGCGGAGGCATGCAGCCCCGAGCACACCCTCAGGCTGGAGCAGCGTTTTGGGTTCTGTTTGGAGGACAGTGTTGACTTGGGGACAGTGACAGCTTGAAAAGAAAAGGGCCCAAGAGCAGGAAAGGTCAACATGGATTTGTTCTTAAAAACCTGGGATAAGAACCTTACAGCGATTTGCAAGGAGAAACTGCAACAGTACCACTTAGCTCCGTTTTGGAAGTTTTTAATACAACCCGGGTTTTAGAGGAAGTCAGGTCAGTAGGCAGGGCTCCCACAATAGAAGGTTGGGGCGGCCGGTGTTGCTCAGTGGTTGAGCGTCGACCCCTGAACCAGGAGGTCACCATTCGATTCTTTTTGGTTCTGGGTCAGGGCATTCGCCTGGGTTGCAGGCTCAATCCGAAGTAGAGGTGTGCAGGAGGCTGCTGATCAATGATTCTTTCTCATCATTGATAATTCTATCCCTCTCTCCCTCTCTCTGAAATCAATTAAAAAAAAAAGTTAAGAAAATGGGTTGGAAATAGCTGATTTTTGAAATGAGTACACGCCCCAGCCTTTGTTACAACTGAGTCGTGCTTCAAGGTCGATTAGTAAATGAACTTGTACTCTTGCTTACTTTTAGAAATGCATTTATTTTTACAGTTGCTATATCTGACTTAAACCCATCAAACGCTGCCTTTCTTTAGGGCACAAAGAAATACAAGTCCCCCAATTCCTGCTCTGACAGAGCTTACAATCTATTCCACCTATTACATCCAAGAAAAATGTAAATAATGCACAGTAGCAGTAGAAAACATTTTAGCATTCTGGTGATCAGTTCCCAAAATAACTGCACATTTGCCATAAGAATTCCAAAGGAAGTTGTTTCAGACTCAGTCCTTCCTTCTCAGCAGAGAGGGGCCTTAGGACAGGTGAGGCCTGGGATGTGGGTCTGAAGTATGTAAAGACAATTAAAACTGGAAATGAGTTTAATTAAAGCAGGGTTCCTCACCCTCGGTGCTGTTGACATTTGGGGCTGGGTCATTCTTTGTGGGTGTGGCTGTCCTGTGGAAGTGTAGAAGCATTCCTGGCCTCCACCTGTCAGCAACACCCTCCCTCTCCCCACCGTGATCATCACAGATGTCTCCAGATACTGCTGGACATTCCTTGGGAGATGACATGGTCCCTCTGCCCCACACATGCAAACCAGTGGATTCAAGGGCCCCTGGAAAAAGTAGTGGAGGATGGGAACCCTTGACTAACAGGCTGATACGAAACAGTGAGGAGTCTTTAAAACCAAGCCAAGATAATATCTAAGTAGCTGCTGAAGAAGGCAAACTTGACAGTAAAGGAAAAGGATTGATTGAAGTGAAAGGACACCCTGACAGGGGTGGAGGCGTGAGGACTGAGACAAGTGAAGATTCGGTGGAGGGCTGGTGAATAGAACAGCCAGCAAGGAAGTCTATGATGCACTGGAAGCAGATGTGTAGGAGGCTGAACATCTGGAAAGGGAAGGAAAAGTGCACTCAGGAGGGGTCCATAGGGCTCCATGCCATTGAGGCATCATAGGAGCAGTGGTAACCAGACGGTGCCATGACCAGGGTAGCGTGCCTCTCCCTGGGCCTGAGCGGAGCTGCTCGCCACAGCTAGGAGAAACTGGCGGGATTGCACAGCACGCCCCCTCCAGGCACTCCACCGCACTGCGCTTTGATGCCTTGCTGAAGGTCACTGGCTCCTTGAGAGCTGTGAACCCTAAAGTGCCCCCACGCTTCAGCCTGCCCAACACTCCCCTGCTTGTGTTTCCTCCTCTGACCCTGTGCCTTTCCCTGTAGCCACAGCCGTCCCGGGAGAAGTTCTACAGCATGGCTGCCCAGATCAAGCTCCTCCTAGAAATTCCTGAGAAGATCTGGAGCTCCATGGAAGCCTCTCAGCACCTCCACGCCACCCAGCTCTACCTGCTCTGCTGCCACCTGCACAGCCTGCTCCAGCTGGATTCTTCCGGCTCGCGCTACAGCCCTGTCCTCTCCCGCTTCCCCATACTCATCCGGCAGGTGGCAGCGGCCAGCCACTTCCGGTAGGTGGGCCCAGCACGATGATCTCTGGCGAGGGCTGCGCCTCACCACTGCAGCTTTGTGGAGCTGTCTTCTCTCCTGGGCACCAAGGCTCTTGCCTCAAAATGTGCAAAATCCCCTGGTGACCCCTGTCATCTCTCTAGGACAACCATTCTGCAGGAAAGCAAGATGCTGCTCAAATGCCAGGCCGTGTCGGACCAAGCCGTAGCGGAGGCCCTGTGCTCCATCATGCTCTTAGAAGAGAGTTCTCCTCGCCAGGCCCTGGCAGACTTCCTGTTGGCCAGAAAGGCAGCTATTCAGAAACTTCTCAACCAGCCGCACCATGGTGGGTACCACGGGAATGGGGGAGGATGCGCTGAGGGAGACGGAAGCATGCAGAGCATTTCCTGTTACGAACGTTACTAGAGGAGAGTGTTTACAGGGATGGTTTCTTCCGTAGGTGCTGGTATCAAGGCTCAGATCTGCTCGTTAGTGGAGTTGCTGGCCACCACTTTGAACCAAGCTCATGCTCTCTTCTACACTTTACCAGAAGGGCTGCTGCCAGACCCTTCCCTGCCATGCGGCCTGCTCTTCTCAACTCTGGAGACCATCACAGGCCAGCATCCTACCGGTAAGCGCGTAGCCAACCTTTCTTATCTTCTGGTTCACTCAAATGATGGTTATTGAGCATCTGCCATCTGCCAGCTACTGTACTAGGCTCTGGGGATACAGCAGTGAGCTGGACAAATACGGAACCCACCTTCATAGAGGTATCAGTCTAGTGGTAGAGGCAGATTTTGAAGTCAAATGCGCACATACCTGATAGCAATATTGGACTTTGCTCTGAAGATGGAGTAGAAGTTGGCTTGGGAGCATTGACATGAGGGACCTCACCAATGTTACCTGCACTGGAGAAGTGACATTTAAACTAAAAGTTGAGTAAGACTTAGTCAGGTGAGGAAGGCAAGGAAAAGAGTGCCAGGCAAAGGGAAGAGGATGTGCAAAGGCCCTGAGGCACAGTGAGGGGCCTCCCAGAGTCACACAGCGTGGTCTGTGCCCTGCTGGAGGGAGCGGTCACCTCTGAAGAGTTACAACTCCTGATCAGGATGAGTGGCCATCAGTTCTTCCCTCAGATCTTCAAGGGAGGTTGGAGGACGGTGAGAAACAGGAAGCATCACCTTTTTGACAACTTGAGTTCTACTTTGCAAATGCCAAGGACTGCACAGCACCAGGACTTCTTCCTCTCCTCCCCATCCCATTCCTCGCTTTCCCTGCCTTCTCAGCCAGTAGGATGACCGGAGTTGGAGGGAGATGCCAGCTCCCTGATGACGGAGCCCTGGACATATTCTGTGCTTCCCTTTCTCTCCTCCCCCCCGTTTTTCAGGGCTCCCGTCTGCCCTGCCCAGAGGGAGACTAGATGGTCTGTGGAAATTCCTAGGTCCGTTGTTTAGTATGCTGTTCAGAGGATGGCCCGGGTCCTTCTCATTTGGCCTTCTCTTTAGAAAAGGGCATCGGTGTTCTCCAGGAAGAGATGAAGCTCTGCAGCTGGTTCAAGCACCTGCCAGCATCCATTGTCGAGTTCCGGCCGGCTCTGCGGACCCTCGCACATCCCATCAGCCAGGAGTACCTCACCGACACGCTGCAGAAGTGGATCCACATGTGAGTAGGCAGAGCTTTCCCGAGCCGCAGGCACCGTCCTGGCAGCCTCGTGTGCGGCCATAGGGCCAGTGATGAGTGAGGGACAAGCCTGACCTCCTGGATGATGCTCTGCGCACCGCTCACTAGGTCACGTCGGCTCCTCACTCGGCCACCTGTCGCCAGCTTCATGGCGGGATAGCCCCTACTGTGGGGAGCCAAGAAGGACTCTGTCTTTCACAATACTGCGTAGAGGACTTTAAATTCTCTATGGAAGAGTTCTGTCACCCTAAACGTTTCTTTAGTTCTTAACACTCAATAGGGCTCCCAACTGTCCTCCAGATGCCTCAGAGAAGCAAGGCTAGGTCCGGTGGAAGGGCCACAGGCTCCCCCCGATTCAGCCAGAAACGCTGTGCTTATGCACATTTGTGCCTGCTCTGAGAGAGCATGTTTATGTGTTAGGAGGTTTTCAGAGGGAGGCCTGCCCTCTCTCTTAATAAAGGTGTGGGATCAGGAATCCGGTGAGGCCTAAGGAAAACGATCGTGTTGCAGGTGCAAGGAAGACATTAAGAAGGGGATCACCAGCCTGCTCATGTTCGTGAAGAGCATGAAAGGCCTGGCGGGCATCCGGGACGCGGTGTGGGAGCTCCTCGCCAGCGAGGCCACCAGCCGCAGCTGGGACGTGGTGTGCCGGCGGCTTCTGGAGAAGCCCCTCTTGTTGTGGGAGGACCTGATGCAGCAGCTGTTCCTCGACCGGTTACAGGTACCGTGGGCAGTGGGCTTTAGGGCCAGTCCTGGTGTGACCTGTGACTGTCTGCAGTGTGTTCTTTCCCTGCTGACTCACTTCAGGGAGTCCTAGCATGCCTTCCGGGGGGCTCTTCTGGATCTGCACAGAGACCCCGGGCCTCTGTCAGGTGGTCAGGAACGTGTCTGTGTCCATCAGGGATGACTTTGTCCCCTGCCAGCGTCATGCCATCTGAGCCTGATGGAGAGCCTGCAGGACTGCCTCTTGGTCCTCTTGTGTTGAGATTTCTGAAAGGAATTGTTCTCGTTCTGTTGTAGACGCTGACAAAAGAGGGCTTTGACTCCATCTCCACGAGCTCCAGGCAGCTCCTCACCTCCGCCTTGCAGGAGCTCGAGAGCAGCAAGTCTACTTCCAACAAGCACATCCACTTTGAGCACAACATGTCTCTCTTCCTCTGGTCTGAGAGTCCCGGGGACCTGCCTTCCGATGCCGCCTGGGTCAGTGTGGCGAGCCGGGGCCCGTTTGGCGGCAGTGGGCTCTCCATGAAAGCTCAAGCCGTCAGCCCTTGTGTACAGAACTTCTGCGCTGCCCTAGACGCTAAACTGAAGGTGAAACTGGATGACCTCCTGGCTTACCTTCCCTCTGACGACTCGTCACTGTCCAAGGAGGTCGCCCCCGTGCAAGCCAAGACCTGTGCCTTCGACAGGTACGCAGACGCCGGGACTGTGCAGGAGATGCTGCGGACTCACTCGGTGGCCTGCATCAGGCACATCACGGACTGCATCCGGGCAGAGCTGCAGAGCATCGAGGAAGCTGTGCGAGGCCAGCAGGATGCCCGGGGCCGTGACAAGCTGCATGCGGTCCTTTTCATGGCCAGGCTCTGCCAGTCCCTGGGAGAGCTGTGTCCTCACCTGAAGCAGTGCATTCTGGGAAAATCTGGGAGCTCTGAGAAACCAGCAAAGGATTCCAGGGCTCTGAAAAAACAAGGAAAGGGGAAAACGGAGAAAGTCCCACCTACGCAGGCCCAGTGGCAGGAGGTTAAGGAGCTCCTCCTGCAGCAGAGCGTGGTCGGCTACCGGGTCTGGAGCTCGGCGGTTGTGCAGGTGAGTACAGGCAGCATGGCCGCGTTCTTCTCACTCCCCACTCCTTGTCTCCTTTCACTACCGTCCAGTCTTGCCGACTTGATCTTCCAACAGAAAGGGAAAAACCATTCTTATTCCACACAGAGCAAATGTCAAACCTCTTCCATTCATTGTTAGTCTGGACTTAGGCAGAAACCCTGGTGACTTTTCCCTCCCATCTCATGAGAAAGACCGCCTCTCTGGATAAGGATGTTATTTCCTGCTCTTCACCCTAAATATCACGTTCCCTCTAGTCTCTGCTGCTGTCTAAGAGCTGACATTCGCAGAGTAATTAGCAACAACATCCCCATTGCCGACACCAGTAATTAGCCAAGCGAAGGGTGACCACCCCACGCCCCACGTGCCCTAAGCAGCAGGAGCTCTGGAGTCTGAAACAAGCTCTGCAGGATCTGAGTGGCCTCTCTGGGCACCTTTTATTACCAGGTTTTAGCTCATGGATTCGCCCAGTCATTACTTCTAGATGATGCTGGTTCAGTCCTGGCCGCGGCCACCAGCTGGGACGAACTAGAAATCCAAGAGGAAGCGGAGTCCGGCAGCAGCATCACATCCAAGATCCGACTCCCTACCCAGGTAAGCCAGGGCCCCTGTCAGAGCCAGGCCGAGACCTGCTCTGAGGAAAGGAAAGAGCTTAGAAAGCCGCTAATTGTCAGCTGCAGAGGGCGAGCTGCAAGTGTAGTTACCACTTTCTGCAGGTGGTGGGGGCGGCAAAGTGGCCCAGGGGCCAAGTAGAGAGACTGCTCCAGAGTCAGTTATGATTCTCCCCTTTTGTAGCACAGGCTCTGCTAATCTGAGAACTTACCCTTTAGTGAAAACAGCAACGTAAGACAGTGCCACCAGCCAGCCGACCCAGGCCACCAAGGGAATGACAGCAGATGTCACTCGGATCTGTTAGCTGGTCTGTAAGAGGGGCTGATCGGAGAGGTGAAGGTCTTGGTGTGAAGCCAGGATGGACCCATATTTACTGCGTCTCATTTAATTGGCGCAAGTCGGCGACTCGGTGCTCCTTTGTTGTTTCAGCCGTCCTGGTATGTGCAGTCCTTCCTGTTCAGCCTGTGCCAGGAAATTAACCGGGTTGGAGGCCATGCCTTGCCCAAGGTGACGCTGCAGGAGATGCTGAAAAACTGTGTGGCTCAAATAGTAGCCGCCTATGAGAAACTCTCAGAAGGAAAAGAGGGGAAGGTAGGTGTTTGAAGTTTTCTCCATTAGACACTGAAATGAGCCTTAGCTTTTTCTGGGGTCTGGGTGGCGCACAGCCAGGACTCTGGGTGTTGAGGGTCACTGAGCCCAGGCTATCGAGTTGGTAGTGGCCTACAACCCTGCAAGTGTAATTACACCATTCTCAGGGGTAAGGCAGGTCTTCACAGAAAAGCAGGCAGTACAGTGGGAGGAGGAAAGCCTCAGTAACAAAGACCCCTCCTGACCAGGCAGTCACACTCCGGGGTTTGGGGCAAATCATTTATGTCTGTTTCCTCAGGATCAAATGTGGTCTCTTAAACTAAACGGCTGGGAGGGAGTGGGAAGGATTACAATGCACAGCCATGGCGAGGTATTGAAGAGTCCCTGCCTCCTAGCCCTCCTCCCCCCTCACCCATGGTCTGGAAGCATTCTGCCCTCATGGCATACTCCCATTTCATTAGTGCCATAACCCTTTAAGACAGGCCCACCTCCCAATGTGGGAAGAATTCAGTAAGCCTTCTCAGCTTGTTCACAGGCCTCTCCCCTTCATGAAGGGGTGTTTTCCCTTTAAATAAGCTGGGACTTGGTCAACCCGTGACGCTGTCTATTCCGTGCACGGAAGTCATCTCCCTTAATGGGCGGGGCATTCGTTTGCAGAGAGAAGGTGCATTCCCAATGACCCAGAACCGGGCCCTGCAGCTGCTTTACGACCTGCGGTACCTCAGCACTGTGCTCGCAGCCAAGGGTGAAGAGGTGAAAAGTGGCCGCAGCAAACAGGACTCCAGGTAGCCTCACCCCAGCTCTCCCAATACAGCCTCTGCCAAATGCAAGCAGCCCTGGCCCCTTTCCCAGGGAGCCACCAGTAGCCACGCTGCACAGTAGCTGTGCTTGTTTTAAACAGGCAAGATAAACACTGACCACCTGCTGGACAATCCCATGGCCAGGCGGACTAAGTGGGCTCTCATTCCTCTTCTCGCGAGTCAGCCTACCAGCTGTTGGGTATAATTGGAGGCTCCAGTGCTCTCCCTAAACACAGCATGGGGAAAAATGAACTTGACTTAGACATACCATCAGCTCAAAACTCTTGAGGATTATTAAGCACAACAATTAGTAACAAGTGGTAATGAGCCAGCCATAAATAAATCCAGCTCCAGGATTTCCATAGCATTCAACTACCAGAAAATGGGTTTTTGTCTTAAAAAACTGTGGAGACTCATCATCCTAATCCTTTTTTTCAGAATCGAGAAAGTGACTGACTACTTGGAAGCACTCATTGATCCTTTTGACCTGGATGTGTTCACACCACACCTCAACAGCAACCTCGCGCGCCTGGTGCAGCGAACCTCTGTAAGCCAGTCCCCGGGACAAATAAAGCTCCAGGAGGCAGGCTGGGAGGGGCAGGACCCGAGCTCAGGTTAGTTATAGAGACAGAGAGAGGATTAGGTAAGATCTCTCTGCTGAGATCTGACCCCTTTCATGGTAGATAAGGGTTATTCAGGTTGATCAAGGCCTCAGAAAGGAATAAAGGAGCCATGTGACAGATTCTGACAGGTAGTAATTTTTAAGCATTAACACACTGAAAACAATGTTCCCCAAAATGATGGCGATCACAAAGTACTTACACAGCCGTTTTAACTGGCCAATAAACTCATGGTTTTATACCCCATTTCTTGTCTGTCAGGTTCTATTTGGACTGGTTACTGGTACAGAGAATCAGTTCACCCCCAGGAGCAGTACATTCAACTCGCAGGAACCCCATAACATACTGCCGCTGGCATCGAGTCAGATCAGGTACCGATTCCACCACCACGCTTCTGCTGGCCCCCAGCTTCCTGTTCATGCCACTGACATGCCTTCGTCTTGTCTTGGAGGTTTGGACTTCTTCCCCTGAGCATGACAAGCACGCGAAAAGCCAAATCAACCAGAAGCATTGAGTCCAAAGCCCAGGTGAGTGCAGACATCAAGTTCATCCCTATGGATCCTGCCCCATCTCGCACCAAACCACCCCATCGGCTCCCCTTAAAGAATCGATAAAGAACTGAGTGACAAAATGCACTAATGCTGCTTTTAATGGCGGCGCAATATAGAAGTACAGGTTTTACTAGCTTGAGCTGATAGTTTAAAAGTGCTCATTTACACTATCGAGCAGCCTCATAAAGAAACAGGTCTCAGGCTGCGAGGCTGGAGAACAGCTGCAGGACAGGAAGGTTGTTCTTGGGTTTTGTAGGATGAGAGTGAACTGCTAACCCAGGACTATCGTTATACTTGTTTGGGGGGGAAAATGGTTGTTTTGGTGATGGTTTCATCTTCCATTTCTTTTACTTGGGTGATAAATAAAAGGAAATTTGCTTTCTTGAGTTTTACATTTTCTTAATACACGTTTTGTTTCAGTAGGTTGCCATCCATTAGCCTGCAGGAGGAGTCCTGGGTATTTCTGCATTGTGTTGTATACTTGTGTGTTTGAGCTCAAATGCTGGCTTCTTATATAGCATTTAGTCGTTTACTTTATTGCTAGACAAAACATGAGCAATGAATCCTTTCCACATTCCCTGCCACAAACGCATTAAGGTCCAAAATCTTTGTCAAACATCTGGTTTTAAAACTTGGGAGATGGTAGTAAAAAAAAAAAAATTCTTGCACAAACCATCCATCCGTAAGCATTGGCCTGTGCAGTAACTTCCCTCCATAATTCTAAATCTCTACTTCAAGTAACCGACCTTTAAATTCCGTCCATAGTAGAGGAACCACCGCGGAAAGAAGGTGTAGATTTACCCTTTCCTACAGTGGTTCCACCTGCAGAGTTTAGTCATCCCCATGTCCTCTTCAGTCCCCTGAACTAGAGCTGCCCGTGCTTCTCGGGTCTGTGTGTGCTGTGTGCACTCCGAGCGGGGCGGGGCGGGGCGGGGTGGGGCGGGCGGGGCGGAGGGTGAGCAGGCAGGAGGATCTGGGTGGACTCTAAGGCACTTTCCTCTCCATGCCATGGCAGGTCGTCCCCCCGACACTCTCGCGAGCAGATGACCCGACGCATCCCGGCTCCTTATTCAGACAGTTTGTCAGTGAGGACGAAGACTCTACACCTTCATTGTTCAAACTCAGCTGGCTCTCTAGTATGACTAAATAACATGGGGCATGGCCATCACTCTCTAAATAAATACTACTTCATCATTTCTACTCACGGTGCCTCTGCTCATCCGTTTCTAAGCCACACTAGTCTGTCCAGTCTCAGTGGTGGAGTGTGGCCCTAGTTACTGGGGGGGGGGGCTTTCAATTCTAAAGGGAATTGGCCAACAGTCTCACAGCACTGTGACTTCAGACATCAGTTTAGATAGCTTAACTCTGTCACCTTTCAACAGCGCTGCAATTCTCGACACTACAGGGTAGAATTATCAACAAGATCACATAAGCTGCAGAGAGAACAAGTTTGTAAGACAAAAAAATCATTACATATTTCTTGACTGCCGGAACTGCAATGTTTTCTACCAAATCGGAGATGTAGGCTCTGAGCAATGAGGTGGCAGTTATCTGCGTAGACAAGAACCTCAAAGGCATCCTCTCTTGAAATACAAATACACAACAGAAAGGAGACAGTTCCGGGGGAGGGTGCTTTGCATACACAGCCTCCCCTGGACCTGACTCTCTGTGACAAAGGAGCGCACAGCACAGCTACATACTAAGAGGTAGTATGGCAATTTCAGTGCAAGACTGAATCAAGGTCTCTAGTTTGGAAAAAATGTATGTTTCTTCATGGAAACTATATACTCTTTACTAGTTTATTGAATTTAAAAAATTGGAGATCCCGCATTTTTAAAAGGCCTTTTTACATAAAGTAGAATTTCTAATTGACAGATTTGGAAATCAATCTGAACTGGACAAACTATGGACTCAACACGCAGATGAGATTTCCTCATACCATTACCTTGACATGGATTTGATACCCACCCTCAAAAGAATCCTATAAAAAAATTGCTTCAAAGCCCCTTTAAAATTGCAATAGTGCAGCAAAACCACAAGTAAACAACTGCCTGTTAACCTGTTATTTCAAATATAGACTGAAAAGCCAACAGGCATTTTTTGTGCAATTTTTTAAAACATCGTAAGATGAAATATCCAATCTGCACAGCGCTGTCCCTTCACAGAAGGCAGAAACGGCCAGCCCGTCATGTTGGAGGCCGGCCCCGGTGCTGTAGGCTATGGAAGTGGGCCTCCCTCAGGGTCTGGTTGATGTGGAAGTAAAGGCCTTGGCATAGTGCAGACTGCTCGGGTGCGGGCTGAGGGGTGTTGGGGCTGGACCCGGTGACGATGTGGTTCAAGCTGCTTTCTGGCCCGCTGGCCCTGTCCGGGCTGTTGATGCTGCTGCTGCTGCTGCTGCTGCTCCCGCCACTGTCACTGCTTGAAGACTGGAAAGAAAAAGGAACAGTTTCACGACGAGGCTAGTTGTTTCTTAAGAACTTCATTGTGGCTTAAGAATATTCTTCCTCCCTAATCTGAGAAGTACCAGCATCAAAACACACCAGCTAGCCCGGCTGGTGTGGCTCAGTAGCTGAGTGTCGACCTATGAACCAGAAGATCACAATTCGATTCCCAGTCAGGGCACATGCCTGGGTTGCAGGCTCCATCCCCAGTAGGGTGTATGCAGGAAGCAAACGATAAATGATTCACCATTGATGTTTCTCACTCCCTCTCCCTTTCTCTCTGAAATCAGTAAAAATATACTTTATACACACACACACACACACACACACACATTTTAAAGTACATATATATATATATATATATATACACACACACACACACACACACACATACATTTGGCCCCACAGACTGAATCTGGTCAAGGACACATACCTCGGTTGCAGGCTTGATCCCTGGCCCCATTCGGAGCGTAATGGGGAGACAATCAATATGTCTCCCTCTCTCTCTGTCTCTCCCTCCCTTCCAGTCTCTCTAAAAAAATTAATGGAAAAGACATATCCTTGGGTGAGTATTAATACCAACAATAAAAATAACATATACTTGACTTTACAGTTTTTAAGTTACGAAATAAAAATAACGTATACCCGTATTTTCTGGCGCATAAGATGGCTTTTGAAACGAAAAAAAGTCAACCGAAAATTGGGGGCAAAAGACCAAAATTGCACAAAAATTACCTGCAGATCTTGACGGCAAAGTCAGTCTTTTCTATGAAGTGGGGGGTAGTCTTATACAGCGAATATAGGCCTAAACCTATGTTTTAACTGTAAAATTAGGGGTCGTCTTATGTGCCGGAAAATACGGTACTTGACTTTACAGTTTATAAGTTACGTTCACCTAAGATATTTCATTCTATCCTCACAACTATCCTGTAAGGCCAAGTGGGATTACTGTCCCCATTACATCCCTAAGTGGCAGGGTCCAGACCGAAGCACAGGCCTTCCTTCTCCTGCAAACCCCTTCAACCACATCTTAACTCCTTTACATGTCTTCTCTATCTTGTCCTTCATTCCAATAATTTCCAATAGTCAAGGGAACAAGTGCTCAGCCTGTAAGGCAGGGGCGGGGAATGTCCGGCCCAGAGGCCAAATAAGGCCTCTGAAATCATCTGGTCTGGCCCAGCCCAGGCATCGGGTGAGCTAATTAAATGTTTGAACAAATGAAGCAGGCTAATCTTTAAGTTGATGATTTTGTATGACCCTCAAAAGATGTTATAAAACTCCAAATGGCCATCAGCAGAAAAAGGTTCCCCACTCCTGCTCTGAGGTATCACTCATTGGTACAGGATGTAAGAGAGGTATCCTCATAACAAGTTAAAATAAAAAATAAAAACTTGTGACAATCTGGGGTTATCTCAAGGACGGGAATGGTGTTCTCTGAATGCAGAACACACATCCTGAGAATTTAATGCACTTCTTGTAAAGTTATATTAGCATTTTTGCAGTTCGATGTGCATGTGCATGAACCCGTCTAATATTTTAATGCAACTAACATGACTGGGTGTCTTAGTCTTGAAGAAGCTACTCAGAGATCCCTAAAAAAGTCACTCAGAAATCTCCTTTCTTACACTAGTAGGGGTCTCAAAAGAGAAGGCACTGGTAAGGATCCTTTCAGAACTATAGCATTACACAATTTTAATACTGCATTTCTAATAAACAACAATGGCAATCATTTAATTACACTCTCCTCTATTTACAACTGAATACAATATTGTACTAGAAGAAATAATACTTGAGAAAGAATTCTAGTAATTGATGATTTGGTGTGAAATTTGTTCTCATTAGCCTTTTGATACATCTAAATTTTGATACATCTTAAAGATTCTGGTTTTGAAATGTCCGCTTTCAACAATGTAAAATCTACACATAAGAAAAAAGCCTGGAAAAAAATAGCCCATAGTACTAATGTTAAAATAGAGGGGTTATAGATTTTATTTTTTCAACCCTTTATTATACATTTTTCGCAATGTGGTTATTACATATTTTACATTATCAAAATAAATGTATAAATAAAATAAAATGTTATTTCAAGATAGATACTTTAAAAGTCACTTTTAAAATACCAAAAGTTATGCCTAACAATACATCTATAATAATAAAAGTGTAATATGCTAATTACAATAGATCTGACATTCCGGAGGACCTTCTGAACGAAGACGGGGTATCGGGTGCCTGTTGGTGACCAGAGGGAAGCTGGTGCTAGCAACTGGGAGAAGGAAGGCCTACTCTTGCACGAATTTCATGCATCAGGCCTCTAGTATATTATAATACACATGGATATATAGGAATCACATAAGTCCTTTCAGAGAAATTACAGTTGCAACTGTAATTTATAATGATGAAGGGACACTGGGTTGATTCTACTATTTAACAATGTACATGTATATAGACATGCATGAAACAGCAAAGAAAGCATGTTCACCAAATGCACCCATCATTAATAAGGCTTAAACTAAGAGCTGTCATGGTCCATGGGTCACCTGGAGCTGCTGAACATAGGTCACATATCTTATTGCCTATAGGGAGTAGGAGACAACCTAGCTTGCTTTCTACAATTAAAAAAATTCCATGAAAACGTAACTGGGCTGAGTGGCATCAGACAGCAGTGTTAACAACAATTACATTTATAATACTTGAAGACTGAAGAAGTCAAAGCCAATTTAAATTAAGAAACAAGCACCTCGCTTTCCATAGCAGCCTCTCCTGACCTGGAGTCTAACGCCCTGGAGCTAACTGCCTGCGCTGTACACCTCACAAGGCCGGGCATTTTTAACGAGCAGGGAAGGTACTACACTCGGGGAGAAACCCACCGCACAGAAAACTTTGTTTCCTCTTAGTCTGTTTTCTTTGTTTTTCGTTACAGGTAGTGTCTGAAAATTAAGGCAAGAACTAGAATCAGTTTCTAATAAGTCAAGTTTCTGTTTCAAATTATATTTATTTCACAACTTAACAGCAAAGATGATACTACTCTGAGAAAAGGTAAAAGTTCTTTAAAATAAACAGGTTAGAAAAACTTCTGTACAATGACCATTAAAAGGAGGGAGGGGGACACAAATACACCAGCAGCAATTCCCAGGCCAGAGGTTGGCAAACTATGGCTCGAAAGCCACATGCAGCTCTTTGGCCCCTTGAGTTTTTAGCAAAGGCCAGCTTAGGAGTACCCTAGTTAAGTTAATAACAATGTGCTTACCTATATAGTTTAAGTTTAAAAAATTTGGCTCTCAAAAGAAATTTCAATCGTTGTACTGTTGAGATTTGGCTCTGTTGACTAATGAATTTGCCAACCACTGTCCTAGGCCATTTAAAAATTTTTGTAATATAACTTATAAAGACAAAAAAATGTTTAGTGTGCCTGGCCTATATGGCTCAGTGGCTGAGCATCAATCCATGAATCAGGACGTCACAGCTCGATTCCTGGTCCAGCCACATACCTGGATTTCAGGCTCTATCCCTGATGTAGGGTGTGCAGGAGGCAGCCGATCAATGATTCTCTCTTATCATTGATATTTCTATCCCTCTCTTCCTCTCCCTTCCTCTCTGAAATCAATAAAAAAAATATATTTTTAAAAAGTTTAGTGTGGCCTTGTTTAATTAAACAGCTAAAGTCTATGAACAACCAAAATGGTAACAATGGAAAAACTGGTTAAATTATAATATCCTATTTAATAAAAGCCTAATATGCTAAGTGATTCATTTGACCTGTCGCTATGACATGCACTGACCACAAGGGGGGTGATGCTCTGACCAGTAGGTTAGCTTGCTGCTAAGGTTCAGCTGATCGGGACTGGGCAGGAAGGGCTGGACATGCCCTAAAGCCCTCCCATGATCCCTTCCCAGCCCCGCCAATCAGGACTGAGACAGCCCTGGATGAATCTGTGCTCCGGGGGCCTCTAGTATGTATATAAGGTTCAATACATGAATTATAATTCATAACAATGAAACTGTATTCAGATATTAAAAATCACATATACACACACACATAAACACACCAAGATAAAAAGCCTTCAACATATTTTTTATAGGTTACAAAACAGTGTATATAGTATGTTAGCTGATTTTAAAATGGTTTTCTTTAAATGTAAATATATACTAAGAATATTCTGGAAGGATATATATGCCAAAATATTTAGAATCTGGAACTTCTATTTTTTTTTTTTTTTTTTTTTTTTTTTACTGTATTTTCTATAGCTTCTACAAAAAGATTTCTTTTGTGGGAAAAATGATCATGAGTGAGAATATTGCTACAAAATAGAGGTCTTTAGTTAATTCTAAGACTTAAATATATAGATCAGAAGTTTGCTATTTTTTTTGGCCATGCCCCTCCTGAGCATCTCTAAAATCCTGATGGCTCCCCCGGCTCCCTCCATGACCATAATTCTTCTTATTCAAAAAGTGAACTCCTATTCACACGGAGGAGGCCTAAAAGGCCATTAACTTGGGCTAAATAAGCTTCCAAAGAACATGGCATCCATGAAAGAGAAAAATGAAAGAACAAAAGGACAGTTGAAGTACTGAGGAAGAAATCACTAAGAAATTGTTAAAAAAAAAATAATAATAATATGAAGTGATACAAAAAATTAGCAAATAAAGTTTCAAAACATATAATAGAGAACTGAAATGCATAAATGTCACTATACACTTATATACTGTATATGAAGTCCCTAGAACACATGTGTCAAACACAAGGCCCGCGGGCCAAATCCGTCCCGCCAGGCCTTGCAATGTGGCCCGCACCGCGCTGTCATCACTGCACTCCGCTGCGCTTCCATCACAATGACAGTTTATAACTGTTCAGTAAACCATTCGGCCGACGATTTAGGCTGGATTTTAGATTTTGGCCCCTTCTCTGATTGAGTTTGACACCCCTACCCTAGAACCATAAGAAATGCAAAAAATTCACTGTGAATAACTCATCCTCAAATTACTCCCCTTAAAAATCAAAGCAAAACAAGGGAAGTGGCCAACATGTTTATAATGTTCTTGTGAGTTTCACCTTGTTTTGGCAGCATTTGCTGCACCTCCCACAGCCCATTAGCTACCTAGGAAGGAACTGGGGAGGGCTACAAGGTCAAGCTTAACTTAGCTGGGACTTGTTTGTGGCCCTGCCACAGGTCAGACCCAGGCCTGACCCTAGAGCGCTCCCTACAATCTTTCCCATTGCTTGTAAACAATCGGAAATTATTTGCTGAGCAACATTTAATCTTTCTGCAAGTTGTTTTTTAGTTTGACACACATCTTCATCCAATAATGCTTGTAATTGTTGGTCTTCAAACTTTTTTGGTTGACCTGGACGTTCTGTCTTTCACATCGAAATCATCACTTTTAAAGTGTTTAAACCAGCGTTCACAAGTATCTTGAGATCGACCATGATCACCATAAGCTTCCCGAAGTATCCAGCAACACTTTTCTTCAAAATAATGAATTAAAACTTCCCACAAATGCTCTTCTTTTGGCACGAAATTCGACAGTTTTATAAGTATAAAACTATCTATGATGTTAACACCTTCAGAAAATTTGACATATGAAGTTTTGAAGTTCGTTGTCAATACAAAAAAGTAGTATACATATCAAATCGCATATGCATCAACATGTGTGTAACTCTGTCTACTGAAAAAGAACAGCATATTAACTGGTACACCTAGTACTACTGTCATCCAAGGTAAAAATGCCTATCTTTCAAGATCCTTTGGCTCTATTTTCTGCCAATTCAAGTCTTCTCACTCTCCATGAGGCTTTCTCAAGTACCTCACAAACTGATGAGTGTTTTTCAAATGGATGGTAAAACCCATTGGTGGAGAGCAACCAGCACATAAAAAGAAAACAGTGCAACAAGGTGAGGGTAACTGTGAAACTTTTTTTCGATTATTCACAAATATATTTGGTATGTACTGGGCCACAAGATAAAAGCATTTCTATGGGACAGGGTCAAAATGTTTAAAGTCGCCAAAACCGGTTTGGCTCAATGGTAGAGCGTTGGTCTGCGGACTGAAAGGTCCCGGGTTCGATTCCAGTCAAGGGCATGTGCCTTGGTTGCGGGCACATCCCTGGTGGGGGGTGTGCAAGAGGCAGCTGGTCGATGTTTCTCTCTTAACGAAGTTCCTAGCTCTCTATCTCTCTCCCTTCCTCTCTGTAAAAAATCAGTAAAATATATTTTTTTTAAATGTTTAAAGTCATTGTAAGTGGTCTTATTAAGACTCAGCCATCGAAGTGTTCGACTTGATGCAATCAAGACCATTTACTTTTAACCCTAAAGGCATAAAATGAAATTTTAACTCTATCAGTGCTTTAAGATATAGAGATAAATCGTCTTATTAAAAAAAACAAAACACCACACTTGAAATAAGAAAAAAAAACATTCCCCCCCCACCGAGTGGCACTTTTTCATATCAAATCCTTGGGGTATCAGGTGGGGGCACTACTTGACAGCATGGCTTTGAGAACTGGTACAGTTTGTATCTTGTTACTATTCCTGCTTTGAAAGACTTGAACACATTCGGTACTGAGAGTCCAGAAACTTTGGGAGTGAGAAAGATTCACCAACTAGGATCCCTGTCCCAGGCTCCTGACTCCTTATAGACCATCTATCCAAAGCCACAGTTACAAAGCGCATTTCTTTTCTCTGAATTTTCAATTTGGGCTGAGTGTTGACTCTGACCAGGTTACTTTCAATGACAACTTTGTATTACAAATCAAAAGACAGTAAGGTCCTGATCTGTGAATTGCAAATCCAGGCATACAAACACAAAGTTAAGTTTATGAAGATTCTGATAGAGAGTCTCTCTTTCTAAATACACAAAGGCAGCTCACAAGAGCCCAGTGGCGAAGAACTATGTGAAAAGGGAGGATTCTAAAACCTGACTGTGCACCCTGGTAACTGCAGATAAGACCGGAAGAATGCAGTCCATTTTAGAGTCACCTACAGGCTTTTGAAAACATGCCAGGGCCCCACCTCGTGAGGCAGTGCCCCTGGGCTCCCTGGTCATTTATTTACTGAGCTCCATTAAGAATGTGCTAACACGCCGAAACCGGTTTGGCTCAGCGGTAGAGCATCGGTCTGCGGACTGAAAGGTCCCAGGTTTGATTCCAGTAAAGGGCATGTACGTTGGTTGCGGGCACATCCCCGGTAGGGGGTGTGCAAGAGGCAGCTGGTCCATGTTTCTCTCTCATCGACGTTTCTAACTCTCTAACTCTCTCCCTTCCTCTCTGTAAAAAACCAATAAAATATATTAAAAAAAAAAAAAAAAAAAAAAAAAAAAAAGAATGTGCTAACAATACAGCCACTGCTGAGGACAGTACACAGCCACTGTGGCGACAGGAAATCTAGCAATAGGTGTGTTGAGGGAACGAGGAGAGGCTCCTTAAAATGGATGGTGTCTGAACTGGGCCTAGAGAAGAAGGAAGAATCTTTTTATAAGGAAGGTGTGACAAAATGGGAGAATAAGCAAAATCAGGCGTGTTCTGGGGAGGAAAGGCTAAAGGTGTGGTGTTGGCTGCACCACTCCAGGAAGCATTAGTGAGACAAAAAATACATGAGGTCATGGCGAGGCTAGGGGTGCCCCAAGTCTGCAGGAACGGTTTCTAAGCAGGTAAGATGTGTTCAGATCTGCACTTAGGAGAGAGAAAGCTAGGGATCTATTGAGATGAACAAGGTCATGGAGATCGAGCAGGGGCCAACTGATAAGTTTTCTAGAACATCAAGCAGGAGAGCAGGCCAGCATGAGGACCGTGACAATGTCAATGAAGGGGTATGTATCATACCCCAGAGGGAGATGGAAGGGACACGGGAAGAAAATAGAGGCATCCAAGTTGACACCAACCACTCAGGACAATGCTTGCCAAATACAGTTGATCCTTGAACATGAGGGTTAGGGGTGCTGACTGCTGCACAGTTAAAAATCTGCATATAACTTCTGACTCCCCCAAAACTTAACCACTAATAGCCCCTGTTGACCTGAAGACGAATAACATAAACAGCCGATTAACACACATATTGTATTATTGTATATTAAATTATACTAGAGGCCCAATGCACGAAATTAGTGCACTGGGGGGGGGGGGGGTGTCCTTCAGCCTGGCCTGCACCCTCTCACAGTCTGGAGCCCTCAGGGGATGTCCGACTGAGGGCTAAGCCAGCCATGACCCTGGCTTCTGGCAGAACGAAGCTCCCATGGGAGTGCACTTACCACCAGGGGACAGCTCCTGTGTTGAGTGCCTGCCGCTGATGGTCAGTGCGTGTCATAGTGACTGGTTGTTCTGCCATTCAATTTGCATATTAGCCTTTTACTATATAGGGTTATATTATATTATATTATATTATATTATATTCTGAAATCCTATAGGGTAAGCTAAAAAAGGATATTAAAAAATTACAAGGCAAACACATTTACAGTACTGTACATATTTACTTTATAAAAAAAAAAAGAACGTATACTAGTAAATGGACCCACATAGTTCAAACCCATGTTGTTCGAGGGTATAGTGATAAATCATTTTACTTCTTGCTCATTAAGAGAAAAGCAAGCCTAACTTTGCCACTGCTAACATGATTCATACAGAATGGCTTTACAGAAAAAAGCTATTCCTATAGTAAAAATACGCATCTCAATTTAAAAAATAGCATCCAAAGGCTCACAAATCACTAAATCTAGGTCACTGGAGCTAAAATTCAAGTTCTTCAAACATCAATTATATTTTTGAAAAAACAAAACAGCCACAAAAAATACTAGACCCCAAAGTCTCCATTTATTCTACGTGGATAGAAATCGAAATGGATTCTTGCTAACACCATGTTATGGCTCTGACTTGGGAACGCGTTCCAGCTTCTCTTCTGAGTCTCTGATCTCCGCCAGGTCGAGGCCCTCGCTGCCCCGGCTAGCTAGCACGGCCTCCCAGGACCTCCGCCCGCTCCTCTGGGAGACGGCGCACCCATGGCGAGCAGCAAGCCACTCAGCAGTCACGCTCTGGGGCTCACTGGCCCTGCCTCTTGCTAGCTGTGTATCTCTGGGCAAGTGACTTTATATTTTTCTGTGCCCCAAAATTTCCATCTGACAAGTAGAAATAACAGTACCTGCTAAAATGGCAGGAAGAAAATGCACAAGCAGAGTGAAAGTTTCCATATCACTCAGCTGGCAAGTCAGTGCACATTCTTTGGCTCCATGGGTGTAGGAAGAAAGAAGCATGAACTGGTTCCAATTTTCAGGCAAATACCATTTTCTTGTGGCACAGTTTAATAGTTTAACAGAAATCAAACACCTCAAAAAAACACACAAAAAAACCACCTCACATCTTATTTCACAGTGCTTGCCAATATTATTACATTTAGGAGAAAAAAGATAACTTTGGGAATTTTAAATCCTCTTAGAATTAAAATTTCCTTCCAAATGGAAGTTCTTCAAGGCACACACACACACAAAAAGGAATCCTAAAGTTATTTAAGTATTTCAGGAATGACAAAGGAAACCATTTCTCTTAACTGAGTTAGTCTTAAGAAAACTTACCTCTGCCCTACCTTAGAATTAAAAAGTAACCTTTTCATCAATAAGATGTCATGTAAATTAATAAAATAACCCACTTATAAGGAACCATTTTAGTGCTTTCCCTTTTATATGTCAAAAAGCAGGCAAATAATCCTAACCTTGCTATTTTTGTGCTACAAGCATACTGATCTATTCCAGTGGTGACCATTCAATTATTCAGGGCTTAACTTTCCGCTTTGAAGACTTTCCCCTGCCTTCTGCCTCTCTAGCTCTCCCCGGGTTCGCAGGCCTCATTACTTGTTAATGCCACCGCTGGGGGAGCACAGCTGAGACAGAGGTCCAAGTTACCACGGCCCGAGAGGGCTCCTGGTGCGTGCAGATACCATGACAGATAAGGAGTGTCTGCAATGACTGTAATTATAACACAGACAACCTAGTCCACCCCCAGCCTAATGATTTACATAGCTGCTTAACCACTGAATTTCTTTGGACAAGTAAGAACAAGACATAGGAACCTACAGGTTGAACAACCACACACTATTTTCTTCTGTGATACCATTATACGGGTTTTAGAAAGGGAGTACAGGTCATTTTCTACCAACAGCAATGAAAACAAAACGAAAACAAATCCTAAGGAGTTTCTCTAAAAATAAGAGATCAAAAATGTTTAATTTTTTTTAAACGTAACAATTTATATTCCTGTTCTCAGGCATTAAAAGTGTGGGTACCAGGAGAAAAGGCCAATACAAAGAGTTAGACTTACTACTATACCTTCAAACAACTGTGAATATCATACAGCGGATGATTCATGCCAACACCATGAAAGTAATCACTGCATCCTCTTTTAAGGAATAGCCTTATAATTGAAAAGATTAATGGTGCTCTCCCTCCTGGGAGGAGCACACCCCTGCTTTCCCCCTGCCCCCCAGACCCTTACCATTAGAAGGAAGGAAGGAAGGAAGGAAGGAAGGAAGGAAGGAAGGAAGGAAGGAAGGAAGGAAGGAAGGAAGGAAGGAAGGAAGGAAAGAAGGAAGGAAGGAAGGAAGGAAGGAGACTCAATTAGTATTTTATCATCAGATGCTCACGGTAGCCTCGTCTAAAGGCTGGTTTCCTTCATCCCTGAGATTCCCCAATTACCACTTTAAACAAAGGTCAATAACTTTTTTTCATCCTTTTTTAAAAAGAAAAAGTGTAATAGGAAAAAATATAACAGGGATAAAAATTATAGAAACTCAAATCTCCATGTAGAACAAGCATTTCAAACTTAATTGCTAACTGAAATAAATGAAGCATGTGGCCTATAAGTCGTGGGCTGGGAGTTTGACATGCTTGACGTAGCTACACTTTCATTAGTTGTTCCTGAATGAGTCTTTCCCATGTGACACTTACAACCCCCACCTTGGGGGGGAGTTACCGTATTTTCCAGCGTATAAGACGACTTTTGAAACGAAAAAGTCAACCGAAAATCGGGGGTCGTCTTATACGCCGAGTATTTCTAGAAAAACTGGTGTTGCCTCGGAAGTGGGGGGTAGTCTTATACAGCGAATATAGGCCTAAACCTATGTTTGAACTGTAAAATTAGGGGGTCATCTTATACGCCGGAAAATGTGGTACTTTGGATATAAGTCCTAACATCAAGAACTGATTAAAATGCAATTATCTGGCTGTGCAAAAATTGTGTATACAGAATTCTGCTTCAAGTTCTGAGGCTTAGGAGTCTTTGCCGTTGAGGAGATTCTGTTGGGTGGTACCCGTCCTTAGGCACCTAATTTATGGCAGCATCACTTCAATGTGAGCGGCCCTGCGGCCGGCCTTCCGAGGACCTCTCCCCGGCCTTCCGAGGACCTCTCCCCGCACACCAGGAGGCCCTCTCAGGAAGCCAGAACCCTGAGCTCGCTCCCCCCCCCCCCCCCCCGCTACTCTGCCTCCTGAACAACACAGTGAAAGGGGGAAACACCGAAAAACAGGGCTCTGTGAACATGTACATTACATATTCTTAAAGCTATGTGCATTGAAGCAACAAGATATGCTTACCTTAAAGACAATAATGGTTCATAAACTATTATCGATAGAAAATAAGTTGGTTTGTGAAATATCAAACAGGGGGTTCAAAGAAGGGCTTGCAAAGGTCCATGAAACTTATAACAAAACCGATGGGGCGGGGGCGTGCCTCACTAGGGCAGACACAGACTCTTTTGCTGAGGAGGATATAAAGCTTCCTCAGAGGGGCCATGACTCAAACAAAGGCGGAAATGCTGCCGTTCCTACCTCTGTGTCCCAGGAATCGTGAAAGTCAGGGTTTCTGCTACTCCTTTTGGTCTGTGGGGGGAGATGGTGGTCCTCTTCACTGCCATTCCTTCTCCTTTTCCTGAAATTAAATCAAGAGGGGTGAAAATCCAACAATTCACCTTAAAATTGTAAACCTTGACAACGTACAAATTTGTTCTTTTGCCTGAAAAAATAGAACTCAGCGTATGATAGATAGCCCAATAGGTTAAAACTGGAAGCACACCCTCACTAGGCATGTGAAGAGTAAAAACATAAAACAGCAGCAGGAAGGTGGGGCTCAATCTTGGTGTGACTGATTTTGCAAAAGCGGCCTTTTAAATGCCTACTGTGAATAAATAAGCGCAGGAAGACAGTAATGATTGCGCTTTTTAAACTCCACCTAATTAAAGTTATGGTCTTTCTACATTTCCTGAAATTCCAAGTTACTTCATTTTGTTTCCTTCCATGTGACAAGGCCCATTTTATCCTTAAAATCTTTAGGATAATGGTGCTACCCAGGAATATCCATAAAGGTTCACGGCAGCCACTCATGTTTAGTTTTTCTTCATCCCTGATTTCCTCCCATTTGTCACATTAAACAAAAGCTCTATGCCCTCCCAAGTATTAAATTACTTTTCTGGACAAACCCTGGAAAAGCTGCTCTTGAACACAAACTTGATTATTCTGGCGACAGCACTGAGTGTTATGATATAAATTACTTGACCAGATTGTTTCTTTGAGACTATGGCATACCCTGGTTAAAATGTACAAATTTGAAGAAAAATCAGATACCTTTCTCAGTTCCGTGTTCTAAGATGTGCAACAGAGACACAATTTGTATGCTTTCTATGCAAGAACCAAGTGTCGTCAGAACAACTTCCAAACACCAGTTAGAAAAGAGAAATAAATTATAGGAGGTGTAATTTTAAGTCAAATTGCCTGGAACTGTGCTGTCCAATATGGTAGCCACTAGCACATTTGGCTATTTAAATTTTAATTAATTACAATTAAAAATCCAGTCCTGGGTCGCACTAGCCACATTTCAGCTAGTGGCAACTGTACTGGACAGCACAGTCAGAGAAGGTTCCCATCACTGCAGGCAATGCCACAGGACAGCTGCTTGGAGGCCACCTTACACAAAGCAGCAGCACCTACTGAGCGAAAACTCTTCAAGGTCCAAGTTTTTAGAGCTAGAGGAAAATCAGCTTTTGGGAAAGTACTGAATCTGAGCTTATAGTATCTTCTTATGTAAGTAGGTGGCTTACTGAGTCAGGCCCTTCAGCCTAAAGTTTTGAGTTGAACTCTGGACACTGAAGAAACTTTATCCTCCTGCACTCAGTTCCTGTACTCTGCAGCATTCTGAGTCCCTCTAACAACGTTATGAATGAGTTTGAATCCAGTTTAGGGTAAATAGTGGGTGTGTGATTCTGATAAAGCATGAACCAACCAACAGGCAGAGGGCTACGTCACTTATCTCATTCTAAGGCTCAGCTGTTTGTAAAGTAAGATCATCACTTCTGTTTCCTACCTTCTCCCAGGAGTCTGGGTCATATCTACACAGTATTTTGAAGTATTCGGAAGCTAAAGACCAGATGAATACCAGGCTTTAATAGTCATTAAAGATGTTGTTAACATAGATTTGAGCCAAGAAATTGCTACTGCCATCCTCATATGACCAGAGAGTGTTCACAGGAATATGAAGAAGTTACAGAGCGATGTCCAATGGAAGGCCAGTGTCACCCAAAGAAACTCATGAAACGGCAGTATGTTGGTCCCAAACTCTACTTTTATCTGTGACAACAGCTGATTGTGCTTTGGGCTGCTGAGTCACTCTTACCAAACGTAGGAGCCTGACCAAAACTTTCCAGTTTCCTCATTTATAACGGGGAATGCATCTTCCCAGCGACAAGAATGTGAATGTCAAGAGTGTAAGGACAGAGGCTGGGCTGGCTTTGCCGATTTCACTAAACTCTGGGAAGGTCACAGGAAACAGCCCTGCCCATTCTTCAGCCCATTTCTCAAACAACCAGAACCCTCTTCACCTGGCGGGGCCCTCTCTTTGGATGGAACTTACTTGTTAAGAATGAGCCCTACTTGTTCTTTAATTCACTTTTTGTCTCTGCTCTATGCACATTCTGTTCCTGAAACACTCCTCTTTCCACATTATCGTTAATAACTGGAAAGATTACAGCTTCATGCCCACACCTACCCACACAGTCAGTCAGGTGATAACTTTCAACATTAAGGCACAGACCGGGTTATAATTTTAGCAGCCACACTGTCGTTATGAATATGGCCACATATTCTCCCTAGATCCTTGTTTAGCGTCTACTATTTCTAAGGATGGCTGATTCCATCCTTTTTCATCATTTCATTTCTCCCCAGTCTTCCTGTCATAGTGGGCCCAGAAGTAGAACCCTTCCTTCCTCATGTAAAAAGATAACTACACAAATAAATCCCTCAATACGTGAGACAAAGGATCGGTAGTGGTGAAAGGAAGGGCTTCCTTGTGGGTATTTCACTTCAATACCCACTCCTCTTCCGCCGCCCCCGTATGTATGCCACCATCTTTGACCAATGCTTCACCAGAGAGGTGAACCAACTTGGAGATACCAAGACAGCTGGGGCTGGCAGAACTGGTCCCTCATGCACCGTGGGACTTGGGGTGAAGAGAAAAGCAGGGGAGAAACCCCTGTCCACACTTCTTTTATGGTAGTTAGTGACCAGTAGTCATGTTGGCCTTACTTGCGAAACCAGAGGAAAGAAAATCTGCTACCGGCATAAACCCAGCCATCTGTGCACAGGGTTGGATAAGAGAGACCCTTTAGTAGGAAATATTTTGACTCTTCCCCATACGTGAAACAGCCCGAGACAGGATCCAAAAGCCACACACTGGATTTGGGAAGGGAAAGAAAATGGCAGTCGGACCAAGCTGGCGCTAGAGAAGGGCTGTGCGCCTAATCCCGCCAGGTCAGCGGTCACCGGGCCCCTAAAGCCAAACTGGGGGCATCTTATTTCCCATACAAAGGCGCGTGATGCCTCTCGCCCTGCAGGGCCCAACTCAACAAGCCGGAGGAGCCACAGCTTCTCACTCCTGGCCCACCAGACCCCAGGAGGCCTTCCAGAGTGTCAGCTCCGCGAACCAGCTCTCCGCCGGAGCGGGGTCCTCGGGGCAAGACAGCGGATCCCATGCCGAGCCCGCGAACGCATGGAACAAGAAGACAAACAGCATCACGTGTCCAGGCGATCCGACCTATCCCCTTAAAGCGCACAGGCTTTTGTGGACCGAAGGGAAGAAGCCCCGTGAATCTGAAGGACGCAGGCCCCGCAGCCAGCCGGCCTCCCGCGTTGGCCTCCGCAGGAAAATGGCAGAGCTGGGCTGGGTGACCCATCGGTTTTTTGGGTTTTTTTTCACCTCAAACTCCGCGAGGAAGGCCTTTTCTCATCTGGAGGTGAAGCGGGTCCCCTTCATCCCGGGGTTCCCAACCCCCGTTTGCTCCTCTCCACATGGTGACAGGGGGGAAACTCAGAAGACGACGAAGAAGGAAGGATCGCAGCCGGGTCCGGCCTCGAGCGAGCGCGCCCAGCAGCCCAACCCCCCTCCCCAGGCCCGAGGCCAGGCTCCGGGGGACGCAGGGCGTCGCGGTGCCATCCTCCCTCCCTCCCTCCCTCCCTCCGGCCTCCGGGGCCAAACGGCTCCGCCTCCGAACAGTTGAGAACGCGCTCAGTTCTCCCCGGGCCCCGGCCAGAGGGACCCGCACCAGCCACTGTGGTCACCCGCCCTTCCGCGTTCACAGCCGCCGTCCGGGGCCCAAATCCTTCCGTCAACACGACCCCTCCGGGCCCGCAGGGTTAACCAGCCCCAGTCCTTCCTGACCTTGGGGCGCCCGCAGCCCCGCACCCCGTTCCCCGTCTCCCCCCCACCCCCACCCCACCCCCCAGATGCTCCAGGAGCTCCCACTCCGAGATCAGACATTCCTCCCCTCCCCCCACCCTCCTAAATTTAGGACGGGGACGCTGTGGGGCCGGCGTCTCTCTTCCGGGACCGACCAGACTTCATTCCAGACAGAGGGAGGTGGGGGAGGGGGAAGTGGGGAGACGTGGGCCCTGGGAGTCACTCCGCCAGCACCCTCAGGGGTCAGGTGCCGAGACACCCGCCCAGCCCGCCCTCCTCCTCCCCGGCCCCGACCGTAACACCCGCAGGGCCCGCGCCGGCTCGGGCCCCGCTTCGAGCGTCCGTCCGGTCGACTCCACCCGCTGAGAAAGCGGAGAGGGGCTGGGAAGGAACGGGGGGTACAAGGGGGGGGGGGTCCCTGTGGTCTCACCTGGGGCGGAGGCGCTCGCTCATGGCAGCCGGTGGAGGGGAGCGACGCGGAGGCGCTCGGCGAGAAGAGGGGGCCGAGGGTGTGGTGTTTTGGCGGCCGCCACGCCCACCCCGTCGGGCCTTGGCTCTCGCCGCGGCGGCACGGGTGGACCCTGCCGGTGGTAAGTACCCCTCGGTGGGACCCGTACCACTGCTACTTCCGGCGTCCGCTCCGCGCCCCCCCATGTCGCCGCCGCCGTGGTTCCGCCCTCTCGCGGCTGCGCAGTGACGCGTCCCCGCCGCCGCGCCGACCCGTAGCCCCGCCCACGGGTGGGGGGGGGAAGAGGCGGGCTTGGAGAGGGGAGGAGCTACGGAGAACCTCTGGGGTGGAAAAGGACCTCCTTAGAGGTGTCTGGAGCTTTCGCCTGTTCGCATCGTAAGCGAGGGCAGAGTAAAAGTCGAGCCGGCGTTGAATGGAATTAATGTATGTCATAATAATACGAAGTAAGAATTTGAGTTTAGGTCCCTGTGAGGTAACAATTTTTTTAAAAAATAGCTTAGATGCGTCAGGCAGTTGTGTAGACGCGACCGGGAGTTGGGAAGCGGCTCGTGGGATGCTCTGGGGGGGGTTTGGTCGCGGGGGGTTCCAGGACTTTAAAGTCTGAGGTGAGGACGCTGGGGGAGCCTCGGCGGCGGGGTGCCTATCTAAGAGCGAGTGTCCTGAGCCGAGATGGGTGTCGATCGGGTGGCGGGACAGATGGAGGGCTTTTCGGAGCCGCAGGATGAGTCCCCTCCGACGTCCCTGCGGCTCCGGCGCCGCGGGCCAGGGCTGGAAGCTGCCTGACAGCTTTCTGAAAAGTCGGGGAGCCGGGACGGGGCACCGGGAAGGAAAGGTCCGCTGGAGAGCGCCGCCAGGAGGTGAGGGCGAAGATGAGGGTAACCTTGAGATGGGCTGGGGAAGTCTTAAACTTTCGGTTTCCCGGAATACAGAAGGAGAACTGCCGCACCGATCACCCCGGCATTTGTGTGCGGTTCAGTCGACCGACTCTCTGATTGTGTCTTGTACAGGCTGACGTTAAAACCTAATTTGATTCTGCCAGGATCGGCGATCGGGAAGCATGGAGGTCCAGGGGAAACCACCGCTGAATTAGCTAGCGCCCTTGTACAGAAGAAAGCTCGGGTAAGGAAGCCGTCGTTAACTCACGATAAGAGACAAAGAGATTGTTCTAGCCACGTTAATTGTGAGGGTGGAGTAGAGGCCTGGAAAAGTGATTAGCCTAAGGCCCTAAGGCGTTGGGACTGGCCTCACGGGTGTGTTTTTGTAAATAAACGGCCCGGCCCGTAGCTTTCATTGTATTGTCAAAGGGGTTGCCTCCAACTGTAAGTCTGCGGACAGAAGACAGCTTTGCCTGACTTCACGTGGGACACGGTGGGTTGGTTATTTTGATACACGCCAGGGCCAAGGTTATAATACCTACTTATTTTGTAAGCGGTTTCCGAGTCTCACTCTTTGACCTTCATGGTTAGAAGACATTCATACTTACAGTACTTGATAAATAATACTTGTGTGATTATGGGCGGAGAAGGTTTTCACTGAGCAAGTATCCCATCCAGGCTCAGTGCGAGGCTTTGAGAGCACGGCTGTGAGCAGACTAGAGGTGCCCTTGCCCTCTGGAACTTGCCAGTAGGTTAAGTGTTAGTGGAGCTTCATTCCTCATGCTTAGACAGTGGGAGTTGTAATATTTCCTTCTTGCACCTGTGATTCTTCCATGTATTTCACTTTAGAAACTGCTACTATAATCAACCACCTTCAAATCCTGGCCTGAGTTTTTTTATTCTTCACCATTATTTGCTTGAATGTGTTTAAGGGTTTTGACAGATTTTTTTTTACAGTCATGTGATATCCAGTTGACTTGCTACAACCTTAAATAGCAAACCTTTTATTCTATACACTAATCATTAATTCATTAGATGGAAGTTGGTCTTCCTTACCTCCTAATCAGGGATGTGGATTGGATTGTCTTCTGCGACAGTTGCTTCCTAGAAGCCTTCTTAATGTAAATTAAGTGGTCTGAAAACCAACCTGTGTCTTCTATTTTCTAACTTCCTCAGACAGTGAGTGGTCGGCAAACTTATTAGTCAGAGCCAAATATCCACAGTACGACTATTGAAATTTCTTTTGAGAGCCAAATTTTTTAAACTTATATTTTAAAAAATTCTAACACACTTCTTCAAAATATTGATAGACCCACCCAGGCCGTGGTATTTTGTGAAAGAGCTGCATGTGGCTCGAGAACCAAGGTTTGCCAACTACTGTCCTAAGAAAAAGAATAAGTCAAAACGAACTTTAAAAAATCATCTTTAACTTAGGTAACTTATCTTTAACCAAATGAATTTAAAAGGTATAAAATAAGTGAAATTTGTGCTCCTCATCATCTCATATGTACCTTTTTCAGGAATAGGAGAGTGAGAGGCCACCAGAATGGAAGTGTGTCCTTACTGTAAGAAGCCGTTTAAACGATTAAAATCCCATTTGCCACACTGTAAGATGATAAAACTAGCTGTATCTGCCGGTCAAGATGTTTGTCAGTCTGAGCAGGCTACACTCCCACATGCTAAGAAAAGGACAAGTCCAATCAAAGACTTCACTAAAGCTAAAGAGAGAGAGCTGGGGACAAAGAGTGAGAAAAGAAATAGTACGTTGAGGAAGGATAAAACGGAACAGACTGCTGAGCCCTTCCCACTACCAGCTATCCGTTTGGAAAGAGCCGGTGATACAAAGGCAAGTGGTGATGACACCAAGAATCAAATTCAGCTCTCCCTCAAAATGGTGAAAAATCCTGAACCAAAGATTACTTTGACGGAAGACACGAAGGCTCAGTTTTATGCATTAAAGAATGCTACTCCTAAAAGGGAGCTTGCGAAAGATTTGCCTCAATCAGGGGAGAGCAGAAGTTATCCTTCACCAACGAAAGCATCTGTACCTTTTGGCCCAGTGGAACCTTCTTTGTCAAATCAAGATAGAAAATATTCTCCAGCCTTACCTAATGATGCACAAGCCACTTCTACTAAGTCAAACTTGGACACAATCGATCCCTCAAAACAGAAGTTTGAAATAAAATTACTAGATAAGCCTACTGGTAATAATCATAGTTCTCCCATGAATCTCAATTATGGAGATAAAAGAGAAAGAACGTTGTATTCGAGTGGTGAGCGAGATTCCAAGGCCAAGGACCGCCTCTCAGAACTGTACACTGATGTTAGAGACACTGCAAAGAAGAAAAAGAACATGGAATCACAAATTCTAGATTTTCAAGTCAGCGCTTTAGATAAAGTCCAAGTCAAGGAGAACCCGGGAAAAGGACTTGACCTTGGAGTAGAGGCATGTGGGCGCAAAGGACACACAAAGGAACGGGTCCCTGTGATGGAAATGCAGGAGTGCTCTTCCAGAAGCCACAGCTCTAAGCACCTCACTATGGATGCGCCAACCACAGAGAAGAAATCTGGAGGGGAAGGTCCCCATTTAGATTTGTTCACGCCAACTCAGATGATGTGCAATGAGTTAATTTCTGAATCAGAGCCACGTAATCAAAGTCTCGCCTCTCTGGCTATAAAGTTTCTACCAGAAGAGAAAGCAGAAGCCTGCCATCCTAATCCAGCCCCTGATGGCAAGGCATTGATGGGAAGTGAGGGGCAAGCCTTTCTGGAGCCCAGATCTGGCTGTGGGCCCCCCGCCTCATACCCGGAGTGCCAGCGGTCTTTACCTGCAAGCCAGCATTGGACTTCTAAAACTCCCTTCACCGGGCAGGTGGCAATTGCCGGGCAGGTGGCAATTGCCGACAGGAAGACCCTTCCTGGCTCCTTGGGGCTGGAGTGGTTTCCAGAACTCTATTCCGGTTACCTTGGACTAGGCGTGTTGCCAGGAAAGCCTCAGTATTGGAATTCAATGGCCCAGAGGCCTCAGCTCATCAGTCCCCAGGGGGAAAGACTGTCACAAGGTAAATATGCTCCTTTTCCCAGTGCCATCCAGCTCACACAGAAGACCACTGTGCCTTTTGAAGTAAGATTAGAATATTAATATTTGCCCTCGGTTAGCTTATTTTTGTCTGGGCATTTAAGTGCACTGGACTTAGAGTTGCTTTGAACATAATACTTCTTTCTCCAAGAGTAACTGGTTTACCACTCTCCCTTCCGCTCCACCAGTAGTTGAAAGCCAGGCTGGCTGGTGATGTGGATAGTTGAATTTCTACATTAGGGAGAGGCAGGGCCAGAAGAAGAAATGGGGTGAGTATTCAAGCCAAACAGACTCCAGCACAGACTTCAGAGTCCATCTAGGAAGAAGCACTGTTCAGATTTCAGTCACAAAATAGGTTCCTGGGAACTTAGAATAGCAAAGAAGGTACAACAGACACTATTTTTGGATTTGGGGGCAGGATGGTATTAAAACTGTTCAGGGAGGCACACCAGTCCAGGCAGATACAGGGGAAGTGAAGGTTGGGAGAAGACCACCAGGAATAGAGGGTGTGTGCAAGTCCGTGCACTAGAAAAATGAGTCCACAGAGAATAGGACCCAAGAAAGTCTTCATTTTCCTCATCAGGAGGCTCTGGGTCTTTCTCTTTTTAGGTTTTCTACAGGCAGAGTTAAATGTAGCTTCCATCTCTTTGGTACATTCTATAAATAATCACATTCACGAAACACCAATGTATCTGGTCTCAAAAGCATTTTCTTTTGTATTTTAAATGATCCCTTTCTAAAGATCTTTAAATGGAAGAACATTATTAGGTAAGGAGAGTTAGCGAAAGCTCCAGTTTCTTCAGCTGCCTCAGCAGTGACTGGTTTTTCTACAAACAGTCTAACATCTAGGCTCTCTTTACAGAGTTGTAGTCTCAAGCCCCTTCCACATATTAAATGTGGAATGAATATTAACATTTGTGTTTGGTGGGTTTCAGAGTACTTATTTTGGCCTCATCGCTCTGAGAAGTGGGCAGTGGTTTTATCTGTCTTACACAGAGGACAAGGGATTTGTCCGAGGCCATCCCGTCAGTAAATGGTACAGTTGCAAGTAGAACCTGGTCTCATGAAGCCTAGTTCATTCCTTCCCACTAAACCATGTTGTCGAGAACATACCATCACTAGACACATAGGTGTTCATTATATCTCTGTACTTCTCTGGTTTTCAGTTGCATAAACATACAGCACAGAGCAAATCTCTCTAGCGTGTAGGATGTGTTTACTTTCTGTTCTGCCTTTGAGAGCACTAAGGAGTGTCCTTGAAATATCCCCTTTTCATTTAAGAAGAGAAAGGGAGGAACTGGTGTTTGTCAAGTGATGCCTATTTCAGTCGTTGTGCTCGGTTAGGTCCAGTACATTATTATCTCAACTAACCTCATAAGGACTCTGCTGTGATGTCACTGACCCGCCCTCTTTAGCAGGTGAAGAATCTGAGACTTGCCCATACTCATTCACAGTAAGTGGCCGTCAATTCAAACCCAGGTCCATCTCACTTGTACATCCATGGTCCTTAAACTGCCTCTGGCTACTCTTTGGGGCACTTAGTGGTTGATATCATGGCTGATATAAGTTATTAGATGACACACTTTAATGGGTAGTAAAGAATAGAATACAGTAGTAATAGGGTTAAGAGATACAGTAATATGTCATCAAATCACGAGGCTTATGAGATTAAATATGATGGAGAAATACAATCCTTCCTTCAACAATAACTTCCTCCACATGTGGTTAGGAACCGTTTTGTTCTTTCTTACTGGTGCCAATCTATAATAAGTGATTAGTTTGATTTCTATCAGACAGTGTGTAGCCATCCCAGGGCCTCTAGTTGTTATAAGTTGAAAAACTACAACTTAATTTCAAGACTAATGTTCAGAGTTTGATGCTGCCACTGAATGAGACCCTAGGACCCGATACCTCAGTTGGCCAAGGACTTCAGCAAGGCCATCTATATCTACAGGAATTAAAAGGCAGTGTGGCTTCTCAGCTTTGTTATTTTACCAGACACTGGCTACCTCCAGGGACTGCAAATTAAAATGGAATTTTCATGGAATCTTTGCAGCAGTGTGAACCATACTCCCTTGCTCAGGCAAGACCTTTGGTAGACCATGGCCTTGATCTCAGGAAGCCAACTCATTTCTTTGCTGCAGGTGGGGCCAGTGAGCTAACAATGACTGAGCTTACCCTCTGTCAGCCATAATGCCTGCATGTCTACCAGTCCTGGGAAACTGGTCTTAACCCCTTTTATAGATAAGGAGACTGAGTTCCAGAGAGGAAATAACTTGCCCAACATCAAATTTCAGTTGGTGGTTGTCATCATGTTTCAGTTGATGGTCTTTGCCAAGCTTTTCCAGGCAGCATTTCTTCTGTTGGACATTGGGCTTCAAGTGGTGTCTGATCTGCTTTCCTGCACAGGGAAACCTGGAACAGCAGTTAGTCCTTCCACACAGGACACCTGGGTGAACCTAGGGAAACTGACTCCACCAGATGAAAAGGTACCCAGGGCCTTGAGAGGCATCAAAGGCTACCTTATCATTTTGATGACGCAAGGTGGAACCTAAAGCTCTCAGACCTGATGGAAAATGGGTATATTTTGGTGGCCGGGGCTAGGAGGTCCCAACGCAGGCTGGTAGTTCTGAGGATGCCATCGAGTTTTAGTAAGTCAGGAATAAGAATTTGGCTTATGAATTCAGCAATAACTACCAAAAGCAAAGCTTGTCTGTTGGGGGCACCAGAGGTAAAAGTGAGGAAACCAGATAGAATTGTAGGTTTTTAAAGGCAAGGAACAGCTAACTAGAGGCCCTTCTCTAATCTTCAAACAGCATTTCCATCAATAGGGTATCCATGTGCCATGTCTGAAATGGGGCAAATGTGGGAAAGGACTCAGAACCCAAGCAGGAATATGAAAAGATACTTACATTTTACCTGTGCCTGTCTACAGCCAGGATTAGGTCCCCTGTTAGCCAGAAGAATCTATGAAAAGGGGGCGTTTTAGACAAAGGAGCATGCGAATAATCAACAGCCAGAGATTTAAGGGGCAAGTCAAATCCTAGGTCTGGGATTCCAGAGGGATGATGGGAAATGTTAGAGGTTTAGAGGGTGGCTGAGGGTTTTCCATGGTTGTATTAGAGAGTGGGGCCAGTGTCACTGAGAGGTTAACCATATTCATTGGGCTTAAATAATAGGACATGGACACTAGTGGGTAAAATACAGTGTCTAGGAGATAAGATGGCAAAGGCAGTGGATCTTAGCAGCCCCAGGCCCAAAGGGATGGAAATCAGAACCCAGAGTAGCTGGGCAGCAAGAAGACAAAGAAGAAAACTGTCAAAGGACTGTGGATTCTGAATTGATTCCTCCTGGGCTCTGTATCCCAGCTCAGGGCCTGAGCTGATATCATGCACATTAGTCTGGCAGCCTGCAAGGAAGTCAGTAGACTCAGCTGGTTGGAGAAAGAACAGAGTAGAGGAGCCACCCTTACCTGCTCAGAAAGTTGTACAGTTGCAATTTCATGAAGTTGCTTCACCCCATCTTTTCAAAATTTTCCCAAGATGAATGGATTATACCCTGCTTTGTTTTTTGGTTTGTTTTTTTTAAGACCCTCGTCTTCATCTTACAAGAGAGTTATATTCTGTATCATTTCTTGGAAGCTAGCACTGTTCTTTTTATTGTTATTTAGCATAAATTGACTAGTGGCCCTGTGCACAAATTTGTGCACATTGAAAGGAAATTATTTGGAAGAAATATTTTAATATCGCTATTTGCCCTTTGTAATAGAAGCATCAACTAAATTCACAATCAACAATGACAGGTGGAAACACGTATGTGATTGGTGCCAGCAAGAGCTTTATATGTATCCCTCATGCACGAGTCAACTTAGCCTTTTATATATAATTAAGCAAGTTTAATATATATATAAAATAAACTTGCTTAATTAGTCCTGCTTTCTGATTTAGCTAAACTTTTTCTAGCCTAGTGAAGCATCCCATTCTCTTTCAGGTAATTGTCAGCAACACAGCAATAAATATCAACACCAATCAGAACATTATTGTAGATCATGCAGGGAAAACAAAGGGTAAAATATTTAACTGCAGCAATGTTTGACTATATTTTGTGCAGTGAGAAAACCTGAAGTCATTTTCAAGGTCCACCATTTCTTACTTCTATTCAGTTGGGTCAAGTTTCTAAGCTTTTTAAATCTCCCTTTTCCAGCTAATGAAAAGAAAATAGGATTCCACCAAGTCTCCTATCTACCTACTCTAGGACTTCTGTAAGGATCAAATGAGATGAAGCCCGGGAAAACGCTTCACAGACATTTGGTTACAGGGTAAAGTGGTTAAAATGCTATAAGCAAGTCGTGTTCCTGGGCTGAAGAAACTGTAAGGAGGCTAGTCATTAGGGAGAGGAAGCTGGGGTTGCTATGTGACATCATTACCCGGATGGTTGGACACTTATAAACATATTAGCCTTTATATATATAGATGACCATTTAGGTAGTATTTTTACATCCACATCACCTTTTGCCATGCCTGCTAAATTGGTCATAAATATTTGCTTGCATTGTCCTTTATCCTGATGAACCAAACCAAGACCAGAGAACCAACCATAAAAGAGATTCCCTGTCTGTCATTAAAAGTGAAACACAGGAACAGGAAAAATATAAATGCATAGTGTAAACCCTCCTTGCCGTTCTCCTTTAGTTAGCCGTGTACTGAACATACATAAGAAACATTTGCTGTCAGCAGTAGCGATGGGCTGCTGGAACAGACCTGTTGACTGCAGATACAGTGACAAGTAGCTGTAGTTAATCTGAGTGTAAACAATCATGGTTTTTGCTCACATGTTTTAGCAGATGATGGAAAATAAGAGAGATTTATTTCATTCAGCACATACACATAGGTCATCTGGGCAGAATATTCATCAGATCAGAAGGGGGCCCTTTTCTGACCTGCGGGGGCTGCTTTGACTTGGAGCACTTAGCGTGGCTGCAGCCACAGGCACCTCTAGGATACGCGTTTCCGGAGGCCTAGCCCTGGAACCGTGGGTAGAGTGCTGGGGAAGAGGGTGAATTCGGATGAACTATCACTGTGACTTCTGTTTGGGACTGCAGTTCCTTTGTTGGAAAGAAGTTCGACTGCTCTGTGGAGTTGGGAACCCCCGGCCAGGCTTACCACCTCCAACGTCGCTCTAATGCGGCTCTTGGGAGCTGTACACAAAGGTGAGGCGCGGTCATCGCTTGTTGGGTTCTGTTGCTGGTTCCAAGCTTTGGGAGACTCTCCTTTCTTTAGCTGTGACTGTTACTTAACACGCGGCTAACGAAAATGTGCCTTCTTCCTGCTCCTCCGTTTGCTCTCATCCTGGAGTCTGACGTCAGCAAAAGCACCAGAGTTAATAAAGTAGTAGCTGCCATTTATGGAACAGCTTTCGGTTTTCAATGCCTACCCCGCCTCTCTGCCACCTGCACCATGTCTCCCTCGCCCACATTGATCGTCCCCAAGCCAGGAGGACTCTAAGCCTTAGGTTAACCAATCAGTGGTATTAGTCTCCTCCTCGGTAAGGATTTTAACCAAAATCCCAGAAGAGTGAAAATTTTTTAAAACTGAGGTCTTCTAGACTTTAGCCTTTTCATCTGTTTACACATATACCCAGTGCTGTGTAAATTCTCTGAGTTACGGTTCCATGGCCCCAGCTAACGGAGAGCTCGCAGGTAAACCTCAGTCACAGGTCCCGGCATCACCGTTTCTCTCTTAACAGGCTGGATCAAGTGCAGCACCACCGTGAAGAGTGGAGTTGGTGGCGTCACGATGCTCTTCACTGGATACTTCCTTCTTTGTTGTAGCTGGAGCTTCAAGCATCTGAGTAAGCCTTTCTATATTTTTAGCCTCAATTACGGGTCACATCCCATTCCGGGCACCTCCAAGGGATCCTCTGGCTGCTTTTTATAGCATTACAGCCTGGCACTATCTGATGCCCTGGTGAATGAGGTAGTGCCTGAGGCCCTGAGGTTCTTTTTATTAAGAGCTTTGGGTTACAGAGAGAGAGAGAGAGAGAGAGAGCGCGAGCGAGCGAGCGAGCGCACGCACGGGAGCACGCGAGCGCAAGAGCAGCTTGGGTTACAGTGGCCTTTGTAAGACTTGACTAGATTTACATAATTGCTTTTGTGCTCAGTTAAGGTTGTCATGGAGATCTGTTTGCCTCCTGGAAGATGGGGCTCGTCTCAGGGGTGCCTTTTTATTCCCTACCTGAGCACTTTTTAGGATGAAACCTAGCTTTCTGCCCCAAAAGAGAGAAGGAGAAACAGGATACAGCTGTCAGTCACCAGCTTGTAGCTGTCGCAGGCACTTCCCGCTGGATAGGCACTTCTGCTTGTGCCAAATCTTACCAGGAGGAAATGCATGGTTCATTTCTCTTTCAGCTTAAGATGGCTTTTGCTCATTTTTTAATGTAGTATTATTTTATTAAAACATATGTTTATAGTTAAAAGTTAAAAAAAAAAAAAAAACATGGAAAGAGCCCAGTATTTTTCCACAATTAAAAACAGAAGAGACCCATCATTTTCAGATGGAAACTTTTGGTGTGAAAGTACAAGGTAACCATTAACACTAATAGCCAGTAGAATTTCCAATCATCTCGGCTTAACAGCATGATCTGTAGAGATGTGAGATAAAGAGTCAATTCAAGTGGCCTCCCAGATCCTTACATTTATCTCTTTATCCAAAGAGCTTGGCTGGCGGAAGCAACGCTGACCCAAGCGCCACGGAGAGTGCGCTGGAGAGGACTCTGGAGACGACTGCAGGGCACGGTTCACAAGTTCAAGTTGTGTCGGGACATAAGAGGGAAGGAAAGAATAAATTATTGAATGGAAAGCAGTCATTTAGGAGTATGTCTTTTTACATGTGAACAGATCTGGTTCTGTCTGGATATTTCTTTGGCTTGCTCTCAAAAGTCACTGAAAGTTACTGGGAAAAGTCAGTTTATTTGTTCATAAAGGCTGATGTCATTTATCCTTTTTTATATAAAGTCTGTATTTGGTGTGTATATGTGCAAGGAAGACGAGGGTTTGCCCTTACCTCTCACCCTGGCAGAACAGAGAGGTCAGAGTTCAGCAAGGACAGCAAAAACAAAACAAATAAAAAAACCCCAGAGAATTCGTAGGCCACAAAATAAAACTGGAAACTTACTAGCCCTTTTATATATATATATATATATTTTGTATTGATTTTTACAGAGAGGAAGGGAGAGGAATACAGAGATAGAAACCAATGAGAGAGAAACTGCTGCTTTCCGCATGGCCCTACTGGGATCGAGCCTGCAACCGAAGTACATGCCCTTGGCTGAAATCAAACCCGGGACCCTTCAATCCACGGGCCAACATTCTGTCCACTGAGACAAACCAGTCCGGGCCTGACTAGCCTGTTAAAGAAACGTGTCTGGCGGCAAGCATAAGATTGGGCAGTTTCCACATTCCTGTGGTACATTTGGTGTACCAGTAGGCCCCCTCCCTTCACGCCCACTCCCTCGCCCAGGAGCGGGTTTCTTATCTGTGGCAGGAGAGGAGTCTCTGTGCAGCTAATCACCCGCCCTCCAGCCATGGACAGAAAACAGCCCGAACCCCTAACCCCTCATCCTGCTGAAGGCCCAGCTCCTGCGCCCTGACCCCCAGGCAGGAGGAGGGCAGCTGCTCCTGGGGTGACATCGGAAGGAGGAGAGGCAGGCACCCCATCGGGAAAGGAGCTTTCGAGGTGGCCAGGTAGAAGCAGGAGGTGCTGAGCCCCAGGGCCAGGTGAGCTGCAGATACAGGGGACGCGGGAGGCACAAGGAGCTCCCACAGACGATCCTCTGTGCAGACGCAGCCCCTTCTCACCGAGTCCGGGGCCCTGGCCAGGCGTTCAGGCAGAAGCCAGGCTTTGAAATGCCTTCATTTACCTTTCTCATTGCTGAAAACAACATTTGACCAGAGTTAGAAATGGGCTTATGACTAACCCACCTTCTAGGCTAGGGGAGATGCCACTCAGAACCAGCAGGGGGCGTCCTCCTCCCGCCCCATTGCCATCCAGCCGGGCCAGCTAGTGAACGGGAGCTCAGCAGCAATCATTCCTGGGACCAGGCAGCCGTGGTCCGCTGGCCAAGGTTTACTGACCCTCCTGTGACCCTCATCGGCACCTGGTGGCCGTAGGGAGTTCCGTTCCCACAGGGACCTCCCCAGGGCTCAATTCACAGTGACTGGGCCACAAGTTCTTGAACGCCACCACGCCTGTGTGAGGAGTGAAGGGGAGGGGGAGGTGTGTGTGGGCTGAGAGCTGGGCAGTCCCACCTGAAGCAGAGGTGACAGAGCTTGGAGGGGCCTGGGAGGAACCGCCACACGTATGTGCCACTCGTGCAAAGGCGTGTGCCTTCCCCAGGACGGGGAGATGGCAGACGGCGTGAGAGTGAGGGCAGTGGGGCAGGCAGTGCTGGGGGCTCCGAGGTCCCGGGGCACACGGGCAGTGCCCGGCGTGAGACACACGGCCCTTCCCGCCCGCACTCACCTTGGGACGTTGGGTTGGATAAAGGGACCATCTTGGGACTGAAGAAGCAGAGAGAGACATTACAGCCGGGCCGCTCCCCGTCGACGGCCTGCGCTAATGTGAGGCCCGTTCCGTGTGAGGGCCCAGGAAGGAGCCCAGACCCTGTCCGGGGGCGGGGGGAGGGAGGGCTGCAGTCTGCCCTTCTTTCTAGAACAGTCTGTGAAGAGCTACGTGCCCGTGCCTGGCACAAACATGCACGCACAGCCCGCGGCAGAGCTCAGCGTGGCCAGGGAAGCATCCAGGGAGCGATGCCCGGGAAGCATCAGGCACACGCTCCCAGGCACCTCACACCGCCTGGATGGGAACCCGGAGAGTGGGCCCAGCACTCGGGGGAATCACACTCACTGTGCATACTGGCACTCGGGTCCCAGCGGGCAGAAGCCCCCTAAGTAGTTGGTGCACATGACCCTCCTGACGTGGCGGTATTTACACAGGGGACCTGCCGGGCGGAGAGAAACGGCATCTGCATTAGCAGAGGAGGAACACGGGCCAGGGGTGGCACAGCAGGCCTCGGCCCGGGTGTGTGACTTCCTGCCCTGTCCCCGCCCTGAAGCACCCGATGTGGCCCCTGCCCCTCAGCAGCTGACTGTCGTGGAGCAGGAAGAACATGCTTAAGTGACAGGGTTCCTCCCAGGTGGGTAAAGTGTGTGCCCTACAAGCTCGGCTCCCCGGGGGCCCCCCCATGGGAGCAGCCCGGCCACCCTAGGATGGAGCGCCTTCTGTTTCCGTAAGTGAGGAAGCCGTTCAAGGTTGTGCAGCCGACAAGCCCTGAAGCCATAGGGGTTGCACCCACACCTGCTCCAAGAAGCCCGCCAGCCCACACGTCACCCTGACAGGCTCTCCTGGGAGCAGGCTGAGAGCTGTGGAAAGGACGTCTGCTGGGAGTAGGGAGTTCTGACCCTCCTGTGGACCTCACCCCAACATGCCACCTCCCAGCCGGGAGACGGCCCATCTGGCCCCCTCGTCCCCCTCTGCCGAGGCCTCACCGTCTTTGCAGAAACCCTGGTCATACGAAGGACAGTCCTGGGCCTCGGAAGGGGTCTTCAGGTGAAGAAAGTCGCATTCCTTGTTGCTGCACTCACCTGAAAACCCCAGCGTCCTCTGTAGACAAGCGGGCCCGTGGTCATGGTTACCTCTCCTCTCCGCCCCCACACACACCACATTGACCTTGGCCATCCAAATAGAAGCCCCTCGCCTTCCTCTGGTCGTCAGCAGCTTTTGAAGACGGGGAGGTGTTTCTGATCCTCCCTGCACTGTACGAAGGGCGGACCCCAACAGTGCCAGTACTTGCTAAGCAGGCCTTGGGTGATTGCACACACTGGGAGCGGTTGGATGGGACAGGCCCGGTGCCCAGGATGCCATCAGGCAAGGCGGGACCCGGGGCTGGCAGCTAAAGACCAAGGCGACATGAGACACGGAAGGAGACCTGGCTGTGACCGAGGCCACCGCTCCTCTCCGCAGCGAGGTGTCACCACAAGTCTGGGAGCAGCTCTGTGCGGTGACGTTGCCAAGAAGAGCAGGGCCTGCCTCAGAGCTGGCCCAGGGACGGAGACAGGGAGAGACAGACCCCTGGCTCCCCGGAGTTTGCACACACTACTCAAGGGTCACTGGTGAGGACCCTCAGATGTCTCAGCGACCAAGGGGTAGGGGTTGGCGGGGATTCAGCCCATCTCCAGCCTCACTCAAGAGCTGGAGTTTCCAATCTCATCCTCCTTAAAGGTCTACAACTGCCTTTTGGCACCAAAAGGCACTCGGTGGTGCCTGTGCCATTGGGGTTCAAACTGCTCCCGAGACCTGTTTCGTACACCGGGCTTCTGCAAAGCCAGGGTTCGCCGGACGGAGACCCCACTGGCACCTGAGAGGCCTAAGCCTCTGTTTGTGCCCAGCCTTCTCCTTTTGCAAACCTGCTAGGGACCAGGCAGGGCCGGTGGGATGTCCGTTGTCACAGGCTCCTCACATCGTCAGGGGGTTAGCTGTCTCATGCCAGTGTGCATCTGACTCTGGGCTTGGGCCTCTTAAGGCATCCAAGGGGCATCCACCCTCCCCACTCCAACCCCCAGCAGGGACTGGTGAACACGGGATAGATGGAGACAGCGGGCAGTCACCCTATGCCCTGGGGTTGCCTTTCCGTCCTGGATTCACGACGCTGCATTCCTCTATGGCCAGCAGGTGGCGCCCGCACCTCACCCTCCAGAGGCAGCAGGTACCTTTTTGATGGGCACAGCCAGGAACAGGGTCCAAAAACCAGGATTTCCTCACCCCTCCCCACTCCTACGCGCCCCAACAATCCCTTTAAAAATAAAACGACTTACTTCCAACAAGAACGGTAATTACTTTGGCATGCGACGAGAAAGAGATATTCGTTCATTTACTCTGAGAGCAAAAACGTACCTTATGTAGTATTGCAATCACCAATTTACATGCCTGCCTGCCCCTCACAATGGGGACTGAGGGCAGAAGGGGACCTGGGCCTATTCCTGTACCCACGTCCAGCACCACATCCCCAAAGGAAAATCAGGGCTATTGAAAGAAGCCAATAGCGGCACTTCAAAAGGAAAGAGGTCCATGCGATGACCGAGCGGAGCCAGGCCCCAGATAAACTTTGTCCTGTCCTTGAAGGCACACGGGCCACAGCTCTCAACTCCGAGGGCCAGGTAGGAAACGGATTGGGCCTGGGAGGACCTCTCGCCAGGACCTCCCCACCTGCCCCCAATGCTGGCTCGGTTTCAAAGCCACGGCCACCGCCAGACACACCCCTGGAGGCTGTCCCAGCCCTCTCCCCTCCGGTCACTCTTCTCAGAACACACTTTCCACACCACTGGACTAGATCATCCCTAAGGCTCCTTCTGTTCTGGAAAGCACTGAGCCGTAGAATCCGAGGGAGAAGGAAATTCTCCTAGAGTCCATGCCTAAACAAGGCAGGGGGAAGCGGCCGTGGCTCCCTGCCCCGCAGCCCCTGGGTGGACAAACAGGAGGCGGTGAGGCCCAGACCGGACCACACAAGACAATTTTAGGGGCTGTGACTCCTGAGCCCCAGGGCTGTTTGTTTACAGTTGCCTTCTATTGCCAACGAGTGATGCTAGCTTTCCATTTATGGAAGAATACCAAGCTTTCTTCCAGAGTGAGAGTTTAAAATAGAGAAGCAGTTGGAAAATTATAGGATGGTGCCGGTCAAAGGACAAGCGCTCGGTGAGAGTGGCGAGCCCGGGGACGCGGCCCCCACGCGCCTGCTGCCGGGGAACCACTGGCCTGGCCCCCCTTCCCGACCCCGGGCCCAGAGATGGGCTGTTTCCAGACAGTGAGCCTGGGTGAGACTTTACCAAGACTGCGGAGGGGAACGGCTCCGCCTCTGATCCAGCCGCACCCTCCTTCCCTTGGGTGGGCAGCAGGTGCCCAAGCCTGGCAGGGCCAGATAAACCAGGGCCAGAGTGCAGTTCCACTGTTTCTAGGCCTGTGGTAGGCAAACCGCGGCTCGCGACCCACAGGCGGCTCTTTGGCCCCTTGAGTATGGCTCTTCCACAGAATACCACGGCCTGGGCGAGTCTATTTTGAAGAGGTGGAGTTAGAAGAAGTTTAAAAAAAAAAAAAAATTGGCTCTCTCTCAAGCCAAAACCTGTTTGGCTCAGTGGATAGAGCCTCGGCCTGAGGACTGAGAGGTCCCGGGTTCGATTCCGGTCAAGGGCATGTACCTTGGTTGCGGGCACATCCCTAGTAGATCAATGTTTCTCTCTCCTTGATGTTTCTGTCCCTTTCCCTTCCTCTCTGTAAAAAATCAATAAAATATATTTTTGAAAAATTAAAAAAAAATGGCTCTCAAAAGAAATTTCAACTGCTGTACAAATGTTGATATAGTTGGCTTTTTGACTAATGAGTTTGCCGACCACTGCTCTAGGGCCTCGGAGAGGCCTGACCTGCCCCCCCCCCCCCCAGACAGTGAGGCCTCCTTTGGGGGTCCCTCCCCAGCATCCTGTCCCACAGCTGCGGGAAGCGGGCGGGAGCCAGGCGGGCATTACCGAACTTGGAGAAGAAGTAGCACTCGGGCATCCGGGAGAGGTCGTACTGGTGCAGGAACCGGCACTGGTCGCCCTTCTTGCACAGCCCGCGCAGCCAGTGCTTGCACACCACCGTCTTCTCCCCGTGGTCGTGCCGGAACGGGCACAGCCGCGCTGGGGACCAGAGCGCTCGGCTGGGAGCCCCCACCCGCCCCCAGCCCAGGCCCCCTCAGCCCCCTCCAACCCCCTCCCCTGCACCCTGGTGGTGGCTAGAACCAGAGGCAACAGGGAGACCTGCTTATGGTCTGAAGAGATGGCTGTGTCCTCACCTTTGCCCGGACTTTCCTCTCTGCCTGGCATGGTGCCCGTCAAACCCCAGGAAGCCCCCAGCCTGTCGGGACACCCCCCTGGCACCTGACACCCCCCCTCCTCCAGGCTTCGTGGGGCTCCCACCAGCGAGCAGAGGCATGATTCCCGGGGCCTGGCCCCTGCCCTCCACAGCACCGTCCCCGTCAGAGCATGTGCTCACTAAGGGCCTATTGGACCCACGTCTTTATAAAAAAAAAAATGGTGCTTCCTGATGCCAGTGGCCTAGCGTGGCTGTGAGCGAGGTGGCTCAGAGCCGGCTCTGACAGGGCTCAGAAGGAAACCAGGTGAGAGCTAACTCTATCGCCTTCATCAGCTCGCTGCTGCCATCTGCAGGAGGGACACCCCGGTTCCCACATGTCTGAGGGGGTCCGTTCTCCTGCCTCCGGAGGGAACGGCTGGGCGGGGGCCCCTCACCATCGGAGAACAAGCGTGGGCAGGAGGCAACCAGTTAATGTGTCTCTCCCATAACTGTTTCTCTCACTCTCGCTCTCTTCTCTCCCCCTCTCTCCTCCCCTTTCTCTCTCCCTTCTACTCTCAAAAAGAAAAGAATCAATGGAAAAAAATAACATCGGGTGAGGATTAAAAACAAAACACTCTACCCCATATGTGTCAAACACAAGGCCCTCGGGCCAAATCCGTCCCGCCAGGCCTTGCAATGTGGCGCGCACCGCGCTGTCATCACTGCACTCCGCTGCGTTTCCATCACAATGACAGTTTATAACTGTTCAGTAAACCATTCGGCCCGCGATTTAGGCTGGATTTTAGATTTTGGCCCCTTCTCTGATTGAGTTTGACACCCCTACTCTACCCCATCCCCACAGCCCCTCCCCAGGTGCGAATGCAACACCCAATTCGAGGCCACGCAGGCCCGGGGCGGCCTAGACGCGCGCCCACCTGCCACCCACCTTTCTCGCAGAGCCCCCTGGCGTAGAAGGTGCACACCGCCGAGCTGGACTCTGGGAGGGGAGAAGGAAACAGGCGGCAGCTTTCCCGAGGGCCCTGCCTCGGTCAGCAGCTTCCCCTCCTCCCCAAAGGCTCCCTGAGTCCTGCCTTCGGATGCTGGGCCCTAGCACCAGCCTCCACACCCAACACCTGAGCCCCTCGGTCTGCAAGCAAGGCCACCGAGGGGCCTGAGGCCGGCCTGGGAGCTGGGGAGCCAGCCCTATTTTCTGGGGAGCCCCAGGCAGGATGTAGGGGGGGGCGAGCCCCTGGGAAGAGAGGGGCTACACCAGGGAATCCAGGCTGAGGGACCCCCAGCTCAGCCCCCTGGTGGGCAGCAGAGCAGGGAGCTGCCCAGCAGAGGCCTGCAGAGCGGCGGGGGTAAGCGTGGGCGGGATGGCTGGCGCCCTCCTCACTCACTGTCCATGCCCAGGAAAGGCAGGGGCTCAATGCCCCTTTGCATCTCTACATCCTCCTCCAAGGTGAAGGTGAACCGCTCCAGCCCCGCAATGACCTCCTCCATCCTCCATCTCCCGCGGGGGCTGCTGGTAACTGCCGGGCCCTGCAGGTGGGCCCTATAACGCTCCGGGGCCCTTAAAGAGCCAGGGTCCGACCCCGGGGCCAGGTGGCTGCTGCCAGGCTCCCCACAGGCCCAGCTGTGCAGGAGCGGCCCAGCTGTGTCCCACTCCGCCCCCTGCAGGTGCAGCCGCCCCAGCACCCTCACCCCCACCCGGTGTGAGCTGGGGAGGGACCTCAGAGCCCCGCACCCACATATGTGCCTGTTCCCAAACCCACACACAGCCTGCGCGCCCACGTTCCCGAACCCGCGCCCAGACTTCCAACGCGAACACACGGCCCAGGTTCGCGAGGGGAGCTGCACGAACCAGCCCAGCCAGGCTGCTCCTGGTGGCAGGCGCTGGGGAGCCAGAGGGTGTGGGGGCGGGGCGGGGCGGGGGCGCCGGGGGACGGAGCCCCCCCTGCCTTCCCCTCCCTCCCCTCGGGCGCTGGCCAACCCCTCCTTCCGGGATTCCTGACACCCCTTCTCCGGCCCCAGTGAGCTCTTCCCGGGAGAGCGGGAGGCGAAACTCGGGGATCGGAAAGAGTTGGATGAATGGCCCTTTGTCTGCCGAGCTGCCGCACGCTGGGCCGGGGGTGGGACCGATCCCAGCTCCTCAGGCCTCCCCGCCTGGGCCACCCCAGCGCCTCCCGCCCCTGAGAAAGTGCTTTGTGCCCGAAATCTCCATGCAAATGTTGTTTTATTATTACTACCCCCCTCCCCTGCCCCTGCCTGGCCTGGGGACATCTGAACTTGCTTTCAAAGGAGCTTTGTGGGGCTTCCGTGGGGCAGGCCTCCCCTCATCCCCGCCCCTCCCCCCTCCCCCAGCGCGGGCCCCCTCCTTGGCCTGCCCTCTGGCTGGAGCCGGTGTTGGAGTCACGTGGGCGCCCATGCCCACAGAACCCAAATGCCCTCCTTCGCGCCCGCCCGCCCGCCCGCCCGCAGGCAGAGGGGCGGCCCCTGCAGGCCCGCAGCGGGGCCGACAAGAAGGAGCCTGCTGGCTCTGGCTCCCGGCTCCCGGGCCGGGCCGGGCCGTGCTGCTGGTTTGTTGTGCTTTGGAACCGGGGATCCCACAGGACGAGGGCTGGAGAGGTGCCCCCAGAAGCCAGGCGAGCCGGCAGGGGCAGGGTTAGGGAGGGGAGCCAGGGGTTCCGGAATCCTGGGCCTCCCTGCAGCCACGCTCCCAGGAAGGCAGAGGGCAGAGCTGGGGCCGTGGGTGGGGTCCCCGGAGAGATGCCCTAACCGTGTGGCCTAATGAGTCCGAGAAGACGCTCATCCGTCAAGGCAGGCTGCTCTGAGGCCCGCACCCGCCTGGCGGGGGAGGCAGGCAGGAAGAGGAGGACATGGAGGCCCGGCAAAGCCAAGGGCACATGGTTGGGAGGTGGCAATAATGGATTCCAATCACATCTCTTTATTTTATTTTTATTTTAAAAATATATATTTTATTGATTTTTTACAGAGAGGAAGGGAGAGAGAGAGAGAGAGCTAGAAACGTCCATGAGAGAGAATCATCGATCAGCTGCCTCTTGCATACCCCCTACTGGGGATGTGCCCGCAACCAAGGTACATGCCTTTGACAGGAATTGAACCGGGGACCTTTCAGTCTGCAGGCCAACGCTCTATCCACTGAGCCAAACCGGTTTCGGCCAAATCACACCTCTTTAAAATTATGTATATTTTTACTGATGTCAGAGAGGAAGGAAGGGAGAGGGAGAGAGAGAGAAACATCCATGATGAGAGAGAATCAGGGATTGGCTGCCTCCTGAACTGGGATGGAGCCCACAGCCCGGGCATGTGCCCCTGACCGGGAATTGAACTGTGACCTCCTGGTTCATAGGTCAACACACAACCCCTGAGCCACACCGGCCGGGCAAAATCCACGTCTCATGATGATTTCCTTCTATAAACCTTCGAGGAGCCTCTTTATACTGGGACCGGGGACCCCCAAACAAAGGACTGTGTCCCTGCCCCTCAGGGACCTCCAAGTGGGGGCACACTCCACAGCACAACTATACCCGGGGGTGATGGTGACAGTGTGATCCTGGTAGGGGGGCACCCAGCGGGGGCAGAGAGGGGTGGCAGGCAGGGCTCTCAGGGCAGAGTCTGGTGACAATGGGGGAGAACATTCCAGAACAGGGGCCGCTCTCCCAGGCACTGGGCCGTGAAGCAGCACGGCAGGCTGAGCGCACAGACAGGGTTCAGAGCGAGGCCATGATGGGGACGAGACGGGAGGAGTGAGCAGGACCTGGGCCGGGCGGGCCTCCGAGGACTGGGAGGGCTGGGAGGGACTGGGAAAAGCTGGGCGAGGAGCCTCAGCCCTGGGGAAGGCCTGTGGGGAGAGGCAGAGGCAGCGGGGTCCTCAGGGGGTAGCAGCTAATCATGGAGCCTGGAGACGCAGCTGGAGCCCCCCCAGCCTGCTGCTGACCGGAGCCCTCACCCTGGCGCTGAGGGGGCCTCTCCCAGCACCCTCTCCACTTCTGGTCAAGATCTCACCTCCACGCGCCCCCCAATCCCTGCCCCGTGCCCGGCCTGGGGTGGGGAGACCCCCGCCCACTGTGTCTGGCAGGTGTGGGAAGACCCCCGCCCCTGTGCCCGGCCAGGTGTGGGGAGACCCCCGCCCCCTGTGCCAAGCCAGGTGTGGGGAGACACCCCCCGCACCCCCCCCCCCCCGTGCCCGGCCAGTGTGGGGAGACATACACACACACACACCGGCCTGGCCAGGCGTGGGGAGGAAGCCGCGCGGAGGGATGGCCTCCTCCGGAGGCTGCACCCTAAGAATGACCGCGCCTGGCATCTGGGCTTCGCTTCTGCAGAGCCTCCTGTTGTGGGTTGAATTGTTCTCACCCCCCCCCACCTCCCCCTCTCCAAAAAAGAGAGAGAGTCCACTCCCCACGCGGTCTGCCTGTGGCCTTATTTGGCAATCGGTCTGTGCAGACGCAGGTGAGGATCTGAGGTGAGCTCACCTGGGAGGAGGGCGGGTCCCGGACAGAAGGGCCGGAGGGAGCGGTGAGACGGCCGCAGAGACCAGAGGAGAAGCCGGTGGCCATGGGAGGGGACAGCCAGCCGGTGCCTGCGGAGCCGAGGAGGGCCGGCCAGCGGGAAGCCAGGAGGGCGGCCTGGCCCGCTGCTCTCTCAGAGGTTCCAGAAGGAACCAGCCCCACCCACACCCTGACCCCGGGCTGCAGGCCTGCAGAACTGCGAGCCAATCGATGCCTGTGGTTTTGCACCACCACCGTGTGGGCAGCGCCGGGAAACAAATTCATCTTCCACTTAGACGTTCAGTTCCGGAAGCCCTGGCTCCTCCTACAGATCAGCAAACGGAGATAGAGAGAAGCTGGGTGTCTGCCGAGGCCCCTCAGCCGACGGGTGTCCACCGGGAGCCTGACCTGGTCTCCCACCCGCAGGCCTCTGCCTCGCTCACACCAGGGGGGCTGTGTCCCTCCCCCCATTTATAGGGCCACCTCAGGCTCCCAGGTGAGCCGGCGCCCACTGCCTGGCATTGCCCTGGGTGCCCGGGAGCTGCCCCAGCCCCGTGTTCGCATTGATGAATGAAGGAGCTGGCGGCTGCTGAGTGGCCGTGTGACTCGCGAGGCACACAATGGTGTCAAATTCTTTCTTTTTCTTTTTCTTTTTTTTTTTTTTTTTAATATATTTTATTGATTTTTTACAGAGAGGAAGAGAGAGGGATAGAGAGTCAGAAACATCGATGAGAGAGAATCATTGATCAGCTGCCTCTTGCACAACCCCCACTGGGGATGTGCCCGCAACCAAGGTACATGCCCTTGACCGGAATCGAACCCGGGACCTTTCAGTCCGCAGGCTGATGCTCTGAATCCACTGAGCCAAACCGGTTTTGGCAGTGGTGTCAATTTCAATCACCATCACGATGAGCCCCGCATCCAACACCAGCTGCAGGTCTCCCCAGTCATCCTCGGCTCCTCTCCCTTCACACACACAGGAGCTGCCCCGAAAAGCAGGGGTGCTGGGAGATCCCTCTAGAATTCTCCAGCCGCGGGTGCTAACAGAGGTCCCTGTGCCCAACCCCCACCCCCATCCTGACCTTGGTCAACCCCAGCCAGCGCTTTGCTGGGCAGAAGGTGGCCACGCCCTCCCTCTGGCCCCGTGTGTCCGCCTCACTCCCCACCGGGCACCCTGAGAGGGTGCAGCCTGTGGCATCGGTCAGGCCAAGGTCAGGTCCTGTTGCTAAGGGCGATAGGACAGCAGGGAGCAGTCCTTCGGGGCTGCTGGGAGAGGCTCAGGGGCTGGGAGCTGGCCAGGGAAGGGCCTTGAACCTGAGGCCTGGGGACTCACCGAAGGAGCCAGCCTCTCTGCTTTGGGTCTGATTTGCGTTTTAGAAAGAGCCGTCCAGCCCGGCTGGAGTGGCTCAGTGGTTGAGCATTGACCCATGAGCTGGGAGGTCACAGGTCGATTCCTGGTCAGGGCACTTGCCTGGGTGGTGAGCTTGATTCCCAGTAGGGGGCGTGCAAGAGGCAGCCGATGAATGATTCTCTCTCACCATTGATGTTTCTATCACTATCACTCTCTCCCTCTCCCTTCCTCTCTGAAATCAATAAAACAAAACAAAACAGCCCTCTGGCTGCAAACCTGGGGCCACTCCCCACGGCAGGGCCAGAGAAGGGGCTCCAGCAGTGAACAAAGGGGCCAGAATCCACACGTGGCTGGGAAACAGCCGCAGGAAAGAGGACCCACTCCGTTCCCCACGGCCCCGAAGGATGCCCGGCTGGTAAAACAGAAAAGTGTGGACGGTCCAGATAAGCCTCAGTCATTAGCAGAGCTCTCATGTCCGTCCCTAGGTCCCCAGGGATGGGCCGGGCTGTGTCCCTCCCGGAGCGACGGACCCGGGAGGAGAGGGAGGAGGGTTGCTATGGGACACGGACCCGCCCCCCTGGCCAGGGGACAGTCACGGGTGAGTTCTCCCAGCCTCGGCCTGGACAGCCCGGACGCTCACTCTGATGGATCGAGGGCCAAGGTCACACGTTTGATCTGCCTCTAGGTCAATTGAGTCTGCAGGAGAAGTTCATTTTCATCACCACAGACTGCCCTCCAGCCTGTTAGCTCTGAATGATGCTCGGGTCATGAGGCGGAGGGAGCGCGGATGGAAAAACCCTCCAGGCCTTGGCGGGCGACAGGGAGTCGATGGGGCCCATTTTGTGTTCCAAGGCCAGTGGCTGTGGCGGGCAAGCAGAGGGCAGCCCCTCCTGGGCCCCAGCCTGGACAAGCTGCCCCCAGCTCGGGGCCGGGGGGTGGAGGGGAGCGCAGGGGGACGCTCCCAGGCCTGACTTTCTCTCCTATGTTCCTCAAAACTAGGGGTGTCGAACTCAATCAGAGAAGGGGCCAAAATCTAAAATCCAGCTTAAATCGCGGGCCAAATGGTTTACTGAACAGTCATAAACTGTCATTGTGATGGAAACGCAGCGGAGTGCAGTGATGACAGCGTGGTGCGGGCCACATTGCAAGGCCTGGCGGGACGGATTTGGCCCGCGGGCCTTGTGTTTGACACATGTGGCAAAACCATAGAGCTGCCCTGGTCTCAGCCACAGATTCTGACCTAGATGTGGGGCTGCAGACACAGGGGTTGATGCCCGCTGTCTCAGTCAAGGGGAAGGACGGGCAGTAACAACAGCACAGGCCAGGAGTTTCAACCACATTCACGTCTCAGTGCCAGGGCCCTGGGTCATAGGGACTGGCAGGTTCCGTTCCTTGTTGGGGAGGCAACCAATCGATGTGTCTCTTACATCGAGATCTCTCTCTCTCTCTCTCTCTCTCTCTCTCTCTCTCTCTCTCTCTCTTTCTCTCTCTCTCTCCCCGCCCCCCAATCCCCTCACCCCCGTCCCTTCCACTCTCTCTAAAAACCAATGGAAAAATATCCTCAGGTGACCGTTAACAACAACACAAAAATATCTGAAGAAAATACATGAGCCTTTACGTGGAAGAAAAAGTTGAACATGTAACATGAACGCACCCATCTTGTTACTAACGTGGGTGCAAAATACCATTTTGATCACTTTTATGGGGGTGGGGGCCCACGAAAGGCAGGGTCTGTCTCATCTGCCACCTGCGTACGCCCCCCACCCACGCCCCCACACCTCCTACCGCCTCTCAGAGCGCCTGGCTCAGCGTAGGTGCTCAGTGACTGTCTGATGAACCCGCGGCAAATTTCTGTTTTTCAGAGAACACAGCCTCCAGGTCTCTGTCATCAGCCCCAGTTTGGCTGCGGCGGGAGGTATCTTGGTTGTAGGAAGTGACATGGAGGCAGCGGCATTTTCCAAGACCAGGGTGGGGTGTGTGTGGGGGGATGGGAGGGAGCCGGGGAGCGGGGAAGATGAGATGACCCGGGCCACTCGCCGCCCTCCACCCAGAGAGAGCAGACCAGGGCCTGGCCCCTTCCCCATCCATACTCCCCTTGCTGACTCCAGCACAGACATAGAGAGCGCCCCCGTGTGGCTATGTCCCGAAGGGTATCCTCAGGTAACAATGCCACTGGCATTGGCAAAGAGACTACCAGTGTTCTCAAGGGAGCGGGCAACTTAAGATGCAGGAACCTGAGTGTATATGTTTCATAAGCTTCTTTTTATTTTTATTTTTTTGCTTTGAACCCAAAACACGTGGCCTGGAAACATTTTTGCCTTAAATTGTCCCTAATGGTAAAAAATAAAAAATAAATAAATTAAAGGCCCCATTCCTGTAAGAGCCGGCGGGACACTTGGCCATGTCCGGGGACAGGCTGGGGTGACATGACGGGTTGCGAGGAGGCAGCTGGAGAAATCCTGCCCCGGAAGTGTCCACACTGTGTGTCTCGGGCGAGAGACGTGGAGGGCTGGGGTCTGGCCCCCCAGAGCGTTGGTTTTATTCATCTGTGTCTTGGCCTCAAGCCTTCGCTTCGCGCTGAGCGGAAAAGGAGCCTCTGGGGTGTGCGTGACGGTCTCTGTGACGCCACTGGTCGCCTGGAGCCCCTGCCCTGCCCCCCCTCCCCCTCCAAAGGTCTCATAGGACCCCGCTTCTCTCAGACCCCATGGTCAGAAAACGCTGAGCTGCTTCTGGGGACATGGCGAGTCTCTCAATGGGTGGGTTTCCCTTTTTGCTTTGACTGACAGGAAGCTCCGAGCCCAGGTTTCAGCCCGCCTGGTAGGAGAATCGTTGAGGCCCACCCCGCACCAGTCCTCCCGGTTCTCTGCTTGTTTGCTGCAGCCTCATCCTCCCTCTGATCTATTTTTGTCCTATTGTGACTTACCCTGTGTGGTAAGCGCCTCTAATCCTTGTTGGAACAAAGCAGGGCATCAAATCAAAACAAACTCCTGCGGAGCCCTGTAGCCTGGGGGTGCTTCTGACGCTGCCAAAGTCATTTGGGGGCTGGAGTCCTGCCGGGAGGGAAAGCTGCTCTCCTGGCCCCTCCTGGCCCCTCCTGGGAGTCTCATCTCGAACAACAAACAACAAGCAGCTCAGTGAGTTGGAGCAACAAGTTTTAGAGGCAGCGCCACCAGCACCCATCTGCCTGCAAATGCCTTCCCTCTCCCCAAAATGTTCCCTCCAGCCTCCCATCTGGCTGCCGGCAGGCGGCCACGGGGCCCTGAGGAGGCTGCAGAGGGGGAAGCAGACAGACCGAGGCCCTGTTCTCATCCCTCACGCTCCGCGCCTGCACCTTCTGTGGGAGCCAGGCCCTCTGGGAGGCTGTGTGTGAGGCGCAGGGAGCCAGGGAGGGGGCGGAGGAGAGCAGCACACACCTGAAAAGGTCACTCCCAACCCCTCCCCCTAGCCACCCCCACAACTACCACACGCCCAGCCCCGTGAGCAGCTGCGCCCCATACGGTCCGCCGGCTCCACGCCAGCCCAGCCCCTTTCGCAATCTCCGCTCCGCTCCCTCCTGGGACTTTGGCCAGCGCCTTCTGCTCCCAGGCTCCATAAAACGGGATGGGGCCGGCCTGGCGAGACTCATGGCTGAGCATCGACCCATGAACCAGGAGGCCACGGTTCGATTTCCGGTCAGGGGCACGTGCTCAATCCCAGGGTGGAGTGTGCAGGAGGCGGCCCATCCAAGATTCTCTCTCATCATTGATGTTTCTCTTGCTCTCTCTCTCACCCTCTCCCTTCCTCTCTGAAATCAATGAAAAAATATATATATATTGAAAAAACAACAAAAACGGAGACAGGGGAGGCGGTTTGAAAGGCTGAGACGCCCCTGCCTTCCTTTTTGTCCCCGTTCTCCTGGGGACGTGGTGACCGTGGTGACCAGGAGGGGGTGGCTGGGTGTGTGAGAGAAGGCAGTCGAAGGTGAGCACCTGGGGGACCAGGTTGGGCCCCGGCGGGAACCCAGGCCCGAGGCTGCAGGGGCCTCCCGAGAGCAAGGGGCCTGCGGGAGCCCTGGCCCTGCCTGGCGGAGAGTCAGCCGGAGACCCTGGAAGGGCCCCACCCACCCTGCTCAGCACCTCTGGCCTTGGCATTGCCTGCTGGGCCCTCAGGACGGGAATCAGCGGCAGCTGCTGAGAGGGGCCTGGAGCTCTCAGCCCCTCTTCTACAGCATCTAGGAGCGCCCCTTTCCCTGGCACGCCCCCGCCAGGCGGGCCATCAGCCGGGCATCTCTGCACTGCTCTGCCAGCCAGGCCATTGCCCCCTCCGGCCATCCAGGGACCCAAAGTGTCAATCACCAGTGGGGATAGTGGGTGTGAGGAAGGGCCTGGGAGCCCGGTCCCGGGTCTCTGTCAGTCCCTGCGCCTCCGCGGACTAGCCCAGCGGTGCTGGGCCGGGTCACTCCTCACCGGTGCCAGGAGAGGGACGTGAGGAGTGTGGTCTCAGAGCCGCTGTGAGAACCGAGTGAGGCCGGGACAGGAAACGGGCGCCCGGTGCACGGCGGTCCGCACAGCTGACAGCCCTGATCACCCTCCCAGTCCGCACCGGTGGGAGGGTTGGGGGAGGAGAGAGATGCCCCAGGACGGCTGGGCCAGAGCGGCGGTGGGTAGAAGGCATCTTGGGGTCATGACTGCAGCTCCGCCGGGGGCAGGAGGCTTTGGGGTCCCCTCACATCTTCGGAAACATGAGTTACGACCTGAATTTCAATGGCTGCTTCAGCGGTTGGCAACCTCAGCTCGCAAGCCACACCCCTTGAGTTTTTAAGCAAAGGCCAGCTTAGGAGTGCCCTAATTAAGTTAAAAACAACGTACCTACGTATATAGTTTTAAGTTTAAAAGATGTGGCTCTCACAAGAAATTTCAAGTTGCTATTTGGCTCTGTGGACTAAAGAGTTTGCCGACCGCGGGGCTGCTACATCGTTACCTAGAAATAGTTCTGGAGGCTCCTGCTCTGAGTTGTAGGAGGGAGAGGGGCCCCACAGGACACCTTTAAGGTGAGACACGCTGTGTGAGGCCCCAGGTGTCTCCAGTGAACCCCACAGACAGACAGAGAGAAAGGACCCCCCTCCCCCACAACCTACTCCCTCCCAGAAAAGCTGTGGCTCAGCCTGTTGTGTACACGGGTCCAATCTACAGCCTCATTGCAAATAAAACTCCCGGTAAAAATAAGGTGACCAGGCGTCCCAATTTTTTTTAAAAATATATATTTTATTGATTTTTCACAGAGAGGAAGGGAGAGGGATAGATTTTTAACAATTTGTCCTGCGGCGTTTTAAAAATGTCCCAATTTTTGGAAAGAAATTGGGACTTTTTTAAAACGCCACGGGACGCAGGACAAATTGTTAAAAATCGGGACTGTCCCGCCAAAAGCGGGACGCCTGGTCACCTTAGGTAAACAGCTGAAAACAGCTGAGCTAGTGCCGCCTTTGAAAGGCAGAGAAGCAGAAGCTGCCCAGAGAGGGATGATTACTGGCCCAAGGCCACACAGCAAACCTGGGTGAGAGCTGGCTTGGCCCAGCTTGTGCTGCCTGGCGGGGCCTGCTGAGCCCCCACCTGGATTCCTGTTGCTGACGGGGTGGGTCAGGGGGTCTCTCCCAGGCCCCCGGGACGTCCCGAGTGGCTGGCATTTCTCCATCAAGTCCGTAAGCAGGCGACGGGCTTCTCTCAGGCCCTCGGGAATCCCGTGCCAGGGGCTGCCGGTAGAATGGGGGTTTGCACACTCAGGGGAGCACAGTCCCCTGCTCAGGTGTCCTCCCCTCACCTGCCTGGCCCCTCAGCCCTGCATTCCCCTCGGTGAGGGCCTGGAGCTGGCTGCAGCGCCCAGGGGCAGTGCTGGGCTGGGGGTGTGCCCCAGTGCCCCCCCACCCACCCACCCCCACCCAGGGCCACCACACCGGCCGCTCGGCCTCCTGTCTCAGCCTCGTCCCTCATTAGCTCGAACGAGCCAAACGCGGGGACAGAGGAGCATTTGAATTGTGCTTCTCTCTGCTTCCCAGGACGAGGATGAGTGCCGCCCAGCTTTCTCTGTCGACGCCGGGGAGAGGGACGGGGTTTCGGGGACTCAGCCACAGGGGCCCCCACATGGAGGGGCATCAGCTGGCAGAGCCAGCCCTGCCCAGGCTGATTCCTCCTCTCAGAGATGCCACCGCAGCGGCAAAGGCGGGTGCCAGTGCCATGAAGGGAAGGTGGTGAGGCAGGTGGCTGGGGGAGTGGCCGGGTCCCCACCCAGGGCAGACACACCCCTGACCTCACTTTCCCGAGCAATGGAGCTTCCCGGCTCCTGAGTGACGGAGTGATTGTGTTTAATATGTTTTTATGGATTTCAGGGAAGAAGGGAGAGGGCAGAGATAGAAACATCAATGGTGAGAGAGAAGCATGGATCGGCTGCCTCTTGCATGCCCCCTCCTGGGGATGGAGCCTGCAACCCGGGCATGGGCCTGACGGGGAATCGAACCATGAGCCCCTGGTTCATAGGTCAATGCTCAGCCACTGAGCCACCCCTGCCGGGCACAGAAGCGGTTTGAACCAGCCACGTCCTGACTCCGTTGCTTGGTGACTGGAGAACGTGGCCACATGGGCTCCCGGCGCACAGAACGGGGACACCAGAGCCAGCCTCACTGGGCCGAGGCTGAAGGGGAGAACACGCCGCCTGTAGGCGGATTTTCCAGGTCAGAGGGTCAAAGGCACCTGCCGTGTCCCGGTGGTGACACAGCCCGTGTGTGGGCCCCTGGGGCTTGGCAGAACACAGCCCCCCTCAGGTCCATCACAACGGTGCCCACGCCGGGAGGGACCAGCCTAGCCCCGAGGGACCAGCAGGCCCCACACATAACGAGGACGCTGCTGAGCACAAAGCAGCCGAGCACCCAAGGGACCCCGAGTCCCAGAGCCCCCCCCCCCCCGAGTCCCACCCAGGCCCCGAAGGCACGGCGAGAGAAGCCACTTCTGGCCCTGAGGACCCCGACCTGACCCCATGACCCTCACCCCCTACCCACCCACAACCCCAAGCAAACCCTCCCGTAAACAGAGGTGCACACCAGACAGGCTAAAGGGCTTTTTTATTGTTGCCTCGCGGTTTTAACAACTTCGTGAAAAAAATATACAGCTCAGAATCCGGGACGGACCACCGTCGGGAGGGGGCTCAGGGGCAGGCAGCGGGGAACCGAGCACCCCCGGGGCACTGCGGCCTGGAGCAGGTTAGTGTCTGAGTCAGGATCTGGCAGCAAACAGGAGGCGGGAGCGGCCCCCCTCCCCCCTGGCTGGATCCTGCGGTAGCCGACACCCCTCCCCCCCGCTCCCCCGCCCCCTCCCCCCATTGGCTGCCAGGGGACAGAGGCAGTGGGTCAGCCTGTTCCCAGGACAGAAAAGCCACCGTCCGCTCACCCTGGGACTCACACCAGGCGCCTACGCAATCCCCTTGAGCAGGGTTAGAGGGCACGGGCTGACATCTGTACTTCAGAGGAACAACAGGAACGGTTTGATGTGAGTGTGTTCCGTACGGCAAAGGGCACACTTAATACCCCCCAAAAAAACAAAACAAAACAAAAAACAGCCCCACCATCCTTTCGTTTTTGTTGCTACATCTGGCCGCCCTGGTACCTCTGCCCTCAGGGCCGCTGCCTCCGCAGCTGGCGAGAGGCCTGGGAAAGGGAGAAGCTGTGTGTGTGTGGAGCGGGCAGTGAAGAGGGAATAACTAAGTCCCAAAACAAAAACTTTTAAGCCCCCCCCCCCCCCCGCCCCGGATGATATATTACTTAAAAAAAAAAAAAGCCATTTTCCAGAAATATCCTACTACACTGCCCACCTGCCGTTCATACTATGGGGGGAGGGGGGCTGGCACGCAGACACGCACCCCGTACCATTCTCAGCGGAGGTCGGACGCACGGAGTCTAAACTGAAAGGGAGTTCCCTCTGACGGCAGATCCAGGGCTGCTCCGGAAGCTGCCCTCGGAGATGCCACGTAGCAGACAGAGCGGCAAAACCCGCAGGGGCTGCGGGGCCACGGCGGTCCCTGCCCGGTGTCCTCTGGCAGGCCTGTCTCCCGAAGGCTAGAAGCCCAGGGCTCCCTCCCGCTCCCGCCCCGTCCTCCTCCCGGGAAGGGGCCGCGGGAGTGATCAGGGCTGTCAGTGCGGCTCTCCTCCAAGGCCCCTAGGCTCCGTGCGCTGGGACAGCGGGGACGGGAGGGGGGGGGCCGGCCGTGCCCACCCCAGGCCTCCGGTGACACACGTTTAAGGGGGAGAGGAGGTCACTGTCAGGCCACAGCAGGAACTCCAAGGGAGCCTGGGGGAGGCAGGAGAGCCCTGTCCTTAGCAATGGCCAAAGGTCGCCCCTGAGCCAGCCTGCACCACGGCAGGCGGCAGGCGGGCACCCAGGTGGGCGTCTGGCAGCCGTCGGAGGCCAACGTGGGGAAAAGGAACCAGCTTCCCGCTGTGAGGACACAGCCCCGTCCCACGGAGCACAGGGAGGCCGGGCTGTGGACAGCGTCAGGCCCCAGGACCAGCGCCCCAGTCCGCCCCGGGCCCCAGGCTCGGCCAGCGCCCCCCACCCACCCGTGAGGCCCAGGGTCCGTGGCCGAAGCCAGGCTCTTGGCTGCCCCCCTCAAAGGGAAGGGGGTGGGCTGGAGGCAGGGAGATGGGGCCAAGGGCGTGAAGCCACCTTGGCCGGCCTCACACCCGGATCTCATCCTCCTCCTCCTCATCCATGAAGGAGAACTCCTTGTCGGGCTGCCTGGGGAGGGGGCCCCGGGCCTTCTCCGGCCCCTGGAAGGCGGGGCTGCGCTCCTCCAGGACGCTGGACGTGCAGCTGGACAGGGAGCTGCTGTCCCGCGTGGTGTGGCTGCCCAGGCTGCGGGCGGAGCCGGGACTCGGGGCGGCGGCCGCCCAGCCCTCGTCCTGCGGCGCCGGCGGGGGCTGCAGGGGGGAGTCCCGGCCGGCCTTGCCTTCCTGCCTGGATGGGAGAGGGGCCCCCGGCCCGGAGAGGGGAACCTTGGGGAGGCCGCCCGGCTCCTCCTCGTCGCCGTGGTAACCGCCATCCTCCTCCTCCTCCTCCGGGTCCCACTCCTCCTTGTTCATGATGCTCAGGACGTCGCCCAGCATGGAGGGCCCCAGGTCGATGTGGAAGGACATGATGGACTCGGCGTGCTTCAGCCCGAAGCCGGCCTTGGGCACGACGGGCAGGTCCGTCAGGTCCCCGAAGGCCCGCTCGTCCAGGAGGGGGTCGAGGGCGTGGGGGGAGGCGGCCCCGTTCCGCGGCCGGGGCACCCCCTCCTCCCCGCCACGGGCCGCCTCGGGGTCCCCCTCCCGGCCCCCGCTGCCAGCCTTCACGGGGCTGGACGACAGGCTCTTGGGCAGCTTGCCGGCGCCCCGCTCGGCGGCCTCCTTCTCGTTCAGCTGGGGCAGGGACATGGCGTTCTTGACGAACAGGGCGGAGTCCCGCAGCGAGCCCAGCATGTCCCTCTGCTCCCGGTCCCCCCGGGTCACCGACTGCGACCGCTTGCTGCCCCGGAACTTGCGGGACAGGAGGCCGCGCTTGGAGGAGGAGGAGGAGGAGGAGGAGGAGGAGGGCGCGGCGGACGCCTGCTCGTCGGGGGGCTCGCCCTCCAGCTCCCCGGCCTTGCTGTGCAGGAAGGAGGTGTCCCCGAAGGCGTCGCCCGCCCGGCCCACGTGCATGGTGTGGCGGAAGTCGCCCAGCGGCGCGCTGATCATCTCGGCCGTGAGGTCCACACGGGAGCGGCGCTTGGAGTGCACGGAGCTGGACACCAGCTGCTTGAGGATGGGCATGGTGCCCAGGGGCGGAGGCAGGGCCTCCGAGGCTGCAGGTGGGGCTGGCTGACGTCTGTCTGTCAGGTGCGAGGCGTCCGTCAGAGGCGAGGTCCGGCGGGCGGAGGGGCCAGGGAGGACGGCCTCATGGAGCTGCGGGAGGAGAACAGCAGGAGAGGGTTAACCGGGGCTGGCCTCCTGCACAAAAGCCCATCTGCCAGCCTCTGGCGGTTATGCAAACCCCAGCTCCCACCCGAGCCAAACCATAGGACGGGAGCCAGCAATCAAAGCCGTAACCCCGCCCTCCCTCTCCATCCACAGGTCCTCAGGGGTGGGACGGCATTTTGCAAAGCTGTTTGGAGTTCAAGGGGCCACAGACACACATCCCCTGAAACCTGAGAGAGGGAGGGGGGGGGAGAGAGAGAGGGAGAGGGAGAGGGAGAGAGAGAGAGAGAGAAGAAAGAGAGAGAGAGAGAGAGAGAGAGAGAGAGAGAGAGAGAGAGAAGAAAGAGAAAGAGAGAGAGAAAGAGAGAGAGAGAGAGAGAGAGAGAGAGAGAGAGAGAGAGAGAGAGAAAGAGGAAGAGAGAGAAAAAGAGAGAGAGAGTAAGAGAGAGAGAGAGAGAGAGAGAGAGAGAGAGAGTGAGCTTTCTTCCAAAGGACAATGCCGGCTCCCGCCCTCCACACCTCCTCCGCCAGCCAGGATGCTGCCAGGCCAACAGGACCGCATTCACTGGTGAGGAGGTGGAGGTGCGCCCCGATGCCACAGGCAGAGCAGGAAAGAGCCAGACGGAGCCCCGGACGCGGCTCCTCTGGGCAGAGACACGCGGGAAGTTCCTCCTGCCGTCTGACCTCGATCCCTGTGAAGTCAGTGGACGCCTCACCCTGAGTCACCGACCTCCCTCCGAGGAACAGAGGACGGGACAGGCCCCAGGGCGCTGCTGCCTGGCACCTCGGCCTCCGTGGGCGGCCGGCTCACTTTCTGAATCAGAATTGGGGTGGGGCTGCGGGATCCACAGAACCAGCTCCCCAGCCTGGCAGCCCCGGTTGGGTGTCCCTCAAAGGAGGATCCCGCCTGCGACGTCTCCTCTTTGTCAAGGACCCAGCCTCTGCCCCCGGGGGGAGGATCAAGACTGGGAGACTCTCTCCCAAGTTCTTTAGTCACTAGGGGTGCAAGGAGGGCGGGACCCCAGATGACCCAGATCCCTGGGATCTGCGGAACAGCAGAGCAGAGGGCCACGCGAAAGCATGAGGCACCACAGCCCAGGAAGCACCTGGCAAGCGTCAAGTTCAAGTTCAAGTGCAGTGTTGGAGCCAAACTGGCCCCTTTCTCTCAGGAGGGACCTGCCTCCCAAATGCTAAACCCAGCAGCACAGGACCGAGCAGGGTGGGGAGAGATAGGCGCAGGGACTTAGACAAGTATGTGGGTGAGGGGGGTGCTGGGTCACCAGTCCTCCTAAGAGTACCCTCATTGCAGGCCCATCCTTCCCTATGCCAAGTTCAACCCGTGGGTGCCCCCCTGGAAATTCTTCCTCCCTTCCCACCTCCGCTACTGCCCCCAAGCCAGGCCACCGCATCCCACCTGGCCCCTGACATCAGCCCCACAGGTCTCCCTACTTGTGTGCCTTTCTAGTCCGTCAGCTAAAAATAAACCCTATCGGACTCCCCAGGCAGACCCCCTGGTCCAGCCATCAGTCGCCGCATGCCCGCACTCTGCCCTGGCCCCCAAGCCCCTCTCCTGGGCTCCGGGACTGGACACACGCAATCCCCGCTGGGATGCGGTCACCTGGCTCGCCCAGCATCCTTCAGGGCTCCGCCGAGAGGCCACTTCCTCTGGGAGACCGTCCTTAGCCAGGTAGCGTCCTGCCCACCTCCTCCCTCACTCCCAACCCCAAGCAGGCACCGTTATCCTGTCCCACCCCTGCCGGCTGGACTGCAACCTCCCGCTGGGCTGGGAGCTTCCAGAACGTTCCCACAGGACTGTTCACCGCCGGATCCCACCTTCCACACAGCACAGCTGGCCTCAAACACCTGCGGGAGGGCCCGGCCTCCCCTCCCCAGCCCTGACTTTCTCCCTTTCGCCTTCCCAAGGCCAAGGTCAGTGCTGGCTTCGCTTCCGCCCACAGCCCGGCTCCAGGCCCCCAGCCTGACCTCCCTGTGTCCTCTAACCCCGTCCCACGCTCTTCTCCGAGCCCAGCTGCCGAGGCCAGTCTCATGGCTCCCCCTGCAGCCAGAGTCCCTCCTCCCCGCAGGCAGTCACACTGCTGGTCACCCCAGCAAAGAGTTCTCCGAGGGGGAAGAGGGGAGAGCCAGGCCCCGGGGCAGCCCTGCGGTGGGCACAGGTGAGCTGGCTGGCTCAGAGCCGGGGCGGACCGTGCAGAAGGCCTTGACATGACCCACTATGCCGGGCAGCTCTTCCTCCTCGCTCTCTTCTTCCTCCCGCCCAGCCCCAGGAAAAGCAGCTTCTTCTACCCTGCCCTGCCCAACCCCTCCGGCTGCCCACCCCCTGGGACCTGACCTCTAAGCAATTAGCCGGGAGCAGCCAGACCAGGGATTGGCAGACGTTTTCATTTTTATTCATTTCAGAGAGAAAGGGAGAGGGAGAGAGATAGAAACATCAATGACGAGAGAGAATCATTGATTGGCTGCCTCCTGCATGCCCCCTACTGGGGATTGAGCCCGCAACCCACCCAGGCATGTGCCCTTGACCGGAATCAAACCTGGGGCCTTTCAGTCCCCAGGCTGATGCTCTATCCACTGAGCCAAACCAGCTAGGGCTATGGAGGGCCAGACAGTTGAGATTTCAGCTCCGCGCCTAAGAGTGTCTTTGCCGGAGCCATGCAACTGTCCTCGCAGCAGGAAAGCAGCATCGGACTCCACGTGAACAAAGGGGTGACTGCGTCCCCATAAAACCTCATTTCCCACAATAAGCCGCCAGCTGGGCTCGGCCTGGGGGCCATAGCCGGCTGACCCCCTAAATTGTGGATAGAGCTCTTCCCACTCCCCCCAGGCCTCCGGGAGGCAGCATCCCGGTCAGCCGAGGAGCAGCCCTCCCACTTCCGCTGGAGAGGGTCAAGTCCGGAGAGGGAGGAGCCTGGTGTTCCCTGGGGAAAGTTCCAGTCTGACCCTTGAGCGGATTCCGGCCCCTGGAGCCCGGTCATTCCTGGTGGCGGGCGGTCCTGTGCTGGTAGGATGGTCAGCAACACCCCCAGGCCTCGACCCCATCAGATGCCAATAGCGTCGCCTCCCCAGCCGTGACAACCAGAACGTCCCCGGAAATGCCGGGGGGGCAGCCCCACCCCTGGCGTAAGAACTGCTGCCCGTTAGCAGGAACACGCAGGTGAAAATAAACAGGTGAACAAGCAGGTAGAGAGAGGGAGAGAGGGGGGAGGGGGCGGGAGGGACATAGAGAGTCAGGATGGCGGGCACAGGGACGGAACGGCCTGAGTCCCATGATGGCAGGAATCCCCAGACCCAGAAAGCATCTTGCAGCCTGTGGTTTCCGGTCTCCAGTGCTTGTTGGAGAGCAGAAGGGAAACCCGCAGGCCCTGTGGCCGCCCGCAGGGACTGGGTATCCCGGCCACGTGGCCACAGGACAGGGCTATGCAGCAGAGGGCGTGACGGGGCAGCAGGGAAACCCCTAGACCAGCCGCGGGACACCCAGGGCCCTGCAGGGCCCCACCCCCTGAGAAGGCGGAGACAGGTCTGGCTTCCCTGGGGGCAGGCACGGAGGCTCTGTGGCGTGAGCAAATCCAACCGTCTTCCACATCCAGCAGGAAAAGGACCCATGGCCCAGTGAGGGGCTGGGCTCTGCCACCTGGAGCTGCAGAGCAGACTGGACAGGCCGGGCTTGAGGGCTGGTGGGAACTCAGGGGGCTGTTCTAGGCCCCCGAGTGACAATTTCATCCTAAGCTTCTCACAGAAGGATTTGGGGGTGAGGAGATGAACGGGGGTTCAAATACACGCAGGTGGTCCGGGCCAGGCCTGGAGCCAGTTCAGGAGGCCTGGCACCCGCCCTCCCCCACAAGGGGACCTGCCAAGGGAGCCGGGGTTCTGGGAGGGGGTGTGGCTCAGCGCCGTGACTCAGCTCTGGGGAAGTGGCTGAAATGGGCCTCAGAGGCCACGCCCCAGAGCCGGTCCTGGGCAGGACACCCCCACCCCACCCCACCCCGGAAGCCACATCCCACTCTCCTGGCAGTGACCACGGCTCTCCGCCTCTCCCAGCCTCTGGTGGAACCAGATTCCTCTGCCCTCGGCCGCACTGACCACAGAACATTCCTTCAAGGCAGAAGCAGCTGAAGGCCAGGGCCCTGGTCAGTCCACTCAGTCCACACCCTGGGCTCCGCTCCAATCCCATCCGGGGAACAGAGACTCACCCCCCGGTCTTCCCATCTGCTTGATCCGCAGTCGGTAGGCACACAGCAGGCCAAGTCCCTGGCAGCCTGGCCCGCACAGGATAGTCCTGGGCAGCCAAGCAGGCCTCCTACTCTGCAGCTGACCCACAGCTGACCCGCAGCTCACCCCGGAACACACAGTACACACTCTGACACCACTGCCAGCCCAGCCCCCTCCACCCAATATCCGCATCAGGCAGCCTGGCTGGACAGAAGGGGCCTCGGGCACGGCGTCATTCCTGGCTGGAATGACCGCAAGAGGCTTCATTCTTTACTCTCTCTCTTTTTTTAATAAGATGTTTGTATTGATTTCAAGAGGGAGGAAGCAAAACATCAATCAGCCGCCTCCTGCACGCCCCCTCCTGGGGATGGAGCTCACAAGCCTCCCATGTGCCCTGATGGGGAATCGAACCGTGACCTCCAGGTTCAGAGGTCGAGCCACACTGGCTGGGCCATTGGTTACTCTTTCTCTGTCTCTGCCTCGCTCTTTCCCGCTCCCTCTCTCATTTACTGCACACCCATCTATTTTCCCACACTGCTCTGGGCCCTGGAGACACAGCAGTGAAAAGAGGGTTGGCCATATCCCTGCCTTCCCTGAACAGTGTGTATGTGGGGGGAAGGAGGGGGTAGGGAGCCAGGCTGTAAACAGGCAAACAGAATGGCACCTCGCAGTCCTCACTGTCCAGACGGAAACAAGGTGATGGAGGGTGGGTGATGAAGAGGCACCTGTGAGCTGAGAACTGAAGGATGAGGAGGACCCGAGGCTGGTCCAGAACATTCGGTGGAAGGAACAGCATAGACAAAGGCTCAGGCGTGGGAACAAGCTTGTGATGTTTGAGGAACAGACTGAACACCCAGGGCCCCGGGGACCCAGGGCCTGCCTCTCGGTTAGCCAGGCAGCGCCTGGATGGAGGGCCGGGGCCACACGGCAATCGGAAGCAGTTTCTAAGCGGGCAAGTCATCCAGGCTGCTTCTTCCTCTTTCTTTTTTTTATATATATTTTATTGACTTCAGAGAGCAAGGGAGACGGGGAGGGAGATAGAAACATCAATGATGAGCCGAAACCGGTTTGGCTCAGTGGTAGAGCGTCCGTCTGCGGACTGAAAGGTCCCAGGTTTGATTCCGGTCAGGGGCATGCACGTTGGTTGCGGGCACATCCCCAGTAGGGGGTATGCAAGAGGCAGCTGGTCGATTTTTCTCTCTCATCGACGTTTCTGGCTTTCTATCTCTCTCCCTTCCTCTCTGTAAAAAATCAATAAAATACATTAAAAAAAGAAAGAAAAAAAAAGAAACATCAATGATAAGAGAGAATCATTGATTGGCCGCCTCCTGCACACCCCACACAGGGGATCCAGCCTGCAACCCTGGCATATGCCCTGACTGGGAATCGATCCCTGACCTGGAATCGAACCCTGGTTCATAGGTTAACACTCAACCACTGAGCCACACAGGCTGGGCCCCTTTTTGAAGGCAGAGACACCAGGAGCTGTGAGGGCCCAGATGGAGGAGGAGAAAAAGGACAGACAAAGGGGACCCTGGCGCCCTTTCCCAGGGGTGGGTCTCGCCTGGTGGGCCATGGACCCTTCTCTCTGGGACAGTCGACAAGCCACCACCAGGTAGAACTTAGCTCTGCCGGAACGGGGAGGCATTCAGCTGCCAGGTCTGTCCGCTGAACAAAAGGGGGTTGTGCAAGAAACTGGGTAACACCGGCCACAACTCTAAGAGGCTAGAGACTCGGGCTCTTGTCGCTTTCTGGAAAGCTCAGCAGCCTTTCCCTGGGAAGATAAGACGTCCGGGGCCGGCGGAAGAGTGTTTTATTCCACCCGCAGACAGGGCCGATGGCAGCCGCAAACGGCGAGCGGTGTGCGTGACCCCCCGGCCCACAGACCCACATCTCGCCCTCACGAGGGCCCCGGGGGCTGTGCTGTGCTCTGGCTGACATTAGTGCTTTGCAGAATTTTTAGCTCCTCCGCATGCTCTGTCCCAAACCCTCGAGTTTGGAAGGGTCTGTTTGCACCTGAGCCCAAACTGCCACTATTTAAAAAAAAAAACAACACAAGCTCAGGACCGGAAATGATCACCATTATCCTCAGTCCATGTCTGCGTCTCCTTAAAACACCTGGGCGTGGAGAGACTAAATGAAGGGACTTGCCCTAGATCTGTGGTCAGCAAACTTCAGCTCGAGAGCCACATGCGGCTCTTTGGCCCCTTGAGTGTGGCTCTTCTACAAAATACCACGGCCTGGGCGAGTCTATGTTGAAGACATGGCGTTAGAAGGAGTTTAAATTTAAAAAAATGTGACTCTCCAAAGCAATGTCAATCTTTGTCCTGTTGCCATTTGGCTCTGTGGACTGATGAGTCTGCGGACCGCTGCCCCTAGGTCATGGACGGATGCCAAGCCTGTGTTCCCACACCAGGGCGCTAGCCAGGCGAATAGCCACAGCACATAAACAACCTGGCACACACGATTCACGTGTGTATAAACATACGACCCACACACACTTTTATTCTTACATATTATTGATGTGTCTATTGTCCCTCCATGCATCAGTGAGTAAGGCTTCGTCTCCCCGTTTTTAGGACCACCCCATTGCCAGGCGACGTCTCTGAGCTCTGGTGTTTCCGTCCCGCATCCCAGTGGCTTTTCTTGCACACCCTCAGGGTGGGTGTTCATGACAGCGTCCACCGTGTCAGGGGAAACCAGGGGGCTGAGGACTCCCCCAAAAGAACTCACTCCCCAACAACTGCTTCCTGATGCCTGAGCCACCGGTCACTCTCCGCCCCACCCCGGAGACTGGCCCATGTCCAGTGACACTGAAGCTCTAAGCACGCGTGACCCGAGGGGGGATGCTGTGGGGAGACCGTGGGCGGGTGAAGGCTCTGCTTCTGCGGCTTCCACAGGCCTGCTGGCGCCTGCAGGGAGCACAGGAGGGGAGAGGGCGGGGGTCACACAGGACAGCCAGCGCCCCCATGCTGCACGCCAGGCAGTTCTGGGACGTCGTAAATGCATGCCCCCATTTTACAGGAGGGAAACTGAGGCTCAGCTGGGGTGACCTCCCTCACTCAGTCCCACAGCTTGAGATGGTAACCTGAGCCCATTTCTGCTGGCCCTGGAAACACGTCCTTTTCCTGCGGGAGGTCACCCCGCTCGGCCTATTCAATGGCCACCGTCGAGCAGGTGCACACAGAGGGAGGGGGTGCTCCAGGCTCCGACGGGCCCCTCCTGGCCTGGACCTCATCCCAGCTTCCTGCTCTGAGAGCCTCCCCGCCCGGAAGCAGCGGCCTGGGCTTCCCGCATGGGGAGGAACCGGCTTGGCCCACGGCCGCCCTTCCAGTGTTTTCCGTGCCTGTCCCGCTCAAGTTGCCAGCCTGTGTCACTTGGTACTTCCACCTGCCAAGACCAAAACCCTAGCCCAAACGCTCTCCCGAAAATCTCCCAACCCTGGCGCCCCACGCATGCTGCACCCTCGCTGCCTGCCTGCCCATCCAGACCTGGCCCCTTGGCCCAGGGGCGGCCCTGGCCGGTCACACTCGGGCACATCCCACTTCCTGGAGAAAAACAAACATTCCCGGCTCCCGTGCCTCTTCCTGGAAGAAAAGGAAAGTGGACGAGGCCCGGGTTTCACTACCTGCTTCCCACTGCGGCTCACACACACACTCCGCGGCTCACACTCACTCGGCGGCTCACACACACACTCGGCGGCTCACACACACTCCGCGGCAGGGATGGTGGGAGGCAGGACCCAGGGGTGTGACTGGGGAGGCTGTGACCTGTCCTGGGTCATCAGGGCACTAGGCTCTGGTCTGGCGAGGCTCTGAGGGTGCGCTGCCCAGGGAAGAAAGAAGCAGTCCAGGCCAGACCGTCTCAGGGACTTCCACTCTCCGCCGTCTCTAGAGGTTATTAAATAATTTACTCCTTCTGTCCGACATGGCAGCCCCGGCCTGATATGGCTCAAGCGCACTCGGAAGGTGGCCAGGCCAAACTGACACGGGCAGGAGGGGTACACACTGGGCCTCAAAGACTTAAACTAAAACGGGAATGTGAAACAGCTCGTTCACACTTTTATATGGATTTCACATTAAAATGCTAATGACTATAATAATAAAAGTGAAATATGCTAATTAGACTGGGTGGTCAAACAGCGGAACAGACGTCCAGAAGATCCTCGGGGCGAAGCTGGGGCTGTCTGGCCTCTAGTTTGGAATGCAACAGGTTACATAAAATGTTAAAGTCACCTATTTTGTTTTACTTTTTATGCAGCTGTTAAGAATGTCAGCTCTCCACGGGGCTTGCAGGATCCTTCGATGGCGGAGTGCCGATTTAGACATTTCCCCCTTTTATGGGACAAGCAGGGCTCCCCCTGCAGATGAATAAAGAAAGCCAGCCACTGTTTACATTTGGGTGGAAATATGCACATGCTGGTAAATCATGTTACAGTGTTTGAGATTAGATCCCAAGAGCCTGAATTTTACATCCAGCGGCCCCGGATGACTGCCAGGTTGTTTCCTTTGTGTTTGGACTCTGTAACAAAAATCCTTCCAGCTAAGTCTGCCCAAGTCCTTCACCACTTCCGGAGGACGCATTCTTCCAAGCGAGTACAATTACTTTGGTTTCTTCTTGTTTGACTTGTTCTCCAGAAGGTTTTACCAAGTTACAGTCTCACTAGCGTGGGATGAACACAATCCCCGCCACCCTCACTTGTAATTTGCATTTCTTTGTTTACTAATAAAGGTAAGTAGTACTTTAAAGAATTGATTTTAGCGAGAGAGAAATGGAGAGAAGAACATCTATGAGAGAGAGAGAGATACATAGATACGTTGCTTTCCTATGTGCCCTGACCGGGGATCGAACCTGCAACCTTTTGTTGTACAGGATGATGCTCCAACCACTGAGCAACACCAGCCAGGGCAAGCTACTTCAATTTCTGACTGTCATATTTTGCAAGAATGTCGGCACATCTACCACCCACCCACTTACAGATGGTGATTTGCCTGCTTTCCTTCTCAGAGAGTGCTTATTTATTTTTGCACAGTCAAATCTGTGTTATGGTCTCTGGCTTTAATATCTTTTTTAAAAATATATATTTTATTGATTTTTTTACAGAGAGGAAGGGAGAGGGACAGAGAGCTAGAAACATTGATGAGAGAGAAACATCGACTAGCTGCCTCTTGCAACACCCTCCACTGGGGATGTGCCCACAACCAATGTACATGCCTTTGGCCGGAATCGAACCTGGGACCTTTCAGTCCGCAGACGGACGCTCTATCCACTGAGCCAAACTGGTTTTGGCTGGCTTTAATATCTTGAAGCAAAGACACCGCCCCCCTTCCCAACTTTATGAAAATATTCACTTCTAAAAACAGTCTAGAATGTAGACACCAAACTAGAGATGCCTGTGGCTTATAAAATTGTGGGTGGTTTAAAATTTAAAAAAAAATTAAATGTAACAATAAAGTAATGTTACCGATTCTTTATAGAATTGTTATGTGAATTAAGTTTGGGGGGTGAAATTCTTTTTATCTGGTAGGGTAATACTCCCACCTTTAACATGATTCTAGAAACTTCTTGGCTTTGCTATTCCAAGATGGACTTTAGAAATAGGTCATTAAGTTCCAAAAGAAATCCTGATGGGATTACAGTGGAATTGAAAGGAAGCCATAAATTACATTGGGAAGAACTGGCCTTCGCACAACCTCAAGTCCTCCCACCCATCTGCTCAGACCTTCTCCGTTAAACTTTGTGGGTTTTCCTCCTCCGAGGCTCACACATTTCTTGTCATGTTGATTCTGGCTTATTTTATGGTGTCTTGTTGTGAATGGGTTTTGCATCCTCCCTCCCCTTAGCGTTCCACTTTTCTTTTTTAATCCTCCCCTGAGGAGAGAGGTTCAGGGAGAGAGAAAGAGAAACATTGATCGGTCGCCTCCCACAGGCACCCTGACCAGGAATCGAACCCGTGACCTTTCCATGTGCTGGACACGGAACGACCCTCCAACCTAGCCACAACTGCCAGGGCTAATCAACGTGCCGATTAGATGGCTTTGCATCCTCTGCAACTCACAGCGCCTCTGCCCCCGCTGCTCCTCATCCTTAAACTGTTATATTTGCTACAATTGCGGAAACAATGTTGAATAATACCACTGACAGGGAACATCTCTAGAGGTTCAGGCATTGGACGGGATAATCTGAACCTCATTCTTCAAGACAGTAGCCACGAGCCACTCCGTATTTTTATAGTATTTCATTGTACTTATTTTAAATGTAAAAACGGATGCTTGACTGAGTAAGTGGAAATCCCAAGTGTGTTTAAAGCTGCTCGAGACCGTGAATCTACTTTTCCAAGGGTAACATTTTGGGGACTCCGAGTTCTGACTGCCTGTGAAACTGAGCATCCAAAATTGAGATGCGCTGTGGGGTGTACGACACACACTGGATGTGGAAGCCTCTGTGTGAAGACGTAACGTAAATTATCTTATTAATATTTTTCTGGTGACACGGTGCAATGACAATACTTTGGATGCATGAGGCGAAATGACACATTCAAGTTCATGTCCCGTCGGTAGTTCTTAACGGAGGAAATGAGAGCTGTGTTAAAACACCTCCCAGAGGCACTCTGCGAGCTGCCCAGATGGGGTGCGGCGGACCCCCCTCTGGGAGATGGCACCCTGGACCCTTCCCCTGGACCCCGGTGGGCACCCCCTCCCCGCTCCCCCCACGGACCCGGGAACTCAGTCACTGAGCTTGGACTCTGCACCAAGCCCCATTTTGATTAGACTGCCTTTTGAAAAGTTTACAAAACACACTGTCTTGGCATTTGAAAGACTTTATCTCTTGTATGTTCTTCCAAACATTTCCGCGGAGTTCTTTCCGTCGCCCCCACCCAACAGCTAAGAAAGCGGAGGCTTGGGGTTCAGGGATGTGCCCTGGTCCCAGGGCTGCGGAGGGCAGAGCAGGGAGGAGTCCAGGTCGCCCGATTCTGGGCCTTTTCTCTGGGCCTTTTCTCCTTCTCCCGTATCTGGGCAATCAGGAGGTCACAGCATGGGGCCCAGGCCTCGGAGGTCTGATGGAGGGTACAGCTGCGTGAACACCCACAGGATGCACAATTTTGCACAGAATTTCAGGTGAAAATCTCTCTGGTCTGCTCACCCCATGCCTCACCGTTCCAGGGAAAGTACAGAAAAGTCCTGGGACATACAGATCACCCCTCCCACCTCAGGGAACTCCTCCAGGGCTGGGAATGGGCCCCTCTCCTGGCTGTTCCTTCACCCCTGTCCCTGCATCCACCTCCCTCCTCACCCCAGAGCCCGGGCTGTGGGCCTGGGGGCGGTGAGAGCAGCGGGTGGGGGAGCGGGGGCTGGCTCGGAAGGGAAGGGAAAGGAGCAGCCAAGACCTGGGAGTGACAGGAAGAGACAAATCAGGAGCCAAGCCAATGGAGAGCCAGTGACTCAAGGACATTTGCAACTTCGCTTGTTTACAGGGCTCTTCCTGGAGAGGCATTCTCCGGGCCTCCACCCCCCCCCCCCCCAGCCTGCCCCCTACAGGCAGCAGAGGGGCAGCCAGGAGCCGGGAAGGCTGCCCGGTGGGGCCCACGGCCTCCGGCCTCCAGCCTCCAGCCTCCGGTCTCCTCGCAGCTGGGGCTCCCTCCGCTGGGAGTGGCCCGGCTCCCCTCCGCCTGGGGCCTCAGGAGGAAGCGGCGGGGCTTGAAATCGGATCTGCCAGGCCCGGCCGGTTTCACTTCGCTTCTCCTGAGACCCAGTGCTCAGCTGAGGAGCTGGGACTAAAAGGACACTCTGGGGCCTCCAGGGGGAGGCGGGCGGCCTGCACTCTCCCCAGAGCCGGAGGTCTCGGTCCGGCCAGAGCATTTAGTGGGGCAGGGGGAAGGGGAGGGGGTGGGGGCCTGAAGAGCAGGGACCTCCGGAGCCAGACCCCCCCGGTTCCTGGAGCTGACTCAGCCACCATGGGCACTGTGCCTCCGTTTTCTCATCAGCTTTCAAAGGGACCGGTGACATGTTGAATTCGGAGCCTTACTGGGAGGATTAAGTAAACTCATGTCCGCCAAGCGCTCAGCACCCCGAGAACAAGGGCCGTGGCGCTGGGTAGCCCGCCCTCTCGGCCGCTGCCCTGCGTGAACCCCTTGAAAAGTAGGAGGAAAATCCCAGCATCCCCAGCGACACTCTGGCCACTGTCACTCGCTGAGTTCAAAGAGGACACGTCATTGACCTGGGACACGCGCTTCCACTGTTGCCTGAGACACTAGCCAGTCTCCAGGGCTGACCCCTTCCAAGTCCATGGGAACCCCCAGGATGAACGGGGGGGGGGGGGGGGGCAGCGGGGTGCTCCAAACTCTGGAGCCCAGTGCAGACGGCAGCCCCTCGGGCTCCCTCCTCCCCTCTTCACCTGTCACCTTCCAGGAAGCAGGGCGGTGCAGGGGCTCATTCCTAACCTCTGGCTTCAGTTTGACCCGGATAAATGAGGGGGAGGAGGGAAGAGAGTTCTCCTCTGTAACTCAGGATTTTGGGGGGCCTGTGGGTGCTACTACCAGCAACAAATAATGCACAAATAATAAAAAATAATGCCCGCTCAACCTCCCCACAAAACACAGCCTTGTCCCTTGGACCTAACCGGGTTCTCACTACCGGTGTCTAAGTTTTACTGCCAGCCAGCCAGCCAGCCATCCCTCGGTGTTCTCTGTGCTCTCAGCCTCTCTACCTCCGTTATTTGAGTGTGCTCCCGCTGGGGAAGGGGGAGCACCAGTCCCCTTTGGATGCGTTAGGACCTAGGCAACATTCTTTAAAAAAAAAATAAAAAAAGAAAAAAATATATATATATTTCATTGATTTCAGAGAGGAAGGGAGAGGGAGGGAGAGAGAGAGAAACATCACTGATGAGAGAGAATCTTTGAGGGGCTGCCTCCTGCACGCCCCCTACTGGGGATCGAGCCCACCACCTGGGCGTGTGGCCTTTACCACAATTGAAACCAGGACCCTTCAGTCGGCAGGCCGATGCTCTATCCACTGAGCCAAACCAGCGAGGGCCCCAGGCCACGTTCTAAGGAACTGCTGGGTGGAGACCACCAGAGCCCTATGCCCAGCAGAGGAGGGCCCTGGATGCCAGAGCAGCCACCCTGGCCTGGAGCCCCGAGCTGCAGGCTGGCAGGGCCTGGGGGAATCTCCTACCTCCTTACTGGAAGGAGGCCCAGGGCTCCCCAAGAAGCTGTTTTCAAGATGTGGCTCAGGGACACAGTTGGGGGCTGGGGGACGAGGGAAGGGGGGACCAAAGGCTAAGCTTCCTTCACAGGCGCTGCGAGCAGAGAAGGGCCACGTCCATCCACACACACACACACACACACACACACACACACGCACACGCACACACACCTGTGCAGAGAGGGCTGCGGGGAGTCCGCCTGGCGCTGGCCTTCAGGGCCTCCACCAGGAGCTCCAGGGCCTGGCTCCGTGTCCCAAGGTCGGAGAAGAGCTTCCGGTACACAGGTCAGGAGACCTGAGCGGGGTCAGCGCTCTCGGCTCCCAGGGTACAGTTGCTCAACCCCGTCCCTCCGCCCAAGCCTTATCTCTGGCATCGGCCCAGATCCTGTTCCTCCGAGGGACAGACGCCTCCCTCCCCCACCAGGGACCGGCTCCTGGGAGCCGTGGGAAGGAGGCTGGGGCCACTGCTCAGCGGCAACCCTGGGCGCTCTGGCCTGGGCGCCTCCCCTCCCAACCTAGTCAAAGGGGAGAGACGGGAGGGGATGGGGGGGAAAGGAGGGGGGAGAGAGAGAGACTGAGACTGCTAACACCTTGCCTGCCACACCTAGGCACAGCCTGTCCTGGCCACAGAAATCAACCAGCCACTCCAACTGGTGGGACTCCCTGAGCCAGAGCCAGAGCCAACCCCAGGCGCTTCTGGGAAAGCCCCCGGCGGGAGGTGTCAGGAAGGGTCTCAGATCCTCTCTTCCCAGGTCAACTTCTGCCTGTGCTCCCTCTGGCTCCACTTTGTAGATAAGACTCATCTGTGCGGGCATCTCTGGCTGGGTCTGGACATCAGTGAGTGAGTGTGAGAGAAAGGAGGGGGAAAGGCAGAAACCCCAGAAAATGGAAGGCACGCTCCAAGGAGAGGCCGCAGCTCGCGGAGAGAACAGGAGCATGGGGCAGTGAGTGGCCGGGGCCATGAGTGGCCAGGGCCCATGCATTCAGGGGTATCTGAGGGGCTGGGACTCCCCCCAAACTCCACCTCCTGAGAGCAGGCTCATGTTTTTATACCGACCACCCCCCCAACCCTGGAAAGACCAGGAGAAGGAGCTTGGGTGCCTCCCCAGGTGCCCGGAACCCCTTTGTGGGTGGGAAGGAGCAGCTGCCCTCAAGGAGGAGGCCCGGAGTGAAGTCCAAGTTGGGAGGAGATAAACCCTCTAATCTCTGATCACATGTGGTTCACAGGGCAGCACCCCCACACCCCCAGCGGGGTCCTGGCTCCCCGGGAGGACTGAGCTGCACCGGGGCCTGCAGATGCCGCCTTTATTGTTTGGGGCTGAGCCCTGCCCTGGCCCCATACACCCCCCCTTTGCAGGGGGGAACCCACAGCGCAGCTCCCCTTTCCTTTGTGCCCTGTTCTTTGTTCTCTTAAAATCCAGTCCACCCTGGCGGTGGTCCCCTCCTCCACCCCGGCCTCGGAGAGGGGCGGGGGCGGGCGATACTGGAAACCCAGGCCGTGCGAAGTTGCTTTGCGGGAGGCCCTCCTGCGGCGGGCCGGCCGCTCATTGTCTGCCCGGGCTGAACGGGGAAGGCTCGCTCTGGGCCAGATGGCTGCCAGGCGGGGGAGAGGATGGGGGGCCGTCTCCCCCAGCACCCCAAACCCTCTGGAGAGGAGCGGGGGCCTCACAGCTCAGGGACCCCCTTTCTCCACCCAGAGGCGCAGACACAGGGGCGAAGCGCGGGCCCCGGGGCCGCCGGCGGAGGCCGTGGGAGCCGGTCAGATTGCAAGGGGCGACGACCGGAGAAGAAAAAGCATTGCGCTCCCCCCACTCCATTCCCCCCGGGGAGAGAGAAAACTTCCAGAGCCCGGGCTGCAGGCTCTCCCCAGGAAACACCAGGAATCTGGTTCGAGTTAGCGGAGGGCACCCCTCCCCCCGCCCCGCCCCGTCGCACGCACACCCCGGGCTCCGGCCCCCCGCTCCCCCTCCCGGCTCCCGGCTCCCACCAGCGCCCCGGGCCCGGGGGGGCCCCCGGCGGCGGCCCAGCGCGCGGGACAGCTGGGGGGGGGGGGCGCCCCCAGAGCAGGGGACCGTTTTGTACCCCCCACCCCCGGCGGGGGGCGCTCCGGGGAGGGGGCGGGGCCAGAGACGCCCCAGCGCCGCTCCAGCGCCCCAAGCCGGAGATTAAGCCATTAGCGGCCGCTCCGGGCCGCCGCCCGCCGGGAGCGCTGGGCCCGGAGCCGCCGGGAGCCGCCGGGAGCCGCCAGGAGCGCTGGGCCCCGAGCCGCCCGGAGCCGCCAGGAGCGCTGGGCCCCGAGCCGCCGGGAGCCGCCAGGAGCGCTGGGCCCCGAGCCGCCGGCGCGCCGGTCCCCCGCGGAGCGCCCTCCCGGGCCCGGCCCCACCCTGCCGGCCTCTCCCGCCTCCGCTTCCCGGCCTTTCGGAGGAGGCTGGCGGGGAAGGAGGCGGGAGAGTGTGTCTCGGGCATTCCCTTCCAGGCAGCTCCTGCCCCCTTCCACCTTCCCGCCTTCCCCCGGCCCCCACGGCACTGCGGTGTGGGTACGAGTGAGAGCGCGCACGCCTCCGCCACGGCGGGCGGATAATCGGCTTTTTATTCACCGAGAACTCGGGGCGCACACACGCCCCCCTCGGGGAGCCCGCAGGCTGCGCGCCGCTGGTGCCGACACACACCCCACGCGGGCCCCCATCCCTTCCCACCGCACCCCCATCCCACCCACCGCACCCTCATCCCCACCCCATCCTACCCACCGCGCTCCGGCCGGGCTCGGGAGCCCCGATCTGGGGAGAGGAGATCGCCCAGCTCTCCGCCTCCCCGCCAAACCCCGCTCGGCTCGGACACGGGGAGCCAGGCTACCGGCCCCGGCCCCGGCCCCGGCCCCGGCCCCGCCACCCACGGCCGGGCGCGGGGAGGAACGGCGGCGCGGAGGAGGGGGTCTCGAGGCCCTGGCCCCCGCCCCACGCCCCCGATCGCGGCTTTCTCGATCCTCTCTGTCCCCCCAGGAGGGTCCGAGACCCCCCGCCCCCCCACGCGGAGCGCCCCGGGGTCTCGCGGGGCGCAGTGTCCACCGCGGCCGCCTACCTGGGTCCCCGGGGAGGCGAGCGCGCGGCGGGCTCCGCGGGGCTGTGCGCTGGGCGGGCTCCGCGAGGCGCGGGGACAGCCGGCCCATGTCCGCGCCGCGGCGTCTCCCCACTCCCGCCCGCCCTCCCGGCCGCCAGGCCCGGCCGCGGGGACACGCCCCTCCCAGGCCCCGCCCGCGCCCCGCCCGCCCTCCGCGCCCACGACCACGCGGCGCCGCCGCAGCCAATGGCCTCGGGGAGCCTTAGCCCGGCCGCCCGGCCTCCGCCGTTCAAATCTGCGAGCCGGAGCCCCTCTGAGCTCGAGGAGGGCGGCCCGGGCGGGGGCCTGGGCTTGGGGGGAGTGGGGTTCGGAGTAGGGGGCCCCCTCCACGCTGCGCTCCCGGCCCCAGTACCATCTGGGGCGCGCTGAGGCCCCCCCCCCCCCCTGCCCGGGGACCTCCCGAGGCTCTTCGGAGCAGCGACCAGACACCCAAAGCCCCCTCTGCTCGCCCCTGGGCCCGGGACCGGCGGCAGATGGGGCCCCGGGCGCCGTCTGGATCTCTGACTCCATCCCAGACGCGCTGGAAACCGGAGGGCCCAGGGGCCTGGCCGGGGGCGGGGTGTGAGGGGGCTGTCGGCAGGGGGCTGGCCTTTGATCTTCCCGCCTTTCCTGCTGCCCTTTGCCTGGAGGTCTGCGAAGGCCAAGTTCTCCCAAGGAAACTTCCTTAAGTCTATTTTTTTAAACTGATTTCAGAGAGGAAGGGAGAAGAGAGAATCATTGATCGGCTGCCGCCTGCACGCCCCCTACTGGAGATGGAGCCTGCATGTGCCCTTGACCGGGAATCCTTCTGTGACCTCCTGGTTCGCAGGTCGATGCTCAACCACTGAGTCACGCCCGCCCCGCCTCCAAGTAAAACTTAAGCGGCTGAACTCCTGAGTCCCAGGATCCGCGTCCTCGGCGAAGCAGGCTTCGGGTTTGCTTCTTTTTAGAGAAATAGCTTCCATCTGTAAAGGGCCGCCACCCCCCAAGGCCTGCGGTGGAATATTGCAAGGAGAGAGGACACAGCAGGTCAAGGTTCCCTTGCTGTTAGCCGCTCCCCACCTGGGGTTTCCAGGAAGGGAGTGGGAATAGAGGAGGCTTCAGGCTCCCTCCTGCCAACGTGGCCTTGGACGTGACCCTCGGTGGGCCCCTTCCCGCTGGTACTCTCCCCTCTTTGCTGCTGGTTGTAAACCCTCCCCGCGACCCCCTCTCCCCTCCCCCATTCGCTCATCCCAGATCCCTAAGGTTTAGAGTCTAGAGACACTCAAGCCTTATCTGTCCCAAGAAAACTCCCAGTTCCCAGAGGCACTTCCGCCCTTCTCTTTCCCCCGCCTTTAAAACAAAGTATTGTAGTGTGTCTTTAGGGCCAGCTGGCTGCAGTCTGTTCTCCTCGCGGGTGTCTGGGTTGGCCCTCCGGTTAGATTACCTGTCAATGGCGCTGATCCCCAGAACAAAGTCTGGTGCTCTCTCTGGGACTGCCCGCCCCTTCTGGGTTGGGAAAACGATAGCGTCCATAGGGGGTCAAATTCTATTGTGGGGAGAACTGGAAAGAAAATAATAACAGTTAATTAAGTTAGATAGAATTAAAACAAATCCAACGTGTTTCCGGGAATGAGCGTCCTGCCTCTGAGGCCCCTGCCACCAACACAGAGCATGCGCTGACGTTTGCCTGTGGCTGTCGGAAGCTGGATCCGGCCCTCAGGAGGCCCACAGTGGACACAGGCTGCCCAGGGAAGGAGCTCAGATGCTTCTAGACCCTGCTCCTCCCTGCAGGGCTAGGACCCCCGTGGGAGGCTCATTGCCTCTGGGATTTGGGGTCCCGGACCTGTGAATTTTGGGAACCTCCTAGAGCTCTCTATTGATAAGCAGAGGAAATGGGGAGGGAGGGGGGAGAGAAAAAAAAAGCCTGCCCCTTGCCTAAATCACACTCACCTGGACATTTCTGGCGAGCTTAAGCCTTTGACTCCGGAGAGGGATGGCAGTTCTCAACGGCACCTTCGCTGTCATTTGACTTATAAAACCCTTAGGCCTGGGCACATGTCTCTGCCCGCCCCGGGTGCCGGGCCAGCCCTTGGACTTGGGCCCATGTCATCCTTACAACCCCAGGGGCCTCCCACCTCCCAGCTCGTGTTAGCATGGGGTTCTGGGCATTGTTCTGCCCCAGCCCCCCTAGGGTCCGTCCCATCGGGCCACCCCATTTCCTTATAGGAAAGCTGGAGGCCCTGCTCACTCCCGTCTGGTGCTTGCCATAGCGTCTGACTCTTGGCAGGACATTTCATCTGGAATGAGCTCATCTCTCAGGCCCTTTGCACACAGATGCTCTGCGACTTCCCATCTCTCTCTCTGAGTCCCCCACTCCCGACCTTCCCCCCACCGCGGTTGTCAGACAGGGTCCCGGATGGACACCTCAGGGTGCTCCCGGGGCGGGGCCTGCAGCTGGCATAGCTGGGAGTGGAGCCCCATGAGCTGAGGCCCTGCCCAGGCTGGGCCGTTCGCTGCCCCTTGATGGGCGGGGGCTCTCTCACTAGGGAACCACCTGGAGCCCCTTTGTGGGCAGGGCCACCTCTGCCGAGCCGCCTGGGAAACCCCCAGAATCCCCGACCTGGGGGCCTGGACATGGCTCCCCACCACCCCGGCTCCCAGCCACGAACTCTCCTGGGAGGGGGTTAACCAGCACGTGCTCCCCAGGGTAAAACAGCAGGTCACCCCACGGCTCCTTGGAGTCAGGATGGTGTGCTTTCCGACTGGTATTTTTCTTAAAAATATGTTTTTATTGATTTTGGAGAGAGAGGAAGGGAGAGGGGGAGAGAGAGAAAAACATCAGTTGGCTGTCTCCTGCTCACCCCTACTGGGGATCGAGCCCACAACCAGGCCTGTGCGATCTCTAGGGGCACTGGATGGGGCTCACCCCAGGCCCCCAGGCCAGGGCTGGATTGGTGTTTGAATCTCCACGTGGACTAGAGTATCCATGTAGAGTGTCGGCTAGATCAGTGATCGGCAAACTCATGAGTCCACAGAGCCAAATATCAACAGCACAATGACTGACATTTCTTTGGAGAGCCCAATTTTTTTAAACGTAAACTCCTTCTAACGCCACTTCTTCAAAATAGACTAGCCCAGGTCATGGTATTTTGTGGAAGAGCCACACTCAAGGGGCCAAAGAGCCGCCTGTGGCTCGCGAGCCACAATTTGCCGACCCCTGGCCAAGTCCAATGCAAGGGACCCAGGCTCTGGTTTGTTGTTGCTACGTCCGACAGAGGCTTCTGGGCCCTGTGGTGTCACCTCCATCCCTCTGCCAGGGAGAGGGCAGATGGCACAGGCCCCCCACACCCCGCCTGTCTGTCACGTGTTATTAGCACGTGTTATTAACTCATGTTATTAACACGTGGCCTCTGAGAATGGAGTGGGGACATTCCCCGAAGGTGGGAGAGGACACCCAGTGTCCTGTGTATCTGGGAAGGAGGACAGGATGGGGGAGAAGGATGTAACTGGAGCTTTGGCCACAGAGTGTGAACTAAAGGCAGGGAGTCTCGCTGAAACCGGTTTGGCTCAGCGGTAGAGCGTCGGTCTGCCGACTGAAAGGTCCCAGGTTCGATTCCGGTCAGGGGCATGTATGTTGGTTGTGGGCACATCCCTGGTAGGGGGTGTGCAAGAGGCAGCTGGTTGATGATTCTCTCTCATCGATGTTTCTAGCTCTCTATCTCTCTCCCTTCCTCTCTGTAAAAAAATCAATAAAATATATTTTTAAAAATAAATAAATAAATAAAGGCAGGGAGTCTCAGAAGCAGGAACCCGGAAGGAATGTTCTGTGTGGCCCCCAGACGCCTCAAGCCCCGAGCTTCAGCCACCAGTGCCCCCTTCCACATGAGGAAGAGCCGAACCTTGCCCCTCAGTGGCCGTCTCCTCTGGGCACTCCGAGGGCCCAAGATCAGGACGAGGAACACAGGCCCTGGGTCAGATGGTCCTGGGCTCCAATCCCCACCTCCCTCTAGGACCTGAGAGCAGTCACTGAGCTCCGTGGGGCTCGGTTTTCTCATCTGTAAATGGGGACCACGTGGATCCCCACCTCATGTAGTTGGCGTAGGGTGTTAGATAATGCAGGCCAGAGGTCAGCATAAAGCTGGTGCCCCATGGAGAGTCTTCCCCCCCCCCCCCACACACACACACAGCTGCCAGCCTGCCTCCAAATTAAGGACCCAAGGGGGACCTTCTGGAACCATGTTTTTCTTGGCATCCTCGGGCACAGAGTGGGCCCACCCCACGGTGTTTCCTAGAATTGAGCTAACAGAAAAAAACAAGCCCATTATCTGCCAGGGCCAGTCCGGTCCTGATAAAGGCGTCTGCCAGGCCCCGGGCTTCCCAGGACTCTCTGTCCGTCTCCGCTGGGGGGCACCCCAGGAGGCGGACACCCTCTGGGCCCCAGGGAGAAGGTGAGACCAGGGGCTGGGGTGGGGGCCGAGGAAAGAGGGTCTGTGTGTGCCCCGAGAGAGCTTTCCTTCTCCCGGAGAGGCCGGCTTGCAGGCACCTGGGGCCTCAGTAAGCGCGGAGGAGGCAGGTCACAGTGAGGCAGGTCACTTCCCTGCAGGCACGAATTCCGAATCTCACTCCCCCTTTTCAGATTAAACACAGGAGAGGCTCAGGCACTTGTCCGAGATGGCTCGGCTCGGCTACATCAGGGTCCCAGACTGAAATATGCTAAGCAGCCGGGCCCAGGGCCTGCAGCTGGAGCCCCCAAACCACACGACGGACGGCAGGCAAGAAGTGGATTCCGGCAGAAGTGTGAGTGATCTCGCTACATGAGATGTCCAGGGGTCCCCGTTTTCAGAGGAGGAATCCCAGGGCTGGTGGGCGGGCAAGGGAAGGCTGCTAGAGGAGATGGGCGCCGTCTTACCAAGCAGAAGGTGCCTGTCTGCCTGGGAAGGTCCGACATCGCGCCTTGGAGACCCGACACCCTGCTTCGAGGCGATTCCTACAAGGCCACAGCCATGTCCCCCTCTGTTTGCATCACCCCCCGCCCCAGCCCACATCCACACCGAAGACCCCAATCACATCCCTTTTTGGACCTCAGCACGTGGCCGGGGTGGGGTTGTGGGGAGGAGGACGGTGACTGGAGCTGAAGGCATCACTCAGCATCCTCTCTGTCCCGATGGGAAGTGACACATCGCCCAGGCGGTCCTGGCCCTTAAAGGAACAGTGCCTCCCATCAGTGCATTTTGTTGGGGTGTTCCCAAGGCCTTCCCTCCCTTTGCACAGGGCCCCCCAAATCCCAGGCCGTTGGATTGAGTATCTGATGTTGTGTACTGACTCTGGGGTCTCCCCGACAGTTTCCTGGCCCCCTGGTCGCACTGTGGGGGGCTCCTCACAAGGAAGAGTTTCGTAAGATAGCCGCCTTGCAGGCCCCATCCCCCCGGACACTTCTGCTCCCACATCAAGCCCATGGGGTGGTCTTTTGAGTCCACGGCTGTCACGAATGGGGAAGGGGGCCTGGCAGCCCTGTGTCCCTTCTGGCCGCAGAGAGAACGGAGAAGAGGGGCAGAGGAACGTGTCTGTGGGAGGGGTGTCACTGTCAAAGCTCATCACAGCATTTATTGTCTCTTCTCCAGAGTGTCAGCATCCTGTTGGCTTGTGTGTGTGCGTGCACACGTGTGTATGTGTGTGTGCGCACGTGTGTGCCCTTCCTCTGCTCCCGCGGAAGCCTTTGAGTCATAACAATAACTCATCTAGCCCATTGTCAAGGCCAATTTACACTTCCCCGGCTTGATGCTTGAAGCCGCCTGGACTGACGCTAGCTCTCTCGCCTCCTCAAGCCCTCTGCCCCCCCCTCTCCCCAAGCCGGATGCCCTCCAGAAAGCAACTGCGGTTGAAGGCAAGAGACATGTCAGGTCAGCTAACGATGACGGTCCGTGTTCCGCAGCAGGCTGCCCTGGGCCCAGGCCCCGGCTCCAGGTCAGAGGCGTTGCTGAGCAGCAAGCGAGGTCCGGGCTCCCTGGACGCGGTCTCAGCTGGGAAGACGGAAAGGTGGGCTGTGGGGCTGGAATCACCGGGGCGACCTCCACGCCCAGGTCAGCAGGCAGCTCAGCTGGGCGGCCAGCACACCTGAGTGTGGCTTCTCCACGTGGTACAGTGTGGATTTCCGCACGAGGTGGCAGCCACGTGCTGAGATCAAGGGCCTGGGACGGTGGTCGGCAAACTCATTAGTCAGCAGAGCCAAATATCAACAGCACAACGATCGACATTTCTTTGGAGAGCCAAAGTTTTTAAACTTAAATTCCTTCTAACGCCACTTCTTCAACATAGACTCTCGCAGGCCGCGGTGTTTGGGGCCAAAGAGCCGCCTGTGGCTCGCGGGCTGCAGTTTGCCGGCTGCGGGCCCAGAAGAACGGGCAGAGAGGCTAGGGCTGCTGCCATGAAGTACTGCCAACAAGGTGCGTTAGCAGCTCCTCTGTCTCCGTTCTGGAGCCAGAAGGTCCCAGTCCAGCTGGGGGTGTGAGGGAGCCCCTTTTCCATGCTGCCCTCTCATTTCCGGTGGTGCGTCCTGAAGCTCTGTCTTTACGTGGCCTTCTCCCCTGCCTTCAGCCCCCTTTCCCCTGCGGATCTGCTTCTGTATCCAAATTCCCCCTTTTCCAAGGACCAGAGCCAAATGACCTCATCTTGACTCAATCACCAGCAAGACTATTTTTAAATAAGTCCCATTCACAGATGCTGGGAGTTGGGAAGTCATATGGTTTTTGATTTTTTTTTTCTTTTAAATCCTCACTCGGTCATTTTTCCATTGACTTTTGGAGAGTGGAATGGAGGGGGAGAGGCTGAGAGACACATCAATGTGAGAGAGACACATCGATTCCTTGCCTGCAGCACATGCCTTTGACCGGAATCAAACCCAGGGCCTTTCAGTCTGCGGGCTGCCGCTCTATCCACTGAGCCAAACCAGCCAGGGCAGGACGTCCACACCGTTCAGCCCATGACCATGACCGGCCTTGCACGTCCCGTAGCATCACTGGTGCTGTGGTCACAGTCTGCTCCCCACCGGTTCAAGGGGCGGGAACGTGCCCACCTTTGGATGGGAGAAGAGCGCATGAGACGGAGAGACTGCTGCAATAACAGTTGCAAGGTGCAATCTGCCACAACAGTGCTTTACATGTGTGTACATATGTGTGTACACGCACAGACACACATGCACACGGGGGGGCAAAGTAGGTCCGCAGTTGCACTGTGACATTTTTTTGGGTTTATGAAGCTATTGTAATAACCATAACTTTCATGTCTACTTCCATATGACCAACTGTAGGCCTACTTTGGCCACCCCGTGTATGTATGTGTATGTGTATGTGCATGTGTATGCATGCGTATATGTATACTTATACGCATATGCATATGTATATGTATGTATAAAATATAAGAAATATATATTTTAGTTGCTAATACATAAGCATAACAGGGTTTACATAAACTTTTGGATTCTGGCTCCAGAAGAATCCTAGGAGCCGGACAGCATGGCTCTGGGTCTGGGGTGTAGCCGTCAGTGAGCGCCGCCCCTTTCAGGAGCCGGTGGGTTCGGCGCCCCACTTCCTGCGTCTCCTCTTTTGGGTCCAGCACTAGCCGCCGGCTGGTCACCGTGTGCTGCTGGGGTTCCCGCCACTCACCCACTTCTCTCCTGTCTGCCCTCCTTGCCTGTCCCCAGGGGTCTGAGGGTGCCTCCAGCCCTGTCCGGGCAGAACCCCAGGAACTCCCCTGAGGGTAGGGGACTGGAAGAACCCAACCCCCACCCCCGGGCCCACGGAAGGCACGTCTGATTCACCGGGCGGCGTGTGCAGGGCTGGTCTGGGCAGGAGGCCGGACAAGCACAGGCAGCTGATGGCAGAGGGAGGGTGAGGCGGGGGTGGAGGTGAGCTGGAAACTACAAACAGATGTGCTCAGATCCGCCCTTGGGGGCCCCCCAGCCCCCTCTTTTCTTCCTGCCCCCCCCATCTGCACCGCCCCACGGATCTGCTGCCAAGAAATGACGTGGGGACTCCCTCTGAGCTGGCTTCCCTGACTCCCCGCCATTCCCATCCGTCCATGGAAAGCTCTGGAAGACTCTCCCAGAGCCTTCCCCGACCTTCCCCGCTGCTGGCCGAATCCCTTCACAGCACAACCTCGAGTCAACAGCACAGTGCGAGACTCAACCCCACTCCTTCACCCCAGGGGCCCCGATCCTCTCCTCAGAAGAGGCCGTGGAACACCCAGGGGCCAGGACAGGATTCAGAGAAGGGTCCAGGTCCCTCCCCCCTCCCCCCTCCCCCCACTAGGAGTGCGTGCTGTCTTCAAGCTGGGACACAGGGCGTTGGGGGGTGTCCCAGCACTGTCCCACCACAGGTCCCTCTGGCCTCTGTGTCCCCTCCCGCCTGTGGAAGAGAGAGCAAGTTCATTGATGAGCCATTGTTCACACACAGGTGTCCTGCCTGGGTGGCGTGTGGGCGTCCTGCGCCCAGTGCTTGGCTGCGGGGCCCTCGTAGGTGTGGGGGACGTGGGCACGGTGCCAGGCCCCGGAACGCAGGCAGGTCTTGCCTCCACCCACATGCGGGCTGCCTGCACGCCTCTGCTCCCAGCCACTCTCGGGCCCCCAGTGCCCACCCAGGGACAGCCAGCCGCAGAGGGAGAGGCCCTGGAGCCCGCCCCCAGCACCTGCGCTTACTACTTTGCAGATTGATGGTGGGAGGGGTTTCTCTGACCTCACGGAAGGATTGTTTGGCTCCTAGCAGAGGTGGGAACAATGCAGGACGGGGCAGGTGGGGGAGAAGCAGGAAAACAAGCACCCCATGGTTGGTTGCCAATTTCGTCTGGGGCTGGCCGGCACTTCTCTGCAAAATCGAAGGCTGCTGGGAAGCAGCGGGCGGGAGGCCCGAGGTCCGGGAGTGCCAGGGCCTGGGACCCCGCCAGCCTCCGCCCGTCTATTGACCCTGAACCCCCAGAGAGAAAAGCAGCGCGTCGGAGCTCCATCAGAACTTAGAGCTGCCACTCACAGCGCTGTGCTCGGGGTGGCTGAACCCAACGGAAGTATTCCCTCGCAGTCCTGGCGGCTGGAAATCCAGACTCACGGTGTTGGCAGGGCCAGTTCCCTCAGGAGGCTCTGGGGGAGGGTCCTTGTGTGTGTGTGTGTGTGTGTGTGTGTGTGTGTGTGTGTATGTGCGCGCGCGCGCGTCCCGGCTTCCTGCAGCTCCGCAGTCCTTGCCAGTCCCTGGCGGGGAGCAGCTCGGAGCCGGTCTCTGTCTCCCTTTCCACACAGTCTTCTTCGCTCTGTGCGCCTCTCTGCGTCCTCGCCTCTTCTCTTAAAGACACAGGTGATGGGACTGAGGGCCCACCCTAATCCGGTGCGATCTCTCATTAGCTATGTAGATACCCCTGCAAAGATCCTAGTTCTGAATAAGGCCCCATTTGGAGGTCCCAGGTGCATGAGAATTTGGGGGATGGGAAGACACAGCACCGGTCAACCTTCTACAGTACCCTCAACTACCTTATCTGGGGATCGCCCCGGGACCCCGTAGAAATTCCCGCCAAGTATCAGCTTGGCCGGGAGCCACGTTAGACCAGGGCTCAGCAAACGCCGCTCCTGGTTGGGTGGCCCCTGCACGCAGAAGGATCTTCACATTTTAAAAGAAGGATGAGAAGGATGAAAGGATGCACTTTCACGGCAGGTGAAAAGGATAGAACGCTCTCACTTCAGGGTCCGTTAAGTGCAGCAGCACATGCGTTCATTGCTGCGCCTTCCCTCGGCTGCTTCCTGGAGGCCTGACTAGCTTGCCACCTGGCCCTTTAGGGAGGACGATTGCCCAACCGAGTGGGCGTCATTGTCCTAAAACAATGTTTCCCGCTTGGCACACAGGCTTTCCCACGGGCCAGGCCCCTCCTCCCGGCGAGCAGCCTCTGAACTCCGGGGGGGGGGGGGGGGGTGCTGCCAGGCCGGGGCCAATCCTGGCGCTGGCACTTACCTGGCGGTTGGTGGCCAGCAGGTGTCCTATCTGTGCGATGGGGAGAGGGGAGGTCCTGAGGGGCTGCCGAGGGGATTGCCTCAGCTGCAGAGGAGCCTTCAGCAGAACCCAGCGTCCGCCCTGTCCTCGCTGCCCCGCGGCTCTGCCTGAGGTGGCAGGTCACAGGAAGTCAGACATTTGGAATTCTCTCGTACGCCCGAGTCTAACTCCATTCTTTATCCTCATGGAGAAAAGAGTCAGAGAAGTGCGTGTCGCCTGCGGGCCGTGGGGGTGGGGGAGGAACTTTCCATGGGGGAAGGAAGAACAACATCTGAAGGCACAGGCGAGGCTGCTGTGGGCCCACGTGACCCTCCCGTCCACGCCCCACCTTGCTCCTGGCCTTCCTCCTGGCAGGAAACGCTGCGCAGGGGGATGTGAATGTGAGCACAGTTTTGCTTCTGGCGAGACTGACACGATCTGGAAGGCCAGTGCGCTCCCCCCACCCCCTCGGAGACCCCCACGTTTCTAAAAATTCAGAAGTTTGGTGGGGTAGGGCCTGGGAGTCAGGACTCACTGAGCCAGAGTCTCACCCACAGCCAGAAGCTCCTGGCGGGGCCCCGTCCCCTTCTATCCACGCACAATAGCGGTAATTCCTCACACGTGCAGCGTGTTGTGCGGCTCACGAATGACGCTCACATGTAACCGCCCTGCCCACGCCCGCCTGCTCTCCGTGGACTCAGCGTCCCCATTTCCTGGAGGAGGAGACTGAGGTCTGGAAGTTTGCAGGAACCCCAAGCTCATGGCATGGCGTTGGGATCTGAGCCAGGTGACCGATGGAACACATGGACACAGAGGCTGCTGGGTTCCATGTGAAGTTCACCTACACATCAGTGTTTCCGGATACAACTGGGTTTTATCCGGCAACCCTACCTCGAACCCAGGCTCCAAACCTTTCAAGACCATGTTGCTGTAGGCAGGTGCTGTAGGCAGCCAGCCCAGCCCCCCACCACCCTGCAGCCCATCTCTCTGAATTGCGTGTCCAGAGTCTGGAGGTCACCTGTGCCGGAGAGGTCATTTCCCTGCAGTTCATTCCCTCAGCCTGGTGTTGAAAAAGGCAGAAATCGCACCCATTCCACAGATGGGGTAGCGGAGGAGGAACTCAAGTTCAAGTTCAAGCTGGGGATTGTAGGAACCCATGTCTGCTAACTCCAGGCTCTCTCATAACCAAGGTGCTTTTCCCATTGAGTGACACTGGGAGCTTTAAGAACACTCCACTGAGTGGAGTCCCGTCTACGGTGGGTCATTGGTTCCAAATTATGTGCAATGGAAACGTTCTGTGTAGTCAGAATTACCATGGAAAACCCGTTAATCACCTTGAACATTGCCCATACAGTACAGAATGCACTGCGTGTACTGTAGTAGATACAGGAAGAGGCCTCTCATCTGACCTCTCTTTCAACCAACTGGCCATAGGAAACCATGCCCTACATCAGTGGTTGGCAAACTCATTAGCCAACAGAGCCAAATACGAACAGGACAACGATTGACATTTCTTTTTGAGAGCCAAAGTTTTTAAACTTCAACTTCTTCTAACGCCACGTCCGTCTTCAACATAGATGGGCCCAGGCCATGGTATTTTGTGGAAGAGCCACACTCAAGGGGCCAAAGAGCCGCATGTGGCTCACAAGCCACAGTTTGCCGACCACTGGCCTACATTCGTTGGCAAAGGATGAAGATGCCCGAGCTGAGAGCCCTGCGAATCTGCCCCCACCAACTCGGGCTTGGTGTTTACAGTCAGTCACCACTGCTCTCAGCCTTGTTTATGCCGCCGTCCATTTCCTAGTAATTACGTAACCTCATTAAGTCTGATGTCAGCGGCTAAGATTAGAGCGCAGAAGGAGAATGAGGACTTCTCTGAAAATGACATTGGATGTTTTGGGAATGAATAAGCTGCAAAAAATAAAAGAGTGTGCTGAGCCGAAACCGGTTCGGCTCAGTGGATAAAGCGCCGGCCTTCAGACTGAAAGGTCCAGGGTTCGATTCCGGTCAAGGGCATGTATCTTGATTGAGGCACATCCCCAGTAGGGTGTGCAGGAGGCAGCTGATCGATGAGTCTCTCTCATCGATGTTTCTAACTCTCTATCCCTTTCTCTTCCTCTCTGTAAAAAATAAGTAAAATATATAAAAAAATAAAATAAAAAGAAAAGAGCGTGCTGAGTTAGGAACGGACAGGAACGGTAACATTTTAGGGCAAGACAGTAAGAGCTGGGACTCTGCTCTTGCGTCGCCCGTGTTTTCTACTCCGTTATGTGCGGATACCCCGTGTTCCCGTCCGTCTCCCCACTTTCAGGACGGGAGTCCGCCCGGGGACCTCACTTCTCTCGTGGAGCCGAGAAGCGTTGCTGAGTTTTCTGTGGGTCCAGCTTTTCGCTGGGTGGGACTGAGCCGCCGCTGCCAAGCTCTGTCCACGCGGAACTGGAAGCCGGCAGCCTGCCATTCACAATGTCTGTACGTTTTGTGTGTGTGTGTGTGTGTGTGTGTGTGTGTATGTGTGTTTTCTTTACTTTAAAGAGATAGAAACTGAATTCACTGTTGGTGCCTTATAGAGGCCGTTTATGTCAGAAAGATACTAAAGAATCCCATAGACCCAGCCCATTCTCACACAGAAAAACAAAGAAAAATGCTAAGGCCCCACAGGAACAGATTGGTGGATGAATCTAGATTTGTGAATCTTAAGTAAAGTGTGCCTACATATATGTTTAAAACTTGCCGGGACCGGTTTGGTTCAGTGGATAGAGCGTCGGTCTGCGGACTGAAAGGTCCCAGGTTCAATTCCGGTCAAGGGCATGTACCTTGGTTTCGGGCACATCCCCAGTGGGGAGTGTGCAGGAGGCAGCTGGTCGATGTTTCTCTCTCATCGACGTTTCTAACTATCTGTCCCTCTCAATTCCTCTCTTTGTAAAATCAATAAAATATTAAAAACACAAAAACGAAACAAAACAAAACTCCCTGCTTTAGTTATGCTTTGCTTATACAGAGGCCTTAGGAATGTGCATTATACAGGAATGTAGACTATCCTATATAATAAAAGGCTAATATGCAAATCGACCAAATGGCTGAACGACCCGTCACTAAGCCATCAGTCGTATGTACATCCCCTGAGGGTTTCATGATGGTGCAGGCCGGGCTGAGGACCCCTCCTCCCCCTCCCCCGAGTGCACAAATTTCATGCACCGGGCTTCTCGTGTAAAATACATGGCACTACGTGTGCTGTTACCATCACTTTCCCTTCCCGCTCTTCTATTGGGATCCATCTGACTTGATGTATGGGACATGTGTGTGGTACAGTGTAGCACCGCTGGGCTCATCACGCCTTCACTCTAAACCTGGGTGGCTTAGGTAGGCTAGATCCACCCAACCGTTCTCACTGCCTCAGGACCCCTAGGGCCCGGGGAGCCGGCTTTGTGGAAATGACAACGGCAATGGGCAAGGAAGCTGCCCTCATGCACCAGAGAGGCAGCACGCGTGTCCGATAGCCAAGCTGCTGTCGCACAAACCCTGGCTTTTCCCAGTTCTCCGGGCAAGCCACTCAGGGTCTCCCCCTACAGCTTCCCTCCGCCCGGGTGCCGGGAGGATTCTCGGGGTGACTCAGCGGGCAGGCATTGGCACAGCGCCTGGCACACGTGTTAGCGATCGCCTTGACGGTCCTTAGTCATTGTTACCGTTTCTTTCTGCCTCTAACCTGGCATGATCTGAGAGGCCCTTATGCTAGAAGTGTAAGATAAATGAAAGAGTACATGTCACGTAGAGCCACGGATGCCCACTCCCATAGGAATTAAGAAAGTGAGTTGGACTCTTTGTTTCTTTCTGCAAAAGCCCAGAGGTGGGTATTTGGGGAGCAGATTGCTTGAGCATCGTATCGGGGAGCGGGAGAGGCGGGGAGAGGGACAGGTAGGTGTCCCCATTTACCTTCCCGGGGGGAGAAAAAGGAACGTGGCTTCCAAACTCCAAAAAAAAAAAAAAATTTTTATTTATAAAATACTGACAAGTTTGACAGGACATGGGACTTCTCATGGTAGATATTTCAAATCAATTGCTTTCTTACCTTTCCTTTAAAAAATAAACCTAACAAGCTATGTGACATATAGATATATATATATATATTTTTTCTTACACAGACACCTGCCGTAATGAGTACTCAACTCTCCCATCATGTTTTCGTTATATCTTTGAAATAAAAAAAATAAAGATTTGTGTTGGGTTTGGAGTCTCTCTGCATAAAGAAAGGTAACACGTTGAAATGCTTTTGGTTTTTCTCACGGAAACCAATGGGAGGAGGAGTGGGGGGTGGTCCCAGGAGGGCACCTGTGCTCGGGGTGGTGTCGGGGTGGCGCTGGGCAGGACCACACAGAGGCACTGGGGAGCTGGCGGCTGCTGCTCAGGGCCCCCCTCCCGCCCCTCCCCCAGGGTGGGCACCTTCCGCTGTGCATGGTGGGAAGGCGAAGGAAGCCCCTGCCCAGGGTGATCTATGGGGGGGTCTCTGGCACCTTTAAAAGCCCTGCCGGGGGAGGTGTGGGTAGACGGAAGGCCTCGAGGCACCGGGGCCGGGCCGGGCAGGGTGTCCTCGTTCCCTCCGAATCTGGCAGTGTTGGGGGCAGGACCGGCAGCCTGCGTGTGCAAACTCCCTGGGGCCCCGGGAGGAACGCGGAGCAGCTTTTTGGTTTGTCTTGGCAGCCGTGTGCAGAGCTGATGTGGACACGGAGGCACGCCAGGATGGGGAAGGGCAGGGCGGCCTGGTGTGGGCCGCTGGGTGCGACACCGGGTTTCCCCAGGGCCACGGCCAGGCCGAGCCGCAGTGCCAGGTGTCCTGGTGTGAACCTGCCCCAGGTGGAGTCACACAGACCAGGCCCGGGAAACCACAGCGGGAGGCTGTTACCCAGGGCAGTGCCCGCCTGGCAGCCAGGTGCAGCCAGGACGGGGGGTGGGGCGGAGCCTCCTCTGCCCAGCAGATATGTAAACAAGGGCAAACTAGAGTCCCAGGTGTGGCCAGGGTGGTGGCGGCCACATTGCCAATGGTGGGGAGGGGACGGTAGGTGAAGGGCGGGCTTTCACCCCGGGCCCAGCCTGCTGCCTTCGTGGGGTCACCCAGGGGCCCTGGTCTGCACCAAGCCCGCCGGCTCTGCACAGTGTCCCGTCCTCTCAGACAACAGGTCCCGAGTGGAGACAACTTAAGAGGTTGCTGCAAGACCTTGCTAACACACAGGCGGTGCGGTGTGTGCTCTGTGCATGCCTGTGTGCGCGTGTGTGTGAGCCTGTGCACGTGTCACCATGGATGTGAATGAGCGTGTGGGGAGGAGGGCGGGCGGACATCTGAGTGCACCAGGTGACTCATGAAAGGCCAAGGAAATCTGGCCTCACGTGCAACTCTCTCTCACACACACACACACACACACACACGACACACATGCACACACAGATACACACACACACCGTTACACACGCACACGCCCTGTTTGTACTCATCCCTGCTTCCGCTCCACAAAGCCCCTCAGGGGGCTGAGCTAGAATAACTCCCCAGTGTGAGCCGGGAACTTCCTTAAATGGCTAAACACGCAGCAGACAGGGAAGAAGATGCAGCTGTTTTAAAAAAAGAGAGAAGCAAGCGGAAAGGAAGGAGAAGCGGGTCGCAGGCGGGCGGCTGCAGATGTGTTGCTATGGAGACGCCAGATGTGCATGGGAGCCAGACCTCCGGCCTGTGTCCTCCTTTGGGGGTGGGGGAAGGCTGTGCTTCCTTTCCCAGACCTGTTCCGTGGAGCAGCTCTGTTTGCACACATTTCCGGGGGGGGGGGGGGGAGACAGGGGAGGGGGTCCTAGTGAGTAGGGAGGAGCCGTGGCTGGGTGGGTCCTCTCCCCAGCCCCTGGCCCCGCTTTGGGCCGGTGGGCAGGGGCATACAGGCCCTCTCTCCCCTGGAGTGGCTTCCCAAATCCTCCACTCAGGCCTCCCCCAGCTGTTCCCTTCACCCCCTCAAATAGGTCACCATCAGCTGGTGCTCAGCACCCCAGGGAGCCCCGCCCACGAAGGCGCCCCATGCGGCACTGGACGCGCTGGCCCCGCAGTCTCTTCCCCCGGCTGTGGGCGCCAGGGCCGCGGGCCTTAGCTAGGCTCCCCCTCGGCCCTGCATCCCGAAGTCCAGGCCTCAGAGCGGCTTTTTAAGAACATCCCTCCGGACGGGCTGTGTGCGCAGAAGCTCTGCCTCGTCAGCTATTCTGGTCCCCGGTCCCCTCGGACCTGCCCCCGGCGGCCTGGCCCTGCTTCTCAGGAACCGCGTCCAGCCCCGAGGACGGCCCTCCTGGCTCCAGGCCCCGGCGAGGCAGCGCTGAGCCTGAGCCCCCTCTGTGCTGAGAGCAGAGCGCTGTAGGCGAGAGGGAGAGGGGTGCAGACCTGGGGGAGCCTCTGGTTTGGCTACAAGAACCGAGGGGTTTCTCCTGCAGAGGCTCCGGCCCTGCTCCTCGCCCGAGGACGGGCAGGTGTGACGGGAGGAAGGTGTCTGTCCAGGAGACAGCTGTCTGCAGGGTCTCCCTCGCCCACCCTCACCCCCAGCCCCAGGCAAGCACAATTTCCTCGGCCAAGGGGTTCCCTCGCTCTCTTCCTCAGGGTCGGGAGTGAGGGGGGTAGGGGGGAAGATGGTACCTAAAGTGGAAGGAAGAGTGACATCACAGCGACCTCCGTACATTCCCGACCTCCTGCGTTTCTCCCTATCACCCCGCTGATGCCCCGCCCTGGCCCCTACTCTGTCCCGGAGGCCATCCCCGCTCGCCTGCGCTCCGGAAAGCGAATCCAAGTAAAGGGGTGGCTGGGCTGGGGGAAGAGGGCTCTCCTGCACCCCGAGGAGCCCTCTCCGAGGTTTAACAAAAAGCATGTTAGGAGCAAGGAGCTAGTTAGGCGAATTCTCACCTTCCAAATGTTTGATGGGGAAGCAGAGCGAGGGGGGTGGGGAAGGCTGAGGGGGGGTGCAGTGAGGGTGAGGAGGGGGCAGTGAGGGGAAGACCAGGCAGGGGGCGGCAGGGGGCGGCAGTGCCCTCTAGCTACAGGGACCCACGTGGCAGTGCTGGGTGAAGAGAGAGGAGGGGAGCTGTGCCCAGGGACACCCAGCCTTGCATAGCACCAGCCGGCCGAGGGCCCTGCGCTCCAGCACATGCCCGATGCGGGGCAGCCAGTCAGGCCTCCAGAAGCTTCTCCCCTCGGCCAGGCCTGAGCCTCGCAGACCTCTGGCCCGCTGCTTCTTCTCCCGATCTCTCCAGGGGCCCCACCCACTCCCGGGCACCCGGCTGCTCCCCCCGTTCTGCACCCGCCCGCAGTCACGGGGCTGATGGACGGTGGCTGGCTTTCTTCTCTCCCCCCGCCCCCCCCCCCTCCGGCCCTGCTGGCCCCGGGGTCTCCAGAGAGATAAACTCAGGAGGTGAACCGTTGCCTTGGTTTCCTGGTGTTTCTGTCCTCAGGCAGGGGAGTCCGGTGCCGTCTCTCTGGTTCCTCCTCGGGCGTCAAACGAACGATGAAAACCCCGCGATGGGAGCTCGGGCGCCGGGGGCCAGGCTGCTGGGGGGGCGGTAGAGGGTGCTCTGCTGGCTCGGGGGGTTCGGGGGGTTATGAGGCGTTGGGGTCCGACTGGCCTTGGGCCGGAAGAGGCTGCCCTGCTGGAGGCCGCCGCTGTTGGCCGTGGCGGCGTGGTCCGGCTCCCCCGACTCGCTCTCCGTGTAGCTGTAGGCCTGGGCCCGCGAGATGCCCTTCTGCTGCCGCCGCCATGAGTTGTAGTAGGTGGGGTCGCTGATGTAGTGGTTGACGAAGGAGTGAGCCTTCTGGTGGTTCGGGTCGACCTCGTACTCGCTGTCGCTTCCCTGGGGGAGGGGGGGACACAGAGAGGGGGTGTCAGGGGCCCCGTGGGGATGGGCGGTGCGCTCAGCGCTGGGAGGCACAGAGGACTCTGGTCTGAATGTCCCCTGGCCTCCTCCAGCCCCGGACCAGGGGGCCCTTCAGCTCCCCGCACTGCCCCGAGGGTATGGTGCCCCCTCGGGGCTGCCCTGTGCTTCCTTCAGAGCAGATCCTGGCACAGAGCCTGCGGATTTGTGCGTTTGTGGCGTGAATCCTCACCCCGAGGATGTGTCTCTGTTGATGTTTAAAGGGAGTGTGAGAGAGAGGGAGAGACAGAGAAATATAGAGGTGCGAGGAACACATCGATCGGTTGACTCCTGCAGACGCCTTGACCAGGGCCAGAGCCTGGGGGGCACCTGAGTTACATGCCCTTGACAGGAATTGGATCGGGGATCCTTCGGGCCGCAGGGCGACGCTCTACCCACTGAGCCAAATGGGCTGGGGCTCACTGTCTGTCTTTGGTGCCTGGCTTCTTTCCTTCAGCAGAGAGTGTGTGTGTGTGTGTGTGTTAATATTTCTTTATTGATTTCAGAGAGGAAGGGAGAGGGATAGAGAGATAGAAGCATCAATGATGAGAGGGAATCATCAATCGGCTGCCCCCTGCACGCCTCTTACTGCACAACCCGGGCATGTGCCCTTGGCCGGAATCGAACCGGGGACCTCTCAGTCCACAGGCCGACTGAGCCAAACCAGCTAGGGCAGCAGAGTGTGTATGAGTTGAGTTAATCCTGCCTTTATTTTTGCTGTTTCTCATGCTTTCACATCTGCTGACCCCGGATGTACTGCCCCTCCCAGGGCGGATCCATCCTCAGACAATGAGCTGATTTCGGAGCCCACCGCCCACAGGATGGCTCCCACCTGCTCACCCACTACTCCCTGTTCCTGATCGCCCCACGCCCAGCCCCCACCCCCCAGAGCCCCTGGATGTATCTGGCCTCCCCTATTCCTGCTCCTCCGGCTTCGACTTCACCGCGGGCACCACAGCCGAGGCTCCTGCCAGGTCTTCCTCCTGCTCCGCTGCCTGCTGGCGGCCCTAGGGTTTCCCCGGAGGGCCCTGCGTGGCACCGCGTGTGCGTGTGCGGGTGCGTGTGCGTGCGTGCGTGCGTGCGTGTGTGTGTGTGTGCACCTTCTTCTTGAGAACTGTGAGTAGCAAACTCTCTTTCGGGGCGGCTGTCTCCCGATCTGTTGGGCTCACCAGACCTGAATGCTAACAAAACCTACATTTCAAAGCAGAGGTTCATGCCCGGTGTGCGGAGTGCCTGCCTAGGTCCAGCCCCTGACTTACTGCGTGACCGGAGCCGGGGCCGGGGCCAGGAGGGAAGACCTTAGAGGCTCCTGGCCCTGCCCACCCACGCGGGATCCGGAATGACAGCCACACTCAGTCGTACAACAAGCACGAGAAGGAGACCCACAGGAGTTCCGGCCGTTCCCCCGACGGCCATCCCTGAGCTTTTGAAAAGAAAGGTAACGCGTTGCATTCGTTCTTAACGTGGCTGGCGCCCGGGCCTGCCCGGCGGGCGCTCCGTCTGCTTGTCGGGGAGCCGTCACGAGGCAGCAGTCCATCTGGGACGCGGAGTCAAACAGCATCGGGATCCGAACGGTGCAGCTAAAAATAGCGTGCCCCCTCCCCCACCCCCCGCTCCCGGCAGTGTTCGGAGAACTAAGACGACAGCAGATGGGACCTCCCTTACAATGAACTCTCTGGAAGAGAGGCCCCGGATGTTAGCGAACAGTACACGCCAAACAAAACACAGCCCAGGGCCCGGGCCCCGTGGCTCAGCCGGTTAGAGCATCATCCCAATACGCCAAGGTGGTGGGCTCAGTCGCTTGGCCGGGACACCTACAAGGAGCGACCAATGGGTGTGTCAATAAGTGGGACTACACATCGATGCTCCTCTCTCTCTCTGTCTCTGTCTCTGTCTGTCTCTCTATCTCTCTTCTTCCTTTGTTTCTCCCCCTCCTCCCCGATTCCTCTGCCTCTCCAAAGAAAATGCTGTTCAGAAGACTGGACTCGGGTTGCCTCATCTCTGCCCAGCAGATGCGTGCTCGGAGCAGCACCAACCTCAATAAAACATACTCAGAAACGAACTACAGCAAGGAGCCCAGTGAGCCCACCGCAAAGGAGTCTGGGAGACCAGTGTGTCCTGCTTTGCAGGTAAGGAAGTGGGAGTTGGCCTTGCCCACCCGGTCCGAGCCGTGGGGTCTGTCATGTGCGCGTGTTCTCGGGACCGGAAGTCCTTTATGGCACCTAGACCCTCAAGAGCAATATCTACAATGCACAGACCACCTTGGCACCACTGTGACCTGAGTTACCTGTAGAATGGTCACACCCCTGCCTGGAGCCGGTGAACGGTCACCCCGCTGCCTTTGGCTCAGAGCTGCCCGATTTCTCCAAAGCCCACACATGCCCAGAGGTCACAAGATGGGGCCTGAGAGCCCTGTCCCCTCCCGGGAGATACAGTCTCCCGAGTCGGCCTGCGAATGTATGTCCGCTGGCCCCTCTCCTCCGCCCCCCCTCCGCCCCCTCCACAGTCCCTGCCGCTGATGCTCACCCTCCTCACCCCTCTTCCCAGGGGAAAAACCCAAGACCAAGACAACAAGCAGTCCCTGGCTGGTCTCCCCGGGACAAGGGGCAGCACAATACCAGCCCCATTCCTTGCCTCCCGCCCAGCTGCCGGGCTGGAGGGAACAAAGGGGCGCACAGACACAGGGCTCCATATGCCACGGGTGGGAGGGGGAGGGGGGCACCTGAGCTGGGCTGTGGTGAGGTTGGCCCGGAAGCAGGGAGGGCTGGGTGGGCAGTAGCGATGCCAGGAGGCAGGAGGCTGGGGTCCGGCTGGTTGGTGAGTGTCGGGGGAGAGGGGGAGGGAGTGGCCGCAGTCTCCCCAGCAGGGCACCCACTGACTGGCTGGGGTAGTTGCTAGGGGTTTGAGAATTCTGGCCGGCCTTGGGCCTCCGTCTTGGGGCGGGGGGAACCGCCAGACCCCTTCAGGCCCAGCCCAGAGGGGATGGTGTCTGGGGTAGGAGGGGACTGTGGCAGGGGCAGTGCCAGCTCTGCTCCTTACGGGCTCGGTGCCTGTGGACCCATCCCGGGCCTCTCTGGGCCTCCGCATCCCTGTCTGGAAGAGGGTGGGTCCCTGCAGGCCAGAGGGTGAGGTGAGCTCCATGGCAAGAAGGCTGGGAGAGGTCTCCTTAGGGAGAGAGTGAGGGCGGGTCTGGGTGGGAGGGGCCTTGAGGCCCCACCAGAAGGGGTCAGAAGAGGCCAGGGGGGCGGGGGAGGCTGACTCTGCTGAGGCAGCCCCCTCCCCCATACCTCCCCCTTCTCTAACGTGGGGGGATGGGAGGCCTGTCTGGGAGGCTGGGGAACTGGCCTCTCGGCCCTCTTGGGGGGCTCAGATCCCAAAGCCCATCCATCCAGTCATCGCCCTGGTGTCTGCTGCCATCCGCTGAGCACCTACTGTGTGCCAGACACTCTGTGGGGCCGCATTCCTGGTGGGGGAGGGGGAAGGGAAGGAGGGAAGAGCTGGGAACCAAGTGGGCTGGGGGCTAGCTTCCCGCCCTCCTGCTCCTCCCCGCAGCTCTCCCAGGCCCAAGGAGGGGGTTCCTGCCTCGCGCCTGCTCCCAGTCGGCCTCCTTCTCCGCGAACATCTGTTTCTTCTCTGGGTGGGGGCAGGGCGAGGAGAGAAGAAAGCGCAGGGGGACAGGGGCTCCCATGCGGCTCTCCACTTGGTAATTGAATGCAGCTTCCCAGTGACGGCCCAGCACAAAGGGGGCTTTCATAGGCAGCCCCGCCAGGCGGCCAGGCAATCAGGCAACTGTCTCCGCTCTGGGCCTCTTAACAGCTCCTCAAAGCTCCTCAATCAGCAATTACCAGGGCCTGGGCGGGGAGGGGGAAGGGGGGAGGCAGAGGGGGGAGCTCAGACTCCAGGCCCGGTGATGGGAGCCAGGAGGGGCCCAGCAGGAGGAAGGACCCCAAGAAAAGACAGGAACAAAGGAGGGCGCCAAGGGAAGAAAGCCTTTTGCTTTTCTGCTCGTTTCTCGAGGCGGAACTTGGCACCAGCTCCGTCGGCGATGGGAGGGCGCTGTGCAGGCTTGCGGGCATTGTGGAGACCCTGGCGCCACCGGGCAGGGTGCCCTCGTCCTGCTGGGTCTCACTCACCAGGTCATGAAGGAACCTTTCAGGAACCTTTAGACCGTGCACCTTTTAGATTGGTCCCAGGGCTGTGGTGTCAGGCGCTGCCGGCACCCAGGCCAGTCTGAAGCCGGGGTGAGTCTGAAGCCGGCGCGACACTGACCCCTCCGATGCCCTTACCTGGAGCGAGCCTCTCCTGCACAGGCCGTAGCCTGGGGGTCGGCGGTGGGGCAGGGTGGGGGGAACATGCTAAGCGTCTCCCACCCTCTGGAGGCACCATTTTGCCAGGGCGCTGGGCTCCTGGCACTAACATAGCTGGGGATCTCCCACGAATGTCCTTGGGAACATTCATCTCAGACACAACGTCACACAGGCTGCCTGCGCCCTTAACCTAGACCCTTTAATACGGTCTTAGGCTCTAGGGCTGCGGTACTCAACCTTAGGGTTGCCTAAGACCATCGGAAAACACAGATATTTACATTACGATTCATTAACAGTAGCAAAATGACAGTGATGAAGTAGCAACGGAAATAATGTTATGGTTGGGGGTCACCACACCATGAGGAGCTGTATTAAAGGGTCGCGGTGTTAGAGAGGTTGAGAACCACTGCTCTAGAGGGTTAAGTGGTGCCATTCTGGAACAGTCCTTGGCATCACTCCGGAGAGGACTCCATAAGCGTGCACTGTTTTGATGGGCTGCTCAGTAAAAATGACATAAAGTCTAGCTTGTCCTGTGTGTGTTTGTGCTTCTCCACACCGGCCTAATGCCATTGTAACGGGCTTAGCGGGGCCGCCAGGACCGCACGGCGGACGGAGCAGCAACCGGGAGTGGGCGCCTGGCTCGGAACTCCCTGCCTCGTGTGCTAACCAGGAAATGCTCCTTCCAAGCCCGGGCTCTTCCTTTGAAAAGGAAGTTGGAAGGAAGCCATGCTTGGTTTTTAGAAGTTCCATCAAACAAGCCACAGGCCTTTAAGCCTCGGCCTTGTGTGCCTGCCCCCCCTCCCAGCCTCCCTGCCCAGGCCTGGAACCCCTTCTCCCCCATCCCCGCCCCCACCCCATGCCCACTGGGGACAGCCAGCCCCCCAGCCTTCACCACAGCTCGTTACGGCCTTTCTCACATCCTATCATGTGTGTCTGTTTATAAGAAACGGGGACATTTTGTTTATGACCGACCGTATCACAGGGAACCGGCTGGCAAATGTCCGCCCGTGTTGGAGGGGGAGTGGTGGGTGGTCTGACTGGGAACAGGAACCGGGCGGCACACGCACGGCTCACCCTCAGAGGACCTGAGGGGGGGCGCCCGCTGTCCCCTACGCCGAGGGACATGCCCTGGAGAAACCATCCCCGCAGGATTAATATCTCGGGGCACCCACCATGAGCCCCAGAGTGAACATTGCAATAGGGGCCGACACCGGTTTGTCTCAGTTGATAGAGCGTCAGCGGACTGGGAGGTCCCAGGTTCGATTCCAGTCAAGGGCAGGTACCTTGGTTGCGGGCACATCCCCAGTAGGGGGTGTGTGCAAGAGGCAGCTGGTCGATGTTTCTCTCTCATTGACGTTTCTAGCTCTCTATCCCTCTCCCTTCCTCTCTATAAGAAAATAATAAAATATATTTTAAAAAACTAAAAAAAAGAAAGTTGCAATAGGGGACGCCCCACAATCCACACACTATCTGCAGTCGGGCGAGAGATGAGTCACAGACTCTCCTTAGGCTGGTGACCAGGGCCTGGGGGGGGGGGGCAGCCCTCAGGGAGCTCCTGGGAGCCAGGGCTGAGGCCCATCCCCTCCATGGCCTCAGGGTACAGGCTCAAGAATGAGGGTGGGGAAGTTAGCGGCTGATCACCTCCTGCACCCCCCCCCCTCACCGCCCCAGACAGATACTGACATCCGGGCCTCCTTAGCTGTCAGGGCACAAATTCCCACCTGACCCCGAGGCCCAGGGCCCAGGGCATAGGGCACAGGGCCCAGGCTGCAGCGGAAGGACCGTTCCAGAGCAAGCAGACCCAAATGGTCCCGCCTGGCACTGCCCGGGCCCGACTCTCGCTTAACCATCCCTGGGGCAGCCCTGGGACAGACGGAGCAGAACGCCTTAGGTCTTTGAACTTCACCTTGAGTGCCTAGGTCTAAGTGCTCGTCACCGTGTTCGGGGAGAAAGAAAAACTACCCTCCAGGGAAGCCTGGCCCTGTGAGTCCCCGTATGCTCGTGGCTGCAAGGGGTTACATTCTCCTAACAGGATGTGGGGCCTGAGTCACAGGAGGCCCTGGGAGCCAGGCTGAGCTGGGGTCTCCATCCCTGCTCGCTGAGCAGGGGCGTGAGCTCCCGCCTCGCTGACTCCGCCGACTCACAGAAACCCTGGGGCCGAACAAGGCAGCCGTGGGCGAGGGGCCCTGGTCCATGGTGCCCACAGGCCTGATCCCAGGCTGGCTGGCACCTCCCACCCGGCCCACAGCCCTGCTCCCTGCTGGCATCGCTTCCTTCTCATCCTCTCCCAGGCCCGGGCAGAAAGGTCCGGGGCGTGGGACCCCGTGGCCTTTCTCGGTCCTTCCCGGGGCAACCACCAGGCTTGGCCAAGGGCGCGAGGAGGGCTGGGGCGGGAGGCCGTGACGTCACCTCATCGGAACACACTCAGCCCCCTCACGCCTCAGCCTGGGACAGCGTGTCCCCGTGTGGCCCACCCAGAGGCACCGTCCCTTCTTAATACGCGAGCTGACACTTACTAAACGGCCCCCGCAGGCCAGGCCCTGTGCTAAGCTTCTCTCTGCCGAATCGCAGCAAATCCTCCCCACAGCCCCACCAGAGCCTGCTGTTACCCTGCCCGTTCCACAGATGGGGACACTGAGGCTCAGAGAGGCTCTCTGCCACACCCAGGACGCCCCAGCGCATCGGCAGCAGAGCCAGGGTTCAAACTCGGGTCTGAACCTCCAAAGCTCTGATGCCTTCCCGGTCCCTACTGCTTCCCAGCCGTGGGGCTCCGGGGCACCCAGCCTTCCGTTTCTGGGGCCCATGCTGACCCTGACTAGCTCAGTGTATCGGTTCTCCGGGCCCTGGCAAAAGACAGGCTGCAACCTCCCTCTCCAGGCCTTCTCGGGCCTTGACAGGCCACAGCCACTGAGCGACCGAGCGCGGGGTGCCTCCGGAGAGTGTGAGGACCATGGTCTCAGGGTGTCTTCCATGATCACGGTTCTAGGGACCCCATGAGCCCCGGGTGCAAACTCTGAGCAGAGCCTGGGAGGCGGCAGCTGGCCTGTATCCGACGTGCACATCGTTTGCTGGGGCCCCTGCGTGGCTATGGGCCACAAAGGGGAGAGGAGGGGGGTCCAGGCCGCTGGAGGGGCCGCCCTGCAGGCCGGCTCTCGGGAGGGCTGCTGCGCCCCGGCCAGGGCCCCTCACCTGAGAGTCGGAGACCTCCGAGGGCTTCTCGGTCAGGCTGCTGCTCTCGGCCTGGATGAGGTCGTTGTACTTGGTGACATCTTCGTCCGAGTAGTGCAGGCTGCCTGGGCTCGGCCGGGGCGGAGACCTAGAGAGGGAGTGGGGTGGGGGCTGAGAGGTGGCCTCCCCCAGAGCAGCCTCCTCTGGTCCTTGGTCCGGGGAGGCCACCGAGAGGCCTGGAGGCGTGGAGTCCCTGGGACCCCTCACGCTCCTGTGCCTGCTGTTCACAGGCCTGTGCCATGGAAGGTGGGGCCCTGCCTGGGGTGGGGGAGGCTCAGGATGCTGAGGGTGCTGGGCTGAGTTCTTGAATGAGCTCCAGGGAAGCGTGTGTGTGTGGGGGGGGGAAGGAGAGGGGATGGTGGGAAGCAGCTTGACTCTCCACCTATGCCTCCAGGATCGCAGGCCTTAGCATCACAGCCGTGACTGTGACCCAGCGCCCTAGGCCCCCGAGACCTCGCGAATCACACGCTCAGGGGAGGCCTGAGACCCGCGCTGCAGATAAACTCTCCACAAACTTCCTATGCACAAGGGGAGCTTCGGGGTCAGCCCTGGGGTCAGAGAGCCAGGAAAGCACCGATAGGCTCAGAGATGGTGGTGGTTCCTGGCGATGCCACGCCCCGGGGAGAGAAGAGGCCTGCATTCCCGGGTGAGAGAGAGGCCTGGCTGCCGTCACCCAGGAAACACACCTGGCACTCCTCCTCCCGCCTGGAGGCCTGCAGGCCGGAGCTGGGGCTGCGGGCGAGGAGTGGGCAGGCCTGGGGTCCTTCACCCCTCTGCCCTCAGGACGGGGTGCCAGAGGGTACTGCCCAGGGCCTCACCCCCCCCAGCATCTGCCCAGCCTGCTCTGGCACCGCGGTTCTGAGCCCAGCTGTCCGCACAGGGGCCGGACACCGCCTGCTGCTGGAACGCTGCTCTGAGGACAGTCCCGAGACCCGGGGACACGTCCCAGGCTGCTCCCTGCCCCTCCGACCTCTGGTGCTGCCTCTGAGAGTGTGAGGACCATGGTCTCGGGGTGTCTTCCATGATCACGGTTCCATGGACCCCACGATCTTATTTCATTCCGATCCACACAGTGAAGCTTTGTACTGAAAATAAAGCAGTCACCGTACCAGCCGGAGCTTCCTGGAGACGAGGCAGCAAGTGCAGGATAGGGAGGAAGGGGAAAACGGGGTGCCAGGCTGAGCTGCCCTGGTGACAGGCGGGGAGTGGGGGCTGGCACGTCCCCAGGGCTGGGCCAGGCCGGAGCCTGGGGCTCCTTCGGTGCAGACGGGAATTCTGGGCAGGCCCAGGGGTGCGGGACGGGCAGGGCTGCGGTGTGTGTACACTGTGGGTGCGAGAGGCAGGCCAGGCCGTCCTGAGACGCCCCTTGTTCCGGGTGGCAGGGCTCTGGAGCCAGCCTGGCCAGACTGCGGGGGCCATGCTGGGCCTGGCGCGGAGGCATCAAATGCCCCTTTCTTTGGGAAGCTGGCTTCTCAGAGGGTGAGAGTGGGCCTCGTTGGCCAGCACCCCGACCCCACCCCCACCCCATCCCCCTGGAGAACACACACATCGCCTCTTCCCTCCGGACCAGACAGAGTTGTTTTGTGAGCTGCCCCCGCCCTTGGCCACGCGCAGCCCTGCGGCCGCAGGAGGGCCTGGGGCTGGAGAGACGTAGGGGAGAGAGCTGGCGGGCCACCAACCTCGTCCTTCCTGGAGGGCTGCTTCGCCGCTGCCCTTGGGGGATGATGCTGAGACTGTGAACTTGGGGGGTGGGCAGGGGTGGGAAGAGTGTGGTCTGGAATGACAGCGGGCATGAGGGAGGACCAGGGGGGACGTGGCTACACTCGGGGTGTCTGTCCTTTCCTGGGGGGCGGACATGGTAGGGTGTCCACGATCGTGGGGAGCACCTGGGGCCTCTCACTCTGGTGGGTCTGCCTGGTGTACAGGCCGTTCTTCCGTCTCCCCTTGGGGGCGGGTGGATAGCAGGCTACGGGCCGCTGGCTTCAGATGGCAGTCTACCCGTCTCCAACCCTGGGCATGCTATGTGCCTTCTGCTGTGATCGATGGAAACCCTTTGCCCCCACCTCCTGGTGACTTTCCCGCCCGTGTGCCCTCGCCCAGGCTGTGCGCCCCGGCCCCTGCCTGTGCTGACCGAGGCTCCCACTCACTGGGGTGAAAAGCCGTTTCTGGGACAGGGTGAGGCCGAGGGGGCACTGCCTGCTCTGCGGCCCTCCCCAGCCGGGCACCGCCGGCCCTCAGCCCCGTCCTCCCGGCCCCCACGCCGAGGGCCGCTACCTGGTGTACAGGCCGTTCTTCCGGCAGAAGGAGTTCTTGACGGAGAGGCGCCGGTTATTGAGCTCCAGGGCAGGGAAACTGCTTTCGTCCAAGCTCATCATCTCCCCGTGGCCCAGGGCACCAGCCTTGGCACCGCTCCCTGCAGGGCAGGTTGGCACGGCTCGGTCAGGCCATCCCTTCACACTGGGCAGCGTCCCCTCCCCCACCTCCCTTCGCCCCACCTGGCCGGCTGCCCCCCCCCCCTTCCTCTCTCTCTCTTAAAAGATATATATATTGATTTTTTACAGAGAGGAAGGGAGAGGGATAGACAGTTAGAAACATCCATGAGAGAGAAACACCGATCAGCTGCCTCTTGCACACCCCCTACTGGGGATGTGCCCGCAACCAAGGTACATGCCCTTGACTAGAATTGAACTTGGGACTCTTGAGTCCACAGACCGATGCTCTATCCACTGAGCCAAACCAGTTAGGGCTCCCTCTTTCTCTTGCTAGGGCTGAAACCAGACTGGGAAGCCCGGGCTGTCCCACCTGTGGGAGCGGATGCACTTCCGGGGGACAGACCCCCACCCATCCCTGCAAAAGGAAGGCGACAAGGGAAGGCCCAGCCCCTCGGGCAGGGCTGGGTGCTGGCTCACCCGAGTCTGTCTTCTTGGCGTACTTCTTGCTCTGGCCCCGGATGATGAGCACGAAGACCAGGAGCAGGATGAAGATGAGGCCGACCAGGGCGACCACCACCAGGAACCACCACTCCTCGTAGAACGGGCTGGTTTTCTGGGCTGGAGCACGGGTGGGGCGTCAGGACCAGGGTGCTTGGCCCCTCTTGCCTCCCAGCCTCCCATTCCAGCGGGTCTCCTACATCCTGCTCTCAGTCTATGGTCAGCGGGGGTCTGTGCCCCCTGAAGGAGGCCAAGCCTACGACAAGGTTGGGAGGGACAGTCATTTCCAGTGCCAGCTCTGATCAATGGGGCTCCCCGGAGGCTGCTTCTGCACTCGGGAGGAAACAGTGCCGGGATTGATTAGTGATGTCTGCTGGAGACACAGGCTGCAGTGGGGAAGGGATGGTGTGTTTGCTATTTTTTCTTTAAAAAAAAAATTTTTTTTTTTAATTGAATTCAAAGAGGAAGGGAGAGGGAGAGAGAGAGACAGAGACATCAATGAGGAGAAACAATCATTGATCGGTTGTCTCCTACACGCCCCACACTGGGGATTGAGCCTGCAACTCAGACATATGATTCGACCAGGAATCAAACCATGGCCTCTTGGTTCAGAGGTTGAAGCTCAACCACTAGCCACGCCGGCCAGTCTCCTTTTTATTTTTATTATTTTTAAAAAATATATTTTATTGATTTTTTTTTTTACAGAGAAAAAGTGAGATGGATAGAGAGTTAGAAACATGGATGAGAAACATTGATCAGCTGCAACCAAGGCACATGCCCTTGACTGGAATCCACAAGCCGATGCTCTTTCCACTGAGCCAAACCGGTTTCAGCCAGCCAGTTTCCTTTATTTTTCCATTTCCACCCACGGTCTACCTGGGCAGGCAGAGCCAGCTCTGTGTTGGAAGGGTGCTTGTCTGGCCTGTGCTGGGCCTGGACAGTCTGTCCCCTGGCTCCGTGGGGACGGAATCTCTTTCTGGTAGCAGAGAGGGGGGTTGTAGGGAGAGGATATGGCGGGTCTTTCAAATGCCTCCCCCGGGAGGGCCTCCCTTCTCTGAAGCCCCCAGGCCATGCTTTCTGTACCTGGCCTGTCTAATCCCTGCTGCTGCCTGAGGGGCGGGCTCCTATTCCAGCCCTCAAGTGTTTATTTCCCACGATCGATCGGGCTGTCAATCTGGCAGGGGTGGGCGTGTGTGGGAAGAGGGAGGCGGCGGGCGTTGGAAGCTCCCCGGTGAGTAGAAATTCTGAGTTACACGTCGGCCTTTGGGGAAGAGGCCTTGTATGAAGTGGTCAGTGCTTAGCTGTGGGGTCATGGGTTTTGGTAGCAGAGGCCCTTGTGAGCTGAGACACGCCGGACGAGAATGGGGAGAGGAGAAGGGGAGGATGGCAGGCCAGCCCACCCGGGCCCTGCTCAGCCAGGTGGTGTAGGTCCGTCTGCTCTACAGGCTGCTGTCTGTTTGGGGTTCGGTTTCTATGGAGACACTCAGTTTATGGCCTGGTGCCCTTGAATCTCCTGGCTGATGAGCTCAGGGAAGCTCCCGTGCTGGGCCCAGTGATTCATCCACAAGCCGGCTGGGCCCCCTGCCCAGGGCTTCCAAGTCCTTGAAAAGGAACCCGCAGGAGCCATGGTCCATCCCGTTTCTTCCTTCCGAAGCCGAACCCTGATTCGGGCCCTGGCCCGGGGCTCCCTGCTGCTTCGGGCACCGAGGGGACGGTGCACGTTGGGCCCCACCCCATCTCTCCTGGGGCTCTGCTGCCTCCCCTCCTTCCCCTGCCCAGCCCCTGCGCCCCTCCCCCACAGGCGGTACCTGGCACGGACTGGGAGGGGCTGCTGGGGGTGCCGAAGCCGTAGTCGTTGACCGCGATGACCCGGAAGTCGTAGCTCACGCCCGGCTTCAGGATGTCCATGCTGAACGTGTAGGAGGTCACCTCCTTGGGGATGTCTTTGATGAGGATGTCCCACAGCCCCTCGTCTGCAGGAGCGCAGAGGGCAGGCCCCCGTGAGGGGAGGCCCCGCCCTACCTGTCGCTCCCTGAGAGCGGCCTGCCAGGTCTGCCCATCAACTCCCCTCCTCAAGACGGCCCCCCGGAGGTCCTGGGGAGATGACAGATACCCGGGCAGCGTCTGGCCCTGTGAGTCTGTCTGTTAAGATGTCTACACGACATTCAACGTGTGTAATAGGCAGAGCAGATTGCCACCAGCAACCCGCTATCACCATCTAGCCCAGTGGCCGGCAAACTCCTTAGGCACCAGAGCCAAATATCAACGGTACAATGATTGACATTTCTTTGGAGAGCCGAACGCCGACTTCCGCGCATGGGCCACGAAGTTTCAATTGCACTGTACACGTGCACACCTGCACGTGGTATTCTGTGGAAGAGCCACACTCAAGGGGCCAAAGAGCTGCATGTGGCTCGTGAGCCACAATTTGCCAACCACTGATTTAGACAAAGCAATGACCCTTCTTAGCCCTTATAGGGAAAATTTTGCATATTATTCTTTTAATAGATATATATTCTTATTGATTTCAGAGAGGAAGGGAAAGGGGGAGAGAGAGAGAGAAACATCAATGATGAGAAAGAATTGATCAGTTGCCTCCTACATGCCCCACACTGGGGATCTGGCCCACAACCCGGGCGTGTGCCCTTGACCGGGAACGAACCGTGACCTTCTGGTTCGCGCTGCTGGGCCTGCATATGTTTCCCATCGCATCGCAAAGTGCTCCTCAGCATTTGGCTGCCTCAGAGGTCACCATCTGGTCCCCCTCCTATTCTTAACCAGGCCCCCGTGTTCCTGGTCCCCATCCCTAGCCAAAGCACACACGCAGTGGCATCGGACAAGAAGAGGGCTGTGTCTGAACAGTTGCAGAAGGGATGGGGGTTCCCATGAGGCTTTGGACTTGATGGGACCAATCCTCAGGCCCCTCCATGCTGGGGAGCAGGGATCAGAGGACTCTCAGGGACCAGAGGGGGCGGAAGGGCTCCCTGTCTGTATGCCACCCATGTTGTCTCCAACTTCTGAGTTCTTGACTTCCCTCTCAGACCCCCAACCTACCCCCCTACCCCGCCTCTGTCTTAACTTTTAGCCCCAGGTGAAGGCAATGGCTCTTCACCTTCTCCCACAGCCCGCCGTCCCCTGCACCAGCCCTCCGCCACGGCCCCGAGTGCTGACTCTTCAGCGGATCCTGGCTTGGCCCCTCCTCTTAGCCTAGCTAGTCCTTGATCCCACCCATGAGGACCAGCTCACGGCCCCCAAACCCGGAACACCAGGCCCCACGCCAGGCCTCCCAGGAAGCAGTGGACAATCAACAGGGCCGGGGTCCATTCTGCAGCCAACATTCCACGGCCTGGCACCCCGGCCGGCCAACTCGGGTGGAAAAAGCAGGCTCGGGCCCTGGTGGGGAGAATGCTGTACTCAGCGGTCTCCAGGCCAACTCGGCAGCCGGCACCAGAGGGCCGGGGCGGGACCATCTGGAGTGGGGAGAGAGCCAGCCGTACGCACAGCTCCCGGCTGCAGGCTGGCTCTGAGAGGCTATAGGTGTTCGCTATTGGTGGCTGGAGTCATGCGCCTAAGATCCAGGCAATGCCGGGGCGGCAGCCGCCCCCTGGAACTCCTGACATGAATGGCGTGCATTGAGATAATTAGGGCTCGGCTGCCCCAAGGGGCTAATAATGTGTCCCCAGGATGCCCCGATGGCCCCTTAGAAGTGTCACCTCCTGCCCAGCCCGGCCACTTCCCGTGGTGTCTGCCACGGCGTTTAGTGTCTCAGCCTCAGTGGCCTCACCACGGGGCCACGGAAGACCAGGAACCAGCCTCCGGCTCTGCCGACGCTGGCGCCTCTGATTAACTCGGACGCCTAGCAACCGGGGAGCTGGCAGTGGCGAAGGCTCCGCGGGTAAGGGGAGCCGGGAGGCGCAGGTGACATGGCGACAGTGAAACGGGAGCGTGCAGAGCAGCCCCTGCAGCGGCTACTGGCCGCTCATCTGCCGATGGGTGAGGGAGTTCTGGTGATTCGATTTCAGGCCTGACAGGACAGGTTGGTGCGGTTACAGGAGCTGCCAAGCCAGCGCTGAGGGCGGAGTCGGCCCTTAAAGAGGCCGCTGGGTGTTGGAGGGGGGCGGGGGGTGAGGTGGGGGACAGCCGGCCTCCTTAGGGGACGCTGGCCAGAGGTGCTGCCTGGAGGACATGGGGGTTTAACCTCTGTGAGCTCAACGCCTTGCTCCCCTGGCTTTTTTTTTTTTTTTAAATCCTCACTCGAGGATGTTTTTCCATTGAAAGACAGAAACGTGGATGTGAGAGAAACACGAGCCCAGCCTGGGGAGGAGCCTGCAACTGAAGTACCTGCCCTTGACCGGAATCGAACTCAGGACCCTTTGTTCCACAGGCTGACACTCAAGCAAATCGGCTAGGGCCGTGGTTGTCAAACTGCGGCTCTCGAGCCACATGCGGCTCTTTGGCCCCTTGAGTGTGGTGGCTCTTCCACAAAACACCACGGCCTGAAGAAGTGGCGTTAGAAGGAGCTTAAGTTTAAAAAAATGTGGCTCTCCAAAGAAATTTCCGTCGTTGTCCTGTTGATGGTTGTCTCTGTGGACTAAGGAGTTTGTCGACCACTGGGCTAAGGCTCCCCTGGCTTCTCGAACGGCCCTCCGCCTGAGTGGGTCCTCAGCGGGCGTTGGGTGCTGCTCTCTGGGTATTCCTTAGCTAAGGGTGCACCTCCCTGCTCCCCACTCCCACGGCCACCCCTAGCCTCATCTGGAGACGATGACGGAAGGGCACCAGGGGGAGGGGCCTGGGCAGGAGGGAGGCAGTGAGACGCGGGCTCCGCAGGGGCGGCGGCTCAGCCGGGGCGGCGTACCTGAGGGCCTGGCCTCGAGGACGTAGCGGGTGACGGGCCCTTTGCCGGGGTCGCCGCTGGACCAGTGGATGGCGATGGCGGAGCTGTACCGCACGATGATGGGCACTCCAGGCGGTCCCGGGGCACCTGCCAACGGCACACGTGAGCACGGGGTGCATGGCCCCGACGGGCACCCAGCCTGCCTCCCCGCTGGAGGGGCTGCTCCACAAAACCAGCCCGTCCGAGTCCCGGGAAACCCTGCAGGGCGAGGCTGGGGGAGTGTGTCTAAGGCTCGACCTGCTGGTTCTTCTCTTTCGCCCCCAATTCCAAGTTTCAGGGCAGGAGAGGGACCCTAGGGTGATGCAGGAAAGGTCCTGGAGCAGATTCAGGAGACTCGGGTTCCTGGTCCAACCCAGGACCGTTAGATGGGTGACGGATGAGTTCACACAGCCCTCGGTGCCTCAATTTCCCCCCCTGTAAGGCCTTTTGGAATGCAAGGCCTGAAGGGATGTGTCATGGGGCCAGAGGAGGCGGGCAGGACAATGGCAGAGCAGGCACATGAGAGGGGGAGGTTGCTTTTGGGGGGCTGAGTGGGCCCCGGGCATCTCCCCTCCGTAGTAAGAGGAGTGACCCGGTTTTATCTGTCACGGGACCCCTTCTGTTTGGGGGTGCCCCACAGCACAGGCCAGTGCCTGTCCTCTGGCTCCCACTCATTTGACGTGCAGCCCTGCGTGCTCAGGGCCGGGCACACAGTAGGTGCTTCCTAGGTGCTAGAGGGGCCGGGAGCGGGCCAGTGACGGGTGGCTGGCTGAGCGGGTGCGGGTGGCCCAGGTGGACGCCTGCTGGGAAAAGGGGCGAGAGTCCAGCATCGGCTGGAGGATCCCTGGGCTGGACCAGAGGCCTGGAACTCGATGACAGAGCTGGGCAGACCTATGCCTGCCCGCGCCCAGTCCTGACCCAGGACCTTGAGGACTGCGTTTCCTTCCTTCCTTCCTTCCTTCCCTAACGTGTGTCCTGCCTGCAGTGGGACACAGCCTCAGGGAGGTGTGGAGGGTGGGGCGGGCTTTTAGGACCCCGAGTTCTCGCTCAGGGCTGAGAGACGGAGCTGTCAGTCATCTCCTGGACCCTTGCCTGGTTTGGGGAGGGGCGTGTGCAGACCTTCACTCACACCTGCAGGGGGCAGCCTGGCTCTCCCTTACCCTCCCCTTTCCCCCCCCTTGTATTTCCTGTCCCCTGGCCTGCCCCAGGCCTCAGGTTAGAACAGTCTGTCCAGATGGGCATCTCCTGTCCCCATGCCACGGCTCGGCTGACAGCTCTCTTCCTGCTTTTGTTTCCCAGGAAAGCGGGCTTAGGTGAGAGGCAGGGGAGGGGCAGGGGCAGGGCAGAGGGGGGCCGGGTGGCTCCAGGCGGCTCTCCCTGCAGCCCTGCGGCCTTGTTCCCACGGAGCCGGAGCCACAGCTTCTCTGCAGAGCCGGGCAGGAAGGGAAGGTGCCCCGATGGTGAAAGCAGAGGGCGGCCTTACGTGGCGGGGAGGGCACACCCATCGCGCAGGTGGACGGCGGGCGAGGCGGCCTCCTGGGCGGGGCCCAGCTCACCTCCCCGAGGCCGGGCTAAGCCAGGCTCTGGTGCCAGGAGGCCTGGCTCACCCGCACTCCAAGGCCCGGTGTGTGTGCCCGTGTCTGCCGTCCCCTGGCCCGTGAGCCCCGTGGGGACCCCGCCTCGCTCGTCCTGGGGTCTGGCACCCCTTCCCCCGTGGGGGCTGACTGCCGAGTGCAGAGGGCCCGCCGGTTCTCGCCCACCTTCGCCGGGGCCCGTGGTGACGTTGGCCTCGATCTCGGGCCCGTAGGTGAAGGTCTTGGCTCGGATGCGGAACCGGTAGGTCATGCCCTCCGCCAGGTCCTTCACCTTCAGCCACAGGGGGCTGTTCCCCTTCACGTCCACCGTCACGATCTTGCTGACACCTGCTGGGGAAGCACGGGATGTGGGCCCTGCGGGGCAGTGGGCGGGAGGGGGACCCGGGGGCGGAGGCAGCAGACACCGCCAGGGCCAAAGCCTCTTGGCACGAGGCCAGGCTGGCACCCTCGGCCGCACACGGTTCTGATTCTCAGCCGCTGTCCTCCAGGCTGTGCTTAGGGAAAGGGCCCACGGCTACGGGGGCCTCAGAAAGGCTACAGGCTGCCGGCCTCTGAGAGGACCACGGGTCCTTCTGCATCTGGAGGGGAACAGCGCGCCATCCTGTTCAAGTGAACGGCTGTGCCCCGATACGTCTTACGGCAGTTTCTGTTCCCCTTGTCAACCCTGCCAACTCCAGTTCCTAGGATCACCTTCCAGAAAGTGCTTCTGCAAAGACAGCAGAGCCCAGAGTTGGAGGGAACACACCTACAGCCGGCTGAGGACAACCTGAACTGCTACAGCCGGGACTATCTGAGCCCCCACAGCCAGGACAACCTCAGCCCCTACACCAGGACAACCTCAGCCCTCACAGCCAGGACAACCTCAGGATGGTTTTCGGGAGGTGAGAGTTTGTGTTCCGTGTTTCAAAGATCCAACCCCCGCCCTCCCGCTGAGCTGGCATAGGTTAAACATGCACGTCCACCAGGCACCCCCACTGCCCAGCACCCCGTAAGGAGGCTGCTGTCCCTTAAGGACAGGCTCTCAGCTCCCTGTCCACTGAGCACACTGGTCCCTGCTGGGAGACGGGCTCTAAGCTTGCGGGCTGTGCTCAGACCAACCGTCATATCCACGGCCGGATGCCATGAGGCCAGACAGAACCGCAGAGCACCCGGCGCTGCACATGGCAGGTGCCCCATCTACGTACTGAATAAATAAAGCGCTGAGTGACAGACAGGGGGCGCTCCAGAGGCGCTTCCTGCAGGAATGAGGAGATCTGGGGGCGACGTCGTGGGGGCATGCCCGGGACCGGAGCAGCAGCTCTGGGTACCTGCTCCTTGACCTTTCTGAGCGAACCCCTCCTCACCACGGCCCCTGAGGAAAGAGGGTCCTGGATGCTCAGGTGGCCTGCTGACCCGAGCCCGGGGCTGAGGCACCCCCCCGGGGTGCAGACGGCGCGCTGGCCAGACTGGGTGTCACCCAGCCGCGCGCAGGGCTTCGGGATCCTATCAGCCGGGCCATCGCGGGGCCGACGTGAACATGGGAGGGCGGGGGGACATGGGGTCCAGACCCTGCTGGACAGAGGGCCAAAGGCAGAGCGCTCACACCTCTCAAGGGCAGGCGGGGGGAGGCCACTGTGACGAGCGCGCCTGTCTGTCCCCCTGCGTCCCCTCCCTCTGACCCTCCCTCTGCCCTCTGCCCTCTCCTTCCTGCCCTGGGGAGAGATGGCCCCCTTCCCGGGCCTGCACCTGACCAGGCCTCCCGGGGCCGGCTCCCCGCTGGCCTAGCACACGGTGCACTCTGCAGACGGGAAGCTGCTGGCACGCAGGTAGTGGCAGCAAAGACTGAGGGCCATTGTTCCCAGCTGACCCAGAACTGCTGGCCCCTGCAGCGTGCTCAGGGCTCCGCCCCGTGTCTGGCCAGGTTCAGAGAGGGGTGAGAGGGAGGGGTAAGCCCAGAGGTGGTCACCTCTGGCCGCCAGGGTGCCAGCTGGTAGGCCAGCCGCACCCCCAAGGTCTCGCTGGGCTCCGGAGCTGGACGCAGGCCGCTGGGAGCCCAGCCTCTTCCCCCATCTCTGTCACTAGCTGTGATTCTGGGCTAACCCAGCTGGGGGGCGGCGGGAGTGGGCCAGGGTCCCAGCCAGGGCCTGGAGGGTGGGGCGGGGGTTACAGAAAGACTCTGAAGACAGCCCTGGGTCAGAGGGAGACAGCCTGAAGTCAGGGTTCAAGTCCAGAGGCTCACAGAGGGAGCGGGGGTGCAAGGCCCCCCAAACTCGTGCATCCTTCTAGGGGGAGACTCTCGTCTTTCATCAGGTTCTCCAAGCGGTTGTTCCTGACTCCACTGAAGGCAGAGAAAGCTGAACCAGAGTAAGGCTGGACCTGAATTCTGGGGGTCATGCCTGGGCCAGGCCCATCGCCCCCCCCCCCCATCTTCATGACAGAGATGTGTCCAGCTTGGGATGCTGTCTCTCTCCCAGGATCCCCATCCCATACTCAAGTCCCCTCCTCCCTATCCCCTCACTGCCATCGACTTTCGGACAAGAAGCGACTGAAAACTTGGGCCTGGGAGTCAGGGTACCTGGGCTGCTCCTCAGCCTCACCCCCAACTTGTTTCCCCTCAGGACTCCCCTTCCCTTGTCCCGGCCTCCGTTTCCTCTTTCTAAGCCGGGAGATGCTGGCCACGGGGACTGCAGTGATGGCGAGGGGACCCCGGCTGAGCGCGCGCCCCTCGGGGTGGGTGTCAGGCCCGCGCGGGGGTCCCACTCACCGTCCACTGGGGTGCAGGGCTCATACACCAGCCGGTAGCCCTCCAGGACGCCGTTGGGGAACCGCGGGGCCTCCCAGGACACGTTCACCGAGGTGGTGGTCAGCTCGCTGAACTTGACCGAGCTGGGAGCGCTGGGGGCTGCGGGGGAGACAGCACAGGGGTTTTTTTCCTCCTTCCTCGGACTTCTTTCCAAGCCCCACCCTCAGCTCCCAGGAACCAGCGGGGTGGGAGCCCAGGAGGCAGAAGAGAGCAGGGCTCCGTGCAGGACAGGGCGGGAGGGGTCGCCCGGGGTTACCGGACCCCCTTCCTCTCCCCAAACAATGCATCACAACACTCGCTTTGCAACCTCAGAGTCCCAGAATGCTTTGCCTCATGTTAGAGAACTCAGATCCCTCCTGCTCAGGGGCCCCTGGCCCTGGCTCAGAGCCCCCAGGCCCAGCCTGTGTCCTGGCCCCGGGGGTCTGCGGGGCCAGGCCGTGTCCTGGTTTTGTGGGGCGCCTCTCTCAGCTTCCCGGGGAGAGGGCTGGGGCTGTCTGGGCCTCAGAGCATCCGGCGGGCACTGACTGGACAAGACGGCGGAGCCGCCGTGTTTCTCGGCCCCGGGGCCAGGGCGCGAGGCCCAGAGACCACGCTGCCCCACGCGGCCGGAGCCGGGGCCAGCCGAGGCCTTTGGAAGAGCAACCCAAAACCACGGGGGTGTGCGCTCCGGGGGCGGATGGGGCGGACGGGAAGGAAGCATCCCGGGGCAGCCTCCCGAGCTGGCTCCAGCGGGATGGCCCGGCTATTATTGTCAGGGCCACCCCCACGGAGCCGGAGCTGACCTGACCCCGCTTCCGCCCGGCTCCGTCCAGCCCGGGCCGGCCGCGCCAGCCAGCAGCCTTTGAAGGAGGCCGGAGCGCAGGGGGCCCTTCCTGCCTCCGCTCGGCCGGCGGAGCGGGGACAGAACACGGCGTCCCGCTGTGTCTGCGCACAGGCTCCGGGGGCTCCCATCCGGCCGCCGGCACCGACAAAGAGGGGTCGGGACAGGCGGGCGGACACACACACAGATGCTCAGAGCCGGAGGAGGGACAGGGTTTTCCGGGAGCCAGGCTCGTCCCCGAGGAGGAGAAGAGGCTGTTTACAGAACGGGAGGCAGCAGGGTGGAAAAGACAGCCAAGGAGGTCAGGGCGAGAGGCGTGGGGGTATATACCCCCGAGAACAGAGCTCCGTGACAGCCAAGGAGAGGGCCTGGCGACAGCGCCGGGCCAGCTCAGACACCCCGTCTGCAGCCTCTGATGCCCCTGGTCCGGCGGGGGGGACCCTGGGAAGCATCACGTCCTGACCACCCTTGTTCTCCACGGCATAGGGGCACCCCGCCCGCCCATGCCCAGGGCTTCCGGAGGCTCCGGGGGAATCTGCCTGAGACGTGGCTGTGGGCAGTGCACAGAGGGCTGGCTCCGCCCCTGTGGCAGCAGAACCCCTGCCTCATCCTCCTGTCGCCCCAGCCCTGCCCCGCCACCCAGCCTCCTCCCTGGCCTCCCTGCCTCCGTCCTCTCCCCACATCAGTCTGTCTTTTGAACAGCGGTCAGAGCGATCTTTCAAAAACTCAATCCAGCCCGGCCGGCGTGGCTCAGGGATTGAGCATTGACCTATGAACCAGGAGGTAGGTCATGGTTCGGTTTGATTCTTGATCAGGGCGCAGGCCCGGGTTTGTGACTCAATCCCCAGTAGGGGGCGTGCAGGAGGCAGCTAATCAATGATTCCCTCTCATCATTGACGTTTCTCTCTCTCTCTCTCCCTCTCCCTTCCTCTCTGAAATCAATACCAATATATAAAAAATAAAAATACAAACACAGCCGAAACCGATTTTGCTCAGTGGATAGAGCTCCGACCTGCGGACTGAAGGGTCCCGGGTTCCATTCCGGTCAAGGGCACGTACCTTGGTTGCCGGCTCATCCCCAGTAGGGGGTGTGCAAGAGGCAGCTGATCGATGTTTCTCTCTCATGGATATTTTTAACTCTCTATCCCTCTCCCTTCCTCTCCGTAAAAAATCAATAAAATATATTTAAAAAAAAAATAAAAAATAAAAACACGAACCAGACCCCGTTGCCCAGCCGCTTCGACCTGCCAGTGGCTCTCGTCACACTTAGATCATCCCCCGGCCGCCAGGCCCTCCAGAGCCGGATGCCCGTGTCCTCGCCAGGCCCCTGGTTTCCTCTCGGTCCCCGATCCCCTCCGCCTCCAGGCCTCGGCACCTGCCAGCCCCTCGGCCGGAACCCCCTCCCCCTGCACCTCCCACGGCCTCCTCTGCTGCCAGCTCAGATGTCACCCTCTCTGCAGGCAAACCTGCCCACAGCCAGCTGTCCGTCCCCTGCCTCCGTCCTCCGTCCTCCGTCCCCGGCACAGCCGCCAGAGTGAACGCACCTCTGTGCTGGGTGTGATCTGTCTCCCCCTGTGGGGTGGGGTGGGGGGCGGGTCAGTTTCCCTCAAGGTTGTGGTCCCAGCACCTGGCCAGGCAGGTGGGAACAGGCAGGGAGAAGGGGGCTGGCTGGGCCTGGACTGGCCATGAGCTAGGCGGGCAATAGGAGCACGATGGTGTGTGTATGTGTGTGTGTGTGTGTGTGTGTGATATGTGTGTGTGGTGTGTGTGTGTGGTGTGTGGTGTGTGTGAGTGTATCGTATGTGTGTGGTGTGTGGTGTGTGTGTGGTGTGTGTGTGTTGTGTGTATGAGTGTGTGTATGTGTGTTGTGTGTGTTGTGTGTGTATGTGTATGAGTGTGTGTTGTGTGTATGTGTCTGAGTGTGTATGGTGTGTGGTGTGTGTGTAGTATGTGTGTGGTGTGTGTGTGTGTGTGAGTGTATGAGTGTGTGTGTGGTGTGTGGTGTGTGGTGTGTGTGTATGTGTGGTGTGTGTGTGAGAATGTATGAGTGTGTGTGGTGTGTGTGTGTGTGTGTGTGGTGTGTGTGGTGTGTGGTGTGTGTGTGTGAGTGTATGAGTGTGTATGTGTGGTGTGTGGTGTGTGTGTGTGGTGTGTGTGGTGTATGTGTGGTCTGGGGGCTCTCCCCAAAGCTGTACGGAGAAACCTCTTCTGAGCACCCACATTGGCCTCTCTTTGGGGGCTGTGGAGGGCATCCCAGGGGCCTGGGTGACCAGCCCCGATGTCTCAGGGGGTGGCGCCAGGTTGCTGCCTCCACTCCTCCGGAGCCCAGCGGCAGGGCCAGAGGCCCCTCCCCGCCCCCAGGGCACCGCCTCCCCGCCTCGGCGCTCTCCCCACCTGCTTGCTGGGTCTGGCCGCGGGTGGGGGTGCTGCGGGGCCCCTCCCCCGCGGCGTTGAAGGCCGCCACGCTGACCATGTAGGCGGTGTAGCCCGTCAGGTTCTTGAGCTTCACGCCGGTCTCCGCCAGGAAGAGCGTCTTCACGCGCTCAGTGAGGTTCTGCCGCTGGGCCTCCCAGAAGTAAATCTGCGGACGGACGGCAGGGCGGGAGGGGCGGACAACAGCGGCTCAGAGACACCGGGGTCTCAGGACGCCCGCACCGGAGCCGCCCGCACACTGGGACGGAGGTGTGAGCGAGCGGCCGGGACAGTGTCGAAGCATTGAAGAGCATAGCAACCCTTCCAGAACCTTCCTTTTCTAAGGCTACAGTGTCTGCCGGTCTGGGACCCTCCCGCACGCGCGCAGACCTGCTGTGTGTTTATGGTGGTGCAGGTAGGACCTGCAGCAACGGAAGGTAAGCACAGCGGAGGGTCCACCCAACCAAGAGCGGGGTTCGAGGACCAGGCGGTCGTATCTCCTGGGTGCTGGGCAGGGATGCAGGGTGTGTTGACACGCCCCACGGGCACCCTGCAGTTTGCAGAGCCAGCTGCAGAAGCGGGCTGGCCTGGAGCAGCATGACCCCAGCGCACCATTGACTAAGGCTGTGATGGCTGGTGGGGGATGAGTGGGCGTTTGTCGCCACCTGCTGGCGGAAGAGGTTTCTGCTGCCACTGGCCCAATTTCTCCGTTAGCCCGGAGGAAGCTAATCAAAGTGGGCAAGCGCTCACCAGAGTCCCCGCCTGGCCTGTGCCAATGCCTGCGCCGTGGCTGGAAGCGTCATCACCCAGCTGCTGGGACATGCTCGTCACTCCTGCTGCCCTCACGCCCCACGTGCACCGCGTCAGCACTGTAGTGTGGACGGCTCTACCCTTCACCTGGGACCCACACTACCGCCCCGTCTCAGCTCAGCCGCCACCAGGTCTCATGTGGCTGCCACTTCATGGCTCTGTGCCCGCTCCTTTCAGACACCTCCCTGTACCGCAGCCAGCCTGCCCTTTCAAGACCCAGGTCACCCACATCCCTCCTCCTGCCCCAAACCTTCCCTGCCCTCTGTCACCTCATTCCGAGTCAGGGCGGCCCCGGTCACTGCCCAGACCCACGTCCCTTCACGCTGCTCCCCCGCTCACTCGGAGACGCACAGGACTGTTTGCTGGCCACGGACCCCAGGACCCTTGCACATCCGTGTTCTCTTTCTGGAACTCTCCTCTTCGGGGTCCACGTGCTTCAGGCCCTGCTAGCCTTCGTGCTTCCTCATGTGCCAGCTTCCCGCTAAGTCCCGCCCTGACAAACCTCCTCTCCCGCCCACACCGCCCCTCGGTCTCTCCCTGCGTAACCCGCTCCATTCGCCGCCACCTGCCGCTGCCGCTTGTTTTGAATGTAGCCCGTCTCCTTCCCGGGCGATCCGCCTCCACGGGGACCGAAAGCACGGCTGGGCGTGAAGCAGGTGGTCAGGAAGCAGCCGCGGGGCCGGGCCTGCCCGTGCACCCGGCATAGCCCGGCCTCACCCATGTGCCGTCCGTCTCAGCAGTGCTCACCGGTCCGTTACCCCGGCACATGATTCATGGCAATGGACGTGGCTGCTGATCCACGTCTGGGAGGTGGACATTCCGTTTCCCCAGTTAACACCCGTGGCCGCGAGGTTTCCCCGAGCACGCAGATGCCTGCAGGTCTGTGTGTGTGTGTGTGTGTGTGGGGGGGGGGAGCGTATGGCGTCTGCGCACCCACATGCTTCCTGGGTCTGCCCGTTCACAGGAGGCTCCCACATCTCGCCCGCCTGGGGGCTGCCACCCTCCGCAGCCTCCGCCCGGCTCCCTACTCCCGGGAGCCATATGCTCAGACGCAGTACTTAGCATTCCCAGCTGGCACTCCCCGGCGAGGACTCCAGGGGGTCACCCGTCCTCAGCGCTTCCTTGGCCGGTATCTTTCCCCCTCCCTCCCGCCTCCTTCGCCCCAGACGGAGAGAGACGCCCACTCCGGATTCCGTCTTAGACCAGGGCCACCAGCACGCACCAGCTCCGAGATGGGGTGAGCCCGGTGCCTTTCCGGAGACTCGGTTCCTGCCTGCGCGGGGACGGCCGAGCCAGGTGACCACGGGCCCCTTGTGGGCCTCAGGCCACACCTGCCACTGCCTGGGCCCGTGGTCGGCAAACTCATCAGTCACCAGAGCCAAATATCAACAGCACAACGATTGGAAATTCTTTTGAGAGCCAAGTTTTTTTAAACTTAAACTATCTAGGTAGGTACATTTTTATGAACTTAATGAGGGTGCTCCTGAGCTCATCTTTGATAAAAACTCAAGGGGCCAAAAAGCCGTGTGTGGCTTGTGAGCCGCAGTTTGCCGACCACTGGCCTGGACTGTCCCCTGGACACTGGAACAGGAGGCAGGCTGCAGCTCCTCCGGTGGCTGTGTACTCAGTGCTCCCTCTCCGCTCCCGGTGGCGTGGCGGCCAGCACACCTGGGGTCTGATTCTCTGCCACCTGCTATTTCTGTGGCCTGGCCGGGTCACCGGAACTGGGCCTCAGTTTCCTCATCTGTGCGATGGGCACACACAGGGCCCATCTACCAGCGTTCCAGGGCTTTCAAGAGGATGAAGGAGTCCTAAAGGGCCCTGTGACTTGTGGGGACTAACGAACTCCTGTCCTAACAGGCGGCGCCAGTACAGATTTAAAACATTTTTTAAAATAGAGATTTAGGCAGCGGCCTGGGTGGGGCACGGGCGGGCGGACTTTTGTCCTGTGGGCTGTGCACACACAGCGGGTGCAGGCCCGGGGGCCTCGCCCACCACCTTCCCTGGGCCACCCCCAGCCTGTGCCCCCGGACCCTCTCCTTGGCCGGAGGGCCCGTACCTTGTAGCCCTGGATGTCTCCGTTCTGGCTCTCCGGCGGGGGAGGCTCCCACGTCACGTCCAGCTGCGTGGCCGTGGGGCCGTGGACGGCCACGTTGCGGGGCGCCATCGTGGGCACTGGAGGGCGAGAGGGGAGGTCAGTGTGCGGGGCCGGCGGCTCCAGGGGCGGGGGGGGGGGGGAGAAGGAGGCGGGTGAGTGCCCGTGGGGGAGGGAGAGGTGGGCGGGGCCCGTGGGGGCGGGAGAGGCGGGCGGGGCCTTCGGGCAGCGGCACTCACCGGCCTCCCCCACGAAGACCTCCTGGGGGGCGCTCAGGGGCCCCTCGCCCACGGCGTTGTACACCGTCATGCGGATCTCGTAGCGCCGGTGCTTGTTCAGGTCTGTGGGGGCGAGGTGGGACACACACACACACACACACACACACACACACACACAGAAGTCACGGTCCCGCGGGGCCGAGCCATGGAGGTGGGGCTGGGGGGGCTGGAGGATGTGCCCTGTGATGCTGGTCCCCGAGGAGAGGAGGCCTGGTAACCGGGACCAGGTGATGCTGGCTGGCTTCCTGGCCCCGGGGGACCCTCGGGCACGCGGTTGAGAGGAAAGGGGCACTGTTCATGTTTGTGTCAGGTCACGGGCGAGAACCAAGGCTGCCCGGGCACACCGGGTCACAGGTCACTCCTCCCCCGCCTGTCCTGGGTCACAGGTCACTCCTTCCCCACATGGCAGATGCCAAAGGTTTCCAGCGCCTGACAGGGGGCTCAGCCCTGCGGGAAGGGGTGTGTTGGATGTGAACTCTGGGCTGAGAAACCGTGTTTCTTCCTGGGTCTGGGCACCTGGGTGAGATGCCTGGACAGAAGCCGGGCGGGAAGCAGGTACAGGAAATGGGCTCTCACATCCCGGGTGGGTCCCGGGTGGGAGACGCTGTCCCTGCTGGGGTCGTGGCTGACCCCCCATCTCCCTCCCGGGAGTGGGAGTGGGGTGCGGGCCGTGCGGCCACCGGTGGAGGGAGGAAGGAGAGGGACAGTTCAGTCCCACAGAGCGGGGGTCCCGTGTCCGAGGCCCCAGGACTCCGGGAACCCCAGCTGGGGCTGCAGAAACAGGACCAGGGGCGGGCCATGCGCAGGCAGCGAGGTTTCCTGGTCCCTGGAGGGAAGGGGGGGTCCCTGCTCCCCCCACGGCTGGGGCTGAGACAGAGCCCAGCCGGGGTGCCTCTGCTGGGCCTGCCGGGGCGGCAGTGACACGGACACGGCAGTGACACAGCCCCCAGGATGGCCCCCAGCCCAGCACACAGCCCAGAGCCGGCTGCTCTCCCGTGCCGCACCCCATGGCCGGAGGCCTGGAGGCCGCTCCCCATCCCTGTGGGGGGCGCGGGCCCCGGACGGAGCCGCCGTACATGCAAGACTTACTGTCCAGCTCGTACTGCGTGAGGCCGGGCCGGCTCAGGTTCCGCACGGAGAACAAGGCTACCGGGCGGGGAGGCGCGGGGCCGGGGGGCGGAGGGAGACAGCAGACAGCGGAGGTTAGTACACACTCCCCTCCATGAAGACCCCAATGAGGGGGGATAGGACGGAGAGAGGGGACGGGTCCCTGATGCTGAGCGAGGCGCCAGTGCTGGCCCTGCCCCGGGGTGCGCTGGTCTGAGGTCCCGGGGCGCCCGGAGCCCCATGGAGCCCAGCATCCCTGGGGACACGCCGGGGGACCCTCTGGCCCCCACTCGTCCCCTGGCCTCCGCTCCTGCAAACCACCGCCAGGCAGTGGCTGTGGATGTCCGCATCGGAACCGGGAACTAGTTTCCCACCCGGATACAGGACTAGGAGTCAGGGGCCACGGGAAAGCCACAATTACGTGGCTGCTGAATACACAGACAACGCAGGCCTCAGACCCGCTACTCCCGAGGTTTCCTGTTAAGGCAAGGTGACCAGACGTCCCGCTTTCGGTGGGACAGTCCCGATTTTTAACAATTTGTCCCGCATCCCGCGGCGTTTTTAAAAAGTCCCAATTTTAAAACATCTGGTCACCTTATATTAAGGTGCCCGTGCTATGCAGTCCATCAGAGACGAAGCCGGGATGGCCCGGGGGAATGATGGGAGGAAAATCCACAGCCGAGAGGATCTTAAAGGGCCCCGGCCTGCCTGCTCGCCTCTGTTCTGGTGAGTGGTCCCACCTCCCACCTGGGCACCCAGGTCCTCGGGGCTCCGCCCTCTCCCTCCTGTCCCTGTCCCTGGCCTGCGTCCGTCATGGAGCCCAAGGCACGTCACCTCCGACACCCCCCCCCCCCCCCCCCCCCGTCCCATCCCGAGCCGGCCACCCCGGCCCCAGCCTCACGCTCTTGCCCACGTTCCTGCATTCGCCTCCCTCTGGCCTCCCTGCCTCTGGCCCCCATCGCCAGCCATCACGCCACTGACACGACCCTCCTCACCCCCAAATGCCTCTCCCCGGGATGCCCCCTTCCCCAGAGGCAGGCTGGGCCTGAGGAGCCCAGAGCAGAGCAGCGACCTCCCTGGACCCCGAGGGGGCCGGGCTGCTGCCCGTGGGCGGGGACCAGGTGTGGCTATTGGTCCTCCTCCCCACCGCAGGCCCTTTGCACATGACGGGCTCGCCCTGTCCCACTGGACCGGTTGCCATGGAACCCTCCATCCATGCCCATCCCCCTGGGAAGCCGTTTCCGACACTGGCCTGGGCTCTCCTGGGGTACGTCCTCCCAGCCTCAGCGCCCTAGGGGGAGGGCAGGGACCCTGTCTGTCTGGTCCCTGGTGTCCAGGGCCTAGAGAGAGGGTGCTCAGTGACCCAAGGGGACAGGGGTGAGAGGCACACACGGGGGTGGACGGCAGGGTTTAGGGTTAGCGTGATCCCAAGAAGCTGAGAGCTTTAGGCAGGCGAGCTGGCCCCCCCTGCCCCACCCCCTGGCCCCAAAGTGCCACTCACAGGTCAGCTCCGTCCACCTGGCCCCCGGGTTGTTGACGCCACGCAGCGTGAAGCCCCTCAGGCCTTCGTACGGCAGCTCCCGGTACCGGACCCGGAAGCCCAGGAGGATGCCGTTGATCTTGTCCTCGGCCGGAGGCTGCAGGGAAGGGAGCAGGGAATGGAGAGGGGCCGGGACCCTGCAGCTCACCCTCCTCCGCTCTGCTCCTCCCGCCCCCCCCCCCCCATCCTGCCTCCTGAGGCCACAGAGCAGAGGCCGTGTCTCAGCCAGGAAAGGGAGTCCAAATGACACTGAGCCTTTTTAATGCACAAGGCCATTCCCTCCTTGCAGCATGCCCTACCGGGCAAGGGAGGGCGGGAATCGCCTAACGGAGCAGGAAAGCAAGGCTCAGAGAGGGTGAGGAACTTGCCCAAGGCCACACAGCATCCCTGGGGCCCCAGCCTGACCCTGGATCCTCTCACAGAGTTGGACCTCGCCTGCGAGTCGCCGGACACAGCCACTAGCCACCCTCAGCCTGCTGACCCCTCTGCCTGGAGAGCCCAGTCCCCTCCAGCTCTTAGGCCAGAACAAGGGCAGGTGTCCTCTACCCCCTATATCAGCCCCCGCTTCCCACCCTCCCTGCCCCTCATTCCTGTCTCCTTTGCTTTCTGCTCTCCTCCGCAGCTGAGCAGAACAAGCTTCGGAGACGGTGAGAGCTACTTTTCACCTCTCTTAAAGACCCTGCTGAAACCACTCAGCCCTTTGTTTGATCCTTAATTGCATCCCTAGCGGCTGCAGCATCTCCCTCCCTTTCGCTACCACGGCCCCACCTGCTGGCCTCTCCGGCTCCCAGCTGCCTCCGCCATGGTCATCTGAGGGATGGAGCCTTGGCTGGGGGGCAGGGGGGAGGCTGGGGAGGGTCCCGCCCCGCCCTATTTTCTCTTTAAGGCACATGTGTCAAACACAAGGCCCGAGGGCCAAATCCGTCCCGCCAGGCCTTGCAATGTGGCCCGCACCGCGCTGTCATCACTGCACTCCGCTGCGTTTCCATCACAATGACAGTTTATGACTGTTCAGTAAACCATTCGGCCCTCGATTTAGGCTGGATTTTAGATTTTGGCCCCTTCTCTGATTGAGTTCGACACCCCTACTAAGGGCTTTCCCTGCAGGGGGCTGCAGGGGGCCCTGGTGCCCGCCCCTCCCTGCGCCGGCCTCACCTGCCAGCGGATCAGCACGGAGGTGGTGGTGTGGGGGGTCACTGAGACAATGGTGGGCGCTTCGTCAGGGGCTGGGGAGAGAGGTGGACAGGTGAGCGCTGGGGGCGGGGACTGAGGCCCCAGGAGGACACGGAGCTGTGGGCGGCTCCACCTCGGGGCCCCCACCACCCCAACTCCTGCAGAGCCAAGGGCCAGGGTGGAGGGAGCGAGGGGCTGGGACTGACCACAGCCCAAGGGCCCAGTGCCCCCTCCTCTCTGTTCATAAAGCCACAGGCCTCCGCCCCGGCCCCCGAGGCCCTCCACTCCCGTTCGCTGGTTTTCCGGGGTTGGCCACCAGCTTGAGGGAGATCAGAGGAGAAATACACTGGGAGCCAGGCTGGCTGTGGGCGCTGAGCCCCAGGCAAAGGCCCCTCTGGCCCAAACCTCCTTCCACTTTGCCCCCCTCCACCCTCCCGAGCCGACAACGGGCCCAACAGGCCCCTCCCGTCTTTGGACCGCCCCTCCCCCCGGAGGAGGTCCCCTGGTGCTCAGGAGGTGCCCAGCGGACCAGGAGAAAGACACCCAAGGGTGGGGGCACTCACCGGCCTGCAGGGTGGTCAGCGGCTCCGACTCCTCGCTGAACTCACTGTCCCCGATGTCGTTGGTCGCCTTCACTCGGAACTTGTAGGACGTGAAGGGCTTGAGCCTGGTGGGGCACCGGGCTCAGTGAGCGGGGGCTCCCTAATTGCCTTGTCGCCTCGTCCTCTCCGCTTGGGGCGAGGGGCAGGGCTGTGGACCCATTGCACAGATGGGGACATCGAGGCTCAGAGAGAAGGTCTGTCATGTGGGACAATCAGGGGCCAGGCCCTGAGCTCCCAGGCTGGCCCTAGACTAGGGGTGTCAAACTCAATCAGAGAAGGGGCCAAAATCTAAAATCCAGCCTAAATTGCGGGCTGAATGGTTTACTGAACAGTCATAAACTGTCATTGTGATGGAAACGCAGTGGAGTGCAGTGATGACAGCGCGGTGTGGGCCACATTGCAAGGCCTGGTGGGACGGATTTGGCCCGCGGGCCTTGTGTTTGACACATGTGCCCTAGACCATGCCAGCGTGGGGTGTGGCCACCCCTTTAGCTCCAATATAAGCCAGAGGTCCCCAGGAGGAAGGGTCCCCAGAAGGAAAGGTCCCCGGAAAGGAGGGTCGCCGGAGAGGAGGGTCCCCAGGGGGGGGAGGGTCCCTCTGCATATTTCTTGCCTCGAAGGAGGAACACCAGCAGCTTCCCCTCTGGGAACTGCCATCCCTTTCCCGAATTCAGTAAATTTAGGACGGGTCGTGCCTCTCAAGGGTTTACCACCCTTCCTCTCTCCCAGCCTCACTTCCTCTCCAGGCAAACGGCTTCCTTTTGGATTTACTGGGAGGAAAGGATCGCTCAAAACTCCCGGTCACGTCAATCGGAGCGAAAAACATGACCCACCAGGATGCTATTGAAGCCGGCGTCGAGGGGGGAAGGGGGAAGCTCCGCTCCCTGTCAGAGAGGAGCTGCAGGTGCCGCCTGGCCTGGCGGGAGAAGCCGCTAATGAGGGACGAGCGCGCTCGGCTGAGGCTTCCAGGCTCCAGAGATGGATAATGAGGAGGCCGCCATGGCAGCCCCAGAGAGGGGCGGGCGGTTAGGACTGAGCTGCGGCTGAGCGTGCAGGAGAGAGGTCCTGGGCGGAGGTGCCCCTTGGGCACTGCAGAGCGGTCTGAGCGGGGGTGGGGGTTGGGGGGTGGATGGGGGGTGAGGTGGGGGGGTGAGGGTTGGGGGGTGGATGGGGGGTGAGGTGGGGGGGGTGGGGGTGGGGGGGTGGATGGGGGGTGAGGTGTGGGGTGGGGGTTGGGGGGTGGATGGGGGTTTGAGGTGGGGGTGGGAAGGTGGGGGGTGAGGTGTGGGGTGGGGGTGGGGGTTGGGGGGTGGATGGGGTGAGGTGTGGGGTAGGGTGGGGGGTGGGGGGTAAATGGGGGGTGAGGTGTGGGGTGGGGGTTGGGGGGTGGATGGGGGTGAGGGGGGGGGTGGGGGGTGTGGGGTGGGGGTTGGGGGTGGATGGGGGGTGAAGCTTGTGGGGTGTGGGTTGGGGTGGATGGGAGGTTAGGTGGGGGGTGGGGATTGGGGGGTGGATGGGGTGAGGGGGGGGTGGGGATTGGGGGGTGGATGGGGGGTGAAGGTGGGGGTGGGGGTTGGGGGTGGATGGGGGTGAGGTGGGGGTGTGGGGGGGGGGGGGATGGGGGGTTGAGGGGGGGTGGGGAGGTGGGGGGTGAGGTGGGGGGGGGGGGGATTGGGGGTGGATGGGGTGAGTGTGGGGTGGGGGTTGGGGGGTGGATGGGGTTGAGGTGTGGGGTGGGGGTTGGGTGGATGGGGGTTTGAGGGTGGGTGGGAAGGTGGGGGGTGACGGGTGGGGTGGGTGGGGGTTGGGGGGTGGATGGGGGTGAGGTGTGTGTGGGGTGGGGGTGGATGGGGGGTGAGGTGTGGGGTGGGGTTGGGGTGGATGGGGGGTGAGGTGGGGGTGGGGAGGTGGTGGGGTGAGGTGTGGGGTGGGGTTGGGGGTGGATGGGGGGTGAGGTGGTGGGGTGGGGTTGGGGGGTGATGGGGTGGATGGGGGTGATGGGGGGTGGGGTGTGGGTGGGGTGGAGGTGGGGGGTAATGGGGGTGAGGTGTGGGGTGGGGGTTGGGGGGTGGATGGGGGTGAGGTGGGGGGTGGGGGTTGGGGGGTGGATGGGGGTGAGGTGGGGGGTGGATGGGGGGTTGAGGTGGGTTGAGGTGTGAAGGGGTGGAGGTTGGGGGTGGGGGTGGATGGGGGTGAGGTGTGGGGTGGGGGTTGGGGTGGATGGGGGTGAGGTGTGGGGTGGGGGTTGGGGGGTGGATGGGGGGTTGAGGTGGGGGTGGGGGGTAAATGGGGGTTGAGGTGGGGGTGGGGGTAAATGGGGTTGAGGTGGGGGTGGGTTGGGGGGTGGATGGGGGTTGAAGTCGGGGGTGGGGAGGTGGGGGGTGAGGTGTGGGGTGGTGTTGGGGGGTGGATTGGGGGTGAGGTGTGGGGTGGGGGTTGGGGGTGGATGGGGGGTGAGGTGTGGGTGGGGGTTGGGGGGTGGATGGGGGGTTGGGGTGGGGGTTGGGGGGTGGATGGGGGGTTGAGGTGGGGGTTGGGGGTGGATGGGGGTGAGGTGTGGGGTGGGGGTTGGGGGTGGATGGGGGTGAGGTGTGGGGTGGGGGTTGGAGGTGGATGGGGGGGTTGAGGTGGGGGTTGGGGGTGGATGGGGGGTGAGGTGTGGGGTGGGGGGTGGGGGGTGGATGGGGTGAGGTGGGGGGGGGGATGGGAGAGGGGCCGGAGACCCACCTGTCCACCACGCAGGCGGAGGCGCTGTGGCTCACGGAGGCGGTGTGCGGCGCCCAGCGGCCGGCCGGCAGCTCGCGGGCCTGCACGGAGGAGTAGCGCACGGGGGACAGCCCGTCGCTGCCCGGCTCCCAGGACAGCAGCACGCTGCGCGCCCGCACGTCCTCCTGCCGCACCGCGGGCCTGCTGGGGGGCTGCGGGCGGGCTGCGGGCGGGGAGCAGGTGAGCCGGCGGGGCGGGGAGAGGTGCTCTGGGGTCAGGCCTGCCCCTGCCCCGCCCGACAGCCGGCTCCCGTGTGGCTCCTGGCCCCGGGCGGTCCTCAGGAGCCTGGGAATGTACCCCACCCCCCCCCAGGGCAGCCCGGCAGAGCCTGGCAGCGAGGAGGCGCCCACATCGGCTCCTCTCCCTGCCTGCCTGCCGGTGCTGAGAGGGGACCGGCCGGCCCCCTGCTGCTGAGAGGGACACAGGCCCCTTCCTCCGTGGGACCTGGTGGAGGCTGCTGCCCTCCGGGATTTTCTGAGAACACGTCTAATTCACAGGCGTGCGGGGTTTGGGTCTGCTTCTGGAAAGCCCCACAGCCCCACCTCGGGCGGCACCAGGGTTGCACACCACCCTCCGCCCGCCGGACACTCAGAAGCCGGTCTCGGCAACCTGCCCCTCAGGGAACCGGGTGGGGGGGGGGGCGGGAGCCCCGGGCTCCGAGGGAGCTGTTCAGAGTTCTCCCTGACGGCCTCGCCTCACCCTCTCCGCCCGGGGCAGAGGTCAGGGGTCAAGGGTGCTGAGCCATTGCACAGATGGGAACACCAAGGCTCAGAAGGAAGGCCTGTTACATGGGACAAACTGGGGCCAGGCCTTGGGGGTGCCGAGCTCTCTTTGGCAGTCAGGCACGCGAGCCCACTTCCTATCCCAGACCCTGGCGAGGGGACCCCAGCAAGCGGAGCCCAGCCGTCCGTGGGGAGAGGGTCTGAACACCTGGGTGGGTGCGGGGGGGGGGGAGCCCTCAGCTGCCCCTCAGGCCTCCCCAGCCCCAGCGGGCAGTCACCTCTCTTCTCGGTGGTCACCACCAGGGCCTCGGCCGCCTCTCCCCAGCCCTTGCGGGTCTGGGCGCTGATGCGGAACAGGTAGACCGCCTCGGGCTTGAGGCCGGCGGCCGTGTACTGGCGGGCGCTGGGTGCCAGCACTTCCACGGAGGCCGTGTTGGCGGTGGTGGCGTTGAGCCGGTGTGTGACCTGGTAAGCTGGGGGGAGGGGGGGCGGAGGAGGAAGGACATGGGCTGAGCTGAGAAGCAGGACACACGCCCCCCAGATCCCTGAGAAAAGGTCGTTCCTTCCTCGGCCACCACCACGTCTGCGGGGGAGCCACCGTGGCTGTGGCCCCTCTGCGTGAAGCCCTCGTGGTCGCTCTTGTGACCTCAGCTGCCTGTGCGGCGGGTGACGGTGGGCGCAGAGGGGGGCACGGATGGGGCTCTACCCACAGCGTCTGAGACCCACGTAACAGCCTCAGGTGGGGAAAGGGAGGCTGAGGCAGGCCAGGCCAGCTGCTTGGAAGTGACTGAGCTGCAAGTCCAACCCAGGTCTTCCCAACCCAGCCCACCTGCCTCTCCTCATCTCCAGTCTGCCCTGTGAGGCACCGATGTGACCCGCCCCCATCCCCTGGGCGGGGGGAGGGTTAGCTCCTGTGAGCATGGCTTTGCTGAGCCAGCCAGGGCACCCCCACCTGGTCATACATGGGAACAGCAGCTGAGGTTTACCAGATGCCCCCTGTGCTGGCCACCTGGGACTCTTGAGGGAACCAAGTTAACCAGTGAGCCCCGACTTTGGCCTTGCCCTCCAGCTGCTGAGCTTTCTATTGTAGTTCTTGGGGGCACCTCCTGGCTAGTTTTCCTCCGCCAACACCGGATGTGCCACTGTGTGCCCCTGCCTTCCTGTGGCCGGGGCGGGGGAAGGGGACAGGCTCACCGAGAATGATGCCATTGGGCGCCGCGGGGGGCTGCCAGATCAGCCGCACCGACGTGGTCCTCACCTCGGGGAACAGGATGCCCGTGGGTGGTCCCGGGACTGGGGGGACAGAGGAGAAGTGGGGGACAGTGAGCGAAGCTGCGGCTCAGCCCTGAGCCAGGTCAGCTCTGGCAGAGCCGCGTGGCGGGGTGGGCACTGCTCGGTGCCGGGCACCGGGTCCTAACACAGCGTCCGCACACGAAGATGCGATCGGAGGTCTCTGCCCTCAACATGGGCCTGACTGGCAGCAATGAGGAGGGACTGTTAGCTTGGTCTGTGCACGTGTGCACACATCATGTCCACGCCTCAGAGCTGGGCAAGGAAGTCTGGGCTTAATTATCATTTTTTTTATTTAAAAAATATTTATCGATTTCAGAGAGAAAGGGAGAGAGGGAGAGAGAGAAAGAACCATCAATAATGAGAATCATCCATCAGCTGCCTCCTGCACGCCCCCTGCTGGGGATCAGCCAGCAAAACGGACATGAGCCCTGACCAGGAATTGAACTGTGACCTCCTGGTTCATAGGGCAATGCCGAGCCACGCTGGTTGGGCAGGACTGTGCTTTAGGAGGTACCGCTCCGACTTCCTGCCCCCATGGGTGAAGCGGCTGGGGGGAGGGGGAAGGGGACATGGCCACCCTGAGCCTATGTCACTCCTCTTTCTAGGCCTGGCACCCTCTGCCCGGACAGGCCCACGCCTGCTCCCAGGTCTGCACGGCCTGGTTCCCAGGCCCACCCCTTTAGGCGGGCACCTCTGGAGGGAGGGGTGGCTCTTGGGTGCCTGTGGATGGGGGACTGAGTGGCCTGGGCTAGAGGAGAGGAAGGGAGAAGCCCTGGGCAGGGGGCGCTCCTCCTGTGATGCCTCAGTACGCCCAGAAGTCTGAGATTTCTAAACTTGAACTTGGCCTTCCGGGTCCTATGAGGATATATTTGTCAAGGTAGGTGGACAGGACGCATTTAATTTAACAGCTCATTAGCTTGATTTATAACTTCAGACTCTGTGGGCATAGGTGTTTGGGCTTCCTCTTGCATTCCTGTCTGGACCCCACAGATGTGTGTGGGTGTGTGTGGGGGGGGGCAGTCTGTGAGCACGTGCGTGGGGAAAGGGAGGGGGCGGAGGGCCGGTCCGTCTGCCTTTGCCGCAGGGAGGAATGCCCGGAGCCCCACTGGCATCTCTCTCTTTGGCAAACCGGACCAGGGGGCTTGTGCACAGGGAAAAATCAAGCCCTTCTCTTCCACGGATCTCGACTCAAAGGCAAACCTGTCCCAGGTGAATAGGTCGTCAAAACAGGTGCAAAGTCTCAAAACAGGTGCAAAGTCTCAAAACAGATGCAAAAAATCTCTGTTCCGGACATTTGTCCCAGCGAGAGCGAGAGCGAGAGCGAGAGCGAGATCAGCTGCCAAACTGCCCGTGTGGTCCTCCCGTCCTTACAGAGGCGCAGTCTGTCATCAGCACCCCCTCCCAGGGGGCTGGTGACCCCTGCGGCCGGCTTCTCCCAGGAGCAGAGGGGGACCCCAGGGGGCGGGGCCGGGCCGGGCACTCACCGTCGTCCAGCGTCCGCTCCAGGACGGGGGGCCGGCTGGGGCGGCCGTCCCCGACGCGGGTGAAGGCCAGCACCTGGACCTCGTAGAGCACGTACTTGCCCAGGCCCGCGAGCTGGACGCTGAGGGACGCGTTCCCTTCCACCAGCCAGACCCGGGGCTGCGGGTCCGAGTCCTTCTCCCGGTACAGCACCTGCCGGAGGGAGCCCAGCGCCGGTGAGGACCGCGCCTCGGCCTCGGCCTGGCTCTTCCTGCCAGCCTAAGTCCCCTGGGAGGGGTGGATGGGGCGGGTAAACTTGGGCTCCTTGCAGTGGCGTGGCCCCCGGGCGGCATGGGGAACAGGAAAGCGGGGGACCCACAGATGCACTCAGCCAGGGAGCACCCAGAAAACGGGCCCAGAGAGGGCGTGTGACTTGCTCAGGGTCACACAGCCAGTGGTAGCAAAGCCGGGACCCAAAGGCACATCTCCCGACCTCTGGGCCAGGGCCGGACGAGGCAGGTAGGCTGGGCTTTGGGGAAGGATTCTAGAAGGCGATAGAAACGGATGCTGCGCCCACAGGAGCCCAGGGTGAGGCTTGGGGCACCCAGCGTGGCCTTCTGGGGGAGGCAGGACAGCCCTGAGGACCCCATGCCTTCCCTGGAAGCCCCTCCCACCAAGGGAGGACGCTGGTTGCCAGGGCGACCGGTGGACGGGAAGCCGGACAGATCCCGGTGCCCGCTCCTGGGGATCAGCCAGCAAAACGGACATGAGCCCTGACCAGGAATTGAACTGTGACCTCCTGGAGGTCAGAGCCTGGGCCCCGGGGCCGGGGACCCGGGTGGGGGAGCCGGCAGAGAGCCTCGGCGCCTCCTCCGGCCGCCGGCCCCGCAGGACTCACCTTGTAGCCCAGCACCAGCCCGTTGCGCTCGGCCTCGGGGACGGGGCTCCAGCGCACCAGCATGCTGCTGGAGGTGGTGGTCAGCGCCGACACGTTGGCGGGCCCCGAGGAGGGGACTGAGGGAGAGAGGGGGCGGGGAGAAGGGTTAATGGGATTGGGCAGCGGACAGGAGGGGAGGGGAGCCTGGGGGAGAAAACGGGCTCCGTCCCCAGAGAGAGCATTTCCCTCCGAGATTCCTCTGGCCGTGACACGTCCCAGATGCTGTTTCTTCTTAGGCCCCCCCCCCCGCCCCCCACCCCCACCCCTGCTCAGGCCGGCCCGCACGGCTGCCTTCGCAGCTGGGATGGGCCTGCATTTCCTGCCAGCACAGCAGGGAGGGCGGGCAGGGACAGGGTGGGAGGGACCTGCCAGTGCCAAGGTGCCTGGACAGAGCCACAGGGAGGAAACCACAGGTGGACCAACGAGGCGGCCTGCAGGCTGGGGGCTCAGATCCTCTGGGTGACCCTGTGAGCTGCTGGTTGTGCTTCTGGAATGTTCTGGGAGCTAACCCAACCCCTACTCTATTTGGGGTCTGTGCCCCGTTTCTTCCTCGGGCCCCACTCCACCCCCTAAGGCTCTTTCAGTAAGGTGACCAGACGTCCTGATTTTTAACAATGTGTCCCACGTCCCGCGGCGTTTTTTAAAAAGCCCTGATTTTTTGAAAGAAATCGGGACTTTTTTTAAAACACCGCCGGACGCGGGACAAATGGTTAAAAATCGGGACTATCCCGCCAAAAGCGGGACGTCTGGTCACCGTATCTTTCGGGCACCCCTGGTGCCAGAGTTCAGGCGAGGGCGGAGCCGGGTGGGGGGGCGGGATGGCAGGCACAGCCTGAGCAGCGGGAATAGCCATGGAACGGGAGCACAGACAGAACCACGGTCCAGGTTTGTGCCCTTGGGAGGAGCTGAGGGCAGGGGGACAAAGCTGGGGTGTCCAAGCCACAGGCCCGGGGAGCATCGGGGTGGGTGGCTGGCTCCCTCCAGGGGGCGGTACCTGACTCCCGCGTCCGGCCCATCACCGCGGGGCTCCAGGGCCCGCTCCCGATGGCGTTGAAGGCCTGCACCTGCACACGGTACTCCGTCCACTCCTCCAGGTCCTCGATGGTGTGCTCCCGCTCCACCCGGTCGGGGACCATGTGGCTCAGCACCTTGCCGCGGCCGTCCGCCCGGCTGTACTTGATCTTGTAGCCCACCGACTCGGGGTTCCCGTTGTACTCCATCTCCGGGAGCGGCTGCGGGAGGCCGGGGCCGGGCAGGACGGCGGTGAGGCCAGGCCCGCCCTGGGCACAAAGAACCGCCTGCCTCGATGGATCGAGCGTCCGCTTGGGGACTGAAAGGTCCCGGGTTCGATTCCGGTCAAGGGCATGTACCTTGGTTGCGGGCACAACCCCAGGAGGGGGTGTGCAGGAGGCAGCTGATCGATGACTCTCTCTCATCGATGTTTCTAACTCTCTAGCTCTCTCCCTTCCTCTCTGTACAAAATCAATAAAATGTATAAAAAAAATAATTTAAAAAAAGAACTGCCCGAGCCTCCTCCTCCAAGGGGCCTCCAGGATTACTCCACCCACCGTCCTCAGATGGTGGAACGGCGCCCGCATCTCCCTGTCCCTCCGCGGCACGCTCCAAGGAGAGGGGCACCCATTCTCTACTGTGCCCGTGACAAACGCACCGCCCTGCTCAGGATGGCGGACCCGGGAGGCAGGCCCACCAAGGCTGGCCGCCCCACAGACAGACGAGCAAGGCCCTGGCTGTCTCTGCCACTCAGCTCCCGCCCTCAGGCTGCCCGCGTGCACTTCCTTATCGCCCACACCTGTGGTCGGCAAACTGCGGCTCTTCCACACAATACCACGGCCTGGGCAAGTCTGTTTCGAAGAAGTGGCGTTAGAAGAAGTTTAAAAAAACTGTGGCTCTCGAAAAGAAATGTCCATCGTTGTCCTGCTGGTATTTGGCTCTGTGGACTAACGAGTTTGCCGACCACTAGTCTACCCCAGTGGTCGGCCAACATGCGGCTCTTTGGCCCCTGGAGTGTTCTAACGCCACTTCTTCAAAATAGACTCGCCCAGGCCGAAAACCGACTACTGCGAGGGTCCAACCGCACTGTACGTGCGCGCCCGCACGTGGTGTTCTGTGGAAGAGCCACACTCAAGGGGCCAAAGAGCCGCACGTGGCTCCTGAGCCACGGTGGCCCTTTGGAGGCCAGGGCACCTTGACGGGCGACAGGGATGGAGGGGACGCCCCGCCCGCGGCCCTCGGGGGGCCTCACCGTCCAGCGGAGCCACAGGCTGGTCTCGCTGGCCGTGCGCAGGGTCACGTTGGCCGGGGCCATGTCGGGGGGCGCCTGGAGGGTCTGGATCTTTCTGGAAGGCTGGCTGGGAGGGCTGGTGCCCACGATGTTCACCTGGCGCATGCGGAAGCTGGGGTGGGGGCGGGGGTGAGCAGGATGGTGAGGGCAGGCCTCCAGGGCCAAGGCCCGTCCCAGTCTGGGCAGGCCCCCTACCCCCCCCCACCCCCCCGCCGGCCCCGTTACCTGTAGTGGGTGAAGGGGTTGAGGTCGGGCACCTCCATGGAGCGGGCGTCGGGCTCGTTGGCGAGCTGGTGCACCAGCAGCCACTCCTCTCCCTCCCCGACCACGCCCACCTGGCGAGGGAGACACCCTTAGACCTGCCCACCTGCGGGCCCACGGCAGGCGCTCAGAGCCCCAGCGTCTAAGAGGTACCAGCCCTGCCCTGGGAAGGCCCTGACTCAAACCCCGGGGCTCTCCTCGAGGGCACCAGAGGGGGCCACCATCTGTCCAGGCTCTTAAGCGGGACTTCATGTGTGACCCCCAGCCCTCCTGCATCTGAGTCTTGTGTTATAAACCCGCTCCTGTGCCCCGCCCTCAACCTAGCAGATCACGGAGGCTGAGACCCAGGAATCTGCATTCAATACCCCCCCCCCCCCCCTCCCTAGGTGATTCCCAGAACATTTTGGCAAGCTTCTAAAACCCCAGCTAGTCCGACCAGTCATGGGTCAGGGGTTGAGCATTGATTTATGAACCAGGAGATCACGGTTCGATTCCCAATCATGGCACATGCCCGGGTTGCAGGCTCAGTTCCCAGTATGGGGCGTGCAGGAGGCAGCTGATCAATGATTCTCTCTCGCCGAAACCGGTTTGGCTCAGTGGATAGAGCGTCGGCTTGGGGACTGAAAGGTCCCGGGTTCGATTCCGGTCAAGGGCATGTACCTCGGTTGCGGGCACATCCCCAGTAAGGGGTGTGCAAGAGGCAGCTGATCGATGACTCTCTCTCATCGATGTTTCTAACTCTCTATCTCTCTCCCTTCCTCTCTCTACAAAATCAATTTTAAAAAAATGATTCTCTCTCATTACTGATGTTTCTCTTTCTTTCTCCTTTCCTCTCTGAAATCAATAAAAATATGTATATTAAAAAGAGAAAAAAAATCAATATATATAAAAAAAAAAGGCTAATAGGCAAAGTGCCCCCTTGGGAGTTCCACTGGGAAACGAGGAGTTTGATCGCTTTCTATGATGTGCGCTGGCCACCAGGGGGCGGTGCGAAATGAAGGAAGGCTGCAGCCAGCAGCTGGAAGGCCCAGATCAACCCTGGTCGCTGGCCAGGCCTAGGGACCCTACTGGTGCATGAATTTGGTGCACCGGGCCTCTAGTGACAAAGTAAAACCCCGGCTAAATCAGAACCAGAATTTCTGGGGGTGTGACTGGATGCTGGAACCCTTGAATGTTCCCCCCGCTCCCCTGCAGGTTGGAAGGGCTGGGGTGAGCTTCCTGGGCGCCAGGGCCCCCCGCACAGGCCTCACCTGGGCCTCCACCAGCCAGCGGGAGATGGAGGTCTTCCCGTCGTAGCCCGGCTTGAACTGCAAGGTCACGGAGCGGGGGCCGATGTTGGAGATGCCCAAGTTGGTGGGGGGGCCGGGGAGTTCTGGAAAAGGCAGGGGGGACGGGAGCGATTTGGGGGACGTGGGGCGAGAGGGACCTCGTGCCACGCGGGACGGGACTCTCCGGGCACAGAGGGCACCGGTCGCCCTTTTCCGAGGAGCCTCTGAGGAGGAAGGAGCGTGGCGCGGCCTCATCCTGACACCTCAGTCCTTGTCCCTGCGTCCGAGGCTCACACCCTGGGTCCTGAGACGGGCTTAGGGGCTGACGGGTCCCCCCAGGGACGCCCCCGGGAACAAGATGGGCCGCACGGGCTCCCTCTCCCGGGTCCGCCTGTGAGCAAGAGGCTAAGGGGGAGCTGGGAGCCATGGAGGAGGGGGGACCTGCTCTGGGAGGACTGGGCACGGGGACCCAGGAGGGGAGCTCTGGGGGAGGCAGACCACACTCCTGAAGGACGAGGGGCCTCTGGAGTGGGTGCCGATCGGGAGCAAGAGGCAGGGGTCCCCCCACCTGGCACCTACCTGGGGGCACCCCGGAGGAGATGGTGGAGGCGGACACCTGGCCCTGGCCCTTGGCGGTCATGGCGGCCACCTCGATGGTGTAGGTGGTGAGCGCGGTGAGGCCGGTCACGCGGTACTCCAGGGTCACGTTGGGCAGGTAGTGGGTCACGCGGGTGTTGGTGCGGTTGAACTCCTCCCAGGAGATCCGGTACCCTGGGGGCCCCAGGCCGCGTGAGCTTGGCCATGGCCATGGCCGTGAGCTGGCCTGGCCCCGCTGCTCGCCCCTCACGCCTTCCCTTGTCCACAGTGAGCTCCGCCCAGGAAGCCCTGGGACCGAGCGAGGCCAGTGGAGGCACCTGGCCCAGGGGCCCATGTCCTCCTTGGGGGGGGTGGGACCCCATGGGTAGGGGCGAGGATGAGCAAGTCTTCGAGGTGGCCACGTGAGGGCGGCTGGGGCTGGACGTGGGATGCATCACAGAGTGGAGGCGCCGTGAGCCCCCCTTTTCTTTTTTAATTGGAGAGTTACCATGGTGACTGCCCGACTCAAAAAATTAAAAAAAAATTTTTTTAATTGGAGCTGCGACACTGAAACGAGGAAGGGCTGGGGAAAGGAGCCCAGGCTGGTGGGCTTTGCTCACTCAGAAGTCAGAGACTAGGGGGCCTCGGGGGGGGGGGGGGGGGCGGCTGGTGCCACTGCCCATTGCTGCCCTGGGTGCATGCCTCTTGGGTAAAGTGACCAGATGTCCCGCTTTTGACGGGACAGTCCCGATGTTTTACAATTTGACCTGCGTCCCGATTTTTGTAAAAAAAAAAAATCAGGACTTTTTAAAAATGCCGCGGGACGCGGGACAAATTGTTAAAAATTGGGACTGTTGCCCTAACCGGTTTGGCTCAGTGGATAGAGTGCCGGTCTGTGGACTCAAGGGTCCCAGGTTCGATTCCGGTCAAGGGCATGTACCTTGGCTGCGGGCACATCCCCGGTGGGGGGTGTGCAAGAGGCAGCTGATCCATGTTTCTCTCTCATCGATGTTTCTAACTCTCTATCCCTCTCTCTACCTCTCTTTAAAAAAAATCAATAAAACATATATTTAAAAAAAATTGGGACTGTCCCGCCAAAAGTGGGACATCTGGTCACCTTACTCTTGGGGTCCCTCAGAATCTAGGAGGTGTGTGCGTGCCTGAGGGGGAAGGAAGGGGTGGGGAGTGCGGGGTGCTCTGGAGGATGCTCTGAGCAGGGGTGGCTGCTGGGCGCGGGGAGGGCACCGGGTCGGAGGCAGGGGACAGGCTCGGGGACCTTCCCCCCTCCCAGGCCCGAGGCAGCGCGGTGCCCACCTGCGAGGATTCCGTTCTTCTCCCCCGGCTCCTGCCAGCTGACCTTCAGCGAGGTGTCCAGGATGTCACTGAAGCTCAGGTGCCCCACAGGCCCAGGCACTGTACCCCAAGAGGACCCCCACCCCGCCCAATGCCAGTTAGAGCCGGAGAGAGACCACCGTCTGCAAGACAGCCCGGGGCGCCCCGGATGGGAGAGGACCTGGGCCCCTGGGTGGGCGGGCAGGTGGGGCAGAGGCTGCAGGGCGAGGGTGAGGGGGCAGAGGGAGGGGTGCCTACCGTCCTCGAGGGTGCGCACCAGCTGCGGGCTGCTGCGGGGCCCGTCCCCGGGCGTGGTGAAGCACAGCACGGACGTGAAGTACTCCGTGAACTTCTTCAGGCCCGACACGAAGCCCACGTGGATGCTGTCTTGAAAGTTGGGTCGGGCGGTCACCATGGTAACCTCCTCCTCCTGCTCCGGCTCCCAGGCGATCAGCTGAGGAGAGAGCCCGGCAAGGAAGGCAGGGCCGTCGGAAGGTTCCAGAAGAGCAGGCCGGGCTGACGGACAGCGAGCGTCCGGGAGCCCAGGTCCCTGCGGTCGCTCCTCCCCGGAAGGGGTGGCCGTGCCGATACCCACGGGCCACCAGAGCCCGTGTCCCGGGAGCCCACGCCGAGGGTCTCAGAGATTCCCTCGTTTATTTGAAGGTGATGGCGAGGCACCCCGAGTCACGAGGGACCCCACCAGAGAGGGGCTGATATTTTACCGAGAGGAGCTCATGGTCGGTAGGCCCGGCGCACAAGGGAGATGGAGGGCCCCCTTGGCCAAAATCATTAAGAATTTCAAGGTGACGGCACTGAGCCAGGCCTGGGGCCCTTCTGAGCGTGGAGCCCTGAGCCCAGGAAGCCGGCTCTGCCTCTCACAGACGAGGAAACTGAGGCCCAGAGAGGCTCAGCGATGGACTGTATCCCGCAGCAAGTAGAGTGACGAGGTCTCTCACTCCAACGCCTGGCCTCCCACCCTTCTCCCTGGGGGCTGGCGGCTGCTCCCTGGGGGTCCCGAATTTGGAGCCGGAACGTTGGTTCACAGTTAACTCTTATTCTTTAAACTTGTTCCAAGTTGGGGTTTCAGTCTTAACCCTGCCCCAGAGATGGGCACCAGTCGGGAAACCCCGTGGAAATTCAACACCTCTTTCTGGCTCATCTCCCTCCACAAGCACCGCCATGGCTGCATAAGCTTCCTGCCTCCCCTTCCTCCTCTGCTTGCCTCTTCGTAAAAAGATTAAAAAAAAAAATCCTCATCTGAGGATATGTTTACTGGTTTGAGAGAGAGAGAGAGAGAAAGAGAGAGAGAGAGAGAGAAACATTGATGTGAGAGAAACATGGATTGGTTGCCTCCCGTATATGCCCTGACCAGGGATCGATCTGTAACCTTCGGTGTGTGAGATGGTGCTCACCAAAGCAACTGAGCCACTCAGTCTGGACACTTCCTGCCTCTTTTTATTTTTATTTTTGAATATATTTCTTGTTGATTTCAGAGAAAAAGGGAGAGAGAAACATTAATGATGCGAGAGAACCATCGATGGGCTCTCTCCTGCACACCCCCTACTGGGGATTGAGCCTGCAACCTGGTCACCTGCCTTGACCAGGAATCGAACCGTGACCTCCCGGTTCACAGGATCCCCTGACTCCTAGGTCCATGCTCAACCTCTGAGCCACAACACCCGGCTGTTCCTGCCTCTTTTAAAAAAAAATATATTTTATTGATTTTTTTACAGAGAGGGAGAGAGATAGAAACATCGATCAGCTGCCTCTTGCACACCCCCCAACCAGGGATGTGCCCGCAACCAAAGTACATGCTCTTGTCCGGAATCAAACCTGGGACCTTTCAGTCTACAGGCTGATGCTCTATCCCAGTGTTTCCCAACCTTCTCTCATGATGAGAATTACCTGGTGGAGTTGTTAAAACACAGATTCCCGGATCCCAACTAAGAAGTGCTAAACTAGAATTTTTGGGAACATATAGGTAAAATTGTATACTTAACTAGTGCTCTAAGACAGATTTTATATACAGAGCACTAAGTTAGGTATGCAATTTTACCTATATGTTCTCAAAAATTCTAGTTTAGCACTTCTTAGTTGGGATTCAGGAATTGTATTTAACAACTCCACCAGGTGATTCTCATCATGAGAGAAGGTTGGGAAACACTGCAGTCTATCCACTGAGCCAAACTGGTTTCAGCTGTTCATGCCTCTTGATCTCTCACCTCACACTCCTGGCCCTTCATCTGTCTCCAGCCACGACAGCTGGGCTCAGAGATCCCCTCGTTTATTTGAAGTTGATTAAACAGCAATTAACAGTGAAAGGCAGTACTGGATGGGTTTTAATAAGCGAGGGTATTTATAGGTCGAAGACAATACCCTGCCGATGCTGCCTGATTAACGCCCGCCCATCGCACGCTTAATCTTCTCCTTTCACGGACTCGTGTTTATTCGGGATGTTTGGAAATCTAATCGCTATTGTGAAAAGATAGCCGATAGCAAGCTAATTAGACACTAATTAGACCCTAAAAATACTAATCAGAAATCCTAAGTGGCATTTAATAAGTATGTTAAATATCCTCTTTATTTCGGTTATCTTGTTTCATAGCAATTAAATCGGCCTGAACTTCTTCGGAGTAGATTAAGAAACAAGTTTAATGTTTTAATTTAATTAATGTACATTTGAATTAATTACGCCACCAGAATGAATTGTGCGGCCTGTTCCCTCAACGGGTGCAGAATCTGGGTAAATATCATTGTATCGGGTGTGGCCAGCTACCCTTGCTGCCGTTAAAGAAACCAAGGACAGCCCTGGCGGGTTGGCTCAGCAGAAAGAGCATCGGCCTGGGGATTGAAGGGTCCCCGGTTCGACTCAGGTCAAGGGCACATACCTTGGTTGCAGGCTTCGATCCCAGGCCCTGGGCGGGGCGTGTGTGAAGGCAACCAATAAATGTGTCTCTCTCACATCAATGTTTCTCTCTCTGTGTGTGTCCCTCTATCTCCCTTCCACTCTCCCTAAACATCAGTGGGAAAATATCCTGAGGTGAGGATTAACAGAATGATAAAAAATAAAGACAACTACAGAGACACAAGGACAAAGGGTGTCTTCACAGGCGCCTTAAAACAGTGCCCCAGGGACTGTCTAGCTAGGAAGGAGGTTGAGAGCTGACATGTGAATCAGGAGGTCATGGTTTGATTCCTGGTCAGGGCACATGGTTGGGTTTCTGGCTTGATCCCGTTTGGGGTATGCAGGAGGTAGCCGGTCAATGATTCTCTCTCATCATTGATGTTTCTATCTCTCTCTCTCTCTCCCTACCTCTCTGAAATCAATTAAAGCTGTATTTTTACAAAAAGCATTATAATGGCAGTGGATTGAGACACATCAGAGGCGTTTGTAAGAATCCTTAAGTACATAATACTACTACCCAAATCAGCAAAACAAAGAGACGCCTCCCCTACCCCACTCCAGAGTCACCTGTCACCTCAGCAGTTGCTAAGGAACCAGCTCATTATTCTGAAATCGGCTCAGTAATGGGCGAGAGCGGAGTGTTTGCCAGGCTTTTCATCCAGGCTAAACAACAAGTTGGGAAGGGGAAATTTTTTTTTTTAAAAAAGGAAAAGATTCCAGCTAATCAGTCCAGACAAAACCCTAACATCGGACCCGTCCCGATGGTGCAAGTCCCACGGAAGGCGCAGACCACGCGAGGCCCGGCAGGGGGCGCCACGTCGCGGTTAGAGCGGCCGCCCGCCCTGCCTCCTAATGAAAACCCACGCCGCCATCCGGGGAGCCATCCCGGGAACATAAAACCCGCAGACCCGCATCTGATCAGGCCTCTCACTCCAGGTCCAATGGACGCAGAGGCGGCTTCCAGAGCCCGTGTTCAATGGCTCCCCAGGGCCGCAATCAGCGCGATCCAGACTGTGGGAAAGTCTGCGGTACAAACAGCGGAGATTCTTAACGCAGTACATTGCCAGGGAAAAAAAGAAATAAAAGAGCAGGAAAAGGGAGAGAGGATCTGTAGATCAACGGAGACCTAACACCTCCTTTCTCCCCCTCCGCCCCCACCACAGGAACAACGAAGGCACGCCAACCGAAACCGAAGCAAATGCCATTGTGTGCCTCTCATTTGGGCGCCAAAGCAAATAGACCGACTAGTAAGCTCACTAGAAATTTAAATCCCAGCGGGTATCTGATCGGATGAAAGGGACTGCTGATCCGTTTGAGGCCGGAGACTGATAAGGGCTTAAACACAGATTTCTTTCTTTCTTTCTTTCTTTCTTTCTTTCTTTCTTTCTTTCTTTCTTTCTTTCTTTCTTTCTTTCTCTTTCTTTCTTTCTCTTTCTTTCTTTCTTTAATATATTTTATTGAATTTTTACAGAGAGGAAGGGAGAGGGACAGAGAGCTAGAAACATCGATGAGAGAGAATCATCGACCAGCTGCCTCCTGCACACCCCCTACCAGGGATGTGCCCACAACCAATGTACATGCCCTTGACCAGAATCGAACCTGGGACCCTTCAAGTCCGCAGACCGACGCTCTATCCACTGAGCCAAACCGGTTTCGGCTCCTGTTTCTCGGTGGAAATATTTGTGGGGGACATGAGACTCCAGGGGCGTGGCTGAGGGTTCGAGGGCAGACGGAACCCGTTCGGCTGTGAGCTGGGAACTTCCGAACCCGGGGATGTGCGTCTGGCTTACTCACTACAAGCCTCTCTCTCCTGTTGCAGGTGTTTGAAACGCTTCCCCATTGAAAGGGGGGAAAGCCCATTTCCACTGGGGTCTCCGGGGACCAACTCTGCTTTTTCCCCTCCGCGACACTCAAGGCCACAGAAGCAAGAAACAGAATCCCCGCTTGGATCCATTTGTACTTAGGGAAAAAAAAAAAAAATGACTATCCTTATTATTTTATAATAATCGCAAAGGACACGTCTTCTTTTCTACCTAAGAAGAGGTGCAGGCTCTGGAGCTTGAGTCTGAGCTTTGCAGGTCCTCGGACTTGGAACAACTTACTTGCCGCCCGTGCCTCAGTTTCCTGGTCTGTAAAATGGGGTGATGCCGATAATGCTGCTTGGGGCTCTCGTGCAGCTTGTGTGAGAGAGGAATGAGAACGTAGCTCTAGCATCCCACTCGGCACATAGAAAGTGCCCTGAGTGAGCTCCTCTGACTTTCCTGCTGGCTCCTGTGTTCCAACATCTGGGCAATCCGTTCCCTGACGCGTCCTGAGCAGCTCCCAGGTGCTGGGCACGGGCTGGGCTGGGGGGGGCGGGAGGGGGGAGTGCGGCTCTGCAGCCTCCTTCGGTTCTGGGCTCTCATGTCCTGGCCCCTTGGCTGGCCTTCTCGGCGCCCCGGGAGCCATGGGCGTTAGAAGTTTGCAGGCCAGCCCTCCCGTGTGGGGAAGGAAACGTAGAATGGGCAGCACAGAGCTGATTGTTCACTGCTCAGCTCCTCGGCATGAGTCGGGCCTTCCCCTTCTCTCCCCCGCCTCCCCCCAGAGTCCCAATTAGCAAGTTTTCCAGCCAGTCAGGGCTGCCAGCCTTGGCCCCAGCACCTGTCCCCCCACAGCCCAGGCTGCAGTGCCCTCCTGGGGAGAGTGAGTGAGTGGCTGGGGGTGGCGGCTCTGGCCCACCCCACTTTGTTTGTTTAGAATGGAAGACGCAGGCCCTGGATTGGAAGTTAGCACCGAATGGAGGAGAGGAAAGAGAGGAAAGAGAGCAGGCCCAGAGACAGCCGAGGAGACCTCACGCTCAGCTGGCGGACAGTCCTTCCTGCCCAGCCACGCCCGACGGCTGTGGGAACGGCCACGGCTGCTAGTCCTAGAAGCGATCTCGGTTGTTGCACACATGCAGACCCGGCACTGATGGTGTGCGGGAACCTTCCGGAGGGAGGTGTCTGCCGTCACCCCACCCTGGGCTCGGAGCCAGAGCCTGCAGTGTCTCCTGGTCCCGGTCCCGGCTGGCTCCCGACACTGCGCCTGACACTCTGCCTTCGCCCACATCTGGAGGGGCCCAAGCCGCTGGGACACAGGGCGCACCCTGGGGCGGGGAGGGTTGAGAAGTCCTGGCTTTTAGGGCGGTTACAGTTATAGCAAATTTACTGCCACGGCCACCACCGGTGCTACCACTGTTACTGCCCCACTTACTGTAACACCGTTACTGACACTCTTACTGCTACCATGGTTACTGCCACTCTTACTACCACCGTTACTGTCCCACTTACTGTAACGCCGTTACTGACACTCTTACTGCTACCACGGTTACTGCCACTCTTACTACCACCGTTACTGTCCCACTTACTGTAACACCGTTACTGTCACTCTTACTGTTACCACGGTTACTGCCAGGTGTACTGCCACCGTTACTGTCCCACTAACTGTAACCACCGTTACTGTCACTCTTACTGCTACCACGGTTACTGCCACTCTTACTACCACTGTTACTGTCCCACTTACTGTAACCACCGTTACTGACACGCTTACTGCTACCATGGTTACTGTCCCATTTACTGTAACCACCATTATTGACACTCTTACTGTTACCGTGGTTACTGACATTTACTGTAACCACGGTTACTGCCACTCTTACTACCACCGTTACTGTCCCACTTACTGTAACCACCGTTACTGACATGCTTACTGCTACCATGGTTACTGTCCCATTTACTGTAACCACCATTATTGACACTCTTACTGTTACCATGGTTACTGACATTTACTGTAACCACTGTTACTGACACTCTTACTGACACCATCGTTACTGTCCCACTTTCTGTAACACCGTTACTGACACTTTCACTGTTCCCACGGTTACTGCCAGGCTTCCATCATTACAGTCTCTCTCCCTGCTGCTGGCACTATTGGTTATGGGCTGGACTGTTTCTCCCTAAAAGCAGACACTGACTTCCCAAGGCCCAGGCCCCCGGAAGGTGCCTGTATCTGGGAGCAGCCTTTAAAGGGGCAGTGAGGTTAACATCAGACTGGTGTCCTTGTAAGATGAGGGCATTGGGACACGGACACACACAGAGGGGAGACCACACGGGGACGCAGGGAGAAGACGGACAGAGGCCGCCGGAGAAGCCCGCCCTGCCGACACCTGGATCTGGGGCCCGCCCGCCTCCAGGACGGTGAGAAAAGGGAGTTCTCAGTCCCGTGGACCGAGGGCACTGGTTACGGCCGCCCAAGCAAATGCATACATTCCTGCCGCCACGGTTCCCACAGTCCTCAGAGCACGTGTCACGTGTCCGTCGTGGTGCTCAACACGGTACAAACCCTGTCCATCTGGTCCTCGCACAGCCCCAAGGCCGTGGTCGGCAAACTCACTAGTGAACGGAGCCAAATATCAACAGGACGATGAATGACATTTCTTTTGAGAGCCGCATTTTTTAAACTTTAGCTATTTGGGTAGGTACATGGCTATTAACTTCATTAGGGCACTCCTTCAATCGCACTGTACGTGTGCGCCCGCACGTGGTATTTTGTGCAAGAGCCACACTCCAGGGGCCAAAGAGCCGCATGTGGCTCTCGAGCTGAGCTGTGCCCACCACGGCCCCAGGGAACAGGCACCAGGACCTTCGCTGCTGGCGTACGTGGGGGCAGAGGTTACCGTGGTTCCCAGCAGCGGGCACAGCGCAGGGCGTCGGGCTCAGCAAAGACGATCGAGGGAAGCTCAGCGAGAGGGCAGACCCGCTCCGGGCGCCGGCAACCCGAGGCCCCGAGCGTCCTAGACTGAGGTGACGTCCTGCTTTTTAATAATTTGACTTGATTTTTAACAATTTGTCCCGCATCCCTCGCCAAGGGACGCAGGACAAATTGTTAAAAATCGGGACTGTCCCACCAAAAGCAGGACGTCTGTTCTTATCCTAGTCCTGAGCCCTTCCCGGGGTGTGGGGTCACGTCCAGCCTAGGACCCCGGACCCAGCAGGACGCCCGTGAGAAGTGCGTCCTGCACCTCAATGCCCCGCAGTCCTCAGTCTGAAACAAACCCGGCTTTGTTCACCGGCCAGCCTCCCGGGGCCCGCGCCCCCGCCCCGGGTCACAGCCTGGGTGGTGGCCGCCCTCCCAGGGCCTGCACCGGGCCCTGCGAGAGCCCCCGTGCCCTTTTCCTTGATCCCGAGTCCTCTGCTTGGTCTGAACCAACGGTTCTGAACACAGACGGGACCCCTCCTGCCCGCCGCCTCGCTGGGGCCTCCCTCACGTCCTCCTGGGATGAGGGCGGTTCACTTACCTTGTAGCCCTGGTTGATGCCGTTGATGAACTGGGGGCTGGGGGCGTTCCAGGTGAAGCGGATGGTCGTGGAGTTGGTGGCTTCTGCGTGCACGTTGCCCGGAGGGACGGTGGGGACTGGAGGAGAGGAGAGCAGAGCAGGGGTGGGGGTGGAGGGGTGCAGTTGAGTAGAGAAAGCACAGGGAAGGGGTCTGTGGGCTCTGCTCGGCCCTTCTCCCCCTCCCTGTGTAGACCAAAATGCCTTCTTTCTCTTGATTAGTTTGCAGGAATAAAGCTTTATCTGGCCCAAAGAGAGAGAGAGAGAGAGAGACATTGGCAGCTGGTGTGGCTCAGTGTCGACCTATGAACCAGGAGGTCGTGGTTCAATTCCTGGCCAGGGCACATGTCTGGGTTGCAGGCTCCACCCCCAGTTGGGGGCGTGCAGGAGGCAGCCAGTTGGTAATTTCCTCTCATCGTTGATGTTTCTCTCTCTCTCTCTCTCTCTCTCTCTCTCTCTCTCTCTCTCTCCCCCCCTTCCTCTCTGAAATCCATTATATATATATATATATATATATATATATAAATATATATATATATAAATAAATAAAGCTTGTCTGACCCATTGACAGGGTACAGGCAAAGGGAAGTGCTGGGTATGAAAATGCCAGGGTCGTTTTAGGTCCAAAGCTAAGACATAAGCTGGTTCATGATCCAGCTAATGTGAGCCTTCGCAGAAGGTCCCTGGTCCCCTGTAACCGCCGCCTGCACCACGCTCGCCCCCACCTCTCCCTCTCCCCCGCAGCCCCTGCCCCCCGGGCCGCCCGCACGCCCACCTCCCTGCAGCGTCCACTCGGTGACTTTGCCGCTGTAGACGCCCAGCCCCGCGCTGTTGTAGGCGGCCACCTCGATCTCGTAGTTGGTCCAGATGATGAGGTCCTCCAGCAGCAGGTTGTTGACCTCGGCGTCCGTGATGTTCTTGAACTGGTACCCGACCGGCAGCCCGGCCAGGCAGTACCTGAGGGGGGAGTCGGGAGGCAGTGGTCGGCGGTGGCTCCTGTGCCTCAGCCAGGGGCTACCTGACTGGTTAACGTAAGACTTGGGGACCATCCTGGTTTTTTTTTTTTTTAAAATTTTATTTTATTTATTTTTTTAAATATATTTTATTAATTTGTTACAGAGAGGAAGGGAGAGATACAGAGAGCTAGAAACATCGATGAGAGAGAAACATCGACCAGCTGCCTCTTGCACACCCCCCACTGGGATGTGCCCGCCACTCAGGTACATGCCCTTGACCGGAATCGAACCTGGGACCCTTCAGTCCGCAGACCGATGCTCTACCACTGAGCCAAACCGGTTTCGGCTTTATTTTATTTTAAAAAAAGATATTTTAATTGATTTCAGAGAGGAAGGGACAGAGAGAGAGAAACATCAATGATGAGACAGTATCGTTGATCGGCTCCCCACACTGGGGATGGGGCCCGCAACCTGGGCCTGTGCCCTGACCGAGACCTGAACCGTGACTTCCTGGTTCATGGGTTGACCCTGAACCAGGGAGTCCCACCACCAGCTGGGTTCATTTTCTTTTCTTTTTTAATATATTTTATTGATTTTTTACAGAGAGGAAGGGAGAAGGATAGAGAGTTAGAAACATTGATGAGAGAGAAACATCAATCAGCTGCCTCCTGCACGCCTCCTACTGGGGATGTGCCTGCAACTAGGGTACATGCCCTTGACCGGAATCAAACCCGGAAGCCCTCAGTCCACAGGCCGACGCTCTATCCACTGAGCCACACCAGCCAGGGCAAGGGCGCATTTTCTTTTCCCTCTAGGGCAGGGGCTCTCTCTTTGGCGGGTAGAGAGAAACAAAGAAACCCGAGGCTACCTACGCTGGCATTTCTACTGCCACCAGAACAAAGAACACCGGGAACGAGGAAGTGACACCTGCACAGGCAAATTCCGGAGACTCACCTTAGACTAACCGTGGGACACTAGGGGCCCTGGTGACTTGGGGGAGTTATTCTACCCAGAGCAGCGGTCCTCAAAGCCTTTGTGTGGAAGGAGGCCCCGCTAAAACAGACTGCTGGGGACCCCCCCACCCCAGTGCTTCCCATCAGGTCGGGGTGGGGCCTGCGGTGGTTTCCAGGCTCTCACTGCTGGGAGTTCTTTAGATGTCTAGCCGCCGTCCTTCCTACCACAGGGCGGGCTCTTCTTGTTGTCGGATCCTTCCCAGATGGCGAAGGGCCCGTGCGAATTGGCTCTGTTCTCCAACCCACTCCTGATGCTCCCCATCCACGGCGCCCGCCCCCCCACCCCCTGTCCCTCCGCTCCGGCCCTCCTCTGTCCCTCCGGCCCTCCCCCCGTCCCTCCGGCCCTCCCTGTCCCTCCGGCCCTCCCCCCATCCCTCCGGCCCTCCCCCGTCCCTCCGGCCCTCCCCCCGTCCCTCCGGCCCTCCCCCTGTCCCTCCGGCCCTCCCCCCGTCCCTCCGGCCCTCCCCCGTCCCTCCGGCCCTCCCCCCGTCCCTCCGGCCCTCCCCCTGTCCCTCCGGCCCTCCCTGTCCCTCCGGCCCTCCCCTGTCCCTCCGGCCCTCCCCCGTCCCTCCGGCCCTCCCCCCGTCCCTCCGGCCCTCCCCCCGTCCCACAACCTCCCCTGTCCCTCCGGCCCTCCCCCATCCCTCCGGCCCTCCGGCCCTCCCCTGTCCCTCCGGCCCTCCCCTGTCCCTCCGGCCCTCCCCCGTCCCTCCGGCCCTCTCCCCGTCCCTCCGGCCCTCCCCCCGTCCCTCCGGCCCTCCCCCATCCCTCCGGCCCCCCCTGTCCCTCTGGCCCTCCCCTGTCCCTCCGGCGGGCGCCTACCTGATGATGTAGCCCTTGAGGAGGCCGTTCTGGTGGTTCTCGGGGGGCGGCTGCCACTGGATCATGATGGACTGGTTGGTGCGGCCGCTGGCGATGACGTTCTGCGGTGGGGCGGTGGGCGGCTCCTCGGGGAGCGAGACCCTGGAGAGGAAACACCGGGAGGGAGCGGGTGGGTTTTCCCGTTCCGAGGGCAAACACAGGCGCGTCCTGGGCCGGAGGAGGCTGACCCCTGCCTGCCCCGCTCTGCTCCCGGGTGCTGCACCATGGCTGTGTGCTTTCGGGCAAGTCACTTCCAAGGAAGCAGCTACAAATGTTTACTCCTGCCTCTGAGACAACGCGCTGAACCCCGAGGGCACTGTGCTAAGTGAGAGGAGCCAGACAGAGAGACACACCGTTTATGATCATCACTCGGATGTGGACTCTGCAGAAGCCGAACTCAGGCAAACAGAGTCGGATGGTGGCCTCACAGAAGGGCCGGGGGTGGGGGCGCGGGGAGATACCGGCCAAAGGGACCACTCTCCTTGTAAGGTGAGCAGGCTCGGGGGTTCTGATGGACAGCACGGTGACGAGAGCTACGGATCCTCTGTTACGCGTGAACGTTGCTCAGAGAGGAAAGACCACGAAAAGGAGAATGTGGCCCTGGCCAGTGTGGCTCCGTGGATAGAGCGCCGGCCGGCAGACCAGAGGGCCCCGGGTTCGATTCGGGTCGGGGGGCACGTGCCTTGGTGGCAGGCTCCTCCCCAGCCCGGGCCCTGGTCAGGGGCTCACGCAGGAGGCAACCGATGGATGTGTTTCTCTCACGTCGATGTTTCTCTCTGTCTTTCCCCCTCTCTCTTCGACTCTCCCTAAAAATCAAGGGGAAAATATCCTCAGGGGAGGATTCACAACAACAACAAAAACAGAGAATGTGTAACGGGATGGAGGTGTCAGCCAACCGCCGTGGGAGCCTTGCAGGATATGAGTGGAGCAAATCCACAGGTTGCACACCTTAAATGCACGCAATGCTGCGAGTCCATCAGACCTCCATCCATAAAGCTGGAAAAATAAAAGTAACCTTAAAAAAACCAAGAGCAGAGCTCGGGTGTGGCTGCCATTGTGGCCTCTGCACGCTCCTCCTCACTGGCGTGGCCGCTGCCGCAAGGCGAGGGGCTGGCCTTCGCCTCCTGCGCAGGCGGATCCCACCGCGATGCTTTAAAAAGGAACGCCCACTGCTTTTATTCTATTTCCATCATTTAAAAAAAAATATTTTATTGATTTTTACAGAGAAGAAGAGAGAGAGACAGAGAGTCAGAAACATCGATGAGAGAGAGTCATAGATCAGCTGTCTCCTGCACACCTCCTACTGGGGATGTGCCCGCAACCAAGGTACATGCCCTTGACGGGAATCGAACCTGGGACCTTTGAGTCCGCAGGCCGACGCTCTATCCACTGAGCCAGACCGGTTAGGACTGTTTCCATCATTTTATAGAATGCTTTGAGGAGAGCCTAGCAGGGCTGGGGTCCGGCCAGGCGCCGGCTGTGGGGATGGGAGCAGGCTTGCGCCCCTCTGGAAGTGCACGCCTGGTGAATGGGCGGCAGCCCGGGGGCCTGCGGGGCAGGAGGGGGCAGGTCTCTGACCCTGCAGAGCCCGCAGTCAGAGGGAGGACCGAGCTTGGTGGAAGCCTGGCCCGCGCTGGGCGCTGCTCACAGAGCTACACGCGTGTGGTTTCATGTCGGCATGAAACCGACATGGGAGGCAGGAGTGTGTGCTGTGATCTCACCCACAGATGTGGAGACTGAGGCTGGAGGGCCCGGGGAGAGCCGGCCAGCACCTGAGGGCAGCCTGGCCACAGTGGCTTTGGCAGCCCCTCGGGGCCCTCCCCGAGCCTGCCCCCAAGACCCGCTCTCACCTCTCCGTGTCCTTGCTGAACTGGCCTTTGCCCACGTCGTTGACGGCGCAGAGGCGGAACTGGTAGGAGCGCGCGGGGACCAAGCCCTTGACCACCACCGAGGTGGCCTCGGGGTCCACGCTGGCCAGGAGCACGGCCCACGGGGCGTCTGCAGGGACAGAGGGCGGGGGCAGAGGTGGGCATCTTGGGGGGCCATGCCTCTTACCCCTGTGCCCAGCAGGGCCCAGCCTCTTCTGGGCTAGCAGAGGAGTGCCACCCGCTTGGTCCAGGAGAGGCTGGTCCGTCACTTTTTTGGCCCCTTGGCTGGGGAGAAGAGGTAGAGGGAGGTGGGAGGGAGGGAGGGAGGGAGGTGGAGGCCGCTGGGGAGGATCCAGCGCTCGCGGGGACTGAGATGTATCCGTCTTTTCCATCTTTTTCCCCCTCAGATCGATGAGCTCCGGGCACGCTGACTTAAAACGCCGTTTAAATTATGCATGCCAGCTCTGGAGCTCGCAGTGAGGAGGAGAAAATGCTCACATCCCGCGCCTGGCGAGTATCTTGTCCAATTGTCACCGCGGCCCCAGGGAGCCGATTGGGTCATGTGACAGCCCAGGCGGCTGAGTCTCCAGAGGGGAGGGTTTGCCCCGAGGCAGAGGCCCGGGTCATGGGCGCCGGGACCCCACGGCTGAGCACCCCATCCCCCCCATACTGTGCGAGCCTCACTGTTCTCCGACATCTCCAGCATGTAGCGGAGCAGCGGGCTGTTGCCGTCGAAGGGCTTGGCCCACGTCAGGTTGATGGCCCTCCTCTCCGCGGCGCTCAGCGTGGCCACTGGGCGCTCGGGCGCGTGGGGCAGCTGCCTGGAGGAGAGAGGTGGGGCCGCCCCCGGTGAGGTCCACGGTCGGGGGACACGCGGGCGGACCGGACTCGGATATAGGACTCCCCGGATGCCTCGTGCTCGGCCACAGAACGTGGCCTTGGAGTAAGGTGACCAGATCGTCCAGGTGTGGGCGGGACAGTCCTGATTTCTAACAATTTCCCCCCGCATCCCACGACGTTTTTAAAAAACTCCCGATTTTTGGAAAGAATCTTTCCAATGTTTCCAATCTTTCAAAAAATCGGGACTTTTTTTTTTTTTTTTAAACACCGCGGGACGCGGGGAAAATTGTTAGAAATCAGGACTGTCCCACCAACACCTGGACGATCTGGTCACCGTACCTTGGAGCCATCTACCTGCAGGGTCTCCTCTCGGGCCCGGAGCCCACCCGGCCACAGCCACACCCAGGCGCCCCTGCTCCTGCAGGGGCCCCGCCTGGCAGGATGCCCGGGCGTGTCCTGAGGGCAGCGGGTGGTCCCCGTCCCCCGGGGGCCTGCCAGAATGAGGCTTCTCGGTGGGTGGGTGCTGCTGGCTCCTCTGGGCGCGGGGCCGGGCGGGGGGCCCTCACCTGACCCGCAGGTGGGCGCTGCGCGAGTCGTTGCCGCCGGCGGAGAACACGCGGCAGGTGTAGGTGCCGATGTCCCCCGACCAGGTCTGGGCGATGTGCAGGGAGCCGTTCTTGTCCAGCCGGACGCGGGGGGTGCTCTCCACGCCCAGGGCGGCCCCGTCCTTCTCCCACACGTACCTGCGGCAAAGAGGAACCGACAGGTAAAGAGACGTGGCTAGTGGTTGAGCGTCGCGACCTTATAAACCAGGAGGTCAGAGTTCAATTCCCAGCCAGGGCTTACGTACGTACGTACGTATGCTCTGGTTGTGGGCTCGATCCCCAGTAGGGGGCGTGCAGGAGGCAGCTGATCCATGATTCTCTCTCATCATTGATGTTTCTCTCTCTCTCACTCTCTCTATCTCTACCTCTTGCCCTCTCTCTTCCTCTCTGAAATCAAATAGATTTGATTTAATATAAAAAAATAAAAATATATTAAGACATAGAGAGGTAGGGAAGCGGGGGTGCTCTTGGGGTGTGCTCAGCCCCGGCTGGTCTGCAGGAGAGAAGGTGGGTCGGGGACCCTGGGCCGCACCGGCCTCCGGGGCTGGTCTGGGGGAAGGGTGTGGCGGAAGCCAGAGCAGCCTGCCGTCCATCATCCCTGCGGGAGGGTGTGCGTCCGTCCAGGAGGGTCAGCATGTTAAGTCTCTGCCGGTCATCCACACCTTCGGGTCCGGTCCAGGGCCAAGCCTGGCTGCTTTGCGCCAGAAGTCACCGCCCGGGGCTGGCACAGGTGTTCTCCCCACGAGGGGACGAGGTCACCGGTGGACAGAGAACGGGAATCTCCGCCCGGGCTATGCGGGGCAATCCGTTGTGTGAGAATCCCGAGACCCTGCATCGCTGTGACAAAGTGACTTCCGTGTCCAAAACCCACGTTCGCCTCGGCCGGTCGGCACCGAGGGGCCCTGAGCAGTGACCCGCGTGTCTGTGTCTGAGCGTGAGAGGCGTCTCCTCGGGAACTGCTCTGGAGGACGTATAGCCGTCGTTGCCATGGACACGCGTGGGCGGCCGGCTCTGGGCAGGCACTCGTGTCGGGGGTTCGGGATCACCCGTGGACCGTGTTCCGCCCACATCTGTGTGACTTCACGGCTGCTTTTGGCCTCTGCGCTGGCACCGTACGGGGACGTCCCACAGGGTCCGTGTGGGGAGTCACAGGAGCTGTTTCTCAAAGTGGAGCCCGAGGCGGATCCTCTGAGAGCCAGTTTTGGTTTCAAAGTCTACCAGCCCTCAGGCCAGCCTTGGCTGCCAGGGTCCCCGCGGTGTGGCCGGACAGATTGTCATACGCCCAGTGGCCACCAGATGGCGCCCCAGGACGCAGCTGTTCTGGAGTGTGGGAGCTGCTGCTCCAGGAGGCATCGTGGCCCACACAACACAGAAGCCACAGGGAGGGAATAGTCACCTCGGAGGAAGCAGCTACAAATGTTTACTCAGCGTCCCAAAGGTCGGTTTTCTCCTGGGGTTAGTTCCCAAAGCCTTCCCCAGGGTTGGCCCCCAGGGGTCTTCACCCCAAGCTTGGTGGGGGTGGGGCAAGGGTGGGGGGTGGGGTCCCAGATCTTTAGCCTTTCTCAGCTGCTTCTGTCCTGAGCTGCCCCGCCTGGGCCTCTCCAGAGGGTTCCACCGAGGGCGCTGGCTGCCTCCAGGCCCAGGTGCACGGTGGGGGTTACTCTGTTTGGGCACCTGCCCCTCCCATGTGTGGCCCCAGGCCCTCTCCTGGCCCGGCCCTTTCCCTTCTCCCACACCTGCCCACCCAGACCCTCTGCTGTCCACTCAGCGGGCCGAGGGTCTGGGAGAGCCAGCAGCCCAATGCCCCTTCCTCCCCACTTCTTCCCTCTTCCTTCCTCCATTTCTCCATTTCTCCACACCCCCTCCCTCTCACATGGCCCAATTCAGTCCAAGCTTGCGCTGCTCCCAGGCATTTATTTACACAGCGTCCCAGCCCTGCACCAGGTCTGTAAATGGGCCCCCTCTCCCCCCCCCAAAAAAATGCTCTGTGGCCCCACGGGCAATGCCCACCTCCTTGGTGCAGACACTGGCCCAGCCACCAGCCACCCTCGGAGCTGCCCTCCCCTTGGCCTCCCCGGGGCCGCCACAGAGGGGGTACCTGATGGTCACCCGGGGGTCGTGGGTCACGCCGCACACCATGGAGGCCTGGGTGCCCTTGATGACGCTCTGGTCCTGGGGCGGCCTGGTGATGCGGGTCCGGGCTGAAAGACAGCAGGGGGCGGCGGTGAGGAGAGGGGCGGGCGCCAGAGCGACTGGCGGGAGGCAGGGGCCGGGAAGGTGCCGGCCGGCGAACCGGCCGACGTGGCTGGGCTCTGTGGGGGGATGAAGGCGGACCAGCAGGCGAACGGGAAGACCGCCGAGAACGTCCCAGCCCGCTCATGAGGGCACTGAGCCTCCCTGAGACCTGGGATCCCGGGAGCCACGGGCCTAGCGGGGGTCACTGAACGGTGCTCCCACACACGCGTGTGCGGGATGAAAAACCAGAAACCTGGGGGTGGGCAGGGTCCTGTTCCCAGCACACGAGTGGTCCAGGCCAGGTACACGCAGGACTAATGAGCTGCTCACGGGGCCACCGCCTGGCAGCCCACCCAGCAGGCCCACAGGCGTGTCTGTCGCGGGTGCAGACCCCCATGTGGGGGTGCAGGCAGGGAGCTGGAAAGGACTCGGGACGTTTCCATAGAGCAGGGGTCAGCGGATCACAGTCTGGGGTCACGTCCGGGGGCTGGACCACAGCCACGGCCGTGGGTGAAGGAGCATCTGTGGCCCTTTCTTAGTAAAACCAAAGCGTCGGCTGAGGAGTTGCGACCGCCTGGCCCACACGCCTGATGTACGTATGTACACTCCAGCTGGTCACGGAGACCGCTGGCTGGGTTCTGCCGCCATGCCCTCGCTGCCCGGCCATGCTCGGAGCAGCCCTCCATCCCTGGCTTCCTGGTCGCCCTCCTCCAAACGGACGTGTGGGAGGCCCTCTCGTAAGAAGCCCGCCGGCCGGACAGACGTGGGTGGGCGGAGGTGCCGGCGTGCGAGCGTGTGCTCTGCGGGGCAGGCGGGGCCGGCGGGGCTCGGCGCACACTCACGCACAGACGGCACCGCACTCCGCTCCGCACACTCACCCCACACGACCAGGTCCGCCGAGGCCTCGTCCACGCCCCGGGAGTTGGTGGCCAGGCAGGTGTAGGTGCCGGCGTCGGAGAGGCGGGCGGGGCTGACCAGCAGGCTGCCCGACTCCAGGAGCGTGAAGCGGGGCAGCTGGACGGAACCGCTGGCCAGGATGCGCTCCCCTGCGGGCGGCACGGAGAGGGCTCAGGGGCAGCCCCGACTGACCGCTCGCCCCACGCCCCCCTCCTGGGCTGCCCCGGGTGGGGGTGGGGCTGGGGTGAGGCAGGCTCCCAGCTGTAGAAAGGCCGGGACTGGGTGGTGACCGGCTGCGGGGGGAGGGCGGAGGCTCCTGACGGCTGACAGCCCAGAGCACAGGTCACAGAGCGGCCGGCAGCCCGGAGCCAGGGCTCCTGACGCCTCTCGGCCACCACCCTGTCTGCCCTTCACCGGGCCGGCCGGGCACCCGAGGCAGCCGGCACCGGGGCGGGCGGGGTGGGGAGGGGCGGGCAGCTCTGAGAGGTGGTGACAGGCATCCTGGGAGGATGCTTCTGGAGAGTCACCTTCAGAGAGTGGAGAGCGGAGGAACCTGGAGGGTGGGAGTAGTCGGGAGGGGGGGGGTGGGGGATGGAGAGAGGGACGGGGGCAGCCCTGGCCAGGACAGACCTCCCTGTGCAGGGGACCAAGGGAAGCCTGGCACCTGGAGGTGGAGAGAGAGAGAGAGAGAGAGAGAGAGAGAGAGAGAGAGAGAGAGAGAGAGAGAGAGAGAGGGAGAGAGAGAGGGAGAGAGAGAGGGGGGGGGGGAGAGAGAGGGAGAGAGAGGGGGAGAGAGAGGAAGGAGGGAGGATGTGCTGTGTGTAGCCAGCCTGGGAGGGCAGGTTTTCGTGGCTGTCTCTATTTAAAAAAAAACACCCCACCGGCCCTTATAGGGGGAGATTCTCCAGGTGCAGGCCTGTGAGCAGGTGTGTCTGTTTGCACACGTGTGCAGACACACTGAACTAGCCAGCGTGTTAGGAATGTGTGTCTGGTTCCGTGTCTAGGCACATGCCTGGGTGTGGTGACGTTCATCCCGCACGGATTGACCTGAGCTCCTACTGTGCGCCCGCCTCTGCTCCAGGCTCCGGGGAGACAGCAGAGGACGCGGCTGCCAGCCCTGCCCTCGTGAGCGATCGCGTGTGTCAGACGCCAGGGGCTGAGGCAGGCGGGCCGCGGGGAGGGCCTGGGGCACAGGGGCTGGGCGAGGCCCGCGGGGAAGGTGCCTCTGAGCGGGGCTTAGAGGTGTGTGTGTACATGTGTGCACATGTGTGTCCATGCATGCCCACGGGGAGAGCTGGAAGATGAGTGTGAGACACAGAGGGGACAGGAGGCACGGAGTGGGTGGACGTAGGTGGGCGGCCGGGCTTTGCTGGCTCCAGCGTCTGGAGCTCCCCTTCCTGCATCCACACCCACAGACCACGGACCCCGAAGCACACCGTCCCCACCACAGAGGCGACCGTGCGGCCAGCGGGGGGGAGCAGCTCACCCAAGGTCACAGGTCTCAGAAGACGCCGAGCTGTGCCGGAGCCCGCGGGCAGCGGGGCGGGGGTGGGGGCATTCACTTCACTGGGGTGTGACAGGTGCCCCCCCCCCCCCCCCCGAGTTGTGCCCTGTGACCTTCACAACGGAACCCGGGACACCCACCCAGCCCGGCTGGCTCCCGACGGGCTCTGAGGACTGCCGTGCCTGCTCCCATCCCCCCAAAGCCGCCCATCTCCTCTACCTTTCTGCCAGGTGATGGCGGGCCGCGGGGCCCCCGACGTCTCGCAGGCCAGCACCACGGACATGCCGTCGATCACCGTGCTGTCCAGGGGGCCCCGCGTGATGTTGGGGGCGATGCCTGCGAAGGGAGAGAGCGGGGCCGCTCAGCTGCAGCTGGGAGGGGCCCCCCTAGTGTGGGGCCCTCTCCCCCCACATTGGGGAAAGCTGCCTCCCCCCCACCCCCCCATCCCCACTAGGGAAGGCTGCAGGGGCCTCAAGGGGTTGCACCGACGGGAGGGAGCAGGGAGGACCCTCGAGGGCTCCCACGTTACCCGCCCCGCGGAAGGACCCAGGTGAGACCAGTTCCCGCCTGCCTTGCTTCTGGAGCCTCCCTGTGGGGGAAACGGAGGGCTCCCCAGAGCAGCTCCCACCCCCGTGACTAGGCAAAGGGGTTCACCCTCCTTAGACATGACACTGAGGCTCTGCTCCTTAAAACAGGACAGCTCTGGCCGCCCGGCATCGCCCGCCCGCTGTCTGAGAGGCAGGCACCGTGCCTGGCAGCCTGGGGGTCCCTGGTCCCTCTACGCCAGAGCGGACGCTCTCTGTCCACCTTCCCTGACCCCTCGGAACCCCCTGCCCGGGTGGGTGTGGGGCACGGCTCCCACACGGACCAGCCCGGACCAAGCTCAGGGAAGCTGCAGGCCCGGGGGCGCCCCTCCTGCACCCCCCCGCCTTGGGGGCGACCCAGTCCTCTCTGCCTGCGGCCTCCGTGTGCCTGGGGACCAGCTCTGCTGCGGAGACGTGGCATCTGCAGAGCTTCGGCGTGTCCCCGAGGGCGGAGGCGGCTCCCTAAGGGGGCAGGGCCACTGCTATCGCCCCAAAGCCACTCCTGGGGGGTGGGATTGGCGAGTCGGGGAGCTGAGGTTAAAGTGCTGGCTCTCGCCGGGCGGGCCGGCGTGGCTTGGTGGCTGAGCGTTGACCTATGAACCAGGAGGTCACGGTTCGATTCCGGGCCAGGGCACATGTCCGGGCTGTGGGCTCGATCCCCAGTGCAGGAGGCAGCCAATCAATGAGTCTCTCTTTTCACTGATGTTCCTCTCTCTCCCTTTCCCTTCCTTTCGGAAACCAATAAAAATGTCTGAAAAAGTAAAAAAATAAAGTGCTGTTCTGCTCTTTGGAGAAGCGGGCAGATACGCGGGGCTGGGACGGGCCTGCAGGGCGGGAACCGGGCAGCCGGAATGCCCCAGCCTCTCCGAGCGCCAGGGAGCCCGTCCTCAGCCGGATCTTGGCGGGGCTGGGGGTGGGGTGGGGGGGGATGTGGGGACTGAGGCCTCCTCCGGGCGCTGGACGTGGGGCTGCGGGAGCAGTGGGTGTACGTGGCTCAGGGTCGTGCTCGGGGATCCTGCCTCTGCTCTCGGGACAGGATCCGGTCCTGGGTACGAGGGGCTAAGGATCTGGTCCGGGAGGGAGGGGCCCGGGGAGGGACTCACTGGTGACGGCCAGGTAGGTGGACGTCTGTGCCTCTCCGGCCGCGTTGCGGGCGAAGCACTGGAACATGCCGGTGTCGTCGGGCACCAGCCCGCTGATCTGCAGGCCCCCGTCCCCGCGCTGCCGGATGCGGCCCGGCCTGGCCACCTCCACCGCCGCCGCGTCCTTGTACCAGGTGATGGCGGGCGGGGGCACGCCTGGGGAGAGGGGCACTGAGGTCAGCCGCCGGCCCGCCTCCCCCCCCCCCCCCCCCAGGAGTGCGCAGTGCAGGCCCGGCGCCTGGGAGGGGGTCCCTGGGTGACTTGGTTTCTAGAATCTTCTCGGACGGGCACGGCTGGCCCTGGGAGAGGGGGAGGATGATCTCAAGTTCTTAAAGAGCAGGTGTTTCAAGACCATTTAAAACACCCCGCTTTCGTTCAGCTTGGGGATGCTGGGGTGGCTAAAGGAGACTTTTTTTTTCCTGCAACATTCAGCACCGGTTCTGGTGGGCTCTGGGACCCTCCCGCTGGGCAAGGAGCCCGCGGAGGGGACCAGGACTCCTCGGGGATCCCCCAGAAGCCCCCGTACATGGTCTGCACAGCAGAGTGAAGGGGGGCACCCTTGCCTCTCAGCCTTCCCACGGGTACCCCCAATCCCCCTTATCCCCACTCTCCCTCTGGGCCTCTCCGCTCAAATGTCATTTCCCTAGAGGGCTCCCCCGCCTGTCCCAAAGCGCACCCCTGGCTCTGTGCCCCCACAGCCCGCCCGCGTCTCCTCCCTAGTGCTTTGCACCCCAACATTCCATGTCCCCGTTCCTTCCCGTCGGAATGTCGGCGAGAGCAGGCCGTGTCTCCCGCGGACAGCCCGTCATCATTGAATCGGCAGTCCTTTTTCTTTCTCAGAGGCACATAACATAACGGGCGTCTTATGACCCCCGGCATTTCAGATGAAAGGAAACGGGGCATCTCTATTTGCTCATTGGACTGTCTGCCCGCCTCACGGGAACGCCAGCTCCAGTGTTCGGCACAGGGCGAGCCGTCGGAAAACACGGTTGTTGATTGGATGCATGGAACGGGCCTCCCCCAGGCGGGGTCCCCTCTCCCTGTCACTCTCCACCTGCCTGAGCTACGCTGTGCCTCTCTGCTCAGTATTAGGTCATGTCCCTCTGGGCCTGCCCTCCCCGTCCCCCCTCCCCCCCCCCGCCCAAGTTCATCCTGGTTTCGGGCTGTGTTTTGGCTCAGCTGCCCTAGAAGCGGGGAGGGTGGGGATGGGAAAAGCAGAAATGCCCCAGGAGCTCTGACGGGGGCCAAGTAGAAATGGTCGGGGGGTGGGGTGGGGGGAGAGGGAACAACATATCCCAGAAACCAGGCGGTCCTTCCGAGGTACATCTAGGGCGAGATGTAACACCCCCCCCCCCCCGCCCCGCCCCGTTCTCCTAGTTCAGATGTGCTGGTAATTGGGCAGCGCCGACAACTCTCGAATTATAGGCGATTTGGGTCTGTCACCTATTCTGAAATCACAGTGATTTGGGGTCATTTGTAACCCTCAGGTTATGATAACGCAGGTGGATTCCCAGGCCTGAGATTACGGTAATTTGGCCTGTTTGTTCCCCGGGGGTGTCTGCTCACAGCCAGGCAGACCCTCTGCTCAAGGGCGGTGCCTGGAGGAGGAGGTGGCGCCGAGGAACGTCCGGGACAGACAGGAGAGGCTGCAGGGTCGGGGCCCCTCGTCCCCCTTCACCCTCGCCATCCGCTGGGGTACCTTTGGCTCGGCAGGGGATGTCCACCACCTTCTCCATCTCCGCCGTGATGTGTCTCTCCGGCTCCCTGAGGAACTGAGGCGGCTCTGTGGGGAGGAAGGCAGGGGAGGGGATCAGAGCCATGCTCCTTATAATAGAACCATGCTGCCTCTACCCCTGTGGGCCTGAGGTGGTGCTGCAGGGAGGAAGGCAGGGGAGGGGATCAGAGCCATGCTCCTTATGACAGAACTACGCTGCCCCTCCCCCTGTGGGCCTGGGGTGGTTCTGCAGGGAGGAAGGCAGGGGAGGGGATCAGAACCATGCTCCTTATGATAGAACCACGCTGCCCCTCCCCCTGTGGGCCTGGGGTGGTGCTGCAGGGAGGAAGGCAGGGGAGGGGATGAGAGCCATGCTCCTTATGACAGAACCACGCTGCCCCTCCCCCTGTGGGCCTGGGGTGGTGCTGCAGGGAGGAAGGCAGGGGAGGGGATGAGAGCCATGCTCCTTATGACAGAACCACGCTGCCCCTCCCCCTGTGGGCCTGGGGTGGTGCTGCAGGGAGGAAGGCAGGGGAGGGGATCAGAGCCATGCTCCTTATAATAGAACCATGCTGCCTCTACCCCTGTGGGCCTGAGGTGGTGCTGCAGGGAGGAAGGCAGGGGAGGGGATGAGAGCCATGCTCCTTATGACAGAACCACGCTGCCCCTCCCCCTGTGGGCCTGGGGTGGTGCTGCAGGGAGGAAGGCAGGGGAGGGGATCAGAGCCATGCTCCTTATGACAGAACCACGCTGCCCCTCCCCCTGTGGGCCTGAGGTGGTGCTGCAGGGAGGAAGGCAGGGGAGGGGATCAGAACCATGCTCCTTATGACAGAACCACGCTGCCCCTCCCCCTGCGGGCGCCCGCGCAGCCCCGCCCCGGCTCACCCAGCACGGACAGGTAGGCTCCGCGGACCACGGAGGGGACGCTGCTGCCGCGCAGCACGGCCTCGCACTCGTAGAAGCCGGCGTCGCTGCCCGTGGGGCTGGGGATGGTGAGCCGGCGGTTGTAGTCGCTGATGCCGCCGGACAGCAGCACCCCGTCCTTCCTCCAGAGGATGTGCAGCTTGATCAGGGGCCTGGAGCGGGGGAGCGGGCGGGCCTCAGCCACGGGGACTTCCGGAGGCCAGAGGGCAGGCCGGGGTGAGGAGGGAGGCCCGGGGCCAGGCGCCGCGGTTTGCCCAGCCTCCCGGGTTTTCTAAGTGCACGGCCCTCAGGCACGTTCCTGCAGGGCTCTGGGCCTCGGTTTCCTTCTCTGTGGAATGGGACCGCCGTGCTCTGCGGGGCTGGGGTGACGGTGGATGCACGGACGCAGGGGTGGCCTTCGGAACAGGCCCCGCCCGGGAATAACTCGGTGCCCAGGGCTCAGAGGCTTCCTTCTCCGAACCTTTCTCCCCTGCCCTCCCGTCTCCCCTGCCCTCCCGTGTGCCAGGCCCCGGACGCAGCTCAGCGGACGGACAGGAGGTGGCTAGAGGCGAGGGAACGAGATGAGGGAAACATGGGGGAAGCACACACCATGTGGAGACGGGGAGACAAAGGCAGGTTGTACCCATCCCCCAACTTCCATGGGGTGAGGATGAGAGCCGAGCCCTTTCCCACCATCCTTCCCCCCCCACCCCCCCTGAACCCCCAAGCTCCCTGGGACTGGGTTTGCCCGGCTCTCCTATTTGGCCGGTCCCCAAAGGCAGGCACACAGGCACCACATGCAGGCAACACAGCATGCAGTCAACACGACACCACACGCAGGACGGAAGTGTTTGTCTCCTGTGAGCCAACGTGAGGGTCCTGGCCCTAGCTGGCTGGCTCAGTGACGGATTCCGGTCAAGGGCACACACCTGGGGTGCTGCGGGAGGCAACCCATCCCTGTGCCTTCTCACATCGATGTTCCTTTCTCTCTCCCCCCCCCCCTCCCACTCTCTCTGAAAATCAATGGAAAAATATGCTCAGGTGAGGATTAACAACAGCGGTGAGGGTCGGGCACGCCTAGGAAGGGGCCTTGATTGCCCCCAAGCCCAGGGCTGCCCTCCCCAAAGCCCCTGTGTGAGCTGTCTCCGGCCGGTGCCTGCCTGCAGGAGGGCACCGTGGGCAGAGGCCCCTGCCCGTCTCCCGGCTGCTCTGAGGGTTGGACGTGAGGGGGCTCCCGTCCCCGGCATCAGGCTGAGCCTGCAGCCCCCTAACTTCCCCCGGAGCTGGGCCCCTCCTCTCGGCCGCAGAGGGCGAGCGGCCTGCTTGTGCCGACGGCCTGCGACAGCAGCTGGCTGGCACGGCCGCCCTCTGTCCTTCCCGGGCTAAATATGATACCCTTCCCCTTCCCTGGGGCCTCGTAGGACACCCCGGGCCTCTCCGAATGCCGGCAGGTCTCCCGGAGCAGCCCTGAGGGGGGAGAGGGGGGGAGTGGACGGGAGCGGGGAGAGGCACTGCCCACCTGGCGTTGGCCACGCACTCCATGGTCACCTCTGAGGTCCCGGCCACCACGCTGGTGTTCTTGGGAGGGATGATGATGGTGGGAGCGATGGGGTCTGCGGGGCCCCCGACATCTGGGGAGAGGTCAGGCGTTAGCAGGATCCGGCTTTGCCGAAATGGGGGGAGCCCCTCTGCTCCCTCCCGCCCCGGGGCTGGCCACATCAGGAGCTCGCGTGAAAGACACCCCCTTAGCTCCGGTCTGCCCCCTGGTGTCCCAGGCCCAGGCGGGCACATCCCCAGGAGGCTGTCTGTCGTTTATTGAGCACCTACTATGCACCGATGGCCGGCACTCACCAGACCGGCTCAGCTCGGGGACACCTGGAGCTGATAGGGGTGTTGAACCAGGTCTCCCCGAACCCCAGGCCCCTCTTCTCGGATCCAGGGTCCCCGGCCACTGGCTGCCCCTCCCTTTGAGCCCTGTGGGCTACCGCCTGGACCTGGGCATGAGCTTCAGGGTCCCTGGGGTGGGCTGGAGGGTCACACTCTCCCCTCTCCTCTCTCAGAGCCACCCAGCCAGCCCGAGGCCCGGGGCGGCCTTGTATTTTTAAACTGAGGGCGCTGCTCCACCGTGGGGCACTGCCCAGGCCCCGTCCGTCTCCTCCTCGGACCCATCCGTCTGGGTCCCCGCGCACCCAGATGTCATAAACACCACGGAGCACGCTTTTACGGGTTCGGCTGTATCAGCAGCCTTCAATCGGATCGCATTTTACGGCCCCGGCATCGGCTTTTATATTGTTGCAATTATTTTATTTTATACGCTCCCTTTCTTCCCCTCCTTCATTTCACTTTGTTTTTGACATTCTGTTCCCGTTGGACCTGGGCCTTTCCCGGCCAGGCCTGGAGCGCGGGCAGGGCCGACTGGGGCGGCCGGATGGCCACGGACCGCAGGCGGCTGCGAGCTCTTGCAATGCGCGCCCCGCGCCCCTTTGATTGAATGGGATTTAATTTAAAATAATTTGCGTTTAATTAAAAACAGGCCCCCCCCGCCCCATCAGTTACCAGACACTCTCAGGAAGCCTGGGGCAGCCTGGCACGGGGCCCTGCCTGTAAATTTTTAAAAAATCCTGAACCCGGACCGCGTGTGTCAGGTGACAAGTTTGCATCCGGGTTGAGATGCGCGGCCAGGGTGAACACCGGCCTCTGAACACGCCGCGGGAAAGAGAACACGCCCGTGTGACATATCGCAGGGATGTGATCCTGTATCGATGGTGCGTCACCATGGCACTGTTTTAGACATGTCGGGTTAAGTAAAATATATCAATGACATATTAATTTATTACCTATTTCTCATCCCTTTTTTTTTTCTTAAAAAAAATTAGGCTCCTGTCAAGTACTAGGTCACGTGTGCAGCTCCCATCGTGTTGCTATGGGGCAGCGCAGGGCTGACCCTTTGGGGTGGGGACACCACCAGGGCAGGGCTTTTTCAAGGGTGTGACAGCCCGGGTGAGGTCACCGGGGTCACACCTGGGCAGGGACAGTGCCCGGGGCCACGGGCCTGGCTCTGTCCGTCATTCCCGAAGATCATGGGCATCCCTGGGAGGGTTGCTGAGAAGCGGAGCTGCGGGAGCAGAGGAGGGGGAGGGATGGGGGGGAGCGGAGGGTGGGGTGGGCTGAGGTGGGGGATAAACGTGAGGAGCTGGAACCGGTGGTGGTGGCGGGCTGAGATGCATTTGCCCGGAGTGCCCGGCTGGCAGCAGGCACACAGGGAGGTGTCAGTGACAGGAGCAGGGTTTGGAGGCACAGTCGCTCGTGGGAGGAGAAATGAACTGACAACCAGCTGATTCTGCTCCCATCGGGGACCAGGCTCAAACCGCTGTGTGAGAGCAGGAGGCGGAGGCGGGGGGCTGGGGAGACTGACAGCTGGGAATGCTCGGTGGACGCGGGTCCAGGGGCCCTGTCTGCCTCCCGTACCGCGTTAACACGGAGCAAAGAGGGAACAATCCGGAGTCGGCCAGGAGCTTGGGTGCAGGGGGAGGAATACAGAAGGAAGAGGAGGCTGTGGCCTCTGGTCTCAGGGGAGCCTGAGTCACCAGGACGATGGATGGCCTTGACCTGGACCATGAACCTGGCTTTCTACCAATGACTGATGCCCCTGGACCCTAGGTGTTCTGACCCCCACTGAAGACATGGGATAAACATCTCCCTCTGGGGGCCAAATCCTGTCCCCACAGAAACCGCAGCCTCAGCTCATGGGCTAGAGCCGTGGTCGGCAAACTCATCAGTCCACAGAGCCAAATGGCAACAGGACAACGATTGACATTTCTTTGGAGAGCCACAGTTTTTAAACTTAAACTTCTTCTAACGCCAGGCCTTCAACATAGACTCGCCCAGGCAGTGGTGTTTTGTGGAAGAGCCACACTCAAGGGGCCAAAGAGCCGCATGTGGCTCTCGAGCCGCAGTTTGCCGACCACGGGGCTAGCGTGACCTTGGCCCAGGTCAATGTCAGAGGTTACACCTCGACCCGGACAGGCCAGCCCCCAGCACGCACCCCCCTCCCCGCATCCAGGTCTCTCTCTAGGCTAGGGGTGTCGAACTCAATCAGAGAAGGGGCCAAAATCTAAAATCCAGCCTAAATCGCGGGCCGAATGGTTTACTGAACAGTCATAAACTGTCATTGTGATGGAAACGCAGCGGAGTGCAGTGATGACAGCGCGGTGCGGGCCACATTGCAAGGCCTGGCGGGACGGATTTGGCCCGCGGGCCTTGTGTTTGACACATGTGCTCTAGGCAGACTGGAACCTGGAGAGGGGAGTGGGTTGCGGGCGCTCAGAAGGCCCAGGAGCGGGGACGGGAGGGGCTGGGGAATGTTCTGGGCCTCCCAGGCACCGGCAGGCGGGCAGAGGCCGGGTCAGAGGAAGGACACGGGAAGGTCCGTGTGCCCGCACGCTCCTCTCGCTGCTGGCGGGCCTGTCCCAGCGGGACCGCGATGATAAATGAGACTCGGGCTTGGAGCGGGGCTGGGACAGATGCGCCGAGGCGGGAACATCTGGCTCCCCAGCTTGCGTGGCTGCTCAGCTGCTATGGGAGGTGCTGGCCTCATCCCGCACCCTCCGTGGTTCCCTGCCGGGGCCTGCTGCAGGCCGGCCCCCACCCCCTCAATCCCGGGGACCGGGCGGGGCGGGGAGGGAGCCGGCCGGCCGGGTGGGGAGCACCTTCCAGCGTCTCCATCTCAACGCCTCTTCGCCAAAGGAAGCTCAGGGAGACAGCCTGTCCATGGGCTGCCCTCCGCTGCCCCGGGGAGGGAGGGGCCTCTCTGTGCCGGGCCCGGGGGTCTCTGGGGATGGGGGATGAGGTGCTTCCGGGTGGGAGTGCGGCCGGCACTGTGTTCCCGCAGCGAGGACGGCCTGGCTCGGGGGACGAGCTGCATCTGCACGCGCCGGCTGAGCACAGGCAGCGAGTGTGTTTGTTTAAGAAGGAGCTCCCGCCGAAACCGGTGTGGCTCAGTGGCTAGAGCGTCGGTCTGCGGACTGAAAGGTCCCAGGTTCGATTCCGGTCAATGGCATGTACCTTGGTTGCGGGCACATCCCCGGTAGGGGGTGTGCAGGAGGCAGCTGGTCGATGTTTCTCTCTCATTGACGTTTCTAGCTCTCTATCCCTCTCCCTCCCTCTGTGGAAAATCACTAAAATATATTAAAAAAAAAAAAAAAAAAAAAGGATCTCCCCACTTCCTGGGCGCCCTCCCTGTCTGCACCTGAGCCCAGGGTGGCACAATTCACGAATGTAACCCTCCCCGCCCCTCCCCTCCCCAGCCTCCGGGGCCCCGCTGACCGCCAAGCAGGCGTCCCCTCTCCTGGGACAGGGTCTCAGGCCCCTTCTTACCTGCCTCTGACACTCCGCCCCCGGCAGGTCTCCCCCTCCCCCTACAGCCCCGGGAAAGCCTCTCCAGCTGCTCTGCCAGCCGGCGTGGCTGTGGCGTCCTTGCTCCTGTGTGTTTGGGGGGTTCGTGTGCAGTTTGGGGGAGTTCTCAGCAGGGCGCTGGGAAGTAGGAAGGCAATGCTCTCCTGCCCCAATTCCTGGCCCCCCTGATGATGGCCGTGTCTTTTTTTCCGAGAGCTCTTATAACCTCCACTCCTTCCATCTTTCCCATGACCCCCTCCCCCCGAGCGCCAATCCCGAGATTTCCTGTCAGCGCTGCCGTCGGCCGGGCCCGCTGCGGACTTACTCTCCACGGCGAGCGTGATGGGCTGGCTGGTCTTGTTGTCCCCGTTCTTGTCGTTCACCGCCTGCACGTAGTAGCGGCCGGCGTCCGGGGCCACCGTGGACAGGATGACCAGCGTGTTCTCCAGGGTGATGGCTCTGGGGAAGGGAACGGGACTCGGCTGACAGGGGCCCGAGGGGCCCTCAGGATGGAGTGAGGGCAGGAGCCGGTGTTCCCCTCCTCCAGCCCACCTCCCGGAACCACCGGCACCTGCCATCCACCCACACGCCGTTTGTAGAGAACAGACCCAATTGCAGCACCTGCCAGAGTCCCAGACCGGAGGCTCCCTGTCCCCACCCGACGCCCGGGCTGCGGGCTGTGCCCACGAGGTCCCTGTGCCCTGGCCCGTCACAGCATCGATGACTATGTGGGCGATGGTTAGCGCTGTGGATGCACCAGGGGCATCCAGACACCCGAAGAAGTGTCCTAGAATGAATGGTGAGTGAATGAATGGATGATGAATGGATGGATAATGAATGAATGAATGATGGATGAATGAATGAGTGATGAATGGATGGATGAATGGATGGATGGATGGATGAACGATGAGCAATGATGTTACATTCAGAAATGAACAGGACCATTCCGGGATCAGTGCCTTATCCTCACCCGAAATGTGTCTAGGTCGGTGGTCGGCAAACTCAGTCAACAGAGCGGCAAACCGTGGCTTGCGAGCCGCAGTTTGCCGACCACTGGTCTAGGTTGATCCAAAGGGCCCGGGTCGCCAGGTGCATGGACTTCTGGGGTTCCCGTCCCCCTCCAGCCCCCTCTCATGGGACCGGCGTCCACCGCCCCAAAGCTGGCCAGTGGAGCGGATGGGCTGGGCTGAGGGAGAGGGAAAAGGAGGTGGCCGGGCAGTGGGGTGCAGGTGTGGGCTGCGGGCTCCAGTCCGGTTCCCGCTGTGGGGACCCCCTTACACAGCCCCTCGGCACCCGGGTCTGCAGGCAGGAGAAGGGGCTTGCCCAGGCGGGCAGCTGGGCAGCCCGTTTGCTGTGGGGGAAGCCGTGCCCGGGGCACTGCCCATGCCTCTCCCTGTTATCCCCGCTCCCCCACTCTCCCCGTGACAGACAGAGCCATTGGGTTGTCACATTGGTCCCGGATTTTAATGTGATGTGCCCGAGACAGCTGTTAAATATCCTTAATGTTAGTTTAACAAGGACACATCCAGTTGAATTCTTTTCAAATTCCCCCATTAGGTGACTGTTACCGAGTTCCCAACAAGCTCTCGTACACACAGCCCCGCGAATGCCTCTCCAGCCGCTCTGCCAGCCGCTTGGCTGGGGCCCCCTCGTTCCTGTGTGTTTGGGGGGTTCGTGTGCAGTTTGGGGGAGTTCTCAGCAGGGCGCTGGGAAGTAGGAAGGCTATGCCCTCCTGCCCCAATTCCTGGGCGCCCTGATGATGTCCATGTCTTTTTTTCCGAGAGCCCTTGTCTTGTAACCTCCAGCTAATGAGGTGGGGCAGAGTGAGGCTAAAATACTGAAAAAGCAACAAAAATGGGCCAGGGATGGCGACCATGCCCCCACCGGGGCCTCCCCTTCAGTGCAGCTTGTGGGGTGGGTGAGGGCTGGGGGAGGGAGGCAGGGCTCTGGCGGGGGCAAGGGGTGAACTCTGGCCCAGCCTCTAAGGAGCACGCAACCTCCTCCCCGCTGGGCCTCAGTCTCCCCATCTGAGCAAGGGGTGGAAGCACGTGTTCCTGAGGGTTCCTTCCAGCCCCGAGGGTGGGGGTTCTGAAACCGCCCTGGACCTCACTCCCAAGTACACAAAGCTGCTCTGGCACAGAAAGGCTCCCAGCCTGCCCCCTCCCCCCCTATGCACCCATGCTGAGAGAAGCAGGTGGAGTTTTCGGGCGCCAGGCCGGCAGGGCTCAGCTCTCAGGGGGCTGGGCTCTATGTTTAGGCATCCTCCTCCCGTTTCCATTTGCCAGGTCTTCCCCACCCGCCTGCACCCACTGCTTCTCTAAGCCAGCTTATTCTCCCGGCTCCGGGGGGCCCGATGGATAATTTAATTAAGAATAAATAAATCATCCCAGGACCTGCCCGAAGCCCCAGCACCAGGCTGTTAGGAACCTCGTCTGCGGAGCCGGGGTGGGGGGTGGGGTAAAGGGGGGGATGGGTGGGCGAGGGGCTGCCAATCACCGGTGGTGCCAGGCAGAGAGGAGCCCTCGCCCTGCACACCCCCCGCCGGCCGGCGGCATTCACAGATAGGTATCTCTGGCAAACAGACACCAGAGGATTTCCTACCGGGAACCTTTCTCCCGGTTATGAGTATTAATCCGCTGTAATTGCAGAGATAGCATCACCCCGGCGGGCTATCCCGCTCGGAAGGCGTGCGGAGAAGGTGGGAGCCCGTGCGGGCTCCCTGAGGCCTTCCGCCCCGGTGCCGTGCTGCTGGGCATGCCAGGCGGGTGAGGACGGAGGCCGGAATGAGAAGGGGAGGTGGGAAGGTGCCGGGAAAGGGGTGATGGGAGTGAGGATGCAGACAGGGGTCCCCCGATCCCAGCACGGGTGGTAGGTGGGGGCCCAGGGGTCCCCTCCCGCAGTCACGGCAGGTGCCGTCCATCTCTCGTGGTCCAGAGGGGCACCCACGGGGCCTGGGTTTCCCACGGAGTCAGGACGAGGCCTCAGGGAGCCACGTCTATGTGATGGGCTTGCAGGACGCCACCCCTGATACGCCTCGGACAGGAGAGATAACGTCAGAGAGGGGTTGGGGGGGACAAGGACTCAGCACCTGTCTCCGCCTCACCGTCTGTGCTGACGGTTGACCGTGTGCTGCTGGCGTGTTGAACCGTGGCCAGGTTGAAGGGAGCACTGGCTCACACAGCCTGAGGCCACCTGTACCCCTGCGAGGGGTTTGGCTCTAAGTCTCCCCCAGTTCTACACCCACAGCCTCTGCCATGTCACGGCCCAGGTCCTCTCAACCAAAAGGCGGAGTCTGTTTCCCCGCTTCGTGAGTCCGAGCTCTGCCACGTGACTTCCTTTGAGCAAAGGGAGGTGAGCAGAGGCCTGACAGAATCTGGTTTTGCTTCTCTCCTTCGTAGTGGCCAGGAGAGGAGGATGCTGGGACGAGCTGGCTGGAGGGGGAATCACGTGGAGCACAGGTGAGTCACCAGGCCATTCTGATCCGCCAAGAGCCAGCCATCCCGGCCGAGAGACAGAGCCCAGCCACCATCACCCATCTGCAGACTCATTACGACCAATACACGCTTCTTGTTTCAGGCCCCTGGGGCCATTTGTTACGCAGCATTCTCATGTCAGTATGTAACCGATACATTCTAGGACAGTGGTTCTCAACTGCCTATTGGAATCACTGGGGAGCACTTAAAAATCCCGATGCCAGGGCACATCCCATTTAATGAGGTAAGAATGTGTGTGTGTGTAGGGGAGGGGTAGGATCTAAGGATCAGTATATTTTAAAGTGTCCCAAATGATTTCACGGGGTCACCAGGTTGAGGATCACTGTACCAGCACCGCTTCTTTCCAAGGGCAACCACTTGACCCGTTTTGTCCCCGTATCTTTGACCCTCTTCTCACACAATGCCCACGTAAGACAGAATTAAGGGCCGGTGTCTGGAGTCGGCAAGCCTGGAACCCGCTGTGGTGAGATCTGGCAAAGTCGTTAAACGTTGGGGGCCTGACGCTGCCATCTGTAAAATGGGGATAAAACCAGCCGCCTCCTGGGGCGGTCCTGAGGGTCACGTATGTGGAGCGTGCCCCCCTCTGGGCATGGAGAAGGGGGAGAGAGAGGGTGTCTCTTCCCTGGAGGTGCACCCCTGTCCCCGAGGGGAGGGCGAGGCGTGGGGTGTGCCTAACCAGTCACCTGCCAGGCGTCCAAAACGGAAACAACCCCCACTCGCCACGATGTGTTGAATTTAATTAAAAAGCAAACAAAATAAGTTTGCAAGGAATCTTATACAAAGAAATACATTACTCACAATTTGGGCGTCCTTGAGCGTTTTTCCGTTGAAAATTCTCACGGAAAATGATTTTTTTTTTAAAAGCGTCTCTAGACGCTCATGGCACCCAGAGGGTTAACCCAGGCCTGAGAACACAGGATACCCACAGGCCCCCAAATGACAGCCGCCCTGAGGGTCCTTATGCTTCTCTCCTGAGACCCCTGGTCCCCACAGGCAGGAACCGGCCAGCTCAGCCCCTGCTTCCTGCAGAGGCAGGCCGGCTCCGCCCGCAGCTCCTGCCCCAGGAGGCCCGACGGGCAGGGCGTCCATCCTCTCCTCTCCTGGGAGAGAGGTGGAGAGAGGGAGCCGGGGAGGGGGGGCCTGGCTGGCCCGGGCTCCGAGGGGGAGCGGCAGGGCCGGGCGTGTCCCGGGAGGAAGTGCTTGGCCCTCGCCCTCCGTGGAGGTGCTGGCTCCCTCGCTCCTGCCCACAAGCCGGGCCGGCACCACCGACACCGCGGGCCGCACAGAGGGGTTTTGTTCGGGCTGAAAGGGCCGTGTGTTCTCTCCCTGCCGGGCCCCGGGCCTCACCTCCTCCCGGCAGCCAAGACACACAGAGCCCGGCACGCCACGGACCCCCGGCACCCGCACGCCGGAAGCACCCGGGGCGGCGCCCGCCGGGTGCTGCCAGCCCGCGGCCCCCTGGCCTCGCTGGCCGGAGTCCTGGGCCTGGACCGCAGCGAGGGGCCTCCGCCCCGGCCTGTCTGGGTTGGCCAGGGCGCTGGGAGGCAGGGCTACCCTCCCGCCCAGAAGGGCCAGCGCCCGGGACCCCCCAGGAAGGCGGCCTCCCTCCCTGCTCCCCGGCTTCGCACGCACATTCCCAGAAAGCCTCTCACACCGTCACCGGGGAGGTCCCCAGGCTGCTGTGTCCCAGAAGGGCTGCGAGCTCAGCTTTGTACGGCCCCCCTCCCTCCCAGGGCGCCCCCTTTCCCAGGCGCTCACATGCGGCTGCTGGGCGGGATCTTGCGGCCGTCCCGGAACCAGGTCACCTGTGGCCGCGGGAAGCTGGCGATGCGGGGGGCGCGGACGACGGCGGCTTCTCCGTGGGACACGCTCTGGCGCTTCTCGCCCTCCTCGAAGCTGCCCATGTCTGCGGAGGGAAGAGCACACGCAGGGTCAGGGGTTGGGGGTCGGGGGTCAGGGCCGTGGCAGAGACTGACCGCTCCTGGGCGGGGGTGGGGGGCGGTGACAGTGGAGGGGGAAGGCAGGCAGATGACCAGGGCTCAGGGCGACACCACGATCAGACCAACCCTCATGCCCTCACCGCCCTTGCTGTCAGGGGCCCTGCCTTGGGCTTTGGGGTTTACATCCATTTCTACCCGTATGTATCCAGGGAGCAACGGACTGGCCCCACAGTCACGAGAGGCTGGTTGTTATTCCACACACTTTGCAACTGGAATACACCGAGTGGCTAGATTATGAGGATCTCTGATATATTAGAGGCCCCGTGCATGAATTTGTGCATGAGTGGGGTCTGGCCAGCCTGGCCAGGGGGAGGGGACATGGGTGGTTGGCTGACCTGCTTGCTGGTCAAACTGCTATTTGAGGGGACAATTTGCATATTAGCCTTTTATTCTATAGGATATATACTGAGTGGCCAGATTATTATGCATTCAGAGATCATAATAACATGGCCACTCGGTGTATATACTAGAGGCCCGGTGCATGAATTCGTGTATGGGTGGGGTCCGGCCAGCCTGGCCAGGGGAAGGGGACATGGGCAGTTGGCCAGCCTGCCTGCCGGTCGAACTCTTGGTCAAGAGGACAATTTGCATATTAGCCTTTTATTCTATAGTAGGGGTGTCGAACTCAATCAGAGAAGGGGCCAAAATCTAAAATCCAGCCTAAATCACAGGCCGAATGGTTTACTGAACAGTCATAAACTGTCACTGTGATGGAAACGCAGCGGAGTGCAGTGATGACAGCGCGGTGCGGGCCACATTGCAAGGCCTGGCGGGATGGATTTGGCCCGCAGGCCTTGTGTTTGACACATGTGTTCTATAGGATATACACTGAGTGGTCAGGTTATTATGTGTTCAGAGATCATCATCATCTGGCCACTCCGTGTGCTGCCCATGCAGGCTCAGAGAGCCGGGGAATGCCATGGAAGGGGCAGCGTCAGGATCTGAACTTGGGTCCTCAGCGTCTGGTGTCAGGCCACGCTGTCCTTCAGCCCTGCCCTCCAGAGGCTCCAGCTCGAAGTGCAGCTGCCATGTTGGAAGGAAGCTCCATGTAGCCCACACAGACATGGGAACCGCTCACGTGACAGCCAGCGGTCAACGCAAACACGGGAGTGAAGGTGTGGGCCCTCAGAGGACCTCAGCCCCCTGGTCTCTGAAACCTCAGTCCTCCCAGAGCACAGAGTCAAGGCTCACAGCTCCTGTGAGCGTGGGACACGATCGCGCCACGCCATCCTGTCTTGGCCTGCGGGGTGATGCAGCCATAGAGACTGGCAGAGCATGTTCACGTGCTGAACCTGATACCTTCTGTTTGTAGTGTTAAAACACTAGAACCCATAGACTTTTTCAGAGTTTCGTGTCAGCATCCACCCCTTCCCGAAGATGACCCCACAGGACCCACACGGGATCAAAGAACAAAGACGCGTGGGAGGGGGACCCAGCGCCGGGTTTTCTCCCGGGTGGGCGTGTCCGGCACTGTCTCACGGAATCGTCACGACAACACGAGAAGCTCAACGCTGGTAAGCAAACACGCTTAGTTGTTGATGAATTGCGACGACGCGGCTCTGCCTACAGAAGATCTCGCCCGTAAATCAGCTTGATTCCAGTCCTTACCATAATTTTATCTATTTAAAAAAACTTTCTCACACAACTCCGAAGACAGATTTGAACAATTTGAAGCAATTTCATGGTAATAGTGTTTCTTTTTTCCTCTCCGCAGTTTTATTAGCTCCATTTCGTCAGCGAGGAAATTAAAGCTCATGGAGATGGAGTGGCTGATCCGGCGCTCAGCGGCGAGGGCCGGGCTGGGCCCGCGCGCCAACCTGGCCCCCCTCCCGCTCCCTCGCTGCCTCTCTCATGACTCACACCCGGCATTGACATTCCTCACGCACGTTCTTTATCTCTTCCTGCTACAGCGTCAGCCTGAAGAGGCTGTTCTAGTCTGTGGCACGCATGAATGAACCCCTACAAGACACCTGGCCCCGTGATCCCTCTAAACTTACCCGACGCTGTCATGCAGGACTTATTGAGCCCCCTGTGGGCCAGGCAGGCCAGGTGGCACCCGAGGACCCTGTCCCTGGCCTCCGGGAGTTTCGAGTCTGGTCAAGCCAACGCACAGACAAACCTTTGGTGACAGAGCTGACAGCTGTGAGGAAGGAGTGAGGGTCCTCGTGTGCGAGGCAGCACAGGGGACCTCCTGCAGACGGAGGTGGGAGCGGCTCCTTTTAGGAGAGATATACACCACGGGCAGGCGTTAGCTGCGTGTGTGTGAGTCTGTTGTGGGGGCTGATGGTCCAGGGGCGAGGGTGTGTGTGAAGACTAGGAGGTCGAAGAGAAGGGCAGTGAGAGGAAATGAAAGGTCAGTAGGCAGGGGCATGGGTCTGATCAGTGAATGGATAAACGATGGGTAGGTGGGTGGGTGGATGGAGGGATGGGGGCGGTGGATGGATAGAAGGGAGGAGGAATGAGGGATGGAGGCCTGGAAAATTGTCTGCATGTGTGTATGTCTGAATGGATGTATAATAGGATGCATGCATATGCATGTGCATACATGTGTTTGTATGCATGCATGTACAGATGGATGGAAGGAAGGAAGGAGGAATGAGGGATGGAAAACTGTCTGCATGTGTGTACGCCCGAATGCATGTGAACGCATGTATGGTAGGATGCATGCACATGTGTGTGCATGCACATGCACGTGTTGGCATGCATGCATGCGTATATGTATGGGTGGACGGATGAAGGGAGGGCACAGCTGGCCTAGGGTCAAGTCCTGCAGAGGACACTGCCCTGCGCCTTTCCGTCCCACAATGTCCCGGCCTCCCCGAGGCTCTCAGGCCCCGCACCCTCCCATCCTCCCCATCCACTCTGTGAGCTGGGGCCTCAGCACCTGGGCCCACGGACTGACCGGCAGCGGCAGGGCCGCCAGGAGGGAGTCACTCAGCTTTCACTCAGGAGAAGGGAGGGAAGAGAGGGCCCCGGCGCTGAGGCAGACGCGGGGGCAGCCGCACCGCCTCCCCTGTGCTCGCGGCGAATACCCGTGCGCGCCCCGCCGCGCTGATCCGGCTGCCCCACCGATCCCGGAGCCTGCGCCTCCCCATGCCCCCCGTGTCTTCGCTGCAGCTGACAAGGTCTGGGGCAGGAGGCATTCTGCTTCAGAGTCTACTCATGGCTTTTATTTATTCCTAAAGCAGCTCTTACCAGGAAATATGTCATTACACACGAAAGAGCGAGCGTAATTATAGGCGTCATTTAAAGAACAGAAGAAACACGCGTGTACCCAGGGCCCACCTCCACACAGAACTCTAACAAACCGGGTCCTGCGCCCCGCTCCCCCTGCCCTGCACCCCTCCCAGGCACATCCCCCCTTCTCCAGAGGTAGCCAATGCCGCGCCAATCATGCTTTTCCTCCCCGCCCCCCCCCCAGTCTCATCACCTACAGCACATGTGTCAAACACAAGGCCCTCGGGCCAAATCCGTCCCGCCAGGCCTTGCAATGTGGCCCGCACCGCGCTGTCATCACTGCACTCCGCTGCGTTTCCATCACAATGACAGTTTATGACTGTTCAGTAAACCATTCGGCCCGCGATTTAGGCTGGATTTTAGATTTTGGCCCCTTCTCTGATTGAGTTCGACACCCCTAACCTACAGACACCCCTGTGACCCATCATGGCTAATGTAGTCTGTTGCTAAGCCCTGTGTACCTGAGAGCATGCTGTACACTGTCTACTGGGACTTGCTTTTTGTGTACAACCTATTTTGGGGCCCCACCGATGTCCCTGCACCTCGCTTCGTCGCTCTCACGGCTGCATGGACGCCTGCGGAGGGGGGCAGCCGCGTCTGCCTGGCCTGCTAAGAACCGGCTCGTGCAGCTGAGAGGATCTCCAGAGGATGCGCCTGGAGGTGCGCTGCTGGCCTGCAGGCCGCGCACACAGTAATCTTAGGGGACAATGCCAAACCGCCTGCCAAATCGGCACCGATCTTCCTATTCGTGCTGCCACCAGCGCAGATGGGAGCTCCTGCCGATGCTGGGTCTTCTGGACCCTTTGGCTTTGGCCAATCTGGTGGGCACGAGGTGGCATTTCGTAGTGGTTTTGTTTGTTACAAAGCAACACTTTCTCCGTTTGATCAGACGGTATCATACCCCTGCCCCCCAACCGCTATTCTAACACCAAAGTACCAACCACATCTTAGCATGCCACCGTCTGTCCCCAGCATCTCACTTCCTCAGCCACAACGTTTACTCTCCACGTCCCACCCTCTGCTCCAGCCTCCCTGGCCTCCGACACTCAGATCTACCCCAGGGCCTTTGCACTGGCTGTTGCCTGGCCTAGAAAGACCCATCCCTCAGTCTTCGTGGCTCACCTCCTTCCTTCCTTCCTTCCTTCCTTCCTTCCTTCCTTCCTTCCTTCCTTCCTTCCTTCCCTCCTTCCCTCCCTCCTCCCTCCCTCCCTCCCTCCTTCCTTCCTTCCTATGCTAAGTGTCACCTCCTCAGACACCATTTCAAACAGGACCCCTGTCCCAGCCTCCACCCACCTCACCTGGCTTCGTTTTTCCTTAATACATTTTATTTTTCTTCACGGGCCGTCTATAGCCTATAGCACATGTGTCAAACACAAGGCCCGCGGGCCAAATCCGTCCCGCCAGGCCTTGCAATGTGGCCCGCACCGCGCTGTCATCACTGCACTCCGCTGCGTTTCCATCACAATGACAGTTTATGACTGTTCAGTAAACCATTCGGCCTGCGATTTAGGCCCCTTCTCTGATTGAGTTCGACACCCCTAGCCTATAGTCTATTCTATATTGTTATGTTTCCCCCACTACTTCCTTGAGGGCAGGAATGGATGTCTTATTGTTGCTTTTTTAATCCTCCCCTGAGGGTATTTTCCCATTGATTTTTAGAGAGAGTGGGAGAGAGAGGAAAAGACAGATAAAAATATGGATGTGAGAGAAACACATCGATGGACTGCCTACTGCACCCACCCTCACCAGATCCCAGGTGGGGAGGAGCCTGCAGTCAAGGTACATGCCCTTGACTGGAATGGAGCCCGGGACCCTTTGGTCTGCAGGCTGATGCTCTATCCACGGAGCCAAACCGGCCAGGGCATGAGTGTTTTGCTTTTGTCCCCTATGCCCTCCCTGCCTAGAGCGGGGCTCAGTGTGCAGTGGGTGGGCAGCCACGGTTGTTTCATTAAACATCCCGGTAAAACGGGGGCTCCGGGAGCACACGGCGGCGCTATCCTGAACCACAGCACGGCCCCTGCGTGTCCACATGGGTGCACTCCGGCTGCGGATTAGAGACGGCGAGCCCACGGGTGATGTTCTGGGCCTCCAGCCCAGCCCAGCCCACGTGACAACAGGCTGCATGTCCTCCAGGCCCGTTGTGCAGAGGTGACTGAGCCCCCAGGGCAAAGGGGAGCAGGCGGGCTCCCCACGGGGCAGGGCCCCTGTGCCCTGCAGAGGGAGGGCCGGTCGGTGCTGGGCTTGGGGTGGGGAAGCTGCGTGCACTCAGTGAGGGGAACACAGGTGCCCGCAGGGTCTGGACGTGGAGACGGGGGGCCCGAGGGCAGCTGTCGGCTCAGGAGACTCTCCCCCGTGTCAGCCCGCTCGGCACCTGCCAGGAACTCAGGGTGACTTCCGAAAAACCGAGGAGAGATGTCCCATGGGGACCGGAAGGGAGCTGGGGAGGGGTGGGTGTTTTATTGACTTCCCCTTAATTGCTGTAATTAAAAACATGTAAAGAACCCTTCCGTAATGACTTTGCTGTTATCATTAGTTGTTAGCACAGCTGCCTTATTAATTTCTCAATTAGAACCCCAATTCACAGTCTCTCTTTGGGAAGGGGGTGGGGCCAGGGGTGGGGCCTGCCTGGCTGATCCCTGGAAGGAAGGAGTCCCCACAGACAGGGGTCCTCTGACATCCCAGGTCAAGGCCCTTCCCCCTGGAGGTGGAAGCTGCTGAGGAGAGATGAAGGGACTTGGAGAAACAGCCATCCCCAAGCATCCTCAGAACCATGTGACCAGGCAAGAGAGACAGATGGACAGACAGACAGACAGATGCAGGACGACTGCAGTGCCCAGGATTGGGATAGGGTGAATGAGGTGAAGATTTAAGGAGGCACCCGCTCTTGGGGTCCTGCAAGTGCACAGTGAGGACACGAGAGGAGTGCCTCCTTAAATTTTGCATCCTCCAAGCCTAAGGTGACCAGATGTCCTGCTTTTGGTGGGACAATCCTGATCTTTAACTATTTGTCCTGCATCCCGCGGCATTTTAAAAACAGTCCCGATCTTTCCAGAAAGATCTTTGGCAAAGGCCAGCTTAGGAGTACCCTCATTAAGTTAATAACAATGGACCTAACTATATAGTTTAAGTTTTTAAAAAAATTGGCTCTCAAAAGAAATTCCAGTTGTTGTCCTGTTGACAGTTGGCTCTGGTGACGGAGTTTGCTGACCACTGGGTGAGAGTACTGGCCCGGGGAAGGGGACGGCCACCGTGAGCTCCGAGGAGCACAGAGGGAGTGTGGCTGGTGGGCGAGGACCCCCTCCCGCTGCACGCCCGCCCACGCCCGCCCCGACCCCCCCCCCCCCACCCCGTCACCCCGTACTCACAGGCCACCTGCACCTCGGTCTGCCTCTGCAGCAGGGCTCCCATCCGGTTGCGCACGATGCAGCGGTAGAAGCCGGCGTGGGTGCGGTCCAGGCTGGTGATCATGTACCTGGGGGCGGACAGGACAGCCAGTGAGCAAGCAGGCAGCTGCGGGGGTGCGCAGGTCAGACTGGGGTCGGAGGGCAGAGGCATGAAGAGGACGTGTGAGCTCTGCTCTCAGGCCAGGTCATGGGGTCACAGAAAGGTCCTCAGCTACCGGAGAGTCCCACCCACAGGCAATTGCCTCAGATGTCCAGGAAGCAGCCTGCACCTTTCCAAGGACGGGAGGTGCTATGCCTGAGCCCTTGACCTTGGCCGTGACCAGATCTCCCAGCACCGCAGGGTCTGCTGGAGGCTCCTGTCCCCCTCCCCCGGACGCCCATGACCCAGAAGAGCGGTGGCATTTTATGTTGGCCAGGCACGGGACTGCGCTGTAATATTAACGGAAATGGATGCAGGTGAGAGACGCGGGGACGTTTACATGTTTCCCCAAATGCTTTGCACTGCTCCGCCCTTAAAGTCACAGACGCCCCACTGCAGCTTACTGGTGGGAAACGTAGTCCTCTGAGCAGGACGGTGGGCTCTGCACATGGGCCCTGGGGCCGGGATGCCTGGATCCGAGGAGTTCCCTGGGAGCCTGCCTCCGGAGCACAGGACTGGCCCGCAGAGCAGCAGAGTCTGGTTTTCGGGAAAAGCCGCTGGAGAGCGGGCGTGTGAGGAGCTCCCCGGGCTGAGCGGCCGGGAGGAGGCCAGGCCAGCTCCGCGAGAGCAGCTTCCGGCACCGAGGCCTGGGCAGGTGGTGCTCTCTGGTGTGGAGGGTTAGTTCCCTGGCACCCTCTCTGGGACCCCTTTCGTATTCCCAGGGAATGAAAGACCCTTGTAATGGCAGAGATAAACAACATGAAACAACCTATAAATGACCCTCAAAAATAGGTCGGATCAATGTCCTAGGGTTTGTCCAGCTGACTTGTGGATACGCTCATTGCTGCCTGCCCCCAGGCTGTGCCAGCCCTGGGACAGAGTGATCTTTCTCCCAGGAGTTGCCAAGTTTAGTTTTACATGAATTCATCATCACTATCACCACCACCACCACCATCACCATCATCACCACCACCATTACCATCATCATCATTACCACCATCACTACCACCACCATTACCATCATCATCATTACCATCACCACCATCACCATCATCACTACCACCACCATCACTGTCATTATCACCACCACCCCCATCACCACCACCGTCACCATCACCACCACCATCACTAACTCACAATGTTGCTGCTGTATTAAGTACTTTTCATACAGTTCCTCACTTCACACAGAAGTTCCCAGATTGTTATATATCATAGACCAGTAACACTTAAAATATGGGGGATTGATATAAGATTGTCCGTTTTGTATTTCTCCAGGTAAGGTAATTAAAACTAGCTAACCAAAAAGCAAACAGACAAAAAGATTGGACAATGAAACAACAGAGAGAGAGAGAACATTAAAAAGTGCCAGGCAGGGAGAGGAAAATAGAGATGGCTAGCATTTTATTTACAAAGGACATTTTTGAGATTAAAAAAAAAAGAAAAAAAGAAATGTAATCTCAGCATAAAAGCCATTTGTGTAAGCTTTAAACACATTTTACACAAAGCCCACTGCACTAGCCTCGCTTTTCTCATCTCATGTGGAAGGTGCCCTCGGTCATGGGTCTGTATTGGACGGCCTTTCACTCCATCTCCATACTCATCCTACGGAGCGGCTTACCCCCGCTTTGGAGGGGAGGACACTGAGGTTCAGGAAGAGCTTGTCACTGACCCCTGGTCTCCCAGGTCAGAGGAGGCAGGGCCAGAGGCCCAGAGAGCCTCCTGGCTCCAAGCCCAGCAGCGAACCAGCTCAGCACTGATGTCATACCCACCGGGCCCCTCCTTCTGTCCTGGGACGGCGGGAGCCTCCGCTCACGCTGGCTCTGCAGCATTATCTAGAACATTCTGGCTGTCCAAGCCTCTTATCTCTGCCACCAGCTGCAGCGCTTATCTGTCCGTCCTCACTGTGTACGGCGTGATGACGGGGAGATAGCGGGCACCCCGCTCTGGCAAACGCCCCGTTCTCCCTCAGACCCATCCTCCAGCTTCTCTCATCTCCACCCCATCTCTCCCGCAGGGAAGGGGGGCAGCTTTGGGGAAACGGGTTGGGCTTTGAAAGTGATGGGGTGACCTGAGAGGGGCGATGGAGAGACAGATTGGCTGGAAAAGCTCTCCATCTCTGGAAATGGAATCGGATATTGTTAAATCACACAGGCGAGAGGGAAAGGGACAGAAACGGCCAGCACGCGGACAAAAAGAATGCTCGACTTCCGTCACGGCGAAACGCAGCCCCATCAGAACCACGCTGACATATCAGACAGCCGAAGATCTTCACGCCCTGATCAAGCCCGGTGCTGGCAAGAGCAGGGGGGTGGGGAGGCGAACCAGCAGATGGGCCTGAGAAAGTGTCACCAGACCGAGCCTCTGAGACAAAACCTGTCCACATAAGAATATTCGAGTCTCTGACCCGGAGATGGCACTCCTGGAGCTGGCCTTTTAGATACAGTCGCAAAAATGTGGCTAAGAATGGATTCAAGGATGTCCCCTGAAGCACTGCTCGGAGCGGCAGAGATCAACAACTCACCCATGACCGTCAGAAACAGGCCAGACCAATGAGAAAGGCCGCGGTCACCAACGGCACCGGGACAGCTGGACGGACTGAGACGAGATGGTCTCCGCGGCACCGAGCAAGGAAAGGAAGCAGGAGAAGGCGGATGTTTACGGAAACAGAGACGCGAGGAAGTAATAAGCTAAACACCATCGCAGCTGAGCGTCCGGGGCCAGGGCCAGGATGTATTATTCTCTTGCTAAGCGGCTGTGTATGGCAACAGGCGACCGAACCCTAGTTTTAATGTTTAGGGTCAGACAAAACGACCCCATAAAAGTCATTTGAGTTTGTGGACAAAACACACACACACACACACACACTCAACAAAGAGACCAAAGTCACAGGATAGTGTAAGCAGTATGACACCACGTGGGTACACGGAAATAGCATGTACACACATGAATCACGCATACGCTCGGGCAAGTACATGCGATGTTTCGGAGACGGAGCCGCCCGGACCCGTTGTCTCCCTTTTGGGAGGGGTGTCGGGGCGGGGAGAGAGGGGAGCGTCTACCTTTTGATTTTACATCTCTTTGTGCCATCGGAGTTTTCTTTATCGCACGCCCTACACTGGTTTTATTTTAAAAATACAGTTAAAAAAGGCACTCGGAGCATGCAATCCAAGTCTACATTATAAAAAAGACACCGGGGACTCGTTGGGCCTGGTTTTGTTTGTGGGTCCGTGATGTGTGCTGCATCTTAAACTTTAGTGAAAGCAGGTTTCGGCAGCGGGCTCCGGGGCCACGTGAATCAGCCAGGACTCCCCGGCCGCACCTGGAGCTGGAGGAGGGCCAGCTGGCGGCGGGCGGCCCTCCCCCGAGGCTGGGCCAGCGCTGGGCTTCCCCTCTGCACCTCCCCCTCCTCCCCCAACCTGTAGTTGGGGGCAGGTTCTCCTTGGCCTGGCCCAGCAGATGCAGCCTCACTCTGTTCCTCCCACCTCCCTCCCCCTGGGCCTCCCTCTCCCCTGGTCCTCCTCCCTCCCCCGGGGCGTCTCTGGTGCTCCCTGCCCAGGAGCCTATTTCTGGCGTGTACGCAGCGTTATTTAAAGTAACAGTCCCACCACCGCCTCCCTAGCAGGGAAACCCTCTTGGCTCCACCCAAATTGCAGCTCTGGTCCCGCTGCCTCCCAGGCGGGTGTCAGAGGCAGCTGGCGGGCATCTCCGATTGCTGGGAGCACCCCTGACAATGACCGTAACAGTGCTCATCATCCCGGCCTGGGTCTCCCCCACCGCCACCCCATCCCCCCCACCAACCACACACGCACGCTCAGCCTGCAGCGCTCCCTGCCCTACGCACCTGTGGCTGCCAGCCCGCAGGGACCTGGACAAGCCCTGCCGCTCTGGGCCCAGGGGGTGGCCATGCTCTGCAGCAGGGCTCACCCGTGGTGAGGTCACGGGTGGGTGGGGGCCCTGGAGAAAGTGCGGGGTCTCTGACTCAGAGACAGGCAGACGTTGGTTTGACGCCTGGCTCTTTCTTAGGAGCATGGCCCGGGTGCATGATGCATCCTCGCAAGCCTCAGTTTCCCCATCTGCGAAATGGGGACAGCTATGTGAGCACGTGCCTGGCACACCGAGGGTGCTGCGCAAATACCCGTCCAATGGGGGAGCGAGCGTATGCGTCACTGGTGGGGAGTGGGAGGTACGGGGGTGATGTGGGGAGGTTCCGAGAGAAAGACGAGGAAGGTGTGGCAGGATTTACACCCCCCTCGTGGGCCCATTCAGGGCTCTGTGCCCAGCACCGGGGGACACAGACTCCCTTGCCTGGCTAAGTCTTTGGCGTCTCCATGGACGTGGCCCGAAGTGTGCCCAGCCACCAAGAAAGGGTCCGCTCTGGCCCCTGGCTGACCTCCTGATGCTTACGGAGAGAGAGGTCCTGCCTCCGCCCCTCGGCTGCTGGCGGAGCGTGTGGTCTGCTTCCCCAGGGACAGCAAGGAAATGGCCGGCCCCCTTCCGAGGCCCCCCTCTCAGCCTCTTACCCCAATGAACCCCTCACCAGCCCGGCCCCAGGCTCCGGCCACCTCTGAGCCTCTGGGTGGAGGGACCGGAGCCTGGCTCCTCGGGATGACCAGCAGCGAAGGTGGGCAAGAGCCATCTCTTCCGGCCGGCCTGCCGCCTCGCTCTCCGTCCAGGGAGGACCAGCAGGGGCGAGGCCCCGGCGGCTGGTGAGCCCTGCCCTCACCCACCTCTCCGATCGCTTCTGTGTTGATTTGTTACAGAAAATATACGCACAGGAGTCAACCGTCAAAGAGTAAAAGAGGAGGTGCACAGCCAACGTGCCTCCCACCGACCTCCACTTCTTCCCCCCACGAGGGCCCATCCCGGCTCCAACGCCTCCGCAGAAACCGGGGAGATCAGCTCTGCAGGATTTCTTTATGCAAATGCACCACCCCCACCCCCACCCCCACTTTTAAGCAGGAGACAGAGGCCTCATCTCAGGCTGTTCTGCTCCCCTCTTGGTGCGTGTGACGAGACGTCTCTGCGCTGTTTCCAAAGGGCACTGATCGCTTCCCGGCTCCCAGGAGGCTCTCTCCTGGGGACACGGCCGGGTCCGAGGCAGCAGGGCGAGGAGGGGGCCTGGGGCCTGGCTGGGCCAGCCTGGGAGACAGACTCACACAGAGACTGTGCTCTCCTGGCCCATCAGGGTGTCCCGATCCCACCCCCGCCGCTCCGTCTGCTCCGTTCTGAGATGGAGAGATGGGCTCGGGTGCGGGGCACGTGATGGCAGCGCAGGGAAGAGGCTGATGGGTGAGTGGGATGTTGGACAGGAGCCGGGCAGGGGAGAAACCGCTGCCAGCCGGGAAAACACACAATGCCCTTTTGGCTCGAGTCCTTGAGCGCCCGGAGTTGATATTTAGAATGATGCTTAGTCGCATTAAATAAGATATTTCAATTCCACGGAGCTGTCAGGGGCTGATGCGGACACCGGAAATAATAGGCACGCTCTCCTTGTCTTGTCCTCCTTCAGAAGGCGGGCGCCCGGAGCTGCACGCCGATGCTCACAGAGAGGGAGGGCATGCGTGTGCAAGTGCACACGCACACGCACACTTGTACTAACACACTCATGCACACTCACCCACGTGTACACTCAGCAGAGTCAGAGAGAGCAGATGTGGAGAGAGAAGCAGAGGGAGGGGCCCTGAGCTGGGGAACACAGGAGGCCTCTGGCTGCGGGAAAGGCCAGGAGATGCCTTCTCTCCTAGCGCCTCCAGAAGGAGCCCTACCCGGCCCACACCTAGATTTCCAGACCCCTGGCCCCTGGAACTGTAAGGGCAACACTGCCTTTATGCATCCTTGCAAGTGCCTCAGTTTTCTCATGTGCGAAATGGGTGCAATGATGGGAGCATTGTCACTAAGCCACTGAGTGGGTGGCTATTTGGGACCGCGGCCGTGAGACGCTCACCCTGCCAGGTTTCCTCCAGGCTGGGGAGGAAGCCAGGGCCAGGAAAGCCTTGGTGACAATGTGGGAGGGGCGAGGAGGAAGAGGGATGAGGATGGAAGCTGCTGCCTTCGTCTGCAGCCCCTTCAGAAGCAGGCAACCCTGGTCGCAGAATCGCCCGCCCGAAGGCAGCTGCTCAGCCAGGACTCAGCCCGGGGCGTGTCCTGCCCCCTGCTGACAGGAGCTGGGTTTGGAAGCGGAGGAGATGCCGCAGGGCCTCCCCTCCCAAAGCCCTGGGAGAGCCCACGAGGCTCTGATTGATCTTGGGCCCTGGTCAATGGGAGGAACATTGGTGTTAATGAGCTGGGCCCGATGATAACACGGTGACAGCCGGCTCGCTGGCCGGGGGAGGGCGTCTCTCTCCCCTGCCATCTTCCCCATCTTCCGGGCCAATTAGCTGCTCTCAGGAAGCAAGGACAGGAGCTTCATTAGGATCCCGTCAGCAGGTGGCTCCAGACTCGGGGGTGGGGTGGGGGGGGGAGCAGACAGGTGGGGGAGGAGGGAGGCTGGGAGGAAGCCGAGGGGCCAGAGGTGCAGTCAGCATGGGCGGGAGGGATGTCCTGCTGGGCCCCTCCCTCTGAGGACAACGATGCCAGCCTCGGGATCAGAGCAAACATGTGGCCTCCACCACCCGGTTCACCCCCACATTGACTGTGGGGCGAAGCGGCTCCCACCTGTTTTGTAGCTGGGGGACCTGGGCTCAGGAAGGCTACGCAGGTTGTCTGAGGTCACCCAGCAAAGTGAGATTGGATTACAGGTCCATCTGACCCCAAGTGTGTCCCCCTCCCCCACGGCCCCTGTCCTGTCCTGGGTCCTCGGTCTGCCCCCTCTCACATCCTGGGGAGAGAAGCCCCAGGGAGCTGCCCAGTCTTTGCCCTGACCCAGCCCCCCCCCCACCTCTGCCCCCCAAGACGACAGTCAGGAGCTCGGGGAGCACTTAGAAAAGGGCAGCGTGGCGTGGGACGTGGCCTGCCTTTACTGGGAGCAGAGAGGAAGGGAGAGGCGAGAAGGCCAAATCGGTCCAGGGTGCAAGGCGTTAACACCTGAAGCCAGTTCTGTTTGGATCTTTAAAAAAAAAAAAAGTGACTGAGAAAGAAGAAGAAATCCCGAGGGGAGGGTGGTTATTTAAAAAGAAGAAAAGAAAAAGGGAAAGACGAAAAGGCAAGGGAACGCGTGGCCTCTTAGTTTGCTCACAAGGATGCTCTGGTTCCCCCTGGCTCCGGCTTCCTCCGCTGGGGGAGCACAGGAGGCCCGGGTCCCCTCCCGCCACCTTCCTGCCATGCCGCGCCCTGTGCGGCCAGGCGGATGCGAGAGGAACAGACTAAACAGGCCCCTCAGGAGGCTGGTGGGGATCGGCCTCCAGGAGCCCAGCTGCTTGTGCTTTGTAGTCTAATCTTGAGGGGTAGGGGGGCGGTGTGCTTTCTCCAACCCCCCCGCCCCCCAAGTCTGCCAGGGGTGCCCAGGGGTGCCCGGGAGCCCGGGAGAGGCTGCCTTTAAGAGCCAGAGAGCAGCCTCCACAGTAGATGGAGGGTGAATCGGGGTGCCAGGCATGACGAGGAGATATCAGAGAGAGAACCGTTTCTGAGCCGGGAAGTCACTGAATGCGCCTCTGGCCAGGGGAGGAGCTGGCCTCCAGGGTGGTACCAGTCCCCACAGGGCCTGGGGGTGGGGCAGCAGAGTTTGGTATGTTTCTTTTATTTTTTATTGATTTCAAACAGGAAGGGAGAGGGAGGCGGGGGGAGAGAGAGATAGATAGATAGAGAGAGAGAGAGAAGCATCCATGATGAGAATCATTGACAGTTGCCTCTTGCAAGACCCACACTGGGTATCAAGCCCGCAACCCGGGCAGGTGCCCTGCCTGACTGGGAATCGCACCCTGACCTCCTGGTTCGTAGGCTGACGCTCCACTACGGAGCCACAAGGGCCAGGCTGGGCTGTTGGTGACTGGACAATAGGGACACGGGGAGGGTACGAAGCAGGGGTGTAAAACAGATGTTGGCCAGCTACAGCCCAAACCACGTTCGCCTCGACGCCCCACCCTCTGTGAACGGCAAGACAGAATACAAATAGTTTTTGTGATTTTAAATTGTTGGACAAAATGGAAAGAAGAGTAACGCTTCATGGCAGGTGGAAATCGTGTGCAATTCAAATCTCCGCGTCCATCAATGAGGTCTTATTGGAACCCAGCCAGCTCGCTCGCTCGCAGATGCTGATGTGCGGACTTGGCTGCTCTAGCACCGCCGGGCTGAGACGGTTCACAAGGCCGAGCGGGCGTGAAGCCTGGTCGTCTACCAGCCCCCGGTGTGAAATACGCGGATCCCACTGTTCCAGAGCCGGCTCTGACTACAGGGCGGAGAGCGAGGTGGAGTCGGTCAAGGACGGGAGGGTGCAGGTCAGGCTGGTCTTTGCCAGGAACCAGGGGAGAGGGGAGGGGGCAGAGCGAGTCAGGTGTGGCCACGTCTGAGACTGAGCCTGACCCTGGCCCCCCAGAGCGGTCCTCGCCGCTGAGGACCCTGCTCTGGCCTCATGCTGACTTCCATCCCAGCTGCCCACTGACTCGCACCTGACCTCACACGGCGCTGGGCCTCGCTGGGCCTCGGGCACCCCGTCTGTGTAATGGGCACACTGAGGGCAGCGCCTTGTAGGAAATACAAGTCCAGGCGGTGCTGTGCTCAGCCTTTTGTTCCAAGGCACCGGATACAGATAGAGGGCAACTCGAGCCAGCTTCAGTTTTGCGTTTGCCTGTGCGTGATTTTGTCTGCAAGAAATATTAGGAGGCAGACTCGGAGAGCCACACTCAGCTGGACGGAGCCGTGGTTCCACACAACGCGCCCCCCCTTCCCCCCGCCCCCGCCCCGCTCCTGTACCCTCCGATCCCTGAGGGTTCTGTGCGCTCACTTGTGCACACCTGGCCCGGCCTCTGTCCTCCCAATTCCCGATTCCCCTCCTCCCTCCCATCACGGCTCACAAGCTGCCGCCCTCTGCGCTCCCACTTCCACAAGCAAATCATCCCAGGCCTCTCCCCGGCAGAGCGCCCAGTTCCCCGGGGAGCGATGCGTTTCCGAGCCACTGGCCCTGGGCAGACCCTCGCGATCATCGGGTCGTCATTATTAAGTGCCTCTGATGAAGCTTCTGACCGTTGCTCCCTCACCCCATTTCCCCCATTAGCCTCGTGGTTTTTATGACCCGATTTTGCACAGCAGGCGATTCTGACAAACGCTCACGCCGCACATGATGGCGGGAAGGACCAGGACGTGCTCAGCGCGAGGTGACACCCGGTTCGCCCTCCGGAAAGGCGACCTCCCGCGATGGCTGTTGTTACGGGTCATTCCGCTCAGACGGGGCTGCCGGCAGCCGGTCAGGCGGCGTGCTAGGCTCTGGGCATCCGCAGCACTGATAACGCCGATGGCAATAGCCAGCCGGGGGTGGCCCTGGGGTACCATGCGCCCTCGAAACGTCACTGCTGCCGCCATGCCCCCAGCTCCACGCCCGTCCGCTCGCTTCCTGCAGCTCCCCCACCCAACACACGGCAGCGAAGAGCTTAAACCCGGCCCCTCGGCATCCCCGAGTCTCAGGGAACAAGGACTCGCTCCTGTGGGAGCAGGGACGACTCTGTCACGGCCCCTGCAGTGACCACAAAGGATAATGGCTAATGCATACCGAGGAGGGGGTGTGGACATGAACAGGAAGCATCTATGGGGGGGTGGGGTGGCAGTGTGACCTCTGCCCAGCTCTGTCCAGCCGGCCTGAGCGTTCTGCCCGGCTGAGTCCTGCTCTCTGGCCTCCACGGGGCTCCTGGTCTCCCCAGGCCAGATGTTGGGGGGATCACTGAAAGCTGACATGGCGGAGGGGGCACGCGTCTCCCTGGGGCTCCCCCAGCTGGCCAGGGCAGGTCAGGCCAAGGGGAGCCGGGAAGAGGCCTACCTGGCTGTCCAGCAGCACCTGCTGTTGGCAGCTGGGCAGGGTGGGGGTGCGTGCCCCTCCTCGGCAGACCCGAGTCAAGGTCAGAGTCAATGCTCTTTCTTGCTACCCGAGGCACGGCTTCAGCGGTCACAGCGTCCCTCCTCTCCGAGTCCAAGGCCCCGCTTGTCCAGGCGGGGGCAGCGTGTGCCCCCGAGCCCTCCCCTAGATTCCTGCTCAGGGCTGTATCTCCCTTTGGGAGAGTCAGAGCTCATAAGCACCCCACTAAGCGCAGTGCCAAGGGGCCCTGAGTCACCCCACCCTGCTTCCCTCTGCCTAAGTAGCTTGTAACTAAGGGGGGGGGTGAGGGGTGTGTGTGTACAGGTGGAGAAGATGGGTTCATGATGGTCTGTGTATTTTACTTGCTGTGTGACCTTGAGCAAGTGGCCTACTGTCTCTGTGCCTCCATCTCCTCGTGTCTATAAAATGGGGTTAATAATAACACACCCGCCAGGCCCTGATTGAAGCACCTCCCACGTGATAAGGCAGTCATTCCTCATTAACTACTCTGTGAGGTCAGAATCAATTGGACCCAAATTGGCAGGTGAAACTCATGAGGCCGAGGAGGCACAGAGAGGGCCAGTCACTCGCCCAAGAACACACAGCCGGCAGGTGGCAGAGCCCCAAGAGTCTGCCTCCAGGTTTGGTGCTGTTCACCCCGCCCTGTGGTCCCTACCTGCGGGCACACTGGACGATGCAATGAGATTGTTCCCGTAAAGGGCTTGGGCCCGGGCTGGGCATGAGGCACGAGGTGGGCACTCCCCGAGAGCCAGCGGCCCCTGGGTGACAGGTGCCATTATTGCTCACTTTGTCACCTGTCCTGGGAGGACGGGCCGCTGCTCACTCAGCCCTGAGGCCAGGCCCCGGGAGGACAAGCCTTGCCCAGCAGCCAGCCCCGGAGCAGAGCCCGAGCTGCAGCTGCCATGGCATTTAGGGTCTGGAGCTGTGATCGCGGCCGCCCCGAACCAGCGCCCCGCTGCCTCCTGCACACCTGCCGGCCCCGGGCAGCTGGCCCCAGACACGACCCCACCTGCCCGACCTTCCCGCCTTCTCCAGCGAGACGCCCCTCCAGCCTCTGCCCATTCCCTTCGGGGCCCAAAGTCACCCTCAGAGGTGACTTCGGAGGCGGACCTTAGTGGGGGACGCAGAATGGAACGGTGTTAACGAGGCCCCGGGGACCTGCCAGCGAGCCGCCATCTGGCGAAGGTGATGTGGGCGGCTGCCGGCGGGATGCGAGGAGCGTGCCCCTAATATTTATAGCGGCTCCGATCCGGATGCGGACTCTACTGCCCCCTAGCTCTGGGCTGGCCTCCGGACGTGCTTTCGCTGATAGAAGAGGGTGGGACATTCCGGAGCCCAGGCCCCAGGAGCCTTGCAGCTTCTACCTTCACCCTCTCAGAATCCTGCCCCGAGAATACCATCCATAGATGATAAGCAGGAGGGGAGAGGCCCACCATCCTGGCTGCCCCGTCCCAGCCCAGCCCCAGCCCCAGCCCAGGCCCAGCCCCTGTCCCATCCCCAGCCCCAGCCCAGGCCCAGCCCCTGTCCCATCCCCAGTCCAGCCCCAGCCCAGCCCCAGTCCCAGTCCCAGTCCCAGCCCAGCCCATCCCCAGTCCAGCCCCAGCCCAGCTCCAGTCCCAGCCCTAGCCCAGCCCATCCCCAGTCCAGCCCCAGCCCAGCCCCAGTCCCAGTCCCAGCCCAGCCCGTCCCCAGTCCAGCCCCAGCCCCAGTCCCAGTCCCAGTCCCAGCCCAGCCCATCCCCAGTCCAGCCCCAGCCCAGCTCCAGTCCCAGCCCCAGCCCCAGCCCAGCCCCAACCCCAGCCCAGCCCCAGCCTCAGTCCAGCCCCAGCTGACTGCCAGCCCCATGCTATCTGGTGAGAGGCCCAGGAGAGACGGTGGAGCAATAAGAAATCATTGTTGTTTAAGCCACTAGGGTTTGGGGTGGTTTTCTGGGCACAATAGCTCACTGAGCAGAGGCTGTGGCCAGGACCAGGCTGGGCCCGCTCCTTCGGGGGGGGGGGGACACACACCCTCTCTGTATGTGCCTAGGGGTTCGGGGTCCAGGAGCAGCCATAGTGGCTGAAGCTTCTGGGCGTGCTGCGCGTTGACTTCCGGGTCGGTGCCCCGCCTCCTTTGGGGAGATTGTCTTTCTGGGTCACCGTTCCTCATTCTGCAGGACCAATGGCTTCTCCCTTCCCCCAGCCCTCCGTGAGCCCCACCCTGTGAGCCCCCACCCGCCCCGCAGGCACTGAGCTAAGAACCCCACCCCAGGGGCTGCCAGTGAGAGCCCCAACCTCTGCTCCCGGCCCCAGCCCCTCCTCCCAGCCCACTGCCAGGGGCTCTGTGCCCCAGGGCCTTGGGCAGCCGGCTCGGTGGGGTGGAAATGCCGTCACAGACACCCTGGTGCACCCCAAGTCAGCGAGCGGAAAAGGGGGCCTCGGCAGAGACGCCTCTAGGGGGGCAAAGACACAGGGAGAGGCCCCCGAACCTCCCGCATTGCGAAGTCCCGTGAATGGGCCAGAGAGGGCCTCCGAGGAGTGGGGGACATCGGGGGGAGGAGTCAGGCACCAAAGCAGCCCCCCGGAAGCAGGGGTCATCACCAACACCCCAGGCGGCTATCCATCCAAACCAGGCGCCTTCCTGGCCACATCCCTGAGTCCAGGTCTAATGATTTCTATGTCCTGGCTGAGAGCCCAGAGGGGGCAGGGGCGCAGGAAGACCTGGGGAGGGAGAGGGGAGGAAGGAGGGGGCTCCCCAGGCCTCATTTCCACATATTGGAATAACCCAGACAGTAAGCACATGTGCCTCCGACGGGGACCACCTCTCCCTGCCTCCCCCAGGCCCGGGCCCCGCCTGCCGGGCCGCCCTGGGGCCCTCCCGGTGCGTCTGTTACCGGGGATCGAAGCCAAGAGCAAACCTGTCAATTCCCGGTGATGGATGATCAAACCCTTGCCAATTTGCATGTGAAGTTCCTAATGCCTCCGTTCACCAGAGAAGGGCTTTCCTCAAGAGCCTCTCTTACTTTCTTTTAAAAAATGTATTTGTGTTGGTTCCAGAGAGGAAGGGAGAGGGAGAGAGAGAAACATCAACGAGGAGAGGGGGCCTGGGTTTGAGTTGCAGTTCTGACATTGAACGCAGGCCCCACGGCAAGGAAAGCTGTTTTCTTTCAGGGGGCCAGCCCGCGGTCGGGTGTGCGCTGCCCAGACCTCACTGCCCTCAGCCCGGGTCCCGACAGGGGGCACCGCCACCCGTCTCCGGCTTCCTCGGGAGGAGCGTGCCCTCTCCCTCCTCCAGCCAGGACCCCCGGATGAGAGTGTGAGGAAGCAGGTTGCTATGGAAACCAGCGATGTTTGCTGCTTCTTCCCCCTCCCTCGGTTCCTGTACATTTTGAGCGGATTTGTCTTCATTGACATAATTACGGCAGTGCCCACCGGAGGCCCCGGGAGCCAGCTGCGCCCTCCCTGCTCCCCGCCTGTCCCTCGGGTCCGGGAGGAACCTGTTCTAGGTCAGGGGGGCCTCCGGCGCAGGATGGGAGGGTAGAGGGGGGCATGCCAGGCTCCAGAGTCTCAAGGCCGTGCTAGGAGGCGTCCTCGGGCACCGAGGGGACCAGGCCGGAGCTGCCACAGGAAGCGAGGTCCGTGTTCTCCCGCCCGGCCTCACCCCTCCGGCAGCTCTGGGCAGGACTGCCTGGAGGAGGCGGCGCCGTTTCACTCCGGGAGCCGCAGCCTTCCTTCCGCTCAGGGCGTGGAGGGACCAGGCCCCCGTCCCTCCAGCCTCCGTCCTCCTTTGTGCAATGACGGTGTCACACCTGTGTGCTCACCCTCCACCCAGGCCCCCTGAAGCCGAGGAGCCGTCTACGGCAGTGGTCGGCAAACTCATCAGTCACCAGAGCCAAACATCAACAGCACGACGACTGACATATCTTTTGAGAGCCAAATTTTTAAACTTAAACTATATAGGCAGGTACATTGTTATGAACTTAATTAGGGCACTCCTAAGCTGGCCTTTGCTAAAACCTCAAGGGGCCAGAGAGCCGCAGGTGGCTCTCGAGCCGCAGTTTGCTGACCTCTGGTCTACGGGATTGTCACCAAATGTCAAAGCGGGCAGGAGAGACCTCCAAGAGGGGCCCTGACCCAGCCAGACCCCCGATTCCCACACGGCGGGCCGCCTGCTCACAGAGGGCCAGCTCCGGCTCCCCCTAAGAGTCTAGCGTGGGAGCCCTGGTGCCTCGCTCTCAGTGGGGTGACAGGGCCCCCAGGGCACCCCTGGCAATGCCCGGAGACAATTTTCATTGTCACGTCTGGGGGAGGGGGAGACGGGCATGGGGTGGGTGGGTGCCTGCGGTGCACGGGCCGTCCCTGCACCAAAGCGTGATCCTGCCCCAATGTTCCTGGCGCCCAGGCTTCGGAACCCTGCTCCCGCCCCTGTGCTCCCACCCCTGGCGGCCCCGGGCGTGGTCCGAGGGTCCCCGAGGCTCCGGCATCCCCTCCTGCAGACACAGCACGGCAAGGCGGGGCGGGCAGGTCAGCCCTCCTCCTGCGGATCCTCCGCCCGCCTGGGGGCCCCTCTCCTCCCGCCCCGCTCCCCCATCACTCCCCGAGGACCCGCACATTTCTAGACTCGTTAACTTTTAATTACTACCTCCCCTTTGCCTGCGCACGCTGGCTCCGTGCCACGTACGTCTCTATTAAAATTCAATTTATGCCCATCATAACCGATTCCTGGGCCTCGGCTCTCACCCGCAGCCTTCCATTTTCAGACAAGACGTCCAAACCTCAGAAGAGGCTGGAAACTGGGAAGGTGGGGCCTGGCTTTCCGGAGGAAGAGAAGCGGGACGGACCGCCCTGGAGGAGGGGACGGGTCCCAGGCTCCCGTCTGAATGATCCTGGCTGAACCCCGACTCCTTGTGCGGCCGTGTGACCTTGTGCGGCCGTGTGACCTTGTGCAGGGTGCGGAGCCCCTCTGAGCCGAGACTCCCAGCTCGGAGGCAGAGACAATAATAGCGCCGGCGCCCAGCACGGCTGCCGGGAAGAGCTTGGCCGGGCGCCTGGCACTCCCGTGGCACTTGCTCCGGTGCTCACCGGGAAGCCAGCCACCTCTGCCTCCCCGCCTCTGCCGCCCACTCTCACTTCCACTCCCTCGGAAGGCGAGGCCAGGGGCTCCGCGGGAGGGCTCCGCGGGAGACAAAGCAGAGGCTCCCTTCATCCGCGCCTCTGAAGGATTTCAAAGGCGGCCCCGTCTTTGTCTGCGTCCCCTGCTCTGAGCTGCCCGCCAGGCCGGTCACACGCCCTGGGCCTTCTCCTCCCGTCACTGGGCCTGTGCAGTCCCCTGGAGACAGCTGGGCACCAGCCTGGGGCCAGCCGCATGCCTGGCCTGGCTCACAGGCTCCCCTCCCCACACCGGCTCTTCCCCGTGCCAGCGGGGGGCCGCCTGGGCCTCGGGGGGCAGGACTCAGTCTCAACGGGCCCCACGCCCTCACGTGTGCCCCAGGCCCCTGGGTCCTGGGCTCCGGGGCCGGGAGAGTGACACAGTGACAGGGGTGGGGAGAGGACGGAACATGCTCCGGTCACGCAGCCTCTCTGGGACCTGCTGGGCGCCGGGCGGATGGCCCCAGGAAAGTCCTGGGACTTCTCTGAGCTCAGGGCCCGCGTTTGCCGAAGGAGAGGAATACGCTCACCTCCTGGGGTTGCTGTGAGGTGAGGTATGAAGACACCTGGCAGCCGGCGACCCTCCATACACCTCCTTTGGGTGTGCGCCCTGATTATGCAGAGGAGTATGTGTGTGTGTGTGTGTGTGTGTGTGTGTGTGTGTGTGTGTGAGAGAGAGAGAGAGAGAGAGAGAAGGGGGGATCTGCCTAGCTGACTGGTTTTCCCAGTTTTAAAACATATATATATATTTTATTGATTTTTTTACAGAGAGGAAGGGAGAGGGATTGAGAGTTAGAAACATCAATGAGAGACAATCATCCATCAGCTGTCTCCTGCACACTCCCTCCTGGGGATGTGGCCTCAACCAAGGTACATGCCCTTGACCGAAATCGAACCTGGGACCTTTTAGTCCACAGGCCAATGCTCTATCCACTGAGCCAAACCGGTCTCGGCATTCCCAGTTAGTTTTAAGCGTGAGGATAACGATGGGAGAAGGCGTTCTCGGGGCGGGGCAAGATGATCTGGTCGATGGCTTTGCTGTGAAGTGGTCACAAGGACACGATCCATCGCCCGTCCCTCCTCCATCGCCACGGCCTGACCCCCCTCCCCCCATTTATGAGCAGGTGGGGCTGTCCCCAGCCTCACAGCCCCGACGGGTGACATGGATGCATTGAGGCTGAGTGGGTTCAATGTGGGGCGATGGCCCCTGGAGGGTTGGGGAGAGGATGGGGAGTCGAGGAGGGAGCGTGGGGTGGCAGTCTGACGCCAGAGTCCCCCGCAGTGACCCGGAAGGCCTGGCCTTCATGGGAGTGACCATCCCATAAAGCCAGGAAGTTATACCAACACACCTACAGGCTTTGCACAGGCATTACATGCTCACAGCCATCCAACACATGCAAGACTGTGAAGGAACTGAGCGCGCACACACACACACACTCTAGCAAACACATTAGACCAAATATGCCTGACTGAGTATTGTGCTCAACCTCCCCCCACACCCTCCTCACGCCAATGGTTCCGGGAGGCGGTGTGTCTGTCCTGCCAGCAGGGAGGGCGGCGGGGCCAATGCCCACAGCTTAGGGAGGGTTTCCCCAGGCACCACCCCACCCACGTGGGAAAACAAATCTCTCTCCTTTTAGAATTAACTGTTGTTTTGTACCAAGCGGTATCCCCGGCAGTCACAGCCCCAAACGGGAACCTCCAGGCCGGTTTCCAAATGGATAAACCGGGTCGGCAACAAGGGGCACGGGGAGTGCTACGCAGGGTCCTGGCCGCGGCCGCCGGCACAGGGGGCAGAGCTGCCGGGACCAGCTGGGAGCCGGTCCGCTCACCTGCCCGTGGGCGCGGGTGGGTCTGTCGCCGGATCAGTCCCACAATCCGGTAAGCCTGGCATCTCACTTCATCCCAGCAGGTGCCGTCGATTGCGTGTCTGCTGCGCCGGGGGCGGGGCTCTCTCAGAGACGGTTTAATCCCCCCTCTAAGCTCTAAAGCCGGCCTTCCTGTGCCCGATCCCGGGCGAGAAAGCAAAGCCAGGTGGCTAAGTGGTCCTGCCGAGCCACGGACTAGTGACTATGCCCGGGTGGCCCACGCTCAGAGTCCATTTACTCCCACCTGCCCCCATGGGCGGATGTGGACCCAAAGCTCTACATGTGGTACTCAGGCGGATGCATAGGATTTCCTTTGTGCAGACGTGTCCCACACACACGTGCACATGCACACACACACACATGTGCACACACACACACAGTTCTATCCATTACAGATCCCACTGCGGTTAAAGACCTTCGGAGATGGACATACATGCAAACTTTTTCCTTTGGCCGGGGGGAGAGGGGGGAACGGCGAGCATAGCACTTCCTGTCTGAGTGCATGCAGCCATCTTTCTGCCTTGAAAACTGGACGTGGTCACCTGACCTCACGCCAGGAATGATCGGGAGACGAGGAAGGCCTTGGCAGCGAGCGGTGGCCGGAGGACTGCGGGATGGGAAGCTGGCTGACCTCCTACGCGAGGGCTTTTCAGGATGAATTTATTTAAAAGCTGGGCTGGCAACACACTGTTGAGCCAAAAAGGCAAGGAACTGCAAGAAATCCAAGGTGGGCACGTCCGAGGGAGCCAGGAGCCAGCGGGAAGAAGCCCCAGTGGCCACGTTTGGGCTACGGTGTGAGTGAGCCCACGTGAACAGTGACAGGGCTGGACTAACACACACCACGGAGGGACAGTTACCTGGGAGCTTGTGCTGATGCTAAGTTGTGATAAAGGACAGATCTTCCCTCACAAAAGAATGCCTAGGGGAGAAGGAATGGCAGAGATAGAAAAGCGGCTTATCTCAACGGCAGGAAGCGGTAAGAACCGATCCAGGTAAGAAGGCCAGTGGATATGGAACCCGGATGGGAGCTTCCTGGAGAGGAGACCGTTCGCACCGCACAGCTGTAAGCTGTCCGCCAACGGGGAGAACACGCTTTAACACTTCCACAAAGGGGTCACCTTGTGGACGTCATCTGGACCAGCTGAATCAAATCTACTGTTACCGATAATGGGGCAAAGGAAACTGGTGGCTTCAAGGATGAGCCACGGACCAAAAGGTTTAATATATATTTTATTGATTTTTTTACAGAGTGGAAGAGAGAGGGATAGAGAGTTAGAAACATCGATCAACTGCCTCCTGCACACCCCTACTGGGGATGTGCCCACAACCAAGGTACTTACCCTTGACCGGAATCGAACCTGGGACCTTTCAGTCTGCAGGCCAGCACTCTATCCACTGAGCCAAACCGGTTTCGGCCCAGACCAAAAGGTTTAATGTCCCAAATCCGTACTGGAGGACACATCTGCCTGAACTCCCAATGATGATGCCGTGAAAGAGGATAAAACGGGAGGAACAGTTCTGGACTTAAGGAGTCTAAAGTCTAAGGGACTTGGCAGCGGAGTGCAGCGCGGGTTAGATTCCGTAGCAAACAACACTAAAAATACCCACGGAGGACGTAATTGGGACACACGGAGAGATCTGGACCGTGTGAGATAGCAGCGTTGTATCAGCGTGACATTGCTCTGGGGTGGAAACTGTATGGTGGTTCTTCAGAAGAATGGCTCAGACCTGGCAATCCTACTTAGGGGAAAAGGGACATCCTGTCTGCAACTCATTATTATTAAAAAACAAAACAAAACTGTTTTTATTGATTTCAGAGAAGAAGGGAGAGGGAGAGATAGAAACATTTATATGTATAAAAGGCTAATATGCAAAGTGTCTCCTCAGGAGTTCAACCAAGAGACCGGGAGTTCGATTGCTCACTATGATGTGTGCTGACCACCATGGGGTGGCATGGAACATGGTGGGTGACCAGCGATGGTGGGGTGCTGAGGGAATGAAGGAAGGAGGAGGCGGGGAACCTGATCAGCCCTGATTGCAGGCCAGGCCTAGGGTTCCTACCTGTGCACGAATTTCATGCACCGGGCCTCTAGTCAATGATAGAAGAGAATCATCAGCTGCCTCTGGCATGCCCTCTAATAGGAATCGAGCCCAGAGCCCAGGCATGAGCCTTGGCAGGGAACCGAACCAAGGTTTATGGGTCAAAGCTCAATCACTGAGCCACACCGGCTGGGAGCAGCTCATTCTTAAATAACTCAGCAAAAAAGTGCATGCATGTGTGTGTGTGTGTGTGTGTGTGTGTGTGTGTGTGTGTGGAGGGAGAAGAGAGAGCGCAGGTGTAAAAGCTTAACAGTTGGTGAACAGTAAAATGCATACAGGTATTTATGGTACTATCCTTACAGTTTTCTAAGATTAGAAACTTTTCAAAATTAAAAGGAGAGAAAGAAAGGAAAAGCACCCGCTGTGAGCTGGGCCCTCCCTGGGGGCAGGGGTGGTGAAGGGGACACAGTGGCTTCTGTCCCCCCCCTCCCCTCTGCTAACTGCTCCCACCCTCCGTTCCCACCATGTGGCTCCAGTGTGGGGCTGCCCCACTGTGTCCTATGGCCTGGAGTAGACCCCGAGGGAGGCCTGGCCATCAGCACTCCTCAGCCGCCTTCTTGGGGGTGAGGAGGCTGGGGAGGAGCCCCCCTTGTGCAGGGGTGGGGAACACCCGGCCCACAGACCGTACAAACGTAAGGTCTGGCCCTGCCAAGGCGTCAGGGTAATGCCACAGCAGGCTCATTTTTAAGTTGATGCTTCTGTATGGCCCACGAAGGATGGGATGAATATCTAAACGGCCCTTGGCAGGAAAAAGGGTCCCCACCCCTGCCCTAGGGGAAGCTCATTGGCGCCCCCTGAAGAACGGCCACGCACCCCCACAGCCAGACAGGACCACCACCTCCCTCAGATCGGGTTAGCCACGCTCCTATCTGCCTTCTCCCTGCTGTGCTTTCTAGAACTCGGGGAGCACAGTTGGCAGAGAGATGGCTTCGGGAACACAAGTAGGCAGTGGTCCTTCTTCAATAAATGGCAGTGCTGAGCGGTAAAGAGCCCCAGCCCAGGAGCTCAGATGCCAGCTAGTCAAAACCCAGCTCAACAGTCTGGCCTCGGGCACATTGCTGAAGCCCTCGGAGCCTCAGTTTGCTCATCTGTAGAATGGGGGACACGGGGCTGCTTGCAGGAGGAAAGGAGGTAATCGCAGCGCGCACCTTGTAACGTCTAAGTTCTGTAAGTTGATTCGCTGTCGATGATTGTGAGGGTCACCGTGACCATCCTGCCGTTTCCAAAGGAAGCCCATTCCGTGGCTGGGAACCTGCCCGGTACCCTGAGCTGGAGCCTGCTTCTGCGTCGCCGGGTCCCGGGGAGGGCCAGGCACCAGAGGAGTAGCTGGGAACCAGGTAAACACCACCTCCCCTCCCAGACCCCACCTCCAGCTCTGCCCGTAGCAGCCCAGGGCAGCTGGGAGGCGCCAGGCACCACGGACACCCACGCGTGCCACCTGCGTGCCATTCGGGTGTGTCCCACCCTGGAGAGGGGGCAGGGGCTCCTCACAGCGGCTGCCAGGCTGTGGCCAGGCGTGCCTCTGGTCCCCAACCCAAAACCATGGCGGGGCTGCTCAGAGGGGGGCTCCCCAGTGCCTCATGGGCGCCCTGGAGACCGGAAGCCCCCAGTGGGCATCCATGGAGGCCTCCTGCTCCTGGCCCACCGCTCAGCAGCCAGAGGGGAAGGTGGCTCCCTGCTCCCGCCTTTCCCAAGCGGCCACCCCCAGGGCCGGTGCAGGGAGTCACCCAGGCCCTGGCCTCCCTCCTTTTCCAGAGAGAAGGAGAGTTCTCCTCCGGAAGGACAGCTCCTCGAGAAATTAGACCCCCCCTCATTTGCATTCCCATCCCCGAGGCAGATTTGTATCAGCATCCCCAGGGCAAGGCAATCTTGTTTCCCAACAAAAGCAATTACACACACACCAGGCCAGGGATTCATCACCAGCAGCCCCAGCGCTGGGAGCCGACAGGAGGGGAGGCGAGGAGAGGAAGAGAGGCCCCGGAGGGCTGCGGGCAGCTGCCTCCAGGACCCCTTCCAGCCACAAACCCTCCTCTGAGACCCTGCACTGTCTCCATCTTCTCCTCCGTCCCCGCTGGGCAGCGTCCTGGGGCGGGGAGGGCCAGCCCAGGCCAGGCTCCAGGTGAGGCCACGAGAAGGGAGTGGAGGTAACCTGAAGACCCTGGGCGGGCCACCTCCCTGCCCCCCCTCGACAGGTCCCCCAAATAGCTGTGCTCCTCTCTGCTGACCCAGGCGGCCTCAGGCCGCACCCCTCTACGGAAGCCAGCCCCACCTATGGTGCCCCGAGAGGCAGGTCCTTCTCGGTGGGGAGGAGAGGGAAGGGCTCAGCTCACAGCCAGGGCAACAGCACCCCTACCCCCATCACCCCCATCACCCCATCACCGCCTCTGCCCACCCACGGCTGCATGGGCCATTCTGTCCAGACAGCCACCCTCTGTGGGCTCAGCAGGGCCCGGTCTTCTCACCCTTGGGCAGGGCCATCTTTGGCCCCCAATTCTGCCAGCCCAGCCTCCCAGTTGCACTGGATGGGGAGTCCCCGCCCCCAACCTGCCCAGGCCCCCACCCTGGCCCCTTTCGGGGCGTGGCAGGCTCCCTGTGGCGGGAGGAAGGGAAAGAAAGGGAAGGGGAGCAGACGGGAGAGGAGGAAAGGGAAAGGAAGGGGAGGAAAGGGGAGGGGAGGGAAAGGAGGGGAGGAAAGGGAAGAGAAGGGAAGGAGAGGGAAGAGAAGGGAAGGGAACGGAAGGGGAGGGGTGGGAAGGGAAGGGGAGGAGAGGGGAGGAGAGGGGTGGGAGGGGAGGAAGGGGGGTGCTTGCCTGTACTCCAGGGAGAACTTGGTCAGCTCCCGGCTGTTGTGCAGCCACTTGAACTCCAGCGGCCAGCTGCCCTCGGCCATGCACGTGAGCACCAGGCGGTTTCCCTCCAGGTGCACCTGAGTCCGCACCGGCTCCGTCTTGAAGTAGGGGGCCACGTCGTCTGTGGGAACAGAGACAAAGCCACGTGATCGCTAGCTGGCTCACTTTGATTCTGGGGGGCCTTTAGAGCCGGAAGGCCCCTCGGCGGGAGGAGCAGGGGCAGCCAGGGAACCTGCCCGGCGGACGGTGGCTGGGACGGACTTGAACTTGGTCAGGCTGATGTCAGGGGAACCCAGGGTAGGGCCTGGGGGAGCCCCTCCACTGCCAGGCTGCTCAAGCCTCCTGTCCCTGACTCTGCGCCCACCTGCCTGCCCTGACCTCCTCCATCTGTGAGGTCAGCTTCCTGGAGGAAGTGCGGCCGCCCAGGCTGCGGGTGCGGGTCCGGTGGCTGCCACCCCACTCTGCAGCCACGCTCACCTCCCGACCCGGCTCAGTCAGCCCGGCCACACACGAGCTCCCACGGCTCCCCTCAGCAGACACAGTGCCCTCTAGGCTCCGGACTCCCGGGACCACTGAGGCCTTCCTCCCTCCTGGCGGGGGGGAGGGAGGAGGCAGTGACATAGGCGAGGGGTGGACAAGAGAACAGGGAGAGATGGGGCGGGGGAGGGCCTCCATGCCCATCACCAAGCCCGCCTGCCCTCTGGGGCTGGGGTGGGGCCGGGGGAGAAGCCAGCAGCTGGACCAACACGGACGAGAGCGCCTGCTGGGCTCTGGACTGTTTGAGATGCTTTAACGATGCTCATTCCCTCTGCACGCACCCCCACAGCCAGACAGGACCACCACCTCCCTCAGATCGGGTTAGAGACCTGCCCAGGCCGAACAAGCCAGACTGAGCCCGGCACTTTCCGGATAGCTCTGTGCCCGAGGGCGGGGCATGCTCTGAGCCACACAGGAAGCTGCTGGCAGGGCGGGCCTTGGGCGTCCCGTACTCCAGGCCAACGGTGCGTCGTCCCCGCACCCACACCCTGCCTGCGCTCCCCCTCCCACTCCTCGGCCTGGGTGTGGACAAACAGTCACTTTTCTGAGTCCCAGTTTCCCCATCACGAGGCACAAGGCGAGAAACAGGCACCCTGAGGTCGTCAGGGGGAGAG